>NC_141693.1:1126483957-1128883957 GCF_964263255.1 Lissotriton vulgaris
AGAGAGAGAGAGAGAGAGGGGGAAGGAGACAGAGGGGGAAGGAGACAGAGGGGAGGGAGACAGAGGGGGAGGGAGGTAGACTGAGGGGGAGGGAGAGGGAGACAGAGGGGGCGGGAAACAGAGGGGGAGGGAGACAGGGGGAGGAGACAGAGGGGTAGGGAGACAGAGGGGGAGGGGTACAGAGGGGGAGGGAGACAGAGGGGGGAGGGAGACAGAGGGGGAGGGAGATGGAGAGAGAGGGGGGAGCTGGAGAGAGGGAGACAGAGGGGGAGGGAGAGGGAGACAGAGGGGGAGGGAGAGGGAGTGAGAGGGGGAGGGAAACAGAGGGGGAGGGACACAGAGAGGGCGGGAGACAGACACAGGGAGACAGAGGGATGGTGTCAGACAGAGGGTGGGACACAGAGGGAGGGAGACAGAGATCGAGAAAGGGAGACAGAGAGGGAGGGAGACACAGAGGGAAACGGACGGAGGGAGACAGACAGAGGGGGACAGGGGGAGGGAGACAGACAGGGGGAGGGAGACAGACAGAGGGAGCGAGAAAGGGAGGGAGGGAGACAGAGAGGGAGGGAGACAGAGAGGGAGAGAGACAGAGAGGGAGAGAGACAGAGAGGGAGGGAGGCACAGAGGGAGTGAGACAGAGCGGGAGGGAGACACAGAGGGAGGGAGACACAGAGGGAGGGAGACACAGAGGGAAACGGACGGAGGGAGACAGACAGAGGGGGACTGGGGGAGGGAGACAGACAGAGGGAGCGAGAAAGGGAGGGAAGAGGGAAACAGAGGGAGAGAGAGAGGGAAGGAGAGGGATGGAGGACAGAGAGAGAGAGAGAGAGAGGGAAGGAGAGGGATGGAGGACAGAGAGAGAGAGAGAGAGAGAGAGAGAGAGAGAGAGAGAGAGAGGGAAGGAGAGGGATGGAGGAGAGAGAGAGAGGGAAGGAGAGGGAAGGAGGAGAGAGAGAGAGAGAGAGGGAGGGAAGGAGGAGAGAGAGCGAGAGAGAGAGAGAGAGAGAGAGAGAGAGAGAGCGAGAGAGAGAGAGAGAAAGAGAGAGAGAGGGAGACAGACAGAGGGAGATGGATGCAGGGAGACAGAGGGAGGGGGACAGAGAGGGAGGGAGGCAGAGGGAGACAGAGGGCAGGAGACAGACAGAGGGGGACAGAGAGAGGGGGGAGAGAGAGAGAGAGAGAGAGAGAGAGAGAGAGAGAGAGAGAGAGAGAGGGAGACAGACAGAGGGAGGGAGACAGAGAGGGAGGGAGACCGAGAGGGAGGGAGACAGAGGGAGTGAGACAGAGAGGGAGGGAGACAGAGGGGGAGGGAGAGGGAGACAGAGGGGGAGGGAGACAGAGGGGGAGGGAGGCAGAGGGGGAGGGAGATGGAGAGAGAGGGGGGAGCTGGAGAGAGGGAGACAGAGGGGGAGGGGGAGGGAGAGGGAGACAGAGTGGAAGGGAGAGGGAGTCAGAGGGGGAGGGAAACAGAGGGGGGACACAGAGAGGGAGGGAGATAGAGAGGGAGGGAGACAGAAAGGGAGAGAGAGAGGGAGGGACACAGAAACTGAGGGAGACAGAGGGAGACAGACACAGGGAGACGGAGGGATGGTGTCAGACAGAGGGTGGGACACAGAAACTGTGGGAGACAGAGGGAGACAGACACAGGGAGACGGAGGGATGGTGTCAGACAGAGGGTGGGACACAGAGGGAGGGAGACAGAGAGTGAGGGAGACAGAGAGGGAGGGAGACATAGAGGGAAACGGACGGAGGGAGACAGACAGAGGGGGACAGGGGGAGGGAGATAGACAGAGGGAGCGAGAAAGGGAGGGAAGAGGGAAACAGAGGGAGAGAGAGAGGACAGAGAGAGAGAGAGAGGACAGAGAGAGAGAGAGAGAGAGATGTGAATGCCAGGTCTAGTGGCTCAGTGGACAAATGCGTCCGCTGCTGGGGGCTGTGTTCAACCTCATGGTATTCGTTTTTTTTTGCTCTAGCCCTGCCCCCTTCCCCACTGACACCACCCCGCCGGTGCAGCCCTCGGCCACAAGCCACACTGTAAATTTAGCACCTGAAAGAAAGTTTGTAAATACACATGTTCTAGGACATTTAAATCATCATGCCTTATAGGCAGTTGACTCGACTGCTACATCTCCAGTAATCACAGCACCTTCTCATTTAGGGGAGGGAGAGAGAGAGAAAGAAAGAAATAGAGAGAGATATAGAAAGAGAGAGGGAGTGAGAAAAGAGAGAGAAAGAGAAAGAAAAAAAGAGAAAGAGCGAGAGAGAGAGAGAGAGACACCGCAGAAACACACACGCATACATCTTAGCTATGTTTTCCTGCTTCAGACTTGGCTTCAGGCGATAAAACGTCAGAAATGTACATCTCTAAGCAAGTGAAATTTCTAGGGAGCAAATTAGACTAAAACATCTTCTGGAAAAACCAGCCAGAGAAGAATTTAAAGGCCACCTTCTCCAAAGCGTGCCTCTATTATTTTGCCTTTTACAGTTACTAATATGGTTTATAAACTACCGAGATATCCTACCCTGGCAACAGAAAGGTACACCGTGATACAGAGGGTGTTTTGTATTTCCCATAATTATTTCGCGGCCTGCCATAAACACTTCGCGTCAGGGGTCAGTTGTTGGGAAGGGTAGTAATAATAAGTTAGCCTAAAGTTGTAGGAATAAGTAGACAATAAAACAAACATTTGTATAAAACGGCCTCCCTCTACCCTTCTCACTCTGTTATAAATTACCTGCCTTGTCAGCAATCCATTGTCTCCCTGTGGGGCGTGCGTGTTTTTCCTCCAAGGGGGATGCAATGTGTCAGAAACAGGAATAAACAAGCAGTGTCAAAGCTAGTAGGTCTGGCTTTGTTACAGAGCACGCACAGACATCCAGCACCACAGACACACGCAGAAAACATCCAGATAGGCACGCGTGGCATATCACAGGCTCACATGCACACCCAGGAATATACATACCGGTTTACGTGTCAGTAACAACTTTACCAAATGATAATTTATTTTGTGTATGTGATGTACTTGAACTTGTATACGAACTAATGTTTATCCCTGCGAAAGTTTATCCCTGGGAAGCGTCTGCAAAATACAAGCAGCTAACTTGCTACCTTCAAGGCACACTTCACGTTGCCCTCTCTGAAAACTGGGGAAAAAATATGGGCCCTAATAAAACAGATATACTCTTGAAGAAAATTCATTTCTACAGTACGTTTCAGAAACTGTAAAATATTTCTACCAGCATGGAAAATTTCTCGCTACCTATTTGTCTCCTCTGGGTCTGCAGCAGAACAAAGACTAACTCTAGCAAGAAAGGGTGCCTGGTCTGCATGAGCAACTCAAAGTTGTGCTAGCATTTAGGTTCTAGCCATAGTTACTGGTGTGCGCATCAGTTGTATGTGATTTAGTAGAAAAACTATTTCATGGAATACCATTACTGAGAAACCATTTCATGTATACTGTTTAATCGAAATTTTCACAATGAATGAGATTTATCTTTTCGTAGAAACCAATTCATAGAAAGTCTTTCGGTCGAATTTGGCTTTTGAATGCTTATTTATTATGTGCAAATGCAATGGTCGCAGGTCTTAATTTCAGAAACATTTTTGTCTGAGATTCATTTCAATGTTCTACTTCAGGGGACATCATTTCATATGTATATTGTTCACATTGTCAGACAATTACTGCTGATGCTTTTAATTCTCTGACCCATCACCACCCATAAACAACATCCATCGCTGACCCCTCACAAGCCCTAAACACCATCAATCCATGTCCATAAAACCACTCACCACATCTAAACAACACTCATCCCGGAAGCTTAAAAAAGTCCTTTCTACCCTATGAATCCAGCATCCCTGAACCCTAAAATCACTCACTACCCCCAACCCCACCCATTCCTAAACCCTAGAACCTATTCCTTTGCCTTAGCTCCACCCATACCATACCCCTTAAAACACGGCAGCACACCCAAACTCCAGCATTCCTTGAATTGTAAAAAAAAAAAAAACGCCCCTAAACACCAGCTATCCATGACCTATAAGAACTCATCACTCTAAAGTATTCATCCTTGAACCCTAAAACCCCATTCTACATCTAAACCCCACCTATCCCTGAATCATTAAAACCTCTCACCAACCTAAACTCCACCCCATCCTGAACCCTAAAAACACTTCACCACCCAAAGCATAATTGAACCTTAAAAACCATCTCCAGCCCTAAACTCTGCCCAACCATGAACCCTAAAATCTCTCGAAACCCAAAGGTTCCACCCATCCTTGAAACCTAAAAACACATCACACACTTAAACACCACTCACTCGTACACCTTAAAAAGCCTTCACCACCCTTGCACTCCACCCATCTCTGACCCCTAAAAACCCTATTCTATGCCCCAACACCAATTATTTCTGACCTCCAAGAACCCACTCACTACCCAAAACATGATCCATCCCTGAGCCCAAAAACGCCACAGTAGCCCTAGACTCCACCCAAGTTTAAGGTAATTTTGGATTTTCTTTCAAATTATCTTTCCTTTAAAATGCAAAATGTTTCCTTTGCGTTTCGATGTTTTTGTATTGCCTTAAAATTGTCTTTCCTTAAAATTTGTTTTTCATGATTTGGTTTCCTACAATGTGGTTTCTATGTTTCTGTTTTTCTATGAATTCACCTACTATTGTGCATATCAGCACATTCCGGCCTTTCAGTCATGATGTAGAATTTTTTGCCCACTCACAGACGAGTCAGTGAGGTGGCCAATGCCAGGAAAGTGGAGCAAGGTTATGGCTCTGGCTTCTTCCTTCATCTTCTTGAAAACACTCAAAACTACTATCCACGGGAACTCTGCAAATTAACTGTACACTGGGGGGGGCAACCTGTAGTCTTGAAGTTGATGTTGCGCCCTTCATGTTCAAGTGGGAGAAAGGTCCACCACACAAAGATACAATTGGCGAGAAGTGCCCTCTCTGGGACAGGTTACCAAACTTCGAACCACACAAAAAAGCAGGGAAGCTTGTCACGGGTGAATGAAGAACATCTCAGGAAACCCAAATTACAAACTAGTTATCTCCTAGGCCCAGATGTATGACCGTTTTTTGGGGTCGCAGGAGGGAAATCAACCCGTTTGAGGATGCAAAAACCGGTGGTGGTATATACAAACGCTATTTTGCGAGACATTGACTTGCAAAATAGCATTTGCGACTCGCTGTTAGGAAGGGGCGTGCCAAGGGCGTCCCTTCCTAATACCGAATCTAAAACCAATGTACTATTGTTTTGCGACCGCATTTGCAGTCGCAAAACTCTCATAGTTTACCACCTACTTCAAGTAGGTGGTAAACCACTCACAAACAGGAAGAGTCCCCAGGGGACCCGTTCCCCTTTGTGAATGGGTGCAAAAATATTTTTAAGAGCAGGCAGTGGTCCCAGGGACCATTGCCTGCCTTTAAATAATGAAACCGAAAAGTTTCATGTTTCTTTTTTAAATGCATCCCGTTTTCCTTTAAGGAAAACAGGCTGCGTTTTAAAACAATCATTTACAATGCAACGGTCTTGTCTTTCTTAAAGTTAGAGCTATCGGCATTGCTATTGACTATTATTTTTGTTTTTCAAACATATAAATAAATGGCATTGTCATTTACAATGCCAATACCTAATCTTGCAAATGCGAGACCTATTGCATTTGGGGGGACGGACGGACCGACCGGACACACACACACACCCGGACACACCCACACCCGGGGAGAGACACACACACACCCACCCGGACACACCCACACCCGGGGAGAGAGACACACACACACGGACACACACACACCCGGGGAGAGAGACACACACACACACACCCGGACACACACACACCCGGGGAGAGAGAGAGACACACACACCCGGGGAGAGAGAGAGACACACACACCCGGGGAGAGAGAGAGACACACACACACCCGGGGAGAGAGAGAGACACACACACACCCGGGGAGAGAGAGAGACACACACACACCCGGGGAGAGAGAGAGACACACACACACCCGGGGAGAGAGAGAGAGAGACACACACCCGGGGAGACAGACACACAGACACACACACACACACACACACACACACACACACACACACACACACACACACACACACACACACACACACACACACACACACACACACACACACACACACACACACACACACACACACACACACACACACACACACACACACACACACACACACACACACACACACACACACACACACACACACACACACACACACACACACACACACACACACACACACACACACACACACACACACACACACACACACACACACACACACACACACACACACACACACACACACACACACACACACACCTCGTTTTAAGTGTTCACAAATTACGCAGACAGTTAAGCCAAAATATTTATTTATTTATGCGACTTTTAAAGCGCGCAAATACCCGTGGGTGTCTCGGCGCTATACATCAAAAGTAGTCAGACAGAAAATAGTTAAACAGAAAGGGCAGTTTACTGAGTAAAAAGCCACGTTTATATAAAATACAGACTACCGTGGTCAAATGTATATAGGAAAAAGCAATTAAAAAATCTTCCCCATTTTAATATTAACAATTAATAATAAAGATAAGTCTAATGGTATTAAAAAAAACGTTATTGACAGTTACACCAACATCAATAACGATGTAACTATCAGCACCAGCAGTGGTGATAACAATAGTAATAGCAGCAACAATACTACTACTAACGATAATTATTATTATTAGCAGCAGTAGTAGTGTAGTAGTGGTAGTAGTATCAAAGTAGGTGCCATCACCCTGATCAAAATGCATTCTAACCCAGCATACACCCTGCATAAAGTGGAAAGGACGGTCCATTGCACAACGTTTCATAAAATACAATTTGGCGTTGGGGTAGAAAACGCCTAAAAGGGTTAATGTGTCACCATCACTATCGTCTTTTGCCAGGGCCCCTTCCCTTAGCCATTCGGCTCCTGGTGACACCAGATGTGAAGTATACCACCTTGGTGACCCCTCAGGGGCCCCGCACCACAACAGGTGGGTATTGCATTCCCAATGCACCAGGCTGGCGTGCATGGTACATTCCTGCACCGCAGGGGGTGCCGCCCTGTCACCAAGGGATCTCCAGCAGTGCCCAACCCTCTGGCTCACCTCTCACCTGCCTCGATGCCCTCGCTTCTCGCAGAGGCTCCGACGTCCCCTAGGCTGCCAGGCCCCCCGCCATCCGGGGCTTTGCGTTTCTTCAACATCGGGGCAGCGCGAGCGGGGAGAGCCACAGCAGGGCACTTTTATTTCCCTGCTCCTCGAAAGGGCGCGCGGGGAGGGCTGCCCGCGTTGTGGAGGAGAGAGAGGGGTACTCTGGAGTGGCAGCGGAGTCAAAGAGAGCCGAGACTACAGTGGGGGGAACCCTTACAGGCTGAATTCCATCAGTGCCTCCCGGCGCCGTCTGGCCGAGTGCTCTTCTCCGTGTGTTACTCCGCCTCTTCTGCCTCTCGGCAGGAGCGCGGGGACAGTGGGACCAGGTGAACGGGGATGGGCTCTTCACTGGAGTCCGGATGATAGTGGGGCAGCTGTAGTTTGTTGTGGACTTTGGGTCTCCCCGTGTGAGAAATAAATGAAAGATTGTGGTGGAGAGTGCAGAACTAAGTAGGAGAGAGCAATGAGAGTGTAGAGAGAGGGAGAGATCGAAGGGAGGGAGGGAAGTAGGTAGAGTGAGGGGAAGAAGGAGGTGGACAGCTAGAAAGCAGAGAGAATGAGGGATGGGTGGAAGGTGAGAGCGGGCAGCAATGGAACTTCCGCTGTGGACCACGCCATGGACACCACCATGTTTCTCCGAGGTCAAGCAGAAATGCCTCGGAGAAACGCCCTGTCTTTTTCGGACTGGGGGCGTGTTTTTCTTTCTCTCCTCTTCCCATTGGATGGAATGTAAAATTCCAGCCAATGGGAAGAGGAGAGAAAGAACCTAAAAAAACATGCCCCTCAATCCGAAAAAGACGGGGCTTAAATGGACAGACGCCCGTCTTCTCCAATGGCTGGCCTTCATTTAGGAAGCCAGCCAATGGAGAAGATGAGGGGTTCAAACCCCCACTCTGGAAAACATAAAATCTCGCCGGCGAGACTCTTTCTCCTTCGCCGTCACCGGGGGGCCTACAGACCAAACAGTATAACCAACGTAAATGTATATTTCAGAGTACCCATGTATGTAACGATAAAACAAACTGCTGTACCCCACCCCACCCCCCTCTCTTTTATTACTACTGTACTATATTGTAAATCTTCGAGATAAAAACCTTTTGAAATAAAAAAAAATAAAAAAACTGCTTTACTGAAAAAGCAGTCACAGCCATGGTGGTCTGCTGAGCCCAGCAGGCCACTATCCCTGTGAGTGGAAGCCATTCCTAATGGGGTCGCAAATTGTGCTTGCCTCATGAATACTGATGAGGCATGCAATTTGAGACCCCATTGGGGATCGCAAACAGTGTCTGAGACACTGTTGTACATACAGTTTAGCAAGTCGCAATTCTGCACAATTTGCGACTCTTTAAACTGAATGGTCATACATCTGGCCCTTAGGCTTATTGGGCTATTCCCTTTTGTGCCTGGTGACATGTGCCAAAATCAATCAGATTGTGCCATAGCAGGTGTATTGAAGAATGCGAGAGCGCTTGCCTTTGGCTCAGGCTGAACTCTCATCATTTAACGTAACATTACCAACAAAGTCATTCTACGGTATTCTGGCACTATTCCAGTATAACTGGTTTTTACCATTTCAGAAAGGGAGGTATCTTATTAGGAGGAATATGTCTCGACCAAGAACGTGCACCCGAGGAGGCATGACTTCAGAATTCTGTCCCTCTAGAAGTCTGGGTATCATTACGTAGCAGTTTCTCAAGGTTTTTTGGAATGAAGCGTGCACTATTGATTAAGCTGCTGGACAAGGCACCAAAACACAGAAAAAACTGAAACCTGATTTCCACTACCTCACCACTGCGTGTGAATTTTAGCACATATTTTTACTGATCTGTGCTTCTGTCCCTTACCTGAAAACGTTGGTCACCCCTGGAAAAACAATCTCTACAAGTAACCATAATATTTAAAACTTGTTATTAAACTGTTCCTGTCAATACAGCAAGAACAAGAAGCATTGTGAAAAGCAATAGGTCTTGCCTTTGGAACGTGTAGGCTTTGCCAGTGGTTTTTAAGGATGCTGAACAGCATCAATAAAAAGTACAATGCTTTTTGCCAATGCTGGTTAGAATCTGCAAAATAAATAGTTCAATGACATGGCTGATGTAGGTGGTCACGTCTTTCTGTAGGTACCTGCATGTGCTATATTTTATTTATGTATAAAGTTTTATATTTATTTATTTATAAAGTTTTATATAGTGCTAACTTGACCCAAGAGGGTATCAGAGCGCTTTACATTTAGGATCGTTACAATAAACGGGACATCAGTTACAAGAGCATAGAAAGGTACAGTACAAAAATAATGTTGCAAGAATTCGTAGGAGGAAAAGAAGGAATGAGTCATTAGCGGGCAGAAGAGGAGGAACTGTGCCCAATGTCCGGCTGGTTGGTGACGTCAGGGGGAAACCAGGGCCCATCTCCTCAATAGCTGTCTAGCAGCTCCACCGGACATCAGCCATGTTGCTCAGGTCTCATCGATCAGGGGAATCAGTTTTGAGTTTATTTGATTTAATACGTTTATATAGCGCTGGCTAGACCCAGAGGTATCAGAGCGCTTTACCAGAGGAACCTTGCGTTACAAGTAACAACAGTTACCATAGCGTAGTAATGTAGTAAGGTACAATAAACAAGCAACGAGGTTGAGAGGATTCATAGGAGAGGAGGGGAGGAGAGGACCATAGCAGGGAGACGAGGAAGAACTGTGCCCAATGTCCGGCTGGGTAGGTGATAGTCGAGGGGGAAACCAGAGATAATCTCCTCATTAGCTGTCTAGCAGCTCCACCAGGCATCAGCCATGTTGCCCAGGTCTCAGCATTCAGGATTAAAATAGCTTTGACCCGAAGGTATCAAAGGTTTTTACATGATATCCTTATCGTTCCAAGATGACATCAATTATAGGTTACATCGGTTGCAGGGAGAGCATATAGGGATCTTTGGACGAGGTCAGAAGAAACGTAGAGGGGTAAGGGGTGGGGTAACAGATTAGGGGGGAGATACGACAGAAAGACAAAAGGGAAAAATCAGCCCAAAGTATATCCCTCTTACTTTTCGATTAACGGCAAATTAGCCACGACAAAAATGATGACAGGTCTTGAGGAGCTGTTAGTTGAAAGGTAGGTTGTGTTAGGGTTATGAGATTGATGTAGCACTGGCTAGACCGGAAGGTATCAGAGGGCTGTACATGAGGTTCCAAAAACATTACAAAATTGATATTGATTAAAAAATTACAACAGTTACAAATAAAATATTTAGAGAAAATAGATGAATCACAAAATCATTGTCATGATGGGTGATCCGATTAGGGTATGATGTTGGGAGAGCATCCCTGGCCTCGCTGGTGTGAGCTTGCAGAACCAGCCCATGTAGTCTGGTGTGGTTGAAAGGCTTCTCTCTTTGCTGCAGTCCTGTGGAGGGAGAAGTGCTTGGGTTGGAGGGGCTTCTCTCTTTGATGCAGTCCTGTGGAGGGAGTAGGGGGTGGGTGGAGGCCAAATTTGGCAGTGGTCAATTGCAGGTAGGTCCGCCATATTAAGGACAGGCATCCGAAGGAAGGACTGAGGTTGGAGAGGTGAAAGGGCTTGATAGGATTAGGCAATGAAACGCTGGGGGTGCAATTTTTTTGTAACTTTCAATTTTAAGATGAAGAAATTTTAAGCGTGCAAAAGCACCTTGATTCGAAGCCCTTGACAATAAAAGACAAAAAATATATGTAAATGCTTTCAAGGATGAGGAAGTAATAGAGGAGCGGATGGGGTAGAAACCAAGGGGGAAGAGGCAAATAAAAGTAAAGCCAGGTAGGGAAAAGAGGTTAAAAGTGGAGGGAGAACTGCACACAAGAGCGCAGGCTGAATGTGTTTGAGAGTAGCATATAAGAGAAACAGTTGAAACATGTGTACTCTCATTAAGTTTTCAAACAAAAAGAAAAAAGTCCTTCACAAAAAGTAAGCAGTGGAAGAATACAAGTCAGCCCAGTAAAAGGACAGTAAAGAGGCTATGCTCCCGGGGAAGGACACACACAAGCTAGGGCACTGAAGACGTTGAACAAGAAGCAACAAGTGACAAGAAAGCCAACCAGTGAAAAGCAATAGGCATGTTCTAAGTTCACTGTAAGTTCTAGGTAAGCCCAAAGTAGGTCTTTGGCAATTATACAACGCACGCTGTCTGGAAAGCGAGACCTAAAAACAAGCATTGGCATAGCCAATAGGTCTCGCTTTTGGGACACTTATAATGTTTAGTTATCCAGCACAATATCCTTGGTGCAACAACATCAAGTGTTGCATGGCTAAACACTTATAAGGTCCCAAAGGCGAGCCCTATTCGCTAGGCCAATGCTTGTTTTAAGTGAGTGGCTCGTGTAGATATGCCACTCTGAGGTAGAGATGCTGCGACTGCTTTTACAGGAGCCCCTGTGATATTGTGCCTCTTCAAAATGTATCTGGGGTCTAGTGTAATACTTCTAGACCCTATTCCCGCACCCGATACATCCTTAAATGTCCCATGTACCGCCGGGGTGGACACTCCTATTACCCCTGCCCTCCAGTGACACTTTACCCGTCATAGGGATGGTGGTGGACGACGTGGTGGTGGACGTGGTAGTGGTAGACGTGGTGGTGGACGTGATGGGGTGGTGGTGGTGGATGTGGTGGTGGTGGACGTGGTGGTGGTGGACGTGGTGGTGGTGGACGTGGTGGTGGTGGTGGATGTGGTGGTTGTGGATGTGGTGGTTGTGGATGTGGTGGTGGACGTGGTGGTGGCTGACGTGGTGGTGGCTGACGTGGTGGTGGCGATGTGGTCATGGTGGTGACTGACGTGGTGGTGGTGGACGTAGTGGTGGTTGACGTATTTATTTTATTTATTTATTTATGAAGTTTTCTATAGCGCTGTCAAGACCCAGAGGTAACAGAGCGCTTTACAATAGAGAGTAGGATATAATCAACAAAAGCAACACAGGCATGACATATGAAGGGTGAGCGCTGCATATGTGAACTGCAGAGCTTCTTTGGTATCAAGGGTTCAATACACTTTACAGAATCGCATGTAATCCCCAAAGGCATGACGACATAGGAAAGGTATTGACAATCTACGAGAAAAAGTATGAGCTGTATAAATGTACTGCAGACCTTCTTTGGTATCAAGGTTCCATGCGGGCACAAAGTTTTGGTGTTACAGTCTGTTACATCTTATCCACAGCCAAGAGAACGGATGAGGAACAGGGACTTGAGTTGTGTTTTAAATTCCACAAAGGGCGGGATGGTTCTGATGTGCGTGGTGATGGAGTTCCAAATTTTAGGGGCGTTTCCCGAGAAAGAGCAGTTTGCTGTTCTTTTCTTTTTAGTTTTAGGTATGATGAGCAGGAGGGAGTTAGAGCTTCTCAGATTCCTGGCTTGACCAGCTTTTTTCAGTTTTTTTGCCAGGTATTCGGGTTTGCCAGTTTGGAGGGCTTTGTGGGTTAGGCAGGCCATCCTGAAGCTACTTCGCATTTCTACTGGTAGCCATTTGAGTTCTTTGAGTGCCGGGGAGATGTGATCAGATTTTTTTGATGCCAGTGATCATTCTGGCTGCCGCATGTAGTGTTGTTTTGATCGGTGCCAGGTGTGATTTAGGGATACCTGTTAGAGTTGCGTTCCCATAGTCGTCTTGACAGTACCAGGGAGTGGCCAGTTTGAGATCCTTGTTGTGAATGTAGGGTTTGATTTTGTTCAGAAGTTTGAGGTTAAAGAATGCGCTTTTGGCAGAGCTCTTAATGTGTTTCATCATGTTTAGTTTTGGGTCCAGGGTGACGCCGAGAGATTTAACAGTATGCTAGAGTAAGATTCCCTTTGAGTGCATCGATTGCCTTTAGCCATTCAATGATTTTAGGGTTGTCATACTTGTTTGAGATGAGGAGTGTCTCGATCTTGTCTGGATTTAGGTTCAGATGGTTGTTTGTTAGCCATTATTGAACATCTTTCAGGACATCATTTAGTCTTTGGATGTCAGTGAGAGAGGAGGTTTCCAGGTAGATCTGAGTGTCATCCTCGTAGCGGTGGAAGCGGATGTTCGTTATACTGAGTAGTTTGGCGAGCGGTTCCATATAGATTTTAAAAAGCTGTGGAGAGAGCACCGATCCTTGGGGGACGCCCTTGTTAACTTGCTGGGTTTCGGAGGTGAAGTTCTTGATTTTTATTAATTGGGTGCGGTTGTGTATAAAAGGAGGAGAACCACTTGAGAACTACCTCGCCGAGGCCAGCTCTTTCTTGGAGAGCCCTGATGAGGAGTTTGTGGTCCACTGTGTCAAATGCTGCCAAGAGGGCAAGGAGAATGAGAAGGCAGCATTTGTCTGAGTCTAGAGAGCCATGGATGTCATCTATGATGTTCAGCATCGCGGTTTCTGTGCTGCAGCCCTTTCTAAAGCCAGACTGGTGGGTCTCTAGATGGTTGATGTTGTCCAGGTGCTGTGTCAGTTGATGAAGAACGCAGCGTTCAAGTGTTTTTGAGAGCAAGGGGAGGTTGGATATAGGTCTGAAATTGTTCAGATCTGTCGAGTCTAGACCAGGTTTTTTCAGCAGGGGGGTAACTTGCCCCATTTTTAGGCAATCAGGGACCACTCCATTTTTTAAGGAGCTGTTTATGATTTTGCCCCAAATAGGTGCAAAAGCGTGTTTTAATTTCTTGATTAGTAGGGGAGGAATGGGATCAGAGATGTGGGCTGATGGTTTGGAGGACGCGATCAGCGAGATTATCTCTGTTTCTAGAACGGGACGAAAGCTGAGCCAGGGGGTGGGAGAAGAGCCAGGAGAGAGGGCAAGGGGTACAGCCGAGCTGCTCTTCTTAGGGAGTGATTCATTGATGTCTAGTGATAGTTCGATTCTTGCTATCTTATCGCTGAAGAAATGAGCAAAGTTATCACAGAGTTCTTTGGACGCCTGTACAGAAGAGGACACTGGTTTGGAGGTTTGTTGTCTGATGAGGCTGTAGAGTTCCTTCGGTCTGTTTTTGGCTTTGTCCAGTGCCTCGCGGAAGAAGTTGGATTTCTTATTTTTTATGTGGTTGTTGTACTTCCTACGGGCTGATTTCAATTTGTCACGTAGGATGGCAGTCAGGTTATTTCTCCATTTTCTTTCTTTGGCTCTTAAGATTCTCCTTTCTGTGTTAAGGTCATTGTTGAAACAGGTTCTAGAGGGAGTGGTTCTGCTTCTTTTGAGCTTTAGTGGAGCTAGCTTGTCGAGAATGGACCCTAGCTCGGAATTGTACCGCTCAGTGAGATCTTTGGTGGAGAGGTGGGCTTTGTTGTCCAGGAGGAGTGAGCTTAACTGCGCTGCCAGGGTATCCAGGGGTACATGGGAGATGTTTCTCATCCATTTTGGGGGGCCGTGTGGAGGTTGGTAGGAGATAGTGGGGTGATTAATATGAAACAGGATCATGTGGTGGTTTGACCAGTCGACGGGAAGTATGTGGTTGATCGTGATAGAGTTCTTTTGCAAAATGATGGCATCCAGTGTTGCTCCTTTGTAATGAGTTTCCTCAATGCAGTGTTGTTTAAGGTTGTTATCCTCGAGGAGGCTAGATAGCGATTGGATTAGAGGGTTGTGTGTCTCGTTCCATCGTAGATTCAGGTCCCCAAGAATTAGGCTATTGGAGTCGCCGAGTGCACCTTGTGTTATCAGGTCAGATAGTTGTTCTCCAAAAGCGTTGTTTCTGCTGGGGGGTGGTAGAGCAGGTGACATGGTAGAGAGTCATTGTCTTTGGTCTTGAGGATGGCGGATAGACATTCAAAGGAGTTGTATTCGAACGAGGTGGTTTCCGAGATGGCCAAACTATCCTTGTGGATGATAGCTACCCCTCCTCCTCGCTGCTCTATCCTGTCTTTGGTGATGAGGGAGAAGCCAGGTGGTACGAGCATGTCTAGACAGGGAGAGGATAACTTATTCAACCAGGTCTCTGTGAGGAACGCAATGTCAATATCATGAGTGAGGATAGCCTCGGCTAGTTCCGTTGCGTGTAGTGAGGCCGATCTGCAGTTGATTAGTAGGCAGTTAGTGAAAGGTGTTTGATTTCTGGTAGTTCTATCTTTAGTCGCCATCGGTATGGCAGTCAGGACAGGATGTCTCAGTGGTTTGGTGCAGGGAAGGACTTTCCGGTGTCCTGTGATCACTTGAATTTTGGATTTAGGAGAGTCTGAGGCGGGAATGTGGTATGCAGCAGCTAGAAGGGCTGCTTCACAATCTGACATTGGTGCTTTTGTTCTGGAGGGCCTTGAGGTCGGGAGTTTTGTATCTGATAGAGTATGGATCTTGGTCTTAGGGAGGGGGGCTTCGGGTTTTGGGTCCGTAAGTGCATATGGTTCCGGGACCCGGTCTGGGGGACCGTGTAGATGGGTACTAGTGGATTCTGCAAGCCCAGGTGGGCGGTTGGTGCTGACGGCGTGGGGAGATCTGGATGGGAGTTTCAGGTGTTTACGTGCTATACCTAGGTTGGAGAGTATTTCCGTTAGGCCCCAGGAGATTGCGTCTATCTGGCTTTCAAGAGCCGCGAGACGCTGTGGCATGGAATCAAGGGAGGAGTTGAGGGCATCTAGGGTGTTGTCGTTCAAGTTGAGGAGTTGAGGTCTTTTAATGGTGGAACAAGTCGGGTTATCCTTTTTCGGGAACGAGGGAGAGGTCTGAGATAGAGGAGGGGACGGGACAGTGAGAGGTTTTGGGTGTCTAAGAGCTGGGATGAGGCTCGTGGGGAGGGTGGTCACTGTCGGCATATCGTATCTGTGGGTTTGCTGGGGAGGGATCCCATACGTAGGCGGGGTATCGTTATCCGTACAGAGCTGAGGGATATGGTAGGTGTGGGAAGTAGGATGGCTGGCATGGGGAATTGAGGATGTGGTTAGAGTTTTCTGTTGTGGTCGGTTGGCTGTGGGCGTGCATTGGAATGAGGCGGGGAGAGGAGGTGCATGAAGGGCCGTGTCAGTATGGCGGAAGGGAGGGACAAAGGCTTCTCTGTAGGTAGTGGATGTAGGCGAGGTGCGAATATGGGCGGGGTGCGGTAGGGATGGGGGGGGGGACTGATCTTAATGTGGGAAATAGGGAGTTGAAGGCTTCAAGGTTCTTATTGTTAGCCTGAATGAGGAAGTGCCATTTGTGTAGATGGTCACGGAAGTGTACCCTCTTCCAACCGAGCTCATAGGGAGTATAGAGGTTAGTTTGCAACTGTGGGAAGTGGATGTGGTGTTGGCGATATACAGTTGCCTTCTGATCAAGGAGATCCAGTCTTCCGGTCTCTCAGTGTGGAATATCAGGTCCATCTTAGTCGGGCCATTGGAGGCTGAGTGGTAGATGTCTATGATTAGGGTTTCTTTGTGTTGGCGGATAAGTTTCTGTTTGAAGAGACGTCTCATTTTTGTAGAGAGGTGCGGGGGGAAGAGGATGATGAAAGAGTTTCGGCTGTGGGGTATCAGGTGGGGAGATAGGGCATGGGTGGGAAGGGAAGGCGAGTCACGAGCCATCGTATGGTATAGTGACCGGCGGGGTGCACGTGTGGGGGGAGGTGACGGGAAAGGAACTGGGGGTGATAGGATGAGACGGGGGGCTGCTAGGGGAGGAGGGAGAGAGTAAAGTTCCAGTCACCAGGGCTGAGCGCCGGCGCGGCTCACCTGTATCTGTGCTGCGGCGTCCTGTGGATCAGTATAGCTGGGATCCGTGGGCTGGACAGTCCTGGTGGAGGTGTAGTTCTTAGGGAGGGGCTGCAGGGTGGCCAAGGGCAGGTAAGAGTCAGGACGCCAGGGATTAGCGCCGGCGCAGCTCACCTGTGCCTGTGCGGCGGACACCAGCAAAGGACGATCTAGGGGGCTCCAGTGTGGCTTTGGTCTAGTAGAAGATGATCCAGGTGACTATAGTGAGGCTCCGATCAGGAAGAGTCCATGCGATCCGCCATTTTGAGGCCAGGCGTGGAGGTGTAGAGCTGCAGGACTTGGGCAGCTTAGGGGGAAGTGCAGTGTGTGTGAAGGGCAATAGCATAGGTGGCTCCAGGGTGGCTCTGGTGAGACTCAGTTAGGCTCCGGTCAAGTAGAGGTTGAACCAGGCGGCTCCCGTGGGGCTCCTATCAGGAGGAGTCCTCACGCTCCGCCATGTTGAGGCCCGACAGGGTGAGCCGAGCTGGGAAACGCCGGAGTCTTAAGGGAAGTGCTGTGTGAGCAGCGGATCACAGCGGAGGACACTCTCTGGTGCTCAAGTAGGGCTTTAGACGAGTATGGGATGGTCCAGGCGGCTCTAGTGAGGCTGCGATCAGATGGAGTCCTCACGATCCGCCATTTTGAGATCAGGCATGGAGGAATCGAGCTGCGAGATTCTAGCAACTTGAAGGAAGTTCGTTGTGTGTGGCGGACAGCGGCGCAGGTTGACCCAGGGTAGCTCCGGTGTGGTTCTGGTCGAGAGGTGGCGTTTCAGGCGGCTGCAGTGAGGCTCCAATCAGGCGGAGTCCTCATGATCCGCCATTTTGGGTCCAGGCGAGGCGGAGCCGAGCTGTGCGATGCAGGCATCTTGGGGGAAGAGAATCCGTCTATGCGGATTTCCTTTAACTGCGTGGAGGATATCCCGGTGGTATCGGGGAGAGGTCAGGGCGGCTCCGGTAGGGTGAGGCTCCGATCCGGTGGTGACGTGGTCGTGGACGTAGTGGTGGTGGACGTGGTGGGGTTGGTGGACGTGGACATGGTGGTGGTGGTGGTGGTGGTGGACGTGGTGGACTCCAGCAAGGTGGATGCCACCACAAGTGAGACTACTTGAAAAGTGAAGACCAGTGGCTAAAGGCCCTCCTAGAGCAGCGCATGCGGGCTGCCTAGGCTAGACCTAAAAAGGACATATTCTTCCTGGCTTAGAAAAGGGCATTGCTTCACTAGGATGGCCAGAGGGACAGAGCCAACCCATGTCGGCTTGTTCACAAAAGCCTCCCAGGTTAATCAAACATTTCATGAATAGTGCAACATTAGCAATGTGGGAAAAACATCTCTGTATTTCCTGATGCTAAAGAAAGGCCCGAAGCTTGCATCTGTTTGTTATATGTATTTGTACACAAGAAGTCCTACATGCCCATCAGTTCCCACCCTGCCCTGGGCTATCACACTGCACTGAGTTGGGATCAGCAACACAGCCGAATAAGAGTGAGCTACTGTTTTCCAACTGATCACACAGCACTGACTTGGGATCAGCAACACAGTTGACTAAGAGTGACCTACTGTTTTCCAATTGATCACGAGCCCAATTACATGAAAGTTTGTGCATATGTTGTATAACAATGAAAAATATAGTACCTCAACACCAATAATTCAAACACACAAACAGGAGAACACCCAACCAAAATAGATAAATAAAAGATTCACTTGTCTATTACACTGTGGTGTGCCCTTTTAGGTACTAAATTTGCATTACTGTCCTTTGCTCAGGACATTGGTTG
The DNA here is from genome assembly GCF_964263255.1 of Lissotriton vulgaris. Classification (NCBI taxonomy): domain Eukaryota; kingdom Metazoa; phylum Chordata; class Amphibia; order Caudata; family Salamandridae; genus Lissotriton; species Lissotriton vulgaris. The sequence continues at coordinate 1,126,502,584 of NC_141693.1, forward strand.
GCGTCATTTGAAGAAGCCATTACCTCTCTTAATTTATTTAGCAATTGGAGGTGGGGGCAGATAACAGTTGTTACTGCCCACAAGTAGATGAGTACTAGGTCCATTAACCCTGGTCCACTAAACCTAACATCGACAAAAAATGCACCCACCGTCTTTCATTATTTCTGCCACCGAAATGAGAATGCAGCAAAACAGTAATTGGTGACAGCGTTATAAACAGGTGTGATTTGATGGGACAACCTCACAATTTCAGGGTGAAAATACTAGGCATCACTCATATATGTCGTAATAGGGGCCTATTACGTTTCCTCCCTACATTTAAAGTGCTTGGAATAATTTGTGTTTATGCTGAACAGTAGCTATAGAAAGGTCCAGATGAGAAAAAAAAGTTTAACATGGAAGAATGCACCGCAGATGGGCCTACTTAAACCTACTGGGAAAATAGCATCTTTAGAAATAAAAAAATATTTCCATCAGATAATGCTGGAGGACATAAGTACTTGTTTATCAATGTCATCCTTCGCAGGCACCCACAACCAACTTCTCTTACCAATGAAGAAGGCAGCCATTTTCTTTAGATGGGATTTATTTACTGGACGTAAAGGAGGCAAAGCAAAGGAAATGAAAGGATGGCAATGGAAGGTGCAACTGAGGGCAAAGGTCAGTAAACCAGCTACTATATTTATGTACTTGGTACAAGGTGTGATGATGAAGGAAGTTAACACTACCGGCACTACTGGAATTAAGAATTCTACAGGCAACAGTATAAACGGTGGTGGGCAGGTGGAGGGGGCGCGAGGAGGGGGGGAATAAAAAAAAAAGAAAAAACGTACCCGATGTTGCTTATGCCGTGACGCGCCTCGGAGCTCCTCCTCTTCCTGGTCCCAGCAGTCCCTGGGATAGTATCAGAGACTCCCTGTGCAATCCCCATGCTGCATGAGAGCAGTGCAGCAATTGAGCTGAGCAGGCTTGTTTAACGCTCACTCAGGCACTGCAAGCATGTGCGGTTTCTTCAACCCAGCTGTGTAATACAGTTGGGTTGGAGAAACCTAACTGCGCATGTCTTTTTAGCCAGCCGTCGACATGCACAGTTAGCAGTACACATCACTCTGCCCACTCCCATGGCCGGGCCCCACCCAGCCACACACACACTGGCTCAGCCAGCCGCTGAAAAATAAAACAATATTGTTTTCTTTTTCAGCTGATGGCTGAGCCAGTGGGGCGACGCTTCTATGCCATTGCAGAGGAACCGCTGCTGGGCAGGTCCCATTTTATGGAACTCCCTTCTCTTACATCTAAGAGTCCTTCCCACGCTCTCCAGTTTTGAGAAGCCCTAAAAACCTACATGTCCTATACACTTGAAACAGATGCTAAGAGATTTGTGTATGTGATGAGCACCTTATTAGTGTCCACATTTATTTGCTCATGTATGATGGTATTGACACGAAGGGCTGCAGAAACTAGCATACTTTATTATTTATTTATTTTTAAGTACGGTCACTCAGACAAAAGACGATGCATCATTTTGTGTAAGGTGTACTTCACGACAATCCAGGATAATGGGTTGGAGTCACAGTCGCCTAAAGCCAAAACAATATAAAAACCTGATCAGAACCGTCCTACAAGAAATTACGGAAAGCAAGACGAATATTACTAACTGAAACCGCCCCTCAAAGAACTTTGAAGTTCTTCCAGTTATCACATGTATTCTTTTCCTCTTTGGATACATGCACCATGCAAGGCTGCAGTATCCTCCGTACCATATACTGTTCATAGGTGTCCCAAAAGGGATCAGCAGACGCCTACAGTAACACATCCTGGTATTGGGTGTCCTGGGGGTGAGCATCAGAAGCCTGCAGTCTAACTTAGTCATAACATATACAGTGTAATACAACACATAGCACACTATCCAAAACTCAAAATGTAGCAAAAATTGACATTTCTATTTAGAAATAATGTCTATCTCAAAATATAAGGGTACATTTGCTAAGGATTGTGTGTATATGAATGACAATGAGTAGGTCATTTGTATACCCAAAATCCTTTGCAAACTACCATATTCATACGAAATTGAGTAGCAAATGCACTTATGAGCAATCTTTAAGAAACACCGAGAAAGTTTCCTCTTTTCAAATATGTTTGCTTCTGCACGGAGGCTAAAAGAATGAAGATCAGAATGCCAGATATAATGAATGGATATTTAGCCCTAGCATGCCTCTCTTAAGATTATCATCATCATCAAGCTTTATTTCGATATACAGAATATCATAAAAGCACATAAAAATATAAAACCACAAATCATTAGCATTACATTTTTTTAAAAAGATTATAATAGTAAACCATTTATATTTCAATAAATATTTTAAAAAAACATATTAAACTTTAACAGCTTTGTGAATATTTAAAAAAGATTCTGCTAAAACGAAGATCAATTAATAGCCTTCAATCTAATCAACCAGGCCCAACTAAGAAATGTGGCTACCCCACACACAAAGGTTGTACTAGTGTCAGCCTTGAATATTCTGAGTGCAGAGGAGTGGTCCCTGGTTCCAAGCAACAGACACACAGGTTTGAGCCATTTCTGCCTAGGTTTTGCATAGGCTGGGCATACAAAGAAGACATGAGGGATGTTTTCAGTGACACCTTCACAGAATGGGCAGACAGAAAAGGTTTGGTACGGGGGCTTCCACTTGCAGGTATAATCGCGGAGAGGGAGTGTTCCCAACCTGAACTGGATGAAAAGGGATCTATGAAAAGGGATCTATCCCTTGGTTTCTTAATAAAATCCAAGTAGGACTCCAGGCGAGGCTTTAATTTATGCTGTCTAAATGCCTCAATCAGCCTACCTTGGTTTGGGTCACTTTGTTCTTGATCATCAACCCATGTCCAGTAGGCTCGCTTAGTTTCAGTCTTGGATAAAGAGACCCCAGGCTCCCAATCAGTTGGCAAGCCAGATTCGTGCAGGAGCTTTTTTATATTACGAATCCAGCTAATTTTATGAGCACCATGGAGATTCATAACTTCTCTCAAGCCATCTAAATACCTTGAGAGCTCTGGTGTCCGCCATAACCGAGTCCAGTATAAAAGAGGGCGTAACCTGGCTAGTTCCTTGATAGAGCGGCGACCCAGATCACTCAATAGTGGTTTAATGGGAGTACCCCTTGGAAGCGATACCAGCTCCCTAAAAAACGTATTCTCTGAAGTGACCAGGGCATCGACACACTCAAAGCCCCACATCTCTGCACCATAAAGGGCGCAGCCTACAGCTTTTGCAGCGTAAATATCCAAAGCAGGAGCAATGGGCTTAGAGATAGATGTACGATGTTCTCGCCCTAAAGCTCCAACTACCCTTTTATGGTTTAATGCCATTTTGCCAATGTGAGGCTGCCACTTTAATTTATCCGAGATTCTAATTCCCAAGTAGTCAAATTCTTTTACGCGTTCCAGTGACACCCTGTCCAAGGAAAGGGTGGATCTGGATGACTTATTAGGATTAAGATAAAGGAGCTTAGTTTGAGGTATTTATGACAAGACCCCTAAGCTTACAAAACAGACAAAAGCGGTCCAGCAACTTCTGCAATCCTGCGGGAGTTTTTGATACCAACAGCGTATCGTCCGCAAAGAGGAGAGCGGGGACTTTATCACCCGCCAGGACCGGGGCATCAGCATTTATTTCTAGCAAAAAAGAGACTACACCATTCACAAATAACGTGAAAAGTGTTGGGGCTAGCACGCAGCCCTGGCGTACCCATAGAATCACAGGGATTCTATCGTTTTTTTGCTCTTGTGATCCCCATCCAATACGGGCGTAGGTACCATCATGCATGCGTGCCAGAAGATTCAAAATTGGTAGAGGAATCCCCATCTCCTCCAAGATCAGCCAGAGGCGGTCTCGGGGGACCAAGTCAAAGGCGGTCTTCAAGTCAATAAATGCCAAATAAGGACCGCCTTTGCCAATGGTAACCACCTTAAAGTGTAAGAGCACAAGCCTAAACGCTTGATCTACTGTGCCTGTGCAAGCCCTAAAGCCTGCCTTAAAGGGTGAGATGATGTTATTATCCTCAGCCCAAGAAAGAATCCTCTCCAAGAGTACCCTGCCAACCAATTTCTGCCCAACATCTATAAGACTAATTGGGCGATAGTTGGCAGGGTCCTCCCCTAAGATTATGCCTTTTGATGATCTGGTCACGGAAGGGACCTAAACTTCTAGTAATAAATGATAAACATACAAAATAATAAATGCTTACTGAACTTATCAGATTGGTAAATACAACATACTATTTTATGTCGTTTTTTTACAAGGTTTTTTTATTTTAAACGTTGATTTTTAGCACACAAAAATATCCATATAAATAGTAACAGTAAAATGTTTCAATGCATTTAAACACTTATCTATATTGCATTTCAAGCAAGTATTTAGTTATAATGTGGAATGTGCGGTTGTTCTTGGGCCACACATAACAAATCATGAGTTTAGCAATACTCTGGTTCATCAAGCCTCGGCGATATGAGCACATTACAAATATCTGTGAAATAAAATAGAGCAACTAGATTAATTCTGCCAGAGCTGAGAACAAAATTCAAACAAAAATAATGAAAATGTGAAAATTTTGCTAAGAACAAAGAAAGACAGGAAAATGAGGAGAAAGAATATAACTAGTGAGGACAAATGAGAAAGACTTAAAAGGAAGGAAGGAGTTAAAAGGAGGAAGAAGAAAGGAACAGAACATTAGGAGGAACAATAAAGACATGAGGAGATAAAAGAGTGTTGTAGGAAGAAATGAGAAAGAAAAAGAAAGAAGGGGAAATAGAAGCGAACATAAATAAGCAAGAAAGGGAGAAAGAGAAGGAAGGAAAAAAGAGAACGAGACAGAGGGAAAGAAACAGAGAGAAAGAGAAAGAAAGGGAGGAAAAGCTCTGCCTGCCCCCTAACCTCTCCCGCGTTGCTGGAACAGAGAAGTGTTTCATTCTTGTGTGCTTTCTTTTTTTTTATTTTAACTGGGCCTCTTGGAATAATCCCTTTTCTTTATCTGTCCTCCCAGTTAGACATTGTCTCGAGCCTTATTTATTTATGAAGGCTGGAGGTTAGTGCAACCTGCTGGGTCTAATTAGCCTTTCTCTTTGTGTTCCTCCCAATCCTGTCTGATTAAATGTACACATTTGTTTTACCTCCTTTCATGCCATCCCCGCTTCGTATTAAAGTTGTAAATTGCCTTTTCAGTGTTTTTTTTTCTCAGCCTGTATTTGACGCCCTCTCGAACCCCCTCGGGTTTGCAAATTGCAGTGTTAACTTTCCAATCCCAGCCGGACGGGCTGTCATTCTAGGGCCCAAGTTCGCTGTTGGGGGAATGGCAGCTACAAAGGACTAGTATAGCACTTACTGTGCACACTACTGACACAATAACGTAAGCTATGCCGAGGGCCAGTCATCCCTTGCGGGGGAGGGGAGGAGAGGAGAGACACATGTAACATTCCATTAACAGGAGGCCGTATGCATTCCTCAGCTAATACTTAGTGGAATGGCTTATGTGGGATTCGGTTACACGTAGAGATACACAGTAGCCACCCTACCCACCGAGTTGTCTCCCCACCTAATAATGTAAAACAAACGAGAGTGAATCATATTACAAAAGGGGAGGGGCTGAAGCAAACTACGTCATGAACCCCTTTGGTCTTGCTCACTAGAACTGTGCAGCAGGAACTTCAGAACTCTGAGCTATCTCGCCCCCAAGGGCTTCTTGAAACCCTGGCGTGGACTACCTTGCTTACGGAGTCGGTGTATCTTCGCCCTACACCAAGCATGCGCTTCTTGTCAACGCTTGTTCTGAGCTCCACTAGACGCCACATAAAAACACATGGCCATCCCGCTAAAATGCATATTTTGCAACATAGCGTGATACTCTAAAAAATACAGAGATGCCCGACATTCCTTCCCACTTTGCAGCTGTTACGGACATTGAGCCCCTTACCCCAGGGCTAAGTTGCTGAACATGACCTTCGGTTTCCCCTCCCACTTTCCTCACGCAAGAAACCCCCAACTGCCTGACACCGGGTCATTCACGTGGCTGGACAATCCAGCGCCTTGAGCGCTTCCAGTTCAGTCAGCGCTACATGCCGTGTCTATTTCCCATGGCTTCGTGCTTTCTTAAATTGGTCAGATACCAATACACACAACACCGGCTTGTCCGGAGGGACAGACCCACACAACATATTCCATAACAACTAAGCGTCCCCGCACGCACTTGACACAGAGCAAAACGTTCGGGAAAAGTTGAGACGATTTCCACGAGTAAGGACGTTCGCCACAGCTGAGGGCATTAGTGCTACACACAGACGCTCCCAATCACAATAGGCTTTTGTTACAGCGGATGCAACATTTACATACGTTGACTTACAGCTCCGCCACGTACAGTAGCTTATAAAAGTGTCTAGACTGTTGGAATACAGAATCTCCCAATGGCATTGAAGTTCTCTCGCCTATCCTTGTGGATCGGTGTTTTTGTTTCATGCGGTTCTGCACAAGCCTTCAACTTGACCTGCCCCGACTCCTGCTTTGCTCAGTGGCCCCTGCATGAGTGTGTGGTGGTGTTTACAAAACACGCACTTAGTAAAGGACACAGATTCCACAACCTCCTGCAGTCCTTAGCCGTGGCGCAGGGGGCGTCACTTGCGGGCAGTAACCAACTGGGAACGCCCACCCTGGTGACTCCCAGGGTCCCACGTAAAAGAGCTGAGTAACTTTCGCAACAACTTCGCGGTGGGTGTATTAGTGCCCTTTGCGGTGGGTGTATTAGTGCCCGCCCTACCACTAACGGACCAGTATACCAGTAGAAACTCAACAACTGGGCTAAAGTTTGCCACTGTCCAAAAAGTCACAGGGGAAGCGCTGCTCTACTGTTGACATCGCGTGACACTGGCGCACTGACAGCCGGCACTCCAGGGGAGCCTGTTTTCCTTCTGAGCACAAGTGGCAAAGTCAACTCTGCCTGACAGAGGACCCCCTCCTTAAATCCTCCCCCTGGCAAGCCTACCAACCTCAGGCGCCCCAGCGAAGGCCGTCCACTCCCGAGGCTTTTTGTTTTTTCTGTGGGGCCTGCCACCCCTAACTACCCCGCATTTAAACCCGCACTGCCTTTATTTTATTCCCTCTCCAGTGTTCCTGTCTTCGTTTTTACGTTTCCCAATCATTTTCGCTTTTCTCTCGCTCCCTCTTCCTGTGTTTTTATGTATGCAAGCGTCAGGACGTGCAAACCCCTCCCTTTCCCTTCTGAATCTCATTAAACTTTTTCCCCCTCCCCTCTCTCCCTCTCAGCGCCCGCTCCTTCCCTGCTTCACTATCCAGGCTCCCACCCCCTCTCTCTTCTGTGTGTGTATGTATGCTTTCTCCCTCTTTCAGATCTGCCCTCCCCTTGTCCCTCCCCCCTTCCTCTCTTTCCCTATCTGTCAATCAGAAACCTCCCTTTGAACTGGGAGAAAAAAATCTCTCAGTTCCAACTTCAACTCAGTCAATCCAGGCGGCCACAGCTCTCTATCTTCTACAGCTTTTTATTTATTTCTCAGCTGGGGGTTGTTTTTTAGTGGGGGGTGGGGTGTTTTTGTGCACCCCCTTTAAGTTTATTTGTGTTCTTTGGGTGGTGGTGGGGGTCAAGCTTCTGAACAGATCCTGGAGAGCGAGAGAAAGCAGCAACCGAGACACCCCCCTCCACAGAAACCAAGAAGAAGAGGGGAAGCCCTCCCTGCACCCCCTGATTTACCCTCCCCCTTCACAGAAACTTCAACTTCTTCTTTTTGCACAAGATTTGCAACAGCAGCTCATAGTGGGGGGTTTGTTGCAAAAATAAGCCAAGGGGCAGCGAGGGGGAAAGTTTGCCCTCTTTGGTTTCTTTTTGGAGGGCTCTTTTGCTTTTCCGGGTGGCTGCTGGGCTCGTCGCCAGGCTGCCCCGGGGAAGGATGCCGCAGCTGAACGGCGGCGGGGGCGATGACCTGGGGGCCAACGATGAGATGATCTCCTTCAAGGACGAGGGCGAGCAGGAGGAGAAGACCTCCGAGGACTCCTCGGCCGAGCGGGACCTGGCCGACGTGAAGTCCTCGCTGGTGCACGAGTCCGAGGCGAACCAGAACAGCTCGTCCGACTCAGAGGTACGGGGGCACGGGGCGCAGGTCCTGGCACTGCGTGGTCTCTCTTCAAGGGGAGGGGGTACCGGGTCTAGCAGCGCGTGCGCCGGCTGCAGCGGTGTGCAGCGCGTGGAGTGCCGGCTGAAAGTGTGTGCGCGAGCGGCGTGCTTGTTGCAGACGGGCGCTGCGTGCACCGCGCGACCCTGCTGCATGCATGCTGTTTGGAATGGGTGTCAGTGCGTTACGCTGCTGCGGGGGGTTAAGGGTGCATGCAGGTATGCTTTAGCCGTGAGGAGCCTGCATTGGTAGCCGCAAGGGAGGCTTCTTTGGGTGCAAGCTTCTACTGTAAGTTTGCGAGTCAACATTTAGCGTGCCTTCCCCTACTGTGCGAAGGGGGGTAGTGAATGCGAATCTTATGGCTGTAATGTTGTCGTACAAGTGTTGGGCGGGCGTCCTGCATGCACTCAGCCTTCGGCCAGGGCTATATACCCTCCTTGACAGTGCAGTGAGCGGCCTCTGATCCCTGCCTGCTGTTCCGCGCTTGTCCCTCTCTAGCATGACATGCAAAAGTAAATACAATTCTCCCTTTTATGGCAGCCCCTGCAACTGGAGCCTCTACCCCCTACAGACAAAACAAACACCGCTTTATGATACCCCTTGCTGTTATAACAGGCAGAATAACACCCCTTTGTGTTACCCCCTGCTGCTGCACCCGGCAGGCAGAAATAGTACTTCGCTATGACACTTCTTGCAGCCGTACCCTGCCTGGCTAAAGAAAAGCACCCCTCTCATCGCCCTGCCTACTGCTGTAACCCTCAAAAGCCACACCGGGCGTTCCTACGGTGCCCCTTCCTCATGCACAGTTTAAAACCATTGGGACACAATTAACCTTTTATGACATCCCTGCTTTTGTAACTTTAATGACGCCGATTTCTCACCCTTTTCACGGCTCCCTTTGGAAAGGACCGGCCACATGCTTTATAAATGGAACGGCCTGGACACTTCCTCCCCACCACCTCTCATGCAGTTGCCCCCTTTCCTTTGCATCCGTGGCCTTGTGCTGCGTTGTTACTGTATCCTCCTATATGGGGTTGTCAAAAAGGCATTAACTTTGGGAGCTGTCAGCTGTTTTTTAAATGCATCTTTGACTCTCTTGTGTTTGAAAATACAGCAACACACACGAATAAACCGTGGGAACTTTGTTGTGATAGCAAGCAAAGCCCTAACCCCTCCCCCCACGAAACTGTCAACTCCAAAGGTTTGCAACTTTGTATCTTCCGCTCTTCTTGCAATGCTTTACGTGACCTAACGAGAACCACTACGTCTTTCTGTAACAATAATGCGCAACACAAACTTTGTGTAGTTTTTCCTCCCAAGTTGAGTTCACCCTGCGATTCCTTACATAGGACTTTAGTTCTTGGCTAAGGAATGCATAGGTCACTGCAGGAAAAATAGTATTTGTAGAGTGCCTCTACGGCCCAATGTTGCACCCACGATCCCTTCTCGACAGCGCATTTAATCGTGGAAATGTACCTCGCTTCCTCCCTTGCGCGATAACTCCCAGGCTGTTTGATATTCTACGCGCCCCTCCACCACGGGGTTGCCTGTGCTCGACCTCTGTTATTTTTAGTGTCAGCGGCCCTCACCTGTGGCCCACGTTTAACCCTTACTTCACACACAACATGCCATGAACCAGAGCCCCATGGAAACTTTGTTCGTGGAAAAAAAGGTCCCCACCCTGGGGTGTGAATACCAGTCTGCCGGTTTCCTCAATCCCTCTCTTCCGGGTTACCCATCATGAACTTTTCCCTCTGTGAAAGGGGGTAGGCACCTCCCATTTTTGGCTGGCCTCTGTACACCGCATTCAGCGTGATTAAAACCCCAACTTACTTGAGCTGCTGCTATTTTTTGACCATGAAGGCACAATTACACAATTTATAGTCCCAGATTTACCCCATTGTCTTGACAGCTACTACATAACACACGCAAAGAACTTGACACGTATTTTAGGAGTCACTTTGGATGTAGGAGTTTCTACGTGTTTTGTCTATTGCGGGTAATGGGCCCACTCCTTAACCCTACCATTGACCCGTATGTTTATTATTCAACCGTTTCCTTACGTCATAATACAAAGCATAATGAAGCCCCCATTCAAATGCCTTTCTAACAGAATACACATATAATATAATCCCTAAAACCCTAGTATGTTAATTTTTTATAACGTTGATTACGCTGCTAAACATCCTTTAATATCATTTGAACTGTTTTTTTTTGTTTTGTTTACGTTAAGGCGGAAAGGCGGCCTCCTCCCCGCTCCGAAAGTTACAGAGAGAAATCAAGAGAAAGTTTAGAGGAAGGTGAGTCGCCAAAATAAGAGGAAATAAAATTGTTCTCCGGAAAACACATACATTAGACGCTGGGTGGGGGTAAGATCGGACCTTTCTCTACCTTGCTGTAAAATGGGAGATCCTAGTGTGTTATTTTTGTGTGTCCTTTTCGGGGACACGGTTTTAAAATAAAGCTTGCTTACCCGTGTTCTCCCTTTCCTCCCCGCCATGTTACAGCCGCGAAGAGGCAAGATGGAGGCCTGTTTAAGGGCCCGCCGTACCCGGGCTACCCCTTCATCATGATCCCAGACCTGGGCAACCCCTACCTCCCCAACGGCTCCCTCTCTCCGACGGCCAGAACAGTGAGTGCCTCGCCGCCGCGCAGCCCCCCGCTCTTGTTTTATGTTCCTCTGGCTCGCAGGGGCCGAGCTAAACTTTCAACTGAGCTGTGTGCGCGCTGCTGCTAAACTTTCCCCCGGCGCCGCTCCCTGGGACTGGGGTTTGTTTACCTCCGCCATATTGTCCCGTACGCTACTTCCTGGTTTAGCAGGGAGCCTCGCTTTGCCCCGTATGTCCATCTTTTCCTGTTTCCTTTCTTCGCCGCTCTCTTTTTATTTTACCTCTCTCGTTCTTTCTCCCACCATTCATTAGCACTCGTAGGTCTCAATGTGTGTCCTGCCCTTTTCCGCAGGATTTCCCTTTTGCGTGTCAATTTTTTTTTCTTATTTAATTTTTTTTCTTCTCTAGCTTTCATTCTCTTTTACTTAATTCCCCAAACATTATCTTTGTACGTGTTTCCTGATTTGTTTTACCTTCCTTCTCCTTCTGTTAAAATGATTTGATTCTGCTCCCATATATTTTTTCTTTCTACTTTGTTTTTCTTTTAATTTCTTCTGTTCCCTTTTCCCTCGCAAGTATGATTCAGACTTCCCCTTATCTTTTTCTAATTATTTTACACTTCTCATTTCTTTTAACCTTTTACTCCTCCCATTTGTTTTTCTTTTACTTCAGCCCGCACACTATCATTCTCATCCCTCTATTGCTGAATCTTTCTCTTTCCCATTTCTGTTTCACTTTACACTAACATCTTTATCTTTTCCACCCCATGCTCTCATTATTCCCCATTTCCGGCATGTTTCTTTTCTTATATCGGATCATTCTTTATACTTACCTCATTCCTCCCCTTTCTTAACCTTTCAACTTCACAATATTTCTCTTACTTCCCCCTCTCTTTACCTAAAACAACAAAGAATAATTAGCTTGTCTGCTGCTGCACTGATACCTTAATATTTTTATTTCAATGGGAAGTTGGCATTCTTTTTAGCTGAATTTGATGATTTCTGTATATTCTCAAATGTTAATATTCAATGCTTTACATTGATTTCCATCAGGAATGGTTCTTCTCAGTATTTCCTGTAATTTCCTTAACACACTTCAGGTTTAAATCCCTTAAATGGCAATTTGTTATTTTTTAGAAATAGTTCTTTGAATTTCCCAGCATGCATTTTAAAAACCCCTCAAATACCCTAAAAGTGCAGCATTTGAAGGTGCAGTCAACTTAATCTTTTGCAGAAGCCCATTTTTTCTATGCTTGTGGGACTTGTGGGCAAGTATTTTTTTCCCCACATAGGTATCCCTCTACTTTGCAAGTTTATTTGCATTGTCTTCTTACATTCTGTAATTTACAATTTGCAGACTCTGCACTAAAATGTATTCATATTTTATTAAGTGGAGAGTTCAAAGTAATATCATTTTTATGAAACAATTTGGCTATAATTTTCTGCGAGGTGTCTCTAAACTATGCACTTTTTGAACTGTACAGTTATGCATTTTTCTAATTTTGAACCAAACGAGTAGGACCTCAAAGAGGTATGCATGTTAATTGGGAAAACCATTTTAACCCCATACCCACCTATTAAAATTTACATAAAAAAGACAGCCATAATCGTCAGCTTAGAACATTCTGTCATCACCCAGTGTCTCAAAATTAACACTTTCACTTTGTTGTTATTGTTTTATTTCTCTTTGATATTAATGTATTTATGCTTTTAAACACACCTGTCCTTACATCCTATATCCCACGGCTAGGCTCATTTCATTAGTTTTATTCCTCCGGTCATCCTTTCTGTTGTCTCTTATTGTTGTTTGTCCATTCTTGTTTTATGAGCGCGATTCAAATCATTTGTTATTTTTTCTAAGTTTATTTGGTGTGCATTATTTCCAATTTGAGTTTTAAGTTGGACATTATTGCATTCTTAATGTATATACCTGTTTTCCTAGAGTATGTCTTCCATGTTATTTTGTTCATTGGGTAATAATTAGTACTTTAAATATTTTATGTATGCCTATGTTTTGTTAATTCATTCTGTGTGCTCGGTAATGATAGAAGCATCTCTCCCCCCAAACCCAGTCACCCTCCCACCTCTCCAAACACAGGCTTTATAGGTAAAAGAAAAAGTATTCCCCAAAGGAAACAACAGTTTTGGTTCATGATATGAGATTTATATACAATAAAAAGCATTGAGACTGCTGAAAGTTCAGAACACCAACACACTCTTGTTCAAAGTAAAGGAAGTGAAAAAATTAAATATTTTTTTATCGTCTGTTCACAAGCAATCCGTGTCAGTACAGTACTTCTAAGTCAATTCTTGCTCTTGCATGTTAATGTCTGAGAGGATCAGAGAACAATGTATAAAACCAACTCAACGGGTAAAATATGCTGTTTCATGAAATGCTTGTAAATGTTTTACTTCCCCCTTGAAAGTAGCATGCCTTCCTTCTCCCTACTTTAAGTGGTTGACCTTTTTAGTAGTAATCTGTTAGCATTATTGGTTGAAAGATAATTTATTCAAGGTTAATATTGTTTCATTAGTGACTATGGTTAACTCAAGGGACGGGGCAATGGCTTTGGGCATGCACTTACTAGCCTGGTACTCATCCCTTACCAGTAGTTTTTTGCTTTTCTATCTGAAATACAATTTTCACTGTGGCTCCCTCTTCTTTCTCTCCTTCATTCTTCTAATACCACCTTCCCCACCATCTGCGTAGCACCTAGAGACCACCGTCTCTATAGTACATTTTAGAATTGCTCTGAATAATTAAAATATATGCAAACAATATTATGAGTGAAGTGCCTGTGGAAGTGTTCATTCAAAGGCATGACACAGAGTACATTTTCTCTATTTTTTCCATTTGCCTGCACCCGTTGCAGGCCAGTGGCGGTATGTGCTTGCCTTCCCCTGCTAATGAAAGATGTTGCCCAGCCAGTATAGCAAGGTATGAAATGGCACCTCTGCTGTTTGTAGATACACGATCAATACTAGTGGCTGCTGTGGGCCGGCCTTTTGAGATCCACAATTGTAAAACATTAAACACCAGGTCACACGTTTCATCAGTTGTCCAAAGAACCTGGAGAAAGGCGTGTATGTTGGGAGTTAAAATAAATACTCTTTAGCTTCAGTGAACTTGCACTTTTTTATCAAGGTAGTTGCAGTCAATATTTGCAGTATATATGAAAGCTTGGTTCTGAAAATAGTGCTGGGGCGTGGATGCTGTTTTTGAATAGCATTTTGATGAAAAGGTAGCCATTGTAGGACTATTATGTTTGATTTTGTGGTTGCTCTTTCAAAATCTTAGGAAAAGAAACTCATCAATGTCAAGTTCAACATAGGGCAGGTGGTGATGACAGAAACACTGAATTGGCTAAGGCTAGATTGAAGGATGAAAACGGGCTGTAGTGGGGTTTCAAACTACTATACTTTCTGTGCTGGAAAATGTTTAAAACCCTTCTACTAAGGAACTGGTACCATTTAAGATCTTCTTTTTTTTATTTTGTATATGTGGTTTTGTGTTTTGTTAGTGTAGTGTCTATATAACACCTTGCATTTTTTGCAGAAGTGCAGTTTGCTCCTTTTTCTGTTACGAATGGGCAGCAGTTATTGCAAACCAAAATCTTATTTGAGCTACGTCCTGAAGGTTGACATCAAGCGTACACTTACCTAGTTTTTCAGTATTTAAACTGAAGGCTTTAGGCTCCTGACCTTGTTTTTTCCCCCTTTTTTTTTTTGCTGAGTGTCCTTTGATTCTGCGATTAACATAAAAAAGCCATACATTTTTTTACATTAAGTATTTTGATATACATGATTTGGTTATCTGTAGGTTCAACTTAAGCTGTAGATATGAACTGGCATGTGGTCAGTCCTAAAATTAATATGACCTAAAATATTTCTTATAATATCGATTTCCCTTGCACAGGGTGCCCACTTTGACATGATATGGGTGAGGTAGGATGTGAAGTAAGGGCAAAATTTGCCCACCAGCTGAAAATGTAACTTCAACTCCCATTTTCTCTGTTTTAACCGGACTCTGCCTGGTCGTCCATTCTCTGGGTTTCTATGGGGAATTGTCAAGAGCTCGCCGCCACATTTATTTGTTCCTCCTTGCAGCACTCTTATTTTCACTGCTTGAAAAATGCCTAAATCTGTCAAATCAGACAAGCCTGGCAGCATTGATTTCTGCTTTTCAGCGTACGAAAGTGAAGAATTGGGGAGTATTACTAAATTGGCTTATGATGAATAATTTATACACTCTGGTTTGCACACTTTCATCGCTAATGACCCGTGAGCGCAAATAGAGTAACATATTTATTTGTCCGTGCCTTAAAATGGCATATACCTTTATCCCGGTGATAAGCTTTTCTTGGAGAGTGTGGTTTTGCATTTAGAGCCCACAATTACGTTTTGTAAAAAGGATACATGATATAGATATAATATACACAACTGTTTAGCATTAATTACCTAAATGCATCTAAGATCCACGTGTTTAAGGAACCATTTCTATTTTTCTGAGCTACTATGGAGATTGAACATGCTCTGGGATTTTATTAAGTGTGGACAGTAGTATGTCTTCATTTTGTTGGGTAAACATGTCAAGGTTTATGTTGCATATCTTCTCACTTTAGGAATTTGTATTTTTTTCACCGTCAATTAATGTGCTCACAAATCCTTTAGAAAAGCTCTTTCCAGGGAAAATTGTTGGTCTCTGCTGGAACCAATGTGTTTTGTGAACAGCGCAGAACACAAGTGTATCTTCTTGAAATGCTGCAAACAAACAGCGCGGAGAGTGGCTCGCTTGTTAGCTCTTGTGTTCCGCGCGCAGACACCCAAGTGACATGTCAAAAGAGGAACATTCTGCTTTTATGTTTCTGTGTCGGGGAATGTACCCTATTTGCACAGAAGAGAAAGGAACTTGGTTGGGGGGCAGAGGGGCGAGGAAGTGGTGATTTGGAGGGGGGCCTGGGAGTTGTTGGGCCGAGGGGGTGAGGTGAAGGGTTAATAGTGATCTCTTAACAAATTGTTTTGACAACACTTTTCAGAGTGGCACATTCCAAGCCTTGGCGGTACATTGTAATATTTCAGTAATTACACAGGTCATTAGGCTCCCAAGCTGGGCTGTAACATTCTTTTCACTCTGAAAAAGGACAGGTGTCAGGCCCTGTCTTATGGATTGATTATGCCTTGAATATTTCTCCAGTATGTTCAATGGGTTTATCATTGCCTGATTCAACGTTTAATCACCTGCTCCTAAACTATGATTTTGTTCTGTGAAGGACATAATGTGAGCCATGTTATCACTTTCAGAGACAAAACAGCAAATGTTTGCCTTGGCCCATGAGTTCTATGCGCAGTGCAGCGTTTGTACGCCCGACACACAGCCACATCTTTAAGAATGGTATTGTTAAGGCGAACATAACCTGCACAAATCTCGTTTAGTTGTACCAAATATAGTTAGTCATTTTCACTGCTGCACCATTCAATATAGCTCTTTATTTGGGTGACACTAAAGACCCCTCCTCATAGGGCCATTTCCTCTTATTTCCTCTATCTGCTCTTTTTGTTGGTTGTTCTTTTTCCGTATAGAGTTTCAGTTTTCTAATATGACTTCATTTCGAACAAACAGGCTGCAGTGGTTGGTCAACATTCCCTCCCAGGGGGCTACGAAAAGTAGTTACAGCAGAGAGTTGGGTTTCAGGGAGGCTGAAAAGCAATACCCGTCCATTCTGTGGGCGAAGCCTCCCAAACCGGTGCACTGCATTACAGAACGGCATTCGCCAAGGAAACAGAATATTTTAATAGTGGGCCTAATGGCTAATCTGGTCCTCTGAGGTTACAGGAAAGGCATTTTTTTGAGGTGCGCATGAATGTATTCACACATTCACCTTTTACACCGAATGAGAAAAAACATCAAGATTAAAAAGAAAACGTAAACATATGATTTATGTTATTCACGCAGCCTCTCCATTTTATAACACCCAATTTCAGTAGGGTGGTGCATTATAAAAGGATGGGAAAAAAAGTGAGTTTAAAATTTCTGGGACTGTGTCCTAGCTGGATTTAAAATCTGATAAACTAATGTTGCAGAGAGGGGAGAGACAGCTGCAGTAGTTCTGAGCGGAAACTTAAGTCTGGCGGAGGCTTTTCCAGCTGTCTCTGGAGTTATGTGGAAGTGGATTATTGGCATTTTAGTCGGTGCCAAACTGTATTTCCCATATGTTTCTTCAAGCAGGAAGAAGCAGATAGTGTTGGGGGAGGGCAGGTATGAAGTCGAGCTCTGTAAAGATTTAAGACTGGAAAGGATTTCTACCATGTTTTTTTTTGCTCTGGGAGTTGTTAAGATTTCCTAGTAAAATAAGAAATACGGTTTCAAAGGGAAAAAAAACAGGAGTGGCTTCTTTCTATTTCGAATTTAGAGTGCATTGGCACGTGTTAATTGCCTAAAGGCAGCCCTGGGGGGAGGGTGTGAGGAAATGATAGCAATCAATCCACGAATTTTCGAGATGGCTCTTTAATAATGGAAATTACATTTTTTTAAGATAATACATGTTTACAGAATTGACTCGTGGTAGCTAAATAGAGGCTAGGAGTGGAACAGCTTTGTAGTATGGTTATTTGTGGGCCATGATGCCACGTATTAAAATTATAAACCGTGAGGCTGAGGTGTTTGTATATGTCACCAGAACCCTGAGATGACATTAGAGGTCCTTAATGCATGCTTATCTTTGCATATTTTCTGTTTTTCTTTTTCTTGTGATTTTCTTCTGTTTCTTTCCATGTTTCTCAGTCTATACTTCATGGACCATCGTTGACAAGGGTGACCCCCTCCAATCCCCCATTAATTCGCTTGGGTTACATCATCCTAGTTAATTACAGGTCTAAATTTAGAGGAGCAATGTCTTTCCCTTGAATTATGGGTTTCCACACTATTGCAAATCGTGGAACAAAAATATTAGGGGCAATTAGTGCTCCTCCTTTTATTGACCTGTGAAAGGCAAAAATGTGGAGTTGGACATGCTGGGATTGCACATCGATGTTCTGCTGCCGGGTTCTCAGCCCAATGGGCCTTCTTGTCTTGAGTTGTTGCCCCATGCATGCTTCTGGTTCAGGGTTGAATGTTGTCTTTTAAGTGAACCAGACTACCTGCACAGCAGGCCCGGTCACAACTCGAGGCAACCCTTGCTGCTCCACTGCCCTTGTGCAAAGAGTCCACAGTAACTTTGCTGGCTGGCAGCTCGGGTCGTAAATCCAAGCAGAGTTTATTTACAGCTTATAACACTTACGAATGTTAAGATATTTGACGCCATGCTGGCCTTATAATATCCAAGGTCGGCAGACACCGGCAGTGGGTCAGGTTTCGTTCACTAATTATAAGCAATAATAAAAAGAGGATATTGGGGAGTGGAGAAATCCTGACAGCTAATTGATTATTTTGCGGTTCTCGTTTCTAATTGCAGCTCTGCGTTTGTGCTCCATCCAAAGACATTACTAGGCTCTCCTATACTTGGCGCTTTTGCAGAGGAAAATTGAGCAGGGCTGCAAACCACTGTAGATCAGAGCACAAGACTGTGCATGAACCTGAGGTCAGCTAGAACTTGCCTGAATATTTTATCAGAAACCTGAAAATTCAGATTTTTGCTTCAGAAACAGGTTCTCCTTGACTATGATCTCTCCAGCCATGGGGACCCATCCATCCTCCGGCTGTTCCATTCCTTAAATTTGAGTTACTCTTCTTGTTTGGAGTACAATGGGTGGGTTTGGAAATATCTTGGAAGATTGTAGACCAGAAACTAGATGTACAGCACAATGCGGTCTGATTTAGGAGGGGGGATTTGTTGCCAGAGGAATGCAAGGATCCTTAAGGGAGAGTGTGAGGTTTGCAATAGCGCCGGTCCAAGCTGCAAGGAAGAGCTTTAGCCAGAGAATGGAAACATGCAGAGGAGAGCCCTCGGAGTTCAGATGAATGCAAGGGCCTTTAATGGGTATCTTCATCTTCAGAAAGCAGAGTCCTAGAGAACCTCAACAGCCGACACTCGGTGGCCTGGGTTACGCTTATTTGAAAAGTATACATATACCATCATTGGCCTCGTTTCCATGTTGCAATAGACCAAGTTGGAAAATTCAAAAGTTATATACTGAAAATGAAGTGTATTGAGTATTGTCATAAGCGTGCAGAGGTATTGGCGTTTTGCCGTATGCCTCTTGCAAAAAAAAATATAAATGCAGAGCCTCAGACCTCTGCCCTAATTGGTCAGATCGGACCCATCACATAGTGATCACATTTGATGACCATCTGGTGATTTTCACTGGGGCATAAGGGCAATTGGATATCAGTCGCAGTCCAGTTAACAGTGATCAGTTTTACTCCGGTTTGCACCTCAATGACTCTCAGCAGAGACCAAGAATTGAAAGGGGTTAGAAATCTCTTCTCCCCCATAAGGTGCAGGCTTGGTGCATAGAGGAAGTCAGTGTGGGAAGCTTGCCTTACTCTGGTGAACTTAAGTCTCCTGTGCTCCTAGTACAGCCAGGATCTTTTCATGGTGATGCCGCAGGCCTTAATTGTAAAAGAATAAGTGACCGGACCCAATGTTTTCCTCAAAAGTGGCTTCTAGCTCTGCTGAAAGTTGGGGATGCAAAAAACCTAGGTTGGCTTGTCTTGATTCCAACTCATGCCTCTTTCTTCTACCACAATACACTCCCATCTCCTTTATCCCACTTTCATGTGCTTTTTCATTTTTGCCTTCGTTCTTTGCCACTGTTCTTCCGACTTTTTCTTCCTCCTTCTTTCCTACCTCCTTCTTTCCTACCTTTTTTCTCTTTTGTCCTGGATCGAAGTCTGATGATGAAAAATAAGGCCCGATCCCCCAAAATGAGTGCCGGTTGGCCCCACCCACAACTATTTGCTGAAATTAAGTACTGGGACGCAGGTGCGCTGGTGGAGTTCATGAAAAACCACTGCTGAAATCTGCATATGAACTACAGGGCCCAGGCTCATATCTCGAAGGAGTCGAGTTAGCCCATTGTCATTCCAGAGTCCACAGATATTATTTAAGTCGGTGGTTTTAACCTTTTGACTTCTGTGGACCCTCACATAATCATTATTGGAATCCAGGGACCCCTAATAAAACATTATTGGAATCCGGGACCACTACTGAGTCAATTCTGGAAACCAGGGATCCTGCCTAAGCAATTTCAGTGATATGAACCACAAACCTATGCACAAAAATACAGAAAGAAGCATTCATCAAACATACACACCAATTATGAAATATATTTTATTTAATGCTAAAACATTTTTTTTAAACGTTTCTAATTATATTGGGAAGGTTAGAGCTTTTCATAATTCAATTGTGGCCACACACCTCCCATGCTGTATTCTATTTGATGCACTTGCATGGCTCCCACAAATCAATCTAAGGATTTCAGCGTAACTTTTAGCCTCAAAGTTCATATTCCTTCACATTTACAGAACGCTTTAAAACGTTAATATTTTGCTTCTTTATTTATATACCCTTTATTTATCTGCTAATATTCTTTTATTTTCTAAGAAGTCACAGACTCCCCGAGTAGGTGTTGTGAACCCCCACAGGTTCCCAGACCTCAGGTTAAAAACCTCTGATTCATGTCACAAGAGACTGTTCTGTGTATAGTGAGCACTATAGTTAACGGACAATATTTTTACACTACTTTTCAACAAGAATTTGGGAGCAATTCATTTTGTAGCACGCGCAGTATAAAATAAAAACCACTTCTTTATACTTCCAAGTTTGCCCCTCCAATTACAGGCAGCTGGTATACAGTCAGCAACTCTGTTGGCTTTGCTCTTAACAAGTCCTGCTGGTGAAAAGCAGTGAATTACAAAAGCATTATTCAGCCAGCACAGGCTACGTGGATGAAGCCAGTTTTAAGAGAACAACTGAGTTTGTTGGTTTCCCAGGGGCCTGTGTGTTGTAATTGCAGTGTCATTTGTTTGCATTATTAGACTAAGAAGGAAAGTCATGAGTGATTGTCATCGCTCATTTAAGAAATGTTTAATTTGAATTCATTTTAGCCTCATGATGCGCCCATTTCTCTAACTGAAAGGAGGCGGTGAAGCTTGGTGGCAGCACTTGGATAAGTAAATAAAAGCGTATTTGTACCCATCCCATGACTAAAGTAATTAAGTAGGTTTCTGACGCTTAATTCCCTCAGCACAAAGAAGACCTAACAGTTCGTTAGTCTAATACTGCTGTAATCTCCAGTATACACTTGCTTAATCACAGACCGGTTTCTGCACCAGAACTCGCCTGTAATAAGAAAGTGATGTGAAAATCCACTAGTGAAAAAGTGGCTTAACTAGCTACCTCAATGACTGAAAGCGACATGATGATGAGCAGGAGGCCTAGTGCTGTGTCGGTGCACAGCTGTACTGACATAGCCCCCAGTGTCTTTTCAAATGTGTATGTAGCGAGCGAATATGGGATGGAAATCTGCACCAGCCCAGAGGTTTCTGCTTGTGTACTGAGGCCCTGATTTAGGGTTTCGCGTACAGTAACTCCATCAGACACATGACGAATATCCATTTTGCCCTATCACCAGTGCAATATATCGTTATGCACTTGTCATAAGGTGGACTGGATATCCGTCAAGTTTCTGATGGAGCACCATTTCACAAAACTCAAAATCAGGTCACAAGTCCTCAGGGTATACATATGTGGAACTTGGTGGTGCGAAAGATAATGGGCAAAGAGATTTTGGTTTTTATGGTGTGGGTGGGAGCTTGAGCACCAATCCCGCCACCGGAAGACCGATCCCGCCACCGGAAGAGGAAGTTCCTTGGAAATGGCAGACGAGGGCCGAAAGAAGAGCAGGCCTATAGGGATTTGGAGGAGGGAAGTATGTCACCAGTGGTTTGGAAAGGATGAAATATAAGATCATACATTTGAATGCAGGAGGGAACCTTGAATCAGGATTTTTGGCTGAGGTGATGGAGAAGAGAGTTCCTGATTCTAGGGTGCTTGGGTACAGAATTTGATGCCATGCTTTGGCTTTGTGGTGTGGGGTAATAGAGAATGACATGTAGAATTTTTGAACGCAAGGGAACCAAACAACTCCAGATTTAAAGGGGGGAGCAGAATGTTACAAGGGGACAACTGGGATTGGCGTGGTAAGGGAACTTAGATCCATGATTAGAGGGTAGAAACCGAAAAAAGGGCTTTAACACCACTGATGTACGGCTGGAGCCATGTAAGGGGGGCATAATATGACAACAGAGATTTTGAGAAATGCAGTTTGATACCAGGTTTGGTTACAGAGAAGCCACTCGAGATTTGAGGGTGGGATTTGACATCTGTGACAGACATATAGAGAAGTGTGTATATAAAAGTAAAAACATTATCCACACTGTATTTAATGAGATTATTGCAAGTCACTTTTGTGTTCGACGAAGAACTCTATGGGGATTTGCAGTTTTTGGTACTTCATTCCATAATTATTGTCTTCAGTGGCTTTAGCACGGGCTTAAAAAACAGCACTTCTCACAAGTGATCGCCATGATCATTGACTACAGCATTTGACATCAGAGAGACACATTAATTTAAACAATTTACATAAATTCATCTTTTTTTCTAGCCAGTGCAGCAGACTTTTATCTTCATCCAAAAATTCAATTTTAAGTTCTTACACTTTTAACATTTTTATGCATAATTTCCTGTGCCACTTTACAAGTGTAACTTATTGCTAGACTTAAATTGTGCAAGACCGGTTCCCCTTAAGAACTCTCCTTCTCATCTTTCCTTGAATAGAATGATCTGCACCACCAGCGATAGGGATGGATAGGAGAAGTGGCCTGGCACTCTGACACACACACAACACACCACACAACACACCACACACACACGCCACACACCAATCACACACGCCACCACCCACCACCGCCTTCTCTCACCTGCCCTCTATTCTCTGCTCAGGTACACAGTGCAGGTACCTCAAAGCTTGGTATTTGTCCAGATGAAGTTTCATAGTATGGCATGATAACTTCGGAGGGGAAGGGGTATTCTCTAAAACAGCCTCTAGGACCAGTAAATATAGTCGGTGAGCCTGTATACGTATTTTAAGTTATTTTGGAATGATATGTTCCCAAGAGATTTTCAAGATACCTCTTTGAAACATACTTTTCCAAAAGGGAGGCCTGGCATATACAATATGCATTGGTCAGTGTGACTTCGGATATATGATAAAATCAGTTTCTTGCATTACTGATAACCGTGGAGAGATTGACGCATCACTGTCTTGCATTTGTTTCTTTGCTCTCCTTAGTAAGTAAATTTAACGGTGAACTGATATTAGAACCGTTTATGCTATGATATCCGCCACCCATTTCTGATGCGGTAGATCGGGTTGAAGATTTGCATCCCAGTTGCATGAAATTACCTAGCACTTAGTCTTCTCTGAACTTTTGTGGCTGGGTATAGCGAGACATACAAAACCGAATGCTTTGTTTTCACACAAGTGGGCAAAAAGGCACATGCATTCCGTAGGGCGTATCTCCTCAGTGACTTAAAGGGATCCTCCAACATGGACCTGCTTGTCCTGCTGTAACGTTTGCGATCAAGATAATCGAATGGCTGAACAGTTTGGAAGGCCACTGCTCGAAATTGGTCTTGTACTCCTGATTAGTATTTGTTGCACCAGATGAGGATTACTGGTCGTCTGTGTGTTATTTATAAATGTGGTGCTTGGTAGTATGTGATCCTTTGTTGGAGGCCGGCACAAGAGCCTTGTGAAGGAAAATGTTGCCTTCCAAAAAAGTATTGGCAATCCAGGAATGACCGGAAGGTCAAATAAACCATGGCTAATGGCTCCTGCCATCGACTGCCATCAGCATCCTTTCCCTGTCTCCTAAAAAGGGACAATAATGATG
The DNA here is from genome assembly GCF_964263255.1 of Lissotriton vulgaris. Classification (NCBI taxonomy): domain Eukaryota; kingdom Metazoa; phylum Chordata; class Amphibia; order Caudata; family Salamandridae; genus Lissotriton; species Lissotriton vulgaris. The sequence continues at coordinate 1,126,526,259 of NC_141693.1, forward strand.
TCTGCCATTTCAATCCATTGTGGGCCTTGCTTTGAAGAGGAAGTATGGGTTGTTACCTTTGCAGCTGTAGGATCCAGGGCCCCTCACAACCGTGGGCCTTGCCATGTCCTGTCCTGCTTCCATACCATTGTGCCAGACAGGAAGTGTTAGCCATTATTGCATCCAGAAGGGGGTTATCTGGGCCAAGAGGAAGCCGCTAATCACAGGGAAAGAGTGGTGCACGTAGCATTGTTATATATGCATTTTCTGCAGTCTGATTGGTTGCGGAGTTGTGGCTTTTTCTGCTTTGTGCTATAGTCTGGCAGTAAAAAAAAAAAGTTTTAAAAAAAAAATCATTCCCTCTTCTTTTCCTCCACTATCCTTTTCAATCCAAATAGCTGACTAACCTATTCACCACTCCTATTACTTTCATAGTTCACTGTACTAATTCACCACTAATCCTTTAAGGGTACTAGAGTAATGTGCTGCTCACCAAAAAAGCCCATCAACGCCTCCTCAGGGGAATAAGCGCTATATAAATACACTTATAATACAATACAATTTAGAAAGGGAAGTGTATTTATTATCTTGTTGCTGTTGCTTGTCTTAAAACCGATACTACTGATAACAGTGGAGAGATTGACCACTACTGATTAATTCCACAATCGTGGTGCAGTCCTTTTGCCTGAAAAAACATTAATTGAACCATTTATTTTATTGTAACAATAAATATGACCCCCATCCATTTATGTGGACCAACTTTCCATCATTGTAATCACTTCCTTTTACCAAGCATATTAATTACTGTCATATTTTAATATTCGTGTTAACTACATAATAATCCTCTCTGTTGTTGCAAGACCCTTCCTTTAGCTCATCAAATAACTCTACAAGGAGTGATGCTGCTTTGAAATTCTTTAAATATTAATTTTGTAGATGGTACATGCAGACAAGCCAGTGCTTCAGAGTACTCTGGATGGGGGCTTCTAGGTGAAGGTGAACAGTTAAGGGCATGCAGATATTGACAGAATGAATGACGGCTCATTCGAAGAGGAATACCTGATTTTAGGTTGTGATTGGCGGTGAGCGGGGAGAGGTTCTCCACGGACGGACATTCTAATACTTGCAGGTTCTATTCTGGAATTAGCCACATCTCAGGTTTTGCACATATGATGCAGGGCCAGTTGTACCCCATCCATTCTTTCCCATGTGAGAGGCAATCAATGACAGCACACCAGTTTCCCCCATTCCTAGTATCTTGACTTGAATCTGGGGACCATCAGTGGTGACAGCTAATGTATTGGTTGCTGAACATGACCCTCCCTTCCTAGTGCATGGGTAGCATCACTATTGTCAGCCATGTCCCATGAGTTAGTTGTGAGCTCTGAAATTGTAGAATCAATTAAGAGATTGACAGTATTTAAAAATCATTGCTGGTTTTCTTTCAATATTGTTTCAATACTCCGTGAGCTTGCAAAATGTGGCCATTTAACAATGGACTCGCCCGACTCTTGGTGTTTATATAGAAGCCTGATGCTCATAGGAGTTTAAGGCTCATTGTAGCCTAAAGGAAAAGTGCATTCACACACAGTCCCTTTTCCGTTACTGAGATTTTACTTTGCATTTGGATACAGTTCAGTGCTTAATTTTATCTAGTGGTTGCCAGTGATGCCACCGGCACAAATTTTTGTGGACTGGCACTTACTTTTCTGCATTAGACATTTACGGAGTGCAAGAGAGTGAAAATACACAAAGCGGAAAATAGAAAACTCGTCATCAAGGTGGAAAGCAGAAACGAGCAAGGGTGAAGTAAAGGGGCAGGGAATGTCTGGTAGTGGATTAAAGAGGCATGAGGTGGATTAAAGCTGTTACATTTAATAGCACCAGTCACAGATCTCTGAGCAGAGTTTGGGCACAATCCAGACAAATGAAGCACTGGCGGCCTCCATATTTTTAAAGAGAACTCTCACTCTGGCAGCGCATACAATCTCCTAGTTCCCCCATGTCCTTGATTGTTGAACCCCACACCTCTGATGAAGCCATTGCTGTGTGAGCATGAAGCACCGTCCACACTGCTGCACTTGGCCACCTCCTTTAGCTGCTAAAGGAGGACTGACTGCCATGAAGCAGTAGAGTCCAGAGGTCTCATTTTCATACCAGCCCTGCCATGTGCAGAGACGGGCTGAAACTGAGCCACACTGGCAACAGGATGTCCTTCCTTTGCACAGGAAGTCCCATATGAAACCTATCTTGGAAAATGAATGTTCCTTTAGGGCTTCAGATAGTGAGTGTTTAACACTGCGAGTTGGACGCCTGATTGGAGGAGGTAGCAGGATCCCTTTTTTAAAAATGTTTTTAAAGTATTTTCATTGCGGAAAATATAGAGAATACAATCGGGTAAGTCAACCCACAGGCACTGATAGATGAGAAATAACCAAAATGATCATACAGGATAATACACAGCCAGGTAGCCCACAGCCCGGAGGCCAGGCGGCGTAGTCGGGAAGTACCAAAAATATAAAAGCATAAATGTTAGTATTAAATAAATGTGGATCGCTAGTATCCGCTGTTTTTTCCCCCTAGTCTTTTGTTGACCCCGTCTCCTATCTTCCTTTATATTTCTTTTTTGATAAAACTACATTCTAACATGTAACAACAAAGCAGGATCCCTTTTAAAACATGAACACAGGGTAACTAAATTTTACCAAATTATATGCCAATGTCTGGGGTATTATTGAGAACCAACGAAAACATTGACAACCACCCCCCACACTCCCCTCTTAGCAGTTGAAAAAACAGCCCAGCTACTTCATAGAATCCTTGTCCATTAAACCCGCTTGCTTCTTTCTGTCTTGCTGAGATACTGTCCAGGACTCCCGAGCTGCTTCCTTTGTGAAACAGGCCCTGTGATAGCCCCACATGTCAGTTTGTAAATACATCATGAAACCGTGACAAATGACCTCACTGCAGTGGATTTTAAAATAATACTGCGACGTAGCAAGTTAAAAGGGACACGTGTGTTTCTTTAAAACAGACATTCATTTTAAAAATAGAAAGGTGGTAATCTCAATTAACAGCGGTTTTAGCCAGGAAATGAATACACTTGTTTTGATGATTTCCATAACATAGAATTTTATTTTTCCTCCATTAAGCTTCTTTAATGTTATAATGCGCAAAAACAAAGGAATGTTAAGGGGTACAAGAAATGTAGTAATTCATATAAATTGAAACTGCACATTGGGCTTTTCTCTGTAAACAGTAATAAATGATATGATAAGAATCTTGAAAAAGATGTGATTTGTTTCTTGGTCCGAGTATGGGGCTAAGAACAGTCCATATGAAGAACAGAGGTTTACAGTTTAATTTAGGTTTTGTAGCAAGTTTAAAAAACAAAACAGGCAGCATGTTACCAGGCGAGCTATACACAGGGTTATGTTCCACTCTTCCTGTATAGCTCACGGGATGCGGTGAACCCATCGCAAGGAGGTTCACGATCGCTCTCCTTCTGAAGCTAGCGCAGTAAAACTCAGAAATGAGAAAATAGCCTCTTCCCCATCACGTACTGTTACTCCATTCCCCGATCTCTTCGTGCTTTGGAATTGAGTACTTTACTTGTAAAGATATGTTAGACCTCCGACTCTGCATCTTTCCATCTCCCGCATCAGCGGTGGACCCACAGGCAATCTGCCAATCTGTGAAGGGCTGCATTAGGGGGCCAGATGTAGAAGCTGTGGACATGGTGTGGAAATTCTCCTGCGTCCCAGAACACCTTTCGGGCCTGCCCTCGTATCTCACTGCACCATCATTTTGAACTCCCCCCCCCCCCCCCCCCCCCCCGATTCCCTTGAGTGTCATTCCCTCACTACCCCCTTAATTATGCACCCTGTTCCCTTTTGTCCACCTGTGCCCATTCAGCTACCTGAGACAGGCAACCATCAATGCTCTATTCAGTACTATCCTAGTAAATGATCAATCAGTCCATAATCACTCAATCTTGTAAACTCCTTTCTTGGCTCCTGGCATCGTTTTCCTTTATTCCCGTGACATCTTTTGTATTTGAAGGTGAATTTAGGTGGTGATAAGAACTATAGAAATCAACAACATAGCATTGGCCTGGATTTTCACAGACGTTCATGGAGGTTCTAGCCCTCTCTTTGCATTTATTGCGAAGAAGGGACTCTAGCATGCGCACTTTCAATGCTTCTTGATGTTGATGTGTTGCGTCCAGTGCTGCTGCTGTCCAAGAACACATTGCTTTCATTAACATGTCTTGCTGTAGGACCGGGTAGTGCATTTTTTTCCTTCTGGCTTTTTGTCCTTTTTCCAAACTCCCCTTTCCTGCATTCACAGTGAGATGAGATTTAGCTTTACTTGTTAAAACCGTCTGCAGCTGCTCCTTAGGGCAGATTGGTTCACCGTAGCGCCTGGCCCTGTGAATGCTAGAAAAGGTAGGGGAGAAGTGTTAAAAACCAAATCATCAAATTTAAAGTTGCAAAATGTGAAAAATAAGGAGTATAATCAGGTATTTAATTGTAATTGCAGCATTTTTCTTGCTCCATCTGTAGCTTGAAAGCATTGATCATCTTAGGAAGTCAAGTTTGGAAAATTGATTCAGTGAGATAGTGAGACGAGATGGGAAATACCAAGCAATAATATTGACAGTTCATATAGCTCAGAGCTAAAAATCTAAATTGTCTTTCCACTTAACAGCTCAGTGCTTCTCATGTTATCCACTATCGAAGGAAGAATAGATCATGTCCAGGAGACAAGACATGTAATCACCAAGTTTGCAGACATGTCTCTGTAGCAGCCACTCTGCTTAGATTTCACTTGACAATTTTTTTGTTGTCCATTGGCTATAATTTTTTCCACGTTTCTGGTTGTGTTTTGTAGTGGCTAAAAAATTAGGATAGTAACGCAGGGCAGGGCGCATGAATATGTTCATTATAGCACTGAATATCCAGAGCCATCCAGGTGGGACATTTAGAAAGAAGACAAATCCCATTCTTAACAGCAGCAAAATATATGTACGCATCAGGGAATTTTGTGTAAAGATCACGATTCAGAAGAGTGATGGAAAGATGGGCACAGACCTTCAACGGTAAGGCTATCATGGCTTTTTTCGTCACATTGACTTTCGTTTAGCTGCACCTACTCTTCTTCCACACAGATCACATGCAATAACATTGTAACAGCTACACAGCAACATCTTATGCAGTCGTCTCATATTGGGTACTTCTGGCTAACCTTAGGTCACATGTGCTAGTCACATACCAGCTACTGCTGTCAACGCTTAGTCACATGCAGTGGAAGTGTGCCAGCTAATACTGACCAAAGCTGAATCACGTGCAATAGCAGTTTACCATATACCACTGACCTTGGATGTCACCACTGCATAAGACTAATGTAGATCGATCCGTGCCTACTAAGAGGAAAGTGCGTTAGAAGGTAATTTTCTAAGAATAAGATGACATGTAACTGACAGACTACTGCTTCAGGCTGGATCATGATCTGAAATCTGTGCCAATTCTGCATTTTAAATCCCATATTGCAGCTGTGATTTCGATGTTGGCATTCGGTGTAGGGTGACACGCTTGTCGTTATTGTACAGCGTCCAGTTGACATGGTCACCGTTGGAACATAACAGCATAAACACCACACAATAGCTTAGTGTTTTAAGGAGCCTTCTACAGAGATCAACGCGTAACCTGATAGTCACAGGTTTTATTCCAGGCAGAATGTACTCCGCCTTTTCTGCTAAGCTCGATTGAGTGACGACAGTTGCGTTTGGTAATGACAATGACTATGCTAACTGAGCTGCTGATACGAAGCCTCGGTATTTTTTTGGTAATTGATTACAGTTACAGGTATATTGATAAATATTGTAATAGATTATCAAAATTGGCATATATCGGAGATTATGGATAATAGGTTCATGTACACTCCTATACGATTAATGATTAAATGTTATTTACAAATGCAATATTTGTGTCAGAGAACTGATGGCCCTATATTTTGGATACTCATAACGTACAGGATGATTTATATTAAATAATGAAAGTCTTATTGAAGCTGGATTTTTTTTAACATCTCATCAAAAATTTCTGGCCCTGTAGTTAATCTGTTATGAGATAGAAGTGTTCTGCTAAGTGGTACATTTCTCAAATTAGTCAGGGTTTTTTTCGACAGACAAATTTTTCTAAAGTTGTTTACCTTTGTAATTCAAAGATTTGCAGAGCTGTCCGTGTTTAAGCTTTGACATTTGAGGAGAAAATAGTTAATTCATTTGAGACGATGTAATGAAAATATTTAACCAGGCTCTGACTTCTTAAACTAATGAAATGTTCTCAGAGCTGGACTTTTGGAAAAATTCAGCCCTCGGATCCCTGCACACCCACACGACCCTCCCCCTTTCCTTCTTCTGTGCTGGTGACTGGGTCGACACACAGGTCTCTGTGACCTTTCCTGCTGCCCTGGCATGCAGAACGTGTCGAGTCTTTATCGGTTAAGTTGGCAGCTATAGCCTGGCATCAGACAAATAGGCCTTGGGGCCTTCTAGGCATTAGAAGGGGCACAGCACGTTTGCATAGCTTAATTAGTACGAAGTGTAATTCTCCATGGTCTGCCAGCAGGACTAATGTTCAGGAAAAGCGAAGTCGTTCTTTCGCAGCCTTCAGTTCTGAATCTATAAATCACTCGCATATTTGCGCAGTGATTCAAACGGAGCCGAGACCTCTCCCATCTCCACATGTGGTAAATGGCAGAGCCAATGGATTGCAGATGTACAGTACGTAGCGATGTTATCTGGTCCCCGCTGCTCCCCACCCGACACAAGTGAAAGTCAAAATGGAGATTGTTAGGAACAGATGCATGTATATTTACCGAGGAGGAACAACCTGATTTTATCAGCTAGGAGCAGGCGATTAATCGTGTTCATAAATTATAGGATCTGGTTTTAGGCTCTGTTTGGAAGTGAAATGAGGGGTTTACTGTACCATAACTGGTCTATGAGAATTGTGGGAGCCAACAGCTTTAAATGTATGTAGTGCAATGATGTAGGTTATTGGGCTCGTCCTTGCCAAAGACACGGGGCTTCTTTGAGGCGGGCTTTCCTAATGCTGTCTTTACGAATTGGTTATTGAGATGATAGTGACTGATTAGTTTAATCAGAATGTGAGCACTTATCTGTATCTGCACTTTTAAACCAGAAGGCATTGCCAGTACCCATGTGTTAAACCTAGCGGTTTCTGGTTGGCTGGGACACATCGAAGCCAGGAAGATTCCATTGTTTTAGATGAGTACGATACACTTGTCCAATAACCTGTGCTTACCCTTGGGTAGCTTGGCACAGAGCAGTCAGGCTTATCCTCAGAGTCAAAGTGTAAAGTATTGGCACAACAACCATCCTCGCAACACACTGTGTACACTCAAAAAGACTCCACACCGTATGTATAAAAACACTAGTCTTTGTATTACACACACATTGAAATCAAAATGACATACACTTTAGATATATACTTTTTACAGTTGTATGCAATTGTCGAATTCTTCTATTAGGAGCAGAACAGCATGAACATATATGTACGAGTCATACTATATACTAGTCATAAGTATCCACTTGCCCCGTTATCCATTGTCATACTTCCCGAGGTGTTCCTGATCCAAGCAATAACTCCTACATAAAAAGCGACAGAAACATATATGCAGGCTGTTCAGAGGTATTCCACTATTCCCCTAACATATTAGCGTAAAGCACAACATTACAGTTGTGTTTTATGCCGTCTCTCTTGAGCCCCTAGTTTATGGCTGTCTTATCAGGAATGCACAGATGTAGCTGTCCCCCCAGTGCACACATGTGGATTGGAGACAGGCTGACAGGCACACAGAGCCACAAGCACAGAAATGCCCACTTTCCCAAACTGGTATTTCCACATTAGTAATGTCGAGTCCACTCACACCACCAGAGAGGATTTGCCATTACTAACTTACCGATATCAAACACTATTCTGACACTCTTCTGCACATAGGAAATACAGCTCAATAGTCTCCACAGATCCCTCGCGTCAATCTAATTTGTGAAGCAGGCCCTTCCATACCCAACACACCATCTGGTGCCATTCACTATCAGTGCATGTAGCGCACACACGCGCATGCCCCATCTCTCCTCGACACTGTACCCTGCCCACAGACAGTGAGGAACATGCACCTTGGCAATTTGCTTTTTAAATACCAAGCCGAGTAACGGTAACCTGCACACACAGGCCTCACCATGGCAAACCTGTGGCACATTTGAAGAGCTACCTCTGGGCATGGCACAACCAGTGCTGCAGGCCAACAGAGGAGAATTTGAGTTACATGCCTGAGGTATATGTCTTACCTCAAGACCAGGGACTTGCAGCTAACTCAAATTAGCCAATCATGTTTATACGAATCACCAATATGTATATGACAAGCACAGCACTTTGGCACTGAATAACAGTGTCAAAGCGCTCAAAGTTCTAGCCAGCTAAGCAAGGTCCAAACAGGAGGCCAAAAGCCAAAAAGGTTAGGGAGACCACGCCAACAGATGCCTAGTACTATGTCTTCAGCGAGATCTCGGAGATGGTGATTGTAGGAGCAGTGTTGCTGGTTGCAACAGGCTCCTGGAGTGATTTTGAAGAGATCTGGATGATTTTGGTGTTCCAGAATATACATTTCTCTTGTGTTGCTGCCTTCTTAAAAAATACTGTACTTCTCACCTTATCCCCACATACTCAAACAGCTGTACAAGCTGTACTCGGTGAATGAGTCTGTTACTGGCAATTGGTGGTAGTGCATCTTGGCAAAGTCTCTTTGGCAGGTTTATGCTAAGATATAAAGATAATTTTCCTCCCCATCCCCTTTAAGAACCTTTGTATTTTGCTGTATGTACAATGGGAACTTGTTGAACACATAAGGAAGTTATAAAAGGTCACAATTAACCCCACCGATAGTGCTGGCTTACGTTTTCCCTTTTTACATTCAGGCATTTTATTACCTCCAGGGTGGATAGTACATTAAAACCCATTGGCCAACGCCTGTTTCATTTATTGCAGTGAGGGACACTCTATGTGTTCAATGGTTATTGAGTGTTTTGTGTTGTTCAGGGAAGAGTGTGTTGTGTTTGATCGATCGGACAGGGTCAGTGTAACGCCAGCTGCTGTACAATATACTGATCTACCATGCAGCAGTCATTGCTTAGATGCGTGCATCTTTGTATTTAAGGATATGTTTTTGGTTTTCTATTTTTTGCAATAGTTGGGCTAAACAGGCATCATATGCAGAAAAGGTGTAACGTCATAAATGTGTTTTAGGTGTGTATTACGATTTGTGAAAGAAGGCTCTAGACGAAGCTCAAAGTCACTGTTTGTTAACCCATGACAAGGATCTAGCAAGCTTGTTTTCTCTACTTTAAGGGGTGGTGGGTGTTCTCCTAGTGTTTTTCTGAGTGATGGGTATCTATTCATCTTCTTATCTGTGTTTTGGTCTTGTGGTGATGGTAGAGGTGTATGCTCTGCTGGTTGGATAAGTCACCTGCAGAAACTACTGATTTGTCTCCTGCTGTACATGGTTTCAGTTTAAGTGAAGATCTGTTGGCTAATTTACAGTACTATTTTCATGTTACATTTGATTGCATCCTTGAAGACTATTCCTGCTTGGTTACATCAGTAGGTTGGCTGCACTGTAGTGTGCATGGCTCAAGTTCTGGGACACTAAGGAAGCAGTCAGTAGATACTTTTTGTGTCTGTGGTAGTTTTAAAGCTTTAAGGGTGGTTCAACTCCTACACCTCTGCAATGAAAGTTACTCCTGCACCAGTTACTCAAACAAGTTCCCTTTCTTATCCCTTTTGGATAGTGGCGTTTTGGCTTTGTAAACTTTTAGCACTGATTTCTGTAATTCGTAATCTTCATGACCAGGAATAGAACAAAATGAATAGTGTTAGGCTGAACTAATGATGAAAGAGGTTCAACACCATTTGGGGTCCTTGTAATTAACAGTCATCCTGCATTTTTCATCTCTTTTAGTTTTCATTAGTTTACCAAGAATTGGTGCTAAAGGGGTGTGTTTGATTTTAAGGGGAATTTTAGGGCCCCAATAAATAACATGACCTTATTTTTAGAAGGTATACAAAGCACATATCCCTAATTCTTTTTAGCTGCACAGTTTTGAATATGGTTTTATGAAAGAGTGAAAGATGCAGATAGGAGGAGTTATGTGGCACTGTTTGTCAAGTACTAATGGCAATATTTATCAAGTTGGTTCTTTGCCTGCCTTTGTTGCACACTGACATGGCTGCCATGTAAGCCTATACAGAGCCATGGTCATTGTGCCATGATTTTTGCCCAGAAACGGAATATCCGCCGACCACACTTGCACATAAAAACATTCCAATTGCATATTCAGAGAAAATGAGGTTGATGGATGCTCATATTATCCTTACAAGCTGTGACTGAGGAGCAGGGTTTATTTCAGAATTCCTGTCCATTTATGTACTGGCTTTGTGTTTGCAGATCACTGGTACATTGTATGCTAGCTTTTTGGACTTCTTGCTTGTGAAATGTTTTTTTAGTGGTTCATGCATTGTTCTTCGAAGCTAAGTTAGTAGGCTGTTTTAACTTGTTGTCATAAAATGTGGTTATGATTGGTTTGTGTTCAACATTTGGTTCCAGATTGATTTTCAGGAGAATGTGGTTGAGGCATTGGACGGGTTTAGAAGTGGCAAGTTTTATAGCAGTAATATTGAGGTCTGAAATCGAACTGGAACGTCTGTAGGATGGAAATAATTGTAATCCAGCTCAGTGATTTTGAGTACGCAGACCTAACGAGAGAATAAGAGCAGTGGGACATCACGATACTGCTGTACAGACAGGAATCTGATCACCAACAACAAACTTCCTGGTGTTCTGTCAGAAAATGTTGGATTCTTTTTATTGTCATCTATTGAATGTTTAAAGCTGAAACCCTAAGAGGGAGACTATGCCCTCTGATAGATATGCTGATATGAGAATTCAGTGTCTATTTATGCAAGTAAAACGTCATGGAGAAATTGGAATGTTATTAAAGTCCTATTAGCCAAGGAAACTAGATGAAAGAAATTTAAAATTAAATTATAAATACACATTCCAAATTCAACTATTTAGTAATCGGGTGTGTATTGGAGATCTCATCAGTCCAATGTTGCCCCCATATTTTTTGCTTGACTGCACCATCCTCGTTGTACCTCAACTGAGGATGGAGGGCTGTAATTTTGCCCCAGTCCTCTGGGGGTTTCACTTGTACTGGATCAGCTTTTCAGGCCATTTACATCCAAAGTGGTAATAGAAGCGTAACATGGCACAGTCAGAGTATGTTTAGTTGTGGCTATAGTTCAATTATTAATGTTGCACCCCTTAAGTTATAGAATTGTGTATTTGGGCAGAAGCCCCTGCCGGGTTCTTCACCACTTTTAAAATGGGTCCTGAGAAACAGACACAATGTTCCTCTTCTCTCCTCAATCAGTCTTTTGTGTTGGGTCTGCCAGTACCATGTGACCCTACAAATAGGCATACAAAGTATTGTTTCCCAACCTTTTAAATTAAGTCTTATTAATAAATCTACAGTGGCAACTCTGGCCTTTATCATTTCAGCAGGCTATGAGGTTCATCAAGCTTGTCAAATTTAATTGATCTTTTGATATTGTCCCCAACAGTATCCTTCATTAAAGTCTAAGTATTGCTGCCTGAACCCCAGCCGCTTACCATGGTGAAAGGTAGTGTCGAGCATCATCCCATTTCTGAGCATTTCAAAACGATGGTAGTGTTAGGGTCCGTCTACATGTCAACTCATTCTGCAGGAAAAATTCCATTTTGTGGCGAGGCTGTGGGCTAAGGGATAGGACTCTACGTAGAGTTGCTGATGTCTACGCGGAGAGTCACACACTGATGTCATCAGCTGTACATCTCTCGTTTGACCACATGCTTAAAGTGCTTTATGATAGAAAGGTAGCTCAGACTAAGTACAAGGTCAGGATATCATGGAATGCCATTGATCTTTGGTTGCTGTGTGGTCACCTGTCTCAGTTACTCTTTAGCCTCGACCTATAACATATGGGTAGATCTACTCTTTGAATCATCACAAGATAAAAAAACACATGTTGTCTGCATTTACAAAGAGGTAAAATGAAGGTGAAATAAATCTTAAACTGTAAAGACTCCTATTATAATAGGATTAACGTTAAATGAGAGTAAGAATAGGTGTACTGCGATAGTAGTACCTCATGTGCACCAAAAAGTAGGATTTATTCTTGTTTGCAGTGTCATCCATCTGGCACTTTTGATCATCTCTTAAATCCAGTTGGTTCCTGACCAGTACTAGACAAACTGAAATCTTGCAAATACATGTATTGTATTAATTCTGTGGGTAAAAATAGCAATTTTCTATATCATGACGATTGTTAATAGTTATAAGTATAGTAAATGGATTTATCAAGGTGGAAACCAAGCAATGTCAGCACTCGCTTGTCGTACATGTGACATCACAGGACCTCAACAGGCACTATACCTCTGAGCCGGATGAATTGGCAGCCTTCCTTTGGCACGCAGACCACATGAGGCTTCAAAATAGAAAAGCTGAAGAAGGAACAACGTGGTTATTGTTGTTACCACTAAATTACAGTTGGGTTAACCGTGGCAGAGAGACGAAGTAACTTGTCCTCGTTCGCGCCCAGATTCTGAGCTCGAGCCAGACTTTGAATGTGCCAGAGATCCAGACGTTCACCGCTGTGCCAAGCTAAATGCATTTCTTTGGGTGACGGAGCCAGTATATCTTAAGATTTAAGCAGTGTCTATTTGCTATTTTATCAGAAAGCCATTTTTATCATTAAAATAACAATGCTGACATATTAATGGGTAAGAAAGTTTCATGATGGCTTTTTAGAAATGGATAGTTTTTGGCAGCCTCTCTCTTTTTTTTTTTTTTAAAGCTTCTTTTGAATGTTTTTGGTCTATGTGGATTTCAGCCTAGAAATACCAGGTGCCACTGTGGATAATAGCACATTGACCGGCTTTAGTATGAGGACATCACAGAACCACGAGTGTTGAACTCTGAAGAAGAGGAAGGCAATAGAAAAAATGAACTGTGTGAAGAATACACACAGTCACTTTTTATATCTCAAAAAACATACATTTTTAAAGAAAATCGGAATGGAAGTGTAGACACGAGGCAACCCCAAAATTAGGACCAACAGCAAAATATTGATGCTAATTAATGTTTTCATATGTTTGTGAAGAACACATATGCCAATGAATGGCTCCTCTCGGTGCCAGGATGGACAGGACAGCAGCTCCAACAACTGAGCAAAACCTTTGTCGTAGAAGAGCATTCCATTAATGGAAGGTTAGTTTGACTGTTCTACCTGGACGTACAAATAATATGGGCTGTTGAGAGCTTGATGCCCCATCTAACTGTAAGTGTGAGCCTAGTAGAGGCATGGTTAAGAGATTGAAAAAGGAAATCGCTTTTGTAGACTAAATGGCAATGTGAAGAGCTTTGGGCTTTACACATTGATTTAGAAGGAGCTTCCGGAGGCTCCCTGAAGAAGTGTGGCGCAATGGCTAGGGTGGCTAACTCCGGAATATGGGGGGCTCATGATTCGGTCGCCGGCGGCAGGTTAGCCAAGCACCATGTGACTGGGCAATAGCACGCTTAATCTTCCCGACGGTCTCCAGCGCCTTGACACCATTGGGTAATTGTTTGCGCTTTACAAATACTGATATTATTTAGTTTTATTTTGCAGGTTTTCTGCCACATTTGCCATTCATTGGAGATGTCTCAAAATGTATTACCACACCCGAAATTGAGGACTATTGTTGAATTAACAGGAAGGAGTAAAGCTACTGTAGATCTGTTCATCGCCTTAAAAACACAGAAACTCCTTCTTAAGTACTTACTATCTAACTAAACCGGTGCTCTCCACCGTGTGAACTCTGGCATGCAGTACTATGAAATTGGTTCAACATGGAGGTGGGAACTTAAAAGGTGCGCAAGGTCCCCAGTTCCTTCCCGATTTGGAAGTTACAGGTAACTCTTGCACATATTGTTGGTGCTGATGTTCCGACAACAAGGGGCATGAAAATGAAATGCGACCACAAGCGTGCATTCGCTAGTTTTAATGCTTTGATTTCCTCTTCACCTGCCACATCCCCTCTCTAGCAACATAGGCTTTTAGCCATCAGTGTAAGCGAACGCTAGCAAACTTGGAAAGCATTCTTTCCTATTGAGCTGAGAAGATTTGCTCCCATCTCTAAGGTTAGCTGTGAAATGCCACAGAGGGCCTCCGCATCACTCCGCAGATGTCCTGCAGGGACTCAAGCGAGCCAAGTTTCCACCAGGGTGGATTTTTATAGCTTCAGGCTTCCCACACCTCCTCTCCTCATCTTTCCCCTTCTGTGCGGATGTTCCCCTAGTTGATTTCCGGGTATCTTCTTAAGCTCCCTTGTGCTGCCTGTTTAGACATGGATTTGACTGACTGACTGACTGACACAGGTTTTGTACATGGCCAGTTCATGCACTTGTGAATAAAGATAGCGACACCGCTAGCCACTTCTGTCAACTTTAGCGCCCCTGCCTTGATCTTTGATATAAAACTAAATGAACAACATTGTATCAAACAATGAAGCAAAGAAAGAGGCTTGCCTTTGCTTTTTGTGACGCGTTAAGACTGACTTCACAATGAAAAATAGCAGCAGTTAGACAGATTAGGACATCAACACATTGGGTAATGGGCCCATTTATCAAGCTGCCACGTGCAGTCGGGCACACCCCACGAAGGAGAAGAACTGGCTCTTCTCGTTGGTTGTGGGTGCTGTGCTGTCTTAGGGTGTTGCCAGCTGGCAGCACATGATTGAGTAGTGTGTGGTGGGACTGAGAAAAGTTAAAGGGCATAGATGGTTTGCCCCTACATCAAATAAACCTTCCGTCCATACACTAACATTTATTGATGGGATTCTCGTGAATACTGTCGTAAAGTCCTACACTCGCGCTGAACAACATCTTGACAAAGCCAGAACGATACAAGGTAACTTGGAAGAAAATTTACTTTTTACTACATTGCGGTCAAAAACGCAACCATACGCAAATGGTCACCATACCCAGACTGAGTGCTCATATGCTAGAAACAGAACCGTCTCAAACAGATCTAATCAGAGAGGGCAAAATCCGCCTGCAGCTTGACCTGCGGGAACGTCAGAGAGGCATTTTTTTCCAAGTCAGTCCTGATTAAAACCTTATTTGTTACTATCCTCATTCTGTGACGAAAATTTAAATCGAACAAGAGTAACCTGATTATACCTGGAGAACACTAGAAGTAATGGACAGGGTAGCAGAATGTGTATGAACATGTCACCAAGAGTACATGATGCTTAAAACAATGCAACCTTGGAACTCATACTGATATATTACTTTTTGTGTTGAGTAAGCCTACTGATCCTCTCGGTGCAGGGTTTTTGTTTCCATTCTTACCACCTGGAAAGGTGTCCCCGTTGTATCTGCTTTGTCCCTGATTTTGCGTTTGTCTGAAAGAAGATGTTATTTATCGCACCTGACCTTCAGAGTACGTTATTTATCGGGCACGATAAATAGCATCCGTTTTGAGTTTTTGGAGACCAACATGCAGATTGTGGTGCTTTCGTACAATAAATACCATACGCTTTTCCCCTGTAAATTTACAGCAGGTTTAACCTTCCTAAATTTTGAGAAGGGTGCGATATTTAACATACCTGGTAATTACCAGATGCAGTATATACCACCCAACTCAACATTCCAATCACTGTGCAAAGAGGGCTTACTCGGAGGCGGGAAAATTACAACCACATATAGTACACCCTACACATAAATTAGGGATTCAGAACAAAAATCTTAAAATGCTACACAGAACTGAAATCATGCATGCTGTCTACTTATTTAGAAAGTAGACCATCTGTATTGAGAAGCCAAGACCTTTTAAGGTTTTTAGCAGTCACGTCCACCTCCTGCAGCGCCAACATTGAGAGAGTCTGGTGTTAGTCTTTTTCAGAATCTACAATATTTATGGTCTTTTCCACTTTCTTCTTGAGGTCTCCACAGAGGTTACTCTGTGGCTGAAACAACTGCTTCCAAGAGCAAAGTCGACATTTCAGCGATTAAAGAACTTTGTGCACTTCATAGTGGCTGTGGGTATGACCGGATTTTAATGTGTGCTTACTGGTGCAAAATGGAACAGAGATGGCTTATTTTGGAGATTTAAGATTGGCAACCTCTGTGGAAAATTAAGAGATGTTGCAGTAAATCTAACGTATTGTAAGAGTTTCCGAATATTCCATTCTATGCAAAGGTTTTGGTTTCCTGATAGTGGAAGCAGCTTAGTTTAGAACTGCATCTAGTTCCAGAAATCGCATCCCTTGGAGAACAAAGACAGGGTAGAGAAGGTGGGGCCATAAAGAGTGTAGGGTTTGAAATGCTCGGTCTCTGGTGGGAGTTCATTGGAGTGTGGGAGGCAGAGATGGGATGTGCTAAAGCATCAGCCAGCTAAGTCCTTACCACAGTAGAATTACTCATGAACAAGATGGGAGCTGGGGGAGCAGTGGCGGTTTCCCCATGGGGGCGTTTGGGCGCCGCCCCCCCTGCTTTCTCGCCGTGCGAGAAGAAGGCAGAAACAAATGGTAGTTATTTATTTATAACTACCATTTGTTTCTGCCTGCCCTTCTCGCACGGCGAGAACGCACTGCAGTCAGCAGAACAGAACTTGCTTCCTGGGTTACTAACTCGACTCGATCCTCAGGGCAGGGGGGAGTGGCTTGGGGGAGTGGCTTGCCCACTGTTATTAATACGGACTGTTTGGACAGCCTAAAAGGCTGTCCAAACAGACAGTATTAGCAACAGTGGGCAAGCCGCTCCCCCAAGCCTCCTCCCACTCTCCAGTCTGCAGAATGCAGACTAGCAGAAATGACGTATTTAGGGCGGCCGGCCGAACCAATCAGCGCCGGCTGCCATGGAGGGGAGGGAGGCTGCCTGCAGCCTGCAGTGACGAGAGCGGCGGCATTCGAAATCCAGGACGGCGCGCAGGAGTCTCGGGACTCGAGAGTCAACGCGGGAAGCCATTGCCAAGGTAAGTTCAAACTATATCGGAGCGTAGGTCCACACCTGCTGAAAATCCTGGACTCAGACCTATGCAGTGATTTGTTTAGTCATTTGGGCTGCTTTTAAGCATCAAAGGCTTATCGAAAGACTGTCTGCTTTGGCTGGCTTTAGGAGAGCGGGGTTGTATTGGTTTCATTCATTTCTACAAAACATGCTCATATCAAATCCATTTGGATGCTTTCCTCTGCAGTATATCGGACACAAAATGCAGAGTATTTGTGCTCTGTCACCCAGTACATTTTAATGTTTATGTGGCCCATTGCTAACAACTTAGACACCTACAGGATTTGATGTCATGCATGTGAACCACACTCGTCTCCATCTTGTTGAGTTTAGCTTGTATGGGATTAGCACTGTATGATGTAGGAGGTATTGAAAATGTATAAAGTTTGTGGGAATGTTTGGTTTTGAAATGGACGAGGGCTGTTGGAGTAGTCCTCCATGCCTGCCATTTTAGAAACCGAGGTGTTAAATAAAAAGAAGAATCTGTACACATACCTATGGTGTATGCAGCGTCTTTTCACATCGCAAGATTGAAGACAAACCAGGCAACGTTTCCAGTATGTCTTTCTGATTTTTACAGGGGAGAGATTGGTTAATGAAATTCTGCTTTTTCACCTCTACCCAGACAGAGCAACAGGGCGCTCCCCAAATCCTGGTGCGTAAAGTGCACAATTTGAAGAGTTCTTTAAATGTGGTCTGCAGTTTACCCCTAAAAGGAATGCAGCGTCCAAATCGGCATTCCACCACCTATCATATGTTAAAAGGTGACCTGTAAGTGTCCCTAATGCTGGAAGTGATCATTCATGCCCTATTAGGGTGCCCATCTTTAAGCTTCAATTTTTTAAAGGATAAAATGCGTTTATCGGGGTTTTAAGCACCTGCTGGAAAGGCATGCATTTCCATGGCGCTGTAAGCCTGTATATGAAAAAGGCAGCAGCGTCCTACCGGCAGAGAATGGAGTTTTTCTTCATCAGATGCTAGATTAATTCGGTCCCGACCATATACTCAAAGCTGTTCCTAACAGGGGCCCAGGGGCCCCCTAAATATGTTTGGCCCAGGGTACACAAAATCCTTAAGATGTCCCAGTTTGCTTACTCTTGCAACTCTTGCCCCCTTAGGTTTTTCAGGCTCGCTCGCTGCGGTGCACTCCCACACAAATTTTACGCCCTACCACTTTAAAATGTCACCAGCCGCCACTGTGGGGGAGTATGAGCCTGTGGGGTGACACTCACTGGCAATCTGCATCTTTGGGAAGTATTGTGGACATTTGAACCCTCGTAAAGGCAATTGTGTTCTGTAGAATTCTGTAAACAGGGAAGAGATTGCGTAGATTTATTCAGTAGTTTTCCATCTGCTTTAAAATCCTCTGCTTCTTTTCAATCACAGTATTAAATGTACCATGGTATCATTAAAATAAGTCCTGTGGGGAAACTGCAGAATGAGTCAACCTAATGAATGCATAATGCATGTCTGGCTAGTGTCAGTTCACTAACATAAGTTTCCAAAATACTTAATTCACAGAAATGACATGAAACTTGTGAATTACAAGGAGGGAGTTCCACATTTCTAACATATGGAAATGCTATAATTCCAATGTACCTTCAAAACATATGATGGCTTATGTTTTGGCCCTATTATTCCATTACAGGGCTCTTGTGACATTTGCAAAACACGTTGTTAGTCCTTTAAAAGATACCCGGGACATGAGTAAGTGTAGGAAAGAAATCGAACCTCTTTGGAGACTTTAAATTGTGTGTATGTATGTGCATCGGTTTGTGTATGTACATACATCTAAACGCATAAAAAGTGCAGTGACAATGTTTTTTGTAGACACAAATTAAAAGTGCAGCAGTTCTTACATCTTCACATTTTTTCATCCTTTTGTTAAGGCAGTGTGGGAGGGCTAGTAATGATGACTTGAACTGGGATGAGGATAAATTGAGTGTGTATTGTCTTCACTGTCACAATTAATTATTCATAAAACCGCTATTAATATGGAGGCGATTTTCCAGAAATATACTTGGTTATCAGGTGTCCGTTCAATTTTAATTGACAGAAGAGATTCCTGCGGTTACCCGGCTTACTGAGTGCCCGGAGGCAATGCGGGGTTGGTGGGAAGAAAGGCCTGCATGAGCCTCCATTCAGCTTTGAGTCGCGCGTTAGGAGGAGGGGGGGGGACTCAATGGACCCGATGAATAGGGGGACTTGTTAATGTTGCATTCTGTATGCTCGGAACCAGAAGCCCCTTCTCTGGTGAGAGGGCTCTCTGGCCAAGAATTCTAAACTCGCGGGGAGGGAAACCTGTGGATGCACAAAAGTTGTTGGCATGAAGGGAGTGTGGAGGGGGAGTGGGTGAGGGATGATGGAGGCGAAGAGAGGCTGAAAGAAAATGGGGTATAAGGTTGCTGCAGTTATTAGTGCCTGGTCGTCTCTCTAAGCCAGTCTGGGATGCTCGCTGAATCCTTGCCGGGTCGTGCAGTGGCAAGATCCATGCAAGCACGTGATTCGCCAGCAATGCCATGCCCTCATGCATGCTTCTTAAAAAGGGCTGCTGATACTGCAATATTGACTGTGTGTGTGTTTGTGTCTGTCTGTCTGTCTTTTTAGCGCATGCAACTTTGTTTCCTGGCACTTCATGAAAATACTATTTTATTACCAAAGTCATTGGATCTCATTTGAAGGTTTTTTGCAGGAGGTTGAGCCAGCCCCATCAAGATTCTAATATATAACCTTCACGTGGCACTGAGACCTCGTAAGCAAGTGTACAAACTACTGCGCTGTCCTGTTAAGACATGCCCATTCTTTGAAAAACTTCATGTTAAGATACATATGATGTAAGTCATGTTTATTCCCGGGCAGTTGTGTCTTTAGCCACAGGAACAGGATGAGGGCATTAAGTTTGTTTGTGTGATGCATCGGTTTGGCATTGAGTTTGCAGGTCTTGGTCTCTACGGGTTTGTTTGCTGGTGGTGGCTATTTTGCTGGTTCACTGGTGCATCTCTCACTCATCCTGGCGTCCAGTAAAGAATAGTGGCCAACTCAGGCAGTGGCAACACCTGGGCTGTGATTGCTGCTGGTGCACCTTAAGAGAGGCCTCGACCACTACATGCGTCCAGTTTGAAGGGAGCACATAGAGAAATAGCAGATTCCTATGCTTTAGATTTTAATCAGATGTTCAAAAATGGTAAATGTCCCCATGTGTTGCTTCTTCTTAAGGCTGATGTGGTGCTTCTTCTTAAGGCTGATGTGGACCCCTCCACGAGTCCACAAACCTTCACTTGTTGTGGAACTTCGGGTGCTTTCCTCGTTGACTCCACTACTCAGAGAGTGGGTCCTAGTTCAATTCCATCACCCTTCCTCCTCCTGCCCTTCGCTTGCCCCTTCCTCTCATCCCCCACTCTTCTTCTTTTCTCTACTCGACTTTCTGTACTTCTGCTTCTCTTCTATCACCTCCATCGCAACATTGAATTTACTCCAGCATCCTCCATTGCTTACACTTCTTTCACTTTCCAAACTTTCCTGTCTCCATCCACCATTTCTTCACCTTATGCCTAAAACATCTCTTCTCTGTTCTTTTCTGAGCTGCATTTTGATATTTCCCACTCTATCTCCCTATCCTGCTGTTTCTGTGACCTAGAACTGTCGCCCTCTCCCTAGCTCCCTTAATTTTTCCCAGTCTCATTCTACCATGTCTTTCAGTTGGTTTCTTTTCTCATACACCAGCTTCCCCCTTACCCCACACTTTTCTCCGCCCCACTGAGCTCACATTTCTCTCTGTCTTCCCCTCCTCTTTACCCAGCCTTACTACTCTCGATCCTCCCTTTTCTTCACTCTGATCTCCGCCCCCCTTTCCACGCATAGCCCCTCTGTTTTCTCCACTAGTCTAACTCTGTTCCCTCAACTCCACACTCCTCGGGCCTGCATTCTTACTCCACTCTTTCACTCGCTGCACTCTTTCCAATGTCCTTAAACCTCTCCACTCTTCTTTCTCTTCTCCCTGCCGCCTTGGCCTCTCACCCATACCCTGCCTCTTTTCAACCCTTACCCTGACCTCTTCATTTGAATAGACCACCATATATTTAATTTCTTTGATGGCAAAAGCAAGAATCTGTCAGTCTTTTGTTTAAATTTGGTGACCTAGCCATAGACTTCAGAGCCCTGTGCAGGAGGCCTGTGGGGATCACTGCATATGCCTTTGCTGGCACTACACCAACAGCTGCCGCCACACCAACCCCTGCCATCACCATTCTTATGGTGGTGCAAGGCCCCTTGTGCCCAAACCCAAACCTCTTTTGGAGTATATCGTCCTATTTTAGCAACAAGTTAACCTGAATTCACAATGGATGTGTTTTCCCAATACCTCCTCGTGTAATCTCTGTGAATGAATACGAAGTAAGTGATATTGTTTGTTAAATCTTTTACTTTTGTGCGTTCATGCCCACTCCTGTCCCCCGCATGTTTATATATGTCCTCACTCTGGCACTTCAGGTATTGGCGAAAAAGAAAAACTTTAAATTCGAACCCGGTGAGGTGCTCCACGCCCGTGCACTCCCTCCTGCACTTCACCCCGTTTAGTTTGTCCTACACGAGTATCTCAGTTTGTAAACTCTGTAGGGCACGTTGGATTCTCGGTAGGTCGTTGAACTGAGTTTTTTCAAGTTGGGTAACCGTGATAATCACAAGTAGAAAAAAAGTTGCTCATTAGACTAATCACCGGCTGCAAGGATCTGGACCTTAGTTCGTAGCTTATAGGGTTGACTACAGAAGTTCCTATACTAAGTATTGTTGAGTTGGGTAATAGCGATCATTGTTATTATATTAGACAGCACAATGGACTGATACACCTGGTGCAGAGATCGACGTGCAGCTGTCAGAAAACCAGGTGAAATGGGGGTCGGTTACTACTGAGGTTCATGAAGTGAATATTAAGCGGGGTAGCAGTTCTCTATCAGCTCCTACAAACATCACTTGTTGCGATGTGTGCTATTCATATATTTTCTCTTATGCAGTCTGTGCCTGCAGAGCCTGTCGACCTGCATAAGGTCTCGGCAGGCACACAGCTGGTCTCCCAGTATATTAATTGCCAGCCACATCTCTGATTGCCCGCAGTGCTGGTATTACTGTGCAGCGTAGGCAGGGTACCGGTCTCACTGGATTTAAAGCCTTGCCAATTTCTAGATGAATTGGTCCTTTGCATTGGTATGCGAGAAAAGCTGCGCAAATGTAAGATTACAGCCCGCCTTCTTCATCCAGGAGGCACCCCAGGACGACCATTACACACTTAAAGCACATAACTATGGGTTATAGAGGTGGCTGTTCTTGTAGGTTGAAGCATCTTCAAGAGTGCCCACAGACAGCCTCTTTGGGCTTGCACTCAGACCACTGATGGGGACAAGGCAAAGATAAAGGCAGGCATGCATAGAGCAAGGGATCAGTCTAAAGCACACCTCTGTCGAAACACCTGTGATCAACAGAGCTATACATGCAGCTCTCTTCCAATTAGAGCATGTCACACAGTGGAGACACGGTAAGCTACTGGGTGCTCCCAGACTCTCACTTCTGGCCTTACTGCATCGAATGAGCTTTTGTTGTTGTACTTGTGGGGTCTGCTAAGTGCCCGTTTCACCAGTGGCCATGCCCATGAGAGGCCTTCACTGTGTCCTGTGCCTCCTTATCAATCTACAGATCAAAGTCCAGCCTGAATGTGATCTCTGCATACAGATCTCACTCTGTGGGGGTTGTAATTGGTGGATTTGTTTAAGGAGAAATCTCCATTTGAATCTGATAGAATAAACTGATGTAGAGCTCTGATTGGCTACTGTGGATTGCAGGACGGTTTGCATAGAATACTGCAGGAGGGGAGAGGCTGAATCATTTTAGAGTTCCTCACAATCAGTGGATCAAATGTGAACAAAGTAGCGATGACCAAGAACTGTTTCTGCCAGGTGGACGGAGAGTGGATTAGATTAATGCAGTTGGTAGTATCAGTCCATTTTCCTTCAAATTGATTCACTCTTCACTCAATCATCACTCTACGACATGGACACAGCATTACCAAGACATGGTAGCAGTTCTTAATAGACATGTGGCAGTTGTCGCCTATGGTGTACCCTCTTTGTAGAAATCTAATTAGAATCCGTTTGTGTTCAGAGGATATTGTTCTTGTTATTAATGCTCTCACATGACACAATCTATCCAATAATAGCCATACATCTAAGCACCTCAAGTAGAAAATTACTAGTCATTTAACATTGGTCTTCTAAATTTAACATGGGATTATAATCCTTTCAATATTTACTGGCGCCCAGGTGCCACAGCCTTCTTAGTAAGGACAGGTGTGTTCTCCCGTATTTGTTTTCTTTTGTGCACATCTGACTACGTTGGAGGGCTTGTATCCTAGTCCTCACCTCAGCACCTTGTGTTTTCCAACTTGAATTTGTGCTGGTAGAAGTTCTACCTGCAGACCGTAATGTGGTCCACCACCCACACTGCAAGTACAGGTGCCAATTGTTGCCATCCACACCATTTTGCTGGCCATCCTCAGAAGCTGTTTACATATAGGCCAACCAGTCCTTTTGTGACTTACTTATTGGCCTTTGCACTGAGATGAGTATGGATTGTGGCCTGGTGTGGTATGCTACAAATGACTGGCAGTGCGTTGAATGCCTTCTTCAAACATGAGGTGGGAAGAAAAGAGGAAGAGGTTTCCATTTCTTGGGCATGGATAGAGGTGCATTTCCCTCGTTCTCTCCTGTGGCAAAAGCTCCGAAAACAGAAAATGAGTTTCTCCTTTTTGTACTGTGTTGTTCTCCATAGACAACACCCTCAGAAAGGAGGGCTCACAAGAGAAGGCTTTAGAGTTGTAGCACGTGAACTCCACTGTCCTCTTCATTTACAAATTGAGGCATCCAAGTTTAATCCTGGCCTTTCCTGGAAGTTGTCCACTCGAGGCCCGATTATAGGCAGATGGAACGAAATTCTCGCATGGAATTCCAGTTCACACAAGTGGCCCCGTGTTCCTTCACCTGGATTTATTGGATGCAGGAAACCCATACTTGATTTTCACCAGATGGAAATTCTGGATCAGTAAGGACTGCATTGCAGTACGACCCATTTCCATTCCCTGCCTGACACTTAGAAGTGGCTTGTAGGGAACATCTAATGCTTCCCCCCCCCCCCGCTATACAACAATTTCCTGTTTCTTCCTTCAGCTCCACCAGGCACCAGCCCCCTGGATCCCATGTATCATGTGATCATAGCAAATGGTAAATATGAGCAACAATCCCATGAAACATGAAGTAGCATGCAGAATTCTGCCTGGTAAAACTAGATCTGCAGAGTTATTCCTCATTCGACCATGGGTAGCTCATTATTGCTGTAATGTCACAAAGAAATTCCAACTGGTATCGATATTTCCAGCTGCTCAGTATTGCCTCATGGAGTTCTGTGTTGGTCATAATCGGGCCCTTAGTCGGGCTGCAGCAATGGGTTAACAGCATATGGGCGATACTATGGACCTTGAGTCCTATCTACATCTCTCCCAGAAAGTGCTTTGGGTTTGGATGGATGTGATTCATGGGACTTAACTTTGCAGTTAAGCTTGGAAGACTGATTTTGAGTAGCCAGTAGCCTTTTAGTTGGTATGTGGTTGCCAAAATGGCATCACAGAACCTCACCTGCCCTCTGCATCTCTCTTCTGTTTTTTTTTTTTTTTAACCTTACTTGAAGACTGATTATAGGCTTACTCTGTCTCCGCGGTTTTGGAATCTTTCTTTCTGGCAACTTTGTTACAAACTTGCTCGTGTTCTTGAAATCCCCATTATGAGCGTCTACCTGTTGCTCTCATAATAGCTTGGATAAGTGAAAGTATAATCCTTTGGTGTTATATGTGTGTGTGTATGTATATATATATATATATATATATATAATGTGTTTTTGCAGTCTGGTGCTAGTGGGTGAGTTAAGATTTTGAAAAGGCTGAATTGTAAATGTAGTTTGCCTTTTTTTCTTACATTTTCCCTTGTGTTGGAGCACATGTCAATCTGTGGCTACATTTGAGACCGTGGAACCTGGAGACTGGCTTCCCATCTTGACCAACTTATGTGATCTGGGTGAAAAACAGGCAATGCTATTTTGCCATGGCTTCTTTACATGCCACCGCCAGGAGTACTACAAGAAAACGTGGACATGTTCATTTTCCACATCACTCTATTTACTTTTATAGCATTGCCTGTTGGCCCGGAGCCCCCTATTGGAAAGGTGATATGCACTTGGTTGATTTAATCAATGCGAGTATTGTTTTGTTTTCTCAGTCTTATCAACATGATACCCTAGTCTGCATATTCCACCCGGCTTCATGGCATTCTGATGCTAGTCTGCCACATCCCTAGGTATCTGCCTGCCTCTGAAACTCTTAGGCAAGAAGGGTTTTTCATGGTGTGTAAATTGTTCAGATATCTTTTAGAATTCCTTCGGAGCATTCACTCGTTTCCCTCCACAGATTATTATGATTATCTTATCCATAGCAACAAATAAAAACACTGTTCTGGAGAGAATGCCAAGGTTGTAACTCAAGCCGGGAGTATTTTCCCCTGCTATTCATAAACTGCTGAAGCTGGGCTTTAGTGCCTTGACATCAGCTGCACACCTTGTTTGAATTACGGTTCTGCATGCATGACGGAGGCGGGAGGGAGCAGCAAGTCACCCAGGGTGGTAAGTGTTCAACACCAAGCTGAACTTGGGGTTGGCGGAGCCGCTGGGTCTTGTGAAGCAGCCCTGAGAGGGCGACAAGCGGTAGTCCTTGGTTCAGTATCATTGTTTGAAACCCTGCATTGCAGGCACTTATGTTGTTTCTGCCCCTATTCTTCCATGTTACATATGTGTCTGTTAACATATGTATTCTGGTTTTATTCACTGTCGTTTGCTTTTCAATTCAGCTGACAGAAATCAGTGTCACTGAAATCTTCCACCCGGATCCTTTGTGACAATCTAGTCGGTTTAGATGAACCAACTTTGTTGGAAATAGTTCAGCAATTCACATGTTGGGGGAGTAGAGGGTTGACCATCCCCAAGCCATATTACGATAAAATATAGAGATGAATCATTAACAACACCCTTTATACTGATGACACTAATCAAATAAAAACAGGATCTGGTGAGTGACGGGTCTCCTGAGGGAGGTGACGGGACATCACTTACAACCTCTCCTGTCCCATAGGCCGAAAGGAGAGGTATGAATATCAGCTAGGATAGTGACACATGAATTTGTGGTGCCTGTTCAAGCTAACCCTTCAGCATATTCAATCGCTACATTCCTCAGATTCATGTTTTTTCTGTCCGTTTGTCCCTTAAATTTGCCTTTGATAGCAGCTATTTTTGGATCTTAAATGCTGTTTGAAACCTGAAAAAGTGTTTACTCACTGCTTTGTACATCTCTTGTTTCTCACTAGTCGACTTATGGAGATTCATTTGCTCATTCTTATAAAGGACTTGCTTGTAATGCGATATAGGCCTCATTCCCATGCTTGTGGTTGTATTGATATTTCTGGAGAGTAGGAGTTTCGAAACAAGTATTCCGAATATAAAGCTGAATATTAATTTCAGAAAATGTAAAGAACACATGTGAAATTCTCCCAGTGGAGGAAGGTCGGGTAAGTGCTGTACCAGCCTGTAGGAGGGCATTTATAAAGGCACAGTAATGGTGGGGGAGATGAGTGCAAACTGCTTTTGGTTGTAGGTAAACTATGGCGGTCTCAACAAACTGGCTGTTTATATTTATGGACATTGTTGTTTTGCTTTAGGCAACCTTTAGTTGGGTTCATTGTGAGTTTCTGTGACGTTTGAATGGTCTCACATCTTTGCCAAAACAAAATAATATCAAGATAGGAAAGAACTTGGGTTTCTTTTTTTGAAACAATTCTTATTCCCTGGCATACATGGGTAGTGTGTCCTACACTAAGAGAGTAAATACTTGAACTTTGGAAGAGAAGTTAAGTGAAGTTCCATTCAGAAATTGGCGCCTGTGTCAAGTGTGGCTGGCAGAATTACTTTTGGGCTGATTGTGTGGCGGGTCTGCTTTTCCTTGACCCGCTTCTGCACCCCTTGGAGGAAGGGGCAGGGTGACAGCAAATTCCTTGTCCAACAAGGGCAGTATTTCCTGGTCAGGCAGGGCTGTCTTTGTTGAGTCTGAAGGAGCCTGAAATAGATGCACTCGGGCTTTAGAAATACAAACACCAGCGGACATAAATAAATAAATCCACGGAAACTGCTCTTGGCATCCCCGGCCACTTCAGGAATCTCGCGCTTAGGCTTGACTCGACACCCGCTTCGCAGCTACCTCCAGTATTGCTGCTTCCATTCACTGCGACATCCAGTCCTAAGATGGTGTGTCACCAGGACAGGAGATATTTTTACTAATTAGCCCTCAAGGATGCAAGTTTGCTGGGACTCTGCGTATATATAACTCCTCCCCAAGAAAAGACCTTTGTGCACCCAGGGCTTCTGGTTTGCAGAGGGATATGTTTTACTTTAAAAGTATGAGAAAGAAGTCGACTGATTTTGTATTTAGTCATAATATACCTGCATTACGTTTTGTTCTGCCTCTTCTTAAACTGTTACAATGTATAAAATATTCTACAAATTTCATAAAGATCAACTTACCTTGAATTCAAAGAATGTGGACAAATCATTGCTAGTCAAAGTCACCACCCCCGCACCCTGCCCTTGTTTTACTCCCTATGCTTGCAAGCGCCAGTTTTGATGGACATTAATAAATGATCTCCTCCATGTTCAAGACTTTATGCAGCCAAAACTGCGTGTAGGAGCATGATGATGGTACAATCTGTGCAGGTGTTCCTAAAATATTATTCCTGAGAACTTAAAACATAATATAAAAGCTTTGATAGTGCAGAAAGAAGTCCTACATTTAGCATGTTATCCCCCCAAAAGTCCTAAAATACTTCTCTTCACGAGCTCCCATCTTTGAACTTTTATTTTTGATTTTTACTTACCTTCCGTGTATTTCCAGGTACATCTTTAGAATACGTGGCATCCTTAAGATGCCCGGCAGATTTATTCCAGTGAGAGTGACCGCTCCAGAGATGGCACCGGGTGGCTATTGAAGCATTTGGGTGGTTGATGCTTTACATTATCACTATTGTAATCCCTATGGGGAGGTTGCCACAGCGATCACTGACCATCTATTCTCTCTTAGGATATATTCTACTGTGCTAAATACCTGCATGGAGAAGACTAGCCATTGTAATAAACGTCCACCGCATCGGTGTCGCAAGGCATGATCTCTAGATGACATTCCAAATAATTTAAATTACCAAAACATTTCCCTCAAAAGCCTATGTCTAGTTTCATAGAATGCTAACATTGTAAAGTTTCGAGTGCTTTGCATAACTACTTCTATCTATGACTTTTGATAGTTACTAACTGACACCAATTAGAAAGCTCTGGTTTGTTTGTCAACCACCCCTTTGAACTCCCATTAAGGGAGATGTTCCAACTACTCCCATTTATTATTACCTGAAATCATTGGTATCTCGAGGACGCTGTAGCTACCACCACGTTTCCATTGAGATACCCAGTTTTAACCATTTGTTTTACCAAGATATTCTTTTATCTGATGCTAGTCTTACAGAACGTCTTTACTACACTAAACAGCCACCATTATCAGTCCGTCAAAGACATTCCTTTAGTTGACTGATGCTGGTGAGATGGCCTGGAGGATAATGATGTTCAGTCATCACATTTGACTGCATTCCTGGTGGGACCAATGATGCCGATTTGTTTATGAACTAGAGGTAGCCGGGGACTAGAATTTTGGGGATAGAAGTTGTGTCTTGCCCAAAAGCTGTATGATGTTTTTAAATGGGTTTGCACTGAAACCTTGCAATTGAAAATTTGACAATTTAAATCAAATGGCTATAGGCCTACCCACGGTGTGTAGGTAATTTAATGTGCTCTTTAAATCATAACCACATTCTTATGGTGAAAGTCTCTCACTATGCCATTGTTATTCTGCTTGTTTCTCTGCCAGGCTCCCGTGCCCAGGTGGACAGCCAGACAGAAGTGTTTTGTTTCATCCATGGCATCAGTATTCTCTCTGTAGTGATACCTGTTGATTTCTGCTGGGTTGCGCTGTCATAAACGAAGCCAAATACGAGCTCGCCATGATCTGCTTTAATCATCAAAGTATTTATGTCATGAGGGAAAACAGGAAAGTGGTTTCTGACTTGAGAGCTGTTTTACAGTCCCCTTGTGTAGAGAGCCCCCATTTTTTAAAGCAACACGCATTGGCCTGCAGCTGTACCCCTTGTGTATGCATCTCCCCTATGAACTCTCTGTAAATGGTCTCATGATCAATTTTGTGCCCCCTGTGCTGTCCAGAAGGTGTTCAGTATTTATTCACAGCTCTGTAATTCAGTCTGGTCAGAGTAACCCAATCGCTTCCTACCCCTTGCTGAGCACTCCGAGGCCGCAGCCTAAAATAACCGAAGGATCACGGAGTCGTTGAGCTCCGCGTGGAACGTTTATCCTTCCTGGTGTCTCCTAAATGCTCAGCAATATAGCGTATATAGGAGTGTCCACAGATGGGCTTGCGGAATACCCCCAAGACAACTGTGGCGCTCAAGAACATAAGGATGACACTTTCTACATTTGTCAGAGCACTCGCGCCCCAAACTTTATATTTTTGGTTAAGAGACAGGAGATGGCTGAACATAGGAAAACCAAGAGCAAAAGCCTATTTTGCTTTTTCTCAAAAATGTTTACAGTATATCACGGCATAGTTAATCGGGTACAATAAGCTACTTTAAAAATAACCATTAGTAAGTCATTTTTAGGAGTTAATTATGGAATGCAGACACCCAGCACAATCTCGTCTCAGCATGTTATTAGCTGATTAGTGTTACTGGTGTATCTGTAGATGAGGAGCCGCTGTAATGAGAAGTGGAAAAAATACAAGAAACAAAATGCTGCTTGGATGGGATCTTCTGAATACGTTAGGATGTTGTACACATACATGGTTTAACATAAGGGCTATGCCGTTCTTGTAATAGATGGGGCCTAAAATAGTACAATGATAAATGGTTTTTTTCTGTACTCAAAGAGTTGCTATGGTGTGTTGCTGAATACTTTCTATATGCCTTCGTTCTCTCTGCCCCTTCTCTGTGACCCCCCACCCCGAAATTATTTATTTAAAATTTGTAGGGAACGCTGTAGGGGTGTTGCTGTTCCCGACCATGCCAGCTCTTCCAACTAACACAGTGCTACCACGTGTCGCAAGTTGTCGACCTTCTTCACGTGGTCTTCTGGTGAAAGCGGATATCACACAAAGCGAGCTGGAAACCTCTGCAGAGAGTAGGGTTCTAGCTCGTATGTGGAGGGGCTGTGCATCTGACATCAGTCTGGAAGTTGTGACCTCCAGAGGAGGTCGGCTGCAGCCTCATTTAGTTTTTTGATATTTCTTTAAGGGAGAGCGTGGGAAAGTCCGCTCAGGCAGTGTCAGACTCTAAGCCCTGCTTCCTCTCCTTGCCCCCACCTACTTCATAGTTAGCCAGGCGATGATGGACTCCAAGTCTTGCCCCTACTCCAGATTCTGCCCTTCCTCTCACACAGAAAAAATATATTCCCCTTAGATATCTCTGCCACCCCCTTTCTGTGACATTGGTGCAAGTGACATCACACAAACTTTAATCCCATAGTGGGAGCACTATTTTCATTTTTATTGTGTTGAACAATCTGTATTGAAAACGCCAGTCTGCTTCGTGTTAGTAAACAGTGATTGATATAAGACACATACAACCAACTACTAACACTAGCAGAAGCTACCTGCATAATTGCTTTTAAAGACCAGCAGTCAAGCAGCAAAGCAGTCGGCAGTGTTTGGCAGTAGCAACAAGGCGGTAGCAGCTGCTACCCAT
The DNA here is from genome assembly GCF_964263255.1 of Lissotriton vulgaris. Taxonomy (NCBI): domain Eukaryota; kingdom Metazoa; phylum Chordata; class Amphibia; order Caudata; family Salamandridae; genus Lissotriton; species Lissotriton vulgaris. The sequence goes on from NC_141693.1 coordinate 1,126,557,345, forward strand.
ATCTATCTCTAAGTGACACCCACATATGTTCCCTTTTCATCCCTTCTCGAGGAAAATAGATGTGTAGCGTAGAGTCTAGGCAGTATATTATGTGTAACCATCAGAAACCGAAAACCGAGTCCCTATCTCTTCCCACCCCATCACAGAATTAGCAGTGAGTTCAGAAAGTTAGATATTTTTATTGATCAAAAACTGCCCTAATTGTAAGTCTGTTTCAGTGATGTTTGATTTGTTGGTAACACAACTACCAGAGGACCACTGAGAAAGATCTCGGTACAAACAAGCAACATGGCACGGACAAGCCTCCTGGTTGGGTGTCAATATACAAGAGCACTGTTTCCCAAAACATACCACACCCACCTTCCAATCCAACACATTAAGATAGAACTCTAAACTTACCTCTAACCACCCCTTAAGAAAATAACCAGCTATTAAAGCATCCAGCAGCATTTAACGCTGTTGGCTATTTCCCCCACAAATACATCTGCAAGGCAGTGCGCACCCATCTCACCTGAGGAATTCTGGAAGCAATCTGGTTCAGCCCTCTACTCTCGTCCATCATAGAACGTGATATAACGACACCCTGGTCTGCGATGGAACATTTGAAAAAAGTCCTACCCTACCCCACTGAAAGGGTTGCTGCAATTACATATTCAAGGCTGAGTGTGCTTTAGGCAAATTCTAATAATATTTCTCATTGTGTCTAAGGTTGGCAATCAGTATTTCATTTACAGTTCAAAAATCAGTCATTTCGATAACCCTTGCTCTACATGCCTTGTCCTGAGGCCCACTTATCAATAATATCTGCTTGAGTGCACCTCTGATTCCACAATTACCTGTACGTATTTTCACCAGCATTTTCTAAAGTAAGAATTTTTTTGTCTATCGGTCCTTTTCTCCGTCCTTTTCTCCAGCCTACCTCCACCCATCTCCATTTGGGCGATGCCTTTTCTCGTTCTTCTCCTATTTCTCTCTTTTCCTTGCCTCTCGCTCTCCCTGTCCCAGTATTCCCTGCGACCGGTTACTCAACAGAAAGGTTTCTCAACTTCTTATTGTCAAGTCCGCTGGTCCCCTTTGTGACCCTTGCTCAATAATGCCACCAAGTTTCAGCATCACTAAGTTGGTTGCAGCTCATTGGCCGATGTAGCCAAATCTGATGACCCTATCATTGCCCTCTGCTACCCACCCATCTTCCAGTTCGAGACCTGACTGAAGTTTAAGGTATACTGTACGGCAGGACCTTGTTTGTATACGGCCAGATCAATGATAACACGCCCCGTACCTGTGTGGGAGCTTGACACCTTGAACACTTTCACAGGTCTTTGAGTGCTCTACTTAATTGTGATGAGAAAATAATGTTAGCTCATCTTCTCTAGTGCTGTGGGTGCAGCATAATGAGAGAGTGGTGGTTTGGCATGCTTAATAAGAAACAAAAACTTTCTGTAACACCTCTACCTGGTCTCGAAAGTACAATCCGCCTGCGACTCCTGTATACCGGTTGATGTTCGTAAATGACCAGCCCCAGTAACAGTTGTTTTACAAGTTAAGGTATCCTCTAATCCTCTAAAGCTGTGCGTGACAAAGAGGTGTGGAATAAGAAAGGGACTTAGGTGTGGGGACTTGGAGCTCGTGTTTGTGCACACGCTTAGAGTTGCTATGCAACTTTGTCCTCTTAGTGTATGAACTATTGCTTATCTAGTCCGCGCCTGATAATTGTATTCACTGCTTCAGGAATTGTTGATGCAAAGGCCTCTTATTACTTGTGGCAGAGGTGGCTACTGTACCAGCTTGCCCAGGACAGATGATTAGAGAGTCTGCGGGTGAAGTTTGGGCTTGCAGGTTGTGATTGGTCTATGTCGGGTGCACCCATGCACTTAGTTGGTGGATATGTCTGAAATGCATGCAGGTATGGAAGTACATGAGACAGAGAAACCGGAAGTTCGCCGGACTCTTTGATTAAACAGAGCTCTTAGCTTCTCCTGTATTATCTTATGCACAGTATTTGCCAGTTGCTTGATCTTGCCATTGAATTTACATGATCTTGGCATGGCTGATTGTCTAGGTATGATGGAGTCTTTTGGTTGTGGGTTTTCCCGGTGGAAGGCCCAGTGGAGAGAAAAGGTTGTGTCCTGCGACTGCTCGCCAAATTGTGTCATCAATTAGTCTTGTGTTTCATTTAAGGTAACGTATCTTTGTTTCCAGTGCACTTACGTTGCTATTCTACTTCCTGGCAATAAATCCACATTGTGTCCTGTACAAAGAATACACTATTGGTCCTGTCACACTCATTTTTCTAGTTGTTAGGCTTTCTGGGCCCAATATCAGATGTAAGTTGTTCAGCCAACACTGGGTTTTATTTCTCGTCGCTTTGCATTCTTGTATTTCCAGTCCTGTGTTTAGTAGGCGAGTAAGACTAGAAGTACCAGAAAGAAAAGCAGTGAGAGCAAAGGTATCTTGAAGGGTGGAGCATCTCTCGATGGGTATCTGGCAGTGTGGCGTAGGTGCCAATGCTTCCCTCTATGGTGAATCGCGAAAAGAGGATGTTTTGCATAAAATCTATTTTTACTGTGAAAACATTGTTTACAGTTCTCAGGCGTGCCCTTTGAAGAAAAAAAGTGAACTTAAAAAAAAAAAAGAAAAACACTTTCCTCTACCCACTTCAACAGCAAAAAAGGCAAGCGCCTAAAGGCATTGATGTTATTTTTTTAGAAATGTATTCTGACATTTTGAAAGCAAATGTGTAAACATATGGGATAGCTTTGTTGCTTAGATATGAGATTCTTATCCTTCTGCTGCTTGTTTTCCAAGCACCACCTTTTTCTATTGGGTTAAGCACTCCAAGGGAGTGCATATGTTGTCCAGCTTGTCGCCCTGGTGTACTTCTCTCCCCATGCTGATTTCTTGCCCATGTGCTTCTCCCTCACCCACTCCGCGTTGTTTCCTTGCCTATTTTCTCTCCTCCTCACCCTGTGTGTTGCTTCTCTCTATTGTCCTCCACGTTGCTTCTCCTCACCCATACTCTACGTGTTGCTTCTCTCCATCCATGCCCTCAGTGTGCTATCATCCACCCGTGCTCTCCGTGTTTCCTACACCCATACCTCTGTTGTGCACGCATAAAAATTGACATAGCCGGAGCATCATAGTGACTGTTTTTGTTTGTTTATTTAGCCATGCTGCACAGTTTCAAGGATGCTGTAGAAACATGCCTAAAAACATTGGTAAAGTCAATAGTTCACAAAGGCGAGACATATTGGCTTTGCCAATGCTTGTTTTAGTAAAGTGGCCTGTAAATAGTTCAGCTAACTCAAAGTAAAGATTTGTTTTAAGACCGATTTGAGTAGTCTGTAAAAGCTTCTGAGGCCCATGTCATATCTTTGCCTATTCCGAGGAAACTAACAGCTAGATTCATCATAGTACCGTTTTGCGAGTCCTTAATAGCGATTATTAAGGAATCGCTATTAAGGACTTGCAAAACGGGATTCATGTAGGAATCGCTAAATAAATTGCGATTCCTACACATTCCTAATTGAAAATAAGGAATAACTCCCCCATTCATTCCTATGGGCCTTATCGCAAATAAGGATGCGATTTCAAGGGTGCCAGGGGTGTCCAAAGGACACCCTGTAGCACCCCTGAAATGTAAACTACATTGGTGTTGCGCACACACATGTCCAAAGGACATGTGTGTGTGTAACATGCAACTTAGAAAAATGCATTTAAATGCGTTTTTCGCTATTTACCACGAGGTTTGACTTCGTGGTAAATAGCGCTCCTAAATTGCGAATTTGCAATTTTTAAATGTTTCATGAATAGCATTTAAGGAATCTCTAATAGAAATTTCTTAAATGCTAATCCTCGCAAAATTGCGAATTCTTTAATAGCGATTTTTGCATTTGGGAGGATGAATCCCAAATGCAAAAATTGCACTCGCAAAGGGCCAGATTGTCAGAATCTGGCCCTTTTGCGAGCGCAATTCGCTTGATGAATCTGGCTGTAAATCCTTTCACCCTGCACAGATTCATTGTGAGTTGCGATATTTCATGGACATCCACACACAGGGGCACAGGGAGATAGTGGTGAAAATCTGAGTCCCTGAGGCAGAGCTGGAACAATTTGTGCTGGTAGGAGCACAGAGCACACGAGGGACTTTTCTTCTATTGTAAAGCATTGTTTTGCCATGTATTACCGGAATGAAACCCAGTCTACTGCACGCACTAGGTGTTTGTGGTATCATCTTTCGCTATCTGACCTGATCTGAGTAGTTTTCTTCTACCATATATGTAACAAGCATAAACTGTGATCACGAGAATGCCTTTAAGTCAAGAGTCCATAATGTTTCATTGCATCCTGGATCTCTGTGCTTTAGTGGACTAGCCATGCTTGAGGAAGGGTCATAACTAAGGCACTCTGGATTTATGTGATGGGGAGGAATAATTTATGACGCAGGGTTGACTAAATGATGTGGCAATTGAATGCAAATAATGTGGCACATTTTATGGTAGTTTTTTACATTGTTACTGTCTGGTCAAAGGTTTCATATCATTAGTGCTAGTTTAACACAACTACAGCAGAAAGCAACAGAAAGGAGACCATCCAATCTTTGCAAAGGGCCTTCCACTGTGTGCAGCACTGCATCGCTGAGTTTTTAGTAACTTTTAATCCGTTTGATCTAGAACATTTTTTTGGTTAAAATCTGCAGTTTATGTAGCAGACGGTGGATTATTTGGCAAATGCGGCATATCCATAAATGTGCAGAAAAAGCTGCGGCCGCAAATCGCATAATTGCAGTAGCGCTGTGATGTCTAAAAGTGTGCTGAATTATGCAGTTGTTTTTTTTAAAGAAATCTGCTCTGTTAATAGGATGATATGCACTGTAAAACCTGGTTGTGAGCACATGTGCACGCCTTGTGATGATGGTATTGGTTGTGTTTCTGGGATGGACTGATGTTCGCTAATTGGGCAAGTTAGGCACACACATCACACGTGAAACCTGAGTTTCTCGGATGAGCTGGCATTTTAGAACCACAGCATGGAAGAGCCTGCTTGACCCATGTCTATATGCTGTCTATTTCTGCTGTAGGCTTCTATTATATAATACAGTTTGGAGGATAGAGCTCTGTTCGTGTGTGTTTCAGCTATCAGCTGTGTTAATGGGATGCTCCTATCTTAAAACCACAGTGTGATTGATTGTGCTGGACCCTTGTATTTTACAGGGATTAGCAGTGCTTCTCAGATGGTCTGCACTTATTTGTGGTAGGCGATGCTTACCCCTCCGGAATATACTTTTTAGCTGTGTTTTTGGATGGTCTACTGTGGTATAAGCTGAATGTGGTAAAGGGCGCTGCAGCATCACCTGTGGATACTGTTATTTGCCACCTATAGTACACAAGCAAAAATGTGAAGAAGCATGACTGCACCTTTGTGTGTTTTGAAGATTTGTGGTGTTTGTGAGATAGAAGGCCATAGTATGGTCTTGTTGGAGAAAAGAGGGAAAGCCATGTGTTTTTGGAGGGGTGGATTTGTGAATTGATGGTCTGGGCCTCTACCTTCCAAGTCTGTTGCATGTTTTATGGTGGTTCTTTTTTGTCAACTTGTTCTTCTTCTTCTATTATAGCACAGTGCGCACGGCCAGTCACCCTACTGGAATGTAACTCCTACCATTTAAAACTTCCACATGCCTGATCCCTGGGTGATGAAGTTGATACATGGTGTAGAAGTCTAGAACCTGCCGGATAAGGGGAGCAGGGCAGAGTCAATTACAAAGATAATCTATTTACCAGTCCGCACTACTAACAACCAAGCTGCACAGTGAGCCCCATTTAGGGTATAGCATGCTGGAAACACATCCAAGCTGGCATTGCCCACGCTGACGTGGTGCATCTGAAGACCCCCCCCCCCCCCCCCCACCCCCACCCCCAATCCTAATGAGATCTGAGAAGTCAGCCATGGGCTGCTAGTAGGCTGGCATTCTGAGATGGTGTGTGTGAATTTATTTGAGAGCACCCATATGCCTCTCACTTGGTCCTGCTGCAATAGGAACAGTGCAGTGCGAACCAACAGGCCCATACCTTGTTTTGTTTTTCCAAGTCTTACTTTGATGGGAACATTTGACAAGCGGATGGAGTAGTGTGTGCTGTTCACATACGAACTGGCAAGACCGTATGTGTGCGTGTTTGTTGTATCAAACAGCATTTGTTTGATTGTTGTATGACAAAACAGTCTGTGTGTGCGTGCTTGTGGGCATATTTGTTGTATGTGTCCATTAAAAGTCAGTACCTTACTATACATTCTTAACACAAACAAAAAGAAAGAGATTAGCATATGGTTATGGACTCGAGCAGTCACGCGCCCGACGTTATTCCAGGTTGGCGTGTAGCCCTGGACAAAGGGCCACACCCAATCACAGCACAGCTGTCAACGACAAGGACTGAAAATCATCAAACCATTGCAGCGCCGCGCTGCCTTCTGGGTGCCCCGCAGTTCACCGCATAGAGTCCAGGCCGGGGTGCACAGAGCCGTGTGTGCACACACGCAGGGGCACAGGCGGGTGTCAGAAGTATTTAAGTGGTTTCCGGGAGCTGGGACGATGATTGACGGGGACGGAGGGCGGGCACAATCCGTCTTCCGGGAGAGGGAGCGCGCCGCCGCGCCGGGGGAGCAGACAGTGACATACGGGCCGTCATCAGCCTAATTGTTGTTTGAATTACCCCCTATGATCCGGTGACAAATCTGCTGCGCTCCGGCCACTGGAGCGGAAAATGTAGCTGGGGCCGGCGCGATGCTAGCAAGTGTAAACCGTACTTCAACAAGATGGATAAACGCAATTATTGGGCAGACCTGTAGAGAGAAAATCCATTTAAATCTCGTAATGTTAAGCAGAGCTGTGTTTAATTCATTTGGACCAATTTGTGAATGATGTATGAGTGCTGGGGAGCATTAGTCAAACCGGGAGCAGGTTTGGGAAGTGAGCTGTACTGTAAGCGATGGGGGTGGGGGGCGGGCGCCGTCACAGCCGCCGGTACTAATGGCCCGCCCGGGCAAAAATGACAAAAAGATGTACTAACTGCAGCCGCGCGCGCAATGCTTTGTAAACGAACCTAATGCAGGGGGCCGTGAGGCAGAAACGAGGCGCTGGCCGCTGGGCTCTCCTTAAACGCTATTGATGACTGAATGGAGTAATAACTGTCCACGGGACAGAGGTATGGATTTCAGATGCCTCGCGCTCGCGGGCTAAAATACTCTCGTTGGAAGATAAAGTGTAGGATTAAGGTGTCTGGTGAGCCAGATTACAAATTTTAAAAATAAAATGAATTTCCCTTTGTAGCTGACAGACTGTTTTTTGGCTATTTGTTATAGTCTGTGTAGTTTTCTACATCAGTCATGTTACTAGCTAATAGCGCTTCGGTCCACAAATATCAAGGCAGTAGGGTGAAGTTTTGCGCTGGGCTGAAGATGGGTTCCAGCTGTATCTGTGTTTTTGTGAGTTAGACATAGAATGAGTATATATAGTTAGAAGGGTTCAATGCTTTTCATAAATTGCTTTTGCAGAATTTTGTCCTGTAATCCTGGAGCATTTGACAGTCCACTTGGCCTCGCAATATTGCCCAGTAAGTCCTGCCCTTAAGCCATGCCCCAAGCTGCTGTCCTCTGTGGCTTGTGTGTCTGTACCCTTCCCCACCCAACAGGACACTTCTTTGTGCCCGGCCACCTGATAGTCCCGCTTCCCGAGGCCCACCAGTGATGGGATGGTCCTTCCCACCCTGTTCCTCCCATGCAGCGGCATGGTCCTGGCCAAACCACTCCACCCTGGGCTGGCCAATAGTCTTTCATCCTTCACCTGGTTTCCTTGAAGGCCCTGCCCAGAAGCTGAAAAAACAGTCCCACCGATGCTGAAGAAAAAAAATGTAACAATTGGAACTCAAGTGTTTGCAATGAATTTCATTTTAACTGGCTACTTGTAAAAAGGTTCTAGATTCAGAACCCCGCTTGAACAGTGTATGAACACTCGGCCCTTCACCCCTTGGGCGAGACATTCCTGGACAGGAGCCAGTGTCGCGTAGCAGCAGTCGAAATTTGACTTTCAGAAGGTTTCCAAAGAGAATGTGGGTTGAGAGAGCTGTCTGGTATAGGCCGCATGTGTTCCAGAGGGTTGCCCTCGGACCCTGAAGGAACAGCTTCTGTGTTTTGGAGAATTTTCAGGTTTTGGCCGTATTTAAGGTTCCTTATTGGGCTGTGGGGTGGCATTTTTATAGTAATTTGCCAAATACTCATCTATTTGATAAAAATAACACTTAAGTTGTTGCATATTTATGTTCTTTATTCCTGTGATGCTCGCTGTGCTTGCAGTGATAAGATGGCATCACTGAATGGACCTTTTGGGACCCATCCAGTCCTGGTGTGTCTCTTCTGCAGTTAAAGTAGGCTGACTTAACACAGACACTTCCTTCCTTCACAGTCAAAGAAAAGGGCGAGTGCAACGACGCAGGCAGGGTTTAACCTGTCACAGAATCTTGAAAGGCCCGGATGTCATTAGCCTCTGCGAAGGAAGCTGTGCTGGTCAGGGATAGGCCAAAAGCATAGAATGTAAACCTGTAAATGTTTCAGTGTTAAAGTTGATGCCATCAGTTGTTTTCATACAAATTTTATGACATTTTCAGGTGCTTAGGCTCAATGTTTCCCTGACTTTTGGGCTCAGCTAATGTAACCAAAGACACTCATAGGCATCACAGTGGCTTTATTTAATGTTTAGAATTTTTTTTTTTTTGTGGTTATGCTCTACTACAAGTAACATGACAAAGTAGAAATACACATGAAGCACATATATTGTTAGCCTCCTATTGTTTTAACTTCAATAGTTTTAACCATTTTATAATAATTTATACCGCTACTGCAACCATGGATTCAGTTTTTAAGGATAAGTACACCACAAAAACAGGAAACGTCTTACTGGTGGTCGTAGCAAGTAGTAAAGAACACTTAATTGATTCATATGATAAAAGGAAAGGTAGGGTTATTAATAATGGACGTTTTTAACCATCACTGTTATTTACTTCCTTGTCCTGTGGTTGTATATGTAGACCCATAAATATTAATCCTTTATAAAGTAAGGAACATATTGTGAAGTGATAACTGCTGCTACATCATAGCGTGGTCCGTAGGTCCCGTGCCAGTTATACAGTTTTGAACTTAGGGTTTGGTAGCGAGCTTGAGAGCATTACCATGGGTACTCTTATGTAAAAGTATATAGAATGTAGGGCTGAGGACCTGCACACTATATACCCTGGATAGTAAAATGAGCTCCATGATGAACAGTGCAGTCGTAGAGGCCTGATACCAGCCACAAGGAAGCACAATTGGAGCAACGCACTGTTATATGAATCCTTTATTACGGACAAATCTGAGTGGGACGGGTAAGATGTGAATCCGGGCTATGTCTGCTTGCCCTGCCGCAGCAGAGTTGTACATATTCTCAGCAGTGGGAATCAGATCGCTTATAAAATAGTGGTTCACGCTAAGCAATCGGTTCTGATGTTTCTGTTACCCCAGGTTTCAGGTTTGAATACTGGCAGGGCCGACCTGGCTTTGTATCCTGCAGACCTTGATAATGCTTTTACCGGTTTTGAATAGGTACACATATTCGTGCATGAGTATTTTCTGTATAAAGCATTTGGATGCAAGTTGTGTATGTAAACGTATGTATGTATAGTTAACATTCTTTATGCAGTACACACTTTCATGTCTTAGGGTTACCCCCTGTTGTATCCTTGCACAATAAGCATGTGCTGTTCATATTGTGCACCCACAGATCAGGTCTGATGTCATCTGTCTCTGCAAGGGCACGGACTTCAGTTTAGCTCTTGTGATAGACCTCAGCGCACTGGAATTAATTTGATATTGTAGAAGATGCTGCTGCATATCATAAGCTGGCTAAAGGATGATGGAAGGTTCACCACACTAAATTGTATTTTCTTACTTCCTTAGTGGCTAATTTCCCAAGGGTGACTCCACAATAAGCCTATTTACAATCTCTACATCGACTTGGGCCATCCTATTGCTGAAGAAGAAAGTTATTTGTTTATATTTAGGATAGGAAGTGTAATACCATAAAACGAAAACTCCCTATGCTAGACTCCGTTGATATCTCTAGTAAAAAAAATAAAAAAATTCTGGCTTTCACTTCTAAACACTGCTCCCGAAACTAAACTCTCAAAGAACCATTTTGCGTTGCGCGGATTTTACAGAGTAACTGTTCTTCAGGGCCCTTATTTTGTCACAATTGTACAGGCATTTGCACATGCAGGCCTTTAAAATGGTTAGTGTATTGATGGCCACCTAATTACCAGTCTAAAGTTTTAGTACATAGGGGCCTTCATTCACCCCCCATATGTTGTCAGTTGTTCTGCTGAGGAACAGGTCCTTTACCACATCTTGAAAATAAACATTTTTCAATCTCAAATGTAAGTTCCTCCATTTAGGTCATTCTACTAAATGACCATCCATTCGCACAAATGAATAGCGATCTGAACTAGGACCCTCATAACAGAATCTAGCTTTCCATTTGTGATAATCCAGCAGTTTCTGCATGGCAAATAACTGTGAGAATCGGTTTCTAAATGGGTGACCACATGATTTCCCTTTATCTTCTTAGTCTCATAATGAGGGTAGTATTTATAAATAGGGTGACTTTTTCTTAAATCTTAAACCCCTTTTTCTTAAATCTTAAACCCCTTAGTAAAAGGACTTGCAGGGCCTGTGTTCTGTCCCTCTTATGATGGGTAGCCTGCCCTTCTACGTAAGCAGCAGATTAATTTTGAGTATCACCTCCTATTTAGCCAGCCAGGTACGCAGTACGCACAATATGCTTTTCCTGCCTTGCACTCAAGTGACACCTTATCCATTTGTATTTGTTAAGAAATCCCCAAAAGGCCATTTGCTATTAGCCGCGTTGTACAGACTTGTAGGGTAAAACCATACCTATGGATAACAGTGCACATTTGTATTGTAGTGAACATCAGGCAGTGTACAGGGGACAATGATGGCTACGTTCTTGTTTGTTGGCTTCGAAAGCAGTCTGCAGGATGAAGAGAAAATGTAGGGTGTATTTTTAGAGGCCTATTGTTAGCTAACCTACTTCCCTCATGTCTGATTTTTTTTTTTTTGCCAGATGTTACTACATTATAACTTTTGTTGTGGCCCAGTTGCTTAAAGCACTAGATGTCGAATCTGCAATATGTTCTTATAGCATCAAACCTAAGTCATATTTTCACTGTTCTGAGATTGATAAATTGTTCTGAGATTGATAAAATGAGATCCAAATTTAACTGGGGAATAATCGTTGAAAATATATAAAGTTTTGCTCGTGAACCCACATTTCACTTGACTTTCAACGCCCTCCTCTGTAGTAGCAGGCTGAGAAAGGCCTGTACCTCTACATAGGATATAACAATTTACCTTGTAGTTTATTCTTTTGACTTGTGATTAGCTTTGAATGTGAGCTTCTTTTAATTTCTTTTTTAGAAGTATATTATTCATTTGATACATTTCTGTAGTCCTGGAACCACGCAGTGTCCTCCCACGGCTGTACTGCACTGCGGTATACACTTGCGGTGCGTGTGCTGGAAATTCCAGATTATTGTTTTGGTTTGTTCTACCGGCTGTCTTTCCACGTCCGGTATACCCATTCCTGAAGGTTGGTAGAAAAGAAGTTCATTGACTGTCCTGGGAGGCATTTGTGTATAGTGCAAACAGCATTGCGGATTACACTCCTTTCACTTATGATCAGTTTCCATGTGCTATCACAGACCCATACCTACAATGGAATCTGATTTTACATTCGGTGTTTTTCCTTTCACTTGTTTCTTCTGAAATATTGTAGGTTTCTGTCTGGTTAATCAAAATGCTGTCCTTTATCTGGTATTCTTTTAGGCAGCAGCACTTTTTATGCTGGAGCTCATAGCTCATTATGATAAAAGTGCAGCTACATGGTTTTATGAGTATAGATCAATGACTGAAAATGACATGGAAGGGTACTCCTAATTATATGTAATACGTTGACCACTGTGCATAAAAGTCCAGCAGACCCCTTATGCAGATTTTATTGCAAGTATCACTGGGAGGTGCAGTGTGAAGAAGTGTGCTTCTGAAAGCTGAAAAGATGGAGGCCGCAACTTCTTATTTTTTTTTTCTTTTTGCTGATCCTTAAGTAAATACGGGTAATCTTCATTCCTTTTATACTTTTCTACACACTACAGCCCAAATTTATGAGGAGTTCCCTCATCGCAGAAGGAATAACTGCTGTTCTTAAAGCTAAAGATATGTCCTCCTCACCCCTTGTTTATCATTGGTAACATCATAACCTCTAATTACGGAATCTCCAATTCAGCTATGGAGGGAGGCAGAATATAAGGACTGTGACAAGGAAGAGTAGGGCAAGGCGAGTGGAAGATTGTGAAGCATTATCCTTACATCCCTCTTTCTAGTTTGATTCCATATTATTGAGCCATACCAAATATTCCAGGAATGTTTAAAAAACATACCAATTAGATGCTGCTGATGGAAGAGTGATTCTCAATGAAAACAGGGCTGAAAATATTCCCTCTGGTCCTGTGTTCAACAGATGTCTCCCACATCTGGAGGGTTCAGCACTCCTCATCCAATGCCTTTAATTCAGCACATTTGTGCGAGGAGACTCGTGAGGTTAAAGCTCGGCAGGGGCCAATGCAAGCTTCAAGAACAGTAAAAAGGACAAGGTGGACAGTATCACACGAATGGTAGGAAGTAGACCGATCTAATATTTAGTTCTTGTTTGATAGAAGAGTTGTCTGAATTAGCTATTGTTACCAATTATTTTAAAAAGTTCAACTTCAGCTCCTGGGTTTTTCTCTCTCACCTCATGTAATTGGCTGTTTGCTGTATCATTCCATCTCCTTTGCAGTGCTTCCATTTCAGTGAATGGAGGACCATTTTGCAACTCGAAAGTACTCTGAATTATCAAACATTGCATTGTTTATCTGATAGATGCATTGAACACATTCGTTTTCATTTCCGGAGACTTTTGTTAATGTTTATGTCTGGAACCAAAATGTAAGCCAGACCTGTTGGTTTCTACAGAGCTTGTTTTTGAGTGTTTTTTGGTCAGTGAGAAAAGACTGGGATGTAGTTGAAGGAAATGAGGTCTTTGAAGGTTATGCTGTCAGCATGTTTTTACCATATCTGCAAATTATGATTTTACGCAAAGCAAACATTGATTTTAGGCACCTACCATTACGACTTGGCTTTACTTACTTGCTAGAAATAGTAAGGGCACCGGCAAGCAAATGTACGCACCAGGACATTTTGTCACTGAAACTTGTGTTATACTATTTTATTTTTCTGTTAATATTTGTAAAGTATTCATATATATTTTTTCTAAGGAATTGTTCATAGAATACTTTCACAGGTACTGAAAATTAAAATAAATTGATTTACCTTGTATATTAATTCAATTTAAACTAAGTAGCCACTCCCTGTGCTTTCACTCATTTTTTTTAATGTTTCCTGCTTTGGCACAATTTGGTACATGTTGTCGGTGGCGTAACCCTCCTTCCTCGGCTTAAAGAGGCTTTCTCTGACAGGTGCTTCTGCCATTTGCCACAGTGCACTTGTGGCATGGCTGGTAGGGTTACTTGACTACGCATGGACGTGGAAGCACATTTCACTGTGACCTGTATGTATCCCTGTTGCAGCTGTGACAGCAGTGGCCCCTTGCCCTTTGCCTGGCTGCCTGCTGTAGTGAGCAGTTTATGTTGAGGGAGCTTATTTCGTGCATACTGAGAACAAAATCCTCTATAAGGACCGAGTTGAAAGCTGGCTTCGTGTTTTCAGAGGTATCTTTATCTAATTCTGACTTTCTAGCCCAGAGGGCTCTGCATACAGGGACTGTAGGGCCATACTTATAATGTCATGTTCAATCTACAAGTCCAAGCGTAGGTAAACAACCAGAATTTGGTTGACTATATACAACATGCTGGCAGGCTTAGTGTCTGCTTACTTTGAGGCAGCGAAATTGGCTTGGCACAGGTGCCCAAAATATTTGCAAACACTTTATTTTACTTCTTTCGGGCGGCTATCTCGCTTTATTATTACAGTCACTCATTTGTCATAAAAGGTACACTTTAGATATTGAAATTTACTTTGTAACGTCCAAGAAAACAAAGAAAAGGAAAATATGTGGTTCTTTCCGTTTGTAATATAGTTTTAGCAATGTATATTGCACGTAGTACAATGTATTCATTTCCAGCCCATTCTGTTGTAGCTGTTATGGTTAATAACCAGCTCAGTGGTTCTCCAGTGTCAAACCTGCAAAGTCGAAAGTCACTGATCACCAGAGCTGTGGTAGACATCCTAAAAGAGGGGCACTGCAACTTTGACTTGGGGCCTCTTCTGGAACATTAAGACCATTCCATCTCTTTTGCTGATAAGTTGCGGGCTGTCTTAAATACATTTGTGTTTAGTGGCATTTATGGTAGGTTCAAGCCTCCTTACCTGTCACTCTGCACTTTGGGTTCCTAGTCTTCTCTTTCGTTGCTCTACGTTTTGCTATTGTAAATAAAAATACTATAATTCCTTAAAGGTAGAGTTCTAACTGCACGGTGACCTTCAAGTGTTTTTATTAAAATGTGTCATATTGCCATATCCTGTATTTTTCTCGGCTATATTATTGATTCGAATTGTCTCTGAACAATTGTAAATCACTCCGATACTGCAAGCATCATGTTTGCGCTATATAAAACTATATATATATATATATATATATATATATATATATATATATATATATATATATATATATATATAATTTATTATTAACAATTTGATTTGTAAACACTCCTCACTTCCTAGGTGGCACTTTATCTGCTCGATCTCACCACACTTTGAGGTAAACACCCATATAAAATAATTGGCCATGAACGAGCAGTGAAACATTGCCCAAGCCCATGTCACCAGTGATCAACGACAGTTACCCACCCGAGAACTGCTCAGCAACCACTGACTACTCCCACCACCTGGAGTAAAAGCCTGACAACATATCCCGAGGATGGGCGGTGAAGAGGCTAGCTAAAAAGTCCCTGAGCTTGGCAGAAGGGGCTAATTATAGAGGGTGTCAGGTCGTCAAACGCCCTTTGCCCCCTTCACACCTGTCAGCCTGACTCTGTTTCGGCTTCTGGCCCCTTCATGGCGTCAGGGATGCCCCCTAAGAATCTCGCGCGCATGAATGATGAATG
Source organism: Lissotriton vulgaris (assembly GCF_964263255.1). NCBI lineage: Eukaryota > Metazoa > Chordata > Amphibia > Caudata > Salamandridae > Lissotriton > Lissotriton vulgaris. The sequence goes on from NC_141693.1 coordinate 1,126,572,608, forward strand.
CACCCGTGCCCTGCCATGCGCACAGCGTTAAGTAAACCTCACATGGGCGCTTTAACTGCAGCTTTACTCGTGTTGTGATTTGGCCGAGCATACGTTATTGTTTTGTATGTAAATGTTTCCAACTCTTGCCAAGCAATGCAGACCATTGTGGATAATGTAGCTAAGAAAAAGAACAGCCGGGATTCGTTTACAGTAAAAACCACATGCAAAGCGCGCACGGTTTGCATTTCAGCTTCCGAGCGCCCGTTATCACCCACATGTGCAGAGAGCGGCTTTTTATCTGTGCCTTCAGCATCTCTGACCTGCCTTCTGGTCGAGCGCGGTTTGTGGCTTCTTTATTGGCAGCCTTGTATATTATTTCCAATTTGAGCTGCCATTAGAGCTCCTAATTTTGCTGCTCTTGTCGACTGCTTCCGTCATTCATGCGCCTCTAAGGCAGCGGTGGGAAAGCCAGGCCCAGCTGTTGGGAGACTTGTTTTCTTGTTTCAGACGGGCACATCGTGTGGAATACCATATTTTTCCTTTTTGAGAAAGTTAAGTCACTTAGTATTCAGCGGTTATAACAGCCCCCCTCCCCAGCCTCCTTTTCTCGAGATCGCTACATCACTTAAAATATCCACCTTTATTGCATTTAAAGTAATTATAGTGCTTAAAACGTCCAACCTCTTACATTGGAGGTAACTACACCATGAAAGGTGTAACATTCTGGCTCTTGATAAACTCCGATGCTGCTGAGTCTGAAATTATCTGGTGCTACAAATACCACCCAGTTACAAATACCCATATTTGCGACTAGTAAATCCATATTTGTAAAGCGCAAACTACTCACAAGGCGCTGGGGGCCCTCGTGGAAATTAAGTGAGCTATTGCCCAGAGTCACATGGTGCTGAGCTGACCTGCCGCAGGAACCGGGGCTCGAACCGTGAACCCTTTGCTCCGAAGTCAGCAGCCCTGGCCACTGCACCACACCTCTCCATGTGGTGACAGCAGTTAGCAGACACATCTCATTTAACAGTGCTGTTGTGATGAGGGCCATCGTGTCTGCCCACCATTTCTCGCAGTGCGCTAGCTGCATCTCCTAATACTCTTCATATAACATCTGCGCACAGCTTGCGTTTTCCATAAGCACATTACTCATAACTTTTCTTGTGGTTAGGGCAGTGCCCTCAGCCCTGCAACAAGTCATGCATCCAAAAGGGCTGGAGGTTTAGGAACTGGAGGGCCACTTCTCTGTGCCACTATCTTTGAAGTCTTTTCAGCAAAGTGGCTTTGTTATTTTTAAAATAGTAGTCAAGAAGTATCCACACTTACCAACATTTGAAGTTAAGAAATATTTCAGGAAGTTTGTGAAGGGAACTACTTTACCGTACTGCAGTGGAGTTGTGTCTGTGCTTCAACATGTCTTGCTTTTGAGAGATTATTTGGCCTCTCAGGTAGCTGTGCAGGGGAGTAACCTGCAACTCTGTGCCATTTATAGTTGTTGGTTCGTTCAGGTGTGTTTGACTTGTATCCTTTGAGCACTTGTTGGTTAGAAGGCCGCATTTCTTTACTTTTACATCTCCTGTGCATGCTCAGTCATGATTAGAAGATGTAAAAAGAACAATAGATGGAGAGAATGCAGAACAATTTCATACATTGATTAGAAGATGACTGGCTTTTAGTTCTCATGCACCCATGTGGGGTAGTTTTGGATTCATCTGGAAAGAACAGAAACCACATGCGAATAGTCTTAAATGAAAACTTATGTGTAATGTATCAACTATTAGGTTTGTGGAACAAATATATTATTTCCTACAGTTGAGCTCACCTTACCTTTGGTGTGAACTATTAACTAAATTAAAGATTATTAACTAGATACTGTTGAACTACTTATTGGGTATAGAAAGGAAAACATACCTTTTGCTGCATGCTGATAATGAAATTCGAGAATTGACCAGCACACATACTTTTTCTTCTAAAGTCTTCTCAGTAGCTGAAGTACAGTAATTGATGACCTATCTTTGGGTAAAAACTAGTTGAATAGTAGACAAACAGATGTTACGGCTCTGCAAAATAAGTTTTTGAAGACCAAGAGTGCATTTAAGGTTTTGTCCAATGCAGTGTTATTAAAATGAGGGGGAGACAGAGGGACAGAAAGGCTTGTCCTCCTACTGATAAGTAACAAAAACAAAGGGAGCTAAACAGTATGCTACGAAACTAACCCTCCACAAGGTGAATAAAACACACTTGTTTATTTATATAACCCTAGAGGTAACCTTTCGTAGTACACTGATTGGCTCCCTGTGTTTTTGTTGTCCAATGCAGTGATCGAAAAATATTTGGAATGGCTCTAAAATAGATTGTGAAAGTTTCAGCATCAATCTATTCAGTACACATCATTCACTTGAGTTATCAAATACCTTCCATCGCTTTACTTTCTGGGGTCTCCCTTTAGGGAATTCGGGCAACAAACTTACCCTTGTGTTTTAGTGCACAAAATAACCCTCAGTGATGACAGTTTATTCGGTGCATCCTTTTGTCAAATACACCATTTATTACCAGCCCTATTAAGGTTGAATCGTTCAAGGAGAGCTGATTCTTCTATCATTCTGTCTCGCCAGGGTACTGGTGGGCAGAGACAGGCATGCTACTGTGGCTGTTAGCAGAGAAGGTAGAGCATACTGGTGCAGAATGCCGATAAAACTGGGACAGATTGTTTCTGTTTGCCGGGTGCCATCCACTCCCATTGTGGACTTTGTGATGTGTGCCTCACCTCTCTGTCTCCCTTTCTGTTGGTGCTTGCTATGATGGTGCGGTACCGACAACAGCTGCAGGAGCAAGGGTCAGCTGCTTGCAGGAGTATAGAGGAAGTAGGTTTCTGTGCCTCCTTCCTTCAAAAGTGCACACCTAAGAGCCAACCTGACTAGTTGACTAAAAGGAACCGATCTGTTAATATTCAGTTTTTGTTGTATTTTTTTTTTTAACAGCAGCGCTCTCGCTAGGCTCAGAGCTATAAATAGTAGAGCAGGTGCAGTGGCACTGTAACCCAGGATTAGGAGGTGCCTTCTGCACCTGACTCATGGCTGTTTTGCTGTGAAACAAGGGAGTGAGAGGTCGACTTCTGTTAATGGCATTAGGACCCATGGCACCCTTGCTATGCCACTGACTCTGGACACCTGCACTACCACTCCCACAGGACCGTTCACCTGCATTCAGTCCCATTTTTAGGTTAAATATACGGTATTTGTGTTGGTGGACAGGTTGTGTTTGAAGTAATAGTATCTTTGAAGATAAACCGGCCTCAAGATTCGTTTATTCGAGAAAAGAGATTAACCTGCCTCAATAATGAGTTGAATGGTCTTATCTGCTGACACGAGTTAAATCTACTTAAAAACTGAATACACGTCTACACTTTTGTAGGTAGTAAGTAGAAGTTTTGTTTCTTTATCATCACAGATGCAAATCTAGATTTTTTGTACTTATGCCGATATTGAGTAAGTTGGAAACGTGTTTTAAATTTTCGAGGGCTTACTGTGTACTCCACTTGGACTAGAATCTAGTTTTGAAGAGCAATTCACTTAAATGCTTAGTATTCGAGTCATAGGGTTGGCGACACATAGTTCCATGTAGATTGTACAGCTGCTGCACCCTGTGCATTGCACTGTTCATTGATTATATTGCTCAGACACGGATTTTTTAAATTTTGGAACTTAAAACAATGCATGACATAAGCAGTAATCTCTTCCTTTCACCACCTTCTTGGTTCTTTCGGTCTGTGTTTTGACAGCACAGTTGTCAAACAGACATATGACTTACAATATACAAACAGTTGTGTTTGTGTTTGTCCCTTTGAAACACTGGCTATCTTAGACCAGTCTTTTTCAGCCGTTGGCTTGAGACTTTGTCAGTCATGTTACAGGCTAGCGGAGTATTAATCTCTTACCTTAAACTGTTGGCTGTTTGGTGTATCCTTCCACCTACACTTGAGCCCTTGTTTTGAACTGCATGTACTACTATGCAACTGTAGGTCTCTTTCTGCTACTGCTGGTACCATTCATGGGTTGTTTGTTAGTCCTCTTCTGTTCCTCCTCTCAGTTCCCCATCCATCTCACCTTCCCTTGTGCAGGCGTCATTCCAGTCACTTGCCGTCCTCTTGATTCTCCCTTTTGCCCATCCGCCTTTCCCCTATGCGTTCCTTAATCCACAAAGGCTCCACCATCTCATCTAAATTGCATCCCTCTCTCTCGTGTGCATTCCTTTTTTCTCAACAGACCACCCCTTCTTGTTGCCTCTGCCCACTCCTTCCAGTAGCTTAATCTATGTGCTGACAAGATTGAGCATTTTATCTGTTTCCTAGAATCAAAAGGCAGACTTCAATACCGAGCTCTTTTTGTTTCTGTGTCCAAACATGATCTGATCACAAGGAAGTCTTCATCATAGTCCTTCCTTCCTTTCTATTTCATAGAAACTAAAGTAGGACTGTCATGAGGTCTTGCTTGCCATCCAACCTTTATTCGAAATGGAAACAAAACAAGACTTTATTGAAGGCAAGGAAACTCTCAAAACAATCCCTTCTTTTGTTTTTTGTCTAGCGTTACCATGCTCACACTGCAGGTATTGAGACATTAAACTCAGACTTATTGGTTCTGCCACTACTTGTTTGTAGTAGTATTAGTATTAGCTAGCAGAAGTATTTGAAGCATAAGCAGTGAATGGGTTAAAAAATGCCTTGCATAGAAAACAAGGACCAATAGTGCTGGGTAAAGGGGTGCAGTGGCGACAATTTGACCAAATAGTATGTGTAAGTACAAAGGAGGGGAGCAAATGGGGCAACCTACATTAGATTGACAGTTTTTATTTCTGTTGTCTTATTTAGTTTAGCTGGAAACATATTCATATAGGCCTGTCCTCCAAAAACAGCCAATGGAAAAGGAACCCTCGTGTTTTGCTTGAATCCCTTATGAATTGCGTGAACACATCTTTATAAATAAATTATTCTGGGAGTGCAGGAGCTTGGAGAGGAATAAGTTTGTGGGTGTTTGTTTACAATAACGACTACCACGATGTACTACTTTCTCATAACATGTATTGTTGTTAGGAGTGCAATAATACTATCTTATTCCCTGTTATGAGGCATTATACTCGGAATCAGGTGTTAATGTTGCATACTGGACCTGGTGATTACCTTTGAAAATACCGGGACATTCAGAACAGTGCTGTAGGAGGTGCTACTGGGATTTGTACAAGCTAATTTTGTTTCCTGTAACTTCCACTCTTCTCCTCCTGCTGTGGTTTTCTTCAGTTGTTGTTCCGGAGACTGGTTACCTTTGGGGGAAGAGCAGTAGTCTGTTTTACCATACTGAGAGGGGTGGATAGGATGCGTGATTCTCTAAAGGGATGGGTGGGGGCATTTTATGGGGTGGAGAGGGAACACACTAATCAAAGTGGGGGACTGAAGAAAAAGGTTCATGCATAGATTAAATAGATGGGATACAACATATTAAGGGTAGATTCATGGTATGAAGTAGATAGGACTGTCTGGTGTCGACCCCAATCCATGTCTCAGTTGCGGTATACCACACCATGGTGTCTTACTGTGCAAAGCAGGTTGGAATGAAAAAAAAATTGAAATATAATTGTGGCAATTTGTTTTGTTACAATTCTTTTTTAAGTCATGGTTTTTTTAGGCAAAATCGAGGAGGGACTGTATTGGAGATTTAAGGTGCAAATTAGTTTCGCAGCATTGTTAAGTATTTCTGGTGTCAAGTGAGGATGTCCTCAAAATTGTTAGACCTTTTATTTTTTCTCTGCCTCCTTAGGGCTTCCTATCCCTTGTAATGTCTGGTTCTTTCTCCATCACTTCTTTGTGGAAGTTCGCCCACAGGTTCTGTACAACTTTCAGATGAAGATATATTTCCTTATATGCTTTGACATGGGATCTCTGCCCGGATGACTTTCTCTAATACTCCTGACCCTCTGCCTCCAATTTCTGTCTTCGTCTTTCAGATGCTCGCTTTTCTGTATGCATTCTTCCTGCTCCTTTGTCTCCTTATATCATATTGTTGTCTTTCCCTTCCTTTCTGTCTCCTTAATTCTGTCTCATTAATCGACATCACTTTGCTTAGCGCCACTTTACCTTTCTTTTTTCCTCCTTTCTCTTGTTTTCCTCCTATTGCTATATCCCTTTGTCTCCAACATCTGTCTCTTCCTCCTTCATCTATATGCCTCTCACATTTATCTCCATCTAAGATGTGTGCACCTCTCTCCATGTCATTACGGACACATTTTCAAATCCTGGGTATTTATGTGTCAGCCTGATGCATTATGGGTCTTGCAGTCTTGGCTTGCTTTCATTTAATTAATTTAACTGACTTACCAGGTAGCAATGATTTGTAGTTGAAAAAATCAAGGACTGGAATCGTGTCCATGATGGCATAGAGCTAGGAGATCACACACCCACCCTCCCTGCATCCTTCCCCTGCCCTTTTCATTTATTTTTGTCGGTCTATTCGTCTCTTCTCTCGTCTCTACCCTCACTCACAGGTCTGCACTTCACAGGCTCTTCCCTTCCCTCACTCTTGTTTCACCCCTCCCCTCTGTGATCTGTCATCCCTCTTCCTTGTACCTCGCTTGTGTTGCTGATACACAGCTGGGGCCTGCGGTGACCCTGGAACATGCAAGCAGTTATCCAGGCTGATTCATGCAGCTGGTTATCAGTGGTGACCAAATAAAGTTTAAGCCAGTCCTGCAGTCTGTAATAGGCGCAGAGTCCCATTTTAAAACATTTAAAAAACGGAAATGGTTTCCCGGCCTGGGCTGCCTGAGGTGGTCCAAGCCTGCAGCCTCGCCAAGCCCTGTGAGGGGCTGACAGGCCCGCCGCCATTACATAACCTCGCTTCCCGCGGCGGGGAGACAAAGCGCTACAGAGCCAAGTGTCTTGCAACCGTTTAACTTGTTGATGAGCATGAAATCTGTGGCAGCAGGAAGGGAAATTTGTTGCCAGTTATATTATTTTATGAGCTGGGCCGCCCTTTGTCAGCAGAGCTCCTCTGTGCACGAGGACCGTTTGCACTTTGACCCACTGTCGTGCTGTGGAATGTTCCAGCACCTTCTGGTGGCCATGGTTTGCTTTTACACACCCACGCGCATTGTGAGGCGATGCCGCGTAGTTTCGTTTCTAATTCGTCGACGACTTGGAACAGCCGTGGGATTGTTTTTTTTAATCGAGTGGGATAGAAACGAGGGTTTTAGTAAATAATTCCATAATTGTACATATTTTGGTTTAAACGGACCATTATTATATATTTTTTCCCAGTTTTTTTATGGCGGAAACTCGACCCCAAAGGTATTGGAGCGCTTGTTATGAACACCAGGTACATTACACAAGGACACATTCATTTTTGTTGGCACGGGGAGACTAAGTGACTTGCCCAGAATCACAGGATGTTGAGCCGACGCCGAGACTCGAACCTGGTTCCCCAGCTCCATTGTTGGCAGCTCTGGCCGTTACGCTTCGTTTGGATTGCTCCTTGCCATATATAGCTTTAGCAGATACGCGTTTTGACTATTGTTACTTATCTGTTACACTTTATGCATTTCCTCTGGACTCGTTGGTATTTAGTGACACACATTTATGCTATATTACTGCTAATAAAAGAAATACTAATAACAGATGTGTAGCTTATCTTGACTTTCCGGGCCCTCGTAATCAAACATGTTTTGCAGTTTTTAAATAGCACCTAATCCACGTTTTGAAGACAACCCCATACATTTGATTTATTGACACATTGCAGTTCTAAAAAGTGAACATTGGATGCCATTGTTTTTCTTAGGAAGGCATTGGGCAGTAAGTAACGTGCAAGAAGGATTCTTAGACAGATCTCTGTATTTTTGGGGCCTGGATAAACCGAGAAGCTGAGCAGGTGACCAGCTAGGATTATCACTTGCAATCTCAATGTTTCCTGCAGGTCTCTATAGTTGGCTTATTACCTACTGAGTTGTTACTGGCTTTGAAAATATATAAAATGTGGGGTGTTAGGAAGGCAGGGGGTGACCTTCTTCTGTTTATTTTTATACTTACCCAAAGATAAAACGTGCCTTGGGAGTCCTTCCTCGCTTGGGCATCATAGTTTCAGGTACTTCCTGATTATGGTGATTTTGTTTGTTATACTTGAACGATTTTCGGCTGGCACAGTCAGTCCATTCAAAAAGGAATTGTATTCTAGTATATTGCAACATGGCGTTTTCCATTATATTTTTTAATTTAAAAACACCCTTGTTTGCCTTGATTTTCAAATTCTAGTTGGTGAGAGAACAGTAATGGACCAATTCTGAGATGGAGGTGACATATTGTTTTCACAATGTTAGAGGATGTTGTCATTTACATCTGTTGTATTATTTTCCAGGCATAACCGAAAGAGAATACGTGTTGTTAAAGTCTGATGTATTAAAATAAGAGTACATAGCCGAACCTCTCACTGAAGCACATTCATTTTTTAATATGCTTTAGATGTCTGATCTTACAAAACCAGCAACCAGTACATAAGCAAGCTTTGGAAGGGGAGGGTGTCAGCCCCTGTTCTGCTTGAGATGCAGTATTTTAATTGGTGCCAATAACTAGTTCATTAAACTCTTGTGTGCACATGTGTTTTGGGCTCTTGAACTTTAAACTAGGGTATTCCAGACTCGCAGGTCCTTTTCCAAGTGTTCGGAGGTATCATAACATTACTTAATTCTGTTGGCTTTCTAACATCCTGGCATCTCTGAAAGGATGATCGAATGCGTTTAAAACTAATTTAGGCTTATTGAGGCACCAGATTAAATCTCGGAATTTCCTTGTAGGCCACTTGAATTCTGTCTGTCTAACATATGTATATATTTGTTGACCGATTACATATGGCACCCTCCAATCCGTATAACGTTTCTAGTGGGCATGATGACTTGTGGGAACAGAGTCCAGACATGTACAAGGAATAATAGCACACATTACCTTTTGCCAGGTGACATGGCTTAGAAATCCACTGTACGTCATTGGGGGACAGTGGATGGATTTTGGAGGCACTTTAATATATGTGGCCACATTTTCCTCTACTTGAAATTTTACTGGGTGTTCTGAGACATAATAAGTAACAGTACTTAAGATGATGCTGCAATAAGATCTGGTGCTGGAGCCATTCAACTCTTATTGAAGCGGAAGGACACATGGACCCTGTATCTGTTCCACAGTATATTGAATAGTAGGTTCAGACCTCCAATGTAGCTAAATAATTTTTTTTATCTGGACGCTTCCTTGCTTGGATTTCCATAATGGGCACCACTTAGAATTATGGTGGTTTGTGATTGTCTAATATCTCCATCTTGCTCCGGCTCCTGATGTAAGAGTTTTAACTTCCTACCCATTAGACACCAAATTGTTTAAAGTCTACAATACTTTCCTATTTGCAGAGAGTCACCAAACCGAAGCGGCTTCGGTTTGTTGAATGCACGTTAATAGGGTTGTTCACTGGTTGAATTCGTTCCTATTGAAATCTGTGTGAAAAATTAAGATCTTGGTTGATTTCTTGCACCCCAGTTGAATCAAGCTTTCACCTTTCTGAATTCTGTAAAATTAAAACTATTGGCTCATGTTATCCTGTCTCATTAGCATTTACAAATAATGTAGCAGGCTATCTGTGTATTACAGTTCAAATCATATAATATATTAGAAATTGTGGTAATCCTATTGTTTAGGTACTTGTGGCAGGTCTATGCGAGTTTTGGGTTCAGTGGGTCTGTGTCATGGTGGGTAAACTCTGTATTTACAAGACCGTGTGATTCATTTCCATACTGTGTAAAGGAGTAATAACCCCTGGTATAACAAGGCACAGAAACCCTAGTATATTGAGCTCCCTATTGGTAAAAGTTTGATGCGTATTGTCTTCTGCAGCACAGTTGTTCTGCCTGTAGGAAATGTTTTGTATGCTGCACTAGTCCTCAATTGATGTGTACAAAGAGCTCATTGTACCAAATCTGGGACCCAAAGACTGGCAAGCAATGCAAACGTGCAATACCTCATCCCATGTTTACTCGAACGAGATTGCCCAACGATGACTTTAAAATAAACATTTTAATTGAGTATTTTCTGCCAGATGTAAACACTTGTAGTTTTTTTTTGGAAGGGGGGAGGTGATCCCGGAGTGAGTCCAAAACGTGCTTATTGTACACTTGCTAATCTAAGTCATGTTTTGCATAGAGAGCTTTGCCTTACCACACAGTTTGGTTTCTGCTGGACTGGATCCAAAGTCAACACTTGCCTTTCTTTGACATCAAGAGAAAACAGTATAGGAAGCACTGTGTTAATTTAAAGTAGATTTAATTTCTGATTACTTGGTAAGTTTAGAAGGTTGTAAGATGAACTATCAATTTTTTTTGTTTTTTGTACATAACACAGTAGCCACTTAAAACCACATACTCTTTTATTAAATTTAGATCATCAAGTTTTTTTCTATTCACTATATTTAATGTGTCACCAGTGTAGGATGCTGTGATATTGCTGACTCTACAGCTTTTCAGTGGTATTTCGTGTGTAAACAACAGAACACTTCCTTTTTAGGGAAAACAGTGTCTCAAAGGGTCTTCTTGGCAGTGAAAAGTTTGGATACCAACATAAGAGACCATACTTTATATACTTTATATCATCGAGAGGAGGGAGGGATTTGTTAGTTCCTTCCGATCAAAGCTTTTGGGTTTTATTAACACCAATCATATAGTTTCTATTGGTTTATTTACACCAAGACCAGATATCATGGACCCCAGCACGGCAGGGCTCATAGGAGCCTCAACATAGAGGTAACAAAGAAAAACGGCAAGGAAGTGGCTAGTCAGACACCAAAGATCAGATCACAGCAAAGAGAGCTATTGAAGAAGTGATGCCGAAAGCCAGGGTCCAACCAAGTCCTATGCGAATAAAGAGGGGCAAACAAGTGCTGCATAAGATGGAATGACCATTGTGGGATGATTCATATGTGCTCTTCTTTTATACCAAAGGACAGATCTCCTCTGCAATAGGAGACCCTCATGTACTAACCCGGGGGTGCAACCGTTGCCTCCCGGACCATTCTGGGTGGAGAATACGTCTCGAGGGCAGTCCCGTATGACCCCATGAACTGGCCTGTTGCTCTCTCACCACAATTTGCAGGAAACCTGTGGACAGCACTCTTAATCAAGAGGAGTGTGGGGATGGTGACCGATAAAGCATTTCCTTTTTCTGTAGCTTGCTCAATGAATTCTGTATTTCCCCATACATGGACTAAATCTGTATAACATAATAGGAATTCCCTGTTTTTAAATGTAGTTCGTTGTCCTATATTCTTTTCAGAAATGTGTAGATCTCCAAGTTACGTAGTCTATGTAGTTTTTCGAGTATGTTTCGGAAACCCATCTTCCTTAATATCCCCCTGGAGCTTTTGCTGTTTAGTGCTGAGTGTTGAACTTCAGTGAAAGTATATACCAATTGTGTTTAATTTTCTAAAGTATTCTTGATGAAGGGTGGAGTAAGCATGGACATACATATCAATATTATTATTAAAATCCCTAGAAGCGACAGGGGTGCCCTCTGTCTCTGCTCCTTTTCGCTCTTGCACTGGAGCCTCTGGCGGCGTGGGTCAGGTTGGATCGGTCCATAAGAGGCTTGCGGTGGACGCCGGAATGGGAGGATAACATTTCACTCTATGCCGACGATATCCTGCTTTATCTTACCAACCCCAGGGCGTCCTTGTGTAGTTTTCTGGATATACTTGCCATTTTCAGTAGGTATTCCGGATTCGCTATAAATTGGTCGAAATCTGTACTCTTCGTCCTCGTGGGCGAGCCACTGCCGATTCCGCAGTCATGCCCGATACAGGAAGAGCCGGTTGGGTTCAAATACCTTGGTATTTATGTAAAACTTGACCTGAAGCTGCGTTATGCCCATAATCTGGGCCCCTCCTTGAGCCTGTTAAAAAAGGACGTGGAGCGCTGGAAGGCTCTTCCGCTATCCTTGTTGGGTAGGGCGGTGCTGTTTAGGATGATGGCACTTCCCCGATTTTTGTATGTACTTCAGAACACGATGGACCCGGTGCCTTTATCCTACTTTAAAGAAATAGAAGCCCTTCAGAGGACGCTTCTTTGGGATGGGAGACCCCAAATAGCGCTTACCGAGCTCACTCTTCCGTGGTACGATGGTGGGATTGGACTGCCAAATCTAAGAAAGTATTATTGGGCGTCACAGCTTACAACGGTGAACCATGTTGTATATGGGCCCCACGGGGACCCAGGTTATGCCATGGATCCTGGGCAGGCGCCAGGCGGGAACATCATAAGGGCGCTTTATGCCAGGCCCGGGCGGTTTTCGCTGGCGAGCCCAACAGCACATGCAGTCTACGCGTAGCACGCTGCCAATAGATATCTTGCCTGGGAGGGGAAGCTGACTTTGGCCACCCCCCTGTGGAACTCAGAGAAACGTGGGAGTCTATGGAAATCCAAGGGATTTGATAAATGGGATCTCATCGAGATCTCCCAGATCAGGAATGTTTGAGGAGGGGACAGGGTACATACTTTCGAGTCCCTTCAGCAACCGTATAGTCTACATGAAAATGAGCGTTATCGTTACCTCCAGATTAGGCATGCCCTCCACACCCACATACCTAGAGATGCCCGGCTTCCGGAGGCCTCTCCTCTTGAAGATAGTTTTCTCGGGCATGTGCCCTTCTAATACTCTATCTCTTTAATATATAGAAAGCTTGTTAAATATATGGAGAACCCCCTGGGACTTATTAGAACACAGTGGAGTGCAGATGGGATAGATCTAGATGAGTAGGATTGGACAGAGGCGATTTCCTCCCCGAAGGTGGTGGCGATCCAGATGAGCCTTAGACTGGTGCAATTAAAGATCCTACATAGATCGTATATTACAGGGCTGAGATTAATGCGGATGGGACGATCGGGGAGTGGTGAGTGCCGACGGGGGTGCGGAGAGTTAGGCACCTACATGCATGTACTGTGGCAACGCGTGGAAGTACAGGAATACAGGAAGAAGGTTCCTGCTGAGATAGGGGAAGCCCTGGGGGAGGAGGTACGATCAGAGGCCCGAAGATGATATTGAATGTGTGGAAACCAACGGATTTGAATGTGTACGATAAGCAATGGGTGACGCTGGCATGTATGATAGGTAAACAGAATATTGCTCAATTGTGGGGAGCCAGCCAACCACCCCGAGTTTCTAAATGGGTGGAGGATATAGATTGGTGTATGTTTAGGGAGAAGACTGTGTATGTGGCCAGGGGTTGTCCAGAAAAATGGGGAACGGTCTGGGGGGCATGGAATAGCCATTGTGGTGAGATCTGTACGCCTCCTGCACGACAAATGGAAGAGGAAGGGCAGGAATCCCCATGATCCCAAAAGATCATATATTGTACCCATTCATTCTGCACGCAAGATGTTTGATTTGTCTAACTGTGGAAACTGCTACCTCACCTAATGTTTTTCCTTTTTCTCTTTTTTGCTATTTTGTTAAATAAAAAGATGTTTTAAAAAAAGAAAAGTCCCTAGAAGCAGGGCCTTAATATATGTTCTTTTTTGTCAGTGGTTTGGGGAATTGTTCATCCAGTTAGAAGAAGAGTACGTTGGTAGAGTATTATATTGCTGAAGGATGCTAGCAAATTGCTTCAGTGTAGGATAAATTGTCAGAGCATTGACACCTGGGCCGGGCTGGGAACCACAACAGGGCCGGTTTTCGGCCGATTTTGGTACAGGGCAGATTTTGCAACAAAAACGGCCCCCAGGGGCCCAAAACTAGCCCCCACCCGTGCGGCGCACCTGGGGATTGCCCGTTGCCCGCTATGGCCAGTCCGTTCCTGATTAACACCTGCTCGGGGTGTTACTTCAGTAGAAAAATACACTGGCAGCTCACACCAGTGCTGCTTACATTTTCTTGCCTTACGAGTGTATATTATTTTAGAGTGTTGGGTTCTGCTTATCATTGCAGGAGAGGGTTACATTGGCAAAACTTCTAAAAGTTATTTTACTATTACTAAGGTTCAGCGCATTTCGGCAAAGAGCAATGATTCTTGTATCATTACTGCAGGAGAAGCCTCCATTGGCAGACAGTAAGGATGTCAGTCTAGTTAAATCAGTAGAAAAGTTCGTTGGAAGAGCCTTAAAGGTTCTTGCGTAATTGCTGCAGCAGATGGGACAGTGGCCGAGCGTTGTTTCAAGTTTGAGATTAAATTGGCAGAGGTTTAAGGGATGTCTGCATTGTTTTTGCTATGGAGGGTTACTTTGTCAGACAGTAGGACGTGTTTATTGTCACTACAGTAGAAATGCCAAAACGTGGCGGGCTCACTACCTCATTCCTGCAAGAGAAAGGGTGCTTGCACTGCGTTAGGAGAGGCTTGAAAGCAGTTGGAGCCTAAATTGGCAGAGTCTGAAGACGGGCATGCATTACTGCTGGCACAAGGCTACATTGACCGACCCCAAGGATGCACTTATTGTTTCTGTAGTGTAAGAGCACTTTACTTGCATGGTTTTATTTATTTATTTATAAAGTTTTATATAGCCTGAACAAGATCCCGAAGGATATCAGAACGCTTTACAAAAGGGTGGAAGGAAGATCAAAACTGCTGAAAAGACAAGATTGACTTAGCACATGGATCTATGCATTGTTACTACAGTAGGTGAGCAGATTCTTGTACCATTAGTGTAGTAGAAGCAATGTTAGCATAGAAGAGGGATCCCACATACTTACTCAATCAGTACATTGCCAGAGCAGTGCCTGATATTTGCGTTGTTTGTTCTCCTGACAAAGAGGACCTCAGCAAGAGCATTGAAGAATGCTTGCATTGTTACTTCAGTAGAAGACTACTACAGCATAACGATGGGTTCCTTCCATTATCACTACAGTTGAGGAGTACCTCCCCACAGCATTAAGAGATACTTACAGCACTACTGCAGTCACAAGGTACATTGGCAGAGGCCTGAGGGAATCTTACATTGTTAGTACTTCAGAAGAGTATTCAGGGCCATGCAGTGTTACTTCAGTAGGAGGCTACATTAACTTAATGTCCATAATTAGTAGAGTTGATGAGAGACTGGATGAGCTTTGAGGGATGCCTCCAATATTACTGCAGTCATGGGCACATTGGATGCTTACATTGTTCCTGCAGTAGACAAATGTATTGCCACAACGTTAGTCAATACAGGTAACAGTACTGCAGGAGAAAGCAACAGTAGTATACCTGAGGAGTATATTGATCGAGTGTCAAGAGATGCTTGCGTTGTTACTGTAGTAGAAGGCATCTTTAGCCTAATTCAGGGTTGCATGCATTATTACTGTAGTAGAAGAGTACATTTCTGGAATTTAGAGGGATGCTAGCAATCTTACTACTTTATAAGAGTACATCTATAAAGCATAGAGAGCTGCTTGAATCACTTTTGTTAATGCAGAGTACACAAGCAGAATGTTGAGGGATCCTTGCATTTTTACTACTTAAGAGTACAGTACTAGAATCTCGAGAGGCTTGTATTTTTATTACTTTAGAAGGGTACATTACTTATAAAGAATACACTGTCAAAGCGTAGATGGGCTGTTGTATTTTTGTTACTTTATAAGAGTGCATTAATTATAAAGATTACACTCTTAGATCGTAGATGGACTGTTGTATTTCTGCTACTTTAGAAGAGTGCATTAATTATAAAGAGTAGATTCAAAGAACGTCAATGGACTGTTGTATTTTTATTACTTTAGAAGAGTACATTACTTATAAAGAGAAGATTCGAAGAGGGTCGAGGGACTGTTGTATTATTATTACTACTTTAGAAGGGTACATTACTTATAAAGAGTACATTGTCAGAGCGTAGATGGACTGTTGTTGATTTGAAGAGCGTTGAGGTATTGAATTTTTACTACTTTAGAAGAGTACATCAAATTAATTGTCAGAGCGTTGAGGGATTGATGTATTTTTACTACTTTAGAAGAGTACATTACTTATAAAGGAAGCATTGTCGGAGTGTTAATGGACTTGTATTTTTACTACTTTAGAAGGGTACATTACTTATAAAGAGTACAATGCCAGAGTATTAAGGGTCTTTTGTATTTTTACTACTTTAGAAGAGCACATTACTTGTAAAGGGAGCATTGTCAGAGTAGTAAGAGACTTGTATTTTTATTACTTTAGAAGAGTACATTACTTATAAATAGTACATTGTCAGAGCGTGGATAGACTGTTGTATTTTTACTACTTTAGAAAGAAGGGCACATTCCTTACAAAGAGTACATTGAAAGAGTGTTAAGGGACTTTTGTATTTGTACTAATTTAGAAGAGTACATTCCTTATAAAGAATACATTGCCAGAGTGTTAACGGAGGCTACATTTGCACAGGGTAGGGATCCTTGCTTTATTGCTGCCGCCGAGGAGTACTTTGCCAGAGCACTGAGGGATGCGTTCAGCATTGTAGGAGGAAGGACATAGGCAGCGCTTCCAGGGATGCTTGCATTGTCACTCCCAATGACAGGTTACTTTGGCAGAGTGCATGGATACCACCAGCAGCATCCTTACTGCAGCCGGGGGTACACTGGTGGGGTTTTAAGGGACGCCTCCATTGTTACCACATGCGAAGGGCGTTGGCAAAGCTCTAAGGGCGCGTGCGTCGACCAGGGTGAAACATTTGCAGAGGCTCGAAGGATGCTTTCCTTGTCACTGCCGTGGCAGGAAGCCTTTCGCCTTGCAGCTCGGCATGCGTGCTTTGTTGCTGCCCCTGCCGTGGTGCCTCCAGAGCAGAAAGCCATGACAGAGCACATCAGAATACTCACATTGTTGCTGCAGTACATGCTTTGTGTTTGAAGTACCCATTCAGGGCTTTCTTAGGCTGTCACCTGTCACAAGCACGAAGTTCAGTAAAAGGAACCAGAAAAAAGTACATTGTTTACCATCCACGACTGCAGCAGAGCTTTTAAGGCCGAGCGAGTGAGATTTTTTTGTACAATAGGCTGAAGGTTTCTTTCTACAATGCTGTTTTTTGTCTGTGAGTGAACCATGAGCTCATTGCTAAATCAAATATGTTTTGGTGGCTGTTTTTTATTAGTTTATTTTGACATTGAATCCCATTAGAGATGCAGGCCGCTTTTCCATTAGGATGGAAAGCAGAAAGCGATCTTCACAAGATCACACAATGAGCTAGGGGCCTGATAGATGGGATTTAAACGTAGAGGTTATTCTTAACAACAACCTCTGTAAGTGGTTTCGTTCTGGTTTCTACAGGTTTAGAAATGGGTAAATGTTATTTTTATGACTGAGTGCTGGGCCAAAGATACATCTTTCCTTACGGGGATCCTGTAAGCCTATGGTATTGTAGCCGAGCTGCCAACCCAGTCGGTTTTGTCTTGCCCTATTGCATCACTTCTTATTTCATGCACTGTAAAAGCAGCTCAAAAACGTATAATCCATTGAAAGCTGATCTTTCACTGCCTCAAAGACATAAGGATGTACATTGCAGAAAAGTGGGACTTTTTAGGTCGAGTGTGGGCAGCGCATGCGCTGCGCTGCTTGGCATACTGTATTGAGGTACGGACTTGAAGCGCCACCCACATTTTTCATTGGCTTGTGTCATTTTCCACTGTAAACGGTGGCTGTTCATTGGTCAAAAGGCTTAGTAGTCCCTCCTTAGTACCGCCTTATCTCATTTTTTAACTTCCCTTGGCAACACCCCTGTTGCGTGTGTTGTTGCTCAGATGGCTTTAATTACAGCCTCCGAGCGCTAGTTACTTAAATGGCTTTAGGACAGCTCTTGCCTAACACTTTAAAAAAACCATTTATAGCACACATTTGCAATACAATAAGTCTCGTATTTGCAAGAGTTTAAACTATTGGCATTGTAAATGACAATGCCTTTTATACATCTGTTTTAAAAACCGCCCATAAATAAAAGGCACGGTCATTTACAATGCCAACAGCTCAAACTCTCATAAATTTGAGACCTATTGCATTACAAATGCTTGTACGAAGCATATTTTGGTGGGCAGGCAAATAATGAAACAGAGGTAGGGTAAAAATTAAAGTGAAACGACAAACCTAGCTGGAGAGTAAGCCTGTAGTGATAAAATAGTAGGAGATTGGAGCAGGCAAGAAGGGCCTGCAGATTCTGATCTTTTGTTATTATTCTTCCTATTTGTTGAGGCTCATACTGGACAAGCTAAGAGTATTAGCAAGAAATTGACCATGTTTGGTGGTGCTTTTTCAGTCTCTGGCATTTAAAGGAAATCTTGCTTTCCATTGAGTCCCCCAAGGTCCTGCAATGTGTTAAGCTGTGTACGTAGGGACTCAGAGATTTGAAGTTAGTCCGACATGTCTCAGCGACTGTGGATTTTGTTCTGCTTATTGGTATAGTTTTGTGATGAGTAGGACAGGGCTTCCCTCCTCAGATAAGGACTGGTGTCAGAGCTTGGAACTGGATCATCTGAGCACAGGGCAGATGGTGTGTCTTTCAACTATGTCATTGCCTGGTTTCATGCTGTAAAAAGAATCTACAGAGACCCTGCGATCTGGGGATTGAACTATCTGGCTCGTAGTCTGGTTCTCAATCTACTTGACATGTCACCCATGTCAAAATGACTGTTTAGAGTAAAATAATCCCTCCTTCACTTTAGAGCTGGAATTCTTCGTCTTCAGCTGGACTACGTGGATAGCTGCTGCGTTTGAGAAGCATTGGTAAAGTTGGTAGATCTCGTTTTTTGGACCTGTTTGCTATGCCAATGCTGCACAGCATCAGGAAAAAAACCGGAGAAAAGGTGCAATGTCACAATTGCGCCAGCCTGTTGGCTCACACATGTATTTCCACACATAAATGTACCTACAGACTGACACGGATGCCATTTTACTTTTTTGTTAACTGATTCAATATGGTGGATGCCACTTTATCAGGTAAATAATAATAAAAGCATAAAAACTCGAAGTAAAAATAAAAAGGGCCACAGGGTTTGGAGGGCAATGAAGGATCTGGTAGGGGAACCAAAGGGAGTTGGAGGGGGAAATCCGTATATGCAGGAGAGAGCAACACTGCATATTGGAAAAGCACACAATGGAGAGGAAAACACAGAGCATGGGGATCTGGGGAGAAGCACACAAGGGAGTGAGCTAATAAGGAGATGAGGGGAGTAGCACACAATGAAAAAAATAGCAGAATGTGGGGGAGTTTGGTAGAGGAGAACCAAACGCAGACAGAGAGAATAGCACACAAAGGAGCGAGCAACACAGAGCATGTGGAGCAGGGGGAAAAAGATACAAGGGAGAGCTGGAAAACACATGCAGTCTCATGGGGTGTCCTACCAAAAATAAAAAATGTAGTTTTCTAAAAGTGAGCCATTGAAGGATACAAGTAAGCCAATCATAATTATAGTAAACTTTCTATTCTCAAGGAGAGGAACAAACATGAGAAGAGGAAGGGAAGCCATTGAGTAAGAATAAAGCAAATGAGTTCAATTTCCAAGGTCCTTTGTGCATCAAGACTTCTCATGGCAGGGTCAATAAAGCATTACTGTGGTATGCATAAACGTTTGTATAAACACTGTTGTAATCAGTGTTTGCTTCTATCGGGTATAATTCAGGAACCATTAAAACAGAGGTTGCAGCATGAATGGGCCTAACCGGTCCAGTGTTACAATGGTTCACCTCCTTCCTAAGCAACAGAACCCAAAGAATCAAGATGAAGTAGTCATTCTCTCAACCATCATGGTCACCCTAGGAGTTCCACAGGGATCAGCCCCATCATCAATCCTTTTTAATCTACTCCTGTAACCCCTTGCTAATGCGCTGAATTCTGCAAATATTCTATATCACCTATACGCGGATTACACACAACTATATATGAAAATCTCCTCAGGAGATGACTTCATCTCCCTCAATGCTTTTCTTCTTAATACCCAAGGTTGTCTCAATGGCAACCACCTCATGATCAACACCAAGAAAACTGAATTCCTCCTCATCTCCCCTCCCAATCACACAACCAAGATAGACTTATGGCTAAAGCATCTAACTTCGTTTGATTGCGCCCCATACATCATTGACTCTGCAACATCCCTGGGAGGCACCCTGGACAAACATTTAAATATGTTGGCACAAATCTACAATGCCACCAAGGGAGCCAATTATCAGTTGAGTCCTAAGGAAACTTAAACCTTTCCTTCCACAGACTGATCTAAAAATGGCGGTTCAAGCCCTAGTACCACCAAGACTGGACTATGGAAGCACCACTCTATGCGGTCTTCTTAATTACAAGCTAGCACCGCTCAGGGCATCGCTTAATGCTGTTGCCAGGCTGGTCACCGGAATAAAAAGAAATAACCACATCACCCCGGCCTTGAAGGCGCTGAACTGGCTACCCTACGAGGCGCGAATACAACTAAAGATCGCCTGCATGACAAATAAAGCCCTACATAGGAACACCCCCAGCTATTTAGAACAAAAGCTAGAGCGGTCGGGAGGATGCAGACATTCGCGAATTTCGAGCTCAGTACTACTAAAACCTCAATCCTTCCACAAAAAGAGAACTGGGTGCAGAGCTTTCTCAGGTATCACACCTTAGATTTGGAATACCCTTCCCCCAGATGTACGCAGAATCTCCTCCTTTACCACCTTCAAAAAAGTAGCGAACATTTTTCTAATGAACAAATTAACATCCTAAGACTTTACCTCTCTGATGACTAATTGCAATCGATTATGTCCAAACACCAATGTCTACCTCTTTTGTATTATATGAGATTTCCAATTGTATGTATGATGTGTGATATCAGTGTACTGTAAAGTGCTCTGATACCCCCGTGGGTCAGGTTTGTGCTATATAAAACTTTATAAATAAATAAATGAATCTCTTGTAGATTCCCATGGAAGTCCATATCATATTGCTAGCTGCACTTAGAAGCTCCGTCTATCCTACAGTCATGTTTGTTTGCTCCCGCTTAGCAGCTCATCTCAATGACTTGTTAAAATCGGGGGAAAACTGAAGTGTGTTGTATGATTCTTGGTTTGTTTTGCTGCCTGACTCTGGGGTACATCTAGCTGGATTTCCCAGGCTTTATCTCAATAAGCTGACATTAACAGCTGGCCTGGTTTGAGTTCTGCTGGATCTGACTACAGGATTAGGGCCCATTCTCAAGTGAGACAATCTTCTTTAATTTATTTCAGGTCTATCACAAAAGATCAATTGCTGCTCTTTTGAAAGTAAAGCTGTAATCGGCCTGTGTGCTTAGTTGCCACTATTCTGTATGCCTCCACTTTACATAGTAAGGAAAAAATATGTGCAAGACTCCAGCTGAAATGAACCCCCTCCTGCCACAGTATCCTCTGTTACACAATTATATTTGCAAACCTGGATTGTGTTTCAAGAACCATTACATCATGGCCAATTCGTACAGACCTCCAGGTCTGTCACATTGCACATGATTGGCTGATACAGCATTTAAACTTGGGCATGCAGAGTATATTTTTTCCATGATTCTGTGTCTGCTGGACAGAAGCTAGGCTAACAACAGTTTGACGATATTGAGATTCCACAAGAATGGTGGACAAGCATTTGTAAGTACTATATGTCTGGTGTTGGCGGACAATCATTGCTTGATTTTTGTTTTGTTTTTGTCATGTTTTGCAAAATGTTAAGGTTAGGGAAACTGCTGGGCCTTGTATTTTAGGCTGCAAAAAGCACACCCTGGCACTGAAGGGTATTTATTACTTTGCTGTGGATGAGCTCCTTGTGAAAGAGCAGAATGCAGGGACTCAGTGAACTTAGTTAATGGCTGATGCGGGCTTCCTGACTGGTTCATACTGTATGATGGAGTGCGCCAAACAAATATGTGTGTGACACAGTAAAAGCTCCTGTAACTAAGTAGCTTATACATACAAAATCTATCAGTTCACACTATGCCTAAAACATTTTTTGCACAATTTCTGTCACTGTTCTTGGCCTGAGTAGACTCTTTCCATGAATAAAAACCCTGCTCCGTTAAATGTAATCCTACATTACAGAGCGATAATTTTGCAGATCCTGCTGTGTTCTTTTCATTATCTTTTACTTGTCGTCTTCGAACGCCTTATGCACGTTTGCATCCAAAACCGCCCACTACTAATCTGAATAAAGGAGATTTGTGAGAATTGTGGTCTCTATTATATGTACAATGGGAGAGTGCCTGCCTGACCTTGAATGCAAGGGCATATGCCTACGTTTATTGCAGGTCTGTTGCTGAACCTCAAAGCCTACACCTGAACTTGAATGTTGTTGGATATTGTTCAAGATCATCCTGACTGAGGTGGACAATAGATGTTTTTTCTGCTTGGCTTGTTTACACATTCGGGCACGGAACGGCTTCGTTCATATAGAGGCACAGAGGATGGGGGATGGCTTTGTTTTATTAGGTCATTTACTGCTCTTTGCCTTCATTGCGTCTATGCTGTTGCTAAACTCACGGTGGCTCTTTTTTTTTAAACTTAATTTTCCAGTTCTGTCACTTGATGTACTTTTAGGCCTGACATAAGTCCAACTGTCTGGAAGATTTATTTTGATCAATTTTCTAAAAAGTGGACAGAGTAGGCTTTGGCTCCTCCCAGGGGAGCATTGTCCTCTCACCTTATGCTATTTGATTTTATTGATTTGTGTATTTATATAGCGCTTTAATCACCCCAGAGTGGTATCTCAGCGCTTGCGGACTTACAAAAGGAATCTGTCACATAGAGGCAGATCTAGGAAAGGGCAGTTTTGAGAGCCTTCCTAAATTTCTGATAGTCTGGGCACTGCCTTAAAGCTGTGGGTAGTTGGTTCCATAAGGAGGGTGCCAGATATGAGAAGGCTTTTCCTCCTGTTCTTGCTTTCTTGACCATGGGAATTATGAGCAGAGATTTCGAGCCAGAGCGGAGGTCCCTTTGGGGAGTATATTGATGAAGCCTCTCCGCCAAATAGGATTGTCCATTTCCCCATATTACCTTGTGTGTCAAACCGCAGATCTTAAATTTCACTCATTTGCACACAGGTAGCCAGTGGAGCTCTTGGAGAAGGGGGGTGAAGCTGTTCTGTATGGGGCATTAAAGGTTAAACAAGCTGCTGTGTTTTGTACTACCTGAAGGCGGTTCAGAGAAGACTTGTTAGCAGCAATCAATAGGGTGTTACAGTAGTCTAATTTGCTTAACGCCAGGGTTTGAATGAGGGTCTTTCGCAAAGAACCCGGGAAGATAGGGAAAAACTCTTCTCAGTAGGCCAAGCACATGGAAGCATGAGCCAATGTGTTAAGGTCTGTTCGAGACACACTCCTAAGTTCTTCGCCTTGGTTTTGGGGCTGGAGCCGTTTCCAGCTCTTATAGGCCACCATTCTGGTGTCCACAATAGTAGGGCCTCCCCAAAAAGCATGATTTCAGTCTTTCCAGCATTCAGCTGTAGAAAGTGGTTTCTCATCCACTGTGAAATGACCAGCATGCCAGAAGAGAAGGAGGCTTGTGCTGTCTGAGAGGTCTTATTGAAGTAGGTGAGTTGAGTGTCATCTGCATAGGATATCTGGATGAACCTGTACTTCCTCAGTAGTGAGTCCATGGGGACAATGTAGATGTTCAACATGGTTGGGCTTAAACCCGAGCCTTGAGGCATTCCCTTGGTCAATTCTTTCGTGTTTCGGAACGGTATGGCCCCAGATCAATGGTCTGGGTGTGGTTGGTGAGAAAACTAGTCATCCACTGCAGTGCCACTCCACCAATCCTTGCTTCCTTCAGTCTCCTGAGCAAAGTCTGGTGGTCGACCGTATCAAATTTGGCGAAGAGATCTAATAGCACCAGAAGAGTAGATTGACCACTAGGAAGTGCTAGCCTGATGATGTCAGTGACGGCCACCAGGGCTGTTTCTGTGCTATGTTTTGGCCGGAAGCCCGATTTAGATGGATCTAGGTAGCCAGCTGATTCAATATGGTCTGATAGATGTTCTTTCCTCAGAAAAGGTAGGAGAAGCTATTAGCTGTTTGATGCATTGTTCCACCTACGATGGAGTGCTTGCATTGCAGTGCATCGTGGACTGTTTTACATCTCAGAAATGCACTTGTAACTGTTTTTTTTATCTCATAGGTACCTCGTACATTGACAATAATCCCTTTTTGTTATTTTTTCACTGCCAGTTTTTTTTTTTTTAGCAGAATGCAAAATGCAAGCTATACCTATTGGCTTTGTTAATATTTGTTATTTACTTGAGACCAGTGTGTGAAGACAGAACTATAACCAATGCACTGCCATTTTGATTTTCTCCACTAACAAGTTTTTTAGTGTACACACGCCTATGTCTATGCATTTTAATACATGTTAATGGTGCCACTATCATTTCAGTTTCTGAACTTGTTTGTGGACCATAACAGTACTACCTGTGAGGGCCTTGGAAGGCTCATACCACTTGGCAACATTGTTAGAAAATTACAGAAATGAGCCAAGGGCTGTTAAACATTGCAGATGAGATGAGCATGGCAGTGCGTAGAGTACCTCCCCATGCACAGGATTCAGTAAAACAGGCGCAGCCACATCAGGTGCCAGTCAGGGACGTTTTAGCTCTCTCCCTAAGGCGCTTTCCCTTGCGGTGCCAGAAGCGGGATACATGATGAATTCACTGGGCAAAAGCCAAAAGAAGTAATTTGCTCAGGAGCCTCTCCTGTGCCTGGCAGATGAAGTCTCTTGTTCCCATAGCGAGGCCCCTTGCTCCTCAACTTTGGTCTATAGCTGTAAAAGTAGGGATTCAATGGATTTTAGAAGAGTAAGATAGCGCTTATTTATAAAAATATAGGTGCACGTATAGTCTTTGCAGTTAGCACTGCGCATAAATCTGAATCCCCCAGTTTTCATTTATGCGATACCTACGAAACTTGGTTGTTAAAAAATTATGCTGTTACTTCCCTCATTGATTTCCATGAGAACATCAATGTATGTCTGGAAAAAATGGGAAATAGATCTGTTTGTGCTTTGAAAAAGGGTTTAAAAAGCAAGGGACATGTAGATTCATAATTTGACCTTCTAGATGGGACAGGTGGTTCAACAACAGTACAATACAACTTGGTGAACAAATGGAACAAGTATTTTCTAAGTATGGGTGCGAAATCCGTTCCGCTCGCGGAATTTGCGGATTTTCAGCAATTTCACGATCCGCGAATCTAGCGAAATTGCCGAAAAATCCGCTTGCAGGCGGATTTTTTTTTTTTTGCACATGCCTGAGTTGAAGCTCAGATTCAGTAATGCATTATAATCAACCCAAACAACTAGTGAGCACGGTCGAGGCAAGGCAGGTGTGCTGCCTCCCTATATCCACTGTCTACAATTAGATGTAATCTTTGATGGAGGTCTTTGCATCCAAGAGGTTCTCGAGCCCAATCACCGTGTACTTCCTGTGACCAGGAGGCTGCTTCCTTCTCATCTGCTGCTCTGATCGGTCTCTGACCCTTTATAAACAAGAGGCATGTGAACTCGCATAGAAGCCCCGCCTGTTTGGCCCCGCCCCACACACACACACACACACTAGGGTATGCAACGTCTTGGCGCCCTTTCCTCACTATGATGGACAGCTCACTCGAGGGACCTCGGCACCTTTCGGCGCGGTGGCAAAGTTACAGACACACGTGGCCACTGGACACAACTCTTCTGGCTCTTTACACAGCTGCAGTGTAGGAAAAGCACTATACATTTACCCAACTAGCTAGCACTTACTGATTAGCCAGTTGAAGCAGAACTCTAGTATATATTTGTGCAAATCTGCAAGTTTGCGAAATTTCACGCGAACTTGCGGATTTTTTTACCATTTCGCAAGATTTCGTGGACCGGAAATCCTCAAAATTCGCCCATACTTAGTATTTTCAAGGTTGCATTTTGCATTTTATGGTTATTTCTATGAGTGGTCCACCTGTGTGACTGAAGCCTCTGCATGAGAAAAGGAAAGATGCTGTAGTGTTCAGTGAACGTTGGTCTTATCCTACAATTCATCTTGGAGTAGTGATATTTCTGTACCATTCCCGTTTTTTTTTTGTTTATAAGTACTGTAGCTGGGTAATCACTTGGAATAATGATAGTGTCCTTTTTTGCTGATTGTTGATCTTTCAAGGGGAATATTATTATTTGCAAAAGTAGCAGCGCACGTGAGTACTGCATATTTGCAATTGTGGGTTAATTCTTTTATGGTATTATTAATGTTTGCATGCGTAGTAGATTTATTTAATAACACATACACGCACTTACACTCCCATATACAAAACATATGCTAGTCTGAAAAATCCAATGTGTTTGTAGATCTGCACCTATAGTGCTGTTTAAACTAGATGAATAAATCTTGTCTTGTTTACCTCCCTATGTTGTTAACAGGGACAGCTATTGGCCTGGCAGTCATGACTGACAGCATGGATAATTACTCTAACTCAAATCTGTATTATTCTGTGTAATAAATAAATAAATCTATACTACTATTATAAAGAGAGAACTGTGAACCTTTGAGGCGGGTAAACTACATAACTACACCACCAATCACAACACCCAATACAGCAATGGAAAGAGGAGGTTCAGGAGATCGACATAGGCTATACAGCACTACACCATATACATTCGGGGGGAAAGATCGTTCGGGGAAAAGTAGTCCTTGGGCGTATGCATACAGTGATATGAACGCGGCGTTCGGCGTCATGAGCGCATACAACGCTTGCGAGAGGCGCAATGGCATGTGGGTGTGGCGTTACGCAAACGCGGCGTCCGGACAGGAGCGCGGGGAGGAGCGCGGAACCGACACCCGGTTCAGTGCAATGTCCGCCACCATCATGGTGAAGAGAGCGGCGGCGACCGTGGAGCCGTGGGGAGGAAAAGTAACGCGGCGTCCGGCCAGGAGCGCGGGGAGGAGCGCAGAACCGACACCCGGTTCAGTGCAATGTCCGCCACCATCATGGTGAAGAGAACGGCGGCAACAGTGGGGCTGAGACAGCCCCAGAGGATGGCATGGGCTATGATGGTGAGAGGGTATGGAGTGAACGGAGGGGTGAAGGGGACTGAAGAGAGGTAAGGGAGTTCCTGGTAGGGTGAGGAAAAGTACGCTTTTGGTACCTTGAAGACGTGAGCCTGAAAGCAAGGACATGGGTGGGATGAGGTGGGGGGTCTGACTGAGGTGTCAAGTGTAACTGACGGGTTGGGTGGGTGTAGAGATTAAGAGGTGATGCGGGTTAATGTAATAGGCTGAGGAGGTGATGGGGTACACATGGGAGTGGGCTGACATGACGGAAGTCTGAGGTGAGTGTACTCGAGTGATGGTGTGAGGATGAGGTGACTGGGCTCAGGAGGTTTGGGGGGAGGGTGGGTGCGCAGGTGGATGGCCGGGACAGGTGAAGCTGAGGCTCTCAGAATGAAAAGGCCAGGTAGTTTGAGGGGAAGAGCGCAAAAAGGAGTGATTGGTAAGAGAGAGAAAGGAGCTGCCCGTGTCCGGGGTGCGCAATGCTGGTGAGTACCTTTCACCTCGCAAAGCCTACCCGGACAACGTCAGGACAGGATGCTAGTAAATACATAAAGTTCAGTCAGCGAAGCAGATTGTTTCCCATGTGTGGAAGAATCCGTAACAAGGGAAAACTCGGATCTTTATTTATAATCCTTTTAGTGCAGACGTGGCTTTGTTGGTGTCTATCATGTACCTTAGCCAGGAGGATCATTGACTAAATATGAGACCAGGCGTCATTGTGAGAGCTGGCTGGCACGGGATATCATGAAATATTTCACTGACAAACATCAGGAAATATTTTCTGCCTCATGTAATAGAGGATATTATGAGGTCTTCTGTGAAGTACAAAAGCATGTTTCACTCGACTCAAAAGGTTTGACTGGCACTTGCAGATGCAAAAGCGTTCGATGGAAATGCTGCCTTTTATCATCTGGGAGCGAAACCTCAGGGAGCTGTCTCCTGGAACTGTTTGCAGTTAGTGAGTATATATTCTTCATTGGGGGGTCCTGGAGATGTCCCAGGGAGACACGTCTGCACATGTACACGTATTCATGATGTCACAAAGATGTTTATTTTCTCTTTT
This sequence comes from Lissotriton vulgaris, assembly GCF_964263255.1. NCBI lineage: Eukaryota > Metazoa > Chordata > Amphibia > Caudata > Salamandridae > Lissotriton > Lissotriton vulgaris. The sequence goes on from NC_141693.1 coordinate 1,126,600,647, forward strand.
GCAAAGTAGGGTCTGTTGAGAAATGTTAGGATAAAACTCACAAATGTGGTCAACTAGATGTCCTTCCTTCCCTCTGGTAACTTTGCAGTGGAACTGAACGCTTGCGCTTCGCCCACTTATATGGTAGAATATGGTGTTATCTTCTTTTGCACATAACATCAAACTTTGTCTGTATTGGTTGACGAGCAGTAGGATTGAGGTATACTCCTTATCTGGGGAGTCCAACTTTGGTTTAAGAGAGCAAGATGCATTTCAGATTTGTAGGATACATTTACATACGGTGCATCTAAACGGGAATAATGTACACGATATGTCTTCAAAATCTCATATAGACGGTTAGTGTTTATCATGGCTCCTGTTTTAATAGACCAGTGTTCTATGCCTCTAGGCTGTTCAATTAAAAAAAAATTAACTGACTAACTGTGTGCCTTTATTGACACTTGCTGGAGCTGGAAAGTAGCTAAAAGGTGTTAAACCACTTAGACTGTGGCCTGTATTCAATGTATGAGGTACACTCCACTCTCCCTAAATAAATCTATAAGGACGCAGCTTGTAAAGCAAACTTTGTCATTTGAAGACACTAACGCATACAGTTCAACTGACAATTTTCATAAGGGACATCTAGTGTTCCTGATACATTGCTTGGTCAATCAATAGACCGCAGATTAATGCACAATTGACAGTGCTACACAAGTGCTGCATCAATTCACTGTGATGTCAGAATAAGCAAAAAACGTACTTGATTGAACAAATAATGGAAAGGGTGTTTTCCGCAAATCGAGGCTAATATTTCTGTTTTAGCAGGTATGCTCTTGCACAATTAACGTTGATTTTTATTGGACTGAAGCTGAGCCAAGCTCCTCCTCCTTTTAAAAACACATTTTATGTATTTTGTTATGATTTTCTTTTTTGACTTTCTTTACTTTGAACTCGAGTATTCGACCAGAGCTGCCATCCATTGGCTTCCACTACCAAAACCAAAAACACTCCTCGACCCATTTCGATTTGATATCTAAATTGGAAAAATATTAAGTCCCTAGAACAAGAAAATGGGGGAGAGATTCACTTGCTTTTATTCTTGCTGTGCACGTGAAACAATTTGTTTTTTGTATGTTGTGCCCGCCTTCTCTCCAATCCAACGCGCCTTGCTTTAAATCTGGGATAAAATGAAAAGAGGGAGGATTTTTTTGGAGTGAAATGCTATTTACTGTGCATGTAATGTAATTGGATACGTTTCATTGACATGCTTACGTGAGTTTCTTCTTCATCTTAGTGCTTGAATGTACCACTAGACCTGCATGTAGCTTCTTGTTGCAGCCCTTTGATGCAGGTAGGCCACATTATAAATAGGCTGGTTGCTATGGTGAACGCAGAAAGTCCTTGTGTGCTTGCGGGGGGAACCTTTCCTTTCTTTTTGGACACCGTTTTCATAAACCGTAACATTGATTGTATCTGATTTGAATAGTAGTAAAAATGCTGTAAAGTCAACCATTTTGGGGGTGGGGTGTGTGATGTGCTTGCGCTTAATTTGTGGTCACTCCTTGAGTGGCTTTGTTTTAACTTACAGTAATTAAGATGTTATTTTAAAAAATATTGTACCTGTTAAAAATGACTGTACATTTTGAAAAAAGTGTGTTGCATTTTTGGTTGGTTGTTCCTTACTTTCAAGGTACCCTACATAGGTTAGATTTAAACAGAGCAGGAACATGTTAGTTTGCTTGCATAGGTGTAAACCAACCCAGTGGCACAGAAAGTAGACATTTTATTGGGTTCCTAATTCCGTTCCTTCAAATGGGTTAATTTGTGCCTGTTTGCTGTCCTTTTCCATTTGCACATCCCCTCCTAAATATGCCTAAAGGACTCCCCTAGTAGAACTATAAATCTGTGTCTTATCTGCCAGCCAAGAGATACTGATAGATAACATAATGTGGTTATGCAGGTAGGCAATCAGCAGTTGATGATATAGTCACTGGACAAGATCTCCAATACCATCTCATCGCTCTTAATAGAGACCGGATTCTCTTACTCCCTTTTGGAGGAATTGAGTCTGACCAGGACTGGGAATGTATTATTGTAATTTCTCATTAATTTACTTTTGGGTGTCCACAAAACAGGATACATTGATTTGCATTTATACTTGTTCCTTGATAAAGTGACTATACTCAGGGTTGTTGGACTGATAATGATGTTTTCACGTTGATGAATCTGGTAGTAATAGCAAATTACTTTCAGACCGGGAATGGCCTCATCCTTGGCTGTGCCCAACAAAACAATTGTTGGTTCGCGTAAGAGACTAACAAGTTGAAAAGAAAGTTAAGAGGAAGATTGAAAAACCTGTCAAATTATGTTTCCCTTTAAGATAGTGGACTTGCGTGTCCCCTTCTGTGCTCAAGTCGTAACATCCAAGCTACGTTTATGATATCAATTGTCCAAGTTAGTATCAGTCATATTGTGAGTTTTCGAATCCGCCACATTTTCCTTCACTCGACTAGAAACCAGATTGCAGTAAATGTATTCTGGTTCAGGTAGTTTTTGTTTTTGGCCTTGAGGTATTTGGAAAGAGTTCCATTTTACCATCTCATACTGCTACTATGGAATCTGCAGAAAGTTTTGTGATATCTGGAGTGTTGTATAGATGAACATATGTGTTCAGAATTGCACCCCTTATAAAGAAAACTTTGACTGAAGGTTCGCTTCACCTCAAGCGCACTCCTTGCTGAGCATTTACTCCTGTAGGTCAGCTGGACTATTTGACCTCCAAAAAGGTCTCCATTTACGACTAGGCTATACCTAGCCACACTTATACCTTCTTTTAGCAAGGCAAACTTACACTTGCCATTCTCAAAACATAGCTGCACCAGTATGGTGTGGGTAAACCTGCTTCTAGGGGTTGTGGGTTTTCCATAGCGGAAATGCCTTCCGAAGTACATGAACACCCAAACATATTTGAGCATTTGGGTATTTACAAACGTGTAGCAGGGACATTTCCTTCCAGATTGTAGCTGGAGATTTACTCCCTTCGATAGTAGAATTACATTTCTATTCAGGGTAGGATGTGACGGACACTCCCCAAAAATGTGCAAGGATTTAGTGGGAATGATTTCTAAATGGGGAGTTTTCCTCATGGAGAAAGAGCAAGTGCAAATGTAGTTGAGAAACAGATCTTCCAGTGAGGAGTTGGGGAAACTTTTGTCAATTCCTTGGTGGTTAGAAATTTACTTTCATGTAGGCAGAAACTTAGACACTACATTTCAGAGTAAGTTTTGTGGATGAAGCCCTCACCATGGAAGAGCAGAGATGCTCGCTGGCATTATTAAAGACTATACCCATACGCGATAACCACAGAACACCTGAAAAAAGAATAAATGGCAGTGTCGATTTTTGAAATTGGAACAGTCTTAGGATAATTCACAAATTAAAGTCTGCCGTGCTGTTTAGACAATAAGGAATTTATCTGGAGCTCAGCTGACCACCAGTGAGATCGATCAAAGAGTAAAGTGAAAATGTGAGCACGAGAAGGCTGCTCAGCAAATAGGGCTTTGAAGTACCAAATGCAACCAGATGTAACACACCGCCTTTAGATCACGCTTCCTAATTCAGCTACAACTACTGTGTTTAAATATGGCGTACTTTCGCAGTTGAAAAACCACAATGATGTGGAATTTAGAACGTGGTTTATACTTGCAGAAACAGCAGTCTAAATGGTTGCCAAAGATGCCAGGAGCAGAGTCTTCGGTTTACACTTCTCAAGATGATGTTGGACTTGAGTGAGTGATCCTCCTGCCCAAGAGCATCCTAACAAAGCAAAGTTATTCCTGATCTGTAATGTCACTCAGCTGTGTAGTAACTGGGCTTCCTTGAATAATCTGCCATGGTTGCGAAAGGGAAAATAAGCAAACGAGAAGGTGTCTGCTTCCAATGCTCCATCTTGACCCTTATTATCCGCAGGAAAGTCAAGTGGAAGAGAGTCTCGTCTCCGTGGAAAAGGCTTTACTATCTACTAACACCTTGGTACTGGCATCTCTGTACACCTTTTAAGAAGGTCTAGCCGAAGGGGGCGGTCCTGAATGCAGCAGAAAGGAGCGCTCCTTGAAATTGATGCACTTCCAAGTGAAGGAATCATCTAGTTCTATGAATCTTTTAGATTTTCCCCCTTTCTGTGTCAGTAATGGGATGGAAAAGACGTAACCTGGAAATAGATAGCAGGTTTCTGATAAGCTAGGACTGACCCGTGCAATGACCTGTTAGCTGCAAAGAAGGTTTGGCAGTCAACCTTCTCCAGCGACAACTAAACCGCAAGCAATGGGCAAAGAGGATTTATTAGATATGCCCAGATTAGACCCAGAAGTAGAATGTTTCATACCACTTGCAAAGGCGGTGAACATCCTCGAAACTGGAAGTTTTTGATTATTCACAAACCATCTGCAGGTTGTTTCTCACCATGAAAATAATTGCAGGTTTACTACCGTCAAGGACAAGAGTAACTAGTAACAACAGTTCTAAAGAGGAGTGAAAACCCACAAAATTAGGCTACAGAGTGTAGGGGAAAATAACTTTTCAAAGAAGAAACAAAGAATGAATAGATATACTACATTTACACATTTGGAAATATGCTCTCGATTTGTTTCTTTATGCATAAATATTTATGCAAGTGAGTTTTCTGGAAAGCTGTAATAGTTGCAGAAGCCCAGGAGTACTTTGGAAATACTCATTGAATTCTAAAAAATTTGAAGTTTGCTCCAAATTTAGAAGTGACTATAACACATGGAAGTAAATGTCTGCTTTTCTTTAATAAATTGGCATTCTAAAATAACAGCCTCCAAATTAGTGCCTAGTTTGTGCTGTGGTTTGAGGTGGTAGATACTGGCACTTGTTTTAGTGACTCAGGCTTACTTTTTCATCATCAGGGTTTGACTGAGAGCACAAGCGGGAACGGTAGAAAACGGGTGTAGAGAAAAATCGGAAAACGGGAAAAGCATGGATGAAATGAAGCCATTTTGATTGAGATAAAGAGACTGGAAGTGTAGTGTGTGAAGGCATGGAGTGGTATTTAAACTAGTCATCCTTGGTATTCTGTAGCTTTAATTTTATTTTTTTCAAATCAAGCACTTCCCAATGTACCTTAAAATCAGCCACCACCCACCTCTTCCCACTCACAACTGTTATTAATATAGGAATCTGTCAAGATTGAATTCTGCAGAGTATATGGTTACTTTGGAGATCCTATTAACTTAGTACAACTTGTCAAGACTAGCTTCAAACATTGCTGCCCATGTTCCTGTGAAGTTTTGTAGTGATTCAGCCCACAGGAAACAAGCAGGGTGCTTACAAAATATAATTCATGACCTATCATACTATCAGGATAGCACATGATATGACATGTATCCTATTCTGTCATTATGCCTGAACTACGAGGGCTGTGAACCTCAATACTCATAAACTGCAATCTATACCAAAGGAGAATGAATGATGTTCTTGGCCAGAAGCAACAGATAATGTTGTCTGAACTGGATTTTGTTCTGACTACCTATGAAAATTAAATTCCATCCTTGAAAGATGAATAGTCACATGAGGTCTATGGTTGAAGGTAAAGAGCTTGTATTAATTAGAAAGCCTTCATGTTTTCCCCTGATTGCTATACTCTTAGATCTTTGATAACCAAAGTTGCTGGTCTGCAGGCAGCAAGTGCCCTTTGAGCGAAACAGTAGAACATAGAACATAATTCATTCACATATTGGACCATGAGCGATGTGTTCACTCTGTATTCAATTAGTTTTCTTCATTTCATACTCCTTTCCAACCTTGAACTTCACACCAAATGTTCTTCATTGATATTTGTGAGAGGTCCGGCTCTGGACAAATACAAGTTTTATCTCCAATATGTAAAGTGCCTAATAAATGGCAAACAAATGTGAAGTTTGCATTTTTGAGGAACAACGTGGGTCCGGATGGCAAACATCGAGTGATTTCTCTTGAATGAAGACACATTCCTTTCTATAGGTAGAGTTGTGTCTGAACATTAACACCAATAAAGCAGCCATCGAAAGATCATGGTGACAGATGGAAAGGCCTCAGTTCATGGATAATGGTTCTTCATGGAGACTGAAGCATTCTGGAATAGCAGATGCTGATGCAAAGTTGATCTGTGCTTTTGTCATCTAGTCAAAGAAACTCATGCATCTGGACTGTAGCACCAACCACATTATTCACACAAGGCTCATGGAGATGCTAAGTAACTGTAATCAAATGTTCAACTTAGTTTGACTGATGCCAGTCACCACGCTGATCTATAATTTAACATAATCGAAAAACGTTTTTATTCAGTGCTCTCATCTATTCAGCAAATGTACATCCATCCATCTCTCACACACATCCTCACACTCTATCTACCCCAATTTACAATGGTAAAGGCCCCATCATCCTGGGTCTCACATCATGGGGTAGAACAAAGGCCAAAAAAATGAAAATATAGGTGCCTGACCAGAGTAAGGTGTTTTAACACAAAAAATTGCCTCATAAATGTTGAAGTTGAAACAAGGGTGTGCAAGGAACGGCTTTTGGGTTTTGAGTGTTTTTTTGTACTTTTGGCCAGAAGGATGGTTTAGGACTTCTTTGACCCAATCACATTGTTCTCTATTTAGGCGGAATCAATCATCCTTAAGTCCCCTGTTAATTTGTTGATATTTCATTTGAAGCCATTCTTGTTAAAGAACTGTAAAGCCATTGCCTATGGCTCCAAATATATGGTTTCTGGAAAGCCGTTGAACAACTGATGTAAGGTAGGTAGGACGAGCAATACAATACAATTTTGAATACAGGAATATTGTTGAGTTTGAAGAATGCATTTACGCTGCCGTGATCTTCGGTACCTCCTTGGCAACTTTCAAGCATGTGTTGTATATAGTCACAGCTGTGCACCACTGCAGACATCAGAGGTGACTGAAAATGTATTGTCTGTATGTATTAAAGATTTCACAAACTACGAACAATACTTCAGGGACATATTATCAAACTAGGAGTTTAGAGAGCCGAATTGCACTAAAATGTGTACTTTGTTATTACTCATCTAAGCTGCTAGACATTCGTATGTTGCACCCGATAGCGTCTTCTTGCACTAAATGTCATTTACTTTCATTGAGAAATAAGAGGTACTTCTCATCCTCCCCTTTAAGCTGGGATAAGAAAATATTCATGATCATTTAGAAGAAGTTAAAGAAAGATCAAGTGGTTTCCCATTGACACCCGGTTATTCGATTACGAGTTGCTCCCTCTACTATTGATGTTAAACTTTATGCTAACTCAGTGAACTATTCATCGGGGCGGAGTCTGATATAGAACTATTCTGATTATACAACAAAGCACAACAAGCCCTTTATTTGATTCCACATTTTGCCTTACGCGTAGTCAACGCGTACTCCAGACTGTACAACTCCTAAACTAAAGCTGCACTCCTTACAAACCTGAGCTGGTCTGTTGATTAACAGATACAGCATGGTTGTGTACACATTGATTAGACGATACGTTGTATTTCAGCACAACGCCTCTGTGTTTATGCGTCCTGTTGGCACAGGGCAGGTGGTAAGCGAGCCCAGTTGTACAGCACTTCATCACTCTGTCTGCGTTGGAGCAGAATATTTTCCATTAATATTAAGTGTGTACGTGTCCCATATAAATAATGTTAAACATGGTGTAATGTATATTTGGGATCCCCCCGGCAGACTCGAGTGACAGCTACAGAAGTATCCTAACCCCATGGAAATTCCTTACCTCTGGGCTGTACACTAAATGTTTACATATCTAACTGCGAAGCCTCGGCTTCAGTCATCTGAGGCAGTCTTCAGTTTCGTCTACAAGGAGGAGCTGTGTTAGAGGTGCATCCCCAACATCGGAGAGAAGCCACTATCCTCAAGTGCGGATTCTGCCCAACTGTACATGCCATCTCCTGAGATGTGGTTTTACTTTTGACTGCAGCTCTCGCTGTCCACATTGGTACAGATACTTCAAACTATGCAGAGTAATTTTACTTTAAATTCGTTAAGTAAGGGTTATGGAGAGATTTGACCTCTATGATTGATAACCTGCATCAGAACAGAACTGCGGGTTCAGACCCTCTCAGCAGCATCCCATGTTGGCTTGTCTATGAGTCCAACAGAAAGGTGTTTGCACTTGTCATCTTTGGAAAGGACAGTCTCCCATGGAGACCCTCATGGAAAAGCAATACATCAAATAACACATCGCTATTGCATGCGATAATGCGAGTTGACACACTCCTAACTGCATGGAAGCACACTCCCTAGAACATACAGTGTGTGGTTGAGTACCCCACGATCAAATGTGAAATCTGGATCTGCTAAGCCCTCCAGACTCCAGATCTATGTCCTCGTCAGTAAAAAAAAAATTATGTTCACAATCACTTCTTGCGATAGATCCCCTTGGGATATTCGTTGTCATTGTAGTTAGTACTCGTCCCTCACCTCTATCATGGAACTCCCGATTACCTTTTTTTGCCAAAGCCAGAAATAAAGAGATCTGTATTATTTGATGTCCGTTTGATATGAATGTGCAGGTCAAGTCCGAAGTGTTCTCCTGTGTACAGGAAGTGCAACTCTTGCGGTGTTTGTGCATATACCTCTGTTTGGCAAAGACAAGGTGAATGGTTGCACCCTGGTCTGATAAACCTCCCTAGCCCACGCCAGGCAGATGGAATAGCAGCAAGTGTTTGCAAGAATTATTCTACACTGAACCATGGTTCCTTTCTTCAGCTGTCCATTCAGGAGAGAGACACTTTATAAAGTTGCATTACCATTCTACAATATTCATCAGATAGGTTGGAATCTACGGAAGTGATCACTTAGGTCTTCTATCGGGCCTTTTTTTCGCTTAAAAGAAAATCACGGCTCCAGTATTATAGTGAGTACATCATCTAGCATCAAACTGCTTGATGAGCACAAGTAGTTATAATTTTTCTCCCCCTTGCTGGTGACTTCCAGGTGGTTTAAACAACAAGCGTAAGCATAGCCAAAGACGGAATGTAGCACATCTCACTGGTTCCAGAAACTTAGACATTCCATTGGATTTGCTAATGTCTGGATAAGAATTGGGCAAAATTTTACCCATGAGTAAACCTCATCCGTTAAGTTTGTAGGAAATGCTTGTAAGTCCGATCGGCTGCATTCAGTAAATTGACCCAAGGAGACTGTTTACTGAATTATTATGCAAGAGAACCTACAGAAAGGGTGCAGTGAACCCCACAGCAAGGACAGTCCCAAATATGCCCAGTTGATGTCCTGGACCAGAGTAATGACCGGTATGCAGTATACGTTATTGCTTGTAAGCCAACATTTAGTCTTTGGGTTTGTCCTTTGATACATTAATATTCCAATCTCACACACCTTTTTTTATTATTTATTTCAGTGGTGCTTCTGAACAACAGAACAAAAAAGGTCATGTCCTCAGGTTTTACATTCTGTTACATATTGTACATACATTTCACATTAGGGCCAGTAGTCACACATCCAATGAACAGAGACCATCATCATTCTGCATTATCAGTCCACCTATGCTGTTCCAATGGCATCCAGGTGCTCTAGCAGGTAAGTCTGCCCCATATATATTTTGGTCGCGATGAGACTGGCAGCTCTTCCGCATAATTCCCCAGGGTTTCCCTGAAATATACTGTGCCAATCAACCATTGTCCGTGTAGGGGCTTTGAAGGACTTCCCCAATGAATGGCTACTCTCCTTTTGGCCAACGGTAGTGCCACCGCTATAAATTTACACTGTTGGGCTGGTACCATCGTGAGCATCCCCAGCGAACACACTAGTATGGAACATTCCACAGAGCACTTCGTCATAGTGCATAAATCATTTGTCTCTTTACCCCAGAATTCTCGCACTGGGCCACAGCTCCATGCTAGATGCAGAAAGTCTGCATCTAATCCCCTGCATCTTTAACAATGCGCATCCTCCCACAACCCATATTTGTGTAGCCTAGCAGGTGTGTAGTTCGTTTGTTGTAGGTATTTGAAGTGTATAATGCGTAAGTTACCATTGGGAGTCAGCATCCCTGTCAGAGCACAGCAGAATTCCCATTCCTCTTGTGTTAAGGGCACCTCTAAGACTTGGTTCCATCTCTCATGCGCCTTGCTTCCAATATCGCACGTCTTTATATGCTTCATTATTTCTGGGTACACATTGAAGAACTGGAAACCTAAGGTGTTTTGTCGTATTATTTCTCTGCATAAAATATCACAAGAGTGGAAATGTAGGACTCGTCAGTGCAGTTTACTCTTTTAGGTAGAACTTTTTCAAAGTAGCAAGTGACATTCATAATTTACATGTTTATTGGAGGAAAACGTCGATGAAATACTCAAAATAAAAAGCAACTAGAAAACAGTTGTGCCATGCAAATCCGCTGACCTTGGAGTTTTTTTGCTATTGAAAGGTGGCCATCAAGCATGTTCTGCAGTGTTTGGGTAGATTACTGGACATACCAGCTGGTTTAGTCTTTAACATTCCTATTTAAACACTGGATTTGCCCAGTTGACACAAATTGAACTTTTACATATCTTTGGCCATCTGTTTTTCAAGGCTACTTCTTACAGACATAGCCTATGGTTTCAATCTGCTAGTGAACCTCTACCGCCATATTCAGTTAGTCTCTTCTGTTGGAGATGCTACCAATATTGATGGGATCCTCGGAGAATGGCTATATTATGTCACTTTTTTGTGACCCGGAAGTTTCACTTTGTGAGGAAAGTAAACGTGGACTACGAAGTCAACTCATGCTGCTGTCAAATGGATATTCCATCGCAAGATTTGATCATAACCTTGTTTCACCCAAACTTTTAACTATAGAACTACAAAGAATGCGTAAAAGAACCAAAGATTCAATTAACTGGTCGTGAAACAAGTGTGGAGGTCATGGGGAATTGTTTTTGCAAACCCACTATGCTCCCTTTACAAATACTTCTGATTAAACACCTATTTTTTTTGACAGCTGCAAGTTGTGAACCTTCTACTGTGCATCTTTATTATGTCAAATAGCATGTTTTTTTTTTGACACATTATCAATACTTTTTCCTTTGGGGGAGAGAGAAATATATATATATATATATATATATATATATATATATATATATATATATATATATATATATATATATATATATATATATATATATATATATATATATATTAAAACATTTTTATTATCTTTTCAGTTAACTAGTTTTTTGGTCAACAAATACCATGCCAGCCTTTAAAGACTGTGTGTGCTGAAAATACGAGGTCCACCCTCTTGACACGTGTGAACGCTCTTTTGTGTCTCAGCCGAGCATCTCTGCCTGAGGCTCACTTAAACTCGAAGAGGAAACACGTGGAGCTCATTAAAAGAGAGGGCAAGTTTAAGAGGCAGTGATCACAGTTGTGTCCATAAACGTAAAAGAGCGTGATTTGGTAAACCGGACCCACAAGGCGTGAAATCGGGGTCTGTTCCAATGAACAGGCACAGCCAAGAGGGCTTATATGTCTCTCTCTTTCTCTCTCTGACTATTTACTGAGTTCTTGTTCCAGAGTATACAGAAAGGTGTAATGAACCTCACAAAAAGAACAGTCCCAAATTGGTCCAGATGATCTCCCTCACCACTGCAATGACGGGTATACAGTGTGCTCCATGCTTGTGAGCCAACATTTAGTGTATGGATTTGTCCTTTGATATTCCAGAAAAACACATCTATTCATGCTTCATTATTGCTGGATATACAGTGAAGAGCATGAAACATTAGATGTTTTGTTTTTTCTGCACAAAATGTCAAAAGAGTGGACATAGAAGTGCATGTGTTCAAGTGTGCGCAACACAAGCACTCTTGCACACATTTTCCCCACACACTTGGGATGAGGGGCAAGGGTCCAAAGCAAGGATTCATTTACTTTTTTTTGGTTTGAATCGTTTTATAGAATTTTTTGTGGCAAACAAATAAACACAACACCCACCTACAACCACTGGCCGGTGGGGAATAGCAAGGCTTATACTTATATTGTTAAAGAAGGGGAAAGAAGAGAAAGAGGAACGGAGATAAGGAGTAAAACTAAAGCGAGAACGACAGAGACCCTCCCATACCCAGAACTTGACACAGTAGGGTTCTAGCCATCGGGTGGCTCCTCCTCGTCTCAGGCAGGCTGCTCACTGGTGGGGGGAGTAGTGGGAAATTGAAGGACCCTTAAGTATCGTGGGCAGGTGAGCTCAAAAAACTAAGACAGGTAGGCCACGGTGGATCCCCAGGCCTTATCAAACTTGGGCAGAGTGTCATTAATCCTGTAATTCTTTACATCCCCACTACCTCCCAAACTCTTTGTATCTATTTTTATTGGGATATCCTCCGTGCCCCACCTTGCTAGTAGCACCTGTTTAGCCGCCCCAAGTGCCATGGTAATCGCTCTCCCCCTACAGGACTTAAGAGGATATGTAAGAGGGTTGGGAAGTCCCAACAAGATGTAGCTAGGGAATCTAGGAAGCTCCGTCTGGTATATATAGTCCACATCAGATAGGATAGTGTCCCAGAAGGCTTTGTATCTTAGGGCATTGCAATAGTATGTGGGTCAGAGTGCCTACCTGATCGCATCTAGGCCAGCAGAGGTCATCACTACGTGGTCTCCACTGGGCAGTGCGTGCCGGGTTATAGTACCAATAATGCACAATTTTTAGTTGCATTTCCTTACCCGAGGTACTACATGAGGAAGCCCGGGCCCTGCGGATAATGTCTGCCCACTCCTTCGGGGAGAATTCCCGCTCCAGTTCTGATTCCCATCTGTGCTGTGCCGGAGACTTAGCAGGGTTCTTGGCTTTGTTCAGAAAGTTACAGATATCTGATAAAAGATGTTTGTTTGAGGTGTGGGGGATAAACCAAAGCTCGTATTTGGTAAGAGAGCGACCTGCGTATGTGCGCACCTGTGGTTGTGTGACCCAGTGGAGTAGCGCCAGGTACTGCCAGTATGCCTCCTTGGGAATCCCAGAGCCCTGCACTAGTTGGGGGAAGACCTTAATTCCCTGCATGTCAAAAAGGTCGCCTATGCGCCTACAGTTAGCTTCCTGCCATTTCAAATACGCGTTCCCTATATGAGCAGGAGGGAGCGGGTTCTCTAAAAAGGGGGTCAGGGGAGACACGGCAGACAAGAGCTTACATCTCTCCTGCACCCTGTCCTATACCTTCACGGTGGATCTCAAAACCGGGGCGATGTACACACCCAGCGGATGATGGGAAGCCAGGGACCTTCCAGATGTGGATACCAACTAACCCTCGCTCTATAAAACACAAGTGTTTTTCAGATTCCAGTTGGTATCACTCTAACATGTAGCGTAATTGTGCTGCCTCGTAATAACTCCCCAAATGCGGGACCCCGAGTCCCCCTTCCTCTTGCTTTAGATACGTTAGGTGGCGAGCAATATGTGCCTTCTTCCCACCCCATATGAAGCCATCAACTAGCGGCTTTAGTTAGGCCAATATTTCAGGTGGCGGACATAGTGGGAGCGTCTGCATTATGTAAAGAAGACGGGGAAAATCGGCATCTTGATTACACCAACTTTGCCCAGCCATGAGAGGACGTGTTTCTTCCAACTGTGCAGCTCTTGACGAACCTTGGCCAAGATCTCCAAGTAATTCACCTGGGCAACCTTCGCAGTGGTCGGAAAGACCTTGATCCCCAGATATGTGATATCACTAGAGGCCCATGAGAACAGGAACTGTGCTGATATCTGTTGTTATGTGTTAGGCAATGTTAAGCTAAGGGCCTGTGACTTTCTCAGGTTCATTTTAAATCCCAATGCCGCACTAAATGCATCGATCTTGCTATCAAGGGGGGAGAGAAAGTAACGGACGAGTCAAGAAGAGCACCCTGTCATCCGCGTAGAGTGATATCTTGTGCTCTCTATCTCCCATCTGGATCCCGGTGACAGTGGGGAGATGTTGGACGCGTTCAGCAAAATGCTCCATATAGAGCACAAATAGGAGAGGAGAGAGTGGGCACCCCTGCCTTGTGCCCTGCCCGATTTGGAAGGGGTAAGAGGCGACCCCATTCACTCTGATGCGAGCCTCCGGGCTATGGTATATACATTTCACCAATTTCATAAATCGTTCCCCTATCCCAAACCTGCATAGGGCTTGGCAAAGGTTGGGCCAGTGGAGCCGGTCAAATGCCTTCTCGGCATCCACTGAAAGGAGTACCGCTGGGGTCTGGGTGCGCTGCATCTTATCCAAGAGGTGACATAATCACTGGGTCCCGTCACTGCAATTACGTTCTGGAATAAAGCCCACCTGATCCGGGTCAACTAGGCCCTGCATGTGGGGAGCGAGCCTCGCTGCTAAAATACTTGCAAAAATCCTCAGGTCGACGTTGAGCAGAGAAATAGGGCGGTACGAGGCACATTCTTGGGGGTCCTTCCCTGGCTTGGGGATAACTACCACCTCGGCCATGGACATCGATTTAGCCAACCTCCTGGTCTCGCTAAATGCATTAAACAGGTGTGTCAGGAGGGTGGGGGGGTAAGATCTGAAGCAAAGATTTTATAGAAATCGGCCTGGAAGCTGTCCTCTCCCGGGGCTTATTCATTGACTTTTACACTAGCAATATGTAGACTTTGTCTGTTCTCCCAAAAAGTATTAATTACTACAGTTGACCTGTGAGGGGAAAGAGATGTGCGGCTGCCATTTCCAGGACACTTGAACATCTATTTTTCTTGCAGCAATGATCAAAGTCTCGGCTGGGATGCTGCACAGGGGTTTGTGTCTTGGTGGCCCCTTAGATTAGTGGTCAGCGGACACACAATAAAGGGAAATTTGCAAAGGATAAAAAGAATTTATGGCAGAATGGGACAGGTAGTTCTAACAGGTTTGGTCTTCACATTCCCCAGTGATGTCATACAAATCTGACAATAATGACGTACCTACCAGATCACTCAAAATCCTTGTTCCTTCACCAACAGCCAAATAATGGACTCAAACAGCCAAGGAAGTATTTGGGGTATCCACATAGAGATTTATAAGAATAGAAAAGTTGCGCATAGTGCACATATTAAAGCACCCTTTCCTATTCAAGTATCCTTCTAAAAAATAAAAAAAGGATAAGCTACAGAGAAAACTAAACAAAAGAGGTTCGTTTTCAAAACAAAGATGCCCTAGTTGGTGGATTAAAACAAGATATAGTAAAAGAGTTATTTCAACTGGTGTGATTTTATTTTAATCTATCTAATGTGACTTTTAAGGGGACATTTGTTAGGCTAATCACAGCACAATTTGAGATTCACCTCTTCTCACCCATCTCCATGATCGAATCAATTTCTTCTAGCGGCTTCACCCACTGTATTCACATGCAGCATCACAACATCCATATTCCATGGTGTCTCCTCCGGAATGTCCTTCAGCATTATGTTCTGCTTATGAATTCATTCAATAATTATAGATCTAAATTTCCTATATTTTGGACGAGATATTGCTTCTCCTCATACATTGCCCAGATCACTGTTCACTAAAAATGTCCTATATTTCTGACGACGTCGACAATGTTCTTTCCAACGTATTGCAAATTTGGCTCATCAATAAATTGCTCTATTCCTACCCTGTGAACTCGTAATGTTCCTGCCCTTAATAAATTCACCACTGTTTAGGCATCGCTGACCTAATGCAACGATGACCATTGTGCAGTCCTGGTGGCACTTTGTTTTTCTTTTTTCCCCAAGCCACACCATGGGAGACTGCACTGTACAGGCATTCCCTAGCCTAGCTTCATCACCCCAAGCTGTAAATGCAGCCTCTACCAGGTAAATGACAGCTGGGCTGTGCATCTTGTAAGAGGATGTGACTGCCAGTGTGTAGAGCATGGGGATTTCTTGAAAAGTCTCCGATCCATGCCAAAAGCAGTAGACAAATGACTTGCTTTTTTAATCATAAAGAATAGTAGTTGGAATATTGTTACTGACCATTGTTTTGGGGCTGACGACAAGTATATGGTACGTGACAGGCATTTCTTATGCTTTAAAAACATTTTAATGTCTTTTCTTCGCCACCTCCTGTTGAGGGAATCAGTAGTTTTACTTTTTGTCCACATCCATCGAGTGCTGTTTCGTTCTATTCTTTTTCACTTGATCAACAATTGTAAAAGTGCTCTCTTTAAATAAAGAGCCTGCCTTAAAGTGCTTTGAGTCTCAAGTAACACATGAAGATTCTAGGGCATTTTATTACACATCGTCATTATTTTACAGCACCGCCTGGTAAACAAGCATTGGGAAAACAGCTACAGGGCAGCATGCCTAAAATTTAGAAAGAGCTATGATGCGACCAGCACTGGCTGAATCATGGCCCTTTTTTTTGCGAGTTCAGCATAATGGGAGAAAGGGTGGGTAGGAATGGGATATGTTAATAATGAAAGGCTGGGAACATGCAGCACGGTCAACAGGAGGGTAAAAATTGTACTGTTACGTGGGCAGTGCTGGACTCATCATAGCGCTTTTCTTTTCTTATGTGCGTGAGGGATGTAAATCGAACAACAGGAGGGTATGGGGATGGGAGGGCAGAAGCAGCATGCTCCATGGGAGGGGAGAAGCAACGCAATAGGTGAAGCAGCAACATGGACAAGGAGAGGTCGGGAGGGAAGAAGCAACACAGACATGGGTGGGGTGGGAGGGGAAGAACCAATGCTGACAAGGTGTAGGAGGAGGAGAAGTGACGCGGACAAGGACAACAGGGGAAGAAGAAAATAGTACCTCAATCACAGCACGAGTAGCAGAAAAACAGTAATCAAAATGCAGCAATCCGTACTTGGTCCACGCTCCACGCCAAAGAAGAGGAAGTGAAGCGGGCATACGCTGGCCAATTAGAAGGTAGCAGATAACCGTAACATTGAAGCAAACAAATGGTAACTAGTGAGCCCGCTCCAAACCCCTTTTTGTATTCAATATTTCTTGCAAGCGACAGCGAGACTTAGAAACAGCATGTCTGGTGAATTAATGCCAGTGTCATTCTGCATTTTAATTTTCCACACAGTTTTGCTAGTTAGATATGCTTTTCCCAGTCCATGTGCAATACATTAATCTAATTTGCTATAGAAATATTCATCAAGACTAGGTAGGTCTCTCTTTAGTTTTTTTGTTGCTGTTTCCGTTTGCCTGTTTGCAGGGCGCCCGTCCGCATAGTATCACCGTGTCTTGTGTTCAGCTCATGACTGCTCTGCTCGTGTGACCTCGAGTCAGGAGGCCAGTGCTTTGGTGCAGCTGGCACCAGTTGGTGACACCTTACACCCCTGGCTCCGTCATAAAAATTGGAAAGCACGAGCTCCGCTTTCTGTCGAGCCACCCTGGAAAATCTGCTCAGAGCTTGAGGGCTGCACATTCCAGTCCTGCTGGAGCGTGATTGGCCTTCCACTGGGCTACCAGTGTAAAACTGCTACCTCCAGTAGTTAATACCACTGGAAATCGTAAATGAACGGAACTCTTTCTGATTTCATATACGTAATGGGTAAAGTAACTAGGCCCAACATAGCTTCTATATTAAAATGTTTTTTTTTATCATAACTGTTTTGTATGTTTCGCTTTTAAAATCATTACTTTTTGAAGTCACGTAATTCAAATATCGAAGTGCAACTTTCTGAATAGTGTCTTTTTGCGAGCCTGCATGTAAATGCCCTCGCCAGATTAATGTTGTGCACAGCTCTCCGAGAAGGAGATGCCTGTTATGGAGGATGGCGGTGAACGGCCATGTTCATAAAACTTGGCCACCCATCCCCCACGCTGGGTGGCTCCTTTCTGCCAGTGCTGATAAGCCAGGGTAGACTGGGCACGTGGCGGGCTTGTTCTGCTCAGTATGTCCATGCACGCACGGCGAGCTGCTATGATGCTCTTGCGTGGATGCCGGCTCTGGTGGGGAAGGGTAGTGACGTCATTACAGGGAGGTTTGGTGGCGAGCGGGACACAAGGCAGACACGGTCCCCTTCACTATTGAGGCTGCGATTCTCTTTCCCAAGATATAGAATCCCTATTCTAGCTAAAAGGGAATTGAAGACCAAGGCTTTTATTTTATTGGCCTTCAATTCACTGCAGATATTCTAAGATCACTTTTAATCCCCACATTTCTTGTCGTTTTTTCCTACAAAACTCCAGCAATACTTTGCAGATGTTAGTACAGTGTTTCGCGGCTGGTTGTTCTGTTGCTTTCCTTTGCCTTTTGCAGTAAGCTTTCCTAAAATACTTTGGAAGTAGCCTTGGATTCTGCCTGAAGTGTTTACTCTGCATTTGTAACATAAAGAAATATCACCTATTTTCTTGATGGATTAAGTATCCACAACCATGGGAATTCACCTAATTTCCTGGCATTGTTAGATTAATACCAATATTAAATCAGGTTTCTAAAATTTCCCTGCCTCCTCATTAATGGTATATTTTACTTTGTTATTCCAATCAACCCTTTATCGAGAACTTTGCTTTTGAAAACTCTGACGATTCGTCTGTAATGGGTGGTGTCAGTTAGTCTGCCGTTTCATTACTAAGGCACTGGGAGAGCTGTGTTTGCATGACTCATTAGCTTCCACATTGCACAACCTTGATGTGTTTTGGAATGCCTGTGGCGTTCTGATTGTCCCTGTTCCCGAGTGAGAGACCGAAATGTATGTATGTATGTTGTATGTGTGTGCATGCTGTATTTGTGTAGTGCAAACCTATCCCAAAGGCAGCCAGCAGAAGCGTACAGTTTCTGCATTGTGATGTAGTATTTATTAAAGAGGAGACTCTTCAACTTTTTCTTAAATTTCAGTGATGTATAGGTAGTTGTTAGTCCAGTTCCTGGGTGAATACATGGAAAAGTCCTGATGTCTTATTTTTATCTTTTTTTACAATTAGTCTGCAGCTTCATGTCCTGGCTGTGGTGTCATAGGGAACCCTACATTGCAATCCTAAAGGCGAAAAGACGGCCCTTTGGGATTACGAGCCGGCTTCAAGAGGGTCGACGGATTCCTTGAGCCTGTCGGAAACCAGCCGGAATTTATTTTTATTTATTCAAGTGTTTTATATAGCGCTGGCTAGACCCGGAGGTATCGGAGCGCTTTACATGAGGTTCCACAAAAATTATATTACAAGATTACATCAGCTCCAATGTTCATCAGTTGCTAGACTAACAATTGCAAGAGTAGAGAAGACGAGATAATTGAAGTGTAGAGGGGAAGAGGGTAAGGGTAGAGGGATAGGAGGGATAGGAGGGAGATACGGCAGGGAAACGAAAGGAAAGTCTGTCCAAAGTCCGGCTGGGTAGGTGACGGTCGAGGGGAAGTCCCAAAACCCATCTCCTCTATAGCTATCAGGTAGCTCCACCGGGCATTGGCCAAATAGCTCGGTCTCAATGGGAAAAATTATTAGAGAAACATGGAGGGCAAAATAAATGGAGCGTATAAGGGGGGCATGAAAGGAGAGAAAGGGGGGATAGGGGAAGAGACAGGAGAGACGAAATGAAGTCTGTCTAAAGGCCGACTGGGTAGGTGACGACCAAGGAGGGAGTCCACGGCCCATCTCCCCTATAGCTAAACCAGGTAGCTCCATCGGGCATTCGACAAAATTGTTCAGTCTCAATACATTGAAAGAGGAGAGAAGGAGAGACAAAAGTAGAGGGAGGATGCTAGAAGAGACGACAGGAGAGACGAAAGGAAGTCTGGCTGAAGACCGACTGGGTAGGTGACTTCCAAGGAGGGAATCCCCGACCTGTCTCCCCTATAGCTAAACCAGGTAGTTCCATCGTGCATCAGACAAAATAGCTAGATCTCAAATGCAGAGGGAAAATTCGCAGATAGATAGGGTGGGGACTAAGGGCCAGGACAGGTGAAGGCAGAGGTCAGCAGCAGGAAAGAGGAGAGGAGTAGAGCAAGGAGATAAACAGGGTGGGGACTAGGGCCAGGACAGGTGAAGGCAGAGGTCAATAGCAGGAAAGTGGAGAGGAGTGGTGCGAGGAGGGGTAGGGGGAAGGTAGTTCGGCAAGAAGTTCCCATAGATTTGGTGGTCATGGCATGTCCGGAGGCGGATCCACAGTGTCCTCCATAGGGCCCCTCAGCAGAATTCGGAAAAGGCCCTCGTTTGCTGGCAGCGCGTGCAGCAGGACAGAGGTGCAGGAGTGGTTCAAAGCTTGAGCAAGGAGCCGGTGCAGGGGTTTCACGAGACAGGAGAGGCCTCGATCTGCGGCCGTGGAGCGCCTGCGGATGAAGAAGACTCAAAGACACCCCAGGCATTCACCGTCGTGAGATGGGCAGTATCAGCGTGTGTGGTCCAGCATATAGTAGCAGTCCAGCAATCGAGCGGGCCCCCGGAAGCCCCGAAAATCCACCTTACAATCTTAGTTGGAGCCCAGAGAGGATGCTCTCAGTGGAGTACACAGTGATTCATACCTGATCGCCAGACGCGCAGTGGTGGCTTCCCCCCCAGGGAGGAGTGTAGGCAGACCAGTTCTCAGCAATCCTTTGGCGTCAGCATGAGGGAGGTAGGGATGAGGGAGGAATGAATTGCCCTAGATGAGCCCACCGTTGTGGGAATTGCCAGCTTTATTGGAGCCCCAGACGCGGAATGCAAAAATGTGCCGCCGTTTGGTGAGAGGGGGCCGCCATCTTAAAGTCAGGCATAGTTGGGGAATGCTGGGCTCGGTTGGTAACAGAGGCAGTTTCCACAACAGGTAGCGTCGAGAGGCGATCCCCGGTGGCGCGACCTCCCCAAGTCTACGCAGCACGGTCTAGCGAGAGTGCCGTGCCACTTTCACCTCTCGCTTCAATCTCGTCGGTCGGAATTGAAACAGACGATGGCGGTCTTTGATCGGAGGGTTTCTGACCGCCATCTTTATAAGCTCCATTGTGTATTTTGCAAAATGCTTACTTATTGGAACATATATACTTTCCCCCCTATCATTGTTCGTACTTGAATGGGGAGTCCCACAGGCTCTTTTTTCTCGGTATCTTTCGCCAAACAAATTTCGCTGTCTTGAGTTGAAAAGAATTACCTCACAACCATCAGCACCAAGTTGAGGTTTGTTCATTTCCTCTGACGAGTTTTAACTCTCCAATTCATGGACACCTGTTAAAATATGAATGGGTGGGGAATGCGTTCCTGCCCATGATTCTCTACCTCACAATCATACTTGAAATTTCTTGGCAGTGAGAGGGAGATGCAGTTACCATTGGAACCAAAATATTGAGTTTTAAATGTCGACTTGTACATATATCGACTCCACAACATCGAATTACACCACAGCATCAAGCTAAGTGCATGAGGAATTAAAATAGTAAATCTGAACTTCTCTATGCACGCCTACCTTGATGATACATTTGATAGTCAATATTTTGGAGTTGATGTGTGCAGGTAGATATTGTAGTTAGTATTTTGACATACAGCCTACTCAAAACAACAGAATGGAAATTTGCTATTGTAGCACTGCCCTAACTCTGTTTGTAGCCTTTTGATGCAGTTACCAAGGACAGGGCTTAACTCAATCAGCTCCCAATTCTCCATGGCTAAACATTTTGTGTAAATGCTATTTTTCTGTTCTAACTAGAATACAGTGTCACCTTTTTAACTTTCTGGAACCATCACCCTGTTTCAACCTTGCACTCTGAAAGGGTGCCAATGACCCCCAGTGAAATCAGAGCACTTCGAGCATACCATGTACAGAACAATTCATTTTGAGTTGTGGTTAATGGAGAGGGAAAGTATGCTGTGGTATGTAAGGCTAAGCTATTAGGGCTTGACATCTAACCATAAAAATTTTTAATTCTACTTCCAGGGCAGTCACAAAGGTCCATTTGGAAAATCTCTTCTCTAATTCTTTTGCATTTTGAAGGATGCCTGGGTGTGGATGCTGAATACTTGGAGCAGGGGTTTCCAACTTTTTCTTTAATGTGAGCTACGTACGGTCAATAGAAATCATTGAGATCGACTAATAATATTAATTTGCAATAGAGACCATCTCAGACAAGAATTCATAATGGCTACCATATGCAAGAATACCAGTAATGATTACCTCAGTGCATCAGGTATGGTTACCAGCAGTTTCGCAAACGAGGCTTTCTCAATTTAGTATGCCTCTACAAGAGTAATACATTAAAAACCATAGTTGCAATTCCCCTGGCACCAAGATACAATTGTTTGTAACAAGGTTCCACAGTGCTGCATGATTTATCACTCAAATACCAGCTCAAATATATTTGAAAAAGGCAGTTGTTTTTAGGTTCCCCCCCAAGATAGCTGCATGCGCTGTCACTTGAAAGACATTTTGTTTACTAAAAAGAGCATAGAGCCCACCCATTGTTTGCTGTTCATTGGCTTAATTTTCAGTCTTCTTTGCTGTTTTCAAATTGGTCAGCGCATGCCTGCTTCACTTTTTCTTTCACATGGAGCATGGACTAAGTACTGATTGCTTCATTTTGATTAGTGTTCTTCTGATTCACTCTCTGTGATTGAGGTACAAGTTTTCTTTCTTCTTCCCCAGCTGTCATTGTCCGTTTTGCTTCTTTTCTTCCATTGTCTGTGTTTCCTCTTCCCTCCCACACTCCCGTTGTTCTTGTTGCCTCTTTCCTCCCAACCTCCAGTTGTCCAGTTGCTTCTTCCCCCATCCTTCCGTTGTCAAGAATGCTTCTTCCCTCCCACACTCCCATTGTCCGTGTTGCCTCTTCTCTCCCAGCCTCCCGTTGTCGGTGTTGCTTCTTCCCCCCACCCCGTTGTCTGTTGCTTCTTCCCTCCCACCCTCCCGTTGTCTGTGTTGCTTCTTCCCCCCACCCCGTTGTCTGTGTTGCTTCTTCTTCCCCCCCACCCTCCCGTTGTTTGTGTTGCTTCTTCCCTCCCACCCTCCCGTTGTATGTGTTGCTTCTTCCCCCCACCCCGTTGTTTGTGTTGCTTCTTCCCTCCCACCCTCCTGTTTTCCGTGTTGCTTCTTCCCTCCCACCCTCCCCTTATCAGTGTTGCTTCTTCCCTCCCACCCTCCTCTTATCCGTGTTGCTTATTCCCTCCCACCCTCCCCTTATCCGTGTTGCTTATTCCCTCCCACCCTCCCCTTATCCGTGTTGCTTATTCCCTCCCACCCTCCCCTTATCCGTGTTGCTTATTCCCTCCCCTTATCCGTGTTGCTTATTCCCTCCCCTTATCCGTGTTGCTTATGCCCTCCCACCCTCCCCTTATCCGTGTTGCTTATGCCCTCCCACCCTCCCCTTATCCGTGTTGCTTATGCCCTCCCACCCTCCCCTTATCCGTGTTGCTTATGCCCTCCCACCCTCCCCTTATCGGTGTTGCTTATGCCCTCCCACCCTCCCCTTATCGGTGTTGCTTATGCCCTCCCACCCTCCCCTTATCCGTGTTGCTTATTCCCCCCCACCCTCCCCTTATCCGTGTTGCTTATTCCCCCCCACCCTCCCCTTATCCGTGTTGCTTATGCCCTCCCACCCTCCCCTTATCCCTGTTGCTTATTCCCTCCCACCCTCCCCTTATCCGTGTTGCTTATTCCCTCCCACCCTCCCCTTATCCGTGTTGCTTATTCCCTCCCACCCTCCCCTTATCCGTGTTGCTTATTCCCTCCCACCCTCCCCTTATCCGTGCTGCTTATTCCCTCCCACCCTCCCCTTATCCCTGTTGCTTATTCCCTCCCACCCTCCCCTTATCCCTGTTGCTTATTCCCTCCCACCCTCCCCTTATCCCTGTTGCTTATTCCCTCCCACCCTCCCCTTATCCCTGTTGCTTATTCCCTCCCACCCTCCCCTTATCTGTCTCCCCTTATCCGTGTTGCTTATTCCCAAACACCCTCCCCTTATCCGTGTTTCTTATTCCCAAACACCCTCCCCTTATCCGTGTTTCTTATTCCCAAACACCCTCCCCTTATCCGTGTTTCTTATTCCCAAACACCCTCCCCTTACCTGTGTTTTTTTATTCCCAAACACCCTCCCCTTACCCGTGTTGCTTATTCCCTCCCACTATCCGTGTTGCTTATTCCCTCCTGTTATCTGTGATTCTTATTCCCTCCTACCCCCCTGTTATCCGTGTTGCTTATTCTCTTCCTCCTCCCCACTCTCCTATTGTACATGTTGCTTCTTCTCTCCCACCTCCCACTCTCCCATTGTCCGTGTTGCTTCTTCCCTCTCACCCTATAATGGTCTGTGTTGCTTCTTTTCTCCTATCTCTCACCCTCCAATGGTCTGATTATTTTTTTTCCCTTGCTGACCATCTTGTTGTCCATGTTACTTTTTACCCATTGTCTGTGTTGCCCTCCTAACCAGTCCTAAGAAAAAAGTGTTATGACGCAGCCAGTGCTGGCTGCATCATAGAGATTTGTTAAGGCCCTCACATACTCAGTGTTGCTTGTTCACTGCCATTGTCCATGTTACCTGCTCCCAAACACCCACCATCCCTCCTATTGTGCGAGTTGTTCTCGCCCTCCAGCCATTAAGTAAAAAAAAAAAATAGCTACGACACAACCAGTGCTAGGTGCATCATATCACTTTTTTCCTAACTTTTTTTTTTTTGTGTAACTTTTTTTATTAAGTTGAAATACAACAGCAGAAGAAAACACACACTGTTACAGTAGCCCTGTACATTATCACATTCAGTACTCGTCATTGACACTAATAATCTAACACGGCCATAATGCCAACCAGGTAAAATACATTGTCAATTCAATTCAATAAGCTTTATTCGGTTAAAGTGTAGCAACTATTAAAGCAAATGTACATACACAAATACAAAAATCCAATTTCATGAAAAGGCAGCAAAAATACAATCACAGTTCGTAATTACATTAAAACACCATACTTTTTCAAGCATGGATTGATCTTAAAATAAATGTCGCAGCATAAAGACAAATCTCAGGCTCTCTTAGTGTAAACAATAGACTCATAGCATCATTGGTGGTTTTGGCGTTATATTTCTTAAACAATGGTTTTAAATAGATGATTCTAAAGTTTAAGTACAAATCGCATGAAAGTATAAAGTACAAGGTGCTCTGCTTAGTATGCCCATCTCATGGACATGGGGAGACTGGTCGCTGTTTCATTATGGGGAACGCTATTAAAAAGTGAACAAGGCCTAGTCCCATTCTTGTTAAAACAAAGCGGTGCGAGGGTCTCGTGATTAGTGATAGATAGCTTTGAAAGCCATCAATATCTATATGCGAGTGGTAAAGCAGATATGTGGATTGCTTCCCTACTGATCTCAACCTGCACTCCTTCTTATGGTACAAAAAAGTATTCTTCATCTCCTGTTTGGACCGCCCTGTTACGTCATTTGGATTTTCCAGGGTCATCGGATTGAATAGATCTCTATAAGCATTAGCTATATATTTAAGCCAGGGGATCTTAAAACAATTGTCCAATAGCAGGAAGTCCTTGAAAATTGATTTAGTAAATATGGTCTCCTCTTTTGACCACATTGATATCCAGAGCAGTAGGGGTCTCATTGCAATCAAGTCTGATAGGTAATTGAGCCCCACTTCACAATGAATTAGTTCAGAGGATGCTGAATCAGGCAGACATAGGAGCTTTTAAAAAAAAAAGAATTTTCCTCTGTTTGCAGTTCTTTGCTGGAGTGGTGACTCCATACCCCTGCGCCATATAGTGCAACAGAGGCGCATCTAGCTTTGTAAATATGTCCTGTCTTTGATACGGCAATCCCCCAATTTAGATGCGAACCTAAAGACCCCATGCACACTTTAGGACATCTTGGCCCGGACATTAGACATTTCACGTATCCATTTACCGTCCCCAGCGAATGATAGCCCTAAATAACAAAAATAGTCTACAGGTTCCACTTTTTTCCCATCTATAAAAAAGGATTTCGTAATTCTGGGTTTCAAACCACAGACCATTGTGTATGTTTTTCCCGTGCTAATCAGCAGCTTCCTCCCATTGATAAAATCTGTGAACCTGTCTATTAACCGCTGTAGGCCTACCGGTGTTCTAGATAAAAGCACAGCGTCATTCGCATTAAAAAAAATCGCTGCAACACATCCGTGCTAGGTGCATCATATCACTTTTTTTCCCAACCTTTACACATGCGACTGTACAACACAGCTAAAAGACATTGTCAAAGCCAATTAACTGTTGCGTAGGCGAGACTTTCTGGCTTTGCCAATGCTTGTTCTCCAGGTATCTGTTGTTTTCACCTTCTCAAATATACTCACTTTTGGTATACATATTTTGTATCAACTAAGTATAAGCTTTTAATTTTGGTAGGAAGGACTACACACAAAAGAGCTACTTCTAGATAGCTGAAAAGCTACCTGTAGCTCATATGCTGCTTTTTAGAAGAGCTCGATTTGGCGAATAGGGTTTGATGCCCTGAAAATAAAGTGTGCTGCGTAATGAAAAATTCCATGTAAGATGTGGGAATAATTTGAAACCATATTTCTTCTGTTTCTTTTTTGTGACTTCCTGTGGGTTCTGATAGCTAGCTAATTTATTATAATACCAATGTGTAGGGTAAGTAGCTAACTCTTTCACCCACTTGCTTACATGCTTACAAATTGACATTTATACCGGGTGTGCAAACACATGTAAGCTCTCTTTCTCTCTCTCCCCCTCCTGAATACAGAAATGCTCACACTTTTTCATTCGGTCTTAAGCTCCACTCACTCCATCCCCCATGCCAACTTCCACCATAACCCCCCCCCCCCCCCACCCCCCCTCCAACAGGGCTGCATTGAGCCCCCAGTATATAAACGAGCTAACGCACTGGGGTTCAAGTTCTCGTCCTATACCGCTTTAGCATCATGTCATTGCGGAATTGAAGGCCTCCAACCTCAGTAAATTCAGATGTGCTTCTGATCCTTCGAAGGCAGTCAGACTCTAAACCAATGCCAACTACCTCACAAGGTTGAAGGCATACAAAAAGCTATTGTGACGGTTCTCCAATGGTAGGGTAAGGGCATGACTCCATATCATCGGCATACTCTGCGTCGGCAGAGTTCTGTGACACTAAACCTTGAGCAGAGATGGTTTCCTATTTGTAGAGAGGCTCTGACTGCAGCATCTGACTGCATAACCTTGGTAGTTTTGATACAATTGGTGCAGATTTGTAGTGACTGGATTATGCAAAGGCAGCGGTCAAGGTTTCTTGTATTTTTCTCTCTCTTCTGTGTGTTCTTCGTATACGCTGTGTTTCATATCTAGTTTTGTTCTGTAGGCTGCAAAAGAAGGCTCAGGTGGTGTCACACCTTTGTTCGCGTCCTTGTGTAGTTGTAGAGCGAAATAGTGTGGGGGAGGGTGAACAAAAAAGGAAGACTGAAGAAAAGACTACGTCTTGTCGTTTACGACATCTCAGGATGGCCTTGGTTCCCGTTGCTTTGTTTTAGAAGGGTTATCTCTTGTCAGTATTCATGTATGACAGCTTCCGACCGTCATTTGAGATGCAGATCCCACAAATTGGTAAGTGGTGGCTTGGGGCTAGTAGACTGGAAGGCGCAGTTGTTTTATTGGTGGCACCAGCACCTAATTTGATTAAGTGTCCCTCGTGTGGGTGGCAGTCGGAGATGTACAATAGATTTCAAGTATTATGTAACTGGGAAAGAACTGACTTGTGACAGTGGCAGCTCCTCCGCTAAGGCGGAGGAGAGCCCCCCTCACTTCAACTGCAAGCTGTATACAAAAACAAAATGATAACGTTCCGTTATTCTCATTTTGGTTTTTGTATTCAGCTTGCAGTTGAAGCGGTGGGGCGGGACTCCCTGCATCACAGGGGAGTTGTGGTTGCACCCTAAGTGTGCATGATGGTTTGACCTGCTGTCTTGGGCTGGCTGAACTGTCATGCACACTTTGCATGTTCTCCTCCCAGGCTGCATTACAGTCTAGGTGGAGAACATGCACAGACAGCCTTCTCCTGTCTGAGCGCCGAACCACATCAGTCAGACCAATCACAACGCTGCTGTAAGGCAGCGTTATACTTGGCCAGGGTATTCTGGGAGGCTGCATGCTTAGCTTCCTGGTTCCTGCTGAAGAGAGGACGGAGGAGAGGTGGCATCCCGCGGTTTTAAGGTAGATTTTTTTTGTCTCCCCCCCCCCCCCCCCCGCCTCACCACCCCCGTTAGGTAGCAGCCACTCAGACTAGTGACCTTACATATAGACAGCACAGTAATAATAGTCAAGGTAGACAATGGCTTGGGTGCAGCAACCTATTCTACTGCTGTTCCAAACCGCGAGGCAGAAAAGCATTCAGCACAGGGTTCATGTACCATGCCAATCCATTTGGGCATCAAGACAATGGGAATTTCATCCCTGGCTCATCTACTCAAAGGGGCACCTGAGTTCCATGGCGATTGCGGAAGCTCCCTGGGCTCTTTTTGTGGACAAGTGAGCTGAGAGGTGTAGATATGCTTGTGGGTTGGAGAATTCCAGAAACTAAATCCTAATAGAGAATCATATTAAGACATAAAGTCCAAATGTACCCTTTCTATCTCCAGCTGGTACCTGACCATTCTGTGTCTAGTTGGGGTAGATGTTAAGATTTTTTTTATCAACACGTTTTTTGTTGTGCCTTGTATACAACCAGTCTTGACCTCGTGGGGAACAGCCCTGCTGCCCAAAATACTATAGATCTGAGACTGGGTGTTTTCCCACAAAGCTCTCTACCTCATGCCCCAAGAGCTCCCATTAATCCTCTGTCCCACTTTGCCATTCCCTTTTCTTCTTCGTCCAATTTTGTCCTTGCCGAGGTGGAAAGCAAAAGACACAGAAATGTGTGCGGCTTACACAGCAGTGAAGCCGTACCCTAGCAGTGCTGTATAAGGCATTTACCCTAATGTGAAATCACAGAGAGACTGGGCAGCACGGGGCTGTAATACTGTAAGACAGCGACCCCCCCTCATCCCCCCGCCCCCTATGTCCACGCACATCCAACTGTGCTAAGAACTAGTCCAGGTCAGATGGACTCAAAGTTTACTGTAAATATTTTGCTCATCTCGGACACCCATCTCTTGTGAAATGTCAACTTTCTAATATGGAAGGAATTGGGGATTTGACCTGTAGTCAAATCCCCAAGTATATGCCTAGTACATTGCAGAATTGCCTGTTTGGGTAGATTTGAGATTGACAGCTTCTTCAGTGCAGAATCGGGAATGGCTTTGGTTTAACCGTGGATGTCTTGCAAGAGTCGACGCACCTGTGACAGCTGTTGTCCTTATCGAAGTGTGTATGCAAAATGTACTAAAGAATACTTGTGAGGATCCACTAATAAGTGATACCAACGCTTTTCCTAGGACAGACCTGTGATTATTTTCTAAGCACCCTCCCACCCTTTGAACCCTCCAACTGCTGCTGTAGAATCCCCAGTCTGAGGAGGAGGGGGCATGGACCAGTCACCAAGACTACAGGAAACCTCCTCCACCTGCAAAATCTCTGCAGCCTTATGTAGCATGCCATCTCTGGATGAAGAGTCTAGTCGTCAAGAACACAAAATTAGGTGATGTGATGACTCCATCCATCTGCAATACTGTGTATCTAGCCCTGGACATTCATTTAACAAGCCACCACATAGTGAAAGGTGAAACCCTGAACATAGCCAATAGCAATAACTTGTAAAAGGAACGCCAAGACATAGTCTGCCCATGATGAAGAATCCTGTTGTGATGCAAGACATGGTCTGCCAACGAGGAATCCTGTTGTGATGCAAGACATGGTCTGCCAATGAGGAATCCTGTTGTGATGCAAGACATGGTCTGCCAATGAGGAATCCTGTTGTGATGCAAGACATGGTCTGCCAATGAGGAATCCTGTTGTGATGCAAGTTTTCTGAGGCAGACAAGAAGACAGCTTGGGGATGTGATAGGAAGCACACCACATCTACTACAGTGCTACATCTACGGTCTTTGATGAAAGCTTCATTACGCTATGAATGTTTCAGTAGTCATCCAGTCACTCCCGCACTTGCGCACAGATTAATTTATTCAGTATGGATCACGATATTGAGGTACATTAAACAAAAAATAATTTAAGGCATGCACCCCTCCTTTGAAGACAGATGTTTTGATTCTTCAATACTAATATACTCATTTCATTTCAACTAATTTCATTGCCTCTAAAATGCAAAGTGAGAGAGCGAATGAATATGTAGATTCTCAGAGAGAAAATGCCATTAGCACAGTTGAGTGTGGGGAGGGGCTATGACGCATGAGAGGCGAAATTTGAGTGAGTGATGATGTTCATGCTTCCACAATGGTAAGAAATAGCATATTATACTCTGCACATATGAATATATGATTTATGCCATGGTGCATTTGGTCTAACAAAAAATATTTAACCAAAGCCAAGATGCAAAGGGTTACATTTGTACAGTGTGGTATATCACATTGAATATCCCTTATGAATATTGGGAGAATTGTTTCCTGCGTAAAGTAATTGTTATTTGCAATTTGTAGGGCGATTTAAAAAGAATTGTTCTCATGTATTTTTGCTCTAAGTCATGTCAATTTGCTGTATTGTGGCCATTTACTTGAATATGTTCTTTGCACTGTAGTGCTAAATGTGTGTTAATTTCGGCAGTTCCTGCAACTAATGTGTAATGGAGCCACAATTATTTTCACTGCCATGCCTCTCATCTTGTATTGTGCTGTATATCTAAATAAATATTTTTATATTCGTAGGTAAGTCAGACTTTTCATATAAAGAGTTTTTGTTTTGCTATTCACTTTGGCGCAGTTGGATAAAGCGGCATGATCCGTCAAGCAGGAGCTGAGAAAAGAGGGGGTGGGGTCTCAAAACACAATTTCCTCATGCTATTTCCATATGGAACTTTAAACAGTGCTTCAGACAAACCTGCTGAATGGAGTTACCCCATATTTGACACAAATCTGTTAATTTCGTTTTGGAGAAATTAGGGGCCGTATTATGATGGCGGTCGGATGACCGTCTTTCTGCCATCACTACGGGATGGATACTGGCCGATATGCAGTTGGCGGTTTCACCCACCAAAATACGATCGAACCACTGTGCAGGTGGTCAGAAGTATGCAGTTTTCTATTGCGGCATGTGCAGCGGCCCGGAAAAGGGCCTCCGCACAAGTTACAATAGAAATAGGCATGCTTTAAACATCCATGCATTGTGTGCCACGCACCATGAGGTGCCTGGCACAGGGTCCAAGGATGTTTGTGGGGCACCACATGTGCCCCCACAAAATCCCACAGCGGAGACCAACGGAGACCCTGCTAGGGACCGCCAAATTCTCTTTCCGTCTGCCTGCAAATGGCGGTCGGACCACCATTTACAGACCGAGAGAAACTGACATCGTAATGCCTATGATGGTGCCTGAGCAGGCACCGCCCCTATTGTTGGGATTATGGTCTGCCCACTGCCCCAACGGTCTCCTTGAGCCTGTTGAAATAGCAGCGGTCTGTCCCTATGATCGATGCCTCATAATCCGGCGATCGGACTGTTTCAGTGGATGGTGGTGGTTACGCCACCGACGGGCTATTTGTGGCGATCTCACTACCAACGTAATGAGCCCCCAAGTTTTAAAATGTATAAATATATTGACAAATGGGCTGAAATTCCAGTCTTTTGATCGGCTGAGGGGACTTTTTTGGAGTGAGCTTTCTGATTGGCTGGCTGCAACACAAACAGAAATGTTGCGACAGCCTTTACAGGACTTGGGGACTTGGTGTCCTTTCCTGAAAATGTATGAACATTAGCATCTAAGTGTGAAGGGTAGAGATACCCGACTTCTTTGCTGCAATCCTGAGGACATCCAGAGGGACCGATAAACTGAATAACAAAAAAACTAAAACGTGGGATGGCGGTCCAGGGGGAGGTTACCCATTCATGGCAGCTTGGGCACAAGACCTGGCTGCAAGTTAGACCCTGCGACCCCCAACCCCACGCTGTACACCGCTGTAAGCTGTGCGTGGTGGGAAGTTGGTCACCTGCAGAAGGGGTCTGTACCTGTGGCCAAGCCCTATACCCAACACCGCACATGGCCAACGGTCGCTTGTGGAGGTTGGTATGGCAATTAGATTTTTATGATAAAAAAGCCTTAAAAATGTACTGGAAAAAAAAACCAAAGGGTATATTGACGTTGTAGTTAGGTACAGTAATAATATCTTATTTTACATTTTTCTAAAAACCTCAGGAATTAACCGAAAAAAACAAAGGTTAAAGTGATGTTCTAGTTGGGTGAAAATGCCAGTTAAAATGTAACATCTGAAACTCAAAAACCAACTGAAATTCACCAGTTACAGTTTATTGAGCCAACTAGAACTTGTGCCTCCACCATATTCTGCTTATGCCCCCAGATAATGCATCCTTCATGACCTGTTTAGTACCATCATGGATGACATCATTGGTGGAGGCACAAGTTCTAATTAGCTCAGTAAACTAAAACTGGTTAATTTCAGTGTGGTTTTTTAAATTTCAAAATGTTACATTTTAACTGACATTTTCACATAACTAGAACACCATTTTAACCTTCATTTCTTTTAGTGACTATATATACTCACTGAAAAAACAAAGGTTAAAGTTATAGTTATATGAATTTGTCAGTGACAACATTAACGTTTTGAACTAAAACAAAATACAGAAATTCACCAGCTATAGACTTGTGCCCTCACCATGCACTGCTTATGACCTCACATATTACATCACTCATGACCTGTTCTATGACATCATCGATGCTTCTTTTGTACACAATATCACTAGAGCTCTGGAAGTAAATACAAAATAGCTGAGAAGAATATAAGGCATCATTAATGCCATAACAAAAGCAAGTCCCTTAGGTGTAGAAAGCATGGGTTATGTGTCACCTTGGCCTTGTATCATACACTTCACAGGTAGCGTAGTTCATATTAACCACAGATATATGGGAAACCCTCATTGAATACAGTGTTCAATCTGGATGTAACTGTTCAGAGAAAGACAAGTTCCTAAAAATACTGAATATCTATTCCAAAACGAATGCCCTACTATGGACAGCTTTTATTTATATCAAACCCCTGAGAGTCATCGAACCTACATTGAGAAATGAAGTTGATATGAACAGAGAAGTGGGTACTGTAAACAGTATTCAATTAATAGAGAGAGTCTACCCTGTACCACACTGTTTACAGACAGTGAACCTCTCATGAGAAATTCACTACAGGGTATTAAAATGGATCTACTAAGAACAGTTTACACTCTAAGCAACACTTGGTATAAAATACACCATTCGCTTAAAATAAGTGATGTCTGAAGATGCTAAAGAGTATACAACTTTCATACTATGCTGAAAACTTTACAGAGACCCCAACTTTGAAGCTAAACGAGCACATGCACATACCTTATTACCTGGTGCACACAGTCCTCTGTTACGTAGAAACTGTCATGCTGAGATGATCCTGTCTTAGAACTCCAGGCTTCTTACAATACTTAGTCTGTTGAATGTAAAATATTTGCTCTGTTGCAAACATTTTCCGCAGAGCCCAAAAACATGTGTGGAATATACTGGACACAGGTGTCAACTATCAACTACACACCAGGTTACTCTTCAATGCAAATATTTATAACTGTTTCAATACCTCTAGACCTATGATGCATTAGGAGCTCATGTTTGTTTGGTAAATACACCAATCAGCTGGACACAGGTTGTACACAATTAGATAGAAAAATAGTATGGTGGCTACCCGTCCCTATGTAAAGTGTAAGACAAACTAACAATCTAATTGGATGATGTCATCAAATTTGTCATTTGGGATATCAGTGATGTCGTAAATGATGTCATAGAATATGTCATGAGGGATGTAATATGTGAAGCCATAAGCAGTGCATGGTGGGGGCTCAAGTTATAGTTAGCACTGCAACCAATAACTTTTGAATTCTTGTAGGTTTTTTAGTTCAAAACTTTAATATCACCAATGTATCTAATTCTAACATTATTTTAACCTATGGCTGTGTACAGCGATGGGTTGGCCACAGGGCATTATATTTTGTTAAATGGAGGGAGGGGGCATGAAGAGAGGCCAAGGGAGGGGGCTACTTGCCCCCCAAGCCTATTTAATTAAGCCCATTAGGCCTTGGGTCCCGCAGGGCCTTATGTTTTTTTAAAGGCGAGGGGGGCCCAAGTGCCCCCCTTTCAGTGACTTATTAGGTTCTGAGCCCCATCCCCATTTGTTATAAAAGGAGAGCTGGGATGCGTGGTCCCTTTCTCCAAACCTTATTAGACCCTGGGACCGCATCCACCAGGCCTGTTTTTTAATTAATGTGGAGGAGAGGCCACGTGTCCCCTGTATGCAAGCCTTTTTAGGCCCCTTGCACCTCATCCCTTAGGGTCTTCCTTTTTTTAAGAACCGAGAGGAGGGCTGCATGCCCCCCTCCCCAAGCCTTGCTAGGTCCTAGGGACCCCATCCCCCAGAGCCACATCTAAAATTAAAGGGGAAGGGGGCAGCGTGGGCCGACCTTCCCAAGCCTAGTTAGACACTGGGGACCCCATTCCCCAGAGCCATTTATTAAAATTGAGCAGACGGGGGCTACCTGCCCCCATCCCTGAGCCTTGAAGAGGTTCTGAGGTCCCCATCCCCCAGGGCTGTGTATTTTTTTTTTTAATGGGGCGGCCAGGCAGCCCTGCTCCCTGAGCCGCTATCTGCCCAAGGGACTGCTCCCCGAGGTCCTGTATTTTGTAAAGGTGGGTGCCATGGTGCCTACCCAGGGCACCCATCATATTCTTGTTGGGAGCTGCATGGGGAGCCAAAGCCCGTGCTTTCTGCCACCTTCGACACGGTGGACCATTCCATCTTACTCTCCCGTGTCGGAGCGGCAGGGATAGGCGGCACCGCCTTGGTCTGGCTGTCCTCCTTTCTAAGCGATCGCACCCAGGCGGTTCGCCTAGGCGACTTCTCGGCTGAACCTCGGAAGGTGGTATGTGGGGTCCCCCAGGGCTCCTCTCTTTCCCCTCTATTGTTCAACCTGTATATAGCTCCCCTCATCTTCGCTCTTCAACAAATGGAGAACTCCGTATATAACTATGCGGACGACCTCCAGCTCATATTTTCTCTCTCTCACTCCCCTGATTCTAAATCTAACTTCCAATCCACAATGCTTTTCATCCGGGCCTGGATGAATCACAACCACCTGAAATTAAACCCAGATAAGACAGAGCTTGTTCTGACAGGTGGTTGCTCCAGTCCCTGGTCCCCTCTCTTCTGGCCTTCTTCTCTTGGTCCCCCCCATCTCCTTCTTCCTCTGTCAAAACCCTTGGTATAAAAATTAATAACCAACTCACTCTGCACTCCCAGGTAAGCTCGGTGGTCTCCTCCTCTTTCCTATCCCTCCGCACTATCCGTAAAGTTTCCTGCTTCTTCTCTTTCACGGCCCTGAAACTCATCGTACTTGCCATGGTCATTTCCTGCTTAGACTATGCCAATGCCCTTTACCATGGCATGCCAGCCTACAATGTACGACGACTTCAGTTGGTCCAGAACCAAGCGGCTCGCCTGGTCTACAACCTCTCAAAATCCCATCACGTCACCCCCCTTCTAAAATCCTTGCACTGGCTCTCTATGCGCGAACGCTCCCTTTTCAAAGTGGGCTGTCTCGCCTTCCAGGCTCAGTCAGGCCTGTCCCCCGCTTTTATCTCTTCTGAGATCAAACCTTATGCCCACTCCAGGGTACTCTGCTCCTCTTCTCATCACCTACTCACAGTCCCCCGTTTTCGTCGTAAAAAATGGGGAGGGTCTAAATTTTCCACCCTTGCCCCCACTTTCTGGAACTCCCTTCCTATCCAACTTAGATCCTCTACCCAATACCAGCTCTTCAGAAAGGCCTTAAAAACCTTTATATTCTCAAAAGCTTTCCCCTCCTAAATCCCCCTCAAGTCCCTCGCTCCTGACTCGTGTTCCTCAGGGACTCAGCATACTGTAGCGCCATGAAACCGTTCAGGTGTACGCGCGCTTTATAAATAATTTAAAACTTTAAAACTCAAACTACCCCAGCCTGCTCCCCACCAGCAGCTGAAGCTGGCATTGCTCCCTCCCGGAGGGAGCAGCTACTAATACTGCTCCCTCCGGGCAGGAACAGCATTATGATTTGTTTTCCTGCCTGCATCAGTGCAGGCATGAAAACAGATCAAAAGTCCGCTGGCATCGGAAGAGAGCTTTTTTAAAGCTTCAGCCCTCTGGGAGCAGCCTTTGTGTTTGCTTCCAATTGGAGGGAGTTTTGAAAATGCTCCTGCCAAGCGGGAGCAAACCCTCGCTGGTGTGGCCAAGGAAACCACTATGTCCCGGGGGAAGGTGGGCTTCCCGGCACATAGCTAATGGCTCACGGATGGGGGTTCTTCAGGCTCTGGGAGGGCCACATGGCTGCCTTCCTCACATACACACGTTTTGGACCCGGGAGTGGGCTTCCTGGGCCTTTAATGGCCCAAGGGGGTGGGACAGCGATGCAGCCCACTCCCATTTTGATACATTTTGGCCCCAGATGTGGGCTTCGTGGGACCTCTGGAGGCTTGGGGAAGGGAGGGTTCTAGGTGCCTCAGTCCCTACATACATTTCAGCCCCGGGGATGGGCACCCCAGGATCTCTGGAGGCTATAGGAGGGTGTCCATGCAGCCCCTTTTACCATATAAACACAATTCGTGAATGATTTTCTTGTTTGTTTTTCCTTTTTTACCCCAGGGAAGGGTACCACTGCCGTAGACCCCTTCCCCACCATAGGGCCTGCGGGGGGTCAGGGTATCCCTACGATGCTCCCTTGTATATATTTTTTAAAACATGTTCAGGACAGGGGACTATGTCCCCCAGTCCTGTATTGGCTGCCAGCTATATTTTAATCAAGTTTCTGGCAGCCAATCAGAGTGCTCGCTCCTGTGGGAGCCTGACTCCCCCATGAGCGAGATGGCCCTAGGGAAATAAAGCTCCCTGGGCAAATCAGAACACCCTATTTTTAAACTGGCGCTATACCCAACCAATCAAATATATAATTATTTTTCAACCTTAATTTCTCAGAAACTACAGAACTGATTTACACCAAATCATAACGAGCAGAATATGTGGCCCTAAGATCTAGCTTACTGCCAAATTTGGTGTAATTCCGTTCAGCAGTTTTTGCTGTAGCCCATTTTAAAGAAGTCCCCCCATTTTTCTCGTACCCAGCTTGACGGATCACCCCGAAACTTTCCACGCGCAAACTTGTCTAAAAATAGCACATCCAACTGAAAAAGCTTTTCCTATGGAACAGTTTATCTAACTAGAACTACCTAGTGGTGACCACTACTACCTTTCACCTTTTTCCAATGCAGAAAAAGTGTTTGTCATACTGAGCAAAGATCAGCCTGATAGTCATTAGTCATGTTTTAGTAAGCCAGCCAGGCCCTGTATATGCACTAAATGCCCAGAAGCCTGACTGCCTGATCTGAAATTTACTGGGCTGAAGATTTTACACCACAGAAGTGGGGAGCTCTTTGTTTTCTTGCCAAGTCTTCTGTGAGACTTATGATTACGATGAGGGGGAGCGTCACTGCTAGACTCTGATGTGGCGCTTCGTTTGTCTCTCTCTCTCCCCCCACCCATTATAGTTGGGTTCAGATCTACACAAACCATAGAAATTCAGCAGTTAATAGTTATCTCAAGTAACTAGAGCCCATGCTTCAAGTTAACTATATCTTGTGCCCCGCCATGCACAGTTTACTCATCACTAATTTCACTGCAAATGTTGCAGTGATATTAGTTCTAGTGATTCATCTAGCAGGGGCCGAGAAAAGGGGGAGCGTTCCAAAACCCGTTTTCCCCAGGTAATTTCACATTGGGATTTTAGCCACGACTACAGCCCAAACAACTGAACGGAATTGCACCAAATTTGGCAGAAAGCTAGACCTTACTCCAGAAAGATCTCTTAATGTAATTTGGTGTAAAACCGTTAAGTAGTTTTGGAGCCAACCTCCATGCCGTGCATGGCTTGCTACAATCTGAGAGAAAAGTCAACCCTGAACAAGGCTAATTTTTTTTCTGAAATTCATCGGATCCATTGCCTTTATGATGGAAAATAAAATATTGGCGCAGGAACTTCTGAAGTGTGCATTCTGTTTGTGCTGTGTTACGCATGTTTAGTGGATATATATATGTTTGTTTGTTGGAGAGTGCACAAAGTATCCAATAAATTTGATTACTGTTCCTGTGAGTGCTGGTCATATTATTTTGTGGAGCGTGACATTAAGTGCGTGTGCCCACGCACTACTTAGCACCCGCTTGTGAATGCTGTAACGAAAGGGCTCACTGGAGTGTATATATATATATATATATATATATATATATATATATATATATATATATATATATATATATATATATATTCGGTAAGCACAGACGTCAGGTACAAGTTAGTATCTTGAATGACGAGGCAGGACCCATACATAGTGCAGGTTTCAATTTATTGTGCGACCCAACACCAGTCCGACATGACGCGTTTCGGCTTTTACAAGCCTTGATCACATGACACAGACATGGGGCTGATGACCCTTATTTAAAGTGCACAGTGCTCATTAACATAATGAAGAGTGAAGACATACTTCAACATTTAGTACCATAATGCTATTAGAATGTGTTTGTGCAAATCTCAATTTAAACACACAAATACTGTGAAAATTGATTGTGCAAACAGTAGCAAGGTAGCACATACTTTGGATTAGTTAGAATCCTAAATACAACTAACCAAGGATGGGGGTAATTCTGTCACAAATAAAAACAATTATTTTATACAATATGCCTTTAAACCATAAATATTCACTTTTACCACCCATTACTGTTGAAAGTGCATATTTTTACCGTGTGCAAAATTTAGCTGCGACAATAAAAATAAGTCCAAATGCAATGCCTATTTTCGAAAGAAACCATAAAGTTAATTTCAAATGGCAACAATAAAGCCCAAGTGGGCATGCAATACTGATTCAGAATAGGGTTTAAGTGCAATTTAACTTTGTTGTTGTGTGTGTGTATATATGTGTATATGTATGTATGTATGTATGTATGTATGTATCCCGCCCGAAACGCGTCGCTGGTTCTGTTTTAATCTGTAAATAAAAATACCATCTTTGCTGAATTGCTGGTCCGGTCCTCTTCCTTGCTGGCGTGGAGGCGGTGTCTGCGAGCGCAGAGCAGGCTGGGGAGGAATCTTTCTTCATATATATATATCTATAGAGATATATATATATATATATATATATATATATATATATATATATATATATATATATATATATATATATATACACACACACCAATTTCAAGTAATAGTTTAACAGAATACTTTCTGTAGACGATAGTTCTATCTCAGATGTTTTCTTGTATGTTCACAGGTCTACACATCTCCTTTGACCTCTTTCTATTAATAGCCTGGCCTTTTAATGCCCGGATTATAATTCTGCACCCCTTCATTTTTTTTCTCCGTTTCCTGCTTCTGCTTCATTTCATGGCAGTCTTGTACTTCCTAAGAGTTTTGTAAAACATTTGTGTGAAAGACGCCGTCAGATGAAATGGATTTGCGTTTGTACACCATCACCTTGGTGTTGCTGTCTTTTTCTTTTTGCTGGCTTGATATGACATTTCCCTGCAGTGGCTCCCTTCTCCCTCTGTCTATCCCCCCTCTCTCCTTCCCTGGCTCCCTCTCCTTCTCTCGGCCAAGATTTTAACATATATCGCAGGCTGGTAGGTTAAGAGCCTGGGACTTCCCATCCCTACACTCCGTGCCTTTCATCTTTTTGCTTTGGAGGTAACATCAAACACACGGCTGGGAAAGGCAGCCAGCGCTGTGAAGTTCAGCATTCACGTTAATAGCTTGACTGAGGGTTGAGCTTTATTGCTTGCACTGGAGTAAACAGCAGCATTTTCGAAATAGCGTATTCCCCTAAAATGTACATTTATATCCACCGCTGCACCCCAAAA
The DNA here is from genome assembly GCF_964263255.1 of Lissotriton vulgaris. Taxonomy (NCBI): domain Eukaryota; kingdom Metazoa; phylum Chordata; class Amphibia; order Caudata; family Salamandridae; genus Lissotriton; species Lissotriton vulgaris. The sequence goes on from NC_141693.1 coordinate 1,126,640,521, forward strand.
ACCAGTAGTGATCGTCGCCAATTCATTAGTGTGCAGCGAGGGTGCAGACTGTAAATAAATGGCTGCTGTAATTGACAGTCATAGCTGTCACGTTTCAATCGACATTGATTGGATCAAGAAAGAATTGAAGTCGATTTTTTTGTAATTTAGATTCTCTTCGCATCGTTTGTGTGTTCACCTTATGTGCTGTCGAATTTGCTGCTGTAGTTCTCCAGTTGGAATAGTCGCAGTATTTCTTTGCCCTGAAACTTATTTGAGGTCTATTCTTTTCTTTCATTCAAGAGCATCTGCTATTTTCTCTTTGTGCCTAGTTGTTTTCTATGAGAGTTTTTTTTTTTGCTGATGTATTTTTCTTTTTGTCTAGGAGGCATGTCTCTCAGTGCACAAAGACTCTAGGGCGGATGTGGGTGTTTATTTTCAGTTTTGATGGTTGTACATGTGGGAGGATGTATGCATCATCTCTCTTGGGGTCACACATAGAGCCTGATTTGGATGTTGGTCACTTAGCCTCTGACCGCTCGTGGGAGGCTTACCAAATTGAACTCTGTCCGCCGTATTTCAGTGATGGTGGTCGGAGTCCAAAATGGTCGGTCAATCCGACTGGCTTCCGATGGGCCCAAGGAGCCCTTCGGATAGTTGAAAAGAGTACATAATCCCTTTAGGATGGCGTTTCCGCCTTCGAGATTATGATGGCTTTTTCTGACAGCCGCTCCAAGCCGGCCTTTCTGACATGAAAAGGTTGTCGGAAAGCGACTTTGGGGCTGGGGGCACATATGATGCCCCCCTGTAAATCCCTGCACTGTATGTCAGACACAGTGGGTGTCTAACAGACGATGCAGTGATTTACAGAAACACCCATTTCTCTATGGGAACATGTGTTGCGGCCGGTTTCTGACCGCCGTACAAACTTCCATAGAGAAATGGGAGTTTGTGACTGCACCATGTGCAGTCACTTTGTAATTGCGTGTGGGGAACCGCCAACTGAAGGTTGGTCTTCCGCAACTGCAGAGATGTCGGTCAGAGGCAACTCCAACCAACATCATAATGAGGCCCTAAGTCCTGCACAGCTAGCATGTTTCAGAGGGGTTAGTACAGCACAGGGGCTTTGCACTCTGTATTGAAAGGCCAAAAAGTGTCTGCTGTTTATTTCCCATGCATTAAGTTATCTCATTGGTTTAGGGTTTTGTTTCTTCTATTGATATCAATGGATACTTTAGTGGCTTCTCCAAAAAGTGCATAGATTATTATGTTTACCATAGCAGAAACCTGTAGGATTTGGATCATGAAAGAAGCTTTTAAAAAGGTTGCAATTTCGTAATTAACTTTATATGATGTTTAGACACAGAGGTTCATTAGGGCAAAAATAAAAAACACAAAATCATACTGTGAATTCCGATATGACCCCAAACGAGCTGTTAAATACTATGCATTTGGAAGCTGTGTCTGCCTTCCCCCTACAAATATACTTTCTGCAGATTGGACCCTCCGAAGTATAAACATACTATCTATTAGGAACTTCTATTTATTTCTAAACAGAGAGGGGTCGAGTCCGATCTCTGCCGGAAGGTCTCCGAACGCGATCTGGGCGGAAAAAGGTACGAGTCGGATGAGTGTTTCCCGACTGACTCGGACACCTGTGCGAGCAAGCAAGTACGATGCGACTGTACACGTCTATTCCGACCGAACCGTTTCTGGATCCAACCCGCTCCAACTGACTCGTACGGACACGATTCGCACTGCGCAATGGCGATGGTTTACGACCGAGCGAGAAAGATGTACGAGTCAGACGAGTGTTTCCCGACCGACTTGGACACCTGTACGAGCAAGCAAGTACGATTCGACTGTACGCATGTGTTCCCTCCAAACCGTTTCTGAATCCGACCCGCTCCAACTGACTCGTTCGGACACGATTCGCACTGCGCAATTGAGACGTTTTACGACCAAGAGAGCACAATGTACGAGCGGACAGCCGGATCGACCCGAAGTTTCTGGCTCGCAAAATGTCCAGGAAGATGCCTTTGGGGGTCCATGTCGGACCCACATCAGCCTTACGACTCGGATACAGGGGGAGACACAAGGATCTCCCCAACACAGGCATGTACGGTGCGGATGGCACCGACGCGTACCCACTCTAGGGGGGGCCCTTGTGCGAGACGCACCCATTCAGTCAATGGGAGCCCATGTACATGTCGTACGACCGGCTCCTATTGACTTCTATGGGAGTCCGACAGAACAGAGTCCAGCAGCATGTGGCCGCATCATACTCATTCGGTCGGACTGCAAGGGTCCAGATTGGTCGGAAAACACTCCGGATCCGGCTCGGTTGGAGAGCTTTCCGAACCAGATCAGAATCAGCCCCTATATGTGGAGTTAATTGCATGTTTGCATGCAAACGGTCAACAGGTTTCAGAAACCTGCAGAAAATGAATCACTATAAGACATAACCTGGCTTTAATCGCTGAGCAATGCATTTCAACTGTACTAAAAGTTTTAAAGGCAGCAACTTAACTGTTTTTAATGTGCAGTAAGTTCCAGTGGCTTGAAGCAAGGCATGCTGATCTCCAGCTGCCTCAGGCCCAGCATCTCATTACTCAAATTCAAATCTCCTCCAACTGGATCTCTTGTACTAATAAAATTGGATAGCCATGATGTGGGGGCCTTCAAAATCTAAGCAGAAGATTGAAAACTTAAACTCTATACTCCACAAGCATTTAATAGAAGTGCCCACCGAATCTCCATCATTGGGTCCTTCCTCTTAGCCAGAAATCAAATGGTCTGCCAAATTTTGTCCGGTCCCCAAGCATGTCATATGTTTCCAAGCAAGGTAGGTTCCATGGTTTAGTGACAAAATATCGAAACTGAAAATATCGCCCTACAAAATTATTTTGACAGAAATATCGATGTCCAGAATATTGTCATCCCATCTTTATAATGTATATGACAAACATATTGAATTACAAATTTCTTTGCTACTATTATCAAAAACATAATTTAAAATATATACATATAAATATTAAACATAAAAAATAATAAATAACAGTAACATAATACAAATTAAATATATTTAGTTAATTTTTAAATTAATATTACTATTATACTTAATTACAAAGTTAAACATACATATATTAATGTATATATTTATGTATATTAAAAAAATTTTTAAATCTAAAACTAATATTTTCAATTTGTATGATATTTTTAAAATTGATTTTAAATGTTATAATATAACAAATAAATATATAAATGTACACATGCATAAATCCCCAATGTTATAATATAACAAATAAATATATAAATGTACACATGCATAAATCCCCAATAACATAAAACTGTTTTAAAAAGATAGCAATTGATGTACAAATGAAAACATAAACAAAAAGTACAATTTACTGAATGTATATTACATATTAAAAACATTTATAATTATTTTAAATACACAAAAACATAATATAAAGCTAAACAATATAAACTAAACTATAAAATTCTACAAATAATACATATACTATTCCTACTCGTACAACAGTAGGGATAGTGTTGGACTCCTAAGGGGTAAAATGTACTATTGTCACACCACGCAGTGTAGCAGTAAGGAAGGTGTTGTATTGCGGAGGGGTAACATTTACCACACCATGCTGGCCTTTCTGACACCGAAAGGATGTTGGGAAGCAATTTTGGGGGTCCTTAGCAGGACTCGCATGCCTCAGTGGCCTACGGTTGGTGGCCGAAGGGGTATAAAAGAGGCCCCCCTGTAAATCCATGCACTGTGTGGCAGGCACCATGGGGTGCCTGCCACTGGGTGTAGGGTTTTACACACACACCCATTTCTCTATGGGAGCCTCTATTATGGCTAGTTTACGGCTATAACGCAGGTTCCCACAGAGAAATGTGAGTATCCGACCGAACAGTATTCAGTTGCATCGTAATCAGGCAGTCGGAACCGTTGACCGGAGGTCGTCGGTCCCGAGACCCAGATGGTGTTGGTCGGAGGCAACTCCGACTGACATCGTAATACGCCCCTTGATATTAATAATAAACAATAAATGAATTGTATTTAATTAACTTCTCATCCTTTAAACCTACAAATGCAAAAACTCACATCTTGTATATAACTTAAACAATATCTTATTTACACATTTTGCATAATTAATAATCATGAAAAAAATGATAAAATGACTTTAATTATTGTAAATAAATTCCGACATACCCTTTATCAATACAAAAACACACCCACAAAATGTATTACACAATTTTAATAATGATCAATTAAGTTATTAATATTAATAAAAAAATATTATAAAGTAATTATAATTAATTTACTTCCCACTCTATACCCCTACAAAACCCACAACCTGCACTTGAAACTGAGCTTTAAAAATAATTAATGATACAATTATCAATTACATAATTAATATTAATTGAAAATCATTATTAATTATTTTTAATTAATTTACTTCACACCCTGTACCTCCCTACTACCCACTATTGTACTAAAAATTACAAAAATGATTACATTACATTTTAAACCTACAAAAAAAAATTAACCATGTATAACATATGCAAGTAAAATATATACTAAAATGCATAAAGATAATTAAAAAACGATATTAACACCTATATTATTGTAAACTATATTAATGATTTCGATATTACCTACCGTAAAGACAATATTCTTGACAACAATATTCTTCCACGTGATATTTTTGTAGGACAATATTTTAAACTTAATTTTTATGTCTGACAATATTTTGGTTTTGATATTTTGTCTGAATACCATGTTCCATAATTTAATTTTTAGTTTACTAAAGCCCGTACTGCTGACACATTGTATATGTCAGGTGGACCAAGTGAAAGTACAATGAATAGCTGCTGTATGTTAAATGCAGTAATTGCCCCTGCAGAAGGAGATAAATGGTACATGATGGGTAAATAGATTTGTTTAAAAATGTCATTCAGTATCACTTTTGTGTTAGTCAATATAAACACATTCACATGTTTTGGAAGAGGCAATGTTTGGATGCGACATGGTTCCTTTGTAGGGGTCACAGTTTTTGAGGTGGGTATACTCAGTTTTGCAGTAATAGGCAGCAGTATTAAGCACTAACATCGAGAAACTGGCAAAGGCCACATGAATGATTGAGGCATGGGCCAGATTGGGAGTGGAGGATGGGAACAGTAGCTCAGCAAGATGTTTTGGAGATCTCTTGACTATGGTGTAATCTATGCTGACTGGGAAAGTTGCCGTATGTATTGGCCGACTACATATTGCAGTAGTATTGATTGGTTCTGTTCCCCTCTGAAGATGAGTACTTTAAACAGAAATATTTGCTTGAATAAATAGGCTATAATCTGTTGCAAATAGAACAGATAAAACTCATATTGACACTCCTGCTCATTATTTCGGAACCCAGCGGCTTCCCTCAGGGTCCTCTTGATACTCTCCCAGGGCAGTTTATCCAAGAGGGGGCTGAGTCCTGATCTCCATGCTTTCACAGTCTTACTCAGAACTTAAGATGGTGGGTGTGGTTGGATAGCCGGAGTATGGGGCTGGTCTCGGCTCAGCATTGCAGCTGCACACAGTCCATTTCTGCGCTTCTCAACTTCTCGCACTGCACTAGGAATTGGCCACCAGAAAATGTGTGGTCGTATTCATACCAAATCATTATATTTCTAAAACCTGTTCATGACTCGTGATCCATGTAAGAATACTCTGTAGGCTGCATTTTGACACTGTGAAGGTCCTTAGTCTTACATATTTGCAACATTTTGCACAAGTTCATAGTGCGGGGACCCATCATTGGTCCCGTGACTGAAGCAGGAATTGCTATGGCCTACGAAGAACCTATGAATGGTGAATAGTCTGTATGTGATCTCCAATCCTTCTCACCCTGAGCTTTCATTACAACAGGCTGTCTTTTCTCTGTGTTTCCATCGACTGTTGTATTGCTGTGTCATCCCTTCATTTCCTTTACTTTCCCTAAACATAGGTTCTTCATATAGCACATTGTCACGAAATCTACCAGATTATCATGATTTTCCAGTCTGGCGTCTGGCTCCATGCAACACCCCTGGTTCCTGCTGAGGCAAGATTTTTTCCAAAGTGCAGCTTAAGCTGCCTCTTACGTTCTAACATTTAAGAATGCTTTTGTTAATTGCATTAAATCCCCCCAAATTCATCTTACCATGCCCGGATTTGTTGGCAGTAAATGTACAAACTGTTTACAGAACCTTAGACATAGCCTCCTTACAGCAGGACGTGTGGCTCCTAGGTAGTGTAGTGTAGTTCTTATATTCCCAATAGGCTATGCACATTGGAATAATATATCCTATAGATTTGATGTAGGACTTATGTCTACTAGGTCGCTATCGAATATATTCGACTTAATTGTGAGTGCCAGCTAGCTCAGAGGTCACTAGAAACTTTCTTGAGTTCACAAGAAGGGCTTTAGTTTCTGACTACCGCACAAACATGACAACTTTGTTTCCCCAAGATAAAACTGATCTTCAGAGTCGTGGAAACAATAGATAGATATTTTACTCAGTCATTTGTGCGTGCTTCGTTTCACCAGAGGTGCAGAGAAATAGAGAGACGGGCGTTTTCAATAAAAGTATTTATTGAGCAGTCTTATTTCTCGAGCAGAAGAAATGAACTGCTACAATCGTAATACTGGCTGCAAAGTATAATGCGTAGAGAAAGAAGAGTTTTATAAAATAATACTGTAAAAGCATGGTATGGTTTCCAGACCACAGATAAATACATACATAAATAACAAAGACTAAAAAGTACTGAACTGGTGCTTCTAAAATACGCCTACCCCGATGTACCTAACCTAAGTCTAGTACGAGGGAAGAAGTAAGTGAGGTGTAGCATAAATATAGTATTCTTTTTGCCAAGAATCTATCCAAGATTTCTCTCAGGGTCTAATCAGCTCCGTACCTTGGTTTAGAATGAAGGAGGTCAGTCTCAGGACTCGATTTACCAGCAACCCGCAAAGGTAGCTTGGAAATACTGGAGCTGGATTTCTTAGCAGGAGAAAAGACAGCGTCTCTCTCAGTGCATCTGCTGGAGGGTCGGCTTCTTTCGGCACTTGCTGCAGCAGGATGCGTCGGACAAGTAGATAGTCGAACTGCTTCAAACCACTGTGTGTTTGCTATGACAAGTGTGGGCATATTTATACCTTGAAGGTGCTGAGTTTGATGGAAAGGTGGACATCAAAGAGTCTCAGTTCTTTGAAAACTCCATGAGTTTTTGGACAAATCCATATTCAAGCAAGGGGAAGTCCCTAACTGCTGAAGCCGAGTTTTCCAAGAAATCGTTGTGGATTTTTGGAACTAGTAGAAGTAGCCATGCCGTATTTGGACTGCATGAGCTATGTCTAAATATGGTTGTGATTTCTATGCCTATATAAGGATATGATGATTTATACCTATATAAGGGCATGAATCTGGAAAATTACACTAGGGTCCTAAAATGCTATAAAACAGTAGGCACTGCCGGAAAAGCCTTTTGGAAGGTGGTTATCCTCTATGAAGGACAATCAGCCATCTAAATGTACAATCCCCTACTCTGCCCACTCCAAATGTGCCAAAAAAATCATAGTTTCTAAATAAAATATAAAGTGCACCCCAGACTTGCCCTAAAAAATGCCCATTAATCCTTTCTAAAAAACATGTTATATATTTAAAACACATATACCTTTACCATTCATGCCTTTTCAATGAAGTTTGTTGTAAAGGCATGCATGTTAAAGACATATGCATTATAAAATCCTGCTTGGTAATAATAAATGCACCTAACTGCTGCGTCGTAATAGCATTCATGATAACTGCCGCATTGTAGTGGCTGTTTCCCGTGCTGGATACGTGACTGCGGGGTAGAAGGTGTATGTGCTGCCTTCCCATAAAAACACGTGTTGGCGGTCCTTTAAGTCTTAATATGTATGGCAGTGCGGCAGCGGCACCACCAGTATATTGCTGAGGCTGTGACTGCTGTGCTATCACCAGTGAACAGTGGTTCCCTGGCAGCTGCTACGGTGCATTATCGGTCTGACCACCAAAGTTGTGATACGGCAGTCGGACAGTCACACCGGTGTGGCAGTGACTGGACTGCCACCACCACACTCCCACTAGTCTGGCTGTCCTTAGACTACAGTTAGGCCTTTAGGGTCAGGTAGACTGCGATCTCATCCTCATTTGCAGAATCAATCTGTTTGCAACTAGACAAATGCTTTTTCAAATGTACAAATTTTGTTTTGGTACCTTGTTACTGAATCACATTTTGTATTTGCGATTCGGTATTTGGAATGGGCGTGTTTAAGTTGTCCCTGCTGAAAACTGAATTACATGGTATGTATAACTGTTTTGCGACTGAATTCCAGTCACAAAACTGTAATACTTTACCATCAGTTTAAAACTGGTGGTAACCCATTCGCCAAGGGGAAAGGGTTCTCAAGGGACCCCTTTCCTTCTGAGAATATAAATAAAAATATTTTTATAAGAGCAAGCAGTGGTCCCACAGACCACTTCCTACTCTTAAAAAAAGAAATTTTAAGGTTTCATTTTTTTTTTTGGTACATCCTGTTTTCCTTTAAGGAAAATCGGCTACAAAAAGGTGGTGTATTAAAAAATAAACAATCACAGGCATGGTGGTCAGCAGGCCATCATCCCTGTGATGGCTGTGATTCCTAAAGGGTCGCAAACCGCGACCTACCTGATAATATTCAAGCATGAGGAAGGTTGATTTGCGACCCACAGATTTAAGAATCCCTAAATGAAACTGTAAGAGTTTCATACATTAGGAATACCGATTTCCTAATTGCGTTTCGGAGAGATACCCCATTAGGAACATCGGTATTCCTAATGTTTGTACATCTGGACCATTGTTATTACGAATTAGAATTGTTCTAGGTTTATCCGCATCCGAGGGGGAAAAGAATGAGTCAGGCTTGCTGGAGTTTGAACTCTTGAGATACAGTCAGCCCTACGGGGCTCCCTTACTGGCATGGAATAGATGTCCTTAACATTGGCATAATAACCACGGGGCATCCAGAGGCAAAGTGCGCATTGCAAGAACATATTGCAGAACGTCTTGCATTTGCAGGCTTACAAATTCACAGACTCTGCTGCGTTTGGTTAAGTGGCAGAGTGTTTTTGGGGTTGTCCAAGCTTGGCATCCCCGCTCACCTCAATCAGCGCACAGTGCGTTGTTGGCTAAAGCCGGTGGTCTGCTGCCAGGAATGGGTATTCAGGTGCCCTTTTGGGAGATCCCTATTGATGTGAGGGAGGCGAATGGGGCAAAAGTTCTTTGAGCAATGTTAGATATTTGATGCCTAGGGTGTGGGGGATTTAAATTGAGCCCACTGCAGAGCGAAGGTTTCTGTAGTGACCTTTACATGGATTGATAAAGCCTTTTGAGGTAGTCTGTCTGGCCCGTTTGCCTCGTCAGTTTGTTAAAGCATTCATTAATTTATGCGAGCACGCATCCATTCATTCATTCATCCATTTTTGCATGAATGCTGCGCAACTGCCTGTAGTGTGGCGGCAGGCTATGTGCTTAATTCTGTAGGAACGTGCTGCAGTCACGTTGCCAATCGCATTTATTTTCGTTAAACCCACAATTGAAACGTTATCCCCCCTAACTACGCAAACAAGGCCCACGCTCTGCAGACTCATACCGAGGCAGGCCTGTGGACGGGAGCCCCGCCCCGCCGCTCCGAGGAGGGGACCCTCGGCTGTCGAGACTCTTCGGCATACATATCGGTGCCTCTCGGAAGGGCCCCGGGGCTATGAAACCCGAGGCCTGCCTCCGTCTCAAGTTTTACTTCCCTCCTCACAATTCGCCTCGGGCTACCGGAGCTGTCGATCCTTTCCTTCTCCCTCGCCCCTCCCGCCAGTGATAAAAGTATTAACAGTAAGAAGGGGAAAAAAATAGCTGCGCCCGTTGCAAGCATATTCAAGTGCCAGCAGGTTTATCCGTGTCAGCTGAGGCCTGCTGGCTCATGGGAGGACACTAAAAGTATGAAAGGTTGTTATCGCGCCCATGCCGACTCATCCTTGCCCCGCGCGGGCCCGTCGGTTCCCACAGCCTCGCGATGAACCCGTTCCTGTGCGCGGAGGCCCACGCGCCATCTCTGGGATACCCTCGGCGTGCGCGAGACACTGCATGTCTTTAGGGCGCAACACAGAAGAGCGAGTTTCGAGAGCAGTGTGGTAGTGTAGGGAGCCAGCCACCTGCCTCGATAGATCTTAAGTTGTGCCTGTGAGTGGGCCGTTATTTTATTTACTCCATACCATTCCACCTCCGCGTGGCCAGTAAATAGCTCATTACCGAATGTGTAAGCGTTAATAAAGGGAGACGGAAGACGCTGAGACAATGAGGATGGTGATCAGTGAAGTGTCATGTCAGGGAGCGTTCTTTATCTACTTCGGGGGCATTTTTGAGGTTACGTGCCTGATCATGTAGCCCACCGTAGTGACCTATTTCTAGAAACATCCCTGAAAGCAGTGATTCAGTGCAGACCGGCTGTGAATGCAGACAGTACTTCCGCGGCAAGCCTGGCGAGTAGCATAGCTAAAGATGAGAAGGAAGAGGGGTAGCTATAGAGGTGACGAAAGTAATTATAATTGTATTGATATAGTAGTTACTACCCCTGATGAGGCATCAAAGCCCTTTTCGGCGAGTAGCACACTATTCTGGAACCCAAAAGGATTAGTGGTGGGTTACTATCGGGAAATATGTGTTAATTTGAGCGGTGGACATGTGAGTGTGGTAGCTGGATTGAATAGGATAATGGAGGGATAGAAGAGGGAAGAGTCTAGAAAGTGTTATTTGGGAGATCATAGCAGTAAGATCAGGTTTGGGATAAGTAGGAGGAGAGATGCAGGAAGAAAGTCTCTAGAAAGGGATTTGGAAGATCATAGTAGTAAAATGGGTTTTGGGAATAGTTGAAGGAGGGACAGATGAGGAAAGAATTTAGAAAGGGTTTTTTGGGAGATCGTAGTAGCAAAATGAGGTTGGGGTCAGCCAGGAGTAATGGAGGAGGGAAACGTCTACAAAGGGTTATTTTAGAGACAATAGTAGTAGAATGAGGTTTGGTGTGAGTCTGAGATTGGAGGTAGATGACATATTGAGAGAGGTATGGGGTGAGACAGAGTAGTGCATTGGAAATGACAGAATAGAAAGACACAAGAAAAAACCCTGAAGCGCCATACCTAGGTCCATCAACTCCTAGGCAACCTGTTTGAATATCCATGATACAATTGTGATAAAATTGAACAAATAACATACCGTGGCTTCTCAAGTATTTCAAGTAATTTCAACAGCCTACAGGTTTTCTCTTACCAACACGGGACACTAGAGCAAGTAAACACCTGCTTAACATTTAATAAAGTTGGTTTAACTTAAACTCCCAAAGACCAACCTTTTCGAGGCCACTTGACTCTCCGTTCGAAAAAAGATATTTGGGAAGTGTCCACATTGCTAGTATCAAGCTCAAGAGATGCAGCACACAACACAGAAACCTGAAGCCCAGTCTTGTCAAGCTACTGCGACAGACTAAGTTCCAGTTCAGTAAGCCCAGATGACCCCTCTCTTCTCATTCTGTACTGATTAGCAATGTTTCACTGTAAAGAGCACTGCTGCTCCACATCTCTCAGGTCTTGTTCAAGGCTTGAATCTTCCCTTACTTTGTACTGCACTCCGTTGATTTTCAGCTAGTTTTATGTTTATTTCAGTTGATAGTGCCTGCACTACAATCCCCATCGTTGACCTCCAGCCTGTGACCGATTATACAGCTGTCACTGAAGGCAAGGGTGCTTGTTTGTAGCCTTGGCTACACCTAGCGGCACTAGGTCATGAGTCTTCTGGTTCAGCTGCGGACTAGCTTGTCACACAACCGCCTCTGAGGTGAACACAGCTTGCATCTGTCAGAACAAGATGTGACGTTCTCTATTTGTTGGGCATGAATGGCTCGGTTTTGCCTGGTGCTCCTGTGGATGCCCAGCGACGCGCCCTTTAAAAAGTTGCACATTTACAGATGCAGAGTAATTGTATAGGACACAGCCGTCGAAAGAGGACTGGTCATGATTGCTAGGAGTTGCACCTCAGGCCAAGACGATCATTCATCTCTTTTGAACTCCTGGCCTGCTACTTTAGTGTACTCCTGTGGGCCCAGGCTCTCTGCAGCCATCTTCATGTGAGTGAAATCAGTGCCCTGCCAAGACCAATTTGCTGCACATGCTCAGTGTGCACGGGGGAGCAGAAACAGTAATTTCACCTTTTCTGGTGCGCATGAGAAGTACGAAATAAAAGAACACAAAAGATGGCAAAGTGGACAGGGCATGAGATGGACAAATGAGAGTAATAAATGGCGGTAAATAACTGGCAGAAAAATAAGAGCTGGGATTACTCAAATGACCAAAATAAATTGTAGGAAATGAACTCCGGTAGAAGAGGGGGGCATAAAAGGGGAGATAGAAAATGGCGGACAAAAAAAACGCAAAAAAGTTTCAAGGAGATTAAAAAAAAGCAGCATCTTTACAGTATCTTAGAGAGGAACACTAACGAGAGATGGCGGGACGGATTTGATATACCAGACATATATGATTTATTAGTTAGAGATTCCAATAAAGGATTACTTACATTTAAAGAATTTAGCTACTACAAAATAACAAAGTTTAAGGTATTTGCAGCAGCCAAATCGGTTTGGTCTATGGTCCGGAAAAAAATCAGATTTATTTTTGAGTGTGTGTCTCATTTATTGCCTTTGAGAGTACAATCTGCTTGCCCACACTACCACAAAAGAGAGAATTTAGGTTTGTTACTTGTGCCTCTGTAAGACAATAAGGGTTGCCTGGACTGTCAGCATAGTATCTGTAGTTTTTGTCGCTTTATGACGCCAATTCTGATGTCGGACGGACCGGAGTCCATCAGACATCGGTTGCGAACTGGAACCGAATGACCTCCTGTTGTCTGTTCCAGCCCCGCAAGTATGATGCATCTGAATTTTAAATAATTCTCCTCCTGAGCAATTACTCAAGCAATATCCTGAGATCAATTCACAAAGAGCAACCAATAAATATCAAAACAAGTCGGAACAAATCAATCCAGTGTATTTCAAAAACTTCTTCTTTATTTTTCTTCTTTTCCAGACACTCAGTACTTTTTCTTTTCTTTTCCTTTGCCAACACGTGTTTCGTCCTAACTAAATATAGTTAATGGACTTCGTCAGGGCAATGAATATCTTTACTCTATAGTATTGGCGAGACCTCAGACGATCACAAATTGAGAGTTCCTTCGTAGGACGATGTCCACTAGGTACCATCTCTTCTCATTATCTTCAATATCTAGACGCCGATTACACCAGGACCCCCTTGAATCGAGGCACATATATGTTTTACACGACTCTATGTGACTTATCCTTGAATATTGAAGATAATGAGAAGAGATGGTACCTAGTGGACATCGTCCTACGAAGGAACTCTCAATTTGTGATCGTCTGAGGTCTCGCCAATACTATAGAGTAAAGATATTCATTGCCCTGACGAAGTCCATTAACTATATTTAGTTAGGACGAAACACGTGTTGGCAAAGGAAAAGAAAAGAAAAAGTACTGAGTGTCTGGAAAAGAAGAAAAATAAAGAAGAAGTTTTTGAAATACACTGGATTGATTTGTTCCGACTTGTTTTGATATTTATTGGTTGCTCTTTGTGAATTGATCTCAGGATATTGCTTGAGTAATTGCTCAGGAGGAGAATTATTTAAAATTCATTATATAGACAAAATCCTTTTGCCTATCTCTACAGTTTATGACAAGGGACTGTATCTCAACCTTTGAGCAGTACTAAGCTAGATAGACCTTTCATCTAATAGGAACACTATAAGCGCAAAAAGCCCCTCTTGTCAAGTTGTTAAATTATCTAGGATGCATCTGAACCCTGTTCGGTCACAATCCTCCTATTCTTTACAATGGAAGCGTGCATTCCGAACAGAATGAATGCTTTCATTGTAAAGAGCAGAGGTGCAGTTCATCCCTGCACCCCGTGCAGGTGCCTGCCACTGGGTGCAGGGACTAACAGGGGGGGGGGGGGGATGGTGCCCCCAAGGCTGCCATTCGGAGGCCTTGCACCAATGGGGGCCCCCAAAGTAGGATTCCGACAGCCTTTTTGTGTCTGAAAGGCCAATAAAGATAGGCTGTGGGAATCTTTCATTTGAATCCCTCTGCTGGAAAGAGCTGCCCGAGGGATTGATGGAGGATTTCTGAATGGAAGCCAGGCTCTCCGAGCCTGTCTCAATCCATTCAGAAATCCGGTTCGGATTCCTTTCTGACCGACCCCATCGAAATGGGTCGGTCGGAAAGGAATCCGAACAGCTGATTCCGATGCGGTCGTAATGGTTCCGACCGACGGTCGGAGACGTTCCAACCACAGCGGAATCGGCCCTTATGTAGAGAACCAGGTTCCTACAGTTTCCAACCAGAGACTTACATTCCAATCATGTCTTATCCATTCAAATAAATTATGATTTCCCCAGTTTGTTCTGCGTCCCTTTCCCTTAATGTCGTTTTGAACCAAAATCGAGAGCGCTTAGAAACAGGCAAGAAGCTCTTCTTATGCTGCATATGCAGGCACTGGCTGGCTGATTAAGCATGCCACAAGAGCTTTCCCATAATGTGTTCTTGGTTCATTCGTTCTTGTGCTGGCCTGGCCCCTTTTAAGTGGGTTGTTAGGCGCACTACCGCCCCTAAGCAATATTGCAAAAAGATAACGGGGTGGGATTTGTTGGGTGTGTTTTGCTTTGTAATCCTGTCGCTTGTACACGAGATCTTTCGGTGATCCTTCGGCACTAGCGCTGAGCTGCTGGGCCTCTTTTCTTGGCACTTGCCAAGTGTTTATTCTTCCAGTGCTAGGCGTGTGCCACTGGAGCAGGGTTAACTCTCTCGATGCTGTGCAGGTCGTCACTGTGTGCCGCCTTAGTACGGAAGCCTATTTTCTAAGACGTGTCATTTTAAAGTTAAATTCAAACATTGGGCATTCACTTTCCTCACCCTTCCTGGCCGGCCTTGTGCTTTGCACTCTCCTCCCGTCATTCTTTGTCGGGTGCATGTGACTGACGCGTGTCTACATGGGGAAATGTGATGCTTGTCTGCCATGGGCGTGTGAAAGACAATAAGGCTGGGAAACAATGTGTGTGTGTGTGTGTGTGTATATGTATATATATATATATATATATATATATATATATATATATATATATATATATATATATATAATGTGCGGAGGGCATGCATGTATATTTGTGTGTACTGGAACTGATCTCTTCAGCGTTTTCCGGTAGCAACAAAGCATGTTTCCAGAATTATCCTTCCGTTTAAAAAATCAGTGCATTGTAAAAGTTGCAGTTTTTGTTTATTTTATACCCGATGGGCTAACATAGCTGTCAAAAATGACAACTTAATTTAATCCAAAAAGTGGAGACATGGTGTACAGCAGACGTGAACCAGCCTGTGAAAACCTACACATGTTAAGGGGGGGGGGAGAGGGGGTGTATACGCCTGCTTGTGTGTCGTAAGGGGCTTAGCCTGGAAGGTATGGAGTGCAGTTGAGCGTGTGTTCGTGGGGGAGGTGTCACGTGGGTTGCATTTGAGGATCTGCATGTGTGGGAGGGGTTACCCTGTGCCTTATGCAGGAGCGAGAAGGGCCTGTGCGGGAGATGAATGAAGTGTGTGAGTCAAGATGGGGCAGGTGTCCGTGGTGGGTTAGGTGTACGTGAGGAGCCCTGTGCCTTATGCAGGAGCGAGAAGGGCCTGTGCGGGAGATGAATGAAGTGTGTGAGTCAAGATGGGGCAGGTGTCCGTGGTGGGTTAGGTGTACGTGAGGAGCATGACGAAGGCCCCTGGAGCGGTTCCGTGAAAGACTGAAAACTATTGCAGTGAAAGTGTGTGTGTGTGTGGGGGGGGGGGGGGGGGGGAGGATGGGGGGTGAATGAGATAAACAGACACTGAAATATCCTTGCTGTAGTAAGCCGGAAGTGCCCATGTCGCCACCTTTCTGCACTTCCTTCAGTGTGCACTTTGGTTCACTCCCTGGACAAGTGTCTGCTTGGTACTTGGATTATCACGTGTGTTTTAGTGCACACCGTGATCAGGCATGTTACTAAAGCGGAGGCACATACCCGTTTCTAGAGCTGGCTGTACAAGATAATGCCTTTTCCAGGTGTACTTCATGTTTACAGCTCTTTATGCATCCTGCTATTATATTTGGTAAACTGGCCAAGAACGCAGTTAATTAAACTTAAATTACAGGAACCTTCGTCAGCAGAGTGTTCTGGACCTTTCTGCGGAAATTGAATCTTACAGTCACACTCTTTAAAGGAAGACGCAGGATCACAACGTTTTTGTAGAAGCCGTGCAGGTGCCAGCACATTTAACTACCGGGTCCGCAAACAAAACAGACACATGTTTGTGCTGCTTGCATATTTCCAACCCAGCAGAAACGTTTAAAGTGCTTGAATATTCGGCTTAATTCAGTGAGACAATTTAGAATCTCGTGTGTACTGCTATTTTCCCTCATTGTTATTCAGCATTCACTCTGCTAAGCATACGATGCCTTTAGTTTTTCTTTCACCATGTTTCCTTTCAAACTTGTTTTCTTCTGTTGGCTTAATTGTCACACGCTGACTGTGCCCTCAAGACCATTGCATTCTATTTGTAGAAAAACTTAAGTCATCATATGCACAGCAAAGTGAATGCTGAATTGAAATGAGGGAAAAGTACTACACACAAGATACTATACATTATGAGTAGTGACTTAAAGGAAGTGGTGCAAAGCAGTGACTGCAAACTGGGCTCGTTGCTCCCTCACAATCGGGGACCAAAGTTAGTTGATCTTTTTAGCTTATAATATAAAGCATTTGGTAGAGCTGATGGACACTTATATGTGTGATGCAAATTGTCATGAATTCAGTGATGTAAATGACAGTTGTTACTCACGCGGGTTAGGGTGGCTGGTCCCAAGATCCACAAGGAAAACCTGCTAAGGCAGAGGAGTGCCGCCCCACTGCTCTGCGAGTAGTAGAAAAAGGAAAAAAAAAGAAAACACTATATTAAGCCAGGAGACATTGACGGCATGACTTAGGAGTAGTACACATAGTGAGTGACCAGCCAAGGTCAGTCCATTGGGACTGAGGGGCCACGCCCCTCCACCTTTTGCCCCTCAAGAACACTGCACTGTTCATATTAGGTCAGGCAGCCAGGAGCCAGACATGCGCTTAATGTGCAGACTCCCGCTGCCTGAGCTGAACTTTGCTTGACTGTGGTAGTCACAGCTCCTGTGGGCATTATGTCCTCAGCTCAGCAAAGGTTCCTGAGGCCCTCCCCTAAGTGATGAGGGGTAGCGTCACTGATTGCCTCGCACCTGGTCGCTTCAGTTTTAAGCCTTGAAGCACCCATGGTCGAGTGTCAGTCAGTGACACCTCATCACAGAGTGGGGTGGGTTCAGCAGTCTCACTGACCCCATCCTACTCCGCGATGACTTTGGAACCCTAGGTCAGCAAATGAGGGAAAGCAGCAGTCCCAAGCCTCCTAGAACCTCCGAGACAGAGGTGACTGCAGGGAAGTGTGTGTTTTCTTTTAAAGTAATGTTTGTTGCATGCATGTATGTATGAATGTTTCGTAAAGAGTGTTGTGAATGGATGTGTTTGTGTGTGCAAATGCATGGCTGTGAGTGTTGTGTGCATGTGTGTCCCGTCTGCCCCCTCCCTCCAAATCCTACCGGCCGCCACTGAGTGACAATTATTTTTTGGGCATTTAACTCATTTTTATTTGAAAAAGTGAGAATAGCTTAAGCCACCTGTGGAGCTTTATCGGGTAATCATAGTTGCTTTAGGGAGGTTGACAAACAGGATACAATGTGAATGGTTTGGTGGGTTCCAAGGTTGAAGAGATGAGCCACTGAGAATAAACTTGAATGCTCCTAAGGGGGAGGGCAGTGGCCTTGAGATGATCTTTGAGGGTGCTCCTGTGCAGTTCCAAGTAACGAAGCAGGATTTCCAAACATGTAAAAGGAATGGGGATGGGGCATAGCTATGTAACTATTTGCAGTCTGCAGTGATCTTGCTGCAGAGTAGCAGCGGAACTCAGTGAGACACAGCGAAGAAAAGGTTACAAGTTGCCTTAAAAGCCAAGATAGGTAGAGTGAACTAGGATCTGGAGCTGGCTGTTAATGGTTGATTCCAATGGCGTGAGGTCGGCTGGTGGTATGGCTGATTGAACAGCAGTCCTTGTTTACAGAGATGGCTGCTTACCCTTGGACAGTGAGGTGGTTAAAGGAGGAAGCCTAGGACTAGTGCCGGGCTATCCTTGTGTGGTTGGCTTTTTCAGTCTCCCAATTCGCTATGGGTACAATAGCTTTTTTCTTAAGTTTGGACATGTTTTGCGTGTGGGGGCTATAAACACGTTTACGTTTTTTGCTGTTACGTTTTTATTTTGACTAGATTTGAAGGCGTTTCCACGTCCTGAAGATCTAGCGATTGGCGAGTTGGGTGACACACGCATGTCACTCTCATGGAAATTGTTGTGAGGGAAAGATTGTTTGGAGATACTAAGTCCTGGGTGGTTGACCTGTCCCTCCTGCTGGCATTGGGAAGAGCCTGTTACCCAGGGCTTGGATCGCAACCCGTCTCTGCAAGGCCATCCTTTGAGTGGCAGGAGGATTGTAACTGTAACAGTGGCCAAGGCTTTCAGCTAGGGGGTCCCGCAGAGACAGACTGACGAGATCCACATCCCCTGCTAGTTGTGGCTCTGTGAGCAGGGCCGAGCGTAGGAATTATGACCTTACAGCTGCCGACCTCTTGTGCGCTCAGTCAGTGTGCGCAAATAAATACATAAACAATGCTTTTTTCCACGTTGATGAGACACAGTGAACACGGACTGTCTCGCCTGCTGCTGGGCTGAATGGTGAAGCTTGGAAATATTCAGGATGAAATGTTAAAGCAGCATAGTTCTGCAGACTTCTGTCCGACCCACCTTTATACTTTCAGGCCATCCAATAAGAAGGAAGAACTAAATGCTGTATTACCATCATCCACTCAGAGTGGCGATGCTAGACCCAGGCTGTGCTAGAGATTGTGTTTTGAGGCGGGTCGTGACATCATTTTAAGCAGAGAATTTTTAGTACTCCAGGAAAATACATCCTCAAAGATCTGTTGAGTGTCATTTACATTTTGCTTCTGCCCACCACAGAAAACCTAAGGGGGAAGTGGGTCAGCTCATTTCATCCATTGGCCATCTTGCACAGTGGAGTGTCCTTCAGTGCAAAGGCTGGTGTGCCTGGTTGCTGGAACACTTAGTCATGTTTAAAATGTGAGCGTTTTTTTCGTATGATTGCATAATAATAAATAGCCAGCTTGCCAAAGCCACACGAATTGGCTTTGCCAGTGCTTGTTGAAGAGTGCAATGAGTTTGAAGTGAGCGCCCTAGTTGTCTCATAGATTGAATTACTTGCCTCCCTAATGCATTGAACTGACTTCTCAGAGATGAATATAGCGATCTTGCGTTTAAAGACATCAGAAGCGTTCTTGCTGAATTTGTTACAAATACAGAGAATTAGGGGTTTTACCATCAGATAAGAAGAATGAGAAATGTTCATTACAACCCTTCTCTGCCATAATTTTCCTGAAATAAGCTTACAAATACCTTGGCTATCTGCATTATGAAGAATGGAGGTAATTGGATAAATAAGCTTTTACTAGAAGGACATTTGCACTTGGTACAGGAACATACATGGGACCAAATACATTTATCAAGAACAATTAAGAATTTAATGAAGTAAGGCTAATGGAGGGTGCAAGTTTGGCATCCGCTGTGATAACAGTGATTGCTGCGCCTGTCAGGTGCGAAGGATGTCCGTGTCTTGGAAGCCAAACAAGACTGTCCCATTCACTGTTCCCACCAGAAAAGGTGGCATGGAAGGCTGGCCATTCGCAAAGGTGATGTCTGGTGTTGTGTGTGCAGGCTGTAGAAGATGGCATTGATGCATTGTAGTCAGTTGTTCTCTGGGGTAGCAGTGTATGGCTTTGAAGCGTGACACCCAATCCCTTATTTTAGGAGGAGAAGGGAATGGCCTTGTCAGAATGCAATAAATCCCTTCAGTGGTTCAGGTGGAGCACGAGATGTCCCATTACTTCATCTAAAGCGTATACCCAAAGTACGGCCCGGGGGCTGCATGCGGCTCTCCTGACCTTTACATGTGGCCCCCTGGTCAACAGGAGCACTAGGCTGCTGTGTACTCGACTCCTCACCAACAATAAAAAGATGTTAAATAAGCAGGCAAGCATTTAGTTAAAGGTTAATTTGTGTTAAACTAAGGATGCAACTCGAGAGTCTTCTTTACTTTAGAAACTCCATCCTTTTTAAACACATCTGGCAGCAAAAGTGTAAACATATAACAGTATCTTCAACATGCATATTTAATTAACATGCAGAACCTTTTCAGCTTAGTACAACTGATTATGTCACTGCATTTAGAACTGCTAATTTAAAAGTGATAGGCTTTAAACATGAACCTGGAAACCATATTTCTTCTCCCTACCCTGACAACAATGCCATAAGTGAACTAAATGACACTGGGAAAGAAAAAATTAGAGTGGAACGTTTATGCATACCCATCGGAAGCAAGCCCAGTCAGAGTATCAGAACTACAACTGGAAAGCACCAACCAGAAGGAGGGTTCCTCCCAGAAACCTTTTTCAATGTCTAGGGTTCATAATGGCTGTGAGACCGTAACAATATGTATGTAACTACTTACAATCATTCAGCTACCAATTGCCGTTATGTGCAAATGCATGATAATGATTTAAGATGTCAATTTGTGATACGTAATGTAAAAATCCCAATAAACAAATTTAAAACAAAAGTGAACTAAAGAGGCAAGTTGGCATGTGGCCTTTGTGTGGCCTGGGTTCCTAATATACTTCAACAACATTATAATTCATTAAATGAAACCCAAAAGAAGGTTTTGTACAGCACACATCCTCAAGCCTTGTATTTCGAGGTCCGCTTATATGTGATAATGAATTGAAAGGAGGGAAAGTGGGAAAAAAAATACTTACCTATGAGTACACAATTTAGTAAAGCGAGGAAGCTGGGAATAATCCCAGGTTTTGTTTAATTAATCCACTAGAAGTATATGCTTTGCTTCCTCTATACCCACCCTACTGCCAATCCCCATCCAACCTCGTCGCCCGACTGCCACTGCGCTGGCATCAGTGAGGCCCTCAGTCACATCACACACCAAACATTTTGTCCCCTGGGAAAATTTCCGCAAGTACCCATGGTCTAAAGTGTAGGAACAGAAGTCTTTTGCACAAATCTCTAAATCTCTTTGGTATGGGAGTCGATGGCCTCTGGACATGATGATTCATCTTCTCACCTACTGAGTAGATGCTTTTTGTAAAAGGCACAGGAGCAGATGGCCTCGGTCCACGAAAATTCATCCCTTCCATGAAGTAGAAAGAAGTGGACCCCCCCCCCCCCCCCCCTAAGACACTCATTCTCTTCTTTAATGAGTCAGAGAAGGCAACCTTGACACGAGACGCTCAGTCCCTTCCATGAAGTAGTAGTTGAGATGGTAGTCATCTTGAGGAGGTTGTATGATATCGAGATAACTAAAACTCATGTGTGCACCTCCATTCTTGTGATACCAAAAAGCACAGCAGCACCATCATTGTTTGCATCTAAATATGTGCAAATAAAGGCGCGACTGTGCTCCCAAACCTGTTTTACTCTTTATTTCTCCAGTTCAAAATGGACAAGGGGAATTTACGGGGCAGGTCAGTGTTTCTGGTTGCTCCTCAGAAGCCATGTGTTACACACACAGATTTTGTCTTATGGAAGCCTCTGCTTGACAAGAGGTTTTACATTTGCTTTAACAGGGTACTTAGACCTCCTCATGAGCAGTGTCTGCCATGTGGCCTGTTGCTTTAAAAAACTAGTCGCTCTGGTGTAGAAAAAAATAATAGTAGGATGGAAAAGATTTTTGCCTCCCTGCCAGGAATGCAGGAAAAACTGGCTGAGCAACCCAGCAAGGCAAACAAGGATAGCTGTGCTTATTAAGTAGAAAAATAAATCACCATCCTTAATGCGTTTAATTAACTAGGGCCAGTTTATTTGCAGAACATGATTTCTTAATATATACCTGCATGAAGTGTTTGGCCCGCTACTTCTCTTTTGCTTAGTATTTCATGACCTGCTACTTAGAAGGGCCTGGGCAATGCATCCTTCCATAGGTTGCAGCGTTGCTGTTCATAACTTACTCGAGTCAGGCAGTTTCTGCTTCAAGGGTAAATAATAATCTGCTTTGAACAATAAAACTTGCACTCAACAATAGCCATTTTAGGCAACCACTCTTTTTATCTCACAACGTACAGATATCACCACACTGGTAAATGCACCTTTTTTTTCAAATATGGAGCCAGGTGCAATAGAAGATACATCGTGATTTGGCCGGGGTCACATCATCTGCTCAAGTTAGGAAGCGAGGACTAGGGCCCAGGATAACCACAGGAGCTCATCTGCTCTGAAGTCCTTTGAGCTTTATGTGACATTGTACTGTCCTTTGACTCCATCATCCTTAAGGTCTATGCAATCCTTTCTTATCCACAGTCTCTCAGACCTCTTCAGACATTGTCAGCAAGGTCCTTGTACTCTGAATTATGGGAACTACTCTTCTCTAGGGCTTAGAATGTAAAACTGCGGGGTTTCCAATTACCTGAGTGCTGTCAGGACCCCATTTCCAGTTTGGCCTTTTTGTTTGACAGCCTGTTGTGTTCTGGGAGTTGTAGTCCAGGATTGATTCTATGGAGTCGCTTACACTGACATAGCAGTGATTTGCTAAAGAAAAGCCCAGAACCAGAATATTGTATTATGATCACAACAAGCTAGGTGCTACCTCTCGAGACGAGCACTGGCAAAGCTAACCAGTCCGACTGTGGCAAGCATGCAGTGTTCTTTAATGTATTAATGTATAGCAAAAAAAGAAAGAAATTGGCAAATAATGTACTAATATGAAAATGTGGCCTAAAAGCCCAGGCACACCAGCAGTAACACTTATATGCACTCTCTTTGAGGTGGCAGTGTATTTGTGATCAGGCAATATGCCATCACTCACAGTGCAAGGCAGCCAGTGAACAAAGTGGGCTGACCCTTTGCTTCGTAGTGTGTCCGGTGATTGGCAGAAGCAACATGTGACTTAAACTTCAGCAGACGAATAGATTAATAAAGCTGTATTTTTATCATGTTTTCTTTGGAGAACATGCAGCTGGGTGAGACCCAAAAAGGCAACACTTTTTGTAATGCCTGGCATTGGAGCAACATCTTTCCCCACAGAGCGGCACAGATCTACTGTTGTATGCAGCTACAATTTCAAATTTCTTTGCATCACAAACGAGGCCCTCCACATAGGGAAGCCAATACTACTCTATGGGAACTATAAGGCCTTCCGCAAGACTGGCCCACAAACTTATTCACAGCAGCATTGCTTCACCCCTATGCAAAGTTCATTTGAATCATAATCTCAGATTCCTCCTCTCTCCTCTGGAGCTCCCATCCATTTCATCTCAAAAATACCAACATATAAGGAATTTGAAGAAGGACCTCTAATGTCACCTCTTCTTTGCAAACTCCCTGATCTGACATGAAAGTCACCACAGAATATTTTTAGAAACTTATTGAAGAAGGAAGGTGCCTTTACCTCCATTTGTTTCTTCAGCCAGAGAAAACACAGTTCCTGTTTAACCCCTTCGCTGCGGCGGGAATTCCGCCGCAGCGCTAAGGGGGTGGGGCAGCCGAGCGGTGCTCGCATGCTCGTGACGGAGCCGCTCCGTCACGAGCCGCGGTTGAGCTGTGCTCGTGACGGAGCGGTTCCGTCACGAACGCGCCCGCTCAATGGAACGCTCAGCGCAGGCGCGCCGAGCGGGCCATGACTGAACTGCTCCGTCATGAGCACAGCTCAACCGAGGCTCATGACGGAGCGGCTCCGTCATGAGCATAGAACGGGTTAATTGTAATCTAACCTATTGTTTTGTAAATACCTTGTCTGCTCCCTATTTGTGATTTTAGTATAGTATGTTGACATGCTACTGCTACTTTTGGAATTAATGGACTTGCAAAACGCTGGAGCTGAAGCAGAGACTGGCAGGCAGGCAGGCAGGCAGGCAGACACAGACACAGACAGATAGGACCCAGTCGGGAGTTATAGTTAAGACACGTTTATAAAGGAAATCGATTTTTTTTGGATTCCTAATAACGTTAGTGGCTTTAGACAAATCTTCAAAAACCTTTCCATAAGAAATCTTGCTCTCTTGCCCTCCTTCCTGGAAAGTTTTGGGGTGATCCGCCAAATGGGGGCTGAGAAAAACACGTAGTCCCAAAAGAAATTTTAAGCTACCCAGTGATTCAGAAAAAACGGCTGAATGGAATTAATCTGAAATCTAGTTATTTACCCAGATAGCATGCTTTTTTTTGTCATTCGGTGTAAGTCCGTTCAGTAGCTTAAGCTTTTGATAAATGAAAACTCAAAATGTATGTATATTTCACACCGCTGACCACCAAGGAGTTCCGCAGTGCCACAAGCTCAAAACACTGATCCCTTGTCACCCTTGTTTTGAAGAAAATCACTTTCAGAGAATGCACAGGCATATTTTCACGAAACCTTCACCTTCAGTCATTTAACCCCTTGCGTGCGGCGGGAATTCCCCGCCCATGCTGACTCCGCCTTGCGCGGGCGGAGTCATGACGGAACGGTTCCGTCATCAGCACAGCTCACCCGTAGCTGATGACGGAACCGCTCCGCCATCAGCATGCAAGGGGTTAAACTAAACTGTCAGAAAAATGTGATGGTCTAAAGGCATTACAACCATAAGCTTATATGTAGCGGGCAGATCTCTCAATGATGTTGATTAGTCAGTCCTTTTTTCGTCCCGATTGGAATTTATCAGTGTGCCTTTATTTTTGGTATTTTAAATAGCCGAAACCTAGTTCCAAGAAGCAACAGAGAGCGTTATATAGCAGGTGTTTACTGTAGCAATATCAATTAAAACAAATGATGAATATATTTCAGTATAAATTGAGGGGCATGTAGTTGTGACAGTGCTAGATAGGAAAATGCACAAATGTTCTACATCACACGTAGCCACAACTTACTCATTACTTTCATATTTACAGTTTGAGACGCAGGATAATATTTATTTTTGTCCAAGATCACAGGATTTTGGTCACGTGCGGAAGCCGTGATTAGAAACAACGTGCTTGGGATGTTAAACTAAGCCAGTAAGACACGTTACTGTGAAAGAACATTGACGCTCGGGAGTCGCCTATGAGATTAACTCGTGCTATTTATTTCCTTTACAAAATAAAGCGATCTGATCAATTTGAGCATGAATTATGCTCCTGTTTCTGGAAAAAAATGTTTTTTTTTCATTCTGATAAAAATAAGCTAACCTGGTGTAGACATTGTAAATTGTCAAAGAATCATTTGAAGGAGAGTTGGGGGCTCCCACCTGCCAAAGCCACACGTTTTGGAGACAGCAGCGAGGCCAGTACAAACACAGATGTCTCTGAAAGTACGCGTGGGAGGGGGCCACTTGTGTCCCCAGTGCACTCTGCACACACGTGTTATTTCTAGCCCCTAAAGTGGGGAACAGACAAACGTACTGTGATTTACGTTGGCAAGGTCTGCAACCTTTAGAGCAGGGGTCTCCAACCTTTTGTGTAGTCAGAGCTGCTTCTGGCCAGTGAGCTACTGAACCCAAAGCAACTCACGCATTTTTCTGAGACCCCCCCCCCCCCACGCCCAGTTTCATTGACTTTAAGCCTAATTTCATCAGAGCCCATACTGTGCATTTCTGCCCTCCGTTTCACTCGTTTTTTGTGCCTTTCTCCCCTCTGTTTCACTCGTTTTCCCCTTGTTTTTTGTGGCCTTCTTTCTGTTTCACTCATTTTTCCCTTGTTTTTTGTGCCCTTCTGCCCTCTGTTTCACTCGTTTTTGTGGCCTTCTGCTCTCTGTTTCACTTGTTTTCCCCTTGTTTTTGTGCCCTTCTGCCCTCCGTTTCCCTCGTTTTCCCATTGTTTTTTGTGCCCGTCTGCCCGGTTTCCCTCGTTTTTCGTGCCCTTCTGCCCTCTGTTTCACCCGTTTTTTTGAGGCCTTCTGTCCTCTGTTGCACTCGTTTTCCCCTTGTTTTTCGTGCCCTTCTGCCTTCTGTTTCCCTCTTTTTTTTGTGCCCTTCTGCCCTCTGTTTACCACGTTTTTCGTGCCCTTCTGCCCTCTGTTTCACTCGTTTTCCACTTGTTTTTTGTTCCCTTCTGCCCTCTGTTTCCCTCGTTTTTTATGCCCTTCTTCCCTCCGTTTCACTCGTTTTTTGTGGCCTTCTGCCCTCTGTTTCCCTCGTTTTTTGTGGCCTTCTGCCCTCTGTTTGCATTGCTTTTCGTGCCCTTCTGCCCTCCGTTTCCATCGTTTTTTGTGCCCTTCTGCCCTCAATTTCCTTTGTTTTATGTGGCCTTCTGCCCTCTGTTTCACTTGTTTTTCGTGCCCTTCTGCCCTCGTTTTCTACTTGTTTTTCGTGCCCTTCTGCCCACTGTTTCACTTGTTTTCCCCTTGTTTTTCGTGCCCTTCTGCCCTCTGCTTTCCTAGTTTTTCGAGCCTTTCTGCCCTCTGTTTCACTCGTTTTCTACTTGTTTTTCGTGCCCTTCTGCCCTCTGTTTCCCTTGCTTTTCCTGCCCTTCTACCCTCTTTTTACCTTGTTTTTCGTGCCGTTCTGCCCTCGATGACGTCACAGGAGTCAGACTCTCACGAGAAGAGTCTGCAGCTCCAGGAGAGGAGCGTCATCCTCTTCACCCGCCCCCACCCTCAGCTAAGCTCCAATTCGAGCAGCTGTTTTGGGTGAGGGCAGCAAAGGCAGCCGGAAAAGTATATAGCCCATGAAGGGCTACACAAGCTACTCCCGGGGTCTCCGCGAGCTACCAGTAGCTCACGATCGACCGGTTGGATACCCCGGCTTTAGAGGTACATAAAGTTTGGGAATGGTGCAGAGGGCTGCAGCGGGGGCTAAAGGTGGTCAAAACCCCGGGCTCCGCTGGGGTGGCGATAAGACAGTGAAGGTCTCTCCGTCAGATCTGCATGACTTTGAAAACTGGCATAGCTTCAGAGGGGTCTTACACCCCTTAATAAATGTATCATTTAGTAAATAGTTGTGTACAGGAGCTTTCAGTTGGGTTTGGTAAGGTGTCAGATATCACATGTAATTTTTAAATATTCAGACAAAAAACACACACTCTTCTGTTTTGAAGGTTTTAAGGGTATTTTTATTTTTATTTTAAATTGTGCTTGTAGTACATACTCCTCCCCAGGGCTTTAAGTGGGTCGGGTCTCACCGCTGCTGAGCACCAGCAATTTCTTAAAGGAGGCCTCGAAACTGGTTCCTATCAAGCTCAGTTTTGTGCCCTGGCACAGGCGGGCCGTATTTTTTCCGGACTGCAGTGACAGCAGGCACACCGATGCACGTGTGCTCTCACTGCTCACTTCTCACTAGTGGAGAAGTTACCGCATGACCTCCTGCCAGGTGAGCATTGTAGGGGAAAGGAAATCCTTTAAAGAGAGTCATTTTCTCTCTGGATTTCCCTTCTCTTTTTGAAACTCAGGAGCAGCAACATTGTCGTTTTGTCACCAGTGCTTTAAGTGGAAGCTTTTTCAATATTAATAAACAAGTCAGAGTTGTGGTTTATTTATCTTATGCACCTAACAACCATTGACTAAGCCAATCGTTCTAACTTGTAGGTATGATGTTACTTGTTGTATCATATATCTAGATGCAATGACATAAACCGCAAAACACAAGTCGGGCGGCACACTATGCTTAGCACAGATTTTTAGCTTACATGTTTTAAGCCAGGCCCTTAATCACATTGGCCACACCCCTTTGAGACACCCCTCCCCAGATTTTTCATCCCACTTAAAGCCCTGCCCCTCACTAGTCGCACTCCTTTCACTTTCCATCGGCCCTAAGCCACTCTCACACACTGCTACTCATGTAATAGTTATCATGTTATGCCAGCGTGATTGTTGGAAAAGTTGAAGCTCACACAACCTGGTCTTACTGATCAAACTACGCCCCTGGTTGAAGAGGAATAACAGCCCATTGAGTGAGATGAGAGGAGAGGAAAGTCAATAGGTCTTGTAAGATCTCAGAAAGTAGATGATAGAGTTTAGCTTCACACATGGAGAGACCCATGTGTGGCAGTTTGTGTAGCGTAAAACGTTTTGCAGTAAATATTCTAAGCATGCTTGGCGATGACACACATGTATTGAAGACTTGGTGGAGCCCTCTTTTCATTTTTCTTATGGGGGTTTCCACTCAAGTCTGCTCTGTGAGGCTTCTGTGCTGAATGTAGTGTGTAAATGCTACTGCAATGCAATAAAGTAAGGCCAACATTTTCAAATAATGAAATTTTGAAAGCCTTTCTATAATAGTAGATTTCATTTTTTTTATTGCAGTGGCAACATTATTTTGCCCTTCTTTTTGGCTTTTTTTCATCCTTGTGTCTAGATTTATTTCAGTGTGTTGATTTTAATCACTAAAAAAACCTTCTGCTGTCTCTGTATCTTGGAGTAACGTATCTGATACAGTAAGATTTGATATCATCCTGGACAGACTATCTCAGAGCTCAGTATGCTTGGTAACTGGTATAGTTGTTGACAAAGAGCAAAACGGTCATGAATGATCTAACTGATGTAGACTGAGGCTTGAAGCACACCATTCTACAAAAAGAGCAATGCAACCGGTCAGGTTGCGCAGTTGCGATCTGCCTTTTATTGACCCTCAACATTGCTCCAATTTCATTTTCTGTACTAGCTGTGGTCTTTAGGCAGCTCAATGCTGAAGCTAATACAGCAGTCTGACCGGCCACTATTTCGGATTCCACTTTCTTTGATAAACCTAGAGACTCTTTAGGTGGGATTGTTGAGAAAACAGGTGTCCACCACTGCTTCCCTGCTGGACCACTGAAGTTGTCATCCCGCAGAAAGTACTTTATTTTTACTATGTCCACTGGAGAAGTGCAGTTTCATGTTGGAGGCCACAGTGCTTCAGTCTAGAGAAAGAGGCTTGTTTCTCCAACACTACAACCCTTGTTTTTGAATCATTAAGGAAGAGCTTTGACTGCTTTAACAGGTCCACCTTTTGAGGAATGATATATATTTAGACTTAGACTGAAAAGGTTATGTACATTGAAACTGATGTGAGACAGTTGAGTTGAAAATAGAAGGAGCTGTGATTAAACCCCAAATTAATATACGGAAAGCAAAGGCTTTGCCAACTCTGCGTTATGCTTAGTGTTTTGCACTGGGCTGCAGCCTCAGGGCAGCACTTTATGCAATTCAAATTGACTTCAATTCAACCACTCCTAAAAAAACTTGGGGACTTTATGACGTTCCCCAAAATATTTCAGGACTGGAGTTAGAGCAGTAAATAAGGCTCCTGGAATATTTGGGGGGGGAAGTTGCTCTTTCCCCTCCTATTCTAGGACTGAAGTTAGAATAGTAAGTTTGATCTCCCAGTGTCCACCACACCCCCTGCTGCCAGGAAGGCGCAGTACAAGGCAAGAAACAGGAACGCGCCCATTCTGCCCTCCCGCAGTAAGGAAGGAGGTAAGCCATGTTGTGACAGCACCAGGAGCCCATGGTGGGGTCTATAACTTCCCAGGTCTAGGTACTGATTGACAGTATCAGAGTGGCTGATGGCTTGAAAAGAATCAGAGCACCATCATCCCAGCGGGCGGCTGTAATTCTGCAAACTAAAGCTCAACCTAGGTCACCAGATCAGAGTCCACATGCCAGGCCAAAAACAACCACGCTTGATAAGAGGTTAGCAAATCTTAGTTCTCTACCGAAACCTGCAGCATGGTGGACCTTTCCAAGTAGGCCATAATAGACTGGAGTTAGACGGCAAGTATAGCCGGGTTTCCTGCCAACCTATGCCTTTAATTTGTGTTGCTGCATTAGGCTTGGCTTCTCTTTGGCTCCACAGCTTTCATTGCTATAAAAATGCACGTAACATTTTGCCTTCTGCACTCCCCACCCCCTTCAAAAATAAATATAAAAAATCATAAAGAATTGTTTGCTTTTCAGGAGGGCTGACTATTCTGGACGGTCTCCAGCTACCTTTGACTACCGCTCACGGCTTGACTTTTACTTTTTGCCTTGTGGGCCTGGGTGGTGAAAGAAAAAAGCCCTTGAATTCGTTGACACCAAGTGTAAAACGTATTTTTCATTTTTCTAAACAAAATAAGACGCCCATTATACATGACTAAATTAAATTGTTCATAGCTGTTGCCAAAATCCTAATATTTTAATGGCTTAACACAGCAATTCAATTTTAGCAGTTAACTACAAAAACATTCTGTGTGACTTGCTGAAATAGTTTATAGCTCTTCAGCTGTTTCCATCTAACATTTGTAGGGAAAGATGTGGGTCATTAGGGGTACACATTTCAGGACTTTTGAGGTTTACAAATAATAATTACAGTTTTTGTTTGAAAGTTTGTCCATAAAGTTATGAGAACTGAATAACTCTCTCAGGTTTGGGCCATTGTTAAAGCTTGAAAGCACGTAATTTTTGGCCAATCACAGTTTGATGAGCTGCTCAAGTCCTAATTGAACAAAAAGGTACAACTCCGTATTCCTGAAGTCCAGGGACTTTATCGTATTGTACAAGATGTCTTAAGTAACAACTAAGTTTGATGCAGTCACAAAATATTTAAGTTCCTCATGTTTCATTGATAGTTTTCGCTAGGTATGGGCCAGGAAAAATATAGTCTTAAACTGTTTCCATTGTGATCCTGGGTTTCCAAAACGTCATGGTTTGGGATACGGATATTGCATGAGATCAAGCGTGAAGATCCTCATGCAACGGAGGAGTCTTGATGTTACCCTGTTTGTTAATGTTAATATGGTTAAAATACCTAGCCACTGCAGTGTGTAAACCGGAGGATCAGAGGGGTGGCACTGGGACAGCTTTGTGCACCAGAAAAGGAAAGTTTGTGTGTGACCCTATAACCGGTACAATGAAGGCCTCATCTAGAGCAAGTTGCACCATCAGCAGGATGCAGCACGGTAACCAAAGGAGACAAATAACCTGTATGCCTTATAGCAAAGGAAGGAGATGGGACATAAAAGGTCATTCACAGAAGACAAACCCAAACCCACATCAGCTCCCACCTGAGGAACCCCACTGGCTCCCCGTACACAAACGATGCCAATTCAAGCTGTTGACGCACACCTATAAAGCCCTTCACAATCAAGGACCTGCATACCTCAACCACTGCCTGAGCTTCCTTTTTCCTGGCCAGACCCTACGCTCTGGTTCTCTCTCCCTCGCTCAGACCACCCGCATCTACCGCAGCAACAGTGGAGGCCGTTCCTTCTACCTCGCCGCAAAATCCTGAAACTACCTTCCCATCCACCTCGGGACACCCCCCTCGCTCCAGGAATTCAGAGGGGGACACAAGTCCTGGCTCTTCCACTGAAGACCCAGGCAGCCGATCCCAGTGCCTGGATACTCTCACGGGTGATAAGTGCGCTCTGCAAATCCTGATTGATTGATTGACTCACTTTCCTCAGGCGTATATCCCAAAGTCAAGAATGCCGTTCCAGAACATGCGTTTAAGATATGAAACTGAAAAATTGATTTTCATGTCTAGCAATGTCATTTAGTTGTAGGCGTGCTTTGAAATGCAATGAGAGCGTGTCCCATCATGCTTTGTAAGTGTTGCAATTAATGACTGCACTCATAAAGTAATTGAACACTGTTGCTAAAACAACAATAACTGTTAAAACAAAGTAAGGCCTGTCGTTTAGGGCTGACAGGGATCAATGCAGAGCAGACGAGTCTGGTGTTCATTCACTGCTGCCTAAGTCCAGGTCTGTGGATACATCTCCCATAAGCAGTTGGGGGAGTATCTTATTGCTCCAGTGAGTACAATCTGTGACATGCTGCAAGCTTGCTAAACTATAGTCTGCAAACACTTTTGATGGTGTAAAAAACTATTTCTTCCTAGCCACTGAGCTCAGGAGCTAGCAGGTTCACGATTAGATCACAGATGTAGACGCCATTATGGAATAATGGGAGTTTATTTTTAATTTTAAAAAAATCTGTGGCCTGTGAGAGAGGCTGTAGCTAGAAGAGTCCTGAAAGTAAGACAACACCAGAAAGTGGGGAGTCCAAATGGACACAGTTCTGAACCGTTTTACAGAAACCTACCATACCACCGATGGCCCAACAGACGTTTATGGTTACATGCCTTTCTTTCATGGTGGTTACATTTAAAACCCTGAAGACTGGTACTGTCAGGCGGTTGCGGATCCTAAGTCTTCAAACAATCATCAAACAACCTGGTCTAAAAATTCCAAATTAAGTCCTTAATCCTTTTCAGGAAAGATAATAGCCAACTTAAACATCGTATGTGAGACCTCAGGGGAGGTGGGTAAACCAATGGATTTTTACTCCGTTTGACTATATCCCACTATGATCCTATTTTTAAAAGAATGGTGTGTGGTGTTTAAATAGCTGTATTTGAAGGGCAATCGGCTTGTTTGTACTTTTTTGTAATTCATCTTTTAAGTTGTTGTGCCCCAACACCCAAGATAGAGCTGGTGTGGTACAATGAATGATTTGAGAAAGCTTGGAAATTTGTTTGAGACATTCTGATGAAAGTCATAAGACAGTCTGCCCGCTGCAGAGACCTCTGAGATTTATGAAGTTTGACAGGGTCCATAGTGGGTTATGCTGGGGTTTGGCAGATGAGGGTCGAAGGATTTGTATTGGGGCTGCAGAAGACTGCAAGGGTGGCAAATTATTGCTTGGAGACGAGAGGGTGCCTGTGGGCGTGGGAGTAGGGACGACTGTGACACCAGGTATAGGATTCAAAGATGGTTTTATTGTAATTGTTCTCTGGGGCTTTGACATAAACGTCTTTCGGTTTCTCAAGGTTAGTCTCTCTCGGGCAAAGGCACTTGGGTCCGTGGCGGTGGTCTTCTCCCTTCTCTCGCTATGGTTTGGTGGCTCCTCACTCCGGTTACTGCCGGCTCCGTTACATGGAAGAGACAAACAAAGAGGGAGGCCGTTATGTCAAAGTCCTCTAGGGGAGGTGCACCAGGGGGACCGGGGGATGTGAGGGTGAACCCAGTGACACTTGCTCGCTCTATATACAGTGCTCCGTGAACGAAAGAAAGGGGGGGGTTTGAAGTGAGGAACCGGGGAGGGAAAAGGTAACGGAAGGGAAGGGAAACCACAGAGGGAAGGGACAAACCGGGAAATGTACACTTTTTACACTCGAGCACTCCGGCTCCCCACCCAGGCTGCCCAATGCCGCCGTACCTGTGACAGCCACACTCCTCCCTCTGGAGTGTGGAACGGCGGTTCATGGGGTCGTTGGCCTACTGGCTTTCCTCTGGTCTCGGTCCCTCCGTCTTCTCCGCGATGTTCCTTCGGGTTCTCTCTTTCCTCGTCTCCTCCGCTCTCCTCCGTACCGCTTACTTCCACCTTCTCCTCCTCCGGGGTGATCACACACCCAGTGTACAGTACTTCCTGTCTTTTAGCCACTCCGGTCGCTCTGACGTCCTTCGGGGGCGGTCCTTCCTCCTCAGATGCGAACGCCCAATTAAAGGAGCCGCTCTCTTCTTCCTCATCGTTCTGTCCGGTCAGACTGTCCTGCCCTCTTTAGTCTGTGAAGAAGGCGGAGATGCAAGGTCAGCAGGGCACGGACTCCACCATTCCCGAGGGGTACGTCTCCCTACTTCGTTACAGTGCCCTAATGTATGGTCTGGACATCCGTCGGGGGATGGAGGGTGCCGGGCTACTTTGTACTTATGGTTTTGCAGGCCTTTGAGGGCTTTCTTGCTTGGATTTGGAGGGTGGTAGAAGGAGGGAAATGCCCTACCAGGGTATTTTGAGTGCACTGTTTGGGGATTTATATAGGATTCACACATCCCTAATAATGTGGAGAAGTGTGGCTCAGGGGTGGAGAAGTGTGGCTCAGGGGTTAGAGGCGGCAGACCCGGAAGCTGAGATCGGCCCTGGACCAGGGTTCAATTCCCCGCCTCGGCGGGTCTTGGGCTAAAAATTCCACGGACTCGATAATTCTCGCTCCGGTGCCTTCTCGACTCACGGGTTGACACTCTGCGACTCTGGGCAATAGCTTGCTTAATCTCCACAA
Organism: Lissotriton vulgaris; assembly: GCF_964263255.1. Classification (NCBI taxonomy): domain Eukaryota; kingdom Metazoa; phylum Chordata; class Amphibia; order Caudata; family Salamandridae; genus Lissotriton; species Lissotriton vulgaris. The sequence continues at coordinate 1,126,674,776 of NC_141693.1, forward strand.
CGGCCCGTCGCGGCGGGATGCCTGGCTTTCCCCTTGTGGAGACCCTGCCGGGGTTATCTCACAGGGGAATACCAGGACGGGTTCCCTAAGCAAGCGCCGGGAAACCCACTGCGGGTAGCTGTGCGCTATATAAGCTCAAATACATTTACATTTACATGTGTGTCCGAACCCGTTCTGTGCCGTTTTGGGGTGCGTGTGCATTGCTGGTCGTTTTGAGGGCTGAGCCCGAGGAAGTTAGTAAATTGTGCTGGCAGTGGAGTGCATGGGGGGCTCATCCATTGTGCCGAGGCCATGTAGACCGAGGAGGTCCTAATGTGATGTTCTGGGGTCCTGCAGGAGGTTTACGAACAGAGGGATCCGTCATCCCCTGAGCGGCGGCTGCTGGAGGCCGCGCGGAGCCCGTCATCATTACGTGGCGCCTCTGATTGCATCGCGCGCGCCGAGGTGATCAGGCGAGGCGGCTGCCAGGTACCTCCACGATGCGCGCGCCGCCATCTGGAAGCCGTTAGGGCTCGTGGCAGCGGGGCCGGGCCTCATTTCCTCCCACCAGTAATGTTATATAGGCAGCGAGCCTGCGCTGCCCTGACATAATTGAAAATTATGTGCACTGTCGAGCCGGTCGGTGCACTGAAATCCAGGCTCGTAAAAATATGTGGTGCAGGTAGCCTGTGGAGAGTAGACTGCACTTGGCAAGCAGGGAAACATTCGTGCAAAAGGAGACTTAAAGAAAGTACAGTTCCTGGGCCCGATTCTCCCCGTCAGGCCGGTCCATCTTTTAAATGAGGGCAGTTTTCCCTTGGTCATCCTTTTATACTCCCCTAGGTCCCTTGATGGAATCAATGATCTTTGGTGCAATCATTTTGTCGTTCAGGATTTTACTGCCCTTCTGCAAATGTGTTGTGCACTCCTACATGAGGCGTAATCTACGGTCCTAAACGCTTTACTTTTTAAATTGCAGTCTGTCTAAAACGATTAATCCAGCGCTCCTGCGTGCTGAAAGTCACAATAGGACCAAGAATAGAACCAGGTGCACAGAGTTACTATGTCAGTTTTCTTACAAAAAGTAATTTTAAAAATGTTGCTACATCCTCTCATCCTGTACTCCCATGTTGCTGGATCATCCTTTCACCTTTCACGTGGTACTTAAAAGCAGAAATGTAAATGCGGCATTGATAAAGGGTGTTGCCTATCACGGAGTTTCTTAAACCTGTTTGTCACTGCCCGATAAATCAATTAGAACATATAACCATCGCAGTAGTGTTGAAATTCGTGTCATGGCGTGCCAAACGTGGGTTATTAAAGAAAAATGGAGCTATGTCAAAAAAGAAGATTGTGAAACCCATAATGGAAGCAGCGGGTTCCAGCAGAAGGGCGGGTGGATTAGAGGGGTGATGTCTATGGAAGGGGTTTGGTCTAATAATTTAATTGTGCATTAATGGAAGGGGTGTGATGTAAATGACTGTAATGCCCTAGAGGGCAGCAAATGGTTGTGGTGTTCATGACTTTTAGCAAAAGGGTGACTGGTCTTGAGTATTTATCTATTGAGGTGCCTTGTACAAGGTTTTACATAGTCTAACAGTGATTCCAGAGCGCTACGCCTAGAGAGACACCCAAGGAGTGAGGTTTGAGTCCTGTTGACTGTCAGGAAGATCCTTTCTGAGTTTCTGCAGATGTTACCTTGGGACCATTCTTCAGTCCAATGATGATCTAAACGGTTCTGTTTTTGAGATCTTTATTGAAACATAGGCAGTTCTGTTCTACTTTAAAGTGTGGGTCAAAAGAGCTCCACAGTTTTTACCAGTGATTGATTGCCGGTGTTGTTGCCTTTTCAAAGATCATTGCTGGATTTAACCACAAAGGGGCTGACTGGAGATTCTGTGGCGAGGAGCTGTGTGGCGCCTCCTTTCCAGGTACCCAGGCTTTTGGTCCAGTGGGCCTTGTCTAAAAATGCTTAGAACTAGAAATAATAGCCTTAGCTCCTCTGTGAGCCAGTTATGGTCATGTTTCCGTAGGTTTAAACAGCGGCAGCCTGATTTTGACTTCTCTTCTGTCAGTTTATAATCTTTACAGGGAGAGACATGTAAATAACTTTTCAATAATCTGAGCATGCAGTTTGAATACCTGCAAGACCCTCTGTTTGATTGGCAGTATGCAGTCTTTCCAGAATTCTCCAAAACATTCGCAGTTGCATGTTGTCGCCTGTGGCAAAGGTGCTGATTTGTGGTATGAAGTAGAGGGTTGTGTTGAAGGTTATTCTCAAGTTTAAGATTTTGAGGGAAGCAGCCAGACCAATTCCAAGTTAGGGGTTGGGCTGAATAGGAGCTTAAGTTGAGTCTCCATCCAGTTAGATCTGTGTATGCAAATGCAGCTTTCTTGCATCCAGTCATGGCTTCGGTCTATTCACCAGGTGGAGTATGCCCGCCCCATGCATACAGTTCTCTAGTTAAATACGGATTTCAGTGTGTTACTGGTACACTGTTGGAAGGGATCTGCCTGTTTCTCCCTCTCAATATATATATATATATATAATGTGTGTGTGGTATATATAGAACACAGTGTAGTAATGTGTAGTTATGCGTGAGTCCGAGTTTCCATAGGAGGGGCATTTTTTGGCTATGCTAATAAATTTGACGTGGTTTGATGAATCTTGACAACACTCCCCCCCCCCCCCCTTGACGCCCCCCCCCCCCCCCAAAAATTTTTTTTTTATCCACCTCAGCTCCTTACTGGAAATTTTGTGGTGATCTGCCAAGCTGGGGTTGATAGAAAAAGGGATAGAGGGTCCCAACATACTTTTTCCCTTTTAATTTCCGATGGGAAAATAGAACAGCTCATTTTATGGTGGTCTACCAAGCTGGGGTTGAGAGAAAAAGGGATGGAGGGGGGGGTCCCAAAATACTTTTTCCCACTTAATTTCCAAAGGAAAAATTGGACAGCGATACAAAGAAAATGACTGTACAGAATTACACTAAATTTGGCAGAAAGCTAGATATTTACTTAGAAAGCCCACTTTTTGTTTTTCTGGCCGTTTTAGAGAAAGTGAGGTTTAAAAAATTGTAATATCTGTTGCAGCAGGAGACCCGCCGGAATAAAACAACAAAAAAGGCAGTCTGATTGGCTGGTGAGACCGAACAATGCAATTGGTGACCACAATATGAAGGAAAATGTAGCCGCCATTGCAAAACTCTGGGGTCAGTCCCAGAGTTATGGAATATAAAGTATATAGGAGGGCAGGATACAGATGCACTGACCCCTAACCCTTTTATGGAGGAGCCACAGAAGGACCCTCCCTAAGCACAAAATAAAAAAAATTATAAATATTTGTGTCATTGTGGAGCCAGCCAGGCTCTCTTTGTGATCCCGCAAGGCTCCTGAGAATGTGGGGTGTGGGTCAGTGGATTGTTGCCATCTCACAGAGGTTGGTCACTGCAGGGAGTGAGCCTGAGGCTAGGTCCTGCGGCTAACCCCACGCTGCCACATCCAAATAAGGGTAAGCCGCCTGCCTGGGATTGGCTCTTGATGCATTCCGCTACTCCCATGTTTATCTACTAAACCAATTTTTATTTCTGCAAAATGGTCTACAGTGGCGGCAAAGGGACATCTTTGGTGCTACATTGAAAAAAATGAAATTAAAACATTTACTGGCCCAAAGACTAAACCGGGGCCAGGAAGTGAGTGACTCTATCGCTTTTGTTACAGAAATTATCGAATGTTCATTTGAGACCTGACCAATTTCCAAATAGCTCTTGCATTGATTCTGGAAACAAAATCCTTTGATAAAGAAGCTCTCAAACAAACTTGTCATGTTCTGAGAGAACATTAAAAGGATACAAAACAAAAGATGAAAAACAGAGATACAAAAACCTATACATAAACAGAAAATAAAAACGTTTTGTCTGTCTTGGCTTCCTCTGGTGAATTATGCATCAGACATACTACTGTTGTGATGAAGAACACAGCCGTTGTGCTCTAATCATTCCGTTCTATACATTCAAAAGTGTATTCAAAACTTTACACCCTTTTAAGCTGTTTTGATTATTATTAAAGTGTTGTTCCTCGAACTAAACATTACATTGTTGTTGTGCGTGAATGTTTTTTTCATTGCCTCTTTACGAATGAACATTGTGCTTTTCTCCCGCTCCATGCATAACTTGCTGTGCATTCGCTCACTCTATTTACAGTTTCTTTTCTTTTTTCCTTTCCTGGAACTCATTTTGTTTCCTTTCTCTCATTTGTCTCCTCCATCCAGTATCTGCAGATGAAGTGGCCGCTACTTGATGTTCAAGCAGGGAGTCTACAAAGCCGACAAGCACTCAAGGACGCAAGGTCTCCCTCTCCGGCACACATTGTAGTAAGTACATCTCTGAAAGAAATGCTGTTTCCTGTTTGATGGCCAAGGGCTCGTCATCACTGCCTACCATGTCACCTTTTGCGCGTCAATTCATTTGTCATGGATTTTGCTGCTGTGCTATGCTACCTAATAGTTGAATTAACAGTAATCTGTCCTGATTGGTCAGTAAGAGCATTTGCTGCTGCATTGGATAGCCATATGATGCTCAACCATCAGTAGGTTTAATTCTGCTTATGTGTTTGTGCGTATTTCAGTCTTTGTTGGAACACCAGCAACATCATCATATCTTTTCTCCAACCATGGCTTTGTGAACTTAAAAGTTGGGATGACCCCTTTGCCTAACAACGACCTGGCAAGGACAAATCTTAAGCCACAATAACCAAAAATGATCTGCCCGCTCACAATACTCAATTAAAACTGTATACACATTTTCACTGCATAATTATAATTAGCACTTATATATGTGGACCTACCCCAAAAAAATGTACAATCCCATGGGAATCCTGTTCCTAATTTACTTGCTCCAATATTTGCTTAGAAGAAAATGTCAAAGGAAGCTTTTCATGCTTAAAGAGTGCCTATGCTGCTGGCGACACAGATGAGATCCAAATATCGGAGCACCAAGAAAGGCTAGGTGCAGCCAGAATACTTTGCAGGACTTTGCCAATGCCTGAAATCGAAAAAATGGACTAACCATTGGTGGTCAAACTGTAAAAAGGGACAAGATATCGATCTGAAAACTAAATTTGCTAAGTCCGAGCAGTGGCCCGTTATTGTTCAGAATGCTTTGGGGGCCATTGTATGTGGTAGAAGAGATTCTCTTACTGGAGAAGCCACACTTGGTACTGTTGAACTTTTGAGATTCATGAATATGAGATCTTTGGTTGTTAAAAAATACTATGTTTGTCTATAAATAGACCAGAATTGATGCAAGTATATACTGGAAGGAAGGGTCTTTCATCTTGTAATTTAAAAAAGAGATGTCTTGCCTGCAAAAAGGGTACACTGCCCTCCATATGTAGGTAAATAGACCACACAACCTCAAGTCTCGAACAGTAGCAGACAACTGCAAGCTCTCACAACAAACCTGCAGGCACTCACAACCGTAATACACAATGTAGCCAATGTAGGTAAGGCTGTATTCGGCAGAGTCTCTAATCATTGTGTTCATTATTACGGGAATTTGTTAGAATGCTACCCGGATTAAGAGGGGGCTTTTGTACTCAAAGTGCACTTGCAGCTTCCAAGGCCAAAAGGAGACACACTCTTTTCAAAAGTTGCCTTTAAATAGTAAGATTTTTAATCCGTTTTTTAAACCATGGGCTAGATTTGGTTGGCAAGGCACACGAACGCCAGAGCATAGTGTCAGACACTGACTTTTTGACCTACATAAGAAACTTTGCTGGTGCTCTATTTGTATTTCACTGTTGTCTTAATGGCAAGCTACAGAATGAATATTCAGACCGTATTTTACTCACACGGACTACAGAATGACATGTTTTCGAGGTAAAACAATACTTTTTTTGGTAAATCAACATCTGTTTGTAGTATAATAGGCGAGAATGGACAAGCTGCTTGTGCTTACCTAGATGTGCATTTTTTTTTAAAGTGCGGAAACTGAATTTGAGTCTTCTAAGGTAACAACTCTTGCCCTTTTTGTGACCTCTCAAAAATGCATCATTGTCTCTGAACAAGATGGACCATAATCCGGGGAGGCTAGTTTGTTGACGTAGAAAAGGTTGCAAATACAAAATACAGTGGAAAGAAGGATTTACTGTCTACCGTTAATGCTTCTCTAATAATACAGGATTTGTATAATGGCAGTGTGTGCCATGGTCTATAATTCCTTTGCCTGCGTAAATTGCATGTTATGCGTTTTGTCTAACCAGGGGAGACTACTTTAAGGTATGCATACTAAAGTACTTGGGGCATGCTTAAGATATTTCATTTGAATTTAGTGAACACGGTAGAACTAGGTGTACGTTAAATCTGGTCACCTTTATTTAGTAGACACTGTAGGACTCCATTGACTACATCAGCAGGCATTGGTGCAGTCCATGAATACAATTACCAAGCGAGTATTAGGATGCATGAACCAGTGTATACCCCTTTCAAAAGTGAGCATCCAAAGAGTCCATGTAAGGCACAGTCGGTTTGCATCGACACAGGGCATAGACCTTACGTTTCCATTCATAATGTGCATATACTTTATGGGTCGCATGTCTATGTCCATAGATTTGAATATAGTTTACTTCCTCTAATCGTACTGCGTGCAACTTTAAGTTATCAAGTGGACTGAGTAGGCGAAAGTGTTCCCATTGTAGGTGATCCATGTTTCTCTTCTAAAGGTGCAAACAAGATGGACCGTTTACTGCCATTTAGTGTCTGCGCACAGCAGACAGTGTAACCTCCTCTGTCTATAGAGTTCATAGAGGGCGCAGTCTCAATGTGTCTGCTGTTGCAATTGATTTGGCTAATGTTGTATGAAAGCAAGCATTATTCATCACATCCATGCTTGTTTTCCAGGTTTAAAAATGATGCCTGCAGTTAATTCTCCTATGATCTTTGTTTGTCAGTGGCTGCTTTTTTGAAGGGTAATGCATTCTGAAGGTCATTGTCTACTGTGGATTCCATGATTGTGAGGGTGTTCACAAGTTTTGGTATGCCCTTTGTCAGTTTTCTCAGATGCTCGGTGAGCGGATTTTTTTGACCCAGTAAAAAAAAAAATCACAGCCCGTTCTGCAAGTTCTGTGTGAGGCTGGTAGTCCATATCTGCAAAAAAAATTGCCCATTGTGTCAGAAAGCCTTCTCCTGTGAATCTAAGTGTGTCACAACTCTATGACTTGCAAACAACATTAAGTAAACTTTCCTGAAGTGCCTGTTTTGTTGTTATGGATTTAAATAACGTGAAAAGGTTTGTGTAATGCTGATAAGTTCCACGCTGGCCAAGACCGACCATGACGTGCTGAGAATGAAGTTTCAATCTCATTGTGTACCTACACTGTGTGATACCTAGAAGCACCCAGAAATCTGTCACAAACAATCGTTGTTAGGTCTTACAAATTTAGTTGTGTGTTGATGAAAGACTTTGTGATGGAGACTTCTGGCTGCAGATTCCTCACTTTTTGACCTCCACTGTTTCTTTTTTCTGCACCTACATACACGGATCTGGTATCTCATAGATGTTTATCTTGGGGTTTTTTTCTTCTAAATTTCTGCTGTGTGCAAGGGATGTCACCGCCTAAAACAGCAGGTTTCAAGCCCAGTAGGGACTGTCTCAAACAGATTACTGTGACTGATCCCAATCAGGTGTCCCTGTGGTGCATGTGGCGAAGCCATGGCTTCACGGTCTATGGAGACTCCTCGTCGGTGAACCCAAAGATCATCCGGGGAAATCGAGGTGAAGCTCTACATTGCCAAGCATCAGAAGACTTCACGGCGGGACTATTCCAAGTCCCGCTCCGCATCCAAAGCTCGTTCTCAGTCCCGTTCCTGTTTCTGAGGTCGTTGAAGCTGCTCCAGAGGTCAATATTCATCACATTCCAAGTCCTCAGGTAAGTGTCGAAAACACCAGAAGTCAAAGGGGAATTCTGCTCCCTTGTGCCTCTCGCATTTGACTGAACAGGTGCTGGGGTCGACCCAAACTTTTTGATCCCGCTCCCAAAGTTAGCTGACTTTGGAGCAGATTCCGCAGCTGATCCCGGTGCAACTTGACTTTCTGGGGCTTTCAGCCATGCTGCGCCAGATGAGTTCCGCACAGCCATGCTACAGCTCTTTGAATCCCTAATGACTCCTTTTGCTGCACCTTTGGGCCCCAAGGAGCCAAGAGGCCCTCAATCTTAAATAGCACTGAAGTCTCTTCCACAGATGGGGAGAACCGTGGCTCAATCTGTTCACTACTGCCAAGAATGTGCACTGTTAGCACTTCTACGCATTGGAGTTCCCTAGGTGCCTCTTGCTCTGAGACGCATTCTGCCTCAAATGGAATTCTGACTCCTGTATGCCTTTCTGCCTATTCCACTCCTGCCCTGTGTTCTCAAGAGGATCAGGACCAATTGAACCCAAGTCATTATTGTGGCTCCAGATTGGGCACAGACAGTGAGGTATCCAGAACTCCTGGACTTGAGCATTTGTCCTTCAATCATGCTGCCATTCTGGTAGGACCTGCTGTTGCAGCAACCAGGCAGGGTTCTTCACCATAGCTTTCACGACTTCTACCTTCATGCTTGGAAATAGAGTGGCGACAACTGGACATCTTCTACCTTCCTCCAGATGTGGTTGATGTTATCTTGGCAGCCAGGCATCCCTCAACAAAAACTGTTCATGTCTTTTGTTGGGACACATTTGTGGTTTAGAGCAGCACATTCCAGACTGATCCCCTCCAGGGCTAGTAATCTGACATTCTCCTATTTGTCCTGTTATCTTTTTTCCCGGCAAGGCTCTGCTTTGGGTACAGTATGGGTTATGTTTCGGCCTTCGTAAGGTTGTCAGATCAGCCCTCGTTGTTTAAGTCACCGGTGGTGGTGCAGTTTTTTTTTTAAGAGTCACAACACATTTTCCCCCGTTATCCTTTTCTCAAGCCCCAGCGGGACCTTAATCTAGTCCTGACTTATCTGGTGTGCACTCTTTTCGAGCAGCTTCACAGCTGTCCCTTACAGCTCCCTACTATCCAGAAGGTTCCTCATTGCAAACACCTTGGCACGGTGAATGAGGGAGCTCCAGGCGGTTTGTGTCATTCTACCATAGACTTTCTTCTTCCCACATAAACTGGTTCTGTGAATAAAGCCATCTTTCCTGTTGAAAGTTGTGATTCTGTTCCACAGACCATCACCCTGCCGACGTTCTGTGCTCCACCATACCCCTCATAAGAGGAGAGACTCCATCACTTGGTCCCCAAGAGAGCTCGGAGCTTTTACAAATATTGCACCAAAGACCACAGGGTGGACAAACAGCTATTTGTGGGACTCTCTGGAGTGAACCAAAGTAAGGCCGTGCAGAAGAGAACCATCTCACCCTGGACAATGCTCGACACTAATATCTAGTACGACGTGGCCAAAAAGCAGCCTCCAGAAAAGCTGCATGCTTACTCTACCAGGCCCACAGCACCTACCACTGAGTTGGCATGCAAAATTCCCTGTCCTGTATGTTTGCCAGGGGGGTACTTGGGCGTACCTTCATACATTCCTAAAGCATTATTGCCTGGACAGAAGGGGTCACCAGAAGGGGCATTTTGCCTGTTCGGTCCTTTCTGGTCTGAGTCCAGTCAAAGACTCCCCTCCGAATAGCTATTGCTTTGGTAACTATTCAAAAGGTGGGAAATGTGAGGTTAAAAGTCTCTAACAAAAAAACAGGCTACTTACCTTCACTATATGCTCTTTCCGGTAGAGACTCTAGCTACAGATTCCTCACCGACCCTCCCACCCTCTCCATTCTGTGCTTTAACAATATCAATTAATAAGATCCCAAGTCTAGGATTCTGCACACGGTGTACCAATTTGCTTTTGGGGGTCTGTGTCTGGATGTGTGCACAGTGTCAAAAGCAACTGATGTTAGTGCTCTAGACTTGTGCCTATGTAGGCCCTTCAAGTCATTTCCGCAGATGAACAGCGTCAGTTTGAAGCCGCAAGGTGCCACCTTCAGGCGCTCAGAGATATTAATGAAAAGTTTCTGGTTCCAGTTTGATGTCTGGGGAATATTCAAAAGGTGAAGAATACGCAGCTAGATAGTTTCTGCCAGAAAGATCGTTACCAAAGGTAATTAACTTCTCAGCAGAGTTCTGTTGCTCTTCTTCCCAACCCTCACCATCCATTCCTGTTTTATTTTTGGATGACCTTGCAGGTTTAATTTTCTGCCCAGCCGTTCCTTACTAGAGAATGTGATTTGCACAATTGAAATTTTTTGTTTTACCACTCCAAGATGGGTGCCTGCCATCTTGTAACAATAAATTAAACGTAAAATTGAAAAAAAGGTGCATGCTTTCTGACATGTGCATATACATTAGGCTTGGCTGGCCATAAAGTAAGAAAAGTGATGCTGTGCTGTCATGGTGTTTTACATGCTTGGTGTGGCAGTTGCAGGCGTGCTGTTTGCGCTAGAACTGCTGTTTTGGGAGGCTTTTTTTCTTTCCTTTGGCCAAAATTGTTCAGCATCAGCAGCAAGTATTTTCAAGGTCAAAACTTTGGGAAAGGCATGGGCAGTTGGCTTCTCCAATGCTTGTCCTGTGTGTCTCCAGAGCTTTCCATTTTAATGCGGCAGAGTCTGCCTTCGTGCATTGTGGTGATGAAGGGCCCTTCTTACGATTGGTTGGTGTTGAAGACGGCTTATTGTAGTTGGTGAGGTAAGCTAGTGTTAACACACCCACAATGGGTCTGTGATTCAATCATTGTAGGTTTGAGACTAGGCCTAGGGTTTGGATATCTATTACAAGTAGGGACTAGGGATTCCTATGTTATTGGTTGTTGGGAGTAGGGTGGGCCTAGGGCTAGGGTTAGACCTTTAATTGGAAGTAGATATTAGGGCTTCTGGTGTGATTGGTTGCTGGATTAGGTGTGGGACTTAGAGTAGGGTTAGGCTTTCTATTGGGAGTTGGGGCTAGGGCTACCTGTGCCATTGGTTGCATGGATTTGTTTTGGGACTACTGGTAGGGCTAGGGTCTTTATTGGACGTAGAGATCAGGGTTTTTGAACTGCTTCGGTGCTTGGACCAGGGCTAAATTTGGGTGTAAGGTCCTGGTCTCCTATTGGTTCTAGATTTTAGGGCTAGTGTTGTGATTGGATAGTGTTAGGGCTAGGGTTCCCATTGGCTGAAGGGGTCACCTGATTACTAGGGCTATAAAAAAGGCCAGGGTTAGGGCGTCTCAGCCCGGGCATCGAGGCTAAGGGCAGAGAGGACAATGGCAGTTGCCTGTTTAAGCCTGTTCGAGACTGGCCAGGTCCAGAAATGCCGCCCATTTTCCCATTGAGCAATACCCAGCCCACGCCATCCACATCAACAAAACTTAAGGTACTTGTGGTTCTATATATTTATCACTTTCTTCTCATTTAGCATTTCCAATGCACTACCCTATTTCTCAGCCTACACATCTATCAATATATCCTCTAGATCCACTCTCCTTTATCCCAAACCCCATGCCACTACTATGATCCCCAAAATAACCCTTTCTTGACTCTCTCCTACTCTACCCCTCCTTGTATCATCTGACACCTTGTTCTACTATACCTATCCCCCAAAACAAACCTTTCTAAACTCTTCCCTCTGACTCCTCCCCTCCAAAACTCCCTTTTAACTCATCCAAAAGCCTCCTACTCCTGCTAAGACCTAAAAAAAAAAAAATCCTTCACTCTTTTATCCCTCCACTATCCTTTTGAATCAAAATTAACAGACTACCATGTTCACTACTCAAATTCCATATTCAACTGTACTAATTCACCACTAATCCTTTATGGGTTCCGGAGTGGCGTGCTTCAACAGCCCATCAGGGGTAACAAGTGCTATATGAATGCAAACCTTTGTTGTTATTGTTATTGTTAATGGGATTTTATAACGCGCCTAATCACCTGCAGGCCTCTAAGTGCCAGGAAAGATGGTAGTAAACAATAACTTAGCGAGATGGAAGCTGGATTATACTGTGCTCATGCTTTTGCTGAACAGGAATGTTTTTAGGCTTCTTCCCCTTTTATCCTTCCGCTATCCTTCTCACTCCAAATAACTGACTAATATCCACCACTGAGATTACTTTCATATTTCACCATACTAATTCACCACTAATCCTTTATGGACTTCCAGAGTAGCGTGCTTCAACACCCCATCAGGGGTAACAAGCGCTATATAAATACAAACCTTTTTTCCTCCTCTATCCTTCTGCTATCATTCCAAATCCAAATAACTGACTAACCTATCCACCACTTAAAATGTACTTGCATGTTTCACTATACTAATTCAACACCAATCCTCTATGGGTCCCGGAGTAGCGTGCTACTCGCCGAAAAAGCGCTTCGACGCCTCGTCAGGGGTAGTAAGCGTTATATAAATGCAATCACAATACAAGATCTGTGCTTATGTACACATCACAAATTCACACCACAGTAGGGAAACCCAGCCTTTTTTTCCTTTTTGAAATTTTGGAATTAAGAGCGCCTTAACATTTATCATCACAAAGCTTATATATCAAAGTGACCATTAGTGGTAGCATAGTAACAATTAAAAGCAGGAAGCAGTCTTCTATTTCTTAGTTTTTCTCTTTTAAATTAATAACATTGTAATAGCAGATCTCTTAACCAGAGCAACAACGTATCTTGTGGGATATTTGGAATTTATTTCATAAGCATTGTCATGTGATGGGAATGTTTTCTTAGTTAGCTGGTTTTACGTTTTTTCTTGTGGTTGCATGTACAAACGCACTGAGATTCATAAAAACATTTGTTTGTAAATACATTGGACTGTAAATAGGATTTCAGAAAGTGACTATATGTAAAGGCCAAGTGCACTTACTTGTCCTTCAGCTTTATAGGACTTTAAATATTACCCTCTACAAATTGGTGTTGAGTTCATTGGTCTTTGAAGGGGGTCTTAAGGGGATGGTTTAGATTTATACCTTTCAACTCTTAAGGTACAGCAATCGGTGTATCATCCGCATTAATGTACCGCACCATCCTCTTTGAGCCGCATAAACCCATACATTGAACGAAATAGGGGCAGTTCTCAACTACCCAATGGGAAGGGGGCTCTGCAGACACAGGGCTGGGGTTTGAGTTTGCACCACACCCTGGGATGACTCACTTTTCCACTGAGGCCATATTGGAGAGCATGACTGAAGTCTGCCCCCAGTTAATACCCTTTTTTCACAATCCCATAAGGTTACACCACAGATGCACAAAATAAATGTACGTGCAACATTGGAGTTCTTAATCCATATGAAATCTAGGCTGCAGACCTGTATGGATTGGCGAGGTCTGATGAGATCTCGAATGCTATTTCCAGAGCTCCGATCAGGCACGAATCGAACCATCTTAATGCCATTCAAGGAAGCATAATTGGATTTTGGGTCTTTCTGAAGTCTGTGGCTGTGCCAGGGAGCACAGGGTTTCGTCGTCTTCTGCACATGCTGTAAAAATAGCCCTTCCTCTGCCTGCCTTGCGAAGCAGTTTTCTGGCTGAGAGCAGTGTTCCTCCTCCTGTGCTCTTTTGGCCAGCACTGTGCGCGGGAGGGTTGTCTCTTTGACCCTTAGCATTTAGCACGACTCTGCTCTGCACATGTCCTGCTTTTCAGGGAGGGTCGTCTGAACACAGAGAGAGGCAAGTGTTCATGTGGTCCAGGGCAGAACTGGTGATCAGCCCCTAGCAGAAATAAATTTAATACAAACGATCATGCGTGTACATTTTGCATTGAATTACCTTTTGGAGTCTGACTGTGTTTCCATATAGGTAAGCCATTCTGTGCCCCTCTGTTGATGCAACATTGTAGCCCCACGTCTATGTTTGTGGAATGTGAAGGTTTTTGATTTCCAAAATCCTGTCATTTTACCAAATTAAATAAGGAGGTGCATTGTTTTTCCAGAGTTCTGGTACTGTCCTGAGGGCAATAGAGAGGTGACTCGCCCTGCCCAGTGCAAGGTATGAAAAAACACAATAATACTCCCAGAGCTGCCACAAACACATATTTAGCATGTGTAAGTTGGGGCCTTGCAGTTGATAACCATGTAAAACGCCTTCGCTGAATAGTGAATGATCTGTGATATCCAGTGGATGGATCGCCTGCCCCCAGTCTGACATTGCATCTACATTCCCAGGTCAAGTGCTAAGCTCCCTCAGGGACAGAGGAGGTGTCCCAAGGGAATGCAAGCTGCTAGAGTCACAGGAGCAGAATTCAGTGGCTGCCTGTTGTGTGTTGTACCTCAAGTAACTGTGCTCTGTTTACGCAGTCTGCCATGTCTCGTATGTGTGGTGGGCCTTGAATCTGAATGGAGTGGTCTAATGCACTCTATGCCCTCCACTATAACAGATCCCAGTGCGTGGTCTAGTTTGTGGGCTGTAGAGCGTACTCTTGTTGTCCGTATACAAGGAGGGTTGGTAGGCTCAGGTAATCCTGGTCCTAGTTCTTTGCATCTATCACTTTTCGTGGTCATCTCTTTCCTTGTTAGTAGCCAGGCACATTTCTTAAGCTTACTAATGGCTGTTTTGATATTAGCTGCATGAGTATAGGACTATGCTCTCAAACAGTATCCTCAAATATACCTCTGTAGAATTCCACCCACACGCGCTGCGGAACTGAAATGCTTGGTGCCAAGCTCTCTTTCTCTATCCAAGTTTCCCACCCTCTTGGTGTGCCTCTCATCTGTCTCCCTCCTTGCACCACTCTCTCACACCGCTGCCCTAGGGTTCCTATTTGTCCTTTGCGCGTCTCCATTGTGATCCCTTACCTCTTGCATTGTCTTCTCCTTTCATCTATTTCTCTTGATCTCCCGCTCTGATTAAATCAACCTTATTTACCTCCTTCATCTTTCTGTCCCTCCTTGAATTCTCCACTCGATCTTCGTCTTCCTTGTCTCCTGCCCTGTCTCCCACTAATCTCACATGTTTCTAATTCCACCTACTTCACAGTCTGTGTCCCTCTTAATAGCCTTTCTCAGTGTCCTCCTAAGGTTATTTTAGGCCTCAGGAAAGGCAAACTTTTGGGCCCCCTTTTGGGCACTACTTTAAAGTTTATTACACATGTTCAGGCAATTCAAGCCAGCATGAAGCCCAACAATAGTGAATTCACTTTTCAGAATTGGCGTCCCAGAAACAGCTGATCTATGACTTGCCCGTTGTTCTGAATATTGTTAGGGTGACACTGGGTACAGGGAGATATTGAGAGGTAGATGTAGGCAATGAACGAAAAAGTGGTTGAGGGAAAGAAACAGCCAAAGTTGTCCCATGGGACCCCTTGGAAGGTGGGCCCCTGGGACAGTTCAACACTTTGCCCATGCCTTAACACATCTCTTTTCTTTATTCTTTCCCTCTTGATTCCCATCTTTCCCTGAATTTCTCTTGCTCTGTCCGGTCTCACTCTCACTCTCCCTCTGCCCCCACCCCCATCCACCATGCACATTCTCTATTATCTTCACTTGCCCACATAACTTGCTCACTTTACCTCTAATGTAGAGCAATACAGATGTACTTTATTCCTCGCAGTCTTCCTTTGAGTCTGTATTTTTTCTCTTCTAGCAAGAAGGCTCAGGCAAAATTGTGGGTTTGTCATTTGCACTACAAAAGCATTCTTTAAGATCCCTCTGTTTGTACTCGGCAAAAAACATGCTGTATCAAAACGGTAGTGTTTTGATGGAGAGTGTGTGTATATGTGTGTGTGTGTGTGTGTGTGTGTGTGTGTATATATATATATATATATATATATATATATATATATGTGTATGTTTTCAAACCGCAAAAGCTTCAAAAAGTCCTAAGACTTCTTCTGCAGGGGCCACTTTGAAGTAAATGTAAATTTTACCTTGGGGGTTCTCAATACTTCAGCACTTGCTCTCGGGTTTGTGCTCTGTAATGAACAAGTCTGTGGAGACTGAATGCAGGAATCATTTCACTATCCAAGGGAAAAGAGCTGTCGTGGTTTTACTGGTGGGGGAGTGGATGCGGGCAATGTTCTTGTCGGGGAGTGTTGTCAGTGGTGGGTGCAATATTGAAATTGTCCCAAGTTCCCAGTAGCTTCCATTTATGGAGCACAAACACTGCCACATTTTCAACTTCAGGAGAGGCAGCGAACCAATTCAGTCACGATGCCCACCGGGTGGGGGAGTGTAATATATATTGATATGTGTGTGTGTGTGTGTGTGTATATATATATTTACACAAACACACACATGCGCAGGATACCCATTAAAGAAGGCCACTGGAGGATAGATCGAACACCTTATGTTAATGGCTGCATGCTGACAACATTACAAGACAGGAACAAACTTCCAAGGAATAAAATGCAGCGCAAAGTCCCTTCTTCTGTGGCGTATAGTGATGACAGAAAGAACGCGCTCGTGCTAGTGCACAGTCCAATTTAAAACACCTGCCGCAGTGGGCGTGGCCGAAAACACTGCCCTCTGGATGTTGAAGTTTTACAAATATTTACCCAAGTGGGCGCGCTGTTCAATTTCAAAATTAAAACACAATAATTCACCCTAGTCGGTAGAAGTCGAACCTAGCAGTCATCTGTCCCACTTTGTTGCAGCCACTTGTGAACGAGCGGAACGCCACCCTGCATTGGCGCTACACTCTCCTCCTTCCATCACGCAGTCACACTGAGTTGGACTGCAATGACCGCAAACTGCTGTCACTGCCGTCCGGGAAAAAAAACAGACCGCCTGTGCCATGGCTCAAAACGGAGCCCGATAGTGACACGTTTCGAGGCCCCCTTAAAAAAACTGCCAGTGCTCAGACCCCTTAGACCCGGACCACTTAAAGCCCTGTATATATCTGTGTGTGTGTGTGTGCATAAAACATGTACATTAAAATATTTTTATATTTTCAGACAAGTATTTTCCATTGATTGATGTGAATTGTCACAAGTGAGTTTGTGCCTACTGGATACATTCTAAATCTTTTGAAAAGGGCAACAGTGACAGTCCAGAAATGAAGATGAGATATAATTATTTGATTTGAAAAGATTTCAGATTGAATGCAAGGACACTGATATCTATAAACTGTTCTGGACCTGTACAATCCGGGCCAACCCCAGTGTTCATCAGGGTTGGTGGGCCAAAAACTAGGCCCGGACACAAGATAAAAGTGGGCCCCATTAGTGAATCAGATAGCTAAGAAAGTGGCCCACGTACGCAATGATTCCAGTTTTGAACTTGTAAAGATATGTCCTATGAATATTTTGCAGGTGGTGGAGAAGGCATGCATTTGCGTTTGCTACTGTCATATCAGGGAAATAATCAGTCAAATCCGGCTCACCTGACCATAAAACGGGCGCACAAACACCCATAAACCGGCCCACACACTGGGCAATTGGGCAGCGCCTGATTGCTCTCTAGGCCCGTCCGACCCGGTGTCCATTCACAGCCAGCAAAGAGCGGCCTCCTTTAATTTAAACTCCGACTTGTTGATAAAAACATTTTGGAGGCTTTCCAACTGCAGCCTAGAACATGAACATCTTATAGGGGCGTAAATTAACCACGTGACGCGGAACGGACTTAGATGTGCTAGTCGGTTCATATATTTCCCTATCATTAATGTGCCCTCCATCGGTTCATTGTTTAGTTGACATCTTTGCCCACAATGCATCTGTCGCGCTTCTACCCCTCGTCACTTCCTCATAGCGCTCCCCGGTTCGCGTAGGCACGTGCACGCAGCGGCGCAGGATTCCGGCGCGGCCTATCAGCTGTACCTCGTCGGCAGACACCTGACGGGTGTTTTTTTTACGTGGATGGCAGCGCTCCCGCTTTTCAACAGAGCTTCCTTTCACAGCACCATATGCCAGGCATTCCATCCCCGTCACACAAGGCCCGAGCTGTCTGAAGCATTCCCCGAGACCAGGAAGTGAGTGCACACGCTTATTACAGTTAATGCACCGTGCAAGATACCAACGAACAGACGTGAGCGTGCTCGTGGGAGTGCCCCTGCAGCTGTATGTATGAGCGGTGTCTGCGAGAGCATATTAATACAAGATATAGAACGTGGGCTTTACAGTTTATTGCTCGTGTTCATTCTGGTCCACGTACATTAGTGGGGTCCTTTTTTTATTCTATTGAAAGTAGCCCGTGCTTGCATGTTTATGTACCTATGCAAGTTTATTTTGCAAGCTGTGCAAGAAAATATATATATATGTTGCAATGGGTGCCAGATTTCAGAATTGTTAAGCTCTTTGTATCCCAGCCTTTCTGTCACTTCCAGGTGCAAAACTAATAACCGTATAATTGGTAACATAGAAGCTGTTCAACTTTCAGTGACCACTTTTGGGGAAAATGTGTAATATATGCCACCTGGACAGCTGTGGTGTAGGTCCCATAGGCGCTGGGGAAAGGGTGCAGGTGACAACGGGCGATAGTAAAAGGGCGGTGGGAAGCCGACAGTGAAAGGGAAACAGGGACAGGGGAGTAATTGTTGCTTTTTTTTTAAGCTATACAAAGACGCTTGCTCCTTCCCCGCGGGCCTAGTCTCGCCTGCGACATGGCCGGTTAACATAGAAAACTGACATGCTGAGAACTGGGGCAGACACAAAAAATAGTGTCAGGCCCGGGCAGTGCGGTTGGACTGGACAATGCCCCGATTGTTTCCTTCTCTTGCAGGGCCCGCAGGGCACCGGGAGAGGTTAACCGTTTGGAGGCCGCACTGGGCCTCGTAGGCATTGTCATTCCGAAGTAGGCTGCAAGTACGAGGAAGAAGCGCCCTAACCTGAAAGGAGCGCATCTCAGCGCTGTAGAAAGTGTCCGGGGCCCGGTCGAAGACTCTTTGTTGGGTGGCACTTTCCCTCGTATTTCAGTGGCTGGACAGGAGCCTGGGGTGTATAAGAGGGGCTACGAGCCGGAGGCACCGTATCATACTGAAAGTGAACTTTAGTGTCCCATCTGTCATCTCATTTTCTGTATAATTGGTCTTGGGCTGCCACCTGCTGCTCCACAGAGACACACACGCTCTTCGCTGTTTCTTCCTCCCGCCCCCCCCCCCATCCCCTAGAGCACACACCAGACTCCCCCTTTTTCTTTGAAGGACGTCGGGGGGTGGGGGGGGGGCAGACTGGGATGGCTGTGCTTTGCTGGCTCCCCTTAAGACTAGCCTCTCGTTGCTGTTAGTAATTCTAAATGTTTAGATGCAGACTCTCAGAGTACTGTAAGACCAGAATGACATGTATAGGCTTAAACATCTCCGCCTGTAGAAGGGTCTCTCATCTCCCCCTTCTCCTCCTCCGTAAAGTCAGCTCTCCTCTGTCGTCCCACCTTCACCACTTCTATCTCTGGTATCTTGGACTTCTTTCTGCACTTACCTTTTTAGGTCTCGCCTGTCGATGCGCATGCGCATCGAGCAAGCGAGACTATGGGGGCTTATCCACTCTTTGTCCAACTTGCAAGGAATCGTGGCGATTCCTTGCAGTGCCCGTGACTTTTAAGCTCAATGCGCATGCGCATTGAGCTTAAAAGCGCGTGCACATGCCCCCAGCCGCCTGCTTTGCCTACTCTCCCGCCCCCTCACTTCTTGATTGCACGGCCGCTAGGCCGTGCCTCCCCTACTCTCCTCCTCCTACTCTCCTCCCCTCGCCGTCTGTTCCCGCACTCCTCCCACACCCCCGCTCCGCCTCCTCCCCTGTCTGACATGTCGCGTCGCATTTCTCCTCCCCCCTCCCCCAGCACGCGACGCCTTCCTCTTCTCCGCGGTGATTGCACAGCCCCTTGTGTTCAGGGGTTGCTTTGCTTGTTTAGTCAAGGTGCAATTACAAAATGATCGGGTATCCGAAGGTGCGGGTATTTTCATGCCTGCTGGGTGAGCGCCCTCTGCACGAATCAATGCTGAACCTCCCCAACGTGACCACTGCCATACGTGAGCTGAGCGCCATCGGCCAATCCACAATATATGCTTCATTATGGAGAAAGCTTTCAGAATAGGCCAAATAACGACACAGTAATTATGTTATCTGTGCGAGTTGCTGGCTTTGCTATCACCATAAAAATTCAGCCAGCAAGAGAACACCATCTTCTGACCTCGCTGATAAAGGTCAGAATGCAATATTGAATAATAAATGAGACCTCATGACCTAAATCTGAATATCTTTTTGGACTCCTTGTCATTCAGGCAGTATTTATACAACCTTTGCACGTAGCAGGATTTTTTTTGTAAGCAGTCGTGATTCCTACAATACAACAACACTCTTATTTTTTCAGTAATGAAACAGACCAGTACAGCACCCGCATCTTACCAGAGAACAGGCTGCCGCTCATTAAGGCGCGCGATCATCCATGGTTAGCATGCACTTTGACATACATCATTTACAAAGATTTAATGCGGGGGTGAGAAATTGTATTTTTGATTAGTCAGTCAAAGCTAAGCGTCCTGTTCACCTATCATTGTGTAAAGGTCATTATCGTTCTGTCTGATTACAGAAATCGTTAATGAGAACAGCTGATGGCAAATTGTGCTCACAAGCAATCACAATTCAGTGGGTTGTATTCGAATCATGTGGTCGAATACGTGTCAGGGCAGACCGCGAGGCCTGCTCCTGTCCCGCGCCCATTCTTCCTACTGCCTCTCGCCCTCCTCCTGGCTGACCTGTTTTAGCTCTCCTGCTGACCCATACCGCCCGCCTCCCCCCCCCCCCCCCCACCACGCCCCTCTAACCCAGCTGAATGCGGTAAGAGAGGCTGCTGAACCCGAATCCGAGAGGTCAGGCTACATCACTGCCTCAGCGAGGACGAGCAGTGGGAGGACAGAGCGTGCAGATCACAAGAAGCGTCTGCAAGCCACGCTTGAAATACAAGCGGCATAGGTGCATGGATAACCAGAACCCGGTAAGGTGCACCACCTGTAAAAAAAAAATTAAATAACACATCCTAACCACAAATGGTACCCTCTAATGCTTAATGTTAGGTTCTGGAACACCCGGGAGACAAACATCGAATAAGTATTCCCATTTCCCGCTCAACCTATCAAAATTAATGTGTGGAATATATCCAACATTGTCACTGGCCCAAATGGGTTCCCCCAATTATATGTGTGTGTGTGTGTATATGTATATGTGTATATATATATATATATATATATATATATATATATATATATACACACATATATATATATATATATATATATATATATAATTTTTTTACCGCATTATCCAAAAAGGATTTTTTTTTAAACCTACAAAAATGCCATGCGGAGACCCCAGATCAAGGCGCAATAATGGAAGACTAAACGTGAACAGGCCTAATTTTTGGGCCAAATTGAAAAAAAAAACTTCTTTACGGGCTTCCTGGGAGAGTGTATGTCATGAGAATGCATGTAGCATGGAATGAGTGACGGCGATTCAAGAGGGGTGGTGAGTTTTTATATTGATTTATAGCAATGATTTAATGTTTGTGCTGTACTGTCTGTTTGACCAACGAATTCAATGTTGATCGCATTCTATGAATCATAAGAATACAAGGATGTACAAATAATCAAAGATATGTTGTTGTAAGTCAAACAATGAACAAAAAAATCCTTTAAGAAAAGAAAATGTGGTAAAAAAAAATATATATAATTTACGGGAACGCATTTGGGACAGTTAATGGATATATTCCACGTATTAATGTAGTTAAGTTTAGCAGCAATATTTATTTCTCGTTTGAAATAACACCTGCACCCTGAACCCCTCACCCTCACTCACCCTCACTCACCCTCACTCACCCTCACTCACCCTCAACCCCTCACCCTCACTCACCCTCACCCTCACTCACCCTCACCCTCACTCACCCTCACTCACCCTCAACCCCTCACTCACCCTCACCCTCACTCACACTCACCCTCACTCACACTCACCCTCACCATCACTCACCCTCACTCACCCTCACTCACCCTCACTCACCCTCACTCACCCTCACTCACCCTCAACCCCTCACTCACCCTCACTCACCCTCACTCACCCTCACTCTCACTCATCCTCACTCACCCTCAACCCCTCACCCTCACCCACCCTCAACCCCTCACCCTAACTCACCCTCACCCTCACTCACCCTCAACCCCTCACCCTCACTCACCCTCACTCACCCTCACTCACCCTCACTCACCCTCACCCTCACCCTCACTCACCCTCACTCACCCTCACCCTCACTCACACTCACCCTCACCATCACTCACCCTCACCCTCACTCACCCTCAACCCCTCACCCTCACTCACCCTCACTCACCCTCACTCACCCTCACTCATCCTCACTCACCCTCAACCCCTCACCCTCACCCTCACTCACCCTCAACCCCTCACCCTAACTCACCCTCACCCTCACTCACCCTCAACCCCTCACTTACCCTCACCCTCCCTCAACCTCAACCCCTCACCCTCACTCACCCTCACCCTCACCCACCCTCACTCTCACTCACCCTCAACCCCTCACCCTCACTCACCCTCAACCCCTCACCCTCACTCACCCTCACCCTCACCCACCCTCACCCTCACTCACCCTCAACCCCTCACCCTCACACAGTGCAATAGGTCTCAGACCATTTCAGTTAGAGTTTTTAGAAATGTTTATGGCTTTTTTTATTTGTAATTCTTTAGCATTGGCTACAGGAAACAAAAATGCTAAAGATTTACAAAAAAAAACCCATAAACAATTCTAAAAGCACTAACTCTAATGATGCGAGACCTATTGCATTTCCAATGCTTGTTTCCTCTAGTGTCTAAGCAGCCCCTTCACTCCCTCCCAGTGTCCAGTTGGAAGTGCCCACTCCGGAACCTCCTGTACCACAATACCTGCTCAGAAACTTTTCTCCCATTTGAGCTGCAAGCAACCTCACTCCATGAGTGAATGAGTCAACTGGTTTCAACGCTGCTTTTGCAATGACCGGCACCTCAGCCAAGAAAGTTTGTTGGCTGGAGTGCATGTGTTCGGGCAGCGGCATGTTAGTCTGTTGTATGATACACTTTGCAGGTTAGCCTGATATTCACCTAGTAACTCATCATATATAATGTATATTGCAGAAGGTGCTATGCATCCCCTGAGCATATATTACCCCGGACTTTGACTCAAGGTGCTGCTGATGATGTAGCAGAACGTTGCCCTTGTTATGCATGGTAGTGACTGATGATTGGCTCGACCAATTTTATTGGCCGATTCAGGTAACTGGATCCTTCCATTTACTTGAGTTGTTAACTACCACTATGTGAATGGCAGCAGGAGACCGGGGCTATTTGAAATAAATCTGCCATGTAACTTCCAAACTCCAAATATTGTGTTTGAGTTACAATATTAAATTGGTCCATCAATATCTCCTGCACTGCTGGTATTCCAACACATACAGCTCCTCCTCACCAAGCAGTTCACAACTCAACAGTATGCTCTAGATATGGAAATTGATGAAGAGAAGCAGTGGGTGGGCCCACAGTTACTCTTCTACTAGCATTGATGACAGTGTTATGGTATGTCTTTGTCATTTCTATGGCATGCAGTCTGTTGTTAGAATGGCTTTGCTTCACTTCCAGGTGCTTCCCCCACACTTCCAATATTTCGATTGTAGACTAGTTGGACCTTCTATTGGTTTGATGGCAGTGTCTAAGGATGTATGATTCTGGTTTTGGAGAGATTTGACCTTTGTGTTTAACTGGTTGCCTGCGCACATCTTTGGTCGATCAGTTGCTCTCATTGGTTGTTAGAGGAGGTCTATAAAGGTGGTGTTGTTGGCAGTGTGAAATCATAACGTGTTGGATATCTGTTCTACAAAATGTTTTATTAATGCAATTGATGTGCGTGTTTTGAAGTTGCATTCTTGTGTTTATGATTTTATCTGCGGGTGTGTTTGAGATGCTACATGAATGGATGTTTTCCCTGTAATGAATTATGTTGTGCTGTATCTTAGTGACAATATATGCCACCTGAACAGCGATTTCCTAATGCACGGATGCCTTAACAAGGTGGTTTTAACAACTGCTCTGTGTTTACCACACATGCCTTTACAACAAACTTTGTTGAAGGCATGCGTGGTAAAAGGATATGCATGGTAAAGATCCCACCCCAGCCCCCCGTCCAGATTCTTAAAACCCAGCCCCAAGCTCCCGCTCTGAGCCCTGAAACCAGCATCAGCCCCAAAAACTACCCTGGCCCCAGCCCTACTTGCCAAGCTGCATCCCGGACCTTCCTGTACTGATCCTTCTTGTTCCTCTCAGCCCATCCGCTCTGGTTCTAGAGCGCTGATTGCCTTATCCACGCATATGCATGGATAAGGCAAGCGTTGTTCTGCTGGCGTTGAAATGGCACGCGTATTTAAGCAAGCATTGTAAATGCTGTTTACCGTTTTTTTGGGAGGGCTGTATTTTCTGAATATGTGCCATATCTCAGCAATGTGGGATGTATGCAATATTCTCTGTCAAATGTGTTATGTACAATGTTTAAGTCTGGCACAGCAAGGTAGCAGCTACAAGTGGGGACCCATGGTTGCCCACTGTGACATATCTCTAATATGTTGGATGTATTTGATATGTTATGATATGATATGATATGATATGTTATGATATGCGCTAGATCTTGGTTGCAAGGGATGCTAGAAACTTTAAAATAGCCAGCCATGGGACATATGTGCCCTGTGTTAGATGATAAGCTCTGTCTAGCCTGCAAAGCGGTACAAAACTGGGGTGGCAGAGTGGGCTAAAGAACGGTGAAGGATTAAACCCAGATCTGTTGACTGGGTGTGAGTGTTTGATTGGTTCAGATGCTCCGACCATCACCACCCCCTTTTGTACCGCTTTGTTCGCCATAAGGTGGCAGGGTATGCTCAGACGTGAGTCCCTTGCTCACTTTGCCACTGGATTCAAGCAAGCCGGGCTGAAGACGGCTGAAATGCCAGAAACCGGTCCTCGGAAGCTTGTTTCCGGTCCAGAGAAGGCATGGCTTGGCAGTTCGGGCTGGACTGTTCCCATGAGGCAGAGGGTCAGACTGATTTGCATATGGCCATGTCTGAACTGGGGTGTTAGTGTGGGCTAAAGAACAGTGCTTGGATTAAACCCAGCTGTTGACTGGGTGTGAGTGTTTGATTCGTTCAGATGCTCCGTCCATCACCAGCCCTGTTTTGTACCGCTTTGTTTGCCATAAGTTGGCAGGGTATGCTCAGACGTGAGTCCCTCGCTCACTTTGCCACTGGATTCAAGCAAGCCGGGCTGAAGACGGCTGAAATGCCAGAAACTGGTCCTCGGAAGCTTGTTTCTGGTCCAGGGAAGGCATGGCTTGGCAGTTCGGGCTGGACTGTTCCCATGAGGCACAGGGTCAGACTGATTTGCATATGGCCATGTCTGAACTGGGGTGTTAGTGTGGGCTAAAGAACGGTGATGGATTAAACCCAGATCTGTTGACTGGGTGTGAGTGTTTGATTGTTTCAGATGCTCCGTCCATCACCACCCCCTTTTGTACCGCTGTCTAGCCTGCAAGCACAATGTAATTTTGACAATTTTCCAATGGAAAGATAGCCTGTCAAAGTCAGGCTGACGAAACTTTATTTTGGGGAAATGTAAAATGATTAAATACTTTGTCCACGAAAATAGTATGTTTTTGAGGGATATGTACATGTCAGAAAGAGAAAAGTCAGAAGGTAAAACGGAGAGGGTTTGAAGGATGGGGAGAAAAGTAGAGGGAGGTAGGGGAATTAGAAAAGGGAAATTAAAAGAATGTAGTAAAATGGGATGGTACAAGACTTCTGGGCATGAAAGAAAGGGAAGGAGAGGTAAAAGAATATGAGGGAGAGAAGAGGATTATTGCCTTATATCCATGCCGGCATAATTTCTGTATGTGTCCAAAGTACCGTCTCTCTGGCCATGGAATTTCGATGTATATTAATACACATCACTAAACTTCTTTGGTGATCTTCATGAGCTGTTCCCAACTTGAATATAAATAGTTAACAGACGTCACAAGAATATCGACATTCCTAGATTGCCTCGGTGATCTTCATGAGCTGAATTACAACCCTGATGAAGTCCATTTTTTGGACGAAACGCGTTCGCTGGGCTTTATGCATCTGATTGGTAATGAAAATAAAGATTAATGGAAGAAAAGAGATTTCAAGACTCCCCACACTTTAATTTTGTGTTAATTGCATGGATTTGATACTGTTAGTAATTTATAAATGTATTATATTTGATTATATGCTCCTTTTCATCATTTCATTATTATAAGAGAAGTTTCTTCTCGCATAGTGTGACTTCTATAACAGTGGGGTTTCGAAAAGTGGAGCATTACTATTTCAATATTCATGGAAACTAATATACTGGTGCAGCAACTCAAGCCTACAATGCTGTTTTTCTAAATATAGGCATTTGATTATGGTTCGAAATTACTATCAAGGAGTTTTACTGACATGAGAATAATCCACCACACCTGAGGCTGAATAGTTGGTATATGTCACGGCAAAACTAGTTTGCCAATGTAGATGCGATAGGGCCCGTACACCCCTAGTCGGGCCCGTGCCGCAACACAACCCAAATGAGGTACCAACAGAACTCCCATGGATCATAAACTTGGTGGAACATTTTTATTATAGCCCTGCCAAAACATACTTGTGTGTAAAACACATTATTGTATGGAACATACTTAAGGCCAAATAATAGCAACACATCATGAAGAATTAAGCCCTCCTGGTAAGAAAACGCTACACAATAAATTGTTGTCCTTCTGGCCGCCGCCGTGGTGCTCTGCTCTGCTCCCAGAAAAGGCAGAGGCCAGGGCTATGGGGCACCTGTATACCCTCTGGCCATTGCGGTGTTGGAAGTGACGTGCATCCAGCGCGACTGCATCTTCCGTCGCCCGGGAAGTAGTAATTGTTTGGCACGTCGCCGGATTGAGGCAGAGCCCGGGCCACTGTGGTCCGGGCCCTAAGCGCCGCACCCCCTCTGTGGGGAGTGACAAGTCCATATACTAAAGGAGGACATCATTCAAGCACATTATCGCTCATTCCAATTCCCAGCAGTTAATACATCATATGCCTGAATTATTTTCCGTAGTTCACTTGAATGATCTGATTCCAGTCCTTTACCAATTTCAACTCAAGGCAATCTTACAAAGAATGTTTTGTTCTGCACGTGACATAAAAAGTACATGATGATTATGGGTCCTATAGTTTAATAATGCCCTCTCTGGATTCTGCTAACATTCAGAACCACTCATAAATTTGCATTTAGAATTCTAATTCACAATGATGTATTTTTATTAAATATATACACACACACACATACTATTTTTGTATACTCACTATGGTGTTCTTAGCACAGCTTATTATATTTACCTCTTTCAAATAAGGAATAATGGAAGATAAACTGTCCATTGAAGATTTACTTCACCATGCAATAAATGAACAACTGTTCATATTGGTAATGGAAGGGCATGTGAAGCTTCAGATATAAAGCAGCATCTCCGAGCCAGGCATATCTTATAAACCATGATCGGGAGGGAGGGATGGGGGCTTGAGAGGAGTTGTTGCCAAGCCTTGATGCTGCGCAGGCTTCCGTTGTTATTTTTATTTTTTAATCTGTATAACACAATTAGCTGGGCAGTACTTCATGCAAAGCCGCACTTCAAAAATGTACAAGCTCAGTAGGGTACTAGATGCACAAGATGGCAGTCTATAGGTTTTTCCTTTTTTGTGATGATCCATTTTGCTTCCACTTGCCTCATACTGGTTTCTGAAGACTGCAGGATGCTAGGGAGAGCTGGGATCCAGGCTGCTGGCTTAGGGTGGTAGGGGAAATCATGTTCTGGGTGGAGGGAGGGCCTGTCTGCTGTCACAATCCCTCTTCCATTAGGTGGAGATGAAAGGAGTGCGCATCGAGTTTTTCATTCCCCCGATGCCACGGACAAATTATTGATTTCTTTGCAATCTTTACGTTTGCAGGCTTTCCATCCCGGGGGTGGGCTGCGTCCAAGAGTTTTTTTTGTAAGTCTGTACTTATAACGTGAACCTCCACTCCCTCCCCAGACTAAGCACGCGTTCATCTCTGATTTAGATGGGCAGTTTTTTGTATTACATTTAATGCTATCATTAAACAGGTTTGTAATCCTTCCCATTTTTGTCAAATGAGGAGACCGAGGCACAATGAGAAACGGATTTGTTAAACATGACAGTCGATAAAACAACGAAAAGACATTCCCTGTGGATTCTAAGTTGAGTTGCAAAGGAGATAACTTCGCATCCATTTTGATGAAACTTTTAATACTGTAGTTTGAGGTGTTTCTAATTGCTCCCAGGTTTTGGAGGCTGGGGAAACACTGGCATAAATACACAATGCAATTTGAACAGGGTTACACGTTTAGAATGTACGAGATAGTCGGGACTAGAATTCTTATCTCCTAGTTCCAGAGTGGACAACTTCAACACTAGGCCGCAACTCCTTACTCATGACCCTCTGAAATACTTGAGAAAGTGATGTGGAACATGTAATGTATTTTAAAATGAGATTCCATATTTTGCATATAAAATCGGATTCAATGCTTCATAACAGGAGATGTGAGGACATTTCTTCACTTAGTTCCTACCCAAACGTATTTAGAATTGTGCTCATTTGGGAGTGTACTCTCATAAGGGGCGGGATCGTGTGACAAACTTCAGATTGTTACTCGATGTGACCTGCCGCTTCTGTTCTCTGGCACTAAATAATCCTTTGTATAAGTCCCTCATTAGGTTACACATTACAGGTCGGGCTGGAACCTAACTTCACACGTAACAAAATAATAATGTATTTTTTAGGGGCTAGCTATAGGGATTAGATTTCTCTTTTCAGCTCTTGCTTGCCTCTGGCTGCACTACGGAATCCGTGTCATTCTTTTGTCTCTCGGGGTGAATTTATTATTTGTGAGTGGCTCAAACTGCACAATATAAACCACAATTAAACAAAGTAAAAACACATGGTTATAAATGTGGTCATTTTGGTTCGCCATATTTTTCTGCATCTCTGGAATTGTTTCCCTCCATTTACTATTAAAAAAAAAAAAAGGAAATACACCAAACACATTAGGCACAAGAAGAATGGATGCCCCTTTTGTCACTTCCTGCCATTGTTCCTTTTACATCTTTCTCCTGTGCTCTTACAGTGATCCTGATTAGCTGAAAGCTTTCAACACAAATTCTGGTTCTACCCCCGCTGACCCATTTGCTGATGTTTATTAGGCGGCCATGAGGGCGCTGCTTTCAAAACATTGGTTATTTTAGTATTTCTTTCAAGTGACTTCTCGGTGCCAGTGGGAGCAGGTGATGGAATTTGATGAGGCTTCTCTTTTGTTTATCCTTGGTTACTGCTAAGCAGACTTCAGTTGCGGAAATCTGGATTCATATTCTGTTGAACAGACAGTAAAGCTAATATTGGTTGTAATTGTCAGGCTTTTACCCTGTCACTGAGCACAGAGTGCAGGTTCATTGTGTTTTCAAGGCTTAAGACTTGACTTTGGTGCTGCTCCAGAAAGTGCTGGTGTGATATATTATTTCCAACCTGACAACCATTGATATGCTAACTTACACCCTGGACCTTAGAACTAAAGGTATAAACGTTCCTTAAAGACAGACATTTTCAAGTGCACAGGGATTTAAAACACAAGAATGACATTTTATGCTTCCACCCTCTCGCTGTCAATTTACACCTCTCTCTAGTTCCCTACCCCTGTGTGACCGAAATAAATCATTTTTTTGGGGGGGGTCTGTGAAGTCAGGCAGCATAGAAAATCCTAAAATTCACTTTCTAACAAGTACTGAAAGTAACAATAGATACTATTAGTGCTTTTCAGATAAAGGATGGTTGAATCAACAGTAACGGGGAGAAGACGAGGGTGCCACTTCAACCTTTACTGGTAGACAACAAGAAACATAGGTGTTTCTGGTTCCTATGCATGTCTGAGCCCCTGGAGCATTAGAGGGTGGGCAATGTGTTGTGCTTTCAGGCATTGTTAAATCATGGTTCAGGGTTCTTCTCCATATCCTGACTGAAGGAACCAAGAAGAGAACATTGGACGGTAAAGTAGTGACCTCCTGTGTATCAGATAACTAACATATTGAATTAGTGTGTTTGTATCTGTGATGGACAATCCTTAGCTTTCAATTAAGGCCTTAGGGAGACTTTACCAAGTCATTCCAAAGCCTCTCCAAATGCAGGAGCGTCACTGAGCCATGGATGCCTGTCCAAGCATTGCTGAGAAGTCTTTTTATGATGTATGGCGATTTCTTGACCATCCACTGTTTTGTTCAGTAGTTGAGCTGGTTATTATCATACCTCGAACTCCAACCCCAGTGACGTGGGTATGGGAGGCCTGTGGAAGTATCGGTCAAGTCCAGGTAACATACAATTTGAATCAGTGGTAATCACATTTTGGCATCAAATCATTAGGTTTGCACTCACCGCACATGTCTTTTCCTAGAAGAAGGAGGCAACATGGCTACTCATCGCACACTTGATAACTCAATACATTTTTCTTGTCAAAGCTACCATTATAGCCCGCTGCCGAGGGCTATACCGGTTTTTAAAGGCCTCAAGCCCAGACTTCTGGGCTTATACCAGCATTGCATGTTCTCACACAGAACTGAACTACAAAAGGAAACCAGCTTTTGATGACTCCTCACTCTCTCTTCCTTCACATCCCATGTTTGCGGGCCATGAATACGATAGTGGTAGAATTTACCCTGCATCTCTGGCCGTTGGTGATGGTGCCAAACATTTAACTATCTTTAGAGGTGTTCATTTTTCCTTCTAATGGTTTTGATTTGAAATTGGAGAAGGGAATGGAAAGATGTTTGCTGAGCGCAAAATTACAGCCTGTAGATGTATCGTTTGGAGCTGGAGTGAATGAATGAATGATAGCATTAATAAAGTGCGGACATTCACTCCAATGGAGCATCTTGGCGCTAGGGGTGGGTGTCATAACCACCCTTCCCTGCAGCTGGAGCATGATGTTACCTCTGTACCATTCACAATGCAGCACATATCTTTAAAGATATAGAACTCTGTTGGTGAGGTTATAAGTGTTTCACCTTTTTTGATCCCTCCTCACTCAGAGTGAACTTGAGCAGTGAAGGAGGTGTCCCATCGTAGAAAGTCCAGTAACTAGTTCTCCCAAATCTTTGTAGCAAAGCCGCAAACGGGAAGACCAGCAAATTACTGTGAACCGTTTAACCCCTCCCACGCTTGTGACGGAACCGTTCCGTCACGTGTGCTGGTGACGGAACAGTTCCGTCACGGCCCGCTCGCCGCGCCTGCGCGGCGCGTTCTATTGAGCGGGCTGGGCCATGACGGAACCGTTCCGTCACAAGCACAGCTCACCCGAGGGGTGTGACGGAGCGGTTGCGTCACCACCTCTGCTACTAAATGCATTTAGTAGTAGAGGAATGCACTGCTTGAGACCAATCGCTGGCACCTGTGACATCTCCTTTAACCCCTTCATGAGACAACTAGAAAGGAACTCTTATTCATTTTGATCTCAACTAGATGATGTCTTTTTAGTACATATATGGCTCATCCACGACAAAATAAACCTGAAACCATGTCTTCCATTCCCCGTGCAGACAATAGGTGTTTCCAAATCAAAGGTACAATGGGGACCAGATTTGTTTCTATTTTCCCTTTTTTCGTAGATTCAACAGCAACTGCAGGTTAATTTACCAGAGTCAAAAGACAGGCCCATTCCATTCATGCGCCCTGAAGAATTGCATTTTTGTTTGACTGCTGAGAGAATTCGCTTACCAGCAGTGAATAGTCTTTGTGCGGCAGTTGCGGAGCCATTGAATAGGCACATGCTACCAACAGCTCTCATCGCGCACAATCAGTTCAAGGTTCCTTCGACTCTTTAGGCCGCACATTCACGCACATTCACACATTATATTAATAACTGACAGGCAGATGAATGGAAACCAGTTTATTCAAAGCCATTAGCTATAGAAATTGGCATTCTTGGTTTCCGTCTTCAAGCCCACGTTATATCACACTAATATTAAGGTTAATGTGGAACGCTGATTCCCGCAACAATGCGGGAGAGAGCGGTGCAATACTGAACAACGCTATCTCTTTTTAAGGTGGCCATCCTACCGTTACATACATTTATTGCCTTCATTGTCTGCAACACTCCACTTCACTGTGGTGTGTGGAGGAATACTGGAATCACAACAAGGTTGCAACCACTATCAAACGGGTCGAAGAGACATCGGGGGCCTTGTTGGACTGCCATTCCTGCAACAGGTTAACTAATGGGGTGTCAGATTTGTCACATGACTATAACCCCAATTAGACTCCGTGCCACAGAACCTCTCGTATCCTTCTTTCATCCCTTTCTTTCCTGTTTCTTTCCTTCTATCATCCTTTGCCTAATTTCCCAGCGAGTCAATGTTGGGGTGATTAGCTATTGCATACATACTACGTTTGGCTAACCCTGTGACAGAAATGCTATTGTACCTGTTTATAAAAAGACTAATACAATACTTTTAAATAAATTTAAAAAAAGCCAAACGAGGCCTTCACTGACCAGCAGTTTTGGTTTGGGACACCATGCCTGAAGCTCTAGCCGAGAAGACTTTACTAGGACTAAAAGCTCGAGAGGCTATTTCAATAGTGCACCTTTACTTTCTGATGGTGCCATATTGGTTTTTGTTATCCTTTAGCTCTGAGGAAAGAGTAAAGACCTTTGTTGTAGCTTGTATCAGACATCGCAATTGAGGCCGTCCATTATTTTTGCAGGTGGTACATCATTTTGAGGTGCGGAATAGGTCATTGCAGGTTTGCACAAATTACAAGTATACAACTTAGGTCAAAGAGGAGTGCATCCATGTCGGATTGTCTGCATAAACACTGAGCATGCAGATAAGTTCCAATTAGATACATTATTTGTAAACAAAACCAGGTACAGAGTCGGCCAGCCTGGTCTTTCTTATATTACTCATGCTCAGCATTGTTATAACCCTCACTTTACTCGAAACAATATTGTTGGTGTTGATTTCAAGCAGTACTTTGATGTCGTATTATAAGTACAAATACAATGAATTCCTTTGGTACTCTACTAAAGAAATGTAAAGCCACTGCTAGTGGGGAAACAGCCTTAAGATCGCATGCTTTACATCGCATGTCGTTGAAATGACTTGCGATGTAATTGTTTGCGTTGTAACGACCATGTTGCAATGGCATGTGATGTAAAGCATGCATAGTAAAGGTATATATTCCTGCTAGTCACCGAGCAAGGTCTTTGTTTGACTGCATCTCAAAAATGCCAGCATCTCATCTTGGTTAAAAAAAAACAACAACAATATTTGAACTAGACACAGTTGTAAGCTTCAAAATGGCAGCTGTGTCTATCAATCCATGCTTTCATTTATATCGAAGGAGACATGAGGACAGGGGGTTGTATGTAGTGCATGTTGGCAGCCGCCTCTTGTCACAGTATTAAAGGGGCCACGGGGGGAATGATGTCCCAGTAAGTACCAAAACACAAGGAGACATCTTCAAACAAAGGAGCAATCTAGAATGCTTATTGTTGGTGATCGTTAGCGATGCAGGACTTGAGAACTTTTTTCCTATGCGGACATGTACACAGGTATAGAGTGAACACTAAAGTAAGGAAATATTTCATAATAATGAAAAAAACTGGATGATTCCAGAAATAAGCTGATGTTTTTGGCTGCAGTTACAATTCCATGCTCTCTACCATTTAAATTTGGACTGCAAGTAACTTCTAGTAGCACACTTTTTTCCTTCTCACTGAACATCTTCTATCAATTTGAATATATCTGTTGCTTGAGGAGTCAATGTTGCGCAACAATCACTTGCATTATTACTTTTGTTCCAGATTTCTATCCACACAGTTTGGAGTGTCACAGAAATTGAGAAGCTGGTGTAGAAGAGGCCATAGAATCTCCTCTTGCACTGTTTCCTAAGCATTGATGATAAATTATTTGTGTCTCAAGACCAATTTTTTTTAACTTTTAATGAATGAATGAATTTGTTTTGTTTTCATGTGTTTAACGTTAATTATAGTTTGTACTTGGAATTAACACCAGTATCGTAATGGAATAACGATTCAGCAAAAATATATTATTTCCGAGAAATCTATTTGTCTCTGTAGGTTTTTCCTTTTGGGGAATATTGTGCAGATGTAGGATATATTCTTTGTTTCCAATGGGTTGATCCCCTTATGTTCCCACGTACCATGGCTGCTCACTCCAGATGTTGGCGGGGCTTGCGTCACTGAGTTCTTTACCCAAGAACTGTTACTCCTGGAGAAAATCCTTAAAGTACACCAGCTTCTTTACTTAGAGTCTTTCGTTTGGACAGGTAAAATATTTGTAACTAACTTAACCCGTTAACCGCGGCGGTAATTTTGCCGCGGTGCGGGCGTTTTCGTGCGCGGGTGGAATGCCGTCGGCCAATGGCCGACGGCAGCACTGGGGAGGTAGTGCTGCCGTCGGCCATTGGCCGACGGCAGCAGGGAAAGGGTTAAAGTCAGGAGTGTTTGTGCATTGGGCACAGGGTAAGCGCATTCCTCAAGATCCGCGTAACTGACTCCCAGGTGTTGTCTGGTGCTGGCAACAGGTTTACTTCAAGGTTAGCTCGTCCTGGATTTCTCGGTACACGTTCTGCAAGGGTTATCCTTATTGTGAGACACTACAGACAAATGGTCTCGCTAACCTGCTCCTCTGACTCTTTTGGAATTGTTTTTGTTTTGCATCTTATATACTTTTTGCAATGTCTTATGTAGGATGCTTCTCCCGTGCGCAGAAATTTACATTTTATTTTGCTGACAGTATGCAGACAACATGCATATTCTGCTGACCATTTGCTGATTTCAAACAAATGTGCATCTTTCTGTGCATAAGTTTGCTGTTTTATTGGTACATAATTATTTTAAATTGAACAAAAACCTTCAAATTTTTTAAGTTAATTTGGATACTGGCTAGATTCTGCCCTTTCTTCCTTTCAAGGGCAATCAAATAAGTACTTTAAAAATAATTACTCTAATTATTTGAGTACCTAAATACAATTTGACATGCGACGTGCCCTATAAAAATGTTTTCTATTTTTATGGTATTCTTTGGCACTGCTACAGATGAACCTCTAATGTGACTTTGCAGATGAAAATAGGCCCCGATGTTATCAGATACGTGTTGGTGCCTTCTCTGGTTCCCGTTTTACTCCAATGGATGCTCATGGGACATGGGTTTTTTGTCTTTTGAAAAGCTTGAACGCACCCGAGTGTGGTGTGCGCCTCAACACACCGCTTGAGTTCTGAGGGCATTTGGCTCCCGGCCTGATGTCACTCAGCATTTCCTGCCTGTGCCAGGCTAAAAAAAACGTGGCATGTGTACGTCCAAGTGGCAGGCAGAGTCCTCGGGAAGGTGTGAGTTATATGCTGCGAGCTCACTCTTTACATACCTCAGAAGCTGAGAAGGCACTTCCTTAAGAGCAGACGTCCTTGACGTTCCCAACACGTTTCGTTTATTCCTTCCCTTCGTCAGGGGCACGGTGTACCTCTTCACCAGCAGTGTGTACTCAGATAATACTTTGCACTCACTTATGCATACATGGCTTCTTGGGTGGAATTCAGACTGCAGCCGCAAACGTCAGCCTCTTACCCGAGTCATCCAGTTGTCTTCCTTTTCCTAAAATATATTCATACTTGGTGATCAGCATTCGCTCCGTGCTTGCGTACACGCCGAGCTCGTCATGGAGTCAGAATTCTGTTCCCAAGCTTGTTCTATAGTCGCCTAATGTAGTCCGATGTTGGAAGAGAGGGCAGCAGTGATTCGCCATGCATGGTTCAGTCAAGGACAGTAGCTAGTATTGCCCCGCCCCTTCCGCATCCTTCCGGTCTCTTCCTCGCTTCCATTTTTGACGCTTCCTGACTGCTCCCTGGAAAAAATGTTCCCCGGATAGTAACTAGAGGAACTGTGAAGCATGGGCACCAGTGAAGGGGAGATGGTCTGCCCGAGGGGCGGCAGTATCTGGGTGAGGTGTGACAGAACGAAATGTGAGGAGAAGGACACGTTGAGATTGGCACAATCAGAACTTCTGTTCTGGAAACTGCTAAAAACATGGATTTTCACTGCACCTGACAACATGGTACTCCATACATGCCAACATTTCAGAAGAGCAAAGAGGGAGATTTAAAAAAAAAAATCGGGAGAATAGGTCCTTGAATCGGGTTACTGGCATGTATGGGCTTTAGAATTGTGCTGCTGCAGGATTTGACATTTGAAGTATAAATGCACGTTCTTTTCTTACCTTTCAGAAGCATGGAGCGCAATGGCAGGCAGAGAGAGGGTGATGCAAGTGTTGGCAGTGCATGCTCCCCCCGCCCCCCCCCTGTGTGACAGCCCGGGCTAAAACAGCTTCCTGTGCACACACACAGCCCCCTCCCCCGCCCCCCATCCCCCATATTTCACAGATCTTTAAAAGGCCATTCCCTTGTTGATGACACTTTGTTTGTTTTTCACCCCTTCTAGAGCCCCTGCATGGCCACTCTGACTATTGCTGGAAGAATTGGCACTTTACACAATACCAAGCTGAAACCCCGAGGAATCGGGTTTTTGCTTGCAGGAATCGGGAGGCGGGAGACTACCCTTGAAATCGGTAGTTTCACGCCTGAATCGGGAGGGTTGGCATGTCTGGTACTCTCTCCCATCTGATATTCTCTTTTAACTCGACCCCCGGCTGCTTTATACCACAGACCTCTTGAACCCTATCCGCTAGCGGCCAGATGCTCCTTGGAGTGAATGTTGCGCTCTATAAATACACTCATTCTTTCATTCAACCAGGGAAGTGTGGGCTGGGGAGATGGCAGGATAGAAGATGGGAGAGAAATGGTGGGAAAGTGAAGCTTCTTCCGGTTCTTTAAAAATGTAGATTGTTCCAGAAGCCATACCCCAGATATTTGCTTTCTCCTTTCTCTGACATCTGCACTTGTATGGTAGGAGCAAAGTTTGCGATTTCCGCT
Organism: Lissotriton vulgaris; assembly: GCF_964263255.1. NCBI lineage: Eukaryota > Metazoa > Chordata > Amphibia > Caudata > Salamandridae > Lissotriton > Lissotriton vulgaris. The sequence continues at coordinate 1,126,711,735 of NC_141693.1, forward strand.
GCTGGTGGATACATGGGGTACCTAATGCTAGTTGCATCGGGGACCGCTCTCCATGTACACGCCATGGAGCACTGTCTGGAATGCTGTGCACTGTTGTCAAGTTCTTTGTAGTTTTGATGTATCAATCCCCAGTAGACCTGATTCACAATGCTTTTGTCATAGATTTCCTTTAGATTGAGGGGCGAGTCGCACCAGTTCATGGCTCCCAGTGTGTAAATATCGTGGCCTTGTGGGAATTTTAAAGGAAAGCTTAGTTTCCCAGATTCAGTGCACACTTGAAGGCACGAGATTAGTGCCAGATGGATTCTTTTTTTTTTTTTTTACATCTCTCAATAGTGCATTCGGAGTTCTAAAAGGTGCTGAAACACTCGAAGGCACATTGGCAGGCAGTATGTGTCCACTCTCAGAACACTAGGTGCACGGTCATAAAGTCGTTTACACTATTGCTGGGTCAGCACATGCTGTATGCACCAATTCAGAACCTGTTGTGCAGAGTACAGAGTGAATTTGAAATTTCCAAGCTTGAGGGCTCTTTATTTTTACTTGACCATCCTGGGGTGTAAAGCAGCTGGTTGCAGCAGTTTCACTGTCGGCACATGCCAGTGTACATTATCCTGCCTCGTAGTGCACAGTGAAAGTGGCAGTTGGAAGTTGTTTTGGGGAGATTGCATAAAATATTTCTTGTAAGCTTGAAGCTAAGGTCCCAAATACTTAAAAAGCTTACATCTGGAAGAGACAAACATCTGATCTGAGGACCAGCTCTACAATCGACAACCCAACCTCGAAGTGTGCAAAGCCCTCCATATTCCATAGTGCACCCGCTTGTTGCTACTTCACTATCTTGCTCCAGGCAATGTAATCTGTCCCAGAACTGTCCCCATTTCTCCTTATCCTACAGGAGATGCTGCCATCAGACCTGGACGCGATATTCTAGGTACCTTACTATGGCCTGTGCTTGCTGCTGTGTTGTCCGGTGACTTGTCGCTGTGTAGTCTTCTGATTCTAGGCAGCTTGCTTGAACCCCTTGCTGTGCCTTCCTATTGAGACCCGCTTGTCCAGGCAGTAACCCTAAATCTTCATACCCAAGCTGGCCCATTAGCCAATGCACTCTCATAGCACACAGCTAAACCTCCCTCAGGAGACGGGAAGATGTGACTTGTGGAGATCGCCCACCCTGCACACAATTCTGTGGAGGGGGTCATAAGGATAAATCTAAAATACTGGTGCAAGGCATGGTGTCCTTAATAAAAACCCACCCAGGAGTCAATGTCTCAGCCTTGTTCATACACTTTCTGCTAACTGATTATACGTCAAGGGACATGCCTGTGGTTTTCCCCCTTGTGGTGGATGAAAAATATTGTTTGCTTCCCACAGAAAAGCTTCTTCCATGCTTTTCAATGGTGCATTCAGCAAGTATTTGAGCAAGTACACGTCACACTATGTTGAAGTGCATCGGTAGCAAATCCACAGCTTTGCAATATTGGAAACCACATTATTCATGCTGTTATTATACTCAAATCTGAGATTCTGCATGTGCACTGTGAATATTTATAATTCACATATTATAGAGAATGCACACACAGTCTGCAGCGTAATTGCTGAATACGTTTTTTTGTTTGTATGGCAAAAGTTTGAGTAATTGTTTACTACGCTGATGAATTAGTTTCTACATACATGAATGTGTCCATACCTACATAAAGACTTACATTTTATTGGAAGTTGGGAAATCCTCCAAGTCCTAATTTTCAATCTCTGAGGTAGTACGACATACAGTGAAGAATGGAGGTGGCAGGAAGATGCCCCGGATTGAATTAAGGAGCCATACAGTGGGGTACATGGTAGGCACAGCCTTCCTGCACTGAGGGAGGAGAACCTCACAGCGATACGGGGAATGCTGCCTCCCACCACTGAGGGAAGGGACGTGGGGTATGCACTCCCTCACAGCAGTGAGGAACCAGTCACTGCAGTGTGGCTTGGTAGAGATGAAGCCCCCAGACCTGAAGGCAGAGGTCTACAGCAGACACATGACCTCACTAGGGGTAACATCCCTACAGAGATACCTGGGGGAGATTCTACTATCCTCAGTGAATTTGCAGAGATGCCCGGCTGTCCTGGAAGGGCCATGTTAGAAAAGTGCTTGGTGCAGCTTAAGGACCAACAAAAAACATGTAAACAGATCAGCACATCAAAAGAAACAAATGACTCCTTCCCCAGTTCGGGAAACTGTTTGTATCTGAATACCTGGAGTTATCTCACTTGCAACGCCCTACTCTAACCCCCATCATCTCCTCCCCCACACAACATTCGAGAGGTATGGTAGGAATGGGCCTTTCTTTAGGGAAAGAAAAGTGGAAAGTTTGATAATACGAAGAACGTCACACTTACAGGGTCATTATTTCTTTGCATGAAAACCCAGATCTCCGCACATGTTCCCTCAATCTGAGAGCTTTACTCAGGATATGGTCCTACTTTTTTTCCTGATTTGTCTGTGAGCTAATAACCTCACTTTAGTGACCAAATCAGGATTTACAAGCAACCTCATAATGAGGACACACTTGGAAGCAAAAATTAAAGTTTCTTCAGTCTGGTAATAAGAATCATTTCAGAGATTATGGAAATTGGGGCGTCTGTAGTTTGAAGCCAGGTCCTCTGGCCTTCGTTGCAGCTTGACGTGGTAGTATAGGGCGTATCTTAACGTTCTTTTAGTAGCAATAGTTGGCAATGCAGTGAGAATGAATCAAACAAAGCATATGAGCTGCCAGTGTCTGCTTTCTGCTGATTACTTGAATCTGGCCCCTTTCCAATTTTTGAGGTGGACAAAGAGGCTTCTTGCGGCAACATTCAATCTTGCTTCAAAGAAGGAAGACAAAGACAACTTCTCTTCTCTTTTTGCTAGTCCAATACTCCGTCCACCAATCTTTATGATTATATCCAGGGAAAGCATGATGCACACCAGCACGGTGGTTCTTGGATTCATCCAATCTTTGACTAGCAGCAGTTAGCACAACAATGCAGAGCCTACCCGCGCACTAGAGCTGTTCGCAGTCTACAGAATAATTCCCTAAGATAATTGAATTGGCCGGTTTAGCAGCCTTCAGGGCTGGCCACATGCTCTCTTTTTTTCTAGTAAATTCTCCTAAAGTGTATTTATGTATGGCAATGATCTCTGAGTGATGGAGAGAGTTTCCACACTCCCACCAATGTCAGAATGTGCCCCACATAAATGCATATGACATTACCTGGCTGCTTAACAGAGAGGGAATCTTCCTAAAGTGACCTTCCCAGACACCATCTACAGAGGAGTTATGGTCAACGGTAGAAGCATTGGTGTGCGTTCACTGGCGTAGAGGCTAATCCAAGTCATTAGTATTTGTAAATTCCAAAATCAGCAGTGGGGCTAAAGGAGGACAGCTCTAGCATTAACTTTAAAAAGTTTTTGCTTGGCATCGGAAAGGTTGATGGTCTATAGGCTTGATTGAGGTGTGCAGAAACAGCTACTTAAATGAACCGCATAGTGGGCAAAGGACTTGGCACTTCCTCTGCGCCATCTTGGTTTTGAGAAAACAAGAAGGGTACCGTTCGACTGGTAGAGGATTATCTTGACTTTCATATAACTGGAGGCTTAATCATATCATATATTGCTGGATGGATCGATGACATACAGACAGTTATGGGCAAGCAGTGTAGTTAGCGTAGCACAGGAGTTCCAGGGCCCATTTTTAGGACTCTTTGTCATCATGCCTGCTGCCTGAGTTTTGCACATTCTGCAGCTGATGCAGCATAATTCATCGGCCAAATAGAATATCAAAGCCCAGTCATGGCCTAGTTGCTGCATTGGACTTATCCGGCCCTGCTTCATCTATGACTTGGCACTGTACCGGTGACGTCAACCCAGTGGCCTAGGGAGTGGCTGCTTAAGTACTGTGTCTGCAGGTACCTCCTGACTCGTGCCTGACGGTAAACCAGGCGTGCGAGCCATGGGCTCCATAAAACACTCCCTTACGTGCCTTATTGCCTACCCCTTCGTGCCCTATCTGTGTGTACTGGGACCATAAACCCAGTGTAAGATGTGCAGCCGTTTGATAATTAACCATGTTGCTTTTCTTTCACTTAGGGTTTTCATTCCTTCTCTCCCAGTATTAATACACTGTGGAAATGTAGTTGTAGTAATCTTATATTTAATAAAAATCTTATGGCAGCTTTATCACACTTTAAATGCACAATTCCACTTTTACAGTCCTGGACACTGGCCCACCTAAAGTTATTCTTAAAACAATATGACACCACATCTTAGCTTTGACCTATATTCTGCTTACTGTTCTCAGTAACCCACTGCAGGTCCTATGCAGCGTCTCTGGAGTACAACGCCTACCAGCAGTATTTGAGATTCACACTTGAACAGAGCGTTAGGAATCTTGCCTCTAGAATCCCATACTAAGAATTGGGGTAAAACAAGTGATAACATAGGGATATGTAAGCTCTGTAGCGGAGGGGAACAAGATCTAGCCAATGTGCTATATATATTTGTCCAAATAAAGTGGTAGTAGATGCCGGACTCCGGTTTTTAAACCCAATATACTTTAGACATAAGGTATCCACTGTTGACAATTTGATTAGTTTAATCAACGCTCCTCCAAATGGATTTTCTGCTATAATTTGTATACATTTTTTAAATCTTTTTTATCAATGTATTAGATAAAAACTGTATTTATTATAATAAAGTCTTGTTATCAGTGTATACTCTGTATTCAATTTTAATTGTTGACGTCGGTAAAGGTCTAAATGAATTAATAAAAAATAGTCGGAAATAATCCTGTATGAATTATGTTTGTCTGATTACTGTGACCGTTTGTCCGGTTTTTGGCTGAGTTCACACTTCTACATGTTTCACCCCGACGTCTGCCCCAGTTATAGTCTTCCATAGTCAATTTTCAAGATTTTTTTTAATTCCTAGGTTAGTCTGCACTACGGCTGAAAATCATATTTGGTTTTCGAGGATACACATAATATTGGCTCTCTGAACACACTTCAAATTACAATTTAACTTGATTTCATTGTGACTCCTCGTTTTAAGACTGGAACTCTATCAAATGTCTTCAAAGGTCATAAGTTAATAATGGACAGCTTTGTGTGACTAAGTAGATAGATTTGGGTTGGAAGTAACTACCTATTTGCGCGAATTACTTCATGTGAGTACACAGAGCCATAATTGAGAATCACTTTGTATAAGTAAACTCCTATGCAAGAATTACTTCCTGTGAGTAACTATAACTATAAATGAATACTTCTTATTGCGAGTAACTGTTACTAACTGAGAATTATATTTGTTAAAACGTAAAACCATTAGGGAAAGCATTTACCTTTCCTTAAATAGACGCTAAAATTAGCCATCCTGTTCTTTCCATAAAGGAGGTTTACTTTCCTGTAACTACAACAATATGTGGGAATTGCTTCATGTGGATAGCTTGAAAATTAACAAAAATTACCATCTTGGAATAACTAGAACTATATTTTAGAATTATTTCCTGGGAATAATTAGGACAGTAGTTTAAGTATTAAATCGTGTATGTATATATAAAAACAAAATTCAGAGTTACTTCTTGTAACTAGAAACATAAACAATAACCTCTTATTTCAATTGCGATAATTAAGACATCAACTTTGTATAGCCTATAGTGCATTTCTCCATTTACATCGCCATAGCAGACACCGACCAATCCAAAACCTCAACATTTCGGAGCAAATATAGAGGCCAGCACAAGATCGAGATACCTGGTCACAGACAAATAAAAGAGCTTAAAAACTGAGGTTTTGATACAGGACAACGCAAGAACTTGGATATTAACACACAGGCAACTTCAAGACCTCAGCATTTGGGTGGTTACAGACAGATCAACACAAGAACCAGATACTTGGACACAGACAAATCCAATACTTTAACATCCAGAGACTAAGACACAGGAAAACCTTCAACCTCAACATTCAGAGACTAATATGGAAAACCAAAACCTGAACATCAGAAAGTTAACTTACAGACCAACAGAAGACCCAGATACTTGGATACAGGCAAACCAAAGTCTTCGAAGCCCAGAAGTTTAGATACAGATCAACATAAGAAAAAAGATACTTGCACACTAGTAAATCCAAGAACTTAACATTTAGAGATTGGGATACAGACCAACTAAAGAGACATACTTAAATACAAACAATACCTAGAGCTCAACATTCAGACACTTAGACATACACACAAACCTAAGACACCAAGCTACAGAGACTAGTAGACGGGTAAACCGCAGACCTCAACATGAAGAGGTTCAGATGCAGGCGGACACAACATCCAGACACTTGGACACAGGCAAACATAAGACCTCAACATCCAAAGACCAAGAGGCCTATGTAGAGTTGGGCAGCTTAACTCCTGAGATGGCACAGGTCCACCTGCTGAATTATAAGGTTTACATCGCCCTAGCAAAGAATTATGCTGAAATTAATCTGGGCCGACACAGCTTAAGCTCTTTTAGTAAAAATGTAATGAAAGGCAGGTTGCCATGTCATGGGTTTTGATTTCTCAAGCAAGCTACCAAAATGGAGTTTGCTTCTGAAAAGCAAGAACGAAATGCTTCTGATAAGCTGGCAGTTTTCTCACGGAGCACTGGGGTCATGTCTGTCATTTTCATGTCTGGGACGTCCATGTTGTTCGTGGCATTCGTGAACATAGCAAATGTGTGTGGTAAATTCTCTTCTAAATTGGGCGTGGCTTCAGATGCATTGTAGTTGAGAGGCCTGTGGTTATTGGACCTCTGTCTACAGTTTTCTGAAGTCAGAGTCAGAAGAGACCCGGACAGGTGAGGTAGGTGGAGAGTGAGCTTGGTGGGCAGGACGCCCACCTTTTTGACAAATGCCCCACTTCGCCTGAATCTTAAATGGCTCTCTAAGACACAGATAAACTCAAGACATCACTAGAGAGAAGGACAAAGACTTACTCAATACTTTTTCATCAGGAGATTCACATTCAGAGCATCACATGCCCTCAGTATTCTGACACTAGCCCACAAGACTTTAAGAACTAACCAACATTTGAGCGGAGCATATAGAGGCCAGGGACAGACGCGCCCAAAATTGCAGTGCTAGATGGACGGGGCTGTGACGGGGAGAGTTCTTAACACACTCTTATCTGAGGAAGTGGAAGCTGGTGAGTCACTGGAAGCAGGTGAAAGGTGGTGACAGCCAGAACCTCTGACAAAAATTGTGGTGCCACTACAGGGAGTATGGGGGCAGGAGGGGCTTGTGACCAACCACCTGATGACAGCCACACCCAGCAAAAACACTGCCCTCGGAGCCATGGATCTGTGAAATTGTTCTTATAGGCAATTCACTCTTTACCTACTCTTGCATTCCATAAGAGTATTTACCTTTTCTAGGATGTTGTGTTTCTGTAATTTTTTTTCATGCAACATTTTGCTCCTATACAGGGGACAAGAACCCCTTTCATTGTCAGTATGAGTTCAGGTTGGGGGTGTTTATTACCGGACATCCTTGAGTACTCCCGCCAAAGGATAAGCAAATGTATCAAGAGGTTCAGAATAGATGCTCATTCAGTCCTTGGCCTCACTGCAGAGCGAACAGAGCAATGGTCCGCTGTGCCAGTTGTAATTCTGTGTGGAAGTGTGTGAGGGAGGTAGACAGCTGTTGAAATATTCAGAGGGCGAAAGTTAAAGGGCATGCAGTGCTTACAGGCGAGGGGATGTCTGCATGGAGATGGTAAAGTGAAGAAGATGAAGGAAGAATGTGTAGGAGAGAGTGGAAAGAGGGTGCCGAGGAGGAAAGAGGTGAAGTTTGGGAGATGCAGACGGAGGGCTTCAGAAAGATAATAGGAGAAAAGGGTTGTTTGCGTAACCGAGAGACTACAGGAGAAAGTGGTGTGAAGAGAACGCTACAGACCGTAGTAATGTTTCACTCGAAGTCTACTTTAAATGTTTACATTACACATGCTTCACGATTGCATGTTCCTTGTGGCCCAACATTGTTATATACGACCCCTCCCTCCCCAACCCCCCAAAAATATCACTTCCAGAGAAGTCACTGAACCCGGGACTTCATTTAAACGTGCCATTCCAGCTGCTAATGCCAACTCCATTCACACCGTCAACCATCGCCATAAAGCAAACGCAAGTGCTCCAAAACAAGCAGTGGCTGAGCCCCGCGTCTGTGGGCGCCGCATAATGTTTTATTTGAAGTGGTGCTGGGCTCTTTGTTAACAATAGAAGTGATAAGTTGTTGAAAGCCCTGTTTAGACAGATAGAGCTTATTTGGCATTCGCATTAAGCTGTTTGACAAAATGTTTTGAATTTAATTAGTTCACTTCAAAGGTGCGCCACCTTCGGTGGCTGCTGCCGCTGATGAGCATTACCGATAGATGCGCGTGACCCGGCAGAAGGCCTCCCGCTTTCGCGAGCCCCCCACGCGGTGTTCTTTGTAAAGCACACGGATTCCCCACCCCTTCCGTGTTCAATGTTGTGTCCATTAATAGTGAACTTGTGAGAATTTCGAAGCGATGAACGACGTGTGTGTTTTATTTTCAGGGGTGTGCGTGCGGTCACCGATTCACACTCTACTGCCCTCCAGTGGCGGAACTTCGTATCCATTTGTAAAACAGTTAAAAAAAAAAAAAAAGACTTCGCATCCCCAAGCGCTAATCTAGGCAAACCACACAGCACAGCAACGGTGCAGGCTTTTTTCCCTTTATACCAGAGAAAGACATTTTATCACTGACTGCTTAGCTGTGGGCATCTGCGCTTCATCGGGACCGCTTTAATTATGCGGTAATGGAAGACCAAATTATGCTGCAGGGTTGAGCGAATTACGAGGCAACAGAACAAGAACTTTACAGCAAATGTTGCCATAAAAAAAAACATGTGTTTGTCATTATTTTTGCTCTATTTTACGCGTGGACCCTTATAGATAGTGATGTAGACGTGTTTCCCGGGGCTGTAGTGAATAGAGAGCTTTCTTAAAAATACAACTATACGCATGTAATAGATGTTATTTAAAACGTTGTCTCGCAAGTTAGCACTTTGTTATGCAGGACACAATGTTGCATTTAGTAGAAAAACGTCTGTATGTCCATGTTTCTCATAATAAAAGATGCAACTCTTTTATAGAGAGCTTGATTTCAAAAGTCGATGTGTTTATTCTGTTGTGTCTTGATACGGCCTGTGGAAAATACAACACCCTGGACCTCACATCTTAAAAAGAGATGCAACACGTTTGCGATTATTTTAAACTCTGCAGGTCCTCTTAAAAAACTTCTGACTTCAGAAAACTATGATGCAAACTTACTGGCATCAGTAGCGAAACTAAACATTGTTTGAGAAAGCACAAATCTTTATTTCAGACTGTTTGAATTATGAATTAAAATGTAGGCTCATCTCCTGCTAATAGTAATAATAATAATAAAGCATTTTTATAAAGCGCATGGTTACATCCAAATGGTGCGTCTCATCACTGAGACCTATCCTGACCAGAAAGAGAAAGGTAAAAAGGGAAGCAAACCGCTAGACAGTTACATCTGACCCAAACAACCAAGTTTTGAGTCCTTTACGAGAAGCCAATTCTGCTGGTTCAGCTCTCTGGTTCATCAGGAAGGAGTTCCATATTTTAGCCGCCAAATGACTAAAGGACCGAGACCCTTGCCCCCCAGTACCATCACTAGGTTGACCCTGGCAGATCTAAGATTATGTTATGGAATGTAAGGCCACAGCCCATTAAAACATTTTGGCAGTAGCACATAGGCTTATAGAGTATTCTCTTTTGCACTGGGAGCCAATGAAGAGAAACCAGGGTGTTCAAGATCGACGTCCTTCTGGGAAGATTCAGGACTAAGCGGGCTGCCGTGTTTTGTATCCGTTGGAATTTCTTCAGGCTTCCCTTAGTAGCCCAAATATCTAGGATATTGCAGTAACTCATTTGAGAGGTTACTACAGCATGTACAATGGTTTTCCTGGCCAATATGGGGAGCAGGTCCAGATTTTTCCTCCGTATTTTATGAGGCCCGAAACATTTTCCCACTACACTATTTATTTGGTTCTCAAACGTCAGTTTAGGGTCTAACCATACTCCCAGGTTTTTGGTTTTAGATTTGGGAGTAGGGGTTTGACCTAGAACTTCCTGCCACCAAGCTGATGTTCAGACGGAAGGAGACTTGGCGACTGGGTGAAACACTTGCCCTTTGTCCTCTACATAAGGAGAGTAGCATCCTTTGAGCAAAATGCCTTTAACCTTGAGCACAGTAACCAACAGGGGGCCAGCTGTCTTTTGCAAGATGTCTTGAATAGACTCGCATTTTAGAAGCATTATTTTTACTAACTTTGATCCATAAATGCTATGGGATGGGGAAGTGTTTTTTGCTGAAACCTGATGATTCTGCAACAAGTTATATCGTGGCAAGTGTGGAAAACCCATAAGGATTTGGAAAAGGCGACAGAATCACATAAGTATTTTTTAGATTATTTTTGAGGGTTGACATAGGGTATGATGGTCACTATTTCTACCATTAACATTTGTTACAAGTACCACATGTCAGCTCTGTTTACTTCAGAAGAATGAAAGGTTGATTTTGCATTGCTAGGACTCACATTAATGACCCTGACCCGCTAGTAGATGCCACCACGAATGCTTAACTTGTGGAACCATCATTTAGAGTGTTGTCTCTTTGTGCCTCCTCTTCTGGTGTTTGTTTTTGCACATAAGCAATGGGGTGTCGCAATTGCCTAATATCTTATAAATGTATTTCTCATAAAGAGGTGCTGTTCTTTCACTGGTTGTGTCTTTCCTGCTGCTCCAGCCAGAAATGATGGTCTCTTCTGTGCCCCAAGCATGTGGAAAGGCTGCAGCCGCATTTGTGGTAATCGTGTCTGCTAAATCTCAGCTGTAAAGAAATCATGTAGCCTGTTGGGTCTGCTGCATGCATGTGAAGGCTCAGTGTCACTCAAACCTGCCTTGTGCAAGGATCGTTCAAGATGGATCAGTCTGTGACAGTCAAGGGTAGCCGAGACCCCCATTGCTTCTCCGTTTTAAGTATGGTCACGTCAGTCCACTGTGGCCCACTTGGGGTTTCAGCGATAAGCAAGGACTTAGGGAAGAATTGTACCTCTCTATGGTTCGCATAAGCACAAGGCACCATTCTCTTTGTCGACCTCCTGCTCCGTTTCTAGCTACCCGCAGCAACCCCCCGCCGCCTCCTCTATTCTGGCCAGCTGGAGACTTGAGAATGCTGGTGCTATGGCATAGACTTGGATACCCACCACCTGACACCCTGCCTTCCCTAGTCATCTGCGATGCTGGTTGAAAGCAATTACTTTTCAATATCTCGTCACTAAGGGTGGCCTCACTCCTCTCTCAAATCAGAACTACTTCCTGGTAATAATCCAATTCCTCAAAACCCCCACAGTGAGAAATCTAATCTAATTCATGATATTTTAATATTTTCATTCAAATGATGTCCTTTTTAGGCCTGGTTGACAGTGCAGTTGTCTGAAGGTGTATTGTTACAAATTCTTAAACCTATAGATAAAGTGGGCTTCCACTCTACCCAGAGTGGCAGATCTTTCGCCAGGTGCTATTGGCTATTTCATGTATCCATCTTCCAATCAAGAATTGCTTCAGTTGTAATTTATGCGGGATTATTTTGCTTCAGAAAAGTTCACCCGATCATCACACTTTTGGCCGTCTGCATTTCATCATATAGTATATCCCTCTATTTACAGAAAGCAAATCTAATATGGATGTTTCTGTTGCCAAAGCCAGTGGAGCAGGCTTCAATGTGATGAACAGCATTTGTGAGTGCCTGTGGTTAGAGCGCTGCACACGGTGCCAATGCTTGTTCCTGGTGACGGCCACAGAGTCCCTGAGGAACCGTGAGCGATATCATGTTATCTTACTACACGTCAATGAACTGTCGATGTGGCATGGCACACCGGTTCCCTAAAGTAGTTAATTTGCGGCCTCCGCGTTCCCCATTAATGAACCCAGGTTTTCAGGAAGATGAAGGCCGCGTGAAGTAATCCGGCATCACCACACAAACCGCAGCCTTTTGTGTCGGCGTGCCGGCTAACAAGGAGCGCCGACAAAAAGGGTTAGGGGCTGAGAAAGGAAAATGGAAACTGAGACAAAGCCACAGTCAGGAGGTTTCTTCCCGCCCGAGGGGGCGCGGGTGCGAGAGGCAGACGCACGCTTTGCCGGCCTTTCTTTTGCTGAACCCGGGACTGACCTCCCAGCCGCCCCGGCCCCTTCTTCCCTCGTTAGGATGCATATTAAATTATCTTTGTGTCTCGGACCCCGTCGAATACCCGCCCTCTCGCGTCTATCGTGGACTTCAAACAGGCGCAGGCATCAGAGACACAATGTGCGGGAATTAGGCAGAAAACCCAGAAAGATCTACTTTCTGACTACGTCGATAATGAACTCTTTACAGCCATCACATCATGGAGCGCAGGTAACTGTGACCGGCGGTTTCTCATTGGTGCGTCGGCGTCTCCGGAAGTTGGCATTGACGGAAGATAGGCTTAGGGAACACACGCATGCACTAATAACATACTCCGCCATCATACCTGCAGGAAGACGTCGATGACAGACAGGCCTGTCACCATAAACAATAGTTACCTTTAGGCTACTCTTTAGCACAGACAACGCTGGCGCGCCCCCTCGTGGCCGGCACCTGTCTGGGACAGCTAAACGATGCAACGCGAGTGGCAGAAGAGGGCTGAGACGTACGTTTTTTTTAATCCAGGAGGCGTTTTCCTTGGGTGGCAGGAAGAGAGTGTTCTTCGTACTGAAACTTACAGCTGAAGCCCAGAATGGACATTTTTTCGCGAGCACTGATTTACTTACGTGTTTTCTTTTGCATTCAGAGCAATTACAGAGCGCCTCGGAAAAGAATGATTAAGTAACAGTCTTCCAAAGAGGCCAACACGGATATGACAATAGAGTGCCTGCACACTCAGCCCCCCCCCCTCTTTCCTCTCTGTTATCTCATATACTGTTTCCAAGTTTTGGGTCCCCCCCCCCCCCCCCCCCCCCCCCCCGTCAATATAAGCACAGGCCTCCGTAAATAAGTTGTTAATTCTGTGCATACACATTCGAGGGGGTGATCCCCTATGCTTCATCTGTTCTCCTGTCTGCTGGCAGGGGGTACTCGCTTGAATTTCCTCTACAGCTGCATGATCTGTTCCGAGAAGAGCGGGGTAGAGAAGTGCAGTTTGGTTGTCTAGGCGGGTGCCTGGTTTGATGGTGTCTGACACACAGCATTGATCCCAGCCAGTGTTGCCTGGCGCAAAGCAAACGATGCATGCACCCAAGGAGAGCAACTCCATAACGACAAGAACCAGGGCCTGAAGCAAACAAGAGCTTATATGTTCAAAACCACGGGCTTCCCCACCACGTGAGCTCATTTTATATCCTTGCTTCTTAAGTTTACTTTTTGTTCTAGGGTAAAAAATACTTTTTCCATTCTTTTGTGTAGAGTTGTAGTCCCCCCTTGGATGGGATATCTGTCATTGCCCTAGATGTTTTTTTTTTCAAGAGTGAAGCTCGTGAACTGGATAATCATGCTAATAATGAATCACAATATGGGCTGTGTTGTTTAACATGTCATCCAATCAGATTTCGATTTCCGATTCTGATTTCGGTTTCCATTTGACATGTTTTCCGAAATATAATTTCCTAAATTTGTCAAAAACTGCCAAATGGATTTAAACATAACATGAAGTGTAAACTACACAAATCGCAAAAACTAGGTTGATTCAAATGCTATATTTTGGTCCAAGTCTGGAACAAATCCATCCAGAATGTCTTTGCTGTTGAGCAAAGATCTTTATGGGCTTTTGGGCGAGGAATTTTTAATATGCAAGTTAGCCACCTTATTTAGCATTGCACCATCCTATAGGAACAAACTTAGCGTTTGACCTCGAACGTTCTGTGCAGAGTTTGTCCTTTGGAGATAAGCCAAGAAGTGCTCCTTCAGTGTACACCATGACATAACCATTAACAGAGGGCTGCTATTGCCGGGCATGTTTTATATTAGAGTCAGCAATTCTGTTGTGATGAATAAAACCACTAGGCCACAGGAAAAACACTTTATTGATCACTCAAAACTTTGGCCCAGTTTGATGATCCTGCATAAAATAAGGAAAAAAAATATTTCACCCTAAAATTCGTGATTGAAAAATTCGTACTGGTTGGAGAAAGAGGTGGGGGAGAGATTGTAACCCCACACAATTTTATCATATCCAAAGTCATCCCGGTGCAGTTCTGGTGGGTGCAGGCTTCTGGTCGATTAACTGTTTCATCAGGCCACAAAGTAGATGCCTATTCATTGAAAGAGGGTTCTTTGTGAAGACTACCCTGATCTATAGTTGGCAGCATGGAGCTCAGACGGGACATGTACAGCTACAAGAGTCTTTTTAATTCCGGGGCTTACCAGTACCATGTGGGTTTTCACGGTACATAAGCCTGCATTGCAGTTAGGAAATACCTGCTTGTATTTGGTGCGAAGATAAAATATAATTTGCATAGTCTTTGAAAGAGTGGGGCATTATTTAAGCCTAAGGCCTTTCTCCAGGAGGGGAATTGCAGGAACACATTTAGCCTTGAACCTAGTGCTGTGTACCAGGCTTGCATTTTTTTGAGAGGAAGCGTTTCCACTCTGCAAATATTGACCATGTGGAGAGTTTATGTAATGGACACCACAGACCGAAATTGTCTTTGTCTTAATAAGTGAATGTTACAAACTTAATCTTGCTTATTATACTAATCTTAGAAGAATAGGAGGCAAGTCTCCACTTCTGGAAATTCAAACCTATGAACAGCGTATTTTGCCCGCCTCTGCAACAGGCACACTAATGCCCTGAGCTATCCTGTTGTCAATAAATTGGTTTCTGCTGTAGGTGTGTACTGGCATCACGGCAGATGACATTTGAACAGATATGCTCTTGTCACATATTGCCAACGACCATTTGCGTTCCCACCACTGGGATCCCAGCAACGGAGGACTATGTGCATTCGAGAGAAGTAACTGAGTTTAGGAGATGTCTTCTGTTGGAGCACCTTGGCTCTTACAAAGGTGCCTCCATTGTTTTTTTGTCACAGAAGGTTCTTGAGTGACACATACTTGTATCAGAATGCTTGTTGGAGGCAACCCCAGCGGACGCATATTCCAGGTGGTGGCATGGGGGTGTGTTGGAAATGGATCCAAGTTGGATTTAACATATTTCTCTAGATGATTATTGTTCGTTGATGCAAAGCAGCAAAGCTTATAATTCATTGTACAGGCGCAAGTGTGAACAAAGTGCAAGAAATTTAATACAGTATTAAATCCACTGAAATTCCTGAAACTGTTAATAGGAAAACCATGACTTTTGTTTACATCTATGAAAAGCAAATCATAATTAATAATAAACAAATGCTGTGCTAATCCTGCTGCATAGAGATTAAGTCAAGGTTAGCACCTTTTTAATGAACCAACATCTTTGATGGGAGGTGTGTGCTGTGTACTGGATGAGATTGTGCAGAAACAAACAGGCCCCTTGTTGTAGTTTTATTAGCTATATGTGAAGTTGGTTTAGTAGTATTAATCATTTTTGCAGGAGATCAGTTGTTTTGCTTTCACAGAGAAGTGATGTGCTACGAGTGAGAGTGTCTGAAGCCTTTGTTCTTTTACGGGCATTCACGGAGGTAGTTGCAAGTCATCAGAGGTAGTCTCAAGTTCTTGGAGTGCCGTGGGGTAGCTGTAAATCTGCAGAGGCCGCTGCATATTCACGGAGGTAGCTGCAAGGCTCTAGGTGTATCTGTAAGGTCACAAAGGTAGCTGGACATCCCTGAAGGCAGCTGCAATTCTTCAGAGGTAGTACAAAGTACTGTGATGTTTTTGGAACCACTGTGACCTTTGTTCATTGTTGTGATATTTGGTGGTTGGTGGCAGGATGGTTGAAGCCACTTGAAGCATTACTGCTTATCCATAAACTGCGAGGCAAAGTCTTCTAATCTATGAACCGGGTTACAACATGTTGCAACAACACTTCTCACACTTTTATTTCATTGCTGAAAGTCACAGATGCAGTATAATCCTATAAAATAGTTCAGGAGGAAGGAAGAAGGTAGCTGCCAACAAGCACACAAAGTCATAAACCAGGAACAGACTGATACCCTCAGCGACCTTGATGTGTCAACCAGCAAGGCAGATTCAGGGTAGACACTGCAAGTCACGTACTGTGCTGCCACGAGAATGATTATTTGTATCATAAGCTGCTGTCAAGATGGCTTCCTGCTGAGGACCTCACGCCTGTGTCCACTCAGGGAAACAGTCCCATTTGAGTTCAGACCTATATTGAAAAAGATGTTGCTGGCTTGTTTTTAATTTTCAATGGGGTTGTTTCAAAGGCCAGTCCATGCAGTTTTACACAGGCCCGTTGCCAGAAATATATTTTTATAGGGGGCATGGTTACACCACATCCTTTTGGACAGGTTTCAGTTACTGTCCCCAGGCCTCCATAAATACGATACCAAAAGAAATCAAGACGCAGGCCTCCTCTTAATCCTTTAATTGCATCAATTTTTTCTTCTGCACAGTAGGTTCAATGGAACTCGATTCCAGCACCCAGAGGCTTTTCTTATTTATTCATCAAGTGTTTACATTTACATTGTCTTTAACTTTAAATAGAATTTGGGGTGGCAGTGTTGGGTAGGCATTGAAGGCAGAAGAGTGGGCGAGGGCCGTAAGAGCAATTTCCCATGCGTAGAGAGAAATGTGACGCCGGCATGCAGCAAACATGCTGTTTCAAAACTGCCCACCTCTTACGCCATGTTACATTTACAGAGGACTAGTTGTAAGGCAATTCATGAAAAAGCCACTGAATACCCGCGGAAATGGTCTCTGAGGCTTTTGGTATGGAAATGTGAGCATCATCTCCTGGTGCCTGAATGGAGCGTGGTCATTTGGAGACTAAGGGTCTTTTTGGTAGAATCCTAGGCTTTCGCAACTTGGAAAGGAATTAAATATTAGAATTTTAGGACAGGCTAGGTCTACATATTTGCTTCTTGATGCAGGAACCCTGATCACCTTCGCCTGATTCTTAAAGATGTGTGCACTACTTAGATTAGATTTAGGGGTGTGGAACCCCCCGCCCACCGGATAAATTCCCATTCCCATTATTGTGATGGAGGAAGGATCGTGGGCTTTTAATGGCAGGGCCAATTTCAAATGTAGCTGAACTCCCTCAAATATGTATCTTTGCGGGTGTTAGCCAACAATTTCGAGGTGTTTTCCAGCCCTGGAAATACAATCCGAATGGCAGAACGTTTTAAGTACTAACAACATTGGAAGAGTTTTAGGAAAGGGAGTCTCTCCATAGGTAACAACATTTCTTTGTGAAGACAAAGAGTTAAATATAATATTGCACCGTTGAATTCACTATATACGTTCGGAAATGCACACCTGTCACGGTTCATCATGCAGAAATACTAATTCATGCAAGTACTCAATAAAATCTGTAATAGTTGACTTGTGAAATTCTTGGTAAGTATTAAAGCCCACATTTACTCAAAAAATACGGCTTAGCCGATCGGGAGAAAACATCACTTTTCCCAAACTTAAGTGAATTAGGCCCTCATTGTTTTGGGTGGAAAGACTCCGACTGCAGATCTGTGGTTTAGTGCTTCTGTAAATCAATGCGCATATCTGGGCGCTAGGCTGCAATGTTGTGTGCGGAATCTGCAGTTTGCTGTAGTTAAGTTGCACAGGTTTGCCAGAGGCTCCCGAAATAGTTCGTATTGAACGTCCGAGCCTAGCCTCCCGGAGAGAGCCGGGCTGCCAGAGAGATACCATGTCATGTTTAACACGACCCCGAAGATTGGGGGCAGGAGAAGGGAGGGGCGGGGAGGGCACGTGTGATCCCAGGTTGCCTTGCGCGGCGCCGTGGAAGCCTTGCATGTCGGCGTTGGCCTGTGACTTCGAGCTCGAGGTTTCCTCAGAGCTGAAGTGACGCATGGTGCGTCGAGTTTTCGGAAGGATTTAAAAGAGGAAACGGATTCTGAGAACTCCATTGGGGTGAAAGGTAAAGGAGTGAAGGCACAGGATGTTTAAAGCCACCGCTCCTTTGTACTACAAGTAAAGGAGTAACACCGTTTGATATGCTTAATTGTGCATGGGACTGCCACTTCTCTCATTTTGGACATTCAGGCATATGTGTGCGAGGAAGGGGTGTACACACATGAAAGGACACAACTCTATAAATATTCACACCTTCCTCTTTCCTTCCGTTTACCATGTTTTGGTCTCTCAATGTATTCTCTTCTTCATAGATCTTCGTGTTTATTCCCCAACCTGCCTCCCTACGATGCATCTTAGTTATGGTTCTTATACTCTTAAACTCTGGGCCCAGACTGGGGCATAACGGAGGCCCCCGCAAGGTTCCTTGTTTTGGAGTACCCTCCCAAAGCCGTGCCATTGCATGTCATGCAGAATGCGTGCGATGGCTTGGACTAAGAAATAGGTAAATGCTCCGGAAAGTCTCTCTGCTTTCTGCAAATCACCTGCAGCCCCATGCCCTTCAGTGGTACCCTATTGAGCCCACGAACAATGAATATCAGTGCGATCTGTGAAACTCTGGGGCTCCTAATCGCATTTTGCAGGGGGCGCCAACATTTTGTGTTATGCCACTGCGCCCAGATGAAGTTTTTGGACACCCTTTTCAAAGAATCTTCTATATTAGGTTAATGTTGGTGGAGTCTGGTAATAACATTCAGGTATCCACAATTTTTCCTTTAACTGGCTACCCAGCCAGATGTGACCTGCAGTGGGCATAGTAGAAAAGGCTGTGGTATCTAGAAGGTGGGGGCAGAAAATAGGAAAGAAATGAAAATGCAATAGGTCAAACCAAAAATTAGCGATGCCTGAGTGACAGTATGGGGAATGGTAGTTGGGTGGGTAGTTTAATGGTAGGGGGTGTACTGTTCATGGGGTTGTCACCTGTGGAGCAAGGCTAACCAAAAAGAGGTTTTTGTCACACAGTTTACATTGGATGTTCGCCCAAATGCCATTCCCCTGCCTTTATAGGTATAGGATGCCTGCATGATATATCAATGTAACACTTAACACAACACAGCACAGTGGTAATATGTTATAACGTTCTCAGTCCTGTGTCTGAGCAGTGAGTCGGGGGCCTGTAAAAAAAAAAGAAATAACATATTCCTGTGGTCTGGGGGCTTGGGTATTGCTGTTGCCATGACAGTGACTACATTAATTCCTTCTGGGTATTGTGACTTGATTTTCGAGACCAATATAGTATGGCGACAGGTTACAGATGGCATTGGCCAAAACTTCAGCAGAAAACACAAACATGTGAAATCCGCCTGCAGAACGGATTTGTTATGCTTTTTTAAATTCCGTAACATTTTGTGTTCCACTGAGAATTTTGTCAGCAGTTGAGTGATTTCGAAAACAGTAAATAAAGAGATACTGCACACTGCTTCACTTTTGCATTCCACCAAAAATGAAAAAGAAATGTCCAGGCCTAGTCACATTAATGGAAAAGCTACTCCAATTTAGCAGACAACCACCATAGAAAAAAGCTTCCTTCTTGGCGGTTCATCTAAAGTCACTGAAAGTGTTTTAGGTATCAGATGTGTTCAATGTGGCCGCTAAATAAATTCCCAAAGCTGGAGTTTATTTTTGAAAAACCAAACACTAATGACCCTGACAGGGGTGTTAGGCTAATTTTTACATTTTTCTGGTTGGTACCCCAGGATTTCTACTGTGAATTAGAGGGTTAACGACCAAAACTTCTGTGTTAAGGACTTGCTACAATGAGCGCTGGCCTTCTAACACATGATAACAATTGCAAAAAGTGTAGGGGGGAAAATAAAATACGCCACCACTTAACCCAGTAACTGGCATAGAAAAAGACCATCATACTCACTCCACTTGATTTAACAGGCAGGCTTATAGGGGACTAAAAATGTCCCATCTGTTTTTTGCTCTAAATTTCCCAGAAACTCAGTGCTAGGAATTGTGAAACTTCAATGAGTAAATACTCCTCTGTTGTACTGTAGCCTGCTTCCTTTCACTGCCAGACTCTTCTATCACTGCTTACAATCTCCTCTCCTGCTATACTATTCGCCTGTCGGTGCCCATCCCCTCCGCCTAGCCACTGACCCTGTTATTTGTTTACCTACCATTCCATACACATGGCTGCCGATGAGGAACTGACTACTGCTTCATAAAACCCGGTGTAAGATTTGCACTTGCCCTAGTAGCCTTCAGTGGTTAGGATAATGAATGCATTTCTGATAATGTCTCATATGAGTAAATTGTCTCCTCTAACATAAACCTTAATGTAAGAGCAGAGGTTCCAGAGCTGTAGTGCTGTGTGTCCTCTGTGATGGACTTGGCAAATCCTGCTCATAAAGCACAACAAACTGTAAAAAACAAACAAAAATAAACAGAGGAATAAAAAACTATGTTGATTGATTAGGACCATGACCGTTGAAATCTAGGACATTGGAATTGTTTTCAAGAAGATATCAGAATTCTGTCAATGCAGGTTGTGTGGGAGGAAGAAGACACATCTGCAGGACATCCGCGCACCCTTCCTCTGCAGCACCTTACATGCTGCTTCTGTTTGATTAGCAACACCCCAATAAGAACTATTTTAGTAACTAAAGGTTTTGCATGAGGAAACTACTTTCCTCCTACTTTGAGATGATTCCTCGCGACATCATGTAACACATTTATCTTGGAATAAATAGAATATATTTGGAAGTTCCCTACTGGTCACTTCCACAGAAGTGTCCCCTCCCTCTCTCCCCCACCCAAGTGCCAGAACCTCCCTCAGATGGTAGGTGCTTCAGAAAGAAATGTTTAAATGAGGGTGATTTTATTTTTTATTTTTTACTTAACTATGTTAAGTTGCTGTCCAATTGGGTCCCCTATATTGTGCTGTGAGCAGCCTCTGTGATATGTGAAGGTGCCAGAAGAAGTGAAACCGTTGTGAGGTCACCAGGACCCTAAGTCTTGACGGGGCCCTCCCAGGATTTGACTTCTGTGCAGCTGCACAATATGAATAGGGAGAAGGGTTGCCCGATCTGCATTCGTTGGGGAGAGGGAGGAGAAGGTACGAAGAGAGATCATTGGTGCCCAAAGTGTTCATCAACCTCTATCACTGGTGAAGGCTGCCATAGCATGCATTTCATCTAATGCAGTTGTGGATCGCCTCAACAAATGTATAGTAGGCAGAGCAACCATAGCCTGATGAGCAGGGAGGAGGAGAGGTGAGTGAGTGGTCAAACACAAGAAATGTTTGGCAGCGTCTTATTGCCTATTAAATAGCAAGCCCAAACATGGCACTTACTGGCACCTGGGAAACCGTACACTTAAGAAGACTTTAGTAAATAGTTCTTTCTGATGCTTTTTGGCGGGGGCCCAGCATTTTCTCAGAATTCACTTTCACCAGTGTGAATAAGGTACTTGGCTAGGTAGACAGGTGGAAAAAGGCCAACCACTTGTTTTGTATTTGTATGTTGCCTGGATTTACCTGAGTAAAATATTTGTGTGCAGCTCACTGGCCAGTTCATGACCCCCTCCTTAGGCCGACTCTCTGCCTCTCTTCTGATTTCCCCCAATTCAAAGTTCCAGTCCACTTCAGCCCAGTAGTTGATGTACCGCCATCATGGAATCCCACTGAGTGCTTTTGATAATTCCTTGCTGCTATTTTCTTGCACTGTTTTTAAGTTTGGAAATCGGTTAATGGTGAGATAAAAACAGCAGCAGATTTTTTTTAGCATTTTTAACGTACATATGGGGATTAGCTTCGCCCACCCACTCCCCATATCTCTGCGACATTAGTTATAGTCCCACTTTGTGTCACTCAAATTTAGATATGCCCTGACCCCTGCCAGCTGGAAGTTGTGCATCATAATTTTTTTGATTTGGGTAATGTGAGGTCCTGCGACCTGGGCTAGGCGTGCGGCGTTGTAACGCTAGTGGAGCGCAATAAGGGGACACACACACTGTACTGCACTGGTGTGGACCGGAAGTGCCGAGCCACTTCGGTCCCTTTATTTAAAGCTTTCTGGCCACGCCTGGCCAGAAAGTGATACATTGTGCGGAGTGCTTCCGGGGCTCAACCTGAGACCCTCGGAGCACTAGAGCGCTACATCCATTCCCAACTTGGATTTTCAAAATAAAATATAAAAGTCAGTTCAACATGCAAAATCTGCCAGCCTGTGATTGGGCCGTGGATTGGATCTGAGATTATACTGCCACTTGCCTCTCGGAGGGATCTGGTCCTGAGGAGATCCCGGTGACGGCAGGGATGGACGTTCTGCAGTGTCCGGAGCCAGGCACGAGTTGTCATCTGTGGCTGTATTCTCTCCTGCTTCCCTCGTTACCGGTGTACCACCACTTGGGCTTGGTCCTCTTGGGGCAGGTATCGGCTTGAACCACGATACGTTGCGGGTCACTTCCTCTCCTTCTCGCCTGACAGTGACAGCTGTTCCGTGAGTTTCCTTAATGACCCAGGGTTCTGGTTCGAAAGGGGTCTTGAACTTTCCCCCGGGTCTTCTTGTCCGGATGAGCACCGTCTCTCCTGGGCTCAGGGTTTTTTCTTGGGCTCTTCCCTTGTGACTTGCTTTCTCATTTGTCTTCCTTCTCCTTTCTTGGGTGGTTGCTGGGGAGTATGGTGTGGGAGTCCACCCGTCAGCCATAGGTAGCAGATCTCTCCGGGGGCCTGTCAGCATCAATGCCCATGGTGATTGCAAAGTGGTGCTGTGCGGCGTGCTGCGGTACTCCCTCAGGAATGCTTGCAGTGTTTCTTCCGGGTCACTCCCTTCTGCTGAGGCTATTCTTAATATTTTGTTTATTGTCCTCATGAAGCGTTCTACCTCACCGTTGGCTTGTGGCCATTGTGGGGTGATTCGGTGATGCTTTACGCCAAGATTGTCCAGGAATTCTTTGAACTCACTCCCCTGGAATGGGGGCCCATTGTCCGTTTTGATGACCAGTGGGATGCCAAATAGGGCAAAGGTTTTGGTGAGGATGGGTCGAATGTTTGCGAAGCTGGTTGACGCTGCTATTTCCACGATGGGGTATTTTGTGTAGTTGTCTACCAGCACCACTGTAACTCTTCCGTCCGGGAAGCTGCCAAAGTCCATGCTTAGCCATGCCCACGGTGATGGGGCGTGTTCCTCTGTGATTATAGGTGCTGGCGCTTCGGGGCTGCTCGTGATTTGGCATGCTCGACACTCTCGTACGCATGCATCAATGTTCTCCTCCATGTTTGGGAACCATATCTTCTCTCGCATCCTCGCCTTCATTCTGCGGGTGCCTTGATGCCCCTCGTGGGCCAGGGTGGTTGCTCTCTCTTGCAGTGTTTTGGGAATGACCACGCGATTCCCTCTCAGTAGTAGGCCATTGTCAGCACAGCTGAGGTCGTCGTGCACCTTCCAGTACTGTTGTAGGCGCGTCCTGTCAGCTTCGTTCCACCCGGTGGTGTCCTTCAGGAAGTTCGTCCATGTTCCTGATTGTATGGCTTCTTTCACCCTCTCGACTACGGCGTCATTGCCATAATGGGAGATGATGGTGTCGGCGGTCAATGCACAGGGGCACGCGCCTCTGGCCAGCATGTTGATGAACTCCTCAGTCTGGACCCCCGTGTCTGTGTTGTTAGACTCTTCTGCGGGGGGGTGGCGCGACAGGAAGTCCGCCGGGTTCTTCGCCCCAGGCCGGTACACTAGGTCCATTTGGTACTGTTGAACCTGGATTGCCCAGCGTTCGATCCTTGGCGGGGGGTGTGGAGCCGTTCCACGGAACAACGGAATTAGCGGCTGGTGGTCTGTCACCATTCGGAAAGGGTGGCCGGAGATGTAGAGATGAAAGTGGGCGCACGCCCATTTTACGGCCAGTGCCTCCCTCTCAATTTGCGAGTACCTGGACTCTGTGGCCGTCAGAGCTTTGCTTGCGAAGGCTAGCGGGGCCCACACCCCGGGTTCGGATTCTTGCGACAGGAGGGCTCCCAGGCCCACTGGGCTGGCGTCCACTAGTACTTCGGTGGGTCTTGCAGTGTCGAAGTACGCCATCGTTGTGCTGTCTAATAAGGCTTCTTTGACCTGGTGGAATGCTTTGTCCTCCGTTGCCGTCCATTTCCATGGGCTGTCTTTCTTCGTTAGGTTTCTCAGGGGTTCTGCTATTGTGGCCAGATTGGGTATGAACCTGGCACAGTACTGTGCCATGCCCAGGAAACTTCTTACTTCGGAAGCAGTTGACGGTGCTGGAGCATTCTTGATGGCGTGTGATTTGCGGGGATCCACCCTTACTCCGTCTGAGTCGAATACGTATCCGAAGAATTCTATTGACTTCTTGAAAAACTGGCATTTGTCCTTGTGCAGGGTGACGCCGTACTGCGCGAGTCTTTGTAGCGTGGCCCTCAGTCTTCGGTGGTGCTCTTCGCTGGTCTTGGCGTGAATTAAGATATCGTCACTGACGTTCAGGACTCCGTCGAGTCCTGTTAGGATCTCTTTTATTGCGTTTTGGAAAATTTCAGCTGCGGATGATATGCCAAAGTTTAATCGCTTGTACCGCCTTAGCCCTAGGTGTGTCGAAAATGTTGTAATGTAGCGGCTCTCTTCCGCTAGCCTGAGCTGGTGATAACCTGCATTAAGGTCCAACTTAGAGAACCATTGGGCTCCATTTAGATCCGTGAGGATGTCGTCCACCGTCGGGGTGAGGTGGCGTTCCCGTTTGATGGCTTTGTTCGGCATCCTCATGTCTATGCAGATGCGGATTTTTCCTGGCTGGCGTGGCTTCTCGGCTATCACCATTGGGGATACCCACGGCGTCGGCCCCGATACTTTCTCAATTACCCCTTGCGCTTCAAGTTGATTGAGTTCCTTTTCCACAGCTGCGCGTAAGTGGAATGGTATTCTTCTGTGTCTTAGGGCTGTTGGCTGGATTGCGGGGTCGATGTGCAGCTTGATTGGTGGTCGTTTGATTGTGCCAGGACCCTTAAATAGCGTGGGGAACATTTCCAGGATGTCTTCTGTTTGTAGCGCTTTGACTGCGTTTGCGAACGCAATGAGGCGGAGGTCTTCTGCCGTGTTGCTGCTTACAAGCAAGTCTGCTTCCTTGTCTATCACGTGGAACGTTGTTGTTACTTCGTTGTCTTCTGCCTTCACTTGGACCGTCATCTTCCCTCGCAGTGGGAGGGGTGTCTGGCTGCCGTACGTCAGTATGCGTGCCTTTGAGGGCACTAACTTGGGTCTTGGGTCCAGTGCTTTATAGTGTTGGATTCCCATGACGTTTATGGTGGCTCCCGTGTCGATGACGCCACATGCTGGGGACCCGTCAATGTGTATTTGGCACTTGGGCTGTGGTCTCCGTCGCTTCTTCAGTTCGCTTACGAATGACACGTAGTAGCATTCATCTTCATCCTCTGAGGGGGAGTCATCAAACTGGGGCCGCCTCGGCGGTCCGTGTGATTGAGACGACGTTGCGTCCTCAAGCGATGGTTGTTTTACTGCTCCTGCGATTGGTCTTCTTCCTGACGCCCCTCTTCCTCGGGAGCCACCCCTGCACACGCTTGCGAAGTGGTTGGGTATTCCGCACTTTGAGCACGTCTTGCCACGTGCTGGGCAGCCATCTTGGTTGTGCTCATCTCGGCCACAGTATCCACATGACGCGCGGCGTGGCGCCCTGGTCGGCCATCTTCCTCTGCTTCCTCGGCTGGTGTTGCGAACTGCATCTACTCTTTCAGTTTTCACCACGGTTCCTGCTTCTGCCCGTGGGTTCAATGCTGCTTCCATCGCTGTCGCGCGTGCATCTGACAGTTCATGTGACCTGGCCAGGATCAATATTTCTTCAAGGGTTATGCGTGGCTGTCGTAGAATAAGTGTCCTCAGGTGTTTGTTGCGGCAGCCTTGAATGAGTTGTGCGGTCACCTCCTTCTTTTCGTCGTCGTCCGTGCACGTGCTTATGAGATCCCTCAGCCGTGCATGGAACGCATCCATGGACTCTCCTTCCCTTTGCCGGGATTGGCGAAATTTGAATCGCTCATAGTGGGGGTTCAGCTGGGGGTCGAAATGGGCGTTCAACGCATTGACTGCAGCGTCATAGTCTTTGTCATCTCCTGTGTTCGGGAGATGTTTGAATAGCTTATATAGTTCTGTGCCCCCAAAGTGCAGCAACAGGGACCTTTTCACTTCGTCATCTTTCTCCCTGGTGGCCGTGAAATAGTTGTTGAGTTGCCCTAGCCACACAGCCCATCTGGGGGCCGCTGTCCCGGGGTCTATCAGTTCGCTGAATGGCGGTAGTGCCTGGATTTGTGAGTGTGCTGACGGCGTCGGTGGTTGAGGGCCGAGGTTTACTGCTGGTGGTGCCACTTGCTGAGCTTGGCCGGCTCCCCCAGATGCCCCTCCAGGGTTGGTGGTCATTCTGACGCTGGCCGGTGGCTGGGTGTTAGTCTTTGGGCGCCTTTTTCTTGAGCGTTTGGTTGTGTTTGCTCGTGCTTGTTTGCTTCTGTGTGGCTTGGTGGGCGCTTACTGGCCGCTTGGCTTTGCTTGTGCTTGTTGGCGCTGGGTAGTGTGAGCCGCCTTGTTGCCTTGGCCACTGCTTGATGGTGGCTGCTTGCGCTCGCTCGAGGGTTCGCCGCGTTACCTCGTGGTGGTGTGGTTGGCCTTGCCGGGCCTTCTCTCTGTCCACGAGGCCTCGTGCTCGATTTGCCGGAAACGCTCCCTTGGCTTCGCGCTCTTCTTGGGTTTCCTTCTCTGGTGACGGCGTCTCGCGTTCTGCGCATGCGCGCACCGCTGGGCCTGTCGCCGGGCTGCTTCTTCCGGCGCGTGCCTTCGTCTTGGGCCTCCCTGCTGTCGCTGCCGCCGGTGCCACACGCGGCTCCTCGCTCACGCTGCTTACCGGTGTGTGTGGCTTCTGGGATGTAGCATCGGGTTTCGGTGGCGGTGGCCGTCGTCGCTGACGTCCTCCTCCGGCGCTGCGGCTGGGCGATCGAGTCAGCTGGTGATCAGGCAGGTGAGAGTTGCTGGTGGGTGCTGCTTATCTTTTGTGGATCCCACCCTCGTCGCCAATGTGAGGTCCTGCGACCTGGGCTAGGCGTGCGGCGTTGTAACGCTAGTGGAGCGCAATAAGGGGACACACACACTGTACTGCACTGGTGTGGACCGGAAGTGCCGAGCCACTTCGGTCCCTTTATTTAAAGCTTTCTGGCCACGCCTGGCCAGAAAGTGATACATTGTGCGGAGTGCTTCCGGGGCTCAACCTGAGACCCTCGGAGCACTAGAGCGCTACAGGTAACACAGTTTTGCTTGGAGTCATTGTAAATTATGCGAATAACTTTTGCCTTGTTTTGGATAAAAGTTAAGCGTTAGATATAGGACAGCTAGTTTTTTCCCTAAATTTCAGATTTATTTTACTGAGAAATTCATAAGATCATCCAAAAAGAGTTATTTGAAAAAAAAAACAGCTATAACATAATTATCACCAGCAGTTGTATTTTCGTCCTGGAGATTTTATAACTTGCATCATGCTCATGTTCGTTTTGGTTTTTGTTGGTACTTGTATCTCGTTGGGTGATAAGTCCTTTTTTAATTTAATTTCCTTTCGTGAAAAAGCTGCACAAAAGCACCACAACCCCACCTTAGCTCGCCCATTTTGCCGCGTACTATTTTTCCTGCATGCCACGCTCGGTCTTCCTGCTTCCTATTTGTTTGTTAACCTCCGTTTCTTGTTGCATCCTTCCGGTGACGCCGCCGGTTCACGTCAGTCTTTTGGCGGGCTCCGCCACGATTGAGGGGCACGTGCTGCACCGCGGCAGTCTTGCAGATGCCGGTTTCTTCCCTCAGTGGGGTTTGAGGCCAGTGGTGATCCACAGAGGTCAGCCAGGGTGGTCACACTCCAGTGACAGTTACACAGGGCTGCGCTATTATCTTGTGTAATCTAATTCCTGGCTTTGTAATTACTTGGAGGTTTGCCACTTTGCTGCGTGGAGAAGTCAGAGCAGTGAACCAGTGAATTAAACTCGGACACCGCTCGACAAGTGAAGCGTGGTCGCCGGCTTGAATTTCTTAGTAGGAAACTGCGTGGGAACAGCTCTGCGGACGTGTTTGTTCTGTGCTTGTCGTTCGGGGAAAGTAAGTTTGCATCTGTCACTGGTTCTTCGCGGCAGCCACCTCTGTCTCCTCACAAAAAAGCAGGCTTGCCACATTGCTTCTGTGTACGTGTAGCACACTGGCAGTAACACATTGTGGTTGCAAGCAGCCAAATTGCTGTTTTGGTTTTGTAGACCTTTTTAATTGTTCTCACACTTTTATCAGATACATGTTGAGGCTAAAAATAAACTGATTGTTTTGGACGTCATGGGCCTATTGTTTCTGATTTGTTCTGGTTCAGCACTGCTGAAGTGCGAGATATCAGTAGCTTTTTTTTTTTTTTTTTTTTTTGCAGATCGGTACCACTGTCTCTGCCTCATATCTTCTCTAACACAAATCCTCAGGCACCCCCTGCCATTTCATCACATATCTATACTTATGACGACTGGCCATTGACCATAATGAAGTGTGTAAATACTATTCTAACTCCATGCACACTTTAATAGTAGGGTATGCTATAAAGCGCACCAAATCAAATCTAACTCCACTTTTAGTTTTTTGATACACTTGCTTGAAAATACCTAAACACACTTGTGGGATATATCCTCATAGCACACCGGTCATCACAAAAGTTTGTCTGGTTCTGTCAAGGTTAACCCATGCTACGAGGACAGAGCCGGTCCCCACAATGTGGATATATATATATATATATATATATATATATATATATATATATATATGTATGTATATATATATATATATATGTATGTGTGTGTGTATATATGTGTGTATATATATATATATATGTGTATATATATGTATATGTGTGTATATATATATGTATATATATACACACACACACACACTCATGATTTTTGTGCACATGACTTTACTTGCTGATCTCCTAGATTCACACTTCCCCGCCCAGCAAGTGTTGCACTCATTTGTTTTGCCTGTCTCTGTCCTTTGCCCATCGCCATTGTAATCAACAGTAGCTTGTGCTGCGCCCATGATATCTACTTAAGTACAATTAAGACACCTCTTTTCCATCTCTAGCCCTTCGTGGGTGTTGCATTATAGACAGACGTGCTTATAGAGATTAATATACAGGGCTTAACCAGCTGTTGCTGTCTTTCCTGTAACTGTTGTTGAACAGTACTGTTATATTGTATGTCTTGCTCTTGTTTCTAGCCCGTGGAAGTCCATTCTAATAAGGAATTCCATAACTCTTGGATATAGTCAGTTACTGTGCGGAGCTTCACCCAGGTGGTTCACTTTTGCTTGGTCTCATAAATAAACTTAACATGCAACTTACCTGGTGTGGAAGCAGGGCCGGACTGGAAACCAATACCGGCCCTGGCAAGCTGCTCGGCTGCCCCCGAGGGGGGAGACGGTGTGGGGGGGTGCGGCCGAGCTATTTGTAGGGCCGGTTTCAGCCGATTTTGTACCGGGGGCCGATATTGCCGCCCCCGGTAACAAAACCAGCCCCACCCAGGCGGCCCACCGGGGAAGTGCACGCCACGGCCAGTCCGGCCCTGTGGGAAGGCAACATCATTTCACTGATGTCAGTCGATTCGCTGTAATACTGCAGTTTTCCCCGCCTAGGCGCGGGAACTTGGTTTTTCAGAGTTCTGTGGGGCCTGCCAACATCGTCGCTAGACCTTTCCTTGTTCAAGTACACAAGGTCTGCATGCCGAGGCGAGTGCTGGCTGGTGCTCCGTTGATGTGAGTCTCTTTTCAAATTTATTTTGTGATAAACTGGTATTTGGGCATGCGCAAGCCTTTGCGTAAGGAAGAGCTCATTTGTATGTGTGAAGAGTCAGGGTGCAAGGCGGAGTCAGAGCGTGAGGCGGAGTTAGCCTGCTGTGGAGCGCAATGTCAGGATGTTGACGTGCTGGAAGCCATTTTGGATAAGAAAGTAAGAAGCCTTCCTGTTTTCCTATGCGCGTATGCAGTAAGAGGGATGAAGGATATGCATCATTGGTTAATCGTTAATGCCGTTTGACAACGACCAAGCGTCTATGTTGCTTAGCAACAATTGAGCGCTGACATTTCCTGGTTAAAGGACTGCTGTAGCAACAATTTTTAGATAAAGTTCGCCCTATAGCCGAGCTGTTGTGAATTTTGCTTAAATTGTTGTTGTAAGTGAATTTAAATATAAATATATTTCGAACACAATTGTGATGAAGAGTTTATTGGCTCCAGTGATATCTTGCTTGGCCCAGTAGAGCCTGTGGTACCTTGGTAAGAATGACAATAAGGTTTTGAAGTGTCACTGCAAGTGACGGTGAGCGATATTTTTACTTCAGCTAGAAAATGAGTGCTTCTGAAACATTCTTTAGGTGCTAATGGGAGGAGAAATTTGAATTATCTTCCACTTGCTCCTAATGAGGCAGTTACAGATGAAGCGGTAGATGAATATGACATTGCTATGATACAGCTGACTGAGAATTTTGGGAAAGAAACTTAGAAGGGGGAAGATTAAAATGTTTGAAATTAGGTCAATTAACTGGGGAATAAGTGGAAAGTTACGTAGCTGGTTTAAGATCTTTGGCAGCGACCTGTGAATACAGAAACCTTTTCGATGAGTTTTAAAGGGATCCGTTGGTGCTGAAAGTTTCCAACAAATAGGTCCAGGAGAAGTTATTAAATACTGAAGACTTGACATTAATAAGAGCTCTGGCAACGGGGAAGAGAGTGGAGAAATTCGGATGAAGGCCTGAAGGAATTGGCTGCAATGGAAAAGATTGCATCCATCGAGATGGGTGACCTGAAACCAAGAAAAGAAGGCGCTAACAAGACTTCGTTTTTCCAGAGGGGGTGGATAAGACCTTGTGGGTTCATTTAAAGTGTGGGTTGAAGGGCCATTTGTCTACAAGTGAAATTTGTCTTGCGATTAGTAAAGTATGCCACAAGTACAAGATGAAATGGCATTTTGCTCGCGTATGTAGGAGAAAAATGGGATACGGGAAGAAATGTGCCAAACTTCTTATTAGCATAGTGGGTCATGATACTGATGAAGAAGAAGGATGTCCTGTGATTATACTAAGTTATACAGGTGAGAAATGTACATGATGATAATCCTTTTTGCATGATTAAAGTGAATGGTGAATACGTGAAGGTTATGGCGGATTCGAATGCAAGATATACTCTGATTGGTGAAGAACATTTGTCCAAGACTCCTGACCATATTGTATATCTGCCTGATGTCAAGTTGGTAGTATATGGGAATAAGCCCATATATTTAGTGGGTTTTATTGATACTCATGTGGAATTTCAAGGGGTGGAGGTGCACTCCAAAGTTTATTTTGCTAACAACAGTTTGTTTTCATTAGGGTGGGCGCAACATTAAGGGGTGGATCCAAATCATCTTGAGCAAGTTCGAGGAGCTCAGTCAGATATACATTTGTCTCGAAGTGTATCTTGTGCCCCTTTATACAAAGAGATCCCTAGTGTGTTCAGAGACAAGTAAGAGTTGTTCATAGTTTTCATGCACAAAATCATTTTAAAGAGGGAGCAGTGCCCAAGGTCCACCAGCCCAGATGGTCCCGTTCAGTATAAGAGAGCCATTACATCTGAAATTGGTAGATTTGTGCGACAAGTGCATTATATAAGAGATTTTGGCATCAGAATGGTTGTCCCCAGTAGTGATAACCAAGAAGAGCAATGGTGATCTACGGTGGTGTGTGGATTGCATGATTTAAATGCAGCTATTTGGGTAGACCGGCATCCCTTTCCAAATATTACCATGATGCTATCAACCATCAGGGGGGCTGGGGACTTCGCTATATATGACCCTGGATGATTTGTTAGCTTACCATCAGATTATGTTGCACCTGTAGTCACATCATCTGACTTCCTTTATTACACCTGTGGGGGTATACAGGTACAAGCGTATGCCGTTTGCACTGTCATCAGTGGCAGCCGTTTTCCAGCGTACCATGCATCATTTGTTTAAAGGGTTGACTCTGGTCACATACTTCCAAAATGACATATTAACATTTGAGACCTATTTGGGTGAACACGATGAAGCACTAAGGACAGTGTTACAGGTGGTGGCTGACAATGGTTTGACTATTAAGAAAGAAGTGTAAGATCAGAGCGAGTGGGGTGGAATATCTGGGTACAGAATAGATACAACAGTTATTTCTCCAAAAATGTAAGTGATTGCAGCTATTGAACAGGCTCATTCCCCAAGTAACAAGAACCAATTGTGGTCGTTTCTTGATCTGACCGAATATTATTCGAAGTTCAAACAGAGTGTATGCGAGAACTCATGTTGAACAGAAGAGTGTTCATGTGGAGTGATGAGTGTGAGAAAGAGCTTTGCACATTGAAAGGTTGTATGGCACCGGCACTCCAACCTTTTGATGCTAATGACCCCATTATCATTAACACTGATACCAAAAATCTGGGTTTGGGTGCAGTGATGCCACAGAATTGGGATGGTGTTGATGTGGTCATTGCGTATGACTCCAGGCCTTTAAGAGCTACAGAGAAGAACTACTCTGCAATCGAGGAGGATGCATTGGCCTGTTCTTGGGAACTGAGTTGTTTCCGAAAATATGTGTGGGTACTGAGTTTATGATTATAACCGATCACAGGCTGTTGTTGGAAGTGTTCTCTATTGAAGGGTCTGGAAAGATTTCTCCGTGAATTGCCCGATAGTTGATGAAATTACTCGAATTTAACTACAGAATGGAGTATGTCCCAGCAAAGAAGAAAGTGCTTGCAGATTGCTTGTTGAGGTTGCCTGCTGGTGGAATGGAAAAAGAGGTGGATAAAGGTGGGGACTACATGGTTGCACAGTGATGGGGATTGCTGAGGAAAAAATATCCCATGAGGACTGGACAAATGTGCTGAATGAAGGTGAAGTGTTGTGTGAGGTAATGAAGTATATTGTGGAGAATTGGGCTGTGAAAGGTAAAGCTTCATGCATAGTTAAGTTTTTCTTTCAGGCTATTGCTGAACTGTCTATAATGAATGGTGTGTTGCTGAGAGTGAAGTTATTGGTAGTACCAGACACACTCTGAGAGTGTTCTGAAATTGGCACACAAGGTACATATTGAGATTAGTGCTACCAAAAGACATTCAAGCAGAAAATGGTGGCTGGGACTTGACCGGGTTGATGAACATTACATTAGAGACTGTGTGCCTTGTGCATGGAGTGATAAATCGCATAAACTTTGGAAGTACACTGCTGTAACATCTGATAAGTCTGATGGGGTGTGGAAAAAATGTGTTTGATTTCTTTGGACCATTGAATGTGTTGGCTAGCTGGTCTAAGTTTCCCACAGTGGTGGTGGGTTATTACATACTGTGGCCAGAGGTCAAGTTCACGGACTGTATCACCACATAGGTGGTGGTTGGATTTTTTAGTGAGTTGTGGGAACGTGAAGGGGTGTCTGAGGTCATAGAGTTTTTGGGGAAAGTATGACCTTGAACTTTTGTGTTCCTCTGTGTATTACCCACAAAGCAATGGTTTCGTGGAAAGGTGGAACAGAACGTTAAAGGATGGTGTACTGTTGGTGTTTGACTCTGGTATAAATTGGAGAAAGGCGGTACATAAGTTGGTATAGTCATATCAGACAACCTCGCAAGGAGTAGCATGGTAAGTCTCGGTTTGCATTGATGAGGGGTTCACGAATGAGAGCTTTGTTGTCTAAAGGTGTGGAGAGAAGGAGAGTTTCAGAGGATGATGAAACGGTTGGGGAGAGTTTCCAAGTTGGTGAGTTAGTGAGAGTCTTGAAAGGTTAGAGAGTAATCAAGTATGAGTTTTAATATTCCGAATCATTGACAGTAAAGAGAGTAAACAAATACACTTTGATGCTATGTAATGGCAATGCCTGGAACACAGTAAAATATTTGAGAGTTCCTAATTGTTCATGAAGCAAGGACGTTCTAGTGGGTGTAGGAGTGCAAGAGGGGTCGAGTTGTGGAGCAGCAAAAGAGAGATTGTTCCTTGGCCCAGTTGGAATTAAAGTGCCTCGTAGGTTCGAGGATTTTGAAATGTCTTAGTATGGGTGGAAGTGTTATGTTGTGTGGGTGTAACAATTTTATTTAGGTGATTGCATTGTTCTATCCATTTGTGTTATAGTGTAACATCTTCCTGTCATTAGGTTTAGCTTTTTTCCCTCCTTATTTAATAGTTTTATTGATCTTTCAATGTGAGGAGGGAGATGTGTCATATTGTATGCCTCACTCTTGTTTCCAGCAGGTAAAAGTCCGGTCTATTATGGAACTCCATAACACTTGGATGGATTTTTATTGGTCTCATAAATAATCCTACTTTACAACTTAACAGGTGTGGACGCAACATCATTTCACACACCTGTAGAACTCAATACATATTATCCAGTAGAATTTTACTTGGTTTTATAAGATTCTTTGCCATACCATTCTGTCTTGAAATAATAGCTGTATTGCACCATTTGCAGTTTCCCTCTTATGGACCAAGGGTTGTTCAAGAAATCTAATAGTCCCGACCATTAAGTCATAATGTTTGCTTTTTGCTGTCTGGTGGACAGCGCTGCCACCATGCCTTATTCGTTATGCAGTGTGCGTTAATTTGAGGTCAGTCACAATCTCGCCTACCTTCATGCCAGTGCATGTTCGCATGCTGATGCTGGAAGCAATGCTTCTTTTTCTACTTAACTTGCTGCACTCTTATGAGGAAATGGTCTACATAGCTAAGTCCTTGAAGAACCATTCCTTCTCCAGTAGCTGAAATATCACAAAACACTCATAACTTTTAATTTGATTTCTGTAACTGTACAACATTTCTTGCATTACCTCTGTTAATAATATTTTCCAGGCTCTGTTTGATAGAAATGATATAAATATATATTCCAGTCTTCCAAGGTTTATTATTTTCATGATGACTCTACGATGTAGTTCAGTGACTGAACCAATGTTGAGTGCAGTCACACACTGATCCAGACGTTGGAGGGCGTCTGTGCCCACTCTACAAAAGCCAATGGCTCCCCGTACATTAAAAGGCAGACCGTGGTTTGACACTGTACTGTCTCCAGTGCAGGCACGAGTTTGTACCTGTACTGGAGACTGCACAGTTTATTTTTGTAACATGCCCGAAGGTGCAAACCGTGAGCCATATAATTGTAATATGGCTCCAGGAGATGAGTGGGAGAAGAACGAGAGCAGGCAGCTCTAGGCCGCACACTCCACGTTCCTCATTCATTTACAATACATACATTTATAGTTTGCGGTGTGGTATGATAGTGATTTTCTCATCTTAGCATATTTTAGCCATCTCTCAGTTCTAGCTGTCTCATCAACCTTATCTATTTCAAAATTCACAAATAAAAATAAACACATATCTATGTTCATTGCCATCTTCATTCACACTTCAGCCGCAGGGCCCTGTTGCACCACAAGTAAGCTCCTAATCACGATCACATGTGCGCATCCAACAAAAATAGTGCACTTTATTGTCAGGAATGGTGGGCTAATACATTACTTTACCATTGCCTTTTTCTTTCCGTTCCTTATTTTTTTTATTTTTTATTAATTTGTCTTCCTTATGTTTTTAAACGCATCTAAATATTTTAGGTGCAGTAATACAAAGCAAAGAGTACATTTTGTTTGCAAAATTAGAACCATATTTTCCTGTGATGTGTATTAAAACTAGAAAGGGTGTTTAAGCACAACCCCCTGCTAGGAAGCACCCAGGAATGGTTCATGTATTTCTTTTGTATTTGTTGCATATTGCAAGCATACAGCCGACGCTTTTAGACAGTGACATGTTTTTTTGTTGTATTTTTGTATTCTTTTCATTTTTTGTGACATATGCTTGCAATTAAGTGTAAAAGATAACTGGTGTACTAGTTTGCCAAGTTCCGACCAGTTGGCTTTGCCTATGTGTGTTTTACTTGGGTGTTAATAGAAGTCAGAGCTTCAAGGTCGAAGGTCAGCAACTTAGTTACTAGGCCGCACCCCTTCATGTCGTTTAACTGTTTCTGGGGGAAAAAAATTAATGTATATAGAGGCTATACTTCGCAGTCCCTGTTCCTCACTTTCTCGCTGCTTTTTGATCACATCTCTCTTAATGGCATCATTTCTGCTGGAGTTTGACCGGTTTGTTAAGTAAATTAGCAGCTGCAATTACTGTTCAGGGTCCAAAGGCCTGCTTCTCAGAAAGAATGCGGAGTGTAGGTGGAGCAAATTGTTTAATTTGTGGTTTTGTGCTTCGAGATATCCCCAACCAGGCAGGAAAGGGATCATTAAAGTACAGAAGCTGTAGGGAATAAAATGAATGGTAAGGCTAGAAGGTTGCAGATAGAGAGGAGATTGTTTCCGGATATTTATTTGCAGATTAAATGTATCTGAAGACGAAAAGAACATGGCACTATATTGTAGCATTTATATAGTGGTTCGTACACCAATGTGGAGTGCTGATGCGCATGTTCGGATGGGTACCAGCTACACTATTGGGATGTGGGGTGTGTGTGGATGACATTGTTGCATTTGATGTGATACTTTGTGAAAAGTATTTTGGTGTGAGAAACCAGAGAGGTACTTTCACAATGTTTTTTGCACATCACTTAGTGTTTGATGGAGGAAGAAATGTGAGATAAGCACATAAATTATAATTAAAGTTAGGACTTCACAGCACCATCCTATGCAAAGGGTTGGTGGTCTTCTGTGAGCATGTACTAAAAAAAATGTGGTAATCGAAGCTGGCTAGGTTATAGGCCTTAGCCATGTTTGCATACGATGCCAGACACTGAGAGATCCTAACTATTGTTTGTATTGGATTCTACTTCCAATATAATGTATGGTTTATACAGCTATCCATCTATATTTGTTTTGCGCACTGTATTGTTGTTTTTGTATTTGGTTTATGGACTCACCCTTCACCATCACTTGTAGCAGCTATTTGTTAATGGAATCGTCAAACCAACCATATATGCAAGAACATGTATATATTTGTATAAGCAATCGATAATGGATGAAACCACTTCCATGTGGATTGCTTGACTCTTTTATTGTGCTAGCAGAGCCCTTAGGTCAGGGTGTCCGTGCTCAAGTTTTATAAAGCACTTACAAGTGATTCCTAGTGGAAATTGTATTTGTATATATAGGTTATACACATGGCAACGTGCGCAAGGAAGACATGCTGTAAAATGGTACCAGATAGGCAAGAATGGGGGTTGGTGACATGAGCAGTAGCCAAGCACCTTGTTAAAGGCAGGGTTACTGCCTACTGCTGTACAAATACACCTCACGAGCAAGGAAAGAAGTGAAAGAGCAATCCAGGTCAGCAATCCCAGCAGAAACCATGCAGTCTTTAAATAGCCCATAATACCACCTTCTCCTGCAAGGCCAAAGTAAGCCAACATTTTGAGCAGTGGTTCGCTCGCTCATGATCCCAAAGATGGATGATCACCACCCATAGTCGGGCCTTTGTTCAGACTCTGATAAGACTGGCACCCTGCGTATCACATCTAGGGTTGGATGTATTACTTATTCATGCATTCTTTTACAAAGCATGCCTTTACAACGCAGGTAATACAACAAACGTCTTTTCCACGCATTCCATTACATTGTAAGTCATTACTACGACTTGCTTTAGGAAAGCACTGAACTTTGGAATAGTATATTTTACTATTCCAACTCCAGTCTGTGCAACAGTTGGGAAGGTGTTGGATTTTAAATCCAACAATGTGTTCCCTAAAGCAAGTCATTATAACGACTTGCGTTGTAATGGAATGCGTGTTAACCACACGTTTGTTGAAGTGCCTGGTATGTAATGGCACTGCGTAGTTCTGTCTGCATTGTAAACGCCATATACCCTAGGGTTGAGAGATGAAACACTGGCTGGGGTACTTCCCTGACGGCGCAAGAGAGAACTGACCTGCCCTATGTTACCCTTCTATCTTTGTCCCTCCATGCAAGCCAAATTCTTTTCTTACACCACAGAGGGATTTTTTTCGAATTTACATAGGGTGGCATAATCCTACCCTTCTAAACTTCCTTCCCACACAACCTCCTCTTTATTTATTAGTAGTGAATTACATTTCAGTGTTGAAAGGAGTTGTACCCTGCTTCCAGCGTTGGGGCTAGCACGATGTTCTTTTTAGGTCTGGCATAGAGACAGCTCTAGTTTTTCATTAGCTTCGTGTAGTTAAGAAATACATTAAATAAAATGCATACATGTATACATACACAGAGGGGCTCTGGGTCAGCTGTCTTCGTCCATTGGTCTTTTCAACTGCATTGCATATTTTGCTTCTGCCACTACAGCAACACAGCATGGGTTTGTGGGTAATCGCAGTTCAGACAATGGCTCTTTTGCACTGGGAGGGTAGTTTACCTAAAAAGAAGTGCACTTCATTACCAAAGCTGGTGGGCTAGCACTTTTCTCTGCCAATATTTTTGTATCTTGCGCAGTGCTGCGGAAAAAATGTCATACCTCTTTTAGAACATCAGCCTGTTAGGAAGCACTCCTGCTGTTGAAATAGTTATTTTCTGTTTTTTTTTTACATTTATAATTTGTATTGCAGGTGTATGTCAATCACATTAAGGCGAGCCATGTTGTCTTTTTTCTTATATGAAAAATAGAAAACAGTAACCATTTAAGTTCACCATCTCACCACCTCAAGACGGGTTTGTTTAGTTTTGATCCCCATATTTTAAGGCCTTGTTCTGGAACTGGTGCGGATCCAGATTCATGTGCAAACTACCATTCTGGCTCCGCTGCCAATTGCACTCCTAGGAAAGCCAGGAACCATTCGTGTGGGCAAATAACTCGTTTGTGCACCATGGAACTGGAGAAAATGCGCAATTTTCTTTTTATCCCTCTGTCCCAGAATCCAAAATTGAGAATGCTTTGGTAGTTATACAGCTGCTAAATCCTTCACTAGTGGTATTGGCTCTTATCAGGTGGCTAGTTAATTCCTGGGATTGCGCAGCTCTGAAAATAAGGGCCTTAAAAATAGCAACTACGGAACACGTTTTTTTTTTATTTAACATTCATTTTAACCTATTAAAAGTACGAGAAACGTATGTGAAGTAAACATTAGCTACATAAACCATCACGAAGGGTTCATATCTCTACTACAGGTTATGGCAATTTTCCAAATTCAATGCAACATAAACAATTTTTAGAGTGCTTTTGGAAGGTTAAATGGCCAAAATAAGTTTTCATTGAGAATATTTTTAGTTTTGTATGTTTGTGTGTTAATGCAGGATTATAGTTAGGCCAGGTTTGGCTAAATTCCATTTATGGGCACTGCTTCCACCTTGTGGCTACATCAGGAATTGCTTCCGACAGTCTGATGTTTTATTAGTTTACTGATTACCATGCATGTGCCTACGACATGCAGTTGGTACCTCACCCATATATTCCACGTGCATCTGATCATTTCCCACAAAACATTCAATCTCTCTCAAGCAGGCTTTCTTTCTCTCGCTATCTGCACCCAAACTCTGGCTGTCACTTACTACCCGAAGTTTGAATGTCGCAGGGGAGGGGCATTTTCTTTGCTTGCATTGGCACCCTTGCTAGGTTGTGCACATGCACACTCTTCCTCTGGCTGTCTTCCTCCTGAACAGCCATCTATTGCTGCATTTAAACACAGAAAAATGATGGCAGTGGTTTTAAATAGTATCCAGCACCTCTATTCTGTTTGCACATAGGTTTAACAATGACAATGTCTTTAAGGCGTGCTCTGTCATTGCACCGTGCCATCCACAGTGCTAAAATATATATATATATATATATATATATATATATATATATATATATATATATATATATATATATATATATATATATATATATATATATATATATATATATATATATATATATTACCTACTGGCGGTCGCCAGTAGGTAGTTATAGTTAGGATAATTTTCAATGTTAAATCTCAACATTCTATTTTGAATAACTTTGGCGCCGGTTGACGAATCTGCCTGAAATTTTCAGGAAAATGGTCTCATGGCGGTCCGGTCCTTCCCTGAAAGTTTGGGGGGGATTCGTCAAGCGGGGGCCGAGATAAAAGGGGGGTCCCAAAACGCGTTTTCCCCATGTTAATTTCCATAGGGCGGTCGATTTCACTTTTAGCCCGAACGGCTGAATGGATTTCCACCAAACTTGGCAAAATTGTAGGGACTGGTAGCCCGATGTGCCTTTGCTATGTCTCAAGATATGTGCTCCAGTGGATTTTGAGTAATTTAGGTTCAAAAAAATATATATATCTATAGGCGCTCTCCCGTGCGCGCACCGGAGTGCGCTCCAGGCGCGACACGCGACTTGCGCGCAGGAAGCTGATTGGATCTCAGTTGTCTGTAAACATTCTAAACAGTGCGGAGCGGCCGCCATCTTGTGTCTCGGTAAAATCGAGACACAAGGGGTTTGAAAAAAAAAGGGGCAAATGACCATAAGGGGGAAGAGTAGACCCCCTCTGACCCCCTAGGTTTGATGTAGGGACTAAAATAGGGTCCTGCAGGGCATTAAAATTTTTTTTTCGTTTTGCGCGGGGGAAGCGCATGGTACGCGCACCGGAAGCACGGGGAAAATCCAGGACCATATTTATGAAGGCCTTGCGCTGTTAGTTTTGCGCTTCCTGTGCGTCAATTTTTGTGACGCACCAGCGGTGTAAAAAAATGCGCATTGTTATGCAATATTTAAAAAGTGACGCATCTATCTAGATGCGTCACTTTTTAAATATAGTGCAACGAGGTACATTTTATTACACTGCTGGTGTTATGCGTCACTTTTCTGTGCGCACTCCTTATGACATTCCAGATGTGTCATATTTAATGTATGACGAATCATGTTGCAGATACAATATGGCGCAGAGTTTTAAAAAGTGACCCATGTACCTAGATGCGTCACTTTTTAAAAATAGCGTCAGGTATAATGTATGCAGAGGGGGTGTTCTCCCGCAAAAAGCTTTGTAATAGCGACGCAGTGAAATCTTTGAGATTTCACTGCGTCAGTTTTAGGATGCTGTTGCGTCAAAATCTTGTGCCTGCTTTACAGCAGGTGTTAGACTGAGGCAAGACCTTTCATATGCTGCTTTCCCCATTTGAAAGGACACATTACTGGAGTTGCGTCACTTTTGTGACGCACTCCAGCAATGCGTTACTTGGAATGTCATAAGGAGTGCGCACAGAAAAGTGACGCATTGCACCAGTAGTGTAAAAAAATGTGTTGCGTTGCGTTATATTTAAAAAGTGAGGTATCTAGGTAGATGGGTCACTTTTTAAAATCAAGCGCCACATTATATCTGCGTGAGGTATAATGCATGCAGAGGGGGTGTTCCCCCACAAAAAGCTTTGTAATAGCGACGCAGTGAAATGTTTGAGATTTCACTGCGTCACTTTTAGGATGCTGTTGCATCCTTTAAATATAGTGCAACGAGGCACATTTTATTACACTGCTGGTGTGATGCGTCACTTTTCTGTACACAGTCCTTATGACATTCCAGATGTGTCATATTTAATGTATGACGAATCATGTTGCAAGGAGTTACAGATACGTCAGTATTTCTGACATATGTGTAAACATAAAAGTGATGCGAGGCCGGCGCAAAATTTTGACGCAATAGCATCCTAAAAGTGACGCAGGGAAATCTCATAGATTTCAGTACGTTGTTATTACCAAGCTTTTTGCGAGGGATTGCCCCCTCTGCATACATTATACCTGATGCAGATACAATATGGCGCAGAGTTTTAAAAAGTGACCCATGTACCTAGATGCGTCACTTTTTAAAAAATAGTGTCAGGTATAATGCATGCAGAGGGGGTGTTCCTTGCAAAAAGCTTGGTAATAATGACGCAGTGCGTCACTTTTAGGATGCAGTTGCGCCAAAATCTTGCGCCTGCTTCACAGCAAACCTTTCACATGGTGCTTTTTCCATGTGAAAGGACACATTACTGGAGTTGCGTCACTTTTGTGACGCACTCCTGCAATGCGTTACTTTTGTGTTTACAGATATGTCAGAAATACTGACATATCTGTAACTCCTTGCGAATTGATTAGTCATATATTAAATATGACATATGTGGAATGTCATAAGGAGTGCGTCCAGATAAGTGACGCATCGCTATTTTCACGTAGCGATGCGTCACTTTTCAGAAATGAGGCCTCCAGTTTATTCACTGTCATAACTTTCTTTTCTAACACTCACCTTCTTTCAGTCCTCCTACTTCACTTCCTTTCACCTCTCATACCTTTCTGTTCTTTCTTACTCATTCTCCTTTCAATTATCAATGCACTATATTTCACTTACTCTTCATTTTTTAAGATTATAGCTCTTTGATGAGAATTGGAGGTAGTTCTGAAAAGAACTTTTGGTTTTCTTCTTTTAACTGAAGAGGAACAAAAACAGGGAATAGAAACTGCTCAACAGGAGCAAAAAGAAAAGAAAAAAATTAGGGGTGGGAAGGGCAGTGATGGTTCTCTAATGCCCGAACCATGAGCAGGACACTTTGCTCCCCATAGGTGAGGAGTTGATTGCAGTATCTGCATCTGACGACCCCATGGTTGAATGCAGGTTGAATGTTTGCTACCTGCCCCTGAGATTGTTCTCTTCCAGAAGAAGTTGCTCCTCCTGTTGATGTAGAGGCCCCATCTCTGGGAACCTCCTGTGCCAGAGCCCTGACACTTTCCCGGGCAAAATTCTGGGGGTGCCTGCTCTCCACATGGCGAATCATGGTGAAGTTGCCAAAAGAGTATTTTTTTGGGGGGTTACCCCGTGACAGGACCTTTTTGCAGATCCTGCACTCTACTTTTGGTGCATTCACCTTCTTCTGGTCTGCTGGAAACTTAAAAAATTTCCAGATGAAATGTTCCTTCACCTTTGGGGTAGGAGGCTCTTCATCAATGAAATCATTGGAGTCATCTTCACTGCTGGATGGTCTGGCAGCCATGATGAATCCAGGAATATGGAGCAGCAAAAAAGGCAGGTCTTTCAGTCACAAAAGTGAAAGAAGAAGTGAAGGAAATGGGTGGGGATTTCATTCATTGTAAAAAAAAACTGTTAGCAACCAATGAAAAGTGTTATTTTAGGGTCACATGACCCGACGCGTTTACGCTGCGCGCTCCGGTGCACTTCCGGGTGCGTTTACGCAGCGCGATCGTAGGCGCTTCCGGGGCGCAAACGTGGCGCGATCGTAGGCGCTTTTGCGTGCGTTTAGGCGCCGCGCACGTAGGCGCTTCCGAGGGCACGTACGTTGCGCGCCGAAGTGACGTCATCAATCTTTAATAGAAATGCATAATCATTTTCCATATTAAAAAAAACAAATTTTATTTGTATGGTACGAAATGTTTTGCATTATTATTAACTTTTCATTCATATTTTTTTTTCACGAACGACAGTTGCGCTCTGGGTGCGCTTTCAGATGAGCTCTCGGAGAAGCTTACAGGAGAGCTTAGCTGAAAGCTTCCCGGAGCGCGCACCCAGAGCGCAAAAGAAAAAAATTATAAAAAAAATGAATACTTAAAAAAAAACAGCAAATTGTAAAAAAAAAAAAAGGTTAGAAACTCGATATACAAAGGAATTAGCATTTAAATAACTATGAAATTCACTGAAAAAACCATAGGTTTCACACCAGTTATAGTTAGGAATTAGCATTTAAAAAACCTATGAAATTCACTGAAAAAACCATAGGTTTCACACCAGTTATAGTTAGGAATTAGCATTTAAAAAACCTATTAAATTCACTGAAAAAACCATAGGTTTCACACCAGTTATAGTTAGCTGGAAATTTTACTGATATAAAACCATTGAAATTCCCACGTTATAGTTAGATGGACTCACTATAACTTGCGCGTGCAATGCACTGCTGATGATGTCTTATTAAGCCAGTTAACCAATCAATTTTTAAAAACCATC
Organism: Lissotriton vulgaris; assembly: GCF_964263255.1. Taxonomy (NCBI): domain Eukaryota; kingdom Metazoa; phylum Chordata; class Amphibia; order Caudata; family Salamandridae; genus Lissotriton; species Lissotriton vulgaris. Next base: position 1,126,755,744 of record NC_141693.1, read on the forward strand.
CATTTAGACACTTATTTAAACATTTATTCTTCCATCAACTTTTACATATACATATATAAAATATATTTATTTTTCAGAAAGACACACATTCACTGGATGGTGTCATCAGTGATGTCATGAGTGATGTCACTGACCATGTCATGAGTGATGTAATATGTGATGTCATCAGCAGTGCATTGCACGCGCAAGTTATAGTGAGTCCATCTAACTATAACGTGGGAATTTCAATGGTTTTATATCAGTAAAATTTCCAGCTAACTATAACTGGTGTGAAACCTATGGTTTTTTCAGTGAATATATATATATATATACACACAAAACAGTGACAGAGAACAGCACAATCAAGTATACAACTGACTATTCACAGTCAAATTCATACATTTTTTAATACAAGGAACAAATGAAAAAATGTAAGACTTTGTCCAGCACATAGATCTTCACCACTGTTGTTACAGCAATGGCACAGCTGACACGTGTTTCGTCGCCAATTGCAACTTTTTCAAGGCTTTAGTATATGTCGTAAATGGTCTTTCTTAAAACCAAGGTCTTTCTATTCGTTCTAAAACGGCATAGAATATGGATATACTTCGAGCTGGAGCCCGTCCGCTGGAGCTACGGTACTTGTGCAGCTGCGACGGGGACAACACCGCATGCAGCTGTAGCTGTATACTATATCCACTTCACTCTGGGAACCGCGCATAAGCTACTATTTATGTCGGTCCACAATTTGACGTCGTAACAGGGATCTGGACAATCTTATCCATGTTTTGAGCACCTCTGTCGAGGTTGTCTTCCAGATTTTGAAAATAAAGTTCTCCCATGTTTGGGACCTGTACCTAACGAAACTCGACCGTTGTTATTACCGCCTAGTGATGGGCATCAGGTTCACAGTTGTCACTAATTGAACAGTATTGCAGTGAGCCGCCAATGCCTCTAAATGTAAATGTGCGTTAATTGTGGTAGCTGTATGTTGCCTCAGCCAATCCCCTCAGGATGATCGACGAGGGTCCAGCACAGCTCAACTTCTTGCCGCTCACTACTGGTTCCCTTCAAGGAAGAGGAGTCTTAAGCCTGTTCCCACAAAAGGCCTTAAAGTCTCATCTCATTGAAAAGTCAAACCGCTTTTAGATGTGTGTGTGCTTGTTTTGGGGTGGGGGGCGGGGGGGTGGCAGCAGATTCGCACTCAAACTTTTGGTTTCTTCACCAGTACTGCTGAGCCTCTTTTTCTGTAGCATAGAACAAGCCCCCGACCCCTTCTCTTTGGTGGTAGAAACCAGCACCTCCAACTAAACCGCTGGACTTGAGGCACACATCTCCTCAGATCTATGGTGTGGGCCCACCAAGAGTTGTTGTTGGTACAGTTACCTCTCCCTCTCTTGACTGCAGCTGTGTGCTAGCCATCGACCCCCACAACCTCCCCCTAGGTGTCAAATACTGTTTTTGCAGAGCAGCTTAGCTGCCTGGATGGGGTGGAAGTATGGTGTGTGCACGCGCGTCTTAAAAGTGGCCTGATACTGCTTCACATCGGGTGCAGCCCACTGTGGTAGGAAGTGGTCATTACAAGTGACTCAATAATTCATGCTTTCCACCTGTTTTATGCTGCTGCATCAGAGAAGGCTGTCAACAGCAGCTTCAAGGTATTCGGCCAGTGAAGTAGTCCGGACTATTCTCACCTTCCTTTTTTAAACAACTTGGTTCAGTTGACCACCAGATGGCGGTATTCACACAAGCTGGTAATTGGAGTACAGGGGTTAAACTGACGTTTTCTTTACAGCATGACGCAAAACTGCTTCCCGTTTTTGCGGGTACACATCCAATTTAACTAGTAGGTGTACCAAGGTTTGTATTTTGAAAAAACAATATGCCTGAAAGGTACTGGCGAAGTAATTAACATTTTTGGTTGTTTTACATACACAGGAAATCAGTGTGAGTTTATTCAACCCTATTTAATATAAAACATTGCATGATCAGTAGAGGGGTTTCTTGCCCCTTTGTTTTGCTGATAAAGTTTAATTAGGAGTGCTAAAAAAGTAGGTACTGACTGGGGACCTGGGGATTTTGCTTCCCCCTCCAGTCCTCCATTTATCTGCTCCCCACATGCCTGAAATTGGAATGCACATTCTTAAATAGATATTTGGGGTTTCCTTATTGCAAATACACCTTACAAAAGTACCCACTGTTAACTGTACAAAACGTTTAAAAAAACAATACTTTCATCGAGATCAGCACTGTTATAACATTGAACCTGAAGTCCCAATTTCTGTCCGAAGTAACCACTGGCTTTATTACATTTGTATAAAAAAGAAAATACATTAATGTTTAAATTCCTAACCTACTCTCACCCACTCAAACTAAGGGGGTATTTTTGGACTAATGTCCCAATAGACTCCCAAGCTTGTACCTGCCCCACGTTCTGGTCAGTAGTCGTGAGTGTGTTAGTGTTCAGGGGTCAAAGAAAGCAAATGCGTTCCTGTTATGGGCCTTCTAGCCCCTGGATGCTCTTAGACATCACCCTGTGCCCCAAACAGTTGCCCCTTCTGGGATCTTGGACTAGAATTGCTGTCACCGGTGAAGGCCGAAAATGAAAGGAAGTGAACCTTCAGACTGCGCAGGCCAGAGGATGTGCCGACTACATGGCCCAGCCTCTCCTCCCTAGTTTCACTATGTGAAAGCATACTTTTATTTCCCTGATGCCTCCCTTCTAACATTTTGTTGTCCCTGTGCAAGTGTTGTGCTCTTTATGCCGTGTTTGCTGGCTGGTTTAGAGCCGGCAAGCAGTGGATATTGGTAATAATATGGAGAAAAGGGGATGAATAATCCCATTTGGAATTCCTTGTATGAAACATGGGGCAGATGATCTGGGGTTCTACTATCCAGTCCAATTCTATCATTAATGCATTCTTCTATGGTTGGGAATGTTGAATGTCTTCCACTCTAGACTAGGCTTCTATCACAAAGCAGTCTTATACAAAAGACAGTGTGACTGGTATTATTGGTGTGTACTTCAATTGCTGACCTGTCAATTATAGAAAGGACAAGCTGCAGCATCATTGGACAAAACCGACACATACTAACACTGCAAAATGTTTCTTAATATTCTGAAGTTCACATTTCAGCACATAAAAAATAAAATCTAACTGCATATTCCTTTGGCAGACATACAGGATGGGCTGGTGAATGAAGTCACTTCTGGTTTTCCTTCCTGCCAGTAATGGGGTGGGATGCTATGGTGACAAGACAAACCACTGGGCCTATGGTCAAGTGGTCTGCAATTGTCACCAAGACCCCTGCTTAGCATTACTTAATGGCTGACCCAGAATTCTAGTATATGCCGCCATTTTGAAAATTAAGGCCCTCAGCCATGATGCCATTCAGTTTCTTTATTTTGTTTAACTGCTGGCGGCTTAAACAACACACATCTTGTAATATTTACATTTTCAACTTCCTGCCTGGGTTCTCTTTTGTGTAGTAAGTGCCCCTACTTGTTAGGCCTTTATGTAGTCATGGGTGACCTTGATACCGTCAGGGTGCCTCTTGAACCAATATTTGTTTGAACTGTGTTCTATGTCATGTTGTGAATAACCTGTTTATTCGAGGCTACTTGTCCAGCACAAAGGACAAGGATAGCACTTTTTAAAAGTATGTATGTGTCGTCTCTCTTTTTGCCACATCTGATTTAGGTAAAAACGGTGAAAATAATTGACTGGCGTACCTTTTGAGTGATTATACCCCTACCCTAGCTTGCCTGATGATATACACATTATTCGGGTTATTAGAATGCACAGTGGTGCATGTATCTTTTTGTTTCACATTGCTTAGGTGGGGGATAGTCCTATTCATCCTTGTTGCTTACATTTACAATGAGCTTGCACATGGTTCTCCACCGCTTACTCTATGTTGATGGTTTACCATTTAAATTCCATTTTTATCTTCGACCATTGTACTGTATGTTTTCTTTTATTATCAGTAAAGCCTTGTTGTATTTATTGTATGCAGTCCACAACACGGGTTGATGAGTTGTAGTTACTTTATTTATAAGCTTTCAGTTTGATTGAATGCTCCAAATTAGTTGGTATCCTCTTTTCCTATCCACATACAGCTTTGTGAACTGCATAAGGTCAACCTGCTCATCGGGTACCTGTTAACAAGGGCCTGGTTATCTGCGCTGTAAGCGCGCACGCCTGTGTATGTGCTCATTATTGGAACAGTAATTTGGTGCTCTGCTAATTTGAAAAAACCAACACATTATTGTTTTGTGCAGAATGTTACTCGTCTTTAATGCTGCAATTATTGGCATTGGGAAGGAATGCTTCTAGCCTTCGGAAAAGAGAGCTGCTGGGGTGAAGAAAATTCTTCTGCCTGATGAAATATAATTAAACGTTGGCAGTTGGGCTTAGTGTATTTTTTATCATATGATTACGTTTTTTTCATATTAGCTTTGCGTGTCCTTGCTCATGATGTAGCAAATCTGACTATAAGAGGTTATTTTCCAATTTAACCCCGTACTTCCCAAATATCGAAAAATAAGATCAACACTAACAGCATGGTTGCGGGCGTTGTTTGGGTTGTGCTTGTTGGTAAAAAGACTGTAATGCTTTCTTCATTACGTTTTGGCGTAGAAATTACATTTTCAATCAATCACAACTGGGTCTTTTGGATTTTAGAGAAAGGTAATTTATGAAGTGGCACTCGAAAAAACAAACCTGTAGGGTAACACAATGTGTACTTAGATAAAATGCCAATATCCAGACTATCTATGTCCTTCATATAATATATTTTTTGTAACTGTGTTACTAAACATCCTACCATTACACTTTTTATTTCTCTGGATGCTTGTAAACGTTGAAATTGCGTTACTCACTTGCGCCATGGCTCTGTGGTTCTGCTCCCACACAGACCCACCCAAAGGCTAAGTCCGCTCACTTAGCGTCGCTTCGAGGGAGATCTGCAACACTGTGCCCTGCCGGCTATGGGCTTTGAAGCATGAATATAACTTGGACCACTCTTGGGAAAGGCAATGATGTGAGCATAGATGCCATTGTCGGTCCTGGCGCATGACCGGCTCTCAAAGTGCCCAATCTGTAATTCTTCATTGTTCCGTGTTTTTCTGGGCCTAGGTTCTTTGTCACATCTAATGATCTCTATCCATCAGTTTCCCAGATCCCAAAATGAAGATGAATTGACTTCCTATAAAGCCAAGGCTTTACGAATTATGGGTGTCATTAGAATACCCACGTCCCCTGTAAGCACAACTTGCGGCATTTAATAGCCTTAATTTTAAGGTCTTTTGTGAGGAGGCTTCACTTAATCTTGCTCTCCACGCAAAACAAGCACAAGGATTTCTTCCTGCTGTGGCATGTTTGCTAGACCTCTTAGGAGTTGATTTGTAGACAGTGTGCACAAGTTGATTTACTTTTCCCCATGGTTTAAGAACCAATTTGTAAACATTTGACATACCGGAGCGTGTCCTGGATACTCAGCGGTATGCTGATACTACAGCAAATGACTTGTCCCTTCACTATAAGAAGCAGTATAAACAGTACGTACAGATGGAGCACACCCCCTTGACAGGTATTGGAAATCAAAAACTATATTTCTAGATAGATATCTCTCAGTTTATTTCTTAAGAGCGCTAAAATTGTAGAACGTCTACAGATACTTTGTGTAGCTTAGAAGAGAAAGTTTAAATAATTTTGTAGAGCTCAAAACAACCTTGGGAAGTGTGGAAATACAAAACGTGTACAGTATTAAAGATACACGAAGGGTAAAAATAAAACACAGGAGATCCGACTTCTTTCCAAAAACAGAAAATATATATTTATTTTTTTTACAAAGATTTGACTAGGAGATAGATTTATGTTATGCTAATCCACTTGGGTTTTTTTGCACTAATAGATTTGAAAGAAGAATTAATGTCACTCATTGAAATTCTTTAAATCATAGCTTCCCCTCAAAACCATGTCTGTAGTACCGTACAGATAACTTAAGTCTTCCTCCCATGTTAATACTTGCATCATCGCTGGTGGCCATGTGCTTGGAATTTCAGGAGAATCCCAGTCTCACTGTCTTAAAACTGTAACATTGATCTTGACTTTTACCTTCAATACATTTTTTATGACAAATTAAAAAAAGTGTCTCCCTCTCACTAACCTCCACCCATAGCCCTCTACCCCCGAGCAAGTTGTTTGATGCGGCTGAAATGGAAGTCTGTGGTAGAAGGGTCCACTTAAGCGGCGTAGGGCTTGCGTTGTAAATAATACATCAAGAGCCGTGTAGCTCTATCTAATGGAGCCATGTGCGGCCTCCTGTTTCAAGGACAGCACGTGGGTTTAAAGAACCACAACCACAAACCTGCCTGTCAGCAGCCTGTGGTCACTTTCAGTGGCTGTCAGCCAGCATAACCATCATAAAACATTAAAGAAAGACAAATGAACGAGGCCTTTCAATTTATGGTGGGAGCGCAAAGTGGGCAGCTGATCTGCATAAAATGTGTTTAGACACATTCATGTAGTAGAGCTGTGAAATCCAAGGACCATTGGAATAAGCACCTTCTTTTTTGTCACTAAATTGTTTCTGTCCTTCGTGGTCTAGTTAACGCGCTGTCGTTTTCTAGCCAGTTCTCTTGGCTTATATGTTGCAGCTTATTAAGCTTTCCATTGGTTTAGTTTTATCACTTGTTACCTCATTCTGTTTTTCTTTTTATTTATCTCTCTGTGTTTTCCTGTTTTTAACCCTTCTCTTGTTTCCTGCATAAACTGTTCTCCTTTTGCCATTGTTATTTTATCGTTGTCTTTTCTCGAATGCATGAAGATTCTCCTAGTGCCCTTTCCTTCACTGACTAAAGCTTGTTTTGTTTCGGTATTTAATGTCTTATTTTCTCCCATAGCCCCTCGTTGAATATTATAGAGGCAAAAAGCTGCAAATACATTAACTATAACTCTGTCACTTTTGGATTCTTATTTTTTTAAAGTTTTGAATAATCTATTCTGAGTTACTCTTTCTTTCACAATTTGATGATTTTTGCCAATCCTAAAATTAAGTATTTTTACTTTCATCTTTAGATTTTTCTTCCTTTAGAAATATTTATCTTAATCTGTACAAAAATGAAAACTAGGCACACAAATGTGTTATCACATTAAATAAAACGTTGATTAATTCCCTGCCAATCGTATTTTGTGCTCCAAATACATTTTGCTCAGATTTAATGGCCAACTGTCTAGAGGAGATATTATGAAAACAGCATGTTTTGTTTGATAGCATGAATAAAAATGTACCGCTTTTATTGTGAAGAAGGAAAATAAGCAAATTAACAAATGCAACTAAGTGAAATTAATGTTATTTTAATTATTAAGCTCGCCGATTTTTGTCAGTAAAATGTAGACTTCATGCTATTTGCTAGCAAATGCTTAAATAAGATTTGAAACGTTAATTTTGCAGTGTCAAGTGTCTAAAGTCTGATTTGACAGAGAGAATGTATTCCCACTCATATTTAGGGAAATTGGAAATTATTTAAAGTTTAGTTTGTATTTTATTAATTCCAGCTGGCATCCTCTCGCATAGTTTGTTGTATCTGAAAAGGCAGTGCATTCATTATTTTCCTTTAACTCGTCATTATTGGATGTGGCATTACAACTTCTGATCCCATTATTTGGAGTAGTTCTGCAGTCCGAGGTGGCAGCGGCATAGGTCTTCTGCTGCAGCCCCAAATCATTCAGTGACCCACGAAAGATTTGATTTCCTTTGATTTTTGCAGTAGAGAGGGTGGGGGGTGTTCTTAGCCCTCGGTAGGCGCAAGAACTTTTACTCATCTCTAAGGTGCATATTTGAGTGAATGCGATCAAGGTGTTGGTTCAGTTTCGTTTCCAATAAACCCTTTACTAAACAAAAATTTAGACTATGAAGAAGGGCAACATTGAAGTTTACTTACCTCTCTTAGATCATGCTTTTAAAAATTGATTATGGACTCACGTTGTCCATTTTTTGGTAAATTGATGGTTTCTGTTGTTCTCTGCTAATCCTTTTCTGGTCAGTGGTTTTCCGCTGCTAACTGGCAACAAAATGTTGCCTAGGAGCTGGAAAGACTGCCAGCTGAAATTTGTTTCACAGCTTGGAATTTAAAAATCCGTTCCTTCTATTATTTCCTTTATCTAGTTTTTTCTATATAAAATAAGTTATTTAATTTGATTCCTATGCGAACAACTTGCACTTGTTTTCTAGCTTTGATTTTAGTTCAAAGGTATTTATTCTGTCACTTAAAATAAATGGTTGTTAGTAATTCCTCGCCTATGAATTACATATTTTTTTTGGTTGATGGGGGTAGGCAAGACAGTGTTGTAATGCTTAGTTAGTGGAATGGTAAAACATTAGAAACATGATTATGCCATTAAAAAATTCATATGACCTGTCATCTTACCAGTTCTCGGCACTCTGTCTGCCTCTTTACAAGTCAGTGCCGGGAAAAACACAGCTTGACAGCTAATAGATTTCCATGTCATCACTTGTTTAGACATTTTAGGAGCTTTTTTGTGACATTGAGGAAAAGGCGAAGAAGGCAACAGAAGCAGCAAAAAAAATGTCAGAAGCTTAAAAATCAATCTCCTGGTAAAGTGATCTGTTTTGTCGGGTTATATACGCTCTTTCCGTTTGCATTATGTCCAAGTGAGTGTCTTTGCTGGCCACTAAAGGAGCGAGACAGAACAGAAAAGAGGGGCGGCAAACTTTTAGGAAAATGGTCTCGGAGCAGACAAAGGTTTATATTTGTTCGATCACCCAAAGGGGGCCGGTTAACCTTGTTGAGCTTACTTTAAAAATGTATCAATCGAAACAGAAAGGGCAGAGGTAGACATTCAGGGTGTGCTTTATTTTGCTTTGCCCACAAATGTATCTTTTGAAGCTTAATAACTTTCAAATTATTCTATTATCTTTATTCCCCAGCTAGATCGGTGTTTTCCACATATTTTTGTTTAAGCTTAACATTTGTGTAATGAGACAATTAAAAAATGCACGATAGCACAGACACATTATCTTTGCTTGGGCATGAACTTCTCTCAGTAAGCAGCGGTTCCTCATAGAACTATATCGACATAAATGTGTGTGTGTGTGTATATAATAAATATGAAATCTGTGTGTGTAGGGATTGGAGAACGGGAGAGAGACACCGACACATTCAGTAGGCTTATTGGTTCACCAAAATACACATTTTGTAAGCACCCTGTCCTCTGAAAACCCTTCATCAAGCATTGAAAGATGTGTGACTGGAAACTTAGCAGGAATGCGTAACGCTAATGGAACTTGAACTTTTGTTTTAATTTTTATTTATACTAGAGAATCTGCTTGGAAAGCAACACAGGAGTAATATAATTACACTGACTTGGTCATTTTCTCATCGCCTTTAAATTCTGTAAGGCTCTTCATGTCAGAGCACCTGCGATGTTCAGTATTGCACAGATCTGTGGTCTGTGTGCAAGATGTGAGCCCATGGACAGATTGAACCATTTTCCAATACTCCATCTAATCAAAAGTGAGTGTTGAGAAAAAAGAAACGTGTTCACTGGGATTATCCTCTCTGTCCTAGTGCCTTTTTTTGGGTTCCAGAAATGTCAAGCCAAGGGCATCTTCCACGGAGTGGATTTTAGTACAAAGGGTCATATTTCGAGGTCTGATTAAGCCATTGTGCTTGTACTACACGATGGCTTCCTCAAGCCATGGAAAGATAGCAAAAGCACAGTGTGTGCATATTTTAAACTTCTATTAAAGTTACTCTGTTATCCTATAAAAAAAAGGCTGAATTGTGATACATCTGGGATTGAGAGATAGGCACAGGATTTACGAAGGAGAAAAAAAACAATTTCTAGGCATTCTTAGGCGATAAATTAAATTTGCTTTGCTATATGGAGGTCTTCTTTGAAAAAGCAATTGTAATGAACACATTCAGAACTGGAGAACAGATTTACCCTTGGCTTCAAATAGCCCATGTTATCAGGTTCTGTCATTCGTTCCTTCCTATTTTCGAGCTGCTAATTGATGTTTTTGATGTCGGGAAGAAAATTGAAGAAAATGTCATGTGTGAACCAGTGTGGAAGTTAATAAGATTGACTTCGTTGACAGAATTTACAATGAGTGCGGCGACGGGCGTAATGGCACCGCTGCGAATTCGCGTGCTCTCTTTGGAGTCAAAATTGACACCTCACGCAAGGCCAGCGGTCGATAGGACCGGTGGAACATTTGGGAAGGGATCCTAATCTGGTCTCTTTGCGCCCTTCTTTCTTAGCTTTGGTCTTCCCATCCGATTTCATTGCACAAGCAGCTGTTTATCCAAAAGGCTGGCACTGCAGACCCAGCAGCCTTCTTAGTGTGAACCTCCCTTTGCCCACCAACAATGCAAATTTCTTCTGCTGTTTTGAGTTTGAAAGGAAAAGAGTTCTAAAAAGGTTAGCTTAAGACGGATCTTAACGGAGGATATACAAGTATCGGTCAGGGTCACTGCATATGCTTGGCCAATGTGCAATAAAGCTGAAATCTAAAATCCTCAATTGTAAAGAGCAGAAGCTGTGCAGAATTAATGGCAGCTTTCTTCCCTCCATTTTGGAATAAAAGATGAGAAAAGCTAATATTTTCAGATAAAAAAAGCAAAGAAATTCAAGCTTGAAAGGTTAGGTTCCGATTCCTATTAAAAAAAACTTTTTAGATGGACTAATTCTAAACTAGATTTAATTTTCCAGTAGTGTGGCAAAGTTTATTGGATTTACGCGTATAATTATGGAATGGATTAGCAGAGTTTGCTTCACTGCATCTGATTATTTTTTGGCCTATCGGGAAAAGCGCTAAAAACCCTAATACGTCCACTACCCCCAAGCGGTGCCCGTTTGAAGGCGCCGCACTAAAAACGTGGCCTCAACTGGAACTCGAGCCTCCAAGGATCTGCAATGAGACAGACATTATTCTTGGAATATCCAATTAATTCCACGGGCAATGATCAGTTAGCGCCTCTCTTACTCTCTGCGCCATTTGAAATGCTAACACAATGAAGGCGAGTTTTCATTGGCCCTCTCCCCTCGCCTAAGCTGTTGCCGCAGGCTGAGAATTTCATCGACTGATGAGACCAGAGCTAGTGCCGATGAAAGGTTACAGTACGGGATTTGCATGCCAAGTTTTGGGGTGTTAGCTTCATGAACTTAAAAGTTCTTTAACTTTTATTTGACTTTTTTCTTTCTTTTGAGCGTAGACAAAGGGATGTGTTGAAAGAAAAAACCTTTATAAAATCAGCAAGGACTGGTAATTTTGGCCAACTACTTGGTTCTTGGATTTATCTAGTTGTGACAAAACACACAATTGTGAGGTACAAGTTAATCCGACGAAGTGATTATATAAAACGACCAATCTGTTGTGTATACATAGATAAAATGCTTCACCCACTTAAGCTATGTTTTACCCATATGTTAACAATTTTGAAAATCTTAAGAAATTGTGCATCTGCAGTTCTAGTAAAAAGAAGCTATGTTAATCTGGTAAAGAGGGTGCAAGTGTTAAATGGATCTCGCATCAAAGTTGGCAACACCTGAATCCATTCTCATTTGTGTTTGTCTTTGTAGAGGCACAAAGTTGCTAAGTTCTAACTTAATCTAAATATGTACACAAAGGAATACATGCCCTGATGGGTCCAAACAATTCTGTGGCATGTTCTGGGTATGCGATTGACCGCAGAGATCGATCCTAGTGTCCGTAACTATGGCACATGCGCTACTGAGGTTTCCTTGCAGAAGCCGACTTGCATCACCAATCCAGAAATACATTCCCAGGTTTCAGGAAGGACCCCCGTACAATGAAACACGGATGTATCCGGTATTTCATGTTTTCTGTTTTTTAAGCCCCAAAATACTTCACAGGCATGTTGTAGTCAGCAGGCCCTTTGTTGATTTAGCAATGTAATGGCTGTGTTTTTTTGTGATCTCTAAATCGCCTTTTTGGGTTCAGGGTGATTTTTATTCTAAGCAATTCCCCCTCCCCCGCCAAAAGAAAAAAACAAATAAGCGAAAGACTCGAGCATTCCGACTGCTCAAATCTTCAATTCAAGGTAATGCAGTTGGAGACTTGACATATTTCAGCTGAATAAAAAACAGGCTATCCGTACCAAAATTGTTAGCAAGCTATAGGGTATGGATGTGTTTTTCCACCCTCTCTTCTCCTAGCTGTCTGAGGAGTTGAGCAGGTGGCTCCCTGTGGCTGACTTCTCCTGACAACATGCCATTAGAAATCGCGGCCCTGTTGATCAATCCAGTCAACATGACAGCTTTGCCGCAAGGCCTGGCTCTTTGAGCACCAGCACCGTGGCTTTTCCCTCCTTTTTTCCCTGCACTAATTGGTGAAAGTTTTTTTTTTCTTCCATAGCAGCGCTCGTGGCACAGGAAATCTTTTGAACACTGTCACAATCAAGTGTTGGCTTCTTTGGCTTTGCAAGTAGGTTAGGTGAAGTGAGCTACAGTGTTAAAAACAAAATAAAATAGGTTTCAGTAAGTGCAGTTGTTGACGTGAGTTGATTTATCATGAAAAAACTTACAAGTGCTAAACAAGTTTATAATTTTTACCTAAGTGCTTCACATATTTTTTTAATTTCCCCTCTTAATTCTGCTGCCAATCAAAGTAATATTTAAAGTCAATTGTTGTCTGTATTAAAAACCCTTATAATTTCTGGTGGGATAGCAGTTACGTGTCTTTTAGAAGTTATCCTTTGTAAAACTGCTGCTCAGGCCTGTTGCAATCATGGTAAAATTACAATTATGATTTTCAGTGGTAAGTGGACTTTACATATTTCAGCTTGTTTATAAAATTGATCCATATATTTTAGGTATAGAATTGAAAATCATAAGCATGTGAACGTTTTAATTATGCAATAGCACAAGTGTTATTTTAGTTAAATACTTATTCAGAAAGCAAATGTTTTTAAAATCCGAATCAAATGCAACAGTATTTAGGACCAAGAAAAAGTGTCCAGCTAGCAGTGACTTGTAGTGGAAATAATGTAATATTCGCTTTTATTGTGTTAATGAAGAGTGTTATAGACCATATATGACTTCTGATGTGTAGAAAGGGTAAAGTGGTATAGGGCCACACAAGAAATTCTAGTAGTTGTTTAAAAAAGTATTCTTTAGGCAATTGTGGAGGTATTGTGAGTGGGTAATAAGCAACATACACAATTCAGATGTAAAGAAATACAAAATGAAAGAAATCTGTATTGATGACACTGTGTATGAAATATCGTGAAACAAAAATAGGAATCTAAATTGAAACACTGCTGAGCATAAACTAAACATGTTTCATGAAAAAAGATGAAGTAGAATGGGTGATGGTGGTGTGTAGATTTGTTAATGTGTTTTTTTACAGATGTGTTTTCACATCATTCCTATTTGAAAATGTAATTGCTACAATTATGTCCTCAGTCCAAAAATCAGAATAAAATAGCCATACGTGCTTGTAATGAATTTTGCCATTGTTAAAATGATTTCTAGAAAAAAAATGCTTTATTAACGTTATCAAGTGGCTCGTTGGTAAAACATCAGACGGGAGCAGCGTTTGGAGTGCGGCTTGGGGAGAATTGGGCTTTATACCTACTGTAGATTTGAGTTCGGATCAAAGGCCCTTGTTTTATGTCTCTGTACGAGGCTTTGAAGTCTTCGCTGCACCTACAGCACTCATTTCATCAAGTTCACTAGTGTCTTAATAGCAGATCAATAAGTTTCAAAGTCGGAGAGTTAATTTGATACCAGGGCTGATGCCGTCGTGCTGGGGAAGCAGAGAAGGACCGCGAATGAGGTGGAGCACAGCGAGTCTATGGAGGTCTCTGATGCTGGCAATGCTGCTTGCTCTGTGGAGGCTAATTAATAATTAAAAAAAGAAATTAACAAATGGGCAGCTGTGCAAGCTTTAGGCTGTAGTTTTGAAAACAATATTCAGGAGCTCCAAGTGCCCAGCCTCAACTGGCCACCTGAAGACGTGGTGCGAAGACACCTTTTCATGGGTTAGGTCTTAGAAAGTGACCATTAACTAAATAATGTGACACTGCTTATGTCTTCCATCCCTTTGTGTGCACATGCTTAACTTGCACATAAACCTACAGAACAATTTCCCGCCATACTAGATATTCAATACTGTTAAAATGATCATTAGTTCATCCCTAAATTTACAGAAAGAGGGATGTGCAATGTTCCATTGAAATGCATATTAGAGATTTGTCTCTGCGCGCACGCTCAGAAAATTGTAGCTCTGGTTTAATAAGCCTAAATAATTGATGTTGAAACTGCCATTGAATTAAGCCATATATCGGCAATCCAAGTCTTTGAATTTGTAGTGAGAAGTGTCTTGCAACGCAGAGATCTTCCTTAATAGGTTTCCCGCCCACCGCATACAAAAAAGCCAATTGAGTTTTGCAGTCTTGTAAAGTAACTTTATTGATGTATGAGACGAACACCTGCAGTGATGATTGCAGTTCCTCCATGTATATTTATTGTAAGGTTAATTCTATAATAAGCCCCTTATCATTTCGAAACTTTTGCAGCAGCAGTTTGTGTATGCTGTTTTTAGTGCAATTCATACATTTCTATGGAAATATGATGCATCTTCTGTTACTGCATGTGTATTTACAGATTCTAATTAACAAAATATATTTCAGTTATAGAATTGAATAGGTGTGTAGATACCTTCGTCAGTGATAGTTAACCCTACATTTTACATAAAGGCGTCTACTCTGCACGGCTGCCTTATTGTTCATGAGAAGCTGCAGCACAATCCTGGAAACGGAGCTGACGCTGCGGCTTATATATTTATCTGATTAAGTTGTGTATCCTTCCTGAAAGTGAGTTGCCTATCACTCATGTAGAGCGAAATCTCAAAACGTGTTCACCAGTGGTCATTGGCTTATGTTCAACCTACCCCATGACCCATGGAAGGAAAGAAACCGCGTTGTATCCTCATTCATGTTCTTCGCTTCACGGAAAAATTGTATGAAATGTATTGCTGCTATAGTTTGAGTTCAAGCAGATGAATATGTACTTAAGCGATAGATGATACTCAGTTTTTTTATGGTTTGTGGAGAATGACAGGGTTATTGGGGTGAGGGAGAAGACAAAAGTGCCAATGATCAAAACCATGCAAAATATAGAATTAAGAAAAATAGAAAGAAAAGAAGTCTTTTATGATTGGAAGGATTTTGTCGCCTACCATCTGTATGTGCAGCAGAAGTTTCCCTGTGTTCGGGGTCAAATTCACACCCTTTTGGAACAATTGCCCAATTTAGAATGTTCATCTGAGGGTTGCTAATGGAATTAGGGTGCTGGTGGGGTGGTCAGTGCGGGCTGCAGATTAGCGCGCTGACCATAGCGGCATTAACCAGACCCCTGTGATCCATTGGGAAGATTATTTCTCGCATCTGTCATCCGTTTCCATTTCTTCTTTTATTTTTTTGAGCGGCATTTGATTTTTTTTGTATGGCAGTTTAGTGTAATAACTATGTATTGCAGGCATAATATTTTTTGACTTGAGATGTATCGGTTGAGAAAAGTGATTCTGTGATCGGCTAAGACAGTGAGCGCAAATAATTGAATTTAATACAACGTGGATATTGATTTGCACGATTGTGTTGGATAAAAGAGCCTTTTCATAAATCTTCCTTCTTTAAAAAGTACAGTCGGTCTTGCCGACTCTTAGATTGTGTCTAGGTATGGTTCAGTAGAAAGCCGGCCTTAATTTTGTGTATCACCCCTATGCTCTGTATTCTAAATTTGTGTCTAATGTCTCTTTATGTATGCGACAATATCAATATGTGTGCGGATCACCATATGCATCTGATTGCGTGAGAGTATCTATATATACATGTGTTTTTATCATATGGAAAATCTATATCCAGCGCTAAACCCGAGATTATAAATTATTATTCACAAACTTGCGCGAAAGCACTGATTTACCCATTTGCTGACTCCTGATTTCTTTTAAAGAGTGTTTGATGATTTTCAATGTATTTATCAGAGAGCGATGTCACAGTTAAAAGGAATTTCAGAGATTCCGTAAATGTAGCAGTTCCTCTTGTAGAAAGCGGTGGAGACATTGCGTGGAAACTGGGGAATAGAGTGGCTGCAAGGAAATAGGGCTGATGAAGGTGTTCCTTGTCACATTTGAGTAGAAATTATTTACTAAGCAGTCTTATGAGTGCCATTGTGAAAGGGGAGTGTAGAATAGAATATTATCCCAGATGGGACGGAGAGTGTTTCTTCTCAGTTCTTTTTTCATTGGAAAAAAAGAAAGAAATGATTAAAAAAAAAAGTCCTCTCTTCTAGGAGACGGGTACAAAAATAATAGTCTGGACAGCTGTCGAGTAAGATATGTTGTTTGCATTTACTTACTTTCTCTTTTTTTACATATATTTCTAAGAACCTCGTGGTTAGCTGTAATAGTAATATCTTTTTTGTAACCTTCATGCATAAGGATAACAGCTTCATTATTAGTGCATTAAACTGGTACTCCGGTCTCATGGGACATACCTTAAGATGATGGTATTGTGTTCTTCCCCTCCCCGCCCCCACCCTCCGAATTGTTAAAAAAAAAAATTCGAGCAGATTTGGTCCCTGTCAGTCAGAAATAATTGTGTTCTTAATCTCGTCCCTGATGGATGACTCCGAGTTCAGCAGCGGGCCAGCTCCAATGACAAATACTGTATTAATATTCATTAACTGCTTTGACAATGCTAATTTTGATGCAGTAGTGAAGGCCCTTCCAAAGTTACCGGCCAAAGCATCAGAGCTGTGCAAGGTGGCAGGATAATTTGTGCTGGTTTGCTGAGCTGAAGGCTTTTAAAGTCTCACTGCGGAAAAAACGCAAGGTGCCACAAACAAAAAAGAGGGAGAGAGAGGAAGGGGAAAAAGTTCTGAGGCATTGGAAGGCAGGGCTGCAGAAATAATACGATCACAGCCCGCTAAAACATTTGACACCTCCGATGCTGCTTCTTTGAGCAAAATTTCTACAAAGTTGCAACAAAAAAAGCATAGCATGGTAAGTCAGCGCATTCTTGATTTTGTTTAATCTTTTTGATCTTTTCAATTATCGCCATTTGAAGATCAATAGTTATTTTTTCTCTTCTCTGCTTACAAGGGGCGCAGCGGTGGTTTTTAGTATGTTCGGACCCATTGCTTTAAGAGACAACGTCCTTGGGTAGCTGTGGTTTTTCTTGGCCATGGAAACATTTATCCGGTGACTCTGACTTTAAAGGAAAAAAACAGATTTCAGGTTTTTCTTTCAGTTTAGGGCTGCAGGATGGGGAGCACCAAATTCATGGAGAGCGCTGAGTTGCGTACAGTGATGGTCAACACCAGAAGCACTTAATTTTCTGTTTTAATGTCTAGATTTTCTCTTAAATGGATTAAGCTTCCTTTTCATGAGAATGGATCAGATTGCTTGTGTGGCTTCTTTTTACCTGAATTCTGCTTAAACCGAGTTAGGATAACTTCTTTTCAGGATTGACATGTGTCCTTTGTATTTGCCAAGTCGGTAAGCCGCAACTGTAGCTTTTGTTCAGTTTGCTTGAGTTCACAGCGAAAACCACAAGAAAGGAGGAACGGGGAAAGGAAGGTAGGCAGAAAGGATAAGGGGTTTTCTTTTTTTCCTTTTTTGGCACATTGAATTGATTCTGGGAGACGAGTGTTTGGTCCTGTCGATCGGGGTGCCAGCGGAGGACAGCTCTTGTGAATGGGATGCGGGGCTGGAGCATCTCTCTTGATGAGCTGCAGTTCCGCTCTATGCCTGCTGCCCTGCGAGTCTGCCTGCACAGAACCACTCTGAATGGCTTAGGTGGTGCACTGCCCTCCAGTGGATCAACCAACAGCGAGTACGTAAAGCTGAACATGTAGGTGCGCCGGCACACCAAACGGCAGCATGCATGAAACCAGGCAGTGTGAAGACACCCCTGAATAATCCTGTGTAAATGGTAAGCTCATCTTCTCCAGCTGCAATTTATGTTGTGTGTTTTATGTTTCAGTTTACATCTAATGTAGTTGTATGGGTTTAATTTGCTTTATACAGTTCTCTAAAGAAATGTACCTGTGTGGTGGTAATGTGCTTGTTAAGGTTTTTTAATTGATTCTCCTAACTTCCAACCTCTTAAAAAAATCGATCTTTGTCTTTCTCGTAATGGATTAGATTGTTGTATTGATGAACATCTGGATTTACAGTCATGCATGTCTTTAGTTACACCTAAGCATTATTTATATTCTTTGCATTTTGCCAACAATGTGGACCTTGTACAGTATGGGACCAGGGCAGGTATTGCTTTGGCTATAGACCTGTATAATGTTAAAACAATTTTGTCTTTGTCGTTGTCAATTTGTGATTTCTTTGATAACATTCTGGGTAAGCTAGTTATGTGAAGGGTTTTACCATCATTTTAACACCCTCCTTTCTTTGTTGTGTGAGTTGTTCGGTAAAAGTCCCCACTACTCCTAAAGTGCAGATTGCAATCTACAGAGGTGCAGCTTAATATCCTCTCCCCTGGGATTTATGTGCTACAAGTTTTTCATAAGTAAATAGAAAAGGTTTGGCAGCCTATTTAAAGCTGGAAAACTAGTGGTTTACAACATTGAAGGTTTTACTTCTTTTGCCGGTGTGCCAGGAGTAACTCAAGTAGTTGGTGGGACAGAGGGTAGGCAAACTGTCCAATGTAGCTGTCTGGGGAGCTACGCTCCACTTTGCAGTATTGTTGACAAAACGCAGAGTTGTTCATCACCAGGGCTAGTATACTGACGGAATTTCATCAGTGACAAAGCATGCATGGGGTGTGGGGTCAGTGGTGAATAGAGGGAGGGCACACAATTAGCTACCCTGTTGTTGTTTTTTTTTAACCTGTCAAAATGTGATGGCATAGCATCTGTCCTTACAAGAAAAGTCATGCAATTTTTGTTACCAATATTGAGGGCCTGGATGCTCAGTGGCTGATACATTGTTTGCTCAAAACAGGGTTTGTAGGAACTTGATAGTGAATGGTGAATTTTTAAAAAAGCGGTGAAGTCTTTAGACACTTACGTTTCAAATGTTGTTTCAAAATTAGGGACGAGTATTTTTCATGTAATTGGAAACCCAGATATGACATGTTGAAATGCAGCTGGTGCTTCCATTTGCCTTCTCCCCAAAACTCCTTTTTGTGAGCGTTGTTGTCCATGTAGCCTGATAAAATGAAGCGTGTGCCCAAAAAATGATCCTCCGTATAGCAATATTTGTGTGAGACCCTTCTCCCTTCAGTGCCATCGCTTCATTAAAGACTAGCGTTGCTGTCGGTGAGAAGCTGTCTTCAGTGTATAGCACTTAGTCAGTGTCATGGGCATGTCTACTGATGCCCCCTTACAGTGTGCAGCAAAGAGTTCTACACTTTTGTGCATTAACCTCTGCAAAGCGGCGTGCCCCCAAATTGTTAAACAGAGAGAGGCAATGTGTGTAAGCGGCCTTTTCTTTTCTCAACCTTGATCTTGTAGAGTTAGGCGGCCAGACCCCGTTGCTGAGTTAAGTAAATTATTGTTTTGAAAGGTCTTCGCTTTGCCTTCAAAGGCCACTCTGAGAAACAGTGGCCTGTTGGCATTGTTAAAATCGTGGCAGTGTGTTTGGCCCTCTGGGGACCGCGGCAGCGCTAAGCACCCTTCTGCATTGTGTGCGCCAGGCGGGTCAGTCAGAACAAGGGACCGTCCATTCAAAATGCCCAGGGAAGGGTGGAGAAAGACCATTGTGTGAGAGAAAGCGTGAGGGGAAAAGACCTGTATCCGCGGCAGGCAGAGGCCCTACAAGTGTCGCCGCCGTGTCACGCTGACAGAAGAGCGCAGCTTTTCCCCTTGCGCCTCCTCTAGCGCGCTCTCTCTCTTCCCTCAAGACATCGCTTTTGAGGGATTCGACAATTGTGCAGCTCGTGGCTACAGACTGCTGCTCGCGCGCCCCCATGGCCACGTGTTTTTTCCTCTGGCACACTTGTGAATACCTGCACCACCTCAGCTGGAGGCGCAGCTTGGTGGCCACATCTGGATACAGTGACCCGGCTTCTGAGGACCACCAGGCGTGACCAGGGCAGCTGGGGCAGGAGAAGGGTGCAAAGCGTTTCGCATTTTCGCCTCACGCCAACTTTTAAGATCAGAAATGGAAGATTTGTGATATTTACTTTTGATTTCCAAGGATTTATTACCACCTGCGTGGCGCTGGAAGTTTTAAATCGACGAAAAGCGCTATTTTCACCAACGCGTGACCCCATGGGCGCAGGCCAGAGAGCTGAAAGAATCTTGCTTTCCTTAAAAGTTGTTGCAACTAAATTAAAACAAACTAGCGAGCAAATGTCAGAGGAGTGCAAGACATGTTGAACGGAATATATTATCGGCATCCTTAAAGCAACAAAAGCGAGGCAGAAGAAGCAATACGACGCGTTTTTGGAAGTTAACGGACCGTGGGGCGTCAGAGCCATGTACCCCAGGGATTCAGCGATGGAAGGGGATGAGGAACTGGGTGAAAAAGGTGGGCTCCCTGGCACGGGGCTAGCTTTCTTCCAACAGCTAGGCTGCTGGCCCCTGAATATGAATTGCTGGGTGAGTAACCGCGTCTGCGTGCTTTTTTTTTTTTTAGGTCTTGCATGCGTGTGTGTGTCTGCGGGGTGCCAGAATCTTGACCGTTCAGCTTCTTGTGTGGCTTTTCAAACAAAAAAAAACCTCGAACTGCAGGGGATGTGGGAGGAAGAGGCGGGGGCAGAGCGAGAGCGCGCGCGCCCGAGATAGAAGGGACATTTCAAGCCGCAGCCCCCCTACAAGGGAGAGTACGGCGCCGTAACTTTGAAGCAAAAAACAACAAAAAGGCGCGTTGTTTTGGTTTGTAGCTTGCAGCGTGTGGCGACTTTACTTACCGACTGCTTATGAAGTGCAGACTTTTGACACCTTTCGTTTAGGACATCAACCAAAATGTACTCAATTGTTGAGTTTCTTAAACCTCTCTATGCTTTAGATTTTATTCCTCAAATCTTCGCACCTCAATACCCAAGTTATTAAATTGTTCAAGTCGTGTCCGCACTGGTACCCCAGGTGCGCCACGAGAATCTGTTAACCATTAAAATGCCCTTTTACTATTGCCTCGTGATCACGGCGTGTTTAGACTCCCGGGTTTCTTGCCTGTCCTCTCGCGCCATCAGGGAGCTGCAACCATTACCTCCCAATGTGCGGATCTATGTGGCTTTGTGAATTTCGGATCTGATTTCCGGATCGGGCATATTGAGCCTGGTGGATGGCAGGGGACGATCAGGAGGAAAGCGCCCCTCACGCTTCCAGGCTGGTAAGCTGCCTTTGCCCTCGGCACACATTGCGCACAGATCATTTCAATTCAGTAACAGTTTAACAACTCTTCTAAATTAGAAGATAAAAGCGCGTTTTGTATCACCGCAGTGCTGAGTGTTCGTCTTTCCAATTTAGATAATTGTGGTTTCGCGCTAACGACAAAGCAATCTAGCAGATTTTTTGTTGTATTGCCAATGAGGTACAAAATATTGTTTAATTAGTTACTCCCTCGCATAGAAGTCTCCTCTTTAAGCTGCCGTTTTTTTTGCTAGCTTAACAACTGGCACAGATGCCTAGCTACAAATTCGGCTGATGCTAGCAGCGGCTAGGCGGGTGATTCTGCAGTGTGTTTGCAATACTCATTTGCACTAACCTGACAGTCCTCTTTCTAAAGGGCAAGCGACTTGTTCCATGCCTTGATTAGCGCAGCACATTTGGCCTTTAACATGTGGTTTTTCACAAAGAGGCAATGCTTCCTGGTGAATGAGCTGCCATATATTTCCTTTGGTCCTTGTCTTCTTGGCTCTCGGACTAGAAGTGTGGTCACTGTGCAGACACGTGGCATCAAGGCCAACAACTCTATTGTAGACAACTTGCCTCATGTCATGAGGTACACTTTTCGCCTGGCCAGGCTTTTTTTTTGCATTACTTGGATTGTGAGAACTGTGGTACCCCTCTTCCCACTGTAAACGTGGCCTAAAAGCCACAGTAACCAAAGTACAATGGGGTCTGTGGACAGCTGAGTTAGTGACAGGATATGGACGCAGGAAATGGTGTTGTACGAGCAATGGGGTGGACAGCGATGTCCTGGGATCAACGCTTTGATAAAACATGTTGATTGTGTAATTGAGAATCCAGTAGGCCAGTTTTTTCAAAACATTGTCAAAACATAAGTGGTGATGCTCCATATTGACCATCCAAGCATTTGGCAAGGATCGTGGTCGTTTTCCCAAGTGCTTAAATGTCGCAGGTAGACTTACCCTTGTTTTACAAAAACACTGTCACCAGCCAAAGCTGGGGAAAAAAGTTGTTCAGTTCAACACCCACCGTAGATATCTGTTTGTGGACTGAAGGTTTCTAACACATCAAGGTCAAGTCTGCCTTGTGTCCTACAAAAAAGAGTGCCATTTATTTGGGTAAAATACAACCTATAATTTAATCTCAAAGACACTTATCCATCTGTTGTGCTTGCTATACAAATGCTTAATCATATTAAATATTACAGACCTGTTGACATGCATTGAGTTAACTCCCTTTATGCTTCGTAAATAATGTTGGTTTTACCCATGGGGCAGCTTTTCAATGCCAGTAGTCTGTCATCGTCGCTATGTCCTGATGAACCTCATCCGTAAAATACCGTGATTATTTCCCGGTGAACTCGACTAGTCCGTACGGCTTCTTCCTTTCCCCAATCATTCAGTATGTGTGGCACCTGATAGCCACCAACTGCAATGACTCGACACAGAAGCAGAACTCTGAGGTAATAAACAATTTGAGACGCTTTTTAAAAGTTTCAATCTTGGTAGAATGTTTATGGTACAATTGTGACCTTTTAGATCTGCAGTGAAAAAAAACCCAGAACGTTTGTACATGCAGAGCTCAAAGACGATGTCAAACTCCAAGATACATTTGTCTTTCTTGAGACATGAAGCAGTGCCAGTTTAGACATCACTATGCCCTGGGCCGATGGACATTGGGCAGCAGTCACATATTGCTACTACCAGACGTTATTTTCAGAGTTCGCAATTGGATGTGAGCTCATTTGTGGTCAATGACATGAAAGGTCAGATGTGCATTCCCTGGATGACAAACTTCTGCCTTTCCTGAGAATATTGTTAGTGTTTTCATGATTCCACACCAAATTTTAACCCTACAGAACTTCAGGGGCCTTGCCTATTTAATTGTGTGCTGTAGTTTCAAGCACCTCAGCCTAATGAAGTCTCACACCCTATATTCATGCTATCGCAACTAGTCCCTGTACGATCTAGAGGTCTGTTCTACGATTTCAGATAGCTGCTAATTATGCTATAGAACTTCTATATTTTTTCTATAAAACTTCAGCATAAAACTCCATATTTCTATAGGGGGGGGGGGCAGAAGACAACTTTCTGGTATGTCACATAAATTGGGAGATTTAAGCATTATGATTTGATCAAGGGGTTCTGTTCACATTTTTGCAGTCCTGACTCTTGTTTCCTCTGTGGTTCTTTCCCACTGTGTCGGGTGCAAAGGTGCACATGAGTACTGAGTGGCTTTGTCTTGGATGCCACCACAGGATTAGAATTGACCCCAAAAATCAAATGAATCAACTTAAGCGAGTGTTCGGGATAGTGCTCAGTTGGTATTTAGTTCATTCACTTGCATCTCTCCCCATGACCATTTTTTGTCTCTCTAATACCCGCTTTGACTAGACTTGGAGAGTTGGGCTTAGACAAAATGTCAACTCACACTGAACATTTTATCCACAACATTTGACTCTTTGACCCATATGCCAATACCTTTTTAGACTATGAGTTGAACCCCTATTTGTCAAGTGTTTGGAAGAATTGTTCTTGGCTGCCTTCCTCGTTCCCTATCACCCAGGCTCCTTATTCATCACACCTCCTGAAAGACATGGCACCCCAAGCCCATCTACATTCCCCCTTTTTAGTGTTTGTGATTCAGCCTGCACTTATTCCCAGCTTTTGAGTTCAAATTTGACCTTCCTCTGTCCTCCGCATTCCCCTTGCATCTCCGGTCATATAGTTCCCTTCTGTTTACCTTCCGCTTTAGTTTATTTCTGCTATTACCTATCTGGTATTGGCTATCTGAGTCCTTGTACAGCATCCAGTGCAGAAGTGACATTTTGAGGCCCCAAATTCTACTAGGTACAAAGTGCCCTATTACAGCAAGTTGTCTAATTTGTTCATACTCTGCCACCCTGAAGGGAGATACCAGACTTCTGATCCAGATCAAAAACAGAAGTGAAAAAAACTAAGGTTAAAGCAGATCATTGATTTCCAGAGCTCTATTGTCTTGGTTTAGAAGCCTATTTGATATGACATAGAGTTCTACACTTTGGAAATAGAGGTATATTTTGCTGCTACATATTCCCTTTATTATGATACAGAACCATATTTTGTATTGTTTTTCACATGACTTATGATGTATACTGATGTCGTTTCAAGGCCTGATTTATTGACGTTAAATCTTATTTAAATTACATAGAACCGTCATGCAGCAATTTACATCCAAGTTGGTTTGATACACTATCGTGTTTAGGTTCACCTATTTGGTGTTGATGTACAGCCTGTTGTAGTAAAAGCAGACCCCTCTTCTGTTGCCATTGAATCGTATTCCACTGATTCACTCCTAATGTGAATGCATCCCACATCCAGCCTAACCCTGTTTTGTTGATCTACAAACTTATTCTCTGGGTGAAGAACCCGGTTGTGATGACAAAGCCATCCTGGGTTGACCGAGAGTTACACCTTAATATATATGTTTATTTATATGTGTGTGTGTGTGTGTGTGTATATGATTCTACTCTTTTTCTAAACAAATATATATTTTTTAATTTTATTTTACAGAGTTTTATATAGCGCAAACTAGACCCGAATCGGGCATCAGAGCGCTTTACATAGCACCAGTTGCATTACATTAGGAAACATTCATTTTATTGTTAGGCACAGCGAGATTAAGTGATTTGCCCAGAATCACAGGATGTTCAGCGTCATTGCCGAGATTCGAACCCAGTTACACAGATTCGAGGTCGACCTCCTAGCTGTAAGGCCAACTCCTCTATATATTAGATAAACAATTTTATATGTGTGTGTATGTGTATATATATATATATATATATATATATATATATATATATATATATATATATATATACATACACACACACACACATATAAAATTGTTGCGTATTTGCACAGTTAATAATTTTGCGTATTTGCACTCGTAATATTTGCACAATAACGGCTGCTATGCATTTGCACTTTATATCATGAATTCCTTGCGTTTGCTGTAAAAAGTTACACCACAATCCTATTAGGAATGTCAATATCTCTAAAAGTTTGTATTTACCAAGCAATGTCATACAAATTTTCAACTTTGCTCCGTTTTAAAATGGCCGAACTATTAATTACGCACAATGTGAATGGGTTCCTGCCATAGTCCTCTTTTTAGCTTAATGAAACTGAAGAGGATTTTTTGGCGCGTTAATGCAATTAACCAATGTACTTAAATGAGTTATGTACCGCTTACCCGCTGACAGTGAGCAAGGGCGTTCATGCCCGAAACGCGTCTGTTTGGCAGTGTGTTGCACCTCTGCACTTTATATGCAATAAAGGACGAAGAAATATCCTAAGTAAGTCTGGCTGTGGATTTATTCACCTGTGTCTGCGCACTGGGTTCGGTGTGGAAGAGTCGCACGAACTTTCCGGTTGGAATATATATATATATATATATATATATATATATATATATATATATATATATATATATATATATATATATATATATATATATATATATATATATACACATTTTTTTTATTTATGTCTACTGATAGGTAATTAGGTAGTTATAGTTACGACCTAGCTCCTCATAGGAAAAGCATTTTTTGTTTGCTAATAACTTTGGTGCCGTTTGACAAATCTTCACAACACTTTCAGATGTAGTTTGCTAGTCACTTCAGCTGCTGTCTGGAAAGTTTCGGAATGATTTGTCAAAGGGGGGAGGGGGGAATGGGCAAAATGCATTTTTCCCATGTAGTTTCCCATAGGGAGTTTAGACATGACTACAACCCGAGCCGCTGAACGGAATTGCATCAAATTCATCAGAAAGCTAGATCTTGGGCCAGAAAAAATGCTTTTTGTAATTTGATGTAAATCTGTTCAGTAGTTTTGGAGGTATTGAAGAAAACAAAGCTAGGTATATCTAGAGATGCCGATTCACTGTGGTGGACCCACGCCCCAACAGCAATGCCGTGATTGGCTGGCCGCTGTCTGAGAGAAAAATTGTGACCAAAATGTTGTCAATTGGAACACGGTTCCTGGGTAGGGGGGTATAATGTGTAAATAGGGTATAAAACATCAGGACAGAGATATCCTGACCTCATGGAACTGCTGGAGGGGTCTGTGAGGGACTACTCATCTGCAATAATTTGTCCAAAAATGTTTTCTTTGGGTGCTCGCAAGAATCCACGGATCCACCACGGTGCTCATCGCCTCCTTGTGAATCCGTGATGGATCCAGATCCCAATAAAGAAAAAATACACGCACAGACCCACTCACAACCCCACACACAACCACTCACATGCCCACTCGCACATCCATACAGCCACTTACCCACCCACTCAGAGACCCAGACAGACACTCAAACACCCAACTCATACACTCCGGTACATACCCTTGCAACCACTCACACAGCCACACACCTATGCAGCCACTCACACACCCACTCAGACCCCAAAAACGACTCGCATACTAATGCAGCCACTCGCACACCCACTCATTGACCCAGAAAACCACTCACACACCCACTCAGACCCACAGAGGCACTCATACACTGGCTCACATAACAATGTATACACCCACACAACCATTCACACACCCACTGAACCGCTTACACACCCAGTTTATAGGGACGTTATAGTTCTGAAATAGCATTAAAAAACCGTAGAAATTCACTGATAAAAACAAAGATTACAGGGATGTTGTAGTTAGTATGCTTAAAAAAATAACATAGAAATTCAGTGAAAAAATCAAAGGCTACAGGAACGTTATAGTTAGGAAATAGAATTTAAAAAAACCTTAGAAATTCACAAAAAAAAAGGTTACAAGGGCGTTATAGTTAGGTTTTCAGCAGTTATAGCTACCTCAGGTAACTAGAACTCCTACCCTAAGGTAACTATATCTTGCGCCCTTGCTATGCACTGCTAATTACCCCACATATTACATGACTCATGAAATCTTCTATGACATCATTAATAATATCACTGCAACATTTGCAGTGACATTATTGATGAGAAAATTGTGCATGGCAGGGCGTGAGTTAACTTGAGGTAACTTTAATCAGATAATCAGAGCCACTGGAGTTATGCCGCAGGAGAGTACCAAATTATGCAGCAGGTTTGAGTAGATTATGTGACATAATGCAGCACATTTTGTAATAGTATTGCTTCATTATTTAGTCACTTTCAAAATTGGTAACACTGTCTGGGCATTGGTTGCACCTCATTAGTACAACTCTAACACTCAAATATAGCAATAAGCAACAGAAAGGTGACTAGTCCAGTTTTACAAAAGGCCTTCCATTGTGCTACAACACTTGTCACTGTATTTTTAGTAACTTTGAACTGTTTGAGCTTGAAACAAAACTTTTTTTGGGTTAAAATCTGCACATTATGCGGCATATGATAGCTTATGTGGCAAATGCGGCAAATCTATAATCATGTGATAATCGCCGCAGCTGCACAATCTTATAATTCAAGTGGCCCCTACTATAAATGCTAAATTTCTATGGTTTTGTGTGTGTATAATCTGAACCTATCTATGACGTCCCTGTAACCTTTGTTTTTTTTTTTGTGAATTTCTATGGTTTTTTTAATTCTATTTTTCTATTTCCTAACTATAATGTCCCTGTGACCTTCGGTTTTTCAGTGAAAAAAATAAATAAATATATATATATATATATATATATCAGAGTCATAGCTTCTACTGTTTGTCGCTAAAATTGGTAAGGGACAAAATGGACACATCTCCTAAAACTCCCAATAGATAGATGTATAGAGATGGTGTAATTTTTCATAAAGCATCAAAGTGCACGTTAGTGCTGTCAAATGAACCTACGGCCTCCACGTGCCATTTAAAGCAGAGTTTGCTGCCACATAACACGTGCAGCCGTGACCAATCGGAGAAAGCTTTGTCCACAGCAAAAATCAACTTTGTGTTTGCAGTCAGGTGGCGCTAGAGCAGTGGCGTTTACACATGACAGTCTCTCAGATGATGGGCAGAGAGACAAAGACCTGCACGTTCTGCTGAGCGTTGCACGACCTTTGCTTGTTACTGTGCCATTAGTTCTAGCTGTGAAATGAATGGTTTACCTGACCTTGACATGTTCAAAAAAGTTGTCACCCAGTGTGTAAACGGTTGCAGCTTTCCATCACTCACCGTTAGTGGTTCACTCACATCGGCATCTTGCTTTATTGCGTACGTTTGTGGTGTGGGTGTGGAGGAGTGCGCTTTTCGTCTAGATGCACGCATGGATTGTGCTATATAAGCATGCATGTATTTGTATGACTTTAAAGTGGCTGGCCCAATATTCTCTTTTTTTTTTTACTCTTGTATGTATATCGACACACATGCAGAGGTATTCAGGTATCTAAGATGCACTAAGAAGGCTTTTTTTCATCCATTATTTAAATAAAAACGATTATCTATGTTTACTTAAATATGTTGCTTCCTAGGCATGTGCATTATGCATGTGGTCCAGAGATGTGATTACTGACAAGCATGTACACACCTAAAAGGTGAGGGCTCTGTAGCTGGGGATACTGAGGCACTGTCGCATGGAGTATGGCTAAGCGCTTTCAGGGCAGGTCACCCTCCCTCGTGCCAATATTCAGGAGTATCCTGCACAGCACTTATTTCCTTTTCCTGCAGCACATATTTGCATTAGGAAATTGGACTCCTGTGGGTGATTCCCCACTGCCTTGTATCTGGGTCACAGGGTGTACCAGATCCTAAAGCCACTTTGGGACAGTCGCGTTGCTGCTGTGCATGCCCGCCCACAGCATGCTTCTGCTCCTTTTAACTATTAGTAGGGCATAGTGCTCTGCACGGTATCGCACGCCTCATTCCTAAAGTAGACCTCCTGTGCCTGTACCCTGCTATCCATACCAGCACTAGAAATCTTTCAACTGGTGCCCTAATATGAGACACAAGTGTTAAAAAGTTTGCACTGGTTTCCAATAAGCGGGTACTGCCAATTCAGGACTTTTATGTTAGCCTAAAAAGACTTTCTTGGCAAAGCCCCTTTTTATCTTACATGTTAGGCCAGGATCACTGAGATCCTGTCTGCATCACCTGGAGACTCTTCTTTGAGACAGAAGTAAACCTAGTGCATGTTTTCTGCCTTTGACCCAATACTCTGGAACCACTTGACAGCAGCTAATGCTGTTTGGATGCTCTTTGAATAGGTTTTTCTTAAGGAGATCTTTCCACCAGTAGAATTGTGTTTGTCCAGTTGCCTTTTCCCTCCCCCCTCACCCACTCCATTATCTGAATTCTACTACAGTAATCTCCATGTACTAGAAACATTATACATAAACACAAATGTATCTTTCAGTACAGCTCCTGGTGTGGAACTGGCCGTTTACATGACATTGCAGCCACAGTTCATGGAGTGCCCAGCAGAGGAACAAGCAGTTTAATAATCATGGCGTTTGACATCCCTTCGGGGCGGGTTTCTGGCACATTGTGAGGTAGTGTGCTGCCACTGAGTGTCCTGACAACCTTTTTTGGATCCTGACAGAACTTTTGGTTCTAGTTCGTTGTTGTATTTTCTGCACCTTTCAAGAGCCTTAATTCTAGACCTGGCCTTTCAGGAGGTTTGGTGAGCCAGGGCCATGATACTTTAACTCTCTCTGTCTCTTAAGCTCTGCAATGGTATGCTTCTGCCCATTTCTTGACCCCACGGTCTGCCTCACATTTGCTTCCTTTGTTCAGATCACTGCCAGCAGGTAGTGAGCAAGAATTTGAGCGTAGGACACGTTCAGAGAGAAGCAATGAGAGAGAGAGTTTAGAAGGAATACAGTGCGAAATAAGAATTGGGAATACAGGGATTCATGAGACGTATGAGGTAGTGCTCTGGTAGAAAGAACTAGTGGAATGCTGAGAGGTGAGAGTTGTGAGGGAAGTAGTCGACGTGGTAGAGCTAAGAGAATATCCTGAGGGGAAGAAGCAGCAAAGAATGCATGGACCAGAAGACCGATGCGGGAATATAGTGAAATAAATGTTGTGAGATTGCTCAGCAATGAGAGCCGTTTGAGAATGCGATCAAGGGGAAGGACTGCGAGAGAATGCTGTAAGGAGAAACTGTGAGAGAATGCGGTGAAGGGGAAGAGTTGTGAGAAAATGTGATGAAGGGGAAGAACTGTGCGACATTACGGCTGGTTTCGAGATAACGCAGTAAGGGGTATAGCTCTGAAAGAATGCATTGAGGGTGAAGAGCTGTGAGAGAAGATGCGGAAGCGTAAGAGCTGTGAGAAGATGCGGAAGCGTAAGAGCTGTGAGAGAATGTGAGGAAGAGTAAGAGCTGTGAGTGAATGTGAGGAAGAGTCAGAGCTGTGAGTGAATGTGAGGAAGAGTCAGAGCTGTGAGAGAATGTGAGGAAGAGTCAGAGCTGTGAGAGAATGCGAGGAAGAGTCAGAGCTGTGAGTGTGGGAGGAAGACTCAGAGCTGTGAGAGAATGTAAGGAAGAGTCAGAGCTGTGAGAGAATGTAAGGAAGAGTCAGAGCTGTGAGAGAATGCGAGGAAGAGTCAGAGCTGTGAGAGAATGCGAGGAAGAGTCAGAGCTGTGAGAGAATGCGAGGAAGAGTCAGAGCTGTGAGAGTGTGGGAGGAAGAGTCAGAGCTGTGAGAGAATGTAAGGAAGAGTCAGAGCTGTGAGAGAATGCGAGGAAGAGTCAGAGCTGTGAGAGAATGTGAGGAAGAGTCAGAGCTGTGAGAGAATGTGAGGAAGAGTCAGAGCTGTGAGAGAATGCGAGGTAGAGTCAGAGCTGTGAGTGTGGGAGGAAGAGTCAGAGCTGTGAGAGAATGTGAGGAAGAGTAAGAGCTGTGAGAGAATGCGAGGAAGAGTCAGAGCTGTGAGAGAATGTGAGGAAGAGTCAGAGCTGTGAGAGAATGTGAGGAAGAGTCAGAGCTGTGAGAGAATGTGAGGAAGAGTCAGAGCTGTGAGAGTATGTGAGGAAGAGTAAGAGCTGTGAGAGAATGCGAGGAAGAGTCAGAGCTGTGAGTGAATGTGAGGAAGAGTCAGAGCTATGAGAGTATGTGAGTAAGAGCTGTGAGAGAATGTAAAGAAGAGTCAGATCTGTGAGAGAATGTGAGGAAGAGTCAGAGCTGTGAGAGAATGTGAGGAAGAGTCAGAGCTGTGAGAGAATGTGAGGAAGAGTCAGAGCTGTGAGTGAATGTGAGGAAGAGTCAGAGCTGTGAGAGTGTGGGAGGAAGAGTCAGAGATGTGAGTGAATGTGAGGAAGAGTCAGAGCTGTGTGAGAATGCGAGGAAGAGTCAGAGCTGTGTGAGAGTGTGGCACATGGGTAGAGCTGTGAGAGAGTGTGAGGAAGAGTTAGAGCTGTGAGAGAATGCCACAAAGTGGGAGAGCTGTGAGAAAAGGCGGTAAGTGGAAGAGCGGTGAGGGGGGAGAGCTGCGAGTGAATGCCGCGGTGCTCCGAGGAAGGGACTGTGCCTGAATGCAGTGCTCTCCCGGGCTGTGCTTGGGCGCACTCTCGAGCTGAGGGTGCTTTGTCGTGCACATGGCTGCCTGTGCTGTGATCAGGGAGGGCGGAGCAGGCGCACATTGTGCGAGCAGTGAGAGTGCGGGCCGTGAATAGAGGCCTTGTCCTGCGCGACAATAGGCTGTTAGCAGAGGGCAGGACCTCGGGGAGGAGTGAGCTGCATAAACTGCGAGAGGGCAGAGTGCACAACATCAGTCACAAAAGGCACAAGCGGTTTCAGAAGGGAATGCTCGACTGGGTGTAAAAAGCCTTTGTCTTTTTGTTTTGTATCCAACTGAATGTTGACAAGATGAAAATAGTAGATTAACAGACCAAGTAGCCCAGCGTTGGCATTTCTTTTCTAAGGCTCCTTCATTTCATGAACCTTTCACTTTTCTCGTTGGGATCATTTTCCTTTAACTCAGTTTAGGGATCATGTTCTGCTGCTGAGAACTGGTCTCATCTTTCCATGAGTCCCAAAGTGGGCAAGTGATTTGCTTGCGCTGGACAGCAGCTCACCTGTAGCAGGGTTCAAGCAGGCCTCCTGGGTGGTCGAACAGGAGGAGGCGGCTGGTAACTCTCGTCGTTGCGATCATTTCTAGTTTCACCCTGTATAGTAGTCCGCGTCTGATTGGTAACGGGGGCATTCGGGCAATGCCCGAGGGGCCGGGGTCCAAGTTCCAGCTGAGGGCTGCTTTTGAGCAGCCTGGGGGCCGATTTGAACGGTGTCTCTGTTGTTCGACTATACCGCCAGCGGATGTCTGAGTGGCCTTTCTGGAGGGAGATGGGCGCTCATTACCTCCCTTATAACAGCAACAGGTAGATTTGTCACCCCTTTTGTGTCGCTGGGCCTCCCATTAATGTAGGCATACAGAGCGGGGCAGGGGGCCTGAGCAGAAGTGGCCTCACTTGCTTTCAGATGTGTTTCACTAGTGTAAACTGATGCATGCATTCCCCCCCCCCCCCACTCCCTTTTTATGTAAAATTACGCTGAAGCAGTGATTTGAGGGAAGGCATTATGCTAATGTGGGCCGATTTTTTTATGCGTTGCCCAGGCCGATTTTTAATCCCAATCCAACCCTGATAGTAGTGTTATCTTGCATAATTTACCCTACTCCTTTCAAAGCAATCCTGCTTACTGAGGAGCAAAGACGCCTCGTAACTAATTCCAGGCCACGGACCGGAGCACTCCTGCTAAAAGGGTGAACAACCATAACTTTAACACAGTGGATGTTAAAATGCTGCGCTTACAATTAAAAAATAAACATCTTGTAATACACGGGCCTTGTACGCAGTGCCGCCTGTAATTGACAGCGTTGTTGTAATTCCACAACAGTGTTAACTTGCACTATAATTCAAGATTACTGTTTCACACTTTACTTCACTCAAGGGTGTGAATTGACTATTGAGAGAAGTAAGACATCATGAAAAGGTGCACAAATATGATGTGAATGGGGGGGGGGGGGTGTACAAAGTTTGGTTTAGACTCTTTAGTAGGTATAAAGTACTCCTAACCCAGTGCAAGATAAGAACTTGACAGGGGGCCGGGGGGCAACTTCCACCCACGTAGAGTTACTATGGGTTTAATATTGTGATTATAAACGTTGAGGGTTGGGGGACGGGGTGGTCCTGTGTCATCTATTGTGTGCACCATTAACGGTATAATTCGTAAGTAGCAGTAATCACCACTGTGTGATTCAACATCCTCTCGTTCGTGCCAAAAAGAGGCCTAATAGGCAGTTTGTGCAGATGGCCTGAGTTAAAAAATGAATGACCTGAAAATAACTTCCACATCCCCTGTAAAAGGTAAGGAGTTTTTTCGTCTATTTTCAAGATGAACCTTTCCCGCCCTATCACAGCTTCTTCCTTTGGTCTTCACGCAATGTGCAATGAGAGCGCGGTGATGATCGAACTGTGGAGTGTACACAAGCAAGGGGTGGGCTTGAAAACCCATGCTGGGTGCTGCTATTTTTATGTAATTGCGCTCTGCCCAAGACTGTCATTTCTATAGTTTATTCTTTGTTAATTTCCTAAAATGCTCTTCGCTAGGTCTGGCAAGTGGCCACCTCTCATGTGTTGCCCTCGGCTTTCAAACCAACAGCCCATTGGATTCTGGGACTTGTATTTTCACATCCGGCGTTATAAGAAAGGTCCCTTCATGGAAATTGTTGATGGTTACGAAGCCAGACCTGGTTGATAGTGCCACAGACGACCTAGAGCGGGCCTGAAATGATCTTGGTGGGAAAGGAAGCAACAGGGAAGTTGTTAGAGTTCCACAGACAGGAATGTAAATTCACTGACAGGCAGTGTGGGTAGCTTTTTCTCTACTTCACAAACCCACAAGTATAGTATGGGGGATGAAGCAAATTTCACAAGCCACTTATCACTTATCACCTCTTTTGTTATTAGAGGTCTAGGTGAGGTAAGAGGGGAGCAGCGGATAACTGTGTGGTCAATGATTTCGAAAGAGCACTATGCACAAGCACACCCACAAGGTCAAAAGTTAGTCATGGTGACCTACTTGCAAACTATAAGCTCTGTATGGAAAGTTGGGCTTTCACAAGGATTCTTTAATCTCGGATATTTCAAAGATAAATACATTCAAACATATTTAAAAACCAGAGTCCAGTGCTGAGATACATTTATTGATATCGTCTCATAAATATTTTAATTCAAATCACTTGGAACGCAATAATATTAGTTTTACTTCTATTTGATGTGAGTAAAAGGTGTCAAATTAAAATTATTCATTTGAAAATTATTAATACAAATCCCACATGCCCATTGGAGAGAGGGTTGGTTTTAAAGTATGCTCTCTGGTCAACAAGCCCATATTGGCTGAAACACCCAACTTTTTTTTGATTTATTAAATGGAGTCGTTGACCAACTCTGAAATCGATCAAAGACAGGTTACTTGGACCAACTTCTTGGAACTACAGTTGCTTCCTGCTCATCTAAAAAGCCAACATGCAGACTATACTATAGGTCTTCCATTAAAAAGCCTGTTTCTGCCTGCAATAATCATATATTCCACTGCATTACCAAGGCCACAGAATCAATGCTTAATACATACGTGCCTACAAATGTATACCACATGTGCATTTGTACTATTTATCACCGTTACTGTAATAACTATTGACACAAAAAGTAGTTCAGAGCTCTGGTGCTGTAAAAATAACATATAAGGAAAATAAATGCATCAAATTACATTTCCCAAAAATCTAATATGTTAATTGTTTTGTTCCATCTTGCTGAAAAAAAAAGAATGGTGTGTGTGTGTGTGTGTGTGTGTATCTGCGTTAATCAGTGAGACCATGGACTTGCTGCCGCTGATAACTCTGTACTGTTTATCTACTCTGCATCACTTTTTCACTGTGAGGCGTTAACAGTGCAGTAGAATTTATATTGAAAATCATACCTTCCATATGCTCGGTGGTGTTACACCTTCAGTGTTGTGACGCCTCTGCAGGGCAGTGCCTTGGATGCAGGGTTATGGCTGCCAACTAATAAAGCCCTAATATTGAGAGAGGAAGGCAGGTGTATGTGTATTCATCCTTCACCACTGACTGATGGCGTCTGCACACATTCTTGATTATCACTCCCTTCCTTTCACTCGTTTTGGACACTAGCAATGCCAATATTTACTTAGACTTCAAATACTAGTGCTCTGGAAAATTTATATTTGTGGTGTCAATCCACATATCAGAATTTAGGGTTGTGCAGCTTTATTTTACCAGGTGTGGTAAAAATTGCACCCCCAAGATAATTTTTTGCAGGTCAATCTTACCAATATTTCCTGGAGTAAAAATGCGCAGAATTAACCCGTCAATGTGAATTTAGTGTGTTAGGTGCAGAAATCCACGTTATTCCCCATTTCTTGGAAAAAACATGTGATGGGTTACTATTATCTCGTTCAATAAATTCTGAACATACACTATCGAGGTAATAATAGTTATATACACTGGGGACTTGTGTTGAAGGTTTCTAGTGTATCTGTCCCAGAAATACTAGATGGGTTGTTCCTCCTTCTTCCTCCCATTTTGGGTGCTTTTTATTTAAACTCCACTAACACAATTGTCAAGGGGTTCCCTTTCTTTTTTCTCTGTTGGCAACTGCTTGGTGTGAAAAAAGAATGGCTTTAAGAATAAGTAGAATCTGTATTGACCAAGTGTGTGCAAAGATTGAGGTTTTGTCTCTGTTTATTGTATCAGTCAAATAAATCAGATGGTAACCTTTTGTCTGAGCATATTCCACCATCAAGCCTAAACTATCATCGCTTATTGGACTTGGTCTGGCTGGTGTGGTAATTCACAGGGGCTTGTGTGTACTCTGGTCTTAAGGAATCCATACCTCCTTTTTTCAAGGTTAACACTAAGAGGACTTAAGTGACTACTGGCCAGAGACAGAAGAACTTAGATTCCTGAAGAAGAGTGCTAGACAAACTGCTTCACGCAGTGGTGAAGAGACTCTTCTTAAATCTGTGCCCTGCTCTTTACAAGCAGCTTAAAGCACCAGCCCAGCTGAACTATCATTTGTCAGATTGAATCACTTCAGTCATTAGTTGAAAGTGATGCATAGACACATTTCACTGGACTTACTGGAATTCACACTTATAATTAGCAAACACATTCACTCATCTATCCTGTTGGCTTAGTTAGCTTTGATTCTAAATTCAATTCATCATACTGACATCTCCTGCTTCTTCCCTCCTAATACTATATACTATGCAAGAAATAAAGACAGGTGGAAGAATCGCTTTCCTTGCATCTGCTCGAGTATCCGTTGTTTGAAAATCATGTACCTTCTATTGAGAGATATCACCAATCAGTAACCTTCTGTATATGTGCATTATGCTCCCATGAAGCATACACATCTTTAACAGGTATGCTGAACCTTGCTCAGCTGATCTTCTCTATTATAAAGCAGCTCATCTTCATGACTGACATCTGGAAGAGTGGAACTTCTTACAGAGACTCATAGAAAACCTCGGTAACTTGGTCTCTATTTAGTTAGTGGCACATTCAACCAGCTCGCGTGGTCACAGCCCTGACCTCTTGTTGCTCTTAATACTTGATCTCAGACCCCCAAAGGCATCCCTCTTTCATCAACCTTTTCATTAAAATCTAGTTAGCTCTCCAAACAAAACCTACAACTAACCAATAACCAGCCATCTCCTCACATACACAAAAAGAAAATGTAGCCAGTTAAGTTTGCAATAGCACTCCTTCACTCTGAACAGCCCACCCGAAGATCTCTCAATATTCAATACCTAGTAATGCGAAATAATGGTTGCCCTTAACCCCTTCACTGCAGCGGCTATTCCGCCGCAGTGCTAAGGGGGAGCGCGGCCGCATGCTGGTGACGGAACCGCTCCGCCACCAGCCTCCGTTGAGCTGTGCTCATGACGGAGCGGTTCCGTCATGGCCCGCCCCGCTCAATGGAACATCCAGCGCAGGCGCGGAATTCGCGCCGCGCAGCCGTTCCAAGCGGGCAATGACGGAACCGCTCCGTCATCAGCACAGCGCACCCGCAGCTGATGACGGAGCGGTTCCGTCATCAGCATCCAAGGAGTATATATGATGGCTCCAAAAGTCAACAGAAACACAAACATTGGCTTCCTTGGTGAGCTTCGCCAATGGCAGCACCAGGGTAAAATGCTCATGGAATAAAAGAGGTTTACGTAACAGCAGAAAGTACATTGGCAGGTTCTCATTACCAAAGCCCCACTTTTTGAAAACTGTGTTCACCTTCTAACTCCGCACACCAATGACCAACCAACACACAACCAGTCTGGCTTTGTAACCCAGTTTGGGACCAAAGTCTCTTTATTACTCTTACAACTTTTACCACCCAATATAGTGCCCATGCGCAACCACTCATACTGTTGTACTTTTTAACAGCTTTCTAATTTTTCAACAGTGTGGGACTGTTTGACCAATTGCAAACATCCCACAGAAATTGGAAAGACCTTTCTGGCCGACATAATTTTCTGTCTGGAAAATCAAATAATGAAACTTGGTCTTTTCCAATCTAATATTACTAACTTTATCTGTGGTGTTCCACAGCAGTACGCAATTGCTGTCCCTCTTCTGTAGCATACCTGTCCATTTGCCACGGCTCCAAAGCCTGTGATAATAGCTATTGCATCCACTCAGACAGCACTTAGAGCCATCTAAATCTAAAAGCGGGATCTGAGGAGTGACACCAAGTGATGGTCTCTTTTCAGAATGTGTAGTAGTGAATGCTTCATTATGGACTTTATGTTCAAGCTGCTGCTCTACGTCTTGTGGGCCCAACACCTCTCACTTTTGGCTGCAGGATACCATGCAATCACTTTTCTTACAAATGCAGAAGTGTTTTAACAGAGGGTACTGTTTAGCTCTCTTTCACTACATGGGTAAATTCAAGTATGGATAATACATGTTATCATGACTGGACAAAGAGTACTCCCCTAATTAAAGCTGTCAAATAATATTGCTTTGGTACTTTATTCCCTAATAATTGTGATGTATCTTTGAAACGGGTTCCAACCAGCGCCCTGTCTATGCTACACATAGCACAAAGCCATGGGGCCAAGTTCATGTGTGGCCAGTAACTTCATTACCACATTGCGTCTGCACTGAAGTCTTTCCACTTGTTTCCTTTTGAAGAAGGATTACAGTTCAAGAGTCTACGTTTAGTGTACAAGACTCTACATAGCAGCCCTCCTGTCTGATTTTCCAAAGTCTTCCGACCCAATCAGCTGGAATATTGCTTGAAAATTTATTTGAAGACCGAAAAGTGCCCAAGGCACTATCTTCTGAAGC
The DNA here is from genome assembly GCF_964263255.1 of Lissotriton vulgaris. Classification (NCBI taxonomy): domain Eukaryota; kingdom Metazoa; phylum Chordata; class Amphibia; order Caudata; family Salamandridae; genus Lissotriton; species Lissotriton vulgaris. The sequence goes on from NC_141693.1 coordinate 1,126,794,361, forward strand.
TGCCTTCCACTTCGCCCAAGACTTGAAACTGGCCACCTGAGATTTTGGAGAGTGTTAATGACTACTTTGTATGCCGACTTTAGTTCATGCTCAGTCTAAGCACCTAAAGGTCTAATTCCCTCCTCCTTATCTCCAATTTCATCCTTTTAAACTTTTCAAAGTCTGGTCAAATGCACGAGAATATCAAGCCCCCATGAATATTAAGGGTTTTCCAATAAAATAACTTCAACTTAGAATAAGGATTTCTTAAAGGTTCAGACAAACAAACTTCTTGACGAAGAGTACAGTTGTTAACTCATGTTGTTAGTTTGTATACGCTGTCTAATCGTTGCCTTGCAGAACCCTTTCCAGGTTCTTAAAAGCAGCTTACAACACTGTACAAAAACACAAAAAATATATAAAAGGCGAGAAATTAAGCTTTGAATGAATGAATGACAAGAGGACATTGAGACAGGGACAACATTGGAAATAATGTATTTAAAGTGGCCAGTGGTCAAATCGTTTTTTAAATGGCGTCAGTGCACATTGGTGTTTGACCAAAAATTAAACCTTGGTGTTAGGGAAGAGATGGTAAACAAGTATTTAAGGAATGAAATAGCAAACTTTGTCAGCACGTGAGGTCCTGTGGCTTGAATTGACCTTCTTGCTGCACAGAAGGTGAGGTGGGGTCTGGGGGTGACGCACAGGCAAAAGTTCTTGTTTGCAGGAGAAAAGGATCAATAATGGTTTTGTTGTGCGACACATTAATCAGTTTTAATATCTGTAATGTGCTAAGCATAACTCCCTCAGAAAACACATACACAAACGTTGTATGCATCTTTTTCACATGACTTCCCCGTTATCTCGTGCTAGGGTATCTCTTCAGCTATTTTGCAATTCGTCGGCCAAGGGAGGTATTCCCTTAGGCACCCGTCTCTTAATTTGTGGCTCTCTGCAAACTTGAGAGGAGCTGGTTTGAGCTAATCAGCTGTGGCAATGCCTCTCAAAGACCCATGCTGTGTTCAATCGGGTCTGGCTTAAAAAAAGTTCAAACTCTGGGATGTGCCCAGTTTGGAATAGTTAAATTGTAGAAAGGGAATATAGTGACTTCATTTTCTTTTTTTTTAAGGACTCTCATTTATCAATTCAAACAAACCAGCTTGGGTTTTTCCCTTGGCTTACAAAATACCTTGCAGCTATTTGAACGCCCCCCCTCCAATAGTGAAACAAAAGTTTTCCCGGACTAAACCGTTTTAAATTGTGATGGTATGATCCCTTACTGAACACTCAGTATTTTACGCAAGAAAAGTGGTCTTCTCCAGGGTCCTGGAAAGTGACTGGCATCTTTCGGACCTAGACAGCTATTGTAGAGATGTGGGATTTTCCTGTTTAGAAGGAAATGCAAATATATATTATATATATATATATATATATATATATATATATATATATATATATATATATATATATATATATATATATATTATATATATGGGGTAGGCGGTGAGTGAATACCTGAGGACCTTTATACCGAAGTAGGCGTGGTCGTGTTCTGTAGAATCAAAAACTGCCTATGTAACAATAGGGCTAAGACGCATAGTTTGTGTAAAGCTAGATTCATAGCGGGTCTCTAAAGGCCCAGTCTCCCTGTCATTTCTGCAATTTCAAAAAAATAATAATAATTTTTAATCCTGGATTGATTGCCATCAGCCGCTGGTTGGATAAACTCTGCACCAGAAAAAGTCCCTTTTCTCACATTTCATGTTATTTTGCATATACACTTTCAAGCAGATAGCAAGAAGCATTAAGCACTTTTCGTGGCAAAAAAATAGCCATGTTTTGTGCATAATAGGAATAAAATTGGGCATTCCAAAATGGTTTCTTAGATGCATGCATCCAAATAACCTCCTTTCTCCTAAGTGATTGCTCGCGCCTCTCTGTAATGTGAGTGGTTACTTGTGTGGAGCAATAAAGGGTGAATAAAGACACATTTTCTAATGAGGGCTGACTCTAATCCATTCATCATCTAATACCACCCTCTTCATCTTTGCTGCTACCTAATCTGGTTAAATGCCCGTTGTGGGATTTCATTGTAAAGCGTCTGCTGGGAATAGGGTACTTTTGCAGTTGGATTACTCTCAGTAAATGGTCCAGCGGTTCGTTTTGTTTCAGTCTCGTTTTGTTTCTTTCATATGTTAGATCAGGCTTCCTTGCCCGCCCCTCCTCCAGGCTCACATCTGAAAGGACACAAATCTCAAGCTGGGTGTTACGTACCAAGAAAAAGCTTGTTTTCTTCCCCAATTCTTTCAGTTGCAACAGCGCAGGGGATAGAGTAAAAGTGAGGCTGCAGGGGGGTCGCCTTAACTGTATTGATCTTTGTTTGCAGAATTCATCGTTTGTATCATGTTATTCCCATTTATTTTACGGAATTTATTTGCCTTATGCACAGGGTTACTTTGGTGTGTTCTTGAAGTGTGCTCAGTATTGCTTCCTTTGGATTTAGTTTATAGAAAGACATACTCATTTATTATCAGAGGCAATAAAGTGAGATGTAGCAGTTGCTGTTGTGTTTAGTAGAAAGGAAACATCCCCATGGGCATTTGTAGGTCTCTCCGTTTTCCAGACTTTGGCCCACATGTATCAACAATGCCATTTGCGATTCCTTATTAACGAAAAATAAGAATTCGCTAATAAGGAATAGCAAAAGGCTATTCATGAAGAAATCGCAAAAAAAAATGTGATTTCTTAATATTACTTAATTGCGATACGCAAATTGCGAGTCGCAATTAAGGAATACCTTCCCATTCGTTCCTATGGGCCTAGAGGCCCATAGAAATGAATGGGAAGACATTCTCAATTTGCGAATCGCAATTAGCGAATCGCAAATTGAGAATGCAATTTCAAGGGTGCAGGGGTGTCCCAAGGACACCCTGTTGCACCCCTGAAATTGATTTGTGCACATATGTTGCACACACATGCCCTTAGGGCATGTGTGTGCGCAACATGAAACTTTGAAAAAAGCACTTTGCAAATTACCATGAAGTTGAACTTCATGGTAATTTGCTACTCCTATTCGCGAAATCGCTAATTTGTTTACTTTGATGCATTGCATTTAAGGAATCTCAATTTGGAATTCCTCAAATGCATTCGCAATTTAAGGAATCTCAATTTAGAGATTCTTTAAATTGCGATTTTTGCATTTAGGATGATGCATCCCAAATGCAAAAATACCGGTCGCAAAGGGACAGATTCTGAGAATCTGCCCGTTTGCGACTGGTTTTTGCTTTGATGCATGTGGGCCCTAGAGCGCTAGAGTCTAAACCCATCCGAAGCATGTGGATAAGTGCATTTTCCCCAAACAGTCACTTTATTTTCATTTTTTTATTCTTTACAACACTGCTTTTCAGAATAGCATTCCTTACACTATAGCTGTCTACTGCGTCAACTGGTTATTAATATTACAAAATGGCCTTGCCTTTGTTGAACGTTGCTGACCAATTGGCACAATGCTCATTGTCTTTACCACAAAGTGTAAGAACCATCATGGGGGTTGGTTTGGAGCTTTTGATGCATAACAGGAAGTGTGTGTCCCATGTGAGAGGGCACCCCCACATGCTTTAAGTGAGAACGCTCAAAAGAGATCTTCTTTTGTGCTGTGTGGGTAACCATGGTCAATCTTCAAAGGAGCAAACCAGTGGGAAAAATCCAGGGCTCTCTAAACAATGCTTCCTAACCAAGAATAATGAATTGAGAATTACCTTGTGTCTGTTGTCGATTTATGTTATGGGGGCCAATTGTGACATTTTTCACTTGATGGCACATTTGAATGAAATTGTGACTTGTCTGGTGACGGTCTGTGTTGGAGAGTTGGCTTTAGATGACAAGGCCCAAATCTAAGCGCCGCCTCTTTGAATTAATCATGCTTCAACCCACAGGCCGTTTTGTTGTCTCTTACAAAATATATGCTACATGATGAATAACTAAAGGCAATGTTAGAAATGTAGGTAAAAAATACTTTGTAATTTAAAGTGTTTTCGAGTACCTACGTCAATTTGTTGAAAGGTTTTAGCTAGATATATAAAACTAACGCTTTATTTTTCTATTTTTTCCAGTCTAACAAAGTACCAGTTGTGCAGCACCCTCACCATGTACACCCTCTCACACCCCTTATCACCTACAGCAACGAGCACTTCACTCCGGGCAACCCGCCTCCGCACTTACAGGGCGACGTGGACCCAAAGACAGGTAAGGCTGGTATGGATGGCGCCAAATAGATCCTTATGACGACTTACCAAGGTGCTCTTTCTGGAATTGTGACTGCCTCAGTATTGTCATTTCACACCTCGTCACTTCATCATTACAGACACAGGTCTGGGAAAAGAACAGTTAAGCACTTTTGTTTCCACACGTGCAATATCATTATTTTGTTACACATTTTTCTAGATATTCTTATACATATATGATGCTCAGTGTTAGAGTGTGTTTTTTTGCTATGCCCTTCCCATTTAAGAAAAGAAAAAAATCTGGGGTACAGGGTGGGTAAATGAGTTTCCCAAGATTTCTCAAATGAAAGTAGAGAAGCCGAGGATGGAATTCATGTCTCCAGGTTCCAAATCCAACACTTTCATAATTTGGACACTTTAGCTTCTATCCCTTTGTAACTGGATTTTCTATATGCTGATAACATTTTTTAAATACATTTTTCTTTAGGATAAATAATGGAGAAAAATTGTAGCAGCAAATCTGTTGTTGGGTTGCAATAACATAATCATAACTAACACAGAAGCTGCATATTTAATTATTGCCATACAAAAATCTTTCGTTCAGCATTAATAGGTTTAGTTTTAAAGTTCGTGTTGGCGTCAGGGTTAGTTTAAATCATAGGTCAATGTAAGTGTGGGTGTAGGTGGAAAGCATTTTCTCCATAATTGATTGTTTCAAAAGATTTGTTAGTGCATATCATATTAAGTACATTTTCGTTGGTCAGGTTTCTTTAAAGAGGGCTCTCAATGATGATATTTCTTTACTGTTGTATCCTCTACTGACATAGATTCTTCAATTGAATCTTTTTAATGTCATACATAAAAAAGGTATGATCGAAATATGTTCCCAGCATATAGTGGGATGGGGACAGGGATGAAGAGTCAACACCTGCGAGTATAAAAGCTGCGGAGTCGAGAATAGTACATTTATACTTCGCTATATATAATTTCTTGTGTGATACAGGTGTTTTTGATATTTAGGGTTAAGTATTTTTGTAGGGCTTAATAAAAAAATTCTCAATGATTAATAGTGGACTGTGGCCAAGTTGGTAGTTGCAAAATCAGGCAAACATTTTCAGTACCAGCTTTGGTATTTAACGTAGTTATGTGACAGTCAAGTCCCTATATGTCGCTCTGCCTTAGTTATGTTATGAGGTCCAATTTGGAATGCCGGGAAGCAGACTAGTTCCAATGTTCAGTGCTTCCTCCATTCCTCCCTCTTTCCCTTTCTCTGTGTGAATTTGGTTCAATAATCATCCACTGGAATTACTCATTAGTTTACAAGTATTGTCTGTGCTTTGAAAGTTTATGATTATTGCAGTATAATTTTGCATACAGGTCTTTTGTTGTCTGATGGAATCACAGGCCCAAAGGTATTCTTCTGCCATTGCTGTCATCTCTGGTTCTTCTCAAAGCATGATTCAACTCCTTTGTTCTACTCTGAGCTTTGTGCAGTTAGTGATATTGCAGTATAATTCCCTGTAGTAGATGTTTCTTCATCTTTGGGACAGTGTATGAGAAAATGTATCTTGTTTTTCTTCTTCCCTCTCTTCGTCTCCATTTCCACCTCTCACTCCTTACTCTTTATATCTCTCTCGTCTCTCTTTCCCCTTTCCTTTTTGCTTTTACCTCAATTTAATGCCCGGAATCCTTTCTCATTTTCCCCTTCTCTCTCTCCTCCCCTCTCACTACCTCTCAAGTTACAACAGATTCTTCTCTGCCTCCCCTAGTGCGTGTCCCTCATCCACGTTTCTATTTCACAGGCCAGTGTTCTTTGTTTCACTCTCTCCTTTTCTCCCTCTCTTGCTCTTCCTTTCTTTTCAGGCTCTGGTCCCCCTCTCTCACAAGCCAAAGCTGTTATTCTCTTTCTCCATCACCCTCTCAGTAGTGCCTTGGTTCCCATCTTATTGTCCATCACTATGTACTTTTGCCCTCCAACTATACTCTCGAAGACCCTTCTTGAGAGCTGTGCCTGCAGTCGATTCGCTTCCTAGGGTGCACCTGATTTGGCCTTCTTGGTATTGGGTGTATACATTCACAGCTAGTCTCTAACAAGACACCACTTCCTGAAATGTGGGCTGCACAGGACAGTAGCTCTTAAATTGTTGTAAAATGGCCTTAATAACTACCCGCAGTACACTGTCCTTGTGTAAGTCCTCATCCGAGAGTACCCGCAGCGTACAGTACAGACGAAGCACATTAATCCGCCGGGATATGTGTTTAGTCATAGAGCAGCAGCAGTGTCAATAGGAAAATGTCACTTTGGGAGATTTAATTTAAAGATTGGAAGCTTGACAGATGAGGGGTAAGAGGGAGGACATGTTTTAGAAATAGGATCCCCATGTCATTAGTTTTGTGCATCGGTTCACAGAAAAGGCAATATGTTCTGTACATTTCTGAGCTAAGACATTGCATTTTTAGGTCTCTCATGCATGCTCGGTCTGTTGCAAGACATATTGCTACCTTATAGTGAATGACCTTTTGGCCCGCCCAGTGCTTGCCATTGGTTGGCTTCATTGTCACTCTCATTTGCTTCAAATTCATTAGCCTTTGCAGGCTTTTATTTCTATTATTGCTTTTATCCTTGCCCTAGAACACTTTATTTTTCAGGCATTACTGTTTTCTTTTTGGTTATGCACTCTACAAGAGTGCATGTTTTTTCCACCTGTCTCTTGGTCTTCATTACCCCTCCTCCACTCTCCTAACCACCATGTTACGTGCTCCCTTCTCTCATGTGTGCTTTTCTCACGCTTCCTCTACATTGCCTTTGTACCCTTGTGCTTTCTTTCCGCAAGTTCAACATTGCTGTTTTGCGTTTGATCCCTCAGCCGTACCCCTGTTTTGCTTCTGCTCGACCATACACATATTTAGTCTTACCCTTGTCCCCATGTTGCCTCTGCCCAAGCTACCCCTTACCGCCCCTGTTACATCCGTCCTCAACTTTGCTCCCTCCCCCAGTGATCCTCCCTCCCAGTGTTGCTCACCGCTACTAGAAAAAAAAGGCATTCGTTTGCAAACATGATGCTCATGCCTATAAAATGACATGGCCTGCTGTATCAAATTATTCTTTAGCCGTTGAGATCGGGGATGCTGTGAGGCATAGCTAAAGGCATTCACAAAGCCAATGGGTCCCAAATACAAGATCTTCTGACTTTACCACTGCTTTTTTTTTTAACTAAGATACTTCTATTAGGTTGACAGTCTACAAGCTCTGGCAAGGTCAATAAGTCTAGCCTCAGCAGAAATGTTATTTTTTATTTTTCTACATTATACTATATGAAAAAAAATATAATTAAAATGTAAAAATAACGGAGAGGCCCAGCATTACAGGTACGCTAGCTTTGGCTCTGAAGTGAAGTCCTTATCAGGCGGCTGGGCACTTGTGATCAGGCAAAATGCCGTTGCTCACGGGGCGAGATAGCAAATGGTTGTGGTTAGCCGACCCATTGCACATGCTGTATACTGTGGTGGGTGGAAGAAAAACGTGAATGACACTTGAACAGGCCAATGGATGAAGAGGCTGACCTAAAGTCCCTGTATGTATGCATTTTAATTGATTAGGTTCCCCCCAAAAACATAAGGCTGAAGAGACAGCTGAGCTGCTGGGGTTTTTTTTAATTCTTTTTTTTTTTTACTGGTCTTCTTTTCCCTTGAGGGGGATTGTGTTCATTATTAACACATCATTCTGTTTATTATTAACTCCTCAGTTTGTTATGGACTATATCTGTAGTACTGCATGGTACCGACAGCCATTTTCAAACAGGCCTTTATTTGGAGAGCTCAGTAACTGAGGAACAGTGAAAACAGTCATTGGTAAAACCAATAGGTCTGGCCTCAGCAAACATTCAATTGTTTGATTTTTTCGTCAGGCTAGGCAGCAAAACTCTCGCCAGACAATTATGTGAGAAGAATCACCAGGGGAGGGGCTTTGCTGTACTCATGTGTTGGGAGCCATGAGTACTTGTTATGATTGGGCAGGAGGTATTTGCTTCCACAAACAAGTATTTGCCCTCCACACAGCTGTTATACTGTGTTTATGTATCCAGCTGCCTGAGCCTGGGCTATCGGGGACATGCACATGACCTTTTGAAGATATTAAAGCATCTTAAATAACTAGATCATTTATGGGGGTTTTCTCTTGCAACACTACAGATGGGACTAGGGCAGTCATTAAATCACTTGGATGTTTAGACATGACAATGCAACCTTTTAACCTACACCAACATTATTCTAAAGTTCTTTACTTCCACAAAAATACATATCCATCCCCATGCTTTCTACTTCTAATGTTTCACATTTCCAAACAACATTCTTTGAAAGGCTATTGGCATTGCCAATGCTTGTTTTCTTTTTTGCAAGCATATGCAAAAGAAATTAAAAGTTTAAATGAAGGAAAAAAAAGTAATAATTCTGCGATCACACATGCGCACACAAAATAATTTTAGAAAATAGCGGTGTAGTGGGGTACCTCAATATAAAGCACAACATATTTACAGAATGCAATAATAATAATGAAATTAAAGGACTGCCCTATCAGCCTCAAAAACACCATCCATGACACCAAAATGCTGTTTTTCAGACAGCTCTGCACTTCGGAGCAAAATGCTGCATCTCAAAGTGCAGGACAGCCAATATCTGAAATGGGCTCACCATTTGCCACATAATGTGTGCTTGGATGTGCAGAAGCAAGCTGTGAATGGCGTCTGAACAGCCCAGTGGGTTAAGAGGATTGTCTGAAAGCCTCTCTAAATTTGTAGGTATTTTTACTATGTTTTCTTAAATACAAGAGTCTGGCAAGACACCAAAAGCTTACTTTAGGCAATAGCAAAAAATTGGGTTCCATACAATCATAAACTGCACAAGTGATTGAGCTGGCATTGCAAGACACTCCATTCTCACTCCTAGTAGATGGCTTTTATTCTAAGCCTGCACCTCAATATACCACTTTTGATTGATGTGCTAATTCTTATCACCTCGCTTGTTTCTAGAGGCCACATATATATCTACACGAAGCTTTAGGGTGAGTTCAGGCTCAATATAATATCGATAGTTCCTGGAGAGTTTTTAGAGTGCTCAGTGTGAGGTAGTTTTGAGACAAATTGTGCAGAAGAAGACACACAGATACCCTAATCCTGGTCGAAAATGAACGATTCAGTATAAGCACTGTGTTCCTCAGAATATTACTATTTATGGAGAAAGACCAAAAATCAAGCTGCGTGCTACATTTCTTCAGAATCTTGATAAATTGTTCCTCCCCCAGTTCAGGACTTGGATTTATACCTATGCCATCAATTGCTCGAAAGATCCATGAGAGTAGGATTGAAAAAAAACTATAAATGAGTTTATCCGGTTTCGCAAAGGTATGTTACGATGTAGGGAAAAGTCAGAATTTATGAGGCACTACAAAACTATGTATCTCCTATTGGGCTATAAATTATGAAGAAAAAATTGTTGGTTTTGTTGGGTTGTAGAATGTACTGATGCTTTGTGTCTCACCACCTTAAAGGAAACATCATTTGAAGTAACTGGACTAAACATTGGAGGAAGGGCTAAAAAAATCTGAAAAGTATCTGCAAATTTCATTTTTTTTAAAAACACCAGGGTAACCTGACCAGCTTTGTAAAACAAGCTGCATTTAAAGAGGAAAGGTGAACTTTAAGTAGTTCATGCAACAAACAGCTGTCTTTAATGCTCTTGAGGTGAATCACTTGCTAATGACAAAAATCTACATAATGTCAGTTTTTGACTTTGGCATCTTTAAAATGAGTTAATTTTCAACCTATCCACAATGATCAGCAAACATGCATAGCTGCCTACTAGAATCTCTAGCAAACTTAAAATATTGCTCAGTCGATTTAAGGGTAGATGTGGAAGGGAAAAAGAACCTAATTTCCTGGGCTCAATTGGAGAGAGAGCATTTCACCAGGCAAAGGGTGAGGTGGACATCTACAGGAAGGTTCTCGGTCAGTTATGAAGACCATCATGACTGACCATGTCAGTGGCTCTGCATAGTCAGAAAATTTGGGCAGTCACTAACTTTTTCCATTTCTTCCTAAGATGCTGTTTGATGTCATTTGATTATTGTTTTACTGCTCTGCTAGGCCGAAAGCCTTTTTGAACATCATCAATTAGTTGACTTCCCTCGGTGCAGTTTTTCCATTCCATAGAGGTCAATTGTTTAATGATCTTGCATGCATGTGGGAGGCAAAAGATGGGGCTTGCACTGGATGGAATTTCAGGGTTGCGTGTGTTTTGTTTTCAGAAGTACTTGTAGTTGTATTGTTTCTGTTGCCTTGGTTAACATTGGATTTGAATGAAATGTGATCATCATAGCTTTCAGTACTGTGTCTGTTATTTCTTGGCTGAAATGGCAAAGGAGAGTCACATGCACATGGGTAGGTAGGCAGTGGATTTGGGTAGCATTGTATAACGTTGATCTTTCGGTGGCTTGTTTTTGCTACTCACATACGCAAGGAGCATGAATAGGTGCCCCTTGCACCTTTGCTTTTAGTGAGTTTGGTTTTCTTTCTCTAGGGCATCAGAATGTAATTGTCTAATGACTTTGTAGATGGTTTTCTGTGCTGGACACAGTAAGCGATGCAAACTGTCTGACAAAGTAATTTTCTGCACCCCAGTAGTTTGCTGATCCTTCTGACTGTATGGACATCCTTAATGAGCCACTTAATAAGTTGGTGCATTCAGGTTATTTCAGCTTTATATTATTGAAGTGTTTTATGGCATATGTAAGTTTATAGTTTAATTCACCACTGCCTTGTATTTCTTTAAAAGGGTAGTAATATTTCCTCATGCTTGTGGAATGATGGGAAATCACACATATTTTAGGACATTTTACTTCTTGATTCATAAGCAAGCTGTGTTTTGGTGTGATGTGGTGTGTTATGAAACCTGCTAAGAGATTGTAATAGGATGTTTGTGTAACCTGATGTAGAGCTGATTTGCAGGTGGCAGTAGTGTCAGGGGAGAGGACGCAATCAAACAAGGTCAAATTATGGGCGATACGCCAATACATTTTAGGGGAAGCCAGACCTTTCTAAAAACAATTTTTTTATGAATTTAGACAAAACGTAAACTTTTCCATTATTGACTCCTTTTTTCCATGAATAAAGTTTTGTTTACGTTTAAAGTCTAGTTTTTAAAGAAGGCAGTATGTTCCCTTTGCATGTCAGCAGACCAATAAGAGTTCTTGGTTTTCATCTGATAGTTATTTGAAAGCTGTGTATTTTAAAGTCATTCTTGTGACTGATGATTTTAGAAGCTATGGAGAAGACCGTCTGATTCTTTTATGTCTTTCTCTTCCTATAGGATCTTCCGTTTTTCAGGCGTAGTTTAGTTTGAGGCCAGTGTTCTTGTGAGTGGTTCAGATTACACTTATTCCAAAATCTGAATCCTTAAAATGCTGCATGACAGGTTGCTCTATTGGTGTTTGTTTTTCCAATGTTTTTCCTCTTTTCTTTTAACAGTTGCCTATTTTACACCACAGTTCAAAAAGGTTTTATTGTTATTGGACAAATTGCAGAGTTGCTCCCCAGGGATTTGCACCTGGGAGTTCCTCCAACTACTGGTTGGGTATAGAGCAGAATACCAGATTTTCAACTTCAGCCATGTTGATCTGAACTCAGATATGTGTTAGAATGTCCCATGATTTGACACAGTCATTAGGATGTTATGTTAAGGGGAAGCATGGGACGCACTAACCTAATGTATTGCGTGGCATCCTTGTCAAAAGCCAGATGCATCTCAAGTATCGAAACTAGAAGGGTGCCTTAATTAATGTGAAGTTCTTGGTAGGGAACATTTTGTATAAGATTACTTGTTTACACACTGTGTAGTCTTGGCAGATCTCAGGGGATAATGTAGGAAGGGGCTTGACTCCCACGTCAAAGATGCCTTTTGATTGTCCGGTTGCTAATCAGCTGTGCTGCAGCTCATCATGGGATGTGCAGAGATAATATACAGTGGGCATGTGGATTTTCATTCTACGAAGTGTGGCATTCCCCTGAGCCTGCATCAGATTGCACACATTTCATCACTTCCACTCAGAGACGGTCTTCTTGGGGCGTTGAGATTGCTGATTATTGCACTGTCTCTCTTTTCATGTTGTGTTTTTTCTCTTTTCTTTCTTTAGGTATTCCAAGGCCTCCACACCCTCCGGATATATCTCCATACTACCCTTTATCACCAGGCTCTGTAGGACAGATTCCCCATCCGCTAGGATGGTTAGTACCACAGTAAGCAGTTCCACTTTATTCATTTCTTCCAGAATTCCAAATGACCCTGCTTGTTTGCTTTTTGGGCTGTGGTTGGAAAGGTATCCGTAAATAAGCCTTGTCCCAATGCTTGTCATTTTGAAACTGGTGGAACAAGCCTTTACGTTTGAACTGGTGTACAATGGTTGGGTCAAGTAGACGTCTGATACATTGCTTACATCTTCATGAAAGTTTTTGACCCCCCCTTTGAGCTGATTGGGGTTTAGGGTTTTAAGGGTGACAAAAAATGGCAGAACTGTCTTCAGTCTCTTTCATTCCCCCTTTGTCAGGTATACCTCGAATATACTGCTAAACTGAGGAATTTACAAAGATGTTAGTGAAACTGACATAATAAGCCACTTTTTCTAGAAATATGCAGCGTTAAATAACACAAAGTCTCCCTAAAAATGAATGCAGTGAAACTTTGTTTCCTTCCTGGTTTTTTTTCTGTAAGTGTTCCTTTCCACTAGTGTTTTGAGGCAGGTACTCTTGCTCAATTAAGTGTTGCAGACTGGTCCCACCGAAGTCTTGTTTCCTTTGGAATATGGTAGGTGATTAGTAAAGTTGCATTTTGGTTCTGCTGTTGCAAGATGCCTAGCAGATGATTCTATTCTAATTCTGTCGACCTTTGGAGTGCAATTAATGGTTTTGTTCTGATTGTGTTGTACTTTAAGCTGTTTATGGTTGAGTGGCACTGTTCTGCAATGAAGTGCACTTGTGGTCGGCTTCTGTTTTGCACTCATATAGTGGTCCTTCGGTTGCCATTTGAAGCAAATAATGTGTAAATCTCTTGTGGTGCTGTTGTCTTGTGGAGTGTATTAGCTGGTATTGTTTTACTGCCCTATTAACAACAGTGGAGAATGGTTCTTTTCTGACTTGCTGTCTTGTGAAGAATACAAAACGTTGCTGCTCATGGCCTGTTGCTCTATAAAATGGTAAATGATTATTTTTATTGTTGCCTCCTATCCGTTTTTTCCCCTCCTAATTTGGTTGGCATATAAATGACAAGTGGTGGATTTGTGGTACTGTGGAGCCCAGTGGAAGATTCTCTTCTGGCCCATGTCTTCCTGGAAATTATTGTTGTTGGTTCTGTTCTGCTGTTGTCTGAAGTTTAGCGTGGTTCTCTTTGTCTACAAAGTCTACCGGATGGATTCTGTACAGTATGGTTTTGTACTTCTGAGGGCAGCACATGCGTTCTAGTTTGAGACTTGCATTCCTGAGTGGAAACTAATTCATCAGGGAACATAGACTATGGTTTTTCTACTGCTTTCCATACCTGTGAAGTTCTTAGAGAGCCACAAGGATAACCCTTCATAAAATTGAATGTATATGGTTCATGTATTGCCTCCAGAAGACAAATGAGACTGTAAACATTCATCCGAATCCATTAGTCATAAGCCAGTTCGCCAAAGTTTTTTTGTTCATTCCACCCGACAGTGTGTCGGAGCACGTTCCTGTTAAAATTGCCTGTCTCTGAGGCATGATATCGCTCTCTAGCATTTTATGGAAGACATGGGAATAAGGAATATGATGGCCGTTCCCGACAGCCCTCCATCAAAGCCACGCGCCCTTCCCTGGGACGCTGCTTTGCATGCGGCTGTACTTTCTGATTACTGTAATGAACGTTGATGGTCGTCAGGTTACCAGCAATACTTCTTGGGGACTCTCCCCCGGTAACTCATGTCAATGCTGGTTAGTCTGACAAAAGGCTACAAATTAAGCTCTGTTAATTTAATGTTTTCTCACTGAGATCTAAATACCGAAAGAGGCCCAAAGCGCAGTCGAACCCCTTTGATTCACTGCACTTTATTTTGGTATAAATTTACATTCATTATTGTTTTCCGTTGGAACTGTAGCCCTCAATTAGTGTGATGGCTCCATTAAAGCAAGCAAGTCTTCGCTTTTAATTATCACAACAAAACACCTCGTTCCAGCTTGGGAAGGAGGGTCTCCACTGGCAGTAGCCGAGGTTATAAGATTTAATTAGCCATTCCGATCAGATTTGTGGCATTCAAATTGTTCTCTTCCCTCCGCTTTGATCGTAGCAATGCAATCCCCAAGATTTTTGTCTTGATCAAATGGAAATAAAGCTTGCATGGAAAGTGTGTCTTTGAAAAAAAAATCATTTCCCCTCCCTCCTTTCTGGCTCAGTTTTCCCCTTTGTGACTCTTCTCTTTCCTTCTTTGCAGGCAAGGTCAGCCAGTTTACCCAATCACAACAGGGGGCTTCCGGCATCCCTACCCCACAGCGCTTACTGTCAATGCTTCCATGTCAAGGTGAGTCTGTGCCACAGCATAGTCAAGTGGGTAGTAACTTTCATTGCTTGGAAACCCTATGTGAGTAAAAGGGGTCTCATTCATGGTGTCCACTGCAGGCAGTACATTCGGCAACATGGTGTAAATGGCGGCTAAAGCACCATTTTGTATTTTTATTTTTTTAGAAATTGTTGAGGTAGTGGAAATTATAGCATATTACCTTCAGCAGCCCTATACATGTAAGGAAAAAGCTGATGACACGTAAACCACACCACAGGCATTTGTACATTTAGCCAATCTTTATTGCAAACTCAAGGCTGCATTATGTGAATAAACAATGGCTTATGAACGGGAGCAGGCAAATTCAAAATCTATAGCTTGCAATATCTATGGGAGGACTTACTTTTAGCCAGATGGATTAAATCACAAAGTAGTCCACAGAGGTTGCAGCAGGAATAGAGGCCCACCTGTTGCTACTCCTATGTTTCTCTGAAGGACTCCTCTGATGATGCAATGGTTGAATCGTGCCCAGTCTTTACCTGTCCTTTGAAATCCTAATATCTTTAATGTCATTTTTGAGTCTTTGATGCACAGGTGTCCTATAAAAGTGAAGTTAGTGTATTGTCTCCCGTCTGGGTGCTGTGTTGTGTGATGCTAAGGGTCAAGGAAAGGCTTCTCGTTGAGATTCTTGTTTACTATGTGAGCAGAGCCTCTCATTTGCATCTAGCGTGAGTTCTACGTTCCTAGATGTGTTCATTCTTATAGCTACCTGGTGAGTATATTTAATTATAGCCGGTTATAAATAAGATTCCACCAACTCATTTTACAAGCCTCTTTCTAGGTGTGTCTGCTGTATTCTCAGCTCCGATGTATGGCCCTGGCGCGCTCCTCTTTTCTAGAGGGAAAGAAGGCACATACCTCTGTAGTGCACAAGATGAACAGTTACAATGGCAGTGATGCCCGATAGATGAAAAGATGTACCACCCCAGGCTTTCAGTCAGCACTCTTGTAGTGTCATTCACATTTTACTACCAAGCGCCACAACCTACAGCATGTAGCACAGGGCATCCCACTTCAGCCATTGACTTACCTGATTGGAAGTTGCTGAACTCTCTTAACTGAACTATGTGCACACCCCAGGAAAAAGTAATCTCCTTCATAGCTTGAGACTAATGATCCAATGTTTACTTTTTCTTTTCCTTTGGTGAGGGTCCGGCAGCTTCTTCAACAGGGCTTTCGAGCCTCTCGCGTATATTTATCTGTGAATCACACTCCTTTTTAATTATTCTTTAGGTGGTTTTGGAAAACTTTATTGCTGAAACATTTTAAGAGTGCTTTATTTGTGTGCATATGTTTGCGTGCACAGATGGCTATCTCTGAATATTTTTGTGTGACAATAGTTTTTAAAAAAGCGGTCCCAAACGAAACCAGCTTTAGCTAACCCAATAGTCGATAGATAGTGCGCAAAATGTTGGCTTAGCCAGTGCTCGTTTTAGAAGGCAGCACCCACCTTAGGTGATTCCTTTAGCCACTCGCGAATCACTTTGTGATAAAATGACAGCCTGAAAACTAGCCCATTAGAAGGCTGACTGGCCTTTTTCATGATGTCAGAAGTAGATGAATCTATTATCCAACTTTTGAAATGCATGTAAAAATAATTTCAGGATTCCGGGAGTTGTTTCAAAAGCGTATGTTTGTGAAAACTTTCACTTCAATTTTTCAAACCTATAGTTTTGAAAATCTACAGTGAAGTCTCTAAATCCGCTCCAGATAGTTGCTACTCTTGCTGTTTCGAGTGGGCCAGTTTCAAACTATAGCATGTTTTTCACCAAGTGGTAGAATAGATTTCCTGCAGATCAGATGCATTCCAGTGTTTAAGTTCAAACTTGCTAATGGTGAAAATTGTAACAAGGGTCCTAGTATGAAAGTTCTTTTTCAGTGACTATTGGAAGAACATGTTTCACGTCTTTGGTGCTGCTTATCATAAGGTGAACAAGATCTCTGAAAGTGTGTTAAAGGATGGCTTTTGAAATTTTGCTTGAAGTTAAGAACATTCTAGGATCAATTGGCGTCAGTTCGGTAGCCAGTGGGCTTGGTTCTCCATGGCTACCTGCTATTGAAATTTGAAGAAAACGCTTGAAGAAACTGTGACTTGTGGCTGTTTATAAAGGAATTCTTTGATAGAGACATCTTAATGCTGTTAATCTTAAATGAGTTTAAGCTGGAGCTCTACATTACGTGCTTCTGCATTACGATATTACTTTATTGGATAAATCTTTAGTTTTGCATGTCTGACTTCTTCTTTCTATGAAAGATGGTTCTAACTAATCATTGGCGCTTATTTTAAGCACCAGGAACCATGGGACAGGCGTCTTAGTCATTAAATGCACCACTTGGTCTGCCTAGGTTTGTGAATTGACAGCGGTTGTGGTAAAAAAGAAAAAAATGGTCTGCCTATGTTATTGAATGGATATCTGTTGTGGTGAAATGTTTGTGGGTTCAAGTAGTGAGACATGATGTTTGTTGAATAACTTCTATTGTATGATGGTCCCAAGCCAGGTTCATAGGTTAGTATTTGTGTACATGTGTATGATTATAGAATTTCTGTGGCGCTAACCTAGCTAAAGGCAGCAAATCACTGAAGATAGTCAAAGACAAGCATATAGTCAAAGAGGAAGGTATGTTGTCGATGGTTTGATGCATTTTGTGGTAGTGTTCTTTAGGGAAGTGAGTCTTCAACTCTTTCATAAATCAGAGCAGCGTTATTGAAGTTCTTATGGATACAGGGCTGTTATTCCATATCCTGGGTGCATAGATGGAAAAGGCTTGCTCTCTTGTCTTTTTCTATTTTACACTTCTTAGTCTGCAGTCTGATAGTATCAGGTCTGTGGGTGTGACACACACAATCCGAGATGGTAAGCTGGTTTCCAGATAAGCAGGAATGCTGGGCATGGTGGCTTTGTAATGATGCAGTTGGTTTTGAAGATGGTACAGGCTTCAGGTACATGGAGAGACTTTTCTTATCAGGCATACTTAGGGACTTTGCTCATCCTTCTATTGATTAGTTTAGTCTGTATGCCTCTGTAGCTCATCCAATTTTATGAGTATGCGTCTTTGTGTTGTGGTTGCCATTTGTAATTTCTTGCTCAAGGTCGTGGTTGCCGCTTGTTATTTCTACTGGATGAAGAAACCTGTAAGAAACATACAATAGTTAACTATGTATTTTTGCGCTGCTACTGAAACCCTACGCAGTGTGTTGTCAGAGTTTCTATTTACATACTAGCAAGTCACTTGAATACACTTCTACTGATTTTGTTTGGGGTTTTTCCTATTTTAACGGGCGTGTGCTACCTCTTTTATTTAGCTTCCCCATCAGAGGAGACTTTGTATCAGTGGAGACTCCTTACCTGTTATTAGATCCCCAGCTTCCTGATGGATCACAGCCTCTAAAAGTTAAGATAGACTAGAGCAGGTCAATCGAAGGGTAGGCGGGTCCTTCAAAGACATCAGTTTGTCGTCTTGATGGGCCAGTCACCTTGGTGCACCTTGGGTATCTCCTCTTTGTCGAGGCCACCGCTCTTAATGGAGTGATCTGTAGTTGCTGTTGAAGTTTTGCCGTGGCATGCACTGTGCAGTGGGATAAACTTTCAAAATCACAACTCTGTTGGGAATAGTTTGTGCAGGTAAATAAAACCTCATTAAAAGAGGTAACACAGAATGTCTACCTTTGCAGCTACAAAATAAGCAGAAGTGGACGGTGTGTGCTGACAGCACTAAGCTAATTACTATTGGCTCAAAGCATAGACATTTCTAGCTCATGGTGTCTTCCGGATAAATATGGTGTTAGGGCAGCTTTCATAGGGAAGCGAGGTGGGGGAACAGGAGTTTTCTATTTTGGTGTTTGTCTTCCGAGATTTTGTACAACATTTTGTATCTACTGCTGTGGAATACACCTCCTCACTGGCAATATACTGCATGAACATTGCCAGCCATTTTTTAAAATGTAGAGGAGGGAAGTTGCTCAGTTAGACAATCAGTAAAATCTCATTGAGGGATCTCTTGTCAAAGTTGGTGCCATGGTTAATAATCAGTAAAAGCAAGCTATGGCAGCCACATGACCCTTATCCACTCAGATTATTGACGGGGCCACCATGGTTGAGTTTTACTGAAATGGGCACACACTAAGAGGTAGCCGCTGGCGTAAATGTCTTCAGTTTCTCACTAGTGACCTTGAGCTACATTGATCCCATGCTCAGCAGTAGCTCTTAGCCTAAGAGTCATCCTGCTGGTGGTCGGTCCAGAGCAGGCCGTGCACAACTATCTGCTATCCTCACGAGTGATCGGAAGGTCGTGCCCTCAGTCAGGTAACCGTGTTGGAAAGACTGGTCTCATTCAAGCAGTGAACCTTGAACTCTCCTCTACAAGTAACTGTTGTGCTGCACCTTTCCGCTTCTTTCACCTCTTAGGTGGTGCACCTTGATATCCAGCTGCATCAGAAGACTGGTGCAGTGTGACTTCCAGCGTACAGCTCCCCCACCAAGGCTGCACTGAGCCTAAAGCAGCCCTGGAAATTTGTTTCAAACCAGCCCTGATCTTTCCTCCTGTCTCATTTTTAACTCTTGCTCCTTCTCTCTCATCTCTTTCCTCTCTTGTCTCCTAAAGCATTCCCTGTGCCTGCTGTAATTAACTTTGGTGGGGGAGGGGGGGTGTCAGAGGGGGGAGTGTTAGAGGAGTAACTGGCCTCCAGTGGCTCCAGTCCACCTTGGAAATGCCCGATGGAATAATGCTGCCCCCCACTCCCACATTTTCTCTTGCAAGTCATTAGTGCACCATCACCTCTTCAATGACGAAGCCCCCCCCCCCCCTCCTCACAAGTTGCCATTGGGTTGCAACCTCTACCCCTGACTTGTGACTTGTGCACTGACACCTCCTGCCACGTGTGAATGGTGCACATTACTCCACCCTCCACCTCCGCACTGCCACCATAAACTCCACCCTGAAATGTTCCGTTCATGTCACTACTCCGCCCCACAAATTACCAGTGAGCGTGCCCCCTGCCCACAAACGGATCCCGCAACTTGTATCCTGACAAGTGACCACTGCATGAGACCGCTCTTTCTTAAACGCTAAACAAATCAAGGGGTGCAGCGCCTGTGTCGCCCTCTTGCAGGTAACCCTTCCTCAGCATGGATTTGGTGCTCCTCTAGACACATTTACAGAGATCCAAACATGATAACTGTAGGGTAAGACCGGCCAACAAAACAATGTAGAAATACTATAAGGCGCTGCCTCGCTGCCAGGGACCTTGTTTTGAGTAGGTGAGAGACTATTACGTCAGTCTCTACTTTCTGAGTGCTTCCAGGGAGGAGCTCCTTAATACACCAGAGTAAGGTGCACTCATCCTGTCGGTAATACACCGCGTTGGATTGGTAATGCGGGCCCTCGGGCAATGCCCAAAGGGCCGGTATCCGAATTCCTGCTGTGGGCTGCTCGCCATTTTGGGCGGTTTCTGCGCTGTTTGATGCCGCCATCGGCCCAATGGGTGTCTAAATGGCCTTTCTGAAGGTAGATGGGCGTCCATTACCTCCCTTTTATCAACGGCAGAGGTGTCACTCCCTTTCTCTCACTGGGCCGGCAATTAATTTGGATACTGAGCGGGGGCAGGGGAACTGAGCAGAAGTGGCCTCACTTGTTTTCAGTTGTGTTTCACCAGTGTAAACTAATCAGTGTGTTTTTTTTAAACCCCATCTCCCCCCTTTTATGAAATTTCGCAGAAGCAGTGGTTTGCGGAAAGGCAAAATGCAAATGTGGGCCACTTTTTTTTTTTTTGGCATGCCCTGGACGATTTTTAATCCCAAACCGACCCTGGGTGTTACATGAATATATGATGGTCTAAAATTGTGGAGCATTTCTGGCTGTGTCTTAATTCCAGGAGAATCTATCAATGGTGCAGCCAGTGTGTCATGGGTCTTCGTGCAAGGACATATATGAGCCCCCTGGTTTGAACTGTAAAATACAGCAATAATCAGCTGTTCAATATGCCCTCAGACCTCTGGGCCCCGATGCCACTGCTCCTACTGCATCAATGGAATCTAGCTTTTTTTTTTTTTTAAATCTGCTCATGTCACGTGCAGTGATACATAGCGACTCGTTGTCACTTAATCAAACTTGGTGGTACATTTCTCGTCCTGAAATTGAGACTAAATCAACGTTGGAGCGATTTGCATTTGCATCATGGAGGCGAGTCTGTGGCTGCAGCTCGTGCCCTAACCTGCTGAGGTATCTCCACACTTTCATTCAGACAGCCAGTCGGTCATGCAACGCCCATTCCATTGATCGCTCCTGTTAATGGCGCCTTTATTTGCCGCTCATCGACTTTTCAGTGTAGTTCATTAACTCGGTGGCGAGTTCGGTTGTCTTGATGGGCTCAAGCGGCTCTGTGGCAGGTTAATTGAATTAGCATCCATTACAGGGCGCAGGCTGCCTCCGTTCCTTGGCGCACACCCCCGGCGCTGCAGTTAAACTCTGGCTGTCAGAGGGGCAGCAGGGGCCAGCAGGCCCGCGGCTTCCTTGGATGCAGCCCGGCGCTGCGGTGCTGCTGAGGCCGTGCTGTCCTGAAGGGCCGGCTCTCCGACCCTCAGCGGCGATCGAGAGGGGATGACCAATCAGAAAGAACTGCTGCATCCCATCACAGCATCTCTGCATGCATTCTTGTGAGATCGAGACGTCATTGATGTGTGGCTACAATGGAGTGTTAGACAACATTACCTGAGAGAAAGTGCCCTATGGCTGCTTCTTGACCTGGGTACCAAAGTCTCTCGTTGCTGCCATGCAGTCTGGTGATGACGTGTGGGTAAGAGGGAGGCCATGGCGGCAGGTGGGGATGGAAGCAACTACCCGTTGCTGTCCTTTGCGTGTCTCTGGCACTGCTCTTGGCACCCATCACTGCAGGGCCATGAAGGCGACAGTAGAAGCAGAAAGGGAAAGGGCTCTAAGATTTGGAACTAGCTTCTGTACTTTACATTGCCTACGGCCTTCAGCTGTGGATGGGAATCTGTTGTGGGGCTAAGGATGTGAAGTCACTGACGGGTGGCCACAGGGTGTGATGTCCCTTTCGTTGGCTTTCATCACTGATGGCCAGGGGGTACTACCCACCCAGCATTAAATATAGGACGAGCCCATCGAAGCCACTCTGAGGTAAGGGTGCTGCATGAACTCCAATCACCAAGACTGCTTCCGGATACCTTGACTGATCAAAAAGCGCACGGGTATCCATCCGCGTTCAGCAAACAGGCGCCCACTCGGATCGCTTTGTGTCCTCAGATTTATTCTTTGTGGCAAAAGGGTCATCTGTTTACCCAAAGTATGTGAAATGCCACCACTGTGGCTCTGCTAGAGTGTGCATGCCGCATTCCTTCCACAATCCCTAGGTTTCTCTCTAAAGTTTTGATCCAGTTGTCAATCCCACCCTAAGGTTTCCTTCTTGATCATTGGCACCAAATGGTAATGCAAGTATTGTGTCCCGTCACCTTGTATACACACTTACTTGTGTAGAAGTAACTGCTGCTTATGCATTTTCAGCAAGAAGTTTTAAATGTGTGCCTAGGACACTTTGCTGGGGCAGTTTTTTTAAGCTTCTCTATTTTTTGATGAAAACAATGGATTTCACTGTTTCTTGTTCAGTAGACGTTTCCAACTAGTTATTTCAGGTGAAGCCAAGAGTGGCCTGCATGATGTAGTGTTTTGATGTGGTATATTTTTCAAAACAAGGGAACTCCACAATTGGAGAACCATGGGTATTTAAAGAATGTTTTGTAAAGAGTGGTTCAGTCGGGCCAGTGGTCCTTTATAAGCTCCTTTTTTAAAAAAGGAAAAGTAATAGAAAATAGGTTCCGTATGTTTTTAATCGGGACTCTATAATATTCAGTGTGAGAAAAATTACAACAGTTATAAAGTACAACAACCTCCAAACAGTTTAGTGTATAATGCAATGTATTTATTGATTGCAGTATATCAGAGGATATTTCAATATAGTCTGTTCGGTTTTTAAGATATGATCCAGTAATGTGGAGCACATATAGGTGATCACCTGAGCCATTCACTCCGAATTATCGTCCCGAGTGCCATTATTCTCTGGTGGCCGAAGGAGCAATATAGAAGGCTGGTAACAGGAGTAATCTTAGTGTTGTCACAGGGTGGAAGGTGGGCCTTATATATACTTATGACCAAAAGAGGAGTGTGCCTTCACTCTCTTTGCTGGTGATGTAGAAAATGGATCATGAAATGAAGTTTTGTGGTTGAAGTGCAATGCCTGCTAATTCTATGCCATGCTCCTCCTCGTGATTTAAAAGCCACTCATGTTGTGGCTAGGCAAAGCAGCTGGAAAGAGGGAGGTGGGGTAGAAGGTAGAATGCATCATGGGACGGGCAACTGGATGGTACCGGAAAAGGACTTGAAGCGACGAGGAAATTACCTCTGTACATAGATAATCAGGATTGTCGGAATTGGCAGGTATCAGTGGAGGTTACAATGTAGTCTTTTCCTTCCTGTTGTTATCCCACAAGACCAAAATGAGAGAGATTTAGGCAGGAGTTTGGAAATTCTCTTATGTTATTGATACAGAGGCCATTGGCACACATGGGTCCTTTAGAAGGAACATTTCATACCTTGCTTCTGCCTTCAATGAATAGTTGATTGGAGGGCTTTCCTCTCATTCCTTCTAGATTAGAGCACACTATCATCCTCTACCTAGGTCTAACAGTGCTCCAAACTGCAGTGTGCTTGAAAGTCCGTGTGCTGCCTTTCTGTCTGGTGGGGCCCTAGGTGCAGCTAAATGTCACTTGGCCTCTGGTTGGGCCCTTGGGTTGCTACATGTCACCTGTCCTCTGGTTGGGGCCACGGTGCTGCTATATGTCACTTGTCCTCTGGTTGGGCCCAAGGTGCTGCTATGTCACCTTGGCTCTAGTTGGTCCCTAGGTGTTGCTACATGTCACCTGTCCTCTGGTTGGGCTCTAGGTGCTGCAACATGTCACCTGTCCTCTGGTTGGGCCCTAGGTGCTGCTGTATGTCACCTGGGCTCTAGTTGGGCCCTAAGTGTTGCTACATGTCACCTGTCCTCTGGTTGGGCCCCAGGTGCTGCAACATGTCACCTGGCCAACGATCTCAGCAGCCTCTGCAAAAGAGAAGAAAGTTAAGGGTGGAAATTAGTGCAGAATATTACATAGATCACTGACCCAAAATGCTTCTAGTAAAAATTAAGGACTAATCAATCTCATTGCATCAAAATCTTGTGGTGCAAATGTGCACTGCCTACGACAAAGTTGATCAAGTATTAGAGATCAGTGGTTGGGCCTATTCATGGTTGAATGAGTTGTAGGGATCTGTTGACTGCATTTAAAATAACGTTAGTATGTAAGGAGCCGTCCTCTTAATATGCTGTGCATAGCAACCTGGCAGTGGGATCGTGACACCTGGTGTTGAAGCAGGAGTCATGTGTTCAGTCACAACAACATTTAATTTTGCCCATCAGGCTTGAAACATGACAGCGTCATGTGTTAGTTTGCAGCACCTGGCCTTATGCAAAGGTTGACCGGTCATCTTTCAGTGGATTATTACTGCATAAGTATGTTAAACTGATAGCAATGAGGTGACACCTTTGCCCAGACCGTGTTAACGTGCAAAAAATGACAAAATTAGGAAGTAATACTGTCACAAAATGTGCTGCCTTGGGTTGCATGATTTGCCTTTTCTTACCACACAATTTGATCGTCCTCTGCCGCATAATTCCAGTAGCTCTGACTGACACTATTGCTCATATTCTTCAGAAGTGAAAATTGGCAATGGAGGTTTATCTACATTCTGCTTTAAACATGTTTTTCAAACGACAGTCCAACATGTTTAGCTAAAGAAATAAGTAAAGGAATAAATAATGATCGTATAAGAAAATTAATAATTACATCTGTTGCTCTGTAATCGCGGTTTCAGATCTATACAAAAAACTCTTATTGAAAGCATTTGTTGCTGATAACTTATTTTCAGTCATTAATGTTTTAAATAATGAAATCGAGCTAATTCGAATAAGAAAAATAACTTAAACACGAACCATCTATATCGAGAACTAATCATTAAATCAATTCTCCTCGCTGCATTTTGTTGCTCTGGAGGTTCCCTGCCGTGACTGGGGCTGACAGTGATGAGACTGTTTGGGCTACGAGTGGATGAACCTAATCATGTTACACAAATCCCACAGTGACCTGCCTCCGCCCAAGGGCCCCGGAGGAAGCAAATCCCTGCGGCGCGGAAAATAATGACGCCCCCCAAAAAAGTGCAAGGTCAGGTTCTGGCAGGTCGGGTGAATGTTGGGCAAGGGTGGCTGTGTCGCTCTGTCAGACCTGGGGAAGGCGGGCTAGTTTAAGAGCGTACACAGAAAATTAAACGCATCATTGTTGTAGGGGGATGACAGGAGCGCGGGTCCATTATTCTGATGACAGTTCGAGGAAACGCCGGCTCCTCGCCCCCTTCCCGGGCACCCTTTGATATTCATTGCATCCAGCAGCCGGGCCAGGGCTTCTCAGAATTAAGTGATGGGTCATTATACTTTAAACACCACGCGGAAGCCTAGATTGGCAATTAAACAGCACTCGCTGACACTCGCCTGTGCCCCCACGCGACCCCCCTTTTGGAAGGAAGACGTCTGAGCTTGGGGGCCCTCAGCCTGCTAAATTGGTAGCAGGCACTCGCCCCGACCATGGCTGCGCTCTGAAATCCGCCAGCATCAAAGGGAAGCGGGATCATGTATAAACCATAGAGTGGGGGCACTGTGGCGCAGACGCGCGCTCACGCGCGCGCCGAAAACGAGGCTGCAGGAAGAGATGAAAAGTTACAAGTGCGAGGGGGGGAATTGGGGAGAATAATGACAGGCCTAATGTGGCTCAAAGTAGGGCGGTGGCGGTAAAAAAGAACTGCATCCCACTGCTTGGGCATGAATAAAATCGAGGCGGGCAGGAGGCATCCAAGCCTCACAGAAATGTGTCAGCAGTGGAGCAGGAGGGAGTCTGAGCTGAGGAGAAGCCCCCAAGACAGCAGGCAACAAAAATAGGAAATGGGGGTGGGGAAGTAAGAAAATTAGTTGTCCTTAACAAGTTCAGGCTCATCATTATATCTTGTCTCGGAGCCATGTGAGCTGGCAGGAGCATCTAATGAGCTGCTTGGAATTTCGAAGGTGTTTACTGCAATTTGTGAAATTCTGGCCTAGAGAGAAAATAAATGGTAAATTCTAAAAATGTCTACCCCTGGAATATGGTGAGGTGGTCAGCTCACTCGAGTGTATAAATCCGCACCTGCAAAAGAGGGTTTATCATGCACAGGCAAGATATTTTTAAATAGATATCGTTTCTTGAAATAATACTTACATTTTGCATGATGCGGCTTCCTGTCTGCTTCTTTGTTTCTGAAAGTTCTGCGATTAGTCCCTGTACGCCTGGTAATTGGACCCCAGTCTCTGTATGTCTGGCATTTCTTTCATTGGTCATTCATTCTATGTCTGGTATTTCAGTTTACACATGGAATTTCTGTAGCCAAGTGCTTGTGTTTCTGGTGATTGGATCCTTGTTTGCATCCGGCAGGTGTTGGTATCTGGCTTTTGTACCGCTCCTTTCAGATGCTCAGAATACATTTTTAAAAAAGCTTCTCGGGTAAATTGGCTGACATCCTCCTTAGTGAAGTCCCATTGAGTAGTGACCCTACATCTTTTTTGCTCCCAAGCCAAAAATCTCAGTTATTGGGTCTCACAGGCTTCCATCCTGTCGCCCCTTCTGTTCAACATGCGTATGCTTCCCATGGCGGAACTACTCATCAGGATGGAGCACACGTCTGTATGTATGCAGATCATACCCATTTGATCTTTGCCATTAGTTAAGTGCCCAGACGGTACAGGCCCATCCAAGTAAGAATGTTAAATTGTCTTACACCAGTCTGATGGTGTGTCGCTGCTTACTTTAAGTTAAATCATCCACATCTGAACTTCTTCAGACTTCCCCAGACATTTTAAGTATACAGTTGCCCTCCGCTTTTAAGCACCTTTGTAACCCCTGCAAATCTCGGTAATGCAGTTGATTCTATCCTCTATCTAAAGACCCGGATAGTTCCTAAGACATGCATCTGATATCTCAAACTTACTGTAATATTGCCTCCTTTGATTGAAAATGCCCTTTTAGACTGTGGCAGTGTAGTTTACCATAATACTTTACAGTCTCTTTTATCAGTTGTTTCTACATATTCTCTCTTTGATTTACGCTATTTGATCTAACACTCTACATCTGGTTTATCTGTTCATTCGTAGGTCAGTGTTTCTTGTTTCAGGTGACATAAAACCGCGCCCTCTTGTGTCTTTCTGTGAGTTTATTACTTGAGAAAGAAACATTGGTAATGACTTCCTAGGAGTCAATTACTTAAAAGACGAACACCACCCACGTGGCTGTCTCTCTGTAAAAATTTTAATAACAGATATGTCAACTTCACAATATGATACAAAGTTAATTTCAGCCTTGTTTTTCTTTAAATTGTTATAACGTTTTAATGTGGAATTCGATTCTTTCTCCAACATTCAGGAATAATAACCTTCCCTACATGACTTATTCCTGTTCTCTTCACCACAAGGTCCTCATGCTCGTCTGCTCCTATCTCTAGCCCCATCTTCAAATATCTTGCAGTACCTCAACCCCCTCCCAATAATCCTCCATGTTGCCCTTGCCACAGAAGCATGCCTTGATCCCCACAACCATTCCAAAAACGACTCTGAATCTATGTTCACATCACTCACTCACATCCTTAATTCTTTCACTCTTGTTATCCCATTGCAATCTGACTTCAACAACATCGGCACTGCCCAGAGTGCTCTCCCACAAGTCACAAGCATGATCCACTCTGCCATCATGTCAGCTCTCTTCCGGTGTCGTACCTCCTGACCTCTGCAGCATTTGATACAGCGACCAGTGTCTGTCCACACTGGGCATGAAGCTGCTTTGGGCTTCGTTGGTCGGAAGCTATCCCTTCTGTGCCTCCTTGCAGTCCCCTGCCCAGTGCCAAACCCCTCACCAGGGTTGGCTTTGGCAGATAATTATTTACTTCTGCTTTACTTTCTCCTAAAAAGTATATTACTTTCCTTCCCCCACGCGGAACAGGTTTATCCCTTTTAAAGTGGTACTGGCAGAAGTTATCTTGACGCTCATTCCATCAGAGTGAATGTGAAATGTAAGTGGGGGGCCCTTTATGTGATGTTTCCTGGAATGATTACAAACAACCACTGTTTTGAGTAAGAGGGGCTGTTGACAAGGAATGTATTCTCTTAAACGTTGAACTGTGGCTTGTAGAGTGTAAGCATTTGCAGCATTTCAGTATGTTAAATCGTTGCAAGGGCGAAGTGGCAGTTCCTTTACTAAATACCTACTTTATTCATAGGCATATTGAGTACCTTAAAGCACCGCAGTGCAGAGCGGAGTATTGGCACTGTCTACTCTAAGTGCAGAAGCTCTGTACTGAAGTGATGGAGCTGTCTCTTACATACATAAAAGGTCTGTGAAGAAGGGGTGACACTGTGACTCTAAACACATCCTGCCGAGGATTGCCAGTACTGTCTGTTGTAAGCGGTGTGATGCTGCTGACAACTGCTAGTACTGGCCATTGCAGCCTGGCTGTTATGTCAAGAAGTGGTGATGCATTAAAGGTTTTGCAGCCATGCTGATGTGTGTCAGTGATATTGTGTGGTGACATAATAACTGCAAGTCACCACTCGATAGCGATGCACCTCTTCTGCATCTCTGATTGATGGCACGTAGTCGAGTAATTGTTTTTAATTTTCATAAGTGAGTCTAGAAGAATAATGAGAATGATAAAGATTGTCCTAGAGGATATTTACCAAAGTTGTTTGTCATGCCGCAGTCTGTGCCAACTGTGCACAAGATGAGGAAATTACCAGGGAAATCAGAGAAGTGGTTTCATGGAAGATGACGAGACTGTGCCGAAAAGAGGTCTCCAAAGTGGTTGAAGTCACTGAGAACCCTAATGGCGGTATTTGCTTGTGCGTAGACATAAGAAGTCTAAATTAGTGCACAGTGGTGTATTGATTCCTATTCCCACACATCACAGACAATCATACATCTGTGACCGGCAGGAGTTTTTAGCCCCATTGATCTGACCCCTGCCTGTGGCCAGGCTAGATTTAATCTAGTCACCTGCAATCATTACTGCTTTGGGGGGGGGGGGGGGGGGGGTTGTTTCCTTATGATGCGAGTGGTCCAGTTCAGGACAGTATATGGTGCTCACTGGGTACCGATTTCTGAAGATGGCATCTTCGTGTCCTAGTGAGCGATGGAGGAGCATGACACTAGATTCAAAAAGCTTTTGAAGTTATTTCAGGTCGATGCTTTGACATTCCAATGGGAGCAAAACTCAAGTTCAAGCAAGTGTTATTCCAGTATTGTTGGCAGGAGATAAACAGCTGGTGAAAAAAATTGAGAAATAAAAGAGCGAACACTTCAGTTCCAGTTCGTTATGACCAGCAGCTAATATTTCGTGTGGTGCCAGATTGTCAAATGAATAAGGGAATTTGCAGGGAGAACTGTTCCTATTATGCAGTTGTATATATGTATTTAAGTGAATCAGATTTTGTGAACTTAACTACACAGCAGCATCCATGCTCGAGAAGAGCTACATTCTGAATTGTTTCATACTATTGATGAGTCCTAACTATGAAACCTTTCAATCCCATATTACACCGATATTTAAATTCAGTTGTTGGTTTTTATCACGTGGATAGTTTTGTAATGATGTAAGGAGTCGTTATTTAGAGTACCAGGTTTTCTTGTTCCCAGTGTCTTGCTTTTTATTTTTTGACCCTGGTGGTTTTCCAGTATGTTTTCTAACTGTTTAAAAGCATTATATTGCCTGTATGTTAAATACTGTGAAATATGTGCTTTTCAAGCAAAACATGTTTTCATCGTTTTTCATTCAGAGGAATATTGCAGTATGTGGGCGTACATCTGCACACACCCCCTCCTGCCCCCCTGTATCAGTGCATATGTCCATAGACGCAGAATGTGGAAAACCTTTTGAAAAATGTATTCCTATATTTCTGAAGTCTTTGTTCTATTGAAGTATGGTTAGGGCCACTGGAATTATGCAGCAGGGGACGATCAAATTATTTGGCAATGTATACTAAATGGTGTAGCATGAAAAAAAAAATATGCAACGTGATGCAGCACATTTTATGTTCGCATAACTTCATAATTTTGTATTTTGTCATGTTAACACTGTCTGGGCAAAGATTTCACTTAATTAGTGCCAGTTTGACTTCCAAATACGGTAAATATCAAATGAAACATGGCCACTCAACCTTTCCATAGATCCGTTGACTGTGTTGCAACATGTCCCTGCGACTTCAATAACTTTTGATCCATTTGAGCTGGAAACAAAACTTTTTTTTGTTGTTAAATTCTGTTTGTAATGCAGCAGATGATGGATTATGCAGCAAATGTAGGGTATCCATAATTACGCAGAGAACAAGACTGCTGCAGAATCAAATGATTCCAGTGGTGCGGAGTATGGTCTTCTAAACTAATCCATGAACACTTTTGGAGGACTTTCATGTATTCCCTCCTAGGTATGATGAAAAGTGTTGGGGTGGTTATTCCTGCCCGCAAGATGAAACATTGTGCCGTTGGAGCCTTTGCAGTTATTCCTGATTTACCCAACACCATACTGCCCTCTGGTACCTGTAGTTTGGCATTTAACACTGTAATTATGGATTCCAGGTTTTCATTGCAGCCGCCTTCTAGAACACTCTGTTGCTTTGGTACCTTTATTAACAAATCACAAATGGCACATTCTATATCACTCACATTTCTTTGAACACTTCTAAAAGAGGTCTTTAGGAAGAAGAGCCTTGACTAGCTAGTATTATGGCTAGGTAAAGCAATTAGGGTATTGTGCTTAATATAAGAAGGGAAGTCTGTGGTAACTACCAGTTAGTGGTGTAAGTCAGGATGTCATGCGTGTAGCTGTTACAAGTTCAAATACTAGTAGGACCAACTCAGCAATTACCGCTCCAAAGGTCAAAAAAGTTAGTATCAGTAAATAAATACCAAAAAATCGGATTAAACTAAGATATTTTATTTATATCATTTAGAAATGGCAATCTTTTGTTTATATAACATTTTGTAAATATGTAATGATATGACGGAGGTGTGCTCTCTGGAAAACTGTTGTAGGGTTGGCGGCTGCTGGATAAAAGAACTGTCCCTGCTGCAGGTGGGTCACCCTGCATTAGCTACTTACTAAAGGCTCTTATTTTTGGTGTGTGTGGGTGCCATTCTGTTAGCATCTTGCTAGACAACTGCCCTGTGTCGAGCATGAGAATGGGCATTTATGGTTTGTTGGATATAGACTTGCTTAGCGTAGGATACCAGAGGACAGACTTGCTTTGTACATTTTGAGAATGCCATGCACATGCAAACTAAGGATCAGAGATTGCTTCCCATTCACAGTTCCCAGACCTTTGCACTCAGGAGTTCACAGGGTCTGGCTCCTTGAGACGCCATGTTGAATTTGGATGCAGTCAACTTGGTGCTTTAGTTGAGCTGTATAGTGGTATGTTTTTCACTAGCAAATAGCTTTCAAAAAGCTAGCTCAACATAGTAGCATATGCACCTTAAATGCAGCTCTTTCCTGTGCTGGAAACTACTTGACCTTAACGACAGCTGGTTTAGCATTAAACTGTCTCCCACAACAATGCTAGCAAATGCTATCTCCAATACCTGCAACCTGCTGAGTCGTTTTGTTTTTATTTGGCACTTGATAAAGTAATAGTAAATCTTGGCTCCTAGATGTGTCCAAGCACTTGGCGTGAGGGGCTGAAGTTATTAGTGGGGTTGAGGGTCTAGCGATTGGCATGAAGTCCTGCATTTAATTTGCAATACATTGAGTTGTGGCATTATGGACATTACAGTCCAGTTGTGTTCATCCAGTCGTGCCTCACCAACAATGGTGGTCTCATAATGTCCCTTTGATTGAGGATATCTTCTGGTATTGAACCCTATGCTGAATACCCTTTACTCCTTTCAAGTTGGACCATGTTCGAGCAGTCGTGTAGTTGCACTTATGAACAGGTAGATAGTCACAGGTTTGTGCTGCACCAAGTCATCCATAAATGTATTCTAAGCGCCATAAAGGCTGCTCTTTTACTCCTTGTATTATAACCTCTAAAATAAATGTCGAGCACTTGTAGATGTATCACGGCCATTTTAAAGCATCCTATCTCCCTGCCACTGATTTCCAGCTTCATGCGGAGCACTACTGCATATGTCAAAGCATGCAATGCCTTTAATACATTTCGCAGAATTTTCTTAGTTTCCATTCCAACATATCTACCCACATTTCAGAAAGGTGTCTTAATTGTTTTAAAGTTTAATGCTGGCACACATCCTTTCGCCTCAATGGTCCCTTGAGTGGAGCCACTTGACGTGCACTCAGAGAGCGGCCATAGACCAAATCGTGCCTGTTTTGATATTTTTTAAACATTGTTCGAATTTAGTTTCAAAGTTAGAAACTCATCCATTTGCGATATAGTGTGAAATCAATATAGTAGACCAGTGAAATTTAAGTTTCTTTAAATGAAACAATTGATAAAATTGTGATGGAGGTAATAAACTGGGCAAGAAGGTGGCGCTAGTAAGCGTTCTGGTCAGGAAATGTACTGTATGTAGTAATAAACTTTCTTTTGTGTATTTGGGTAGATTTTTAAAAAATTTTGGGAAATCCTTGCGTGAAACCTAGTTTGTTTTGTCTCCATTGTGTAGATGTGCTTCATTGCATTTCCTGAGTTCCACCTCTCATAACTAGGTATAATATTCACGCTGGGCTTGGCTAGTGCAGCTCACTAGCAGTGAGATAGCTAATGGGGATAAGTGCCCACAGCTGACACCAGTCATAATCTACATGCCTGTGGTTTAAACCCATCACACCAGAACAAACGTTTCATTATTTTCTCAGTTTACAAGTACATTCTGAAGACACCAACTTGAGGTTGTGATACAAACTAACCATTGATCTGTTTGTGTGTGTTTTTTGCTTATTTATTACACAGTTTTAAAATGTGTGCACTTGTGTATCCTTTTTATGAAAGAGTAAATGTTCATTGTACACGAATGTATAAAAAATAAACATTTCCCCATGCAGCACAGAATCATTATTCTAAAATGAAATGCCTACGATTTGTAAAATTGTGTTTTATTTTACTTTTGCAAAATGTATTTAATGTGACACTCATATTCGCGTAAAAATTGTGTACATGCAGTTGTAATGATATCTTACTTTTTGTTTAGATTAACTTGTTCATGCTAAATGGAAGTGTTTAGAGAAAAAAGTATAGTTATTCAATTGAAGCTGAGGGGCCATTTCCATGATGCGGGTGTCAAAGGAATTAAGCGTACATCATTAATAATTGATTGTTGAAGCCTTCACAGACTTTTTAATGTGTACTTTGAAAAAAACCCTCCCCTTCATTTAGTTTTAATCTGACCATTTACACAGTTTTCTCTCCTCTAGGTTTCCTCCACACATGGTGCCGCCACATCATAGTTTACACACAACCGGAATCCCTCATCCCGCCATAGTCACACCACAAGTCAAACAGGAGTCTTCTCAAAGCGACGTGGGATCCATGCACAGCTCGTAAGTATTTCCTTTCCTTAGATTTTTTGCTGACTTGTTATTGAACTTGTGAGACAGTGTACTTGGCATTTAAGCAGGTGTTTTTTAAAAACATTTTAGTGCAGTTAGTTTCAATTCTGTCAATATCATCCTTAAAATCCCTTGACCTCTTTGAAACTTTTCATCTTGAGGGGCCTAACCCAATTGTTTGCAGTTCTTTTCAGTTCCACAGTGTACTAAATAATGTGTTGCGTTTTTGTATTTTATTACCTCCCTCTCCTGCCTGCTACTTGTTACAAACTCCACCCAAGTTGTCTTTTTAAGAATTGGTTCTGGAAACCAAATGACCGCTTCCCTGACGCTATACTGCAGTTGACCGCATCTAGCGGTATTAATGCGAGATCATTTCTTCTCGCCAAGGTAGGGCTTCTGAGCAGATACACTAGGGCTCCTAATAAGGGTTACTGTCAGTTATCTACAAGTTAAGGATTGGCAACTGACATTATGTAAGCTGAGTTGTTTGAAGCTTTCATTGCATAATCGGTTTCAATGGCTGAAGCTTTGTAATTAAGAAATTGGCTGAAGCTCTTCAGAAAACTGTAATTTGGGGCAAACCAAGTTTCTCTCTCCCTGGACTTGTTATTGCTCTACCGCTGTCGTGAGCTTTTGGAAGTAAGCTGTTTCCAGCAATTTGTAGTTTTGCACTTGTATTACAAAGATTTTATTATAAATAACAATAAATGTTTGCCCCTTCCCTGAGTCAGTCGGATGAATCATGTTGCTCGTGCCTTGCTATGCAGCGATAGCATATAACGCACACTATCAGGTACTCGGTTCATTTCATGGAGTAATGAACAAAATGAGACTTGTACTCTGTTTGCCTTCTTTAGATTTATGTTTTTGTCAGCATTTGAATAAGGTGACTGGGTAGGGTGATAAGCAGGGGGGAGGGAGGGTGGGGGTGGAGGGGGCACAACTGAAAAGTATAAAATAAATAAAACCTGTAGCTCTGATTTCATGTTCTTATCCAGGAAACACCAGGATTCCAAAAAGGAGGAGGAGAAGAAAAAGCCCCATATAAAGAAGCCTCTCAATGCGTTCATGCTCTACATGAAGGAGATGAGGGCCAAGGTGGTGGCGGAGTGCACGCTAAAGGAAAGTGCGGCCATCAACCAGATCCTCGGCCGAAGGGTAAGTACTTGTGGAAAGCCAGAAAGAGGTCCGTTCCAGCCCCACTCTGTCAGTGTTTGGGTAAGCTCTGCCCCTCCGATGTACCGGTTAACTCGTCCGAAAGGCTCTGTTAGTTTGGTCCCTTGAACCATTCAGTCCCCTCATTCATCTGACTCTTGGATAGTGTAAAAGCAAGGAATGACTGACCACCTTCCTACCTGTGAAGTCTGAAGCTTTGCTTAACTTCTAAAGATACAAGTAAGCAGGGTGTTTCACCTTTCCACCATCTTCAGAATAAACCCATTTTATGTGCACAAGTACTGCATCCGTCCCAGGGATACCAGACTGTCCCTTACATTCAACGCCTGATAGACATTTATGTTTTCCTCTGTTTCCGGATGTGCTTGACTATTTACTATCCCCAAGTTGGATATGCCTATGGAAACAGGCATTGTTTAGAATTTGCCCAGTGATTTAATTTTCAAATAAGGAAATGTAAAGTGAAGGCAATAGTTGTATTTTTCAACAGAATACGTTGTTTAATCTCTGTTCTTTGTAAGTAAAGAAGCCCTTTTTTATGGTTGCAGTTGCAGCTGGCCTAAATAAAAAATGGTAGGGGGTGAACACACACAACTCGCCATAAATTGCTGAGCACAACCGGTGCAGCACTTATGTTTGCTGTCCAAGAGCAGCAAAAGGAAGGACTTCCTTCCTGCAACCAATCCTGGAGCTGCTCTCATACTGTGAAGGCAGCTCCAATTCCCAGGCTGATTCACAGCCTTTGGAATGTTGGTTGTACACTGAGGAATATCGGTCTAACCGTTGCAAGATGACCGGACAATCTGACATACGTACTGTAGACCAGTGCGGTCATCCTGCATTTGCAGATTCTACCCCACCCCCACCCATGAGCCATAGGCAGTGCGAGCCAGTGCTGAGGAAATTAAATAAAATGGTATTGACCTGCCATTTTATTTATGACGCTGCTTTGTTCGGAGGAGGCGCTGCCTCGGCATGGTTGCGACTGTTTGCCAATGTGATTTTACGAAAAGAGCAATACATTTTAAACCAGTTTTGTCTTTTAAGAATTGAAGGCGATTCTTGATTAGGTTTTAATCGTAAGGTGGACTATTTACATATCTTGTTCAATCGTATTGTTATTATTTTAATTTAGTTGATCAGTAAAGTACCATTCATTGTTTACTTCTCATCACTATAGCTTATCACTGTGCAGTTCGTAGCTGCCCTTATTCTCAGTAGAATTAACTACAAGTTGCATACTGGAGAGGGCTGTCAACTTGGACTGGTCACTAACCAAGCAGTGTCTCTCTTCTTTGTCTTCCTCTCTTTCAGTGGCATGCCCTGTCCAGAGAAGAACAAGCGAAATACTACGAGCTTGCCAGAAAGGAGCGGCAGCTGCACATGCAGCTCTACCCCGGCTGGTCCGCACGGGATAACTATGTAGGTGGCTATGTAGGTGGATATTTTTTCAGTAGTAGACTCGTAGAATGGAATGTTAAATACCTGCCAAAACCAAACGCTGCAATCCCGGCGAACTCTTCTGAGCGGTACGTCCCTCTGCCACCATGCGCGATCCCAGATTACGCATGTGTGTAAGCAACCTAATTTGGCCCGCTTGGTGATTTCCATGCACAGTTGCATTTTTTTCTAAAATCATCACATGGTGAGATGAAGGGAGGCAGTGCTTGTTGACGGGACACTTGATAAGGCTCTGAACATGTGACAGCCTCATGCTGTGCCAGTCCAACTGCTGCCTCCTCAGTTTTCACACAAACCCAAAACGTGTGCCACCTACAAGTGCAACATAAGGTTAAATTCAATTAAATTCTAAATTATAATAAGGTAGAAAAGCAATGAGTCCTCTCTACAGAGGGCAGGGCTGGACAGTCATGAACACCAGTCTGCCTTCCATCCAACCTCGGAATCAACAAATTATCCCACTTTGAACCGCTAAGCCAAGTGACGAAAATATGCGTTTTGTTTTTGTAAACTACTGCTTATTTGGTTTATAGCAAAGCGAATTATCCATGATAGCCAAATTATTGTAGCCAATGGTTTAAAATATGATGGATGCCGAAGCTTTGCTTTGTTTTTAAGTGATCCATGATATGTCTTCAGATAAAAGCAGGTGCCTTTCGGTTTAACCACACGGTAGCTATCAAAATTTTAGTTTTTCTAAAAGCAAGCCTGCGTTGTGTTGTCAAAGAATGGCCCAAGCTATTGGGCTTTACAGATCATTTCTGTGTTTCTTAGTAGGACTGTTCCTCATCTGGCAACCTTTATGCCTTTGATCAATTTAAGGGGTTCTGGCACATTTTTCTGATACTGTATAAAAAGGGTGTGCATTACCAAGTTCCAAGCCACTGGTGGTGTCAGGTGGATGTGTGCTGCTTGCCACGAGTAAATTGAAATCCACACAGATACACGCATTACCTTGAAACTCAAAATAATGACAGACGTCTGTTTGCTGCAAACAGTAGATATACAAGCATTTGTGGAAAATCATACACAAAGTGTCCGCTGTACTGCACATTCGAAGGGTATTGCTAGTGTGCTCCTGTAGCACAACCGTGTGGTTTCACTGTCATCTGCCATTTTAAGCTCCTTTTTTAGGCAGCATTAGACCATGGACTGCTGTACTTATAATGCCTGATTGTGCTCTATATAAGTGCCTATTAACACTAACACTGTTAATTCTTTAAGTTCAGCAGGTTGTTAGCATGTGGTAGAAATGGAGGGAATTTATTGGCTTCTAGCACGCGCTCCTTTGTCCTCTGGGCTCAGTGTACTCTTGACTTTGCCAGTGTTTTCATGCAGCCCTATGAGTGTAGGAAGCGCTGCCACCATGTGAGAGCTCCACCAGGTTCCTCGCTTGCCATGAGAAACGGTTCATCTCGTCCCCGCTATAGAGGTGTGTGATAGTCACTGAAGGAAACCAGGCACACAAATGTAAACTAATCAAGGTTGCCTAGGCATTAATGTTTGCAATCTTTTACCAGTGGGGATCAGCAAACACTAGTCTGAAAACTTGATAGCCCCGCCTTGATGGTTTCACCCATGACACAGTTATTGCATTTCATCATAATCCCCGTCTATCTGCATTCCATAATCAGTTGATTCCCATATTTCTGCTGCTGGCATCTTAGCACCAGTTAAACTCAACCTGCAAACTGAATCCTTCTTCAGACAGATATGAGGGCTCTAGTGATGACAAAACCAGTTGGTAGCAGGACTCCAGGAAGGGCTTCTTCAAAAGCTCACCAGATGTTTTCACCAATGTACACAGTGCCTCGACAGCAAACATGCATAAGAATTGTGCATATCCCTGATTATTATGCATTTACCAACCTTTATCGCTGTGGTGACGAACGATATGCTACATGGAGCAGGTTTCCACCACTGATCCATTGAAAACCACCTTTCATTGTTCGCAAACCTGAAATGTTTCAGTTTCAAGAAAGTTCTTTCCATTAGTTGTTCGTTGTCCCAGGATGAGACCCTGCACATGCTTAAATTCCTCATCTCTTAGTGAAACTGAGCTTATTCGGGGTGCACGTCTTCAAGTGGCCATAAAACCTTGTGGCTCAGTTCAGTACTGGTAAACCCAAGTACTTCATTTAGTCCTAATTAGGTTTGCAAGGATAGCATTATGGGAGCTCATTCTCAGGACATGTGAACTTGGTGTAACACTTGCAATGGTTACAAAAGGTTTTCCTTCCAGAGTGCCTTACGTAATACAAGTCAGTTACTTACTATTGCCCTCTCCTGAGCAGCGAATGTCTATTTACACGGGAAGGCTGACTTGGCCCCATAGGGTCTGGACCATGTAGCAATTCTATATCTGGTCCAGCTGGTTTCTATTTTTCTGCTAACAATCTGAATTAGAATTTAAACAACGGGCGCCCATCGATTATTTTGTTATTGTTTTTTGATAAAAATTATCTTTTTCCCTCCACAAAATAAATGATTCCCAATCTTCCAACAGGGCAAGAAGAAGAAGAGGAAAAGGGACAAGCAGCCTGGGGAGACCAATGGTAAGCATTGTTGGTGTGCCCAGTCGTCGCGTACGCCCTCACGTCCTTGAAGCGACCCTTGGGTTCTTTACAACTTACTAGTTAGGTTGTTTCTCGTAAATGTTCACTACATCATTTGGGCTCCCTTTAATCAGTTTTATTTTGCCTTGTTAAAGTCTATAAAAATGACATAGTTGGGTAGCTGGTGATTGCATGACAAGATCACCTTATGGTTTAAATGTCTTTCACAAGCGACAGACTTGCAGAGTCGTAGTCTAATAGCCGTGCAGTGGTGTGAATGGATTTGTGTGCGTTTGATGTAACTGCAGGCTGTGTTTCTGTGTGCCGATGCATGCCTGACGCTGGCCACATTGCTTCCTCAGGTTATATTAAGGAGGTTTTCCTTTTTTTTTTATTCCCGAACTTTTAAAATACTGCATAGACAATCTCATAACTAATTGTAATTTTTTTTAAACCCGTGATGATGTCCCGACTTTGTGTAATTTGTTCTTTTTTTTCAGAACACAACGAATGTTTCCTAAATCCTTGCCTTTCACTTCCTCCGATCACAGGTGCTACCTCCATTTTGAATCATTCCAATACTACTACTTAACATTATTCTTATCATTCAATAATATAACACGTTTTAACGCCATTAAAAGCATAATGCACATGAATTCATACATCATGTTGAGTAGGCTTTTGAAACGTTCCATAACGGTCATGTTCATTCTAACCACTCACTTATTTTAGAAGTTTGTTGATCCTTACACTTTTTCGAATGGAACTCTATGTAAAACCTGAAATTCTGTGTGCCTGGGCAAATTGAATATGCAGTATTTCTTTTGCAAAAGCGACTGATAACCGAATATCAGCACTCGGCAGTAAACCTCCTTAATCTAATTGCATTTGTATTTCATTGTTCCCGCTAAATAACCTTGGCTGCCAAGAGCTTGCATGTGCCCTCCCCTTTTCTGCCCTCTCCGCATGGCATTCTGCTCGCGCACTAATTCTCACACCTCTGTCATTGGCTTTCCTGCTGGCGCTAACCTGCCCATCTTTCAAGTTTGCTCAGTTCTTGCCCGCTCCTCTTTTGTTTTCTTTTACCTTTAGCACGCATTTTTTTAAACAAAAAAATTAAAAATAACAGATGAAAGCTGATTGTTTCCAAAGCTGCAATATCCCCAAGCGCGTCGTCAAAATGTGACCCTTTGACATAGGTATGTGTGGGAAACACATTAAAAGCGCGTGCAGCATGAGATTTCCGTTCCCAGCTCTCTCTGTGTCTCTCTCCTCACACCTCTTCTGATAATGTAAGACAAAAGCGGAACCCACACTGGGGCCGAGATGTCCTTTTAGAAAGGGATACTGCAGCTTTAATTGCACCAGCTGATCTAAAAAAAAATAAAAAAAAAAAATCATAAATATGAACGTGAATATCTTTTTTTGACATTTCTTTCTAAGCCTCAAATTGAAAGTCTTTACTTTTGCAATTAGTAACCAGTTCATTGATTTATTTCCTTTAATTATTTTCTTTTTATTTTATTCTCTTTTTTCCTTTTTTTCTCTCTTTCTCTGCTCGCTTCTGTCTTGACCTCATTCAGACCTGAGCGCTCCCAAGAAATGCAGAGCGCGCTTTGGCCTTGATCAACAGAATAACTGGTGCGGCCCCTGCAGGTGTGTATAGTTGTTTGGGGACTCTGCTGTCGCTGGTTGCAGTTGGTCTTTACACCTCCTTCCCCTTTCCTCCCTGCCGCCTGTAGCTCTGTGTTGTGATTTGGACTGAGAGGTCGGGGCGCCACTCGCCACAAAGCCATGATGACACCACCCCTCTATGTACAACATATGTAAATCTGAACCATACGTTATTATGGCACACCACCACAAAAGATGAGCTATTTGTTTTAGGGGTGTTGGCAGAGTGGCTCCAGAGGTTCCTCTGTGGCCTCCTCATTCCCTTCTATCTCACAACACTGAGCATGGCAAAATGCCATTGTGTTTTTTTTTCCTTCTTAACTTTTTTCAGTTTGAAATGGAAACTTGAAAACCCGCCACACAAACACGTGTCAGGTTTTCTTCCAGTTTTCACCCAGCCAATTCTCCTGTGTGCAGTGTGTTGGTGAGGGGAGAATGCCCTGTACAGCCGAGATGATTGACAAGTTAGCCATAGCCTTCGATTCGGCATCCAATTCAGCTCTCCACTATTTTCTGTTGTTGTTTTTTTTGTTCTACCTTATACTAACAGATGCAAATGCTCCAAAGAAGTGCCGGGCACTGTTCGGGCTTGACCGACAGAATTTGTGGTGCAAGCCATGCAGGTATACTAAAGAAGGCATCTGGGATATAATGAGTGCACTCTATCTTTCTTAGTTCAATTCTCCAATAGATTTGTTTTTGCTATTCTCTGCTTTCCCCCCTCTCCAACAATTATTGCAACAAAAAAATCGCATCCTTTCAAATCTCTCCCTAACATATTTCTGTACCTCTCCTGCTTCTGTTTTTCTGTTTACCAATGACATGTCCCTGTTTAAGATCTGGGAATCTCTACAAGCAATGGGCACAT
This sequence comes from Lissotriton vulgaris, assembly GCF_964263255.1. NCBI lineage: Eukaryota > Metazoa > Chordata > Amphibia > Caudata > Salamandridae > Lissotriton > Lissotriton vulgaris. Next base: position 1,126,835,596 of record NC_141693.1, read on the forward strand.
AGAACATCTGAAAATCCCCAGTGGCCTAATGGTCACTTTTTGTCTGATCATTATAGTTGGCTTTGTGTAGCCATTTCACTGAAAATTTCACTCTAGGTTGTAGGTCACACTTATTCATTTGTGTAGCCTTGAGAGTCTCTTCAGGTATTAGGAACTCATTTTGTCAGCATTTAAAAAGTTTTATGCAGTTTTAGACAGTCAATTTAGAGTCGGTCACTACGCTGTCCCGCCAGGTTCGAAACTCTCGTCTGTGCTGCTCTAACACTGAGCCAATACTTGTGTTATCTTCATTGGCCAGTGATGTGATTTGATGCCACCATGCATAAGGAAGATAGTGCACCTCCGGGTCCAACAGCAGGAAAGGCCCATAGAAGGCCAAGTACATCCTATTTTACTGAATCTCAAAGAAGGAAGCACAGTCTTTCCAAACAGTGGCGTATGGGGCTTTTTTTTGGTCTCTACGTCTAAAATTTTAAAAGATTTCTCAGCAACTTTTATTCACTAGCAAGCGTATTGATATTTTCACTCCATTTTGTAAAGATGGGTAGCCGTTGTCCTATAAAATGTTTTTTTACTCTTTAATGCATGATTACACCCTCAGCCATGCACTGGTGGTCTCATCTACCATCTATGAGGTTCATGCCATACCACCACAATGGCAATCAAAAGGTCTGGAGGTGTGAAAAAGAGTGAAAGTCCTATAGCAATATTGGGAAATCCAGTGCAAAACAAGTAACCTGAATTACCATCAAACAGCGTTCATTAATGCATGCCCCAGATGGATTTTTTTTGTAATACAGGGTAACGGTTTAGCTTTTTTTTCTTAGCATCCCATACAAATACACTGAGATTTCTGTGATTCTTTTTTTGTAGCTACACTGGTGGCCAACATCACGCATCGCTATCCCCACTTGACGCTGCGACCATGATGCACCATTATAGTGACTGGCTATGGTGAAAATGAATACCATGATGCATCATGATGATCAGCTTACCTAGGTACCGTGAGGGGTGATGGTGACCATCAATGTAGTTCATTAACAGTATATTTTGTATTTACATTTTACTGCACATTTATGCCATATTCACCTTGTGCTCTGTACTGCTTACAGAAAATACATGTAATTCTCCAAAATTGGGGCAAGTAGCAGCTGTCCCTCTGCAGTGTATGGATTTTAGGCATTCCCTGTGTTAACTTGCACCACTTGCTTGACATTGTCTCCGATAGTCCTAGATGTATATATGAGTGGCGTTCCAGCACGTTTATGATTTAGTGAGAACTCTTGATTTGTCAGTCATGTTTCCTTTGTTGAAAACAATAGCTACACTGGCGAGTTCGTAGCTTTGCTTTGTAGTAAGGAGTCTTTCAATGTTTTGACCCCAGTTCATTTTTTCCCACATCCTCCTACTTCAAACATACTATCATAGTAGAAAGAAACTCTTATGAAGAGATCGAGGGTGATAGGACCTCACGGTTCATCTCACATTGTCCCTGACCGATCTACTGTATTGTGACTTATCCTAATTTAAAAGCATTATAGGACTGATCTCAATTTGATCTGGCTTCCTGTGAATACCTCTTAAAAGAGGTATTCAAGCAAAAAAAGCCATTTTACTAACGCCCTTGACATTCATAAACTCTCCTGTTCCACACAGTCAGTCCTCTCACAATACAACAGAGGTGTAAAAAACACGTCCCATAGAGGTGAGCAGAGTTGGATTCATTATTCTTCCGAATGGCATAAATCTGGGGTTTTCCCACCTCAAGTCAAACCTTCAAGGTGCCACTGTTTAGTGGCAGACCTTTCTGGAAAAAAAACTTTTTTCTGCACCGTTGCATTGATTTAATGAATGAGATTTGGAATCTAAAACTTTCTAGTACAGCCTGGTCGTCCTGTTAAAAGGCAATGGCTACAAACTCAAGTGGATTCCCACCTTCCCATCACCTGCATTTTTCAGTATAACTTCTACAATAGATCCATCTGCAATGTTTGATCCTCTCGAAATCCTGTATGTGGGAAGCCCCCATGGAATTGCTTGCCATGCTTTGTGTGCTTCTTCTCTGAGGCCAATTTAGATATTGCATTGTGCTACCATCTGATTCATAGTTCTCCTTAAATATTACACGAAGGGCTAATATAGCCATCGTTTAGGAACATGATAGCATGGTTCTGTTACATTGGCAATATATTGAGCAGGAACTGAACTATGAGGCCACCTTAAGGCTCTTCAAACCCTCCCAAAATTTTATTGGGCTTCCAGCAGGGTTGAAGACTGTTGAGTGAAGCAAACACATACACCATGTTTATAGGTCGCAGAAACACACTGTAAGATTGCGAGGGGCCACAAACTTGCTGAAAATCATGTCTGGGTCATCTGGTACTTGGATTCCAGTCATGTTTTTGATTTAAATGGAAGTCTCAGCACTTTCCGGTTAGAAATTCCTCTTTTGACTTTGACCAATCTGTGCAGCTTGAATATTTTACACCTTCAGTGGCTCTCTTCCACTTGTGTTTGTGGTATTTTCCACATTCATGTCCTCCCAAAGAGATCAGAATTCTCTACTGATAAATTCATGTTGGCTAAGCAGTAAGAGCACAAAAAAGAATTTTTCACAAACACGTGCTAGAGAGATTCCCTTCAAACATCTGTTAAAACTCAATTTAAAAAAGTTGAGTATTTCTGCTTTCTTTGCTGATGTTTTGTAAATAGGTATGCATAATTTGAGAAGAGAATCCTTGACCCAACCTATAAAATAAAAATGAGCCAGAAACCAACATTAAAGTTCTGAACGTGAGAGAAGGTTTTGGAATATAGACGCTAGAATACTTATGGGAAATCAATCTGGCGTTTTTCAAGATAACCATTTATTTCTACAGCCAGATAGGAAGAGAAGGCAGATATGTTTAACAATGAGAAAGATTTGAAAGGCTGTGCAGACTACTTGGCAGTTTGTTTGCATTTGCTTCAATTTGAAGAACAGGCTCATCTGAGGAGCACCCGACATAAAAATACCAATGTTTATACAACTGTTTTAAAAGAGAAACATCATTTATTTTCTGAGTTGAGACAATCACAATGGAGAATCCCTTAGGGAGGTACAAATCTCTTCCAACTCTGACATTCTTACCCAGGATGAGCAGGGAACTTGCACAGCTGCCTCAAGATGGCCAGAGTTCAACACACTTGAAAGACCCACAGGAAACTTGGTTAGGTCATGATTGGGCCTGTCATGTTTTTTTGCTACCAAGCATGGAATCTAAGAATTCCTGAAATGGTTCCGGTGTGTCTCTGGGGTTTTTGATTGCTCTGATGGATTCATTCAGTGGTATGAGGGGGAGTAGCTCAACGTTCCCGTTTTGGAAATAGAGGTTTTGCATACCTCTTTCTAGTGTGGGCCCAATAGGATCTTTTCAGATGAGTTGGGATTGCAACACAGAGATGGCCAGTCACAACCACAAAGGAGATCACAAGGGGAGCCCTTGTTAGAGCATGCCCAAGTTCTGCTACAGGTCACACGTGTCATCCCGTGAATAACCAGAGGTATTTCTTTCTTGGTGGAGGGAATCAGTCTAGCTCTTGTTAAATTCTTTCTTATTTCAACTTCCCATAATGAACCACTTTGGTTAAATCTGTTGTTTCTTTATTCTGATACAAGCAGTCTTTGAATTTGGATTAGAGTGATGGTAGGTATATGGAGCTAACCCATCCTTCTCGGTGTGTGTAGTGCTCCCTGTCTCACCTTCCCACCCGTTTGTGATTTTCATTTGTCTCCATTTACACCCCCACCTGTGCAATGTGTTGTGCGACTGTAGCTGAGAAGACACCATTTTGTGTACTGTGCATGCTTTGCCATTGTGTTAACCATACCAGACCTGGGCTGTTCACCGCCATCCTTCCAAACTAAGTGTAAGTGGAGGATTACACAAAGTGTGCCTCATTTTACACACAGCGCCACAGGTTGTTGGTGTAAAGCATGGGTGCTTGCAGATGATCCTTGAGGGCAAATCCAGATGGGTATTTAAGAATACGACAGTTAATATTGCTGAGAAAGATGTCCACAAAAAGCTTCTCATTTGGGGGTATTTTTATTACCATTGATAATGGTTAAACCCCACCTTGAATCAGTCCTCGAGTACCATTAGTGAGTATCCACGGCACACAGGGTGCATGATTTGTCTATGGATTGCAATAACACATAGCTTGGTGCACCCTTCTCTTACACGTTAGCTATGTGTTCTTTGGAGGGTGGGTATACAATGGCATGTACTGCTTAGTGGTATTATTGAACCTGACAGTCATACACTGATTGCATTTGATCTATGTTCGTTTCCTGCTTTAAGGACCCTAGCCACCTCTCTATTACACGAGTTATGCTACTCCGCTGACCGCCAATTAGAAGTAGATAGAGTATTACACTTGTAAATATCTGTCCAGATCTGAAAGGGCTTCTGTTCCTGTGGTAAAGAGTACATTTTCAAAATGTTAATTACTTCGGGGTAGGGTTCTTTACTGAAAAAAAAGAGTAACTGTAATCTGCTGTTAGTGCTCTGGTTTAAGAGTTGAGGGCCTTTTTTTCCAGGCCACTAACAAAACCGTTGTTGCTCTCCAAAACTGAAATAAAATATTTGTTTCAACAATACATGTGTTCATCTAGTCCAAGCTCATTTTAAATGGGTAGCTGTCATTTCTTGAATGCCATAACACCCTTCTTAAAACATGTTTTTATTTCACCTGAAAGTGAAATAAAGTTATGGGGCCTCCAATTTTAGGACTGGGTGTTCAACTTTTGAGCTTTGCCATTGAGTACGCCTGAGTGACTTGAGTTCCTACAGTGACATGTTAAGCAGCAATGCCATGGTCTACGTCTCCCCCAAGCCTAAGAGTTTGAAATTACAGGCACTTTGAACTAATAATCAAGAAGATACATTGTAAACAAATTAACTGACACTGCCCTTTCACCTCTTAACAATTTCAGATGAGAACCACTATTTCTCTCGCCCCCCAATTTCTTGGGATGGTCTGAATTGTAGCCCCGAGATGTCAGACAATAGAAGCAGTAAAACATGGTTTGCACTGAAGTGATCTAAATACTAGATGATTATTAAAAATAGGAGCAGGCTTTAATGAAGCAATGATGCATAAAACATCCCTTGCTGTTTGATTCAAGCTCAGAAAAGGCAGAGAACGTGTGGCACGATTCAAAAACAGATTGTTACTTGTAGTGAGAAGTGATTACCTACCTTAGATGCTATGGAAATGCAGCATAGTACAAACAGCAACATTAAAAATTGAGGTCTGCAACACACACTTTTTATACCATATGTCCCTTCATAATAAAAACAATCAGATGTCAAAATAATTTGAGAATGACAAAAGGAGTACTATATTCTATATTGACGTGTCGGCTCCTTTACTGTGCTCACAGAGCCTTCATCACGATAGAATAAATAGTTAAAACCAACAATGTATGCTCTTAACTACACCAGTGGTCGAGCCAGATTAAGATTACGATGCTTATAACACTTATTTCATTGTATAGGAGAGTCAAGCTGGAGTGAAGTAGTCGCTGTACATAGTTTTATGAGCTACTACTGGATGATCGTTGTCTTTCCAACAAAGCATGAAGGTTTAGATAGTAAATGATTTGTCCACGTGTATCTTGTCATTTCTTATTCCTAATAATGCCGCGAGGGATGCCCCAAACATATTTGACAACCATTCCAGGGTGTCAGTTTTGAGAGAAGGTTCTAGAAAGGTGTCAGGTCGGGCTTTCTTGTGCCTAAATTTCTTGATGGCATAGTACTGGATGGGCAAGTCGTTTTTGGTGAAAGTCGTTTAGCATTTTTGAATAATCAATTCACTTTTGGAAATCGTATTTAGAAAATTGTAGATTTAAAAAATGTCCCTAGGTTAGCTTACAATTTGGTGTTATGGCGCAAAAACTATAATAATGCAAAAAAAATCATCAATAAGCACAGCTTTGTCTCTCCGATTGGTGTATTAAAACTAATATTTGTGTAAAAAGAAACAGGCTCAAGGGCTACTGAGGGTTATTTGGTATAGCTATGGGTGGAGATCAATAAAAAAAAAGTACCATTTTTCAAATGATCTATTAACATTGTAAAAAATACTTGTATTTGAAAATTGTTGTTCAGTCAGATGCATGTTTCTGTTCTGGGCTACTGCATGTACGGTGCTCACAGACACACATACACGCTCACAGTCCCGGACATACACAAAAAAAACACGCTTTTACCTTTACTTCTACTACTGGCTAAAAAAAGGGAAACGCCTCCTTCGATGAATATTTTCTGTACCATACACCTACTGTCTTGCCTTTTGCTGTCACTGGCGCTGATGTGCAGGCGCTATGTAATATGGCCAGTTCGCCTATGTTATTTCCATGCACAAATTAAACCTGCAAAAAAAAGCTCTAAAAATATGCTGGTGCCAGCGAAAGAGCATTTGTATGCACAGAAATTATTTGTATAAAAGATCTGATGTCCAAGATTTCGGTATGTGTTTGTTGTGTCTAAAGAAGTGATGAATGCTCAGGGAGTGACAGAAGAGTACAACGCTATGACTGCGGTCATTGAAGGAATCAGTACACGTTGATGTACATGTCCCATCTCCTGAAGTGATGGATCTGTGAAGTGTTAGGTTTCAATTCAACAAAACTGCAAAAAGACATCAGATATGCAATATGCGCCTTTGTGTACCCCCACTAAATTACTTTTACATTTTACAGTACTGGAGCACTCATAACTTGTGCTTATGCGGCTCTTAGACGTCCCGAGGCTTATGGACACTATCAGTGGCTCAAAAAGCACAGGCTGATGCACCAGATTAAAACTGGTGACATCAAGTCACTCACAGATCTCTGCACTAGGCACATTAGCCGGCTGAGCTATTTGACTGAGATGTAAAATGTAAATACGCAATCTCTTCCAGTGCCGTAAAGCATGTTCTTCCTTAAGAGAGGTCAGTTTTATCTGCAGCTGTACCAAGCTACAGTTCTGCTACATGGTATTGTTAATGGCAAGGTTTCAAAATGATATGCGCTTTATTAAAAAAACAAACACAAAACCACCATGAGATTAGCATAAAGAATAGGTTCCTGCTTTGAGCATACCATTTCACCTCTTTCAAGCGTCATTCTGCTGTTCCATCTATCCTCCTCTCATCACCAGTCTGCCATTCCAACTTCCCCACCACCATTCTTGCATGCTATATCTCCAGCATCTTCTAATCCTTCTCTCATCACTGTGCCATAACATCTTCCCCGGGTACCATTCTGCTTTTCCACTTCTCTTCTGTAATCCCAGATGCCTTTGAAACTCTTATAAACAGTGTTTTACCTACTGGCATCTTTCCAAAGCATTCCTCCATTACACCTCGCCAGTTGCCATTAGGGCACTCTCTCACCAGTGCCTTTCTTCGTATGCGCCTCTTCTGTCCTCTTATGCCATTTTATTCCTTACCATACACCATTTTGCCATTTCATATCTTCAAACATCCCTCCAGTTGCCTTCCTATGTTACATTTTACCTTTACCAATCATGTTTGTCACTCCTTCATGCCGCCCGTTCTGTTATTCCTTCTTTCAATCACATTCATTCCAGCATCTCTATTCAGACTAATTCTGATCACCCATCTTTTCCCTATGGAACTGTCATTCAGTCACCTTGGAATACTGTTTTCCTATTTTAAAGTTGCTTACATTGGTTTGTCATTTCAACTCTCTGCAACACTAGGTTTCTATTCCATCTCTGCCCCCCCCCCCCGACCCCCATCTTCATTCTTTTATAACAACTCTCTATGGCATCATTGAGCTGCTCCACCACCAGTCACCTCTGTACCCGTCAGATGTTTCAACCATCTCTGCACCATACCACGATTTATAACTTTCCATAACTGTTCAGCCCTTCCTTCTCTTTAGCACCTTCTGTCTTCTTGTTTGATTCAAGGTCCATTCTGCTATCCTCCAGTCAGTTGCTTCTCGGACTTGCATTGCTGTATTGCACTTTTCATTCTTTACAAAGCATCTTGATGAAATTCCATCTCTCGACAGCAACAATATGCCATTGTATTTCTCCCATGTCTTGTTCTTTTTTTAATCTCTTTTCATACCATTCTCTTGCTCATCATTACTTTGCCATTCCATCTTTCTCCAGCACCCAGTCAGCCACTCAGTCTCCCTCTGGGCGCACTTTTCCATTCCTGGTTTCCTCATTATCAGGTTGCCATTCTTGATAGGTAGGGGTAGTTAGATGTTACATCTCCCTCTACCACCGTTGGTCATTCTTTGCCACTTGGCTCCATCTTCCTAGGTTACTGTCTTCCAGCTTTATTTTATCATGGGATCGTTTTTCAAAATCATTCACCGATTTCATGTATGTCTTTAAACATTCACCATTCTTTCTTTTCGGCGCCATTGAGAAATCTAAACTCTGCCCCACACTACTCTTTCTCTCTCTACACCATTCTGCGATTATTTTTCTCTCCCGAACTATTCTGCTGTGTAATTTCGCACACCGAAATTTCCTCTTCCTTTCAAAGGATGGTAAAACGATCAAATATCAGATTTTTCAATTTTTTTTCTGTCTTCACATTTTTGGCTTTTCCCTTCCTATGAAGCTTGAAAAAAGGCTTGCTTTTCTGTGCTCTTTGTGCGCTCTTCGGCAGGCAGAGGTTCTGAAGGTCTCATGGGCCTTGTCTCGCGTACCAAAATATTTTTGTGACCGTGGTTGGCAAAAAGACCATGCTGTTCCTTGCCCTAAAAAGACTACATTCCAGGCCTTTAGGGTTATGAGACTGGATCTTATTTCACCCAGTGGTCTCACTTGTTTGCTGCTGTCCTCCAAGTTGTGGCTTCCATTGGAATTCTAACACTTTAAACTCCAAGCTGTTTCGATGGGGAGCAATAATAGAACAATATATATTATTCTTCGTGCTGTACGGTCACCTTTCTACAGTTAAATGCCAAGTTCAGATCTAAAAAAACAAACCATGGTTCTACTTTTAGAGAAAATAGCCGTTTCTTAAAATGTAAGGATGTGTCTGTATTCTGGAAGATCCTATTGAAATAGGACTATTGTTGGGAAATTGCAAGTAAATCCTGCGCCTCCGCAGTCTGTCTGTCTCTCGGTATTTCAGTGCCGGCACAACTTCCCGTGCTGAGGATGTTGTTGCGCGGGGAGGGCGGGTCAGTCGGGAGGGGCAGGGGGCTCAGGAAGGTGGCTTGTTGGGTGTTGGCTGTCACCTACTGCACAATACCCAGGCTTCTAAGTCGTATCTTCCCCAGCCAATGTACGCCTGCCTTGGAGTATTTGTTGGAATTGTGCCAGAGTAGACCTTTACACCCTCCATCTAGCTCCCCTTTCCCCCTGCTATTGATATCGAAGCACATAAAGTGCACGATTTTCTTTAACAAACAAAAAAAAGTCAAGCAGCACTTCTATTTCTCATAAGTCATTGCGGGCCTTGGGCTGCCGGGTGTGTGCTTCACCCTCTACAATTCAATCGCAATTACATCACGAACCAAGCGAGCCACTTTTTTAGTCATTCCTTAAAAATATAGACAGACCTAGAAGGAAGAAATGTTTTGCAAGGGAACACCGTGCGGGCCACTAAAACCAGTTCTTTTTGTTATTTCGGTCCATGTTTCTGTTCTCCCTTTCCGGTCTTCTTTTCTCGATTCTGACTTTATTTTCATCGTTCCGGACGTCTGTTCGTTTACTGTGGGGTTACCGATTATCTGTGTTGCATCTGTTAGCAGGATATCGGGCTAAGGGCCTTGCTTCCGTGGAGACAGTTTCTTGAGGTGTTTGTAAGGTTGCGGGTCTGTAAGTCAGCTGTAACTTCCTTTGCCTTTGGTTTTGTGGTTGATAAAGGTGATTGATAGTAGTCATAGGGGGGATATAATGTGTGTGTTAAAGACGCTTACTAAGAAGTTACTAAAGACACATCTGAAATTAGTTTTAATATGTGAATCAGGCAGAAGTTAAAACTTTAATAGTAAGTAGCAAAATATAATATTTCTGGAAAGGCTGCTGGTCTCCATTTTAAAGTAGGAAGCCTTGACCAAAAGGGAAGGCACGTGAGATTTGCCTCGGGCCCTCAACTTTTCCACCGGGGCATTATCAAACAACAAGTGCCAGACCTTGAGGCCATTGTTTCCCATGTAAAACATAAAACATATCTCTAGCGTTTCTCAGTCACGCTGCTTCTATGATAATTCAACATTGCTGGCCAAGTAGACATGAGATTTACATCCAGACCACCGGACAGCATGAGGACTTGCTTTCCAATGTACCAGAATAATAAAAGACTAGAACTCAAGAAGCTGGATCTTGCACATTAGTTCACTATTAAAAAAAAAAAAAAAATTGTAGCAATGTCACTCATTTGAACATCTGCACAAAAGTTCACCAGTAAGTTGTAGGCATTAACATTTTTTACCACAGGATAGAAGCAATCTCAGCCTGTACCACATTGGAGCACCAAATTCGCAATAGGAGGAATACCCTACGTTAAAATTCCAGACCCCTAAAAAAAAAAAGGGCACACATCTTGGCTATTAATTTTAGAAACACAGTTTACAGCTAAGTGTGAAACTCTAGCTTATTACGGTCCACCTGTACAGCCCTCATAAACTAACGGGAGGTACTTCTCATTGCCCAAAATAGGCAAAAAAAACTGTTTTGACCAAGTCAACTGAATTGTCGCATACAGTTCCATGATATGTTGAGGTACAATCCACCCTTGGATAAATTGTATCTATTACATGTGTAGGTAGGTGCACTGCAGCCACCTCCATGTGCAGCTCTAGGGTGCAGGCTTCGGCATTTTAATGAGATACATGATGGAAAGTGAACCTTCTCATATAATGTTAGATGTTGCAGCCTTCCTCATTCCTTTTCGTCACAAAATATCATTTAGTGTGAGAGTAAACTTGCATGACCATGTAGGGTAGCTGCATAGAGTCCCCATCATAGTGTGAAACAGCTCATTTATTTTGGCGGGTGGTTTGTCTAGTTTTGGTTGGGTATTTGTTGTTTGTCCAGATGATTTCCTCCTTCACTGTCTTTGCCCTTTATTTACAGATGACTCTTTCCCCCTGTTTCTAGGAGAAAAAAAAAGTGCATTCGTTACATACAAGGTGAAGGCAGCTGCATCAGCCCACCCTCTTCAGATGGAAGCCTACTAGACTCTCCTCCTCTTTCCCCTGACCTGCTGGACTCCCCTCCAAGAGACTCGCTATCACAGACTGAACAGACCCAGCCGCTCTCACTGACGTTGAAACCCGACCCCCTGGCACGCCTCTCCATGCTGCCCCCCTCTTTAGGCCTGTCGGATAGTCCTGCGGGCAAAGCCGGCGCCCTGTCTGCTACCAGTTGTCAAAATGGGGGACTAGACCATCATCTGCCTCACTCTTTACAGTCGTCACTACTGCCATCCGCGTCCTTAGTTCAACCGTCAACGTCGTCCTTGCATTCCCATCATTCTTTGGCAGGAATGCCACACCCTCAGCCACTTTCACTCGTAACTAAGTCTTTGGAATAGCTTTAGCCTGGACATTGGTCTTGTTTTTTTTTTTATTATTTTTAATTTTATTTTATTGTTTAATATTATTTGTGCCACACAGGCTATTTTCGTTGATGTTTTATCAAGTTCATTGGTCAATATTTGACCCATCGTTATTTCAATGTTTCCTTTTAAATATGTAGATTTCAAGAGCCTCATGATTCTGCCAAAATTTTTATCAACAGCTGTTTTAAAGTCTTTGTAGCGTTTCGGAAAAAACTAAAATATATATATATATATATGTACACATAACTGTTAGTAATTCTGATAGTTTATTATTAAAGACTCATTGAAGGGAAGACGAAGAAAACATGCATCTTTGAAGCAGCCCTTGTTAGGAAGAAGTTGGTTCTTTTTTATTTGTATTAAATACGAGCTTGCGAACCAATCATTTTACATCTGATTTGTAACCTATAAGGGCACACTGAATGCAGTGCCGACAATTTTTCTTGTGTGAAACAACTTTCATTGTGATTGTCACTCATTATTGTTTAAATGTACAGGAAAGAAAAATTAAGAGGTAACAAAAGGACGTGATAATATGCCTCGTTTCATGGTGGTGTGTTTTTTTTCTTCGAGGGGGATGCTATGTGAAACATTCAATTACAAACAAAAATGTAAAAGGGAAAAAAAGGAATGACAGCGCTATTGGACCAGTAGTATTTATTGCTTTAGAATTTGCTTGTTGTATTTGTACGTCGTCCGTTTTTAAATGTTTTCCTTTCCTCAGAATATTGTACAAAGTTTTCTTTTATTAGCGTAAGCATCTTATAAATATATAGCAACTCATTTGTACAAGGTTTTTAAGTTTATATATATATATATAAAAATGTATATATATTTTTTTGTAATTTTATGTTGCTGTATGAAACACAGTCTCCACCAAACGGACAGAACAGCTGCATTAACTAAGGACCCACAGTATGAAGAACGAAGGATAATAGAAAGCTTTAAAAGCCATTTCATGAATTAAGACTTGAACTGCCCTTAAGGGAAATCTACACTTACTGTTTCAGAAGCAGTAGCCTGCAAAAGAGACCCCTTTTAGGAGCAACCGTGAAATCCCTGCACCATTTGGACGATCTCCACATTTTCATGTGCCAAATGTCTCATCGCCAGCCCGACATTTTCCCTGCTACCTCCTCCAAACCCAATTCCCCCTTTTTAACGCTGTGCATTTTTTGTTCCTCATGTTTTGCTGTGATGTTACATAGATGACGTATGTAGTTTTATCGTCTACTATAACAGATCTCTTTGGGTAGCGGATTGACTGGACAGCATTTAAAATGAAGAGGTAACGAACGTTGAGGGCCAAAATTATGTACATTGGAATTCTATTTAAATATGGAAAAGACTGCCACTTTTTATGTACAACTACGACAAATAGGCCGGTAGAAAACGTAATAATATAAAAAAAATCTAGGCATGTTGATGTTGCAAATGAAAGGCTGTAAAAGCTGGACTCCCCCACATCCAGTGCCACTGTAGTTGACATGAAGCGATTGTAAAATGTCTGATTTTCTTTCCTCTGGTTTATTAAGATGCTAACTATAACATTTTTTATTGTGAATACTTTGAATGTTTCCTAACAGCTGTGATGTTACTGTTCTGTTTTAATGCTCTTATTCCGATTTTAATTTCGAATGGTTTTCAGGCCATCATTATTATTATTATTATATTTTTTTTGTAATGAATAAATGTTCATGCTGTACAGTATCTGTAGCATGCAGTTCTGGATTAATAAAAAGCAACTTAGTATGTGCAGAAATAAATTGTTTCGTGTTTGGTCTGGCAGCCAGTTGGTGGCCAAGGAGTTTGGTGGTAAATTCGTTTCCTATCAATTGCAAACATGATCATGTGAAGGACGCGTAATATCGGAAGAAGCTACAAGCAGGGTTGGTGGGCTGAAGTGGTGACTAAAAGCTGGATACCCCATTTGCTGTTCTTGTTTATAAAGCCTATTCAAATGAGGACCAGGTGTCCGTGTTAAAATACTTGTGTGACTGTGGGGAAATACTCCTAATTATTATGAATGAATAAATGAAAAAGATTTGTAAAGCGCAACAAATGCCAAAAGGCGTCAAGGCGTTGATGGCAGTTAGTCTTCATAAGGGAGAGAAATAAGGAGGAGCTGCCTGATGGCCGTTACAAAATGAATACCCGGGTCTTTAAGGCCTTACGAAATAAGGCATGAGATTGGAGACTGGAAATTGATGGGGAAGCGAGTTCTACAACGTGGATGCCACCACTGAAAAAGCTCTGCCTCTCCATCTTGATCTCCTATACCTAGGAGTAATTAGGAGATGTTTGTCTGAGGATCGAAGCTGTCTAGAGGGAATGTAGCGTTGAAATAGATTCCAGAGTTGTTTAGGGCCTCTGTTATCAAGGGCATTGTGAACCAAGCAAAGAGAATTAAAGGTAATTTGCTTGTTCTCTGGGAGCCAATTGAGCTTCCGAAGCCCCCAGAGACAGACTGTGTTTCTTGGACATAACTAGTGCCAAAGCCACTTGTTTTCATGCCTGAATAGGAAAGAAGCAAAATACTTTTCTCAGGGATTAAATTATCCAAAAAAAGGTAGAGACTGTCCTATTTACCTGTAAATCGCACAATAGTTTTGTGTCAATGAGTACTCCCAAGATTTTTTGCGAAACCTGTTGGAGTGGGCAAGGCCCAAGCCTGTCGGGCCACCACAGATTAGACCACATGGAGGAACAATGTTGAAATTGTTATGGTGAAAGGGGAATTTCCAAAGTGGAGAATCAAAAAAAAGCATAAAGTTGGAGGTTCATGTGAAAAGTTTGAACATCTTGAATTCGTGCATTGTTGGTCATTCAAGCCTTACTTGTCAGAATACTTAAAAATATTTACTAGACGTAAAAGAGACTTCAAATGGAAAAAGGCAATGTTTGGTGCTGTAGCCAGTAGGTAAGAAAGTCACGAAAGTAAGTGAGAGTGGTATACGAAGTAGAAATAAAATTACAGCTCGCCCCACATGACCCAGGATTTACTGGTAAATGTTTCCTTTTCAGTCTACTCTCTGTCTCTCTTACCTATGCTTAGTACTAGGTTCTAACAATCTTGTCAAGATTGTCTTTATGTACCCGTGTTCCGTAAAGTCAACTCGCACTTTCAAATTGTTTTTCTGAGTTATCTTATGTTGAGTATCTCAGAAAATCGTATTCCTCTTTTCAGTCGTGGAAATCCTCATTCTTGGATACTAATTTTTGGGGCTTTTGTAACCTTTTTTTTTTGTGAGGGCACATCATGTACATATTGCATATGCACCTGTCCTTTTGAGTGCGTTTGCATCTTTTTGGGATCTCTGTCATAAGTACTTGTTTCATGCCTGGAAGAATATTCCCTGACACCATAAATCATGTTCTTGAAATATTGTTAGTGGCTGGAAGATTTCTCTCCAACAAATTGATTTAGATTTGGCAACAGTGTCAAAATTAGCTTTTAGATAATTGGTTCTGTTGGTTGTTTTTTAATGTTTCCTTTGTCCAGCTATTCTGATTTGACATCTTACATTTCCTGTGCTCCTAACAACTTCATCAGAAGCCCTGTTCTTCTGCGTTTAGAAGGTAGAGGTTTCACTGACGTGCTTCATAGAAGTTTTTGCTGGTAATAGCATTCAGACAAATATTATATTTATTTCCCAGCTGATGTGACCTAAAATGTATCTAGATACATCAAGGCAGCTGAATGGGTAAAATGTTGGGGGTGCTGTCAGTATATCATTTTCAGACACCCTATCTCTTCTACTTATATTTGTGATACGTTCTTTGTAGCTGATAGCAAAATGTTACATAAATCAATAGTCTTTTTGTGGAAGAGTAGGAGACCCATCAAAAGTATTTTCTTAACTACTTTATTGTAACTAGATCGCTTCTCTCACGTTGTCATCGGACCTGATCTATGTGGTAATTGTGCAGTTCAGTTCCATAATGGTTTTGAGGAGATGGGTGTTTATCATAGGTTTTATCAAAGAGGGGTATGGTGACCTTCAAAAACTTGGTTGAGAAATGTGACACACAGTGGGCATTTCTTTCTTAAGCTGACGGTCTTGAGGAGGGCCAGAAAGACGAATATTTGGTCAGTTGTCTACAGCCATTTTCTGAAGACCGTCTAGATCTTGTTTAAAGTTTGGCTTTCTATCATCCAGTGTTAGAGCTGCTACAGGAAGATTTCGCTGAACAGTTTGCGCTGCTCTCAGTAAATTTAGTTAGCCTTTAAGGGTGCTGAATTATTCATTGAGCCTTTCTACGCACCCAGCAATACTTGGGTTTCACGATAATGGAAAGTTACCCTGTACTCGCCAGCTTTACACAAATGCCTGCTGTAAGGCTAGAATGACGAATCTTTGAACTGTCTGAAACATTTTAGCAGTAGTAGATTTGACCATGTTTGTTGACCATTTCGTAGGCTTTTAATGGTGTTGCCTACGGACTGGATTTATAAACTATTAACCCCCGCCATCACGTTGGCCTTCTCTATTGTCTCTTTATTGATGGTGACTGCTCGATCATAAGAGAAACAAGCATTTACAATGCAACGGTTTCGCCTTTGGAAAAGTTTGAGCTATTGGCATTGTGAATGACAAACTTTTTATTTATGTGTTGGTTTTGAAAACAGATAAATAAATGGCATTGTCATTTACAATGGCAATAGCTCTAACTTTTCCAAAGGCGAAACCTTTGCATTGTAAATGCTTGTTTAATTTACAGATCCAAGATGGTGAACGCCACTTGCTGCAGAAAATATGTGTAAAAAAAATTCTATTCGCTCGAAGTGCCTTTTCTGGAAACGTAGTGGCTAGTAGCAAACCGGAGTTGCCAGGCCCACCAGCAAATGTAATATTCATTTTTAAAATGCTGTATAAGGACTGCGAGGGGTGGGCGAGCATTGAAGGAGTGGATTAATTAAAAAGAAAGAAAGCGGGGGGAGAAGAGTTGGAGGAGGGCAATACAGGAACGTGGGCTGCATGGGGTGCTGGCATTTAGTAGGGGAGAAGCACAGGAGTGACGAGTTTAAACACATGCTCCAATATGTAGTCAGCCAATCAAAAGTATGATAAAAAGAGGCTATGCTGTAGGGAAGGAGCAAACACAAGCGCACTACATTTTTGGTAGGGTCCTCTAGCGGCTTTCATCAACGATCAGCTAGAAGGTGGCTGGTATATCTGGTAATGGGTACCTGTTAAGGATTGCTGTAAGTATACAATGCACGGACAAGATGCAGAATTACATTTGTAAAAGGCTGAGTGTACTTCCTAGATGGAAAATAGGCATGCATTCTAATGTAGGCAAAAGGATCTACCCGAAACAGCTAATCGAAAGAAAGTAAGATTAAAAGGCAAATCTTGAGAGATTCAAGTTCTGATTGACGATGGCTCTACAAAACAAACTGAATCTTCCTGTGTCAAAGAAAGCATTAGCTAATGGAGCTGAACCAAAGCCCCTTAAAATGTTTAGAATAGAGTAGTTTGACCATGACATGTCAAGACTGTATAGGACTCAGTCTACTGTTGCAGCCTCTGCAAACATGTAGCAAACACATTCTCGACTGCATTAAAATAATTCTAATTCAAGTGGTATACATAGTGAGAAACGAGTTCAAAAGTGCTGTATTTTAAGGCAATTACCCCAGTCACTGCTTACTTTATGACGAGCTGTGGAAATACAATCTTACCCGATGCAGCACATCTCTGGAGTGAGAGGCAGCAGGGCTGTAGGCAGCATCTCAAACCTGTCAACTTCTTGCAAGGCATGCAATGCTGGAATAGCCAGAGCAATGGTAGAGAAACTCTTTAATTCAAGGCATTAAACAGCAGGTTTTACCATGGCTCCCCAAAATCTAATCCTGAAGCACACTTCCTATATTTTACCAGAAATGCATTTTCCTGATCGAGAGCTCACATGATCCTTCCACATCTCGGTGCTATCTTTTCCAAGAGAACTCTCCATGTATTAGCTGTTCAAGCTTTTCCTGCTGGTCTTTTCCTGAAATTTGTACATTATTTCTTAGTGACTGAAACAGCCAAATTTGATATTTACTATCATGTTCCTTAGTCCCTAAGCAGCAAACCTGACAACAAAGCCTTGATACATGTTTTCAGTATCTCTGCCTTTATTTACTCTAAGGATTCTTTTCTTTACCAATATTCGCTACGTCTACATTGAAAACCAATTCTTATTTTCTATCAAAATTTGATGATGGTGTCAGATACATTCTCCATGGTATTTTCTGCACAGGTTCATATCACAGGGTCACTGCCCACCTGCAGTTCGCTCGAATGTTGGGCCTGTGTGTTTTAAGGATACTAATAAGTTGTTATCCTCAGTTATGCACACGCTTAAAGGGGTCTGGTTAAACCACCTCATATCAAGCCTGAACTTTTAATAGATTTGTTTACCAAGTGAGAATTTCAACTCTAAACTCTAAAGATTAGCACCATTACCTGCAAATAACAGTGTTCGGGTCCATGAAATACAAACACCCTGCTTCTAGAAGGAAGATGTGGGCTAGCACTTAGGTGATCTGACTGTAAGACATGAGTTGAAGTCACAGGTTCCTGACTTCATCACTTTGGGTAATGTTGGGCAAACTTCACCATCTTGCTGGGCCTCGGCTGCTTCCATATCTGCAGAAGTGGCCGAGGGCTTAGAAATGTGCTAATTTCATTTCAAATGCTTTATAAATCACTGGACATCAGGGTCAGATTAGGGAAACTAAAATCAGCCCTGACATAAATGCTTAAACAAGCTTGTCATCTCGTCACACAATCTCTTTCCACCTATCCATTCCCTCTCTCTACTTCTCTTCTCTCTCGCTTTTCCCTCGCTGATCGCTTTCTCTCTACCTTCTACCTCCCTCTCTCTTTCTCTCTCTCTTGAAACCTCCCCTCGATGACTCCAAGTAACCTCGGGGAGATGTGGGGGATTGACAGAGGCACCAAGAGTGGGCTTGGGCTTTAAGAACTGGCCTCAAGGGCTCCACCCTAACGGGGAAATGCCCAGTTGAATAAAAGACCTGTACGGTCATGCTGAACATTCATGTCTATCTTCCATCTTGTGTATTCGGAAATCTGTATGTACCTCAAAACGCTGATCTAGCATTGAAAGGCTTCTTTAAAATGCATTGGAAGCTGGACTAGCCCTTGGTCTTTCAGATTCCTCATTTCTGTCTGTGTAGTAGCTTGCTTGCCCAGCATCTCGAGAGCAGACTACTAATGTTCATGGGCTAATAAGATCCAGTCTACATCGGGTAATTCCTTCTTTCCATAAATTTAGCACTGTTGCTAATCTCACAATTACAGTTGCTTACATTTTTACAGACCATGTAAAAGGATCATCCTTAAGAAGATAAATGGGAATTAAATCTGTACCAGAAGCTTTCAGTATTTCATAGACCTCGAGCCATTCCTCGACCATTGTATATGCTGCTACTGAAGTGGAACTAGGTATAACTTTCTGAACTTTTCTATCACGGATATAAAGGCTAACCTTGCAGGCTTAAGCTTTGCAATCTCCTCATTGCTTATGTTCCTTATACTTATTTGAAACTCTCTTAATTAAACAGGATGTAATTTATATATATCTGTCGGCACGGGTAGGACGTTTGCTGCACTGAGCTTTGCTGCGTAGTTTAATTCCACCACGTAGCGTCCTGCTTGCCTGGTCTGTCTGGGGCGCCCCAGACTTTTCGCTTGTGTCTACCCCCAAGAGACGTTCTTTATGTCCATGTAAAGTATACAGGACATGCACTTTATTGTCTCCCTTTTTTGCATATTATTCACAGGGCATGGTTCACATAGCTTCCATTTTCCCCATCCCTGTGAAGTGTAGAATTAGGTCTTCCTGGTCAAATGCCACGATCCACTATGGACTGTAATAGGTATGAAACAGGTTGACCTCTCCACCCATTAACTTTGTAGCTAATTAGATCGTTACATAATTTCTACGCTCACATCAGGTTTTTATCCTTGAAAAAGGGAACCTGGAATTAAAACTTTACTTCCTGTCCGGATCCCTTCAGTCAATTTTAACACACCTTTTTTTCATCCATTCTACCTCACACTTCACCACCCGTCAATGCAAAATACATTGGCTAACAAGGGTTCTCACCTCCAGCCATCGCTGCGCCTCGGTGAAAGCCGGCTCGCAGTTTTCCGTGGGGCTGTCTCTCCACTCCATGGCCGGCGGGACTGGTGCAGGCGCGGGCAGGGTTGGTCAGCGGGCGCGCCGAGACTTTATGCCGCTGCAGAGCTGTTGTCAGAGGTGCTGGCCCTGTCTTTACACCAACGGGATAGGGGTGAAGAGGAAAGCCGAATAGTTGTTGCATTGCATTTCATTTCACGAGCAGCAGCGGGCTGGGGGCCTCCGCCGCCGCCGAGCCCCGCCTGGAGCCGGGCCCCGGGGACGGGCGGCGGGCAGCGCCGAGGCATTCTCCTCCAGCCACCCCAGGGGCTCGCTCCGCTCCGAGGTCATCCCGCCCGCTCACATGGAGGGAGGGCCGCTCTGTCGCAGTAGGACCCCCACCTCCGGAGCTGCACATCGCTGCCCACGAGCTGGAGAACAGCTTCCTCCCGCCTGGGGAAGAGGAAATGGAGCCCACGAGGCTCTTCTTTGTCCCAGCCGGCCCCGCCCACCGTCAGGCACGGGCGCCGGCTCCTCTCTCTCTTCTTGCGCTGCAAGGCGGGGTGGCACGAAAATTGGCACAAGTGCGGCGTGGGCAGCCGCGATGAACATAAAGCGCTAGAACAAACGAGAAATGACGATCCTCACCGGCAGATGATTAAAAAAAAATTTTAAAAAATGGCGGCAGCACCTACGAGGACACGGGGGGGGGCGGGAGAGGAAAGGACGGCGGGAGGGGGGCTGGAGAGGACACAGGGGGCGGGAGGGGGCGGGAGAGGACACGAACGGCGGGAGGGAGGCGGGAAACGTGCACAGGACAGCGAGGGGAGGGGGGACGGCGGGAGGAGGGACACCAGGCAGGACAGCAGCAAGCACGGCCCGGCCGGACCAGATTCGGGGGCGTTCCCGGCGTCGCGTGACGTCGCCAAAGCCAAAGAATCTCGGGAACGCCCCCGAGTCTCCTCCGGCCATGACGGACGCCTCTCTGTTCCAATGGCTAGCCTCCATTTATGGAGCTAGCCAATGGGACAGGGGGGCGTATTCCAGAGTGCTTACTGTAATCAAGAGATTTCTCTGGAGGCGGAGCCTAAAGGCTCCGTTCCCCAGCGAAACCTAAAAAGTAACTGCTGGAAAATAACTTGGAGCTTTTACAAAGTTAAGCAGTCATGAGTATATTAGGAGAGGCCATTCAACTGTTTCTTAAGGAAAACATGAATTACTGCAAGTTGAAGACATTTTAAACACTTGTGGTAAGTTTTCTGTACATTCAAGAATATGGCCCGGAAATCAGGTTTTTAGAACTCCTGGTACTAAAGACTTTGTCAATGTGCCAACCCTAGACAGAAAGCCAGTTAGACTGCAACCACTTTATAACAAAAAAAAGCACTACTTGAGTAAGATGCGTTGCATATAACGACCACTTCTATGAGGTATTATAGAGATAATTGGTGGAACCCAAACCATCTTTAATTAAGGAAAGGCACTCTCAACAACACTAGGAAACCAGGTATATATTTTAAAGATTTATTTTTAAAATCAAAATCCCATCCTGGAGCATGCAATTTGAATAGTAGCTATTATGAAATTCAGTAAAATAGTGACAGCGATATTTACCAAGACAGTATTTAGTACATAATATTATAACACCTTGGTGATATCATAAGCCTTTCCTTATAATAATATCTCCAGCACCACTCTCATCTCTTCTGCTAAATAACCTAAATTTAGCACCAATAGAAAAGGGGCCTATTATGAGTTTTAAAGATGGTTCAAACCCGCATACCTCTTCTAAATAGTAGGATCAATGGTCAACAAAATACTAGTGTCTGCTATTTTTGTCTGCATAAGAAGGCAGACCAATAAACCGAGCAAAGGATAAATGTACCTCACAGTAGCCTTCGGCAAAGGAGGTTATATGGTGCTGTATGGTCTTTGTCTTGAGTCTCTGGCACGAAGTTCCTCTTTATCGCCTCACACTTTGTTCTTAATTTGGATATTGTATCTGGCCACTGTTGAACCTGTCTGAATAAACAATTAGAAGAAAAGATATTGTCACCCTTTCACATCCTTACATTCTGTGAAACCATGTTCATTGTTTAAAACAATTAAGCAACACATGACGTTATCCGGTTCTATGAAACCTTGTTCATTACTCAAAATATTTACTGAAACAGGGAATTCAGTTCATACAAATTATTGTGAATATATTGAAGCAGACTTGGTTGTCATGTTGCAATGAATAATGGCATAAATGCGTGCATTTTATATTTGACACATATCTAAATAGGCAACACATAATTTAAAGAAAGGGAATGCATAAAAGAAAAAATATATGTGATAATGATAACATTTGAATCCCAACATTGGCATACTCAAATTGCTTATTCACCTTGAAACACTGAAATATGACTAGAGTAAAGCATTACTTAAGAGAGCTCAGGAGAACAAAAAATGAAAAAGATGTGCCATTTAAATAAAGTGGGTAAAATGCTAGTGTCCAACTTAAAATGTAAAACAAGTAGCTGTCTAACTTCTACCATCAAAGTTGTATTAGATACCCTATACGTAAACTGCAAAATTATTGCAAATGCATTCAAAGAATAAAATAAAGAACTGTAAGCTAAAAACTCTGAAATCACTATAGTGAAGGACTCCACTTTCCCTAGGAAAATCAAAATCAACACACACCGAGTGGCAGGGAAGGATTCTCTTAACAACAATGAAAAGAGCTGAAATAGTGAAAGCAATTTCAGCAATACTCTTTAGCAAAGCCTCACGGCAAGATAGCTGCTTGGTGGCTTCTTCGACATAGCACTAACTAAATGTTTCACTGAGAACAGGCAGATTCCGGCACCACAGCAGAAGCAACTATAGTAGTAATTTCTAAAGACAGCAAAGATCATACCCAGGGGCCCAGACCCAGATGAAGATGGCAAACCCGTTCATTTTGCCGTGTGATTGAAAGGGCCAACACAGTATCTGTCTAAAAGTGGCTATTGCCTTAGCAACAGAATTCAACTTTAAAAAAAAGTCTTGTTCTTATCTAAACACAACACTTTCCACTTGGCGAACATTTGATAAACATGGTAATGACTCTCCCATGCCTGCCCTGTGCCTTTTCATTTGGGCCAAAGCACCCTTGCTATTTCTTTTTAGGTCGAAGGCCTAAAAGGCTGCGCTTGCGCAGTCTTAGGCCGGAGATTTAATGAGTCTGAGTAGCGCCGAAGGTCCCGCCTCCGTGCCCCATCTCTCCTTCATTGGCTGGCTTCCTAAACGGAGGCCAGCCATTGGAGGAGAGATCAGTCACTCCAATGTAGCCCCGTCCTTTTCGGATTTGGGGGCGTCATTTTTGATGTTCTTTAGACAGTGACGTTGTCCGTCACTCAGAACATCAAAACCACGCCCCCAATTCAGAAAAATTTCAGGAGCGCCGGCCGCCATTAAGCTGTTTGTTGTGCATGAGGTAGGTCGCATGCTCCCGCTGTCCTCGTTCCCGCCCCGAATCCGAAAGTCGTTGTGGCCGCCGTTTTGTTTTTGCCGTTTTATTTTTCTCTCCCCCCCCCCCCCGCGGCTCTCCCGTCCCCCGAGGCTCTCCCGTCCCCCGAGGCTCTCCCGTCCCCCGAGGCTCTCCCGTCCCCAGAGGCTCTCCCGTCCCCCGAGGCTCTCCCGTCCCCCGATGCTCTCCCGAGGCTCTCCCGTCCCCCGAGGCTCTCCCGAGGCTCTCCCGTCCCCCGAGGCTCCCCCGAGGCTCTCCCGTCCCCCGAGGCTCTCCCGTCCCCCGAGGCTCCCGTCCCCCGAGGCTCTCCCGTCCCCCCCCCCCGCGAGTCTCTCCCCCCCCCCCCCCGAGTCTCTCTCCCCCCCCCCCCGCGAGTCTCTCCCGTCCCCCGTCCCCCCGCGAGTCTCTCCCGTCCCCCCCCCCCCGCGAGTCTCTCCCGTCCCCCCCTTGGCTGGGAAGAGCTGACTCCATTGGGCTCTCTGATTGGGTGTTGCCCTGTAGCTCTTTTCTTTACAGGGTCACAGTGCTCCTTGAAGACGGTTTGAGAATATTCAGCAGGCAAGATATTGAGCAGTCTCGATGAACTTTAAAGTTTAAATCTGCCGCTGCTTTCAATGCATTTCTGTAATCTGTTTTTCTACCCTTCTTTCTGATCAAGTCTAGAACCATTTTTACCCTTTAGTGGCCTTAAGCTTCTATTCAGCGTTAGCATATACCTGTTATATTGTCTAGTGCTTTCTTCTTCAGGACTCGTAATGTTTGTAGATAAAGGAAGAAAGGCAGTGGGAGATTAAGTGATTAAAGAAAGATCGCACAATTCGCCAAGTGGGTAAAGAAAATACACCAGGCGAAGGGCAGTTTGTTGGGGCAGAAACCAGTAACATGGCACCTAGACAACATATCTGCTAGTATTCTATGGCAAGAAGTGGCTTCACATTGCTGACATCTTCAACACTATAAGACTGTCAGAGCTCCTTAGAATGGAAACTGCTTCCTCTTTGAAAGCAGGCGGTAAAGTTGTGAGTGCAGAGTTGTGAGTGCGCAGAATTGTGAGTGCGCAGAGTTGTGAGTGCGCAGAGTTGTGAGTGCGCAGAGTTGTGAGTGCGCAGAGTTGTGAGTGCGCAGAGTTGTGAGTGCGCAGAGTTGTGAGTGCGCAGAGTTGTGAGTGCAGGTGCAGAGTAGTGAGTGCTGTTGAGTGCAGAGTAGTGAGTGCTGTTGAGTGCAGAGTAGTGAGTGCTGTTGAGTGCAGAGTAGTGAGTGCTGTTGAGTGCAGAGTGCTGTGTATTGGCAATGTAAATGACAATGCCATTTATTTATGATTAAAAGAAATGTCATGAGCAATGCCAATAGCTCTACCTTTAATGATGCCGAGACCATTGCATTGTAAATGCTTGTTTAGGTATTGGCCCCCTTTTACAATCTATAGAATTATAGATGGGTAACGGTGAATTCTGGGGATGTTTTTTCACCAGGGGGTTCTGAATGAGAGAGCGAAGCTCGAGATTCTATGATGTGACTCAGAACCCGAGGTGAAAAACATCCCTAAATTCACTTTTTACCATTCTATATTTTATGTTTTATATGGCCCCCAAAATTATCTGCCCCTGCCTTCAACTACTGTGCAGGGGCAGAGGATAATGGGAGAGCTATACAGAACATGCACTTTCCTTCCTGAAGCAAGTGTGAAAAATAAATATCTTACCTGCTATCCTTAACCAAAACCCACTACCTTCCCTGCCTTCTTTCCCCCTCCTGCACCTGTGGTTTCTACTTTCAGTTAAAGCAGACAAGCATAACTGTGTGAACAGGCTCTCATAGATCCCTGTCACCTGGACGGCCTTTATGACATAACAGTGGGTAACCAGTTTTGCTCTCAACTGTTGTAATGTCATAGCAAGGACGTATGACTTTCAGAAACTGAAATAAATGATAGAGGCTCTCTATGAGAGCCATACATAACATAACGATAACCAGCAATTGAAATATACAGCATTTTAGTTTTTACAGCTGATTCAGACATCTATCCCGATAATCCTAGATATTACACAAGGTTGTTCTGAGGCCTAGGTTACTGCTTGCATAGAGATAAGACAATAATTCTTCCTTTCAACATATTATGCCTCCCAGGCTTGATTAAAAGAAAGAACTGCTTAAAATGTTAACCCAAATGTATTAACTCCTTCCGTGCTCATGATGAGCTCAGCTCGTCATGAGGCACAGTGGCGCTGTGCTCATGACGAGCTGACCTCGTCATGACCGCCGTGGGGCAAATTCCCCCGCTGTGTTGAGCGTTCTAAGAAACGGGCGTGGTCGTGACGAGCTCAGCTCGTCATGAGCACAGTGCCCCCGTGCTGCGTGACGAGCTGAGCTAGTCACGAGCACACCGGTGCCGCGCGCGGCCCCCTTTCCCACAGCACAGCGGGGGAATTAGCCCTGCATCGAAGGGCTTAAATAACTAGACATATGGTTCTGTAGGGATCTGATTGAGTACATGAGGAACAATCAGGAGAAGACTACAGTCACATTCAAAGACTTAATGGAGATTTGCTCAACCCAGAACATAACCTGGTGAGGGAGAGTGCCAACCAGGATCTCAAAAACCCCCTTTTCACTCTGGAAATTCTATAGAAAAGAGGAACACATTTTGTCCAGAGTGCCAGAATAGCTCAATAAAAAAGCTCTCCTACTTGTTTGAAGTTTGCAAATTGCCTACTTGTTATAATTGCTCGTCAGCCTTTGTGGCGAGCCAGGGCTCTCTGTAGTTCAGTGAACCTTTGATTAACGACACTGCTTGACGGATATTGGAAATAACTTTTTACCCCACACCCCCAAGTTGTCATCTCTCTTGCAATAAAGCCTATCATGTTGGTTCTCTCCAAACACATCCTACAAGGCTACCGCACTCCTCCAACTAGATTAAAAAAACTAGATAGTTCCATCAACAAATCAAGGTAACGAGCAATGGCACAAGAAGAGAATTAAAACCGATATTTAAAACCATCCTCTGGCTCTCGGGTAGAGTGTGGTATTTTGTTCTTGAAAAAATTTGAAATTTTGGAAAACCCTGTCCTTTGCATAGCTTGAATTTGTTATGTAAGGTGTATTTGTAAATCGCACTATTACCAGTGAGGGTATCTTGGTTCATTACCTAGCCCTGTCTAGAGTAGTTTGGGTAACTGAAAGGCCAGGTATTCAGCTTCTTGTGGAGTTCGAAAAGAGAGGAGTATGCTATGATGTGGAGTGGGAGGTCATGCTATGCTTTAGGAGCAATGTAAGAGAACTCCAGTCCTCCTGATCTGGTTCTGTGTATGCATGGGATGTGTGCTAGTAGGAGTCCAGTGGAGATGAGGTGTCTGAGTGGTTAGTGGAAGGAGGTGCGACTCTTGAGGTAGGTGGGACCCAAGTTGTGTAGTTCCTTGAGAGATAGAGAGAAAAAGAGTGGATTGAGAAAAGAACATTTGTTTTTTGGGAGCCAGAGCAGCTTCCTGAGGTGTTGTGTGAGCTCGGTTTGGGAAGTTGAGTATGGGTCTGGCTGCCGAGTTCTAGATTTTAAGCATTCTCTCCCCAACACAGAATTTTATAACTTTATTCAGTTGTGGCAAGACTCTTTAAGAAACATTGCCTGAAAAATTGTGGCTTACCTATGCTTTGCCATAAATGAAACCTATCGGGACACCTCGCCTAGAAAATCTATAAGTTTATTAACTCAACTAATATTAATAAATCTTCTCCCCTCCTGCTCAAGTGGAAGAAACTGCCAGCAGGAAATAGAACTTCCTTATTCAAAGTAACTTGCTCGGCATTCTAAGACAATACCTGCAAAAGCAAAATGTTACCGACACTACCACAAAGGAAACACTTTTCACTTCACTAGGCATTTTGGACGGCAACAAAACTAGCTAAATTGATATTAATGCCATCAGACAAATGCTGAAACTGATGATAAAATAGGGAATCTCGAACATATGTTATTTAGCTGTAAGCTCATGCCCCCATTCTGGGAACCCATCAAATTGTATAAACAAGACATTTTTACTGTTATGACTTCACCTGGTATATACGTAGCTCACCGGAAATTGGTATTACCATTAACAGAGTTGCATCTTATTGACAACATGCTAACTATCGTTAAAATTCTTGCAGAATGGAATTCCCAAGAACATATATTTGTCCATTGTTGGTGGCCGTGGCCAGTGACCTGCACTCTCCGTACAAGGGTGCTTGATTCGCACTATTCAAATTTGAGAATAGCAAGATGAGTATCTCCAAAAGATCAACCCTCCATAGATTTCGAACACCTGTACTAAATATTGTCACTCCAATATCTACTCTTACACTATCTTCAAACTCTCACTAGGCCGGAATAAGTCACTCATCAGAAAACATTTGTACTCCTTTACAGACACTACTTCTCCCTACTCTGTCTGTCTTTTCACTCCTACCTTTTCTTATGTTTACAAATTCTATTTTAATTGTATTGATCCCAAAGTTTAGTTATGTCGCTAAACAAATTTACAAATGTAATACCTTGATTGGTCTCTCCACCACTGGTGCTTTTACTTATACTGAGTATGAAAGCACTGCTGTTGTTAGTTTTTAGGACGCTTTGCATATCACCCATAAAACTGTTTCCGATAGCTCATTGTAAGCTTGAGGTAACTCTATTTATATAATGCATCATTCCTTATTGGTATTTCGCATTTATACTTGTATTTCCTATAGAACTCATTAAAATGTCTTTGAAAACAAGGAAAATTCCCTTTAAGTACCCGTGGCTGTGCTATCCTCATTGCACTAGAAGACCCAACAGGATGATGTTCCAATGTCTCATGAAAGAGATACTTTATTGATACCAGCTCTTGTGAGTCAATCAGTTACCAAGCAATACCGAAGGTGCTTCATCACAGTCTCTAATGTGAACAATTTGTGCCAACACAACACGTCCGAAATAATAACATACCTGAATATTAAGATGTTCAGAGGAACATGAAACCTATCTATCCATTACTCTGGACCAGATACAAGAGCGCAGCCAAAGCTATCTCCAGTTACATGTTCAGTCAATCAAAGAAATTCCAAACATGTATCATTTGTTTCAGGAAAGGCTGTCAATCTGATAGAAAGAGCCGAGGTTTATGTGTTGAAGCCATGGCCCTTGCCCAAGGATTCATTAGAAGTCCAAACTTTCCTTGGATAGACGTTTAATTCCTGAAGAATTTGGCGAGAGTTCTGAACAAAGTACATGCTTCACAAGAACTAATCTCATGGGCTCTCGTCTTCATAAAGGACAAAGAAGTGCTTAGCATATCCACTGAAACATATCATGCACTTTTAATCACAACTGATTCACTGCTAACCAAAGCAAACAATGGTTTGTGACTGCAATAATGGTTGCAAACATTCGATGAATTGCGAACACCGGACTAGAGGTGTTAACTGCTTACAAAGGGGAGGCATTCCCCTGGAGCATCTTCCCCTATAAGAATCATGTCAAGCAGCTTTGG
This sequence comes from Lissotriton vulgaris, assembly GCF_964263255.1. Taxonomy (NCBI): domain Eukaryota; kingdom Metazoa; phylum Chordata; class Amphibia; order Caudata; family Salamandridae; genus Lissotriton; species Lissotriton vulgaris. Next base: position 1,126,864,324 of record NC_141693.1, read on the forward strand.
GAAGGAGCACGGAGTAGTTATCTGGACCCCTGATGTGTTCCCAAATTGGCAACCTATTTTTATTTTTTAAAAGCAGCACCTCTCTGTTTAATGGACATGGGCTGCCTAAAAAAATGCAAACACAGGCACAGAGGTCTGCTGCCCCTTTGAGTCTTCCATCCCTGCATTCATAGCCAATCACAGGGGTTACAAATTGTCACCTGTCAAATTAATATACATGAGAAAGGTGATTTTGTGATCCCTGCAAATGGACAATTTGGGATGCGACCTATTAGTTATTAGGTGGCATTGGATATTGCATCCCTTTTCGATAACCGTTCGGTGTTTAATTTGACCATCTTGTTTTGCGCATGAGGATTGCAGTCGGGCTATTTTCCCCGCTAATAAATCTCCCCAGCCCTGGCTATCTCTAACTTGTGTTCAACATCTCAAATTTGCCCTGTAGTCCTCACCGTCATTCACTGAATCCAGTTCACATTTGTCTTAATTTGTCTAAAACGGTGAAACTCTTTGCTTTTCCATGTAGTCTTCCCCCTACGTGCATATATTTCTAATTTTGTTGAAGGAACTTAAATACCTCTCTTTTCTCATGGTAATTATTATTCTGTATAATGTTTCTGCTATTTGTACCTTTGTATAATATAATTTTTTCAAGTTTCTGTTCAGCACCATGGTGAAACCAGACTATACTGCCAGTAAACTAAAGGAAAGAAGAGAGATGCATGCAATGGCATATGTCCCATTAACATGGGCGCAAGAATTAGGCACGAGAAACCATGTGTTTTGTTAGGGTTTTGGGGGTCAACAAAAGTCCTGGTTAGTCAGACGTCTCTTTGACAATACCTGTAGAGATGCACCCAGTCTGTTTTACTTAAAACATGCACATTATGTTGGCACAGGACAATCTCTTTCGGGGACTCCAAAACATCCTCAATTTTAGGGCACACCAACTGGCAAACTCGGCCTTTCTTGCTCATATATGACTGCACACCTTTGGTGGCTTCAGGAAGTATAGATCCTATAAAAGCTGAATTCTCTATGCTTTCTGAAAAAAAGTGGGAAAATAAGTTGTTGGCTTCTTCAAACAAAATGAGCCTAAACTCAGTGTTATTAGCAGAAGCTCAGAGACTCAATTAAGCATATTTTCAAAGGTACTGTGATCATCAAGATCTTGCAACACTGCATTAATGATGCGACCTTTAATTTTCCTTTAATGAGTTGTTGAAAGATGGAGAAATATTGTACGCTTTTCAGTTAAGGGCAAAGATTTGGATACAAACCTGCTGACAAACTCTTTTAAACAGCCGTGCCAAGAAAATTCCTCAGAGACATCTTGTGATTTGTGTACTGCATAAATGAGGTTTGCTCATTAGTTTGGGAATCCTACATTTACTTTATAGCATTATTACGTTTTGGTCGCAGGTGTATAGTTTGGTCTCATGAAAACCTGGTGGTCCACACAGTCAAAACTTTGACCACACAAGAGAAGAAGCAGATGCTCTGGGATTTGTGATTAGTGTCCTTTGAATGATCAAACTCAATGCAGTGTACTTTGAGGCGGCAGACGAGTTCCTTGGTTGAAGGTCTCTTATTGTGCCTGTTAGCACACCATCGAAAATTAATAGGTCTCACACCTCAGACATTTACATTGTGTACTGATTGTTTCCCATGCATACAGTTTATCCATGCATACATTGTTTCTAAACACATATATTTATCAATGATGCATCCTGTGCATGCCTCTGATGCCAAGAGATCTGGTGTCTGTTCTAGGAGGTAGTTTTTAGGTATGGGTATTTGGTAAGGTGATTTGATGTACTACTTGTTGAAATGTTGTCAGAAAACACTAACCTTGTAGTCGTATCCAAGAAGAGGGATGCCTGTTTCTGCAAAACATAGGCTCGCTAACATCAGACAAATGGAAAGAAGGATGGAATAAGATAGAAATCAGAACTCCATGGGGGAACTTATGAACAATGCTTTAAAAATGGCCTCCATCATTTCCAAACAACATGAAAATTCAATGGAATTATGGGCTTTTTGTGTACCCTTCAGAGATCAGAATCCTTTTGCCAGGCGTCTCTATTATTTTATGAGAAGTGCTAGCCTTTCCTTTAATGCAATCAAGTCAAGCTAATTTGGTGTATGACACTCCGGCACCCAGTGGGCCAAAGATCAAGGAAATGTGCATCTCACTTCAACTGCACCTGGAGAACTCCACCCTTTGATGCTGAAAAAAGGCATATAAAATGCTGTTTAACGTTTAATATGAATGATATACCGAAGCTCTGAGAATTATTTTTTTCTCTCTTCTCCATAGCTTTAGAATATGACATATTTAGAAGCTTGTTAATTCAGGCCGTTTATTTCCTTCCAGAGATTGCTAATCCCACATGTTATGAGCTACAGAGACCATTGCTAAAGACGTGATGGGCCCGTCACTATTTAATTCCTTGACTGGATAAATAGACGGTTCAGCCCATGTCACAAGAGTCTCTCATCTTCCAAGTACTTCTTATGCAGACCAGATTTAACAACATCTTCCTTCTAGGCAGCAACCATGGGCACTGGAAAGAACAAGTTCCGTGTAGAGGCATCCCATATAATCCTTGAATTTAATAATAATGTAACCTGATATGTAAAATCAAAAAAGCCAATAGAAGTCATAAACACATTGTCTCTCATGTAGAAGTCCTAAACAATCATATTGCCAGCATCTTTAATAATATGAAAATGATCCTGAGACTGCCTGAGTTCCGAATACCCAAAGCAGTAGGTATTAGGCATGTAGAGCATTTATAGAACTTCAGCTGTAATTTTCTATGTGGTTGGTGGTTGTGTACATGATGTGAGAATCTGGACATCAATGGTTTTTACTAAGGAGTCCCACATGCCTCAGCCACATACATAGTTGATCTGTTTGACAGACTACATAGCGATCTGTTATTCCAAAGAAACCTTTCACTCAGCGCAGTTAAACGCCAACTTAAATCCATTTGGAAAGCCAATATCTTCACTTAAATGAACTCAGGATGTAGACCAATGCAAGTAGAAACATATTTGTTCATACAAATGCATACAGCTATCTAACAGTGTACACCAGTGGCTATTCTACAGTCATTCAACATTCAATGTCTGGTAGAGAGTGGAAAGACCCATAGTCAGGGTTTTCAGCATGGCAGCAAACAACTGCATCCCCAGTCAATGTAATTTGTTCTTGTGGCAACTGCCTAACCTGTTTTTGTGTTCTATGTTGCCTTTTCAGGCGCTTACAGTCCCAGTACTCTATACTCAAAATATAATTCAGTAAGCTATTAGTATGCCCTTAAAAGTGATATGATGCCACCCCACCATCTAGAATTCTTTGAGTGGAAAACAATGAAAGGGAGTGCCTGGGGTCAATCACTATGAACACCACAAATATTGCAGGTTTTCTCTCAAAGGTCACAAAGTGTGTTAACTACAGGGATACCCATTGATTGAAGTTTTATTAGGTGTATGAAATGAGCTAAAACTCATACGGGGCAGATTTACTAATGTCTTGCTCAGTGACTGCATTGCGTGAGAGAGCAGGGCCGTGCCATATCCTCTAAAATACAGCACTGCTGCTCTCTTTTGGAGAACTGGCACACACTTTTGCAAACACAGGCACCTTTGCACCATAGTTTGAAGGGCTGTGCGAGTGAGTCTCGCATAGGTTGTTTAATCTTCCATTACAAAATGCCATGCCTAGACCTGCATTTAAAGTTTTGTGACTTTATATGTCTGCTCCAGAGTGCAGCACACATGCACAGATGGAAAAGTGTAGAGAAAACACTTTTCTCCTATGCACCTGTCTCAAGGAGGTGTATTTGTTTGGCACAAAGCCCTGCCTAGGAATGTTAGTAGATAGGGCTTTGCCAGGGGACACCCCCTGGAAGCAAAATTGCGCTGTAGAGTTAATTGCAGATCAACAGCTTGCGAAGACGCAGTCATCAAAAGTAGGCCTGGGCGGTAAATTCCGTTCCGCCCAATCAAAAGTGCTGTAAACCGCTGCAAAGTGTTGCAAAACCTGGCCCATGTTCAAATTACTAAATTAACTCTTCGCCCATATCATCACTTGTGACTGACATTTGTTGATGGTGACAGCTCAAAGGCCAAGGATGTTTTAGCGTGAAATATGCTGTGCAGCGTGACAGTTGCACTTTTGCAAGAAGTTGTTGGGGTGTTTCCAACAGTGCGGAATGCTGTTGTCCTTACTGCACAAAATGCAGGCTTCCAAGGCTCTCAGAAAAGCAGCCTTTCAGTAACAACAAAACAGCAGGCTTCGTCTTTCCCACTGAAGATCCTGATATGAGAAGAACAGTTTCTATCTCCTGTTCCTTGGGGGATGGGGGGGGGAGTGCTGACACGCCTCTGGATGAAGGCTGAGCTTTCATTCGCAGGGAGCTGTGTGTGTTTTTTCTACAACCTATATAATGGCACATTATACAACATAGCTAAGAGGGTGGTATTTTCGAGACAGCGAGTGAGCTTTTCTAGGCTGAAGTTTGCAAGAAAACAGATGTATTTATGGCTGTATTTCTGTTTCTCGTGAATAGGAACCGTTGTTCTCTAACGCTGCAAAATCACCCAGAGCAGCCAATCAGATGCCTGCAATACTTATTTAATAATCACAAAATTAGCTGCTAAGAGGAGGTGAGTGAAAGACGTAATTTGAGAAGGGGAAGAAGGGAGCCCCCTCGATCAATTCACGCTTGCCAACAATTATTTTCCTCTCTAAGAAGGGGGCAAGTAGGCCCGATCAGGTTCAAAGTGGCTGACATTCTGGCTGCAACAAGCTGGTTGCCCTCATGAGCCTTAGAAACAGTGTTTTGATCAGTCTTTGGTCTGAGAAATACAGAAAAACAGGCTCATCCTCTACCAGGGCTGAATTTTTCCAATTGTAGCTCACTGAATACAAAAGTTGAGCAAACTCGGCTTGTGACGCCCAGGCTCTGAAGAGAGCGACCCAATAAAGGAAAGTAAAACCCCCCCTCTTTCTTGAAAGTGCTGCTGCTGCGTTTGTATGCTAACTGCTGAAAGAGTTTTTATTGCCTCTATAAAGTGAGGTTCTGTGAGTGGAGAGGAGGCGATGATAATGCAAGAGCCAGATGTACAAGGGCTTTTATGGGGTTGCAAATCGGTGGTCCGTTTCGTTCTACTTTCACTTATTTCACTGCTGCATGCAAATTTGTGCCCGACTGTGCCAGCGCCATTACCTTCATCGTAGCGCTATTCACGGTATTCAGCCCAAGCCTGTGACTAGAACCCTTGCGGCCATTTTAATTGTTTGTGTTGTTGTTTTGCCTTCCTGACCTGAGCCCCACCCCGCTCCCGCCTCCCAGCTGCCCCCCCTCGCCCCTCCCCCTCCGAACTTCCACATATGACTGACGCCTTTTCGTGCAGCGTTCACGCGCAGCGGTCGCGCCCCATTTGTGCCGAAGGTGCGCCAAAGGTAAGCCCGTCTACACCCGTCCGCGCCTGGACCGCGCCCAGCGCCAGTGCCCCTGGTCCTCGTAATGTCCACCCCTCCCGCTTTACTTACGATGCCACCACCCTCCTAGCCCTTAACCCCGGCCGTTCCCCCAACTGCGTCCAAGCCGCTCCTGGACACACCCATGGACCCTTCACCTGCAACTCCTGCAAGTTCAACGGCACCAAGAACAACTCCTCATCTACGAACACACACCAGATATCCGACCCCAACCACCTACAATGCATCCTGCTCAACACCCGCTCGGTCCACAGGCACGCCATTGACCTCTGGAATCTACTAGACACCATCTCTCCGGACGTCGCCTTCCTAACAGAAACATGGATGAACGCCACATCAGCCCCAGACATCACCATTGCCATCCCGGAAGGCTATAAGATCATCCGCAAGGACCGTACCGGCCACACAGGAGGAGGCATCGCTATCGTCCATAAGAAATCCATCCGCATCTCAACCAGCTCAGACGTCAATCTCGCCAACTCTGAACACCTTCACTTCCAGATCCACACCGACCCCAAAACCACACTCAGAGGCACCCTCCTTTACAGGCCACCAGGACCCCGCGCACAATTTAGTGAAGACATCACGGACTTCATCACTCCACATGCGCTCCCCTCCGAGGATTACATCCTTCTGGGAGACCTCAACTTTCACCTTGAAAAGAACAACGACCCCAACACCACCTCCCTTTTGGACAACCTCGCCAACCTCGGACTTAAACAACTTGTCACTACCCCCACCCACATCGCAGGTCACACACTCGACCCTATCTTCACCTCCAGCAAACATGTCTCCTTCAGCCACACCACAGCTCTCCTTTGGACTGACCACAGCTGCGTTCACTTTACCTACAACAAGCCCACATCCAACAACCACCCCCAACCCACTCTGCAAAGAAACTGGAACAAAATCACCATCAACCAGATCTCCTCATCGCTTCTTCAAAACCCCCCAGCCCACTCCTCAAACCCAGACCAAGCAGCCACCAACCTCACCCAATGGTTATCCAACAGCGCCGACATCCTAGCACCACTGAAAAAACGACAAATCAAACTAGGCAGCAAGAAGGCCTCCTGGTTCAACGATGATCTTAAGAAATCCAAGAAACTCTGTCGCTCCCTGGAGAAGGCCTGGAAAAAAGACCCAACCACCAGCACCAAGGACGCCTTCAAAAACGCCACCCGCATACACCACCGACTGATCTAGAATGCCAAGAAAGCCGCCTTCAAGGACCGACTAGATAACAACGCCCACAACAGCAAGGAATTATTCAACATCGTCAAGGAATTCACCAACCCCTCAGCCAACTCCAACGACATCACCCCCTCTCAAGCCCTCTGCGACTCCCTAGCCTCATTCTTCCACAACAAAATTGCTGACATCCACAACAGCTTCGACAACCGACCCGAAGACCAACCCACCCAACCCCCTGCAGGACCCCCACCCCCCCTGAACATCCTCAATGACTGGAAGCCAATCTCCACTGAGGACACCATCCGTCTGATGAACTCTATCCACTCAGGATCCCCCACAGACCCATGCCCTCACCACATCTTTAACAAAGCAGACGCCATTATAGCACCGCACCTCCGAGACGTCATCAACTGCTCCCTCAACTCCGCAACCTTCCCGGAAAGCTGGAAACATGCCGAACTCAGCGCCCTCCTGAAGAAACCCACAGCCGACCCCACCGAACTCAAAAACTACCGCCCTATCTCACTCCTTCCATTCCCGGCCAAAGTCATCGAGAAAGCGGTCAACAACCAGCTCGCCGCATTCCTCGAAACCAACAAATCCCTCGACTCCTCACAATCCGGCTTCCGAGCCAAGCACAGCACTGAAACCGCCCTCATCGCAGCAACAGACGACATTCGAACTCTACTGGACAATGGAGACACAGTCGCCCTCATCCTCCTCGACCTCTCCGCAGCCTTCGACACGGTCTGTCATAGCACCCTTTTACAACGCCTCAGAAACGTCGGAATCCAAGGAAAAGCACTGGAATGGATCACCTCGTTCCTCACCGGAAGAACCCAGAGAGTCCGCCTTCCACCATTCATCTCAGAGGCCACTGAAGTCATCTGCGGCGTACCACAAGGATCTTCACTCAGCCCCACCCTCTTCAACGTATACATGAGCCCCCTCGCGGCCATCGCACGCCAACATAACCTCAACATCATCTCCTACGCTGATGACACTCAACTGATCCTCTCACTCACCAAAGACCCTAACACCGCCAAAACCAACCTGCATGAAGGAATGAAAGAAGTAGCCGAATGGATGAAGCACAGCCGTCTGAAACTGAACTCAGACAAAACAGAAGTCCTCATCCTAGGCACCTCCCCCTCCGCCTGGGATGACTCTTGGTGGCCAGAGGCCCTTGGAAAAGCACCCATCCCGACGGACCACGCACGGAACCTGGGCGTCATCCTGGATTCCTCACTCTCGATGAACAGACAAGTCAACGCCGTTTCTTCATCTTGCTTCAACATTCTTCGCATGCTCAAAAAAACATTTCGCTGGATCCCCACCGAAACTAGAAAAACAGTCACCCACGCTCTGGTCACGAGCCGTCTGGACTACGGAAACACCCTCTACGCCGGTACCACCGCAAAACTCCAGAAAAAACTCCAACGCATCCAGAACGCCTCAGCCAGGCTCATATTAGACAGCCCGCGTAAAGATCACATCTCTGGACACCTGAAAAACCTCCACTGGCTCCCCGTCAATAAGAGGATTACTTTCCGGCTCCTAACCCATGCACACAAAGCGCTCTACGAAATCGGACCCGAATGCCTCAACACAAGACTGTCCTTCTACACCCCCTCCCGCCAGCTACGATCCGCCAACCAAGCCCTTGCCACTGTACCTCGCATCAACAAAACCACCATGGGAGGTAGATCCTTCTCCTACCTGGCAGCTAAAACCTGGAACTCACTTCCCACTCACCTTCGCCTTACTCAGAACCACCTAGCATTCAGAAAGCAACTTAAAACGTGGATATTTGACAAGTAATTCCCCACCCTTCTCCAAGCGCCTTGAGACCCTCTGGGTATGTAGCGCGCTATATAAATTTATTGACTTGACTTGACTTGACTTCCAAAAAGTTAATTTTAATGTACAGAAGGCAAATTGAGGTTTGGTAACTTGTTACTGAATCTCAATCTCCTTTTCCGATTCGGGATTTGGAAGGGACGTGTTTAGGGCGTCGCTTCCAAATACTGAAGCACAGTAGTATGTATACTAATGTTTTGTGACTGAATACTGGTCCCAAAACATTAATTAATACTTTTCCACCCATTCAAAAGTGGTGGTAACCCATTCGAAAATGGTATGGGGTCCCCATTGAGAATGTAAAAAAAAAACGGCCCACTGCCTACTCTTAAAAAACAAAACGTAACGTTTAATTTCCTTTTTAACACATCCAGTTCTCCTTTAAAGAAAACAGGCTGCATTTAAAAATAAAAGATTGCTGTATTAAAAAGCGTTCACAGACATGGTGGTCAGTTCACCCGAGCAGGTCACCATTCCTGGGGTGGCGGTGATTCATAGTGGGTCGCAAATTGTGACCTATCTCATTAATGTTCATGAGGTAGGTCATTTTGCGACCAACTAGGAAACGCAAATTTTAAAATAAGAAGTTTCTTACATTAGGAATTGCAATTAGAAAATCGGTATTCATAACGTTTGTACCCCTGCTCCTTAGTTTCTGTACAGCAAGTACAGCATCCAAAATAACTTTAAACAAAAAATATGTATTTTCCATTAACACAAGGGAAAAAAAGTACATTACAATCCAGGCAATCAGCTGCCACACTGCCATTGAAAGCTCTGCGGACACACTCTTTCATTCTCTTCTTTCCTTCTAAGATGGTTTCAGGGGCGCCTCCTCCACTATCAATCAATCAATCAATTAATCAGGCGCTTGTTAAGCGCGACTAATTACCAGTAAGTGTCTCAAGGCGCTGGGGGAAGGAGGAGCGTTGCCCCACTGGTTTCTCACAGTACGAGAAGCAGGGGAGGAGTGATGTGCCCACTCCTGAGCGCGCATGACTGGTTTGGTAGGCCCTCTGGGGCTGCCCAAACCAGTCATGCTCACTCTGTCCTTTCTCCATGCAGGCTGCAATGCAGACTACATGGAGAAAAAAGCCTCCCTGCAAGCCACTGGCTGGGCGGCATCCCCACCAATCACAATGCTGCCATTGCAGTGTTGTTATTGGCTTAGGGAGGGGAGGGATGCTGCTTGCTTCCTGTTCCGAGCGGGAGCAGGTGCCATGCTGGACTGGTGCCGAGAAAACGTGGGACCTGGCGTTCGGACAGGTATGTTTTTTCTTTATTATCACCCCCCATCCTACCCGCCCCACCCACGTGATTAATGCTGGCTGCAGCTGGATGGTTTATGCATGATATGTTGCTGTTTGTGATGTGACATGTCCCACAAGTGTTTAAAGCATAAGTTTGTATAGTTTAAATGTGGGATTCATGTTGTTTGAGGTTTCATGTTTTTCCTGTTTTGGTGCTCTGGGCATGTCAGATGGGAGACAGAAGCATTCGGCCTGTGGTTCTGTGAGGAGTTTTCACGATAATGAATGGAAAAAATGGGGACCCCTACATTCTATTCAGTTTGCTATTCGTAGGGAATACATAAACACATTTAGGAAAAAGACAATATATAGCAAACCAATGATAATTATATCGCCCTTATATCGACCTCATTTCAAATGCTGTGTAGTGAATGATAATAATTCGCTGAGACAGTAATATATCAAAATTATTTGATTATTTTATTTCTATTTGTTTACTTTTTGTATTTTTTTGGGAGAACTCTTTATCATTTTTATCTCACTTAATTTATAAAAAACATGTGTAATTCGTATAAGTTAACATTCAATAACATATAATACACATACTGACAAAAACAAAGCAATATCAACAAAAGTGCAAAAAAAACGTGCTATACGATATGTTCAGTCGGTGGAAAATTTTGAAGAAGGCAATGCGGTAGAATGGAACACAACGCGTTTCGGCCAAAGGGCCTTCGTCAGGTGACCGTCATTCGTATATTACATATAGACTGGTGTACAACATAAACTTCAACTTATTTTGATGAAGCGTATGGTCTGATTTTCCCAAAGACAATTTTGATTATCTTTAGTATCTGTAGGATATTGTCGAATTATATAAAACAGCATTTGAAAGGAGGTCGATATAAGGGCGATATAATTATCATTGGTTTCCTAAATGAGTTTTCACGATAAGCCTGTTTCCCTTTCTGTTGGTAGTGAGCATCTTCTCTTGCGTACAACAGGAAGGTGCTGGTGGTTTCTGACATGAAAATAAGGAATTATGTGCGTACCTTCATCTTCATCACTGCTCTGATCCTTTGCCGCCACAGGTCCTCTGAAGAGGAATCAGCCCCGAAAGTAGCCAGTTATTTCAATGCTCATTTTGTTTTACTGTTGTACACGGAGGTGAGTAACCACCTATCCAAAAACTTCTGTGGGGGGGACAAGGTGTTTCTCATTCATGAAATAGATCAAGTTATGATTACGTTTATTGATAAAGTTTCAAAAGACCTAAAGAAGGTTCTGAAAGGGCCTGACACATTTCAGAAAGGATGCTAGCCCCTTAAAAATGTTGGAGATGGTCAAAAGCCTCAAAGAAATGCACTTACAGATTGCCCTGAAGGATCTCTCACGGTGGGTGCAAAAGCCATTGTGCTTCGTTCCTAATGCTAATTATGCTATTTGGCTGGAAGGCTCCACTCCGTTTTTTCAGAGCCAATTGCAAGTTTGGCGATTGAGCGTCTTCATAGGTGTGGACAGCTACCCAGGAAATTATGTCTCATGGCCCATTCCTCAATAAGCTGAGCAGACACATCCAGACCTTCGCCTAGCTAGACAACGCAAAAACAAAAAACAATTGTTCAAGATGTTTTATTGAATTTTATAATATGAACAACAGACAATACAAAAAGAGCACCACAAGCGGTACAAAGAAAACACAAAATGATATAGAAGTGATAAATGTACCTATATAATGACAATTGGAAAATACATTTTAAAAAAAGGAATAGACAGAAATGCCCGTGCATGAAAATCTTAGTAGAGCGACTTACTTCAACTTCAAAATTCTTAAACAACAATAAACTATATATACATATTTGTATATATATATATATATATATATATATATATATATATATATATATATATATATATTAGTATAACTTATCTATAAATATGGAGCAATGTATTCATCTATCGGTTTCCACAATAAGTTTATGAGTTAAGGACTACACCCTACAAAGTCAAATAAACTCCTCTTCTGGTCAAAAACATCCATGACAACCATGCATGGATTGATAGTAATGAAACATTTTTCCAAGGAGTAGTAATTCATTTTAAAGCAGCAGATATCAGAAAGTCTAAAAGTTTGATATTTAAATAAGACATATTTGTAGACTGTGAACTAGATTTACAAATCAACATTTCATATGTAATATCTGAAATGTTAAAGATTTTTGTGATAACAACCCAAACTTCCTTCCAATACTTAGAGATAACATTGCAGTCGTAAAACATATGTCTTAACAAGCTTGAATTCAAATTACAATGCTAAAAATTAGGAGAGTTTGACATTTTTGCAATGCATAGCCTTAAAGGAGTCCATAAACAATTAAATAAAATGAAATAATTATTTTGGTATAAAGAAACAGAAAACTAGCCAGAAGTTTTAATCAACCATATTTTCTTCCATAAATCTTTAGAATGAGATATACCTAGTTCTTTATTCCAAAAGGTAGAGAGATATATAATATTATCTCCCGTAGAATTGCTGATTTTTTAAAAATAAAACTTCAATACAGCATGTGAGGAAGAAGCTATTGTTTGATTATAAATCTCCAAATCAGATGTGACCTTTAAAGGAACATTAAGGCATATTTACAACTAAAGTGGTGGAGCATTGCGTTAAGCCAAGAAAGCTGATGCAGCACTCCGTCACTTTAGAAATTCAGGGCTGCACCGTATTGACAACAATACGGTGCAACCCCTCGTTTCTCCCTGCACTGGCGCTAAATTTACCTGCCTAGCGCCAACACAAGCACCCTTGCACCATATTGCAAGGGTGCCTGTCTTGTGGGAAATGATTGTTTATGTACAGGAAGGAACAAACAAATGGTGATTTATAACTTCTTTGTGTGCTGCTTTTGCAGCACACATAGAAGCTGCAACTCGTCATTTTTAAAATTGTTTATGTGCAGGAGGGACAACTTCCTGCACATAAACAATCATAGATTGCATTTTGCTGTTTCCTTGTGTGCTGCACAATGTAGCACACATAGGAACAGCAAAAACGAGGCAAAATACATAATTTTTCCTGGTTTCTCCTGTTTAAGACCAGGTTTTCCCTGGTCTTAATTTTGACGCTGCCCCAATTTTCGCCACTCTTGGAATATGGGGCAGAGTCAAAATCAATGAGTGTTGCGGCGGAACGCCCACCGCAACACCCATTGCCCACACCTTTCACGCTAAATATAGCATGAAAGGTTGCCTTATTCACAAGGTGGCGTTAAGCCATGTTAAGTAGCTTAACGCCGCCTTGTGAAAAAGGCAAAGCCCTATCGCCACAGGAACGTCGATAAGAGTGACGTTCCTATGGCGATAGGGGCTTGTAAATATGCCCCATTGTTTGGAAAAAAAATCACCGATGGAGTTACACAACAGTTTATATTTTGAAATATCTGAGGAGGGCAAAATACATTTCTGTTGCAATACTTCAAAAGGCAAAAAAAAACATTATTACGATATACATCTTTTAAGTAAAAAATGCCAGCTTTTATCCATTTCAGTTGTATGCGTACACACTATGTCCTAAGAAGTAGTACAGGAAAATCATATCACTAACTACAGGTATGCCTGCCATTAGTTCATTCTGAAGGCATCATTTTGAATTAGGACAAGTAGATTGACCACACATCTATGTTCCCCCTTTTTTTAATAGTATATCATCTGCAGTGGCAACCATTAATTCTTTTCATGGTACAAGGCTGCCTCAGCCAGTTCTAAATCAGCAGTAGTGACCATATTTCGATTATATGGCACTGATACTTTGATAAAGTAAGAAATATTTTCTATGTTAGCACAAACAGGTGAAGGTGTTGACATTACTTGACTCTTCCTTGGAGGTGCACAAACCTGATATTTGCACTCTGTGATTTTTCAACCACTTTTCTGTTTGAACACGGGTTTTATAGTTCTTTGTTTTCATAATTGCAAAATAAATTGTTTATTATGGATAGGTAACATATTGTATCATGTCTATATAGGAGTACTTTGTCCCAGCCATTATCTACTCATCCTGAAGATGGTCTGATGGACTACAGCCGAACAGACCGAAACGTCGACTTCATCTTCTATTCCTCAGAAATCTTGTTATTCTGAAGCACTATGTACTCTCATCCAGAAATTTTTTGCTTTTGATTTAATTGGAATAGATGTTTAGTCATGCACTGTTAGGTTAATTAGATTTGACTTTTTTACATGACTACTTGCTGAGTGTTTTATCCATTTGTACTCCAATTTTAATTTAAATATAAAACAAGATATATTTTTCAAATTACTAGGTTCTCCCGTGTTTTTCATACTTAGATATCAATTTTGTTTGATGTTGTCTAATGACACTTTGGTGTTTGTTCCGGAAGGACTAACCCCTTGATTTATCTGCGACTAACAAAAAGTTTATTGCATATCAAATCTCTTGCAGGCTCCTTTTACCGTCTTTATCCAGGATTGGCAACATCTTGTAGTATGCTATAGTTTCAGTGAAGGGTTATACCAGAACTATGTAATGTATGTATACTTGTAAAGCGCACTGTTACCCCGTTACGTGGCGTCCTGGCGCTGTCTACCGCTGGGGAACCCGTCCTGGCTTTCCCTGTGAGAGGGCACCTACAAGGTGAAGCCAGGCATCCCCGGAGCTGCTAGGGCTGTTGTGGAGATTAAGCAAGCTATTGCCCAGAGTTGCAGTGTGGGGCCCATGGTTAGCGTAGGCACCTAGGCGAGAATTATCGAGTCCGCGGACATTGACCCAAGACCCTGCCGTGTCGGGAATTGAACCCTGGTCCCAGGCCGACCTCTGCTTCAGGGTCTGCCGCTTCTAACCAGTGAGCCACACTTCTCCACAATACTTTTGAGGTATGTGAAATAGGATTTTGAAAAAGAGTGTCATGCTTTTGTAATATTAGTTTTGTAGATTTAAGTATAGTGGACCTTTTTGTTATTCCAAATAAATTTTGATAAAAGTTTATCCACGTCTTTATAAAACTTAAGTGGAAGTTGTGTGAGTATCATAAAAGGGAGGTAAAATATATTTGGAGCAATAACCATGTTAACAGAATCAACTTTCCTTCACCATGATAGATGTAAGGCACACCACTTATAAAATGTGTCTTTAATATGGTTAAGAATGTATTCACCATTGAACGCAATCGATTGTTTTACGGTCTGAGTAAATAGGATACCACAATGTTAAAGATTTCCATTCTGCCATATTATCTCATTGTTGGGGAGCATAGCAGATGTAGATTGAGCATTCAGAGGAAAACATTCTGTTTTATTAGTATTTAATACATAGCCTGAAATCTGAGAGTATTTGTTAATTAAATTTAATAGAGGAGGAATGGAAGAGTCAGGATTACTAATTTAAAGTAGTACATTATCAGCATGTGCTGAGGTTTTTATAGCAACATCATTAATATTAAGACCTTCAATTTCAATCTAGTTTCTAATGGCACTGAGTAATGGCTCAATAGCAAGGAGGAAAAGTAAAGGAGATCCTAGACATTTAGCCTGTATTAAAGATTCTGGCAGACAGAGCAGACTAAAGTGCTGAAATCATGTGAATAAACTGACTACCAAAATTAAATGCATACAAGGTACAAAATAGATACTGCCAATTAATTTAATCAAAACAATTTTCAGCGTCTAATGCAAGGACTCCTGAAGGTAAAGGTAAGGAAGTACCATCATCATTAAAGCTTTATTTCGATATAGAAATATCATAAAAGCATTTTCCAAATTGTTTTTTTTAAAAGAATTAAAAACAACATTTAAAACACAACAAGATAAAAACGTATTACCATCTTCAATAGAATTGAATAATAGTCTTGTGTTATTCACAGAATATCTATGTTTCATGAAACCAGATTATTCAATATGAATAAGACAGTCAAGCACAGAGGCCAACCTGGTTGCAAGAATTTTCGCATACAGCTTACAATCTTGATTACTTAGATTTAGGGCGGTAATTAGAAACAACAGTAGGATCTTTATTAGATTTTGAGAGAACTATAATCGAAGCTTCATTGAAGGACCCCAAAGTTGCTTCTAACGTACTAAAGTGAGTAAATATCTTA
This sequence comes from Lissotriton vulgaris, assembly GCF_964263255.1. Taxonomy (NCBI): domain Eukaryota; kingdom Metazoa; phylum Chordata; class Amphibia; order Caudata; family Salamandridae; genus Lissotriton; species Lissotriton vulgaris. Next base: position 1,126,880,256 of record NC_141693.1, read on the forward strand.
CGTGGATGAGGTGAACATTCTTCATTAAATTCAGCAGGAATACCATCCGACCAGTGAATTTACGCAATGTAAGGGATTTAATGGCGGACTGAACCACTTCTATGGCAATTGGTGCATCCACTTCTTCTTTGACTGATTGAGAAATTTTAAGTAAGCTACACAACTCTAAATAATTATCAATATAAGGAGTATCAGTAGATGGAGGATTACTGTATAAAGCTAAATAATATTTACAAACGTAAGTGATGATATCTTCGTGAGATAGTACAATCTTACCATTTGGATCATGAATTACAGTAATTTGCATCTTTTGTGATGCGAAGATAATTTTCTAAATGTCTTCCAGACCTGCTAGCACTGAAATAAAATTTGGCTTTAGTATTATAAATGTTTATGCCTACCATCTTACTTAGTATGGAGTTTAATTAACTACAGAGTTTTTGTAATTATAGTTTATATTTGATATCACTAGATTCTTACGTTGCTATTTGCTTATCCAAATCTTTTGTTTTCAAGTTAAATGACTTATAATGTGTCATAATGGGTATGGTTACACCTCTGATATATGCCTTAAAAGCATCCCAATGATTTACAGTTGGCATAGAACATTCAGGCTTAAAAGCAAAAAACTCATGAATTGCAGTCAACAGTTTTGGTATATTTTTTTAATTAAGGACAATATTCCTATTCATACGCCACCTACACTGAGATTGGTATGTGGAGTTGAGTTGAAAAACACACGAAATGAGAGCAACCAAACTACCAGAGAATGCGGAACTGGCCTCCTCCCATCTTGACCACTGGCTTCCAAGGGTTGCCAGTAAGGTAGCCCTTTATAAAAATGCCTCAAGCAAGCGGAAATCCCCAACAGCTCCGTGGTTCTCAGAAATCCTCAGAGCTAAGAAACAAGAATGTAGAAGACAGGAGAGATGTTGGAGATCAAACTATAATGCAAGCGAGCTCTCCAACTACAAATCTCTACTATCTGATTACAAACATCTGATTTTTACAGAGAAGCGCTCCTACTATGCCAAGCAAATTGAGGAGGTAAAAAACTACACTAGGGAACATTTTCAGGTAGTGACTGAATTGTCTGCACCCCAGAGAAAAACACAAATGAGCAATCACAAGCTTTTTGTGATTCATTAGCGCAGCAAATTTATGTCACCTTTGACTATATGACACGATCAGAGATACGTGCCTCCGTAAATCTCTGTCCCTCTAATTCTCCGATCTTTACGGAATTCAAACTAGTCATCAACGAAAAGAATATAACTCTTATCCGACAGGTCAAATCGGGCTCTCCTCGTGACCTGCTTACACCCATGATGTTTAAGTAAGCCCCTGAGATTCTTGGCCCTAGTTTAACTGCTATCTTTAATTCCATGTTTACCCAGGGCGTCTTCCCCTCTATCTGAAAAAGGGCATCAACCTTACCCCTCTTGAAAAAATCCAGTCTTGATCCAACTGAACCAAACAATTACGGGCCCATCTCAAGTCTTCCTCTCCCACCCAAACTGGTGGAAAAAGTAATGAATGACCAGTTAACACTCTATCTGCACAAGCACAATTGTCTAGCTGAGACCCAGCTTGGCTTTAGGGCAGAACACAGAACCAAATTGGCCCTAATAAAAGCTACAGACAAAGTCAGAGCAGTTCTGAATGCAGGAGGTGCTGCGGCTCTCATTCTGCTTGACCTGTTGGCAGCATTCAACACAGTCGACCACAATTGGCTACTCAATCGTCTGAATTCTATCGGCATTACGGATAATGCTCTAACACTGGTCTCTTCCTTTTTATCTGGGAGAACACAATGGGTTGCCTTGGGTAGCTATGTCTCCCCTTCCTTTATTCTTCCATGTTGGGTTCCTCAGGCCTCCTCATTGAGCTTGATGGAGCATGATTTTTGTAAATAAAATATGCTCGATGAAATCCACCCAAATGCATGCTTTTTACTAAAATGTGCTGGATTATTAACATTAACTAGAGAATGTACAACGTGAAATGTGCACAAGACACGATAGTTTGATTTTATAATAAGAATAATGCTAACTGAATGTTATTTTGTCTTCCTAACTGCAGAAAAATAAACGACAACAGAATCTGCTTCTATTCTTCGTGAAAGTAGTGTAGGCTTTTAGAAAGTAATTCTCCCTTTTGCTAAAATAAATGTAGGCCTTTAGAAATGTTATGGGATGTGCTTCTGTGCTCTTGTGCTCCTTTGCTCCTGTGCTCCCGTCCCTCAAAATCTTTCAAGTATTTCCTTAGAGTTTCTGTCCTCCAAATTGTTTCAAATACTTCCTTAGAGTGCAGAGTTTAAGCCTATTTCTGAATAAAACTTTAGAATTTTTTCCTATCTAGGCGAGGGTTGTAGAGGATAAATGTAACTATTGCTGGATTTGGTATACAAATGTATCTAGGTTCTTCCTTCTTCCTCTCATGGAAGCTGCACAACTTTTAGACAAAGAGTGTTTAGAAAATAGTAGCAAAGTCACTGTCAGAAGATGGTCGGACCATTGTGAATAACCAATAGAGAGGCTTGCTGATGAGAGAGTAAGCAACATTTTAGCTGAAGTAAGGAAGTAGCGTATTATAAAGATTTCAGTGGCAAAGCCCTTCCTCGTCTCATTCACAAGATTTGTGACCAGTCCTGTGTTCGTGGTATGCTGCATGCTGTGCTGATTCCTGATTCTCTGGCTGGTAGATCCTGCTGTGCCAAAGAGACTCTCCTAAAGAATTTGCACATCATCGGCTGGTGATGCTGCCTGTGCTATACTTTAACGGCTGTGGAGGTAGCTATTCAGACTAATTGCACGCTGTGCATTAGTATTTCATCTTGTAAGTGAATCTTTGTTTCACATGTTTTTTCTCTCTCTTGCTCCTCTATACCTGAATTCTGATGTTTTTGTAAATCTTCTGTGGTGATTATTGTGACTCTATTCTGTATTTTGTGAACTGAATTATTATGACATTCTAAACTTATATTTGTGCTTGACCATTCATATTATGAAATAACAAGAACACTTATTAAAAAAGAATAGTGTTGATCTTCACTACTGAGTTGTTGAGTTATTTGGATATGTTTACAATGACAAGTGTTTAGCCCATTTTTTTCATTATAGGTCCTCGTGGAGAGTTAGCATTCGTCTTTCATTATTTGGTCCCTTTAAGCTCTACCAAAGATTCATCGGAGGACCTTTGATATTGCTAATTGTGTGACAATGACTTATGGGCTTGTCATTACAGTTACTATTCTGTTAAGATATAGTGGTTGGTGTGGATAGGTAATCTGACAAAAATCCCCCAATGATTCCACTGCATCAAGCCTCACTCTCTTTAATATCTATGTGTCAGAACTAGCAGCACTTATCATATCCTTCGACATGGCACTAACATCATATGCAGACGACACACAAATTGTCTTGTCTATTTTTTAAAAACAGTGTGCCACCTGTCCAAAGATTTAGGTAGTGCATGCTGGCTGTAACCTGTTGGATGAGCTCACACTGCTTCACGTTGAACTCAGGAAAAACTGCGATAGTCCTCTTTGGCAACTTTCCCCCAAGCTGGTCACAGATTTGGTGACTCAATGAATTGGGAACAGCACATATCCCAAGGCTAAGAATTTGGGTGTGATCATAGAAAAGAAACTTAACTTTGAGGCACAAGCCAATGCCGTCTCTTTATCAAGCTTTTTCTTTCTTAAGGTGATTAAGAAAATCTTACCTTCTATACCAGTAGACAGCAAAAAAACCCTGGTCACATTGTTAGTCCTTGCCAAACTGGGCTACTGCAATGGGCTCTACCTTGGCATGCCAGAGAAGCAGCTATGTAAGCTGCAAATGATTCAGAATGCTGCTGCCAGGCTTCCCCTAGTGATTCCCAAGTTTCAATCGGTTGGAAAGCCTCTTCAGAAATTGCACTGGCTCCCTGTCAGGAACCACATAATTTTTTAGTGCCCTCTCACATACAGGGCACTTCATGGTACTGGTTTTCAGGTCTTGAGATGGTCGTTACACTGGTATGTCCTAAACAGACAGCTCCGCTCGGAAGGAGCAAAACTGATACCCCCTCCCAGATTCCATAAAGCTAAATGGGGGATAGGAGTTTCATAGTAGGGGCTACGAAGCTCTGAAATAGCCTCCCTATCACCATTAGAACTCTTCACTCTCTGACAGTCTTCAGGAATGCCCTTAAAGCCTGACTGTTTAACAAATAGAGGTCCTCGCTCATTTTGGAATATTAGCACCAAGTCACCATCTGGTATTCGCGCCTGATAAATTTAATTTAATAACATAACATGATTGGAAATATCCATGTTATGAATAATAGGGTCAAAAATTGATTGAATTAAATAACGGGATACTAAGAATCAATCTATTCAAGAATAGGAATTATGAGGGGAAAAAAGCTTCCATTTTTTATCTCAAATGTAGTTGATTTTTTTAGTTCAGAAAGCTTTTATTAATACAAATAAAGACAAGGTACAATAATTCATCCATGGTCATTAAGAAAAGTGCAAAAGATATACTAAATATGAAATATAAAGGAGAGGTGAAAACTTAATGTAGCAAACGGATAGAAAAGTATAATCCAAAGTTAAGAGCAGTTAAAGAATTATGTACTATAACAAATTAGCTTTTTAGGTTTTATAAGAATTAAAAAGAAAAGAGGAAAAACAAAAGAAGAGGGAAATAAAAAACTAAAATAAACATCCTAACCAAGTATAGAACATTAAAAAAATGCAGTATTTAACAATTATACAATAGCAAATAACAAGGTAATTGCAATCAAATATAACCATTATGGACAAATGTCTAACATTATACTCATGGCGGTTGAAAAACAAAAGTGCTGTCTTTATTGCGTAGATCAGAAGAAGATAAATAATTGGTAAGTGGGGACCAGAAGGTTTCTTTTCAGAAAAATTGCTGAGAGGTGGTAGCAGAAGCTCTATCGAGCCTATGGTGTGACCAAAAATGTAGTATTTTTAAAAAAGGATTTGAGAGTAAAAAAAACTTTGTGAGGACGATATTTGGTTAAAGATATTGAACAAAGGGTAATGAATTAGATTAAAATCACCTCCAATAATAAATGGAACATTGACCAATTTAATCATTTCAAATGTAAAAAGAGACCAGAAATTAGGATCATCATTTGTTGGACCATAAACATTAATTAAGTATACAACAGTATTATCAATCTTAACTTTAACTATAAGGAAACGATCATCAGCATCAGAAAATTTGTTTAATAATTGAAACTGTAACTTTTTTGCAAAGAGAATAGCAACTCAATTTTTTTGTTGACTGCAAGAGAAAAGACAACATTACCAACCCATTTTTATTCAAGTAAGTTAAAATTGTATCATCTATATGAGCCTCCTGGAGTAAACAAGTAACAGCTTTCTGTCTCGCAAGTAATCTAAAACTTTAACACACTTAACAGGGTGTAGTAACTCTTTAACATTAAGAGGAAAAATGTTAATTCTATTAACATTATCCATTTTTGTAACAGAGAAAGAACAGTAAGAAATTACAAAAGAGGAAATTGTGAGAGTAAAAGGTAGCTCTTAGAATTGAATGAAGAAGGAAAAAGGAAAAACAAAGACGGACACAAAAAAGACGATATAGAAACATAAATACCGCTGTGCCGCTCGAGAGAGACTCTGTGTTTGGGATTCCACCTGCACGCTACAGGAGTAGCTTGGAGCTCCTACCTTGCCCTGGTCTTGTGGGCGAATAGACTCTTGTCCCTGGAGGTTCTGGCCGCAGAGGAGGTGAGAGGTACGGGGAGCGGGACTGCGAGGACCAGCATTCCTGCACAACATCGCCAGCTGGATCCTCTTCCCGCCCGCGCCGCGCCCCCTCCCAGTGCCACGCCCCCCGCCTGAGCGTACTTCACCTCTCGCGGCCCCCGCTTCGCGGGCGCCGCTCGAGAGAGACTCTGTGTTTGGGATTCCACCTGCACGCTACAGGAGTAGCTTGGAGCTCCTACCTTGCCCTGGTCTTGTGGGCGAATAGACTCTTGTCCCTGGAGGTTCTGGCCGCAGAGGAGGTAAGAGGCACGGCGAGTGGGACTGCGAGGACCAGCATTCCTGCACAACATCGCCAGCTGGTTCCTCTTCCCGCCCGCGCCGCGCCCCCTCCCAGTGCCACGCCCCCCTGTCATTCATAAGAGCCCCTGGATACGCGCTTCGCGGGACGCGCGCGGGGCGGAGAACGGGGCGAAGACCGGGCAAAGAGCGGGCCGTTTTAGGCCGTTAGAGGCCGGCAGAGACCGGACCGGGCCTCCCCTCTAATGTCGTGCCTGTCCCAAGTCTCCTCCCTTTCATATCTCTAGTCAGCGGCCCTGACTGTTCCCTTCGCCATGGCTACTAGAGTATCCAGGAGCAAGGCTGCTCAACAGTGCTCTAGTACACTGGAAAAATTCTTTCCCAAAGCCAGTGCTGCGGTCAACAAAGGTCACAAAGTGCCAGACACTCTCCCTGAGGTGAACACAGAAAATGTGTCAGTGGGCCCCTCGGATTCCTCTTCAATTGATGTTAGTACTCCAATACCCCTTGACGCTACCCACTTATCACTCATGGATAGTATTGACCAGACAATTGAGTCAGTCCTCCAACAACTCAGGACCCCGTCAAACCTACAGAGGGATAGTGAGTCCTTGCGTCTCTCCGGGGTGGTGGAGACCACTCCCTATGTGAACTGTGCGGAAATGACTAAGTCGCAGGATGGGGGCCAAGTTGTAGTACTAACGGAATCCGTAGGCAGCAGAGCGGACCATCCTCCGAAAAGGAAAAGGTCAAGGAAGCTAAGAGGGGCAAAAAGGGCCAAAGTGGACAGAACCAATCAAACACTGGATGTCAGTACAGACATTTCGGCTTCTCCCGAGGTCACTTCTTCGGGAATTGGGTCTGATCAATCAGGCTCGACATTAGTCACCGCTGTACCAGGGTGCTCTGGGACGTTTATATTTGGTGGAACCCCTCCTAATATTGCAGATGCCCTAATTAGTTCACTTACGGACATCCTTAAGAACCTATTGAAACCCTTGTCTGCAAAACTGGACTCTATAGATGCTAGACTCATGGCTCTAGAAACCTCACACAACAGAAATAGTCCTAGTAGGGGGTTGGGTCCAAGTGCACAGACGGCTCCCCGGGAATCAGTGGGGAATAGACCTCCTACTGCTGAAACAAGCACACAGGCCCAGACTGGGGCACAACACAGCACTACAGGTAGCCATGTCCCCCTACTGCCCTCTTCACAAACGTCTAGGCCCCCTGTCCCCGCACCTAGAAGATCCAAGCAACCCACACCACCCCAACCAACGAGTGAGGGGTGTGCTACTAATGGACAAACTGGTCGCCCCATTAGTCCTAACACTAGGCGTAGGGCGGTCAATCTGCCCCCTGAGGCAGTGCCATATACAGCGATTATGGTGGGAGTTCCTGAGCTCACTGGTGACACTAGAGAGCCACTGGACTCACTCCGTAATAAGGTAATTAGCTGGCTCAACATCAACAGGCCCCTCCCTCCCAATATCAAAGGAGATGTGTTGATGGTTAGAAGGATCCCATGGATTGGAGTTACCCCCAAGAACAGGGCGGGGGACTGTATCCTAGTCAGCTTTAAAAGCCCACTGGTTGCCCCTTATATTTGCAACTGGCTGGTAAGGCCTGACAAGTCCAACATCGAATTAGTGTCCCTCTCACACTTCTACCCAAATGTTTGTAATCTAGTTGTGGGGAGGGAACAGAGCTGGACTAGAGTGGGCTTTGCAGTAGATGGTTCACGGTACAGACCCAAGCATAACACACTTTCCGCTCATGGCAATTTCTTCCATCAGAATAGATTCTCCTGCCTGGACCAAGTAGATTGACCACAAAGGGGAGACATACTACAACATCCAGAAAAATCTGCCTTTGGGTTTCCAGACAGGGGGGAAGGTATATCTGTTCCCGCAACTGATAAAAGGATCCAGGTCATTCCCAATGAGGGGGGGTCCTCCTTGGGAAGCATCCCAGTTCAAGCTGAGGAATCATCAAGCACACTGCCGGTTCTATAATGCAATCAGTGGAGCTTGCTGTATTACCCACCCCGCCGCCCACCATAACTGGTTTGGGTGTCCCGGACAATCCTACACATGACATCCCGCCCGTCTCAAGTGAAGCAGGCTTGCAACCTCAAGGTCCAGGGTTGAGTATTCTCTCCTGGAATGTGGCAGGCATTACAAGTAAGGTGGGCACCCCGGAGTGGGATCTCCTGTTAAATGAAAGTGATATCCTCCTTTTCCAGGAGACGTGGGCAAGGGAACCACAGTCTAGGAGGGGGTTTGATATCTCTGAAATCCCGGCAAAGTGGAATGGGAGGGGGAGACCTTCGGGTGGTCTAGCAATCTGGGTGGCGAGCCACATTGGGTGCCAGGTGGAAAGGATGGATACATTCTCACAGGACATTCAGTGTGTGTTCCTCAGATGGCCCGGCAGAAGAACATGGGCCATTGTTAACGTCTACTCACGACCAGTCGCTGTGGGCAATGAATCCCCCACCCTAGTTGAACTCTCATCTTTTCTAGGACAATTGCCAGGTGACCTGAAAATAGTGATGGGAGGGGACTTCAACTGCCACTTCGAACCCCTGGAGGGCCTAATGGAGAGTGCCTTTACTGCCGAGGATGATCACTGGGGAGTTCCACCTACCTCCTCACCTCACCCCAAAGCTTGGTCTCCGTTGGCAGTACAACTTACATCCCTCACCTTGAACTTTGCACTGAGGGCGTGCAATGGACGCACCCCTTCTGACACTCCTTCGATGTGCACATTCAACAAAAAGGGCCATGAGTCAAGGCTGGACTACATATTCATAGACATCTCCATGTGGTCTAAAGTTCAAGATTTCAGAGTGGTTCCAAGGACAGATAGTGGCCACAATTCCCTTTTGCTGGAGATCCAGCATCCAGCCCCTGTAGTAGGGCCGTCAACCACTGACTCCGGAGACGACTAGGGGGACATACTCCTCACTACAAGCAGGCGTCGGGTGAAATGGGGGAAGCTGGTTGACAAAGAAGATGCTATAAACAAGTTATATGGCTTAGCACTCCCCAGGTTCCAGGAGGTGGATGCTCTCATTAACCAACTAAGACCCCCCGATTACAATGAGAGACTATCTGGAATTCACCAGGCCTTAGTGAGGGACCTTGCAGATGTCTTCAACCCGGTGGTACACCCAAGAAGGAAAAAGCCTCGTACCCCGACTTGGTACACCTCTACCTGCAGGAAAACTAAATCTGAGTTACTTTCCGCCATCAAAGAGGGTAGTGACAAGGCGAGGGTTGTAGCCCTTAGGAGGGAGTATAAGTTAGCACTGGCCAATGCAAGGGCAGAGTGGGATTGGAACCATTGGCACGAACTTACTGAAGCCCTTAAATCCAAAGATTCTAGAAAATTCTGGGCCCTGGTAAATAACGGAACAGGGGATCTCATATCCGCAGTGGAACCCAATATTGCCCCCTCTGTTTGGGAGGCCCACTTCGGAGCACTATATCAAGAAACCACTCTATGGCCCGAAGGGATAGAGGTGGAGTCCCCCTGTCCTCTGGACATGGCCCTGGAATTCTCCCTAGGTGAGGTGAAGATAGCATTGGAGCGCTTAGCGCTGGGGAAGGCACCGGGGTTGGACAAGCTACCCGGTGATCTTTTCAGACACCATCCTGACATCTGGGGCCCATACCTTCTTATCCTTTTTAATGCTATATTAGGAGGTATGGCGGTCCCTTCCTCTTGGTTAGGGGCTGAAATAGTGCCGATCTACAAGAAAGGGTCCCCTCTGAGTCCGGCCAACTATAGGCCAATTAGCCTTATAGATGTCCCCCAAAAGCTTTTTGCGCGTCTTATTCTGAACCATCTATTAGACTGGGTAGAGGATAATGACATCATGAGTCCCTTGCAGGCTGGCTTCAGGAAAAACACGTCAACCATGGACCAGATCTTCCGGCTCGTCCTCCTTTACTGGAAGACGGTGAGGATCGAGGGGGGAAGATTGTACATGGTCTTCGTGGATCTGAGGTCAGCCTTTGACCTAGTCCCGCGCAGGCACAAAATGTAAACATCCCTAATGTTAACCTATTCTCTGCAAAACAGCAATCAACACAACTTTAGACACAAAAACATATTTCTCATGAATCAAAAGGAAATAAAAGACACAACTTCAAATAATGTGGGACGCAAGCAGTCTTTCCCAAGAAGAGCTCCTGCACACAGAGCTTCCTCCTTCTACTTTGCAAGGCAGACCTCTTGAAAAGAAAAGAAAACATCATTCACTTTCTTGCCAATTCACTGCATACAACTTCTTCTCATTCCATACAAAAACCAAAGTACCATATCACCACCACACAATGGGCACGTCAACGTCCTGTTAAAAAGAAGATCTATTAAATAACTACATCAGAACACCAGAATATACTGTAAAGCAGAGTATCCATTAAACAGCAGTACATCAACACACTGGGAGGACAAACACAGTAGTTCAACCAGGGTGGGATTATCCCCAGTCAGTGTCCATAATAAGACTGCAACTTCCCATTTAGTTAGCAAGGAATCTGACATTCTTTGGCAGAAAGCAAGGTGAATCTTATGTTAATTCTTTAAAAGTATCTTCTGTCAATCAGTCTGTGACTGTCACAATATTTTCCAACATGTACCCAAGCAAAATCACCTCTGAAACCATAAGATCTCTGGTAAAAAAGAGCCTCAAAATGACAAATATAAGGGTCTTGTGAGTAATGTACTATCATATTAGCAACAATTTGGTGGAGAGTGGAATAAAAGGGTCTCTAAAGGAAATTAAAGCTGATTCATACTTCACTGCCTCCCGACTAAGAGGTTGTTCATTATTCTTAAAACAGTTTGGACTGCAAACCATACTTAGGTCTGATCTCTGATATACATGTGAAAGGAATCTGTTGGCAAGATATAGAATGGGTAAAGCACACTATATGTTGTTTTTTTCCAAACGAGTGAGCCTCTGCTGATTCCACAACCATGTGTTCATGTTTAAGCATTTGGATCCAAACTATGACGCTCCATGTTTTTGCGAGCTATATAGACTTGCAAATACCAAATCGCTAGTGCCACTTCTTAAATGATAGAATTTACAAGATGTTGACCAGCTTTTTTATATCTTTGAATGCTATCCACTCCTTTGACATTCAATGATTAGCTTAAGCGAATCAAATTTTCTTCTTTATTGGGATGTTTATCATTGAAGAATTTTTTACATTTTACTTTGATTCAGTATGCATCACAACCCTAAAGGAGAGAAGAAACTAGTTGACAGGATCTTGTGGAAGTAGGTCTCTCACAAATAAAGTTCCAGACTTGAGTAGTTGAAGTGAGAGAGCTTTATTCAAGTAAGTAACAGCTTTGAGACCCCATCCATCAGCTGGTCAGCGGTAACTGCCTTCTAAGTGTCAAAACAGTGCTAGGCAACCTTCACCACATTCCAGAACCAGGAATCTGTGGTTTACAAAGAAGGTGCAGAATATCACATCACCTTCCCCTTCATAAACAAACATGAGAATATATATATATATATATATATATATATATATATATATATATATATATATATATATATATATATATATATATATATATGTATATATATATATACTAAAAAGATAGAGAAAGACATTGAATGAACAAGTTGTAAATAATGAAAATAACACATAACTACATTAAGAAGCATAATCCTGAAAACGAAGAGGAACACACTTGAAAAAAGTGGTCTTGAACACCTCTCAGGTACCTCTGCTTCCTGTCCCAGCAACCGTGAAGAGGAACTAGCAGCAAGACTTGCGCAATATTTTGCCACTCTGCCCAAATTCCAAATCCTGTGATCACTTGTTTTTATGGCATTTTTAAACTCCTTGATGACCTGAACTGACTGACTGACTGAATTTTGACACACCAGAAGTTTTCGTTGGTAACTTGATCTTGACCCAGTCAGTAACTTCAATTATAGTACTCTTCACAGCTTTTCTCATATAACAAATTTTCCTTTCATCCATCCTTCTTTTCTCTCTTTCCTTCCAACCATCCGTGCTACCCACCTTTTCATCAACCAATGCTCTCTTTGCAGAAACCCAAGAGGGAGCCACTTCCACATTTGCCATTCTACCTTTAAACAGCCGAAAGGGAGCCACACCTGCTGGATGTGGTCTCAAAGCAAGTTACTTGCTTGAATAAAGCTCTCTCACTTCAACTACTCAAGTCTGGAACTTTATTTGTGAGAGACCTGCTTCCACATTTTGCAGACGATCTACCCAGGCAGATCACGAGACCTCAACAGCCTATCCTTAAATGAAGACAGCTCTACAAGTCTCCCCTGACAACGACTGTCTCGCCTAACTGCTGGTGTGCTGATCTCCATTTTCTACATCGCCTGGAAAAGAGGGGAAGGTTCCTGTGCTTTTCCATCATCCTGCTGCAGTTCTTTATCATTCCAGCATCATCCAAACTTTGCCTCCTCCAGGTCTATGCTCAAGAAGGACTTTGTGAGTTGAGCGTACCCTGGAGGCAAGTTTTGCAGTCCTTGTAAGCCGCACATTCGAGGTATGTGCGCTGCGCTTTGTTTGTTTTAGCGTGTTGGTCTGCTCCCTGCTTTGCCTAACTTTAGAGCGGCATTTGCCTGATCCTGATGTCATTGCGGGAAGACACTGCGGACATTTTAGGATTTTAAATCCTGCCCGACTTCATGTGTGGCGTAATACAAGTTGCCTGGCCCGATGTCAACGCGTAGTTACGCGACTGCCATCTTCTGTTGGGCTACCGGTATTGTTATTCAAGTAAGTAACAGCTTTGAGACACCATCCAGCAGCTGGTTAGCGGTAACTGCCTTCTCAGTTTCAAAACAGTGCTAGGCAACCTTCACCACATTCCAAAACCAGGAATCTGTGGTTTACAAAGAAGGTGCAGAATATCACAGATCACTAATGCTAATCTGCCAATTCTCCTCACTGAGGAGGCTAATGAGCTAGGCCTCCCAGAATATTTTGCCACAGTCAACACAATCTTCCCAAAGGGAAGATGGGGATTGGGAAAAGAAAGAGGGAAACAAAATGGAAACATATATATGTTCTTTCTGTAAACACCAGCCTTGTGCGTATGTTAGGGTGGACTTTGCTTGCTATGTCTCCCTGGTAGGTCTGGTAATATTTATGTAAGAGAGAAAGAAAGTAAAACATATCATAAAGACTTCATCAAGCCTCACTATCACACCCCCATTAAGAAGGTGACTCTTGAAAGTCTTACCTGATGCTCCCGTGAACATAACCATTAATGACCCAGAGAGTACCTGGAGACCTCTCCAAGCTCAGAAGCACCTGAATGGCAGATGACCGTTTCAACAGTAAGACAAGGGAGAGGAAGGATGTATAGAAGGCGCTGAACACACAGATGGAAGTGGGCAGAGCAACCCTAAAGTGCAAGGAACCGAATTGTGAACAAACTAAACACAAGCAGGAACCTTGCAACCAAGAAGGTTCTGAGGCAACATGATTCTCTCTACCAGTTGTTTTTTTTAAAATTTGTTTTATTAAACTTTTAGGTACAACAACAAAGAAGTACACATCTTCAGTATAGCATGTTGTTCAATACTTATGCATTACAATTCTTGTAAATGCAGACATAATTGATAACTTGGAATCTAGTTCCCAATGGCTTAGAAGCCTGCTAGATTCCTCTCCCATCCTGCGCTCATGATAAAGGAACTGTTCCTCAGCTCCTACATAGACGTACCCTATGCACACACTCAATATTTTAGTGACCGTAGGTTAAAGTAAACAACATTTATGATAGTAATAACAAGCAGAGAAACAATTGGTATGAAACAGATAGGAAATGAATGGTATGACAAGGGAAGATCCTTATGTCCTTTTAATTTTCAAGGCTTAACAACAGCCAGCCGACACGTGTTTCATCGCTTCTCGCGAATCTTCAGGGCTCTAGGTAGCTGTGTTTGAGCCAAAAGGTCGCTCTGCCGGTGATACTTCCGACCCGGTGGGGCCCAAAACCATCTTGTATTCAATTGACGATAAGAGAACGTGGTGGTGTCCACTACCAGGAACACGGTGACCCGGGAACAGCGTTTCGTCAATCCACTTACTACAGGCGTATTCATATCACATAGGCGCAGAGCTACCTCTGTTGCCTTGAAGCTACACGACCACATCGGATCTATATACCATTGGCTTACTTCAAACACGAACATCTGTCCCGGGTCTCATTTATAAGCGCATTTCGCTTCGAGTCCACGTTCTCTTATCTCTTATCGACAAGTTTCATACCAATTGTTTCTCTGCTTGTTATTACTATCATAAATGTTGTTTACTAAAATATTGAGTGTGTGCATAGGGTACGTCTATGTAGTAATTGTGAGGTCCTGTTGGCTTGCTGACATTACCATTGGGTGGTTACAAGGTTTTCCACTCACCCAGTTGCACCATGAACTACTGTTCATTAGTGCTTCCATACAGGCAGTGCGCCCACTGTTAGATTGACATAAAAAAAACATTCCTTCTTTTGCTCTGTTCCTCAGCTCCACCCATGACATTTCACACGCACAAGTGCTCCGCAGACGGGTGTGTACCAATATTAAATCTCGGATAGGCTCCCATCTACAACTGGTAAGCTGTCTGTTTCCTTCCTCACATGGTTCCCGTGTTTCCCAACCTGCCACCAGCAGTGGGTTAGTCTAAAGATACATTTGTAGGGGATACCATATATCCTTTGGTGTAGATGTGAGTGGGGGAGTAGTTCAACATAAGCCAGTGACTGCTCCTGCCAAAATATGAGATCCTGGAGCCAGTCCTTGAATTTAGGGTCCCTTCCACTACCCATCTGCAGGTCACCTTTCGTTTAGCTAACAGTAGCCCCAGCGCTGTGTTTTTTCAGTAGAAAATCTCAATCTCCTCCGGTTAGCCCAGCAGCACTGTTATGTTATGTTATGTTATTTATTTATTTCTATAGCGCACGGCTACTCAAAAAGAGTGTCCCGGCGCTTTATTGGAGAAAGAGACAAAACTGCAATAAACTAACATAACACCAGATAAAGGACTAAAAGAAGTGTGGGCCAGAGATTCACGGAAGACCGACTACTGAGTGAACAGCCACGTTTTAAGGCTGTGATCAGAGATGCAGGCAGGGGAGATCCTATCATTTGCCCCAGCACTCCAAACATGTGCTGCCAGTACTATCGAGTGGATGCACACTCCCAGGCCAAGTGCAGAAAATCTGCGCCCTCTCTCCAACAACGGTGACATTTATAACTCTCCCATATCTGAAACTTGTGCATCTTAACTGGCCCCACTCACCACTGCCCTGCACGGACCCAGTCACTGATTGGGCACCGCTGCTCGATGTCACGGGCCTCCCAGAGTGCTGGTCACCTGCGACAGCCGTATTCAGCTGCAGCCACCTTAGGCACACATTCACTGCGGCCTTGCGGCATCACTTCAGGCAGCTCTTGCAGTCGTGGGGATGGCAGAGCAGCCAGCACGGGGGTTCCGAAGTCCCACAGTCCTTAGGGCAAAGCGACCAACATTTGGGTCGGTCGCAGTGTGTCACTGTAAAGGAGTATGTTGTTTATTCGTCCCTTCACCCCCTCTCCATAGAGCAGTGTTGATACTTTCTTTGTTTGATAATATAAGATAATGCACCTGTGAAAATAGCATTATGAATCGAGTTTCATAATTAGCTTCTTTTGTTTTTTTCTTAAAACCTTTATTGCAGCATTCATAAGGTACAAGTATGGGCCTACAACCACGGGGGCCGGCCGCTAAACAGAAGTGAAATCAGAGTAATCAGAATTTAACACAGCTCCTCAGACGACACCCCTGAGGTACGGCAGCGATTCAGAATGGATCTTGTACTAGAACACATTGATACATTACAGGAGATAATAAAGGTTTTGTTTTATATTATTTAAATGAGCGGATCAGGTGCCGTACAATATGAACAATAGGACACAGGGGACAGGCCAAGAAATCAGGATATGCAGATGAAAGAGCCAATCATGGGACTCTGGAGTTAAGACTTACGATTCAGAGAACACAGCAGTGCAATATACATTTCCGTGGACGCCAGTACTCAGGGCCTGCCTACCCAAGGTTCGACTGAGCGTAAATCAAGGGCACTATATACCAGAGCTCGATGAGTCAAAATAAAGCACAAACCATACTGATCCAAAGGAATAAAGGGAAGGGAGAAAAGAAAGGCCATAGAAAAAAAAAGGCAAAATAAAAAAAAAAACTCCAACCCCCCACCCTGCACCCCTGCCGATGGCTATAGCCTAACCCCACTAGCAGCGTGCCTGTCGCCCACTAACCTAAACCCTAAAAGAAGGAAGAGAAGAAAAAGAGTGGAGGAGGGCATAATTATACGATGTTTCCGACCCCATAGTCCCCCTGCCCAACACAGATCCCCCCTGTCGCAAAGGACGGATGAAGAGCTACTCCTACAAAGGACCACAGGGGGTACCGTGATATTCCGCCCAGCCTCATTAATCAAACAATTGCAATTCAGGCGCCGACAACAGTAGGTTCACATCATCCCAATGCAATGAATTTAACCCTGACCCCTCCTAACCAGCACACGCACCCTCCCTAGTGAGACCCATGAGCACACATACAAGTCATAGATGAGACAGAAGCCATCAAAAGTCAAGCCATTACCACTTGTAGCTGATAATTCTACCAAAAGTTCAAGCACTGAAAGTGTCCTTCCCCGGGCTGGACCGTCTCGATTTTTCTCGCCCCAGGATCGTAAAATCTCAGATTGAGAAAGGGACCACCACACGATGAGGGGAGAGTCTACGGCACAGGTCCCCGGGGGGGGGGGGGAAGCCACACGATGCTTCCAGAGTCAATGACGATGTAGGGTACAGTGACACACTCACTGCCTCTGGGTTACAATCTTACAGAGCGCCATCCGTTGGTTCTGATATTCGCCTTTCTACTCGCTCCCTCACGGGGTCTTCACACAAAGGCAAAATGGCCGCCGCTTGAACGGCTGTAGATTGCTGATTCAACCGTAGCCCGGGTCCGGGACCTCGAGCAGAATCCCAGTTAGGCATGCATCAATTTTAGTCAAGGACACTTCCATCTGCGAGTAAAACGCCCAAAGTTCCGACAGTATCGATCTTAACGTTAGCCCTGATGCCGTTTGATCCATGTTATCAAGTTCAGTACCAGTCTCGATCAGCTCCCCGGGTGAAACTGGCATTTCCAGGACGGGAAAACAGGATCACGAGAGGGCAGGCATAAACGGTGACCCGCCGTTATCCAGCGCCGCGGTAACCCGACGGAACACCGCAGGCCGGGGTCCTGACCCGCCGAGACCCCGGAGAAATCTATGCTGGGTCCGCGGGACGGGGATCCCCGCCCTCAGTCAGCAAGCAGGTCACCTCTCTCCCGGTACTGGGATAGGAAAACAATCGCCACCAAATTCGGGCATAGATGAAGTTTCCACTGCGTTCGACCGGACCCTGCCAAGGTCTCCAGCCGATGTTGTTGCACTGCAGCCCGGCCTTGCGGATACTCGAGGCCCCGGCTTCACCGTCGGAGCAGGCCACAATCTTCAACACAGTGTAAATTTGTTAAATCAGCAGATAAAAACGTCGGGATTTCGCCATCGGAGTGAGGAACACTTCATACAAACAGAGGCTGGGCGTAAAGTCAGGATATTGTACAGGATCTTGCGGCGGAGAACGGCGATCAGGGGAGCCGGGATCCTAAGCAGCCATATTGTTTGCCGTCGTAGCTCCTCCCCCCATAATTAGCTTCTTGAGTCAAGAATAAAATGTAAACCATGAAGATTTAATAAGAATAGTTGAAAAGCATTAGAGAAGGAAAAAAATAATAGTCAATCAGATTGAATAGGGGATTAGCATAAGGCTCAGTAGTAAGGACATGAATGACATGAGTTTTAGAAAAAGGTGCTTGCAAGGGAATTATATTTTATTTAAATTCTTAAACAGGAGGTTGGTCTACGAAAATTTAGTACCACCTTAATTAATTTTAAACCTGTTTGTGTCTAAATAAGAACTTGCAATTTACAAAAGAGGTAATTGCTCATAATAACAATAATCAATATAGAAAGTGGAAATCACTCAAAATAGAACAAGCTACACGGGAAGTAGTAATCAATATGCATGAGTGATTACCTCTTTTGTAAATTGCAAGTTCTTATTTAGACACAAACAGGCTTAAAATTAATTAAGGTGGTACTAAATTTTCGTAGACCAACCTCCTGTTTAAGAATTTAAATAAAATACAATTCCCTTGCAAGCACCTTTTTCTAAAACATATTTCAGCCCAAGCTCGCAAGAGTTTATTGGGTCACCCACTTTATTTTAAATGAATGACATGAAGCCACAACAATAATATTCGAAGTCCAAAGAGTGAGGCAATCCAACAAAGGTTTCAGTCTCCAAAATTGGGAAGTCAGAAGACAGACTCACCTCCAAAGGTTCTACTTTACATAGATATTTTCACCATAGAAATCAATAGAAATTGAACTGTCAGTATAGGGTGAGCAAATGTAGTAGTGAACTGACAAATCAGAATACAGAATCATACAATGCACCTAATATCACCACTCTAGAACTAGCCACTTAATGGATATTAATAGGTTTTATTTTAACCCAATATTATCAGACGTAGCAGCACAAATCTAGTTACACAAACAATGAATTCTTATTAACCCTGGGCGGGTGACTCTGCTCCATCAACTGAATTTGCAAATTTGTGCCTACTCCGCGCTCCATTCCAAACACGGAGTTTAGGCAAAAACTCCCCTCCATGGCAGAGCGGAGTTAGCCAGCCCCTCCAACCTCCCAAATCAATCAAAAATAAAAAAGAAGACACTTACTTGCATGGCTGCCTCCTCCACTGCTCTCCTTCCTGCTCCTCGCCATCCTTGCCATCCTCCATCTCCTATGAAAAAACACTGTGTTGTGCCTCCTGCACGTGGCGCCCAACGTAGTGTTTTTTCATAGGATAAGGACGGCAAGTACGGCAAGGAGTAGGAAGGAGAGTGGCCAGGCAGAGGAGGAGGCAGCCACGCAGGTAAGTGCATTCTTTTTTATTATTTTATTAATATGGGAGGGGGGAGGGAGCGTAGCACATTTCCACAGAGTTTTTTTTCAAACTCCATGGAAAAAAAACGTAGAGGCACTACACCTGCTACGCCCACCCTTAATTCTAATATGCAATGACACAAATGAGAAAAACCGAGAATGTAACGAAAGGCTTTCTCTGTGGTTCTTCAAGAACAGCATGTAAATACAGAGCAGCAGTGCACATTTTTTAATGTTTGGTGTCAGACAAATTAATAATATAAAAAATCACATAATGGCTGGGCTAGAACCCAAGATGGAAGTCAGGCCTAGTTCAGGCATAGTTTAGCTAAGCACAAGAAAATACAGTTCTGTGTAGTGTAGTGTTTTTGTATTTACATGTACGTAATGTTTAGCACAATTTTATTAAATGGAAAGCATCACCGTCAGCAGTATTTCAAACCTTTCAAACATCCAGTTTGAGCGACTGCTTCTGCAGTCTTTGAGCTGTCTGAAAATGTATGAAGTTATGTATTTCTACAGCCACTTAGAATCCTAATAGTGTGCATATTTCTGCTTGTTATATATACATCTCTGTGTTGAATGGTTATGATTTTTATAACCAAAATAAACTTTTGTTTGATTAATTAGATTTTCTCTCCTAAATCATATTCATGCACCTAATGTGGAATTTTACAACTACTCCATAGATACCCAACTGACCATTTATGACCGGTGGTTCTTGCTCCCTTTTAGGAAAATATTACATAGTTCTATACTATTGAATTTGTATGTCTAAAGGATTCCTTGCTTAGTGATGATTTTGACCCGCTTGTATACATAAATTGAAACATAAGTTCCTCATTAATGTCTGCCATTGCTCATATTTAGCAGTATTATGTAAAATGATGTGTCTTTGGTGTGTCACATGTATAATGTGTGTACCATTTTTTTTTTACTCATGCAAATATATCTTCTCAATTTGTGGCCTGATGCCCAGTGTGACAGGTAGCAAGCACATTTTTCACTTTTTCAGATGAAAACAATGTATAAAGTCCCTGGGATTTAGTTGCTCTGGATGACCTTTTTGATTCCAGGGGACACAGTGCTGGTCAACTGAGCACACTGCCCATGAATTTTGAACACTGACTCTTTGATGGCAGCACTTACAATTGCAGAGCTAAGGAGAAGAACAAGATATTTGAAGAATTACAACAATATAATCTATCTGTAAGGTGACATTTGACAAGAGACAGCAAGCACTCTAGGATGCCATGGCCACTAGTGGACAAAAAGAGTACAATGCTTGTCTCAGTGCAGATCTGGATTAAATGCAAACTTAGTAATCAATGACAGAAGAGTAAGTAAGGAGATAGAGAGAGGAGAAGGGTGAGCGGAGAAGAGAGAAAAGGGCGAAATAGGGAGATATGTAACCTAAAACACTTCTTAAAACAATGTAATAAGATATTGCTAATGCTGAAACTTTGGAAAAGAAGAAATATCATTAGGCAGCAGCACAAGTTAAAAGCAATGTAATACAACTGAAAATTACTCTGCTGACATGCTTGCAAATGAAGTATCTGGTGAGTGGTTCCCCCAATGTTTCTCGCTTGGCAAGTAGATATGTAGAATTAAGAATAGAGTGACCTAGTCTATGGCTATAACATATAAAGTTCCAACACTGTTGAAGAGTAATAGTCTTTGTAGATTTCCAACTAACAGTACAACCTATAAACCAAGCACAGTTAAGAGGTCTACTAACTTGCCATACACTTTATTAGGGGGGCAGGAATTTCTCAGGCCACCCAGAAACTATAGAGAAGGGAGTGTGAAATGCGATGTTGTCTCCTGTTCTTGTCCACACTAGAATCCAGAATTGAGATAACATGGAGCACAGAAAAAACATATGTGTGAATGTGCCTGAATTAGTGTTGCAACACCAACAGGTATCTTCTTTAAGCAGTTTTAGTTTGAAAAGAGACGCTGCAGTAAAAAAGAGTTGATTGTATATAGTATACTGTTTGATTGAGGTTGACAGGACGGTCAGTTGTGGGAATCTTATCCCAAAGGGATATAAGTCAACTACTTTGTAAGTCAGATTCCCATGTAAATTCAATTTTGGATTTAGGTCTCTCTGCTAAAGGATGTCTTAAGGTTTTTATAGACCAGTGCAGCTTTCGATGAGGTGGTGGTGAGGGTAAATGAAATGTAGGCACTTTGACCATGTAAGGGAGAAAAGGGGAAAGAACGGACTGCCGTAGTGAGCAGTGATTCTAAAAGCTGGTTTTGTTTTAGACATTTGGAGCCAGATATTAATGAGGAGGAAAGCAATTTTAAGGGAATTACATCATTAGCAATGAGAAACTGTAATCAAGCTTTGGTTCAACCAAGGACGCCAGAAACGCGATGCCAGAAGAGCCACTAGGACTTAAAACAATTTGTTGAGACCGAGAAAGGCGAGCTGTTAAATGCAGCTTAAAAATTGAACAAGCGTGGGATACAACTGAGGCGATCCAAAATTTAGACAGTTGAGACTTCTGTAAGATGTGTAAGTGAGAGAAAGGAGAGATTTTAGTGAGCTCCAGCAAAAACCACAATTTATGAAGAGGATCAGAGGCATGGGAAAAACAATCATGGCTCTGCTTAATACTGAAGGCTCCATGATATAGGGAAAAATCGGAGAAATTGACTTCACCTTCAGACTTGAATTACTTGGGGCATTTAAGTGATATGCAAGAGGATTTTACATTCAAAAGAAATTTAGATAGAAGCTTATCAATGTATTTGAAATAATGTGAAGTAATTGTAATAGGTAGCATCATGAGATTATTCAAATCTAGAAAAAAAAGGTTCAAGAGTGGGAATAAATAGCAAGGGTGAAAGAGGACATCCTTGTCTAGTGCCTATCTGAAGAGGGAAGTACAGAGATTGCACTCCATTGACCAGGACTGATGATTGGGGAGAAGAATAAAGTAATGAGATGAGTTGAAGGAATTTTTGAACAAACTCATGTCAACAAAGAAACTGTAGGAGGAATTGCCAATGGACTCTTTTGAATGCCTTGTCAGCATCTAAAGCGACTACCTATAGTGTGTCCTTATGTTCATGTCTTGTGCATCTTCCATCTTTATGCCACAGCTTAATAAAGGTTTTACCACGAGGTCACTGTGCGGCCCATGCTAACCACAACATGTTTGTACTTGAATGTATTAGCTCGAGGGTCTGTTTCTCTGCAACAAATTCAAAATGCATTTACTGGTAGATGCGATCTGAACTTCGTTGAGGAGGGACTTACTCCTGTGAGGTCCACTTTCATGCTAAGGAATAAAGCCTGCTTTTAGTCTTGGAACGCGACTGGTATCATTCTTGGTTTTTGAGCTTGCTCCCTTACATTTGGCGGCGACTGAGGAACCTACCACATGGATTCCTGATTTTTGTGGACTTTCACCAGCTTTGTGCGAACCCCCAAAGCTTGGAGTATACGGCTGTTGAACTTTACCTGTTGTATGCCGTCCTCTTGGGTACTCTTGCCAATATCTGACACCCAGTTCTGCTGCTTCTCTTACAAACGCAACTGCTCCATTTTTAGTCCATTTTCCCCGGCAAGCTCTCTTCATTGTAATCCAGACCAGCCTACCTGCTGACATCATCACACGCACATCATTGGGAGGCCATCTTGGATTAGGCTCCGCTGACCGCAATGCGGAGCCCCCTTCTCATTGCTGTCATCACGTCACACCACAATTGATGTCTGGCGGATATATTATATCCGATCTCATCCTGCAGCTACTATCACGTCACCTCGCAATAGATGTACAGCGGTAATTTTGGTTTGGTTTCCACTGCTGTATCATGCATTGCTCACTTCCTGGTACTGCATGCATCAGACGCATCAATTTCCTGCAGTCAGTGATACCGGCGCTGAATTCACATTTGGATACCCGCAATTTTGGATGTACTCAAGCCTCCCGGTGAGACTAATCTTATTTATTTATTTACTTATTTTTCTTGATGACTAATCCTCAAACATGTCTTCAAACTAACAAATAATTCAACTGAGCCACTTTTTACCTCTTCCTGGCAAACCTAAAACTTCTTGGAAGATTTGTTTTAGGTCCTTTGAAACTACCTTGTGGGTATTGACGCTGAGGAATACTCACCTAGAAGAAAACTAGCAATACTTTTTAGTTTCCTGGGCACAGAAGGCCAGCAAATTTATGATAACTTGCCAGTTTCTGTTCCACCAGCAGATGATGCAGATGGATGGAATGTTTACACTTATGCCATCCTAAGACTTAACTAGAAGTTTTTAGATCAACCTAGCATTATTCTAGAGACGTTTAACTTCATGAAGAGAAAACAAGACCCTAGTAAATCTGTTGAGGAGTACATTTCTGTTTTAAGGAACTTAGTGGAACATTGAAACCTTTGGGCAGCTTTGTATACTTACCTCAGAGATCAATTTGTGTACAGTTGTTACCACAAAAAAATACAAGAGTGCATACTTAGTTGTAGAGACCCATTGCTTACAGAGGTCATTGATATGGAGAAAAGTATCGAGAGAGCTATTCTCTCTTCTAAATGCTTTTCTGTTGATTACTCTTCTTCTGTCACTTTGATTCAGGAGGATTCTGCTGTTAATGCTGTTTCTGTTAGAAACTAAGGTTTTAGGTAATTTCAAAAGAAACCCAACACCATTTTTTATAGATGTAGTTCCATGTCTCATTTAGGAAACAGTCCTGTATGTCCGGCCTTAGGCAAAAGATGTGTTAAGTGTAACAAGCATGGTAATTTACACTCTGTAGAGGTAAAAGTGTAATTCTTGTCAGCTCTGTACAAGCTCATGACAGCATAGATTCAATCCCCAATGAACATTGCATTCCCATTCAAGATGATTTTCAGCACTTAATTTTCACTGTTGATGCTGAAACATTGGTTAACAATTCTCACAAAGCCAAAGATCCTATTTGTCAGGTCACTGTAGGAGATCTTATTATCCTAGACATGATGGCTGATTCAGGAGCCCCAGTAACCATCATTTCTGATCAGCTATTCAGTAAACATTTTGGTTCAAATGTCAAATTAGAACACCTAGAAATAATTTCGAAGGTTTATGGTGATAAAAAGATTGACATGCTGGGCTTCTTCTTTGAGACTGCGACTTGTTTGGGCAGAAAAGTTTACACCAAAGAGTATGTTGCTATTAAATAAAAGAACATCATGGGATGGCAAGATATATAGCTAAAATGAGACTCAAGAATGGTGATGTACAAAAATTTGATAACTGAGTTCCTAGAAGTTTTCAGTAACTGCATAGGCAAAATTTGCACATTTGATTAAAATAAACCCATTCTGTTCCCGTTTCTCATAAGCCCAGGTCTATCCCTTTGAGTCTGAGAGAAGTTCTCTAAAACTTACTTGATAAACTTGTCTCTGAAGGTATTATCCAGTCCACTGACTCCCCTGAATGGGTCAGTCCCATAGTCATGGGCCGTAAAAAGGGGGAAGACATCTGTCAATGTGCGGACTTACGCACTTTAAACAAAAATATCTTTGTGGACTGTCATCCCTTACCTAAGATACAGGATCTGCTGGTGAATGTCAGTGGGCCGAAGGATTTCACTCTGTTAGATCTAAGCTCAAGGTATCACCAATTCCCTTTGTCTACATCATCCACAAACTTGACTATGTTTGTAACACCTTTTGGGGCATATAAATTCTTAAGATTACCCTTTGGCCTGGCCTCCACAGTCAGCGTATTTAAAAAATGTATGGATTATATACTTGAGGTAATTGCTGGTGTACAAGCGTACCAAGACGATGTACTGATTTTTCCAGGACAAAGTCTGAACGTGTTGATATCTTATAAAAGGTATTAGGTATTTTCAAAGAAGTTGGAATCACTTTAGGTAATGAGAAATGCAAATTCTTTACTCATTCCCTTGATTACCTTCGCCATACCATTTCCGCCTCAGGCATCAAACCCACATTTTCACTTTCTAAGGCCTTTCACAAGTACCCAACTCTACAAGTAAAGACTCTTTGAGGTCATTTCTTGGCACAGCAGAATATTATTCAAGGTTCATAACAGGATATGCACAAGTCGTTTAACCCCTGTATGAGTTACTTAAAATAAAATCAGTCTTCAAATGGAACCAAGAAGCTTATCAGGCATTTCGCAAAATCAAAAAGTTATTAATTGATGCTCCTGCTCTGTCTTCCTTTGCCATGGTCAAAATTGTTTCATTTCAGGGGATGCTAGTCTGCACGGTTTAGGTGCTGTCTTATGTCAATGGGTCAAGGGCAAGGAATATACCATTGGCTTCCTATATAGATCTTTGAGTGCTGCCGAGACTCATTATAGTACCATTGAAATGGAGGCATTGGCTTGTTCTTTGGCCATTGAGAAAATTAAAACTTTGATATGGGGCACCTCCTTTGATATTTATACTGATCATAAGCCGCTGGTACATCTTTTGTGTGGTAATGATACAGGAAAGTCCTCTGCGAGGTTAGTGTGCATTTTGTCTCACCTGCATGGATATAACTTTGGTATTAAGTACATTCCAGGTGGACATAATATGAGAGCGGACTGTCTTACCAGGTTACCACTAAACGATGGTATGTCAGAATCTGAATTTGATAATGTGCAATGTGTGGTTTCTAAGATTGAAGAAGTTATTGGTACTTTTTCTCATAAGGATTGGTGTGACGCATATGAGAAGGACAATATCCTTCAATCTGCCATAAACATGGTGGTGAATGGTTGGCCCAAAGAGCGTTCTTTGCCTGCACCCCTAAAATCTTTTGCCTAAATATCAGAAGAGTTGTCCATTTTAGAAGATGTTTTCATGCGGGGAGATCTGTATATTCCTCCTTCTGCACTGCGTTTCAAACTTTTTCAGATTGCTCATGAAGGACACCTAGGGGTACATGTAGAAAGTTGAAAGAACACGACTGGTGGCCAGGCTTAGACAGAGATGTTTCCCAATGGATACATACTTGTCAGACTTGTCTAGTTTCAGATAAGCAATGGAAACCTGTTAAGACACCTTTACATACAGTACCCATTCCGGAAGAAGCATGGTCAAAACTAGCCCTTGACTTTGCTGGTCACATTGAGTTATTACCCAGCGATAAAAAATACATCATGGTCTTAACAGACTACTTCTCCAAATGGGTGGAATTTGAATTCACTGATAATCAAATTAATTTCGAGGATATTTAATTCTGAGGACTTTCCAAAAGAATTGGTAACCGATAATGGCACACACTTTACTTCTTGCAGGATGAAGGCGTTTCTATTGAGTCATGATATTAAACATCTCAGAGTAGCATTGTATTCCCCTTCTTCCAATGGGCTGATTAAGAGGATGAATAGATTCATTAAAGAAGGGGCTACAATCGGCTCTGGCATGCAACACACATGTTGAGGTTTTCTTAAAAAAGAAAATATGGTCTCATCTTACCACGCCTCATTCAACCACCAAAATTTCTCAATTCATATTGCTTAGAAAAAGACATCCCAAAGGCAATCTATGTCCTGAGTGGTTAAAAGAATTGCACAAACAAAATCTATCATGTTTTGCCTGTTCTGATAAAAAAAATCTTTTCAAGACTGTATCTACTTAACAAATGATACTGAAGTGTCATTTTGATAGTAAATGCACACATTTATCCCATGATTTTAACATTGGTGATTGGGTCGTACTCAGGAACCCCAATTTAGTTCTGAACGGTGCTCCCAAATTTTCATTTCCTGTTTTAAAAACATCTAAAGGCTCCCTCTTCTTGGATAAGAAAGGGTGGTGGAGTCGGAGAGCTGTTGTTAACATTTCACTTGAAGAAGCATTCAAGATACGGTTGGCTAATAGATCCCCTGATAAAGGCAATGATCTTGATGCACATTTTTTGTTGTGTTCAATGACTGAAAAATAAGCATCTCTATGAGTTTACTGAACCCAGAGAAGCTCCTCATAACTATATGGGATCTATGGTTAATGTAGAACCAACTTTATTGTTAGACTCAGCTGACGACTTAGCTTCTTTGCATGATCAGGTATTTCATGAGAATTTTACACCTTCTTGTAATGGATCTTTACCTGCAAGGTTAAAGGATCATTATTTATATTGAGTCACTTTTCTTAAAGGAGGGGGATGATGTAGTTTGTTCCTATGTTCATGTCTTGTGCTTCTTCTATCTTTATGCTCCAGCTTACTAGAGGTTCCACCGCGTGGTCACTGTGCAGTCCGTGCTGACCACATGTTTAAACTTGAATGTATTAGCTCGAGGGTCTTTTTCTCTGCGACAAATTCAAAATACATTTACTGGCAGATGCGATCTAACCTTCGTTGAGGAGGAACGCACTCCTGTGATGTCCACTTTCATGCTATGGAATAAAGCTGCTTTTAATCTTGAAACGCGACCGGTATATGTCCATGGTTTGCAAGCTTGCTCCTTTACACACCACTAGGGAATGTTTAAGAATGGGGCTTTTCTCAGAATGTTCAGAAAAACATGCACATTATCAGTCATGTGTCTATTTTGACCAGAACCGGACTGGTCAATGTCCACTGGATTAGTTATAAGATTGCTGAGTCTAAGGGCTAACGCTTTGGCAGTTTATCAGTGAGATAAGGTGATAATGTTTGCATTGGGACAGGTCCTGGTCTTTTTTAGGAATTAGAAAAATCATTGTTTCTGTAAAAGAGCCAGAGGAGTTATTTTATGATAGAAAATGATTATTTTAAAGTAAATATTTAGGGAGTGATAGTTTTCGAAAAATTAAGCAAAAATGTAACTGTGAATCCATCCAATCTGGGCGCCTTACCCTTAGGTAAAAGTTTTAACAGCTGAGAACAACTCTTCCTATTATAATTATAACTCGAGTGGAGCCAGAGCAATATGTGTAGACTGGGGCATTTTAGAGTGAGAGACGTATGACTGAAGAGACTCCTCTGAAGGTAGAGATTCAAATCGTGATAAAAATTTGTGAAGCAGCTGGCAAACTCCGAGTCACAAAACAGATTAATACCAGCTTGGTTAGTAATAGATTTGATAGATACATTTTCTCTCCTACATTTCAAGTAGTTAGCTAATTGAGTACAAGTTTTCTTTTTACCTCCGTAGTATCTCGTATGAATCTTAAGTAGAGTGCTGCATGCTTTGTCTGTAGTTGATTTATTACATTGAATATTCGTTGCTACCAGCGCGTCCAAATCAGTTTTGCTATTCTTAGACGTAAAATATTTATGTTCTAAATTTTTAATATCTGAAAGGACACAGGCAGATTCTTTTTCCATGGCCACCTGTTTATTATAGACACATTTAATAATAAACCCTCTAGAGGTAGCTTTGAAGGCATCCCAGACAAAATGAAAAGCGATCTCCCCTATATCATTAAGCTGAAAATTCTCATGAACAACATTTTCATGTGATTGAAGCAACTCCTTGTCAGATAATAAGGTGTTATTGAATCGCCACCTAGATCTAAATGTGGTATCGCAAAAATATCCAGGTAAGTACAAACTGGAGCATGACCCGAGATTAGGATTGAACCGATCTATGAATGTATTAGCTGTTAGGTATAATTGTTACTTAGGAACACAGTCGATCCAGGGTTGGGAGTTGTCTGGGTTTGAGTAGAAGGAAAATTCTTGGAGAGAGGGATGAACTAGTCTCCTGGAGTCTGATAGGGCAGTATGAGATACATCATGTTTGAATGTTTTGTGAGCTTTGTGTGGAAGGAATTTTGTAGATGAGTGTCGATTAAGAATAAGATTGATTGTTTGATTGCAATCACTGCCTAAAATGAAGTTGATTGCAGCATTTTGTGCAATCTTTTGGGAACTGGCCCTCTAGAAAATAAAGTCGAGTGCGTGGGTA
Organism: Lissotriton vulgaris; assembly: GCF_964263255.1. Taxonomy (NCBI): domain Eukaryota; kingdom Metazoa; phylum Chordata; class Amphibia; order Caudata; family Salamandridae; genus Lissotriton; species Lissotriton vulgaris. The sequence goes on from NC_141693.1 coordinate 1,126,909,260, forward strand.
CGTAGACACTCAGAATTGTAAAGGTAACATTGTCACTGTTTAATTTGATTAATAGTCATCTACCCTCCATGCAAAATAAATTATGTTTAAACGTTTATGACATAATATTGCTACTTCGTTTTTGCGTAAAACCGAGGGAGTAAAGTAAAGTTCACCAATCCGTTGTTTTTTTCAGTTTGTGAGTTTGTTAATGTCAGTATCAGTGATGTGGGTTTCCTGAAGTAGTGTGAGTTGGCATTTTAATCTGGATAAGTGAGAAAAAATGCGTTGACATTTAATAGGATTTCGTAGACCCTTCACATTCCAAGTTGTTACTCTAGGATCTTTGGAAATACTTCAGTAGAAGATGAAGTGTGATAAGAGAAAAAGAAAGAAGAGAGAGGAAAAGAATAGAAAATACAGGGGAAGAAAAGCCCCAGAAAAATAGAAAGAAAAAGATGAAGGCAACACAGGGAGGAAAACCTTTGTTACAGTAGCTTCTTTACTATCCCGAAGGATGCAGAGAGTGCGGAGCGCGTAAGAAGAAGATGGGACTAGAGTTAGCTCTGGCAAACAAGGGATGGGGTACAAAAAATATTTAAGAAGGGAGAGGTGTATAGGTTTTACATGATATGGAAATAGAAGGAACCAGGACCCGGGTAAAAATAAGTAAAATAGTACAAATACTAGAAAGGTAAGAATGATAAGGTACATAATATGACCAAAAATAAAAAGGAAAGCAAACTTAGTGGACAACAAATGATAGGAATTGGTGAGAGCTGTACATGACACATTGGGGCAGGGGGAACTGAGACAGTTGAAAAATTCCAAAAGACAAGCTCGTGCTGAAATACAAATGGTAGAGATAATGTGTTAACTAAGGGAAAGTAGAGTATAAGATAAAACCTTAAAATAAGAAAGAACAATTAATTAATCATGAAATCAGGCTAACTATGTAGAAAGTGGTTATGTTTTGGTAGCAGCACCAGTCTCCACATCTTACCGGTGATGTTGACGAAAGATTTCTTGCTGTAAGACTGGGTCTTCAAACGTGTATGTTTTGTCTTTGTATGTAATTCTTGAAAATCAGGTGTTTACTAAACCGTATCTGATGTTCATAGATTTTAATTGAGGACGAAACCCAAGTAAACGCTTCTTCCTGGCAGTCGGGGCGTTGGAGACGTCCTGAGAGAAATAAACATTGTGACCAGGCAATTGCAAGGACCCCACTTGTCTGGCAGCAGTAAGGATGTACATTAAGTCAGTGTACTTTAAGAAGATAATTATTATGCCTCTATATCTGGTGAGGGGTGTTGAACTAGAAGTTTTGGGGCCCAAGTGATGCACCTGTTGGATGTTAAGAGTGATTTGCTCTTGTGAATGGATGATAGCAGGACTAGCCTTTTACAGAAAAGAAATCATGTTGGGCCCTCTGAATTCTCAAAAAAAACATAAAGTTGCATGTTATTTCTCTGGTTCCTATTCTCTAAGTCTTTAGTGCTTCTCTTAAGTAATTACATTTCCTTAATCAGATGGGATATATCTGGGATAGAGTCCTCTACAGAGCTGACTCATTACTTGACAGCTGTAAAACATTGATCGTGAGAGGACTATTTCTCATCGATGCATAATAAGATGGCGTTGGTTTCCATCTCAAAAGGTTCCAGAGGCCTTAGTTCATCCATTACATCGTCGAAGGTGAAAGGAGGCGGTGATTTAGAGGGAGAGTCTAGGTCTTTCTTGGATCTTTTGGCAGAGGTCGAGGTCTGTTTTGATGAAGAGCTAGAAGCCAAAGAGGAACCCTCCACTGCGAAATCGCTGGTGTTATCCGTGAGAACTGAGGCGTTTTCAGGGACGAAGTGTTGTTGTCGATATTTATGGCATATGGTGAGCTTGGAGGATGATGGAAGAGGGAAGGCCTTTTCCTTTTGTGTTAATGACCTTCCCATCAAGAATTATGAAAATGACACGAATGGTTAGAGACCCAGTGATGGGAGAAATTAATGAAGAATGATACAGAGTAAAGTGAGAGTGATTAGTTCCTTGATAACTATCTCGGCACAGTCAGAATGTGGCCTGGGTCAAATATACTGTGCAGCTATATACGTTTGAGAGAATAAGATGGTATCCAAGCCTTAGAAGAAAAAGAGGGGAAGCAATTACTGATATTACTGTGAATAGTGTTAGGCAGGCGATGCGTACCTTAGGTGCAGCTTTTAGGGCTTTCAGCTGTATTCATGTTTACTAAACATGCCATGTTGATCTTAGTCTGAATTATGTTGCCTTTCAAGGAGGGGGGATATTCAAATCTCCAAGATCCTCTTTTGTTCCGTTTACATACAAAAAACAAATAAGCTATGGCTGTAAAACAACCCTATGCCCTTTCGGGCTGTTGGCAGCAGCTGCACCAGCATGAAGGAGAAACTATGACTTCTCCCCAAGCAGTTTCAGAACAAGATGATGATCTATATCATTCACCTACCTGGTGCCTTAATCCTGTAATGGTGAGAGAACACAGAGAATCAAGTTGGGGGACAGGAACAAGAAAAACCACAGGCTTGCTGCCACACTGGATGTGATGGATGAAAAGCTTCTAGGATATGCAAAGGTTTGCTTGTAAGCATGCCTTAGGGAGACTTAAATCTGCTCTCTGCAAGGGTACCTCAGTCCCAGCCCTGTTTCAAATGCAGGGCCAATAATGTTGACCCTGTGGGCCTGCAGCCCAATAGAAGACTCCACTATTGCTTCCTCATGCGTAATACCATTGCTAAAGTCTGGTGCCAGTGACTGATGTGTGTTTGCCTGTGGTGTTAGGTTACAGAGAGTATAAAGGGCAAACTGCGGAAACAAACACAAATTAGGGCTTGTGATCACTCATGAAGCCAGGTAAAAAGGACTTCTCCTACTGAACTAAGCTATCTCCTCAGGTGCAGAAAGTTTTGGGTGAGGACGGGGGCTTTTCAAATCTATTGAAAGGTGAGGAGCTCCTTGGAGAAGGTTTGTGCCACACAGCATGACAATGAAAGGAGAAATGTGGCCTTCAAGACCACATTGAACCATGTCTATAGAACTTAGGCTGAAAAGAAGATCACATCTGATTAGGTGAAGGTTCGTCCATCACAATCAGTGGAGCAGCTGGTGAGGGAGTAATTATTGAAAGCTTAGAAGTTCCAAGATTGAGAACTGACCTCTGCTGTCAAACTAAAATAATTGTCCGAGCTCCTGGAGGACTTCAGGAGGTCCTGAAATGTGAGTAACTTCGAATGGCCGATGTGGATGAAGATGCAGATCATGCTAAGATAATTGAAACTTTCCATAAAAGACAATTCATTCCACTTAAATAACAGAAATATCTAGATAGTACATGACAAAAACTTAAAACCCATAGAGTGCAAAACATTATCATAAAAGACAAACCCATAGTGTGCAAAACATAATCAATAGAAATAAGATCGAAAACTCATATTATAAAAATGTGCCACTCATTTTATCTAATTATTCCGATACAGTAGATAAGAATTGCCCTATGCCATAACAATCTCATTAATCTCATTTTTTCACAACATTTTTTTTCATAAGCTCTTAAATGCGAAAAACCTTTAAAACTCAAAAAATCGGTAATGACAGACTTTTCCTCTCACAAAAGTTTTACAAAAAACTAATAAATGAGCAAGTGTCAATGGGGAATTTTTACAAAATGGGGATAGAGAAATATCCACACTATTCTGATTCGTCATCCTCCACAGTCTGAAGGATGCCACTTGTCAAAGCCTAACTTTCGATGACCATCTTCTAAGATCGTCGCTCTGTACATCGCACAGATATGGTTGTGAAGCACCCCTATAGTCTGTTTCCAATGGATAGAGCAACTTATTTCTTTTAACCACATCTTCTAGATCACAATTTCTAGATTTCTCTCTAACCACGCCTTTATTACCATTTTCAGTTGGCCCACAGATATACAATGGATATCAAACAATGGTAATATATTTAGACTATCTTGAAATATCCCACTCCGCAAGCAGGCTGTAGCATGTTGTGAGACCAAAGGGCCCGCCCCCTCCTTAGAACATACATTATTTTGGTTCAAAGATGTGGTTTCAGGTACCCTATCAGGATTATCTTGACAAGGAGAGCATGCCTGTGAGCTATTTTGAGCCACAACTGAATCTGCTGGATCTCTACAAATATTATCAACACTTGGCATTGAAGATAATATAACCACACTAGGATCATTAAAATCAACCACCCTTTGCACCATAATCTCCGAAGATACAGATCTCTCTTGAAGTTCATCAGCCCCCTCATCCTCCATTCCTCTTTTGGCACTGTCTTCAGCTTTAATACCCTTTTCCCTTCTTTTGTGATCATACACTTCTGCACTCTTTTAGACTTTATTTGCACTAGCCTTGCTTGCCCTGATCTATTCAGGAATAACAGAAACACTTTTACTTTTTTGACCCACTCACACTCTCTGCCCCTATCAATTTACCCTCTGTAACCTCCACTGCCCTAATGGACTAGCATTCAGAGAGAGCAATATTCAAAGCATCAACTCCAACCATATTTTCAGACTCTCCACCTTCCCTTAACAACACTCTATGTGCCTAATTACAAGGTCGGTTAACAACCAGGAACATGGTGACCCGCAGGAGAGAAACTCGTACAGGCTACTACATACAAGTCGTATCAACACTAAGAATTAGCCGCTCCCCGTTTGCATTCTTTACCTATCTTGCAAGGCTCGGCGTACTTTAAAGACGCACACTGCTTTTTGTACTAATAAGCCACAACTAGCTCATCGCTGATGTAACCGATTTGAGTCACAGAAGCTCTCTAGGACGTGTAGGAATTAACACTAAGGTTCCCTTTTATCCGATGCGTTTCTCACCCATCTGGCATATTATCACTTGAGTCTCGGGCCCTGCCGGGTCGGAATTATCATCGGCGGAGCGACTACCCAATTCGCTTTTACTTCAAATACAGCCCTGAGGAGTCGCGGAAAGACTATTCCACATGCGACGAAACACGTGTCGGCTGGCTTGCTTGAAAAATTAAAAGAGACCGAACTGTTTACAAACCATACAAGAAATCTTTTTGTATTTTCTGTTAACTTTGCTTTGAAGTGTCCATGTGTCCACACTGACACACCTTTTTATACTCTATTGTTGCGCGCATGGGTATCTAGTTGAAATGTCGGTTGGAAAGCCTCCGACTGCTGGTCGGAGGCTTTCCAACCATCATTGTAGGTTTTAAGTCAGTTCGCCGTAGTATAATGACGGCAGTTTAAACCGTCCGGGAAATCCGACGCGGTTCCTAGTTGGAAAGGCCTCCTAATCCCTTGAGGACGGTGTTTCTGCCGTCAGGATTATGATGGCACTTTCCGACAGCTGTTCCATGTCGGCTTTTCAAACATGGAATTGCTGTCAGAAAGTGTCTCCGGGGGCCCTTTGTAGAGCCCCCATCCCTCTGCTCCCAAGGGTACCCCTTTCAACATACCTGCACCAGGTGGCATTTTCCATCCGTCGCACAAGCTCCCATTGAAAAATTGATGTGTCTGACCGCACTGTGTGCGGTCGCATCCAAATTATGCGGTCAGTCGGTCTGTTCCCATTCCACAATGGTGTGTACGCCCGACATCGTAATTAGGGCCCTACATGGGACACCACTACTACTTTAGTCTGAGTCGACTTATAACATGGTATCAAAGAGACCAGGTTTCCTTGCACATATAATTAGAGTAGGACTGATGGCTAGTTTTTATCAAAACAATTATTAACAACAGGGGGTACCCAATAAACCAAGAGGCATCTGGGTTAATATAACTAACTAAAGACAAGTGATGCCAACGGTCTTCTACTTCCAAAAAGGTTTTTTGTTGAGACAGATACTGCTAATTATCTACCTCCAAACATTATGGATTGTACAGAATCGATCTCACACTATTATAACGTTCATCTAGTGGCTATTAAACCAACAAAAAAGGAAAACACACAAAAGATTGTTATGATTTGTAACTTCTCTTTTTAAAGGTCCTTTTCCATTTTTTTACATCATTTATACAAATCAACTATTCAAACAATTTTGAATCTGGTGGGAAAAAATCTCCAACATTCAAGAACCGAACATTCTACTTTTTTTATACCCTTAATCCATGGGTTATATATAAAGCCCAGTTATTTATCTCCAAGGAAAATACTGGCAATGTCTTTAATGGCCTAATTTCCTTTTTCGAACACCCAAGTATCAAGGAGCATAGGAAGCAAAAATCAATGTCTTTGTAGCTTCTATACAAATAATACTCTAAAGGATTATATCCATGAAATTTCAAAAATCAAAAAAGGTGTTGAAATTGATGGTAACCGTTTCAGCCTGTCAAGCAGTTTCAGGCCTCATCAGGACAATGGGCAACAAAACTTATAATAATTAACCTAAAACAAAACAAATGAAATAACAATATAAATAAATACATCTATTTAAGGTGTAATATAAAAAAACACGACTGAGAACTTCACGGACACAGGCACCCAAGGGTGCCACTACGACTACAAAGAGAAACAGTTCCTCAAGGTTCTGGTATCATGTGCTATTTACACACCGAAAAGGAAAGTGTTCATAGTAAAACCCACACCAAGTTGTTCTTATTCAATATATACACACATTCAATACCACGATTATTTCATTCCCATGCATACACCGCAGGTGTCGTAATCCAACATGCCAATTGCCAACTGCAACAATTAAATGGGGCATGGAGCCTTACATACCGCAGCATAGTTTAAATAATCTCCTAGCCCAAGTCCGGCTAAGGTATTCAGGGGTTATAGTTTTTTTTCAAGAAAGTAAATATCTCCAGGTAAACAGCGGGTTTGAAATCGTAAGATCCGCACAGTTTGTCCAAGTATATATATCCTAATGATCGCCAAAGTGGAAATCCAGAACCCTGAGTAGGGAAATAACAAGCAAATGCATCGTCAAAAATACCCTCAGAGCTTCGACAAAAATAAATACAAAATATCATTAAACACACCTCTCATGTGTAAACAACTCTCTCAGTCCCCAACGAACCAGGGGAAAGGTACTCTATCTTGCATATCCCCGAGGTTATAGTGTACCATAGTCAAAAACCTAGCGAACTCAAGAAATTAGGACAAAAACGTTCTTCATTTACCTTGCTTCTTAATCGTTTTGAGCTGCAAGCTCTCGTGTTGTTCGCCAGAACATTCAGACGAAACCACGTCTTCCCAAAGGCGCCCGAGTCTATTACTACTCGGCGTTCGGAAAACGCTGCCGGGAGGGAGGCGCCGGGTTCAACCCATAAGGAGCAGTAAACCCGCCTAACCGGGTGTTGTGACACTAAACATGGAAAACGGACTAATACCCCATCAGTCGGCCTCAGCTAACATGGCCGCCGTATAGGTATATTCGAATCCAATCGTTCAAGCATACAAGGGATGTACTCTCATAGTCTTTTATGACCACTATAGATATGTACGAAATTGAACAGGGGAAGAAAATATCAAAGAATAGAACTATATTAGAGAACCACTTCTCAGAAATAAATCAAAAGAGATCACAGAACCAAATAAACTGAATAGAAAAGACAAGAAGAAAGAAGGGAAAGCTTAAACCATTATCCATTATGATACCTCGCCCCTCTTCCATTCTAAAACCATCTGATAATTACATGATACCACCAAAGAATATATATATATATATATATATACAAAAAATTACATAGTATGTCAAATACACAAAAGCACACCGGAAAAGGTACATTTCATAATATGATATAATTTCAAAACAGTATTCTGGCCAGAACAGATTACACATTTCAGCCAATTAGAGACCATATTTCATCCCTGTCGTTAAGCCCAATTTTCGAAGTGTGATATTTCTCAATTAGCCTCGCTTCCAAATGATTAAGCTTGGTCTCTGTGTCAACCTTGTTTCTCTTTACTACCACTCATAATACTGTCCAGTATATGTCGTTGAAAGAGTGATTGTATTTCTGATAATGACTAACCAAAGGAGCCCCTGTGGTCATACACTTAATTCTATGTTGTAGGACCCTTGTTTTAACAGTCTGGGTCGTCTGTCCAATATAGAATATGTTACATGGACACATAATGCAATATACTAGATTTTTCGAATTACAATTGGAGAATGACCTTTGGATGTGTGAAATACCATTGATGTCAATTTCTTTGGAGTCTTTTGTCATCTCGCATGCCATACAATTGTGGCATTTATAATGGCCTACTATAGGCGGTAATCCCAATAAATCTCTTGTAGTTGTAGGTACAGGTTTCAACACATTGGTCTTCGCTCTCACTAATTGGTTGCGAACATTGGAGCCCTTCTTGAATGCAAATAAGGGTTTTGGAAAATATCAATTTCACCCAGTAATTTCCAATTGTTTTGAATCACTTTCTTCACTTTATTTGCTCTGGGGTCATAAGTTAATACACATGTCAATGGGGTGTTACTTTTGTTTTTGTCTTTAGGTACCAATAAAGTCATATATATATATATTCTTTGGTGGTATCATGTAATTATCAGATGGTTTTAGAATGGAAGAGGGGCGAGGTATCATAATGGATAATGGTTTAAGCTTTCCCTTCTTTCTTCTTGTCTTTTCTATTCAGTTTATTTGGTTCTGTGATCTCTTTTGATTTATTTCTGAGAAGTGGTTCTCTAATATATTTCTATTCTTTGATATTTTCTTCCCCTGTTCAATTTCGTACATATCTATAGTGGTCATAAAAGGCTATGAGAGTACACCCCTTGTATGCTTGAACGATTGGATTCGAATATACCTATACAGCGGCCATGTTAGCTGAGGCCGACTGATGGGGTATTAGTCCATTTTCCATGTTTAGTGTCACAGCATCCGGTTAGGTGGGTTTACTACTCCTTATGGGTTGAACCCGACGCCTCCCTCCCGGCAGCGTTTTTCGAACGCCGAGTAGTAAATGACTCGGGCGCCTTTGGGAAGACGTGGTTTCGTCTGAATGTTCTGGCGAACAACACGAGAGCTTCAGCTCAAAACGATTAAGAAGCAAGGTAAATGAAGAACGTTTTTGTCCTAATTTCTTGAGTTCGCTAGGTTTTTGACTATGGTACACTATAACCTCGGGGATATGCAAGATAGAGTACCTTTCCCCTGGTTCGTTGGGGACTGAGAGAGTAGTTTACACATGAGAGGTGTGTTTAATGATATTTTGTATTTATTTTTGTCGAAGCTCTGAGGGTATTTTTGACGATGCATTCGCTTGTTATTTCCCTACTCAGGGTTCTGGATTTTCATTTTGGCGATCATTAGGATATATATACTTGGACAAACTGTGCGGATCTTACGATTTCAAACCCGCTGTTTACCTGGAGATATTTACTTTCTTGAAAAAAAACTATACCCCCTGAATACCTTAGCCGGACTTGGGCTAGGAGATTATTTAAACTATGCTGCGGTATGTAAGGCTCCATGCCCCATTTAATTGTTGCAGTTGGCACTTGGCATTGGCACTTGGCATGTTGGATTACGACACCTGCGGTGTATGCATGGGAATGAAATAATCGTGGTATTGAATGTGTGTATATTGAATAAGAACAACTGGTGTGGGTTTTACTATAAACACTTTCCTTTTCGGTGTGTAAATAGCACATGATACCAGAACCTTGAGGAACTGTTTCTCTTTTTAGTGGTAGTGGCACCCTTGGGTGCCTGTGTCCGTGAAGTTCTCAGTCGTGTTTTTTTATATTACACCTTAAATAGATGTATTTATTTATATTGTTATTTCATTTGTTTTGTTTTAGGTTAATTATTATAAGTTTTGTTGCCCATTGTCCTGATGAGGCCTGAAACTGCTTGACAGGCCGAAACGCGTCGACAGTTACCATCAATTTCAACACCTTTTTTGATTTTTGAAATTTCATGGATATAATCCTTTGAAGTATTATTTGTATTTTGCTACAAAGACATTGATTTTTGCTTCCTATGCTCCTTGATACTTGGGTGTTCGAAAAAGGAAATTAGGCCATTAAAGACATTGCCAGTATTTTCCTTGGAGATAAATAATTGGGCTTTATATATAACCCATGGATTAAGGGTATAAAAAAAGTAGAATTTTCGGTTCTTGAATGTTGGAGATTTTTTCCCACCAGATTAAAAATTGTTTGACTAGTTGATTTGTATATATGATGTAAAAAAATGAAAAAGGACCTTTAAAAAGAAAAGTTACAAATCATAAGAATCTTTTGTGTGTTTTCCTTTTTTGTTGGTTCAATAGCCACTAGATCAACGTTATAATAGTGTGAGATCGATTCTGTACAATCCATAATGTTTGGAGATAGATAATTAGCAGTATCTGTCTCAACAAAAAACCTTTTTGGAAGTAGAAGACCGTTGGCATCACTTGTCTTTAGTTAGTTTTTATCAAAGGCACCATGGTTTCCTTACACTTATGGTTCTCATCCTTCTTTCGTCATTCTGACAAGAATTGCAATATCAATAGGTTAGTGTCCACGTTTCGCTCTGTGTCCTTTACTAGTTTAGGCAAAAGATGGACAGCAGACCCCAATATTTTACTCATTGATGCCAGCCAATTTGAGTTATTTGAAACAAACTGTCTCATGGAATAGTTTGGTCGAACCAATGGGAACAATGGGGCCTTTCTAACAATGGTTCAGTATCAAGGACTGCGTTTTATTTTATTCCGGGTCACTGACCTCTTGTGTAGAAGAAGGATCAATTCAATATGGGTGAGAGATTCAGCTTATTTTGTTCCAGGTTCAATTTTTGTGCGTTTTCTATAGGTTTTCTATGGGTTTCCATAGGATCAATGGGTTCAGTACAAGGGCTGGAGAACCAATTAATATCTCATAACTTCATGTTGCCCGAAAGCATTGAACACAGATACATATCTTACTCTTCCATCAACCCCCTTCCTTGCACGGCTTAGTCCTGTAAGTGCCCTTGGCAGCGTTACATGATCCTACTGGAATTACAGCTGCTGTGGAAACAGTTGTTACTGTTGATGAAGCAGTGGTTCCTATACCATCTGAATTTGGGCAATTTTGCTGGAAACTTATAAATAGAATTCTCATATATAATTCAGATGAATCAAAATACTTGATCAAAGAAGCCGCGAGGGGCACTGTGATACGGTCCCGCTATCCTCCCCTGCCAGGACTGGGCCCCCTCGGACATTTCCCTATGTCAGGAACAGGTCCCGAAACAGACACCATGACGAGTAGACACCCGCCCTTCTCTGTCTTGCAGGAACCAACCGGAGGACGGCACAGACGGGAAGCACATCCCTCTGACCCCGGAAGTTCCACCCCCGTGGCAGCGTCAGAACAAGGAAAAGCCGGAAGCAGAGACCAGAACGCCGTCGGAGCATCGTGGCAGGACACTCGGACTGGAGCTGAAGAAGGAGAGCAGGAGAACCCAGAAGAAGACGTGTGGACGGAAGATTGGTGGAGTCCCCAGGAGGTGGCTGAAGAGCGGCCGCGACTCACTGGAGAGTTGCGGCGGACCGTGTGAGTACCCGTATTTCCACCTACAGAGCACGCTAGGTGCTCAATGTAAATAACCTGTAAATTACTCTCTTAGCCACAAGCGTCCTGATAGCTGCACTGTATACTAATTGTAAAGCACCCTGCACTGTGTATATAGCTGTCCCCCTCACGACCCTACCAGACACTCTCTCGCTTCATACCTACCCCTTCCCCCTCGATACCTTGCCCCTTCCTCACGGTCTTATTTCCATCCCCCACAACCCGGGTGAAGGTAACTGGTACAACCACTCACTAGAGTTCCAAACAGGACTAACGGTACATTTATTTTCTTTCCTCTTATTGCCCTCCGAAGATCCTACCCGATTCCGACCTCCCCCACCTACCCTCGAAGAAGGAACCCGGACCCAAGACCCGAAGAGGACCCGGACACCCTCCTTTGGAACTTTTATTTTTGTTTGTTACGTACTTGAATTCTGCCTTTTGTGAAATAAAACACCGGCATAGCACACTATATCCGGCCTCCTTGCCTGCTTTTCCAGCCTGCGGCACCCCCACGATCACAGGCACCAATGAGGCTCATAACAATCTTGAAGATTTAGCTAAAGAGTTTGTAGTAGATTTACACAAAAATAATAGCTTGCATAAAAACTATGAAATGGAATTGATTGAAGCTGAAATAGCAAAGATGGCTCTAATGACTCTACAAACTCCTATCAGAGACTTAGGACCTGATTACGATGAGGGTTGGAAAGCTTCCAACAACAGGTCGGAGGCTTTCTGAGCCTCATTGTGGTTTCAGTTTCGACTGCCGCATTACAATGCAGGTGGTCAAAACTGAAATCGGCCTGTCATTCTGGCTGTATTCTGACGGGCTCAAACAGCCCGCCGGCTAGTTGGAGACCGGCACGTAAGCCCAGTGAACGGCGTTTCCGCCGTTGGGATTGTGATGTTGGTTTCTGACAGGCTTTCCATATCAGGCTTTCCGACATGGAAAGTCTTTCGGAAAGCGACATTGAGGGGGGGCTCCAGCAGTGCCCCATTAACCCTACAGCCTCCGGTTGGGGGTGGGGGGTTGGTGCTCCCCCTGTGAATCCTTACAGTGCCTGCCACACAGTGCAGAGATTCACACAATCTCCACTTTCTCTGTAGGGGATTCTCCTACGGCTGGTTTACAGCCGAAGCTCAAGCTCCCATAGGGAAATGGGAGTTTGCGACCGCACCATGTGCGGTCTCATTGTAATTAGGTTTGCAGAACCGCCAACCCATGGTCGGGTGCCATGGTCGGGTGGTTCCCATACCGATATGGTTGCGTCCGCCCGAAATCGTAATAAGGCCCTTAGTGGAGAATATAAAGGGCTGGAGTGATTTGAGAAAATATAGGGACACGTGGAAGAAGAAAGTTAATTTGAAAAAGAAGAATATTAATGCAGGGAAAAACTGAATGTGGACATGAGTTAACCTGAATGAGTAACAGAATTTCCTCTACGACAAGTACATGGACAGGAATTATGTGCATGTTTCTTGATCTAGGGGCGATCTTTGTGCTTTAAGGACAAATTTTCCAAAACTAAGAGAGGAACCTGATAAGTGGTATAAGGAGGATCATGTATTAGTGACAAATTTTAAAGTTCGCAGGGGTCTCCAAACTTTTCTGTATTGAGAGCTACTTATGTTCAATAAAACACAAAAACAGCTACTAATATTATTAGTGCAGTATAATTTCAATTTCTTTATATGTATATTAATTCAACCAAGCAAAATCTTTCTAATTTAATAAGCTGGGCTGCACACAGGTGAGCTACTCAGAGTTAGCTCAAGAGCTACTGGTTGGAAAACAGTGATTTAGGTAGATTGTTTGAAATTGTTGTTCCCAACGATTTGTGGGCAGAATGCAAAGCGGCTGTCCTTTGGCCAACACAAGAACCACATAGAGTTCCACTTTATAATGCTTACACCATGCTGACTTTTCTATGCAAGAAAATTATACATAACCCGCTCAGTTCTAGGAGTGGACCCGGTTTTGAGAAACCTTTCCTGAGCCTCTAGGGATGCTGTATGATTTCTTACTGTTTCAGTTGCACATTTGAGATTTGACCTATATCTGATTTTTCCTACTATTCTATACTCTTCTTATTGCTGAGAACCGTCATGGCAAATGATTTCTATGCATATTAATGAGATTGCTGCTGCATTTGGATTTTCAAATTTCTGTACTGCAATATAACCTTTAATAAACCTACATGGTTTTTCTAAATTCTAATTTCAAACCCTCCTTTGGAGTCGGTCCTTTTTTTATTGACTGCATTTTGAAATGCTGTTTGGAATCTTGTCTCTGGCACACACTGCCTCGTTGACTCTAGGATTAACACCGTCCTCGATCCACTCAACGTTGGGCTCACTACTGTTATGCAGATTTTTTAGGGTTACAGCATACCCACAATTACATGATTTTGAAATTTATGAATGACCTAGATGATGATGTGAGAGAATGGGAAATGTAAAAGCCCATACACAATGACAACAGTATTAGAGTTCCCATTATGGCGAATGAAAGCAGGACCATCACTGACATTCAGCAGCAGGGTTACACCTGTGTGAATGATTTGTTCATAGTCCTCTTTGATGCCTCCCAGGGTGGCCCTGGTTTTGCTAAAGTCGAGGCGATCAATTGACAATGTCTTGAAGCCTGGCATGTTCGGTTGTGTGACCCTCATACATGAGTTGTTTGGAATGTGTAGCACAAGGTTGCTTCTATTGCATCACATCTTGCATCTAAGGTTTTTATTCGGGCTGAGGAAGAGAAAAAATGAGTCGGGAGGCGCAGCGGGTGCACAGAGAAGTGCACGGCCACACCAGGAGGCAGCGGGAGGACTCGGGAGGCGGCGGCCACACCCCCTTGCTACCGGGGGAAACCAGAACAGACCTCGCGTCTCCCGCTTCGCGGGAGGCGCAGCGAGTGCACAGAGAAGTGCACGGCCACACCAGGAGGCAGCGGGAGGACTCGGGAGGCGGCGGCCACACCCCCTTGCTACCAGGGGAAACCAGAACAGACCTCGAGTCTCCCGCTTCGCGGGAGGCGCAGCGGGTGCACAGAGAAGTGCACGGCCACACCAGGAGGCAGCGAGAGGACTCGGGAGGCGGCGGCCACACCCCCTTGCTACCGGAGCCTATTTCAGTCAGCCCTCGCTACCGGCCCCGCAGGACGCGCGCGCGGGCGGGCGCCGGGCTAAGCCCGGGCAAAGGGCGGGCCCTCTACGGCCCTCATCGGACAGAGGAGGACGGGGACGGGCCACTCCTTTTGGCTGTTTGTTGAGGTAATTTACCGACTTGTATTTTATAAACACATGCCCAAGCCCAAAGCAGGGGAAATGCCCAATACTATCCCAGATGATATATTCGCACATTCTCCAACTAACTTCCCATGGCTGGCTGACCTAAATAGTCTGTGCAAGGTTAAATATGTTCCAGCAGCATTCTCCCCCACGCGAAAATGCAGCAGCTCACTATCACCTACTAGGGAGCTGAAATCTCCTCCGGATACAAAATCTATACCTTTCAGGGTCACGCCTTTCAAAAGGAAGATCGAGGGGGACAAAGAAAATGGGAGTCTCGCTAAACCTCAAACTCCTGATAAACTTTCTGTAAGTCCAACTCCACCTTTAATTATTTCTCCTTCTACTGTGCCACCTGTTGTTCATCTGGACGATTTGTCACCATATCCCCATCAGGCCCTTCTGACCATGATCGAGCAATTGCTGAAATCTCTAATACACCCCTTGATGGATAAAATCAATACGTTGGAGAATAAGCTCACGGGGCTGGAGAACTCCATTGAATCTTTCCTGAAACCAACAGCCCACGTAGTAACAACTGATTGCTCGCCGACACCCGCCCTTACAAATCTACCTAACCCGATTACTCCATATGATGCGGCGCCTATTCAATTCTCAACCACCACTTCCTTGTTGCCCATCAATCCCACAGGCCCCCAGAAAGTGACAACACCACGCCACATCCCACCTAAACATGTGCGAACCACCCATATACATTTACCGCCAGAAGCGGCGCCTTTTGTAATAGTTCTATCGGGAGTCCCTGAACTAACAAAAGGCAAAACTGAGAGACACAATGAACTTATGAATAAGGTCAAGTTCTGGTTATCAAAAAACAGATCTCTGCCTTACCATCTTGATGGCCGTATAATAAGTGTACGGAGGGTGGGATGGCTTGGACCCCTTAAAAAAGACATCTTGGGGGATTTGATCCTGATACGATTTAGGAGCAGACACATTGTGCCATACTTGCAAACATGGCTACCTCAAAATGGAGATGGTGATATCTCTATTTGGGATCTACATGATTTTTACCCCTATACGCCCTATAAGTTTTTACCTAGTACCCGGGGCTTTGTTAACATCCCAGTGGGCAGAGGAACCCATTTAAGTAATGGCAGTAGTTTTTCACTGGCTCCTAACTGTCCCAAACCGCCGTTTTACAGTTCTTTGTGTCGTAATTATTAAATCTTTTAGATTACTGTGACCTATAACGTTGCCTAAAGGTTGTGTAAAGTACATTTATTGCGTTAACTGTGCAAATCTAAAGCTATTATGAGATTTATTTTAAAATGTTGTTAGAATGTATTGTGGTTTTTGTCTGTATGCTTTTATGATTTTATTTCTCAAAATCGAATAAAGCTTTGTGAACTGAACTGAGTCGGTGCATATTACATTTCCTCCCTGTGCCCCAAATGTTAAATATGTGCAGTTTAAAATGAGTAAACTAAATTATGGAAAGTGTGTAATAAAAATGTACAGTTCAAGTCAAGTCAAAGATCTTTATTCGGAATAAAAACATCCTTAAAAGTGCATACAGAGTATAATTTCAAAAAGTACAATACAATGATATAACAGCCGACAAGAAGCATAATCCAATCAATTCCACAAAAACCCAAAAATGTCTCTCTTTGTTTAAAAACAGCGGTATATAAAATTTAAAATGGCTAAAAATAGTGACAGCAGTAATCAAGATCAATATACGTGCAAAATACAAATGTGAAGAGTAAAAAT
This sequence comes from Lissotriton vulgaris, assembly GCF_964263255.1. Lineage (NCBI taxonomy): Eukaryota > Metazoa > Chordata > Amphibia > Caudata > Salamandridae > Lissotriton > Lissotriton vulgaris. The sequence continues at coordinate 1,126,925,825 of NC_141693.1, forward strand.
ATAAAGTGCATGGTGCAATGTGCAAAATATTATACATCAATGTGTAAAGTGGCTCGTGACAGAACAGCAGCTTTAAGAAAACAGCTCACTCTGAGTATTACTTCATCTGAGCCCAACAGTAATAAGGTCCTCAGTGCTGTCCTAAAGTTCAACAAATTATGTTTTCGGCAGTAAGGCATTAGATAATGAGCGGTAAACAGTTTGTAAAAGTCACAGAAGAACAAAAAGTGCATAAGACTCTGTTTCATATTTGGATTACATGGGCAACTTAAAGTTTCCAGATGTTTATTGTAACCCAGGGGGAAGTTTAATAGGTTTACAATACTGCCATCCCGAAAACGAAACAGTAGGCTCCTGTTCCATCTACCAAGATGTAAACGTAGGTATCTCTGTGGAGGGCCTGGGTGACTGTTTGAGGGTTCGAAATAGCCCATATATTTTGTAACAGTATACTTTGAAAAGTTCTTCCTTTCCCGCTCCTCTCTGTATAAATCATATAAGGCCCTTTGAATGAGGGTCTTATGTGAGTGATTTATTAAACTGGGTGAAATAAACAAATGCCCTTGCCCTACACTCGCTAGACATTCTTTTACAGCTTTTAACCACGGAATACAATGTGCCCTATCACAATTCAAACAATCCAAGATTATATCACGGGTCAATGTGGCGGCCGGGTTCATCCATATCTTTAGCCAGAAGAGTGCTGGTCTTGATCTAATAAAGTCCTCTATATATGAGATGTTTAGTTCACTATGGCATATATAGTGTGGGGAACAGATAACCCCACCCAACACCTTCCGACAAAACCTATTTTCTTCGGTCTGGATATGGATAGAGTTTGTGTAGCCCCATACCTCTGCGCCATAGGTACCCGTTGGGATGCATTGGGTTTGATAAATCTTGACAAGTGGTGCAATCACATCAGCATGGTTGGGCTGTCGTAAAGAAATGATGCAATTTATCGCTTTACCCAGCTTTTTCCTTGCATAAGAAACATGTGGATGCCAGGAACCAGTGTTAGAAAATAGCAACCCCAAATAGGGAAAAGTGCAAGTGCTTTTTAGGACGTTTGTCCTGGATTTGATCTCAATGATTTTTATACTTTTTGGGGCCACAACTCATAATAAGAGATTTTTTAAAATTTGTGGTCAAGCCTAGATCAGACATAAAACTGACAAAACCTGAGATTAAGGTGCGAAGTGCCTTTGGTGTGCGGCCCATTAGGACTGCATCATCTGCGTAAAGAAGGGTGGGTATTGGGGTCCCATTTATGTAAGGTACATCTTTTGTTAGGGTACTCAGGGAACTGCTCAAATGATTAATATAAAGAATAAAAAGCAGGGGAGCCAGCACACATCCCTGTCTGACCCCCCTGCCAATGCTGATATCTTTGGAAACTTCGCCAGATTGATTGATGCGCACACGTGCTCTTAAGTCGCTATGTAAATAGGCTAAAAAATGAACCAAATAATCATCCAAACCATAGTTAAGAAGGATGGACCATAAACGGGAACGGTTGACAAAATCAAATGCAGAATTTAAGTCCATAAAACCAAAATATAAGGGGGATTTTTTAGCGATATTATATTTTGCCATTATCAAATTCAAGTTCAGGCATTGTTCTACCATGCCCACACTACTGCGGAAACCAAGCTGGCTTGGGTGTAAAATTTTACTTTCATCTGCCCAAGTTCTAATTCTTTTAAAGATAACCCTACCCAGAACTTTCAGGGTATTATCGATTAACGATATAGGGCGATAACACCCAGGATCCAACCTGTCGCCTTTTTTAAAAATAGGTACGATGGTACTACACAACCACGTTTCGGGGATAGATTCATTTGTTAAGTTATTAAAAACGTTACATAACAGTGGGGCCTAGAATTTAAGTTCACATTTTAATTGATCGAAAGCCCATCAGGGCCAGGCGCTTTATTACCTGCGCTTTCCACGATGGCATCCTCGACCTCAAACAAAGAGATGTTCAAAGGGGTTAGAGGGGAAGGGGTTACTGTGTGGTTGCCAGGTGCGGCATAGATTTTAGAAAAATTATCAACCCACACAGGCCCGATGATATTACAATTAATTGATGTTAAATTCGAACCTAAAGATCTTAGGTTCTTTACCTCCTTCCAAAACCCCGTAGTGTCTTTTAGGTCAGCCATACGTGCAAGAGATTCCCAGTGGGCCTTAACTAATTCATTTGATCTAACGCGTAGGGTAGATTTATACTCTGCTCTAAGCAACCTTACTTGGGGAATATCCCTAGGTTCAGATCTAAGTGCGGCCCTTAAATTCCGGTTTGCTCTAGAGCAAGAGGCATCGAACCATCTAGGGGTTTCCACAGGTATCCTGTGTACAGGTTTAGAAATCTCACTTTTTATTGCTGAGCATAGTTCACTAAATGATTTGATCACATTACCCCCACGTCCATCAATGGTAAGGCAGTTATCAATCAATACTGGATGTTTTTTAATTACCTTTGCCAGGACTTCCCTGTTATCCACTCCCCTCCAAACAACCCTTAGTTTATCCGTTGAAACTTCCAAGTTTCTTGCTCCAATTTCGTTTTGTGGACACTTGCCCCCAGGGAGTTTTAAGTGGATTACAATGGGATAGTGGTCGCTATATACTTTGCACACTACCTCGGCTTTAATTAAAACATCGGCAAGGGGAGATGAAACAAATATATAATCAATCGTTGTAGCACACCCATGGCCGATGAATGTGGGAAACGGGGCAGTGCTTATTTCGGTGCCAGCATGCTCCATGCAATTTACAAGTTCTGTAGTTGCGAGGAGATTGGATAGTTCTGCACCTCTTCTACAGGGGGGATTTCTTAAGTGTATATGTGCATTGAAGTCCCCCCCTAAGCAAATACCATCAAATTTCCCGTATTTCCGTCCCTCCACTATTTCATCAATAAAATCAAACAAGAGTATAAAATTACAATTAGGTTGAGACAAAAAATCATTATTGTAGAAATTAATCAAACATAGCCTTATCCTCTTAGTATATATCAGTGCCATAAAACTTAGACAATTAGTTTGTATTACCTCAACTTTGGTTTCAGCAGATATTTTAACCCAAATCGAGAGGCCCCCACTCGGTCGCCCTAGAGAGGGGGCCAAAACAGTCCTATTATGGCAACTATACCCTTCGAATAACAGGTCGCTGTGCACCAGGTTTCTTGGAACATTAACACATCGTGACAGTTAACCCAGTCCTTCCAAGTTTTAATTTCCGTCTTAGCCTTCAGGCCGGCAATGTTCCAACTAAGGATTAGCAAGTTTTTATCAGGGCTTAGACAGACATCCTGATTAGTTACTTGGGTGGGTACTGTTGTTTGGTTCACCAATTGGTCACATTGTGGGGTTGAAAGCAAGGAAGTGTCAGATAATGTCAAGAGTGCCTCAGATGGTGCTTCCTGTGTAGAGTCAGACTCAGGGGCCACAACAACTGGATCCTCATCAGTAGCTGACAGTCAATCCAAGGTACCCAGGTCATGGAGTATCGAGAATCTGTTTTGCAGAGGAAATACAGGAGGTGGCTGCATCATTCTGTGTGGTGGTCGGTAAAAGTAACTCAGTGGTAAAGGGGTCACCACGGTAGATGGACCGGGTTGGACAAAGTTCTTATTCAACAGAAATTTTACAGTGCCAGGGTTCCTAAAGTTGATTATAATACAGTCCCCGTTGATGTTTTTAAAGAGAGGACCGACCCAGGTTACTCGACGTGTGGATAAAATTTCTTTAGATATGTCGTAGCCGACCCCCTTATGCTTGGTTAACCAGTCAATGCATTTATTGTGTAACTGAACCCACGATTCTCCTTGTCCTTCCCTGAGAGGTGGAATACCAGCCAGCACCAAGACGTAGGGACATGCCTCAGGTGGAAGGTGTAGAGCAGGGCCTTGATGTTTGAAAGGCCTGTTGTCCTCGTGCAAAGTCTTATTCTGGCCGGGATTGGGAGGAACCTTCTGCTTGTTTGTGCCTGTGACAGGATTACATTTCTGATTGTTCTTAGGGGCACTAGGGGCGGTAGAAGACAGTTGAGGGGTAGATGACAAACATGGAGGAGGATTACCTTTCCTTGTGTGTGCTTCCGCCATAAATATTGTAGTCATGGACGGACTACTAGCAATCTGTAATTCTTTAACCCCATTTGTTGTAGATGAATTACAGTTTTTTGTGCGGTCACCGCTAGAGAGGGCACTGGTAATAGACTCCAGGTCTTTTAACAAACGATCACCTCTTATTTTACCTAGGCATACCGTACCCTTTCTCTTGGCGTCATCATTTTTCATGAGGGTTTCCAATCTATCAAGTCTCTTAAAAATACTATTAAATTGTTTGATCATTTGACCTTCTAATTGTTTAAAAATTGTGTCCGCGATGGTCTCAATAAGATTCCCCTTTGATTTGGAATGAAGGTTATTTTCATTTGGGGATTCTGTCTGTGTGGAGATTGTATTAGAATTTATGCCATCATTTATGACAATGGTGTCTCCCAAATCAGGTCGAGTTGGTAAAGATCCTGTTTGTTGTTGTTTCTTCCCCCTAGTCCACATGCTCTGTGGGGTTGGCTGGTTACTACTCCTAGGGGGCTGCTTCCTTTTGTTTATTGTGGACTTTACTGGACCCCTTTTTCGCTTAGCTCCTATGTTCTCAGTTGTGTCAATACACTCGGTGATTGTTGGTGATGCTAATTGCGAGGCGGGATCAGGAACCACAACAGAGGCTGTATTAGTAGTGTTTCCATCTTTTGGTAGATCAGGCAAACTGACAACAGGATTTGCTTTTACCATGATGACTTCAGGAAATAAATGCATATTATCATTTGGACTAACTGTTGTACTAGGTTGGTTAATAGTAAGTGAGCCCATAGAAAGCCTCCTCTCAGTTTCAGCGATCTCATTGAAGGCAGTGTCTATTAATGTCTCAAATGACGTTAAAAGAGATGCTGGAGTAACAGTGTCCTGTGTGTCTTTATCTGTGGTATTGCTTATAGTATTACGTTTGCCCATTTTTACAGCAGAAAGCTCACCTTGTTATTGGACGTTAGATGGGTGGCCTCAGAGGGCCCGCCCTTCGCCCCGGGCGTCCCGCTTGCGTCCCGCGTCGCGGGGGTGTCAGGCAATTTATCGCGCCCTCTGGCGCGCTCTCCCCCGCGTCTGGCGTCAGTTGCGCGCCGCCGCGAGGCCTGCCGGGTGTTGTAGTCCCCGGAGCGGCGGCGCGATGTTTGAGGGCTTACTGACTCTCGGCGGTGGCGGCTCAATGTTCTGTGGACTCTCGGCAGTGTCGGCGGTACAGTTGTTTTCTAGTGCTGCCCATGTCTCTCTATTACCCTGCCCAGCACATTCTAGATTCTGTAATCTGATTCCTGCATGATGCCTCACCCCAAAACAAGACACTGGTCCATATAAGCACCTCGTGTTTTAGAGGCTCCTGCCTAATTCTGCAATACAGTTTTCTCAATAAATCGCTCCGATGGTCGCTGAAGCTACGTTCATGTTATATTAAAATCCTCAAATAAATAAATTTAACTAATTAATTAGACTGACATCCTTGTGTGATGATTTGCAATATTCTCGTTCCCATGTCGTTGAAACTGCCAGCCCCTGCCTTATTTTCTTCATGGCATGCAGGAGTAAGAGAGGTATTTGCAGCAGATCTACGATGTGTGCTTGCCCTGCATGTTGCTTTGTCTGAATCCCTAGCTTCACTAAGGCTCAACCAGCATGTTCTGGATGGCTATAGGTACATAGACTCCTTTCTGTTATTTCATTCTGTCCTGAGGACCTTGTGTCATCATGTATTAGTGAAGGCACTAAGTACGCAGTCAGTAAAGACACACGTGTCTGCTCAAACTCTGGTGTGCAAATCCTGTTTTGGGTGCTTATACCTAAGATTACAACCAGGGGCTGTATTATGGAAGGTATCCTTGGGACACAATTGGCCATGTGCGCCCATTTTGCACACCCCAGGGGCACTCTGCTATTACAGAAAGGGCCGCAGATGCTTGTGCAGCTCTTTCTGTAATACAGATAGCACTGGCACACATATTGCAGTAGCGCTATCACCAGAGGGTGTTCCCTCATTTGCATGGCAGCGTGGGTAATCCCTTTGCCTCTGCACCCGTGCCGTATTATAGACGATCGCTCAGAGGCAAAGAAGCTGTCAGGAGACTCACTGACAGTGCGCCATCTAAAAGCTGGCACACTGTTAGTGAGCCCCCTGATGGCAGACTTCTAGAGGTGGGAAAAGGGCTCCTGCAAGGGGATCTCTCTCCCCGCTCCCCTAAAAGTGCAGGCAGGTTTACGCCTGCACAGTGAAACACAGAGCGACTGCTTCTAAGCTGCTCAATTTTCCACTTGAATGCGCTGGTCCAAGGGCAGCACAGCTTCACAGCTGCTCTGGGGGCAGCGCATTAAATGTAATAGGGCACACTTTCCCTGTTTGTACACAATGCACCTGGAAACGGAATGTGCACCCCATGTGTAACAGGGCCCCTGGTGCTCATTGTGAGTCCCAGGTGTTTTGTCTCAATGACGTTTCAACTGGTTAATCCGCTGGGCAAACAGTGCTCCTTGTGAACCTGGGGAATGGCATCACTATTAGCCTGTTATTCCCTAATATGGTGTGCTTAAAGCAGTGATGAAACAAAACATAACACGTTGGAAATCCCAACAGTCTAACTTATGTTTAATACAAAATTAGCGAGTAGCATGGCAAATAATCGAAAGACAATTGTCATTTCCATGGACCATAGCTCCTCCTCAAAAGAAGTACATTTGGAGCATAATACGAAAAGCAATAAAATGTTGACAATTTATATACATATTGATATTAAAACTACATCCAAATTTGGCTATATGAAAAATGCAGAATGCGACGTGCACGAGAAACATTAATGCTAAAGCAATAAGAGCACATACTGCGCAATAGGTATTTAGTGGGTGAGCAATTTGCATCCAGAAGTCCGAGCAGTTTGTGAGCTACTGCGCGGACCCTATTTTGGGTTTCATTAGTGCATTCAGACCTTGCACCTGTGGATGAATGCGGAAGCAGTGATCCGTTGCATCTGTTTAGAGCAGGGGTCTCCAACGTTCTCAGTAATAAGACCTACTTATGTGCAATGAAAATCATCTTGAACTGTTAATATTATTAGTGTTGTACAAATTAGACAAGATTACATTATTGGCAACCCTGTGCGAGATTACCATCAATGATCAGCCCCTTGCAGGGTTGGGAGCACTAATATAATAAAAAAGCATTGTCAATCTGGAATGCCTCTACAAGGGCCATACATCACACAAACAGCTGTGATGCCCTTGGCATCAAGGTAATATTAGTAATAAAACTACCCAATTTAATGTATTTATTTCTAAACTTTTTTATAGCGCGAACATTACCCTTGCGGGTATCAGATCGCTTTACAATGATCAAGGAGACATGTATGAAAATAACAACATCCTCAAGGAAGGACAAGGTGTGGGAGGCTCTCCTAGAAAGCAAACCACAGGTTCCAGGCGGACAGCAATCAGTAAAACAGAGTAAGAACTTGGTTTGCGAGAAATAAGCATGCTTGCAGTCAAGGGATAGTTCAAGTTCCGGAGTATAGTTCATGTGTTCACCGGCATAGATTTGATCATCCCTATCCTTTTGACTTCTTTCTTGAATGAGGCAGTTAATTGATTCATTCTGATTTCAGTGGAAGGGCGTTCCAGATTACCAGGCCAGGCCTGAGAAGGTTTGGTTGCAAGTTCTCTTTTTAGGAAATTTTGGTGGTGCATGTTTGGTAGATCTCTCTCTCTCTCTCTCCCTCTCTCTCCCTCCCTCTCTCTCTCTCTATATATATATATATATATATTGTCACCAAACCAAACTTTCCATCAAAATAAAAAAATAAATTCTTGGCAAGCGACCAATAGAGCTGTTAGAACATAATAAAATGTTACTTGCCATGATGAGCTTTTGTTTGCATCACAACTACTTTATGTTCCTCAACCGCTACTACCAACAGATAAGAGGGGTTGCCATGGGGGCCTGTTTCTCTCCCAGTTATGCCTGTCTTCACATGGGGTACTGGGAGAGACAGGTCCTCAACGGCATTCACCAAGACATCTGTACTCGCCATATCATTCGATGGTATAGATACATCGATGATATCCTCATGATATGGCGAGGTACATTGGAGCAAGTTACCGGTTTCATTGATGTTTTGAACCAAAATTCATATAACCTGTCTTTCACATCACACATCAGTCAGGATACAGCTCATTTCCTAGATGTGACGCTGCAGGTCAGTCAGGGTAGGCTAGAGACCAAGCTGTTTAGGAAGCCCACTGCGGGCAACACCATATTGCATGCAGAAAGCCACCATTCCCCGCATTTAATTCGTAGCATCCCCTATGGGGAGATGCTTAGAATTAGGCGGGTCTGCAGCACAGAAGTTCACTGCAGGGAGGCGCAAGCAGCAAGCAAGCACAGGTTTCTAGCAAGGGGCTACAAAGAACATCTTATCGATTCAGCGATTAGAAAAGCTAATGCCCTATCCAGCCCTGAAGTACTGACCCATCGGAAACATCAGAAACCTAGTGCAACTATCAGTGAGCAGCCAGTCAGACTCATCTGGGCCTACAATAGTCAGCATGGGGCACTGAGAAAAATTATTCATCAGAACTGGAATCTGATTAAACTGGATCCTGTTATAGGAGAACATATGCCCAACAAGCCCGCAATCACTTACAGGAAAGCGTTTGCATTGCATAATGCCTTGGTCAAATCCAGCCCTGAAGTGATTCCTCCTAAAAACTGGTTAGCAGCAAGCCGCGGGTTCAGAAAATGTTCCAGTTGTAAGGCTTGCTCGCAGGGACTCAATAAAACCGAGTTCCTAACAGCATTTTCTACAGTGCCGCGCAAAATCACCAAGCAACTGACCTGTAGATCAGAATATGTGGTGTATGTGCTGGAGTGCCCGTGTGGCCTGCAATACATTGGTAGCACCAAATTGCAGGTGCACAAGAGGGTGCTCCAGCACATCCGGGCAATCAACACGAGTGACGCCACATATCCTGTGGCCAGGCATTTCAAGGAGTTCCATAATAACAACAGTGGGCTCCTGAGATACTATGCCATTGACGCCATAGGTCCACTCAGGAGGGGAGGGAATCGAGAAGGGATCTTGAGGGCTCTTGAGACCAGGTATATCTTGGAGATGGACAGTAAAAGCCCCAATGGGCTGAATTCCACGGAGGACTTTTACACATGTCTATAGCTCCATATATTCTCACTATCCTCGTTAACACCCTCCAGTTCTGTACTGCATATTGCTCACAGCATGCCTGTGTTCTGTATCCCACATTTTGTAAATTGCTATTCACTGTATGGGCTCTTCCGTAGCTGAGTTAGCTGTACCGTAGAATCTTGTACTCAGTGATATATGAATAATATTGCTTTTTAACTTTCACTTGTTTATTAGAGTGTCAGTAATCAACGTCAGGGTCATAGATGGGATCGACATCTTTAGCAGGGTGTGAGCTATTGTTGGAAGGGCATGTTCAATCTTAGGCCCTTTCTGTCTATCCGGCATAACATTACCAGTTTAAACCCTAAAGGTAATTACTGATAAATGCATGTAACATATCCTTTGTATATAGATGTATATATATGAATTAGTGTATATATTTTAATTAGAAGCTTTGCGGACTCTCGTACTGTACATATATTGGCTATTGCATTTAAGCAGTGACAACTCAGGAGCCAGGTTGCGTATATTGAGGTGAATGCCTTTTTGCACAATATATATATATATATATATATATATATATATATATATATATATATATATATATATATATATATATATATATATATATATATATATATATATATATATATATATATACCTGGAGAGCTACCAGTAGCTCACGAGGCACTTGTTGGAGAAGCCTGGTTTAGAGGGTCAAAATACCAAAGCCCCAACACTCGTATGATAGTCTTTAAAAGCCAATAAGGGAGAGCGTTGAACTCCAAAGGTTCGTGGCCTTCCGCTTGTGAGCGTTTTTACCTTAAAATGTATCCAGGTTGGGGTGCCGCCTAGTTGCATGCAAGGATAGGCCTACCTGGCTCCCTGACACAAAGACACTCACACAGTGGTAGTGGGTATGGGTGAAGACCTCGAGAGGTCGTGCGCCCCTTTATTTATCTCCTCGGGGTGAGCCCGCCCTAAAGAGTGATACATGGTGCAACATTGTTGTATGAGGGCGGGTGGCTCACTCCCTACAATCTGGGCAAAACGAGGAAAAACTACTGTTGACAATAATTAATCTTTGACCAGCGACTACGGTGACAGCTTACTCGTTTCGCTCTGTGACTTTTCAACTAAGCTCTAGAATTGATATCCGACATCGGTTTAAGAAATGAAATTTCGGCCTGTGTACTTCTGATAAACGCCATAAGTAAGAGATATTTGCGATTCCTCCGTGTGATACAGCCAACTACAATTGATCTATCCCATAGATTGGGTCACACTATTAACCATTTCTACAAGGGTCAACTATACCTTACAAACTTTCGTCCTGATGATGGTCTTGGGATAACACCGTTAAGACCGAAATGTCGACACACCAGTCCATGTCTGCATTAATTGACATTTATTGCTTCTGATTTACTGTTTATTTAAACAAGAAGTCATTGTTATTAATCATACAGACTGGATTTGTATCTTTTGTATTAATGGAATGAATGTTTTTTTCCTTGTACTTGAGATATGGTATCAATTCAATTGATTTTGAACCCATACAATTTTATTCAAGAAAACAAATAATAAGTCTTTTTTGAAATATAACCTCTTGTGCTGCTTCTCATTTTGCATGTTTTGCTTCCCTAGAGCTAGTGTGGAAGCTCTTTTGGTTCCCTTACTAAGAACAAGGTGAGATTAAACAATTACAGCAGCTGATGTTCTCAGTCTAAGAGTCTTAGTAATATAGATCTTAGTCGCTGTAATTATTCAACAGAAGTAAAACCCTTGCTGGTATCTTTATCTATACAGACAATAATAAACGGCATGTTTCCATATTTCTTTCAGGCAAGGCCCTCTGATTTGATTGGTCCACCGCCCGTGACCGTAAAAAAGTGTCGTTCCTGCATAAACGCTCTATTATTATTTTCAAAATTAGGGACCTATCTATTTGAATATTGGACCGCAGAGCAGGGCTAAATATATAAACGGGAGCCTTTTCGGGTGAGCAGCAAGCAGAAGGCGTAGAGGTCATCCAACCACTTATATCGTTTCTCCTTCTGAAATGTTGCTGCCCAGCAGGAATCCTACCCTGTTGTGCCCCCATTAACCCTGTAAATAAATGGCATCCCTTTTTGTTTCCTCCCAGTTGCCCAGTCAAGATACACAGTGCACTTTTTAATCCGATCTTGTGTTGTGGTTCTGCCGAAGAATCAGGCAGGCGGCCGCCATGTTGTACAATAATGTTTTTTTTACTTTTTAGCAAAAAGGTTTTAGGGTTAGGTGTCGGCGCACACTGCTTTACCGACGCACAGATGGTCGAGCCATTGTGTGAACACAAAGCCCACGCGCCACCACTGACGCCTTATCGAAAACTCTCTGTATTGGCCAACATGGCGCACCTGCACTTTCTTCACAGCAACTGTTGTCCGGATAAAAGCCACCTGTTTTCTTATTCTACCTTCACAAACCTGACTCTGCAGCATCGCCTTTTTGTCAGAAAGCACACAAAAAACGACGTCTTCTCGCTCGACGTGCGTGACATCTTTTAAAGTTTAATACATTTCTCCCCCTCTAAACTCCGCCAGCCGCCTTTCGTGTAGGTAGGCCTTCTATTGTTCGTCCTCAAAGTCTTCTGGAGTGGATGTCCCACTGTGTCCCCTTTTGTGTGGCTCACATCAAGATTATAGGTAACGGAGAAGAAAAGGGAGGAAGAAGAGAAGGTTAGACCCCTGCTTCCGGAGTTTAAGAAACATCTGCCAGCGGGTTACAGCTCGGCTCTGTCATGTACATCAAACGGACACTGCGCTGAGAGTCACCGGGCTAGGTTTTCAGGATCAGGCACACAAAACACACATTGTAGTGGTCACACACAGAGACCAGGCATTTGAGAGCGGGCTCTGTCTGGGCTGGAAACGCACTCTGCGTCGATAGCAAGGAACAATGGAAGCTGGCATGATGAAATAAGCCTCGGGTTCTCTAAAAATGAACAAATGTATTTCTTTTGAGAAGTTGGCCTGATAAATTGCTCAAACTTTTTACATGAAGACTGTTTTCAAACGATGTTTAGGGAATTTGGTTACCCTAAGGGTCTGATTTCGAGTTTGACAGAGGCTGTCAAAAACCTCTGTTCTCCCTTGCTCTGCCATGAAGTTTCGTCCGCCCTGTTTAAAGTTTGGCAGTTTGCACAACCTACTCAAACACCATGTCCCTGCCATGGGATGCTATGTGGTAGGGGCATCTTAAGGATTTTGGGGGTGCTAGGCTAAGCATCATTCGGGACCTCCTACTCAGAACAACTCTGAACTTATTATTAATTTTTGGCTCAGTTACACCCTTGGCGACTTGGCATCCTGCTTCCTTGGCCAGCCTACATCTGGCCCAACCCCTGCTTCCTTGGCCAGCCTACATCTGGCCCAACCCCTGCTTCCTTGGCCAGCCTACATCTGGCCCAACCCCTGCTTCCTTGGCCAGCCTACATCTGGCCCAAAATAGGAGCAAACAGTCTCTCTCTGCACCAGAGAAGCAGTAAGACTAGCAAACTGAATAAGCCAGCTGCATGTGATGCAGCGGACTGCAGTGGCGGCTAGCAGAACATAAATATGGTGAGGCTCTATGGCGCACATCTCACCATAAATGCTACTCCCACCAAGTGCAGGAATTATCTCCTGGCGATGGTGGTATTCATGAGCAGGAGAGTGAAGGTCTTCCCATCCTGCTCAGTGGAACCCAAATCCAAACAATCCTGGCGCTGCTCTCATGCTGCTTTCAGCATGAAAGCAGCTCTAGGATTGGTTGGAGCAGGTTAACCCAGCGCTCATTTTGAGGCTGGGGGCCTGTGCCAGCAATCCCCCGGCTGTTTCACAGCCCTGGGATTGCTGGGGCTACAGTGCCCATGTCAGGCTGACCAGCCGGCCAATTCGACATTCGCACTGTAGACCCAGCAGTCATCTCGTAACCACAAGATTCAGCCTCGCCACATGCCCTCACACTCACATGAACTGGACTGTGGCAAAATAAAATGGCTTTACCATGCCATTTTATTGATTTGTGCTTGCTTGCTGCGCTCCCAGCAGACGGGGCACCTCTCCTCCGGCCTGTAGGAGGAATCGCCCCTGGCGGACTGGTGTTTCACCATTTGGTAACGTGTGCATTTAAAGGGTGCTTTTTTATTTACTGCACTTTAGTCCCTGCTCCTTGAGAAACCGGGACTCTGAATCAGGTGGCACTAAGCTGTGATTGCATAAGCCTGGCAGCTGCTTAACATGGAGATGGAGGGAGCAAATAATGCAGCTGCACTGGACTTTGGCACATGGCCTACCTGAAGGAAAATCATAAAGACCTGTGGTGCGACCAAGCCTTCTAACCACAATGTGTGTTGTAGCTAGTCTGTGATCACCCGTAGGCATGCAGCGCTGAAAGGTGCTTTTGTTTACTATACAACATGTGCTGTATGCCACAGTATTCAGACCCAGGCAGCAGCAGACTGTGAATGCACCTGCTGGCAGCAGCACAAGATGGATGATGATTCAGTGAGCATGCAATGCCTATGTATACATTATATACGTGGCACATGCTAAATAAAGATGAAGAAGACCTGTGCAGTTGGGCTGGGCCTATGCACTTTAAAAGGTTAGACCGCTGAATCTAACCAGATCAAGCAAGTATTTTTTTTATAACCACCTCCATCTTTCAGGCAGGGGACGGCTAGCTGACCAGCCTGCACTGTCTAAAAAAAAAGAAAGTAAACAGAAAGGTTATTTTAAATGTCTAGACAGCCTGCGATTGTCCCAAAATCTTAACTGAGAGGTCCCCTTGTAAGATGGGCACCCTGGGTCACAGCCCACTTTTCCTATGCCATAAACATCTCTTCTATTGACAGTGGTGGAGGTGCAAGAGGACATTGGTGTACAAAATATAAGGTAAGTACAACTTTTTGAAGTTTTTAAAAAGCATAATGTTAACTACCAACCACATATGTTTATTTACACCAAAGCATAAATAGCAACAGTATCCTCTGTCTCCTTGTCTGCCCATGAGGCTCACACTACCCACCAATATCAAACACTCTTGTAACATAATTTTACTACCCTCACCCAAGCAAATACTGTAAGGCACATTTTTTTAAAAAGAATAGGGTCAAACCAAAATATAATGCAAATTTACTATAGCTAACGTGTTCATATTATATTTTCAACTTTATGCACATTTGTAATAACTATAAACATAAGTATTTGAATTACAAAAAAATACCAACAATGATGATCCCTTTGATCCTTTATGAGCACTTAGCTCACATTACCACACCATATGAACACCTGCACTTTCAGATCCAGTCCACCCCCAAAGCCACACTCCGAGGAACCCTCGCCTACAGACCCCCAGACCCCCGAACACCCTTCGCCACCACCATCACCGACTTCATCGAACCCCATGTCATCGCCTCAACAAACTACATACTCATTGGAGACCTGAACTTCCACCTCGATAACCCCAGCGACCCCAAGTCAACTATCCTTTGTGACAACCTCGTCAGCATCGGAATTAAACAACTCACCAACACACCGACCCACAAAGCAGGACACACCCTCGACCCCATCTTTGCTGCAGGAAACAGCGTCTAATTCAGCCACACAATGCAGCCGCCATGGACCGACTACCACTGCGTACCTTCGCCATCAACAAACCCAAGGCACTCAAACTAGCCCCACGCCCACCATGAAGGAACTGGAGCAAGGTTACCGATGAGCAACTTAACTCCACCCTCACCCGAGGCAACCACACCTGGACACCCGACGTAAACAAGGCAAACTTTGCAGCTGGATCGCAAACTGTGCAGACGAGCTCGCCCTGATACGCAACCCCGACAGAAAATACCCCAGGAAAGCCGCCTGGTTCACCACCACCCTTCAAGAAGACAGTCGCACCTACAGACGGCTGGAAAAGAACTGGAGAAACACCAAGATAACCGAAAACCACACCACCTACAAGGACGCCATGACGGACTACCACAACCAGATCAGAGCCACCAAGAGGAACTTCATCCACCACAAAATCCTGGCCAACTCCACCAACTCCAAGGAACTTTTCAAAGTCATTTAAGAATTCACCAACCCATGCAGCGAAGCCACAGACATCACCCCATCACCCCATCCCAAGACCTCTGCGACAAGCTTGGAACCTATTTCCACCTCAAGATCAAAAAACTATACAACAACTTCATCTACCATCCACCAGGTGCCACAGATGGCCCCCCACCCCCTAGAAACACCAGCCAGCCCACTATCTCCAATCGGACACTGATCACAGTCGAAGACACCGCCTCGACCATGAAAAGCATCCACTTGGGGGCCCCCACCACCCCTGCCCCCCTCAAATCTACCACAGAGCCACAGCCGCCATCTCATCCGAACTGCAATGCACCATCAACACCACCTTCAAAGCAGGCACCTTCTCAGATGACTGGAAGCGCGCAGAAGTCAGACCCCTGCTCTAGAAGCCCACAGCTGACCCACCGACCTCAAGAACTATTGGCCCATCTCGCTCCTCCCCTTCGCAGTCAAAGTTGCATAGAAAACAGTAAACAGGAAACTGACACGATTCATTGAAGAGAACACCGTCCTCGACCCGTCACAATCCGGATTTCTAAGCAACCACAGCATAGAGACTGCCCTACTTGCCACCATAGATGACATCCACACTTTCCTGGACCAAGGCCACTCCACAGCCCTCATCCTAAATGACCTATCAGCGGCCTTCAACATCGTCTCCGACGACGCAGGCATACAAGGAACAGCCCTGGACTGGATCTGATAATTCCTCACTGGAAGAAGCCAAAGGATCATACTCCCACCCTTCCTCTCCGACCCCACGAGAATCACCTGTGGAGTCTCACAGGGTTCATTACTGAGGCCCACCCTCTGCAACATCTACATGGCCCCCCTGGCAGCCATTGTCCGACAACACGGCCTCGACATCATATCCTACACCGATGACACCCAGCTCATCCTCTCACTCACCAAAGACCCCACCACGGCCAATCTCAACTTCCAGAAAGGAATGCAAGACATCACAGTCTGGATGAGGAACAGCTGCCTGAAGCTCAACACCGAGAAGACAAAAGTCCTAGCCCTTGGTACCACCCCTTCTGCATGGAACAGCACCTGGTTCCCGACCGCCCTCCGAAGCCCACCTATCCCCTCAAACCACGCCAAGAACCTGGGCATCAAAATCGGCTCATCACTCACCATGAACCGACAGGTCAACACCGTCACCTCCAGCTGCTTCAACACATCCTCCACAAGACTTTGAAGTGGATTCCCCCTGAGTCAAGGAAGACAGTCTCCCACGCATTCATCACCAGCAGACTGGAATATGGAAACGCACTCTTCACCGGCATCAACAAGTCCCTATTCCACAAACTCCAGACAATACAGTACACTGCTGCCTGACTCGTCCTCGGCATCCCGATACGAGCACATCAGCCATCACGTACAAAGTCTCCACTGGCTCCCCATAGAGAAAAGAGTCACTTTCAAAATCCTCACTCACGCCTACAAATGCCTACCAAACAATGGACCCAAATACCTCAACGACAGAATCAACTTCAAAGTACCCAAAAGAAACCTCTGATCTTCCAACCTCGCACTGGCCGAAACCCCGCGCATCCAGAGAGCCAGAGCAGGCGGAAGATTCTTCTCTCATATTGCAGCAAAGACCTGGAACGAGCTACCGGCAGACATCAGACGCGCCCCCTCCCTGAACACCTTCAGGAAGACCCACAAGATTTGGCTCTTCGGCTAAACAGATCTGTGGACCCCCCACCCCCTCAGCGCCTTGAGACCATCACGGGTGAGTAGCATGCTTACAATTCCCTGATTGATTGATTGATTAATATGAAAATACAACTTACCCAAAATAGATATTACTTGAACCCACAAGTGCAGGCAGGCTAAACACACCCATTATGTGCATTTGTCGAGTGAGCTATCACCCTTGAGGGTGTCCTGGTACTAAGTAGGTGTGATTCCATCCTTGCTTTCGGTGGCTGGAGAGACTGTTAGAAGAGCCAGGTCTTCATCTTGCTAGCATCATCTACTCCCATTACATCTGGCTTCTCCGCTTCCCTCCTTGGTCCTGGGGGAACTGTCATCAATGGCAAACCTGCAATACAACAAACAAAGAAACTCTAAGCTAGACATGAACCATTGCTGATTAATTCACTGTAGTAAAGAGGTCCTCGCAGGTAGGATGTAGTTAAAGATTGTAGTCTGTTACAGGTAGATAAGTTCTTGTGAAGCAGCCCCACCAAGAGCAGCCTGCCTGCTGCTCAGCCATTCTCCACTATCACTTCACCTCACAGGCTACCAACATTCCCAAGTACACCATCACTCCAACATTCCTTACAGCACACAGCACACAGCACAAACACACTAGCTGAGCAGGAGGTGGAAATGGCATAACATTAACAAGGGCAGGATACTACATGCACTTGGAGCGCTTGAGTTAACCAATAAGGACATTAATGTGAAACACTTATCTGACTCGAGTAGCATCCTGCAGTTCCTCTGTGTGTTTTGAAGTGATCCATGGTCTGTTTTTTCTGCCGCGGGCATCATAAGTTTCATGTCTACATTGTATTGGATGCATGTTTGGGGCATTTAGCCCTACAATACAGTAGGTGTTAGTTTCAGGTTGCTTATACATAGATGACATAACTAAGGTCCTAGGGAAGGATTGCTTCTATGTTTTAACGCATGATGTAAATGCGTTCTGCTTTGCATGTTTTTCTTTTGTTTTCACGTTTCATTTTATAGTATGCTGCAATCCCTTAAGAAAGCCTGATTCGAAGTAATTTAGAGGCATTATAGGAAGGCCTCTGTGTTATATATATCTATATGTGTCAGAAGCCAATATCACTGTGCTTATTTGCCATTAACAATTGTTCCTCTTGTAGCAATAGATTTGCTGGCAGTGCTATTTAGTCTTCTTCCCCACATTACGAGGGAGAAGGGTAATTATCAGGTACTTATAGTAACTATCTCTACATGTACTTAGACAGAAGGTTAAAGAGAGTGCTTATATGTATTAGGTTGCTTAAATGCTGCTTATCTTTGTCCAGGGAGAGACATGTAGACGAGTCTTAGACAGGTACATCTCCTCCAGCAAAGTCTTCTGTGGACAACATCTATTTTTTATCCTCCCTTCCCCTTTTCCACGTCGGTCAGGTTTGGCTTTGACATTGTTGGGCCTTCCCGTTTGGTTGGGAAATGAGGATCGTACGTTGTGACCTCTATTTCACTCCAGTGGAAAATCTAGTTAGGATTTCTGACAGCCCTTGCATTGCACCTCATGTAGGCATAGATGAGGATGGGGTGGGATGCTGTGTCGAATGTTATGTTAATAGATTTTATAGAGCGCTCAGTTACCCTTCCGGTATGGTGGATCATTAGGCTGGGAGTCAGGCACCTCCTGTATATAAGGAAATAAAAGTGTGGTTGAAGCACGGTCTCCCCCTGTGCTGCCAAGCTGCGCAGATGCACTTTGATGTCATTGATATAACCCGTCATGGGGGACGTGGCAGGGGTAAGAACAGTGTGCTCGAGCAGTGCTAGAGTGCAGATCAGATAAAATTAAAGATTTACTTGAGTGGGCAAAATAAAACTGAACCGGGGTTCAGCAACCCCTGAAATTAGTTGCAGGCTCACCTGCAATCGAACACTACTGGTAAAATAAGCATAACTAAAATAATGATGAGGAAAGTAAAAACATAAAATTATCAAAACAAAAGGGGTTACCTTCCAATAGGGTGGCTCGGCAGGCTGGGAGCCAGGCAGCTCCCGAATACAAGGAAATAAAAGCGTGGCTAAAGCACAGTCTCTCCGTGTGCTGCAAATGCAGAGAAGTCCAGGAGGATGAGGGCACCTGTGTCTTCTCGGTCCATGATCATGCTGATGTTGTCTGTGGCAGCCAGGAGGGCTTTTTGTGTGCTATGGTTAAGTCTGAAGTTGTACTGTGTGATGTTGAGGGGTTGGTGTTGGTTGTGACGGTTGGTGAGGTACATATTGATGAGTTTCCTTAGGACTTTGGCCAGGTACGGCAGCAGGGAGATGGGTCTGTAGTTCGAGTATGGTGAGGGGTCTTGAGACGTCTTTTTCACCAGAGGGAGAACTGTTGCATGTTTTCATGTATCCAAGAGGGTGTCAGAGGTGATGGAGGCATTCATGATCATATTGGAGTGAGCATTGTGTACATGTGTAGAAGTCCTCTAGTAAAGGTGTGGTGGGGGCAGGGGTAGGTTGGGGTCCTGGAGTGGACGGAGTGTATGAGCAGCTGTTTCTTCCGTGGTGATGTTTGTTAGGCCATGTGTTTATTGTAGCTTCCTTGGATGTGATGGGAGCCTTGCTGTTAAGTCTGTTGGACACAGTTGGGTCAAGATGCCATAAATGGAGGCTATCTTGATGCAGAAAAACTATGAGAGTTAATTGTAGAGGTGTTGTGAGGGTCAGAGTCTGTTGGAGGTCTCCAAAGAGGTGAAGCCGTTCATGATGGTGAAGATCTCTTTACTGCTGATCCAGCGATCAGGGACTCATACATTTCTTACAGACAAGGTCCAATTTCATTACTCACCAAGTCCCTTCACGCTGGGTTAGTGTATTACTATAAATGCACCAAACTTACCAATCACCAATTAGTATCTTCGTTCTAGTATACCAATTATGGCGATGCGATCTTTTATAGTTGACAGGGTTTGGCAAACTAATACTTAGTTCAAAATATTACTCATAATCTAAATATATATACACCAATAAATAAAGATAGACTCATATGTATATTTATAATGTTTATGTAAATAATGTGAAATAATGCTCATCAGTACCAACATACAGCACAAATCATAGATCGCCACATAACAAACAACATTAGAAGAGGAAATGACAAATTCATACCAATGCAAAAACAACAGTTGATGGACAGAATGCAGAGCAATGTCATACATTAACCCGAGTACGGAGATCTGGGCCTAAATCCATCGTTTTTTGCTCACCACCCCAGTTCAGACAAGGCCATATGCAAATCAGTCTTGACCCTGTGCCTCAGGGAACAGTCCAGCCCGAACTGCCAAGCCATGTCTTCCCTGGACCGGAATCAAGCATCCTAGGACCGGTTTCGGGCTATCAGCCGTCTTCAGCCAGGATAGCTTCACTCCAGTGGCGTGGAGAGAACGGGACTCACGTCTGAGCATACCCGTCCCACTCGGGGTGATAAATGCAAAAACAACAGTTGATGGACAGAATGCAGAACAATGTCATACATTCACCCCAGTACAGAGGTCTGGGCCTAAATCCCTCGTTTTTTTGGTCACCACACCACCCCAGTTCAGACATGGCCATATGCAAATCAGCCTTGACCCTGTGCCTCATGGGAACAGTCCAGCCCGAACTGCCAAGCCATGTCTTCCCTGAACCGGAATCAAGCATCCTAGGACCGGTTTCTGGCTATCAGCCGTCTTCAGCCCGGATAGCTTGACTCCAGTGACGTGGAGAGCACGAGACTCACGTCTGAGCATACCCGTCCCACTCGGGGTGAGAAATGCAAAAACAACAGTTGATGGACAGAATGCAGAAAAATGTCATACATTCACCCCAGTACAGAGATCTGGGCCTAAATCCATCGTTGTTTTGCTCACCACACCACCCCTGTTCAGATATGGCCATATGCAAATCAGCCTTGACCCTGTGCCTCATGGGAACAGTCCAGCCCAAACTGCCAAGCCATGCCTTCCCTGGACCGGAATCAAGCATCCTAGGACCGGTATCTGGCTATCAGCCGTCTTCAGCCAGGATAGCTTGACTCTAGTGGCGTGGAGAGCACGGGACTCACGTCTGAGCATACCCGTCCCACTCGGGGTGAGAAATGCAAAAACAACAGTTGATGGACAGAATGCAGAACAATGTCATGCATTCACCCCAGTACAGAGATCTGGGCCTAAGTCCCTTGTTTTTTTGCTCACTACACTACCCCAGTTCAGACATTGCCATATGCAAATCAGCCTTGACCCTGTGCCTCATAGGAACAGTCCAACCTGAACTGCCAAGCCATGTCTTCCCTGGACCGGAATCAAGCATCCTAGGACCGGTTTCTGGCTATCAGCCGTCTTCAGCCAGGATAGCTTGACTCCAGTGGCGTGGAGAGCACAGGTCTCAAGTCTGAGCATACCCGTCCCACTCGGGTGATTAATGCAAAGACAACAGTTGATGGACAGAATGCAGAACAATGTCATACATTCACCCCAGTACAGAGATCTGGGCCTAAATTCCTAGTTTTTTTGCTCACCACATCATCCCAGTTCAGACTTGGCCATATGCAAATCAGCTTTGACTCTGGGCCTCATGGGAACAGTCCAGCCCGAACTGCCAAGCCATGTCTTCCCTGGACCGGAATCAAGCATCCTAGGACCCGTTTCTGGCTATCAGCCGTCTGAACTGGGGTGGCTTGGTGAGCAAAATACCGATGGATTAAACCCAGATCTGTGACTGCGGGTGAATGTTTTGCCATTGTGCAACATTCCGTCCATCATCTTGTGTGTTTTGCTGTTCACCCTATGTGGGAAGGGCATGCCCAGATGTGGGTCTCGTGCTCACTACGCCACTGGAGTCAAGCTATCCTGGCTGAAGACGGCTGATAGCCAGAAACCGGTCCTAGAATGCTTGATTCCGGTCCAGGGAAGACATGGCTTGGCAGTTCGGGCTGGACTGTTCCCATGAGGCACAGGGTCAAGATTTATTTGAATATGGCCATGTCTGAACTGGGGTGGCTTGATGAGCAAAATAACGATGGATTAAACCCAGATCTGTGACTGGGGCTGAATGTTTTGCCATTGTGCAACATTCCGTCCATCATCTTGAGTGTTTTGCTGTTCACCCTATGTGGGAAGGGTATGCCCAGACGTGGTGTGCCCGTGCTCACTTCGCCACCGGAGTCAAGCTATACCGGCTGAAGACGGCTGATAGCCAGAAACCGGTCCTAGAATGCTTGATTCCGGTCCAGGGAAGACATGGCTTGGCAGTTCGGGCTGGACTGTTCCCATGAGGCACAGGGTCAAAACTGATTTGCATATGGCCATGTCTGAACTGGGGTGGCTTGGTGAGCAAAATAACGATGGATTAAACCCAGATCTGTGACTGGGGGGTGAATGTTTTGCCATTATGCAACATTCCGTCCATCATCTTGTGTGTTTTTGCTGTTCATCCTATGTGGGAAGGGTATGCCCAGACGTGGGTCCTGTGCTCACTACGCCACTGGAGTCAAGCTATCCTGGCTGAAGACGGCTGATAACCAGAAACTGGTCCTAGGATGCTTGATTCCGGTCCAGGGAAGACATGGTTTGGCAGTTTTATCTGGACTGTTCCCATGAGGCACAGGGTCAAAACTGATTTGCATATGGCCCTGTCTGAACTGGGGTGGCTTGGTGAGCAAAATAACTATGGATTAAATACAGATCTGTGACTGGGGGTGAAAATGTTGCCATTGTGCAACATTCCGTCCATCATCTTGAGTGTTTTGCTGTTCACCCTATGTGGGAAGGGTATGCCCAGATGTGGGTCTCGTGCTCACTACGCCACTGGAGTCAAGCTATCCTGGCTGAAGACGGCTGATAGCCAGAAACCGGTCCTAGAATGCTTGATTCCGGTCCAGGGAAGACATGGCTTGCCAGTTCAGGCTGGACTGTTCCCATGAGGCACAGGGTCAAGACTTATTTGAATATGGCCATGTCTGAACTGGGGTGGCTTGATGAGCAAAATAACGATGGATTAAACCCAGATCTGTGACTGGGGCTGAATGTTTTGCCATTGTGCAACATTCCGTCCATCATCTTGAGTGTTTTGCTGTTCACCCTATGTGGGAAGGGTATGCCCAGACGTGGTGTGCCCGTGCTCACTTCGCCACTGGAGTCAAGCTATACCGGCTGAAGACGGCTGATAGCCAGAAACCGGTCCTAGAATGCTTGATTCCGGTCCAGGGAAGACATGGCTTGGCAGTTCGGGCTGGACTGTTCCCATGAGGCACAGGGTCGAAACTGATTTGCATATGGCCATGTCTGAACTGGGGTGGCTTGGTGAGCAAAATAACGATGGATTAAACCCAGATCTGTGACTGGGGGGTGAATGTTTTGCCATTATGCAACATTCCGACCATCATCTTGTGTGTTTTTGCTGTTCATCCTATGTGGGAAGGGTATGCACAGACGTGGGTCCTGTGCTCACTACGCCACTGGAGTCAAGCTATCCTGGCTGAAGACGGCTGATAACCAGAAACTGGTCCTAGGATGCTTAATTCTGGTCCAGGGAAGACATGGTTTGGCAGTTTTATCTGGACTGTTCCTATGAGGCACAGGGTCAAGACTGATTTGCATATGGCCCTGTCTGAACTGGGGTGGCTTGGTGAGCAAAATAACTATGGATTAAATACAGATCTGTGACTGGGGGTGAAAATGTTGCCATTGTGCAACATTCCGTCCATCAACTGGGGTGGCAGAGTGGGCTAAAGAACGGTGATGGATTAAACCCAGATCTGTCGACTGGGTGTGAGTGTTTGATTGGTTCAGAAGCTCCGTCCATCACCACCCCATTTTTTACCGCTTTGTTCGCCATAAGTTGGCAGGGTATGCTCAGACGTGAGTCCCTTGCTCACTTTTCCACTGGATTCAAGCAAGCCTGGCAGAAGACGTCTGTAATGCCAGAAACGGGTCCTAGGAAGCTTGAATCCGGTCCAGGGAAGGCATGGCTTGGCAGTTTGGGCTGGACTGTTCCCATGAGGCACAGGGTCAGACTGATTTGCATATGGCCATGTCTGAACTGGGGTGGCTTGGTGAGCAATATAAAAATGGATTAAACCCAGATCTGTGACTGGGGGTGAATGGTTTGCCATTGTGCAACATTCCGTCCATCATCATTTGAAATTCATACCAATGACAAATGCATAAAGGAGTGGAAAGGTATAGAGACATAAGTTTCAGAGACAAAATGCATTTGCACATAAATATGCAAATTCAGATTTCAGTCTATACTAACCCAAATAGGAATAAGAAATCTACTCTCTGGCCAGGAGAGCAGAAATGTCCCTCATGAAGATTTGAAGAGGCAAAGACTAAGTCAGGAATCAGTAGACAGAAACTGAACAGCAACTGACGACAGCGACAATCTCCCAAACAGTCTGATCAACTCAACCATCAGAACGAGCAGCGCCAACCCCTCCCACCAGGCACCTCAATTATACCCTAAAACCCAAATTTCCAACCCACACTTGTATGTAACAAAGGGTTATTCTACATTTGATTGGTTAAGGAAGGGAGTGTATTGTCACACCACTCTCAGCATGTCCTTCACAATAAATGTCCCATTGTTTTATTTATTTATGACAACAACTTCCACCCAAGAATTATGATTCAATCCATTATCAAATGTTCTCTTCCCTCATTCGGATCAGGTTACAAACTTTGTATAACATTTGTATTGCTCGTGCCTCTCCAGAGGAAGCGTTTCCTCCGCTCGAAGAATCAAATCATATTTTCATGCAAAGTTCTTGGCAGGCACTCAGAATTCCTCTGAAGGACAAACTCTCTGTCCACCTTGACTTCGCTTTCTGATTTGATTTTCATGCATTTTCCTTTTACTCCTTTAAACCCCATATTTTCACGCAGAGCAGAATCATGCTTCCATGAGAACCAAACACATGCATTATTATTCACTTATAATGCCTTTTCCACTACGCACCAACCCGATTGCTACATCTATCCATGCGCAACCCGTGTTAAAATTATTTTCCTAGCAAACGTTAAACAGCATTAGTCTTTTACTTTCAGTTTGCGGCCTAGTTTAGTACTTTAGTACTCATTTGCGCAGGAGCATTTTCCCTCATGTTAGATGCTTTCTATATACATTTCCCATTGCACACTCTTGGTAAATGTTACTGAGGGTTCAATACGAGCAGGTTTTATTTCACAAAAACCATGCTCCATCACTGCTGTTGGTGCTGCCATCAATGTGCTCTGCTAGTGCAGTGCGTTTAGTCGTCCGAATCTGCTGATGGTGGTGTCCGAGAACAGATTTGTCAGTGTTAATGTCTGTTTTGCTTGGCTCATTATCCACCTGTGCTTGCAGTGATGTTTCATCATCCTGAATTCCTGTGTGTACCAGCTGGCTTGAGGTTAGGAACGAGTGTATTTGCTCTGCTTGAGGGGTGCCAGAGAATTGGTGCAGGCACTGATCCGGTTGTTGACATTATTGACAAAAAAGGGTGGACTGCTGCTGTGCTTGTGTCAGTTTTCCGTGAGTTGGGTCAAGAGGTTCTTTAATTTCGACTCCATCTTACATTCGCCGCCATTTTGTGTTGCCTTTACACAGGCTGCTCGATGAACGAAGTATCTCTGCCCTTTTGGACTGCAACGTGTCGAAAACCCCTCCGTCCTTGTTTTGAAACCAATCTCAGGCACTAGCCGGCCTAACTAATCCTTGTCTGGACTACCTAATCCCAGTATCAACTATCTGTTAGCCTTTAGTATTCTTCTCTTGCCTATCATATCTTTTCGGCCTTCGCTATTCTCTCCCTGTGTTTTCCCATTTCACAACCTTTCTTTTGAAGCATACAGACATGTCCTGCCATTGCAACACTGAACTATGGGTACCAGTATTGATTAACTCTGGGGGCTGGATAGCACACAACATGTAAAAAGAGAGCATTCTGGTTGCACAACACCTTGTTTTCCAACTCTTCTGATTGGCTAAAACTTTGTGCATTGGGTGTATGTTTGTACAGATGTATTTTTGCTGTAAAAGACTGTGAGCCACGGAGTAAAGTGGCAGTCTCCTGAGAACCTACTTGGTGTACTTCTGGGACAACTGTGCTTAGCTGCAGCTAATAAAACTTGTTTTTTTTACGCCCAACAGAGTTTCCGTGTCTCTGTAGAACAAGGCAGGTGAACTCGGAGATTTCAGACGTGCCCTGCGCCGCCAGGCCCTAAGGCCCTGTTCTTCAACTAGTGCCCAACGTGGAGCGGCTTCAGAGGTAGCGGTTGAGCCCGAGGATCATGAGAGGCCGCACAGGAAAATTCCGGGGCAGGCACCCCCACATCAGCGACCCCTGTATGTCGAAAAATGGACCGATGGTCTTTTGAGGTGCGGTTTCTCCTTTCTAACGGCCGCTGGTGACTGCTGCCCTGACTGCCGCCCTGCCTTGGTCCCTTTTGGTGATGACTGGTATTGCGAGACGTTAGACGGACCTCTGTTGGCGTAAGAAGACATTTTGTTAAGTACTGGTAGGTAGCGCCCCCTTCTTTGTTTTTGGGTTATTTGATTCAATTATTGCAATAATCGAAGCCAAGGGGTGAGTACGTTTGTACTGTTTTATTTGATTAGCCCCTTGTTGTTCGTACAGGAGCCAGTGAAATAACGATGCCTGGTTTCAGTAAGTTTAGGAAATTGTGTTGTTTTGGTTGCGATAGGGACTCCCGACTGGAGGACTCTTGTCCAATTCCTCTGGTTGGAACTCCTACTTATGAGCTCTATTCTAAACATGGTGTGGGCCCCAACACCTTTAATGAAGTGTTGTTCCGCTATACAAAGAAATATGGTGTTTTACAGTGGGCACATAATGGTAGTTTTGAGCCTGACATTTTTGATAATTTAGAAGCTACTTTGTTTAAAAGAAAAGCCCGGCCGGCTATGTTTGACTCTTTTCACCTTTGGCGCAAGGAAGCCAAACAGAAAGAAATTAAACAGGCAAAAAGAGATAGGAAAGAAAGAGGCATGACTGTTATATAGGCTGCACAGCAGTTTAAAGATAATGAGATAGATTGTGCGATTGAAGTTTCAGATAGGCAACTTCGCATGGCGATCAATAAATGTTACCCGGTGCTGCCAACTTCTCCCCGAACCCCGATGTTGATCCTGAGAAGGATCCTTTAATGTCCCACTTGTTAAGATCGCCTCCGCCCTATGTACGAGGTACTAATGCACCCCCGTTTTTGCCACCTGTCCAGCAACCTGTTGTTTTCCAACCAGTTCCTGCACTTCTACCACAGCCCCTTCCGGCACTGCCACTCCTTCCAGCTCCTTTGCCTCCAGCTTCTCTGCCCCAGCTCCTTTGCCTTCGGATCCCTTGCCTTCGACTCCTTTGCCTCAGCCTTTTTTGCCCTCGGCTTCCCTTCTATCTGTTGTCTCCTCTCCTGCTCCGTCTCATGCTTTATCCCCTGCCCTTCTGTCAACTTCCCCCTCAGTTCGTAAACGGATGGTTGATACCGTTTCTGGCCTTTTATCTCCTTTCTTTGGGTCAGTAAGCATGACTCCTGTCCTTCCCCGTAGGCAGACCCGTAGTTTACTCCCAAATTCTCGAGAACGAGATACGTTAGATCTTCTTGCTCGCAAATGGATCATGAATGGTCCTGAGTATATCGTACAAGATATCATGGGCACTTTTGAGCAGTGGCATGCCCCTACACAGAGATTTGGTTTTGACACCATGTGTGGCATTCTAGGTCAGGAATTGGAGGCCACGGGATTGGGATTAGCTCCCCAGGGTTTGCTGGATGTTCGAGCTGAATTTGATAAGGGATTTATTGTGGGTCCTGAGGTCGAGGATGCTATACAGACACTTGTCACCTTCAGATCAATGTTCATTTCCCGGTCCATGTCCGAACCCGATCCTTCTGTTAGGCGCAAACTAAAACACTATCATATGCGAGAGGTTCCCCCAGTGTGGAGAGAAGCGGTTGCAGCCCAGGATGGTAATCAACCTATACCAGCTCACTTCCAACATATATGGGTACATGTACCTTGGAAGAGATCTGAGGTGCTGGCCCTTAAACAGTCCTTACCTGACCCCTGTAAAAACCCTACTGGTTATTACAAGGAATTGTCTCAGACTGTTGATGCTTATATCATGAATTTGGCTGATATAGATATGCTGATAGGAAATGTTGTCCCACAACCGTTGTGGGCTAAGATTCGGAAAGAGGACCACGTCCAAGAATTAGGAGGTGATTGGGCTGCTATACTTACCGCTGATAGACTCCAAGTGGGTAGTTCTAAACCTGATGATTTAGTTGCACAACTTCTTGGTAGGATTATCACCTTAATGAAAACCATGATGCCCGCTCTGCGAGTTAACTGGGATAAGTTAGCTGCCTGTAAACAGAAGAAGGATGAGAGTGTCTCCGATTTCTTTACTCGTTTCGAGGAGACGTTTCTTGATCACAGTGGTCAGGATATGAGCACAGAGGGTGCACAACGATTGTTCGTAGATAAATTTGTATTTAATTTACTTCCCGAAGTCTCTAATAAATTAAAAGATTCCGAAAGTTCATGGGCTGTTTCTTCTTCTTGCCAGATATTGGCTACTGCTCAGTATTATGAAAATAGGGATAAGGAGGAGAAGGATAAACTTGATAAAAAGACCAAAGAATTAAAGACGAAAGTTCTTTTGCAACAGGCTTATCCCCCTCGCCCTGCTCAGCGTCAGTTACAGCCGACTCCCCAATTTCAGAAGTTGTTTCAGAAACCTGAGCCCTTTGTTCCACGGCCTCTACTGGGTCCGAATCAATGCGCCTATTGTAAAGAGGAAGGTCACTTCAAGAATAATTGCCCGGCTTTATTGCAGCATGCTGGTGGTACGCCTGGTCCGCGAGGCCGAGGTGGCTTTCAGCCAACACCTAGGGGGAGGGGGCGAGGTACAATGTCCCAGGATCAACGTTCCTTTCTGCCTCAAAATTCCATGAATTATTTTGATCAGCAAAATACTCAGTCTGCCCATTATTATAATGATGATTATTATATGGAAGATGAGAATCAGGGTTTCTCCAGCTAGGACAGCCATAGACAAAGTGAGGGAGTCATATCAGTTCCAGTGGACCAAAATGGGCCTTAGGTTGATGTCGTTGCGCTTGGTGTGTCAGAGCCATTTCTCTTGGAAACTGGTGCAACGAAGAGTTCTATCATCCACTCTAAACTCCCTGGGGCACCTTTGTCTGGCTTAACAAATGTTTCTGTAGGATTTTCTGGCGCCCCAGTTCGTAACCCAGTTTCTTGTCATCTGCCCATTTCGATAGGTCCTTATGACTTAGAGGCTCCGCTTATTTTGACGACTGGTTGTGGTGAAAATTTGTTGGGTTTGGATTTGTTTAAAAGACTATATGCGACACTGCATTGTTCTCCTTCTGGTGTACATCTTACTTTAGGGAAGAGACTGATTTCCCCGACATATTTGTCTAGAGACCAACTCCCTCTTGAATTACGCTCCCTGCCTGCCACTCTTTGGGCTACAGGCCCCAATGATGTTGGCCTCTTACAGATTCCACCCTACATTGTCACCCTCAAATCTAATGTTAATTTACCTCGCATTCCTCAGTATAAGATTTCTAGTGATGGTGAGAGAGCGCTCTTGGCCATTATTTATGATTTGGTTGAGAAAGATGTGATTGAAGAGACTAGGGGAAATGTATGCAATAGTCCTGTCTTGCCTGTTCTTAAACGTACTGACTCTTCCCAGCCACCTGTTTATCGTTTTGTGATCGATCTCCGGGAGGTCAACAAGATTGTTGTACCCCAGTTTCCTGTCGTCCCAGATATCACTGCTCTATTGACAATGATACCTGCTTCGGCTGCCTGGTTCTCGGTCATTGACCTTAAGAACGCTTTCTTTAGCATTCCCATTGCTGAGTAAAGTAGGGATACTTTTGGTTTCTCTTTGAGAGGCCGAAGTTTCCGGTTCAAGCGTGCACCTCAAGGCTATTGTGAGAGTCCCTCCATTTACAGTCAGGCTTTGAAAAGTCAGCTCGATGCTTTCACTTTGCCTCCAGGGGCCACCCTTATTCAATACATAGATGATCTGTTGGTTGCTGCTGATTCTGTGGAAATTTGTAAACAAGTTACTGTCTGACTGTTACGTCACTTGTCTGACGTTCATCACAAGTCAAGTCAAGTCAAGTATTTTATTTATGATTTTGGAACTCAAATGAGATCCACATAAAAGAATAACAAAAAGGAATATACATTTTCATACAATCACAATAAAAGATACAAAAAGAGAAAACATTTTATGAACCTCTAATATATATTTAAAAAGCTTTATGACAAAACATTTCATTGGGTGGATTATAAATGGCATCTATGAATGCAGTGGCAGACAAGATATTTAATTGTAAGCAAATTGGTCTCAACCACTTGTGCCAGTGTAAAAGAAGAGCCGGGCAAACAAAGAGCACATGAGTGATATCCTGAATTGAGTTATTACAAAGATTACACATAGCTGAGGAAGCATGCCATCTGGACAAAAGATTATTCAGGGGAAGAAGGTCCTGCCTTAATAAAAACCAAAAGCGGCGTACACCATGAGGGAGATTCCAAGTAGCATAGATTGTATTTTTCTCATTAGGCAGGAATCAATGGACAGAGAAACACCTTTCTTTAAGATACGGGCTTCCCTGTCCATCTTAAAGCTTAATTTCCAGGAAGCCTGTTTCAGGGTGGACTTCAGCTGATATGCCTTCATCACAAGGTTTCACCCTCTAAATTGCAATACTGTCGCCAAGAGGTTACCTACTTAGGTCATCTCTTGTCGAAGGAGGGACGGCGATTGACCCCAGAACGAATCCAAGCAATTGCACAAATGTGTGTACCATGTACACAGAGAGAGGTGCATGCTTTTTTGGGTGTTACCTCTTATTGTAGACAGTGGATTCCAAATTTTTCTTTGTTAGCAAAACCTCTGTTAGCACTTACCCTTAAGGATACACCCCAACCTCTCCTTTGGACAGAGGAATGCCAGAAAAGTTTTACTGATTTGCGTACTTCCTTGTGTTCTGCTCCTGTGTTGGGTACTCTGGATTCCAGCAAGCCTTTCACACTTTATGTCCATAAGAGAGAAGGTTGCGCGTTGTCAGTTTTGACACAACAATTTGGGGACAAGCAGCGCCCATGTGCCTATTTTTCGGCTACATTAGACCCTGTAGCTAAAGCATTACCCAGCTGTCTGAAGGCTACAGCAGCAGCAGCAGTTTCCATTCACCAGTCTGCTGGATTGGTACTAGACAATCCTCTTATCGTCATGGTGCCACATGCAGTAGATACTCTCCTAAATCGGTCAAAAACTCAGCACCTTACGAGCGCTCGCTTATCTGGGTATGAGCTGATGCTCCTGGCTAGCCACATACACATCAAACGATGCAATACCTTAAATCCAGCTACACTGTTACTGACCCCAGTAGAGAAAGACACTCAGGAGCAACATGATTGTTTTTCTCGGTACAGAGGAAGAGACGAAAGGTAGAGTCGATTTAAAAGATACGCCACTCCTAGACCCGGATGGGTCTAGGAGTGGATCTGGGTGGATGGTTCTTATTTCAAGCTTCCCAATGGTGAAACGACAGCGGCCTATGCTGTTACCACTTTGCATACAGTTGTAGAGACTGCAAGCAGCTGAATTGATAGCTCTGACTAGAGCTTGCGTATTGGCTAAAGGAAAGAGAGTGAATGTGTTCACCGATAGCCAGTATGCATTTGGGGTGGCCCACAGTTTTGGCCGCCTTTGGAGGGAAAGAGGATTCTTCACCTCCCACGGTACTAAAATACAGCATGGTCAGTTAGTAAATGACCTTCTAGAATCACTTGCTTTGCCCATTCAGATAGCAATTGTGAAGTGCAGTGCACATAAGAGGATCACTGATGACGTGAGTGAAGGAAATGCTTTTGCGGATCAGATAGCGAAAGAGACAGCTAGAGATGTGACGAGTTGTATGTATGTTGCAGGCCCTGCTAGATGGGTCAGCCAAGGAGGAATGTGTGAGGACACAATAGAAAGTGTGAAAATGATTCAGAAAGAGAGCTACAGAGAAAGAATTGAGTAAGTGGAAAGATGGAATGGGAATGTTGGATGTGACGAGGTGTTGGATAGAATTGTAGGAACATCAGCGTTGGCTGTTACCAGATGCCTATGTGCTTCCAGTAGTTACTATGGCGCATGGTCCAGCCCACATTAGTGCGAAAGGAATATGCAAGCTTCTGGCTCCTGTATGGCAGAATTCAGGAATCCCTAAATGCCCAGATAATCTTGTTAAGAATTGCATTGTTTGTTTAATGCATAATCCAGGAAGGGGGACACCAACCCCAGCAGGCCATTTTGCTCCCCCTACGTATCCTTTTGAGGTGTTGCAAATAGACTACATTCACATGGAGGGATGCAATAACCTAAAGTATGTCCTTGTGGTGGTGTGCGCCTTTTCTAGATGGATAGAGGCCTACCCCCTAAAGGATAATACTGCTTTGTCTACAGCCAAGGTCCTTCTGAAAGAATACTTCCCGTGGTTTGGTTTACCTCAAATTGTCTGGAGTGACAATGGAAGCAAATTTGTGGGTCAAATAATGCAGAAAGTATGTGCAGGTCTTGGTATTAGGCAGAAATTCCATGCGGCAAACCATCCTCAGTCAGCTGGTTTGGTAGAGTGCTATAATGGCACTCTCAAGCTTAAACTTGCGAAGATACTAGCCAGCACGCGTCTTGCTTGGCCGGATGCTTTACCTTTGGCTCTCTTGTCCACCCGAACAGCTGTTCATTCTCGTGCTGGACTTAGCCCATATGAGATAGTGTTTGGACGCCTGGCGAATGTCTGGGGAGTCCCTAGGCCAAAAAAGTACTCTGACATAGAATACCCAATGTTGGTTGACTATTTGCATGACCTCACCACTAAATTGCATGTTCCCTATCAGCAGGTACACAATGCTTTGCCTCAGGCTTCTTCAGATCCCGGGCACACTATCCAACCCGGGGACTGGGTGTGCCTGAAAAACTTCCAAAGGACGAGGAACTTGGAGCCTCGCTGGCGAGAGCCGAGACAGGTCCTACTGACGACACGTACAGCTGTGAAAGTGGTTGGAAAAAAGAACTGGATCCATGGTGGGCACTGCAAAAAGGTACCCTTGCCTTTGCCCTTTGACCAGTGGGTCCGCAAAGGTGTAGGTGATTTTGAAGGAGAAAGGGTCCCCCGGTTTGTACCTTTCGGCGATGCACCCCTGGAGTGGACTCGGACTGAGAAGGAAGACGATGATGTTTTGCAAGAAGCTGTACCATCGCGTCTCAGAATAAATACGACTCATCCATGTTATGTTATTATGTTATGTTATTAAATCATTTATTGAGCGCACTAACACTGATTAGTTTCTTGGCGCTAAGTTGAGACAGTAACACAACGGAGGTAAAAGAAGGTAGATTAAAAAGCTTGTCTGAAGAGCCAGGTCTTCAGTGCTTTCCGAAAAGGTAGAAGATCTTGGCAGAACCGGATTTCCAGAGGAAAAGTGTTCCATAAGCAGGGTGCAAGTGTTGAAAACCTACGTCCACCAGAGCATTTAAGTTTGTAAGGGGGGGTCTGAAGAAGGCCTAGGTGGAGTGAGCGAAGGTTGCGGGAGGGAACATATCTGGTGATTAATTGATTAATGAATTTAGGGCTTCTGCCATGTAATGATTTGAAAATCATACAGCCTGCTTTGAAGGCACAGTGCTGAATGATCGGAAGCCAGTGTAGTTTAATGAGAAGGGGGGTCGCTGGCTGCCACCTTGGTTGCTTCAAGATCATCCTAGCAGCATAGATCTGTACCATCTGGAGACGCTTGAGTAGATAGCTTGGGAGACCCAAGTAGATGGCATTCGCGTAGTCCAGATGGGACAGAACAGTGGCGATCACAACCTGTGTAATAGCTTCTAGCGTTAGTAGTCGCCGGACCATCCTGATTTTTTTTTTTAGTTGGTAGAAACACTTGGAGACCACCTGGCCCACTTGTGCCTTTAGTGAAAGGTCGCTGTCCACGATGACTCCAAGCGTTTTAGCCGATGGTGATGGTTGCGGAGCTTGACCTAGATCACCTAGTGTCCAGAGACACTTATCCAGGACCAGACTGTGCCAAACAAGACCAGATACAATTTGAGGCCTAGAGCGGCCAAAGACAGTTAAGACTTTTTTTTCCTTTTCTTTGTTCCTGAATTGTATTTTTTTTTGTTTCCATACGATACTTGAATCATCCAATTAAGTTGCAGGGTCGTGGTAGGAGACTTGATTTGTGACCTGAGTAGTGGCAATAGGCCTGCAGGACCTGCAGTGTCATAGGACGGCTAATAACCACAGCTAAGTGAGATAGGAAGATTGCCACGAGTAACACTTTAGAGGATGAATTCTAGTGAATTAGAAAATGACAAAAGAACAAAAATGAAGAGAAAATACTGTAAATTATTATATAGTAGATGTGGTGTAGCATTATGTGTTTTAACCTTTTTATGTATTTTATTAGCTTGTGTGGGTTGGATTACTCACACTTTGCAGCCAACATCTGTACCTATATCTACCTCTCAGTCCATACCTTTTTGCACTACTGCTTCCCCACACCAATTTCATACGCTACCAGAGCATGAGTAAATTAGGAGAATGGCGTATTTTAACAATTCCTTCATTCAATTGTTACACCAGCATCAATTGGTGATCAATACCACCGATTGCTGGGTATGTGGACTTTTACCCCATAATACAGATAAAGGAATGCCATATTTAGTTCTACCCTTCTCCCTAAAAGGATCTGCTTGGGCTTACACCTCTATGTTTGCCAATGCCTATGAGAACCAACATCGACATCCTGTTGGTCCGTATAGGGATGGAATTGACGTTAGTCATGACGCACTAATAAAAGGAATAGTGGCTATGTCAAAACATTATAAGAAATTTAATGAATTCCCCACTGACAAACGACAAGCATACATTGATTGGAATGTGACACATTATGTCACTAGTCTTACAGACAGAGCCAAAAGGAAAAGATCCCCACCTATATATACTGTACCCCACCAAGGTCACTTATGTCTCCAAGGAAATGGTCAAAGTTCTAAGGCCCAATTAGGAAAGATCACTTGTAACATCACATATACCTATGCATCCCAAACGTCTCCACCACTGGTAGCGTATCAAGGGATATATTTCGTTTGCCATGACAGAGCCTATACATGGCTACCAGACGATTTTTCAGGAACTTGTTATATAGCTTTTCTCCTCCCTCCAACATATACAGCTCCTTCGGGGCATCACAAGGCAAGGTACGGTAGAGGGGTTATTGCTTTGGAAGACACAGCAGGACAAGAAGGAGGCGATTTCCTTAAGGGATTCCTCCCATTTTTGGCGCCCTATAGCTAATAGTAGAAATATTAGGCATTTCATTCGAGTAGTTGAAGCAACAATAAATGAAACTGTTGGAGCACTGAGTCATATAACTGCAGAGCTTCAGGCGGATCGCCTTATGACATTACAAAACAGAATGGTGTTAGACATCATTCTTGCAGATCGTGGTGGAGTCTGTAAATTGATCGGATCCAGTTGTTGCATTTACATACCTGACAATGCCCCTACAGTATAACAGGCCATCTCTAAATTACACCACATTGCTGAGTCCATCCACCATGACGAAGGAAATTGGTCTCTGATGGGATGGTTTTGGGGACTACTGTCCACATGGGGATGGAAGGCATTGACCTTTCTTCGAGTAGTTTTTTACCATCATCTTTTCGTGTTGCCTTTGTTTGCAATGTGGCCCCGCAATCTGTGGTCTTTGTGCTACCATGAGTGTCCCAAGACCCATGTCACAGAAAACAGAGAATATGAAGATGATGTTGCAGCAACAGCTTGACGACCTCATGACCATTAACATCGATTCAGATTAGCGTGAGTCTTTGTGAACTGCCTGCGTAACGGCAAAAGGAGGGTCTGAGGTTCTTTAATTTCAACTCCATCTTACATTCGCCGCCATTTTGTGTTGCCTTTACACAGGCTGCTCAATGAATGAAGTATCTTTGCCCTTTTGGATTGCAACGTGTCAAAAACCCCTCCGTCTTTGTTTTGAAACCAATCTCAGACACTAGCCGGCCTAACTAATCCTTGTCTGGACTACCTAATCCCCATATCAACTATCTGTTAGCCTTTAGTATTCTTCTCTTGCCTATCTTATCTTTTTGGCCTTCGCTATTCTCTAGCTGTGTTTTCCCATTTCATAACCTTTCTTTTGAAGCATACAGACATGTCCTGGCATTGCAACACTGAACTATGAGTACCAGTATTGATTAACTCTGGGGTCTGGATAGCACACAACATGTAAGCAGAGAACATTCTGGTTGCACAGCACCTTGTTTTCGAACTCTTCTGATTGGCTAAAACTTTGTGCATTGGGTGTATGTTTGTACAGATGTATTTTTGCTATAAAAGACTGTGAGCCACGGAGTAAAGTGGCAGTCTCCTGAGAACCTACTTTGTGCACTTCTGGGACAACTGTGCTTAGCTGCAGCTAATAAAACCTGGTTTTCTACGCCCAACAGAGTTTACGTGTCTCTGTAGAACAAGGCAGGTGAACTCAGAGATTTAAGGCGTGCCCTGTGCCGCCAGGCCCTAAGGCCCGGTTCTTCAATCATCCAGACTTCCTCTGGGATATTGTTCCAATCTCTGTGGGTGGCCTGGAGGTGGTATGTCTCAGATGGTGCAGAACGAGTCTGGTGAACTTGACAAGTGTGTGGTCTATTCAAAGGATCGGCATGGGATTGTCTACTGAAATGTTGTTAAAAAAGGAGAAGAATGGGTTCAGGAGGTGTCCGGTAGAGTGAGTTGGTCCTTTCAAGCATTGTGTGAGTCCAAGGATTCTAAGTTCTGCAAGTAGTATGGTCGTGTTTGGGTCAGCATGGTCTTCCAAGTGGAAGTTCAGGTCTCAAAGGAAGACAAAGGCACTAGCATCAAGAATGTGGGGTGCAACAAAGTTCTTAATAGTGTCGATGAAAATGGTGCATGGTCCAGGTGGTCTATAGATATGTGCACCACTCAGCATGAAGTTGGCTATGAGGTGTAGTTTTGTAAGACAGGCGCTCCATGAGTGTGGAGCGTTATGCGGCTGGTGGGTGCTAATTGTTTGTGTAAGTGAATCGGGTGTTGGCTACTGTTGCGGGAGAGGTGAGCCTTGGGTGTGGGAGACTGCATGTGAATTTGCAAGTGACGTAGGAGTATGACCTTTTGGTGTTGTGAGGTGTGGCATGGCTGCAGAGCAATGAGTGGTGGTTAGGGTTGAGAGGGCAGAGGTGCACTGTGGTTAGCGGTGGATGGGGGAAGACTTGGATTCTTGTCATTGGGTGCAAGTGGGACATGGGTGGGCGCAGATGGGCTTGCCTTTGGTGTGCCTTCAGGGCACCAGCAGTGAGTCCATTGCATGCAATTGATGCACACTCACTGCAACCATTAAGTAGATACTTAGACAGGGAGCAGAGTCAGTGGGACTGGGTTGGGGCGAGGGAGGTGGGAAGCAGGAGAGCAGGCTGTGGGAAACAAGGTAAGGTGCACATAGGGAGGAAGAGGAATGTAAAGAGTGGGAAATAGGGTGCAAAAAAGGGGCAAATAGGCTTAAAGAAAGAAAGCACAAAGGCAACAATAGAAAAAAGTGGAAAACAGAAACACAGCATAAAGAGCAGGTGTGAGAGTGGGAGGCAGGTCAAAGAAGACAGCAAAAAAAGCAAAGCACTGTGAGAACTGAGGAAGAGTTTGGAAAAAGGGAAAAGCACACTAAAAAGAGCAAGAGTGGGAAAAGGGAAGAGCATACAAAATGACAGAGAGTGGCAGTGGATACAAACAGGAAGAGATGATCAGATAGGAAATGTTATGTTATGTTATAGGGTATTTGTTAAGCGCGTGGCTACTCCGTGGAGTGTCCCAGCGCTATCTTGACCCCTGAACAGAGCATATGAACGGCCTAGCAACCGTAACCAGCTAATCTACTGTTGGAAGAGCCAAGTTTTTAAGCTTCGCCTAAAGCTGAGGAGGTCACGTTCTTGTCTAAGGTAGAGTGGGAGACTGTTCCATAATTTTGCGGCTACTACCTGAAAGGAGCGTCCTCCTTTGCGAGAACAACAAAACTTTGGCACAATTGTCAATTACTGGGTTGATGACCGCAGAATTCTGGATGGTTTGTAGGGCTGGATTTTATTCCTGATGTACCGGGCCCGATGTTGTTTAGGGCCTTAAAAGTCAACACCAGGGATTTCAAACTGACCCTTTTTTCACTGGTAGACAGTGAAGGGATCTAAGGTGGGGAGACATGTGTGACCTGGGTTCAACCATAAGCACGGCCATAGCTGCTGCATTTTGAACTACCTAAAGGCGGTTCAATAAGTAGTTCGGAAGGCCCAGATACAACACATTTATGTAGTCCAGCCTTGACAGGATCAGTGCTTGGACCACTGTTTTTCCATAAGGGATTAGAAGCAGGGGGAGCATATTCCTCATCATTTCTAAAAGCCCAAAGCAGGTGCCGGCAACCAATTGGACCTGGGACTTATTGGTCATGTCGGAGTCAAATTTCAATCCTAGATTTTTTTGCAATAGAAATTGGGCTATCGGGGAGGGGGGGGATACATTTTGTGGCCACCATTGACGCCTTCAATGACAAAGCGACAAAAACCAGCAATAAAAATAAGTCTGATTTAGCAAAGAAGGAGAAGAGCGGGGGCGAGTGTTAGAAATTGGGTTTCTGGTTGGTAGAGTATACACCCTGCCCAAGTAGGGACCACAAACCTAGTCAGTGTATGTGAGGTATACACTATAAGATCAACAGTGCTCACCCTCTGGTAGCTTGGCACAGAGCAGTTAGGCTAATCTAAAGACGCAATGTGTAAAATATTTGTGCACACACACACACAGCAACACAGTGAACACACCACAAAAAGCCTCTACACCAGTTTAGGAAACAAGAATATCATATTCTGAACACAACAAGACCAAAACAACAAAAATCTAATAAGTACAAGTCAAGATAGGAATTTTTAAAGAATAAGTGAAAAACAAGGCTTAGAAACAGATGGCACTTTGGGGTTACTGTAAGTCGTATTGGACCCTGACAAAGTCAAGAGTTCAGGCTACCCACAACGGAGTGGAGGCCATTTACTGGACCCATGCAGGGCCCGCGGAGCACAGTACCTTATTCCTTGTTGCAGAATGAAATGGGGTAGTGGTGATGCATCGGTTCCATGGATAAAACACCGAGTACAGAACGTGAGGGCAACGAGTTGTGTTAATCCATTCTGGAGACGATGTGTTGATCTTTTCAATGTGCTGGTGGCAATGCGTTGATCCCTGAAATGTTGATTTCAGAGGAGCTGAGGCATTGCAGATTGCATTACACCGGATTCAGGCCAGGCAGCGGCAGTGATACATAGATCCCGATGTCACTGCAGGCTATACATGGGTCTCCGATCAGCGCAGATATGTCAAAAAGCAGGTTATGACAGATGCAACACTTTAAACTCAGATCCAAGGGCATTGAACTGGATTGGCACCACTTGACAGAGCAAGATTGACAGTAAATAAAGTCCGGCTGATGGATGAAGTTGAAAGGGGAAGTCTTTGATATAACTGCTCACGTGCTACAACAGGTGGTAAGCCAAAGAGCCCTTAGAGAAACTTAAATCTTTAGGGTGTAGAGAGCAGGTCCATTCCTTCTCACTTTCAGGCAAGAAGCAGCAGGCCAACACAGCAAAGCAGGGAGCAAAGAGCCAGTCCCTCCAACAGCACAGCATTCAGCAGGCAGCAGGCCAACACAGCAAAGCAGTTAGCAAAGTGGTAGTCCCTCCTAGAGCACAGCAGCTCTTCTTCCTGTCAGAATCTCCTTAGTTCTAGCAGTGTTCTGAGTACATGCTGTCAGATGTCCGGTGCTTATACTCATTTCAGCCTTTGAGGTACGGAGAGTTCAAACAATGGTCTTTGTAGTGCACAAGACTCTGCCCTGGCTCCAGACTCACTACTAGGGGGTATGCAACCCTTTGTGTATGGTCAGGCGACAGCCCTTTCAGATTGAAGCATCCGTTCCTCCCCTTCATCCTGCTCAGGCAGGCCTATCAACATGCAGATAACCAGCGAGGCACACCTACCCTTTCTTTGTGTGTGGCTGTCTAGAGGGAATGCAGGAAGCCAGCTGTCATCCACTCCAGATGTGTGATCCAGAAACAGGCAGAAGGAACCAAATGATACAACTTTCTAAAAGTAGCATTTTCAGAACTGCAATTTTAAAACCAACTTCACTAAAAGATGTGTTTTCAAATTGTAAGTCCAGAGATGAAACATTTGGTTTCCTAATTGGAAGATACACTCATAAAATGTTACAAGCAGATCCAATGTTATCCTATGGGAGGGATAGGCCTTGTAGTAGTTAAAAATGAATTTGAGTGTTTCACTATCAGGACATGTATAGCATAAAAGTACAAGTCCTACCTTTTCAGTACATTGCACCCTGCCCATTGGCTGTCCAAGGCCTACTTGAAGGGGGACCTATGGGTATTAAAAAGGAAGGTTTGGGCCTGGCAAGTATGTTAATCTCGCCAGGTCGTCATGGAAGTTTAAACCTTCACATACAGGCTCTGCAGTGGAAGGCCTGAGACATGTTTAAAGGCTACTTATTTGGGTTGCACATTCAGTGCCGCAGACCCACCAGTAGCATTTGATTTTTAAGCCCTGGGCACATGTAGCACACTTTACTAGGGACTTATAGGTAAATCAAATATGCCAATCAGAGATAAACCGATTGGTATCACATTTTAGATATAAAGCATATGCACTTTAGCACTGTTTAGCAGTGAAAAAGTGAACAGAGTTTTATTACTAGCAAATACGAAGTTCATCAAAACAGCCAAAAACAGGAGGTCAGAAGGCAAAAGGTTAGGGAAAGCCACGCCATGGATGCCAAGTCTAGCAGAGAGAGAGAGACAGACAGAGACAGAGAGACAGAGGGTGACCGGGAGATAGATCGACAGCAACAGAGGAGACTGAGCAAAATGGGAGCTACTATGTGCAGGACTGGGGTCCGAAAGGGCTATGCTAGGTCACAGGGCCATGCGCAGGTAAGTCCTAGATGGAGGCTAGGTTAGCACCTGCTTAATGACTGGTCCACATTGTGATAACCATTAAGCAGGTCCTGGGTCATTGGCAGGAGTGCAGGGAGTGATGGGCAGGGCTGAGAGCGGATGCAGGAAGCAAGAGAGTGGGAGAGATGGTAGCAGGAAACAAGGCAAGGAGCACAATTAGATGTACAGGGAGTGAAAGAGTGGGAAACAGGACACACAAAATGGCAAAGAGGCTTAAAGAAATAAGGCACAAAGGCAACAATCAAAAAAGTGGAATAACAGAAAGACAGCACAAAGTGCATGAGTGAGAGCCAGAGGGAGGTCAAAAAAGCAAGTGGAAAAAGCAAATGAGTATGATAAATAAGCAAGAGTGATAATGGCAAAACAGAAGACCAAGCAAAAAAGAGTGAAAGTGGCTACAGAGAAGAGCAAATAAAAGACAGACAGTGGCTAAAGGGAAGAGCAAGTAAACAGAGAAAGTGGCAGATAGTACAAACAAGCTGAGACAAGCAGACACAAAATCGGTGATGAAGCATAAAAAACCCAACAACAAATGCAAACTTGAGTGAGTGAAGGAGCAGGAGAGAGAGAGAGGCAGTGAGAAGGAACAAAGTAGAAGCCTCTGCGCACAGGAATGTGATCCGAAAAGGCCTTGCTTGGTCAAAGAACCAGGTGCATCTAAGTCCTAGGTGGGGCTAGGTTGGCATCTGCATAAATGCACAAGTATAGGTAAACTATGTTTATGGACAACAAATATCTGTTGCGCACTCTACGTGAACCCCAGCTCCTGAAGGTACACCTAGCCAAGTAATACCATGAAATAAAGCCACACATACCCACACTCTGCATCAGTGGTGGCTGGCATATACGGAGGCTGTGGGGCGGAGGCGGGTAAACAAAAGAAAAAGAAAAGCACTTACCGGATCCTGACAACATCCTTCTCCCTCCGACTTCATCTGCTAGGACTGCAGTGCAGGCCTCAGCAAACTCCCTCGACCAATCCAGGCCTGCTAATGTGCTGTTAACCAGCAGGTGAGCAGTGCCCTGGTTGGTGGGACCGCCCTCTCTCGGCACTCCAGAGGGCACTGGATGCCTGCACTTGCTCTCAACCTAACTGTCTTAAGACAGCTGGGTTGAGAGGTTTAAAGTGCACATGTCAAAAACACATAGGCATTTTCAAAAAGGACTAGCGCCAAGTCAATAAATCGATGTAGGTGTTTGTCCCACTTGGCTTTGGGACAAAGGCACAGGAGGCAGGATTCGGGGGTGGGTGTCAGTGCATGACATGTTAAATCCACTGTAGTGGTCATGATTTCCACCCATGTCAGTTGTACAGGAGGCCATACCAAACCACTCGGCCTATGTAAGCTTGCATCTTTGACATTTGGGTGTTGGTTCAGGGTTCACAGGCTTGATATGTTGGGGGAGAGATATGCTTGATGTGTTTAAATAAATTCTGTAAATCGGAATCTGGGATTCTGAGGCACCTCGTTTACACGTTAGAGAACTTGTCTAAGCCTTATCCGTCAGTGGTTGGGGAAGCACTTAATTCCACTGAGTCAGGGCCTTCACTACAATCGCCAGATCACTAGTCATCAGTGCCACATATAATATCGAGATGGCGCAGCGTGCTCCGCCATGTGTGAGGACTGCGTGTAGGATGGGCGATTGAAGTGGGTTCACCTCTCCACGTAGTTCTAACCTTATGCTGAATGGTGTGATAAGTCAATAAGTACCCCATGGCCATGATATATGTATGTGGGTACTCTCATTGAAGAGATACCCCAAATTATTGCAGTGTTCCATGGTATCAGATCATGTTGGCTTCCAGCCCTCACATTGATCTAAGGTGATTAACGGTGAGTAGGGGATAATGGGGTTCCGTTCATGCACAAACCAACACCAACACGCCCTTGCTGTCATCATCAGACTTGATCCCTGCAGAGGTGGGCAAGTATCGTCTGTTAGCCAGGTGTAGGCAATACGCTCGCCAAGTCTAGATCAGATAGCCGTCCACTCAGCATCCAAGTTAATGTCCAGCCAGCACAGCCGCTATTCCAATTATGCTGCTGCATAATATAATTCAAAATTAGGTGCGCTCATGCCCTCCTCCAGAAGGCAGTTCGGGCTGGACTGTTCCCATGAGGCACAGGGTCAGACTGATTTGCATATGGCAATATCTGAACTGGGGTGGCAGAGTGGGCTAAAGAACGGTGATGGATTAAACCCAGATCTGTTGACTGGGTGTGAGTGTTTGATTGGTTGAGATGCTCCGTCCATCACCACCCCCTTTTGTACCGCTTTGTTTGCCATAAGTTGGCAGGGTATGCTCAGACGTGAGTCCCTTGCTCACTTTTCCACTGTATTCAAGCAAGCCTGGCTGAATATGGCTGTAATGCCAGAAACCGGTCCTAGGAAGCTTGAATCCGGTCCAAGGAAGGCATGGCTTGGCAGTTCGGGCTGGACTGTTCCCATGAGGCACAGGGTCAGACTGATTTGCATATGGCCATGTCGGAACTGGGGTGGCAGAGTGGGCTAAAGAACGGTGATGGATTAAACCCAGATCGGTTGACTGGGTGTGAATGTTTGATTGGTTCAGATGCTCGGCCATCACCACCCCCTTTTGTACCGCTTTGTTCGCCATAAGTTGGCAGGGTATGCTCAGACCTAAGTCCCTTGCTCACTTTTCCACTGGATTCAAGCAAGCCTGGCTGAATATGGCTGTAATTCCAAAAACCGGTCCTAGGAAGCTTGAATCCGGTCCAGGGAAGGCATCTCTTGGCAGTTCGGGCTGGACTGTTCCCATGAGGCACAGGGTCAGACTGATTTGCATATGGCCATGTCTGAACTGGGGTGGCAGAGTGGGCTAAAGAACGGTGATGGATTAAACCCAGATCTGTTGACTGGGTGTGAGTGTTTGATTGGTTCAGATGCTCCGTCCATTACCACCCATTTTTGTACCGCTCCTACAGAAGTGGGCGCTATGCTATGGCTAGAGCCACCCGGTGGTGACACGCACCCCATAGCAAAGCCAATAGGAGATCCTTAAGCTCTCAAAAAAAGCATTTAGGGAGCAGTATAGGTATTGCAGTGAAGAAATACTGCAGTTTAGGAAGCACTAGCCTCTTAGCTATTTCAACTCGCCCTAGTAGAGAGAGAGGTAGCAAGCACCAAAATGGAAGGGATCCACAAGTCAATCATACTGTTTGATCCACAATACCCTTCTTGAGGGCCCGCTCAGTGTGGCAAATTTGGACACCTAGTCATTTGAAAGTGTCATAACACCATTTGAGTTGGTGTTATTGGAGAAGTGTCTCTGTGGAGTTCCGGGATCAGAGCGAGAGGGAACAAGCAAGATTCGGTCAAGTTTACTCTGAGACCTGATACAGCCTGAAGTCGCCCCGTAACTACATCCAATCTGGTAGAGAGGCCCCAACATCGCGCAGATAGACTAGTCTGTCATCTGTATAAGGAGATATTATATGATAGATGTTGAGTTCTTGAATCCCCTGTCTTGCGCAGATGACAGGCAAGTGGCTTGATGGCAATTGCAAAGAGCAGTGGCGATAGCGGGCATCCTTGCCTAGTACCTTTCAGAATTGGGAAGCAGTCTAATATCAATTGTTCCATTCCAACTCTAGCTGTTGGGTTTGAATACAAGGTACAAATCCATCCTGTAAACCCCACCCCA
The DNA here is from genome assembly GCF_964263255.1 of Lissotriton vulgaris. NCBI lineage: Eukaryota > Metazoa > Chordata > Amphibia > Caudata > Salamandridae > Lissotriton > Lissotriton vulgaris. The sequence continues at coordinate 1,126,970,706 of NC_141693.1, forward strand.
ACCCCTATATGTTGCAGCATTGTCAATAAGAATTCCCAACTCAGGGTTTCAAAGGCTTTCTCGATGTTGCAACCCTATCACTTGCCTCCGGGGATGTGTCATGTATGATCCATAAAAGCTGGTGTATATTCAGGAAAGTACGGCATCCTGGAATGAATCCAGATGCTTTCAATTGCTCCTCATCTGTTGTGTGTGTAAACATGAAAGTTGCAATATTAGACCTTACATCTTTATCAGGTGTGAGGTAAAATCCATAAGGATCTCATGAGGTGATGAACCAGTATTTCTATCTGGAATAGTGTGGATACTTATCAGTGCTAGAGATAAAGCATCAGGTCATTTTAGTGACAGTGAAGCACAAACCTTGGCCAAACAATATTTTATGGTTTCATTGACCTCTTCTACAACGCTAGAAGCTCCAGGTTGATAGCTACAATGCAATTTTGTTCAAACTGTAGTGCTGAACGCAACTTCCTCAGAACCTCGTGTTTTCGGTGTGTCCCTCAATCTGATTCCAGAGAAACCGGCATGCCGTAACTGGGTATCAAGTAATGCAGTAACAGTTTGGCTACATTGAGACTGTCATTTCATCTGGCTGGATAGGCTTCCGCCTATTGTGAGAAGATGCATACTATGACCAGGACTTATCTCAACCCATTGGAAACAGGCCTCTCGACAGTGTCCTCCTCAAATTCACATGTGAAAGTTCTATTAAATGGGCAAGTCACTAGTGCATAATATTGTGCTACCTCTGTGGCAAACCTGTTTACTGACTGCAATGTAACCAATGCCATTTTCATGAGCTGCACACTTAACCACTGCAATTTCAGTAGGTAACCTGAGAATTTCCAAAAGATTCCTCACATGCTTGTCATTACAAATGGGTGGTCCAGAAGAGGTCATTAAACCTCTTTGTGACCACAGTTGCCCAAAGTCATGGACAGCACAATCATGGTTAGGCCCAATATTTATTCAATATAGGGGAAATTCATTTCACGTATTCTGGCCACCTTTTCCCTTTATCTCAATCATAGGATACTATTTGGTTTCTTTCATATTGTTTCTTGTCCTTTTTAGTTTCATTGGTATACTGTGTTCTTTCCTTCTATCCACATTTTGAGTCTTTTTCCCTCAAGTTTATCCTTCCTTAAGTGGTTTTTGAGGTAACACCACAGTATATTTTCTATATTCCCTCGAGTTTATCTGCTCTTGAGTGGTATTTGATGTAACAGCACAGTCCATTCCCTACTCCTCATGCACCTTGTGTTATCTTTTAACAGCCTCAGTGTACTTTATTGTCATATATATTATGTCTATTTATGTGTATATTTTTCTTATATTTAGAAATTCAAGTGGTACTCCTGAAGAAGGTGTATGTTACGCCGAAACACGTGTAGAGATTGTCATCTTATCTACTTCATTTTTCAAAACCCTTGTAACATTTTACCATTGGATGTTGATATTGTTGTTCTTTTATGATTTGATGAAATATTTGTTATGTATTGTCAGCTCATGATATGTATGTGACATTGAAATTGTTTTATAATTGTATATGCAATAATAAAATGAAAATATATTTTTAACTTTCTGTTTGTCAGTACACTGAGGTCCTGTTTATCAATTGTATGTGCTAAACCTGACTCTAGACAGGTATTCAGTTGCCTAGGAACTATTATTACTTAAAGTATTGTTGCCCTGTCCTAGGAACACTAACTAGCCTCAGGGGGTCGCTTTTACCTTTTTGGACAACATCAAAGCTAGACTGACTATCTGTAAATATTGTCACTCTTAATTGGACTGTCAACATACAAGCTCTTGTGACGTCAATCAGTTCTGTAACTTATGTTCAGGTAATACCTCGAAGCCATGAAGCTTCCACAATATCATTAATTGTGCAAACAGCATAAGCTGTTTCAGGATACCTTCATTATTTCTCAAGCATGAGCCGCCAACAAATATTATATAATCAGACTCATTCAAAGTTCATCTTTAATGTCGGGTGTTGGTTTTGTGCAGAAATCCAGGACATCTAGATCATCATGTTCAACTTCGTCCCAAATATCACCATTTATAGCCAACAAAGTAGATGTATTCGAAATCTGGCAATATTTTAGACTCAAGTTGTAGGCAGCCACTCAAGTTCGTACTTGGTAAGTCTATTATGAGTCATGTACTGGGTTTTTGTTCTGGTAGGTAGTTTTTATTTTTTGGTAGTTTTTCTACTGTGTGTGGGATTATTACAGTTAGAGGGGGTCCCATGACTATGCTCTCACTTCTCTTGATACTAACACCAACTTCAGCAATGGCTTTAAGGCACCAGGCAGTCCTGTGGCTCACTAGTGTAACAAACCTTGAAGGGCCTCCCTGCAAGGTACGAGGAGGTCCCCCTTCCGGGCTCAATCAAGGGCCCTCTGGCCAAAGTACTGTGCTAAGGGGGGGGGACCTGCAGCTTGGGGTCCCCACATACCGCGGAGGCCTGTGTTATGCCCCTGTTGTGGCAACAGGGTCAAGGTTTGTCGAGAAATAAGCCACAGGTTTTTTAGCATCTCCATGCATCTGAGTAAGCACTGAGAGAGTGCAGCCCTCTCTCTTACTGCAAAACAATGTAAACATCTTATATTTAATCAGGCATTCCAAGAGCCGGGGCACCACAGAGACCTTCTCTCAGCTCTAAGAAAGCTTTCAAGCAATCGTTGGCCCATGGAAGTGGATCATGCACATCTTTGTGTGTTAGCCATAGTAAAGGCTTAGCCACTAAGTAAAAGTTTGGTATCCACTCTTTACATTAAGCAGCCATCCCCAAAGCATCCTGACTTCTCTCTGTGTTTGAGATAGATTCATATGCAGAATCGTCTCCACTCCCTCTGGTGACACCTTCCTTGCACCTTTTTCAATGATGTGTCCCAGATATTGAACTTCTTTCTGGCAGTATTGCAATTTGCCTGGATGCATTTTTTGTCAATTCTCAGTCAGGTGATTCAATAAAGCAATTGTGTCCTGTTTACAAGCTTCTCCTGACTCTGATGCCACAAGTAGGTCATCAATGTACTGCACTATAACTGAATTGTAAGGCATCTGCAGTGACTCCAGATTCTTTTTCAAGATCTGGATGAAAATGGAAGGACTCTCTGCATACCCTGGTGGCACCACGCCAAAACTCTTTGTTGGAACATGAATGAAAATAGAAACTGGCAGTCCTCATGCAATGGCACAGAGAAAAAAGCCGGACAAAGATCGATAACTGTAAACCATTCTGCAGTGCATGAGATCTGGAAAAGTATAGTGGCTGGATTTGATACCACAGGACAACATGGAATAACGATACTATTAATTTTTGGAGATTCTACACAATCCAATATTTAAAATTGGGTTTCTGTAAAATCATGATCGTAGAGTGGCACAGACTACCACCAATTCCCTCAAACTTCCTTTGCGCTGCATGTCTTCAATTACAGGTGTTATTGCTGCAATTGTTTCTAGGGTCAATTTATATGGTGGAGTTTATGGATACACTGCGTTTTGTTTTAATATGACTCGGACTGGTTCTACGCCTTTTTTTTGTCTAGTATCTTGTCCTGTGAAACCCCATACTTTTAGATTCACTTTTTCTTTCAGATCAGGAGGAAAGTCCTTAACTGTTCTTACTGGGAACAAACCCTCAGCTGAAGGTGAGTTGAGCTATTTTAAACTTAACATCCTCATAATGGGTTTGGAACTCCATGCCATCTGGTGTGCAGTAAAAGTGCAATTTAACTTGCACAACATATCTCTCCCCAACAGGTTTGCAGGACTTGAATCACAGATTACAAGTTCGTTTTTTTCCTCGAAGGAACCTATTTTTACAGGAACATGTTCTGAGGCTGAGTTTGTGTGATTTGTGTATTTGAGACTCCTACCACTCGGATCTTTTCCTCCGAGAGGGGTAGGTCTGCGACTTCCGCAGCTATCATTCTATGTTTCTGCTTCATGAAGCACTTCCGGGCATTCCCATATGTGCCCAGCTTCTGTACCAATAAGAAATGACACTGGCTGGCCTTAAATTCTCCTTCTACAAGTGGACCACTCTGATCTACCTCTAAGACTGCCCCAAGCACTCAATCCTCCCCCCCAAGCATCCTTATTAGAATTTGTCAGTGCCAAAACCGTTATTATGAATTACAGGAAACTGTTGGAACGGGTAATGATTTTGGGTCTGAAATGGGTTCAGATTTGATTTAGGTAACTGGTTTAAATTAAATCAGGGGGTTCACATATTCTGTGGAGCCATCTGAGCTTGTGGAACTTGCATCATTGGGACTTGTTTTTGCATGGGTGCTTGCATCTGCTGAACTGGCTCATTTTGCATTTTAATTTCTCCCTGGATTTGGACGTTTCCATTTGCTCTGTCAGGATTAAGTCTACACTTCCTCTTCCACTGCCCAATCACGTTACAGTAATGGCAATGAGCCATCTTCTTAAGAATAGCAACATCCATGCCAGAAGTAGGATCGACTGGAGCTAATCTACCTCTAACAAACCCTTCTTGAGTACCTTGTACTCCATACCACCTTAATTTCCTGAAAATTACTGACTCTAAAAACCTTTTTGTGCAAACTTTTTTCTGGTCTAACATGAATTTATCCTTAAGTTTTCTTTGCTTAATTTCGTGTTGTTCATACAGTACTTTGCATACCACAGGATGCAGCAAATCACACTCTGTTACATATGCATACTCATCTCTGGTCTTAACCCTATAACAAATCGAGACACAAAAAGAAAAAGTCATCCGGTTTCGGAAACTCTCTGCTACTGTGCTGTTGAAACACCTGAAGCAAACACACGTAGTAATCATGCACTAATTATTTTGGTTCTTGTGACATTATTGTAATCTTTACCCAATCAATGTCTTTTGGAGGAAACTTTGCCTTTCAAAAATGTAATCACTGCTTCATAATTCTCCATGATTATAGGAGATGGTGCATTAGTGTGGGCATCTCTTGTTGGCTCTTCATGCGTTCATTGTACAACGACTTTCCACAAATATTTTGGCACTACAATGTCAAAGAAAGTATTCATATCGTGCCGGTGTCGGTACTAAACCCATCACACTAAAGGCCAAACTAAGACTCGTCTTATATTGGTGGACTCTGAAGTATACCTCCGCCCTTAAAGACTATTAAAGTGCTTTCACAGAAATAGCAGACTTCAATAAAAGCAGGAAAATAAAGTGGATACATAACATTAAGAACACTCTACTTCAACTAGGATTTGCCGACCTCTGGGAAAGTAGGGGGCACCTTACACCCGTTACTAGCGATAGTGTCAAAGAAGCTTTTGGGCACACAACTGGTGGTTGAAAGTGCCTAAAAAGAGACAAGGATCTCTTACCTCTAATTCTATAAAGATTGAAGATTCCTTGATTATATTGCAATTCCAACTGCCAGGCAATTGTTTTTAAAGTTCTGGTATGGAGCTCTTCAAGTTGACTCTTTGTGTATAGTGCATAAATGCCTTTTTTCAGTGGGTCGATACATTCATTGCAATTGTATTATTTATAGGCACTCCTGTCCGTTCCGTGTCCTGAAGAAGACCCCAGCATGAGGTTTCTAATAACCCTTAGACTAGGGGTCGAAACGTAGACGACCAGACCACATCATCCCTCTAAACATAGGAGAAACTAATGGAATAACACAGATCCCATGATAAAGAGTGCTATGGAACTACTGATCTAAACCAGACTGTAAAGGCTGCATTTAATTTCACTGTGATTGTTTTATGGTCACAACACCTTTACCCAGTCCCCACTTATATCCCATCACACCTATCCCATCTAACGACCTCCTTTTCTTGATCACTAAGAGCGCGTTGATATACCAGAATATGATCATTCTTGAAAACTTCAAGTCACACAATTGAAGAGCTATTATTGAATTGATTCATACTTCTGTTTTCAAACTTATTGGATTCAATGAAATAATTGATATGTTTTTTGTTTTGATTCGACAATTTGTTGATACTTATTGACTAATACTAAGTATCCAGTTAATGATGTGCTGAAATAAAATATGCACTGCATTTATGGACTGTTTATGATTTGAGATACCTCTCTTTATGCTGGTAATTCGTGTCATAATGTGGGCATTCATGGCACTATGGTGCCAATGCCTGAATGTTAGTACATTTGAATGCATTAAAGTTCAAGAAGCCTTCAGAAAAGAAAGGCGTCAGTGGACGTGACCAAATGGAATGTGTGTGCTAGTGTGCATACTTACCCAAACCTCACTCCAGAGCCCAGGATAGATATGTCTTTGTATTTGGTTTTGGAGAGAAACTCGATCAGCAACAAAGCTTCTACATTTGTAAATGCATGCTCAAGCTCACCTTGGTGAAAGAAAAGCTGCATTTCACAATGCTATGTGGCTGTTTCTTTAGGAACTTCCAGACTTGTCTTTAATTTTTGCTCATTCAACTGTAATTATGTTAGACAAGTGTCCTTTGGAGCAGCCAGGCCATCACTGAGCAACTATATGTGGGATAGGCACTGATCTGCCCTCTAGGCAAGGATTTTGAATGCATGAGGATAGGGCGTGGTGTGCAATTCAAGCCTGGTATACACCTGTTACAACGCAACTTTTACAACTACCTACTATTACAACGCAACTTTTACAACGCATACCATTACAACGCATTGCGCTGGGGGGCGCTCTAGGATAGGGAATAAGTTTAATTTACTATCCAACACCTTCCCTAGTGTCCACGGGGACTGGAGTTGGAATAGTAAATTATACTTACCACTATCCAGCACCTCTAAGCGCTATGCGTTGTAATGGTATGCGCTGTAATGGTAGCGTTGTAATGGTAGGTAGTTGTAATGGTATGCGTTGTAACATGGTACATCCTTCAAGCCTTGGTGTTGCTCCCCACGTTGTTGAGAGCCACACCTTTTAACACTGAACACCTTATGGCAGTGGTTGTTAACGTTTTGAATTCTGAGGACCCTCACTGTTCATTATTGGAATCTCGGGACCCCACTGAGCCATCATAGGAAGGTTGGGAAGCCGGCTAAGCATTTTCAATTGTTTGAACCACAAAACAATACATACAAAATACAGAAACAAGCATTCATTTGACAGGCACACACATGATCAAATAATTTAACCAAAGTTGCTACTCAGCATTGCGCAAAAAGGGGCAAGGAGGACAGAACCATATCTACTATGATAAGATACTTTTTCTCTCCCCCTGCTGTCTGCTTTCACCACACATACTCACCTGCACCATAGTGTGAGAGTGTGTGTGTGTTGGCTAGCATAGTTTTTGTACTGGAAGGGTAGACATTCAGTGAAAAGAGGAGGCATACATCTTTGGAGCAAAATCCTCTGTACCTTTTATATGGTAAAAAAGACTTTGTGCCAAAAACCTTGGATGGTTGCATGGGAACACTCATGTACGTCCCATGATACACCATACAGATGCAAAATAGTGCAAAGCTCTACTGTTGGACTTGACCCTTACTGTAGGGTTATCCCCACAATTAAATGCTACTGTTGGGCCTGCAGCACTGATTGTGCCTCCCCTTTAAGTAGCACTTTAAACATGTCTCAGGTCTGCCTGTGTGTGCAGTTTTAGACTTCCGTTTTGACCTGGCAAAATAAACATTTTGCCAAGCCCAAACCTTCCTTTTTAATTCATATTTAATACAGGTAGGCCCTGAACAGCCCAGAGTGGAGGGTGCAGTGTATTTAAAAAAGTATGAGATATACTTTTAAGTTTTACATGTCCTGGTAGTGAAAAACTCTTACGTTCGTTTTTCACTACTGACAGGCCTACATATCACATAGAATAACATTTGAGTTAATTATTACATTTAATAGGCTGTAATTTCCAAATGGGGACAGGTGAGCAAGTCATCATACTGCACTGCCCTACGTCGCAAGCAGGACCATAGGCAGGACCATAGGCTCAATTACAATACTCATTGGTAAAAGTATGTCGACGGGAGAATGAAAAATATACACAGCAAGAAATATGAAAGTATTTACTGTTTATGTAAATTATGTAATAAAGTTGATCAAAAAAAGGTGCTCAGTGTCCCAAGTGAGCTTAGAACCTACAATTCAAAAGTGACATTTTGTGACATTCAATATGTTTAAAATTATACAAAAACAGCCCTAAAATACATATACAATAGTTATTACAGCCTTCTAACACAATAATAGGGGCTGGAAGATGGTTTGTTTTAAGTGTGTGTCGACGGCATTTCGACCTCACAAACAGCAGGGGGTCTCATCAGGACCTAACAATGAGGGACATGTGAAGGAATAATAATAGGCTGTCAGAATGGTGATGTGCACACCAATAAAAGAATTGGCTCAAGACAGTGTGTTATGAGACGGGGTATTCACATAGAGCCCAGCCGGGCACCCTGTGAAGAGAAGGGGGTACTGACAGTCCTTATGGCATGTTTTAGATATATACGTCTGTATTTCATGAGAATAAGTTATACATGACAATCCGTAGTGTAGTTTGCCATCACAGGGGAACTGATAAGAGAGGAATCATCAACAGAAGGATGCTGACTTCGGCGGGCCTCTGTAGATTGGCTGATCTCTTCACGAACACCGTTTGAGAAATGTGGCTGACTACGTCGGCCTATTTCTAGAATAAATACGAGATGATGATTCCTCTCTCATTTGTTTCCCTCTGATGTCAATCTACATTACGGATACCGTGGTTCCTTGTGAGTAGAGTGGCCCTTGTTTTTCCTGAACTCTGTGTTTATCCACTACAGCACATTCCTGTCCTTTTCCCTTGCGCTGGCCCCATTTTGGCAGCCTAGCGCCCACGCAGCCATTGTTGCACCATGGTGCAAGGGTGCCTGTGTTCAGGCAGGATTGTTATGTACAGGAAAGGGCAACTTTCTGCACAAAAACAATCCTCTGAGGCGTTTTCCTCTTTCTATGTGTGCTGCAGAAGGAAAAAACATGGAGAAATAAATATATTTCTCCTCGTTACGCATCACCTGGGGAGGCATAGGTTTTCTGGCGTATTCCCTGGTCTACCTCTTCTGGTAGATCTGTGAATGCATCAAAATCCATGGATGTTGTGCGGGTACAACCATGCAATGCCCATGGAAATGCCTCCCTTGTGCAGAGTAATGCAACGCAGCAATTTACATTGCATTGCATTAATCAAGATTTATGAACCCACTCAGGGCCACACGAAGTGGCCTTGCATGGCTTTATAAACCTCATTTTAAAATTTACATAGCTCTTGCAGCACACTGTGTGGTACAAAGGCGATACAAAGGGGCTCGTAAATAGGCCCCTTAGTGCCTGTACCCTGTCTCTGGGTCACATGAGTGGGTGTAGCTGACAGTTGGGTTTTGTGTATTGCTGCTAGACAGCACATCCATCAGATGAGCTGGGTGAATATATGAAGGAAAAAATGGGGGACTAAGAAGGAATATACTTTCCATAATAAGAAGCTAAGACACAAATCTAGATCAGACTTTTTCTTGATTGCTGATGAGCTACGGGGTTTTGTGGAGGATGTTAAGTATCTAGGAGGGCACCTCTCAGACCATTCGGCCGTCTCTCTAGTTTTGAAGCTCTCTGGCCAGCAGAAAACTAAAAGGTAGACTATGGATCGAAGTATCTTGCTCGAGGATGAAGTGGTAAAAAAATTGTTAGATGACTCAGAGAGGTTCTTTGAGCTGAATCTAGGAACCGCCTCAATTGAAATCGTATGGGATTCTTATAAAGCCTATTTGAGGGGGGAGATTTTTGCTATTCAATCTACGAGGCAAATAAAGTTCAGGGCTACGATAACTGAAATCGAGGCAAAAATCGCTAAATTAGAACTTGATCTTTTAGCTCAGAATCAATCCTTTGAAGCAAGTATCCGGGGGGAGCTTTTAGTTTGTAAATCACAATTAGAAGAGGTTCTCGATGCTAGAGTTAGGAAACATTGGCAGGCTAGTTCCCTTGCTCATTTTGAATTTGGGGAAGCCAGCTGGGACCTCCTAGCCTGGAAAACTAAAAAAGAACAAAGCAGGAATAGGATTAACGGAGTCTTGTCCGGTACTATGGGTGAGATCTCAGAGAATGCTCCTGATATTGAGGAAGCCTTTTTCAATCCTTTTGAGCATGTATATAAAGAAGATTTATCTCCGCAGGATAGCTCAATTCAAGCATGGCTCGAACAATATGCATTGTTGAGGATTGAGGATGAGGCATCTAACAATTTAAATGGAAGTATTAGTTTGAATGAAGGGGCTAGGGTAATAGAGTCGGGCAAGAGAGGTAAAGAGCCAGGCTCTGACGGGTTGTCAGCTGAATTATACAAGATCTTAGCGCCAGCTATTGTCCCCGTGCTTCACAAGCTCTTTTCCTTTATTTTTGGGGAAGGAGGGAACATCCCCCGGCATAGAACGAGGCAATTGTAGTTCTTATTCTCAAGCCACCTAAACAAGCAGAGCAATGTGACTCTTATAGGCCAATCTCTCTGCTAAATCTTGACTATAAGATTCTTGCCAAGATTTTAGCAGAGAGATTAAATGGGGTAGTTGGTAATATGTTGCATTGCGATCAGAAGTGGTTTGTAAAAGTTCGGACTATACAAGACTTGACTCAAGCATTAGTTGGAGCAATAGATTTAGCTTCTTCTAATAAGTTTCCAATGGCAATTATCACACTTGATGCCAATAAGGCGTTTGACCGCGTAAATTGGGTTTATTTAGCCAGAGTGTTGGAGAGATGCAATCTGGGTAAGAACTTCTGTAGAGCTATTTCCTCTTTTTATCATCATCCCATAGCCAGAGTATTGGTTAATGGCAGCCTTTCTGCACCTATAACTATTAAAATAGGGATGAGACAGAGATGCCCCCTCTCACCTCTACTCTTTAACTTATATATCGAGCCCCTGGCGGAGAAAATAAGGCAAGACTTCAAGATCGCGCCCTTTAAATACAGAAATTGGGGAACAAAGTTTCACTTTACGCTGACGAGATGATGATCTATACCTCGGATCCAATACAAGCAATCCCGCTAATTTATAGTGCAGCTACCCAGTTTGGTCAGATCTCTGCTATCAGATTAATCAGTCAAAGTCTGAATGTATGATTTCGAATATAGAAGCCCATTTTTCTATTCTGAAACAGGAGATAAGATATCTGGGAATTCAAATTACTCAGGATATTTAACAATTAGCGGATAGAAATCTTGCTAAAATAGATAAAGAAATTGCTGATTCTCTAAAGGGCTGGTCTCTTCTTCCCCTCACGCTAATTGGAAGAGTAAATATTGTAAAAATTATGCTTCTGCCCAAATTAATATTTTTCTTTCAGAATATTCTTCTAGCATTTAAGGAAGAGAAGCTAAGGAAGATCCAAGCTAAATTGAAATCTTTTGTATGGGCCTCAAAGGGTATTAGGATCTCATGGAGGAAGTTGCGGAGAAAAAATAGCAAAGGTGGCTTTCGTGCCCCAGACTTGAAGCTTTATGCCTGGACATTGTTACTTAAGACAGGGAAAATGCTCTTCGACAAGCCAGATGGATCAGAAGCAGGCACAATGTTCAAGGAAATGTTGACAGAAATTCAAGGGGGATCTCATGGTTTCCTGCATAATTTTGGGGACCCGCGCTTTTTTAAAAAGGTCCGACTGAAGTTGCTGAGGGATATGGCTCTTACCTGGGCAAGATTAAGGAAATCTTTGAATTTCACATACTATACAGCTATGGCTCCTATCTGGGAGTCATCGGGCTCTCCAGAGTGGACTAAGGATACCTTTGCAAAACCATTGTTGGACGCCAATATAAAATACTGGTTACAGCTAATGCCCGAGGGGTCGTTGCAATGCTGGGATGAGATCTCCACTTTGACTGAGAGCAATTTATCCAAGTTTAAATATCTACAAATTAAGAGCTGGAGCCAGGCTGTGGGATCTGAAGTGGGAGTAACGAACGTCTTGGAGAAACTTCTTCAGGGGAAGAGCAGTAAGGTAAAGACAGCAACTTTGTATTGGACAATCTTGGAAGCAGAGGACGGTGATTTCACCTTGCCAGTCCACTTATGGGGAGACCACATTCTGGATGCAGATCCAGAAGAGCAAGTATCCTTTGATTTTTTACACACCACAGTATCTCCTGTCAATTTAAATTGGAACCATTTGTTCTCTCTTCACAGAGTATATTGGTCCCCAGCTAAGCTGTCTAAATTTTCGAAAAGGTACTATACCCTGCTGTCCAAAGTGCCAGCAGGAAAAAGCGGATGATATTCACATGTTTTTAACGTGCCCTGTTTTGCATAATTTCTGGTGTGCGGTATCTGAAGGTATGAATATTTTGTTTAATTTCGATATACAGGTGAGCGTAACACTAATCTTTTTTGGTATTTTTTCAAATTATGAATCACTCTCTCAAGATGTTAACAAGCTGTCGTTATATTTAATTATACTCGCTCGTAGATAAATCTGTAAATCCTGGGTAAAAGATACTGCACCTACCTATTTAGACTGGATTAATGCAATCAAACATACATTGAACCTAGATAGGGTATATTGGAAAAGAAAAATGCATTTTTGAACTCCTTGCATTGCCTGGTTGGATAAGTTGTAGCACTGACTTAAATTGTCCAATGATTGTGCTTTTTTCGCAAAATAAAATACCCTAGGATCAGTCCCATGGCTGGCAAGTTAGATGAACTGAACTGACCTTTTTTTTTTATTCTGAGGGTATCTGCGGAAAGTGCATCCATTAAGTTCCTCAGAGTTTTTTTTGGTGAAAATCTTCTTATTGAGCTTAAGAACAATACATCTCACCTACAGTAAAACAACTCAGGCCAGTGCACTACAGCATTCGTCAACCCAGTGGTACGGTGTGAAAAAAGGTACATATTCGTTGCATAGATACATCAGTTACAGTGAGGTAGTAGGACATATATCATCTATATCATGAGGTAAGTGGATTAGTATTTAAGTAATGCATTAAATATTGCCAATAGTCTTTGAGTCTGAATCGGACAGGAAGTTCCTCTTCATATGTTCGTAGCGTGTCCTGCCCTGACAGTAGGACAGATCACTGAGCCATTGTTTAATAGTCGAGATGACTTTACTATCCCAACACATAGATATTCGCCGCTTGGCGAGCAATAATGCCACTGCACAGAATTTGCGTTTTATAGCTCGGACATCCCTCAACAACCCCAGGAGGCACACCTGAATAGTACATTCAATGGTTATACCCACCATTTCTGTCAGTGTTGACGCGACTTGTTCCCAAAATGAGTGTATCTTTAAGCAATACGATGCTAATTGTATGAAATCACCTTGTCCGTAGCCACAACGTTTACAGCACACTTCTGTGCGAAGCCCATATTTGCAAAGCTTTACAGGTGTATGGTACATTTGGTGCAGATATTTGAAATGTACAAGCCGTAAATTGCCATTTGGTGTTAACATCCTAATCAAATTACAAGTGATTTGCCAATCGTCCTCTGAGAGAGGTGTGTCCAACACTGAGCTCCATCTGCCCCTGGCTTTGTGGGTATTTCCATTAATTGCAGTTTGCGCTACAGTATAAAGGCGGGACACTAAATGTGTGGTGTTTGGAGATGCCAGTATTAGTTGTAGTGAGTCAAGCTGCGGTGGTTCATCTGGATAGGTAGGGTACAATAGTATGATCGCTTCTTGCAATCTATAGTGGGTGAAGCGAAACATTAGCGTTTGATTCTGTACGTATGACAGATCCTGCATGGTCAGGAATTTCCCGTTCTTGTATAGATCTCCCATTGTATCCAGACTGACCTGTCGCAGTATGCCCATGCCTACCTCCTCATTGGTGACCGATATTTCAGGGTGAAAATGGAGTGGTTGAGCTGGTGCATAAAGTGGTAGTTTCAGTTTGTGTGCCATCTGGCCAAGTCTGTGCCATGCATGATTTGTAGCGTCAATAGTATTAATATCCTTAGCATGTAGGGGTGGACGTTTGTGTGTAATAATTGCTGTTAATGGTATTGGCCGTGCATCCCCCTCCTCTACAGCTGTATATGTCATGTATGGAATTTAGTTATACCAGTATGTGGCATACTGTGCTTGCGCACATAGATAGTACAGTAGAAAATCTGGAACACAGAGCCCCCCTTTGGAGTATGGGAGTGACAGTGTGCGCAATTCAGCATGTGCCTGTTTGCCTGCCCAAATCATCCTAGTCACGACAGAGGCTATTCGTTTAAAAACCTCCCTCAGTGGGGGGATTGGAATATTGTTGAATAGGTAAAGGAATTTAGGGAGGATAACCATTTTGACAATCGCTATAAGGTCGGCCAGTGACAGTGGCAGTTGTATCCATCGGTTTACCTTATCTTCTATTGACAGCAGCACTCTACCATAGTTGTTCCTAATAACAATTTCTGGGTCTCTGTGATACCACACTCCCAGGTATTTAATGGGGTCTTCCTGCCATTCCAGTGGGAATTCAGTGGTGTGTGGCAATGTAGTTCAGTGAGGGGAATAATGGATGACTTGTCCCAATTGATTTGAAGTCCAGATTCCCCTCTGAATTTATTATACTCTCGAAACAAAGGCGCTAAATGGGTCTCGGGGTCACGAACATATAGTAGCATGTCATCTGCATATAGTGATATGTGCAGTGGCCTACTGGGAAATTGTAGCACAGAGGGATGATGGTGCTGTCGTACCTTGCATGCAAGTGGCTCCAAAGCTAAGGCGAACAACAGGGGAGATAATGGACAGCCTTGCCTTGTCCCACGTTCTATCTTTATTGAGTCAGAGACATGGCCATTGATCCTTACCCTAGCCACCGGCTGTGTGTATAATAGTTTAACCCATTGAATGAACATCGGGGGAAGCCCATCCTATTTAGTACTGTTATAAGGTAGGACCATTCAATGGAGTCAAATGCCTTGGCGGCTCTAACATGACCGCCACAGCTTTGGTACTGGGGATCAAGTAATGGGATAAAGCGAACAATGTGCGGGTATTATGCGTGGTCGCTCTTGATGGTATAACGCCAGATTGGTCTGGAAGGACCAAATTAGTCATGAGAGGTTGTAAACGTGTGGCAAGTATTTTAGCCAAGATTTTAGAGTCCACATTTATGAGTGATAGAGGATGATATGAATCGCAAAGCTCCGGATCTTTAGCTGGCTTTAAGAGCGTGATCACCATTGCTTCCCTCAGTGTTGGAGGAAGTATGTTCTTCACAAAGGCATCACCGAACATTGCAACTAGATGGGGAGCTAATAATTCGACGTAGTGCTTGTAAAATTCGCATGTGAACCCGTCGTGCCCGGGAGCTTTGCCATTTGGCAGTGATTTAATTATGTCGGTGACTTCCTCCACAATTATCGGAAGCCATAAATATGCCCTCTGTGAGTCTGAGAGCCAGGCAATGGCTACATCCTCCAGATATTTAAATATCTCCTCAGGTGACACAGTTGGTTGGGACTGATAAAGCGCACTATATGTTTTAACAAATTCATGCAAAATATCATGTGGGTCCGTGCTGATAGCACCTGCTTCTTCACTTCTTTGTGAAATCGCCTGGGGCCCACGCCCCCCACAGATTCTGGCCGCTAATACTCTGCCTGGTCTGCCTCCCTCAACAAAGGCTCTAGCCCTGGGGCGCTTGTATACATACTTGATCTCATCCTCAGCAAAGTTTTGATATTCAGTAAGTTCCTTCCTTATCTCTCCCAATATAGATTGGTTTTGGGTTAATTCATATTGGCGTTGAAGTGATTTTAACCACAACTCGCAACGCTCACGCTGCGTCCGAATGTCGCGTAGTATCCCCACTGTGGTACTTATGCACACCCCTCGTAACGTAGCCTTGAAAGCCTCCCACAGTAGTTTTGGATCCTCTGTCGAACATTCATTCAGTTGAAAGTAGTCTTTAATTGCTGTGGCTATAGTATCTTCATATAGTGAATCCGTAAATGCAACGGCATTGAACCTCCAACTGTATGAAGGTGGTTTGTAGTGTGGCATTTTGAGAGTCAGCACTATTGGATTATGATCGGATAGGGATTTGGGCATGTGACTAATATCCGTTGTCCATAACAGCGTGTTTTCGGAGCCCAACCAGTATTCAATACTGGACCAGCTGTTATGTGCAACTGATGTATGTGTTGCTTCGCGGGCCCCTGGATTCCTGGCTCTCCATATATCATGCAAATGTAAGTATGCCATCATATCGAGCACTTTAGCTCATGCTTTTCTGTGTGGTTCAACTGTCGTCTCTGATCTATCTGCTCGATCATTAAGCGCCAGGTTCAGGTCTCCTCCCATATCAGGGCACTATCCACCCTATCATGCAGGTGCTGCCATATTTCGTGATAGAAGTCAAGTGCATCAACGTTCGGTCCATATGTGTTGACAAGTGTCACCCGGTTTCCCCGAAGCCTACCCGTTACTATCACGTATCGTCCCTGGTTGTCAGTTATAACATTCTCGATGTTAAAATGTTTACCCTTCTTTACCAGGATTGAAACTCCCCTAGAATAAGAGGAGTATGTGGAGTGGTGAGTGGATTCTGCCCATTTCTGGCCAATACGGGTGTGGGTATGTGGAGCTATGTGGGTTTCTTGCAGTGTTGCAACGTCTATATGCCACCTATCCATGCATGCAAACAGTTGTCTAATCTTTTTCGGGTTGGCAAAACCTCTTATGTTCCATGTGAGCATAATTAAAGTAAATTTACCTGGTGTGTCATATGTCATAGTTGATATAGATAAGAAGTCGTAAGAAAGTGAAGTTTGTGTAACTGTTGTCCTCCTAGGACGCAGGTCCAATGATGTGTACATATAAAACATGTATTACATGTACATAGTACATTCTGGGTCTCAGCAATGCATCTTAAGCGCCATGGTCTAGTAACACAAACATGTCCCCCATCCTGCCTCCCCCACCCACTTCAGCAGTCCAATTCTGCCGAAGCCATATTCCCCCCTCAAACTTCAGAGAACTCATAAACCGTATGGGGAGTACCCATGTAGGGGTCCGCCTAGGGTGCACATCACCATCCAGTGTATGGATGTGGACAGATCATAGTTAACGTATAGGCAAATAGTGCATGTCATTTAGAAATAGCAACGTAAACAGAGGTGTGAAAATGACATCATCATCACAAATCATTACATAAATTCGGTTCAGCGGAGTCAGGGGTATAATGCACCAATATGGCTATTTTTGCTTTCGCTTAGTACGAAACAGTGATAAGGCCTCTATGCAACTAAGGATTAGGATACTAACAGGTCCCCAGAGCGGTAATGTCCAATGTCTGTCTGCATCGCTAGACCTTACACAATCAGCGCAGTGGACCACCAACCCCATGTCGACCATGTCACAGTAGAAGCCACTGGCATAGACATCTGGACGGGCTTCATCCTGCCTTGAGTCTTTTACAAAACTGCCAAAAATTACTGTGTGTTTTCGAAGGTTTGTGGGCCCAGACAGTTCGCAATATTGAGCATAGCATCTATCAGTAGTCTAATGCCAGAGTTTAATGTCTTCGCAGTCAGAAACGTTCCAAGAGGAACTGTACTTTCAGTGTCGTGGCGTCATATATACTACTCTCCTGCGCCTCAGTATGATAATGCCAGTATGCCATATTAATGAGGAAATGTGAGAACGTAACTGGAAGAAAGGATATGCGGCTAGGTATTGTTGTCTTTATTGTTCATGTCCTATCCATCCCTAGCACAACCCATAGCATACCACATAGTGTGATAGTATGGCACAACTTACCATTTGAGAGACAGTTAGATTAGCACAGCCACTCCAGAAGTGACGTAGACCTACCAGGAGTTGACAATACAGCATGCACGACTGTTGATAGTCATGTCACAGATAGTCTTGTGTCAGGTATCCCCCAGTCTTGATCCTGTGTTTGATCCGCTTGCTTCCCTTCCTTGCGCCTTTGAGCGATCTTCTTGATGAATTCCTGAGCTGCTTTTGGGGTGGAGAGAATCGTCTGTTTGCCATCCAACGTGACTTTCAATCTAGCTGGATATAGCATCGCGTATTCCACCTGCATGTCTCGTAGTTTCGATTTAACATTTGTGTATTCTTTACGTGCCTGTTGCACTGCTACAGTATAGTCCGGGTAGAACTCCAGTTGATTATTTTGGTAGCTCACCTGCTTTTTTTCTTGTGTCATATGTAGGATGTTATCACGATCATGATAGTTCAATATACAGGCTACTATGGGTCTAGGTGGCGTGCCCGGTGGTGGTTTAGGTGCAAGCGACCTGTGGGCGCGTTCAACTATAAATATTGGAGAGAGGTGATCATCGCCAAAGACTTTACTACATAGTGCCTCCACATACGCTTCCATGCGGCCCGTATTGGTCGATTCGGGAACGCCTGCTATCCGGATATTATTGTGGCACGATCTTGCCTCCAAATCTTCTGCTTTATTTTTTATAACTTCCAACACCTTTTCCATTCCACTGCATTTAGAGGTATTTGTTCGCGCTTTATCTTCTACCGCCGATAATCTATTTTCAACTACATTGAGTCTTTCACCTTGGGTGTCCAATTTCATCGCCATGTTATCCACACTACACGTGAGGTGGTCAAGTTTGCCATTTATATCCTGTAGACTAGATTGGATCGCTTTCAGGATGGATTCCATTCGTTTTCTGAAGAACTTTCGGCTTCTGCTTCAGTATCTGATTGATTTGCTTGGCCACGCCCGGTTCTTCGTGGCTCGAAAGTCAGCTTTGGCTGTTGTTTATCAGGTTTCCCCATCTCGTGCAGTTATGTTTTCAAGTCAACACCCCAACTGTGGCTTAGACGTGGTGTGTGGACAACGTCGCCATGTGTGAAACTGTGCCCTGGTATTTGGACCCTCGTGACAGGTCGCAGCAAGCATCTCCCGACTCACAGATGGGTTCACTGCGGTATTGGTTTACTGAGTGTCAATGGGATTTACACAGTTCCAAAAGGTCGCTTCGTTTTGTAGAAAATAGAAACCTTCTCAGCGGTCCCACTGATACTTAGTCCTTTTACACCTTACAAAGAAGAAGTTGGCACAGAAGCTGAAATATAAAATCAAATCTTTATTAACCTCAAATGAGTGAGACTACGTCACACAGAAGTCTTAGCAACTGAATGAGGCAGTCTACTAGAATGGTCTTACTTCACTACTTATATACTCCTAATCCTGCCCCAGGCATGTAAGGGAGTTGTACCAATTACATTCCTAAACAAATGGAAAATCTGGAGGGTCAGCAGGTGGGTAGCCTTTGGGGTTTTAGCAGGATATGGGCAAAACATTATAATTACACAGTTCACAGAGGTTAATCTGATTTAGATGGAACTGCAGGGCACATAGCATGATTGCATGGCAAACAAAGGTTAATCTGATAAGCACAGGTAGCGGTGAGGACGATAAACGACTGAGAAATTCCTGTCCGACTGGTTGAGCACAAGCTGGTCAATCAGTGTCAGGCCAAAGCATGAACAGAGTGTCCGTGCAGGAATGCAACAGGTCAAAAGTTTGAGCTCCAGGGTGTTCGTGATACAGAGAGAAAGTCAGTCACAAGGGCACAGCACAAAAATGGTGGATTGAATCACAAAAATGGCAGAGCGAATGGCAACACAATAAACGCACTTTTCCACAGTTTGCATCACATGCCCGGTGGTCGACATGCTAGAAGCAAGCACGTTATATAATACTAACGTTGGCGCCCATATCGCAAAATGCACAAAAAGTCCAGCAAGCTGCAGCAGCGTGGCGCAATATTCAGAACCAAATCTTTTAGAGCGCAGATCATGTGTGCAACCGTACTCCTCAATACTGTCACTGTTTGCGCCTCGGGCGGTTTAGTGCACGTTTCCTAGGCCCCAGCGCATCAATGCTTCGGACAGTTCATCAGGCTAGCTCCCCTGTTGGCGCGCAAACAGCGAGTGTCCAAAATGGCCGCGCTTAGTTCTCCATAACAGTTCTAATGCTATTGGTGCGACGATGTCTCCCTGCACAGCTTTCTCGTCGTGTGCCCGATGCCGCACATACACCGCCTCTATTACAGCCCATTTTGCACATATGGTTGAGGAGCATGGGTCCGATGCGTGTATATTTGCAGCGGCTTGGCAAAGAAGCGGGTCTCAGGGTGTGGAGGCGGGTGGTCGCACATCTGCCGAGTGGTTATTGCAGCTCATACGTACCCTTTCAGCTGGCACGTCGTATTAAAGCCGTCGCTAGCACCTGCCGCCTGTGTTTGCTAGTTGTCACAGGAACTGGTGCATATACACTCCGCTCGCCGGTCGCGGAATATCTGTCTAAAGATTACTGGGCGCCGCCATCTTGTTTCGCGCCTAGCACTGCCGTTGTAAAATACACGGAGAGGGTAGCAAACCTGTCATCGCCTCCTGGAGTCCTCGCAATATCCACTGTGACCTGATCCCAAGGAGGTCCGCTTCCACTCGGCCGCGTTTTCGGAGATTGTCCGCCGCAGCCACTAATGGGATCACTGTGCAGAGGCTGCCATTTTACCAGTCTTCGATTTCAGCCTTCAGCAGAGCCGCTCGTTTTTACACCACCAACTGTCCACATTTCAGCTGTCCGCAGCGCATTTCAGACACACTGCATCTTCCAATTTCCGATTTTGTTGCTGGTTATATCGAAGTTGCCCTTATTGTTGTGTAATTTTGCAAGGCATGGATCCATCCGGCTGAGCTGTCTGATTAGCCAGCCATCCCGCAGTGTGCCCTCTACCGCCCCCAAGATCTTCGGAATTCATGACAAATGTTGGGGTTCATCTGCTGCGCAGCGGATGGTGTTGACAAAATGTACTCTGAGAATATCTTCTGGCGTATGAGCACAAAAAAAATAGTTATTACAGCCTTCTAACACAATAATAGGGGCTGTAATATGACTTGTTTTAAGTTTGTGTCGATGGCGTTTCGACCTCACAAACAGCAGGGGATCTCATCAGGACCTAACAGTGTGGGACACCTGAAGGAATAGTAATAGGCTGTCAGAATGGTGATGTGCACACCAATAAAAGAATTGGCTCAAGACAGTGTGTTATGAGAGGGGGTACTCACATAGAGCCCAGCCGGGCACCCTGTGAAGAGACAGTCCTTATGGCATGCTTTAGATATATACATCTGTATTTCATGAGAATAAGTTACACACGACAACCCGTAGTGTAGATTGCCATCAGAGGGAAACTGATAAGAGAGGAATCATCAACAGAAGGATGCTGACTTCGGCGGTCCTCTGTAGATGGGCTGATCTCTTCCCGAGCACCGTTTGAGAAATGTGGCTGACTACGGGGGCCTATTTCTAGAATAAATACGAGAGGATTCCTCTCTCGTTCGTTTCTCTCTGATATCAATCTACATTATGGATACCATGGTTCCTTGTGAGTAGGGTGGCCCTTGTTTTTCCTGAACCCTGTGTTTATCCACTACAGCACATTCCTGTCCTTTTCCCTTGCGCTGGCGCCATTTTGGCAGCCTAGCACCAACACAGCCATCCTTGCACCATGGTGCAAGGGTGCCTGTGTTCAGGCAGGATAGTTATGTACAGGAAGCGGCAACTTTCTGCACATAAACAATCCTCTGATGCGTTTTCCTCTTTCTATGTGTGCTGCAGAGTACAGCACACATAGAAAGAGGAAAAAATCAAGGAGAAATAAATATATTTCTCCTCGTTACGCATCACCTGGGGAGGCATGGGTTTTCTGGGGTATTCCCAGGTCTACCTCTTCTGGTAGATCTGCGAATGCATCAAAATCCATGGATGTTGTGCGGGTACAACCATGCAATGCCCATGGAAATGCCTCCCTGGTGCAGAGTAATGCAACACAGCAATTTACACTGCATTACATTAATCAAGATTTATGAAGCCACCCAGGGCCACACAAAGTGGCCTTGCATGGCTTTATAAACCTAATTTTAAAATTTGCATTGCTCTTGCAGGACACTGTGTGGTACAAAAATGATACAAAGGGGCTTGTAAATATGCCCCTTAGTGCCTGTACCCTGTCTCTGGGTCACATGAGTGGGTGTAGCTGACAGTTGGGTTTTGTGTATTGCTCCTAGACAGCACATTCAATTGAGATCTTAGGTGTGCCTGGATGGGCCATCACTAGCAGAATGGAAGGCTGGAGCTGGGCACAGCCCTACTTACACTTTAGTAGACTGTGTCCTGCCTCCACATAAAGGGCTGCACACCCCTTGTAGTTAGTCTGGAGTCAGCACAGTGAAGGCAGGGTGCTTGGGGACTTCAAATGGGATTTCTAGAAGCTTCTTCTCCCTTCCAGAGGAAGGGAGAAGGGCACCAGGTATAGGTATTGGATATCAGAGACCACCTCTCCATTTAACTTCTGGACCTGTGGATCCTCTGACAAGAAGAAGGGCTGCTGTGCTGCTACAAGTACTGCCACTGTGCTAGACTGCTGCTCTGAAGGACTGTTGCCTTGCTGATCTGCTGCCCTCTTGCTTGGATGAGAAGGACTGGACCTGCATCTGCTGAACCCAGGACCCCAAAGTGATTCCAAGGGCTAGTTAGCTGGCCTCTTGACTCGAGCCTCAGGGACAGGTGGCTCCAACAACCTTGGACCCAGCATCTGAACTCCGCCATTTGTGAGTCTACCCTGCCAAGTGGTGCCACCCAATTGCTGAACCGTTCGAAGTCGACCTGAGGTGCTCTGCCAGCCTCTGTGGATCCAGCGGAACTGACGCATTTTGTCTGCTGCATGGAACAACCCCGAGCAGATCTGATGCATCGCTGCTGCTGGGTGATTACCCCATCGCACAGACCCCCATTGCATCACAGCCACAGCTTCATTGGAACTTCAGCTGAGCTAGGTATCCTCAGCGGAGGCCCTTGCATTCTTCATCGATGGCTGCCTTGATGATGGACTTCACATCGCAGCCTCGCAGCTCCTCAGAACTGATGCATCGCCCTGACTGTGAGACGCATCCTTAAAGCCGTATTTCGGATCGCACACCCTCATAGATGGGATCCTCGATGACTATGCAGACTCTCACATTTCAGCCTTGTTGCAGCTCAGAACCAACACATCGATTTGGGTGACGCACTGTAAACCAGGATTTAAGGTACTTTGTTAAGTGGGCCTAATTGGGTCCCTGTAGCCAACCCGCCCTCCATCCCATCGGCCTGAACTTGTGACTTTGTCCTGGTCCGCTCGACCAGTCATCCACAGTTGGAGCTTTGTCCTTTTTGGTGCTACTTTAACTGAAATCTTTAAAATTGCATATCTCCAGATCTACTGATTGGAGTTTTGTTGTTTTGTTCTTGTTTTATTTATTAGAAACGATTACATTTTACTCACTTGCCTTGGGATCCTTTTTGTGTGGTGATTTTCACTTTTTTACGATTTGAAGTGCTGCACAAATACTTTACACATTGCCTCAGGGTTGAGCACAGGCTAATTTGGGGTTGGCTTGTGCCTCACCCTGACAAGTATTGTGATTGCTGGTTGATCAAGACTCACACCGCAGTCAACCATCAGCCCAATTTCTTACAACTACTTAGCATTAATAAAGGGCTGGCGTGGGAAAGTAAATCCTAATGCAACCCACCTCAAAGTTTCTGTAAAGCTTAGCTGGCCATTATATTATCTGGCCATTACCTCTTGTCTCCTATGGCAGCAAATGGATACTGGCAACAATGCTGTTACTACCAGGAGCTGAATTGGCAACACCACACATGGCGAAGAACCACCAATGTTTAATCAACGGTAGGCTCCGGTGAAGATGGAAATGGCGTGCACGAGGAAAACTAGCAAATTATTTGGGTAGATGCACAGCAAGTTTGTAAATGTTATACGTTTTAATTCGAAGTTTAGGTGCTACACAAGTAACGTCTAGTGTCCCACGACGTCAAAATGTAACCATGTGAATGTGAGATCAGTGGGTCACTGATCCCATCCTTGGGTGCACACTATAGTTCCTCTATGATTCACAGAGGTTCCACACTTGGTTCATTGTTGGTTGTTCATATTTATTTAACGTAACAGTTCATTGATAATTCTCATAAGCATATAATGTTGATGAGTTAATCCATTCTCAACATATGTAACTGATCAAACGCGGTATAGTGTGCACGAGGAAAAAACACAACCCACTCAAGTAACTTGATTAAAAGTTGTGCTCAGATTGAGACGATAAGAAAGGTCAAGGGCTTATGTCGACTATGCCAACAGCTGACCGTTGTTAAAAGTAAATCGTTACGTGTGGTACCCTCCTGTTCCAGAGTTTACACGCGCTTTTTTGCTTTAACACTAAATCAATTCACCAACTCTGTTCGAAGAAGCCTGAACTTTCCCCCCTTGTAAATACATAGACAGGGCTTTATTTCACACCAGGTTGTACCCACTGACTTCTAGTGGGGGACCAACCATGTGCCACGTATAAATAAGATGTATACGAAGCCCTTCATCGCGCTTTAGAACGGGCCACCGCTGGGCGGTATTTGACGTTTGATGTGCTACAATGGATCTTGAACAGGACGAGCGGGGGGAGAACACAGGAGCCGCTGAGAAGGAGAAAGGGCCATTCAGAACATTGATGCGCGACTCTCGCGATGCGACGCTCCCCCCAGGAAAGCATCTAATTGCTATATTAACCGACCCCGAGTCTTTGCGCTACCACCTTACCCAGTGGGCTATTCCAA
Source organism: Lissotriton vulgaris (assembly GCF_964263255.1). Lineage (NCBI taxonomy): Eukaryota > Metazoa > Chordata > Amphibia > Caudata > Salamandridae > Lissotriton > Lissotriton vulgaris. The sequence goes on from NC_141693.1 coordinate 1,126,995,359, forward strand.
ACATTTATTATTTCTTCCGTGTTAGAACTCTTCTTGACGTCGCTTGGAAATGCTCTCTTCACATTGCTTCCATTTACGGACCCAATTCCCGCCATCCGTGCTTTGAACGCGCGTGACGGCTCTCTGATATCGGCCGTCCTAGAGAAAGGTGTTGTATACTTCACTTGGACCCCCCGAAGGCGCCTTTTCTGAAAGGTTGAATAGATTACATCTTTTGAACCCTTTCGGCGGCTGGGCCCATTCTCTCCTAGTTTGAGGTTAGGAGAGAGGAGTGACATAATAGCGCCCTTGTCCCCGAGGACCGACGCACTCTCGCTTGAGAGGAGGGCAGGCTGAGCCCGAGGCATGCCTTCGCATATCCTAGGAAAGGAACTCACACAGTGAATTTTGGAACCGAAACCACAAAAGTTTCGTTCCACTCCAAGGAGCACATTTACAAGCCCCTTGCGCCACTTTTGCGTCATTTTTCCCATGTTAAAATTGACATAAAAGTGGCGCAATGGGCTTGTAAATCTGCCCCTGAGTGCTCAGCCACTGTCAGCGTACCGTTGAGCTCTAGCTACAGTCATACATGCTAGAAGGTTTAAGGATGGCGCACGTCACTAGCTCTTCTGTAAACAGATTAGGAATCAAAACATTCTTCCTCGCGTGACAAGTGTGATACCATGTGTGATAACAGACCTTAAAGGTGTCTGCAGACGAGGATCTCAATGTCAACCTATTACAGGGATCAAAGTGAGGAGAACATGGGGAGATCATAACTGTCGTGTAATAAGTGAAACAAAGCATGTATTCATTGGAACACTTAAGTGACGCTGCCAGGCCTGTTGAGGTAAATAGGGGTGATTTTATTAGCAGTGATGCACAAAGAGTGGTGTCTCCAAAGCAGCCAAGAGTAACTGAAGCTTTGGAGAACTCACACCGGCAATCAACTTGACATCATGCTGGAACCTGTTAGAGGATCCATCTGGCGCAAAGCTATAGAATATCCTTTTTCTTTTCCACAACCATGACGTTTATGAACAATCGCTTCATTTTAAAAATATATGGTGAAGAATACAAGATGTCACAAATGGAGAAACACGTGCTAGGTAAAGAACACGTCCAATAATACAAATGATAAAATGAATAAAGTGGTCAATTCAACCAAAAATAAATCAAAGAGTGGTTACATGACTGTTTTCAGTAAAGCTGGTGACCCAGATAGTCACCACACATAGTCTTGCAAACTAAAAGTGCCCTTTGCACCCTGCTGCTTTGTACCATAAGAGATACTCTTTCCTCAACCTTGCCATCAACATTACCACATCCCCTCTGACTCCTGGAGACACTACTCAAACCTCCCTTACATTCAGTGTCTATCATTAGCATCACTCCACTGCATCCTTCGTCTTCTTCCTTCCTCATGATCAAACACTCACTCTTATCCTTCCTGTGATACAGAGCTACCTTCCTTCGGTCCAATTTCTTATCATTCTCAAACTCCAAGCAATTGTGTTTTGCTATCACTGCCTTTGCAATTTGACCTCCTTTCTCCTACCCATCCTGGTTTCACTTTTACCCAATCTCCTTTCTCAACCACACTCCCACACTTCTCTTCAACTCTGTCCCTTTTCATAATTTTTATGTCTTTCACACCTTTCAAACAGCGAAGCATTAGTTTGGTACTCACCTCTCCTCCCCCCATCACCTCAAACAACATGTTCCTATTGCTCCATTGACACATGTGAGGTATGCACAACATATCCTTCATGCTCTCGTCTCACCTAACCTACCCTACACACCACCTCTATATCCCCCCTTGACCATATGGTTAGCCCATTCTACCATGCCATTGGTACGGTTTAGTCCTATAGTATTTGATACCATTTACTTTCGAGAAAGTATTAATTTCTCCTGAATACAGCTGTGTGCCACTGTCTGTGATACACACACCGGACACAGCTTCTCCTGTAAATATCATTTTAACACTCTGATTGTTTTCACAATCATAATCTGTAAATCAATTTCTACTTCAAGCCATCTGCAGTGGATGTCCAATAAGAGCACTGCGAAGCACTTCAATTCTGGCAGACCTACACGGGTCTACTAACGAAAATTGCTACCCTGGCTCAAGGGGCTCCTGAATCTACTAAACTTTGCACTTCTCCACAACCTACATTTAGGCTCTTCTCACTCCCCTTAAAATAAACACAAGCTTTTATCCATTGTACCACCTCTTCTTACATATTCGGACACAAAAAGTTCCCTTTCCCTCTCCTCAATGTGAGCGTTTTCCCTAAATGCCCCTAAATCAATCCTCTCTGGAGTAACTTGTTCCTCCTCTCTCATTATAATAGCATCTCTTCCGGTCATCAAGCCTTCCTTTATCTTGAAAAAAGATCTGCTTTCAACTTCCACAAACTTTCTTCCACCCATTCTTAACTAACTTTGTAATGGCTTTCAGCACTTCATCGGCTTCATATGTAGCCAACCACTTTGCTTTAGTGACAGCCCCCTCACATTCACTCACATCATCTTGAACACTTGCCACCACTTTCTCAAATCCATTCTGGATTTCCTCACTGCCACAATATAGACCTGAACAGGACAGGCAATTTTGTTGCCTTTTTGTTGTTCCATTGTAGTTTATACTCAGTCATGAAGTTGTTACCTTGTAACCTCGCTGCCATCCTCAACAGTACACATTCATTGTCCCCAATCTGGCTGCAAGCCTTCCAGCAGAGGCTATTCGATTTGTCCTCAATGCCACATTTGCTCCCCAAATATAAGTGCAAACATAGTCTAGCACACAGGGGTTGGAAATCCCTCTCTTTCTATGATCACAAAGTTTCCTTGAGCTGAAATCAGAAAACCAGAAGAGAAAGCAACAGATTTCTTATTCTTCCTTGTTATTGTGATATGTCTGTGCCAATCCCATTCACTCTCACATCACCTGTTATATATATATATATATATATATATATATATATATGCAGTTCCACTTCCTTCGCGTTTGCCGGGACACCAGAACTGCGGTCCAATCCAGGGGCAAAGGTTACCCTGTAAACAGATTCAGGCTCACAGCGCGTAGTCAGCGCGTAGTCAGCACGGCTACGCAAATGCACTCTCCCCGACAGAGAAAAGATCACTCCCAATCCTTTGTGTGCACTTTCAAATTTTCTTTTAATCCATCATGTGCAGCATCGTGAATATAAACAACGAAAACAACCCCAACGCGTTTCGGCGACCCTTCGCCTTGGTCACGGGTAATTACATTGTCAGTATTCCAAACATTAAATAAAGTTGACACGTGATGTGTGCTCAAAATAAACAAAGGACTTGGGACCCATTTGTGTCGGCCATCTCTGAGTGGAGTATTTTTAACATTTAACTACTGGATCCACTACATTATTTACATTTGTATATGATGACAATCCTGTCAAAAACCTCAGGCATATAGTTTTGCACATAAAATTATATTAGCATTCACAGTGCAGCATGGTTCTAACTTCAAGGCATCCCGCCTACTAATATGCCAAAATGTATTGCCACAGCCGATGCGTGCCGCAGCCAGAAAGGAAGCATTAAGAAACCATATGGTGGCGTAGTACATCGCAATTGTCATACTACTTAGTTTTAAGTGCATAGTCCCAAGTGAGGTTGTAATATATGCAAAAGCATAGCTATTCTTAATCAGACTAATTAACAATTGCAGAGTCAGTTTGGCCGGTTTTAAAGTCCCAAGTGAGAGATTCTATTTGTTCGTCAGCATAGGTACCACCATTCAACACCCAAGTGAGGTTTCTTTCTGTGCTTCACTGTGCTTCCAGTGCCTGAAGGTAAAATAAAAAACAATGGACCAGTCAGAAAATTGTATACCATAAGTCTTATAGGCCCTATCTGGGTTTAAGAGTCCTTAAATAATCAGTGAAGACAAGTGAGTGACGTGAAACAAAAAATATAAAATTGAAATTGGTTAAAATAGAAGAAAAACATGTTCCCAGCTAAAAAACGTGTCCTGGAGCACAGGAGATCAATTGATAATAAAGACCAAACCTCTCCAATTGCTCGCCACTTTGAGGAACAACATAAGAGTAACAGGAACTTGCTAAAATTCTTTGTGATTGACAAGCTTCCAGTTATGAAGAGAGGAGGTGACAAAATTCGCAAACTAAGACAAATGGAGAGCAGGTATATTCTCGAATTAGATACCCTGATGCCAAATGGGCTAAACTCTGAAGAGGAAATGAAATGGCATTTGGGTGAATAAGAGTTTCGTTTGAGTAATGTATAAACAGGATGGTCTTGTTGTCTGTTCATAAGTATAGCAGTACGTTATTACATCAGCAATTTTAATATGTATATTTGTAAATGCCTGCAATTGATTACGTGTTTTTCTGCTATTGAGAAAGTAAATTGGTATGTGTATGTGAAGCAAAGAAACGGAGGGGAAAGGATAAGTAAGTAACCATCAACGAAGTTGTAGTGCAAGTTTGTTTGAGAGCAAGCAAATAAAAGAGGGAGCGAACATAAATGGTATTGCTAGGTACATGGCTTAAAAGCAATGTAGAAGCAAATCGACCAAACCAAGGGGGGAAACGAACAATTGAACCATGAGCAACAAGACAGGGTGAGGGAAGAAGCACACAAAGGAGAGTGCTACATGGAGTGTAGTGCTGACAGTAGAGACACACACGAACGAAAGAACAACACAGAGGGGCAGATTTACAAGTCCCCTGTGCCCCTTTTACGCCGCTGTTGCGTCACTTTTGTGACGCAGCGGCGGCGCAAAAGATGCACAATGGTGCGGGGTACTTACAACGTGATGCATCTGGGAGATGCGTCACGTTGTAAAGCCCTGCGGCAGAAGGAGACGTTCCTGCGCAGGGGGGGGGGGCGTTCCGGTGCAGGACCACCTCCTAAATGTGGCTGAGTGCAATCTACAAGATTTCACTAAGTCACTTTTGGGCCCATGCTGCGCCAAAACCCTGCGTCTGCTTGAAGCAAGCGTAAGGATTGACGCAGCTGGAGCTGGGTCGCGCTTGCGACGCAACTCCAGCAATGCGCCGCTTTAACGGCACAGATGCGTCACACATCTGTGCCGTTTTTGCCCCATGGTGCGCCACATTGTAAATGCAGCGCATCCATGATGGCGGAGGCATGGCGCACAATAACTAGTGCATCCATGCTAATATGCAGGGATGCACCAGTTATTGTAAATCTGCCCCAGTGTGCGGGGTTGGTTGTAGAGAAGCACACAAGCATAATACAGCCACACGGAGCTTGAGTGGAGCAAGAAGCTCAGAAGGGAGATCCCTGGAAAACACATGCACTCTCATGCTGTGCTTAACCAAAAAGAAAACGTAATTACTTAAAATTGAGCAGTGAAAGAGGCTATGCTCAAGAAGAGGGACAAACATCATGGAACAAGAAAAGCCATCGAATAAGAAGCAAGAAGATGAGTGACAATGATGACAAGCAATGGGTGGGCTGTAAGTTCTTGGTGATCTCACAAAAGGACTAAAAAGTCGAGACTGAAGATATGGGAACTGCACTTTTTTCAAATGTTTACAAAAAAGTGTGGCTGATAGTGTCACAAGAGGCATGCAAACATCGAAATTCACTCTAAAAACACGAACATGCTGCAAACATCCATGTTCACAACCTGTGAACTACTGAACAAAAATGCACACTTTTTAAAATGAAGCAGGTTTCTCTAAAATGCTGCAAATCATGTTGGGCTTACTGCCACACTTCAAGAACAGCGCAGTAATACAAAAATCATCAAAATGTTCACACTTAAACATTCCAGAACATTTTCTATTTGCCTTGCGAACCTGCTGCACATTGCCTTGAATAAAACCAATGAATTTGACAACACACAAGCACTGCTTGTAATGCTCACGGAATGGGCTCCTGAGTCTTTGGGGTTGTAGGCCAACCTTAGTGTCTTGCAGGCAGAAGTTATTCTGGAAAGGCAATCTACATTTCTTCACAATGTGCATACTTTATATTATATGTCGGTTTAAATAATTTTTTCTTAGGAGATATGGCATAAATATACATATACAAAAAACACAAATAATACACTTACTGTCCCATCATGTCATAAATCCATTTTGCATTTATCTCCCACCTGACCACCCCCCACCCCCCACCCCATATGGTTCGTCTCAGGGACAAGAGGAGAATGGAGAAAACAAATAACATCTCATTTCATGTAAAGGATATAAAGATATATATATACACATATCACCTCATTTCCTACAGAGAATACATAAGTACCTATATACATATATATACATCAGTTGGTAGTCACTTTCTCCTTAGTCACTTTCTCCTATCGGACTAAGGCGTAAAAAGAAAAGAAAACTATCTATGTTCTAAAGTCAAACATTTAATTAGGGGTTCCCAAATCCGCTCCCCATCCCTCCGAGTCCTGACTCTCTTCTCTTGAATACAGAAATTTCCCAATTATAAATACTAAGAAATTTACTAAACCAGACGTGTACAGTCGGGGGGACTGGGTCAAGCCAGACTGTAGCTAAACATAGTCTAAGAGCAGTCATTGCAATAAACACCAGCTTTCGTTCAGTTTCAGACATATTTTGATCAGTGACGCCAAGCATAATAACCTGAGATGTAAAAACAACAGAAAAACAGAACACTTGTCCCAAACGCTGTTCTATTTCATGTAGCAAATGAACAAAAGAGGGGCAAGAAGCAAACATATGGACGCTGTCCGCCGCCAGTTCCCCACAACGTGAACAGTTTATCCCAGCAATCCCTCCCCATTTATTTATTTGCGAGGGAGTTATATACAAATTAAACCAGGTCTTAAAACATTGCACATGCAGGTTAACTGAAAAGAAGGCAGATTGACTATATAAAAGTGAATCCTCACAAACCCCTTGACCTGCTTGTACCCCAACCTACCACCGCGTAAAATGTTTACTCAGGTCATCAGGTCTCTTAGCATTCAAAAGTTTATAGATCGAAGATATAGTTGATTGATCCCCGTTTATAGCTTCAATTAACAGAGGAGCCCAAATTATCGTTCTTTTGCAAAAGAAATCCCTAACCTGTAAAAACTTAAAAAAATGTCTATTGCCTAGCCCAAATTTTTGTTTTATAACTTCAAAAGTCATTACCCCAGAACTGGATATTATATCCCGACAACCCTAACCCCATGGGCAGACCACTTCTTAAAATAAGCATCCCGAAAAAATTCTGGAAATAACCCATTATTTGCAAACGGAGAATATATATGTAGTCTGCCTATATCAAACATTTTCCGAACCGATGTCCAAACTTTAAAGGCACCTAAAAGAACCTTAAACCTAACCCGTTTAAAATACGAAAAATCTATTTGTCTAAACAAAAGTCCCTGAGCTGTAGGTCCTAAAATTAAATGATAAATCGAAATATCGGAGCGATCTGAGGCGTCCATATCTAATAAATCAGAGATATGTCTGAGTGTTATCGACCAATAGTGTACCTGGAAATTTGGTACCGCCTAGCCCCCCCTATCTCTAGGGAGGGTCATAAATTCAAGAGCCCTTCTTGGTCGCTTGCCACCCCATAAAAACCATGATATTATCCGGTCTAATTTTTTAAACCAACTTGGGTCAATCAGCAAGGGGATGGCTCTCAAACAATACAAAATTCTGGGTAAAAAATTCAATTTAATAACGTTACATCTGCCCATTAAAGTCAGGTGTAGGTTATTAATTTGACAGGCTTCAACTTCTAATGTACGTATTAGAGGATCCAGGTTCATTTCTACTATCTCATCAGGTTTAGAACAGATCTCAACCCCCAGATATTTGGACTTACTTACTATATGAGGATCTCTCAAGGTGATTTTATCATTACAGACTATTTGAGTTTTAGCTTCATTTAGAAGATGACCATATATTGCCCCGAATTGCAAAGTTAGAGTTTGGATTTCTTGAAAAGCTAACAGGGGGGAGTCTGTCAAAATGGCAAGATTGTCAGCCTAGCCAAGAATTTTAGTATCCCCCCCTTTAGCGTGTACTGGACGAATTGAAGCCTCATTTGAAATTTTTCTCATCAAGGGGTCGATATAAATCACAAACAATAAGGGGGAGCAAGGGCACCCCTGCCTCGTTCCTCTACGTATATTTATTGCCACAGACTGGATCCCCATAATGGAGACCTGAGCAGTTGGTTGAACATACATGCTCTTGATAGCGCCGATAAACTTCTCCCCAAGACCATAGTGCTGTAGTGTAGCCCATAAAAAAGGCCAGGAGACCCTATCAAAAGCTTTCTCCGCATCCAGCAGAATTAAAGCCATAGGGTCTCCTGTAACCTTAGTATAATCGAACAGCGCGATTGTACGGCGTATATGATCGATTGTTTCTCGATCTGGAACAAAACCGTGTTGTTGAGGGGAAACCAATTTTTTAATCACGCCTGCGAGCCGATTGGCAAAGATTTTAGAATATATTTTAATATCACTATTAATCAAAGTAATAGGTCGATAAGAGATAGTATCAGAAGGTATCTTCCCTTTTTTTTAAAATGTCACGATCCTTGCCTTCCGCCAAGATTCCGGGGGTCTCTCACCATTTTGATCCTGTGAAAACATCTCTAGCATTACAGGAGTAAGTTGTGCCCAAAACATCCTATAAAATTCTCCGGGTAAAACATCTGGTCCGACAGCCTTACCACTAGGCATAGAGTCTATAGCCAGCCCTAGTTCTTCAATTTTAATTTCATCATCCAGCATTGCCACTTCTTCAGGTGTTAAAGCCCCCGCCTCTATTTCATTGAGATAACTTAGAATTCCTGTATGGAGTTCACCATTATCCCTAATTTCTTTGTCATATAATTTTTGATAACATTTCTGAAAGGCTAAAGCTATGGCCGCTTTATCCATGACTAACCTGGCCTCCGGATACAAAATCTCTTTAATACATGAAGCAGCCTCTTTCTCCCCAGTTCTGACAGCTAGCATCTGTCCAGCTCTTTCCTTATTTTCATATAATTTCGAGCGCTAAGCCAGAAATTTAGCTGCAGCTGTAGTCTGTGAGATTTTTGTTATTGCTGCTTTGGTAATGATAATTTGTGTTTGTCCCCATTCCCACCACCATATAAAATCTTAGCAAGAGTTATCTCAGCTCCCCATAAAGCTCCTGTAGCTTTTTTTTCTCCCTTCTCTGGCTCTCCCATCTGTAACGTGTAGTCTCACCCCTTATTCCCGCTTTGAGTGTGTCCCATACATTTTGTATATTGGTGCTCCCTATATTCTCGGTTATAAACCATATGGCCATACAATCAATATACCCGCTGTCCCTTAACAGAACTCTATTGAAAGTCCAAGCATCTGGTTTCTTTACCCTGTGGTGTACTTTGACCTCAAGTAGTAACGGATTATGATCCGACATAGCTCTCGGAAATCTAATTATATTAGATCCTTGCATCAAACTTGAGGAAATGAAAAAAAAAACTACTCGGGAATTAATTGTATGAGGCGCTGAAAAGAAAGTAAAGCCAGGATCATCTCTTCTAAAATGAGCCCAGGTATCAATCAAGCCATGCAACTCTAGCATTTGCATTAGAGACCTGTAAACTTTTGGTTTCCGGCCACAGTATTCTACATCTGGACAGCTGGAAAGCTCACATACTATACTAATATTAAAATCCCCACATATTATAAATGGGGCAGGCCAACCCACCAGCTCCAGACTAAGCCAGTTATATAGTTCAGGATCATCTAGTACTGGGCCATAAACTGAACACAGTGTAAAAGATCTATTCTGAATGTTGCCCTGAATAATAACCCACCGACCGAATGCATCCACCGAGGAGCGGGTTACATTAACCAATCCCCGACGAGCAAGAATTGCAACCCCTTTAGTCTTTGCTTCTAATTTGGTCCATGCAGCCAATTGAAATCCCTCAAACTCTAGAAGTTTATGACGAGTAGCTTCGATATGTGTCTCTTGAAGACAGATGATATCTGGCCACAGATAGCGAATGTCTTCTCTAAACCAGCGCCGTTTACCTGGGTCATTAAGCCCACAAATATTTATAGAAGCAATCCTAATATTGGCCATCCCCAATTGATAATCGTACTAGAATTGCCATAAACATCAAAAAGAAAAAATAGCTACCTAGCAAAAGCAATCCTCTTCCCAGAAGCTAGCCTCTTATTGCCCCCAACCTTCCCCCACCCTGGAACGAACCGCCCTCCCACCCTACCCACCCTCCCTCCCCCATCAAAAAGGCAAAAAAGGTCCGCAGACCCTTGCGATGCCTCCCGCGTGCCCAGGTGCCACCTGGTCACCCCCTGATCTTCCAAAAACCAAACCAAGAAAAAAGACAGAATAAAGAAAGAAGGAGAAATCACCTAATTTTCAAACAATAAAAAATAGAGCAGTTATACTCTGAGGGCAAACCAAATAAGCCCACTCCTTCAAGCCGGTGCTCAGCCCGCATCCCATCCAAAATCCCTAATCAACTTCATAACCCTGAATAAGACTATAAAAAAATAAAAAAAGGAAAAGAGTGAATAGAATATAGATTTCTGGGCGTATAAATTTGACATCCTAAAAAGGAAAAAAAAGAGAGATGAGACAAGCTAAATAAATCTCAAGCCAGGCTAGTGTCCTTAACGATCAGTCAGTTCTTTTAAATACCTCTCAGCTTGAATTTCTGATGAAAAAACCCGGATTTTCCCTTGATGGATGACTTTTAGCCTGGTAGGGTTCATCAGGTAGACCTCGCAGCCTTTTTTTAAAATGGAGAAATCATCTGGCGCAACCGCCATCTCCTCTCTACGGTTGTGTGGCAAAAATCAGGCCGCACAAAGAAGGTTTGGCCCTCGGCAGTCCTCCTGGCATCCGGTCTTGCTTTTTCAAAAATAGCCTGTCTTAACAGAAAGTTCCCAAAAAAAATCAAAATAGCCTGCGGTTTTCTTTCCGCCCCTGCGTGTCTTTTCCGCATCAACGGGGAGCGGTGAACTCTTTGAATCTCTGTGTCCCACGACCAATGGGCCAGCTCTGGGAATGCTGCCTTAAATAATTTCAAGACAAAACCTCTAATGTCGTCCCCTTCAGCTTTTTCTTCGATCCCTAATAGGCGTAAATTATTCCTTCGGAGCCTATTCTCGGAATCTTTGAGTTTCCACAAGATGTCGGACTACCTTTCGTCATTAGCTGAAGTTTTTGTTTCCACTGTTTCTAAGCCTGCTTCAAGACCCACTATTCGCTCCTCCAAAGCTGCTGTCCTGGTGATAACTTCTGCACAGGCTTTAGTATTTTTACGGATGGCCCCCTTTTTTTTTTTTGTTGCTAGCTGTGCTCTTTTATGCTCCTGTCGAGCCTCACTCTGTATCGACTTGAGCATTGCATAGATCAGAGTATTTGATGGGGGTACATTGGCTCTGTGCCTGCCAACTTTGTTCCCGATTCCAGCCCTTGAGGTCCTTTTGTATTTACAAGGCCCGTTGTAAATCCCGAATAATCCCACTGTAAGTTATTGCTGGTTTCCGAGCAGTCATTCTACCGCCGTGCTGAGCCAGACTGTGGGAGCCTTCTGATTTTTTTATGCCGGGGTACCCCCTTTAAAGTATCCGCAGTGTTAGGAGGGCTGTCCTCGCTGGAAGTATCTTCTAGATGTTCTGAATCTGAAGTGTCATCAGCATCTGACCCTTCCGCCAAGGAAAAGAAACTGTCCACCGTCATGTGTAACTGGCATACTATCGATACCTAATTTGGTGTCTGACCGGCCTCCTCCCGGGGTTTGATAAATAGATGCTATCTCGGGGTCAATATCCATGACATGCCCTTGAATTTCTAAATCCTCAGATGGAGCCTTATATGCTGCCAGAGGTGTATTTTGGGACCCATCTGCCACTGTGTCTTTGGCTCTCAACTCCATATTTCCCCCCTCCTCGTGGGTTATAGAACTGGAGGCAGAGTTATCTGTATTTTTCGGAGCTGCTGGCTTACCAGAAAACATCCCAGGGACAGTGAGTGCTTTTACAGGTCCCATACTTGCTTGGGAAAACGGTTGTTTAAGACTGGAGGGCAGCCCATCCTTCCTGCTCCCTGCCTCCTGGTTTACCGTCCCCAGGGGTTGTAGCTTATCTGCAGCTTTCCCTTTAATTGCCGTCCCCTTCTTTGAACTCACCCCTGCTGCTTTCTCTGTTTTCACCTGCTTCTCTTTCGCAGCTGACATCTTTTTCGCCAAGATAGCTGAAGACTTCGGAGCGGACCCCGGGCTTTAGTGATTACTGCTGGTAGCGTTCCATTTTTACGGGGCGGCATATTTACCAAGCCGCCACCGCTGCCGCTGGATTCCGTGTCCCGCTCCAGCTCCAACTCCAGCTCCTGAGCAGGCTTCCCCGGAGACCACGCCCGCCACAGCCCCAGGTGAGTGCGGCAGCCAGTTCCGTTGTGTTTAGCCGAATAGTCCTCAGCCAGGGTTTTCGCTCTTCCCACTCGCCAAACATGTAGTCAAAAGACAGCAATGCTACCACCATTGTAGAAATCTTATAACTGAAGTCTCCTTTACTCCTTCTGGCTTATTCCCTCATACAAGCTGAGAAAACTACACACCTCGACCAGGGAGTGACACCCGCACGATCACGCGGCCGCCATCCTGCCCCCTAAATAAAGTGTTTGTCTTTCCTATGAATTATCTGCATGAATAAATCATGTACATGATAAATTGGACAATTGGTGGTGTTCGGCTCACAGCTGCATCTGAGATACACATCCCTATCCTCTTTCCGCTCTATACTCTACTTAACCGACACTCATATTTATGATTCTACTCAACTGCAAATCTTGGGGTGGCTCAAAACTAAGAATTCCTATTTGTGATCAGGTATTTTCTGTGAGACACCCACATTTTACTCTGCTGGCAGGAAAGCAACGATTTTGAAGGCGAAATGGGCTAGCCTGGCTTCAAATCACAATGCTTTTTGTCTTGTACAGTTAGAGAATTTAAATTCAGTACGAGATAGGGGCAAGTATCCATTTGTCTACTACTATGACCTAATCTGACCAATCCCAACACACAAGAAAGCCTCTGTCGCCCCTCCCCCAACCACGCAAGATGAGCACTCAAATGTGGAAGGAAGCACAGAAAGCAAAAACAAAGTGTCAGCACGCAGTGCAGTTGAAAATAACAGAGAAAACCTGATAGAGAATCCATATTTTATAGGACTTCACACTTATTTTAAGTATCAGTATTACTCATCTGTAAGCCTCGACACAGCTTACAGTGACCATTCATAATCAACCTCTACAGTGAAGTGAAGGTGTGAAGAAGCCTTACCTGCCAGACTTCACACAAAACAAGGGCTAGTGGGGATGAGCAAGAGAAGGGTGCTGCCAAGTCAAAGGTTTCTTGAGTGAGGGTTATAGTGAAATGCAAACACGCCCTCTAACTGTAAAACAATAAAACAATGACTTTGAAACAGAAGGAACTGCTGCTGGCTCAGTCATGCACGACTCTCAACTAATAACTAATAACTAACGCGGAAGTGTGAGGCTGAGGGAGGAGGAGGAGTTATCTTTATTTATGACAATAGCTTTTGTTAGAAGTATAGAATAATGTACACAAAAATCGACAACAGTTTTAATCTTATATTTTAATAAAGTGTAACATTTTATTCAGAGGTCGAAGCTCACTAAAAAGGTATGTGACTGTTGATGTTTGCAAAGGGGACCGGTTGAGTAAAAAACTGTGAGCGCAAGTGTTTACAGCTGTTTAGAACAACCAGAAGGAACCCTGAGGCTCACAGAAGGGAGGAGAGGCCATTGTGCGCTGTGCCAAAAGGAAATACAAACATGTTGCGATGGCCAACAAATCAAGCGCACAAATAGCTCACTACAACAAAATAAAACGGCGGAAACTTATACACAGGGATCCCTGCTTCCCAAACCTGCGGACTGAACTGCGGTGAGGACGGACTAAACACAAACAGCATTGCAGAACTGGCCCGGCTCTCCTGACATCTCCCCAGGCCGTGGGAAGTAACATCACGCAAGTCCGAGGCCTCGGTGAGTGTGGAAGGCCCAGCGAAGCGCAGTCACTATGGCGGAAGCTAACCGACCATGCCAGAGCTTGGAAATAAGCGTGAACGTGGGGAGACCGGTTGTTGGCAAGGAACACCAGGGGGAGCAAGAAGTGAGCCAGCGAGTGGTGCACGTGTGCTGGGGAGAGCTCTTTTTCAAAGCACATACTTGTGCTTGTGGCGCGCCCCTGTGCACTACCGCCAGGTGTATGCCGTCACTAGCACGAGTATGTGCTTTGAAAAAGAGCTGCACAACCGCTAAAGGTCTCCTATGCAGCGCATGCGCACTGTGTAGGGTAGACATAAAAATGAGAACATCTGATCTGAGATGGGTCATTCTTTAAAAGCCTGAAGAGTAGAGTTGCTGCAGATACCTAGCCACTCATTGCCAATTTGGAGTGACAATCTCAGGCCTATGGAAATAAATATGAATGGTTTTATAAGCAGCACAACTCAAAGGGTTGTGTCTCCAATGTCAGCCAGGAGTATTTTAAACTTTAAAGGATTCCTACATGCATTCCACTTGGTATCACCATTTAGTGGACCACTACAATTACAAAAGGAGCATCCACTATATTGTTTTGTTTCTGGCCTAAATTCAGGCCATCCAATGTTAACAAATACAACAATGATGAACAAAAAATGAGATACAGTCATCAGGAGTCTTAAGAATGCACCCAGTATCTAACTTTTATTAATTTTTCAATACATGCAATTTTCCAATCAGCCCAACCAACGCATTTCATTCTCTATGGACTTCATCTGGCCTGTAAATCAAATTAAAAGATATATACATCACTCATATGTAATGCCTATTTGAGATTGTTACAAAACATTTATACATATGTATATAATCACCCATAGTGCCTTCCCCACCCCAAGGCTCCACACATATTAATGACATCTATCTTTTTTAACAGAAAAACACATTTTAATTTTCCACTGTTGTCATAATTAATGCAATATGTACATAGCCCTACACACCAGGGTTCCCTGCCTAATTACAAAACTTAAAAAAAAACAAATTGTATTAAACATTCCAAGGACTTTTTTTTTAACCATTTTCATAATTTAATTTATATTATAAAAATACCCTCCCTTAATTTGTCAGATCTAAATGTCTGTATGTTATCAAAAGTATCCCATTGAAAACTTTTTCTCCATAAAAAACTATTGCTCATAACCATTATTGAATTTCAACTCACTTGTGATTTCCAAACTTGTGTGACTTTTAAATAGCAAGAAGTATAGCCTCCTGTTTCAGTGTCTTCATGGGTAATAAATCCCTTTTCGTGTGGTGTAGTACCCCCTAAATCATCCATAATTAAAAGATGACAATAATCAGCATATATAAATTATCTTCCTCCCAAAATCACATTTAATCACCTGTATCTCATTGAAAAGTAGTTCTTAGTCCCCCTAAGGTTCCCTTATCCAGGCCTTAAATCAAAAAATTCCTCACGCTTCGCTTCAGTCCACTAATCCTAGGAGAATCTGCATATTTAACCACTACCAATCTAGGTGCAGAATCAACATTTAGTGGGCTGCAGCCATACCAACCTTATGCCAGGGTCTCTTAGTTCTCCTGTCTGAATCGGGGCATGTTTCCTTCCGGTCACGATGCATCGAACTTTGAATTCAGACCTTCATCCTCTTGTCCCATCTCTGTGAGTTTTGTTACTCTCCTCCCCACTCCATAGACATAGGGCACTCTGGTTGGTGAGACTGTGATGGTTCCAGGTACTTCACTTTGTGTCCACTAACATGAAATGTTAGCTCTGAGGAGAACAGGAAAAAGAGTCCCTAGACAATGTCAGAATCCTTAAATCACTCACTCTTTTCCTGGCTCAACCCAGAAGCCTAACACCAAACTATTTCAGTCATATAGTTAATGTAAATATTTACCTGAGAAATCTTTGCAACACAAGGCCAACCCTGGGTTACTGGAAAGTCTCTTTTAGAGTTTCTTTCACTTTAGAGACCAGAATGGTAGGTAGAAATTGTCTCACCCTTGCAAAGGACAGACCATTGAAAGGCTTCCTCCGAGATTAGGTTTCCACCCCAGGGATCTGAGAGAGTTACTGTATTCCTGCCAGGGAATAAAATGCACTAATAAGTTACAAACACAAATTTTGGGATAACATATACTTACTGCAGGATAGTAAGTGGGTACAAGAACTGTAAGCATCGAGACT
Organism: Lissotriton vulgaris; assembly: GCF_964263255.1. NCBI lineage: Eukaryota > Metazoa > Chordata > Amphibia > Caudata > Salamandridae > Lissotriton > Lissotriton vulgaris. The sequence continues at coordinate 1,127,011,592 of NC_141693.1, forward strand.
AAAGTAAGGTGCACAGAAAACATTTGTGAGACTCAACATAATTAAGAGTTGATGTACAGACCAGTGCTAGATCTGGGCATTCTTAGACTTTCTCAAATCATGAACACTTAAAAGGGATCCAGGCCCACTATTAAATGTGCCTCTTATTTACATTCGCAGATAATTCAGGTAACCCCTCCCCCACAGTAGCAGCTCATGTGAGCTCTAAAACCTCTTCTATTCATAGCAACTTAAATATTTAGGGCTGGATTCACCAAGGGGAATCTGCAGGCAGAGATCATCGCACATGTACATTTCTGCCTACTTCACTGGGTTGATCTCTCCCGTGATAGTATTCACCAATTTAAGGTGAACATCTCAACCTAAAAGTAGAGGTAAACGTCTTTAGTCCTTCACGTGAAGGGTTTGACCCTCATACAACTATAATTGTAAAGTTACTGTTAGATTTGCACTATCCTAGCAATATGAATGCAACAGAAACAATGTCAATCCCTCTCTTTCTTGAAACAACTGTTAACATGCAAGGAGTACTCTTCTGGCTCGCAGTAGACCCATGGGAAGGGAGTGGCATAAGACAGAGAATCAGAAACAGTGGATATCTTCATGAGACCTTTTCTTACAAGTGGGCTCAACCTGCTCTCGAGAAGAATTGGTTTCTAAAATGAGAAAAACCACTTACATTATTTCACCTTTTAGGTTCCAATTCACTGACCCGAATATTACATACCCTCCAATAATCACAGTATTTCTGAGTATGTTGAAAGTTGAAGCACCAAGAGTTTCTTGAACTGAAAGGTAAATTAAATCTTTATCGTAGATGTAGAGGACTATGTGAACTACAATACTTGTCTCTATGTCAATAACTATCTTCAGTGATTTGTAAAGTACATCTGAGCTCTGGATGATTCATGCTATAACAAGTTCTCCGGATGCAACAATGCAAAGAAAACACATTGGTATCAAACACTTCCTTGCAACAACAAGCCTTTGCTTCCCCACCATTTTCAATATCTTAATATCATATTGAGACTAAAGAAAACATAAACAGATCAGTAAAATGAGGATCATTCTTGCTCCGCTCATTGTGTAAATAGTGCAGGTTGGAGTTCATATCTATCATGGCCACCCAGTTTACAGAGTCAAGTGTTTCACAGAACATCCCAGGGGATTGGTCTTTTGGGTACATTTGTGGAAATGCAAAAAGATGGTTCCCAAAGCTTTGAGGGCAGCGGAAGGTCACAAGTTTTAAAATGTAATAGACTATTTGCAAAAGAAAACACGGTTGTCAACTAATTGCTTGTATATAGACTTTGAAAGCACATTGCAATTTATCTAGAACAATCCAGAAGGTTTTGGAACAAGCCAGATGGTTCAGGACCAAACCAGATGGCTCTAGAGCAAGCCGCAAAATAGACATTGACAGCACGTGACATTCCATCTGGAATAAGACGGAAGGGTCTGAAATAAGCCGGAAGGATCTGAAAACAACAATGTGATGGTGGCAGCCATCTTTGATACCACTCCATTGGACCACACACATTTTTCTAGGCAATATGATGTTCCAGTAAAGACATCATCCGTGTTTCTCCCACTGACCTAGCTTACCTGCGCATCCAGGAAATCTTCTTCCTCTGTGAACCTATTGGCTCCTGGAGAGAGTTCTGGGTGGTCTGCAAGAGATAAAAGAAACAAGAGGAAGCTAAGCACATTTGATGTTTACCTCCTTTATGCATGCATGCAAGTCAGGAATTTGAAACAATGGAGTCATAATTACGCATCAGTAAAATAACTTGATGGATAAAATGCAAAATACTTGATTATTTACAAGGTACTTACTTATTATTCTGTAAATTCAGCAATCTGTGCTAACTGGAGACAGACATTAAGGAGTACAAACAGTGTGTGGCAAATCCTGGGAATAGTTTAATTCTAGTGACAAAATACCTATAAGAGAAAAAATTAACGTTTAAAAAGATTCTCACATGAATTAACAGGTGTATTGAGTCTAGATTGAGAGAGACAATGTAAATGATTAAAACTGTACTTCAAAAGCTGTAAAGGTTTTTTGTTTGTTGAAAAAACGAAATATTTGTTCTTGTTGTTCAGGCACTTTCACACTGAGAGGCAGATGACAGACGAGCCTGAAGGGTGATACAAGGAAGCTGTCATAAAGTCCGCAGTCCGCTTTTTCCTATTTTGTCCCATTCTCCCATTCCCCATGGTGTTCCTTCAGAGCGACTGCTGTGTACAACTTGCTTGGTTGAGCATCAGTAGGTGTGGATGGACAAGCATTGTGCATTGCTCCAGCCAGCCCGGTTATAACAGGTTAGCCACTCTGTACAATAATTGTGGTATCTGGCAATATCCTAGGAATGGATGACTCCTGGAAAGCAATATTCAAAATATTAAAGTGTAAATCCTTGAATGCACATCTATCCCAGACTATCTCTCTAAATATGAAGGTCTTTGATGACTCCAGGTGCAGTGTTTCTATCACAAGTATGGGAACAGGAATCTGACTGCAGTAACTGAATACATGGATTCCCAGCAAAGAATGCTCTGAAACACAATGAACATTTACTCTAAGATTCCAACATGGCCGCCACCATTGCAATTCTTGTGTCCTGGGCCTTGTAGTCTGTTCTGACTCTATCCATGTTTTTCACATAGTAAGCACATTGCTGGCACAAAGCCTCACACCAAGCAGTTCCCATACTTTGAATGCACCACTGCTCTCTCCAGCCTTGGAAGAAATGTGCACTCATGAAGTTGGATAGATCATTTATCCACACCTATTCTGTTATCACAGGCGAGTGTTATCTCCAGGCCATAACAGTTGCTACTAGAAAAATTATGACTAGATTTCTACCATATTCTTATTGGGGGAGTACTCCACCCCAGCGCTGGAGATCTCTGCACTTGCAGTGGGCACCTCAAGAGCAGAAAACTTAGAATTAAAGGATATAGGCAAACACCGTACATACACTTGGCGAAAATTGCACATAACTGGCACACATTAACCCTTTCTTCTTTCCTTTGAACTGCCTCACTAACAGGAGGCCAAACAGCAGGTTCAGACTACATGAAGCAGCTAGCATTACTCATAAGGAAAAGGAACTTCCCTGAGGAGGAGACAGGACTTTGTAGGTACTTCAGCATGAAAATGAATGGCCTCCCTCCAACCCCTGAGTGAAGTAGAGCAGGTGGCCATGTGGGGAATGGTTGGTGGGCTCTGTCAATTGGGCTAGATGTGTGCAACATGGGGAACCTCAAGAAAAACTGGTAGGATGAGAGGTGGTGGGTGAAGATATTCTCCAGTATTCAGGTGGTGAAGGCTCTTCCTGGAGTCAGACCTCAACCCGTCTCCATCTCACTACCTCGATGAGCATATTCTCTCATAAAACATTCCAGCATGCGATATAGATATAGGGCCCACCTTTTCCAGGTAGACAAAACATGAAGTCATCTAAGAACATTAATGAACTATATTTTATTTCCCTAATCCACACTCACATCACACTCCTTCTCCAGCTCCAAAAGATAGGCACAAATCTCACACATTACACTTACGCACAGCTTCTTGCCAGTGTTTTAGTATTTTTTGTAGGTCACTAAAGAAACCTAATTTTTGTGCGCTTCTTTTTTAACAATCCAATTGCTGGTGCAGTGGTAGCATCTGCATTATTATCATCTACAGTGCAGTTTGACAACCAGGACACTTTTCTAAATGCATACCTAAACTCACATGTATATCTATGATATTTCCTCAATCTAGTATTTTATATGTCTTGATTTTATATTCATCAACATTGATATGAAAGTATCATTACTTTTTCTGTTTATGTTACATACTGTTCATCTTCCCCAACCAGGGTGCAATGCTCTAGCAATATACTTTGCTACATGTATAATCATATTTCTCTTTCAATATGTTTCTGAATGTTTTATTTAATTTTGTTTAAAAATGTCTTAGTTCCCTTGACCGGCATGTAGTAAATGTGAAATTTGAAGTGCAAGGTTATATGGATAAACCATCTTTTTAATATGCATTAAATACAACATTAATTTTCATTAAAATTGGTAACTTAATTTACGTTGTTAATTTCACCCTCTAGTGTAAAAAATGAACCCATTGCTTCTTTTTTATCAATGTTTTCTTATATGTTATTGGACCTTATTTTCTCTCATGCCTTGTCCATTTCTGTCTACGAATAACAACTCCATCCCACTAACTTCAATCCAGCAGATCTTTATATGTATATACCATGTGTATGACAGACATTGTAATTTTTCTGATGCTGCTCAAGTGCACTAATGCTAATTATTTTAAAAATACTATTACTACACTTTTTCAGTGATCAAACAACCCCTGGTGTCAACACTATGTACCACCCTTTAGACATCAGTTGATATTCTGGAAGCAGGAATCTGGCCCTCTGCGATGTGTTCATCAGGTAAATCAATGACATCCTGTAAAACCCTGTTTGGGGGGGGGGGGGCAGGAAAAGCAAGTTCTACTGGGCCACAGCCTTGGGACTGGATTTAATTGCCTCTGATGCCTTGGGGTCCATCCTACTATGTCTCTGCAAACCGGGCATGTGTAACCCCTTCAGCACATAACTCAGTGGTATTGATGGCAAGCAGGCATTCTCAGGGAGTTTAATACGTGGTTAAGGCAAGCGCTGCTCTGCTTACATTGTAACGACACGCGTTGTTAATGCCGTTTCTCGCTTCCTAGGGCTGAGGTGTTGATGCAGTCCTTACTAAGCACTGCTCTTCTGAGCAGTGACAGCTGGATCTATTCGGACGCCTTTGGGAATAGTATCTAAGGCAGCCACTCTGTTGCTTAGCCACAAGTTAGCAGGTGTCTCTAAGTAACAGCTTTCACGTTCAGTGATATAGTCTGCACAGGTACATGATTGACAAGGGCCAGTGCTACCCACAGTCGCAGCTTATTGGGCGCATTTGGGCGAGTGCTACCGCTTCACAGGTCTCTTCTTCAGAGGTGTTGACTGCTCAGGCACAATGGGCAAGTACCACAACTTTGTCATCAGGGTTACTTCAGGGAATAAATCAAGATCCACAGGTCAGTTTCGGTCCCTCTGTTAGCGGCTCAGAACTCTAAGGCACACACAGGCAAGTGACCTAGCTGTGTTGGCATGATCCATGAGGGGCTTCACTCTGGCACTCACAGGCAGTGCCATGGATCCTGGGCTTCAGTGACAAGCTCCAAGTCAGGAGCATGCCAGTCATGCTCTACACTAATCTCTGCTGGACATGGAAAACTTTCCTTTCCACTTCTTCCAGGCAGGGCTCTCCAGGCATTCCAGGACAGAGAAAACAGTCCTTCCTCCATATCAGACTACAGGTGATGACTATTCATCTCTGGAAAGCTGACTGTCAGGTAGACACCAGTACTAGTTTCACAGTAGTCCTCACAGTCCTCTTCGGAGCACCTCCTCCTTGAACAGAGATAACTTGGAACTGGAAGTACAAGTAGTCAACAGCTCCCTTTTTTACGCAGGGATGAGAGGCAGGAGATATGTTCTCTGTCTGCCCTTGTAGAACCAGTTTAGGTGTCCATGTAACCTTGGAGACTCAGCCTTTGTCTGGAGTGATGGTCCTCACTGCAGGGTCATCTTCAGGATGGAGCAATTGCAACAGAGGCGCAAAGAGGTGTGAACAGTTTGCACCCTGGCACAGCCACATCTGACAGTGATCAGGAAGTGAGAGAAAAGGCTGACCCCCTACTGAAGGACTCTTCATGCGCTGACCACAGGAACTACAGCCCCAACCATACCATCTACCAAAATCCAGTTTCACGAAGGCTAATCAGCAGCCATCTGCTTCAAAAGGACCTAATTTAATTTCCAAGGGAAGAGGTCTCCTCTTTCTCCACTTCATTGGCTATGTCTTATCTTTCCTGACTTCAGTGTCCAGGCTCCCTCCAGTCTCAGGAATGTCAGCAATACACTTTCACAGTCTGGGAAAGTAACCTCACCTCCATCTTGTTCTTGAACAGGCCAGGCACTTTCAAAATGGAGCCCAAGGCCTGTTCCACTCTGGTTTACTCAAGCAATCATTTGGTATGTAACATGTTTAACATAAGCAACTGGAATTCATCCACATACCCATTATCTCAGCACTAGTATCTGGGTTCATCTGTAGTTGCAGAACTTTACATGATTGGGTCAGTAGACCTTCACTATTGTGAAACAGACAAACATGTATGGTCACTCTATGCTTTCTAAAAACACTGCCTGCTGCCACCGCCACACTATACACATAAACCTGTGACAGCTACAACAGTCGTCTGCCACCATAAAAGGCACACTTGGTTAATCCCTCCAGGCTCAGAACAGGTCCAGGACTGGACTCTTGTCAAAGGGCAGGGCTAGGTCTTCACATACATGCTGGATTAGCATAAGGCTAGGACCAAAATTCCAAAACCGGGATACTAAATACTCACAGTTGGGAATGCAGGCAGGGGGTCACATCTGTACACTAAATAAAGGACATTTTAATCCCAAAACGTCATTGCACGTATTACAATATTTAAGAAGTCTACCTTATTTTAGAGTTTGACCTTTCCAACAAGATTGGCATGTGAAAGGGACGCTGACAATGACACTACCAGTTGTCAAATGAGGGGGTGACATTATTAACATAACATCAACTACATGTATAAAGAGGGGGCCTAAGTCCAAATGTGGGACAGAGATGTATTACTTTTTTGACTATTCTGTGCCTTATATTTATTCCAATTAATATAAATGGGGGCTCTAAAATGTGTTTTGTTACAATGTAACCCAACATAGACACATCAGCTACCTTCCCATTCTTATTTCTAGGTTGAAATTAAACAAAATCATAGTCACTGAAAAACTGCATTTAGTGCAGCTGAATAGCAGATAATGTTCAGAGTAACATTAGAAAGTGGTACAATTTGATGATCTGTTAGAATGGGGATGATATGTTGACCTCCTAGCAAGTAGTGTCTCCATTCTTCGAATGCCACTTTAATAGCCAACAATTCCCATAGTGTAGTTACATCCATCTGGTTATAATTTTCTGGATAAATTATTAACTTCATGCAATTGTTCAATGATTGAGACCTGCAGTGAAAGCTCATCTCCACTGCTACTTTTAATGCATAAGCTTCATCTATAAAAGGCTAACTTAGATCTGGGCAACGTAGAATTTGGGCAGTCACTAATAGTGTCTTAAGGGTTTGAAAAGATTGTTCAGCTTCTTGATTCCAATTAAACATTGCCCCTTTACAGAGTAACCTAGTGATTGGTGTCACAGTTGTGGAGAAATGGTCTACAAAGTGTATCATAACTTCAACTACATATGTACAAAGAGGGGGCCTAAGACCAGATGTGGGACAGAGATTTATTACTTTTCTGACTTTTCTGTGCCTTATATTTATTCCTATTGATAAAAATGGGGCTCTAAAAATGTGTTTTGTTACAATGTAACCTAACATGGACACATTGGCTACCTTCCCTTTCTTATTTCTATGTTGAAATTGAACAAAATCATAGTCACTGAAAAACTGCATCCAGTGCAGCTGGATAGCAGATAATGCTCAGAGTAATATAAAAAAGTGGTGCAATTTGATGATCTGTTAGAATGGGGATGATATGTTGACCTCCTAGCAAGTAGTGTCTGCATTCTTTGAATGCCACTTTAATAGCCAACAATTCCCATAGTGTAGTTACATTCATCTGGTTATAATTTTCTGGATACATTATTAACTTCATGCAATTGTTCAATGATTGAGACCCGCAGTGAAAGCTCACCTCCACTGCTACTGTTAATGCATAAGCTTCATCTATAAAAGGCTAACTTGGATCTGGGCAATGTAGAATTTGGGCAGTCACTAATTGTGTCTTAAGGGTTTGAAAAGATTGTACAGCTTCCTGATCCCAATTAAACATTGCCCCTTTACAGAGTAACCCAGTGATTGGTGTCACAGTTGTGGAGAAATGGTCTACGAAGTGTCTGTAGAAGTGGAATACTCCAGAAAGTCTTGTACTTCTTTTACTAATCTAGGGAACCTCCCAATTCTCTTTTCCCCCTACCTTTTTTGAATCCAAGTAAACTCACTGTCAGATGATGATAAACCCAGGAATTCCACAGTGTTAGTGTAGAAAATGAATTTCTCCAGTCTTACATAAAGACACAGCTGGTATGATGCTTGGTATACATTGTAGCCTTTTTAACTTGATCTTGTTCCCCTTTGAACCTGATCTATCAAAGTAGAAATAAAAGCTAGTTACACAGTTTAAGGCACAGTAATTTATACAACCCTCAATTCCCCTCCGTTTTCTAGAATGAAGAACAATGGGGAAGATTCTGGTTACCAAAATGTATGGACGAACCCTGTCTCTAAGAGTACATGGAGTTTGAAATTCTGGTTGCAGATCAACCCTGTAATCAAAATGTTTGTGCGGAGGTAGCATACAGGCTTTGTTTTTATTATACTCTTTTCATGGCCAGGGGCCTTTGTTACTGAGAGGCGAGTACAGTAGGAGAAACAAACGATGGTCACAAGACAGGGGGTAACAACAACAGATGAGCCCTCAACCTCAACAACTGTATCTGAAGACCCGAAATCAGCAGTACTGGTAGTAGGTAGGGTTAATACTAGCTGTAAGTCTAACACAAAAGATTCCTTGCCCATCTATAATCTTTCTGCAGTGGACCTTAGCATTGAAGAAACCTCAGTTCTTAGTCATGGTCTGTCATTTGTTCCGAGCATCCGCCTTGACACTTTTAAATTACATGATGATTTATATGCCTTATTCAGAAAAGTCAGGCTGAAGAAATTCTTTTTGGGAAGACGGATGGACTTCCTAGAAGTGAATCAGTCTCAGTGCAAACCTCCCTTTGTACTCACTCCAACTTTGGATATGGTAGGTCCAGAGGTAAACATCTTTGAGCAAAATGTCCTAAAAGAGATTGCGCGCGTTGTGAAACATCCATGTAATCCACGATATAATTTGTCACAAAAATACAATATAGCGCTTGATAAAATTAAACTCAATAATGACCTGTGAAACCTTGTGATAAAGGTGGTGAAATTGTCATCATGAATAAATCTGATTATAACAACAAGATTTTGGAAATGCTGGCAGTCCTTGAGCATTATAACCGGTCACATTTGAGAGAGCTTACGAGATTGAGTGCATACATTCTAGAGGTCACCCATGTGGTGCTGGAAGATGGACTTATCTGTGAAGAAGAATGTAGTTTCCTGAATAAGTCATGTCCTATAACTCCGGCTTTATATGGCTTGCCGAAAACACATACAAATTTGGATGATCCCCCGTTACCACCCATTATCTCCACCATTGGCTCAAGTACGGAGCCATTGTCAAAGTATGTGGATTCTTATCTCTGTCCACTAACACAGAGTTATGCTTCTTTTATTCGGGACACAGGGGATATCATCAACAAAATAGAGGGCATACCCTACAATCCCAATACTGATATCTTGGTGATGCTTGAATTGCAAGATTCTGAACACAGATGAAAACGGGACCCAACCTAAGCAACCATTAGTGACATTTAGGAGGAATCAAAACTTAAAAGATCTTTTGGTTCATACAAGACACAAAGCGCCTAATACTCAGCATCAAACTACCATTACTGGATTACCTCCGATATTAGGAAATCACAAATGTGGGGGCATGCTATGCCTGCGATGCAGCATTAGTCACCGAATCCTTTAGCTATAAGGATAAGAATATACATCATTGGCATCTTACAAACTGCAGGAGCAGCAATATTATATACATATTATTTTTCCCATGCGGTTTGACTTATATCAGAGAAACTGGACGTGAATTCCGCCTTAGATTTAGCGAGCACAAATCTGCAATAAGGACAGGAAGGACCACGGTACCACTAGTACAGTATTTCTTGGACAAGCAATACTCAGAGATGGATGTGAAATGGTGCATTATAGAAAAAGTTCTTAGTAAAGCAGGCCAATCAGCAGAAGTTACACTCAAGAAACGAGAAACGTTCTGGATTTTTAATTTTAACAGTGTGAAGGATGGGTTAATAAAGATATAGCCTGGCATATCACTAAATCTTGACTCTGCCTTTCCTCATGGATCTGTTCTACTCAATAGAATTTTCGTGAAATTTTGGGGGTTTTTTTTCCTCCCAGAATCGGAAGAGTACAGATCAGAAAGCTGTCTTTTAGGGACCTGATTGACTGTGTTATCCTTTATGCGTTATCCATTAAGCGCTCCCCTCAATGGAACTTCTGACTATCTGAATATTTGGACCAAGGTCCATTGCTGGGATCTGGCTCTTTGGTCTTATTGGTGCAACTATGGAGTCTAGGATGTAAGCTAAAGTAAATTCTTGCACGATCATTGTACACATAGTTCTTGATAGGATGTAGATGAATGGTGCTTTGTGTGGACCCGTTTTTTGCCAACTCTAAGGAAGATGTAATACCTTTCTTTTGAATTATGGAAAGGTACGATCAAGATTAAAGCCACATTTCTCTGTTTATTTGAAGATGAGACTTTGGTGTTCCTACTAGTACTCTGCTTGCGAATAGATTTTGTGTTTCTTGTTGAAATTCAAATCAACTAATTTAACATCGCCTTATGATGTTTGGGCTAATATTGACAACTCTTTTAAATTAACGAGTCATTGAGCCTATGGAAACTTTTGTATATTGTAAGATGGCTCTCATGATTGACAAATGCACTAGTACTATTTCTATAGTGACGAACGTGATGCGATGTTTCAATTTTCGCACCGTTTTCTCATCCGGAGATCCCTTATTTATAGGTTGCGGTGTTTTGTTCATCGCGATCCTACCTGCCATTTGTTCAGAGCGTCCTGTGTATGTAGTCTGAGCTTTTTGCTAAAGGTAAGTGCACTCCAAGGAGGGAGGGTTATGGAAGAGTTATGCTAAACATCTTCTTTTCGTAGGTTATTTATTAAATCTAGATGGAGGCAAATAGGCAATGGTTGCCTTTTGTTACAGCTGCTGAGCGTTGAGGGGATCGTAATCTCTACTTAGGGTGGGTGTAAAATCCGTTTCGCGGGCGAATTTGCGGATTTTCCACGATTTCGCGATCCGCGAATCTCGCGAAATCTCGGTAAAATCTGCGAATCAGCGGGGACGAATTTTCAGCCAAGCAAGGGTTACAGCAGCAGGTGCAAAAGTTGAGCCTAATTTCTTTGTAACCTTTTACAAAAGGGTTACAAACAAATTAACTTCAACTTGGACACCTGCTGCTAATTGCTTCCTGGTGCCTCTTTGCCTACTTGCAACTATTCTCTGACCCTGCTCTGACCCTTGAATCAGGGTCAGAGAATAGTTACAAGTAGGCAACGAGGCACCTGTCCAAGGAATTAAACCTCATCAGGAAGCACTTACAGATATAAAAAACAAGAAGAAGGAAGAGGATGGCAAATATACCCATTTTGAGTTGTCAGGAGGGGTTAAACAAAAAGAGACCTTTACAGCACAATTTTCATATGCATTTTGCTAAAAATAAAAAGCTGTATGTTCTGTAGGGGCAACTCAGGAATCTGGCCCTTCAGAGATCCGGCCTCTCTTTCTTTCTCTTGTTCGCTCTCTCCCTCTCTCTTTCCCTCTCTATCTATCTATCTATCTATCTATCTATCTATCTATCTATCTATCTATCCATCTCTCTCTCCCTCTCCCATAAACGACTGCATGGGTAACTTCGCTATGCAAGCGGCTCGCGAAGATGCAAAAAGCCCCGCGAACACGCAAAAAACCCTGCGAACACGCAAAAAACCCAGCGAACACGCAAAAAAACAAAAATCCGCAAATTGGTACAAATTCACGAATTTTGCGGATCGCGAATTCGCAAATCCGCAAATTTGCGGATCGCGAATTCGCAAAATTCGCCCATGCTTAATCTCTACATCAGCCTTTTTTGTAAATGCTGAGAGCTCATCACCATCGGAGTCACTAGTTTTAAATATATTCCTAAACTGGATTTGGGATTCCATCTATATGTATAAATATTGCGAGAGGCACTGTATGTGTGCCTACACGCATAAAAGAGTGACTAGGGGTCCAGCCTTTGGATATATGGGGTTGTAAGATTATATTTGACAGCTATGACAATAGCTTATACATATCCCCAAGTGAATTCGTTCTTTGCAATTTGTATTGGATCTGAAGAAAGTTCATGATTTATATAGACTGTCAGGCTTAGCAATGTTTGGTATCTATCACTTGTGAGAAAGTAATGTGTAGCTGTGTCCATCAGGATTTTTTAGGGACTTGTCTCCCTTCCATTCTAGCAAGGAGGTTGCTCTGCACAATAAAATAGCTCAAATTATGAAAAATTAAGATTTGGACTTCTGATATATGGAGGAGAGTAAAACAAAGGCTTCTTCGTAGATCACAACAACGCATTATTCTGGTTCGTATCTTCATAACGATTTTGCTTGGAAGCTTTGGCTTCCTTGGTATTGAGCAAATTTTTTGGACATTCCTCTGAGTTTAATCAAAATATGTTTTTCTTTACTTGGAATATTCTGTCCCTTATGGGGACGGGTCTCTGGAGAGGAATATATATATATATATATATATATATATATATATATATATATATATATATATATATATATATATATATATATATATATAACCAATGCTGACCTCTTTAGAAATCAGCGAGACACATGCTCCGGGCTCAAATGAAGGATTTATTTGGCAAACATGCAGTCGCTTCCTGAAGTCTGTGAAACGACATGGCAGACGCGTTTCTGGCCCCATTGGCCGTCATCAGTGCCAGTCCCACAAGAAAACAAAATTTCATTTCAAGCGCTCCAGAGACCACTTCAATACCAGCAGTCCCTTGGCTCCTCCTCCTCCAGGTGAGTGTAATAACAGCGTTGCACCTCCCAGGAGCACTGCCTGATGGAACCTGCAGTCCACGAGGTCCCGTATACCAGTGTATGGGACAACAGACTCACTTTCGTGCCCCCAATTGCTTGGCGCTTCCTGCACTCCACCACAGGGATCCTGGGCATATTATTCCGGCCATTACCTTCGAATGAGCCCTTGTCAGGCAGCGCAATGCCGACTCTTCTCTCCCCTTCGCGCAGACAAACACCAGCTGGTTAGTACCTCTGCTAGGGGGGCGCCGTCTTGTGCTTCTCACACTCCACCACAGTTTTTGCTGATCACACGGAGCTCCAGAACGAGAGGGCGTGCCCCTTGCCGGTATCAGCAGAGACCCGGCTACACATAGAAAACCAATGCTGACCTCTTTAGAAATCAGCGAGACACATGCTCCGGGCTCCAATGAAGGATTTATTTGGCAAACATGCAGTCGCTTCCTGAAGTCTGTGAAACGCCATGGCAGACGCGTTTCTGGCCCCATTGGCCGTCATCAGTGCCAGTCCCACAAGAAAACAAAATTTCAAGCGCTCCAGAGACCACTTCAATATCAGCAGTCCCTTGGCTCCTCCTCCTCCAGGTGAGTGTAATAACAGCGTTGCACCTCCCAGGAGCACTGCCTGATGGAACCTGCAGTCCACGAGGTCCCGTATACAGTGTATGGGACAACAGACTTACTTTCGTGCCCCCAATTGCTTGGCGCTTCCTGCACTCCACCACAGGGATCCTGGGCATATTATTCCGGCCATTACCTTCGAATGAACCCTTGTCAGGCAGCGCAATGCCGCCTCCTCTCTCCCCTTCGCGCAGACACACACCAGCTGGTTAGTACCTCTGCTAGGGGGGGCGCCGTGTTGTGCTTCTCACACTCCACCACAGTTTTTGCTGATCACACGGAGCTCCAGAACGAGAGGGCATGCCCCTTGCCGGTATCAGCAGAGACCCGGCTACACATAGAAAACCAATGCTGACCTCTTTAGAAATCAGCGAGACACATGCTCCGGGCTCAAATGAAGGATTTATTTGGCAAACATGCAGTCGCTTACTGAAGTCTGTGAAACGCTATGGCAGACACGTTTCTGGCCCCATTGGCCGTCATCAGTGCCAGTCCCACAAGAAAACAAAATTTCAAGCGCTCCAGAGACCACTTCAATATCAGCAGTCCCTTGGCTCCTCCTCCTCCAGGTGAGTGTAATAACAGCGTTGCACCTCCCAGGAGCACTGCCTGATGGAACCTGCAGTCCACGAGGTCCCGTATACCAGTGTATGGGACAACAGACTCACTTTCGTGCCCCCAATTGCTTGGCGCTTCCTGCACTCCACCACAGGGATCCTGGGCATATTATTCCGGCCATTACCTTCGAATGAGCCCTTGTCAGGCAGCGCATGCCGCCTCCTCTCTCCCCTTCGCGCAGACACACACCAGCTGGTTAGTACCTCTGCTAGGGGGGGCGCCGTGTTGTGCTTCTCACACTCCACCACAGTTTTTGCTACATATATATATATATATATATTTTTTTTTTTTTCGAGACAGTCCACTCCAGTCTGGCTAGACAAACGACCAGCACGCCATACCATAGGTTTCAAAAAGTATTTAATTTAAGCCCCTACCCCCACAACAGACGCGTTTCGCCAAGAGGCTTCGTCAGTGTTCACCCGTGTTACAATACACAACGCCATTTAAAGCCAACTCGTCATGGAAATCAATGACGGTTTAACATTTTCGAAATACAATTCATGGCAGCCATCTTTCAATGTGCAAATCTCGCAAAAATGTATACATATCATGGCGTTGTAATAACATAAAGTGCTCAGTGCCAATAAAAAACATTCAGGTAAGCAATGAATTTATATCTAAAGTGCATGCATGCTAGTTTTCAGTCAAACACAGTTATACCCTGCCTATTGCGATATAGATGTTCTTATTCATCTCACATCATTGGTTTTAGATTATTCACGCACACAGGAATTTTCACTGGCTCAGATCTGCGCCCTGAATGGGCTTATACAGCACTTCTGAATCTGAACAGTCTATTCAGCCCTGAATCGGCCAAGTCAAATAGGGTAAATAAAAGACAGTTTTGAGAGTGCGGAACAGCAAGGGCCTGCAGACGGAATGTGGTACTTATTTGATGTTATACAATGCACAGTTGTTATTCCAGATGTACCCACATTTCCTCATTGTTGTTAAGACCCCAGGGAACCGTGGTTTTTTAACCCGATGATATATTTGGACTCTAAAGTGCGAAGTGTTTTTTCTCTGTCACCACCCCTTTCGCTACGTTCCACCTGATCAATACAGTAAAAGCTAAGCAGATCCCTGTTGCTTTTGTGGAGTTCTACGAAGTGTCGTGCCACACGGTACGACTTGTCTCTATTCACAATTGCCCGCAGATGTTTGAGAATTCGCATTTTGGTAGGCTTGATAGTACTGCCTATATAGCGTTTCCCACATGGACAAGTGAGACAGTAGATGGTGTACTCAGAGTTGCAGTTGAGTAGTTTTTTTATATTTCTCTCGGGTTCATTTTCATCAGTTTTCCCTGGGTAGGTTTTTGTTATTTTGCTGTTCTTACAGGCCTTGCAGGCTCGACATGGAAAGAATCCTTTGGATTTTGAGATTTGGACAGACTTCTTTTTGTTTGATACAAAGTGGCTATGGACAGATGGTCCGCCAGATATTGACTGCGTTTGTATGTTAAGATAGGTCTATCTGGAAGGACTTTTCTCATTACCTGGTCAGTCTTAAGGATATGCCAGTTCTTTTGAAATATGTGCATTATCCTTCCTGACTTTGAGTTGAATGTGGTAATCATTCTTGGATTTTCCTCATGCTTTGACACCTGTTTTACCACCAAAAGCTGGTCCCTTTGGATTTTTTGGGATTTTGTTGGATTTCTCTTCCGCACTTTTTAGTACGTTGCGAGAATATCCTATGATCTGGAACCTCGTTTTGGCGTCTTCCTTCGCCCGAACGTACTCCTCGTCCGAGCAGTTTCTTTTTAGGCGAAGGAATTCGCCGTACTGTATGCTTCCTATAAGGCATTTAGGGTGCTGACTCGCTGCATGTAGAACAGCATTCCCGGCCGTTGGTTTTCTATACAACCGGGTCTGTATTTTCCCGTTGTCTACATAAACCTCCAGATCAAGGTAATATACACTGGTGTCACTGATTTCACTTGTAAATTTGAGGTTCCAATTGTTGTTGTTAAGTGCGGCAATATATTCCTCAGCCGAGGTTCTACTGCCGCGCCAAACCACAAACAGGTCGTCTATGTATCTTGTCCATAGAAGAATATTGTCTGTCCACTGGTCCTTGGACTCCCCCCAGGCCTTGTGCTTCTCCCACCAGCCGACGAATAAATTCGCGTAGCTGGGAGAGAAGCACAAGCCCATAGATTATCCTCTAGCCTGTCTGTATAGCTGTCCTGCAAACAAAAATATATTATTGTTGAGGCAGAACGTTATCAGTTGTATCAACATTTCATTGTGGTCCCGGTATTGATCATGTTTCTGATCTAGGAACCACTTTGCTGCAGCAATACCGTTATCATGGGCAATACAGGTATTGAGGTTGACAACGTCAAGAGTTATTAACAAGAAACCAGGTTCCCAAGCAATATTGTCTATTAATCGAAGAAAGTCCTATGTATCCCTCACATAGGAAGGAAGTTCCTTAACAATTGGTGCAATATAACCATCAATAAATCTAGATGCGTTCTCTAGTAAACTGCCAATTGCCGAGACAATTGTCAGTCCTGGAGGTCTCTTTGGATTCTTATGGACTTTTGGCAAATGATAGAATGTTGGAAGGATAGGTGAATCACATTGTAGGTACAACAGTTCGTCCATACTCAGCATTCCTTTTTCTCTCCAGACTCTCAACAATTTGTTGAAGTCCATAATGCTTTTGTTGTATTCCTGCCTGTTGATTGTTCTATAACAGTCTCTATCCCTTAGTTGTCTCAGGGCCTCCTCCTGATAGTTCTCTTTGGTAAAAATAACGATGTTTCCACCTTTGTCGGAGGGTTTAATTTCGATAGTTTCATCACTGCTTAAAGATTTTATCGCTTCCCATTCTTTTCTAGTTATGTTTGATTTCTTCACATCTAGTTTTTCTTTTGCCAGTTTATCAAGGTCCATAAGCACTGCATCACTGAAGACGTCAATCGCATCATACTGTGTTTTAGGAAGTTTTTTCGATTTCTTTTTCATGTTGCTGGGATCTCTTATTTGTTTGCTCGCACTAGATGGCGTTTGTGCCTCAGTGTCTCGGTCGTTCGTTATGGTTAAGGCAGTATCATTTATTGTCTCCAAAAGTTGGGTAAGTGTAACGCTATCTTCAACTTCATTTTCCGTTTAGTTATTCCCATCGCTTGGATCATTGGGATGCAAAGTAAAGATCTTTTGGAATTTCAGTTTCCTGATATATTTGAAGAGGTCAATTTTAGTATCAACCAAATTGAAATCGTTGGTGGGGCAAAAGCTCAAGCCTTTCTTGAGTACATTTTCCTCATCTCTCGTTAGTTTTCTAGTAGAGAGATTGATGATGGTTTGGCCTTCTACCACTTCGTGCGTCTGGAAGCACTCCTCGTTACTCTTGGCGAGGCGGTAGCGGCATTTCCCCCTCTTGTCCCTCCTTGTTTTCCTCTTTGATTTGTAGGATGGTTGCGTTGTTGTGGCCTCTGTCTTGTTTCTTTTATCACCTGAAACTCGTCGAAAAAAACATTCTCGTTTTGTTCATCGCTAGTTTTGTCTCTGCTCCCATGTGCCCCTGTTCGTTCTTCATCAGAGATCTCGGCTTCAGATTCCGTAGTTTCTGCATTGTTAGCTGTAGGGGCCCCTTGTGCCAAGCGTTTCCTGGTCGCATCAAACTTGTGAGCAAATGTCAGAATTCTTCCTGACATGTAATCTTGTTCATCTCTGAGGAATTTATTCTGTTTTCTTTTTCTAATACCTAGTTCGTATTCCTTAACTCTTTTCATCATTGTGGCTCTTAAATCGTCGCTGGTTTTGGTATCTTTTTCATTGGCGATCGTTTTTTCCAGGTCTGCTATTTCTTTTAGACAATCATCTCTGTCTATCCAGGCATATTTTATTAGCATTTTCACCATTCCTTTAGCGCTCTCTGCTGTATATTCAGCCCATTCCTTTAGCAGGGCTGGGTTTGGTTTTTCGTATGAGGGCACTGTGAATATGCGGAGACCCCTTGGAATTCGATCGCAGTCCACATAACGTTGCAGGGACGTGGCTTCCCACCACTTTCTTACTTCTCTATCCATTAATTTTTATTGTCTTTGAAATAGTATTTTTAGATTACTTGGCGGGGCCGGGGTTGTAGTTTCTTTCCCAGCTTTTGCCTGTTTATCTTTGGTTGTTTTAAACATTATTTCAGTCGCTGATTCTCTCTCAAGCATCAGATCTCCTGTGTTTGACATCGTGCTGGTATTTTCTTATTTTGCACTTTCGGCATGCAACCCACACAGTTCTTTACTCGGAGGCGGTGTTTACGATTTAATACACACTTTCGGGGCTAGAAGATGTTCGCATTGGTATCTGGAGTCGGGACATATATATATATTTCTATCCGGTCTCCTGCACAAGACGTGTAGATGCGAAGGAATCACGAGCCACTCCAGCCAGGTAGGGTTCAAGGTATTTTTAATGGCAAGGAAAAAGACGCGTTTCGAGCACACAGGCTCTTGGTCACATGACCACAACAGACATATTGTTGCTTTAAGTAACATAGGTTAAAAGAAAATGAAAGAGAGACTCAATGTTTCTTCCACATTGAATTCAATCATGTGCTTTGATGGGTTACATTACATCATGTAAGGACATGTAAATAGGTAATTTACAAAAAGCACATTTTTATACATTTTTGTATTTATGCAAAATATTGTGCAAAGTGATTTATTTTGGTACAAAATTGCGGGTGTAGTACCCAATTCATTTTTTAACTCCAGTTTGTATAGATTGGAGAGGAAAGGCGGGAGAAACATACCTGTGTTTATCAGATTGAATGATTTAGGACTGTGAGTGAAAGATTGCCTAATAAGGTTTGTGACACCAGATATGGTAGATGATATCGTGTCGGTTGAGCTTAAAGTGACTGGAGTTACAGAAAATACAGGGTGTAGTACCCATGGTGAGAGTGATAGAAGAGTATGGTTGTCATTACTTTGAGTGGTGATTATGTCAGAGGTTTTCCTATGTTCTAATGGTGATTACTCTTTTCCAACAATCTAAACTCAATAAATGTTATACTGAGTAACAATGGTGTACATAATATTCACTATTCATTCATGCAATACCGTGCTCTTATTAATTATCACTATCGAGGAGTGAACGTTGTCGTGCTCATATCGATATCACATATCCGTGAGGTATTTTGGTCTCAGAGGTGTGTCCTTGGCCTGTATATTAAAGATAAGATAAAGACAAAATTATGTCAGTCATACTAATATTCATACATAATTATTCATACAGTCCATTACTGGATTCCTGATTCATTATTCCTATTCTCCTGCCTTATACACAATAATTTGCTCAACAAAACATATATCAAAGACAAAACTTAGAACATTTTTGGTATTTAAAAAACCGTATGGTCAAAAGAATCAGAGTCTTTAAAGGTCGACAGAGGAAGTTCACAGAGGAGAAATTTTACAGATGAACATACATCTCTTCATCAACGTTCATCCCTATTGGAGCGATACTTCCTGCCTGGAGAATAAACCTTGATTCTGCTCTATGTAGTGCTGTTACTCTATCACCACCTCTCACGTGTTTTGGTATAGAGTCAAGGACGAAAAATTTGGCCTTAGTCCAGTCCCCATCATGATGGCTATGGAAATGTTTGGCTGTACTGTAGGTGAAATCTTTGTTAGTAATGGCCCTCCAGTGCTCCAGAATTCTCTTTTTGGCTGGAAATGTCGTAGACCCTATATACCATTTCCCACAAGGGCATGTCACAACATAAATGACAAATTCAGTGTTACAGGTGATTTTTTTGTTTATCTTCCACCTTTTATTTACTCTACTGAGTAACACCTCCTTCACATTGGTGCTATGCCTACAGGCTTTACATTTCCCGCATGGTGAAAATCCACCCCTGGGTTCAAGCCATGTCTTTTTCTTCTCCATGTGGCTATGTACGATCAAATCTTTAATAGATTTGTCTCTCCTGTAGGTTATCGATGGGTGTTTGCCTAGTTTTTCTTTTAGTGTTTTATCCTGTAAAAGGATATCCCATCGTTTCCTTATTATTTTACTGAAATCTGGTGATTGAGTGTTGTAGGTAGTTATCAACCTAATTGGTTCAGTAGAGGAATCTTGTCTGCATTTTGGTGCTTGGAACAGGGTGTCTTTCCGGTCAATAAGGGCTACTCTCGCTTCACCTTTCTGGAGCATATTCTGGTGATACCCCCTTGTTACAAATCTCCCATGCATTTCTTTTTTATGTTTCTCGAACGAGGTCGTGGAGCTACAATTTCTTTTTGCTCGTAGGAACTCGCCAAGTGGTATGGCCCATCTGAAGCTAGGGGGATGACAGCTAGTGGAATGTAGCAGTGAGTTACCTGCTGTCTCTTTTCTGTAAATTTCAGTCTCGATCTTATTTTCAACAACATTCATTCTAATGTCCAGGAAATCTAGGGTTGTTTGACTATACTTTATAGTAAATTTCAAATTCAAGTTATTGGAATTTAAGATGTTTACAAACGTCACAAGATCGTTCTCATTACCCTCCCAGACAAAGAAAATGTCGTCAATGAACCTGACCCAAACATTTACATTTTTTGTCCATTCTTCATGGGCATCGTCCCTGAGCACCTGTTCCTCCCACCAGCCTACCAAAAGATTGGCGTAGCTGGGGGCAAAACAGGTGCCCATCGACGTGCCCTGTATTTGTTTATACAAGGATCCATCAAACAGAAATACATTTTCTTCTAAGCATAGTTCGATCATTTGTAACAGCATATTGGAATGTGCTTTTAAATGGTTGCTTCTGGTCTGTAAAAAGTACTCGCATGCTTTGAGGCCATCTCTATGTCTTATGGACGTATAGAGGCTCTCTACGTCCAATGATACCAACCAGAAGTGTTGCTCCCAATTGATATTCTCCACTTTTTGGAGGAAATCCTTGGTGTCCTGTATATGGGAGGTTAAACCCTTTACATAATCTTTCAAAAAGTAATCTACATAGTGAGATATATTCTCCATGAGACTGTTAATAGAGGACACGATAGGTCTCCCTGGTGGTGTAGTGGGGTTCTTATGTACCTTCGGTAGTAAATAGAGTGTGGGTGTAGTGGGATTTTTGTTGATGAGAAATTTGGTCTCATCCCAATTTAACAGACCCTTATTATTCCATTCGTGAATGTACTGATGGACTCTACTTTGTAGTTTGGTCAGGTAAGTGTGGTTAACTTTTACATAGCATGTCTCGTCTGACAATTGTCTCATTGCTTCTGTGATGTATAGCTTCCTGTCCCATAGGACAATGTTCCCTCCCTTGTCTGACGGCTTAATAATTATTGAGTCGTCATTTCTTAGTGATTTTAGGGCCTCCCTCATTACTAGTGAGAGGTTCTGTTTCTCAGGGGGTTTGTGTAGGAGTTTGAGCATGTCGTTGGTGACTAAGTCATGGAAGAGATCAATATTATCTCTAGGGAGTTGTGGCCTGAATCTGGATCTGGGTTTGAAGGGGGTTGCAATTGTATTGGGTGGATTATCACTCTCTGTGGGTGTTATGTCTGGTGTTTGGCTTTCCACTTGTGTAGGATCTATTGCACCCTCTTCATAAAGATCATCCAGGACAGTCTGGAGTTCTGTGCCAGGTGTTGTGGAATTGCTTTCTAACATTGGGGTTTGACTAGGGGAACTCTTGCTAGCATGGATTTTGTGTAGCTTCAGTTTCCTAGTAAACATATACATATCAATTCGTGCTTGCGTATAATCAAAATGAGAATCAGGGCAAAATGTTAATCCTAATTGAAGCACCTGTTCCTCATGTACAGTTAAATGTCTGTTAGAAAGGTTTATTACCGTTAGTTCTTTACTTTGTGCACCCATTATTTGGCTTTTGGCATCTGGTTTTTGCTTCCCACTCCAGTGCTGTTGGTTTTTCCTTCTCCGGTCTCGTCGCCTTTTGCTCTTCCCCTTCCTCCTCGGCCTTGATATCTTGTCCTCCCTCTGATGGATTGTTCGGTGTCGTCCAGTAGGAGGCGCATTTCGTCGGAAAAAGCCGTGATTTCCGATGAGGCAGCTCCATCCAGGGAGCTCGCTTCAGAGCTCAAACTTGTCTCTGATTGGCGTCGATCCTTATCTGCCATTCCCAATGCTTTATCTTTCAGGAGAGAGGAACGGGGTTTGTCAAATTTCTTTGCAAAGGTCAGGATCCTTCCAGACATATAGTCACGTTCGTCACGCTCAAATTTTCGCTGTTTCCTGGCCATGATATCTTTTTCAAATTTCTTTATTTTTTCGTCTACTGAAGCAAGAATCTTGGTTACCTCCGTTTGGTTAGTATCCTTTGCCAGATCGTCAAGAAGCACTTGTATTTCCTTAAGAAGCTGGTCATGTTCTTCCCACGCATTCTTGATCAATATCTGCATCATTACTTTTGAACATGCATTGGTGTTCTCACGCCATGCTTTAAGAACCTCGGGTTTGTGTTTGTTCAATGTAGGCACTATGAAGATCCTTAGCCCTCTGGGCACGCGTTCCACCTCGATATAATTTGCTAGAGATGTTGCTTCCCACCATCGGCTAAGTTCTTTCTTTCTCAGTCTTTCCAATTGAATACCCTTTTGTTTTAAAGTTGGTTCATTTGCATGTTGTGTGTTTCCAGTTGCTGTTCTATCTGCTCCATTCTGTGGTTTCTTTTTAAATACATTCTCCGCTGAGGCTTCCCGCCCCTTTAGAAACTCCATTGCCCAGAATGCACTGCAGCCGCCTGGCCGCTTCCTACCCGGTATATATATATAATTGCACAGTGAGTTGGGCACTATGAGAAGAATCTTTCTAGGTAAGGCAGCTCTAGTTAAAGCCTCATAATTTCAAATTGGAGATTTCTTTTATCTAGTGCATATGCTTATTTAATATCCTGTTTATATAGACTGAACATCGTCTCTCTAAATAACAGACCAGTGTTTTAATCCATAAGTGGAATGATTGGCTGTTGGCCATTGGCCCTTGTTTTTGTAAGTACCAATATGTATATAGTCAGGAATACACCAATTCACTTTGTAGGGTATACTTGGTTGATTTAGGGAGTAGGGTCTGTTAAACTCTTTTGGACTTCAGTGACTTCTCTTGAAATGTTGAAGGGTATTTAAGGTATCACTATACTATGCACTTGTGGATATATTGTGTGGTGTCATTTTTATATTAATTATTTATTGTTGGAATCTAATATCTCAATACTCCTAGTGGAGAAGTGTGGCTCACTGGTTAGAGCAGGCAGACCCTGAAGCAGAAGTCAGACCTGGGACCAGGGTTCAATTCCCGAAGCGGCAGGGTCTTGAGCTCAAATGTCCATGGACTCGATAATTCTCGCTTCGGTGCCTGACCTAATCATGGGTTCACACTCTGCAACTCTGGGCATTAAGCTTGCTTAATCTCCACATCGGCCCCCCGCGGCGGGATGCCTGGCTTTCACCTTGGGGATGCCCTGTAGGGGCTATCTCACAGGGAAAAGCCAGGACGGGTTCCCAAGGCAAGCGCGGAGATACCCCTTTGGGGGTCGATTCTGGCGCTATATAAGAAACATAATAATATTGCTGAGTAGTGGGAGTAAGAGAATTTGGTGGTTTGGGTTCTACTCTCTGTCAGCTTTGTAGTGTGTTTCTTGAATAAAATTTTTTTGAATCTTGGTCCAATCAATAAATGAAAGGAGAAGGTATGGGCTCATAACAGTTACCTTTTAATGTCTTTTCAGGTCCCCTGGGTGCTGTGAGAGTTCACACAGAAACGAATGATGGAAAGGAGAGAAAAGAAAATTCACGGTTTTCTACGACTGGGGAGGAGCGCAACAGAATGAGAGGGAAGAGAGGAAGAAAGGGGGGCACAGGGGCAGCAGAAGTGGACACTGTCCTTGTTATGTCTGTGAAAAAAGGAAGAGACTGCAACGGTAATGGGTTGTGCAGTCCAGCCACAAACTCTGCAACCACTCCAGTCAGTGGCGTAGCAAGGCTTTGAGTTTGTGGCCAGATTGTTCTTGCAGCCACACATACACAGTGTACTACTCTGCAGTCCAGCCACAAACTCGGCAACACTCCCCTGACGTAGCTAGGCTTTGACGCCCCACGGGGGGCTCGCATTGGATTTCTGTTTTTGCCATCCCCAAAACTGCATACGCCACTGACTCCAGCCCCACCACGCTCCCCTCTTCCCCGAGGGCACTTTCTTTTGTTAACAAATGGCTGGTGCAGAGCTCACTCGAGGGGCATTGCGGAGCACCGGAAATGGCTGGGGCATCAACAAAAACGTTTCATGTTACTGTAGGCAGGCACATCTCTAGAATCAGGAAGAGGGCGTGACGAGGCAACTCTCTGCTGGAGCATGGCAGTAGTATGTTCCCGTTTTTTTACATATAAATACAGACTAAGGAAAACTTGTTTTCCGTCTGTATTTATATGTAAAAATCTGTTAAACAGGAAACTGGGAGCCCTATTTGTATTTGATGTAATAACAGGATTGATCTCGCTTTTTGTAATGTATACACTTTCAGAAAAAGTATTAAAAATGAAAAAGGAAAAAATGAAAATATATAAAGTATATAAAGAAATGAAATAATAAAGGAAATGAGAATCCAATCGCAATTGTTAAGTGTCACTGATGTTATTTAACTTAATATTGAGCCCACTAGTGATTTAGTCCTCACTGTAATAGACAGATAGGCCTTGAGAGAGTGTTTCTAGTGCTTTTTGGTTTTATTAATAATATTGTTCAAGTCTTGAAATAATACAAGGATTAGCAGTTAGCTTTTTCCTAAAATGATTGGTCTCACTTGGTGTGTATTCTCTTTTCAGCAATTTTTGGAGTCAATATGGGATTTCAGTTGAACTAGCCATGAGTCCTAATCAATTTCTGAATTGAGTTGTAATCATGAAATACCCAGAGTAGCATTAAATTGAGGCACATTGGTAAGATCAAGCTGTAGTTTTTCTAGATGATTTTCTTGGATTGTTTGCAAGAAGATCCCATAGTGTAATACTATGGATTCAGATGATAAGTCCCTTCCATCAATGGAGTGTGCAGTTTCTGGGTTTTCTTTTCTTTTGGTAGGAATTGCCCAGTTCTTAATGTCCACAAAATTGCAAATTGCTCCAGAGTCGAGGAGCAATTCTAGTGGAATCTGCCTTCTGGTTGCCAAGACACCGTTGCTGGAAGCAGGAAATGTTTACTAGATAATTAGCTAGCATTTGTCTGGAAGTAGGGTCTCGATTATCAGATAATCATGTTCTATCAAAGGGATAGACTAAGATGCAGCTGTTCATCCAAGGTAAGAAATATAAAGTCACTCTAGATTATTTATCCGTAAAGTGGGTAGACCTACACATAAAGTGGAATGGGCCTTGATTTACAAAGGCTGCATATTTAGTAGGGCTCCATAAAAACAGTCTTTTTCAGCTAGTGACAGAGCGGAGGGAATGATTAAAAGTACAAGTAGAGAATCTGTTCCAACATCTGGAGTAGGGGGTATTACTACATTTTGTGTGGTGAAAGTTTAGGGTTTTAAGACCATGTACAAGCTCCAACCAGAGCAAGCAGTTCTAAAGGGTTTCCTACTCTTCCACAAGTTTGTGATGGTAAATTATCTACCCACTGGTAACTTCTTGTAGGGATCCTATCATTGTGGCTAAGTCACTCAAAGTCTCTGACTGTGAATCCATGTAGCCTATTAGGGTTTTCTTCATGGGCTTATTGTTCACAAATTGTAAACACCTACCTGATATTTTCTTGGTCCTCCAGTGATGATCAGGATTCACAAGAGGCTGACTCCCAACTCCCCCTGCTACTGGTACTGCAGTATTTAGGCACTAGTAGTCACAGGAGTCTGATGGGGGAAGGTTGAATCGGAGGTCAGAAAGACAGAGAGAGAGAGTGGCTCAGTTTTGATTCCCTGTCTGTTCTGTACCGGTTCTTAATCAATTGGTTTTGAACCCTCATACTAATCTTCAGTCTTAACTATGATGTAAGCACACAGTTACTTTTGTTTTCTTCCCAATTTAAGGGTCCTTATTTCTTCCCTTTAATGCATCCAATAGAAACATTCATTTACCTATTTATTCCATATTTCCCATGAATTATATGTCTCTAGTCCACTGTTGATAGAAAGAATGATAACACCTAGATTACTGATCACTGATTTCTTCTGTTATACTCCCATATTACTCCTTTTGATCCTCCTTTCATCTGACAATCCCTTGCCTAGTGTTTTTTACTGTGCTAGATTTCCTCCTTAACTGCAGGGGAAATAGGACTTGACAAAAAAAACAATTGCATGTGATATCAACCGGAACACAAGCAACCCAGGACCAGTAGTCATAACATTAGCCTTCTGAATCTTTGATATAAAAATTAAATAATTCTGTAAGTGTGTTAGGACTTGTTCTTGACTTACAGTAATAATTATGTTAATAGCTTTAAGCTGTTCTCTTGCTTTACAAAGCCTTTAAAAGAAGTTAATGTAAACCCTACCTATTGTCCTTGCCTTACAGGTTCTAGGTTTGTCAATTCTCCATGTAGCAAAATGTTGTAGTACGTTTCTGTTGTGCATATGCACGGGTTATGTAACATTAGTTGGTAAGTTCTTTTCTCTTGTCTTTTTTGCTCTCTCGGAGGTTGAACATCCATGAACCACCAGGTTAAGTAAGGAATTCTTCACAACTTGGATCGCAGCATAACAAGCAATGGATCTCGGTGGATGCAATCCATCATTGATACCATTCCCAAAGGGGCAGCTGAGGTTTATTACTTTACTGACTTTGCAGGGGGGGTGAGATTTATCAGGCTACTGGCTTTTTTCAGTGTGCCTTGAATTGCTTGGGCAATTCACCCTTTCATTCACTTATGGTGACAATCAGGAATTTAGGTCCTTAAAATACTAGTGATTTATCATTCCTAGGTTCCTGTGTGCCAACATATTCTTATCATATTACTAAAATCCATGTCAAATAAATTATATAAATTCAACTGTCAAGGGCTAGTTGATTTGCAGAAGAAGTTGAAGCTCTTCACTTGGTTCTAAAATATAGCTTGAAGTTGTGTTCAGCCTGTTCATACTCCAGGTTGAAGGATAAACACTAGAATCTAAACAAGCTCAAACGAGAACCAGGAAAAACAGTTTCCAGAGGACAAAAATCTATGAAAATAATAAAATAAAATGTCTGGTTAAGTTAGCAGTCAAGATCACTTAGTAGGAAAATTAGCAATAGCAGCAGCAACAAAATAGCAAGTCAGGAACTCCAGGACTGGTCAGACCGAGCAACAAAGTATCCATTTTGCAACATGCTGCTTTAGCCTCTGGAGTTTGACGTTATACCTAAAGATCATGGGACATGAGAATATGCCTAGACATTTCTTCCCCTCCATCTTGGATTGGGAAGAAACAGTTAATAGGGACTTTAGGCACAGATTCCTCATGGTAATTTCAGGACTTAATTACAGCTAATGTTAGAAATTTGAGTCCCAACTGCTCCCCAGAATGGTGACGTGAACATATGTAACACCAACTTGGAGCAGGAGAACAGGTGAAGTAAGCACTAGAAATGCAGAGTGCATCTCCATACGTCTGTTAGTTGGAAAGCAGCACACCTCCCTCCGGCACTCAAGACCATAGTCCCAATTGGCAAAAGGCAACACTGCAGTGTTTGGACTTTACTAGCCCTGCTGCTCCTGTGCCTTGACCGGAGCAGGGAAGGTCTGTCATGCTGTTTTGATCAAATATATTTTTATTGAGTTCCACAAAGCAATGGTATACATTCAATACATGAAGAAACAGAAAGCGATTTCGTGGCGCCCGTCCCCGACCTAGCAGCGCACCCCTCTGAGTGTCCATGAGGTGAGGCAAGTCCGGGCGCCCGGGTGTGCTATCGTGGCGGAGGGGCACGCCCCCCTGCGGCCAGCCGAACTCTTTTCCCCCAACTCCCCAACAAGCCCTCCCTCCCGCCCCACCCCTACTGTATCCTACCCCTTCAACTACCCCCCAGCCCCCCCAACCTCCCCCCTCCCGCCCGGTGTGTTCCTTGTAGCGCCGAAGTTGGTTGTACTGTGTAGAGGCTAGACTTTGTGTTCCGCCCTGGTCCCTTCATCCCTAAACCCCTCCGCCAATTTCAGGACCCGGAGATACCTCGGGCATGTGAGCTCCGTAAATTCCTGGGAAAGTAGAGTGATGAGTGGACGCCAGGTTGCTCTGAAGGTTTCGGAGGACTGAGTAAGCGAGGCCTGTATCCTTTCCATTCCCATGATGTACCATAACCGGTGTAACCACCCCGTGTGTGTGGGCTGCCTAGTGGACCCCCAGAGTGACAAGATGTGCTGCGTCGCTGCCCCCATTGCCAGTCCCATCTGTTTTCCCCTCATGGATTTGAGGGGGAACGTCAGGTCGTTCGGCAGTCCGAGAACAGCGTATGCTGGGAATCGTGGAATGTCGGTGTCAAAGTGAGTGTCTATGTCCTTGAGTACCGCCGTCCAATATTCCTGTACCCCGGTACAGTCCCACATGATGTGTAGCATGGTCCCCGTGCGCCCGCACCCTCTCCAACATTTAGGGTCTTTGCTCGGGTTCCCTTGGTGTAGACGCTCAGGGGTCAAGTGCCAGTAGTAGGCGATCTTGACCGCCGCCTCCCTGCTAGCGGTGTTCCTGGCCGTGTGATGAGCACGGTGGTATACTTCTCGCCATTCTTTAGCTGAAAGAGCGCGCCCTAGTTCCCTCTCCCAGCGCCTCTGCCCAGCAGATTTCTCCGAAAGGGGGGGAGGGGACAGCATCTGATATAATTCCGTGATGGACCTTGTGTCCGATGTTTTGGTCACTATCCAACGCTCATAGGGGGTGAGGGGGCGCCCAACCAAAGGCGCCACGTCGGTGTGCGTCAGCCAGTGCCTAAGCTGGAAGTATTGGTAGCGGAGTGGCTTATCCAGTGAATAGTGTGCTGTCACGGCATTCCATGTCATGAAGCCCTCCGTGCCGAAGAGGTGGCCCGCTGAGCGACACTCGGATTGTCGCCACTGTGGGAATGCGCTCGTGGAGCTGCCAGGGGGGAACGCCGGATTATCCAGCAGAGGCGTCATGGGGGAGGGAAAGGTCGTCAGGCCCCTTGGGACCGCGGTGGCATCCCACACTTGCATGAGGGTCCTGGTGATGGGGGATCTTTTGAGGTACGGTGGTCTGTCTGGGCGCGCCAGGAAGGGGACCTTCCAGAGGGCCAGGCCCGCCATGGCCCTGTCCTGGAACAACCAGTGCTTCTCCGAGGTCGGCCGGGACCACTCCAGGAGGAATCTAAGCTGAGTCGCTTGGAAGTAGCGCTTGAGATCCGGAACCCCCAGACCCCCCTCCGCTGTCGTCCTCGTGGCCAGGTCACGCCGCAGTCTGGACCTTTTATACGCCCATACATAGTGATGCAGGGCATCTTGTAGCTTCTTCAACATCCCCAATGGGGGAGTGACCGGGATGGTTTGGAACACATATAGGATCTTGGGCAACAGGGACATTTTTATGGCCGCCACCCGGCCCAGCCATGATAGCGGCTGTTGCTTCCACCTCGCGATGTCCCCCTGGACTCGCGACAGCAGCTTGGAATAGTTAAGGTCGACCGTTTGAGCGGTGGACGGCGTCAGGTCTATCCCCAGGTACTGCACGGTGGTGCTGACCTCAAGCCCCCCTACGTGCAGCGAAGCCCTGTTAGCTGGTCGGGTGTTGCTACCTAGCGGCAGGACGACGGACTTCTGGACATTCATTTTGAAGCCCGACACTGCCCCAAACGCGGTCATTTCCGATAGGAAGGCCGGCAAAGAGACCCGAGGGTTATCCACCGCCACCAGAATATCGTCCGCGTAGAGGCTGATGGTTTGCTCCACTCCTCCAAACTTGATCCCGGCTATGGCTCGGTTGTCCCGTATCCGCTGGGCAAATGGCTCGATATAAAGGGCGAACAGGAGCGGCGAGAGAGGGCAGCCCTGCCGCGTACCTCTCTGGATGTCAAACGGCTTAGAGCTGACCCCGTTGACTTTGATGGTCGCCCTCGGGGACGTGTAGCAGCCCGCCACCCAGGAGCGGAATCGCGGACCCACTCCGAATTTGACCAGTGTCTGTTCCAGGAACCTCCAGTCCACCCTATCGAACGCCTTCTCGGCGTCCACCGAGAGCAGTGCTGCGTCTGAGGCATTGGCGTATGCTTTGTCTATGACATGCATAATGCGCTTTGTATTATCCGCGCATTGCCTGGAGGGGACAAAGCCCGCCTGGTCAGGGTCGATAACGCCCGGGAGGCACGGGCCCAGCCGGGAGGCCAGGATGCCCGTGAAGAGCTTAATGTCCACGTTGAGGAGCGAGATCGGCCTGTACGCTGCGCAGCGTGAGGGGTCTTTGCCCGGTTTTGGAAGGACCACGACTTCTGCCTCCAACATCTCCCTTGGGATTGAGCCCCGGCCCTCGAATGAGTTGAATAGCTTTGTAAGGACTGGCGCCAGGATGGGGCAGAAGGTTTTATAAAAGCCTGCGGAGAAGCCGTCCGGGCCCGGAGCCTTCAGGGGTTTAAGACGGGCGATGGCCGCTATGACCTCCTCCAGGCGGAAGGGAGCATCTAGCGCTGCGGAGTTCACATCGTTAAGAGCAGTGACCTCCATAGACTCCAGGTAGGTCTTCCCCTCCTCCTCCCCCATGGTTTGATCGGCGGCATACAGCTGCTCATAGAAAGTCCGGAATGCCTCCGCTATGCGGTCATCCTCTCGGACCTCGCCCCCATCGTCACCTCGAATCACAGGGATCTGCGAGCGGACGGTTTTGGCCTTGAGTTTGCTGGCCAGCAGGCGGCCCGTCTTGTCTCCCCCCACGTAATACGCGTGACGGAGGCGGAGTGCCGCATATTCCGCCCTGTCCAGATCTAGACTCGCCAGCTGCGCCCTGACCGCTTTCAGCTTGCGCCAAATCCGGGGGGCCCCTGTCCGGCTGTGGACCCGCTCCAGTTCTAGCACCTGTGTCTCCAAGTCCCGTCTCCGATCCTTTCGCTCCCTGTTTTCGGCCGCGGTGATCGCCATGATTTCGCCCCTGATGACCGCCTTCAGCGCCCCCCACAGTGTCGCCTGGGTCACCTCTCCCGTGTCGTTTTGGTCTAGATAAGTGGTTATGCTTTGGGACAGTTGCTGCACTACTCCCTTGCGTGCCAGTATATTTTCCCTGAGTCGCCACTTGCCCCTATGTGGAGGAGTACGCGGGACGGTCATATGGAGGGTCACCGCGTTGTGATCCGAAAGTGCCGCCGGTGTGGTGTCAATGTCCTGAACCATGGGAAGTATGTCATTCGAGCCCAGGAAGTGGTCTAGTCTGGCATATGTGTGATGCACATGAGAGTAGAAGGTGTATCCCGGAGCAGTTTGATGTTTGTCCCGCCAGATGTCAGTGAGCCCTCTGTCCCCTAGCCACTGCTTCCCTGTCACTGACAGCGCTCCGGAGTCCCCGAACCTCTTCCCAGACCTATCCTTCTCATTGTCCATGACCAGGTTCAAGTCCCCCCCCACTAGTACCAGTCGCAAGTCTCCCGATAGCGCTTCAGACAGCGCACCTTTCAAGAAAACCTCTTGTTTGGTGTTGGGTGCATAAATGGAGCCCAGTGTGAAGGAGGAGGTGCCTACATGTATTGTGTGTGCTAGGAGCCTGCCCCTGATTTCAGCCACTTTATTCCCAACCCGCCCTTTGAAGTGCCTGGCCACGAGTATAGCGACACCCGCTTTCTTTTCGCCAGTCGCGGAGTAGAATTGGTGGGGGAAGGCCCTAGCCTTCATGCGGTGCCAATCTTTCGCCAAGAGGTGCGTTTCCTGTAACAGACATATTTCAGCCTCCGAGCGCTCAAGGAAGGAGATGACTGCCCTTCTTTTGACGGGATTATTGAGTCCCTTGACATTAAGTGAGAGGATACGTATGGTGTCAGCAGCCATGAGTGCGTGTGCGTCCCTTCTGCCGTGCCCTAGACCTCCAACCAGCCCAACCCCTAGTATCAAACACCACTTGATAGTGAACAAACCGAGCTCCCCCCCCCCTCCCCCCAAGCCCCAACTTCCCCCCCAACAGTCCCCTGCCCCCCTCCCCCCCCAACTGGTGAACATTGTCCCAGGCCAATCATGAGACAGTCTAGGCCTGTGGTGGATGAGTCAATGAGTGGGTGTGTGACAGTGGCGGCTCCCGGCCCCCCGTCCCCCCCCCCCCATCCAGGAGCCAAAACTTATCTGATGTCGACCTTCACCAAAATCCCTTTAGGTGCCAGCGCCCGTGTCTTTGGATACTTCCTGGATTGCTGCAGCCTGTTCCAAGGCCACTGTGTCCGGATCGGGCTTGAGAGGCTTCTTCCGCTGTCTGTTCCGCCGCACAGTCTGCCAGCCGTCCCCCGACCTCCCGGGGGAGCCCGTCCCGGCCCCAGAGGACTGTCGGTCTGCCACGTCGTCTTGTTGTGGGTCCTCGTAGGGGATGCCTAGCACCTCACATGTGTCTCTCAGGGAACGCAGCTGGTGGAGGGTGCCATTCCACTTAAATACCAGGCGGAACGGGTGTCCCCAGGAATACGGGACCCCCTCTTTACGCAGGAAAGTAGTGGCGACCCTAAACGCCCTCCTCTTTTGTAGGGTGGATGCAGCCAAGTCTTGAAAGAGTTCCACATTGTGATCTTGGAAGCGAAGGGGTTGCTTGTGACGAGCCTCCCTCAGGATGCGCTCCTTCAAGGGATAGTCCGGCAGAAAGGCCAAAATGTCCGGTGGGGGGCCCTGGGTCCGGCGGGCCGGGCCCACACGGTGGGCTCTGTCAATTCGAACCGCGAAGTCCTCTCCTTCCCCCAGCACCATCCGGAAGAGCGCCTGCAGGTATCCCGCCATGTCGTCCCCCTCCGCCTTGAGCGGCACATTTCGGACTCGAATGTTATTGCGTCTGGAGCGGTTCTCCAGATCCTCCGTGTGGGTCTGGAGATCCATCTGCTGATCATGAAGACGGGTGATCTCCTGCCGAAGGAGTTCTATTTCCTCGCTGCGGGCCTGGCCCGAGAGCTCGTTGGCCGCCACTCTCTCCCCCAGTTCGTCGACGTCCCGCCGGAGTTCCTTGTGCTCCCCGGTCATTTCCTGTCGGAACGTTTGAATATCGTCTTTTAGGGAGGCGAAGAGGGTTTCCATGAACGCCTTGGTCGCTGGCGCCTCGCCCTCTGGCAGATCTTTCCCCCCGGGGGGGAGCGTCGTCGCCGGTTTGTCCGGGCTTTTCTCTGGCTTAGGGGGTCCCTTGACTAGCATCTCCGAGATGTTGCGGTTCCCCTTCCGGAGCGACATGGCTATCCCAGCCGTGGGCCCAGCCTGGTCAGGACTCCGCGTGATTCGGCAGGGTGCTCCGATGCGCTCAGGCCGTAGTCTGAAAAGGCTGGTAACGTGTCCCAGGGGCCTCTTCCCTAGGCCACAAGCCCCGACCCCCCTGCTTTCTCCCGTTAGAGGTATAGGGCTGGCTCCCGCCTGGTATCCCTGGGCTGCTGGCCACTCGCTCGGTACTCCCTTTCCCAGGGCCTTCCGCAACCTCAGGCCTTCCCAGATCCTAGTCGCGGTTCAGCCAGGTATGCCTCCAGGTGGGGGGAGTGGGGGGGGGGGGGGGGGGGGGGGGGGGGTTCTCCCGCTGTGACCGCAATTGCGTCCTGGCCGCCTCCCGGGCGCCGCTCGCCTTCTCTGTATGGGCGCCAAGCCCCTCTGCTGCCCGGGGTCGAGCTGTCACTCCCTAGGGCCGTCACCACTGCAGTATGCCGCCTCCTTCTGGGCCCTTCCGTAGGCTGTGCTGCGGCCTGGCCGAATGCTGCGTGCGCCTCAGGGCGCCTCCCAGATGCCGCGGGGTCCACCGCACCACACTTCCCTGGCTCCAGGTGCCCAGATGTCGTGGACCGGGCCGTTTACTCCGTGTGGACCGTGGCCCCGACCTCTCTCAGCCCTTCCGGCGGTCTTTACTCCCTCTCCTCCACTGGGGGGGCCCCCATCTCCCACACACACCGGTGTGCAGTCCACGTTGGGGCACCGGGCGCCGCTGCGGGCGGAGTCGCTCTCAATGGGGCCCTGCGAGGTCACTTCTTGCCTGTTGGGACTGGGGGGCTCCTGATCGCGCCCCCAGTGCCTCCTTGGCTGCTCGCTGTCCCCCTTGCTCCTCCACGGCACCAACCGCCAAGTCACCGCTGGTGCCCCGGGTCCTCAGCTCTCCTCCTGGGGGCCGCGGCAGCTCCTGTGTACAGCGAGGGGTTTCCACACTCCTGACCCCCCGCTGGTGTGTGCCTCCAGTCCGCTGCTGCCTCCGTTCATGCCCCGCCCGGTGCTGCGTGCTTGCAGGCCAGGCCACCTGGGTGAACTCGGCCACACCTCCCGCGACTAGGCCCAAGCCGGGGCCTCGCTTAGGTCTGGACGCCGGCGGACCCGGCGCCCCTCTATCCGCCTCTTTGTTGCTGGGCTCACCGTCCTCCGCTGCCAGGCACCACACCCGGGCCCCCGCAATCGCCGCCGGAACCTCCGATGCCGCAGCGCCGGTGCTGGAGTCGCCGTGGCAAGTCCCCCTGGGCTGTTGAGCGCCGGGGCCCGGGCCTCCGTTTTCGCGCCTTCAGGCTGCAGCGAGCCGTCTCCGCTCCACGGCGCCCCCCTCCGAGTCGGAGCCTCGCCCTTGGCCCCAGCTGCACTGTGGATATATCGGACACTGTCCGCCGTCGGTGGCTGGCTCGGCAGGGTGGAAGGTCCGCTAAAAGTCCCGGTCAGGGGATCGGGTCCGGGGAGCCACCGCAGAACACGTCCTACCAAGCCGCCATCTTGGCCACGCCCCCTGTCATGCTGTTTTAAAGTCCCTCCCCCTTTCAGTGATGTATGACTGGCATGCCACATGTGTCCATATTTGGATCTGCACAGTATTACTTAGCAGGTTATTTGGCCCTCGTATAACTGAGAATAGCTTTGGAGTATGATCTCCATTTCTTCCTGGGAAAAAACATTTTGGGAGATTAATAGACAGAAGGAGCAGCAGGATACAGGAGGATTGTGTTGAGGTAAATGGATGGCTTAGGAATGGCCATTTCCTTTACCTGTTTGTCATTTCCTCTTTAAGTGCGGAGATCTCCACTTACATAGCTGAGGTGGAGAAATCTAATACCGATATGGAAAACAATATAAAAAATTAATTTTTAAATTAAAACATATGTCTCTACTAATAAATGTGGATTGTATGTGAATGATGTATGTAGTCATCATCACGTAATTAATTAATGACTGAGTAAGTAAGTAATGTGTTAGTGTATGGCTCTTACAATGCAAAATTCATATTTGGTTGCAACATCATGATAGTGCAACAGTGTTGTCTCAATGGAGTGTTTGTGGACGATGCCAACGTACACCGTTCGTGATTGACTCTGCACTGTCCAACTGTGGTGATGTAGCAACCAAAGTAGCATCTCAGGTTAAAACGAGTGTATTCGTTGTTTCTGCTCCATCAGAGCCTGACTTTGGTTTCCTTTCTGGTAAACTGGATGAGACAGTAATTCAGGGTCAATGTCTAGATATGAGCCTTATTTCATGGTGATGTTGTACCACACACAATAGGCTAGAGTAATCTAGCACACAACTTCTGGTGTGTACTGGAATACAATCCTTGTTTGATCAAGATATCTGAAGCAGGACTTAGAAATGATGAATGGGTGCTCAGTGATGGGTTGTGTACATACCCAATTGTACCTCGGATGTACTTCTATTGAGGCAATGTATTTGGACTTTGAGAGTGGTAAACAAATGAGATGAGAGAAGATGCCTGTCATTACCTGCAACAAAGAATGTAAAATGTACTCTCATTGCAAAAGCTGCAAATGTTCTATACATGCATACATACAATGGTAATCTCAGAGGTGTGTATAATGATAGGATGATGTTAAGATTGACTGCATTTGAAGCACCTTTCCTCAGATATACATTCATTCTCAGTGTGAGTTGATAAAACATAACTATTAGTCATATATCACAAAATCTCCAGCAAATAAGTGACAAGTAAGAGTCTTAAGATGCCGGTGTCATATGTGCTCCCAAGAAAAGGCAGTATACACATTGTTGATGCAGCCCCTGGCATCGCATAGAGCTTGCAGTTTGATGGAGTGCCAGCAGTGTATTTTGCAGGAATGGTGTTCATTATTGTGAAATGCCTCAAGTGTTACATGAATGTAATAAATGGCACGTAATACCAAAGGGAAGTATGCAATAGCATAAAATGTCATTGCTGAAACGTGCCTTTCTACCAGTATACTGTGGCATGGTGCTAATCTGGTGTACTTCACTTGTGATGTACTTTTCGAAAATATTGTGAGTGGCTTGCATGAGAGATGTCCATGGTGTTCTCATTGACCCTCTGGAAAGATCCAGTGGTCAGGAAATGTGCATCTAGCATTTTGGCATGTTCAAGGATACCCTGGGAGCGGTCTGTACCTTGTCTGCAACCATCTAAAAGATCTTATCTGGAGAGACTAGCAGTGACTGCTTCCCGGGACAGACCAAATGTGTAAATCCTCTACCTTTAAATAGTCTATTTCTTCCTCATATCATGTTTTTTTCAAAACAAGGGGCAAGGCAACAAAGATATTAACTGACATGGCGAAATAAATTGTTTTGACTTGTAAGTATATTTACTGCATGGTTAATAAAAACCTTTACAAGTCAAACGGGAATAGTGTTAAAATAAACATATACAGGACATGTTGTACCGATTACAGTAAAAATCCTCCCAGAGCATCATGCATACCAGAAATTACAAGATATATTACAAACATAAAACAAAAATCATATAACATACTACTCTACTCTGAGATACAGAGTGATCTACCTGAGTGCCTGCATAAAAAGAGAGTGCCAAGTCTGCCTAGGAGAATCCTTCAAATGAATAGTCACTACTTGGGTTGCAAAGGATTTTAACTAACAAAATCAAAAACATAAAGAGCGATATCTGCAAGCGAATAGCAGAGACATCTAATAAAAAATGTGTTTAGCTTAAAAAAACTATTTATGATATATATTTTGTAATAACATCTAAAACATATCACAAGAAAGATGGCGGAAAATTGCTATTGGTTTCTAGATAGAGATATTTTTGCAAATTGGGAATATGTCTGTAGTAAAATAACATCTAAAAACCATCCTTAAAACCATGAGTGCATATTTAAAGAAAAGGAGATTAAAAGATGGCAGGCCACTCAGTTTTTAATCTCTTGAGACTTGAGCATCGACATGAATTTAGACATGAATCTTACTAATTTGACATTCAGTAGTGTAGTTTGCAGGTTCAGGGCCACAGTCCCTGCCTGCCTACAAGTTCAACCCTTCAAGGTATTAAACTCTGGCCGAAGTACTTGCATGCGTGCCTCTAATTGCACAGGACACAGGCATATTACTTGTACTACTGTTCACACAGCCTTTCGGCATAGTTTACACAGAGCATCCGATGGCCGGCTTTGCCACTTTGCATAGTAATCCAATGGGGGTAAAACCCCAACAAAAAGCCATTAGATGACTCTTTGTCTGCTGTGAATAATTCAATTCCAGATACACTTGCTTTCATGGAGAAGTGTAAGATGCTAGCACCATCCAGACATGAGACGGTTGCACCACAGTTTCCTTATCAAGAAGTCTACTGACAAGCTGAGTGTTGGTGTTAACCACCTTTTAAAATGTATTTTGGTTAATTCCCTGGGACCAAGCTTCTTGGATGTGTAGATCATCCAAGCAGATCTCCGTGTACCGAGCATGAGCAGCCTTGCTTCCTCCTTTCTTTAGCTCATTCCATAACACGCCATCCAGTGAGTTGGAGCTTGCAGCTCTACACTTGCGGTGCAGCTTAATATAGGCAGATTTCCTGGCAACAGATTGCTTAAGGAGCCCCAGTAGTAGACGCAGCTGGGCTGGCAGTGCAGATTTTGGTAGCCAGAAAATACATTTTTTAATTTGTATCATCAGGACATCTGCCAGCTTTCTGTCCATTCCCGGCATGGTTTCACTTCCATATGATTGAGTCAGGATGCTTGTATGACCAGCAAAATCAGGTACATACCAGTACTCCACAGCTTTGTTGCTATGCTCAAAAAACCCTCAAGTTTAACCAAGCCCCCAGATTATTTGTTTTCTGTGGCTTTCTCAAAATAGGTGCTACCCATCTGCCATGAACTCTGCTTATTCACTGTTTTACCAAATATGATTATTTTGGTCTTTTTTCTATTCAGCTCCAACCTATTCAGCTCTGTGTATTCAAAGAGAGTGGTTAACAATCTCTGCAGACCCACTCCCGTTATGATCAACATCACTAGGCCATCCGTGAAAAGAAGGCTAGATATAGGTTTGTTCCCTAGTGTCAGTGAATGGGAATTAACTATATTAAGCAACTCAGTTAAATTGAAAATGGACAAGTTAAAAAGCAGGGGGGGCAGCACACAGCCTTGCTTTAAGCCTTCAATGGTTTTAATTTTCCTCGAAAGGACACTGCCATCACCCACTTTTTATATGTACCCAGGTATCAGAATAGAGGAGTTCTATTGCTTTCAGGATCACTGATGGAATGTTCATGAATTCACATTTTTCCCAGATGAGCTGCCTTGAGATCCGATTAAATGTTGCCTTGAAATCTTCATAGCACGTATACAATAATGATTGCATTGGTCTGGTACGATCTATTATAGAGATGGCCATCAGATTTGAAAGGCAGCCAGTCTGCTTAATTGGAATAATCCATCTTGTAAAGGCCCATGTCAGCAGATCATCAATGTCAATGAAAGAAATCAGCTGGTATTTATTGGACTTTGTGGGGTCCCCACCTTTGTGAGTTGGATGGATTATAGAGCCCCACAAATTCTCTGGAACAACTGCCGTCTGTAAGATGAAACTAACAGTATTCAGAGCCTATTTACCTCATGTTGGTTTCCCTTTTGAACAAAGCCTGGGGTAGCCCATTCGGACCTGATGCACAGTATGACCGTGAGCTGATGATTATTCTCGGACTATCAGCAGAGGTGTAGTCAGCCAAGCAAGATGTTGATTAAATATTATCAAACATCTCCTCCCTTCTGATGTTACAGATGGGCTGTTTCAGAACATTGAAAGGTCTGATGCAAGTTGTACAGGCTGCGTTACCACTCTGGGAGGTTGAGTGTAAGACTGGAGGGCTTTCCACCAGTCTGAGCCTACATACAGCTTTTTATTTCGGCAACAAACTGGGGTGTGTGTGGAGACTTGTGAGGTCGCACAATAGGCTGATAGATAACTCACCCACGCCTGCCCGCTGACGTTTACATTTATTTATTTATTTATATTTAAGTTTATAGAGCGCACAGCTACCCGGAGGTTTCCCGGCGCTAAGAACAGGTTGAGGGCAGAGCAACCGCAAGATTTGACTAGAAAAAGGGGAGACCTATTGGTTAAACAACCAAGTTTTCACATCCCTGCGGAACTTGAGGTAGCTAAGTTCAGTACGCAGGGGGAGAGGAAGAGAGTTCCACAGCGATGGAGCACATTGTTAGCTCTGTGTGGCTGAAGCGTTATGTTAACCATCTGCCAGAAATTAATTGCATCCTTACTTTTGCTGGTAGGAATAAGTCTAGCCCAAAGGTCATTGTAAGCTGCTTTACTATATGCCCAAAGGTGCTTTCTTAGTTTGCTCCTCTGACTGATCACTTCTGCTTTAAGAACCTTGCACAATGGCTTTGCTCTGAGCTGCTGCATAAGCCAGATCACATTTTTTTGGAGCGCCTCACTTTGTACAGGAGCCCCTGTGTTGTCCGAGCTTTGAAAGCATGGCCGTGGGTGAAGCGCTTTCTAGGGTACTTCATCGTAATATACGTATTAAAATCCTGCAGCTGCTTACGGTGTCCTCATAACTTATATTTTTTTTAAATAAACTTTGCACAGCTGTGAAAAATATCTGGGGTGATTTCATCCCATTTTTATCTTTTTAAATTCTATGTGCATCCATTTGACAGGAGAGTTTTTGGCTTTGTTAGAACTTTGGTTTGGAGACTCGCGAGCGGGCAATTCAAGATGGCTGCCACCGTCTGAGCTTAAGCCTGTTTTCAATCAAAAACGACGATTTTTGTCAGCATTTCGTTGCAAATGGGGTCCTGTAATATTAATGCTGTTGCCTGCATTCTGAGGAGTTTTGGAATCCCTGTGGTCACCGGAAGTGCTGTTTTCTGGATCCTGCCTCCAGTCTTGCTGCACGGTACTGCCTGATCTGTCTGTCAGGGAAGCGGAGTGTTCATCAGGAAAGGGCCTGGCTTCGGCCTAGCCACACCCACAGTCCTGTTTAGCTGCTGCACCAGTACTTTTGAAGTCTGCGTAATAACTTGTCCTGTATTTAATCTGTTATTGATCATTTGACTTCAAATTTAAATACATTTTGATTTTTTATCCTCAAAATGGAAAATAAAAATCCTGTTAACAATAAAAGGAGGCAGCAAGGTTCACCTCCTCCAATAAAATCGAAAGTGGTAGAGTCATCTGAACCTTCACTTTCTTTAAATTTAGAAAAAATTCAAGCACTTTGTGCTAATACCGAGACCATTGCGACAGAAGTTAGAAATGCGCGGAAAGAAATGGCATGTTTGTCTATGAAAATCTCTGATAATTCCATCAAGAGTCAAGACAATAAAACCAAAGTGGATGCTTTTACCTCATTGGTGGTGAAAATATCTACTATGTGCTCACATCTTGGAGAATCGTAATAGGCAATGCAACCTTCGCATATTTAATTTACCTGAAGAAGTTGAGGGATCTGACTGCCGATTATATTTGGAAAATCTGATACCTGGTCTTTCCAATATCAAATTTCCAGAAAAATTTGAAGTTGACAAGGCCCACAGAATCCCTTCTCATCGCAATCCTCAACATACCAAACCTAGACAAATGATATTTAAAGTTTTTCGTCATCATCATTTGGTACTGATTCAAAAAGCAGCAAGAGAAATTCCCTCACTGATTGTCAATGGCAATAAAATCTTCATTCATCAAGACTTTTCTAAAGAAACTGTTACAATACGTAAGGAATTTACTGACCTTCGCCCACAGTTAAGAAGTCTTGGATTCAAACACGGCCTTTTTGATCCATCCACAATGCGCATATGGAAAGGTAATTTCTCCAAATCCTTTCACCGACCAGAAGAATTGCGACATTTTCTTGATCACTAAGTACAACATTCAATGTACACTCATGACCCTACTACTTGACTTTTCTCCATTATGGTTTTTGCTGACAAATTTATAAGTACTTCATCAATTTTTGGGCTCCAACGGTTCAGGCCATGCTTATAGAACGTGTGTGCGTTTCACGGTTCATATTTATTTATGTATTATGTTTGTCTTTTTTGTCTATGTTTTTTCCTCTCCTCTACCTTTTATATTTTCTGGAGCTACTCTCTTCTCATTATCTTTGCTTATCCTTACTATCCTCTTCTTACCTTTTTCTCTCTTCTTCTTCCATTATGGCTAATATTAAAGTTATTTCATTAAATATAAAAGGTTTGCGCCATCCAGTTAAGCGTACACAATTTTTTGAATATTTAGGCAGTTCCGAAGCCGATTTTTGTTTTTTACAAGAAACTCATGTTAATGATAAAGTCTTAAATTACATGAAAAGAAAATGGGTTGACAATATTGTTTCTTCTACTGCTAATGGTAAGAAAAACGGTGTAGCTATACTATTTGCAAAGAAATCTCATTGCCAAATTCTGAGTAAATTTACTGATACAGATGGGAGATATTTCATTGTTAAAGTTAAAATTCATTATTCTATTATATATTTGTTAGATGTTTTTGGTCCCACTGCGGATGATCCTGGTTTTTGGAATAATCTTGCAACGGAAGTGTTAGAAATTGGGAATGCCCCTTTAAGTGTTGCTGGTGATTTTGAATGTTATTTTTGATCCTTTATTAGATAGATTGTCTTGTACGAAATTCCATCCTCTTAAGGTTTATTTTGCTTTTCAAACGATTCTTCAAACTACTAAGTTAGTTAATATCTGGAGTCTCCATTTTCCTACAGATTTTTTTAAAACTTTTTTTTCAAACCCAAACAATTCCCATTCTAGAATTGATTATATATTAGTTACCAGACAACTTATTATTTCTATCAAAACACCTATGATTGGCAATATTGATGTCTCTGATCATGCTATGATTTCTTGGATAAATTCAACCTTTACTAAACAATCTATATCGAGAAGGAATTCTAGTATAGCTCTCAATGATCATAATATGCCAAAACTTTTATCCGCCATTAATGATTATTTTCAACTGAATCCTGAAGGTTCTACTTCTGTGGTTAATAAATGGGATGCTTTCAAAGCTTATATTAGAGTAGCTACTATTTCTATTATGGCACACAAAAATAAGACCTTTAATGCAA
This sequence comes from Lissotriton vulgaris, assembly GCF_964263255.1. Classification (NCBI taxonomy): domain Eukaryota; kingdom Metazoa; phylum Chordata; class Amphibia; order Caudata; family Salamandridae; genus Lissotriton; species Lissotriton vulgaris. Next base: position 1,127,054,146 of record NC_141693.1, read on the forward strand.
ATGTCAAAAGCTTAGAAAAAAAAATTGCGAAATATGAGCAACTCTTCATTGCCTCTAATGATCCACAATATAGGGATAAGTTACAAAAGCTCTATTATCATTTTAATACAATTCTTAGTAAAAGAGCTGGCATTCAGATTCCTAAGACGAAAGCTAAATTTAGTTTCAATGCAAATAAATCTGGCAAACATTTAGCAAATTATCTCCGTATTAAAAAAGATAAAACTCAAATCACTTCTATTCATGGTCCGATGGTAAAATTGCTTTATCTCATAAAGATATTGTTAATTAATTTTTGGATTTTTACTCTAGATTATATAATAAACCAGATTTTAATGATGATTCTTTGGTTTATTCTTTCCTATCCTCGTGTAATCTGCCTGAAATTTCTCAATCAGACAAACCTGGACTGGACTTACCTACTACTAAAGACGAAATTTTATCAGCTATAAAGTATCTCAAACTAAATAAATCTCCAACTCCTGATGGGTTACCTGCAGAGTTTTATAAAGAATTTCAATCCCAACTTTCACCTTTATTACTTCAACTTTTTACATTGTTTGGCTCATCAGGAATTATGTCTGTTTTTTTACATAGGCTTTAATTATTTTTCTTCCTAAACCAGACAAAGACCCCACTCTTGTTTCTAATTATCACCCTATTTCTTTAATAAATCAAGATTGTAAATGATATGCTAAAATATTGGTCACAGGTTTATCCCCTGTATTAGATTCTATCATACATCCAGATCAATCTGGGTTCATGAAAAATAGATACTCAGCTAATAATACTAGAACTTTGTTACATGTCATTGAACAAGGTCATACGTTGACTAGTCCTTCAGGTGTCATGGCTTTGGATGCTGAAAAAGCCTTTAATAAACTTCATTGGCACTTTTAATTTCATAAGTTATCGTCTTTTAATTTTGGTGACACTTTTATCTGCATGGTCTCAGCTTTATATTCTGCTGCTACTACTCGTCTATTTATTAATGGCCAAGTTTCAAATCAATTCTCCCTTTTTAGAGGTACACGTCAGGGGTGTCCCCTTTCTCCACTATTGTTTTAATTGGTATTAAGCCCTTTCTTGCCTCTATAAGAAAATGTGATACTGTGAGAAGTTGGCCTGATATGTAGTGTTTCCAATTCTGGAACCACTTGGTATCAGTCCAAACAAACCCCAAAGATGTCTGGTTGTAAGTCAACCTTGTTAGACAAGCTATCCTAGTGGTAGCATGGACTAAGCAGCCTTAAAGGCTAAACTTAAGAGGTCGTGTTAAGCGAGCTGTTTTACCACATACAATCCTGTAATCAAATGAAAGGACACCACACAAGTATATATTAGAAAAATATATGTGTTTATTTCTAAAATAATACCCAGTACTCTTTATGAGGAAAGGGGCACAAGCGTTAAATCAAAAGCACAGTATAACATACAAAGTTGCACAATTTTGGATGAGGGTTCGGTGGCCACTTAAACCATATACTAAAAAAGTGGTATAAGAGATACCAATCGAACAGTGGTTAGGCCTAGGGCCTAGAGAATCGCTGGGAGCAGTCAAGACTAGCAATGCTGAAGTCGGGAGTAGCCCACGGGACTCGGGTGCAGCACGGAAAGTGCGGCTTGCACCAATGCAATGTCAATGGTGCGTAAAAGTTACACAAAGTGAGTTAAAAGATACTTCCGCTGAACCTAGAGGAACAAAACTTTAGACACTGACCCTAGAGGTGTGTACCAGTGTGGGACCACTGGCGTTGCAATGTTACCTCACCCACAGGCCGTGGGTGCACAGGGTCGAAGTGGCGTCGGGTTTTGACACGCAGGCTCTTGGTGCTTGGAGCTGTTGAGGCTGCAGGCGATGTGAAGCAGAAGTGTCCGGTGTGATCCAAGGGTGAATCGAAGTCGAAAAGTACCTGAAAGCAGAGGGGACAGAGTCTGGGTCACTCAGCAGTGACCAGGGTGGAACCAGGACGGAACCAGGCAATGTCGGGCGCAACCAGGTGGTTGTCGATAGGCTTCTCTCCATTGTCACGTGGGCTCTGGGGCATCTGCGACGTCCAGGAGCAGGTCATGATCTGTCCCACGTAGGCTCTCGCCGTCAGCACCGTCGGCTTCAAGATTGCAGCAAACAGCACTTGGCAAAAGCAATCCACGCGGAACCGGGAGATTTCTTATCACTCGAACCAGGAGGGTCAGAGTGGGGGCTCCTTTTTACAGGAGCTGGAGCAGATCTGGAGCAACCAGAAAAGCGAGTCATATTCAAGTTTTCGTCGGCACAGGGGCCACAAGCCAGCTGGCAAGTGACTGGGCCAACGCGTCAAGCCAAAACAAGCAGAAGGGCCCCACGCAGCACTCGTCGAGTGTGGAGGGGGTAGCTTTGGTGCAAGTGTAGCTCGGGGTGGGGGCTTCTCAAACCCCGGTGCACAGCTTCGAGGATCACTCGTGGGCTGCACGGTCAGCGTCTCGTGGCCTTTTCAAGATGGCGTGCCCCACGCTTCCGGTCGCCTCCACTGGTCTCAGCTCTGCAGGGACTGTGGATCGGGCTGGGAGAAGGCAGGCAAGCTTGATCTCGTCAATCTCTGTCGCTCGAGTTCCGGCGGGAACTGCAACAAAGCAAGGGTCGAGGGCTGGTTGGTACCTGTTTGCACAGGGTGGTCACTCCTTGACCATAAGGGAGATTCTTCCGTCTTCTATGATGATTAGAATGTCGAAGGGTCCAGAATTTGTTTCTTATGTTTCTTCAGGATGATCTGAGTTGCATTGGCACTGCTCCCACTCTTATTCGAATCTGGTGGGCTGGACATCCTGCTAGGTCCCCTCCTATGGGTGGGACCCAGGAAGGGGGTGGTTACACCCCTTTCCTTTGATCCAGGCCGTGCTGGGACTGGGATGGAAGGCCCCAGAACCGGTTTGGCCGGATTATGCAAGGGGCAGCCTTGTGCTCCCCAGGCAGTGTCTGGTTTCTTTGAAACCTCCCTACTCCAATCCACTATCTCCTGTCTGGGGTGGTTTGACACCGCCCTGCGACAGGAAACCCTTTGTCCAGGCCACCATTTGCTGAGTTTCGGTCAGCAGCAGGAGGCCAGACCCGTGTCTGTGGCAGGGGCATCCATTTTGTGGATCTGAGGCTCATTTTAAATCAACCGCGTTTTAGTAAAGTAACATGTCTTATTCCTCTAGAAGGGTGGAATGCTACCCCCGTTGCCAGAACTGGCGAGGGGGTAGTATTCCAATTCGTGTGACACCTTACACGACATGTTTTGATAAAGCCAAACCAAAGTTGCTATATAACCGCGAGGATTATAAGGCGCTTCAGAGTATATGGTATGGCATTATCCCGGATCAGCTTAGGGAGTTGTTCCCGACAGCTGCAGACAGGCTCAGCTCATGCCAGAGCTCCATCTCACATAAAACCACGCACTCTGCCTCCAGGATTGATGAGGCCTTCCATAGGAGTGGCTCACAGGTTTATATGTGTCCAGATATAGGTTTAGATATAGGTTTAGCTATAGGTATACTATATCTAAGCAAGGGGTGGTTACACCCACTTGCCCCCAGCTGAGTGATCAGCCAGTTGTGTCAATTTTAGATAGCCAGCCAGGGGTGGCAAAAGATATGCTGCAGCCCCTGGTAGGCCTTGGATGCACCTATGCCCTGGGCACCTATAGTGCTCTGTACAGGGGCTGATAAGGTGACCCAAGCCAATCTAGTTATTCACCTAGGGTACATGGAATCCATTTTTCAGAGAGAGCAGATAGCCTGGGGCCCTGATTAGCAGGGAACCAGGCCAACTAAGTCGAAAACCAGCTAAACACAAGGCAAAAAATCTGGGGTAACCATAGTCAGGTAGCCACCTTCCTACACAACCCCCCCCCCCCCAAACGAAAGGAGATAAGGCTATCCTTGGCCAGGTAAGCCTATATTGCCTGAGTGGCCATATAAGGAAGTACCTGCACTAGCATGGGTACCCCCTGTCTCATGGTCCACTAAGCAGTCCCTCACCCTAGGGGTATTAGAGGGTCTCCACCATAGGGAATCACTACCTTGGGTGTGTTTATGCAAAGTTAAAGGCTGGTTTGGATATGGAGTATTGAAGTGAGGCTCCATTAATTTTGGGCTCAACTTCCTCCAATTATCTTCCACCATGTGTGCCTTTCTTTCTTCAACTGAGTTGCACTGAGCTCTCAGGGTCAACCTCTGGCTACCTAAAGCTGGAGGCTGGGTCCCTCTGTTTGGCTTGCTGGAGGGACAGTTCAGGTTTGGGCCCTTTGGGTCCCAGGTTTGGCTGTGCCCAACAGAACCCATCTGTGGGAGGTCCCTAACTGTTTGTAAGGGGGCTCCCTCAGGAGTTTTTAAAGTTTTCACCTTACTAGGCCTTCTAGTTTGGGTGCCCCTAATCTGTTGATGGGGGTGCTTTATTTGACAGGGGGCCCTCTGGGTCTCACTGTCCTTCTTGTCCTCTGCAGCCCTGGGCTGACTAAGGCAAGGTAGAGAGGGGCAGGTTACCTGCTCCAGACTGGATCCCACCTGAGAAGGGTCCACTGCCATCAGAGGCTCTGTCAGGCCAGGCCTAACAACCTCTGGGGCAGTTCCTTCATCAGGGGTAAGATCAGTTCCCTGAGGAGGCTGATCCTGTCCTACTGTCTGGTGAGGGGGAGATTTCTCTTCCTCCTCCATGCTCTCAGTTTGGGTGGAGTGATCCATCATTTCAGGCTTCACAACACACATATCTGTTTGAGTTTGGGCTGTGGCCATCACAGCCCCACCAACCTTTTCAGGAGGAGACTCAGTTTGGGTTTCTGCTGTTATCATAACAGCTTTGCTATTCTGTTTTCGAAGAGCTTCTGTTAAAGATGGGGCAGAGAGTTGCTCAGCCCTACCAACCTTTTCAGGAAGGACATCTTTTTTTTTTTGAAAACCTTTATTTTCCGGAAACATAGTACACAGCGTCAGCCTACAACCACTGCGGGCCGGCCGCTATGACAATATACAATCATCCCGAGGTATCTTGCATCGCAGCAGATATGAACAAGAACACAACGAAGGATTTGCAAGGAGCCCAAGGAAAAGGATAACGAGGGTTTCATTTTATAATTTTGACGGATCGTCCTAAAGTCAGACAGGGTAGCTGAGTGGGCGAACCACATGAAGGATGTTCAACAGTGATTCATCTCTATTAAAATACTGGCATAAATCATTCACAATAAGGATATACAATCACAGAGGTAGATGTCGCCCCAAATAGCGCCCGCCCATTCAATGTATATATCAGGAATTACATCTAGCTTGCCTACGGTATGACAGGATATAGAAGGGACCATCATATAGCAGAAATAAAGGATCCAATGACGTATAAAAAAGGCAGTCATTACATGTCAAGATTCGTGACAGGATATGCGCCCTCAATCGATAGTGGAAAAGGGGAAGGAAGAGCAAGTTCTGTAATCATTCAATGACTATGTATGAAAATCGGTATCTATATCATAGAATCAATGAACCAAATGTTAAGGACGTGGACGCAAAACACAGAGAAAATAGACGTTTCCTAAAGAACCAAACCCAACCTCCCGTCTGACCCAAGATACATAGGAAGAAAAAGAGAAATAAGAATAAAGATAAAAGGAAGGCCATAGAAACGAAAAGAGAAAAGAATAAAGCCCCACCCCCCCACCCTGCACGTCGAAGAGGCTATGGCCCACCCCCCCCTACTAACGTGCCTGTCGCCCCAAGAGTACCCACATAAGGGAAAGACGGGGGGAAGACAACCCCCGGAGAAGAAAAGAAGGCCCGGAGGAGGGCCAGAGAAAAACAAATAAGCTATCAATGGATTCGCACCTCGGCCGCCCCTCCCCTGGCCCCACCAGGACCCCGCACCAACGTTCACCTCCCCAGCTGTCCAATGCAAACACCAGCCTTGTCCACAGCAGAACCGGAAGAGAAAGAGAAAACAGCTTCAGCCTTGTCCCTGTCGTTCCAGCAAGTCAATAACGTCTAGTCGAGCAACAGCCATCTTGGATAAGAGTCGCAACTGTAAAAACCATGACCGGGCATAACACCATCCACAGTGGTCTGTCCAACGCGAAGCCAAACTGAGCAGAGCTACCCAGTAACGGTGGAAACACGGCAGCCATACCCCAAAGTTGACCGACCAGGGCCATAGCAGCAACCCCATGATGAGACAAAGGGATCCACTGAGGGGCCATAGAGTAAACCCTATACGTGGCGACCAAAAAGATGCCTCCTGCCGATAAATAGGGTCGAGAGTCAGCAAATTCTCCACATCTTGAATGGATAGCGCAGCGGCCACTAGTTCCTGGGCATCCAGTGTCGTGACATACGTCTGGGTAGATTGGCCGCCTCCGTCGGGCACAGGATAGGGCAAGGCGCACAGAGCTTGATGAGCAGCACCGCCGAGCAGTATTGTATCTAGTCGGCCCTCTAGGTCCTGGGCGTGGAAGCGCATAGACGATCGCAGGTTGTTCAGAGCGCCCAGGACAGCAGCAATCCCAGGCGGGTCTCCTACATCAGTTTCATGCACCCGGAGGGCGCCGCCATATTGTCGTCTTCGAAAATGTCCACCGGTGCCCATCGCCATTACAAAGCGCCAGTGGTAGATCCACGAAGCAACGCAGCCACGGGATCAAACAACAGCGGATCTGTCTCTGATCACCAAGACCCGGCTACAATGTTGCATGCACCTCGATGAGGTATCCGATCAGTCCTCCGGGGTCGGCCGTTCCGAATATCGGGCGCCCGGTGAAGAAGGCACCCACCGTAGCGCTGAAGGACAATATGGCTCCCAGTGTCAGCCACAGGGCAATTTGGAGGTACAAGAAGGCTTCGGCCACAATTGCAATGTAGCAAGCGTAGTGGCGCGCAGGGCCGGGTGATACAATGTAGCCAGAAAAGAATTGCTGCAGTTGCACGCCAGTCGCCCGTTCCTCCGCTGCAAGCATCCGCAGTCGTCGAGTTCTGGAACAGCAGTCTCCGGGAACAAAGACCCGGTCTCCAGCGGGCAGCGCTGGAACGAGGGCAGGGACGAATCGATAGTTCCACCGCAAGATATTCAGCGGGAAGCACACCATCGGAATCAGGATCGCCACCCGGGTCCGAAACGCCGACGTTTTATCAGGATTGAAATCAGGATGAGCGGCGTTTCGGAAGGAAAGCGGGCGGGTCGGCGGAGCCGAGGAGTCAGGCGGCCATCATGGTTGCGGGCTAGGCTCCTCCTCCCAGGAAGGACATCTTGGGTTGGGGCTATAGCCAGTACAGCCCCACTAACCTTTCCATTAGAGTTTACCATTCTAGAATGGATTTCCTGTTCAACCTCAGCCCAGGCTGAGATTTCTAAATCATTGCCCAGTAGGCAGTCTACAGGCAAGTTTGGTGACACTGCCACTCTCTTTGGGCCAGTGACACCTCCCCAGCTGAGACTTACTACTGCCATGGGATGATTTGTTTGGATACCATCAATGTTTGTTACCTGGTATGTGGCACCTGGTAAAAGTTGCTTAGAGGGGACTATACAGTCAGCCACCATGGTGATTCTAGCCCCTGTGTCTCTAAAGACTTCTACTTTCAAACCATTGATGATGGGCTCTTGTCTATATTTGCTCAAGGTATTTGGGCAAACAGAGAAGTTGGCAAACCCCATGCCAGTCTCATAAACAAGATCATTTGGGGATGGGGACCTGGATAGGCCAGGGTCCTCCTGGGCTCCAAAAGTAAACCCACCCAGATTCCTGGGTGTGCTCCCACTTCCTCGGGGATTACTGCTGACAGTAACAGGAGGTGTTGGAGCTGGCTTTGGAGGTATGTTTTCTTTATTGCCATTCTTGGGACAACAGCTGTATGTTTTGTAATGCCCAACCTGTTTACAGGCATGACAATAAGGCTTTTTCTCAGTTGATGAAGTGTCTTGGGACCCACCCCCATTCTTGGAGTTTTGGGGCCCTAGGGAAGTCTTTTCTTTACTTTTATCCCCACCCTTATCTTGAGGCTTGGTAGACTCCTTCTTCTGGTTACTGTCCTGATTCTTAGGCCTAATCCTGGTTCTGACCCATTTATCTGCCCTCTTTCCCAATTCTTGGGGAGAGGTCAAATCTGAGTCCACCAGGTGCTGGTGTAAGAGCTGGTTCTGACAATTACTTAGGATCTGCTCCCTCATAATCACATTATACAATCCTGTGAAGTCATGTACTTTGCTGCCATTTAACCAACCCCCCAGAGCCTTAGTTGCACAATCAACAAAATCAGTCCAGTCCCGAGTCTGTGTCTTCTGGGTGTCTCTGAACTTTAACCTGTACTGTTCAGTGGTTAAGCCAAACCCATCTATTAGAACACTCTTCAGGACTTTGTAATTGTTGGCATCCTCATGTCTGACAGTGAGGAGCCTATCTCTCCCTTTCTCTGAAAAGGAGTACCATAAGATTGCTGCCCACTGTTCCTCAGGAACCTGCTGTACCATGCAGGCTCTCTCCAGAGCAGTCATCCATTTGTGGATGTCATCCCCTTCCTTGTAGGGGGGCACAATCTTTGTCAGGTTTCTACTATCATAGGACCTGGGTTTCTCTTTAGGAATTTTGCTGCCACCAGTGGCATCTAAGCCACACAATTGTCTTTCTCTTGCTAAAGCAAGTTTAGCTTGAGCCAAGGCTACCTCTTCCCTCTCTATCTGGAGTTGGACAGCCCTCATTCTGGCCCTATGCTCTTTCCTCTGGGAGGGAGTCATCCCTCTTTGAGATTCTCTTGAGGCACTAGAAACATGAGAGTCCCTTGATTGAGATCTCACCCTCCTGTTGCCTGGGAGAATTAGGTTATGAGATCTGGAGTGGTGCTGGTCCTCTCCATTCTCATGTAGGTCTAGGTTGGCCTGGTTAAGCCTGGCAACCTGTACCTGGGTCACCCTCTGATCCTGATCTTCAGGCTCATCTACATCTGAGCCTTCCTCTTCCTCTTCCTCCTCCTCTTCTTCTTCATCTGGAAGATCCTCATTCTCAGGGGAGTTTATCCCCTCACCTGAATCTAAGGGAGCCTGAGTCACCTTATCTAAGTCATCCTTTTCCAGGATAGCTATCAGGGAAGGAATGGTAGGGCCTCTGCCCTTTTTTAGCCCCCTGGCTGTGCACAAGGCACTCAGGTCTTTGTGGCTAAGGTTGTCATATCTGGAAGTTGCCCTTATAGGGTCAACTGTTACAGGAGCAGAACGTGAGGCTCCACCTGTATCAGACATGACTGCTAGTGAGGTGTAAGTGATGCACTTACCTACACTGAGTGTTTTCCTACTGTACCTTGCTAGTGAGTTGTAGTCAGGGTGTGCTACTCCCTTTAATCTACAACTACTAAGTTCAGTAGAACTTAATATGCTAAGCTTTTGATTTATATGTACCTAAGGTACATGATGTGATCTTTCAATTTGATGTAAAGATTGCAATGGTAAAACAAACAGCAAGCTCAAATCCGCACCGCTGCACACCAATGTGAGAAGTTGGCCTGATATGTAGTGTTTCTAATTCTGGAACCACTTGGTATCAGTCCAAACAAACCCCAAAGATGTCTGGTTGTAAGTCAACCTTGTTAGACAAGCTATCCTAGTGGTAGCATGGACTAAGCAGCCTTAAAGGCTAAACTTAAGAGGTCGTGTTAAGCGAGCTGTTTTACCACATACAATCCTGTAATCAAATGAAAGGACACCACACAAGTATATATTAGAAAAATATATGTGTTTATTTCTAAAATAATCCCCAGTACTCTTTATGAGGAAAGGGGCACAAGCGTTAAATCAAAAGCACAGTATAACATACAAAGTTGTACAATTTTGGATGAGGGCCGGTGGCCACTTAAACCATATACTAAAAAAGTGGTATAAGAGATACCAATCGAACAGTGGTTAGGACTAGGGCCTAGAGAATCGCTGGGAGCAGTCAGGACTAGCAATGCTGAAGTCGGGAGTAGCCCACGGGACTCGGGTGCAGCACGGAAAGTGCGGCTTGCACCAATGCAATGTCAATGGTGCGTAAAAGTTACACAAAGTGAGTTAAAAGATACTTCCGCTGAACCTAGAGGAACAAAACTTTAGACACTGACCATAGAGGTGTGTACCAGTGTGGGAACACCGGCATTGCAATGTTACCTCACCCACAGGCCGTGGGTGCACAGGGTCGAAGTGGCGTCGGGTTTTGACACGCAGGCTCTTGGTGCTTGGAGCTGTTGAGGCTGCAGGCGATGTGAAGCAGAAGTGTCCGGTGTGATCCAAGGGTGGATCGAAGTCAAAAAGTACCTGAAAGCAGAGGGGACAGAGTCTGGGTCACTCAGCAGTGACCAGGGTGGAACCAGGACGGAACCAGGCAATGTCGGGCGCAATCAGGTGGTTGTCGATAGGGTTCTCTCCGTTGTCACGTGGGCTCTGGGGCATCTGCGACGTCCAGGAGCAGGTCACGATCTGTCCCACGTAGGCTCTCGCCGTCAGCACCGTCAGCTTCAAAATTGCAGCAAACAGCACTTGGCAAAAGCAATCCATGCGGAACCGGGAGATTGCTTATCACTCGAACCAGGAGGGTCAGAGTGGGGGCTCCTTTTTACAGGAGCTGGTGCAGATCTGGAGCAACCAGAAAAGCGAGTCGTATTCAAGTTTTTGTTGGCACAGGGGCCACAAGCCAGCTGGCAACTGACCGGGCCAACGCGTCGAGCCAAAACAACCAGAAGGGCCCCACGCAGCACTCGTCGAGTGTGGAGGGGGTAGCTTTAGTACAAGTGTAGCTCGGGGTGGGGGCTTCTCAAACCCCGGTGCACAGCTTCGAGGATCACTCGTGAGCTGCACGGTCAGCGTCTCGTGGCCTTTTCAAGATGGCGTGCCCCACGCTTCCGGTCGCCTCCACTGGTCTCAGCTCTGCAGGGACTGTGGATCGGGCTGGGAGAAGGCAGGCAAGCTTGATCTCATCGATCTCTGTCGCTCGAGTTCCGGCGGGAACTGCAACAAAGCAAGGGTCGAGGGCTGGTTGGTACCTGTTTGCACAGGGTGGTCACTCCTTGACCACAAGGGAGATTCTTCCGTCTTCTATGATGATTAGATTGTCGAAGGGTCCAGAATTCGTTTCTTATGTTTCTTCAGGATGATCTGAGTTGCATTGGCACTGCTCCCACTCTTATTCGAATCTGGTGGGCTGGACATCCTGCTAGGTGACCCTCCTATGGGTGGGACCCATGAAGGGGGTGGTTACACCCCTTTCCTTTGATCCAGGCCGCGCTGGGACTGGGGCTGGAAGGCCCCAGAACCGGTTTGGCCGGATTATGCAAGGGGCAGCCTTGTGCTCCCCAGGCAGTGTCTGGTTTCTTTGAAACCTCCCTACTCCAATCCACTATCTCCTGTCTGGGGTGGTTTGACACCGCCCTGCGACAGGAAACCCTTTGTCCAGGCCACCATTTGCTGAGTTTCGGTCAGCAGCAGGAGGCCAGACCCGTGTCTGTGGCATCCATTTTGTGGATCTGAGGCTCATTTTAAATCAACCGCGTTTTAGTAAAGTAACATGTCTTATCCCTCTAGAAGGGTGGAATGCTACCCCCGTCGCCAGAACTGGCGAGGGGGTACTATTCCAATTCATGTGACACCTTACACGACATGTTTTGATAAAGCCAAACCAAAGCTGCTATATAACCGCGAGGATTATAAGGCGCTTAAGAGTATATGGTATGGCATTATCCCGGATCAGCTTAGGGAGTTGTTCCCGACAGCTGCAGATAGGCTCAGCTCATGCCAGAGCTCCATCTCACATAAAACCACACACTCTGCCTCCAGGATTGATGAGGCCTTCCATAGGAGTGGCTCACAGGTTTATATGTGTCCAGATATAGGTTTAGATATAGGTTTAGATATAGGTATACTATATCTAAGCAAGGGGTGGTTACACCCACTTGCCCCCAGCTGAGTGATCAGCCAGTTGTGTCAATTTTAGATAGCCAGCCAGGGGTGGCAAAAGATATGCTGCAGCCCCTGGTAGGCCTTGGATGCACCTATGCCCTGGGCACCTATAGTGCTCTGTGCAGGGGCTGATAAGGTGACCCAAGCCAATCTAGTTATGCACCTAGGGTACATGGAATCCATTTTTCAGAGAGAGCAGATAGCCTGGGGCCCTGATTAGCAGGGAACCAGGCCAACTAAGTCGAAAACCAGCTAAACACAAGGCAAAAAATCTGGGGTAACCATAGTCAGGTAGCCACCTTCCTACAGATACTATTAAAGGAATCAATGTTAAGGATGTCATCATTAAAACATTAGCGTTTGCCAATGATGTACTTTTATTTATCAGTGACCCATCCTCATTTCCTTCAGTAATAGAAATAATAACAAAATATTCTATGGTGTCTGGATACAAATTAAATACTAACAAAACTGATTTTTTTCCTTTAAATATATACTGTACTTCTGATATGATGCCCATGAATGAAATTATTTGACAAAATAATAAATTAAAATATCTAGGTATTTTATTCTCTTCTTCTATATAAAATCAACATTAACTTTAAACATTGATTTTGTTTTAAATTATATTAAAGATAAAACGTCTAAATGGTCTTCATTACATCTTTCATGGTGGGGTAGAATGGTATCTGTTAAAATGAATGTTGCTCCCAAAACTTTTACACCCTTGCCATGATTCCCACTCAATTTCTATTAAAATTTTATAAAGATGTTGATAAACTTCTTTCCAAATTTCTTTGGAATAAGAAAACACACCGTATTAGTTAGAATAAATTAAAAATGTCTAAATGTGATGCTGGATTTGGTATTCCAGATTTTCTTCTTTATCATAAAGCCTTTATTTTAAAACAAAGTACCATATGGTTTAATCAATCTTTTTTCCATAATCCACCTACATGGCTCCATATTGAAAAATCCATTGTGAAACCTTTTGCACTACCGACTCTGCTAACAATGTCTAACAAATCTTCGGTTTTGCATAAATCTTCTATCTTCAAATCTACTAAAATGACTTCCAATGATATAGATTCAATTTTTCAATATCCCATGTGTAGTACTGATGAATTGTCTTTGTGGTATAGCAATGTCATTAAACTGAATAGAAATATTAGTTTTTGGTTTTCATGGATTAAAGCTGGTATTTTTTACCTTAACGATGTTTATTCTAATAACAATTTTATGCCATTTGAGACTTTACAAACAAAGTTTGGCTTAGCTAATTCTGAACTAATAAAATATGAATATTTAAGTAATTTGATTTTAGAAGTTATTCCATCGAATATTCAAGCTGATTTATCCATTCATATCCAAACTATATCAATGAGTACTCATGGTGTTTCTATTTTATATAAAAAGTTGTCCAATACTTTAGGTAGTAACATAAATATGATTGCAACGTTCTGGAATAATGAATTATCGCTTTTCTTGTCTATTGATATATGGGAAAATATATCTGGATGGTTACCTGTTTCGCTTTTTCAAACTAATTCTTATATTTTACTCAATTGCTTATGGACTCCAAAACGTTTATTTCAAGCTAAACTTCTTCAATCTGATACATGTTGGCATTGTAATCTGCATCCTGGTTCACTTCAACATATGCTTTTTACTTGTCCTTTAATTTACAAATTCTGGACAGAAGTTTGGGATTTTATTAAAAAGATTTTAAATATTCATGAAGACATTTCATATAAACTGTTAATATGCAAATCTGTTACATTATCAAAAGATGTAAGTGATCTTGAATGTAAACTATTTAATCTCTTAATCTCAGCTGCGATAAAATCCATTACCTTCCGTTGGAAAGATGTTTCAAAGTTATCAGTTCACGCCTGGTGGTCATGGGTTATTTTTACAAGAAGAGGTGCACAGTTATCATTATCTGGGGTTTCTCTTAATTCTATTTCACATCATTCATTCTGGATTCCTGATGACATTTAATTATCAAATTAATGGTATATTTATTGTTTGTTCCCCTTTTATTGTTCTTTTATTGTATTAATTGATTTTGCAATGTAGCTCTGTTTATAAATTACTACTAATTTGCTATTTCATGGTTCCCTCCCCTCCTTCCCCTTTTTAAGTTTTGTCTATGATTACATTTAACCTCATATCTACTGAACTGAATAAGAAAATGTTGTGTTATATATATTGTTCTAGATTTTTCAAATTATTATTCTTTTTTGTATGTCTTGTTTATTATGAAAATTGTACAATAAAATATATTGAACTTAAAAAAAAGAACATTAGTTTGTGCTACCAAAGAAATTACCTGGGGAAGATGGTCGCTTTTCGAGCGCTGATCAATACTGTATTGTTGAATCTGAATAAAAAAGGCAACATTTGCTATAGTATTGTGTAAGTATGAGACACAGTTGTTCATTAGCTGGTCCGTGCCACCAGAAAAACCTACCAGAAAACCTACCATTAAGAAGTCTGAGGCCTGCTGAAGTGCAGGAATCAACAAGTGTTGTCCCTGAGGGGACAGAGCATTTATTGGCGGGGAGGACTACTTTGGTATGACCACTTCAGGTTGAAGTCTCCTGTTAGCAACATGCCTGCATTAGTGTATGATACTTTCAGATCCACAGTAACTTTGCATAGCTTTTCAACTCCTGATCTTTTTTCTTTTAAGCGCAGATTTAAATAAACGTTTATGATGATCAGGGCAGGATTATTTCCTCCTTCCAACCTTCCAAAAGTACTGCAAGGAAAACATGCTCTGTGAGGGTGAGGGAGGAGGCCTGCATCTTCAGACTAGAGCTGATATACATCGTATACACCGTATACTTAGTGTTTTTTCCTGATTCCACTGATTTCTATAAAAGTAACTTGCATTACCAGTGATTTGCCATGTGTGGTTGTTGACTTAGTCCAAGGTATGGCTGCAGTAGACCTGAGTCAGTTGTGTGAGGAATAGCACTGTACCTGATTTAGATGTAAGATTTTTTAATACTAACTGTCTTACTCTTCGTCGGGTGTGTTTTAGTATTTGATTATGACTTTGAATACTCTCCTTAAATTTCCATTTATGCCATCCTTTTGGCAGGACATACTCCTCATTTAGCAACCACTCCAACCTATATTAATTTGTACATCTCTACAGGTGGCACTTGTGGTGCAGAATTCTGTTCCATAAGAGAAAGGGCAGGTGCATGCAGTGATCTTCACTCGCAGGTTAGTGAATAGGTTTTTTGTGTTTGTAAAATGTGTAAAGTAGCACTACTAGAACCCTACTTCCTGTACACAAAAAGGCTTTTGTGAATGAATCTCTGACTAAAAGCAATTCAGTCCTCTTCATCTCAGGAAATTGAAAGGACTGCACAACTATAGGAGATTGTCTAATCCGACTCTGTTAGGAGGTGAGGGTCTTTATAGTGGGGAAGAGGTGAGGGTACTTACACCATTGCAGAGTCTTCTTTTCTATCCATTACATAATACAAAAAAGCAAACGTGAAATGCGATGGTGCTACTCCTTGCAATGAAAGTACATTTTAAAGATGTACGTGTCTTTGTTGCAGGTAATGACAGGCATGTCCTCTCATCTCATCTGTTTACCCATCTGTTAGACCTGTCTGGCCTTTTGCGTAGCCCCTCCTATTAATTATTTATTTTGTCCCCTTTTTGCCCCTCATACCCTTTATATCTTTTTGTGTCCACTGGATTATTTTTACCGTGTTGGCCTAGGAGTTAGATGCTCTTTGGCCCGCATAGTTTTTCACCTAAGGCCTAGGTGCCTTTTCTGACTGGAAATTATGGGACCCACAAAATGGTCGCCATTAACTGCCATAACGGTCATCCCTGGGAAGGGCCCATAGACTAGAATAGGGGCCTTCCAGAACCTTCTGGTCCCTTCTGGACCTTCTGAGGCCACCCTATAAAAGGTCAGCTTCAGGGCAGCCATTTTGTCTTTTCAGAGTAGGCTAGTGGAGTTAAGGCTGTAGCATAAGGCGGGGTAGGATAATCAGAGGGTTGACCTCCCAGTGTAGGGACGCTCCTTACTGTTTCACCACCCTTCTCCCCTTGTAGTTGCTGACCTGACCCTGCCTGAGGAAATCCTGGAGACCCTGGGCACCTGTCCTCATCCAGCCCCCAGAGGAAAATGTGGGTGAGGGAGGTTGCACTGGAGTGTAGCTTCATCCACTGCCCAGTAAGGAAAGGGTCCTGGTGCAGATTAAAGGAGAGGGAATCCTGTGTGCCCTGGTCAGACGCCACAAGAACGGAGAGAAAAGGAGGCCTCATCAGGCATTTCAACAGAACCCCCCCCCCCTTTTGGTACCTGTGGTAACGCTTCGCCACATTAGGGGTAGTGGGGTCATCCTGGTCGAAGGCTAGAACCAAGTGCCTGGCGCAGGCCCCGCCGAGGGAACTGGCCGTGTAGCGAAGGCTGCCCCATCTCTCTTTGACTGGTGACTGAGGCTTAGGATCGCGCTGAGGAATCTCATCCCCAAACTGCGCAGGCCCCGCCGAGGGAACTGGCCGTGTAGCGAAGGCTGCCCCCATCTCTCTGTGACTGGTGACTGAGGCTTTAGGCTCGCGCTAAGGAATCTCATCCCCGCACTGCGCAGGCCCCGCCGAGTGAACGCGGGTCCTGGAGCGTGGGCGGCACCAAAGGAGGAAGTCCCGCGGAGCAGAGCAGGCTCTGTCCTTGAGCCGCTAATCACCTGCGCATGCCCGGTCGAGGCGCTTCCCTCAAGGAAAGCGGAGTCAGCGCCTGTGAAGAAAGCGGGCGTGAGGCGAGCATCGGCTCTTCTCCTCTTGTGTGCCCCTCTTTCCCGCTCTAGCTCCAACACCAAGGAGCTGTTCTAGTGGGTGAGGAGGGTCGAGGGGCAGACAGGCCTGCACCAAGTGCCCTGGTGTGGTCTTTGTTCCCCTCCCCCGACAATCGGAGTCTCTGGCCCGGTGGGCCCAGCACTGAGAAGTAAGGAGTGAATGAGAGGGGGAAGTTGTAGGCTGTAGATTATCCGATAAAAGGGCAGAGGAGCAGTAACTATCGGTTGGCCACCCAAGGAGTGAGCTAAACTGGGCAAAACCTTTCAAGACTTCCACAAGAGACATCATAGAACTGTTGTTGAATGCTGACTGAATTATTTTGGTAAATAAACCTCCTTGAGGCAGCTCTAGAGGAGAGCTTGCACAGAATAAGTTGAGTGGGGAATACTAGCCATCCTTCCTTGGTGTTGTAGAGGGGAGGTAAATGATAATAACCCTTATTGGAGGATCAAAGACTAGCTGAGCTTGTAAGGTGTGTAGACACTGCTCCCTGAGAGCCAATGTAATGTACTTTCATGCTGAAGAATTGAATTGTGAGATATCTTTGCAGACTTGTAGAAATCGATAACTTTTTGAATGTACCGTTCTGTACTAACTAAGGATAAATAATAGAAAAGAGAACAAAGTAATATTTTTATAAAACAACACGTATTTTCCTACGAACATTATGGTGTAGTGTCCTTTTTGTGTGGAAGTACATTGGTTTACTGCTGGGTGGTGTGCAACTTTTACACATGTGCCTCTATTTAGTGACTGTCTTACCCTAGGCCAGGCTACCCTATGTAACCAGGCTATCCTAGGTCCAACACCCTCTCAAAGTCCAAACACATTGCCTCAATAGAAGTACATCTGAGGTACAATAGGGTATGTACACAAGCCATCACTGAGCACCCATTCATAATTTCTAACAGCTAGATTAATCAAAGAGCCGTTTTGCGAGTCCTTAATAGCGATTATTAAGGAATCGCTATTAAGGACTTGCAAAATGGGATTCATGTAGGAATCGCTAAATAAATTGCGATTCCTACACATTCCTTATTTGCGATTAGCAAATTGCTAATCGCAAATAAGGAATAACTCCCCATTCATTCCTATGGTCCTAAAGGCCCATAAGAATGAATGGGGAGTATTCCTTATTTGCGATTAGCAATTTGCTAATCGCAAATAAGATAGCGATTTCAAGGATGCCAGGGGTGTCCAAAGGACACCCTGTAGCACCCCAGAAATGCAAAATTACACAGGTGTTGCGCACACACATGTCCAAAGGACATGTGTGTGTGTAACATGCAACAGAGAAAAATGCACTAAAGTGCATTTTTCTATTTTTTCGCTATTTACCACGAAGTCAGACTTCGTGGTAAATAGCGGGCAAATATTGCGAATTCGCAATTTAATATTGGTTAATGAATTGCATTTAAGGAATCGCTAATAGAGATTCCTTAAATGCACTTCCTCGCAAATATGCGATTTCGCAAATAGCGATTTTTGCATTTGGGATGATGAATCTCAAATGCAAAAATTGCGTTCGCAAAGGGCCCTTTGCGAGCGCAATTTCCTTTCATGAATCTGGCCCTTGGTCCTGCTTCAGATATCTTGATCAAACACGGATTGTATTCCAGTACAAACCAGAAGTTGTGTGCAAGATTACTCTAGCCTATTGAGTGTGATACAACATCACCATGAAATAAGGCTCATATCTAGACATTGCCCCTGAATTAGTGTCTCATCCAGTTTACCAGAAAGGAAACCGAAGTCAGGCTCTGATGGAGCAGAAACAACTAATACACTCGTTTTAACCTGAGATGCTACTTTGGTTGCTACATCACCGCAGTTGGACAGTGTAGAGTCAATCATGAATGGTGTACTTTGGCATCGTCCACAAACACTCCATTGAGGCAACAATGTTGCACTATCATGATGTTGCAACCAAATATGCATTTTGCATTGTAAGATCCATACACTAACGCATTACTTACTTACTCAGTCATTAATTAATTACATGATGATGACTACATACATCATTCACATACAATCCACATTTATTAGAAGAGACATATGTTTTAATTTAAAAGTTAATTTTTTATATTGTTTTCCATATCAGTATTAGATTTCTCCACCTTGTCTGCTGTGAATAATTCAATTCCAGATACACTTGCTTTCATGGAGAAGTGTAAGATGCTAGCACCATCCAGACATGAGACGGTTGCACCACAATTTCCTTATCAAGAAGTCTACTGACAAGCTGAGTGTTGGTGTTAACCACCTTTTAAAATGTATTTTGGTTAATTCCCTGGGACCAAGCTTCTTGGATGTGTAGATCATCCAAGCAGATCTCCGTGTACCGAGCATGAGCAGCCTTGCCTCCTCCTTTCTTTAGCTCATTCCATAACACGCCATCCAGTGAGTTGGAGCTTGCAGCTCTACACTTGGGGTGCAGCTTAATATAGGCAGATTTCCTGGCAACAGATTGCTTAAGGAGCCCCAGCAGTAGACGCAGCTGGGCTGGCAGAGCAGATTTCGGTAGCCAGAAAATACATTTTTAAATTTGTATCATCAGGACATCCGCCAGCTTTCTGTCCGTTCCCGGCATGGTTTCACTTCCATATGATTGAGTCAGGAGTCAGGATGCTTGTATGACCTGCAAAATAAGGTCCATACCAGTACTCCACAGCTTTGTTGCTATGCTCAAAAAACCCTCAAGTTTAACCAAGCCCCCAGATTATTTGTTTTCTGTGGCTTTCTCAATATAAGTGCTACCCATCTGCCATGAACTCTGCTTATTCACTGTTTTACCAAATATGATTATTTTGGTCTTTTTTCTATTTACCTCCAACCTATTCAGCTCGGTGTATTCGAAGAGAGTGGTTAACAATCTCTGCAGACCCACTCCCGTTATGATCAACATCACTAGGTCATCCGTGAAAAGAAGTTCAGATATAGGTTTGTTCCCTAGTATCAGTGAATGGGAATTAACTATATTAAGCAACTCAGTTAAATTGAAAATGGACAAGTTAAAAAGCAGGGGGGCCAACACACAGCCTTGCTTTAAGCCTTCAATGGTTTTAATTTTCCTGGAAAGGAAACTGCCATCACCCACTTTTTATATGTACCCAGGTATCTGAATAGAGGAGTTCTATTGCTTTCAGGATCACTGATGGAATGTCCATGAATTCACATTTTTCCCAGATGAGCTGCCTTGAGATCCGATTAAATGTTGCCTTGAAATCTTCAAAGCACGCATACAATAATGAGTGCATTGGTCTGGTACGATCTATTATAGAGATGGCCATCAGATTTGAAAGGCAGCCCTGCTTTTAGCAAAAGCCAGTCTGCTTAATTGGAATAATCCATCTTGTATTGGCCCATGTCACCAGATCTTCGATGTCAATGAAAGAAATCAGCCGGTATTTATTGGACTTTGTGGGGTCCCCACCTTTGTGAGTTGGATGGATTATAGAACCCCACAAATTCTCTGGAACAACTGCCATCTGTAAGATGAAACTAACAGTATTCAGAGCCTATTTGCCTCATGTTGGGTTCCCTTTTGAACAAAGCCTGGGGTAGCCCATTCGGACCTGATGCACAGTATGACTGTGAGCTGATGATTATTCTCGGACTATCAACAGAGATGTAGTCAGCCAAGCAAGATGCTGATTAAATATTATCAAACATCTCCTCCCTTCTGATGTTACAGATGGGTTGTTTCAGAACATTGAAAGGTCTGATGCAAGTTGTACAGGCTGCGTTACCACTCTGGGCGGCTGAGTGTAACACTGGAGGGCTTTCCACCAGGCTGAGCCTACATACAGCTTTTTATTTCGGCAACAAACTGGGGTGTGTGTGGAGACTTGTGAGGTCGCACAATAGGCTGATAGATAACTCACCCACGCCCGCCCGCTGACGTTTACATTGTTAGCTCTGAGTGGCTGAAGCTCCATTATGTTAACCATCCGCCAGAAATTCATTGCATCCTTACTTTTGCTGGTAGGAATGAGTATAGCCCAAAGGTCATTGTAAGCTGCTTTACTATATGCCCAAAGGTGCTTTCTCAGTTTGCTCCTCTGACTGATCACTTCTGTTTTAAGAACCTTGCACGATGGCTTTGCTCTGAGCTGCTGCATAAGCCAGATCACATTTTTCTTGGAGCGCCTCACTTTGTACAGGAGCCCCTGTGTTGTCCGAGCTTTGAAAGCATGGCCGTGGGTGAAGTGCTTTCTAGGGTACTTCATTGTAATATACGAATTAAAATCCTGCAGCTGCTACGGTGTCCTCATAACTTATATTTTTTTTAAATAAAGTTTGCACAGGTGTGAAAAATATCTGGGGTGATTTCATCCCATTTTTATCTTTTTAAATTCTCTGTGTATCCATTTGACAGGAGAGTTTTTGGCTTTGTTAGAACTCTGGTTTGGAGACTCGCGAGCGGGCAATTCAAGATGGCTGCCGCCGTCTGAGCTTCGTCGCGTTTTAAGCCTGTTTTTAATCAAAAACGACGATTTTTTGTCAGCATTTAGTTGGAAATGGGGTCCTGTAATATTAATGCTGTTGCCTGCATTGTGAGGAGTTTTGGAATCCCTGTGGTCACCGGAAGTGCTGTTTTCTGGATCCTGCCTCCAGTCTTGCTGCACGGTACTGCCTGATCTGTCTGTCAGGGAAGCGGAGTGTTCATCAGGAAAGGGCCTGGCTTCGGCCTAGCCACACCCACAGTCCTGTTTAGATGCTGCACCAGTACTTTTGAAGTCTGCGTAATAACTTGTCCTGTATTTAATCTGTTA
This sequence comes from Lissotriton vulgaris, assembly GCF_964263255.1. Lineage (NCBI taxonomy): Eukaryota > Metazoa > Chordata > Amphibia > Caudata > Salamandridae > Lissotriton > Lissotriton vulgaris. The sequence goes on from NC_141693.1 coordinate 1,127,075,671, forward strand.
TTGATCATTTGACTTCAAATTTAAATACATTTTGATTTTTTATCCTCAAAATGGAAAATAAAAATCCTGTTAACAATAAAAGGAGGCAGCAAGGTTCACCTCCTCCAATAAAATCGAAAGTGGTAGAGTCATCTGAACCTTCACTTTCTTTAAATTTAGAAAAAATTCAAGAACTTCGTGCTAATACCGAGACCATTGCGGCAGAAGTTAAAAATGCGCGGAAAGAAATGGCATGTTTGTCTATGAAAATCTCTGATAATTCCATCAAAAGTCAAGACAATAAAACCAAAGTGGATGCTTTTACCTCATTGGTGGTGAAAATATCTACTATGTGCTCACATTTAGGAGAATCGTAATAGGCAATGCAACCTTCGCATATTTAATTTACCTGAAGAAGTTGAGGGATCTAACTGCCGATTATATTTGGAAAATCTGATACCTGGTCTTTCAAATATCAAATTTCCAGAAGAATTTGAAGTTGACAAGGCACACAGAATCCCTTCTCACCGCAATCCTCAACATACCAATCCTAGACAAATGATATTTAAAGTTTTTCGTCATCATCATTTGGCACTGATTAAAAAAGCAGCAAGAGAAATTCCCTCACTGATTGTCAATGGCAATAAAATCTTCATTCATCAAGACTTTGCTAAAGAAACTGTTACAATACGTAAGGAATTTACTGACCTTCGCCCATACTTAAGAAGTCTTGGATTCAAATACGGCCTTTTTGATCCATCTACAATGCGCATATGGAATGATAATTTCTCCAAATCCTTTCACCGACCAGAAGAATTGCGACATTTTCTTGATCACTAAGTACAACATTCAATGTACACTCATGACCCTACTACTTGACTTTTCTCCATTATGATTTTTGCTGACAAATTTATGAGTACTTCATCAATTTTTGGGCTCCAACGGTTCAGGCCATGCTTATAGAACGTGTGTGTGTTTCATGGTTCATATTTATGTATTATGTTTGTCTTTTTTGTCTATGTTTTTTCCTCTCCTCTACCTTTTTTATTTTCTGGAGCTACTCTGTTCTCATTATCTGTGCTTATTCTTACTATCCTCTTCTTACCCTTTTCTCTCTTCTTCTTCCATTATGGCTAATATTAAAGTTATTTCATTAAATGTAAAAGGTTTGCGCCATCCAGTTAAGCGTACACAATTTTTTGAATATTTAGGCAGTTCTGAAGCCGATTTTTGTTTTTTACAAGAAACTCATTTTAATGATAAAGTCTTAGATTACATGAAAAGAAAATGGGTTGACAACATTGTTTCTTCTACTGCTAATGGTAAGAAAAACGGAGTAGCTATACTATTTGCAAAGAAATCTCATTGCCAAATTCTGAGTAAATTTACTGATACAGATGGGAGATATTTAATTGTTAAAGTTAAAGTTCATGATTCTATTATATATAGATTAAATGTTTTTGGTCCCACTGCGGATGATCCTGGTTTTTGGAATAATCTTGCAACGGAAGTGTTAGAAATTGGGAATGCCCCTTTAATTGTTGCTGGTGATTTTAAATGTTATTTTTGATCCTTTATTAGATAGATTATCTTGTACGAAATTCCATCCTCTTAAGGTTTATTTTGCTTTTCAAACGTTTCTTCAAACTACTAAGTTAGTTAATATCTGGAGTCTCCATTTTCCTACGGAATTTTTTAAAACTTTTTTTTCAAACCCAAACAATTCCCATTTTTGAATTGATTAAATATTAGTTACCAGACAACTTATTATTTCTATCAAAACACCTATGATTGGCAATATTGATGTCTCTGATCATGCTATGATTTCTTGTATTTTAAACCTAAATTCAACCTTTACTAAACAATCTATATCGAGAAGGAATTCTAGTATAGCTCTCAATGATCATAATAAGCCAAAACTTGTATCCGCCATTAATGATTATTTTCAACTGAATCCTGAAGGTTCTACTTCTGTGGTTAATAAATGGGATGCTTTCAAAGCTTATATTAGAGTAGCTACTATTTCTATTATGACCCACGAAAATAAGGCCTTTAATGCAAATGTTAAAAGCTTAGAAAAAAAATTGCGAAATATGAGCAACTCTTTATTGCATCTAATGATTCACAATATAGGGATAAGTAACAAAAGCTCTGTTATCATTTTAATACAATTCTTAGTAAAAGAGCTGGCATTCAGATTTCTAAGACCAAAGCCAAATTTAGTTTCAATGCAAATAAAACTGGCAAACTTTTAGCAAATTATCTCCGTATTAAAAAAGATAAAACTCAAATCACTTCTATTCATGGCCCAATGGTAAAATTGCTTTATCTCATAAAGATATTGTTAATTAATTTTTGGATTTTTACTCTAGATTATATAATAAACCTGATTTTAATGATGATTCTTTGGTTTATTCTTTCCTATCCTCGTGTAATCTGCCTGAAATTTCTCAAGCAAACAAACTTGGACTGGACTTACCTATTACTAAAGACGAAATTTTATCAGCTATGAAGTCTCTCAAACTAAATAAATCTCCAACTCCTGATGGGTTACCTGCAGAGTTTTATAAAGAATTTTAATCCCAATTTTCACCTTTATTACTTCAACTTTTTACATTGTTTGGTTCATCAGGAATTATGTCTGTTTTTTTACATAGGCTTTAATTATTGTTCTTCCTAAACCAGACAAAGACCCCACTCTTGTTTCTAATTATCGCCCTATTTCTTTAATAAATCAAGATTGTAAATTATATGCTAAAATATTAGTCACAGGTTTATCCCCTGTATTAGATTCTATCATACATCCAGATCAATCTGGGTTCATGAAAAATAGATACTCAGCTAATAATACTAGAACTTTGTTACATGTCATTGAACAAGGTCGTACATTGACTAGTCCTTCAGGTGTCATGGCTTTGGATGCTGAAAAAGCCTTTAATAAACTTCATTGGCACTTTTAATTTCATAAGTTATCCTCTTTTAATTTTGGTGACACTTTTATCCGCATGGTCTCAGCTTTATATTCTGCTCCTACTGCTCGTCTATTTTTTAATGGCCAAGTTTCAAATCAATTCTCCCTTTTTAGAGGTACACGTCAGGGGTGTCCCCTTTCTCCACTATTGTTTTAATTGGTATTGAGCCCTTTCTTGCCTCTATAAGAAAATGTGATACTGTTAAAGGAATCAATGTTAAGGATGTTATCATTAAAACATTAGCGTTTGCCAATGATGTACTTTTATTTATCAGTGACCCATCCTCATTTCCTTCTGCAGCTTTCTTATGTAGTACAACGCACGCGCAAAGATGACAATACACTGCAGCACAAAAATGTGTTGATATATTACATTACAGAGTGAGCATGCCTACATGTGTCATGGATACAAATCAGTTGCGTAGCTTGGTTTCACATGTCTGTTACCTTATCAGTGTGGCCTTCTGCTGGGCACACATCTCACTTTTCTTCACTGGTAATGTACCGAGCGCTACCTCAAATTTTTTTATTGCCTTTAGTGCAGTACTACACCTCTTTTATTGCCTTTATTGCAGTATTATACCTTTACTTGTATTTTGTACATTTTTTTGTAACCTGCACACATCTCACTTTTCTTCACTGGTAATGTAACTAGCGCTACCTCAAATTTTTCTGGCGGATCACTAGTATCATTATTGATTCATGCAGCTTTTGGTGACACCTGTATTTTGTTTCAGTATATCAACAATATTATTCTTTTATTTGGGTACTGTACATCTCTGTAAGCTGCACCTATTTCACTTTTATTCTAGATATGCACCGTTTGATACCACTTATATTTTTGTATTTTTATATATTTCGGTACATTGTGTAAGCTTTACCGTCTGCTACCTCATATCTTTGTTCATTTGTGTACATTGTGTAAGCTGCACCCATTCTCACTGTTTATTTTTGGTTTGCACAGATTGCTACCTCTATATTTTGGTTATCTTGTTACTCACTAGTGTCACTTGTGTGCCACGCAACTTACTGCCTGCATTGGGCTTTGCACAGATTACTACCTCTATATGTTGGCTATTTTTGTTACTCACTATTGTCACTTGTGTACCATGTAACTTACTGTCTGCATTGTTCTTTGCACATGTGTATCACTATCGTCCACCCTCCCACACCCACCTATACCGCCAAACCCACCTATACCGCCATCCCAACATGGAGCCCATCGGCAAGCGCACATATAAAATCAACTACCCATCCACACTCACCAAAAAAGCCGCTAAATGCTTTAAACACAACTTCCTGAGGTCCCACCCTGAAACCCCCTTTGTCGACACCTACTTCTCACCGGTCAATGGATCCCTGAACATCGATATAATCTTCCACACCTCTCGCAGAGCTCAATGGAGAAAAACGTTCCTCACCTTACTCACTGTCTCCACCACTAGGAAATCCGCTCATGGCTTAACTCTCTCCATCACACCATCCCAACTCTTCTGAGGCAGAACCACCATTACTATCTACAATAACGGGATTGTCCTAATTCAATCCACAGACAGGAACTTGGAACTATTAGACCACCTGTTCCCCACTTTCAAAGAGAACCTCTCCAACCATCGGACTTCCACTCACATCCCCTCCAGTAATATCACCCCGGACTTCACAGCCCCCACCGACAACCCTTCTAACCTAGCTCAACACCAGAATGACATGCACCCCACCACTTCCCCCACCACACCAGTCGCTCACCCACCTGCTGTAACCACCCCACACTCCGCAATCACAGACACAAATATCTCCCCATCATACACCAGCCGCCCCCACACCTCCATCCCGGGGACCCCCACTCAGAACACTCCCACTCCTCTTCCCCCTGATCTCACAGACCCCGCCCACAACCCCTCTTACCTAGTTCAGCACCAGAATGTCACACATAGCGACAAATCCCACACTCTGTCCCCCCCTCTCTCAGCCCCCACTCCCACACGCTAACTAACCATACAGAGCACACCACCTCTACTATCTTAACTCCCCCTCCCCACGACAGGACCATCTCCAACCCCAGCTCCCCCCCACTCTCAGCCCTCACTACCCTTCAGGCTCCCCCATCACCACCATCATACACTCCACTTCCACCCCGCTCTCTCCGCCTGCCACGAATTCCATCCTCTACGCCACCAACCTCCGCCGTACTTCATCCACTCCCATCGCCCCCTTACCCTCTCTCCTCCCTAACACCAACCCGTACGACGACATCACGGAGCCCTGCATGAACACCAACCCTCCCCCCCACCCGCACGATAAATCCCAGGTCAGCCTCTCACCCATGACTTCCACCCCCAGCACTAACACTTATCCCACACTGGACAAGATTATGTCCTCCCTCCAACAACTCAAAGAAGAAATTCACACCATAAAAGAAGACATGCACGCCATCAAAGAGCTACTCACCACACCCCCTAGACTCTCCTCACTCACCACCACCCCCCCTCTCAACTTGCTCTCCTCCCGTCCTGACGACGCTCCTAAGCTACGTCCTGCACACAGGACCGCGGTCCATGCCCACAATCGCAACAACCGCCCCAGTCGCACATACAACCCTCTTTCGGATCTCGACACTCTCTCCCTCCTCCGCTCCTACGACCCAGCTCCCCTAAACCTCACAACCGCCTCGCACCTCCCCATTCCCACAATACACTCAAATCCCCATAGACCCTCCACTCTAAACAACAGAATATCCGTCCCGAATAACCTTAGAAAAGTCCCCCTCTCTCTAGTACCCGCTTCCTCCCCTGACACACCCCGTCTCAAATGCACTCTCCTAAACTGCAGATCGGCTTCTAGACACTCCTCCGCCATCGCTGATCTCATCCTAACATTGGACCTTGACCTAATCATCCTGACTGAAACCTGGCTAACTGAATCTTCTACACCTATAATGGACATTCTGGTTCCCCCCAACTACCACATCATTAGGCTTGAAAGATCTGGCAAGATAGGTGGCGGAATCGCATGCATATACAGGAACAGCCTTTCTGTTCTGAAAGTTTCCGCGCCTTCCCTACCCTCTCCAACTTCCTATGAATACATTTGCCTCGATATCATCAGTGATGGCAAACCAATATGCTCTCTTCATGGCATTTACCACCCACCCAGAGACAACCTCATCTTCGCCCAACAAATGATGGACTTGATTTCAACCAACGCCGGACGACAGCTCACCCAAATATACCTTGGTGACTTCAACCTCCATTGGAACGATCCCAATGATGCGGTGGTAAATAGTCTTAAAAGCTTCCTCAGCGCCCTGGACCTCACACAATTATGCAACAGCCCGACCCACGAGAAAGGTTCTATCCTCGACCTTATCATCGCCAAAGAGGACGCTACTAAACTTGAGTCTATACAACCCTGTGACTGGTCAGACCATCATATTGTCACATTCCACATCAATGAAAAAGTCAAACTCATCTCGGTTCAACCCTCCAGACCTAATGTCTGGAAAAGAGACCTGAAAAAACTCAACCCATTCTCCATACCCCCGAACAGCCGCGACATCCTACTCCCGCCTACGGGCGCTACAGATGTACAATCCCTAACTGACCACTATCTCAACGCCATGACCTCAATAATCAATGAGGCTGCTCCCATGCAGCTAAAAAGAGTCCATGGTACGACGGGAGTCTCAATGAAGATAGACGAGCCATGCGAATGGCAGAGCGCACCTAAAGGGCAGCGCCCTCTGCACTGCACCTGAAAACACTGAAGAGAAAGAGAAACGCCTACTTCAGGAAAATAAAGCGCTCAAAAGCAAACTTCTTCAGCCTCCAGCTCGACCAAGCAAAAAACCGCCCAAGAAAACTGTTTGAGTTAATCAGAACACAAGCCAAGGAACAACCTCAACCTCTCAGTACCTTGCACGAAGCACCCTCCTGTGAAGACTTTGCCGCTTTCTTTACCCAAAAAACTGACAACATAAAGAATGATCTCCACGCTGACGCAAGACTCCACACCACACTCAACTGCATAACACCCACCGGACCTAAAAACAATGCAACATGGTCAACCTTTGAAACCTACTCCGAAGAAGAAATAGGCAAACTGCTCAGCACCTTGAAACCTGCCAATCACCTCACGGATCCCCTCCCTGCTAACGCTGTCAAAGATTTCACCCCACTGCTCCTTCCACTCTGGACTAAAATTATCAACAGCTCGCTCCAAGAAGGAATCCATCCCTGACTCCCTCAAAGTTGGACAAGTCACACCTTTGCTAAAGAAACCTACTGCCGACCAATCCGACCTAAACAACTAACGTCCCATTACCAATATTCCCATTCTCGCCAAATTATTGGAAAAATGCGCACAACTACAACTGACTAAACACATTGATCTATTTGATCTCCTCAACCCTCATCAATCAGGCTTCCGAGCAGGACACAGCACTGAAACTGCTATGACTCACATAATTGACGACGCCCTTCAAATCCTCGATCAAGGTGATACCTGCCTCCTCATCCTTCTTGATCTCTCTTCAGCATTCGACACTGTTAAACATGAGAAGTTACTCGATCTTTTGAACACAAGAATGGGTCTTTCTGGGACTGTTCTCAAGTGGTTCACCTCCTTTTTACACAACAGGTCGCAGAAATTCAAGAGTAACAACCTGATGTCCTCTCCAATACCTGTTTCGTTAGGCGTCCCCCAAGGATCCGCCCTATCACCAACTTTGTTCAACCTAGTTATGGAACCCCTCACCACCTTGCGTCAAGCATCCAATGTACTTTTTCACATGTACGCAGATGACACCCAACTATATCTCAAATTACAATCCCCCAATGACATCTTACTCCTGAACTCAACGATCAGAAGTACCCAATCCTGGCTTGCTGATAATCATCTCAAACTCAATGCTCTGAAAACAGAATTCCTGCTGATCTCACCTCCCGCGAAGATCTCTACCACTCAAACCTGGCTTAAACAGTTAACTGCACTCAATGTCCAACCCACCATAGTGGATTCTGCGAAAACCCTAGGCATAACTCTCGACTCCAATCTCAACATGCAGCATCATATCAGCAAGGCTACTAAGGGAGCGAACTTCCAAATCAATACCCTGAGGAAACTTAAACCCTTCCTACCAGCCAAAGACTTCCAAAATGCAGTACAAGCACTAGTAATCCCGCGAATTGAATACGGCAGCACCGCCCTCTGCGGTCTCCCGTTAACCACTACTGCACCCCTAGGAGCCTCTCTAAACGCTGCAGCGAGACTCATCACTGGATCAAAAAAAACACTTGCATATCTCCCCTGAATTGAAATCACTAGACTGGCTGCCTTTTGAAGCCAGAATACATTTGAAAATCGCCTGCTTGACACACAAGGTTCTACACCTGAGCTCTCCCGGATACCTCACTCAGAAGCTGTCCATCTCTGGCGGCTCTAGAAACACTAGAGGCACAAACAATCTTCTACTAAAACCTCGAAGATTCCGGAAGGAAAAAAACTTATAAACGCTCTTTCTCAGGAATGGCACCCAGGATCTGGAACTCACTCCCTCCTGAAACCAGGCTCATCTCCTCCATCACACTTTTTAAGAAAGAAGTAAAAGCTATTTTTATGGCCAAATACACTTGACCCATTAGCATGGATCTGGAAAGACTCTACACCGATCTGTATTATTCTGTTCGAACTCTATGACTATGTATTTCACCTGTATTATTGACGCTACTGACTATCTATGCATACATTTAACTGTAATATTTATATTATTGATTTGCTGTACTACTTTGTGCCCTCACGTACCTACCCTTCACACTTATTATGTTTAATTTCACTCTCTTGTTGGTATTCCCGGCTTTGTAAAGCGCTCTGATATCTGCAAAGATCTTGTTCGCGCTATATAAAAATTTCAAAATAAATAAATAAAATTAATAGAAATAATAACAAAATATTCTATGTTGTCTGGATACAAATTAAATACTAACAAAACAGATTTTTTTCCTTTAAATGTATACTGTACTTCTGATATGATTCCCATGAATGAAATTATTTGGCAAAAGAATAAATTAAAATATCTAGGTATTTTATTCTCTTCTATATAAAATCAACATTAACTTTAAACATTGATTTTGTTTTAAATTATATTAAAGAGAAAACGTCTAAATGGTCTTCATTACATCTTTCATGGTGGGGTAGAATGGAATCTGTTAAAATGAATGTTGCTCCCAAAACGTTTACACCCTTGCCTTGATTCCCACTCAATTTCCATTCAAATTTTATAAAGATGTTGATAAACTTCTTTCCAAATTTCTTTGGAATAAGAAAACACACCGTATTAGTTAGAATAAATTAAAAATGTCTAAATGTGATGCTGGATTTGGTATTCTAGATTTTCTTCTTTATCATAAAGCCTTTATTTTAAAACAAAGTACCATATGGTTTAATCAATCTTTTTTCCATAATCCACCTACATGGCTCCATATTGAAAAATCCATTGTGAAACCTTTTGCACTACCTACTCTGCTAACAATGTCTAACAAATCTTCAGTTTTTCATAAATCTTCTATCTTCAAATCTACTAAAATGATTTTCAATTATATGGATTCAATTTTTCAATATCCCATGTGTAGTACTGATGAATTGTCTTTGTGGTATAGGAATGTCATTAAACTGAATAGAAATATTAGTTTTTGGTTTTCATGGATTAAAGCTGGTATTTTTTACCTTAACAATGTTTATTCTAATAACAATTTTATACCATTTGAGACTTTACAAACAAAGTTTGGCTTAGCTAATTCTGAACTAATAAAATATGAATATTTAAGTAATTTGGTGATTTATCCATTTATATCCAAACTATATCAATGAGTACTCATGGTGTTTCTATTTTATATAAAAAAAGTTGTCCAATACTTTAGGTAGTAGCATAAATATGATTGCAACGTTCTGGAATAATGAATTATCACTTTTCTTGTCTATTGATATATGGGAAAATATATCTGGAGGGTTACCTGTTTCGCTTTTTCAAACTAATTCTTATATTTTACTCAATTTCTTATGGACTCCAAAACGTTTATTTCAAGCTAAACTTCTTCAATCTGATACATGTTGGCATTGTAATCTGCATCCTGGCTCACTTCAACATATGCTTTTTACTTGTCCTTTAATTTACAAATTCTGGACAGAAGTTTGGGATTTTATTAAAAAGATTTTAAATATTCATGAGACATTTCATATAAACTGTTAATATGCAAAGCTGTTACATTATCAAAAGATTTAAGTGATCTTGAATGTAAACTATTTAATCTCTTAATCTAGCTGCGATAAAATCCATTATCTTCCGTTGGAAAGATGTTTCAAAGTTATCAGTTCACGCCTGGTGGTCATGGGTTATTTTTACAAGAAGAGGTGCACAGTTATCATTATCTGGGGTTTCTCATAATTCTATTTCACATCATTCATTCTGGATTCCTGTTGACATTTAATTATCAAATTAATGGTATATTTATTGTTTGTTCCCCTTTTATTGTTCTTTTATTGTATTAATTGATTTTGCATTGTAGCTCTGTTTATAAATTACTACTAATTTGCTATTTCATAGTTCGCTCCCCTCCTCCCCCTTTTTAAGTTTTGTCTATGATTACATTTAACCTCATATCTACTGAATTGAATAAGAAAATATTGTGTTATATATATTGTTCTAGATTTTTCAAATTATTATTCTTTTTTGTATGTCTTGTTTATTATGAAAATTTTACAATAAAATATATTGAACTTAAAAAAAAGAACTTTCGTTTGTGCTACCAAAGAAATTACCTGGGGAAGATGGTTGCTTTTCGAGCGCTGATCAATACTGTATTGTTGAATCTGAATAAAAAAGGCAACATTTGCTATAGTATAGTGTAAGTATGAGACACAGTTGTTCATTAGCTGGTCCGTGCCACCAGAAAAACCTACCAGAAAACCTACCATTAAGAAGCCTGAGACCTGCTGAAGTGCAGGAATCAACAAGTGTTGTCCCTAAGGGGTCAAAGCATTTATTGGCGGGGAGGACTACTTTGGTATGACCACTTCAGGTTGAAGTCTCCTGTTAGCAACATGTCTGCATTAGCGTATGATACTTTCAGATCCACAGTAACTTTGCATAGCTTTTCAACTCCTGATCTTTTTTCTTTTAAGCGCAGATTTAAATAAACTTTTATGATGATCAGGGCAGGATTCTTTCCTCCTTCCAACCTTCCAAAAGTACTGCAAGCAAAACATGCTCTGTGAGGGTGAGGGAGGAGGCCTGCACCTTCAGACTAGAGCTGATATACATCGTATACACCATATACTTAGTGTTTTTCCTGATTCCACTGATTTCTATAAAAGTAACTTGCATTACCAGTGATTTGCCTTGTGTGGTTGTTGACTTAGTCCAAGGTATGGCTGCAGTAGACCCGAGTCAGTTGTGTGAGGAATAGCACTGTACCTGATTTAGATGTAAGATTTTTGAATACTAACTGTCTTACTCTTCGTCAGGTGTGTTTTAGTATTTGATTATGACTTTGAATACTCTCCTTAAATTTCCATTTATGCCATCCTTTTTGCAGTAGAAAAAGGGGGGGTTGGGCCCTGTGGGAAAGAGGGTAGGTTGGGCCTCGAAATACTGCAAAAAGGGAATTTTACCTATGCCTCTACTGTGGATTCAAACAATTGATGCATGAAAGAGGATAAACCAAACTTTATTAGTTTATCCTGACACTTAATTTAACATAAATTAAGTGTCAGGATAAACTAATAAAGTTTGGTTTATCCTCTTTCATGCATCAATTGTTTGAATCGACAGTAGAGGCATAGGTAAAATTCCCTTTTTGCAGCATCCTTTTGGCCGGACATACTCCTCATTTAGCAACCACTTCAACCTGTACATATTAATTTGTACATCTCTACTGGTGGCACTTGTGGTGCAGAACTCTGTTCCATAAGAGAAAGGGCAGGTGCATGCAGTGATCTTCACCCGCAGGTTAGTGAATAGGTTTTGCGTGTTTGTAAAATGTGTAAAGTAGGACTACTAGAACCCTACTTCCTGTACACAAAAAGGCTTTTGTGAATGAATCTCTGACTAAAAGCAATTCAGTCCTCTTCATCTCAGGAAATTGAAAGGACTACACAACTATAGGAGATTGTCTAATCCGACTCTGTTAGGAGGTGAGGGTCTTTATAGTGGGGAAGAGGAGAGGGTACTTACACCATTGCAGAGTCTTCTTTTCTATCCATTAAATAATACAAAAAAGCAAACGTGAAATGCGATGGTGCTACTTAAAGGATGTCTCTGAAACGGTAAGGGCAAAAAGTTCTGCATTTTCAAAGAACAAGGAGTCACAGAAACAAATGAAAAAGGACTATCTGTAGCCAGGGGGGGGGGGAATGAGGGGGGAGACAGAAGCTTTACTCTGGAAAGGAGGAACCCCCAAAAAGATGTCACCTTTGTGAGGGAGACGTTTGCTGCTGTGTGCTTTCTCCTTCTCCGTAAATCATCGCATCAAGAGATATTTATCCTTTTCCTCCATGATTACCGTATAGTGGCAGGGAGTGATACTGGAGGCTGCTGAGCGTGAACTGTTACCACTAATTCACTCCCCCTGCAGATGCCTGACCTAACACTCCTCAAGTCACCCTGCTGTCCAGTACTCTTATGTTACAGCAGCTGTGTGCCTTCCTTTCTCTCTTTAGTGGAGAAAGTGGAGGACCATTGTGGTGCCTAAAGAGGTGGCAAGGGTTGCTGATGCATAATAAAATGGATGCACTGAGGCTCCCAGTCTGCCAGTTTTCACCAGGAACTGACCCTCTTTGTGATGATCTAAGCACCAACCTGACCGGGATGCGCACCCTGTACATCCTCTGGAGAGGCGTGGCCACAGGCGATTTAATAAAGGGGCTAAGACCACACGGGGTCTTAAGCCCGTACCACAGCTACTAGTGTGTGCATGTTCTCTGTTGTGTGCCGCCTGTGACACACCCTCACAGGCCCGTCTTCACTGGGCCCATCAAAATCAGGGCTATACATAATGTCTCCAATTCCCCACTTTCCACAGATAGGTTTCAGAAGCCTATGAACATTCTACACTAGTGTCAGGGAGCATGGCCTGTGCAGTGCCAAAATGCAAACATTCCCTCAGCCCTAGAGCAAGGCATAGGCAACCCTTCAAATGTGTTCTCTAGTGCTGTTTTTTCATCAGCACGTTTTGTGTTATCTATTATTTGTTCTGTGCACAACTGCCACTGGGGTGACATTGAAGCACCTTTGTCCTACCAGGGAGAAGATGCTGGCCTCAGGCTGCAAGAAGGTCTTCAGAGCAGAGGTGCATGGGAGACTCTGTCCTTTGTGGGAAATACTGGCAAGTACATGATGCATGAGTTGTCACAGTAGATTTGCCACCTCACATAAGGTTTTCAATTGGCTTGGAGTCCATGGCCCTATGAGAAAAGGAGATAAGTGTAGTTGGAGGGTGTTTTTTGGATGTGATTTGTGAGGTTTTCCCTGACTTATTCGTATCAGCCATTCTTAAAGAGATATTTAGATAAAACAGAGTGAGTTTAATCATGAGAAGTATACCAGAGAGAGGCTTTCAAGACCACTTTAGAGACCACAATATCTCTGTGCAATACAATATGGATGTGAATAGCTCAGTGGTCAACAGCTTCTTTCAGTCACTTTTTTCTTTTATCCTCAGTTTAAAGCCTTTAAGATATGTAGGATGATCACATTTATAAACAAATCCTAACTGTGACTGCCCCTCTATCAAAATGCTTGCAATTATATTTGTATAAAAACCTTTCTGCAGTTGCTCCACATCAATACAGACCATGGGGTTTTATTGATAAACCTATATTTATATTTTCTATCTTCCAGATATTGTCTGTGATATAGTGTTCCTTAAATTCTGAAAGATTACATCCACCTATCAATATGTCATATAAGTTATCCAACATTTTTTTTCTTCTTTGTTCCTAAATAAATGATGGAGGATGGCTTCATAAAAACGAACAGGAGCCTGGGTTGTCATTTTATGTAGTTTATTCTACCAATTAGAGATATTTCAATTTCATTAATCTTCTTTAAATTATTTTGTACTTTACTTAGCTTGTTCTACAGAAGTAAAACACATTCGATGTTGTGAGTTATATAATTTCATAGAATACTCAATCATTTAATTGGAAATCTCAATCTTTTCATGTCAGCACTGTTTCTTTGTCCTACAGTAATTTTGCAGTGTCATTCCACTTTGCTTAATTATCAGTCAACCAATCAAACAGGATTTGTAAAAGCACGGCTAATCACCTGTGAGGGCCTTCAGCTCTGGGGCTGATGCTACAGGTGGTTCAGATGAACTCTGAAAGAGAGGGAGCCTTCAGGAGGTGAACGGGGAGGCCATTCCAGGACTGGGCTTCTAGGTAGAAGAAGTAGGGTCCTCCACTGTTGCTTCAGTTGATGCTAGGGGTGCGATTGAGGGAGAGGGAGGCGGAGTGCAGGTGTCTTAAGGGTTAGCGAAAGTTCATGCATTGGTTGAGGTATGATGGTCCTGGATCGTGGAGGACTTTGTAGGCATGGATCATCATCTTTAATTGGAATCTCTTTTGGACCGGGAGCTAGTGAAGCTTCTTAAGGTGGGGGTTATGTGGGTCTGTTTGGAGAGGTCAAGGATGAGTCTGGCCGAGGTGTTCTGAATGGTCTTCAGTCTCTTCAGGAGGTGATTGGTGATTGTGACTTAAAGTGTGTTGCCGTAGTACAGCTGGCTGGTGACTAGGACTTGGGTGAAGGTTTGTCTAGTGTTGACTGTGAGCCATTTGAGGATCTTTCAGAGCATGAGCAGTTTGTGGAAGCAGGTGGATGAGACTACATTGATCTGGCTTTTCATGGCAAGCTAGCTGTCCAGGATAATGCCAGGGTTCTGGGCATGGTCTATCAGTGTGGGTGAGAGTCCAAGTTCGATGGCCACCAGGAGTTGTGGAGGTGTTGTTGCCAAAGATCAGTACCTTTGTTTTGTCAGTGTTCAGTTTCAGGCAGTTGTTTATCATCCAATTGGCGACGCTCGTCATACATCTGTGGAAGATGGCTCTTGTGGTAGGTGGGTCTTCTGATAACGAGATAATGATCTGCGTGTTGTATGTGTAGGATATGATGTTTAGTCCATGGGTTCTGATGATGCGGGCCGGGGGTCATGTAGGTGTAAAGAGTGTGGGGCTGAGGGATGAGGCTTGAGGGACACTGCAGATGTTGTATAAGCTTTATTTCGACAGCTCAGGTCATAAAAGTTATAAAAACACAATTTAAAGATGATGCTCTTGGGTTCCAAGGTGAAAGGTGGTAGGCGGATACACAATGTTCTTCCGGTGAGGAAGGAAGTGATCCATTTGAGAGTATCACCTTGGATTCTGACAAGATCAAGCCTCTTGATTAGGGTGTGGTGGGGTTCAGTGTGGAATGCTGCTGAGAGGTCGTGGAGGAACAGGGCTGCAGTTTCTTCCTGGTCGAGGAGGGTTTCATGCCATCTGTGGAGGTGATCATGGCAGTTTTAGTGCTGTGGTTGGGGCAGAATCCGGAGCAAAAGGTACCCAGCAGGTTGTAGTTCTCTAGGTGTTCAGTGAGTGAGTTTCTGGTTGATGGCTGTATCTAGAACTTTGGTAGGGAAATGGAGCACAGAGATGAGGAGGAAGTTCTTCAGTTCAATGGGGCGGACAGTATCTTGAGAATGGGTTTTACCTCTGCATGCTTCCATTCTTCGGAGAAGGTGGCTATGGTGATGGATGCATTGAAAATGGAGGTGAGCTTGCTGCTGATCTTCTTGCTTCTAAGGTTAAACAGGGTATAGGAGTTGGCCTAAAGGCTAGGGCAATCAACCTCAAATCTGAAGAACTGGGTTTGAGTCTTGGCAAGGATGCGCAACATCCTGTGATCCGTTAATCTCCCCGTGCCCAACAAAAATGAATGTGTCCTCATGTATCGAAACTGGTGTTTTTGTAAAGCTCTCTGATACTCGATTCCTTCGGGTCAAGTTCGCGCTACATAAACCTCCGTTAAAAAAATATGTGGTGGGTACAGGAGTCCATTGGAAGCTCCAGAGTGGATGGAGTTTATGATGACATTGGTGCTCTCTATGGTGAGCTGGTTGTAGGTGGTAAGTAGGTGATTGGGGTCTGTGTCTGTGGGAGCGAGGAGGGTGTGGAGGTCAATGGATTGGGGCTTGAGGTTTTTGTACATAGTGGAGATCTGGTCATGGAAGAAGTCAGCCAGGAAATCACAGCTCCTGGGATGGGCTGATGGTATTTTCAGTGGCAGCCGGGTTGGAGAATTATCTGACGATGCTGTAGAGCTCTTTGCTGTGGTTGGAACTGGCTTCAATCCGGTTGGCTAGGGCAGCATTTCATGTCTTTCAAGAGTTGGTGGATTTTGTTAAGGGCTGTCTTGAAGGTGGCACTGTCTGTGGTATCCTTGCTGGTATTAACAAAATTATGTATGTAAGTAACCTGCATTCACGTTTGAATCTTAGTGATACCAATGACATGATCAATGTCTTCAAAAAATTATTATTCAACAAAGTATGCTATGGTGCAGTCCCCACGCTAACCTGGTTAGCCTCTCCCAGGGCACAATCAAATGAAAATATTTCAAACAGACACTGCTTGAAAATGAGGACACACTGTTCACTAATCCTGTAAGGTATACAATAAATAATGTCTATTCAACTTCACATTTATGAACATTTCAACCCTTCCTTATGTCTTTATATACATTTTTCTCAAATGCAGACCGTTCGTGAAACACAAACACACTTTACATTGTAAAAACACAAACAGTAGTAGATTACAATTGGCATTTGTAAGAAATATCTCCCAAAATGAAAAACACTGTGATACACTTTTCTTTGCAATTTGATGCGATGCAATGTTTAATTTTCTCAGATGCATTCAATTCTTAAATCTTCAGACCGAATGTTTTCAAACAGTTACCACTCCCAATGCATTTCGGTGCTTAGCACCTTCGTCGGGAGAATGCTGTGAAAATGTACAAATTTTACATGTTTCTGATTCCATCACAATCAACAATAGTAACATTAATCTATATGCTATTCTCCATATTAACAAAAAAACCAAAAAAAACAACTTAAGAGCGTTTTAAGGTTGAGAAACCACAGTCCTACTACCAGCGTTATATGAGTAAATGGAATATGTACATCCTATTGAAAGATACTTCATGAGCGTGTAGACAAATCACACGAAAAGTTCAAAAAGTGCGAAGATTCCTAACCCGCATTCTCATACCTAATTGTATTAAAAAGCGGCACCCAGTGCTAAAACAAACACCACCTCATACCGTGAAAAAATCCCTGTGTCATATCAAACACTCACCGGTAACACTATTCACAATCCATGTCTTCTACATGATTATGTCGACCCGACAAGCTCTAAACCGTAATAAAAACAGGCATCAGTCAGTATCCAAATTCTACAGAGACAAGCCATTACCAAACCAAAATACATCCACTCAATATACCTGCCAAGAGACTCTTCCGATATCTTCAAATTCTCAAAGTTAGTGTGACCCAATCGATTCTGTAAATCAAAACATCTAGATTACTGCGCTGCTTTCCCTGCTCTCCCGTTTCACACCCTGTCACTACAGGCTGTAGCTTACCAGAATCGTTATACAAACACCTCCTTCATGGCCCCAGCCTCTTGTATTCAAAACCGTGCGCAACATCACTGAGTGTTATGAAGACCGCGTCTGACGTCAGAGTACCTAAACACAAATGACGGACTAATGTATACCACCAGTGCTGCTTCCAAGATGTCCGCCGTTATTCTGTGTTGACATTACACGTATCCACCACATAACAGAGTTTATCCCCCTATATACAACTAACGCAGTGAAACAGTAAATGAAATACTGAAATAAAGTACTGTGCAAAAAAGACTATCTAATACCAGCTACCCCAGTTAATTCATAACTAAAAGCCCAAAAGAGTATACGAGAACTCACCCTTTGCATGCCAAAGAAATAAGTGTATTACTATTATGTGCAGTATTTTGCATTTTCAGCATGGTTTGAACTCAAGGATAAACAATATTAAATACAACATGACAACGCGCTAAGACTCAATGTATTTATAGAAAACAAACAAATTCGATTTTGTCATTCAATCCACAAGGGTTCATGGTATTAAGAAAACAAATCCAGAATGTTTCTCTTTGTGCAAGATACCTTAGGGTATCACCCTCCGGTGATACAGATACCCTTTCCATGACAGTGAAACGTAATTGTGGAATAGTGTGTTGCTTCTCCATCCAGTGTACCGCTAAACATGATTTAATGTTAGAGGTGCGAATCATGCTTTTGTCCTCCGTGATTCTAACTTTTACCTTCCTGGATGTGCGCCCAACATATACAAGACCACATGGACATTTGATAGAATATATGACCATACTTGTATTACAGTCAGACATGTGTTTGAGCTTAATCAATTTTCCAGTGTGTGGGTGTGCAAACTTATCGCCTACAATAACATTGCCACAGTGGTCACAGTTTTGACATTTGCGCATCCCTAATGGTTCTGAAGTTGATGCAGTTCTGATTATCTTTTTTAACATTTCCTTAATATTCTTAGATCTTGTGAAGGTAAAAATAGGACGGCCAGTAAAGACCTCTTTAAAATCATGTTCCTGTTCTATGATCTCCCAACGTTTGTTTATGCACCGTTTAATGTCTCTGGAGGCAGTAGAGTATTTAAACACACACACCTTTCTTTTAGTGTGCTTCTTCTGAACCTTTCTCAACAGTGATTCTCTGTCCCTAGCCAGTGCCCTTTGTTTAGCATTTTCCACAACCTCCATCGGATAACCTCTTTTCACATATGCCTGGGCCATTTCTTCCATGCATGCTTTGCCCTCAATTTCATTAGAACAGAATCTTCTCATTTTAATAAATTGTGACAGAGGTAAATGTTTCTTTAAAGTAGGTGTGTGAAAACTCAAGTAGTGCAGAGCATTGTTCCTATCCCTTGATTTTCTATGGACTCTTGTTTCCTAAGTGTTACCTCTCCTTTCTATTGCAATATCCAGATAACTGATGCAAGTAGTGTCCATCATATATGTGAATTTAATGTGCTCATGACAGTTGTTTAATTCCACCAGTCCAGTTTCCAATTCTTGTTTGGTTCCATTCCATAGCACAAGTATATCATCGATATACCGCAAATAGAGCAACAAATGGTCCGCCCATGCTTCTTTATGCAGTATGTGGGTGTCTTCAAATCTGGCCATAAACTTATTGGCATACGCCGGTGCCCCGGTAAACCCCATAGAGGTACCGGTCTTATTTAAAAAGTTGTTTTTCCATGAAAAATAACCATGGCATAAGCAGAATTGCAGTAACTCCAAAATCAGGATGTTGGTGCTTTCCTCATAGTTATGTTTCAATAGAAGCAATTCCACCACTTCTATGCCTTCTCCATGTGGGATAGACGTATACAACGCCGACACATCAATAGTTGCCAGCCACAATTCACCCGATGCCGGTATTGCCACCTTCTTCAGTTTGTTTAAACAGTCGGTAGTGTCTTGCACATATGTAATCCATTGCTGATCTAATGGTTGCAAATAGTGATCTAAAGATTTTCCAACTGGTTCGTGAAGTGACCCACATCCGGCCACAATGGGGTGGAACAGGGGATCCACGGAATCTTTATGCATCTTAGGGAGCATATAAATATGCGGTCTTTTTGGATATTCTGATGTTAAAAACTTGTCTGTATTTTCGGCAATCCAATTTAGATCCATGGCTTTTTGAGGATTTGTGATAGAATCAACTGAAAGGCACTAGTAGGATCAGATTCTAAGCACAGATAGGTATCTGTATCCCGTACATGTTGTTCAACCTTGGACTTTGAATACGAGAGGCTGGGGCTATGAAGGAGGTGTTTGTATAACGATTCTGGTAAGCAACAGCCTGCAGGGACAGGGTGTGAAACGGGAGAGCAGGGAAAGCAGCGCAGTAATCTAGATGCTTTGATTTACAGAATCAATTGAGTCACACTAACTTTGAGAATTCGAAGATATCCCAAGAGTATCTTGGCAGGTATCTTGAGTGGATGTATTTTGGTTTGGTAATGGCTTGTCTCTGTAGAATTTGGATACTGACTGATGCCTGTTATTATTACTGTTTAGAGCTTGTCCGGTCAACATAATCATGTAGAAGATATAGATTGTGAATAGTGTTACCGGTGAGTGTTTGATAAGACACAGGGACTTTTTCACGGTATGAGGTGGTGTTTGTTTTAGCACTGGGTGCGGCTTTTTAATACAATTAGGTATGAGAATGGGGGTTAGGAATCTTCACTCTTTTTGCACTTTTCGCGTGATTTGTCTACACGCTCATGAAGTATCTTTCAATAGGATGTACATCTTCCATTTACTCATATAACGCTGGTAGTAGGACTGTGGTTTCTCAACCTTAAAACGCTCTTAAGTTGTTTTTTTTGTTTTGTTTTGTTAATATGGAGAATAGCATATAGATTGATGTTACTATTGTTAATTGTGATTGAATCAGAAACATGTAAAATTTGTACATTTTTACAGCATTCCCCGACGAAGGTGCTAAGCATCGAAATGCATTGGGAGTGGTAACTGTTTGAAAACATTTGTTCTGAAGATTTAAGAATTGAATGCATCTGAGAAAATTAAACATTTCATCGCATCAAATTGCAAAGAAAAGCGTATCACAGTGTTTTTCATTTTGGAAGATATTTCTTACAAATACCAATTGTAATCTATTAATGTTTGTGTTTTTACAATGTAAAGTGTGTTTGTGTTTCACGAACGGTCTGCATTTGAGAAAAATGTATATAAAGACATAAGGCAGGGCTGAAATGTTCATAAATGTAAAGTTGAATAGACATTATTGATTGTATACCTTACAGGATTGGTGAACAGTGCGTCCTCATTTTCAAGCAGTGTCTGTTTGAAATATTTTCATACTTGCTGGTATGCCATTTCCTTTATAGTCGCTTGCAGTTGTGCTTTCAGTTCCGTGGTGTACTAGCTGGCTTGTGTTGTGGATCTGTTGGGTTTGGAGGGCTTGATGGGGTGACCATGTTGGCACAGTTTGTGATCGAGGCATAGAAGGTCTTGACCACCTGTTCTAAGTTGGTTGTGGTGTTGGGGTGGAAGGTGTTGAGGGTGCTGGTCCACCGGCTTTCTGACACTTTGCTCCAACTGTGGTGTGAGGTGTTGGGTGGCTTGGTGGCAGTGCCAGATGGTTGTGAGATGGTGAAGTGTATGGTGGTATGGTCGGTTGAGGTGAGCTCTGTGACATGACTGTACTTGACGGTGGTATTGGTGAGGTGGAAATTGAGAAAATTATCTTTCCGGCTTCTACGATCTGCCGGTCTATGGCTGCACTGATTTGTGTGATACAATACCTTTGGTACCTTTATCCCATCTTTCTAAATCAGCCTTCCTGCCTCCATGATTCTTACAGTACATGTTAGTACTAACAGCATAACAAGTAACAGCTTATTATAGTCTAACTGTTAGGGGACCAAAGAATGACCACACTCTGGGTAAGGCACACAGTCTCCATGGACTATTAGGGTTTACCATTTCTGAGCAGTCTCTATCTATTTTCTCGAAGTTTGTGTAGCCACCGGTTCTCCTTGTGTGGTGAGTAACCATGATTCTCAATTAAGGCTCTCAGAACTATTACCCCTAATTGACATACCAAAGGTGGGCAACCTTTATATACTGTCCATTGCTGCAGGATGATTGACTGGTTCCCCGCCAACAGCACTAGCACGTCACCTATCATGCTGCTTAACACACTCCCTTATAAATACCCACCTCCAAAGGACTCTGAGACAGCTTGAGGTGGTTATTAGTGCCCAAATAAAATAAAATAACTATATATGTTTAGCATTTTATTATCAATTTCAGCACAGAAAGCGGTTATTGACTGTTGTCATTGGTTATTATGTCTAGAGGGCTAATGTGATTTGTTCTAACATCCCAAATTTACCAAATTGTGAAAATATTGTAGGAACTGATATGGAGAGATATGAAATCCATGCTTGAGAAAAACTATGCATATAATTATTTCATTTTGAAGAAAGAGCATTGGGCAGCTTTGAAGTACCTTGCTGCTGATTCCTCTGTTAATATAAAACCTTCTGAGAAGAGCGGTAATATTGGGTGGAGTGAAGAGCACTGGTGATCTTATTTAAAGTTGACATATAGTACTGAATACATCAGGGTGGCAGAAGATATCGCCTCTGCTACCCTGACAGACTACTGTCTTTCAAATTTATAGATGACTACCTGCTCAGTGTTCATCTCTGTACATTTCAGCGGTTCCTTTCAGTGTACAAAAGGTTTGGTGGATAGCTGCCATCAGTGTTGACGGCCGTTCACCAAATTTTCCAATTTTTCTGTTTCAGAAATGAAACTACAAAAGCGGGACTTTGTTTACAGAGTTTGTTTCTGAAAAACAAAAAACTAATTTTCTCCTAGGATATGAGGGTCATTGTTGTGTTTTTTCCGTCCCCTCTACCACGTTTTTCCTTGTGGTGACTGATAGAAAGAAAATACAATACACCTATCGCCCTAAAAATGTTGGGAGGTGTAATGTATTTTCTTTGAAGGTCCCTTCCACATCAGGACATCTGAGTAAGCCTCAACTGAGCCAACAAGGACTCTATCGACAGCAAACTTAAGGCCTGTTCATCTTTAAATGAGGCAGGAGAACCAAAGGTTTGACAGACTGGGTACTCCACTGTGTTTGCGATGGAGTATACTGTCTACCAAACTCTGAATCAGGCCCTAAATTTCAAAGCTAATAGTCAACTTGAAATACAAATCTTATTATCAAAAAATAAAAAATTACTCTGCTCTCAGATTGATGTCCACATATTAGGTCCTGAAGAATTGCCACGGTATTGTGCAACCATTAGGCAAGAAACATGTTGACCCCACAAGATAAGCATAGCTTCAACTGAACCCACGTCAGGGGAGCTGCCACTCTACACGTTTTTAAGGAGGTGGATTACCAACCGGAATAAAAATACTATTTGGAATATCTAACCTCTTTTAACACACTCACTGCACTTCACTGTATCTACACCTTCACGGGCCACACACCCCCACTTCATCATACGGCTAAGGAACAAAAGATCTCCGACAAAGAGCCCCTTCACGGTTGCCCATTGGGTTTTGCAGCGACGACTCAATGAGGAGCAGGTCCAGAAGATGAAGCATGACACCTAGCTTGCTGGGTGTGTGAGGACCCTAGTTCCGCCAGAGCGGGATCCCCTCCGTATCCCTCTTCCTCCCAGTACCCCTCCACCACCACCACCTTCCTGTTGGTGGATGGTCAACGTATCTCAAGTAACTAGGCATCACAATATACCTCTTTATCTTTTATTTTATCAGATTATCAAAGATAGCATCAACAGTTTTACATTAAACACTTACTATCAGAATATGTGCCTTATCATTTTGCATCCTATTGTTCATTAAACAAATTGTTTTGGATGGTCCTGATGTGTTTTTTGTCATGCTGTGAGATCCTGTTCAGTTGAGCACTGCTCCAAAGTCAATGTCCAGAGACAAAAGCAGGTTTCAATGAGATTAATCCTAGCATACCTTTGGTAGCTTGACAGAATTTACAGAAAGTGTTAAGAGTTAGCATGTCAAGCAAATCAATTTTACAACATTGTAGTAAGAAATAAAGGGCCACATGTATTAACCAATTTTGCGTTCTCAAACGGGCCGTTTCGCACCATGGGGCCATTTGTAAATGCAAAAAAGGCTCTTTATATGTATCAAAACTATTTTGCGTTTCAGTAACCTGTTACCGAATCGCAAAAATCGGTTTGTGATCCAGTATTTGGAAGGGGCGTGTTTAGGGCATCCCTTCAAATAGTAAATCCAAATGGTATGTATGAACGTTTTGTGACCATGCATTTGGTCGGAAAACATTTGGTGGTAACCCATACGCACGTGGGAAGGTGTCCCATAGGGACCCCTTCCCCATTTGGGAATGGTTGTAAAAACGTTTTTTAAGAGTAGGAAAAATGAAAAGAATACTTCTTTTTTTCTTTTTTTTTTCAAATGCAACCAAGTTTTCCCAGAAAACGATCTGCATTTATAAAAAACGAATGCTTTATTTAAAAACAATACTGGACATGGTGGTCTGCTGACCCCGGCAGGCCACCATCCCTGTGATTGTGTCGATTCCTAAGGGGTCACAAATTGCAATATACCTCCTTAATATTATTGAGGTAGGTCCATTTGCGACCCACTAGGAATCGGTATATGAAACTCATGGAGTTTCATACATTGGAAATAGCGCTTACCTAATTGCGATTCTCAGAAAATTGCAATTAGGTAATCACAATTTTCAAATTTGATACATGTGGCCCATAGGACTTTCCATGTACACATCACATTTAAGTAAAAAATAAGCATAGATGTAGAACAATTAAGCAAAATTTAAGCAACAAGATAGAAGGATTAATGTTATACCAAAAAGGTTTATAAAACTGAAAACAAATGGAAATGCACATTTGATTGCAAAAGATGCAACACTCAAAATTAAAAAAGAATCACAAATCTGTTTAGCAAAAATAATGGCAGCTTTAAATTGCAAGGGAAAACTCCCCAATGTTTAAAAAATCCAAATGATGAAAAATAAATGGCTGCTCTATTGTCTCAGAAATCAATGCTAAACAGAATAATTGAAAATGTCTACTGATAAATGATGTTAAAAATCTTACATAACAATTCAATGGGGAAAATCAAATCCTGACCAGAGGGATTCTGTGTTAGATGGCTCTAGGAGAGCTGGTGGTCATTCTGTGTTATGTAGTTCGAAAACCAATACAAATTCAAAAATGCTCCACGGGTGACCAACCTGAATATGTACAAAGGCAATGCTTTGTGGCATTGCTTTGAATTCATGGTTGTTACCTCTGCTACATGGATAAAGATTGTTTTCTGCTTTTAAATGGTGTAATAAGCTTCAAAACAGGTCTCAATAGACTCGGTCGCTGAAAAAATGTTGCTCAAACTTTATCAGGAACCCAGTCACTAGAGGACTTGTCCACTCAAACCAACAGACTTCAGTCCACTTCAGGATGCTATCACTCTATTTTACTGAGCAGAGTAAATGGGTAGATTGGTTGCTCTGGGCATGCAGGACCGTTCGCGTGCCATGGATGTTACAAGCAAAAGGCTCTTCATCTGGTAAACAAACTTTCTAAATAAGCTTAGAGTCAAAGTACTTTGAGCCTAGTTCTAGAAATTGGCAGTCTAATCTTACAACAACTCTTTGCAGCAGATGTTAATGCAAGTGCCTCCTCAAATTGTGCATTTGCAAGTAAAAATGTATTCCAATGCATCAGTGCAACAGTGAGCTAGAAGCTTACAAATTATTTTTAACAAAATCAACACTAATACTGGGGCAAGGAAACTACACAATATATAATAACAATCTGCATAATCAAAGTTACATCGCTACACTACATGATCACAAAGGTTTGCAAAATTTGCCTTCCGGCATTACAAACGGTAAAGTAACATATTGCCAACATTGCATATAGCATAAGATTTTCTAAACTTGAAAATTGTTCTTCTACTACAAAAAAGGAAACCAAATGCAACTAACGATACAACTTTTCATTCAAGAAGAACAAAGACATTCCCATATGCCTTTACACACAGCAGACAACCAATCCCCCAGTGGTTCCATGGAACCGTTAGATCGGCACTGCTTCCCTGTTGAAAAGGCATTTTCTCAGCAGTTGTTCAAACCTACCTATGAACAGGAATATTTTTAATAGCCTTTCCTGCCTCTTTAATAACTTTTTTCAGTCACTCCAGGAGATTGTAGAGACTTTTTATTTAGCGGTTTTGTATAGTGGTCCTTCCCTATGAGTTTTTACACTACAGAACTATTAGAACTAGTAGAACTAGTAGATACATAAACAAACACTCATTGAGCAATACACAGAGGGAGGGGGCAACAGATTAAACATTTTCCAATTGAATGAAGAGATTTGTTGAACTAGTTGGTGTCCAAGTCAAGATCATTCAAGTGTTTGCAGAAGGGATTCTTCTTTACAGGCAATTTTGGTGGAGAACCACAGCAGAAAAACCATTTACACTTGTCAAGAATCCTCTTGTGAATTACTGATAGGCATAAACAAACAAGTTCTTTGCCACAAACATGGGCTTACAGCCAAACAGGCCTTTGTAAAATGAAACCTGAGAGTGGTAATTAATTATTGGGGATACGAACCACACTGCCATATTCTTCACAGCCTGATTAGGCGTTTGCGTATTCAAATGGACCATCGATAATCCGATTCTACAGTCTTCCACCATGTAGTTCATTCCACACTATTTAGAGTTAGGCGGTTTAACAGACACAATTCAGTCATTCTTCCCATGCCACTGCCGGATTTTACTTACTCTGATGATGGTGGGAGACATGAAAAATATTTGACGGTCGAATAGAATACCAATACTCTATCCTCCATAGTTAGGAATAGTTTTCCTCCGGAAGAAACATGGCAGTTTATCCTCTACAGTTTATCCTCTACACCTGTGCTGGAGGAAAAGAAAGTATAAATAGGCAAACTCTGTTAATAACTCCCACACAACCTGCTCAAAAACCTTGTCTCTTCTTCTACAAACCATGGAGATCCCCCTGGCACCGATGGAGGAACAACTACACAATGCCCTACAAAGTCCCAGTTAACCCCAAGTTTAACAGCTTTTTTTTATAGCACAATTCAAGTCAAGTCAAGTCAAGTCAAAACCACTTTATTCGATTAGTTAAAATCATAAAAGTATTCTAGACATATATAAGACAATTAAAAAATATTAAAATCAATTAATACAGTATTAAACATGACGTAAATTTAAACAACGGTTTAAAAAAGAGTATTTACATAAAATTCATTTCAATTTGCGCTCAACAGTACAGTAGACAGGAATTAATTATCTATCCTCAATTGTGAATCCAATCTTGTCCTTAGTCTCTTACTTCTTACAGATGCAGCCAGGAAACTAGCAGTACAATACATAATTACAGGAGAATCCATCATCTGTAAATATAACAGTGCGGGCTTGTACTGCAGAAAACCCATCTCCTTCAGAAATGGTTTTAGGTATCGAATCCGAGGTTCACAATAAAAAGAGCAAAAAAACAAAAAGTGCGCATTATCCTGGGTGGAAAAACCGTCACATTTACATGGGGACGACTCCTCAAGCCTACACCAGTCTTTCTCGTCCCACAGGACCATATAAATTTGATTGAAGAGGAACTTGGTCAGTAGCCACCTATGAAAGAAATTTGTGACCACTACCAGGTAAGGAGCCAGCTCAAGGGATAAAGTTATCATTACATGTGCCCTCACAGAGGGTTTGCATAGCTCAACCGCTTCACGCTCGGCAACACATAGCCTAATAAAGTTAGTCTTCACCCACGTTAGATCAGCTTTACACAGGGATTCTGGGCTATCAAAGATCTCAGGGCGTCCCAGCTTCGCAGCCAAGGACTCAACATAGGAGAGCCACTGAATATCCCTCCTGTGGTCTAAATGAAGACAGTCTTTAATGATCCTGTGTTTAAGGCTAAGGTTCGGATTTAGCCAGAGCTTGATCCACATCAGGAGCGGAGCCAGATTTATTGTGTCTAGAATGTAGCCCAGGCCTAGCTCAAGGTGTAGGAAATAGGTAGCAGTTGACTGAGGTAGGCCCCGCAAAGATCGAAGGAATTTATTTTCCTCTATTTGGATACGGTTAGAATTAGCATATCCCCAGACTGCAGCCCCGTATCTAGCAATAGCGGCAGTCTTGGCTTTGTAGATGGCCAAGATAGCCTCGATTGGTTTTCCCCCTAGTCTCTTTGCGAACCCCAGAATTGCAGAGGATGAGCTTCTCACCACGTTTGCTTTGGATGTTAACTGCGGTGACCAAGTACCCCTTCGATCAAAAATAACCCCTAAGTAGGTAAAAACGCTCACACTTGTGATAACCTCACCATCACAGAAGAAGGTTTTTTCTTTTATTTTACTACAACCTGCTGACATAGTGTGGGATTTACTCTTGTTAACCACCAAGTCAAGACTAGACATGAAATTTCCAAATGAATCAAGTAGCTTTTGCAGGGCAATTGGGGTCCTGGCTATTAGCACCGCATCATCGGCATAGAGGAGCACCGGGATTGGTGCGCCCCCCATGCTCGGGATATCCTGCGTGACGGCCGTTAGGTCATCCTCCAAAGAATTCACGTATAACATGAATAACATTGGGGCCAGTATACAGCCCTGACGGACCCCTCTAGTTGATCTGAAGCTTGCCGTACATTTCCCGTCTGTTGTCATTCTAATGCAGGCTCTCAGATCTTTATGGAGCTCCGCCAGAAAATGTACCAAGGAGCTATCAAGGCCCATCTTCAGGAGCATTGCCCACAGCCTAGATCTATTGACTAGATCAAAGGCTGTGGACAGGTCCATGAAGCCTAGGAATATCATTCCCCCTTTTGCCCTTGTATATTTGGAGATTATAAGGTGGAGATTGAGGCATTGATCCTCTGTACTCCTCCCTGACCTGAATCCATATTGTGCCTCGGACAGAATATTGTTCCCTTTGGCCCAGGAAGCTATTCTCGCCAGGACAACCTTCCCTAAAATTTTAACCGAGGAGTCCAGCAGAGATATAGGTCTATAACAACTAGGGTCTCCTCTCTGCCCTTTTTTAAATATTGGTACTATCGTAGCTAGGGACCAGGTATAAGGGAATCCAACTGCTGCAGAAGCGTTAAAAACTTTCGTTAAGATATTAGCCCAAAAGAGTGGATTTGCCTTGAACATATCCGCTGGTACCCCATCGGGACCCGGAGCCTTTCGTCCCGCAGTGTCCTCTATTGCTCTGAGCACTTCAATTATGTCAAAACTCACAGACTCCAGGGGGATATCGGTAGTAGGGACTACAAAGGGTTCCAGCTCCATGTTGCTACCATAAATTTTTTCAAAATGGCTAAGCCAATCTGCCACAGATATATTAAGTTCCAGCACAGAATTTTGATCACCTGAAAGCAGAGGAGTATTAATAATTGACCAAAACTTTGCACTGTTTTTTAAGGTGGCTTTGTACATAAGTTCTGCCCAGGCATCGCTCTTTAGTTCATTTTTACGCGTTTTAATTGCCATAGTAAAATCCTTTCTTAGTTGCGCAACTAGAGCTTTGTCCCTTGGTCGAGTATTGAGTGCTTTCTTAAGGCGGTTATGGGCTTTACTGCAGTTGTTATCGAACCAGCCCTTCACCGGTTTCTGTTTACCCCCCTGACCTTTAGCTGTTAGGTTTATAGCCACAGACCGACAAACACCTTCAAAGGAGGATATAACCTCCTCGCTCCTAGCGAGGGGATTGGCACAAACATTCAAATCTTCAGCAGCCAAAGAGGTTAAGTTTAAGAAAGAATCATCAGGAACTACCTTTTCCCATTTAATTCTTCTACCCTGGTCCTTAACCTTTAGTGACGATATAGCCTGGGGGGCAACAAACGATTTTAGCAGCAGAGAGCTGTTTGCTAGCTCCATCCCCACAGGATTATGATCACTCATTGGCATAGCGATTGCATTGTATGAAATCACATACTTAAGGAAACCTAATGAAACAAAGATAAAATCAATTATCGAGTCACTGGCCCTTCCCGTGTAAGTAGCAACCCGTGTACTGTTATCATAAAACTCTGCCTCATACAATTCATTTTCCATTAATAAATTTTCGAGGACCAAACCCTTCTGAGTATGTTCTAGATGAGGGGGGAAACACTATCAGGCCCATCTTCATCCGTTAGAGCACAATTTGAACATAGATGTACATTAAAATCGCCCATCAAAATAAAACGACAATAAGTGGTTTGCTTTTCCTTGTAGAGGGTTAAAAAGTCTGCTAACCATGTAAGGTGCACAGTTTATGGGTATCCGTTCGGTGCATTGTAACAGTTTACAAGAAGCAGTTTACAACCATCATCCAAATTTATCTCTAGGACAAGAAAATTGTGAGTGGCACAGTCAATCATAGTAATTTTGCCCTTGATGTTCACCGACACCAACGTCAAAAGACCTCCTCTGTTCCGGCCTGCTGGGGAGGGCAAGGCAGGTACAAAAAAGGAAGTAAAGCCATCCAACCAATAATCACACTCCGTGTCCCAGGTCTCTTGGATAGTGATAATGTCATAAAGCTTTACAAAGTTCGACCAGTTTGGGTCACCCTTCTTTGACCGTAAGCCACCAATGTTCCAGGATAGCAGCCTAACCATGTCCCCTTTTACAGTACTGATCTCAGTTGAAATGTTACCATCCTCACCGGAAGAAGGTACAGGAACCGTGGGGATAAATTCCACTATAACTTCATCCACTGTGCCCTCTCCGGCGTCCCGTCAGTCGCAAAGATCGAGTCCTGAAAGAGCATCGAATCTATTGTGAGTTGCAATGGGTGGCCCAAAAATAAAGAGATTATCACTTCCCTGATTCTGGCTTTGACATACCGACCTGGGCCCGACCGGAGTAAAGGGACTTAGTCCTTGTCTAGGGGTAGAGGCTATAGTGAGATGGTTGTAGAAATACCCCAACGGACGCACTTGAATACCGTTGCCGTCATTCGTCAATGATGCTGCCCGTAATAGAACTGTGGCCACGTGTTGTGGGTATTTAAAGCTTACTACCACACAATCCCCTCTACATGTTTTTCTCGAGGGACCGATCCAATTTACCCTCCTGGTCGTGATGATTTCTCCAGCAAATTTTGTGGGAAAACCACAGTTTGAACTTAGCCAAGCTACCACTTTGTTTTTGAGAGAATCATGAGATTCCTCATGGGGCTCGGGTGTAGCCGGGTTATAGGCCGGGACGTTTGCCAACACAACTACATAGGGAGCACAGTCCGGGGGTAGGTTGATAAAATTACTTCGCCTACATGGTATGGCATTTGGGTTTTGTACGATGCCTGGCTTAGGGTGTATAGCAGAAGTGTCTACTGGCAAAGGACAAGAAGCTGAAGGGGCAATGGGACTATTATCGGCTCTGCTGACCTGTCGGGTTGTGTGGGATGGTTTAGAGCCCTTTACAACATTTTTCCCCACAGCCTCGGAGCTCACTGTACTAGTTAAAGGGAGGGGGGGATTAACCTTATCTGAGTGGGCCAGCTGTAGCTCTAACAGGCCTACTAATCTTTTTATCTCACCATTAGCAGTATCCAGTTTGACCGCTAGGGAATTAAGGGCTTCCTCAAGTTTTAGATCAATTTTGGCTTCTATAGTTTTAATTGGCAAGCCAAACTGCTCAGGGCTCAGGGTAATACTTGACTCTTTTTTGCCCTCCAAGTTCGGGGTCGTCTTTGGGGAGATGTGGCTATCAGGCAAGTGAATGTCTCCCCTTCTCTTGTGGGTGATCCTACCCCCCCTTTTGCTTTGCTGCTTTCTGCAGGTTCTGACAGGTCTCGTGCTTTTATTCTCTACTACCACCTCTTCCTCAGAGTCCGAAGATGATTTATCAAGCGTTACTGTATCGGGGGCCTGATGGATCAGTGCTTCTACTGCACTAGCTACACTGACTACACCTGGCCCGCAATCAGTGCTATTTTCGATCTCTGGTGGAGCCTCCATCGGAGTTAGACCTACTAAAGAAAGATCCTGGTCTGATGAACCACCTTTACCCAATGAGGCCCTTCTGTCATTGTTGATTTTATTCACCATTTTTACTAAGAAGTTGTCAATGGGACCTGCCCCCGTGACAACCTTATCTTTCTTTAAGCCCGACATGAGATTAGTTTATACAGTGCTTCTTTGGACCTAAATGTAGATGTCACAAAAAATTCTGGGCCCAGTTTTTCAAGGTTTGAACAAGAAAACCCTCAGCCTTATCCGTCACTTTTCCATGCAAAAGAAGGGCACAGTAGAGTACTCACTGGGTCTCTGGCCCAACCCAGCCTCCTCCTGCCTCTGACGGCCACAGACGGCCCGCCCTCTGCCCGGGCTCAGCCTGGCGATGCCCGCGCGCGTCCCGCGACGCGGAGGGAGTGCCCTGGTTTAATAGCGCCTCCGGGCGCGCTGCGGCAGGAAGTGGCCGGAAGTGGTCGCTAAGCCCTCTGGGAGCTGTAGTCTCCAGCCGCCGCAAAGGAGTAGAGCGGCGAGACCACAGCGTCAGGGCCCCAGGAGCGAAGTGGCGTCCAGCAGGTAAGCCTCCCTTGGCCGGTATGCTGCCGAAAATGATAGCACAATTCAAATTGGTAATGTCCCTATATATATGTTTAACTACACCAAAACATGTACGCAACAATATTTCTTGTCTTCCTGTCTATCCACATGCCTTACATGCCACTCACCTACATAAATCAATCATGTACCACATTGCATAAGGCAGTGCACATTATTCTAAAATGAACACAGGCAGCCAAACACCTAATGAAAACTCTCTATAACTAACATGATAATTTGTTAATGAAAAGTATATGTATACTTCTAAACATAAGTGCACAGTATGCAAAACACACCTACTATG
Source organism: Lissotriton vulgaris (assembly GCF_964263255.1). Lineage (NCBI taxonomy): Eukaryota > Metazoa > Chordata > Amphibia > Caudata > Salamandridae > Lissotriton > Lissotriton vulgaris. The sequence continues at coordinate 1,127,108,221 of NC_141693.1, forward strand.
ACGCTCCTTATAGATCCCTTTCTAAGTAGGCACTTACCATACACTACCCAACCTAACTAAACAACCATGTTCCCCAAATATATTACCACAATCCATGAACTTCAATGTTATGTTTTATAACATTGCACATAAACGCAAAGGCAGGGTAGACATCCACATGCACACACTGGGCACCAAGGTATACAAATACTAAATATATTACATATATTCTAAGTGAACCCTAACACCTGAAGGTCTGTCACCTAACTGTCACCAAAGTCACAACATTTAATAAGGTCATAGACACCCTCATTCAGCATGCCAACTACAATATCTCTTCACACCATTACTCAGAGTGCCATTTACACACATGAAAGAGAATGAACTACATCTTACACAATGCAACACATAAGAAGTCACAAGCCTTGGAAATTGAATCAATTGTGAACATGAGCAATATATTCAAATACATAGTCACATACGGCACACATTTGAATATGTTAAGAAATACCCAATCCCACAAAAATAAACGTTGAAAGTTAACATTTTTTATATATGAAAACAAACAAAACCAACAAAACCTTACACTACTGGGAAATCTAGTTTAAAAAAAAATATCTACGTGCAAAAAATATAAAGTTCAAAAAGAAGGTAAATTTAAAGTAAATTTAAAAAATGTTGCGGTGGGGCGAATTGTCCTATCAGAATTAAATATTTTCGGAATTGACTATTTAGTCTCTCATTACGTGGTACTGGAGCAGATTTATCAAACATAAAATTTGCAGGTGAATGTACCATTACCCGGCAGTTAATCTGACCCAGTTTAATGCAATTATAAGTTAAACCGAACATAATGGGAAATGACCGTTTTTGTGGACAGTAATACCACACAGAATTCACAATTGTGGGGTTTTTTAACTCAGGTACATTAACACTTTCTCTGAGAAGCTGGTAAATGTATGTGGGGACCACTTGGGGTGGAGAGTGAAGAAAAGAGGTAAAGGGAAAAGGTGGTAGGAATTTCTGGCTGGATGAGTATTGTATACTTACCCCTGTCTGAAAAAAAGAGGCGTATGAGGTTTGGCTGCTGATGCACCTAAAGCCTCATGTTGCTTTCCTATGCGGTATACTTGCATGGTAAAATCGGGTCTCTTTCTTCCACATCCGGAAAAACTGGCTGTGGAAAAAACAACCCAGTTGGAGTTAGGGGGAGCGGAATCCCATGATGTAATTCAGCTCTGCATGATTCGTAAGGAGGGTTCTATTCTTAGTTCTTGCTTCTCATCGTGTATCAGTGTTCCTCTTTGAGGGGCTCTCCATCCTTGTGGAGTGGATGTTTTCGGGGCACCTACTTTTTAGGATGTGTTGGAAGTTTTACATTTTTAGGTGAAAGGACAGGACCAACAGTGGGTGTGTATTCTGAGGAGGCTGGTCTTGGGTCTGATGTCCCACAGCCATGGTGCCTCGGAGCCACTACAAACGTCAGGGCCTCTCCATGAGGCAGACAGTAAAGTGAATTTCCAGAGAATGACAGTCATTGTGTTAATTTGCTCATTGACACCCTAGAGGGCATCCAACAATGCCATCTGCCTGACAGAGATGTTTTTCAACAACTGCAGCGCCTCCTCAGATAACAGTGATGGCAGGATGGGAATAGGAAGAGTTGAGACCCATACAAAGGATTACCCTATCCTAACTCTTCAAACTGGGTGTTGGTTCATTGTCAGGCAGGAATGAGGGTGATGCTTGTGGTAGTGGTGGCAAAAGAAGCAGATGTGATGACCAGTCAATCAATCAATCAATCAATCAGGGAATTTGTAAAGCGCACTACTTACCCGCTAGGGTCTCAAGGCGGGGGGAGGGGGGCAGCTGCAGCTAGAGGTCGAAGAGCCAGGTCTTGAGCAGTCTTCTGAAGGCCAGGAGGTCTGTGGTCTGTCGTAGGTGGAGGGGGAGGGCATTCCAGGACTTGGCGGCACGGTGGGAGAAGGATCTGCCCCCGGAAGTGGTTCTGTGAATGCGCTGGATGGCGGCCAGGGACAGGTCGGCGGAACGGAGTTTCCTGTTGGGTACGTGGAAGGGGAGTCTTTTGTTGAGCTAGGCAGGGCTGGTCTTGTGGAGTGCTTTGTGTGCGTGAATCATGAGTTTGAATGTGATTCTTTTGTCGACGGGGAGCCAGTGCAGGTCTCTGAGGTGCGGGGTGATGTGGTCCCTGCGCGGTATGTCAAGGATCAGGCGTGCTGAGGCGTTCTGTATTCTTTGGAGTCTGTTGATGAGCTTGGACGGGGCTCCGGCGTAAAGGGCGTTTCCGTAGTCAAGTCGGCTGCTGACGAGAGCATGGGTGACGGTTTTCCGTGTGTCCGCCGGGATCCATCTGTAGATTTTGCGGAGCATACGGAGGTTGTGGAAGCAGGAGGAGGAAACTGTGTTGACTTGGTTGGTCATGCTGAGCTTGGAATCGAGGATAACTCCTAGGTTGCGTGCGTGGTTCGTTGGTGCCGGGAGGGTTCCCAGTGATGCTGGCCACCAGGAGTCGTTCCACGCTGAGGGGTTGGGCCCAAGGATGAGGATCTCTGTCTTTTCTAAATTCAGCTTGAGCCTGCTTGCCTCCATCCAATCAGCGACGGCCTTCGTGCCCTGGTGTAGGTTGGCTTTGGCAGTGAGGGGGTCCTTGGCGAGGGAGAGGATCCGCTGGGTGTCGTCAGCATAGGAGATTATGTTGAGGTTGTGAAGTCTGGCGATGCGAGTAAGGGGGGCCATGTAGACGTTGAACAGCGTTGGGCTGAGGGAGGATCCCTTGGGGACGCCGCAGATGGTTTTAGTGATTCCAGAATGGAACGGGGAGGAGGAAACTCTGGGTCCTGTTGGTGAGGAAGGAGGTGGTCCAGTCCAGGGCCTTGCCTCGGATTCCTGCATCGTAGATGCGTGTGCGTAGTGTGTGGTGGCAGACAGTGTCGAAGGCGGCAGAGAGATCCAGGAGGATGAGGGCCACTGTCTCGCCGTTGTCGAGTAGGATTCTGATGTCGTCTGTGGCGGCGATGAGGGCGGTCTCCGTACTGTGATTGCTGCGGAAGCCTGACTGGGAGGGGTCCAGGATGCTGTTGTCTTCAGGAGGGCGTTGATCTCGGCGTGCTTCCAGCTCTCCGGGAAGGTCGCTGTTTCGAAGGAGAGGTTGATGATGTTACGCAGGTGGGGTGCGATGAGGCTGTCGGCTTTGTTGGCGATGTGGTGGGGGAGAGGGTCAGACGGGGAGCCTGAGTGGATGTTGCTCATGGTCTTAGTTATGTCTTCGGTGCTCACGTTGGTCCAAGTGGTCAGAGCGTCGTGGTTGGTGGGGCTTGGGGGGTTCATCGTGGCCGGGTTCGTAGGGTGCGTCCGGGGGTTGAAGCTGTTGTGGATGTCGGTGATCTTGTGGTGGAAGAAGGCCGCGAGGGTGTCGCACAGGGCTTGTGATTGCAGGATGTCGTTGGTGCAGGAGCTAGGAGTGGAGAGTTCTTTCACAATATTGAATAGCTGTGGGCATCGTTGTCAAGGCGGTCTTTGAATGAGGCTCTTTTGGTGGTCCTGATGAGGTGGTGGTGGTTGCGGATGGCATCTTTGTGGGCTGTGCGATTGGCGGGAGTTCTATCGTTGAGCCAGATGACCTCGAGTTTCCGGCAGGTTGGCTTGGAGGCTAGAAGCTCCGGGGTGAACCAGCTGGCTCTCTGGCTGGTGTCTCTGTCGTTGGGTTGTTTCATAGGTGCTATAGTGTTGGCACAGTCCTCCATCCAGAGCCTGAGGGTGCGGGCCCCCTCCTCGGTGTCGGTGGAGCTGGTTGGTGGGTTGAGTGAGAGGTGAGTTTCCAGTTACTCCTTGGTGACTTTGCCCCAGCGACGGCGGGGGATCTGTGGAGTGCGGTGGTGGGTGACCGGTTTCTGGAGGGAGAAGTGGACGCAGTGGTGGTCGGTCCAGGTGAGCTCGGAAGCATGGCTGAAGGGTGATGAGGGGGCATGCGGTGAAGATGGCATTGAGCTTGTGGCCGGCGATGTGGGTTGTGATGATCTGTTTCAGTCCGAGGGTGGCGAGGTTGTCGACCAGGGTGGAGGAACTGCTGTTGTTGTTGTTTTCTAGATGGTAGTTCAGGTCGCCGAGCAGGATGTAATTGGTGGAGGTCAGCGCATGCGCGCTGATGAAGTCGGCGATGGAGTTGCAGAATTGGGGACGTGGGCTGGGTGGTCTGTAGACGAGGGTGCCTCTGAGGGGGTCTTGGGGTCCGTGTTGATCTTGAAGTGCATGTGTTCGGCGGTGGTGAGGGTGTCGTCTGTGTTTGTGGAGACCTTGATGGTGTTCTTGTGGATGATGGCGAGGCCTCCTCCCACTCCGTTGGTGCGGTCTCTGCGCAAGATTTTGTATCCGTCGGGGATGGCCACTGGGATGTCTGGGGCGGAGGCTTTGTTCATCCAGGTCTCGGTCAAGAAGGCGACTTCTGGTGAAGTGGTGGTGAGCAAGTCCCAGAGCTCGACGGCGTGCTTGCGTGCGTAGCGGGTGTTGAGCAGGATGCATCACAGTTGGTTGGGTTCCATTGCTGGGGGTGTCTCGGCGTCGTTGTTGCAGGAGAAGTCGCAGTTCTGGCAGGTGAAGGGGCCGTGGGTGCGCTTGGGGGGTGGCCTTGTAGCAGTTGGTGGTGCGTCCGTGGTTGAGTGCGATGAGGTGCTGGCGTTGTAGGGGTAGCAGGTGTCATGGGTAGCGTGAGGGCCAGGGGTTCTGGCGCTGGGCGCGGTCCAGGCGCGGACGGGCTCCTGCGGCGCGGCCGCGCAGCGGCTGCCATTTAAGGGGAGATGGGGAGGGAGGATCAGCTGGGAGGCGGGAGGCAGGATGCCAGGCAGCGAATGGGCACGGGGCGGGCCGCAGGGGAGGCAGCGGTGGGAAAAATCAGCAAAAACCTAGACAGGGAGAGAGGCAAGCCAGTCTCACAGCAGGGTACAGGGAGAAAAAACGGGCAGGGCACAGGCACACAGGGTACAGAAATAACGGGCAGGGGCACAGGCACACAGGCTGCAGGAAGCGGCAGCAACGGCGATCGGTGCAGGGCAGCAGGAGCATGAGGAGGCAGCAGAAGGGTGGCCCGGCACTGGTGGCGCTGCGGCAGAGGGGGAGCGACCTACCTGGGAGGTCAAGGGTCGCTCTCTCTACCGCGCAGCGGCCGCCATTTAAGGGGAGGTGGGGAGGGAGGATCAGCTGGGAATCGGGCGGCGGGATGCCAGGCATGGAATGGGCACGGGGGGGGCAGGGCCGCAGGGGAGGCAACGGCGGGAAAAATCATCGAAAACCTAGACAGGGAGAGAGGCAAGGCTGTCTCACAGCAGGGTCCAGGGAGAAAAAACGGACAGGGGCACAGGCACACAGGCTGCAGGAAGCGGCATCAACTGTGATCGGATGCAGGGCACTAGGAGCACGAGGAGGCAGCACTGGTGGCGCTGCAGCGGAGGGGGAGCGACATACCTGGGAGGAAATACCAGTAGTATTTTAGGCACCACACAATAGGCTTGCCAGAGACAGAGGCCTATATGTCAGTGTAGTTACCACTCTCTGTGCCCCTGGGCCTCCTTGGTGTTATTGTATCTATCTTATGACTCCAAGTGGCCCGCAAAGTCTGGCCAGCGTCTACCTTCCTTGCTCATGGGGAAGCAGGAAGCAGGAGGGATATATATGCACATATACTTTAAACAGAACAGAAGCTTGAAGAAAGAGCAGGTAATGTGACACAACTAAATACCTCAAATAACAGTTTACAAGTCAAACAACCAATGCCAATGGTTGCGGTTTTTGCCCTGATAAAAAAAACACTGTGTTGTTTGTCCATCGGGCCACAAAATCGAATGAATAACAATACAAAACAGCATACATTGAGCCTTTCTATCAGCTTCCAATGACCAACAAGCCACATAAAATATGGCTTTATGCAGTGTAAATTGTTCTACTCTAGACTACTAAATTAAAGTCTAATATTTTGGACAACAACTAGGCCCAGTCTACTTCCACAAAGTTCATAACATAGCATTGGAAAATTAAAAAAGCTGATGTATATCTTATTTGCTACCCTTCCAGATATTACACCAAATCTTAAAAACACAAACACTCACGTGCACACACACACACACATATCCCTCCCCCCAATCTGGCATATACACTGCTTTCTCACATTTAAAGAACTGGGGAATGACTAAGTGCAATTCTCCAATGACAAACAGTATGCCTTATTTGGGTCAAGACCAATTGTGAATGATTCAACATTGTACTCAAAGCATCTTTCTTAACATGTACTCAATACCCAGAACACATGTGTGCACACACATTGAACAAAACTGCGGCCGTAATCATGCCACAATTGGTAAGACTCATGCAGCACACAGGTCACATGACGTGGGTTTGTGCACCTAAAACACACTCAATGCTTAATAAATGTCACCAACTTACTACCTATTGTTACAGTTAACAAATGTTGGGATGGGAATACTCCCTGCATGGTGCACTGTCCTATCTCATTTCTGTGTTCACAAATGAAAGTATCTGGTATCACAGTTTATGTACTTTTTGGACCTGGATTCACACCAAACTCATGTGTGTGTGAATGCCTAGATAATCTTTGTGATCAGAGTCTGGTCCTGCTCTTGGCCAGGAGTTGGATGGCCTCAACAAGTGGACCTTCAAGTAGTGGTTGAGGAATACTCATGCTACCACGGATTCATTTGTATTGTATGGTAGTGCCAGCATACCATGTATTGCAGAAAACTGAGTGTAGCCACGATTTTTTCCCTGTGCCATGAGCATGACAGCCTAATGGCCCACTTGCTTACATTTGTGCTGATAATGTTGAATCCACAATCCTAGTATGAAACCAAGAGCTCATGGATGTATGTGTGTTGTACGAGGAAGGAATTACGCACTGTGGGCCTCATTTAGGAAAAGTGTTGCATTGCTGCGTGAAAACAGCGATGCAGCACTTTTGAGTGCGCCCTTCTTGCGACACCATGGGTGCGCCATATTTACTGTACGGCGCTCCATGTCACAAGGATTTACGGATACATCAGTATTCCTGACGTATCTAGAGGCACAAAAGTGGCGCACTTCTTTGTGCCTATTTTGTGGGGGAACACCCACCCTGCATACATAATACCTGACGCAGGTATAATGTAGCACAGGGGTTTACAAAGTGGCGCTTCTGTTTAAATGCGTCACTTTGTAAATATGTTGTGGTGTGGCATATATTTTACACTGCTGGTGCATCATAGAAAGTGATGCACTGGCGGTGCAAGGGGCTCATAAATACACCCCTGTATGTTGTTATAAGATTATTTTTTAGTGTTTTTGATTTTGCATGCCTTCGCTTCAAACCTCATACAAGATGGATGTGAGGTTGCTTTCACACACACAGGTAGTTTGTTGCTTACATTCATGAAGTTGGAGGAAATTAACCTAGACACTGAAAGGGGAGAAGAGGAGACATGCTCCCCCTTAGAAATGAAGGGCCTTATTTTGAGTTTGACAGACATGATATTCCATATCATCGACCTGGTTTATGTCCTGTCTACTGCACTGCAAATGTGTTATAGGCTAAGGCACTTCTTATATGGCAGACATGGTATTTACATAATTTTGATGAAGTGTTCTGTGTAGCAAACTCTAAATAATGCCATGCATTTAATCATTCTCAATGGCACAGAACAAACTGCACCAATGATAACATGTTTGCAGATATTTGTTAGCAAGCATAAGCTAACACATATTAGTACACAAATCACATTCACTATATATTGACACGTAATGCAATATGAAGATGTTAAGTTAAGCATGGTTATTATTCACATAGAAAGCACTTTCAAGAAACATAGAGAAAATCAGTTCATACTAAGGATACCAAATTCAAGCCCTTGTTGCTGTTCCTGCACCTTAGGCTCCCCAGCCAAGTCGGGGTAGGCCTCCCCAGAAATGGGGCACATCAAAGGAATCTACTTTTTCTACTGGGAGAACCTTGTCAGCACATTCAGTGCTGTTAAGCAGGCCCACCGTAGCAGGTACCCTCAGCATTTTTGACAGTGGATACTGCAGTGCCTAGAGATCCACTGACTGTGAATACTCCTGGTAAAGACCCAACAGTTTTTGTTTCTTCTTATGGGATCCAATTACCAACAATATAACAGCAGTCACCATACATAAAATATAAACATTAATGACATATTATGTCCCTGCTACTTCACAAACATAGGCCTGAATAGGGAATATGGACCGATAATGGTTTACTTTTTTGGTTCTGCATCACACACATTTTTGTGATGACACTAGTTTTAGAGCAAATATGTTATGTTTACTCTACACTATAAGACCATTCCTCTGGTGTATAGTGAATGTGTACTATACACAGTGGGCCTATTCTCAAACTGCCTTTTGTAGTACATTTAGTGGTTCTACAAATGCTAATCACAGACCTACATGAGTAGGTCTTTGTCTATGCCTCTCCTATGTTTTAGGGGGGAGGTCTCTATCTCCACTGCGGACAGCTCTGCACACTTACTTATATTATTTTGTAGTACATTTGGGAGGGACAGGGGGAGGGACAAGAAAATGAGAAATACTTATAATGAAATGTAGGAAAGTTGGGGTGGTGGTGAGACCTCAAAAAGTAATAATGCAGTGTTGCATGCCAAGTACAGTTAGTGTTCTTTAAGTCAAACCTTAGCTCAGTTCAGGGTAGCTGTGGTACGGAGCAGTCACGCTTAACTTAGAGGAAAACCATTTATCAGACCCAAAACAGTTAATAAGTAAGAACCATGACACAATAAAAATCCCAGTACAATTTACAAAAATAGAGTATATTTTTTACCTCTAAATAAATACCAAAGTGACAAAAATCTGAAGAAGGGAAACAGAGTTCTTATTTTTGCAAAGTTTTCAAAATCTCTGCTTTTCACTTTAAAAAGTTTTATTAGCTTCAAAATGTTTGGTAAATCACTGCTTTTCACTCTTAGTTGAAGTCTATGAGCCTCGAACTCAAGGGTCTGGGCAATGCCAAAATTTCAGTCTGACCATGATGGAAGGTGGGGTCGGAGGCGGGCTCTGGGTTGGTCCCGGTCAAGATTTAACCTGCGCACTTTGAAACTCTTCTAGTTCTTTTTGTCATCGATGGCGAGGTAGGCGGGATCCACTGCAGCTTGAGGACAGCATTGGGCTTGACATTGACAGACATGCAAAGTCCAGCGGTTCGGTGAAGTTTTGGTTCTCAATGGCTTTGGAGGCTACCAATGAACTGACAAGTAGCAATAGTCTATGGACCTCATTTATGAAAAGTGACGCATCGCTGTGTGAAAACAGCGATGCGCCACTTTTCACTGCGCCCTCCTTGCAACCCCAATGATGCGTCATATTTACAGTATGACGCATCATGGCGCAAGGAGTTACAAATACGTCAGTATTTCTGACGTATCTGTATGGCGCAAAAGTGACGCATTGCTGGAGTGTGTCACAAAAGTGATGCAACTCCAGCAATGTGTCCTTTCACGCCTGCGTTAGTCTTACGCCTGCTGTGAGGCAGGCGTAAGAAATTGACGCATTTGTGTCCTAGAAGTGGCGCAATGAAATCTTATAGATTTCACTGTGTCACTTCTATGACCCTTTCTTGCATCAGAACGCCCCCCCTGCATACATTATACCTGACGTAGCTATAATGTAGCGCAGGGGTTTACAAAGTAACGCATCTACCTAGATGCGTCACTTTGTAAATATGGTGCAACAAGGCACATTTTTTACGCTGCTGGTGCGTCCCAAAAAGGGACGCACCGGCGGCGTAAAAGTGACGCATGGCCTCATAAATGAGACCCCTTGAACCTCAAAACTGTGCTCAAAAATCGTAATCCTTTGGCTTGCAAGTTGCAGTTCTGGGGGAGAAAGAGTAAACTCTAGCACAAGACAAGGGTCTAGGACCAAGGAGATACCTCTATGGGTCTAGTGAACGATAGAACAGGCTACACCAGTGAAGTCCAGGGCAAGTTCAGTGGCGACTGATCAACTAGGCACTTTGCAGGTGCAGATTTCTTTAGCTTTGTGTCCCTGAAGCGTAACAGGAGGCTAGCCAACTAGCTCTTGGAGTCCACACACAGATCTTTGGCATAAGTGGGAGCAGGTCTGGCCCTTGGGGTCTCTCTCCACAAGTATAACAACAGGAACAGGCCTTTTCTTTCTGAAGTCCTGTCTTGGCTCATCAGGTGCAGCAGGTGCAGTCTTCCTTGGGGCAGCCTTTTTTTTAGGTGCACAGGTTTAGCCGGTGGAATCCTTTTTCTTTGCTTTCTGAGTCCAGTGGTGTTTTATGCCAATTTTGAGCTTGTGGGTGGGAAAGACTCCCTAGCCAATGCAGTTACAATTCCCACTGGGCAACCCTACCCCTTCTGACATAATTTCCTGTGTATTTGGCTCTAAACAATCCCACAGTGCATATCTCTGCCTTAATTCAAGATGTTGGGACCCTTGTTCTCTAAGTCAGAGCTATGGTTACACGTCTGAAGTGTGTCCTGTAGAATGAGCCAACTTGAGATCTTGGAAAACCAGTTCTGCAATAGGTGACAACTGCAATAGTTAATCAGAAACAGCTACTAGAGCTTTGGGGCAAAAAGTGGTTACTTTCTAAAGTCACCATTGAATTAAATGTTAATTTAAATCCAACTTCAGCAATAATCCGGTTTTAATGTAAATTAATTTGATATTGTGTGGAACTATGTTTTGTAGTCTCAAATGAAAGGTACTATTTAGCACGGGCATCAAACTGAGTAGTGCTCCTCCCACTGAATACTTGGTTAGTTATTTTCTCAGAACATAATAAACAACATTGTTGACTGAGAAAACTGTGAACTTTCAAAGTTGTCTGGAAAAAATCCAAATAGATACAAACTTTTGTAATTTTCTGTTCTGTAAATGTTTACATATATATTGCTATGGTATACTAACACACATTGGCCCTTGCTTGAAGTTAGTAACCTGAGAGAACTCACAAATTCATTCTTTCACTCTCAAGATGAAATGGAGTGGCCCTGACATGAATTTTGGATTAAGTGATATAGCTAAGATATCTTGAGGGGACTATTACTACAGAGTGAATGATCATGCCTGAATATCCTCCATTTCAATATCCCCTTTGATCTTGTTGAAGGACATACAGCCAAAATGTTATGGTGGATGTAGATATATTTTTGGGACTTACTTTAGCCTTCAAAATTCAGCTGATGGCTTAGATATCTGGATGAGTTCAGCACTGGAATGACGGGTGACAATAACTCAACAAGAGGTTTTATCTTATACTTCCTATGGACTTATTCCTAATACTGTATTTTTATTCTATCCACCATTTGAGGTGCCTTGTTTGTAGGGTATGGTTACGGCGCATTCAATAGTTTGCTACTTTAAGAAACTGATGGGTGCAGAGTGGCTGTTGTCTATTGTACAACATCCCTTTGATGAGGTCAACAATGTGTGTAGCTGTGCACTTTGTGATGTGAAGTGCATGTGACACACTATTCATTAGGTATCTTCCACTTGTGTTTGTGGAGCCACATTTTTAGACAGTTTAGAACATGTAACTTATAAGTACTACATATGTGTACTTCATTGTAGTTGGTTGCATTTTTGTCATAGCTGTAGTCTTATGACCAAAGTAATCTTCTCCAACATGTTGCTTGAGTGGTTTTAGTGATAAACTTTCACATACATCACTGCTTGTTGTGTGAGCCATTGTCATACCTTGTTCTGAGGTTCAGGGAGCAGGCAAGGGCTACTGGGCTACAGCTGTGGGTGAGGGAACATTTGCCTTTGCTGTCCCATTGCCCTTTGTGCTACATGTATGCCTAACTGGACCAACGACGGTTGGCAAACAGTCAGAGACATCTCTGGGAGGTTAGGGTGGGGGTATGGGATATTCAGAACTCATCCCTCACAAAGCAGTGCAATAAAGTGTTTGTGTAGTCCAATGGTTCTCCTACTGTAAAGCCAAGTACTTTATGGCACTATAAGAAAAAATACTACAAAAACCTACTGATAGTCAGGTATGAAGCTAAGACAGTTTGGGTTGCATGAGCCCTTTCTCTTGTTCAACCACCTTTGTAATGCAGGGTTTAGTAGAGATGATAATACAGCTCAGGGGTAGCACTTCACCTCAGTTAAAAAATAGTTTCCGTTGCTGTATTAGTGGTTCTGACTCTCGTCTGTGCTCTGGGCAGCCATACAACCCGGTGGTGGGCTGTATGATTACCAATCTGTGCGCATCAGAGTTATACCAGGCTACAGCTTAGACACATAGCTGCCCCACTTTGTTCGGCAAGTTCAGGCCTCTCAACAGTTCTGCAGGCACTTCAGTTTAGATGTGACAGAGAATATGAGGATCCTCTTTTAAAGCTGCGGAGTACTCGCAATTTCCCATCCCACAACTAGCCACTGTTATGAGTTAAGAATATGTGTGCCATGGAAGAGTGTTACTGGCTATTGATTATGTTACACTGTAGTGCCCCCTCATGATTACTATTTGCTATATGATAGTAATTGGAGTTCATCCACCTTACGGTGGGATGAGTAACTTGATATTTGTTCACGTAACATAGGGAATGTTGTGATTTGTGGTGATAACACACCTGTTTGAATGGATTTCTAATGTGAGTTTTGTTATGGAAAATTGGGTCCCAAAGTGAAGAAATGCTATACTATGATTACATATGGAGTGAGTTGTGACATATATATACTAGCATACATTTGAGAATAGGTTGCTATTAGGACCAACAGTTGTGCTAGGATAGAGGTCCCAGAGTGAGGAGGGGTGTATTTGTGCGTGACACAGAGATTATGGTTGTACTTACCAGTGTTTCCTCCACCTGGAATGCCTATGTTGCCACAGAGTGGAATTTGACCACCACCTTCTCCTTCTCTGGAATGAGGGCTTTGGAAGAGCCACCACCAGTTCCCGTGGCATGCTAGCGTGCCTTTGAAATGAGTGAAAAGACTTCCCCTCCAGGTTGTTCCACTGCTTGTGGATAACCCTCCGAGAGTTTCAGGCACTGCATGCAACATTTACGTTATCCAAAATTATGACCCTCATTTTTGTTTTCTGGCTAATGGTTCTTGTCTGGACTTATGTTCCAAACAACTGGGACTCAATCCTAATGATCTCATCCACCATATAACTAGATATTTTTCTGAGAATCTGACAACTTTAAATATGGCAAACAAATGTTCACCATACCAACTTTGATGGAGACCTCTCTGTCGACAGAGAACAGAGACACTGATGAGAGGTGGGGTGGTGAACAAACGGACCACTGATGGTCCTTCCACCAGCATTCCGGATGGGGGTTGCTGAGCCTGATGAACGGATCTGTTCTGCCATGGTGGAGATATGGCAGTCCGTTTAGCAAACTCTAAGTCAGGCTCAAACTTACCATTCATAAATAAAAGTCTTATATATTTTTTGTGACAGTGTCATAACCGTACATATTTGTATCACGGTATGACAAAAATTTAAATACAAAAACTACATTAAAAAATGTGGAGGTAAAACATTTTATATTAAATAAAGTTATCACTATGGTAGGTATTTGGAAAATACAAAAATGTAGAGGGAAAGAACTCACAAATTGTACCACAAACTTTGTTTTTCTCCATGCGTCATGCTCTTGCTGCCATATTATAAGGGAAGTTACACCGCACACCAGCCACTCTGCTACTACTGTCTTGAACCTTTTTCTTACACCACACCTTGCACCTTCACTTCCATCTTCAATTACAATAACCCTAATCCAGTTCTGAAATTTAAATTACTTTAACAGAATCCCTTTTTCCAACTATAACCGTTACTACAATCCTATCAGTAACGATTACTCCAACTCTAACCATAACAGCTTCCCCTACTCCTTCACTATACATAACCCAATGCATAAATGTAACCAACCCTAATCCAATACCTTACTTCATCTCTAACTCATACACCTACACTTACTCCAACTCTAAGTGGCACATCTTATCTTAAGTCACCTCAAACACTGCTCTTACTCTAACTCTGACTGTAAACCCTAAACATAACCCATACATACCGCACTACACTTCATAACTAATTCTTACATGTGAAATTTTTCATATATGTTTTCAACTTTTTTTGCATATTATACTTTTATGTCTCTCATTTTGTTACCCTATCTTGAGAATTATGATTTTTGCCGCAAACTATTCAGAAATGGACCAATTTTAAGCTCTCCTAACAGATAAATTAAAACATGTCAGTAATGAATACTTCAGTGCCAGCCCAGTGTTTTTCTCTACAGTTCTACTATCAAAGCAGTCATACAGCAACAGAGGCTACACAGATGCTAATGAGAAACAGGAAAACACATTTCTTACCTTGAGCTTGCAGAGCCTATGTGGCGGGCTACTGTTCCCCACTTGCAACAATTGGATTGTTCACCACTGGACTCCTAAGGCCACAATAATATAGTGCATCAAACTGTACAACCAAGAATCCTTTTCCAGCACTTGAGTCTCTCAGTGAGACAGAGCAGCCCAAGGTTTAATCAGGGAGGTGAGATGGGTTAGACACCTAGGGGCATATTTATGAGCCCCTTACTCCGCCATAGAATCAGTTTTGTGACACTTCAGTGGAGCAAATCACAAAATCATTTTTATGAGGCCATGCAAAGGCAACTTGCGTGGCTTTAAATAGCCTCGTCAATATGGAGTATGGGAAGGTAGTGCAAATTGCTGTGTTGCTTTACTCTATTCTAGGGAGGCATTCCATGGGCACTGCAGTGGGTGTTACCACACAACAACCATGAATTCTGATGTTTTCCCAGATGTACAAGACCATGCAAATCTGGGGAAGAGCCAAAATGTTATGCCTCCCAGTGGGAGGCTGAATGTGGAGTACTAACTTTTGTTTGCCTCATTCTTTCCTCTTCCCATGTATGCTGCATTCTGCAGCACACATAGAAAGAGGAAAAAGCCTCCCAGGGTTGTTTTTGTGCAGGGAGGTGCCCCTTCCTGCACCAAACAAACCCCGCCGACAACACAGGCACTCTTTCACCATGGTGCAAGGGTGCCTACATTGGCGAAAGGATGCGGAAATGTCACCAGCACAGGGGGAAACAACAGGAATGCCCAGTATTTGATAAATGTGGTGCATTCCTGCCCTTTCACTTTCACAGGTCATCTTGCTGTGCTGTCCTATGTCAAAACCCCATAAATCTGCCCCTCGGAATACAGTTTACACAGAAATACCAGCTAATAAGTCAATGTTGAGATGGCAGTTTATAGAAGAAAAGTATTTTAATACACACAAGAAAAATATACTACACATAAAAGTAAGACACACAGTGAAAAACAGAGGTTTCTATGACCCACTGGGCCAGCGTTCTGAACCTAAACTGTATTATAACACCGAAGCACTAAGCACTATGAAAAAAGTTAACAATGGAATATACAGACCATGTTGCACAGGGTTAATTTTAAAGCTATAGCAATTGAACCAATACTTGTACTTTAGTGATTTGGTTTCAGCAGTTGCTATGAAGTGAAATGTTCCCAATATGCCACCCACCCAAGGAACAGAAACACCCACGCTTCCAAGGAGAGGACCCCACCCTGGTAGTGTTAGGCGGGTCATGGATGCCTATTGTGTAGGTGCAATTTCTCATGTTCCACTAGTCGAGTGACCTGTGGGATAGCTGTGGGAGGGTAGTTGCTGGCCAATGTGCCAGTACACCCTCATAGCCTACAATGACACAAAAAGGTCTGGGGGCCATACCTTGTGGCCAGAGGAGGGGTCAGAAATATCCCCTGTATATCTCGCTGTTGATTTGCAGCAAGTTTCCATATCTTCATAAGCTGGTGGAAATATACCAGTCCAGCACTGCATATACTTTTGCCTCCAGAGGAAGAATCTTCCCATTACCCACTAATGGCCAAGAAAAACAGAGGACTGACCAATTTGACACTTGGTTACCTTGATGGTCAATTTCCCCCCTTCATCCGACCGGCACCAAGTGCTCAATGTAGTCCTCCCTGAGGTGCTGCACAAGGCAATGTCATCCAGGTAAGCTATACAAAACTCTTATAAGCCTAAGAACACATGGCTGACTAGATACTGGAAAGTGGCAGGATCATTCTTCAGCCCAAACAACACATCCTTAGGTTGGCAGAGGCCCCCTGGTACTGCAAATGATATCTTCTCCTTGGCACCAGAGGACAAGGCAATCTGCCAGAAGCCACTGGTCAGATCAAATGTGCAAAGTTACCTTGCTGTGCCCAATTTATCCCCCAGATCATCAATCAGGGGACAGGATGGGCATCGGTTTTGATCACAGTATTTAGGCCATGATAGTCCATGCAGAAGTCCAGTCACCTGACCCTTCCTTGAGCACCAACACGAGGGAGCTGGCACATAGAGTATCGGAGAGCTTAGTGACACCCACATCCATAATCCTGGCCACTTTAGTCTTGATACTTTCCTGTGCCTGGTCTGATAGCCTATATGTTTTGCTCTTGTTTTGATCTTTACAAGTGACGTGCTCCCCGTGTCTATGCTGGGGGCCAGACACAAGTCAGCCCTAGGATAAGTGAGAAGTGATGGGTAAATCTCCCCAATACCCCATTACACTCTGCATGCTTTTCAAGTGTCAGTTCAGAGGGGGTTTAGCTCTTTCCACTGAATTATCCCACTCATCACTCTGCAATAAGTGAGGACACACTCTTCCCCTCTACTTCCTCAGCCATTGCTAGTACAGAGACCCATAATTCTTGGAGAAACAAAGCTTCAGCTGATTGACACTGAACACCCTATGGGGCTCTAGTGTGGCAGCTGTGTCAACTAAATAGTTGACATCTGAGATCAGATCAACTTCAGGACCCATAGTTCCTGTACCTCATGGAACCCAGTAAGCAAAGACTTCTGGTCATAACCGCCTTAATCTGCTCCTGCCTTGCTTGAAGTTTGTCCTTTGCTTTACACATGAGCTGTTCCATCGGTCTTGAGAGACCCAGGATATAGTTCACTATGTCGCAGTTAGGGAACTCCGGAATGTCCTGTCAGCCCACCTTGTCCGAAGTCAGGGGCCCTTGTACAGGAAGTGTAAAAGCATTGAACATCACTCCTTTCTGTGGTATATCCTTATTAGCAAACAAAACATGGAACGAAGAGATTCAATTTCCTCTTGAAGGGATCAGGCAAAGTTCACCATCATGCTCTTTAGTATGTTATTGAAGAATTCCTCCAACTCCTTTGTCTAAGATGGTACGCTGTAGAGAAGCAGCAAGTCAATCCTACCTCGTTCGTCATTGCTTACATTTCATCTGAGAGGAGATTGTAGGAAAGTGCCATTTTTTATATGGGCACTTTATTCTTTGCCTGGTATTTGATGTGATTTTGACTGAAAGTGCACTGGGTTCCTGCTAACCAGATCCCCAGTGCCAGATTGCTTGTTCAAAAACTGCAATTGTACCCCGATTGGCAATACCTTTAGCACTCCCTGCAAGTCCCTAGTAAGAGGTACCCCAGGTACTTGGGTGGAGGAAGCTAAAAAAGGACCTTAAGGGCTGCAGCAAGAATTGTACCACCCTGAAGGACCCCTCACCAAACACAGACTGCCCCTGCAGGCTGCATGTCTTGCTGCAGACAAAAGTGAAAACACTGCATTGCACACATCCCTGTGTGCCATGCCCACAGAAGCTAGGTAAGTCACCACTACAGCAAGCCGTATAGCCCTAAGGCAGGGTGCACAATACTACATGTGCGGGCTGTTGGAACCTAAAGTTGTCAGGTCACCAAGGGTAGCCTGGCCTAGGGTAATACAATCTCTAATAGAGGCACATGTGTGAAGGTTGCATACCACCCAGCAATAACTTCAAGCAATTCCACTCAAAAATGACGCTACACCAATCTTTGTGTAAAAATATGAGCTGGTTTATAAAAATATTCTTTGTTTACTTCTCACTCTCCTCTCAGTTGCTTTGCAATTGAATACAATATACAATTTTTTTACAAGCTCTTTCCACATATATCCATTAACATAAGGAGAATCCGGTTCAGTAGTGCTTAGTCTTTTTACAGTGAAAGTCTCTGGGAAACACTTTCTTCTTAGACAGCTAAAGCACCCCCCTTTTCTAATAGAATGAACACCCAGGCTAGGGTGTTTCCGGTTCCCCCAGAGGATTAGTACACTTTAACACAATTCAGATTATCACTTCAGGAGTAACTAGAACTTTGGACCCAAGGAAGTTACCTCCCTGCCCACTAAATGACCCTCCCTTGTAATAGAGGAAGCAATACCAGAATTACAGTTTTCATTAATAATCACATCATCAGCTCTATTATCCTCTCTTCTCAAATAGCACAGGATAAGTTCACAGCATCTTTCCCCCTTCCTCCCCTGTAAGAAAAACCCAAATTGTACATCTCTCTCACTTCGATACCCACAGTGTCTCAGGCTTCCGTCCCAGCCTTGAGGTGATTTCCTGCTTCACTCACTCCACTGAGCCTTTTCACCCCACCAGCCTCTTAAAGGACCTTTCCCACTAACCAGGCCAGTCAGAAAGTAAATCAGCTTAAGAAGGGAGAATGAGAGTGGGCCTCGGCAGTTACTCCTGAAATTGGGGTCGGGACGAACTCCTCCCCAGATGCTCTATACTCCTCCCCCCAGGTTCTCCGCCTTACTTGGGCCCGAACGGAGGATAACGCTGCGTCCAGACTTGAACACTCCCCCCTCCTGTAGGCTCTTGCACAATTTCCGGCCCTTCACCCACTCGCCAGCAAATGGAGGGGACAGAACTGAGGAGGCCGGCATGGCAGTCTGACGCGAACCTCGCCGGACACCTTCTGGAGTTCTGTAGCGCCTGCGCGGGTGATCAGTGTTCCCGCTCGGCGCCGCCTCCCTCACGCAGAGGTCCGATGACTGCTACTGGGCCTGCGCAGGGAATTAGTAGTCCACCGGCTCCCTCACCTCCTTCAGCCGCGCCACTGGGCCTGCGCAAGGATAAGCGCTACCCCGGCTCGAGCGCTGCAGCTCAGCAACACCTTCGCCACCACTTGCCACCGATACCAGGGCTCCCTAGCAGCGCAGGGCAGCGGATCTCGCTCTGGACTTCTCTCCTGCTTTAGCGGTGAGGTGGTCACACGGAAGGGAGTGGGGCGTTCTTCCAGCCAACAGCTTGAGGAAGTGGGGGGGGGGCAGAAGGTTCCAGGGGCCTTCAGCCACGGTCACCCTGAATCCTTCGGGGAATAACGTCCAATGAGAGGGATTGGTCAGGGGCAAGAAGGGGAACGTCTCCTCGAAGGGGTTGTCTATCCCTTAGACAAACTAACTTCTTCCAGTGCGTCCTCCTCCTCACACCACTGCCTCTCTCCTCCAGCTCACCAATTGCACAAAATGGCTTCCTGACCTCTGCCCTTATATAGCCTGTCCACACAGGGTCCAGTAGGGTCCAGAAGGTTCTGGAAGGCCTAATGTTAACCTATGGGGCATTCTAGGATATGGCAGTTGGGACAGTTGGTAGCCACCATTTTGTGACTCTAAGTGAATTCCTGTCAGGAAAGGCGCCTAGGCCTGAGGTGAAAAACTATGAGGGCGAAAGGACACCTATCCCCCCCAGACCAACACCATAAAAATCTAGTGGACACAAAAATATGAGAAGGGTATGAGGGGCAAAAAGGGGACAAAATAAATAATAAATTGGAGGGACTACGCAAAAGGCCAGACAGGTTCTAACAAGGGCCTATCTGAAAAAGCAGATATACCCCTGTGCTGGTCAGCTTTATTGCTGCCAGTACAAGTTATCAGGGAAGCAATTTTGAGTACATGTGCTGGACACTGGTGAAAACAAGTTCCATAGCTAAATGATGGTTTCAGTGAAAAGATGGATGTGTGATATCAAACATCTCATATTAATGACCCACACCGGTGCTGGTGTTGGCTTTATTGATACATACACACAGAGGGAACCTTAGAGGTCCTCCTTGAAAACCTACTAGCTACTGGTGTGTTGACTGACTGGTTTTTACCAGCCTGCCACCAGAGACATATTTCTGAATCCCAAGGTGAGGGCCTTTGCCCTCAGGAGGCCAGAAATCAAGCCTAATTGGGCAGAGTGTGCTCACACCCCCTCCCACAGGATGACCTACATATTACCATTCCTAGGCAGGGAAGCTTCAGAAAGCCCACTGCTTTTAGTATGCAAATCTAGCTTCTCTCACAGGAGAAGAAACCAACTTCCTTTATAAAGGGCCCTTTGTCACCTGGAAAAGCATGAAAATTAGATAGTCAACTAGGCGTGTCCACCCTACTAGGCGTGTCCACCCTCAGGCAAGTGCCACCTCTAAGGTGGGCTACCTGAAGTGGAGGTAACTTTTCAGAGTTATCCATCTTGATGATGGCACATTTAGGGTCCCTCTGACTAGGTTATTTGCACTTCCCATAGAAAGTGGTCATATAGGGGGCATAGTGACCCCAGGGGTAGGTAGCCCATTGACTACTACTCTGAACTCTCCTAATGCCCATAAATTCAGTATTTAGGGGAAACCCTGTCACCAGAAAGGCAGATCCTGCCAACCTGAAAGAAGAAGGTAGACATAAAGAGTCTTAAAGAGCAAGAACAGCAGACCAAGTAACTGACTTAGTGCCAACCCTGCCAGCCCGTCTGTTAACTTCATCAGTTGCCCCAAAAGATGACTTGTACTGCATCTGCTGTGTCTCACCATAACCTGCGAGAACTGCCAGCGCTTCACCCAGGAACCAAGAACTCCCATGAAAAAGCTGAACCGCGCCCCTGAATGCAGCAGGTAGCAAAGACAGAGTTGTGAGGCTCCAAGATCACAAACCCCCAAAGCCGGAAAGCACCACTGCACCCGAGCCGCCTAGCCTGAGCTGAAGTTGGCCAACTGTGTCAGCGTGGTCCTAAGATCCTGATGACCTATAAAGAAGATTTAAAGAACTTAAAAAATCCCGGTATTCAGTCTTTGAAAGGACCTCTTGTATATACCCCTCAGTTGTGACAACTTTGAACTTTGTAATTTTAAATGTTCTTCATGTGTATTGGCACATTTTTAAATTTTTAATGTATGGCACTGCATTACTGTTATCAAACATCTAATTTAATTATTTGTAATAAATTGTTCAATTTTTAAAAAAAACTGTTTTTTGAATTCATTGTTTTTACTCTATCTTTAAAATTGTATATCTTTTGATTGTGTGGTTGTTATCAATTTTGGTTGCTTGAGTTATGAGGAGTATATACAAGAGGTCCTTTCAAAGACTGAATACCGGGACTTTTTAAGTTCTTTAAGTCTATCCTCCTTGTCCCAAATTGGACTACTAAGGAGACCTCCCTTCTTTTGTTATCTATAAAGAAGATTAACACTAAAGAATCGCGAAAGCATAAGCCTGAGGAAGAACAAATTACTTGGCACAAGCTCTGCCAGCCTGTCTGCTGCCTCCAAAGCCTGGGGGAATTGCATGTCTTTAATAAAGACTCAAGAGCCTCTTGGAGTTGCGAATCTGCTATCCTGCATCCTGCAGGCTTCACAAGAAGAACCATGGGGAATCTGGAACTGTCAAAACCTGATGCCACCAAGCACCACTGCACTTGGTCCCAAAACCCATGTCAAAGTCTGCCAACAGTGTCAGCATGGACCCCAAGCCCTCAAGAGAATAAGTCCACTTTGGGTTCAAACCTTGTGAACTCGCCAACGTCACCTGCAGTGTCTGTTTGCAGGCCCTCACAACCGCAAGTGCTCCCGGACGAAGAAACCCGACACCCTAAAGACCTTCTGCACCCAGCCACCCCAACCCAAGGTTAAGAGGACAACCGGTGTCCCCACATCCCCTACCATCGCAATATTTGAGCCCATTGCATGGTTCAACCCAACTGGCCTCCCAGTCAAAACCTGCAACCTCTTTTTACAAGGACCAATCCCCATAGACTCACATTGGGGGACCAATCCCCATAGACTCACATTGGGGCATCCGATGCTGTACTGCACCACTGCACCCGGCCTCCCTAGTGCTGCTGGAGGTGACTTGTCGACACTGCCTTGGGCCTTGCCTGATACTCACCTTAAGTCCCATAGATTGGTCACACAGGACGCTCTACTGTACATGAATGCCGTACTTGTTTTTCCTCCCATAGGATAATATTGCAGCTTCTGGAAAATGCAGTGTTAACTTAATAAAAACACAAAGTATTTCTCTTGCAAAACATACTTACTTGATCGTATTGATTCTGGTGCTTAAACATAGATAAAGATACATGATATTTTGATAAATTGATGTGGATCTCCTTATTGAGTCGTGTGCATTATTTATTGACTATTGTGCGTATATACAGATGTCAAACACTCCTCTCTGATAAGGCTTCTCTGCCACACTATCCCCTAGAAGAGCACCTTGGGATTGCCAGAGCAAGCCCCTGTCCTCTCATAAGGGAACCCCTGGATTCTTTGCACGATATACCTCATTTTGGTGTATCACATGTAGAGCCAGCTTCCTGCAGAGATGAAATTCTTTATTCAGTCAGAAACGGTGGTCTGAAGGAATCCCCTCATGGAATGGTTCCTAAGAGAGCTCTAGCTAGCATCTTGCCAGTAGTGCTGCTCAAGGCCCCCATCTCAGGGTATCTGGTGGCATGATCAACCACAACAAGACTGTATTTGTTTTACTGAGGAGAAGGGGGGGTCAAAAGGACCACATTTTTCTTTCCCTGCCCTTGCAAAATGGTGCCCCCACCATCCCTTTCTTTCTGCATCCTTTCGTGTCATATCTTTATATTGTATGAATGGATAATTCTCTCAAATTAATCAAAATACCAATATTAAAAGAACTGCGGACTGAGTCATCTCTGAAACGTTGCAAACCTGCGATTTTTAGCTTAGGCACAGATCTCGGCAGCCGGCGCACAACCCACCAAGCCGCCAGACCAGCAAAAGCGGCTAGAGGTGAACCAGTTCACAGCGTGCACTACATAAACGTGCTTACGCCCTCACTGTTAACTTCTGTTTTACAGTAATGATGCACATATGACGTATGCAGTCTGTGTTGCTGTTTTCTGTACCGAATCCACCTCAATTCTTTGCGATTGGATTGTCCAGAGTTAACAAATTACAGAAAAACCTTAAACGTAAAGTAACTCACTCCAAGGCCCCGGGATGACTTTATTACAGATGATACATTTTTGCCACACAAACAATTCTGGTTGCCCGTTCAGGCTCTGCTATTTGCCAAAACTGTGAAATCCTTAAAATTGCAATTTAGGAAGAAAACCTTCATTGTCAACACGTTAAAAATAGAAGCAGTCTAATAGAGTTAAGATCATATTTGACTGCTGGGGGAAGTGTCAACATCTTCAATAGATAATTATTAAGATGAGTACCATCAGCATTAGAGGGGAAGGTCTGTGTAACAAGGGCTCAGACGTCTTTCAGGAAGGACATTCCTGCAGGTAACTCGCATCACAAACACCCCTATGCTTCCTCTTACCAAAGACCTAATAATATGAAAGTGAATCACATTCAGGCCACTACACTAGCCCTTTAAATTAAACAAGCACATATAGATACTGCTGCCTAGGCCATCACAAGGAGGTTCTGTTTGTGATACTCAAGTTTGAACACACAGACCACAACAGAAAGATAAAGGTAAGTAATCTGTTGATTCCTTGTGTACATTTTGATTCATTCACCAAGCTCTCTGGTTCCAGGAATGATCATCACATTGCGAAATAAGGACTCTCATTTGACCGGCTGGGACCCTTACTTCGGCATAGTTTGCAAGTGACTCCCGGCCAGAGCGGGCCAGAGAGTTGGCTGTCTCACTGCTACAGGGAGCTACCTGGGGTAAACCACAATAATCCACATAGAGAGATGGAAAAATGCATCTTACAAAGGGGGCTGGTGGCATGAACTTGCTACCTTTACTAGAGGCTCCAGTGCTTCTTCTCTTTTGAGAATGATGCTCCTTGAGAGGGTCTATCTGTGCACTGAAGCTTAGGTACACAACTACCTTCCTAGGGACTACTGTGGAGGGGGAGGGTCTCACTTATCATATTATAGCTTAGGCTAGAGGGTCATTTTTTTCCTGGGTTGTGAACAACAAGATAGTCAGGCAGGAACATGACTGTGTAAGCTACTGTGGAGTAGATTGGTGGTCACTGGGGATCAAGCACAAAGACTTTAGACAGACACATCTCCCTGTACTTTGAAATGATAACACATCTCTTTCCTTTCTTACCTACTTGGGCTCCTAGCTCTAGAGTTGCAGCCTGATATTCATTGCCCGTTGGTTGATTGTTCACAAGTGTCAGTGGTTCCAGGTCCCAGAAGCACCTCTCAATCGTCAAGCTCATCCTCAGCTTATGAGATGCTGCTGATCCAAGAGATGCCGTGGGAAACTGCCTCCAGTGACTAGAGTTTGCTTAGTCGTGTCTCATCCTTGGATCCTTAGGTATTCAGTCCCCTCCATCTGATGTGAGAACTCTGAGCTTCTCAGATCCTAAGGACCTCCAAGAGAAATCATCCCTGCAGACACCCTGAGGGACTGCTGACATGGTTCGCGCAAGAACACCTCACTCCCTTAGCTCAACAGAAACCCAAGAGAGGTCTCCAGACATACACACCTTTCATAAGGACTTCCGAGCATGCACAAAGTCACACTCAAGCAATACAATCTAGACAATAATGAATGCTAAACCACATCTCATTCTTCTACTCCAACTTTAGGAAGTCGAACATATGGCCTCAGGACTTCAAAGGCATAAGTCATTTCTCACTGGAAGGAGATATAACAAAACTGGTGATATGTAAAGCGCTCTGATATCCAATATCTTCTGGTCTAGTTTGCGCTATATAAAACTCTACAAAAAATGTAAATAAAAAAAAATTAAAAAGGAGCAGATTCCTGAGGTGAGGATGGTTTAAAGATATGTCTTTCAAATGTGTCTCCAGTTTTGAGAAGGAAGTTGCAAATTCAAATAAGTAAAGTAAAATAAATGCACTTTTTTCGAACATCAAGTCAAGTTAGCTATGTTAATAATAGACCATTATTACTAAACTTAGACCTGTTTGTGCTTTGGTGAGAAGTGTCCTTGGTACCAGTAACATTTCTACCCCTCCATACCTATGCGCTCGAGATGAAGGCATCTATACACCCAGGCTGACTGTCCTTCAAGTAGGGGTCCGACTATCACTGGACCAGGTCAAGATTTTGACTTGTTACAACCCTGGAAGAAGTTCTATCCAGCAGGAGAATCCAAATAGAAAGATTAGGCAGCTTGCTCAGTAATTCCTCTGAAAATACAACAAGATTTTACCTCGAACTTCCCTTCAAGTATTGCACTTGCAGACAAACTGTGCAAGAGAGGACAAGTATTTATTATTTATTTTATTTAGAAGTTTTCTATAGCGCTAACAAGACCCGAAGGTAGCAGAGCGCTTTACAATAGAGGGAATGAAAAGAGAACAACATGACACAAATCCAATAAAGCGATCAGCGAGTGACAATTTGGAATGCGGAAAAGTTCGGACAGCAGGACTTCTTGGTAGCAGGATTCAATGTTACTGCATGGGTTCAGGGGACGCTTGCTGATCCAGGTTACCCGCAACCAAGGGAACGGAAGTAAACCTTCTGGGAACGAAGTAAACCTTCAAGGGAACGAAGTAAACCTTCTGACATCATTAAAGGCATTGCTCTTATCAAATAACAGTTCCCAATGTTCATATACTAACTCCACTCTTGTGCCATAGAAGTCATTTCATATTTGCTTTAAGGCTGTCTATATTTGACAGAGAACTGCTGGGGAAACTAAACACAGTGAAGAGCGGCCTCAATGAAAAAGAGCTCTCTCTTTTTAAAGCACACCCTCTTCCCTTTCTCCACCTCCTACAGACACCTGTCCAACCAGAGAAGAAAGGTGATCCTCCTCTCTCATGAAGTCATTGGGCAGGTTCCCTGCAGACACCTGCAACCAGCATTCTTGGAAACCTTTCAAAGTAAAAGGAACCTGAATAAGTAGCACAAGCGCATGTTCATGGCAAATGCAAGTTAATCCCTCCCAGCTCTGCCCCTCTCCCTGCCGTTTATCCAGCCAGCCCTGACATGCCTGCAAATGTAATACGGTTCTCCACTTGGCCATTAGCACAGGTTAACTAGTTTCTTTCCTTATTACAGATGACTTAATTATTAACAGTATTTACATGTAAGCTGAAAAATGTGAAAGTTTGAATACATTCCGGGATTATAAGTATAATTAATTTTATTTCGCAGTCCAATACCTTAAATAGCATCTCTATAACTGGCAGGCTGTTCGCATTAGTATACCTACCTAGACTCGTGTTTACGTGCAAGCTGGATATGTCCCTCATTACACTTTGTTCGGTTGCACTAAAGATACAGGGGAGTGGTAATTTTATATAGAGCATAGAGTGCGGAAGGACTGGTTAGAAGGCATCAGGAACACCCTTGGTCACTACCAAACAACTAAAAATAATAACTTTTTATCAGCATAGATGAGATACAGTTCATGACGAGCAAGAAGGGTGATTCTTGGGTCATTCAATCTCCATGTCACCATTAGCCACTGGGACCTGGAGGTGCCTATCTGGATGAGTTGGTATCATCTGGAGGGAAGTGATAAGAATTTGAATAGTACAGTGTTGCCACATCCTAAGTGTGATAACAGAATGCTGATTAGAGGTCGTTGATCGAAGGTTTTCATAGACAGCCGTAAGAGAAAGTAGGCTGAGTGGGCAGTTGTCATCAATGTATGTGATGAGAAGGACATGGTTCACAAGCAGGATGTTTGCTGTCTAGCAGTTGTTCAAGAATGTGTTGAATAAAAATAGTAAGAATGCTACCACTGACTTTCTTCTTGCCCATCCTGAATTTTGGCCTTTCTCAGTTTCTTCTAGCAATAATTCAATCTGACAAGTTAAAATGGTGCAATTAACTTGCAGGGCTGCTATGATCAACTTCATCTCAAGCAAGCAAATCCCCCCACTCCTAAAGAAAACCACAATGGACCCTGATGACCTTGCTAATTATGGGTTGA
Organism: Lissotriton vulgaris; assembly: GCF_964263255.1. NCBI lineage: Eukaryota > Metazoa > Chordata > Amphibia > Caudata > Salamandridae > Lissotriton > Lissotriton vulgaris. Next base: position 1,127,135,281 of record NC_141693.1, read on the forward strand.
TTCCTCACGGCACTTTTATCTACAAGTTGACTGGCAAAACACTTCATGCACAACTTCAAGATCACATCAATTCAATATCAACCATCTTTTGGTTGCCTACTAATCCAGCTTCAATGTGGAGACAGCTACCTTACAAATCATAGACGATGCCCTCTTGACCAAAGACAAGGATGACCCCGCTTTCTGTTATTGCTGGACTTCTCCTCCGCTCTAAACATCCAATGCTTCAAACACAGCCTGGGACTCATGCAGCCATGGATGTATAGTAGCTCCCTGAAGCTTAACCCAACCAAAACAGATTTTCTGCTATTTACCAAGAACAACAAGCAACAACTAGTTCTAAATGGTCTAAAAGAATCTCAAGTCACTCTGATTCACCCTGTACACCAACCTCATTGTCATGAAAACCACTGTAAAGAAATCCAAGAAGGCCTTGTACAGCTTTTTCAGCTAAGGAAAGTAACACCTCACACCCCAGTAAGTAAATTTAGAACTACTGTTCAAGCCTTCATTCTCTCTCTTCTTGATAGTGAGAATGCCCTGTCCCACTTCCTCCTACTCTCCACACTAGCTAGCATCCTTCAGGCTGCAAAACACCTATTTAAGGATCTGGCGAAATAGGACTAAATCGCTCTGTTACTGATAAAACTACACTAGCTTCCCTTGCTGTCCGTACCATCTTAAAACCACCTGCATCAATTAGAAAGGTAATACTTCAGGCACCCCAGCCTACGTAGCTTTCAAACTCACTATATCTGGTGGCTCTGCTCACTCACAGCCCATCAAACTCAAGAGAAAGTAGTGCAAAAAAGGAAATACCAAAGCAACAGGCCTTTTCAATATATGCACCCAAACATACTTGTATATGGCAGGACTACCTCAACTCTGTTCTAATATAGGAAACGGCTGGAGACTCACTTCTTTAAAGAGAACTACATCACAATGCAGTAACAGTCTACCCTTGCTCTAAGAAACCTGCTACTTCTCTATTCGCATGCTGACTATATAGTTATCTTAGTACAGCACTCAATTTCAATTCAATTCCTTTATTCGGTTTTCATGAAAATACAACAACCATGAAAGTACAATTAAAAAAAAATCATTAAAAAGTCAATTTTCATTCTCTGCTTACAATAAATAGATTAAAAAAATACAAACTCAATTAAACATAACAGCATTAAGAAATGCCAGAATTGAGAATCAATGTTCGAAGACAACTAGTACATTATGGCAACACAAATGGAGAACGTCATATTCTCACGCAGAGTGTACAGCGCCAATCTTTATTCTAGGTTTTTTCTGGGCCTGACACAGAGCTTCAGGAAATGAGCAATATTTTTGTAAAACACTCTGTATCCAGAAATTGCAAGGCGAGGTATGCTGGGCGGCATTGTCTCATACCCAAGATTTTTAAAATGGGTATTACCAAACATCTCCTCAACTCTTTATAAAATTTGCAGAACAACACCATGTGCATTGATGATTGCACTGATAGAACGTCACAGGGGCAAATTGGCAGAGGTTTGGCCCAGTCATTCATTTTGGGGAAGGTTATCAGATGGTGAAATATGTGCAGCCTAAACCGAGTCAAAACAAACCTATCATATCCGCTCAGGTTGTACGTTAGATATGGTTGTATTGTTAGAGTGGTTTGAATTAAGTATGGGCAAAATTTGCGAATTCGCATTCCGCGAATTCACGTGAAATCAAATTCGCAATCTGCAAAATCCGCAAATTCGTGCGAATTAGCGGATTTTTGGGTTTTTGCGTGTTCGCGGGGTTTGTTGCTTGTTTGCGAGGTTTTTTGCGTGTTCGCGGGCCGCTTGCATGGCGAAGTTACCCATGCGGTCGTGTATGGGCACAGCACCCTCTGATTCACCACTGCCACCCTCTGGTTTATCACTGCCACCCTCTGGTTCACCTCTGCCACCCTCTGGTTCACCCCTGCCACCCTCTGGTTCACCCCCACCACCCTCTGGTTCACCCCTGCCACCCTCTACCAAGACCTTTTGTGACGCAGCGGCAGCACAAAAGATGCGCCATGGTGCTGGGTATCAACAACGTGATGCATCTGAGAGATGCGTCACGTTGTAAAACCCTGCGCCATCAGGAGGTGTTCCGGTGCAGGGGAGGGCGTTCCTGTGCAGGAATGCCTCCTAAAAGTGGCTGAGTGAAATCTACAAGAATTCACTCAGTCACTTTTAGGCCAATGCTGCGTCAAAACCCTGCGCCTGCTTGAAGCAGGCGCAAGGCTTGATGCAGCATTGGGGAGATAGGGCCCCCCAGAGCATTGCTGGAGCTGCGTCACAAGCACGACGCAGCTCCAGCAATGCGCTGCTTTTGCAGCACAGATGCGTGACACATCTGTGCCGTTTTTGCCGCATGGTGCGCCGCATTGTAAATACGGCGCACCATGGGTGGCGGAGCTGGGGCGCACAATAACTGGTGCATCCCTGGGGATGCGCCAGTTATTGTAAATCTGCCCCTATACATTTAGCCAACGAGGGAGAACTTACTGATTAGACAGTAGAAAGTACTCCAGTTGAGTAGAGGTATTGCACAAAAAGGTGGCATCTTCGTGGACAAACACGCAGGGCGGGATTCATTCTGCCCCCTGTTAGACTTGTTTTTTTGCCCTCCTGCCCTCTGTTAGACTCGTTTTTCCCTTGTTTTTCTGCCCTTCTGCCCTCTGTTAGACTCGTTTTTTGTGCCCTTCTGCCCTCTGTTAGACTCATTTTTCCCTTGTTTTTCTGCCCTTCTGCCCTCTGTTAGACTCGTTTTTTGTGCCCTTCTGCCCTCTGTTATTCCCTTGTTTTTGTGCCCTTCTGCCCTCTGCTAGACTTGTTTTGTGTGCCCCTCTGCCCTCTGTTAGACTCTTTTTTGTGCCTTTCTGACCCGTTAGACTAGTTTTTTGTGCCCTTCTGGCTGCCCTCTGTTAGACTCGTTTTTCCGTTGTTTTTCTGCCCTTCTGTCCTCTGTTAGACTGGTTTTTGTGCCCTTCTGCCCTCTGTTAGACTCGTTTTTCCCTTGTTTTTCTGCCCTTCTGCCCTTTGTTAGACTGCTTTTTGTGCCTTTCTTTCCTCTGCATCACCACATCATCACTCAGCGCTACCCCAGCATCACTCAGCACCACCACATTATCAATCAGCACCACCACATTATCACTCAGCACCACTCAGCGCCACCACAGCATCACTCAGCACCACAACAGCATCACTCAGCACCACAACAGCATCACTCAGCACCACCACAGCACCAATCAGCACCACCACAGCACCACTCAGCGCCACCACAGCATCACTCAGCACCACCACAGCATCACTCAGCACCACCACATAATCACTCAGCACCACCACAGCACCACTCAGCACCACCAGAGCATCACTCAGCACCACCACAACACCACTCAGCACCACCCCAGCATCACTCAGCACCATCCCAGTATCACTCAGCACCACCACAGCACCACTGAGCATCACCACAGCACCACTCAGCACCACCACAACACCACTCAGCGCCACCCCAGCATCAATCTGCGCAACCATTCAACAACAACTGGTTCTAATATGTTCTCTCAATGTTTCAAACTTTATTACAAATGTCACAAAAACATGTTAATATTTCACTTCTGTTCTTGGATTTTCGTTATAATAAAATACACTGAACATAATCTTCACAAAAGTTATTTACAAAAGTTTAAGCTATTGCCATTATAAATTAAACTCACTTTTATTTAAGTATTAATTATTTAAAACAATTAAAAGCCATTGTAATTTGTAATATGAATACAGCTAAGTCACGTAAATACAAAACATGTTGCATTACAAATCCTATAGGTGTCACATTTGGGAAAGTTATAACTATTGGCATTGTAAATGACAAAGCTATTAATTTAGCTATTTTCAAAACCAACACATAAATAAATAAAATTGTCATTTACAAGACCAATAGCTCAAACTTTCCTAATGCGAGACCTATTGCATTGCAAATGCTTGTTTTTATATCTGTCAGTGCTTCCTGTTGAGGTTTAATATTCGTGACAGGCGCCTCATTGCCTACTTGTAACTATTCTCTGACCCTGCTTCAAGGGTCAGAGCAGGGTCAGAGAATAGTTGCAAGTAGGCAACGAGGCGCCAGGAAGCACTTACAGGCTTATAGCAGCAGGTGCCCAAGTTGAAGTTAATTTCTTTGTAACCCTTTTGTAAAAGGTTACAAAAAATTAGCTTCAACTTTTGCACCTGCTGCTGTAACCCTGTAAGTGATTGGCTGAAAATTCGTCCCCGCTGATTCGCGAATCTTACCGCGATTTCGCGAGATTCGCGGATCGCAAAATCGTGGAAAATCTGCAAATTCCGCAAGTGGAACAAATTTTCAGCCCATGCTTAGTTTGAATCATTAGGTTACGTTGGACTGAAAGTTTATTTACATCCGTAAGTAGTCGGAGCCCCTTCAAATGACCCATGCACTGTTTTTTAAACATTTTCCTAGGAATCTGAGCTATCAGTACGGGATTATGGTAGTACTTTGAGAGACCCAGATCAAAGAAGAAATTGTTCACGTCATGAGCCACCCAATCTTGTGTACATTATCAAGGCCAAGACAGTCCTTCAGAAGCTCCTGGTTAAATAGTGTTTTAGGAGATGACCAGATACGATGCCATAGCAGAACTGGTTGTACTTTTATTATGTCAGTAATATACGGTATTCCTAGTTCTACATGGCAGTTAAATGTTAAGGTACCTCTCGGGACTGCCAACAAATATCGTAAAAATGCATTTTCCACTTTCTGTATCGCATCAACCCCTCCATAACCCCAAACACCAGCCCCGTATATTGCTGTGCTGATGCATTTAGCTTGGTATATCTGGAGCATTTCCACCGGTGGCCTCTTGCTTAGCCTCCACGCAAAATGAACCAGTGCCATGGTGGTCCTCATAAAGAGTAATTTCCTAGCATTTATTGCTTGTCTCCACGAGCCGTTATCATAAATTAAAATACCTAGATAAGGGTATGTGGTGGTAGATTCTAACTTTACTCTTTCAATAAAAATGTCCCTCTGTTTCTTTCTCCCTGTCCCACAGCTCATTACAAAGGTTTTTTCTAAATGTATTTTCTAAGTCTAAATTGGCCATAAATATGTAGTACCTGTTAACAACACATTGTAATTCTAGAGAAGTTCGAGCTAAGATTACGGCATCGTCCGCGTAGAGTAGGGCGGATATTGGATGCTTGTGTAGCAGAGGTAGATCCTGACACCCCTCCAAGATGGCCTACTCAAGGCCATTTGTATAAAGTGTAAAAAGGAAGGGTGCCAGTACACAACCCTGCCTAATCCCCCTCTCCACTTTGAACGATACCGTAAGATCCCCGCCTGTGCCAAACCTCACCCTGGCCGTGGCATTCGCGTACAGTTCTCTTAAAAAATTAACTATGGAGATCTCCACACCGATTGATTCTAAGATTCTCCAAAGTTTAGGATGACTTACACAATCAAATGTAGCAGTCAGGTCTACATAGGCCATATATCACTTCCCCCCTTTGCATTCACATATTTTCCCATTAAAAGAGTCAGGTTAAGGCCTTGCTCCATAGTACCCAGATCTTCCCTGAACCCGAATTGGAGGTCAGACAGTACTTTATTATCGTCCGCCCATTGCTGTAAACGGTTAAGGATGATACGACCTGCCACTTTGCCCAAGGAATCTAATAGAGATATAGGGCGGAAGCAGGGCGGATTCTGTCGGTCTCCTTTCTTAAATATCGGGACCAGGATTGATTCTGACCATGAGTCAATGAGCCCGACTACACACGTGGCTTCTAGCACTCTGTCAGTATTTGTGTCCATAGGTCCATGTTCTGCTTAAAAAGATCGACTGGCACCCCATCGGGGGCAGGAGCCTTTAGCCCTTTACTGGCCTTTAAAGCTTACTCAACGTCCATTGGGGTGATATCAAGGGCTATGAGAAAACTTACAGGGTTAAAGTGAGGACTTATCCTAGCATTATCTTCAATCACATGATTCTCCTTGGTTTCAAGACCAAAAATGTGAGAGAAATGTTCTACCCACTGTTTTCCAATAACAGCAATTTCAATTGTCAGGATATCCCTAGTTTCTGAGAGAAAGGGGGATTTAACAGCCTTCCAAAAGGCAGTACTACTCTTATTCCTACAACTTTTGTGTGTTTCTTCCCAGGTTTCTTTTTTTGATTCTGCTTTTCTAGATTGTATAGCCTGGTTATATGCTTTTCTAAGCTGACTGATTTCATATCTATCCCTCTCTTCTTTATGTAGGGCAATTGTTAGCTCGGAGTATGCACTTGTACAGCTCTTATTAAACCATCCTTTACTCTTACCTTTTCTTTGTTTTTGTTGGACTGTCAATGTTTCATTTATCACCTTTGTGATTTCCATAAAACTACTTAAAACCTCTTTGTGTGAAATTGAGGAATCCAAACATTTCATTATAGAATTTAGGGAATGTATTACTACCAGTTTTGTAGTTTCTTGTGGGTCAAGTTTATCCCATTTAAGAGAGTACCCATTTATTTTTATCAATGGCCAAGTTTTTTGGGCCAAACTTTCTCTCTGACTTACTTCTGCCGAAGTTGGGCGAACATAGTATTGAAACACTGTTTGGAAAATGGTCACTATTGGCATTATCATGTGTACTGAAATTCATCAGGCGGGACGCGAACCGGTTGGATGTAAAAATAAAATCTATAATTATAGTAGCTACTCTGCCATTAAAGGTTTGTGTGAGGGGTATTGGGGTGACACTAGTTCATTATCAAAACCCAATTCCAAAAGAAATAATGTCTAATTTAAGCATTCGCCACATGTTGTATTTGGGAAATGGGCTAAGTTTGTACCATTCTCATGTTAAGTTACGGTTATGTCCACGTGGCGTTAAATTTAAGTCACCCCCCCCCATATAACAAAAATAATTTGAGTAGATCTATTCTGAATTTCCAAGAGGGCAAATCGAATTTCTTTTAAAGTTAAAATCAACTGGTCCATCTGCATGTTATAAAAATTGCCCAGTACGAGCTTTTTTTGTTTATTCGTCTTAAGGGTTAAGATTTGAAAGTTAGATTCAGACTTGGAGAAAGTTATTTCCTTAATCCCCAAGAGATTGGACATATAGACTATCAGTCCTCCCTCAGCCCTCCCAGAGATAGAAGGAATTACAGGCGTAACATAGGTCTTATAACCCTCAATATGTATTGTTGTGGTGACCCACGTCTCTTCTAGACAGAGCACGTTAAATTTAACCACAAAATCAAGCCATAAGTCATTGGTGACTTTTGATTGTATGCCCGCTATATACCAGAATACGATGTTCACAATACTCCCGTTGATGGTTTCTGCCTGTTTAGTATCATGTATGGTCGGCCCGAATGGGTTTCGGTGTTCATCATATTCCTCGTGGATCCCAAAGCTTTCTCCATGTTTATATGTGGTACTGAGCCACTACTTACTGGCTCACTATTAGCATAGGGGATCTGGGTGTTAAACTGATGATTTGTTACTAAATTTAAAGCCTGTAGACTAAGATTGGAAGTGGTATCTGAACATAGGGGTCCAGGCGTAGTATGTTCTACCTGGATCCTGGGTTTTGTAGTATATGGTTGATCCAGTCAATCTATTTCCTCGAGGTCTGTGAGGGTACTAAACCTGTTAAAAGTCGGGAGGTTGTCACAATAACTTTGCATTGCCTCATCATTTCTAAACTTGTTCTCTCTCACAGCCCTATATGACGGAGGGTAAAAAGAAACCCAGGGCTAGTACATTAATCCCTTCTGCTGATTATTACCAACATTCCACAGAATTCTTTTCACAAGTAAGGATGTTTTAAACGTTAGCACAACACAGTCCCCTGATAACATCTTCCCACGATTACCAACCCACTGGACCCTCCTTGCCATTTTAAACTCAGCGAATAGTTGTTCAGTTGGCCCTACCCTCCTGCCTAACCAGTGCAATGTTTTATTTCTTAGCATTTCCCTAGTCTCCTTTTCAGATGGCCCTAATTTTGGTACATATGCTAAGACAAATATGTACGGTGTCGCCGCAGGTGGTAACTATAAATGTTGATCTATTTTAAATGAATCGTGGTTTCGGTCTGATAAAGGTACCCCTGATTGTTGGTGCATCTTTTGCATTCAAATTGGATAGTTAAACCTAGCATCTGGGACTGTCCCATGTTGCTCCTCTTCCCATCCCCATTCTCTACATTATTATCAGAATTAGTAATCATGCTTTGGTGGTGGAAATCTTTTTTGACAGGTTTAATGCTTTCTAGTGGATCACTCGAGCTGGGTATTACAGCCTCATTGCTATGGATGAAGTGGGGATCTACTGCTCTTATAGTAGAATTCCTACTTTGTACATTATTACTGCTGTTCTCCTTTCTAGGGTCAATGGATGCTGATTTTACATTATTTCCCTGATGGATATAATCAGTCAAGGAGCTTTCAATAAGGGTTAATCTGGCACCCATTTGGTCTAATGAGAATCATACATAAAAGTCTAATCTTTCGACCAAAGCCGTTAGGCTCTATATATCATTACCATGTGAATCAGTTCTTTTATGGGGTTCATCCTTACTTTTCCAGGACCCTTTTCTTGAGCCTGTTCTTTTTTTTGCTTGGTTACCTTGTTTTGTGACAGTGGGAGCCGACATCTTAGGTATCTTTTTTCTTACATCACCCCCTCCGTTCTCAATAATAGAAGTTGGATTTTTTTGTTTTTTGTGAGGGGGTTATAGGAAAGAAGCAGAGTCACTTAATACGATTTCCTCAGAGTTATACAGGATACAGCCGTTGCGAGATGCATTGGGCTTTGTCCTCAGCTCCAGAGATTCCAATGCATCAGGTTTCCCTGATTCAGTGGTGGCGCAGGATGAATGAGACTCTAGTGACTCTTCTACAGATGATATTTGCTTGTCCAGGGCCCCGATTGCCCCTGTGAGGTAGCTCAATAGATTTTGCTAGACCTCACTAGAATTTTTCTTTACTAAACAAGGCTGAGTAATTGGCTGAGTGGTTGGGAGCTTTCTTTTACCCTTTGTTAGTTGCTGGTGCCCTAATGTCTATCCTATATTTGAGTCCGGCAACCTTTCCAACAGGTAAAAACCTAAAAAGGGGCCCAAGTTCTTTTCTCAGTCAATGACCTAGCATCAGGTACAATATTATACAATTAACTCAGTCTTTCCCTCCTTTTGTCCAAAGACCAAATTGCAAATAGAACCAACGTTAGTGTTCAAAAAAGGTACAGTTACTTAGGCAAGTGTATCAAGTTCTTACTGGAGTTCGGGCTTCACTTAATCTGTCAAAAAGCCAAGAGATTAGGCTCAGCCCAGCCTCATACGGGCACAGACGGGCAAGGACGGGCCCACCCTTGGCCCAGGCTTTGCCTTGGCAAGCCCACGCACGTCCCTCTCCGCGGGAGCCCCCCACGGACCTTTAACAACCCGCTAGCACTTCAAATCGCGTCTCCACCCGTGAGAGCGCAATGCACCCTGGGAGTTGGAGTTCCTGGGGGGTCTGCGCTTGTGAGCTGGAATGGTGCAGGTCAACAACAGCAGAAGATGGCAGGCAACAGGGGGCTGGAGGCTGGAAACGAGGTCCGAATGACTCTCAAGGTAGGTAGCAGCTGGCAGGGGAGTCCCGCGCCGCAGGAGCCCCCACGGACCTTTAACGACCCGTTAGCGCTTCAAATCGTGGCTCCTCCCGCGAGTGCGCAATGCTCCCTGGGAGTTGGAGTTCCTGGGGGGTCTGCGCTCGTGAGCTGGAATGGTCAGGTCAACAACAGCACAAGATGGCAGGCAACAGGGGGCTGGAGGTTGGAAACGAGGTCCGAATGACTCTCAAGGTAGGTAGCAGCTGGCAAGGGAGTCCCGCGCTGCAGGAGCCCCCACGGACCTTTAACGACCCGTTAGCGCTTCAAATCTTGGGTCCTCCCGCGAGTGCGCAATGCCCCCTGGGAGTTGGAGTTCCTGGGGGGGCTGCGCTTGTGAGCTGGAATGGTGCAGGTCAACAACAGCAGAAGATGGCAGGCAACAGGGGGCTGGAGGCTGGAAACGAGGTCCGAATGACTCTCAAGGTAGGTAGCAGCTGGCAGGGGAGTCCCGCGCCGCAGGAGCCCCCACGGACCTTTAACAACCCGTTAGCGCTTCAAATCGTGGCTCCTCCCGCGAGTGCGCATTGCTCCCTGGGAGTTGGAGTTCCTGGGGGGTCTGCGCTCGTGAGCTGGAATGGTCAGGTCAACAACAGCACAAGATGGCAGGCAACAGGGGGCTGGAGGTTGGAAACGAGGTCCGAATGACTCTCAAGGTAGGTAGCAGCTGGCAAGGGAGTCCCGCGCCGCAGGAGCCCCCACGGACCTTTAACGACCCGTTAGCGCTTCAAATCGTGGGTCCTCCCGCGAGTGCGCAATGCCCCCTGGGAGTTGGAGTTCCTGGGGGGTCCGCGCTCGTGAGCTGGAATGGTCAGGTCAACAACAGAAGAAGATGGCAGGCAACAGGAGGCTGGAGGTTGGTAACGAGGTCCGAATGACTCTCAAGGTAGGTAGCAGCTGGCAAGGGAGTCCCGCGCCGCAGGAGCCCCCACGGACCTTTAACGACCTGTTAGCGCTTCAAATCGTGGGTCCTCCCGTGAGTGCGCAATGCCCCCTGGGAGTTGGAGTTCCTGCGGGGTCTGCGCTCGTGATCTGGAATGGTGCAGGTCAACAACGGCAGAAGATGGCAGGCAACAGGGGGCTGGAGGCTGGAAACGAGCTCCGAATGACTCTTAAGGTAGGTAGCAGCTGGCAAGGGAGTCCCGCACCGCAGGAGCCCCCAGGGACCTTTAACGACCCGTTAGCGCTTCAAATCGTGGCTCCTCCCGCGAGTGCGCAATGCTCCCTGTGTGTTGGAGTTCGTGGGGGGTCCGCGCTCGTGAGCTGGAATGGTCAGGTCAACAGCAGAAGATGGCAGGCAACAGGGGGCTGGAGGTTGGAAAGGAGGTCCGAATGACTCTCAATGTAGGTAGCAGCTGGCACTCTACTGCATTTCTGCTCATTTTGCACTTTAAATTTCATCAAGTTTTGTTAAATTTAACACCAATACTTGCTTCCAGTTCTTAAAGATTAGAAGTGCAGTTTTAACAAAAGCGCGCAGTGGTGGCAAAGCTTTTTCACACCTTGCCCCTGCTTACTGGAATGAGCTGCCCCTCCAGCTTCGCAACTGCCAGATCCTCTCTCAGTTCAGGAAGCTTTTGAAAACGCATCTTTTCTGATCCTCTCGGATCTGGCCACAGCACTCCGACCTTAGCGCAGAGATACGCCTAGGGGTGACTCAGCGCTATATAAATTAATAATAAAAATAACATGCTTAGGTTGATACACAATTCACTCGCTAAGCCAAAGGCTGTTGGAGACTGAGCAGTAATAAAATCAAAGGATGTTACAAATCCATCCAGTTTATGGCCTTTGGCTTAAGTTGTTCCTGTTACAATCTGAGAGGGGCCTGCATCCCATACACTGTGAACCAGAGCATCATCAACTTGTTGCACCGAATAATGGAAATTAACAGGCACTAGTAGGCTAAATGAACGATGCACTACATTACCAATTAGGTTTATGAAAGTATTTGTATGGGCTAAATTGGTTTTGTAGATCAGATGCTTTCCACATTTGACATCTTCAAAAGGACCAGGGATCATAACAAACCCCCCACCTGTTTTTAATTTTGATGAGTCTGAATGTAGTGATAGCTGCTATCAGGTGAACAAGAGGCGAGTTGCAATCTTCAGTGCACAATCAACACAAATGCGCTACCCTATAAAACATTAGTTTAGTGTGTGGTATATCTTGGGAAGTGTTTGGAAAAAAACTAATTGGTACAATATGCCTGCTATAAAGTCCACAAAACTATGAAAAAAACTAGGAAATTCGCTTTGTTACACTCCCCTTGCCACTGCTAGAGCTCCCTGGTAACTGGCAGAAGCTAAATGTTGTACACAACACAATACCTGCACATGTCGTGGAAATGCATTGCTTCTGACTGTTGGGGTTTGTAGCTGAGGATGTAACTCAGCAATTAAATCCAAAATGACCTCTCTACTCAGTCTGTACTTCTCATAAATCTCCTCCTCGGTCTCATCTAACAAGGTGACCCACACCCTAAATATCCTCTCCTATCTCCTCTGCCTAGTAGCCAAAATCCTCATCCTCCTGGCCAAGACAAACTGAGCCGCCATTCTGAAAGAGACAGTTACATTTGAGGCGACTTTTACAGTTTTCACCTGATTACAAGCTGAAACACATGGATGGTATTTGCATTTCCTAACTGGCCATTTTGTGACTAGTCACAATTAGGAAATCCTTTGTACATGGTGTTAGCGGATCGCTATTTGGTAAAAACCAATTCACAGTTTCCAGTTTAGAAATGGAAAAAATGTGATTTCGACAGGATGGAAATCACAAATTGCACCATTGAAAATGCCTTTGGTAGCTACAACTCTTCTAGCCCCGATCTTCTAGATGCAACACCTTAAGGATACTCCATGGCCAGAGAAGATAGACTGGTCAAAAGAGGAAGAGGGCCAGGGATAGTGTACAAAAACTGTTTTAAATGCAAAACTGACCCTGTGCCTAATCTGGAATGTGAAACCTTCGCCTTTAGTTTTGAATTAACTAACAACTAATCGTTCAGAGAGCCACTTATCTATCATCCCCCTGTCCAAAGGAGTGGTTTCCTCCAATCCATAAAGACTCTGGTTGAGGTCGGGCCTGCTATAGTGATTTCACAGTGCTAGGCGACCTCAACTTCCTTCTGGACTGCTTAGAGGATAAAGACATGGAGGCTATGTTAGAGATCATGAATGGCTTTGACCTTCCCCAATTACTACATCATCCCACCCACCGGACATACATTATATGCCATTATTTTTTTTAAATAACCAGTCTATTTCTATCAAGGAGTTCCTCCCTCTCACCTGGTCCGACCACAAGGCTATCATCTTCAAACTAAATATCCTTTTCCCTACTCAGAACAGATTAATAGATCTGAAGCCTACCTCACATCAAATCTGGAGTAAAACTAACTATGATATAATGCTACAACAACTCTCCAAGGCCGGGGCCACGCCTTTACTTGACCCAAATCAGGCTACAGCCGACTATGCAGACTAGCTATGCTCTGCTATTTCCAAAGCAGTACTTCGTAAGAATCTCCACCCAGGCAGCACAAAACAATCAGCACCTTGGTTCACTGAAGACCTCCGCCTTGAAAAGCAAAACTGCAGAAGACTTGAGAGAAAATGGAGAACCCATTATGCCTCTTACGACAAATAAATCTATAAACTCTCCCTTGCCAAATACAAGGCTGTTATCATCAATGCAAAGTCCACCTATTTTACTCAACAAATAGAACCCTCCAAGCATTCTGCAAGGGAGCTATTTCAGGTCATAAGTAATCTTAGCAAACCGCCAGAGGTTAAAGGATCCAACAATAGCCAATCTTTCTGCGAAAAGATAGCCTCCCACTTCTATGATTAAGTAGCTCAAGCTTATAATCAGTGCACTTCCTCAAGCACTGCTTGATAGCCCTTCAATAATTCACTTTCCTGTTCAAGACTCAGTCAGCAGCTCTCTATCTAACTCAGCCATTTCACTTTTACTACGGTGCCGGAAGTCAATAACTTTATCAAATCCACCAAATCTGGGTCATCTTATGATCCATGCCCTACCTCCATTCTTAAACAGATCCCTGATCCTATTTCCTCTTATCTGACCAACATCTTTAATGGGATGTTCGGCACAGGGATCTTTTCTAGCATATAGAAAACATCTTTTATTCTTCCATTTCTCAAGAAACCCAACCTGGCCCCAGATAACTCGGCAAACCATCGACCTATTTCTAGATTGCCTTTTCCTGCAAAAATTGTAGAAAAAAGAATAAATATTCAACTGACACAATTCATTCAATCAAATCATTTACTGGACCAGGCACCCTGTCGGTGGCATTCGATACAGTTGATCATTCCACTCTTATCTCTCGCCTCGAACAACTTGGCATTAATAATAAAGCTCTTGCTCTGCTCCAGTTCTTCTTAACGGGCACATAGCACTCAGTGAAGCTCGAGAATTTCTCATCTAGGCTGTTCTCTCTTTCTTGCTGGGCTCCACAGGGATCCTCATTGAGTCCTCTACTATTCAACATCTATGTTACAGAACTGGCATCCCTGATTGGATCTTTTGGGTTTTCCCCCATATCATACGCTGACGATAAGCAGAGCTTTGTGTTGGCCTTTGACAATGTCGCCGACACCAACCTCCAGTATCACTAATGTATGAGAGCTGTAAGTAACTTGTTGGGCAAACATTCTCTTAAGTTGAACTCAGACAAATCTGAGGTCATTCTCTTCAGTAGTAGACCACAATTCTTGAGCCCTTCTTGTTGTCCTTCTGATTTAGGAGCCCTCCCTACTCCCGTTCAAAAATTGAAAAATCTAGGAGACCTTATAGATAATAAGTTGAATTTTAGCAAACACATTAATTCAGTTATTTCCTCAAGTTTTAGGACCCTGAGAATTAGCAGGCCGATTCTTCCTTTTATCCCCCTCAGTTCAAGGAAAACAGCCATTAGACTGCTAATCCTTACCAAATTGAGCTACTGTAATGGACCATATTTAAATCTTCAAATACAATACTTGAAAAAACTACATCATGTGCAGACCGTGGCGGCTAGACTTCTCCTTCATTTTTGAAAGCTCCAGTCAGTTTTCGCTGCCATCAAGGGACTCCACTGGCTTTCAGTGAGCAATCGAATTAAATTCAGGGCTCTTTGCCTCATCTGCAAAGCTCTTTGTGACTCAGGCCCCCTCCATCTCAAACAGCCCCCTGCATGGCATGTACCTAGCTGGGACTTATGATCTAAAGCTCCTTGATGGTTACCGCCCTAGATTCAAAAGACTCAAAAGAGGGGGTAGTTGTTTTGCCTCAGAAGCCTCCATACTTTGGAATAGTCTGCCTATAAACATCAGAGCAGCTCCATCTTCGCTGATCTTTAGAAAACTACTTAAAACATGGCTTTTTAACATCTAGTCTTCCTCGTTCCTCCATGTTCTTATGCTGAATCAGCACTAAAACATTGTCGGGTATTCGTGCTCTTTAGAAATTTGTTAACATAACATACAGACATGCCATTTTATATTTCCAAGTGGCCTGCAATATAGATTTTCACTATTGGGAAATGTAAAATGGCTTTGTACATATGGCCCTAAATGTAATGTGATAGCTCCTAATTTCATCATCTCAAAAAACATTAAAGTTAGCAAGCTCGAATTAACAGTGCCAGGGAAATTAGCAATTCTTTGAATGTCTGATAAAAATTAATGAAACAAAAATAGTGCAAGCCTGGATAAGGATGGCCAGGTTTCAAATGCATGTTTAGCAGCAAGAGACTAACTCATGTGGGCATTTTACCAATAGGGATAGTGGAAAGATCACCAAGCCTGACACTTCCTTGCAGCTCAGGCTTAGGAAAGCGACATTATCCGAATTTTTGCGCTTAGGAGGATTTTGAACGACTCTCCTTTCTAAAGTGCCAGCAGATACCCCTCTGTAGGTCGAAGCTAACCAACTGGTGCACATACTTAAGTTCTTGGTTGGTTATCTTGTTGAGAGCTGGAACAGCACACTAACTTTTTACTTGTCAGAAAATCTGACCCCAAACTTGCTTCCAATATCTTGCTTCCAATAGCAGCCAAGCTAAGATCCAGGTTGTGGAGGGTGAGTCAACTCTGACAGTCAACTCTGACAGTGAGAGGGATCTTAAGAGGGCGGTGGGCTGGAAGCTGTCCACTGTTGGAGCTCAGGCACCCAGGCAGGCCAATGAGCAGCACCCCAAGTGTAAATTAGAGTTCGGTCTCTGGGGACTTGGACGTTGGATCTTCTTAACATAGCAAAGTCTGGAAATTGTAATTTGATTATTAGAAGCTTGCTATCACATATTTGAAAGAAGCGTTGTGCACCTGACTGTAGCACAAGCCAATATTGCAAATTTGTCTAAAATGATCAGCATGGAGACAATAGTACTGTTGTGATAACTGTGTGTACCTTCCACCTAATGGCACTGTACTGCCTGGAAAGGAGCTGCTGCAATTGATATATAATTGTATATTTGAGTGACTTGTTTCTGTTGTGTCATTATAGCTCATACACCGTGTTTACAACAAAGATGAACATGAAGCACGTGCTGACATTCTGTTAGGACGTGTTGTGTTAGTGAGATTGACAAGGCAGTTGTCGTGCTACTTTGAGGATGCAATCTAATTATCAGAGTAAGTTCAATGAAAGTAGTATGATCAGACTCATATTCAGTAGAAGGTTTTGCAGAATTTAAAACAGTAGTTGTTATATTAGCTTTGTGACGAAGAACACACAATCCGTGTTGCATTTTCAGCTAAGAATATTTTCATGAAAAGACTATGTTTACTTCATAACTTCTACATAACAAACAATGCTCGGTAGTTACATTTACAGTGGTGAGATAAAAGCGTTATTCCCATCCCAAACGCCAATCTTGGCTTAACTGCTCGGGTTAGACCCAGTCCATTACTTCAAAGTGAAGATATGTGTACATCTGTGTGCAAGAAAATGTTTGAACAGTTTTGCCTCTTATACATTGTAAAAAGGCTTTCTGAAGATGCAGTCGTTGGGACTTAAAAAGCTAATGTATTTTACAATTATTGAATTGTATTTCTTATTATCTAGTACAAATGTTAAAATCCGGAGTTTTTGGATAGTTAGATTGGCATAAGGATGTTTTTAACATTCCCTTGCACAATTGCCCGAATGGAGCCACCCGCCAGGAACTGGATCCAAGCTTCAAAATCCAGTTCAAATTTTCCACCATATAGAAATGTCATTCAATCTGTACTGCCCATAGGAGTCTTCAAACCAAGGATTCCATTCGTAAAAGGTCCCCAATGCCTCCTGACTGAAAATGTGGTTCTGATTAGCAGTTTTATTAATTTGCAGTCATAACAATCTCCCATAGACTATGCCAACCTTGACACAATTGGTTCATACATAGGTGTTGATCACAAAGTGGGCTGTAAAATTTCAATTCCTGACATATCCCATGTTTGGACAAGGATCAGAATTCAAATAAAGGTGAAATTAACTTAAATCGTAAGTTACTAGGTGTGATAAATTCCATTCATGCATTTTTGCCTAGGTTTTTTTTGGCAGGTGTGGGCGGGGATATCAGGTAATAAATGTGGAATCTGATTCGATAGGCAGAGAATTACGTAGGTTATCCCTCATTTCGAAGTTCAAAGTCAGAATACAATGTACAATGGTCTCAGGGGCAGATTTAAAAAACCCAGTGCGACACTTTTTCACTGCCGTTGCGTCACTTTTTGTAACGCAGCAGCGTTGTAAACAATGTGATACATTGCGGGCCATTTACAGAGTGACGCATCTAGGAGATATGTTACCTTGTAAAGCCCTACGCCACTTTATACCTGCGTCAGGTATAATGTATGCAGGGTGGGCGTTGTCATGCGAGAAAGACTCGTAGAAGTGACGCTGTGAATTCTTCAAGATATCACTACGCCACTTCAAGGACGACACAGTGTCAAAACCCTACGCTTGCTTGGAGCAGGCGTAAGGAGTGACACAGTGTATTAAGAATAGGCCTCCCCATGCATTGCTGGAATTGCGTTGTGCTTGCGAGATGACTCCTGCGTGACGTTTGTGCTGATAGATTCATCAATATTTGTGACGCATCGGTCAATCCTTGGGCCATGGTGCGTCGTATTGTAAATAGGGCTCATCCATGGTGGCGCAAGGGTTTCGCGTGCAGGGAAACTGACACATCTATACTGTTGCGTCAGTTTATTGTAAATAAGCCCTTCAGTATTTACCTGGTGTAGTAAATATGTGTATGTATATATGATTTCTATAAGGCAAAACTATCCAAAAGCCAGTATGCTGTCAAAGGCAAAGGTAGTCGAGTCTGTGTGTGATCGGAGGGTAGCTGGTTTCTAATAGTGAACTGGGCTGTTACTCAATGGTGATGTGGTGGACTTTAAAGAGGTACGTCTTCAGCTCTTTCCTCGGTTGGCGCAGGTTTGGGGAGGCCCTGGTGGACACAGAGATGTAAAGAAAGACCTTAAGCCCATGTTCCCTTCTTGTGATCGGAGGCGTAGATGTGGACGTAGAGGCACATTATTGATATTTTATAGATATTCTCTTCATCTGGTCCCCTGACAAAATATTCGCAGAGAAGACTAGAGCCATTGCTAATCTCGACCGAGAACTTAAAAAGCAAAACGACACAACAGCCATTCCATTAACACAGCTGTGTATGGATTTTCCATATTTTTAGCTTGGATATTATTATAACGCCATTGTACAATGTTAAATTCCTCTTTTTTTCGTGGGAGTCAAAAGCAGCGGATCTCTTTTCAAATCAATGGATGAAACATTCCTCCCCTCCACTCTACCTTCCTTTTTCATCTCCCTCGCCCCCGTCATCGCCCCCTTCACTCGTCCTTCTCTTTTCCAGTAAACAACCGCATCTTCCTCAGTCAAAGACGCCTTGACAAAGGGAACGGTGAACATGAGATGGAATATTACAGCAAAGCGCAGTCCCCCACACCTGCATAATGTCGCTCGGTGTAGCAATGCCTTCCCCATTGTTCCTCTGCTGAAGGATTTGTCGTTTTCAGATCTTCCCTTTATGGCCTGTCCCGCGTTGCTCATTTAACCTTGACTCCATTCTTTTCCTCCTACCTCCCGCGGCGCCCGCGTTCGCCGCTTTGCTGGTTTCCGTTTTCTGACGTGACTTTGGCGCCATTCACCAGCGATCGATTATTTGGCCGCGTTTCATGATGAAACGCCTTCTCCCTTTGTGTGTCACCTGTGCTTAACTTGTATTTTTTTTATATTTATTTCTTACACTTATTTTTGTAGTTCAGTCCTACCCACAAGGCCGCGGTGCGCTTTAAAAGCAGGGCAAGAGGTGCGAAAAATCAAGGGACACTTGTGGGTTTAAGGATGAGTGAACGGCAAAGTGGGCTGAACGGGGAGAAAAGGTTGGTTTGCACAAAACTGCTTGCAAGTTATTAGCACAAATTGTCAACGCCAATAGGCAGGGCTACCTGGCCTTTTCAAAATAGTGCAATGGTTAAATGTTTATTTTTTTGTATTTCAAGCACGTCCCAAAATGAAATAAAACATATGCCACCTAAACGTGCCAGCCTTCAGCCTGCAAATAATTAAAAATATTCGCTGACTTCCAGCTGAAAAACATACAGCTCAAGGTCTGAGTGTTTTAACAATATATATGGTAAGCTCTCTTGACGCCATGGATTCAGTGACCCAAGAAGAGACTTAGGCCCTGATACTGACTTTGAGGTGCGGCGCCAGGTACATTCGCCCTGCCGCTGTACCACCAAAGCCGTGGTGGGGCCGCCTGCCAGATTAAAAGTTTCCTCCTGTCTGGTGGGCTATTTTTTTACGTTCCAACAGCGGTGCCCTGAAAACGGGCACCGCAGTGGGAAAGCCAAAAAACGTTCCTGCACGGCATGGACTGTTAAGTCCATGCCGTGCAGGAACTGGGGTGCATGAATACACATGTTGTGCCCCCCTGCATGCAACTCCATGCGGAGGGACACACTGGGCCCTGCAAAACTCCCTTTGTTTCCTGTCCGCCAAAGTGTGGAGTAGGAACCTCCATGACACAGCAGGAAGAAAGGAAACTCGTAATTTGCTTGCAGCTTCCTGACCGCCGCAACAGTGCCAGGGAACGGTGGTTTGGCTGTGGCAGGGCAATGACGGTTCGATCATCCTAATTGTAATAGGGTGGTCAGGAGACTGTCGCAACTGCGCCCCCACAAGTCTGGCGGTCAGTGACTGCCAGACTCCTAATTAAGTCCTTACTGTGTTTTTTTTTATGTTGCTGAAGGGCTACTGCCTTCCCTGCAGTCCTCCACAGCATTCCTAGGAGCACCACCTGGACCCCCCCCCCTCCCCGGCTGACTCCATAGCCAGCCCCCATAGAGGGCACCAGCAGAAGGTGGCCATTATTTTAAATTGAGCACCCCGGTACTAAGCCGGGGCTCCCACAACATGTCAAATGTTGGGGGCACTGGAGTAGCCCCAAAGTCCCCGAGGCACCTTCCAGCTGAACAGCCAGCACCTTTCCTGGGTGTCGATGAGATCCCGCTTCATTCCTTTGCTTCCACCTGGATGGGAGCAGCTTATTTCTCTGTCCCTGCCAGTAGGGACAAAGTTGTGTTCCTTGCCTGGGAGTGTGAGGGCAGGGAATTCAATCTGTATTCACTGCCTTCACTCTCCTGGGCAGGGAACAGCAGTGTCCAGGGAAAACTGCTTTGATAGGGCCCTGTGGGATAGGGTACCCAAGACCGGTCTACCGCATGGGGAGTAGAGCCCAATGACCCCATCCTCATAAAAAAACTGGACCTCGGGCCTCTCTAATGCTTGGGGTTAGGGGTCCTGCGGCCTCCTGAAGGCTTGAGGAAGGGGGCAGCATGCCCTCCTCACCCAAACAAATATTGTGCCGCGTCCCAGGCTCTAATCCACACCAGTGGGCTTATTTTTGAGAAGGGTGGGAGCCTGCCCTGGAGCCCTCCCACTTTTATTTTGGAATCCGGACCATAGATCCACAGATCCTGCACTGATCCATTGAAATGTTTTTTTTAAATGATGTTTTTTGCCCTGGGGGACCATCTAGGCCCCCTGCCAGCTCAAGGGGGCAGAGTATTCTTACCCTGCCCGCTATATGTTTCCTAAAAACTATTTTCTAGGACACAGTACTGAGTCCCTGAGTCCTATAATGGCTGCCGCTAAAACTTTGTTGATGTGGTGGCAGCTAACCAGATCTCATCCTTATATCGGTCGGCTCTGAGGGTCCTCAGCTGGGTGAAATATGCATACATTTTGAAACTTAATTTCTCAAAAACTGCTGAACAGGTATACACTAAATCACAAAAAGCACACTTCTTCAACCAAGCTCTAGCTTTCTGCCAAGTTTAATTCCTTTCAGCTGTTTTGAGTGGGTCCCCCTCCCCAAGCTCATTTTGGGCCCCAGGGACCAAAACGCTGGGATAGTGTACCTTAAGCAAGGGGAGGGTTGAGCACAGTCCCCCTCCCCAAGCAAATGGCAAGCTGTGGAACCTCATTCTCTGGGTCAGAAATGCAGATATTAAGGGTAGGAGGTCACACGGTTCTCCTCACTGGGATTTTGTAGGCCCTGCCGATCCCATTCCTGGGGTTGAAATCAAGGTTAAAGGGAGGGGCGGCTGCGCAACCCCTCTATCTGAGCCTTAAAAGGACCCAAGGACTCCATCCTCCAGGGCCGGCTCAAGTACTCTGTTCCCGGTAGCCCACCCCCAGGACAGAGTAGTTGTGCTGCCCGCACAACTGTGGGCAGGGAAACATGGGTTTTCTCCAGCCTGGCAGGAGCATTTTTAAATCTCCTGCCAGATGGGAGAAATCATGCCTTCCCTGCGTGAAACAGTGCAGGCAGAGAAGGCATGTCTGCTTTCAGCTGGTGGGAGAATTAAACCTGCTCCTATCGGGTGGGAGTAGACTTCTGTTTCTCTCCCCACACTTCTGTGGTCAGGGAAACAGATTTTGCTCCTGCGCAGAGGGAGAATGCATAAACAGCTGCTTCCTCCTGGCGGGAGCAATGCTGGCTCCTGCACCATGTGGGGAGCTGGCTAGGGTCACGGGGGCCTTGGGGCTTACCCAATGGTCCCCAATGTAGGGGTTGGTGGGTGCCCCAGGAGGGCACCGGGCACCCACCTAAATGTAGAAATGGCCCAAAGGATGTCCCCGGGGCCTAAAGAAGCTTGTGGAGGGGGCCATGCTGCCCCTCCCCCTTAATTAATCAATAAATCAGAGTACTTGTAAAGCGCGCTACTTACCCGTGAGGGTCTCAAGACGCTTAGGGGAGGGGGGTGCCGCTGCTGCTCAAAGAGCCAGGCGAGTAGGTCTTGAGTCTGCCGTAGGTGGGTAGGGAGGGTGTTCCAGGTCTTGGCGGTGAGGTAGGAGAAGGATCTGCCGCCGGAGGTCGTTCGTTGGATGCGAGGGACAGCAGCGAGGGCGAGGCTGGCGGAGCGGAGCTGGCGGGTGGGGATGTAGAAGCTGAGTTTGCTGTTCAGGTAGGCTGGTCCGGCGTTGTGGAGTGCTTTGTGAGCGTGGGTGAGGAGCTTGAAGGTGATCCTCTTGTCGACGGAGAGCCAGTGTAGGTCTCTCAGGTGGGGGGTGAGGTGGCTGCGGCGGGGGACGTTCACGATCAGTCGGGCGGAGGCGTTTTGGATGCATTGTAGTCGTCGTAGGTGTTTGGCTGGGATTCCTGCGTAGAGTGCGTTGCCGTTGTCCAGTCTGCTGCTGACGAGGGTCTGTGTCACCGTTATTCTTGTTTCGGTCGGAATCCACTTGTATATCCTGCGGAGCATGAGGAGGGTGATGTACCAGGAGGAGGAGACGGCGTTGACCTGCTTAGACATGGAGAGGGAAGAGTCGAGGATGAATCCTAGGTTGCGTGCATGGCCGGTGGGTGTCGGTGCTGTTCCCATTGTGGTCGGCTACCAGGAGTCGTCCCAGACTTAGGGGGTGGGTCCGAGGAAGAGGACCTCCGTCTTGTCCGAGTTCAGTTTCAGACGGCTGCTCCTCATCCAGTCGGCGACGGCCTTCATTCCCTCGTGGAGGTTTGTTTTGGCGGTGTGTGGGTCCTTGATGATGGAGAGGATGAGCTGGGTGTCGTTGGCATAGGAGATGATGTTGAGGTCATGATGGCGGGCCACTTGTACGAGGGGGGCCATGAAGACGTTGAACAGCGTCGGGTTGAGGGATGTGCCCTGGGGGACGCTGCAGATGATGTCGGTGGCTTCGGATGAGAAGGGTGGGAGGCAGACGCTCTGGGTTCTGCCGCAGAGGAAGGACGTGGTCCAGTCAAGGGCCTTCTCTTGGATTCTGGCTTCTTGGAGGCGTGTCTTTAGAGTGCGATGGCAGACCGTGTCGAAGGCGGCTGACAGGTCCGGGAAGATGAGGGCTGATGTTTCGACGTTGTCTAGTTGGCGCCTGATGTCGTCTGTGGCGGCAATGAGGGCTGTCTTGGTGCTGTGGTTTCGTCTGAATCCGGACTGGGACGGGTCCAAGATGTTGTTGTCTTCGAGGTGGCGGGCCAATTGCATGTTGACGATTTTCTCGATGACCTTTGCCAGGAACGGGAGCATGGAGATGGGCCGGAAGTTCTTGAGGTCCTTGGGGTCCGCCTTGGGCTTCTTGAAGACGGCATTGATTTCGGCGTGCTTCCAGATTTCCGGGAATGTTGCTGTTTCGAAGGAGATGTTGATGACCTTCCGTAGTTGGGGTGCGATGGCTGCGTCTGCTTTGTTGAATACGTGGTGTGGGCACGGGTCTGACAGAGATCCTGAGTGGATGGAGTTCATGACCTTTTGTGTCTCGTCGTCGTTGACGTTGGGTCAGGAGGTCAAGCGGTTGGCGCTGGTGGTGTGCGCAGGGAAGGTAGAGTCTGGCGTAGTCGGGGCGGTCGTGTTGTTGAAGCTATCGGGGATGTCAGCTATCTTGCAGTGGAAGAAGATAGCCAGTGAGTCACACAGTTCTTTTGAGGGCAGGCTGTCATTGGCGTTGGCGTTGGAGAGTTCTTTTACGATGCTGAAGAGCTCTTTGCGGTCGTGTGCGCTGTTATCCAGGCGGACTTTGAAGGAGGATCTCTTGGGTAATCTGATGAGGTGGTGATGTCTGTGGGTGGCGTCCTTGTGGGCTACGTGGGTGTCCGGTGTGCGTTTGTGGAGCCATTTCTTCTCTAGCTTCCGGCATGCACGTTCGGAGGTCTGGAGCTTGTCAGTGAACCAGTTGGCTCTCTTGCTGGCGTGGCTGTTGGAGGGTTTCTTGAGTGGGGCGAGGGTGTTGGCGCAGTCGTCAATCCACTGTCTGAGGGACCACAGGCAGTGTGTGGTTGGCTACCTTTGGGGGTGGCTTGGCTGCAGGGGGAATTCCCAGGCCATGTTTTGCATCCAACCATCCATCGTGCATGACCAAAGGCTGTGCTTGGCAGGGGGTTGGCTTTAAGTAGGTAACAACATATTATTATACAAGGAAAAAAAACCTAGACAATCACTGAAAGAATCAAAGGTAAAAGTGAAGTTATAGTTAGGAGTTATTATATTTTACTTTACATTAAAAAAACATAGAAATTCACTAAAAAAACAAAGTTAAAAGTAACTTTATAGTTAGGTGAAAATGTCAGTGCCAACATAATGTTTTGAGCCGAAAAAAGCCATAGAAAATGTATAAGTTATAGTTAGTTGAGCTAACTATAACTTGCTCCCCTGCCATTCACTGCACATGACCTCACATATTACATCATTCAGGGAATTTTCTATGACATCATTTATGACATATGAAAAAGAGGGGGGGTTCCTTTCTGTATAGTTATCTTTTGATTTGTGGCCAGAAGGACTACTACACTAATATCACTTATTAGTGTTTGTGAATTACACCTATTATAACTTTCTGGTGTTATGGCTTCAAATTCATGACCACAAGGTCTGCACACTACTATCACTTCTTAGGGTTTGTAAAGTACAATCTACTGTAACTTTCAAATGTTATATGATGACACGGGTGATATTAAATCTGCACAAAAACCTACAATATCTTTCGTTTCACAAATTTTATTTTTTTAAAAAAGTTTTACATATAGATTCATTTGTTGCATCATTTATGACATCACTGATGACATCATCCAAGCCTCTTGTGTACCCTTTACTCTATTAGCGAGTACGGCATTAGAGGTCTGAAAGTAAGTACAACATAGCCCAGAATAATATGAAGCATCAGTAATGCCATCACACATACAAATCTCTTAGGAGAAGCAGGCTTGTGCTATGTGCAAATTTGACCCTATAAAAAACACTTCATGGATAGCCAAGTTTGCATTAACAATCAACCACAGACAGATGGGTAACCTCTACTGTGCATGGTGTTCAATCTGTATACAACTGTTCAGAGAAAACCAAGTTCCTCCACATACTCAACGTCTGTTACATAACTAATGCTCTTTTACAGACAGCCTTTACCTGTATCAATTTTCTCAGTCACCGTACAGTGAGAAATGAAGTGGATATGAGTAGAAACGTTGGGACTGTAAACAGTCTTTACCCTATGGAGCGAGTTTGCTCTGTACCAAGCTGTTTGCAGACAGTGAAACTCTCATGAGAAATCATACACCACAGACTATTACAAATTAGCTACAAAGAACAGTGTTTACTCTATGTAAAACTTGTCCAAAGAGACTCTATTCATTAAAACAAATTCAAGGTCTGAAGGTACTAAAGTTCATATTGCTTGCAGCCTTCATACTGTGGTGAAAACTTTACAGATAGCCCAGTTTCTGAAGCTAATCAAGCACATGCATACATATGTTAGTACCTGGTGTACATATTCTTCCATCTTAGGTATTAATTGTGTTGAGTCTATTCCGTCTAAATACAGAAAGCTGCTTACAATACTTAGTATATACCACTTAGAATTTTTGCCCTGTTGGAAAAATTTTCTGCGGAACCAAAAACATTTGTGGAACATACTGGACACAAGTCGTCATCTGTCACCAGCACACAGAGTTACTCCTGAATACAAAGATTTATAAAGTGTTCAATATGCCTACACACATATGATGCTTTAGGAGCACATAAGTTTTCTAAACACTTACACACATTAGCTGGGGACAGGCTGTACAAAAATTAAACTTTTTAATCCTAACTGTAACCTGTCACCTTTGGGAGGGGCTGAATTAGCGTGGGTGTGTGAGTGGTTATGTACGTTCCAGTGTGAGTGGGTGTGTGAGTGCCTGTGTGGGTCTGTAGGTGCCTGTGTGGGTCTGTGAGTGGGTGTGTGAGTGCCTGTGTATGTCTGTGAGGGGTTGTGTGAGTGGTGCTATGCATTTTTGCAATTTGCATACTTAGGGTATTTAAAAGGGAGAACCATGAACCCTGCTCCCACCAGGAAATGACAAGAAAGAACCACTCATCACAGTCACTACACATCAGATTGTGCTCCAATCGATCAACAAAGAATTCACCCCATTTAGAATTTCATATAGTTTTTCAACGTGGAATAGGGAAGGAAACACACTTGCTTTGCCTTCGCCAAGCACAAGAAGTTAGGATTGTTTGTGCTTTACTGCAGTAGAGCTTTAAATGGGGCACCTGGTATGTTTATATTTGTTAGTGCTTCCCATTGACATTTAATTTCTGGGAAATCAGCACCAGGG
The DNA here is from genome assembly GCF_964263255.1 of Lissotriton vulgaris. Taxonomy (NCBI): domain Eukaryota; kingdom Metazoa; phylum Chordata; class Amphibia; order Caudata; family Salamandridae; genus Lissotriton; species Lissotriton vulgaris. Next base: position 1,127,161,600 of record NC_141693.1, read on the forward strand.
CTGGAATCAAACCTCATTTTATCCAAGAAGAGTCCCCAGTTTTGCAAAATATGCCTACCCAACTGGAGTTCTTTCATTTGGTTAATTAGCAAGTGTTACCTCATTGGGTAAATGTCTTGTGCAAATTCTGCACTGCAACTGCATAAAGGACCACAAGGTATTGTTTCCAGTGACCTTGTGCATGTAATTTCAGCAATGTGATTGTTTCTTGAGTGCCTTCATCCATAAATCTGTGAGAACATGAATCCCCTTCAAGAGAAGATGACGAGACTACAAACAGGTGAATCTCCACCAAACAGGGCTGCTTCCTCTTAACTAAATGAAGTAAGTGCTTCGTTGTTTGGTGAAAATGTCCTTGTATTCCTCTGCATCAATAATGCGTCACCAAACTTGGCTAGAAACAAGCTTGAGGGCCTTTTTTTAAAGATATTCATCAACGTGGATAAATGGGGAAGACCTATGCATGTTACTAAGGAAAATGAGCATGAGAGCTACATGCCCTTCCCCGTCCCCGGGGTGATTTGGCCCCAGGAATCTCATTCCCTGGGGCCCGCCAAATTTGAATGGCCCCCTTCCTCAGGTTGATTTTTTCCCCGGGACCCCATCCCCGGTGCCTGGCCACATCTTCCTGGGTGCTCTGGCGCCCATGCAGGGCACCCAGTGTGCACGTCAGGGAACGTGGGAACAGGCTGTCCGTCTTCTGCAGGAGCCGACATTGCTCTGACTCATAGGGAGCTGCTGCAAAATGTAGCTCCCTGTGCGCGAGAGCAATACTTTCATCTCTTTCCCTGCCCACATGTCTGTGGCACGCCAAAGACCAGACACTTTAAGGGATCATTGTCTTCGGACATTTTAGCCTGTACCACACACAGGCATCAGATCACAAACTGGATTCTGGGACACTGATAGAGTAAATATACTCTTGCCATTGACTATTGGACTGATGATTTTGTACAGACCCTGCATACTTGCATTAGAGGACGCAGCTTTATATACACTCATTGAGCCCTGATTAAGTCTGCTGTTAAGCCTACAGTGTAAGTAACCACATGAAATGAGGCATTTAGCCAAAAGAGGCCAATACAAAGAATCTACAGAGAATAGAAAACCCATGAATTTCTAAACAATTACTAAAATAAAGGGACTTGTAAATATGTACATAGACCTTAAAACAATTATTGAAAAAGTAAGCAACATTCGGAAAATGAACTACAAATCCCACAATGCCTCATGGTGGGCAACTTGAGAGTTTGGTTCTAAAAGGACATGAAAGATGGACGATTACTAACCATGAACAAGACCAATCTGGACAAAACTCGTTGGTTGTAATTAGTGAAGGGGATGGTGAAGGCCATGACCTAATTAAATAAGCCTTTGAACTACAATTCCTGGAGTGCTTGTCAAATCTATTAGCTGGTAAAATGAAAGCAGAATTCGATTCCTTTCCGCAGACTAGCAATGGTTGGTGAGTGCGCTGTGAGAGGAATCAATTGTTGGTACACACATATATATATACCCAGGACGACGGCCGTCGACTTTCCTCCTTCAGGAGCATGGAACCTGTTACCACCTACCTGTTTCCAGCGGGACCTACAGTCTGCTACACTCCCTCACGCCATCTACCCAGTCATGCCGATACAGTGCATGCTGGTAGGTGAAGTCTGACATTAAAACGGACTTTCACCGGATGGGCCAATTGCATGAGGGGGAGGAGCTTTATGTGCTGGGATGGACATTTAAGCAGGAAGGAACATTGGGTAACATGACATGCTGCAGTGTCAGGCGCTGAGGAAGGCCGTTGTCGCCGAAATGCATTCGCCGCCATTGCTGTGATGAGGAAATAAACGAGCTGCTTGTCCTGTACTCCCCTTGACCTCTGCGTTCTTCCTTTGGATGGATGGTTGTCTTCATATATATATATATATATACATTGTGTCCGACTCTCCTTCGAAGAAGGAGAAATGAAAACGCACTCACGGTGTCAAAGTAGTTTCCTTCCGATTTATTTACCAAATGGCATTCAGTTCTTCAGCAAAAAAGCACCGACGCGTTTCGCTGTGCACACACAGTTTCTCACGGTCAATACAAACAAACATTAGTGAGCCCCTCCTATATCAATAGGGTGTCGCCAGAAAACATTTACAAAACGTCACTTCCTTTGTTAGTGATGGAGGTGATGTGGGAGTTGTAGTTCATGTTGTGATTTAGACTATTCTGTTTTGATTGCTGCAAGTTAAGCTCATAGATGTTACATATCAGTTATATTATCACACTTTTTGACATCAAGTAACCAATTATTTCAAAAGCGCATGGTTGCCTTTTTAACCACTCATAAGTGCTACATACAGTGTGTTAAACGCAAGCCTTGGTAAGCCCATAACTATTACTGCCCTCTAGTGGGCACTTCAAATATATTGCTTATTTACTTTTTTATGCCCTCCAGTGGGCATACCTGTATACTGTGCAATTCTTCACAGAGCTATCTAATTCTGTGACAATCATGGCAACTCTGTTTCATGATCACATTTTCTCTTAGTCTCGTGAATCACATTCCCCCTTATGTTTCACAACATACTGAATACTACTGTCCGTTCTGTCTATATTTGAACAAAGGATCATAGTTGATAGTAAAGACACAATTTTCATAAATGTACATAAAGTTCTTCACTTTGGTTAAGGCCTGTTGGAGCCATTGTCCTGAAATTTAAAATTTGTCGTGACTCACGGCATCTTAAGGTTTTTTCTCGATCCCCCCCTCTATCATGTGGGAGGATTGTTTCCAAGGCATAGAACTTGAGAAGTGTCCAATCTGCATTATGTAATTGTTCCATGTGTTTGGCCACAGCGTTATTACGGTCTTTATTCACTGTCGCTCTTACATGTTCCAGAATTCTTTTTTTTAATTCCTTTTTGGTGCTCCCGATGTATTTGAGTGCACACGGGCATTCTATCACGTATACCACATGAGTACTTACACAGTTTATTAGTTCTTTTATTTTCCATGTTTTGTTATTCGGCATTGTCACTTCCTTTTTGTTCACCGCTATTTGACACACCTTGCAGTGTTGGCACTTGATGAAACCTTTTGTTTTCATCCACTGAATGCCTTTCTTTTTTTTGGTGTTATCTCTGTAATGGCTCTGTATCAGTCTGTCTTTTAGATTTCTTGATCTTCTGTATGTTACTTCCGGGTGCTTGCCCACTATTTTGCTTGTAACAGGATCTAATTGTAACAATTTCCAATTCTTCCTGATGATTGTGACAATTTGTTTAGATTCCCTCGTATAGTCAAGGATCAATCGAATTTTTCTGTCATCGGTTTGTTCGTTATATTCAGTGTTTTTCTTTTTGGATGTGAGTGTTTCCCTTCTTATTTTGTTGTTTGCTCTTCTCCAACATCTTTCAATGATTTTCTTGTTATATCCTCTGTTTTTGAACCTGTGTGCCATTTCGAAGCTTGTCCTTTTCCATTCTTTGTCTTCCGAACAGATCCTTCGCAGTCTTAGGAATTCCCCATACGGAATATTTTGTACCACCGACGGTGTATGAAAACTGCTTGCATACAATGTTGAATTCGTTGCAGTCTCTTTTCTGTGTAGAGTAGTTTCTACTCGTTCATTGTGAATGTAAATTTCCGTATCCAGGAATATCGCTTTTGTTTTGTCGATGTTATATGTGAATCTTAAGTTGATACTTGTTGAATTTAGGATTTGGAAATATGCTTCGAATTCTTGACTTGTACCTTCCCAAACGATGAGAAGGTCATCAATATATCTGACCCATTTTGCAATTTTGTTCACATAAAAATCATTGTCAGGGTGCCAGGCAATTTGTTGTTCAAACCACCCCATTGTAAGGCATGCATATGCCGGACTGAAGGCAAAGCCCATAGCACATCCCTTAACTTGCTGAAATAACTCTTCACCAAACAAAAATGTATTTTGGGTCAAGCACAGTTCGATCATTTCCATTAACATTTGGTTATGTCTTTTGAATTGTATATCCCGGTCCTTTAGGAAGTGAGCACATGCGTTTAGTCCAATGTCATTTTCAATGTTAGTATACAATGATACTACGTCCATTGTAACAAGCATGTAATTAGGTTGCCATGGTAATTCTTCGAGTTGTTTTAGCAAGTCTGTGGTATCGCGTAGGTAGGAACTTAAATTGGTTACCAGGGGCATTAGAAAAAAATCAATGTAACTAGCTATCGGTTCCATGAGTGATCCTTTGGAAGAGACGATAGGACGCCCTGGTGGTTTTCGTGGGTTTTTATGGACCTTCGGAAGAAAGTATATTGTGGCGAGTATTGGGTGGTCCGTTGTCAAAAACTTCTCCTCGTCCAGATCTAATAGGTTTTGTTCTCTCCAGGATTTCAGTTTATCATCTAGTTTCTTTTTGAATAGTTCAGCAGGGTTGTTTTCCAATTTTCTGTAGTAGTTCTTATCACCCAGTTGATGCTGTGCTTCTGCTACATAATCCTTTGTATCTAGAATGACCACATTGCCTCCTTTGTCCGCCATTTTTATGGTTATACTTTTATCCTCTGTTAGGTCCTTTAATGCCATTCTCTCTTCCTTTTTAAGATTGTCTTTGTATCTTATTCCCTTGATTTGATATATTTCTTTGGTAATCGCCTCCTGAAATAGATCAATTTTATTACCTGGTGGTAATTGTGGGTAGAACTTTGAAGGTCTTTTCATGCCACTTAGTCCTGCTCCTTTTTGTGGGCATACTCCTGATTCAGAGATTGGTTCTTCTTCCCCCATTACATCCAAGTTTGTTAAGAGTACTACTGCTGGAAGATCTTTGGTTGTAAGACCTCGTTCTTCTTCTGTTTCTGTTAGTTGTTTGTCCTGTTTTCGTTTAGTTAATTTTGACATCTGTTCATTTTCCTCAAATACTTTTGCCAATTTTATTTTTCTTATGTATTTGTATACATCAATTCTAGTTTGTGCCAGGGCCATAGGTTCAGATGGGCAAAAATTGATGCCTTTTTTCAAAAGTGAGATCTCATTATCGTTGATTGACCTGTTGGATAGATTTAATATTTCCAATTCTTCTTTTTGGTACGATGTTTCTTGCCAATCTATTTCAGATTTTTTCTGCGCATTGATCTGGTTTCTGTTCCCACATTTTGGGGGCCACTTTCTCCTTTGGCTTCTTCTTGTTGGTTTCTTGGTGTTGTGCTTGATTTTGGTACCCATCTCCGGCCTCTTCCTCTTCCTCTTGCTGTTTGAGGCTGGTTTAGTTCCCACAATCTTTGTTTCAAAACCAGTCTCATATCGCCTAAAAAATCTTTTGTGGCTTGATCTCCAATCTCCGATCCGTCTTCCGATGTACCTGTCGATGTTAAAGAGGTCTCACTTGTTGCTCCTGACCCTTTCTCTCCTTGATTTTTGAAAATGTCAAATTTCCTTGCATAGGTGAATATTCTCCCATATGTATAATCATCAGCATCTCGTTGAAACTTAGATTGTTTCCGATTTCTCACAATCTCTTCATGTTTGTCCACATATTTTTCAAGGTCTTCTCTCAATTTGGTCAGCATTTTTTGTCTTGCCTATACTTTTGGCGCAATTTGACGAATCTTCACAAAAGTTTCCAAAACAAGTGTCAAGTTTGGTCTTGTTTTGCACAGAAAGTTTCAGGGTGATCCGTTAAGTGAGGGAGGAGCAAAAGAGGGGTTAAAAAAAAACTAATTTTTCCATGTTAATTCCCATAGGCCGAACCACTGGATGGGATGACACTAAATTTGGAAGAAAGATAGATTTTGCTCCAGTGGTCACTTTTTTTTGTTATTTGGTGTAAATCCATTAAACAGTTTTAAAAAAATTAAAGAAGTTCATAATTTGCATATCTACGATCGCAAAGCCTATGTGAACAATGACAAGCTTGTGCAGAGATCCGCAGAGCTCTGATTGGCTGCCAACACTTCAAGCAGGAAATGTTGGCAGCCATCTTGAGCCTGGATTCTGGGACGCTGATAGAGTAAATATACGCTTGCCTCTGACTATTAGACAGATGATTTTTTACAGACCCTGCATACTCACATTAGAATACACAGCTTTATATACACGCAGTGAGTCCTGATGAAGTCTGCTGTTATACCTACAGTGTAAAGACGAAACACATGTTGGTAAGTGGAGAATCCGAAAATAAGGGCAAATTTGGATGTTCAAATAAAAAAGTATTGATACCACAACCTCGAAGTCAAAAACTATTTGTGTGCTCGGAGAACATTTTAATTCAGTTTGGATTTCGTCCAGTTGAGGAAGATCAGGTGGCTACTCCTTCTCCAGAGCACCAAAGGTCATATGGACAAGTATTTTACAGACTAGCAGGCACATGCATCAAACATTCAAAATTGTGGGATAGGTCTTAAGCACTCCTGTTAGTTTTTGTTTAGTAATTTGACTGGTATCCTTCATCAAGTTTATTGTCCTTCTTTTGCGTGCTGCTCGGTAGCTCTGGGCTGCCTGTCCCTGAGATTTAACAAGACTGTTGGGGATTGGTTAGTGGTAACAATATCACAACCATACCAAGCGCACAGCTAATGTTTACGTTATTTCCCCCTCTTCAATGATTCTTCTAATTCAGTTTTTTGTTCTTAATTCTCATATTTATTCTTAGATTTAGTTTCACATGAATTACTTCAACTGGTGTGACATTCTATTCTTATTGCTAACTTAGCACAATGTTTTCCAATGCATTAAACTCAAAATAGAGCCAAGGAGGACTTTTTTCGAACGCGTTTCTTAAGACTACCGGTAAGCGCTAACTAGTTTAAAAATCGGCAACATCTAGACCTAGCGCTTTCTCTAAGACCCGGTACTTAATAGGGGTTTCACATTGCTTTGCAGATACGCGGTTCAGAATCACGAAAAGCAAGTAACTTTCGGTTTATTTTAACCGCGATTAACCAGATCACTACCACATCACAGAGTCCATTATGGATGTTGCTCTCTGTTCATTACAGAATAGAAATTCGGTTCAGTCCCATCATCTAGAAACTGAGGCTATCATAGACGATTGCAAACACACACGTGAGTGAGTTTTTTTCACCATATAAGAAACCAATGTACAATGAACGTTTATGCAGTGAATTTAAATATATAGCAGGAAATGAATAGATATGAGTTTTGTCATCACTGTATGTAATTAACCCCAGATAACAACAACAGGATTTGATATATCATGTATTTTGCTGACATTGTTTGTTATAATGTATTTAGAGTTATGAATTGATTATAGCAAAGGAGTGTGGTACTTAATCGTGAGTAGTGGCATATTTTAGGATAGAAAGCAGAAAGTAACTTACATATTATTTCTTTCACAGAGGCCCCCGAAGAAGGGACGCTGGTCCCGAAATGCATCGGGCCAACAAATTCAGCAATCGTCGTTTATTTGTTACAAATGTACTATAACAATTTTTTTGATTTTGAGTTTAATGCATTGGAAAACATTGTGCTAAGTTAGCAATAAGAATAGAATGTCACACCAGTTGAAGTAATTCATGTGAAACTAAATCTAAGAATAAATATGAGAATTAAGAACAAAAAACTGAATTAGAAGAATCATTGAAGAGGGGGAATTAACGTAAACATTAGCTGTGCGCTTGGTGTGGTTGTGACATGCATCAAACATGCCATTTGCGATTCCTTATTAGCGAAAAATAAGGATTCGCTAATAAGGAAGCGCAAATGCCTATGCATGCAGGAATCGCTGAGAAAATAGCGATTTCCACAAATTCCTTAATTGTGACTCACAAATTGCAAATCGCAATTAAGGAATGGCTCCCTATTCATTCCTATGGGCCTCCAGGCCCATAGGAATGAATGAGAGATTGCATGCGCAATTTGCGAGTACCAATATGTACTCGCAAATTGCGCATGCAATTTCAAGGGTGTCTAAATGACACCCTGTTGCAGCCCTGAAATAGTGATGTGCACCCATGTTGCGCACAAACATGCCCCAAGGGCATGTGTGTGCGCAACATGAAACTTTGGAAAATGCACTAAAGTATTTTTTCAAAGTATTTTGCAAATTGCCATCAAGTTCAACTTCACGGTAATTTGCGCCCCCTATTAGCGAAATCTCTATTCTAAAGTGGTTATTGCATTGCATATAAGGAATCGCAAATTGCGATTCCTTAAATGCAATCGCAATTTGAGAAATCGCTAATAATTGCAAATTCTCAAATTGGGAGTGCCTTGAACCTTGATGCATCGCAAATGCCCTTTTGGTGGGCTAAAACGGCCTATTTTTGCGAATCGCACCATTTGCGCTCGCAAAAATGGTTGATGCATGTGCCTGTATATGTGCATTTACACTTCACATGGAACAAACTGTGTGCGCCCAGATTCCCAGCCACCATTGTAGTTTTGTTAATACACTATGAAATGTTGATTTTTCAAAATAATATGATGTAAAACGGGGTTGTAAATGGATACTGCAGTCAGAATGTGAAACGTAACATCATATTAAACTGCAAGAATTAGTTAGCATAATGACATAGTATTGAATGTGTTCAAAATGAATAACTAATGATTACTCTATACGTCCATTTTGTAGATCAACATAAACGATTTTGGAAAATAATTATTGTTTTCCCATTGATGAAATTCATACTTTATATTGCTATTCCATAATTATGTGCTTTCTTTTCAAAAGAAGGGGGCTTAAAAATAGTCATTTTCACCCTGTGTTTTTACCTTTCTTCCCATATTTGCACAAACAGGAATATGTTTTCTATGTTTACAATGGCGGCAGTCCCCCTTTAAAAAAGAGTCTTTGCAACTAAATGTCACTTGATCAAGACCAAATGCACTCGAAACGCGTTGTGTTTTCTCTGTGTCTGCTAAGTAAAACTACTTGAAGCAACTCCTTTGGTGTGGCTTGTCTTTTCCGGAACTGGTGAAGGAAAGATTGGGAACGGAGCATATATATCTATATATTACCTACTGGCGGTCGCTAGTAGGTAGTTATAGTTAGGATCTATTATTCATAGGAAATCCGCAACATTCTATTCCCAATAACTTTGGCGCCGATTGATGAATCTTCGCAACATTTTCCAAACTTTTGTCCAGCTCGGGTCCACTCCTATCCTGAAAGTCTAGGGATGATTTATCAAGCGGGGGCCGAGAAAAAAGGGGGGTCCCAAAGGGGGGGTCCCAAAACGCATTTTCCCCATGCAATTTCCCATAATACCCTTAGCCGCAGCTACAGCCCGAACTGCTGAACGGAATTACACCAAATTTGGCAAAGAGGTAGTCCTTGATTCAGACTCATGCCTTTTGCTTATTTGGTGTAAATCCGTTCAGTAGTTCCTGAGAAAGTGACAGTTAAAACCATTTATATATCTGTGGCGTCGAATAGTCCGCATACCCTAAGCGCAGCCTAAGCGCACCCTGCTGTGCACAAGCTGTATTTTAATTGGCTGTCAACACTCCGAATCAGGAAGAGTTGGCAGCTATCTTGTGCCCCGGTAGAACCGAGGCACAAGAAACCCCCAAAACGCTGCAAAACGCAAAAAGGGGGCAGGGTAGACACACCTTGACCCCCTAGGCCTGCTCAGGGGGGTCAACATTTTTTTTTTAAATTGCTGGATGCGCGTAGGATCCACGCATCCCGCTTCTGAAAAAAAAAATGAAGCGCTTTAAAGGTCATTAGCCCCGGGGTGGGCAAAATCCCGGGGGCATTTAAAAAAATATTGTGAGGGGGTCCCAAATTCCCCCCACACTGCCCCGGGGACCGCCACCCCCGGGGCTCTAATTTAATATATGCGGGGGCTCATGGGCCCCCCGGCAGCCCTCAGGACCACCCCCCCATTGTTTAAAATGGGTGGGGGGCTCTCAGGCCCCCCAGCCCCGGGGACCGCCACCCCCGGGGCTTAAAAACATTTGGTGAGGGGGGCTTCTGAAAAATGTGGGAGGGCGGTTGCGCGGCTACCCCCCTGGAGCCTTGTCTAGGCCCTGGGGACCACCACCCCCCAGGGCCGACTCCTGCAGTGTCCCAGGGTGTCGACCCCAGACACTGCTGTTTGCAATGGGAGGGCGGGAGCCACACGGCTCCCACCCTGCCATTGAAAACGGCTTTGCTTCATGGAAGCAAGAGCAGGGAGACCTGCTCTCGCTTCAATGAAGCAAAGCAGATTGCTTTTCCATATGGGGAGCAGCATGTTAGCTGCTTCCCATGTGGAAAAGTAATGCCAGCTCCAGCAGGAGGCGGGGAGCCGGATGGGACCGTGGGGGGATTGGGGACCCCCCACGGTCTACAACGAGGTGCCAGGCCCCGGGGATGGGGTCCCCGGAGCCATAAGAGGCCAGGGAGGGGGGACCCCCTTCCCAAAGTATCATTAAAAAAAACTTTTAAATGCTAATTCCTAACTATAACGTGTGTGAAACCTATGGTTTTTTCAGTGAATTTCAAAGGTTTTGTAAATGATAATTTATATATGTATTAATTATTATGTCTTTCTTTTTATACTAATTTCTTATATTTTTAATATAAATATTTATATTAATTTTATTTTTTAGATTATATTTCATATTCTTATTATAAAATAATAACAAAACTAAATTGCAAAGTAATTTTGGATGAATTATTGCTTGACGTCGGTTGCAAGTATAACACAGCTCCAGCAATCTTCATGGGGCCCTATGCTCACATGCTGTATCAATCCTTACACCTGCTTCAAGCATGTGCAAGGTTTTGATGAAGCATAAGCTCAAAAGTCACTGAATAAAATGTTTAAAAAAAAAAAGTTTTTATTGAAAAAATTGAAGGGGCAGTTACATCATCACTATGTTCCATCACCAAATGTACAAATTACATGTCCCCATTATCTAATATCCAAAAGTATTTGTATCTTGCTTTTCATAGTCTAGACATCGAGACAATAGAGAGTTCCATTTCAACAGTGATAACATATTCCCCCACGCAACCAGGGAGTATCCCTCTAACCAAAAGGGGAGAAACAAAAAAGAAAAGAAGAAAAACAAAAAGGGAAAACTGTCCACATCAACCTCCACGCACTCCATCTAGTACTGTAATACCATCATCTATAGAGCCCAGCAAGCCGAGCGGCCATCCCACCTATTCGCTCTTAAGCAACTGAAGTTTCTCCTTGGCTGAGCAGATAGGCCCTTAACGGTTCCAAAATGTCTCTGGGCCTCGAAATTTCGGGCAGTTCCTCTGCGTAAGCTACTAGATTGTCTCTGCAATATACCAGGTCTTTGAGCCATAAACTCACTTTCGGTCCATTCCTGCCACCCCATGTCATAGCCACCCTTCTAGCCGCCATCAGTAACGCAAGGCGCACAAACTTGCCAGTTACTCCTTTGACATGCGGCACACAGCACAGCAAGCAGGCAAGTGGCTCACAGCGCAGCCCCAGGTTTACCATTTCATTCAGGCAGGACACCACTTTCTCCCAAAACTCCAATATCATTTGACAGTCCCATGCTAGATGCATAAAATCCGCCCTGTCTCGGCCGCAGCGCCTGCACTCCGCGGATGCCCGCAGCCCGTATCCCTGCAGTCTCAATGGAGTGTAGTACACCTGGTGTATGTATTTAAAGTGAATAATCCACAAATTTCCATTCATACACAGTGTCCCCGTTAGGCCACATATGTGTTTCCAGTCCGTCTCCCCGATGGGTTCAGATAGACAGGCAGACCATCTCTCCCAGCTATGGTCCTGGCTTTCCACAGTCTCCAGCTTTATCATTTTATATAGTTTAGAAACTAAATGTTTATTGCTCCGGGCAGTAAGTATGTACTGTAAGGAGGTCAGTGTAGGTGGTTCCTGTGGGTATGTGGGGTAGTGTGTCTTGAGTGAATGCCGCAGCCTGTGTATTGCAAAACGAAACAACAACGACTGGTTGTCAACGTAAGTCAGGTCGTCTTCTGTTAAGACTGAGCCATTCACGTATACATCTGCCATCATTCTGAGTTCTGCTTCAGTTAACAATCGAAGTGACAGCTTCTCCTGTGTTACGGACAACTCAGCATGACACTCCAGGTATAGCGCCGGGGCATAGAGTGGCAGTTTCTGTGCAAATTGTCCGATTTTCCACCAGGCAGCTATAGTAGCATCCACCGAGTTGATTTCCGCCCTCAGAGTGGCACGTCGACGGTGTGTGACCACTAAGCATGGGCGGAAAATCCGTTACACTCGTGGATTATGCGGATTTTCGGTAAATTCGCAATCCGCGAACGCTCGCGAATTTACCGAAAATCCGCAAATTCGCACGCAGCGGATTTTTTTTTCTTGGTGATACAATTTTGCGGTGCACGGCGTTTGCTTACCGTCATTCAGCGTTTGCCGAGTTGTTTTTCTCAATATTTTGCAAGTGCTGCGCCATTTTGGATCTTGCTGCGGGATCCTGCGGGAATTTGGCGAGCGCGATTACGTCATCGCGGCTTGCCAACTTGCACAGCGAGAGTTTGTCAACGTGAGTACGCCGTGATCATGTATCGCGGGACTTCGCAATTGCGACCTTGTAGATGCGGCGAGCAGCAACAATCTCGCACTCGCGAAAATACAAAATTTGCAATTCTGCACAAGAAATCCACCAGCAAGCAGCATAAACCTTCTGGAAATGATGATTTTTATCTGAATAACTCCTCAGGTTGACATTTGCCTGCACTTTTTTTGCGAGGAGTCCATTTTGGGGAGGGGGGGAGGAAGGAAGTGCCCCACAGTCTTCAACTTCCTGTTCCTGTCCAGCAGGCTCCTCCCAGTGCTTTGTCCATCTCCTGGTCACTTTTCATTTGGATCTGGAGCTGGAAGGATTACTTTTTGTGGATGCTGCTGGATATTTGGATTTGAGGCCTTTTTGACTTTTTTTGGATCACTTTTGGATTAGAAATTTCACAAGTAAGTTTGTTTGGGGCATTACAGTTGCTGCAACTACAATTTTGGAATTTTCGATTTTTGGGCTGTTTTGGGGCCTTTTGCCCATGGGTACTCAGTGGTGGGTGGACTGAGTCTTTCTGTGGGGTGTTTTGAATTTAAACACTCATGGAGGGGCTGGATGGCTTGGGATTGTGCTGATTTTTCTGTGATTTTCGTTTTTTTGGCCTGTTGTTGTGGCCTTTTCACCAGGGGTAGTGAGTGTTGCATGGGCCTAGTCTTTCTGTGGGGTGTCTTGAATGTAAACATCATGGAGGGCCTGGATGGTTTGTGATTGTGCTGATTTTTCTGTGATTTTCGTTTTTTTGGCCTGTTGTTGTGGCCTTTTCACCAGGGGTAGTGAGTGTTGCATGAGCCTAGTCTTTCTGTGGGGTGTCTTGAATTTAAACATCATGGAGGGCCTGGATGGTTTGGGATTGTGCTGATTTTTCTGTGTTTTTCGATTTTTTGGGGTGTTCATGGGGACAGGCCATGTGGGTGGGGGCCATTTTGAGTGCTGGTACAGGCAGGCCATGTGCTGGGAGGCAAGTGGCCATTTTGAATGCAGGCAGTGTTGTTAGGCCTGCAACCATTTTGCCTAGTTTTCAACCTTTATGCCCAGGGGTAGTGAGTGTTGCATGGGCCTACTCTTTCTGTGGGGTGTCTTGAATTTAAACATCATGGAGGGCCTGGATGGTTTGGGATTGTGCTGATTTTTCTGTGATTTTCGTTTTTTTGGCCTGTTGTTGTGGCCTTTTCACCAGGGGTAGTGAGTGTTGCATGGGCCTAGTCTTTCTGTGGGGTGTCTTGAATTTAAACATCATGGAGGGTGTTGGACCCGGCCCGTTGGGCAGGTTCACCCCTAGACTTTTTGCTTTTTCCTAGCCTGTTTATGGAACCTGGTGTTGGTGATTTTAGGCCTCTGCGCACTTTTTCACTGTGGTACAGTGTAAAGTGCTTGAGCTCTCTGTGAATGAGTGGTGAGTGACTTGCCCTCCCATAGGAATGAATGGGGAATATGCATGCCCATGGTAGTTCCTGATGTGTGGGGAGTGCAGGGGCGAGTTTGGTATATATGAACTCGTGAGAGTGAATGCTGCAAAATGATGTATGCGGCATGACTGTGTCTAGTCTAGAAGTACTACTTTTGGAAGTTGGCATATTTGTGTAAGTTGGTGCTAGCGTGTGATTGGCTGGTGAGCCTGGCCCAGAGTGCCTGGGACTGCTTGTGGATTGACTGTCTGGTTTGAGGATGACAGGGGCTAGAGAGCCCAGGAGGTTGTCTGAAGTCAGCCCATGGATGAAAGGCAGCATCTGCTGCCAGGGAAGTGGGAGGAGATGGCACCTGATAGTGAAGGGCTATGCCTGCCTAACTACAAAGCTGGCTCCACCTCCCGCTGGGCGACTGACACCTCTGTCCCTGATACTGAAGGGGACTTCCCTCTAAACCAGTCCAGCTGGTTCTCACACTGAGACTTCAAAGGCTTCAAAGACTTTTCACTGTATAAGAAGGGGCTGTGTCCCCTTCCAAAATGTTCTTGTTTCTGACTTGAATCTGCCAGGGGCATGCTGCTGCTGGGGCTCAGGGGAATCCCTGGGCCCTGCCCAGCTCCTGGACCTCTGATGGACATTCCTGGGCTCCTGGGGGACCCCTCTGCCTTGCTGGGCTGTGGGGGGGACTTTGCTTGCCCCCTTGGAATCTCTGGGACCGTGTTGCAGCATGGAGGAGCTGCATTTGCCTGCAGGAAGCGCTGTGCTCCCCCCTGAGCGCCTGGGAGCGCTCTGCCTGATTTCTAGCGCTGTAGAGCGCTTTTATTGGATTATAGCGCTGTGGGTCGTCATTTAGCGCTGGGAGCGCTTTATTTACATTGCGAGTGCCCACCTCGCTTATTTGTGCTTTTATTTATTTTCGGCTGCCCATGCCGATATCTTTATTGCCTACCAGCCTGCCTGACTGAAAACGGGCCGCCGCGCTGCCCGCGGTGACCCGGAAGTGCTTGGCCGGCCGGCCTATCGCAGCGCGGCCGGCCGGAAGTCCCGCCCCCGCAGCCCGAGAGGAGTGAAGCTGCCGAGTAATCACCGCCGGGCCCGAGTGAGGAGAGGAGCGGCGGGGGCGCGAGGCACATTGTCGGTGCCTGCCCCCACCGCCAGCGGAGAAGAGCCGCCGCCCGGAGGAGCCGCCCCTGAGGCCCGGTGAGTCTGGACTGGGGCCGGGCGGAGTGGGGCAGAGCAGGGAGGGGCGCCGGGACACATTGTCGGTGTCCGCCCCCCCCCCCGCAGTAGCGCGAGCTCGCGCTCGATGTGGGAAGCCACGAGGGCTTCAAGGGCAGCCCCGGTTGGCAGTGGGCCGCCCCAACATGATTGTGGAGGCTCCCACAACCCGGGGGCAATATTTGTGCAGAGTCCCCCGTGAGGGACTCCAACGGAGCGAGGATGCTTTGGGCGGCCCGCTTGGCAGTGGGTCGCCCCAACGTGTATGAGCCCAGAGAGGCTCTAGGGGGCCATTTCCTTTGATTTACGAGCCCCGCGAGGCTCGAGGGCCCTTTTGTCGAAAAGGCACAGAGTCAGGGTGGCCCCGGTTGGCAGTGGGTCGCCCCAACATTGTCCAGGGCCATGAGAAGGCTCGAGGGGGCATTGTCTGCAGAGCCTGAGGGCTCCAACGTTTGGCCACAGTGTTGGTGACAGAGCCTGTGTGGCTCAGCTGGCGCAGTTTTGTTGATTCTCCAGTTGCCCAGCACTTTGTGGGCAGCTGCCACGTTTAGGCTTTTTGTACTCTGACTGGCGCTGCATGGCAGCGCGCCCTGACATTGGACTCAGGGCATCTTTGCCCCACAAGGCCAGTTGGCCTAGGGACTGCCACAGGTGGTGGCTTATGTAAGTCATGCGCAATGTGATTTCTATGGTTTTAATAGTAATTGCCTACTGTGTGTTTTGTTTGCGCTATTGACTTCTGTTCTGGCACCTCTGAATGTGTAGGTTTATGCATTATGTGTCTTTCTTTTCATGCGCTGCACCTCTGAATGTTTAGTCATCATGTGTCTTCTTGCGCTGCACCCCTGAATGTATTTTATTGCATCATGTGCTCTATTCTTAACACCTCTGAATGTTCATGGCATCATGTGTTTCTCTTTATTACTCCTCTGAATGTGTTCATGCATCATGGGTAAGGTGTTCTGGTTGATACCCCTAAATGTGTTTATTTTTAGGTGGTTGTCCTTATTACTCCTCTGAATGTAGGTTATTGCATCATGGGTAACGTGTTCTTTTCCTAGACCCCTAAACGCTGAGGGATACTTAGGTGGTTGTCTTTTCTACTCCTCTGAATGTAGGTTTATTGCATCATGAGTAATGTATTCTTTCTTAGACCCCTAAATGCTGTGTGATACTTAGGTGGTTCTTCTTTTTTTTAGTACAGGTGGTCCTAGTAAGGTCCTGGTTCCTGTTACCAGTGGATACTGGTTGTGATCTTTGTGATTACCATTTTATGTTACATTTATTCTTTATTCTAGAAGTGATTTTATATTCTACATTTTATCTAGAAGTACTATATCTGATTCTGACAGGCGCCCATGTGGCCCTGTCTGGTGTACATAATCCCTGTGAATATTGCCCGTGCCAGTTGGCACAATGTATATGTGTGATTTTATCTGATGTGGTTTTACAATACAAAAGTTATTTTTATAATACTCTTGGGTGGAGTCTCTTTTGTGGTGTGCCTAGTATGTTGTTGCTGTTGTGCGCTGGCGCAAATGCTTTACACATTGCCTCCGAGTTTAGCCTTACTGCTTGTGCCAAGCTACCAAGGGGGTGAGCAGAGGTTATCTTGGCGTGTGACTTCCTTGCCCTGACTAGAATGGTGGTTTCTGCCTGGCTTTGGCGTCAGCCTTAGCCTACCAGAAATAGCCAGTTCTAACATTGTTGGTCAGCGGTGCGGATTTGGACTTGTGTTTGCGCAGTGCCATAGCGACAACTGGCTACATTACAAAACTGTGCAATTTTTTTCAGATAGTCACATGTTTGGGATTATTGTTTTTGATTTTTTTCCTCAAAGAGTGTCATTTTCAAATGTGTTCCTGCGCTTTATGTTTAGTGGCAGATGAGAGAAAGTGACAGGGCGGGACGCCAGTAGAGGGGGAGGTTCCCATAGATTAGGAATCCCTTGCTGGGTCCAGTGTCCAATCCCAAATCCTGTCCCTGTGTGGGGAGATGGAAGAGAGGGAGTGTGAGGAGAAATGACTAGCTCAGGAGGGTGGTTGTTCCCTGAGTGTAGAGTGTGTGTCTGGATTCCCCAGTGTGGTAGGATCCAGTGGTGGCAGCTTAAATGTGTCCAGTGTGTTAATTCCCATTCCCCGCTCCCAGAGTTTGGTACCTGTGTCACGTGTGGTCAGGTTGAGTGATCAGGGGTGGTAGAAACTGCCTTACCAGTCCGAGGGGGGGGAGTGTGCGAATGAGTGATGTGCTGAACTGGAGGAGTTGGTGTGAGTTCTTTTTTAAGGAGCTTGCACGTGAGGTGTACCTCTGGTGGTGTGCAGGAGGTCCTGCAGAGGCACTGGACAAGAAGGTGGATGTCTGGCGGTGTGCTAGATGTCTTGCAGAGGCATCAGGGAGTGATTCTAAAAAGAGTGGCTTGTGTATCTGATGATCCTGTGAAGGGGAAGAGGTTCATGTGTAACCCAGCTAGGTCCCAGTAGTATGGTAGGGGTGTAGGGGCTCACGCCCTGTCTCAGTGGAGGCGGAGTGAGTGTGGGACGGTGTGTCCCACGTTGGCCTGAAACCCTATCTCAGGGCCTGGAGGGTTCCCTAACGGAGCGCCAGGTCAGGGGCCTAAGCTGTACATAGGTCATTTGAGGAGGATCTTCCTGTGTCTAGAGGACGGGGAGTGTCTGTAACCAGAACTCCGGCGGTCCTAGTGTTGGGCAGTACCGCTCCTAAGTGGAGGGTGCAGAAGTCCTGGCTCGCTGAGCATTTGACCGTCTAGAGTGCTTGACCATTTGTGGGGCCTCTGGAGGTCGTTCCCAGAGGAGGGGGGAAAGTCAGGTTGGGGTTGTGGCCTGACCTGGGAGGAGTACTGGAGGAAAGTGTGTCACTGATACGCCGCTGGCGTGTGCTCTGTCTAGCCTGGGACATACTGAGAATCACCCTGTGATAGGGAGTACTGGAGGAGAATGTGTCGCTGATACGCCTCTGGTGTGTGCTCTGTCTAGCCTGAGACATACTGATACTGGAAGGGGGTGCAGAGGGACGGTGTCCTTACTTCTGACCCCGGTGCAACCTGAGGGTTTAGATCTTAGGTTGGGAGATTAGGAAACTTCTAGGTCAAGAGGAATCTCCACCAAAGTGGATCAGCTGAAGAGACTGAGGGGGCTGCCCTTGCTGTGTGTTCTGGGGCTCACCTGCAGTTTGTTGTTTTCACTAAGGTAGAGGAAAGGGGGCTTTGCTGTGTGCTGTGTCCCCCCCACCTGCTTGAAGAGGGACTATGCTGTGTGCTTTGTACCTCATAAGTGAAATAGTTTCCAGGTGGTAGACCAGTGATGGAGTGAGGTCCTGATCTGGTAGGAGAATTGTGTTCTGGTAAAGTGCTTTTCTGTGAGGGTGTGGAAACCCAGAAGTAGAGGTAGGGTGGGGCATTCTTGCCCGTGACCTCTGGTCAGCCTGAGGGTATGGTCCCTAGGTTGTTGGATCAGTGGTAGTAGTAGCTACACTGAGAGAGTGGAGAATGGCTATTGTGTGCCAGGGGTTACTACCCCCACTCTGTGGATTAGTTAGGACCTGTGATTTGGATGGCCTATGGCCTGGTCTTGGCTGTGGATGACTAGTGAGTACCAGTGGGGTATCCTAGTTGTGTCAGAGAGTTATTGTTTGGAGGTAACCAGGTGGGTTCAGAGTGGCGTAAAACCGGAAGGTGTCCCTGCTGTGCGGGTCCGTGTCCATGTTTTTGTCGCCCAAAGCAAGGAATCCCATCAGTGGAGTGATTGGTCTACCCTGCGTTTTGGCTGGAAGGGGGTTGTGTTGGACCCGGCCCGTTGGGCAGGTTCACCCCTAGACTTTTTGCTTTTTCCTAGCCTGTTTATGGAACCTGGTGTTGGTGATTTTAGGCCTCTGCGCACTTTTTCACTGTGGTACAGTGTAAAGTGCTTGAGCTCTCTGTGAATGAGTGGTGAGTGACCTGCCCTCCCATAGGAATGAATGGGGAATATGCATGCCCATGGTAGTTCCTGATGTGTGGGGAGTGCAGGGGCGAGTTTGGTATATATGAACTCGTGAGAGTGAATGCTGCAAAATGATGTATGCGGCATGACTGTGTCTAGTCTAGAAGTACTACTTTTGGAAGTTGGCATATTTGTGTAAGTTGGTGCTGGCGTGTGATTGGCTGGTGAGCCTGGCCCAGAGTGCCTGGGACTGCTTGTGGATTGACTGTCTGGTTTGAGGATGACAGGGGCTAGAGAGCCCAGGAGGTTGTCTGAAGTCAGCCCATGGATGAAAGGCAGCATCTGCTGCCAGGGAAGTGGGAGGAGATGGCACCTGATAGTGAAGGGCTGTGCCTGCCTAACTACAAAGCTGGCTCCACCTCCCGCTGGGCGACTGACACCTCTGTCCCTGATACTGAAGGGGACTTCCCTCTAAACCAGTCCAGCTGGTTCTCACACTGAGACTTCAAAGGCTTCAAAGACTTTTCACTGTATAAGAAGGGGCTGTGTCCCCTTCCAAAATGTTCTTGTTTCTGACTTGAATCTGCCAGGGGCATGCTGCTGCTGGGGCTCAGGGGAATCCCTGGGCCCTGCCCAGCTCCTGGACCTCTGATGGACATTCCTGGACTCCTGGGGGACCCCTCTGCCTTGCTGGGCTGTGGGGGGGACTTTGCTTGCCCCCTTGGAATCTCTGGGACCGTGTTGCAGCATGGAGGAGCTGCATTTGCCTGCAGAAAGTGCTGTGCTTCCGCCTGGGAGCGCTCTGCCTGATTTCTAGCGCTGTAGAGCGCTTTTATTGGATTATAGCGCTGTGGGTCGTCATTTAGCGCTGGGAGCGCTTTATTTACATTGCGAGTGCCCACCTCGCTTATTTGTGCTTTTATTTATTTTCGGCTGCCCATGCCGATATCTTTATTGCCTGCCAGCCTGCCTGACTGAAAACGGGCCGCCGCGCTGCCCGCGGTGACCGGAAGTGCTTGGCCGGCCGGCCAATCGCAGCGCGGCCGGCCGGAAGTCCCGCCCCCGCAGCCCGAGAGGAGTGAAGCTGCCGAGTAATCACTGCCGGGCCCGAGTGAGGAGAGGAGCGGCGGGGGCGCGAGGCACATTGTCGGTGCCTGCCCCCTCCGCCAGCGAAGAGCCGCCGCCCGGAGGAGCCGCCCCTGAGGCCCGGTGAGTCTGGACTGGGGCCGGGCGGAGTGGGGCAGAGCAGGGGAGGGGCGCCGGGACACATTGTCGGTGTCCGCCCCCCCCCGCAGTAGCGCGAGCTCGATGTGGGAGGCCACGAGTGCTTCAAGGGCGGTCCCGGTTGGCAGTGGGCCGCCCCAACGTGATTGTGGAGGCTCCCACAACCCGGGGGCAATATTTGTGCAGAGTCCCCCGTGAGGGACTCCAACGGAGTGAGGACCTTTGGGTGGCCTCGCTTGGCAGTGGGTCCCCCCAACGTGTATGAGCCCAGAGAGGCTCTAGGGGGGCATTTCCTTTGATTTACGAGCCCCGCGAGGCTCGAGGGCCCTTTTGTCGAAAAGGCACAGAGTCAGGGCGGCCCCGGTTGGCAGTGGGTCGCCCCAACGTTGTCCAGGGCCATGAGAAGGCTCAAGGGGGCATTGTCTGCAGAGCCTGAGGGCTCCAACGTTTGGCCACAGTGTTGGTGACAGAGCCTGTGTGGCTCAGCTGGCGCAGTTTTGTTGATTCTCCAGTTGCCCAGCACTTTGTGGGCAGCTGCCACGTTTAGGCTTTTTGTACTCTGTGACTGGCGCTGCATGGCAGCGCGCCCTGACATTGGACTCAGGGCATCTTTGCCCCACAAGGCCAGTTGGCCTAGGGACTGCCACAGGTGGTGGCTTATGTAAGTCATGCGCAATGTGATTTCTATGGTTTTAATAGTAATTGCCTACTGTGTGTTTTGTTTGCGCTATTCACTTCTATTCTGGCACCTCTGAATGTGTAGGTTTATGCATTATGTGTCTTTCTTTTCATGCGCTGCACCTCTGAATGTTTAGTCATCATGTGTCTTCTTGCGCTGCACCCCTGAATGTATTTTATTGCATCATGTGCTCTATTCTTAACACCTCTGAATGTTTATGGCATCATGTGTTTCTCTTTATTACTCCTCTGAATGTGTTCATGCATCATGGGTAAGGTGTTCTGGTTGATACCCCTAAATGTGTTTATTCTTAGGTGGTTGTCCTTATTACTCCTCTGAATGTAGGTTATTGCATCATGGGTAACGTGTTCTTTTCCTAGACCCCTAAACGCTGAGTGATACTTAGGTGGTTGTCTTTTCTACTCCTCTGAATGTAGGTTTATTGCATCATGAGTAATGTATTCTTTCTTGGACTCCTAAATGCTGTGTGATACTTAGGTGGTTCTTCTATTTTTTAGTACAGGCGGTCCTAGTAAAGTCCTGGTTCCTGTTACCAGTGGATACTGGTTGTGATCTTTGTGATTACCATTTTATGTTACATTTATTCTTTATTCTAGAAGTGATTTTATATTCTAGATTTTATCTAGAAGTACTATATCTGATTCTGACAGGCGCCCATGTGGCCCTGTCTGGTGTACATAATCCCTGTGAATATTGCCCGTGCCAGTTGGCACAATGTATATGTGTGATTTTATCTGATGTGTTTTTACAATACAAAAGTTATTTTTATAATAACCTTGGGTGGAGTCTCTTTTGTGGTGTGCCTAGTATGTTGTTGCTGTTGTGCGCTGGCGCAAATGCTTTACACATTGCCTCCGAGTTTAGCCTTACTGCTTGTGCCAAGCTACCAAGGGGGTGAGCAGAGGTTATCTTGGCGTGTGACTTCCTTGCCCTGACTAGAATGGTGGTTTCTGCCTGGCTTTGGCGTCAGCCTTAGCCTACAAGAAATAGCCAGTTCTAACAGAGGGCCTGGATGAATTGGGATTGTGCTGATTTTTCTGTGATTTTCGTTTTTTTGGCCTGTTGTTGTGGCCTTTTCACCAGGGGTAGTGAGTGTTGCATGTGCCTAGTCTTTCTGTGGGGTGTCTTGAATTTAAACATCATGGAGGGCCTGGATGGTTTGGGATTGTGCTGATTTTTCTGTGATTTTCGTATTTTTGGCCTGTTGTTGTGGGCTTTTCACCAGGGGTACTGAGTGGTGCATAGGCCTAGTCTTTCCGTGGGTTGCCTTGAATTTAAACATCATGGAGGGCTTGGGATTGAGCTGATTTTTCTGTGATTTTCGTTTTTTTGGGCTGTTGTTGTGGCCTTTTCACCAGGGGTAGTGAGTGTTGCATGGGCCTAGTCTTTCTGTGGGGTGTCTTGAATTTAAACATCATGGAGGGCATGGGATTGTGCTGATTTTTCTGTGATTTTCGTATTTTTGGCCTGTTGTTGTGGGCTTTTCACCAGGGGTACTGAGTGGTGCATAGGCCTAGTCTTTCCGTGGGTTGCCTTGAATTTAAACATCATGGAGGGCTTGGGATTGAGCTGATTTTTCTGTGATTTTCGTTTTTTTGGGCTGTTGTTGTGGCCTTTTCAACAGGGGTAGTGAGTGTTGCATGGGCCTAGTCTTTCTGTGGGGTGTCTTGAATTTAAACATCATGGAGGGCATGGGATTGTGCTGATTTTTCTGTGTTTCTTCGATTTTTTTGGGGTGTATAACTGAACTGATGTTCCTCTGTCTTCCATTGCTTTTAGGTGCACAAAACTCAAGAGAACGACCAGTGCCAGGAAGAAGTCCTGCAGCGGTGTGTGTGTGCAGCATAACGTCACGCGACGTCACGTCTGGCCACAGACAACTCTGCAACTCGTGCAACTGCGGCCTGCTGTTCTGACCTGCTCTGAAGAAGATGGCCCCCAAAAAGTTCCCCGTAGCTCCTCTAGCAAGAAAGTTGCCAGTAAGGAGCAGAAGAAGCAAGTTACCAAGGATGCTGGTGTGCCGCCCGCCACGTTTTTTGGGAGTAAAAAAAAAAGTATGCCTGCAGCAGCAGCGGGATCTGCTGGGGACCAAGCTGGGAGCAGCACCCCCGCTCCATTGGGCTCAGTGCCGCCACCACCACGCCAACTTAAGTCCAAGCCCTGGAGTGCTGCAGAGGCAGTCAGTGTACTTCTTCAATCACCATCGACCAGTGATGTTGGCTCATCGCAAGAAAGTAGCAGCAATGTCCCTGAATCAACACAGGTTGTTGTAACTCATCTGACAAGTGTTGAACAACCACAGCCGCAACAACAACCACATGTGCAAGTACAAGCCCAAGTACATGTGGAAGGAGAGGCAGCGCAAGGAGATGCGCAAGCAGAGGTGCATGGAGGGTCACAAGTGCCCACAATAGTTGTTCCTCTCGAAGTAGGGGCACATCAGGAAATTGACAATCAAGCCGAGGTATCATTTGAGGAAGCCACTCCTCCTGATGATCATTCATTGTCTTCCACATCCCTAGCAAGGAAAAGATCAAGGGGGGTGTCTACATATTCTTCAAGTCCACCTCCTTCTGATGATATGGATGAAAATTGGGAACCACCACGGCCGTCTGAGAGTGAGGCACACCATGATCTGACAAAGGTACTTAAGCGTAAAAGGAAGGTCGTCGAAAAGCTCATAGTTATGGAGTGTGATGAGGCTCAACAAGAAGTGGCGGATAATGCTGCTGATGAAGGCTCTCACAACGACGACCCAGTCATCATAAAGGTCACTGCAGTCCCAGCAGGCATGCAGCAAAGAGACATTTTGACCCTAGCCCGAGAAGCTGCTGAGCGTGATGATGATGTCGACGAGGAGGCAATGGAAACACAACAATCATTGGAGTTAACTAGTACACCAACACGTACCGCTTCCATATTTCTTCCTCGCCAGAAGGGACCTCCATCCACCTCGACCTCAATTAGTGGTGGTGAAAGTGCACAACGTACTAAAGTTCGGCAATCCACATCCTCCACTTCATCTGGCATTAGCAGCAAGGCCACCGCCACCAGTATCGCCGCCTCCTCCGGCCCCCACAGACAATTCAAGTCCCCAGCTTGGGACTTCTTTAGTGTTTGCCCAAAAAGGGAAAACTTCGCCATTTGTAGCATTTGTAAGGTTGCAGTTAGTCATGGTAAGTTTGGTACCAACTATGGTACCGGAGGCCAGAGAGGTCATCTTAAGAGACAGCACACTGTCCAATGGTTTGCGCACCTACAGTCGATCAAGGAAGCCCAAATTGCACGTAATGAAAACGTTGATTTTTCATCTGATGATGACGAGGAGGAAGAAGACGTGTCAAACACTTCACTTACACCCAGTACCCCTGTCAGCAGCACACCCCATGTGAGCCACACTAAGAGTGTGGGAGAGAGTGAGACACCAATGCGAAAAAGTTCATCAGCGAGCGTAACTGGGTCGAAGATATCATCATCATCATCCCGTAAATGCTTGGTCCAGGGCAACATTAAAAAGATGTTGTTTAGAGAAGCGCAATATGAACGCAACCACCCACTGACACGTCTGTATAACACTAAGCTGGCTAAAATGCTAGCTCTGGACCTTCTCCCATTTTCTTTTGTAGAAGGGGTTGGTTTTCTAAAATTAGTGGCAGCGCTCTGCCCTAAATGGAAGGTTCCTAGCCAGTTCTATTTTGCCAGAGTTGCGGTTCAAGCACTACATGAAGATGTGCTGGAGGTGATTGGGGCAGCTTTGCAGAAGAGTGCTGTTCACACTATACATCTGACAACAGACATGTGGACCAGTGGCGCAGGTGCTGATTACATGTGCATCACTGCACACTGGGTCTCTTTTTCAGGGGTTAAAGCAAAGCTAAACGCAGGTGTTGACCGGGACCAAGTTCTAAAGCTGCTCGGAAACATGCAACACTAGCCATGTTTGGTTTGGAGAAACGTCACACAGCACAAAACATTTTGGATGAGTTTAACACAAAGGTCCTTCACTGGCTGTCCCCAAAAAAACGCCAGATTGTTTATGTTTCCACAGATAATGGCGCCAATGTAGTTAAGGCCATGGAGCTGGGTCGCTATTTCAGAGTGCCGTGTTTGGCGCACTGTATAAACCTGGTTGTTACAAAATTCTTGAGTGATAAAAACAATCCAGCGTACGAGGTAGTGGACACCTGCCGAAAAATGTGCAACCATTTCAGCCATTCTTTTAAGGCCCGGAAGCATCTGAGGAGCCTGCTACATGAACGTCGAATGCCAGTGAAAGCACTCATCCAGGAGGTGGCAACACGTTGGAACTCAACCTTCTACATGCTTGAGCGTCTGTATGAGCAGTATACAGTACTCGATCACTATTTCTTAAAACAGGGTACAGCTCACAAGGACCTGAGGATGGATGTGGCGCAATGGGAAATAGTTAAAAGCCTGACACACATGCTTCGTCCTTTTGAGGTCTTCACGCGTGCAGTCAGCAAGGAGGACTGTAATTTGGGAAAAGCTATCCCATTGTTGTACATGCTGGAGCACCAACTGAAGGCGGTGTCTTCTGTGTTTCAAACAAATGAAAAAAACCAAGACCCTTTTGTTTTGTCGGTGAAATTATTAGAGTGCCTACAAGGTGATGAACATCTTAAAATGATCCACTCAGAACAGCATTACATTTGTGCTACTATTCTGGATCCACGCTACAAAAAGGCGCTGGCAGGCCAAGCATTCTTTCCTTTTGCTGATGAAGATGTTACAAAGTACAAACGTTGGCTAATCTTGTCAGCCAAGAGGTTTGAAAGAGAACGGCAGCTCATTGAAGGAAAAGGCAGTACATCAGCATCAGCAGGCCATCCCCAGTCAAAACAATCCACTTCTGCACCTGTGGCTGTGGCACAAGTGACCTCTCAGCCGTTAAAGACACCGGCAACCGGATCATCTGCACCAGACACAACAGTAACATTTGATGCAGAAGAGGATTGGCTAACTCGGCTTGGGTTTGGTTCTCAAAAGGTCACAGCAACAGCTAAGCAAAGTGGAGGATCCTTGGAGGAGGACCTTGAGTCGATGGTGCAGGACTATCTGAATGACTCAACAGAGGTCTTTGTTAATGCTGACCCATTGGCGTATTGGCATGGGAAAAAGAATTGTGGCCACAGCTCTCCAACCTGGCTTTAAACTACTTGTCTTGCCCACTCCCAAGCGTGTCTTCTGAACGTGTTTTCAGTGCTGCTGGTGGCATTGTAACTCCCAAACGGAGCCGCCTCTCGCCCACAAATATGGAGAGGTTAACAATGATCAAGATGAATCAGCACCTCATACCACCAGATTACAAAGTACGAGAAAGCACGCCGGATGAAGACGAGGTGGACAGCAACGTAGATGAGGGAATTTCTTCTCTGTTAGGTGACACTGAGCTCACCCTGCCTGAATTCGCAGAGTATGATGACGAAGCCTTATTCTTATTCCTGGACCCTGACACCGAGCCCTGAAAATGAGACAATGAATCAATAACTTTCTTTTTCGTCCTTATTCACTTTTAATCCTGTGTGTCTGTCTTTCTTTGTTGTGCACAGTTAATATAATTCAAACTTTAATCACCTAATCACAAAAACAAGCCCATCAGCAGAACTGTCTTCACTTGTTTGCTTATTGATTTGAAGGTGCCACAGTCTGCATTCCTCAGGTTCACAAGTTCAGAAGAACATGCTCCTCTATCCTCCTCCTCCAGACTCCTATTTCCATCAAAGCAGAGGGCTGGATTACGCCCAATGAAGAAAGACTCAGCACTTGTGGGGGTGTTCTACTTCTTTGCGGGTGAGTTGACGGCTCTGGGGCCATTGCTGGGAAGCTCTAATACCGGATAAAAGTGGTTTGGACCAAATCGGAGGCAGAATTTTTTTTGTGTTTTTGCTGACTTGCTTGCCTTTGAGTTGCTCTTTGGGGGGTTCCGGGTGTTTGTGGGTGAGTTTTGGGGTCTGGGAGCACTGCTGGGACAGTCTAATCTTGATTGCATTTGCTTTTCAGGAAATTGTGGTGGAAAACTGGAGTTATGGCCTAACTGCACAGCGCGTTTGAACCGAAGGCCGAGAAATATTGTAAGTATGAGATTTTCCTTTTTGGCTGTTTGGGGATGTTGTGCTTTTTGGCGGGTGGGTTGGCGGGTCTTGGGGCATTCCTGGGATGGTCTAATACCGGATAGAAGTGGTTGGGACAAAATCCACGCTGATTATTTTGTTGCCTTTTCTGACATTTTGCTCAATGTAGCGTTTTCGGGGGCCTGTTCAGGGGACTTCCTGGTGTTTGTGGGTGGGTTTCGGGGTTTGGGAGCACAGCTGGCTATGGATACTTTAGTTTGCAAGAGGTTTGAAGCAAATCCATGGTGGCAGAGGGGAGTTAGGGCCTAGCTGCAGAGCGCGCGCGGAGTGATTTGGGAAATTGGCAAAAAAATGACTAAGTCCCCATTTTTGTACTTTTGCTTTTTGGCTATTTGGGGGTCTTCTACTCGTTTCCTCCTGGGTTGACGGCTCTGGGGCCATTGCTGGGAAGCTCTAATACCGGATAAAAGTGGTTTGGACCAAATCGGAGGCGGAATTTTTTTGTGTTTTTGCTGACTTGCTTGCCTTTGAGGTGCTTTTTTTGGGGTTCCGGGTGTTTGTGGGTGAGTTTTGGGGTCTGGGAGCACTGCTGGGACAGTCTAATCTTGATTGCATTTGCTTTTCAGGAAATCCGTGGTGGAAAACTGGAGTTATGGCCTAGCTGCACAGCGCGTTTGGACCGAAGGCCGAGAAATATTGTAAGTATGAGATTTTCCTTTTTGGCTGTTTGGGGGTGTTGTGCTTTTTTGAGGGTGGGTTGGCGGGTCTTGGGGCATTGCTGGGAAGGTCTAATACCGGATAGAAGTGGTTTGGACAAAATCCATGCAGAATTGTTTTTGCTATTTCTGACATTTTGCTCAATATAGCGTTTTCGGGGGCCTGTTTGGGGGGCTTCCTGGTGTTTGTGGGTGGGTTTCGGGGTCTGGGAGCACTGATGGCTATGGATACTTTACATTGCAAGAGGTTTGAAGCAAATCCATGGTGGCAGAGGGGAGTTAGGGCCTAGCTGCAGAGCGCGCGCGGAGTGATTTTGGAAATTGCCAAGAAAATGACTAAGTCCCCATTTTTGTACTTTTGCTTTTTGGCTGTTTGGGGGTCTTCTACTCGTTTTCTCCTGGGTTGACAGCTCTGGGGCCATCGCTGGGAAGCTCTAATACCGGATAAAAGGGGTTTGGACCAAATCGGAGGCGGAATTTTTTGTGTGTTTTTGGTGACTTGCTTGCCTTTGAGGAGCTCTTTGGGGGGGTTCCGGGTGGTTGTGGGTGAGTTTTGGGGTCTGGGCGCACTGCTGGGACAGTCTAATCTTGATTGCATTTGCTTTTCAGGAAATCCGTGGTGGAAAACTGGAGTTATGGCCTAGCTGCACAGCGCGTTTGGACCGAAAGCCGAGAAATATTGTAAGTATGAGATTTTTTTTTTTGGCTGTTTGGGGGTGTTGTGCTTTTTGGCGGGTGGGTTGGTGGGTCTTGGGGCATTCTGGGAAGGTCTAATACCGGATAGAAGTGGTTGGGACAAAAACCACGCTGATTTTTTTGTTGCTATTTCTGACATTTTGCTCAATGTAGCGTTTTCAGGGGCCTGTTTGGGGGGCTTCCTGGTGTTTGTGGGTGGGTTTCGGGTTCTGGGAGCACTGCTGGCTATGGATACTTTAGTTTGCAAGAGGTTTGAAGCAAATCCATGGTGGCAGAGGGTAGTTAGGGCCTATCTGCAGAGCGCGCGTGGAGTGATTTGGGAAATTGGCAAATAAATGACTAAGTCCCCATTTTTGTACTTTTGCTTTTTGGCTGTTTGGGGGTCTTCTACTCATTTTCTCCTGGGTTGACGGCTCTGGGGCCATTGCTGGGAAGCTCTAATACCGGATAAAAGTGGTTTGGACCAAATCGGAGGCGGAATTTTTTGTGTGTTTTTGCTGACTTGCTTGCCTTTGAGCTGCTCTTTGGGGGGTTCCTGGTGTTTGTGGATGAGTTTTGGGGTCTGGGAGCACTGCTGGGACAGTCTAATCTTGATTGCATTTGCTTTTCAGGAAATCTGTGGTGGAAAACTGGAGTAATGGCCTAGCTGCACAGCGCGTTTGGACCGAAGGCCGAGCAATATTGTAAGTATGAGATTTTCCTTTTTGGCTGTTTGGGGGTGTTGTGCTTTTTGGCGGGTGGGTTGGCGGGTCTGGGGCATTCTGGGAAGGTCTAATACCGGATAGAAGTGGTTGGGACAAAATCCACGCAGATTTTTTTTTGCTATTTCTGATATTTTGCTCAATGTAGTGTTTTCGGGGGCCTGTTTGGGGGGCTCCCTGGTGTTTGTGGGTGGGTTTCGGGGTCTGGGTGCACTGCTGGCTATGGATACTTTAGTTTGCAAGAGGTTTGAAGCAAATCCATGGTGGCAGAGGGGAGTTAGGGCCTAGCTGCAGGGCGCGCGCGGAGTGATTTGAGAAATTGGCAAAAAAATGACAAAGTCCCCATTTTTGTACTTTTGCTTTTTGGCTGTTTGGGGGTCTTCTACTCGTTTTCTCCTGGGTTGACGGCTCTGGGGCCATTTCTGGGAAGCTGTAATACCGGATAAAAGTGGTTTGGACCAAATCGGAGGCGGAATTTTTTTTGTGTTTTTGCTGACTTGCTTGCCTTTGAGGTGCTCTTTGGGGGGGTTCCGGGTGTTTGTGGGTGAGTTTTGGGGTCTGGGAGCACTGCTGGGACAGTCTAATCTTGATTGCATTTGCTTTTCAGGAAATCCGTGGTGGAAAACTGGAGTTATGGCCTAGCTGCACAGCGCGTTTGGACCGAAGGCCAAGAAATATTGTAAGTATGAGATTTTCCTTTTTGGCTGTTTGGGGGTGTTGTGCTTTTCGGCGGGTGGGTTGGCGGGTCTTGGGGCATTCTGGGAAGGTCTAATACCGGATAGAAGTGGTTGGGACAAAATCCACGCAGATTTTTTTTTGCTATTTCTGACATTTTGCTCAAAGTAGCATTTTCGGGGGCCTGTTTGGGGGGCTTCCTGGTGTTTGTGGGTGGGTTTCGGGGTCTGGGAGCACTGCTGGCCATGGATACTTTAGTTTGCAAGAGGTTTGAAGCAAATCCATGGTGGCAGAGGGGAGTTAGGGCCTAGCTGCAGAGCGCGCGCATTGTGATTTGGGAAATTGGCAAAAAAATGACTAAGTCCCCATTTTTGTACTTTTGCTTTTTGGCTGTTTGGGGTCTTCTACTCGTTTTCTCCTGGGTTGACGGCTCTGGGGCCATTTCTGGGAAGCTCTAATACCGGATAAAAGTGGTTTGGACCAAATCGGAGGCGGAAATATTTTTGTGTTTTTGCTGACTTGCTTGCCTTTGAGGTGCTCTTTGGGGGGGTTCCGGGTGTTTGTGGGTGAGTTTTGGGGTCTGGGAGCACTGCTGGGACAGTCTAATCTTGATTGCATTTGCTTTTCAGGAAATCCGTGGTGGAAAACTGGAGTTATGGCCTAGCTGCACAGCGCGTTTGGACCGAAGGCCGAGAAATATTGTAAGTATGAGATTTTCCTTTTTGGCTGTTTGGGGGTGTTGTGCTTTTCGGCGGGTGGGTTGGCGGGTCTTGGGGCATTCTGGGAAGGTCTAATACCGGATAGAAGTGTTTGGGACAAAATCCACGCAGATTTTTTTTTGCTATTTCTGACATTTTGCTCAATGTAGCATTTTCGGGGGCCTGTTTGGGGGGCTTCCTGGTGTTTGTGGGTGGGTTTCGGGGTCTGGGAGCACTGCTGGCCATGGATACTTTAGTTTGCAAGAGGTTTGAAGCAAATCCATGGTGGCAGAGGGGAGTTAGGGCCTAGCTGCAGAGCGCGCGCATTGTGATTTGGGAAATTGGCAAAAAAATGACTAAGTCCCCATTTTTGTACTTTTGCTTTTTGGCTGTTTGGGGTCTTCTACTCGTTTTCTCCTGGGTTGACGGCTCTGGGGCCATTGCTGGGAAGCTCTAATACCGGATAAAAGTGGTTTGGACCAAATCGGAGGCGGAAATATTTTTGTGTTTTTGCTGAGTTGCTTGCCTTTGAGGTGCTCTTTGGGGGGGTTCCCGGTGTTTGTGGGTGAGTTTTGGGGTCTGGGAGCACTGCTGGGACAGTCTAATCTTGATTGCATTTGCTTTTCACGAAATCCGTGGTGGAAAACTGGAGTTATGGCCTAGCTGCACAGCGCGTTTGGACCGAAGGCCGAGAAATATTGTAAGTATGAGATTTTCCTTTTTGGCTGTTTGGGGGTGTTGTGCTTTTTGGCAGGTGGGTTGGCGGGTCTTGGGGCATTCCTGGGAAGGTCTAATACCGGATAGAAGTGGTTGGGACAAAATCCATAAGGAAAAGCCTTTTGGCACTTTTTGTAACTTAGGGTTCGTTAGGGTTAGCCCTAGCAGCAGGATTGCATGTGTTTCGGGGTGTTCTAGATTTTTGCAACTGAGTTCTGGGGTCTTAGAGCACTCGTGAGAATGTGTAATTTTGGTTGCAAGTCATTTGAAGAAAATCCATGGTGGGAAAGGGGGGATTTGGCATAGTTAAAGAAAGCCTCTGCCACTATTCTTAACTCAGGGCTCGTTAGGGTTAGCAGTATTTCTATTGCATGTGTTTGGGTGGGGGGTTTTTCGAGTCTTGGAGCGATGCTGGCTATGGATACTTTTGCTTGCTTGCAAGTGGTTTGAATACAATCCACTGTGGGTAAGGGGGTATTTGGGCCTACTTTTACTTTCGAAGTACGTTTTGTCACCAGTTTTCTGCTAGGCCTCGTTTTTTGAGATCTGATTGGGGGTCTTCTACATTTTTGCGGCTGGCTTTAGTAAGGGTCTGGGTGGGAGCACTGCTGGGAAGGTCTAATTTTGTTCTAAAACACAGTTTACAGTACACCTAGCTTGAGGGGAAAGATCCGCTAAATTAATTTGCCCATACTTATTTATCCTTCAAAAGGTGACTCAGACAGAGTACGCACTTTCAAAAATATTGTACTGTCTATTAGGAAAATCAAAGTGTGACTTTTTACACTACACAGCGTACATATCTTATATTTATTTATCAGTGCTGTTTTTCGTTCCATAATTACGGGCCGGGTTTCAGTCTGGGCAATGGGGAAAAAAAGGATGGAATCAGGCTTCACATTAGCGAGCCGCAATTCAGCATCAGCCAGGCAGGCAGTGGACAGGGTGTTTTCTGGTCACCAACATTGATGGACGAAGCATCAGCTGGAATGGAAGAGTGCCACTAATAAGAGGAATTGTTTGCTGCATGCAACTTACTTACCAAATTCAACAGGAGGACAACTACAACAACATAGAGACAGCTACAGTATCCATTCTTTTCTTCTATGAGTGTGACTGCATTTCTTGGATCTCTCTCTGCTTCTAAATTGATCCCTACAGCCATTCTATAGGTTTTACTTCGGCTTTTTTTTAAACCTAATTTAATGTAGCCCTGTACTGTCGCATTCTGTCATTCACGGTTGTCGAAAGTACTACTTACTTTTCAGTAACAATGCATTCAGTAGTGCATGCACTTCCTTTATGTCACGTAAAAGATTTATGGTTAGCTTTGTACCCAAAAATGTCTTTATGTTCAATTATTGTTTGTCCATGCTGTGCTTTTTTTTTTTTCTCTCAACAAAACCTACCCAAAAAGAAACCCCCATTCCCATCCATTTTACAAACCCTAACCCTCTTCCCCCGGGCTGTGTGGTTTTGCTTGATGTGTGACTAAATGAAATCAATAATTCCACACACTTGCTGGGGAGGATAAGGTCATAGCAACAGGCTGGTGAAGGAACCCGAGGATATATTCTAGACTTACTCAGCTTCAGTACTATTTCTTGTAGTAGTAGCCAATGTCAAAGAAATCCTACACAAGTACAAGTTATACTATCAATACTTTACCATTTGTTAGGCTACAATGTGGCACTGTTCTAGTCTAGTGTACTGTCACCTGCTATATTCTCTATCGTACCGTTGTAATGCTACAGTAAGGACAAACCAGGTTTCATTTTCTTTTTTTCCATAGCCATGCAACTGCCACTGTGTCACACCACGAGTACCACCGCAATGAGGAGGAAATTTCATCCGCCCTGGATTGCCAACCTTAATCGCCATTTCCAGTGGAGCCAGCCCTGGGCCTAGCCCTACTTTCAAAAATAATTTACAGGTAAGATAAGCGTTTGGTTGGAGGTAGTATAATGGAGTATTAGGAGAGACGAGAGATTGACGGTAGTACTACTAAAGTCCTAGGACTATTCAGGAAAACAAACTTACGGTTAAACCCCCACCCACCAGACTCAAAAGCAGTAAAAAACAGGTATGGTCAGATAAAGTTTCAAAAAGTATATTTTTATAGCCCTAACAAAATAATCTCCCGCAAGACCCTCCCTAACCCCAACGATTGTCCTTCAAAAGTCCCCAAAAAACCCAACTCCCAATTCCCACCCCCCAAAAGTCTCTAAAAAAGGGGCAAGGGACACTACGGCAGGGTGCTGTTGACTTTAGCGGCCAGGGCATCATGCTCCTTGCGGAGGGTGGCATGGTCGAAGCAGAGGCCCTCCACCAAGTTCTTATAGCTCAGGACCTCCTGCTCCAGGTAGGACACTCTGAGGCATAAGTGGCGCCGGCGTGCCTTGCAAATCCTGTGGGGGGCAGCTGCTGTCTTTGCTGCTCGGCGGTGGCGTTTGGCTTTGGTAGCCCGGCTCCGTACCGCTGGAGCACTGCGCTGGCTGGCAGCCCGTGGGGGCACGGAGGAGGATGCAGCTGTCCCAGTGGATGTTGTTGTAGTACCAGACTGCGTCTCCTCCTCCTCCAGGGCCACCAGCCGCCGATATTCAGCGACAGTGGCATCCAGCCTCCGTTGCCGGGCCATTCGAGCCAGCTCCCTCCTCCTTGATGGTCTGTTGGATTTGGAAGGAGCAACTATATGAAGAAAGAAAGACATAGTCTGTAACCAATGCTCCTTAAGATTAACACAAAATGATTGAGCAGAAAGTTGTGTCACAGTACAAGTAGCAAATTGAAAGCACAGTACATAACTATTGAGGACAGTATCTATGTAACCTCCGACTTCTTCATCCTTGCTCTAACATTAGTGGGAGTTTAAGGAGCAAATTCTACGAGCACTATGGACTTCCATTACAGTCGACTATGACAGTACCCAGTCTTCTTCTTCTTCTTCTCTCTTGTTTAGGAAAATTGGTACGTTATCTTATGCAAGCCGGCATAATGCCAGCGCAGTGAACTTGCACCCGAGAAAAACAGACGCACACCATGATGAGTGAGACAGACTTGCGTTACTGTACCGGTCCAGTACATGCAGGTGGTGAAGCTCTTACTTTTCTATTACGGGTGGCACTGAGAATACTCTGTTAAAAGGGCTACTGCTTAATTAATTTAGCTTTCACCCTATAGTGCAAATGAGTATTAGAAAAGGAAAATGAAGAAGCTAAATAATCTGATTATTTATCACTTCACATGGGATGTATTTGATGACATATGGGATGACTTTAGGTGCTTTGCTTATTATTGAGTGAACAGTGATACACCCACACATGAATGACGTACTACTACTAAACTAAAGTTATTGAGAGAGG
This sequence comes from Lissotriton vulgaris, assembly GCF_964263255.1. NCBI lineage: Eukaryota > Metazoa > Chordata > Amphibia > Caudata > Salamandridae > Lissotriton > Lissotriton vulgaris. Next base: position 1,127,196,228 of record NC_141693.1, read on the forward strand.
TAGGGAGTGTCCACCGTAATAACCGGATATATGCTGTGCTTGCAGTTGCAATACAAACTACTGCTACTATTCATGGTAGTATTTGGACAAAATTACAACTTCTTTTCCTTGCCTTTCCTACACTGGAACGGACGTGCGGGTGCGGTGTTACAAGCTCTTCAAAGTAACACTTAGTTCATCCAGTGACCGTCTACTCTCTCTAGATACACATATGCTATCTAAGAGTCAGATAGTACCATGATCCAGGCATCCATCCATTCAAAGTATATGCACACATACAGTTTCTGTTTCACCCACCCAGGCTGTTCTCCTTCCACCCATCCTTGCTTCATCATTCACCCAGCCATGCACCATACCATATTCTTTCCTTCCCAGCCACCTCGGGGACCAAGCAAACACATATCATTCTTCTTTGCCAGTCATCATTACATTTCTCGTCCTTCCACACTTACTTACACCCTTCTTTCGCTTTTCGTTCATCCCATCCATCAAGTTCATCTCAGATCTGATTGGGATTCTTCTCGCCAAAAACTTCACAGCTAAGTCGAAGTACATTTAGAGGAGGCTACTACCTGGTTGATTTATAATACACCCGTGCAGAAAGCACACTCTGCAGTCTTCAATCTCAATAAGTAAGGAATATATAGCTTACCTCTGCCCGCCACCACTGTGTTATCCCTCACAGAATTGTCCGGCACTTCCACCGCCTCCTCCCCAGAGTTGTCCTCGTCCAATGTCACCACCACCTCCGCGCTGGCCCCGCCTCCAGATATTCCACCTACAAAGTACATTTAATAATGTTAGAATACACCACTCACTACTATATAATATTTGGTCTAGGAGGAAGAAAGAAATGTGAAAAAAACAGAATACAATTTAATAATTTGTGACTGTCTACTCTAAAGTAAAAATTAACCCTGGGCGTAGTGGGGCTTCGCGGAGCTACGTGAAGTGGGCGAGAAACTACGCCCACCTCCGCACTCCGCGTAGCCCCACTACGCACCGCAGGCCTCCCTCCCGCCCTCCCTAAATACTTTAATTTAAACGTTAGTAAGAATTAAAAGGCACTTACCTTGCACACCGCTGCCCGCCGCGTCTCCGGGGCTCCCTCTCTTCATCTGCGCTGTCTTGGGTACTAATGCGCATGCGCGGGCGGCCGCGCATGCGCATTTCTCGTGAGAAATGCGCTTTAAATGAAAGGATTTAGGGAGGGCGGGAGGGAGGCGGGTGGCGGCCAGCTACGCACCGTCTGAATTCTACGCCTGCTACGCAAAATGCGTAGAAGCCGGCACTACGCACACTCTGTGCACGGATTGTAGCTGCCCGCCCACCCTTAGAAAAAATGTCCCTTTTTCCAGGGAAGGCTGTTGTCTTGCTGCACTTTTTGGCACAACTGATGAATACTTGCTTTTTATTTTTAACACGCACCACTTTTTCTCCTAACAGACAGAAGCTTGACTTCTAAGAACACGAGCAGGATCAAGTTCAAACCAGGCCAGAGCTCGGCTCGACCACAAGAAATGTGTCCAATTAATCGTCAGCACTAAGCACTTTTCCATTTTCAGTTAAACGTTTACTTTTATGACAAACTTGAGTTTAATAAATGTGTTTACTTTTAATAAAGCTTTTAAACTTAAATAGACTCTGTGGTTTTTTGTCATCCAGACTAGAGTGGATGAGCTAAAGGTTTTGGAATTTTTGCAAGTATGAGTCCGTGCCTCTGACATCATTGGGGATCAATCATCGGTGACTTTGGGAGCTAAATGACGCTGCCACACTATGTAGTCAGTAAGGAGATTGGGGGTTCAACTACAAAGTCTGTTATCACTGAGATATGTGGAAAGTCTAACAGCACCTATTATAATTGATAGGCTAGGCAATGCATTATTTAGTGTCCATAGTTCTGTTTGTGCAGATTTGTCCCTGCAACAGTAGTAGAATGGATTGTCCTCCTATTCAAACCAAAAGTAAAGTAGTGTCTTATTCTTTCTTGGTGGTCATTCACCTTTTTATTGTTGGCAATTGTCAAAGCATAAACATTTAGAAGACTTGAAAAGACATTATGGACAATCCCAGAGGACTGCACTCAGTGCATAGAGCTATTGCTGACTAGAATGGGAGTCCAATGGAATTGCCAAATGTGCAATCTTAGTTAGCTACACAGACAGACTAATAAGAATAATCTAGTAATACCACACGGAGTCATAGTCGAGGCAGGATAAGAATTTAGATCCAGTCTACAAGAAGATCAAAGACGATTTAGAAAAAATCGAATGAGGAACGCTATGAAAAAAATAAGTACTCTATATTAAAATTAAAACTTACTGGGGCCAGCAAAGGAGCCCTCGCCTGCCCGATCCTGGCCTGCATCCTGAACAGCACCCTCCTCCTCCTCCTGTGTCCTCCTCTTGCCCCTGGGGGGAGCTGATGTACAACATGAAAGAAAGAAAAACAGAAAACATGGATGATGTTTGTCAACCAAATCAAACATTTCAAAAGAACTAACAAAATATTTTGGCGAAATAGCAAATAGACAACTATTCCACGGGATATATTATTGACCAATCTCATGTGGTCTACTACGTTATTAGTATTGCTTGATTTGCGGGCTGTCGAATTGGAAACTTCTTATGTAACTCACTAAATAAAGTACTAAAAAGGTTTGCCTAGGATTAGCAGGCAGCAGTCCGCAGCACGCGAAGTGACAGACAAAGTCCATCGTGATTGCAGATCAGCGACAACACTAAAGTTTCCTACTACATTAACCAGTCATTAAAATACTCAAACTATCAATCCACCACCACTATTTCTTCTTATCGCCATGTGTACAAAGGAAGGACTGTACTTGAGTCTGTAGGGGCTGATTTAGAAGCCCCTTGCCGCTCTTTTGCTCCATTGTTGCGTGAATTTTGTGACGCAGCGGCAGCACAAAAGAGACGCAATGGTGCGGCGTATATTAACAACGTGACGCATATGGGAGATGAATCACGTTGTAAAGCCCTGCGCCATCAGGGGGCGTTCCGGCGCAAGGGAGGGCGTTCCTGCACAAGAACGCATCCTAAAAGTGGCTGAGGGAAATCTACAAGATTTCAATCACTCACTTTAACGACAATGATGCGTGACTCAAACTCTGCGCCTGCTTGAAGCAGACGTACGGCTTGACGCAGCATTGGGGAGATAGGGCACCCCAGAGCATTGATGGAGCTGCGCCACCATTGCGACGCAACTCCAGCAATGCGTCGCCTTTACGGCACAGATGGGTAACGCTTTGGTGACGTTTTGGGCCCATGGTGCGCCGCATTGTAAATACGGCGCACCATGGGTGATGGTGGCGTAGCGCACAATTACTGGCGCATCCCTGCTACTTTGCAGGGATGCGCCGGTAATTAAAAATCTGAACCTTAGTGTGTAGCATTACGCGGTTCTTTAAACTACACTCATACATAATTTCACAGGCCAATGAAATGAACACAAAATCGGAAAAAAATAAGCATAGTAGCAACACTACTGAGAAGGAGAGCAGTGCACCTGAAATGCACAGAAGATTTTGAAATATAATTTATCTACAATGTAATGAGCAGCATTATTGCTCTTGGTAAAAAACAAAAATTTGCAATATAATAACACACAGCAGGAGAAAACAGAGTAGTAAAGAAATAGCTACTACTACTCACCAAGCCCGGGGATCTCAAGGCCAAGCAGGTCGAGCAGATCTCGTTCACGGTCCAGGACATCCGTCCAGCAGTGGGTGGCCTGGTTGTAGGTGCGCCGGACCCGAGAGTGGTGGTACATGGCCCGGCACACCTTCTCCCACCGCTTCCGGCGCTCCCGGATCCCGTACCCGACACCGATCCTGCCGCCTGCCATGATGGTCCTGGGGAGGCGGTGCTGAACATAAAAAATGAGTGCGGCCACCTCCTCCGGGCTAAAGATCTCCCGGGGTACGACCTGCTCCCCCCTCAAACGCCCGAACGGGAGCCGGGCACAGGGTGCGGGACCCTTCCCCTTCTCGGGATGCTTCCCGGCTCCCTTCACCATGGTCTGGGCGGAAAGGAATAAAGAAAATAGAATAGGGAAGAGAAGAAAAGAAAAGAGTTTAAAAAAGTAGTTTAAAATTAACCAAAAGTAGCAGTAAACACAAAAATATAGGGCTAGAAAAATAGAGGGATAGATAATAAGTAAAATAGATTAAAAAAAACTTCAAACAAGCAAAGGATGGCAGAGATTTAGAGAGGATACAAAAAGCATGCCCAGAACCATAGCAATGAATGAGAAACAAGATGGCCGCGCCCGTTCACGACCGCGCGGGTAAGTTCTCGCGAGATTTTCCTTGCGAACACTCGCGAAATTGTACTGGCGAGCCGCACACTTTGCGAGATTACACTTTGCGCCCGGAAACGGAAATACGTCATGCAAACAAGATGGCCGCGCCCTTGAACGACCGCGAGGGTTACTTCGTGCTTTGCGCTACAAGCGGCTTGCGAAAACGCACAAAACCTTGCGAACTAACATGCTGCAAAAAAAAATCGCATATTCGCACAAATTCGCTGCTTCCGAATCCGATCTCGCGCGTGTTCGCGCACCGCGAATCCCGCGAAATTGCAGAAAAACGAGTTTTGCAAAACTGAAAGCACTCAGCAGGTGCAAGAGTTCAAACTCATCATTAGTTTCCATTCCCTGTAGTGCTTACTGACTGGGGCCCCTCCAGAGTTCAGTTGCTAGTTGCAACAATTGTATGACCCTGCTCTGACCCTCACAGCAGGCTCATAGAATAGCTACAAGTAGGCCACAAAGGTCCTGGAAAAAAAAATTGCACTGCAACAGAAAGCAAATTACTGATAAGGAAGCAGGTGCCAGACCTGGAATTTTAAAACAGTGACACATTAATAAACTAACCCCAAATTAATTCATGTCAGTTGAAGCAGGGCAGGTGTGCTTGCTTTCCCCCCCATAATCTACAGTGATGATGAACCAGAGGGTGGCAATGATGTAACAGAGGGTGGCATGGGTGAAACAGAGGGTGGCAGTGGTGAAACAGAGGGTGCTGGGAACCTGTGATGATGAACCAGACGTTGAAACAACATAGTCGCGACCGTTGCGAGCCGACAAGTAAGTTTGCGATTGCGAACTGGTACCAAACCCTTGCGAACTGGCAGAAACCCTTGCGAGCACAAAAAAAAAAATCCGCAAATTTGCGAGAATTCACGGATTTTGTGGATTGCGAGTTCGCAAATTTGCAAAATTCGCGAACGCCAGATTCGCAAAATTCGCCCATGCTTAGTGACCACGCTATGGAGCGGGACCGGAGCCATGTCTCCCTCTTCCACCACAACATGTGGCATGAAGGCATGGGCCCTGTACCAATAATACAAATACTGAGCTTGTGCACTTAGATAGTACACATAAAAATCCGGGGCCTCAAACCCGCCTCTTTCATACCCCCTGATCAGAGTCGTCCACTGTACTCGGGCGTGCTTGCCTCCCCACACTAACCGAATCAACTGTCCTCCCAGCATCCTGAAGAACTACAGTGTGAGCCCTAATGGAATGTTGAGGAATAAAAAAAGGAATTGTGGCAGTACCACCATCTTTATCAATGCGATGCGATCCGCTAGCGACAACGGCAATGTTATCCAATTGTCTACCTGCGGTTCTAGCGCTGAGTAAGCTCTGCCATAGTTCTCCCTAATCACAGTCTGCCGGTCTCTGTGTATCCATACTCCTAAGTCCTTAACGGAAACTCTAATTCTGGACAGGTAGTCAATGAGGTCAGTGGTATCACAAAAGACTTGTCCCAATTTATAATAAGCCCTGACAGTAGACCAAACCGGACATATTCTCTAAGCAGTGGTGCCAAATGTGTTGATGGTTCCCGAACAAAGAGGACCATGTCGTCTGCATAGAGTGACACACCCACCGGGCGATGGTTAAAATTAAGTGCTGCCTCGCGGTGCCTCTGTCTAATCACACACTCCAGGGGTTCCAATATCAGAGCAAAAATTAATGGAGATAAGGGACAGCCCTGCTGCGTGCCCCTTGTAATAGGAAAAGAGTCCGACGCGAGACCACCTATTCGCACCCTCGCAGTCGGTTTGGAGTATAGCACCACAATCCACTGTAAAAATAGTGGTGGAAATCCCATACGACGCAATATAAAGTGAAGGTAATGCCATTCGACCGAGTCAAAGGCCTTGGCCGCGTACAAGAATACAGCCGCCGCCTGCAACCCAGGTTCCAGAACATGGTACATGGAGAAGACCGTACACAAGTTAAATGATGTAGATCTCTTGGGTATGAAACCCGACTATTCAGGTAAAACTAGTTTCTGCATCAGTGGTTGTAAATGAGTCACTAGGATTCTGGCCAGAATTTTCGTATCTATATTAGGCAAAGACAGTGGGCGATATGACTCGCATCTGTCTGTCGGTTTATCTTTTTTGTGCAATGTAATCATCATCGCTTCCCGCAATGAGGGGGGCAATTCTCCAGATTCATGAGCCTCTGCATACATTTCAAGGAGATGGGGTGCCAGTATGTCTGCATATTTTTTATAAAATTCCACCGTCAGTCCATCCGGACCAGGCGCCATCCCATTAGCCAAGGCTGCGATCGCTATTTTCACATCTTGTTCATCAATCGGTGAGCATAGATATGCTCTGTGAGCCTCAGACAGCCAGGCGCACGCCACATCATCCAGGTATACATCCATGTCTGCCTCCGCCGCGTTCCCGCGGGATCTATATAAATCTGCATAAAACTTTCGGAATTGCTCCAATATATCACCTTTATCAATGTGATCACCCCCTAGCTCATCTACAATCCTGTCCACTCTCGGTTGCTCCAATCGCATTTTGATCCTTAACGCTAAATCTCGCCCTGGCCTGCCTCCCTCCCCGTATCGCCTAGCTGTGTGTCTACGTGACAGGTATTTTAACTCGGTTTCTGCCAATTCCTCAAATTCCTTAAGTAGCCTCTGCAGCTCAGCTAGCGTATCTGATCTGGGGTCTGCCTCGTATTTACACTCCAGCTTGCGCAGTTCAGCCTCAGTATTCCCAGTTGCGTGCGTATATCTCTTAATATGCCCGCCGCAGTGCCTAAGCAGACCCCACGTATGGTAACTTTGAAGTCCTCCCATATGGTGGCAGCCTCAGCGACAGATCCCTTGTTTAGTTGGAAATACTGTGTAATGGCTGTCCTGATCGTCGACTCAAACACTGGGTCTAACAGAGCTTCAGAGCGTAGGCGCCATGTGAACGGGGGACGACGTGTTGATGGGAAGATCACTTCTAGTTTAACAGGGTTGTGATCCGACAATGTACGAGCCAGTGGCTGGATCTCCCGCACCCAACCCATCTCTTCCTCCCCCAGTAGCCAGTAGTCTAGCCTTGAAAAGCTACCATGAGCCGGCGTGGCATGTGTGCCAGCTTTCACTTGTGGGTTTCTAATTCGCCATGCATCCAGCATCCCAAATTCTTCCATTACACATTTCAACATCTGGGCCACCTTGGGGGTGCGGTGCGATAGGGGGTTGGACTTGTCCAGTTCCGCATCCAAATAGGTATTGAGATCACCACCTAGCAATACCGGGGTCTCCGGCCACTCTCTCAATACCCCACGCATTCTCTGTACACAAGTTGGATCGTCTGCGATGGGGCCATAGATGTTCACAATAGTGATCACTCTTCCCTGCAGTCTGCCACAAACCATCACACATCTACCTTCGTCATCCGCATACGTTTGCAGGGGCTGAAAGTCCACCCCCCTTTTAATCAGGATCATGACCCCCCCCCTGGCATAGGATGAGTACGAGGCTGATAGCCTAAACCCCGCCCACCTACTGGCTATTCCACCATTGGTATATTTGGTGAGATGTGTCTCCTGCAGGAGTGCTATATGAATTGCATGACTATCTAAATATGTCAGCACCTGTCTGACTTTTTTCGATGAGTTCAAGCCTCTGACATTCCAAGTCAAAAGTCCACATGCATCTGCCATGCTGCGCTAAATAGCGACATCTGATTCTACATCGGTGTCTCCAGTTCGGGTGCCTCTCATGCCGGCTCAGCCCCCCAATCATCCAACCCATTGCTATGTGTGTCGTAGAAGTCATGTGGAAAAACATAATATAAATCATAAAACATACAATACATAATGAACTCTTTGTCAATCCCATCCACCCTCCACCCACTCCAACCTCCCAATCAGGTCGAGATATACTTCCTCCACCCCCCCAACTAAAATCAAGAAACTCCATGCAAACCACCAATTGGGGAACACCCGCTAGGGGGCGTGGGCCAGCAGCGAACACCCACACCGTAGTGCGGTTGCCGACCTTCAACCAAGATGCCTCCCCCCACCCGTCTTTTTCAGTTGGGCCTTGAATGTAGGGACTAACGGTGTATAACAATGAATCCAACAGGCTATAATGTCAGTGAACTGCGAGTCACTTTATCCCCACTCTGGGCAGGCAGTAGCGCCTGTACCACTTCCAACATGTCCCAGCATGTCTTCTTTCTTTCCATGCGCTATGCCAGCCAGAACTGTACAGATCTCAATCAGTTCAGTCTGCATCGTTGGGACCAGAGTCTTCGGGTGTCTTGCCAGTCATCTGAGTCGCCTTTCTGCCCTTGCAGATATGTTTTCGTAAATTTCAGCGCCAATTTCGCATCAGTGAAGAAGTGCACCTATTCCTCGTGTGTGATCTTTAGTTTGAGTAAAACATGGCGTACGGTACGGAGGCCTCTCGCAGCAGTTTTTTCACCGGCACAAATTCCTTCCTCGCCGCTTGCACACCTGGGCTATAATCAGGGAAGAACGACAGCTTGTCGCCCTTATACATCACCGGTTCTTTGGCCCTGGCCTCACGCAATACTGCATCTCTGTCTGCATAGTTCAAAAGGCGCACTATGATAGGCCGGGGTGGTGCACCCGGCTTGGGCCTGGGCCCCAAGGATCTGTGCGCCCACTCCACTATCATTACAGCAGAATGTGCAGGGCCAAATAGTTCGCACAGTAGCTCCTCTATAAATGTCTCCATTTTGATATGGGTGTGGTCTCCGATAGGCCTACAATTCGCAGGTTATTGCGCCTAGAGCGCGCTTCTAAATCCTAATTTTTAGAGCTTATGACCGTGAGTATCTTTTCCATCTGCAGAATCTGCGTTCTAGATTCAGCCTGCGCATCATGAGTGTCCGAGACCCGGTTTTCGAGAATATCCAACCGCTGCTCATGTTTCTCAACCTTTTTCTTAACCACGTCCAGTCCGGCGGCTAGAGCGCCTATCTTCTCATCAAGAGTTTTCATACCAGCTCTAAGTTCCAATAATATGGAACGTGTGTCATCAGCTGCATCCTCTTCTGAGCCTTGCTGCCCTCCTTGCGCTCCACCGTCGCCCATACCATCCGCTGCACGCATATTGCGTTTATTGCGTTAACATGAGCTTCGATTGGAATTCCATAGAACATATTATCAAACCCATTATCTCCACTTTAGCGACACTTTCCTTCTGACAAAGTGGCGATAATTTTGTCGCCCTGGCTTGATATTATGGCCCAGAGTGCATAGTGTACAGTAGCTTCTCTCTAAAATCTATAACTACAACACAGTTTTAATGTTTTCTCTCTCTCTCTCTCTCTGTGACATCATTTCTCTTTCTCTCTTAAACGTAGACACTGCTGTCTGCTTGGACGTGTAGAAGAATTGTTGAAGTGAAGTTGTGAAGTCTACTTCCGTATTTGTTTGGCCGCAAGGTTTATACAACGGTAAGCACAGAGGCCTAGATCTACAAATCCTTCATAGGAATGCATTAGAAATATTTCGGCATCACAGGCGTTAGTAACGCAGTAGGCACTTCCATATAGACACCACTTGAACGCGGCACTATAAGAAGTAAAATGTACCAGGTACACTGCACTCGTAAAACTGTAGTGTTATCTTTATTTGTGAAACGAGAGAGGGCCATATTATCAAGCCTTGGCGACAAAATTATCTCCACTTTATCGGCAGCAAACTGCCGCTAAAGTGGCTCATGTTAGATGTGAAGGATATCTAACATGAGCTTCGATTGGAATTCCATAGAGCATATTATCAAACCCATTATCGCCACTTTAGCGACACTTTCCTGCCGATAAAGTGGTGATAATTTTGTCGCCCAGGCTTGATATTATGACCCAGAGTGTGTAGTGAACAGCACCTTCTCCCTTAAAATCTATAATTACCTCCGAGCAGTGACAACAGATAGGTTACAACAGTCTGACAAACAGATCCACAACCTTATTACGCCACTTTTGAGTCACTTTTAACATGGGTAAAGTGATGCAAGGAGCTAGTAAATCTACACCTGACTTTTCAAGAAAAAATCTCAACTCCAGACTCTGCGACACAGTTTTAATGTTGTTTTTTCCCTCTTTCTCTCTCTCTCACTCTCTGTGACATCATTTCTCTTTCTCTCTTAAACTTAGACACTGCTGTCTTGGACGTGTAGACGTGTAGAAGAATTGTTCAGAATAAGTTGTAACACCAACTGCCTCAAATATTTACCCGTAAGGTTTATACAACGGTAAGCACAGAGGCCTAGATGTACAAAGCCTTCATAGGAATGCATTAGAAATAAGTCGCCATAACGGGAGTCAGTAACGCAGTAGGCACTTCCATATAGACACCACTTGAACGCGGCACTATAACAGAACTGGAATGTACGAGTCACACTGCACACGTAAAACCGTAGAGTTAGCAAAACTTGTAGGGACATAGTATCAAGAACGGCAATAAAATTATCAGTGGCAGGAAACTTCTGCTAAAGCGGCGATAATGAGCTTGATAATATGCCCCTTTGAATTTCCATAGTAGCCCAGGTTAACACCAGAACCTGGACTGCTATGGGAAATCACAACAGCATATTATCAAGCCCATTATCGCCGCTTTAGCTGCAGTTTCCTGCCGCTGAAACAACGATAATTTTATCGCCGTTCTTGATAATATGGCCCGTAATGCTTCAGCTCATTTACTCACATCTACATAATTCTAAACTCTAATTTTCTTTTTTCTTTTGCAGATTACCAATCGGACACCTTTTGGAATCCATTTCACAATTTGTTTATAACATTGTGTAGGTTATTTTTCCAGTTCTAATATAGTTATAATTGAGTTTCGTTCCTATTTATTGTTTAATAAAAGTTATTTAAAAAAACTACATACTTCTTTTATTTTGTGGGGGAGGGGTAAGACTAGGATTGAAAACCACTGAGTTCTAATTAACAGATATAATAAAAACAACGGTGAGAAACTACGAAAATGGCTATGGACGGAGTACGTAATCAACGTTTGGTGCCTCAGCACTACCTTTCAAATAAATATATAAAAAATATGACTATTAATACTGTACAAAAGTACAGCAGCGGATGACACACACGAACCGGGAAAAGAAGGCGACAGATTTACTAACTGATATAAAGCAAGGTTTGCTTGTTGAACTTGAAGAAAAAGAAAACGTGTGCTTCGAAACGACGCTGAGCATGCGAAGAGAGTACAACTGCTACACCAAAAAAAAGGAAAGCTTTACATACTATCATAGAAATGAAGGAGCATATTATCAACAAAAGGCTATACATTATCGCCGCTTTTATCGACAGGAAAATGCCGATAAAGCGGCGATAATGTGCATGATAATAGGCCCTTGTAACTTCCCATAGCAGCCCAGGTTCTGGTATTAACCTGGGCTCCTATGGTTATTCACAAGGGCATATTATCAAGCCCATTATCGCCGCTTTATCAGCAGTTTCCTGCCGATAAAAACAACGATAATGTATCGCCTTTTGTGGATAATATGGCTCATTGCTCTTTTTTTGACCAGTAAACTTAGGTCCATATTATCAAAGACCGGTGTTACAATTATCACCGTTTTATTGGCAAGAAACTGCCGATAAAACGACGATAATGACCATGATAATACAGCCTTGTTATTTCCCATAGAAGCCCATGTTAACACCAGAACATAGGCTTCTATGGCAATAAAAAAGGATGTAATATCAAGCCCACCCTCCCAACATTAATAAAAAATCATAGGCCCTTGTAAATTCCCATAGCAGCCCAAGTTCTGATGTTAACCTGGGCTGCTATGGTTATTCACAAGGGCATATTATCAAGTCCATTTTTGAGCTTTTATCGTCAGTTTGCTACCAATAAAAGCGACAATAATGTTTCGCCTTTTGTGGATAATATGGCTCATTGCTCTTTTTTTGACCAGTAAACTTAGGTGCATATTAACACAATTATCGCCGTTTTATTGGCAAGAAACTGCCGATAAAACAACTATGATGACCATGATAATACTGCCTTGTTATTTCCCATAGAAGCCCATGTTAACACCAGAACATAGGCTTCTATGGCAATTAACAAGGACGTAATATCGAGCCCACCCTCCCAACATTAATAAAAAATCATAGGCCCTTGTAAATTCCCATAGCAGCCCAAGTTCTGATGTTAACCTGGGCTGCTATGGTTATTCACAAGGGCATATTATCAAGTCCATTATCGCCGCTTTATCAGCAGTTTCCTACCAATAAAAGCGACAATAATGTATCGCCTTTTGTTGATAACATGGCCCATTGCTCTTTTTTTTGACCAGTAAACTTAGGTGCATATTATCAAGGACCGGTGTTAAAATTATCGCCGTTTTATTGGCAGGAAACTGCCGATAAAACAGCGATAGTGAGCTTCATAATACGGCCTTGTTATTTCCCATAGAGGCCCATGTTAACACCAGAACATAGGCTTCTACGGGAATTTACAAGGAAGTATTATCAAGCCCACCCTCCCAACATTAATAAAAACTCCAGACAATGCAGGTACCCAGAGCTGGAAGGTCATTTTACATATCACTGCCCCAGAAATGCGGCGTTCCCCGCAACGTGTACGGGGAGCGAGAGAGAGCTCAAAACATATATTTTTTTTAAAAAGACCCGAGGGATGCCGCTCACTGAGACTGCAGGGAGTAGGAGCGTAACCCCCGCATACTTCAAAATAAAACCAGAGGAGTGCCGTTCCCCAGTGCTCGGGGCACCTTACAAGCCCCCATTATGCAGAAAAATTGCCCCCGTAATTTGCCCCCCCGGGACCTACTGCATAAAACGGATTTCTACTTTTTTTTACCTTTTCCACCACGTACAAGTACTGCACGAGTACCCCGACATTTTTTATTTTAAAAAAAATAAAAATTGAGCCTAAAGATCCATGTACCACCCCCTGACAAAGACTATAGGCTCAGAATGTTTCTACCCAGCCCCGTTTCCTTATTTCTCAACTTTGTTTTACTGTTTTCTTGTGACTCTGCTCTCCCGACAAACAACATGGCTGCCAACACTTCCTGGTTTGGAGTATTGACAGCCAATCAGCATGCAGCTCCTGCTCGTAATTGTACGTATTTCCATACACGTACGCCGCAATTTTTCTTTAAAAAATAAAAATAAAAAATAGAGCCTAAACATCCATGTACGACCCCCTGAGCAAGCATAGAGGGTCAGAATGTCTCTACCCTAACCCCTTCCCTTAATTCTCAACTTTGTTTCACTGTTTTCTTGTGACTCGGTTCTAGTGAGGCGCAAGATGGCCACCAACACTTCCTGGTTTCGAGTGTTGACAGACAGTTCACAGACAATCAGCATGCAGCTCGCGCTCGTAATTGAACAGATTTCAGTACGCGTACTGAACTCCGTCTCTAGATATCGCTATGATTTTACTTGCAATTTTCTCAAAAACCACTGAACAGATTTACACTATTTAACAAAAAGCACAATCTGTGAACAGAACTCTACCTCTCTGCCAAATTTTGTGTAATTCCGTTCAGCCGTTCGGGCTGTAGCCCTGGCTAAAGGTCCCTATGGAAAATTGCATGGGGAAAACACGTTTTGAGACCCCCTTTTTATCTCAGCCCCCACTTAACAAATCACCCCCAAACTTTCAGTGAAGGAGCGGAACCGAGCAGGCCATTTTCTTGGAGAAATTCACGAAGATTGATCCACCAGTGCCAAAGTTATTCCAAATAGAATGTTGTGGATTTCCTATGGAAACTAGGTCTTAACTATAACTACCTACTGGCGACCACCAGTAGGATATATATATATATATATATATATATATATATATATATATATATATATATATATATATATATATATATATATATATATATATAATACAATATATAATTATAAACACGACCCAACCATTGCTTGATAATATGCAATATATGTCACAATGTGTATGTAAAAAAGAAACAATATGAGTAATGTACGTCATATAACTCAATGTACTGTAGTAAGCACTTATGAATAATACTGTATTTGAACAGACATACTAGTGCACCATTAGCGATATCAAAATTGAGTTACTTAAGATCGTAACATTGCACGTTTGATCATGTGTTTTTAACTTGCAAAACAACTGTAAAATTATACAATGAAAACGGCATATGATATACGATGTGACACACAAAGTAATATATTTAAAAGGAATTGATTTGTATAGATGATAACATTGTGACCGCCCCATACTAGACCAACATGGCGACTGTAAAAATACGAAATGAAAGAGACTCGAGTTTCGAAGTCCTTTGTCTATGTCAATTACCTGTTGGAAAGGCGTGATTTTGTAATGTATTCGTCCCCTTTAAAAACATGGCTTCTCCAATTCCCTTTCATCAGTGAGCAAGGACGTCATTCCGAAACGCGTCTGATGACTAGCACCACCACCATCACGAAATGAAATAAATCTTTTTGAAAAGAGAAGTCTGGCTTGGGTGATTAACTGAAGTCCGTGTACCTGTTTGCTTGCCGACGGCTGCTGGCGACAAGTTGGATGTTTATATTCATCGGGACGAGGTCGGTTTCCCGATAACACGGACCTCTCCACCACGAAGTGAGCTGATCACAATACGGACCCACTTGGAAGACTGTTCCGGTTAGGAGCAACATTGATCAGCCCCCTGCATAACAGAAAAGGAAAAAGCGGCACACGCCACTGGCGTACGGCGGAGGAAGAAGTCGGCGGACGATATCCGGAAGCTGTACCCCGGTGAGAGAAGCCGCGTTTTTGTTAGATATGCAGGTTGGGGAGGTACCATTATAAGCCAGCACACAGGGAGCTTGACACGATAAGCACCCGAGATTACTATTAGTAACATATCCTGGTGGTGCTATGTCGGAGGAGCGGGAGAGAGAAGAGGCTTTTGAAGAACTTTTTTTGAATTTGCCCAAAGTCCAACAAGGCACTAGAAATGCCGCAAATAAATCTATCAACAATGAAACGGAAGTAAAAAAACTTATGAGAGAACTAGAAAAAAATCGGAGAGGGGAACTCACAAAATGGAGGGGAGATTCGATCCCTCGAAAAGTACCACGAAGTTGGGAGAGTGCCACGCGGCTTAAGGATCATGCTCGTCCCAAGTTTCGAAAATCCTAACCCTGATTTACTCAAAGACTGGGCCCAAAGTAATCTGGAAGCATCAATGCGACGTTTATGCCTACTAGTGAAATATGCAAAGGTCGATAGGCAGAAGAACCTGGATGAAATTACCAGGATCAACGAAGAACTAAAACAAGATGTTTATAAAGTTGATAAAGCCTATATAGAACAGACCATGAAAGAGATGACTGAACGCCTGAAAAAACAAGAGGCCACTATCAAGGCAAGAAAGGTCTACAAATTTGCTAGGGATGAGCAAGATTACGCTTTGGGCCAAATTTACACCTTTGCGAGAAAATATGACCAACTGCGCAAACAGAGAAATGCATCACAGGCCAAACCCATTGCAACAACTCGACAATCACCTATGGTTGTTAACGATCCCACCATGTCAGGTTCAGATGCAAGCCTAGTACCAAGTAGTGATGGCTCTGAGGAAGATAATCAGGATGCGCGAGGAGAAGATTTGGGCCAATTAACTTTGGCGGAGGAAATCGAGCACGTGAGACTTCAGAGGAAACAGACCCTGCGCTCACGGAATCCAAACTCCGCGCAGTCCAAAGGAGAAACAGGAGACGCAAACAACGCCGCAAGTGCGCCAAAGCCAAAAGGACGGCAACCCAAGAGAAAGTACTGGCAGAACAAGAAGCAATAAACGAAAACAATATAATAAACCTGACATCGGTACAATTGGACCAAGCAGAGAAACAACTGCTTTCATTGGGCCTGTCATTCTGCCCAGAAAGCAATTTTAATTACTGCAATACCAGGATAGATGTCTTTAAATATATCCTGAAAATTAAACTAAGGAAATATTATGCAATCAAAAAAAGCACGTTGGATAGAAACAACAAAGAAGGAGACAAGCGTGCAAAAAATACCGGATTACAAGCAAAAGACATTGCCCTGATGAAAACAATGTCCTGGTTGCGTAGGGACGAAGACGACATTGGTAACACACAAGAAATGGCAGACACTGAGGTCATTGAGGTAAATCAAGCCGCAAGCACCCCCTTTAAGATACTATCAACTTTCATTCCGAATATGCCCAGGGACGGGATTGATGAGAGCTTGGAAAAAGGAATTCTACCTGACGATCAGCATCTGAACAGCTGACACGCTTCTACAAAAGTGCAGAGATACTCCTTGGAGTCGATTCTGGCGCTATATAAACCTTTAAATAAATAAATAAACACGGTGGTGACCTCCTCTATTTCGCTCCTACTTTGGAGTCCATTTTTTTTAGGTCAGCTCTAATGAGGGAGACTGCCAGGAAGGAACACAGCGTTGAACATCCGTCGTCTCAACAGTGTCCTGGGGAGGCAACCATATATAGAGGAAGATGGCGTAGTACTCTCGCTGGATGCCTCTATGGTGTTCGACTCCATAGCATGGCCATATCTTTTCCAGGTACTGGGGCGCCTGGGATTCGGCCCAAAGTATCTGGGTTGGATTAAATTGCTCTACACTGAACTACGGGGTCAAGTCAGGGTTAACAATTGTATCTCCCGGACATTTACACTGGGAAGAGGCACAAGACAGGGCTTCCCCCTACCCCCCATGAGAGGTCACTTGTGCCTCCAGCGCTGCCAACTCTCGCCTAATGGTACGCAGTACGCTGGAATGTTTGGACATAGCCATGCCTCTTATGTAAGCCTTGAACGCCTCCCATATTGTGAAAAAGTTGTCTACTGTGCCTAAATTAGCAGCGAAGAATTTATCTATGTCTTCAGCCAATTCGCCCCGAAATGCGTCATCCAGCAGGGCGTAGGGAGGGAACCTCCAGGTGAAGGGGGGGATACCCTTCCTAGCGGTAGCAAAATGCAGCAAAATGGGGGAGTGGTCCGAGAGGGTGCGCGGGAGTACCTCACAGACACGAATACTGCCCATTACAGATGGGGATGCCAACCAATAGTCGATTCTGGTATGGATATTATGATATGCCGAATAGTGTGTAAAGCCACCTTTCGTGGGGTGTATATACCTCCATACATCAACCAAGTCTAGTTTGATCAGTTCTGCTTTCATGTAGGCGGCAGAGGCCACCGGTCTATGAGCAGGGCCAGAGGAGCGGTCTACAACGGGGTCAAAAATAAAGTTAAAATCACCTCCCCATAACACCCCGGATTGTGCATGTGTCCTACAGTGTGCCGACAGAGTGGCATAGAAGTCTGGGTTATCGTAATTAGGGCCGTATACATTGACAATCAACAAGTCGATCCCCTTACACACACACCTAGCGAGAACAAACCGGCCTTCTGTGTCCACCACCACTGGGATCAATCTTAGTTGTGAGGTTGGGCTGACCCAGGTTAGCACCCCCCGTGAGTGCGTCATGAATCCTGCCGCCACTGTGTTGCCCACCAACCCACGGGACTTCAACATCCTACTATTGACGGGCAAGTGAGTTTCCTGCAGGAGGGCCAGGTCGACGTGGTGTCTATGTAGGTAGCTAAGGACCTTCCGCAGTTTGCGGTAGTCGTTCAGGCCCCGCACATTCCAAGACATCATTTTCAAAGTGTGAGGGGCACGTGTAGTGTTACTCATTGCAGTATTAGACATAACAATGACAATTGATCCAGCGCGCTGTCGGGGACATCGGTAGCGCCATTTCCAGAGTCTGGGGCAACCACCTGCGGCACTTTATATCGAGTAAACATCAGTGAATCGCACGGGCGGCATGGCGCCGCGTCCACAAAAAAGCATTTCAGACCAAGCACAACTCCAAACAGCATCTCGCTCGATGCAACACAGAACTCCCCGCCATCAAGGAAACCAAAACCTCCTTCAGCAACTCCCCCCAGATCATCCTCCCACCTCCCTACCCACCCACAGCCGACCACCCCCAACCAGGTCAGACAGGCCCCGATTCCACCCCCCATCAACCCAAAATTACCAAATTCTAGATCGTCCCAAAACAGACTCCCTGAGGAGCTAAACAGCCAAAAGCACCGGGGCAGAGAACGCCTACTGGGAACAGTATCTCCTACTGTTCTGCTGCACAAATCAAGTTCGTCCCGCAGGCCTGCCCCAGCTGTTAACTCAGTGTCCTTAGCAAATCACCCCAAAATGCCCCTCCATCCCACCGACCTCCCGAATGCATACCGCCGGCTAGCCCCGGCTCCACGTGTGTCAATGCCCCCCTCCCCCCCGACAGCACACAGCTACACAAGAACAGTCTGTCGGCCGGCACCAACTGAGAGTCCGCTGATCTCGTTCACTGTTCCGTCCCATTAGGACTGACTATAACATTTCAACTCTCACTTACCGCCCCCCGGGGGGGTGGTTCAGCGCCTCCGATTGAGGGACAGCCCCCTCCCCATAGTGAAGAAGATAGTGTACACAACAGGTTCCCACTCAGTCTTGCTCCTCCATGTGAGATGCGGAGCCGGAGTCATCAGCATTGCTCTTCTGGGCTTCCTTGCGTTCCCTGGTCCATTCCTTCAGGGACTTCTGAAGGTCTCTGGGGTCCGTGAAGAAGTGGGAATGCCCTCCTTTGTTGATACGGAGCTTGGCGGGATATAACATGGCGTAATCTAGGCCAAGGGCACGCAGCTGCTTCTTGTACGGTGCAAATTGTCTCCGTTCTTCCTGGACATTAGCCGTGAAATCCGGGTAGAGGGAGATGTCCATGCCCTCGTGCTGCAACTTGCCTTTGTCTCTCGCCAGGCGCAATGCAGTGTCCCTATCTCGGTAGTTGAGAAGCTTCGCGATGATGGGGCGAGGGGCGCGCCTGGCTTCGGTTGCGGGCCCAATGTGCGGTGCGCTCTTTCTACAATGAACATTGGGGAAAAGGCCTCCTCTCCGAGCAAAACCTTCAACAGTTTCTCAACGTAGAGTTCCATTTTGCCGGTCTGGGTGGTTTCCGCCACCCCCGTGATGCGGATATTAGATCTGCGCGACCGCGCCTCTAAATCCTCTGACTTGTCCTGAATGACCTGGAGGAGCCTGCCGAATTGTTTCCTGTCTTTGCCCCATTCGGTTTGCGCCTCCTCCGCCTCCGTGAGTCGCCGTTCCGCCATGTCCAGGCGCTCCGAATGTTTGTCAACCCGCTCCGCCATGCGGTCCATACGGTACAATAGTGCGTCTATTTTGGAACCAACAGACGCAATACTGTCCCGGATCCCCTTCTCCATGGCCGCAAGCATGTCACGCAGTTCTGTGCCCGCTGGGCTAGTCGCTGTGGCCCCCTTCGGGGACGCCTCGGTAGCCGGCGTCTCCGACCCTTCGGGCCGTCGCCAATCGAAGGAGAGTTTGGCCTGCGTGGCGTCGTTCTTTCCCATGGCGGTCCTGATTAGGTGACAGACAAGAATGCAGTGAATACCTCGCACCTCTCCAAGGGGCTGGGGCGGGGGTCGAAGCGCTCTTCGAGGTGTACTGCTACCTCCGGCCGCCGGGGTCGTTAGGCCTGGGTCACCGACGTGATGGACCCAATATGGCGCCCGCAGGAGAGTATCTTCAGTTTTTCACAGCTCCAGCAGGGTCTCCACTCACCCCGGCCGACTCCGCCGCAGAAGCACCTTCTTTTAACACACAGCACAGAGGAGGAGAGGGACGTAGGTCCACCGGCATATACTAATCCTGCTGTGCGCTCGCTAGTACTCCGCAGGTGTAGAGCCACCATTCAGCAGCACAGGATACAGCTTCTGCGCCACCGAGGGGCCGCTTCTCGTGGGGACAAAAGTCCGAAATGGTGGGCAGCGCCCAGGGGGGAGAGGGCGCACTCGCGCCGGTCGCTCAAGTGTCGGGTCTCGTCCCAGCGGACCAATACTCCAGTCTGTGGGGTTCGCCGCAGCCGCACGTCGGGTGACGTCGCTCGGCCCGCTCTTCAGGATAGTCCGCGGCTTCAGGCCCAGTCCGCGGCCGCTGAGGCGACGCTGCTCTCCGCTTCTCTCCACGTGTAGGTCGTAGCTTACCAGGGCCACCGAACCTCTCACAGGTGACCAGAGGTCTCAGTAGGTGAAATAGGGCCAAATGTAGGAGTCTGGACACTTTGCAGGATAGGTTATCAGGATTTTGCAGGGGCTAAGGCGAGGAGCCGAAGGCTCACGCGTCCCCCATCAACGCCGGCTAGCTCCGCCCCCCCTGTAGAGTCTCTTTTATGTCTGAATTATTAAGCAACCAGGGATTAAGGACTATGGTACTGGGATGTCTCCTCTGCAAATTGGTGAGTTCAATCCACACTGGGGAATGATCCGAAATGCCTCTCGGCAAGGCTCTGGGATGGCGAAAGTGACCAATATCTGTTGTTTGTCAGAAAATAATCTATGCAGGACATGCCCTAGTCTGTATTTGAATAGAACTTGAAGTGTGTAGTGTCGGGCTGTAAAGAATGCCACAAATCTGCCAGACCCATCCCTCAAGTGAATTCCTCCTTTAGCGTAGTAGAACACGATAGGGGTGTCTTGGGTGTCTGTCCCTTTGGTTGTCTATGGTCATATTAAAATCCCCCCAAAATGACGGTACCCACCGGGAGATCCACCATGATTTTACCCAGGTCTGCAAGGGCATCCTTGCCCAGCGCCGGTGGAAGGTACGTTGATATCACATTTAATGACTAACCCTCCCAGCTGGCTTCTACAACTGTAAATCTCCACTGGGGATCTGCCCATGTCTGTGTTGAAATGGGTGCAAGATTCTTCCTAATGAGGACACCAGTACTTCTGGAGCCAGAGGCAAAGCCCGCATGAACTACGAGTTTGTAACCCCACCGTGTAAGGGCCTGACAATCGTTTCCCACTAAGTGTGTCTCCTGTAGGAGAACCAAGTCTGGGAAGTGTCTCTTGAGATATTGCAGCACTACCCCTCTCTGTATTTTGTCCCCTAGCCTGTTGACGTTCCACATGAGGATAGACAGTGATGTTTCTATCGTGCTTCCGGCCATGAGATAAATATGAAAGGCCTAGGGGAGCTTAGAGGCACCCCATGAGGAACACCAGTTATGCCATTCAACTTGTTAAATCGATGTAGATATTGGAAATTAACCTTGAGCGAAGACTGTTGAAAGTGAGAGATAAACTGAGTAGGCTAAATCGACGACATTGTGTGATTGGAAAACAAAAACAAAAACAAAACCATACTACTAAACTCCCCGGCCCCTCCTCACCCCTCCCTGCCCTTTGCCAGTGGATTTCAAACTACCCACTCCCCAACAATGCAGAGTGCCTGTTGCCCCACCCCCCATTTGCAAGGTGCTTGGGTTACAGATGACCCTCCCCCTCACCTTACTGTAAGGATAACTGCACAGCATAATGTAACTTGCAGGTAAGTCCCGGCTCTCTCCCATATTTCAGTTATCGCCCTATAAAGACACAGATGTCGCTGTCCCAGGCATATATACTAGAGTTGCACATACAAACCCAGTATAGGGCGAGTGCCCCCCAGTGTTTTAATTATGTCTCTGTCCCACCTCAAAGTCACTTTTTCGTGACTAGCATGTCCATACCAAGCCCAGGAGCGCCCTCCTCTCAGCTACTTGACTGTGAGTCAGTCTCTTTTTCTTTTCTGATCAAGTCACCACGTTGTCCATTACCATGGTCTATTCTGCTTGTTCGGGAACCTCCGTTTCTATCTCTGTTTGGCTTTTCCACTCTGCGCCATCCCTCCAGCCAGTCCCATGCAACTTCAGGGAAGGAGGAGGACCAAGCTTTGTCATCTGATTCAACTCGGAATTTCGGGGGGAACAGCATGGCGCACTTCACCTCCTTGTCTCACAACGCCCGTTTACCTGCCAGAAAACTGCGGAGTTGGGCTTGGACTTTGGTAGTAAAGTTGGGGAAGAACATTATTACACTATTCTCCAATTTAAGTGGTGGATTGGCCCATGCAGTCTGGAGTATACTGTCCCGATCCCTAAAGTTGAAGACTCGCACTATGATTGGCCGTGGAGGGGCTCCCAGCTTAGGCCTTCCTCCGGTGACGCAATGATCGCGTTCAATGGATAAATAGTCAAAGAGTCTCTTCGGCTGTAGCTGTTTCAAGATTAGCTCCTCTACGAAGAGGTCCACCACAGGCCCTTCCGCATACTCCGGGACACCAAGGATTCGTATATTATTCCTGCACGCCCGACCTTCATACTCATACTCATCAAGCTGTCTCTCAAGTTTGGTTTGTTGATCTTGTACTTGGGTCACCTGCTGCTTCTGCTCAGCTGTTTCTTTGTTCAACACTCTCTCATACTTTGGACCGAAACACTGGAACGACCTCCCCCTTCAACTAAGAGAATGTTTGAATCATCTTACCTTTAGGAAATTACTTAAAACCTTTCTGTCCTGTTTTTAAAAACCTTTAGTCTCCTCATGAACAGCTGACACGCTTCTACAAAAGTGCAGAGATACTCCTTGGAGTCGATTCTGGCGCTATATAAACCTTTAAATAAATAAATAAACACGGTGGTGACCTCCTCTATTTCTCTCCTACTTTGGAGTCCATTTTTTTTAGGTCAGCTCTAATGAGGGAGACTGTGATATTCACTGTGTCAATGCGAGTCTCTAGAGAGGTTCGCACTCCCGTAATGGCCACCGTGATCTCCTGGAGTGTTAATTTTTGCTGTTGAGATGGGTTCAGCTGTGTTTCCGAAACCTCCTGTAGCGCAGCCCCTTTTTCCTCCCTAGAGTTGGACCAGGCGAATTTGGCTAGCTTGTTCTGTGCTGGTGTTTTAGTACCTTTCCCCGTCGCCATGATAAATGCACTGGCCGCCAGACTGTATCAGGTTTTCTGTGGGACCAGTCCCAGGACTTGCCGCTGCCAGCCCAGGGGAAAAGTGATAGATAGGTTTCCTGGTCCACTGATCCCTAGGTGGCAGGACAGAGGACGAAGCCTAGAGCAGCAAGTAAACCAAACACAGTCTCGCCGCGAGCACTAAAGTACATAATGTGCAGTATATGTCTCTCTACCTACTCGATAGCCAGTGGATCTCTAGGTCTCTCCTTGATATTGGAATTTCAGCTGAATGACGATGGATCACACCGATATAATACCAGCAGGGTCGGCCCTCCTCCTCCTGACGTTCAGGTGCTTTATGCGCGTGCGATCAACCCAACATGGCACCACACAGTTCTTCTAAAGCCCAGAGGTGTATCAACATACAATGAGTCTTGGTAGCCATGCTCGATGCATTAACTCGTTCTGTGCTCATGACGGCTCCCGGCTGTCATGAGTCACGGTAGTCATGTGCTCATGATGGCCGGGAGCCATCCGAACATTGTCGCTCCGCCCACGCGCGATTAATTCCCCGCCTGTGCGGGTGAATGAATCAGTGGGCGGAGTTCGGATGGCTCCCGGCCCTCATGAGCACATGACTACCGTGGCTCATGACGGCCGGGAGCCTTCATGAGCACTGGGGCACCGTGCCCACATGCCCCCCCCCACCCCCTCGCACTGTGGCAAAATTAACACCGCACTGAAGGGGTTAACAAGTATGTCCCCAGAGGCCCCACACCAAAGAGGCTCACTCCAATCCACTTTCGGCCCGGTACCTCGTCGTGCTTTCAAGATCAGGGCCTTAATGTTTATGACCCCCCAGGGCTTCTAGCAGCTGAATGAGGTGGGTAGGCGCCGCACTCGCCTCCACTGTCCGACGATATCGCCCTCCAGGGGCCACGAGTCGCTAGGTCTCAGAGACTGGTGCCTCCGGTAGAGTGGTGGTCATCACGCTACCGGCACGCCATGCAGGTCTGTGTAGGGATCGGGTGGGGAGCACAATAGGCAGGGCAGCACTCAGCGTGGTTATAGAGCCTCCAATATTGGCAAATGAAGTTTGGGGCCTGCTGGCTTAGCAAAGCCGAGGCCTTGATTTCGTCCGTGGCCAACTGATGAGGATCCCACCCTGCAATGTAAGCCTAGCCAACACTGGGAGATAGCGGGAACATCAGACAGTCTGAAATGTATCTTCTGTGGCTCGCCCACTGCTCCCGGGTTCTGCCAGTGATCCGGTCCAGCCCCTCTGATAGCCTCTCAGTAAATAGCACCCGTTGCTACTACACTGTCACTCAGTGGAATGAGGGTGCGCCGCCATTGTTTATCAGGGCTCCGATTGCTCCGAGTTCTAACCGTTCAATGTACGCCTCCGTGGGCCAGTTTTTGCCACCCTGGAACTCATGGGACGGGATCCTCTCCACTTGGGGAGACTGGCAGGATGTTAGCCGGGTATAGTACAGGACTGTCGGCGAAGGATCCAGAGCCGCGTTAGCTTGCACCCATTCCCTTTGGCTGCTAGCCACGCCCCTGCGTCTTGGTCTTTTAAAGAGGAACTGGTTCCCGGCAGCTTGAATCAGCCAATGGGCGGCTCCCGACCTTCCTCGAACCAGGATGTGCTGGGTCAGCACCATGTGCTGCAGAGCCAGGAGGCACTAAGACACAGAGCGTGGGCATGCCCCTGCTGCCCTGCAGAGCACCCAGGCACCCTCCCCAACTTGCCTCAGTCCCGTGCCTCTGCAAGTGTCCACACACAGTCTTCCCACACACAATACCAGATAATGCACAGTAGGAATTCATATATAGCTGACAGCACACAAGCCGGAGATTTAGATGCCACACAATAACCCAGAGAGACAACCCTCTATTTTCAGTTACTCTCCTAGTGTTGGAAAATATTTTGAAGGTGGTAATGAGGCCGTTTTTTAAACAATCTTATTATGGACTTGGAACGCGAAAAAAGTAAAATGCATTTTCATGCTTTGCAAACACCTGTGTGCTATACTTTATTATTGCTGGTGCTTCTGACTTCAGGGTGTGGCTGGGCCTCCAGTTCACTGACTCCTACAATATTTGCAAAAAGTGCAGTTTTTCCAAAATGAGGCCACTAGTTTAATTTACTGTTCAAACACTGGCACTATAAACTTTTGAAGAATAACTCCTCCCAAATGTTGTGAATATTGGCCATAGGTCATTGGGCACTGTGATGTAAGAGCAGATGCAGCAGTGCATACTGCAGCCTGGATGATGTCTTGTGGCATGAGGAGGCAGCGATGCTGAGCATGCGTCAACAGTAAGCGAGGGCTTCCACAGTCTGGAAAGTGTTGATGGTACGCAAACACTGTGAAAGGTCTTACTGTGGCAACAGAGACGACTCCCCCCTCTTTACATTGCTTGTAGGGACACAAGGAGTGAAAACATGGCACCCTCCCACCTTAAGAGTAGAGTGGTTTCCTTCTCTGCATATGCCGTGCAGTAAATTGCAGGCAACAATAAGTTATGCTGCAGCTGTGTCTCTGGTCACAGTGGTAAATCCTCATTCTAAGTCTTCTGGACAGTGCAGCAGCTGCTTCTCTGATCCCAGTGGTAATTCCCCATCCTCAGTTCTCTAGTCTAGAAAGTGCTGCAGCGTTGTCTCTGTTCATACATCCACTACACTCCAAACCAAAACACATAGGTAAAAGACATTGTCATATACTCCACCAATAGCTCTAACTCTGAGAAATGCGAGCCCTATTGCATTGCAAAAGCTTGTTTGCTGTGTTATAAACCTCAGTCGGGACCGGTGCAAGTTGATCTATGTATGTTGTGTAGAACTCCACCTGGAGACCATTTGTGCCCAGAGTTTTCCTCTGGTCCTGCTTTTAATTGCTATCCTAACCTCACTTTCAGTGATTTCTCTTCCCAAAATGTCTGTCTCATCTGGGTACTGTGTTAAAACCCACTTCATTTGAGTAATTTTGTACGTAATGTATATCTGTGTCCAACCATGCTATATAAAGTGCTTTCTAATGATCTGCTAGGGCATTATTAATCGCAAACTGTGAATTTACAATACCCTTGTTCATTGTACTAATTCCCAGAATGGGGGTCCCTCCTCTGTCAGGATTCGCAGGCAGGAGAGTAGTATCCCTGTTTTATCTCGATCATCATGAGTCCTAGCTAGATACCATTTGATTGAAGTTATAGCATCTAAGTCTTTCTACTAAGTGTGCAAGTTATTCTCTCTCACTTCTACCAAGGGTTCCTGCAATTCCTTTCCTTGAAGTAATTCTGAATCTCTTCCCTTAATGGCTGCCTGACGGCCTGGCCATCTAGTGCCTAGATTTTCATTTTCCAAGTGGGGAGTGTCGGTCTGTATCTGCCCCAGACTATTGTCAGGAGTAGGGAGTTATGGACTGACAATGCTCATGACAGATATTCCACTTGAATGATGTCATTGTTAATGGCTGGTGGAACGTATCCATTTCCACATCTGTTTCAAAATTGAAATCCCCTCTCACTGTAATTGGGTAAAGTGGCAAGTTTGCCAGGTGTGTAGATAGCTCCTCCAGGAATGCAGGCTACTCTACCTTTGTGGCATTAATATTTATCAAAGCAATATCTTTCCCATCGGGCTTACCAGTGAGGACCACATATCCACCCTCTGTGTCCTGTATCTCTGCCCCTAGGTCACGGGGCACTCCAGGTCTAATCCAAATGAATAACCATCTAGCATATGCTCCTGCCATCATTTGTGTAAAGCTAGTCCCTCAGCCTGTGTTTAATGCGTCTCATGCAAAAAGGCATGTTCGTCCCCCATTCTTTTAATGTAAGGCTGGGCCTTGTATCGTTGCATGGGATTATTAAACCCTCTCATATTCCACGTTCAGAGTTTTAGCAGCTCACTGTCCATATTGTAATGTGATTAAAACTCCAATGGTGTCTCTCTTAGGATTCCTAATATGTGTCTGATGTGTTCGGGAGCTAATGTGCCCCGTCCTGTTTCTCTGTGTTCTTAGAAATGTCCTCCTATAAGCCTTTGAAGCCCCTTTGATCATTCAGTGCTCTGGGACACATCTTAGAGAACTGTACATGCACCTGCCCATTTAGGGTACCTCTAAGTGTGCTCCAGAAGTGCCTGATGAACCCGGACTATTGTGAGATATGCATAAGCAATTGATTAACAGTGACATCCTGAAGGTGGAAGGTTGTTTAATCCTCTAGCAAGGGGTGGTGGTGGTGGTGGAGGTGCCCAGCTTGCCTTCACATATCTCCATCTCTTCTCACGCACAATCACGCACCATCGCCAGCCGATAGTTCAGAAGCGTGCCTTAACACCACTCAAGAAATATCCAACCCCTCCTCCCCCTCCCCCGGAGATATTATATATGCTTCCCTGCCTCTGTCTTTGATCACGGGCGCGCGCCATAAGTTTCATTATTATTTTCATCCGTGCCTGGCTGTGAAGCCATGCAAGTGTCGCTCGCTTTCCAGCCTCACACGATTTCATTTTCTGGTAAATGAATGAAATAAAACGAGAAAAAGGCGCGGGGACTCTTTGTATTCTAATTCAGAGGCTTTGTACCTATAGTTAGAACACCGTAGGCCGCCAAAGTGCAACGGCAACGAGCCGGCTCGTGCGCACTCTCCTTCCCGCCTTAATTAGCCAGCCTCAGAGCAGAACCACCGGTTTCAAAGGCCGCTCTCCGCGCAGGCCTCAGTAGAGTTAAAGGAGACACATTTTAAGCTGATGAGCTGACACTTGTAGAAGCAAATATATTAAATAAATCATGATGCGTTTTGGGGAGAAAAAGCCCGAGTTACATCAATTTTCGGAAGAAAACCCAGGCGCTAATGAGTGACAGCCGAGTCGGTTCTGTCACTTCCTGCAGTAATGGCCCCGAGCTGACACAGCTCCGTGGGAGTCGTCTACTTCTGAACAAAAGTTTTCTTGGAGCGAGAGAGACAAGGTGGAAATCCCAAGGTGACTGCACGGAATGACTAATGATTTTGAAAGACATATTTACTGGCAGCCTGTATGTATGCGGTGACAGTTGACAAGGCCTGGCTGCAACAAACGTGGCTGATGAAGGAGAGGTTGACAGGTGGCTGGACGGGGGGAGAGAGGGGCCATACTTGGGCAGCGGCCTAGTCTTTGTAAAGAAACCCTCTCATGAAAGAAAGTGAATCTCGTAAACCAATGTCGAAGCTTTAAAAATATTCGCTTTGACTTAGGTAGTAAATTTTTTTTTCATATTTTGGTTAATGGGAGCAGTCTGATATTCGCATGAAACTGAGGCTGACAAAAAAACCCGGAAGTGTCGCAAGAGCATTTTTCCATTGGTGCCTGTACCTCGGAGGTTCAAGTCAAAAGACATGCTCATGCTTACAGATCTTTTTATATTGAGACCTGGGGTTTAAAAGGCAAACTTCTGTGCGGATGACTGGCATTAAACCAAAACGAAACTTGCAAGGAAAACCAGGTCTGGCAAAAAAATATTCAAACCAGCCTTACTCATTTTGCACCCTGCAAATGAGCCATGTGTAAACCTGACTCACTCCAGTGGGTCACAGGGAACGATCCTGCTCTCAAAGAAAGTTTTTGAAAACATTGGTCAAAACGGTCCATAATATGGCAGGATTTTAGGGTCAAGCCTGCAAGACCATGCCCTAGAGCATGCATCTCGCTTGTGAGACACTCTTGTTAACAAAAAAAGTCTCTGAGCCTGCCTGTTGCTTACCATTTGTTGGCTTGTGTGGCACTCTCCTTTACAGCTTTGTAATTTGTCAAGGCTGGCCTAACTTCATTTCAGCTCTTCTCTGTGGAGGAGGGACCAACCATTGATTGATTCAACATAATCAGTACCTTTCGGCTGCTCCGGACGTAATTGAGGTACTATTTTGTTCTGTTTAACTTTCAGAGCCCTTCAAAAGAAGGCATTTGACTGGCAAAAATTTGCTCAGCAGGACAAACAAAATTGCAAACATTTACATTCTATAGCTAACTTTCTTTTATTTTGCCATGCTTTCTTTTCTTACTTTGAACTCATGCTTTCTTTGTTTTTGCTTGTTGGCACTGTTCTCTAAACATGAGGATTATTCTATGCAAAGCCACGTTGTTTCTTTCTTATGTTTAAATTCTGAATTAATGCTTTCACACATAATTGCATAGTACACCAAAATCCACCCCATCCCTATCCAACCCACTCCTATCCACGCCAGTCCAGTCCAAACCACTCACCCCAAACCTAACTACTCCAGTCCTCATGACCCAACTAGCACCACCCCACTCCAATATGTTGCCTTTCAATCCAAAACAATCTGCCCCACTGCAATCCTAAACAATCTGCCCCACTACAATCTTTTGCATG
Source organism: Lissotriton vulgaris (assembly GCF_964263255.1). Taxonomy (NCBI): domain Eukaryota; kingdom Metazoa; phylum Chordata; class Amphibia; order Caudata; family Salamandridae; genus Lissotriton; species Lissotriton vulgaris. Next base: position 1,127,225,735 of record NC_141693.1, read on the forward strand.
CCAATCTGCCCCGCTCATATCCAAAACAATGTGCCCCATTCCAAAACAATCTGCCCCACTCCAATCCAAAACAATCTGCCCCACTCCAATCCAAAACAATCTGCCCATCTCCAATCCAAAACAATCTGCCCCACTCAATCCAAAACAATCTGCCTCACTCAATCCAAAACAATCTGCCCCACTCCAATTTAAAACAGTTGGCCCTACTCTAATCCAAAACAATCTGCCCCACTCCAATCCAAAATAACCTGTCCCTCTCCAATCTGCCCCACTCCGATCCAAAACAATCTGCCCTACTCCAATCCAAAACAATCTGCCCAACTCAATCCAAAACAATCTGCCCCCGTCCAATTTAAAACAGTTGGCCCTACTCTAATCCAAAACAATCTGCCCCACTCCAATCCAAAATAACCTGTCCCTCTCCAATCTGCCCCATTCCGATCCAAAACAATCTGACCACTCCAGTCCGCCCCACTTCAATCTGCCTCCCCCAATCCAGAACAATACACTGCACTCCAATCCAAAATAATCTGGCTCACTCCAATCTACCACACTTCAATCTGGGCCACTCCAGCCTGCCCCACTCCAATCCATTACACTCCAATCCAAAACAGTCTGCCAAACTCTAATCTACCCCACTTCAATCTGCCCCACTCAATCCAAGACAATCGGTCCCATACCAAATCCATTCCACTCCAATACCTCTAATCTTCCCCAACCCATTCTGTCCCACTCCAATCCGCCCCACTCAAATCTGCCCTACCCCAATCCACCCCACTCCAATCCGCCCTACTCCAATTCAATCCACATCACCCCAATCCACACACTCCATCTCAATTCACCCCGCTCCAATCCACCACAATCCAGCCCACTCCGATTCACCCCTCACCAATCCAATCCGCCCCACTCTCTCCTCAATCCACCCCACTCCAATTTAATCCTCCCCACTCCAATCCAAAACAATCTGCCCCACACCAACCTGATCCACTTCAATCCAAAAAATCTGCCCCACTCCAATCTACCTCATTCCAATCTGACCCACTCCAATCCAAAACATTCTGCCCCACTCCAATCAGCCCCACTCAACCCAAAACAATCTGGAACACGCCAATCAGCTCCACTCCAATCCAAAACAATCTGCTCCACTCCAATCTGCCCTACTCCGGTCAGCCCCAATCCATTCCAAAACAATCTGCCCCACTCCAATCTGTCACAGTCCTGCAACACTCTTATCTGCCACACTCCAATCCATAACAATCTGCCCCACTCCAGTCTGCGTCACTCCAATCCAAAACAATTCACCCCACTCCAATCTGCCCCACTCTAATCCACCCCACCCCACCCCACTCCAATCCAATCCGCCTCACCCCAATCCAATCTACCTCCCCAATCCAATCCACCCGGTCCAATCGACCCCACCCCAATCTAATTCACCCCAATCTAGCCAAATCCTATCTACTCTACTCCAATTCACCCCAACCCACTCGAATCCACCCGGTCACAATCCAATCCACCCTACCCCACACCAATCCAATTCACCTCAATCCAATCCACCCCAATCCAATCAACTCCACTGAATCAAATCCACTTCACCCCAGTCCAATACACCCCACCCCACTCCAGGCCAATCCAACCCACTCCAATCCACCCACTCCAATGCACCCCACCTCACTCCAGTCCACCCTTCCACCCCAATCCAATCCACCTCAACACATCCCATTTCATTCTACCCCACTCCTATCTAACACATCCCATCCAGTATCCACCCCACCCCAATGGAATCTAATCCACCGGATTCTACTCCAGTCCACCCCATTCTATCCCAACCGAATTGACCCCACCCCAATTTAGTCTACCCCACTCAGTCCAATCCATCCAGCCCACCACACTCCAATCCACCCTACTCGAATGCAATGCACCCCACCCCACTTCAGTTCAATCCAACCCACCCCACTTCAATCCAATCCACCCACCTCCAAATCACCCCTCCAGTCCAATCCACCCCTCCACTCCATTCTAATTTATGCCACTCAAACCACCCTACTCTAGTCCAATCCACCCCAGCCCAACCCAATCTAGCCCATCCCACTCCAATCCACCCCACCCAATTTCAATCCACCCAAGGACATCCAGTCCACCCACTCCAATCCACCCTACTCTACTCATTCCATCCCACTCAACTCCAATACAATCCACTTCAATATACTCCAATCCAATCCACCCCACTACCTCAATCCACTTTATCCTATTCCAGCCCACTCTACTCTATGACACTCTTTGCCACTGAACTCTACTCCCCTCTACTCAACTCTACGACACTCTCCTCCCCCTACTCTACTCCAACAAATCCAGTCTGTGACACTCTATTCCCCCCACTCCACACCACCAATGTTTAGCTGTGCTGAACAGCAGCCATACCGGTGGACAACATGGCAAAACCACATTGCCAAAGCCAATAGCTCTTCTATGTGCGGGACCTACTGGGTTTGCCAATGCTTGCTAACATGTTGACAACACGCTTTCAGGGCAGGAGCTAGGAAGCCTGTCCAGGCCAATAAGCAGCTGCCTAGTGTGCAGACCCCCTGGGGAGGAGGGAGTGAAAAAGATGGCCAGTTCACCCATGCATACTATTTGCTTGCTGCTTGGATTACTGGTCTAGGTCCAGTTACAACAAGTCAGCAAGAGCCAGGAACGTGGTAGAATTATAGAAGCATCATTAAACTGTACTAAATCGCCGTACGGCTGGCTCAGCGCTGGGGAAGACAGCAGTGTTGCTGCCCTCGTGATATCTGCAGTGTGACTGAAATGTTGGCAGTAGCACTGGAAGCACCGCTTTAAGCAGGGGTCCTGCACCACTAGATGGAGAATGAGCAATAAAGAGGCCCTTCAAGTATTTTCCTTCTGGCAGCACTTGTGTTTTCAAAACAGACTGTCAAATAACACGCAACTACTTCTGACAAACTGCTAATTTTTTGAACATGGATATGTATGCGTGATTTAGTTTTTTTTAGCTGACTGCAAAGTGAGTAAATTTTGTAACTTGAAACTGGTCACAATATACAAGAGTCGGTGAACAGAAAGGCCTACAGCTTATTACAGTTTTTTATACACACATGCAAAAAAGATCATGTATTAGCTTTGCAAAGGCAGCATGTAAAATGAGCACGAGACAGCAGCAACGTATCGGCACATGTCAGTCGACCCTACAAGCAGAAATAGCTAGACTTGTGAGAAGAAACTCACTATTGAAAATCATAAAACTTGAATTTGCATGTACAAAATGATTTTGTCATGCATAATTTTATCCCGATATGGTGCAATATTTTGCACGAGTAAACTTCTAGGTGTGTGGAGTGGACATTCCAGGGCGAGATGCTTTGATAGTTTGAGAGGTGCACAGACAAAATATCGACTCCAAAATATCGACTGGACATAATATCGACTTTTAAATATAGACTGGACAAAATATCGACTGGACAGAATATCGACTACAAAAATATCGTTTTTAAGGTAAGTGAAGTAATATCGACTGTATAAAATATAGATAGCAAAAATATCGAATTTTTAATAATATATAATATTTTATAGTGTATTATTATGTAATAATATGCGTGAAAAGTGTGTATTAATGTTATAAAATATTTTATTAAATGAATTTTGTTTTTATAATAATTGCGTAATGTAATTCTGTAGAGGGTTGTGGGTTTATAGGGGAATAGGGTGGGAAGTAATTTAATAATAATTAATTAATTAATATATGTTTGTAAAATATTTTTAATTAAGAATTAATTGATAATTAATTAATATTAATTCGTTAATTAATTATTATAATTTTGTATATATTTTTATTAGTAATTAATTGGTAATTATATATATAATTTTGTGTTATTGTTAAGTAATTAATTGGGAAAAAATAATATTAATTATTAAATTAATTACAGCGAATGTGCTAATATATTTACTTTGTTGTTATTGTTAATTAATAATTAATTGGTAATTAAATAATATTGATTAATTTTGGGTAAAGGAGTATTTTTAGGGTTCAGGGTCAGTTTTCAGTTTCTGGGTAAAGGGGTATTTTTAGGGTTCAGGGTCAGTTTTCAGTTTTTGGGTAAAGGGGCATTTTTAGGGTTCAGGGTCAGTTTTCAGTTTTAGGGTAAAGGGGTATTTTTAGGGTTCAGGGTCAGTTTTGGGTTTTTGGGTAAAGGGGTATTTTTAGGGTTCAGGGTCAGTTTTCAGTTTTAGGGTAAAGGGGTATTTTTAGGGTTCAGGGTCAGTTTTGGGTTTTTGGGTAAAGGGGTATTTTTAGGGTTCAGGGTCAGTTTCCAGTTTATGGGTAAAGGGGTATTTTTAGGGTTCAGGGTCAGTTTTGGGTTTTTGGGTAAAGGGGTATTTTTAGGGTTCAGGGTCAGTTTTCAGTTTATGGGTAAAGGGGTATTTTTAGGGTTCAGGGTCAGTTTTCAGTTTTTTAATGATATTTTAGCAAGTCGATAATGTGACCGTCGATACTCTTTGGAGTGGGAATAGTATTTTTTACACTTCTGGTATTGTACGGTAATATAATAGTATCTTATTTAATTATAGTATGTTACTATATATATATGTTTTAACAAATATGATAGTAAAAAATATTTTTATTATTTTCATTTATTATTTAATTAGTATAAGTTAATTTAAGTATTTTTAAGTATATTTTAGTAATTAAATTTTAATATTTATTTAATTAAACACTGTTTTTAATAAAGTCGATATTTTTTATAACTATATTATTGTAAACGATATTTTGTACTCGATATTTTTGTACTTACCTGTTTGTAGATACAAACTCGATATTTTGACTGTCGATATTTTGTCCACAATATTTTTGCAAGTCGATATTTTGTCCCTCGATATTTTTTCAGTGATCCAGTTTGAGAACACACACAAACTCACAACTGTGTGAGTTTTCATAAACTGCTCAATATCCCGTACCTACCCTGGAAAAAGAGGTTCAATCTTGTCATTTGCAAGAGTAAATCCATTTCACAGATGGGATGAGAAGGAAAATGTGGTGGGGTTTAGGAGAAGGGGTTCCTGCACTAGAAAAATGCTGCATAGCGGCATTACAACAATTAGTTCAACGTGTACAATTAGTCATGTGGAACTTCTTCCACGTGTACATAAAGCTTAATTGGGAATTCACAAAACTTTTCTCTGCATTATCCTGTAAACCTGCAACTATCACAGGCTTCCAGAAGTACCCCTGAAACCCTCATTAATTTGAAAAAATGGTAAATCTGCAGCTATGGGAGAGAGTGCAGTTACAGGTGCAGGTGTACAATTCTTTTAAAGAATAGCACTGTCCTAAATCGGCCTTGGCAACATTTCATTTACACCAGAGTAAGTGAAGCTATTTTGCAAATTCCACATTATTCGTTGACGCAGAACTACCGAAAAAAACATGTCTATGACCGCTCATGTAATTAAGAGTAATCTGGAGGAAAAAAATCCTACTGCGAGAGCACATTTAGCGAGCGCAAGTGACTGCTCACACTGCTGTTTATGTCCTGTTGCATTTAGGACTATTTGCTTAGTGCAAAATGCAGGCTCGCAAGCATTTTGGATGAGAAGGTGTATTTTGCAGTAAGACACTAGGGGCATATTTACAAGGGCTTTATCTCCGCTTTTTTGGCTTTTTAAGCCAAAAAAGCAGAGATAAAACTATCACCCTATTTACAAGAGGGTGCTAACGTGCATAATCGCATGTTAGCACCCTTTTTACCTAATGCCTCCCTTTGCATCTCTAATGAGATGCAAAGTGGGCGTCACTGGGCGTACCCCGGATGGGCAACCTTGCAAATATCACTGATGTTCACATCGCAATATTTACAAGGCTGCCCCAGAATATTAGCAGACGTTAGTTTTTGGAGAAAACTACTGTTTTCTCCAAAAACTAACGTCTGATAAAATGCAGACTTACCTATCCCTAACATTGGGGTGGATTATGCTGATACGAATCTGTGGGTCATATCAGCAAGGTTATCGTCGTTTTGCAGGGAACATCGCTGGAAACCAGCGTGTTCCCTGCAAAACGGCGATAACCTCGCTATCTCTGGAATTTTTATTGCCCTGGAGTAACGTGTTGTTAATAACCCGCTACCGGGTCATAAATTCCAGAGATAGCCTGTGATAATAAAATTATTGCTAAGCACGGCCAGCGATAATTATCGCTGGCTGTTGATAATATGCCCCCTAGTGCCTAATGCATGGATTAATTTGGGAGAAAATCCTACCCCAAGTGCACATTTAATGAGTGCGGGCGGCTGCTCACAATTGCTATTCATGTTCTGTTGCATTTAGGTCTATTTCTTAGTGCAAACTGCATCCTCGCGTTTCATTTTGGATGGTATTTTTTTGCAAAGAAAATAGAGCTAAATGCAGAATTACTCTTCTCACATAATTCCTTAAAATCTCACAGACATTTTGGGGAATTCAGTGTATTTGCGCTACTCTGAATTATGTGCTTAAAGCCCATCCCTTGTCCGAAGGTGAATTAGAATATAGGCTATAGTAAAATCAGTACATCCCAGACTCAATATGCTTACTATAAATAGTGCCAACATGTTTAAAATGACTTTGATGTATCATTTCAAGCTTTTCTCATTTAAAATGTACACAGTTGCAAACCCAATATTCACTGTATTTTGATGCCACAGGCTAGTCCAATGTACTATTTGCATACTATGCTATTACCACCTGGAAACTCTGGTGGTAAATGTAGAGGTACAAGTGTTAAAAACATACAAACAATGTTGTAGAGTGTCAAGCTTCATTTTATCCAACTAATGCTACTCAGCAGACATGTTATTGCAGTTTCACTTCCAGATTTACACTCTATCATCATCATGTAGTCTTTTTAAGCGCACAAACCCCAAATAGGCAACTAAGTGCTGGAAACAGCAAACAGAAATTTACCCAAATAACAGAATAATTTATGCTTTTCTGAAAGGGAGGGATCTGGTATCTCTGCCATATGTTTGCGGGTGAGAGTAATGCACTGGAACTGACCAGGACCAATTTGCCCTTGATCTCTTTCCTTACACTCTGAAGTGAAACCAATAACAATTTCTTGCCTGACCTCAATGTTATCATAGGGCAATAAAAAGAAAAGCATTGCTTCAAATATTTCTTCCAGTGCATTTCCTAGTAAGACCATATTGGTTGATGTGAGAGTTTTAAGTTGAATTTGTGCCACCAATTGTAACTAGTGCATCTCTTGTAGATGTTGTAAGATATATGCCTTCTTAGCTACAAAGAGGACTGTCTTGCTGCAAAGTTCTGCAGGTACTTGCAAACTAGTTTGGAGGTTCCGGCAAGTAATGCATTCACATAGTCACATTTTTGTTCTAGCACAGCCTGGGCAATTCATGCTCAACTTTCCTGCGATAGAAAGTACTAGGAATTCATAGGAGCATGAGGTGATACTTGAAACATTGAATAACCTGATAGTCATGCTTTAAATTTAATCAAAGATAACTCAAATGAGTACCATTTGCCATTTCTTCTTCAGGTTCTTCATTGGAGCTTTCACTGACCTGAGGTGTTATGATTCCTTGTCTCTCAACATACCTTTCTTTATCAGTTCCAAAATGTTCAACCCCCCAGCCCCGGATCAATGCTGTGAACTTGAATCTGAACATCACTCAGTTGTGACAAACCAAGTTGTGAAAGAGATTATGGCTGCACCATTACCTATCAAAAATATTTGGGATGGAGTATCCTTACCGCCAACATGTAATTCAGGCCCTCCGTTTTTTGTATTAAAAAATTATAAATATCTTAACACAGATGATCTTAAGCCATTACTTCAAGATGTTGATAAATTATATCTAGGATATGTCTAAACCTGTCTTACAAGAGTCTGACTGTGAAGGCATTGAAAGAGATGTTTCTCTACAGAAAGTCTTGCAAATGATTACAATTTGGAAAAAAACCAATGGCACCCAATCCTATAATATTTCAATTAAATCCTTTTTTTGCTCCTAAACTACTGGATTCATTTAATCCACTTCTTCATAGCTCATGTGCTAATGGTTGTTTCTTAGGTGCACTTATATTGGTAATCCATAAACAGTATAAAGCCCCGAAGTACTGTAAAATTATTGGTCCCTTTCATTAATTAATCACAACCGCAAAATATATGAAATATTAGCTACTTGTCATTCATGCAATATGTTAATAAAATTACCAATCAGGGTTTATTAATGGTAGATTGGTCACTGATGATTTAAGAAGTTTTTCTAACAATATTTTATTGGCCGCCAAGTCTAAGATTAAGCTTTCTGCCCTATCCCCATACCATATAAAATGGCAATGTATGTTTAAGACTCTGAGTTGGTTGGGTTTTAGTCCTCGTTTTATTTCGTTTGCTCAACTGCTATATTCTTCTCCAAAAATGAGTGCTTTTGTTTTTTCCTTAACTTAAATTGACTTGTGGAATCAGACAGGATTGTTCATTTACCTTCATATTGTTGATATTCTTTTTTAGAACTGTAAGTGGAGCATTTAAGATATAATTCCTATATTCCTGGTTTTTAATTTAATGATTTGAACATTTAACATTTCAGTCTATGCTGATGACATTTTACTATACATGTCTAATCTTTCCACATCATTGATACCATTAGTTTATTAAACCCAATGAATCCCACAAAAGTCCTAGCAATAAACTAAACTTAAATATCTCAGCAGTTACCTCTATTACCTGTGGTGCAGGTCCATTTCACGTACTATTGGTACTATCCAGACGCTCGTATACAATATCTCAGGCCTGAAAGGTCTCAGGTATATCCGCACTTACTTTCATCAATTCTGCCGCAGGGGCTGCCACGCTGTCCCACTGAAATACAGATGATGTCCACAACTTGCTGGGCATTGACTAAACTACATCGGTACCTGCAGTATGACCTCCTGTATTCTGGTTATACACCACTATTCGACAATCCTTGGGTACCCCAGCCACTGAAACTCTTCTACAAGGACGTTGGACAAATTGAGGTTCGGTACGGTGGGGGATCTATTTAAAGATTCTCAACCATGCACTGTTACTGCTCTGGCTTCACGGGGAGCTTCTACCTATATGGATAGGTTCCTCCTACATAGAGTGCGTAGTGCCTTGTTGAGTGTTTTACCTAATGCTGCCGTGGAACCAGAGGACTTCCCACCTCTCACATTGGTAATTACTTCCTCCGATAGTACTCATCTCGTCTCCCGTCTATATCACCTATCACAATCCAGGCGCCCATCAGTGGGCCTTAAATCCAGGGGGGCCAATTAGGTGGATCTGGGTGAAACCTTGACAGATGCAATATGGTCTGATGGTTGTGCACAAAACCGATATGTCTCGATATAAACTATAAACATAAATTGCTGCATTTCAAATATCTTCACAGAGCGTACATTACCCCAAAATTACTTGCTATAACTAGCCCCACTGTCCCTAGGTCATGTGCCAGGGGTTCGGCACTAGATGCAGATTTCGCACACCTTGCTTGTAGTTGTGCTCCAATTAGGGCATATTGGGAGGACATTTTTCACCACTTATCCCTCATGATTGAACACAGAGTACAGCCTTCACCACTAACGGAATTATTGGGATACATCAAACCCATTAAGAAAAGCATTAGGAGATTTTCAGCATTTGCTCTCCTTCTGGCGAAATGCCAAATATCCTACGGGGCAAAGCACAAATACCAGCTGCACGAGACTGGATTTATGACCTTATCTATTGTAACACAACTTGTGACACATAAGCAAAACACTCTTACCTGCAGACTCTCGCCCTCGGGATATCTGGTAGCCACTTAAAGATTACTTGATGCTTCAACCTTTTGATGACACGGTGGGCGGTAATGTGTGAGCCATAGTGTGATGTACTTGCCTGCTTGAGTTGTTTAGTCGGAGGACCAGGCACTGAATGTACGACTATTGCATACCTTGTGATATACCCTACCCATTTGTTGATACTACGTGGATTGTTGTGACTCAATAGATACATTGTACTCTGTATTGCTTTACGGTTCTGACATGCTCCTATATTGTTGTGTTTTTTGGTTATGTAACAGGAGAGTGTTATGTCTTTTGGTGCCCCGCACCATGATTATGTAATCCATTCTCGCTTTACATAGCCCCTGTGCGCCTACTCTTTTGTCTGTTTTCTTGTATAAAAAAGCAAAAGAAAACAAATTAAAAAACATATATATATATATATATATATATATCTCAGCAGTTCTTCCCTTGAACGCATTATGTATAAGATTTAGGTATGAAAAATCAAATTTTATATGGAGCCTCAAAATCTAATCTTTAGGTATTTGATTCTCACCTAATTTCAGGTCAAATATTCAGTTTAATATCTTCTCACTTAAAGCAAAAATGTGTTATCAAAGTGGTCTACCCTTCGGCTCTCTTGGTGGGGAAGAGTACACACCATTTAAATGATGATAGTTTCACAAATTCTTTTTGCGCTTTCAAAGTTGCCATTCAAAGTTCTGAATTTTGTCTTTAAACATTTTTTAAAGTATATGCTTAAAATTGCTAAGGATTAACAAAATCCCTTGAATTGATTTATCAAAATGTAAAAGGCCAAAACATGAAGGTCGTGTTAGGTTCCCTAACTTTGAAATATATAACAACTCCTTCATCTTCAGGCAAGCATGTGCATTACTATCCCATTATGGGTTAAAGTTGAATGTACATTCTATCTTTATCCTCTTTTAAGGAAACCTTTACCATGTCAAATTGGTATGTTCTAAACAAATATCACATATTAAAGTATAAACATTTTATTGTTGGTAAATAACTTTTACATGAATACTTCCCCCAAGATGTTTCTTTTCCTTTATATTCTGGAACAATAAATAAATACTTCTGTTGGAAACATTGAAAAGAGAGAGGTACAGCCTGGATTAGTCAAATAAGTGATGGATCCTCGTTAATACCTTTTGAAACACTACTAGCTTCATACATTTTACTTAATAGATTCTTTAAAAACGATATATTATTGAATGCCTGTCTTTCTATTTATTTATCTGGCTCCTCAAATTTACTTCAAGTTAATGATACTGATATTCCACCATTGTTCCCTCTAAATATTTTCCTCTGTGTGCAGCAATGTAACGTCTCTGTGCACTGCAGACAAGGCTATGCGCGTCAAGAAACTGACTATGCTTGCAAGAGCGTACCTGGATTTCCACTTTAAGCCAAACAGGCATGTACTCACATTTTCTTTGTTAGCATTTGTTACGCTAAACAAGTTTATAAATCTGCATTGTGTGTTACTCCTTCTGTGATGCAGATTTTCCCTGCATTCATGCTGCACGTGACACAGAGCTATGGAAGTCTGGAAATTCTTAGGGAGGGTTGAGTCAGATACGATCCTTTAGAATATTCGACATGAAATGATACAGAAAATGGCCTGCACAAATTATGACAAAGACTCTTTTAAATTAAAATGAGTTTCTTTGTTAAAGTTGAATTTGAGTTTATTAGTAGTACACTAGATGACAACACATCAAAATGAGGATAACAGACGTTGACACTATAGAAATTGGGCAGCAGTCTGCCACAACCCTAAAACCGATTGTGACCACTTGTTAGGAAGGACGTTAGAAGAGAGTCCACAGCGGTCTCGAGGTGAGTTTAAATTCCTTTATTCAGTATTGACAACTATTTCTATGTGAAACAACCCAGTCCTTTTCAACGTTCTTATGCGTCTTCCTCTCTTTCAGGATCACCGGAATCTCTCCCCGCCACAACCCTCGGTAAAGAAAACAAAGAAGCAGGTGAGTTTCTACCCTAGTTTCTGGTTTTGGGTTGTTTTTACACTAGGGAAGGGGTAGGTAATTATAACTATGTTGGGCACTTTCTTTCCCTTTTCCTTCTAAAGGTATGTACCTTCTTCTTTATTTTTCTCTCTTTCCTTTTCTTTCTAGGATTCTGTCTTACATCTTTCTTTGCTTTTGTTCTTTTCTTTTAGGCGTCACTCTTTTCTTTGTAGGCTATTGCCCTTGACCCCTTCTCTTTTCTTCTTTTCCTTCTCCCTTCTTCCTGTTATGCTCCGACCCCCCTCCCTACCCCTCCTTTTTTCTCTTTCTTCTTATTTTTTGGTTTATTGAAAAAAACGGGCACGTACAAAGCTACGCCCCTCCTGGGACGCAGTGGGTATCCCTCGTCAGCTGGCGGTGAGACGGCTCCTCTTTGGTTCGGGCTTCTTGTTACCCTCTGAACAGGACAGGATTGCTCAGCGTCGCTCCTCTCCTTTCTTCCTACCGGGGTTCCTCTTCGGATCGGCTCCCTTCTGCCACGCATCTTGGCTCGCTGTCTTCGGCTTCCCTCTTTGACAACGGCCAGCGCAATCTTCCGGCCTCTTGTGGTTCCGGGCCGTACGTAACAGCGGGATTCCTCCCAGATGCCTAACTTCCGGGCCAGGCAAATAGAAACAGGCTGGCTGTCACATTTTCATCACCTACCGGGTGACAGACCCCCATCCCTGGATTTTCCTGATTGGGAAAAAGGGGAAAACGTGACAGGAAATCTGGCCCTACAAGATTTTTTCCTGATTTATGAAGCACATCAAATTGGAAAGGCTGTAACAAGGGTAACCACCTAAGTACTCTGGGGTTATTTCCTTTGTTTTTGCATAGCCACGTGAGGGGTGCATGGTCTGTATATAGCACAAAAGGTTTACCCTCAAGATAGTACCATAGTGTTTCAATTCAGGATTTTAATTGCTGGGTGTATTCCAGCAAGTTATCTGCTTCAGGCTGTTTGTCGCTCTCCAAGGCCTCCCTAGTGATTTCTGAAAGGGTTCGGGGTTTTCGGCCATAAAGCAATTCGAAAGAAGAACAGCCTAAGCTACTCTGATATTGGCTTCTTAGTACAAAAAGAGCTAGTGGACGCATTTGGTCCCATTGTCTTCCTTCTCCCGACAATATCTTTTTGAGAAGCAATTTGAGGGAACCGTTATATCTTTCCACCAGTCCATCTGTCTGGGGGTGATATACGGAGGTTTTTAAATGTGTGATACCCAATTGTTTCCATACTTGACTCATGAGTTGTGATACAAATGGAGTTCCTCGGTCTGTTAGTATCTCCTTTGGAATACCAACACGGGAAAATAACTCTATCAGATGTCTTGCGATGGTTTTGCTGTCAGGGGTGTGAAGAGGGAAGGCTTCTGGATAACGGGTGCCATAATCAACTATGACAAGAGCATATTGGCATCCTTTATTGGTTTTTGGCAGTTGACCTACAAGGTCTAGCCCTATCCTCTCAAAGGGGGCACCTATTATTGGTAGGGGTTGAAAGGGTGCTTTAGGTGGTAAGTATTGGTTTCTCTTTTGACAGACCTCGCATTCCGAACAATATTTTTTTATATGAGCAAAAATACCAGGCAAGTAGAAATGTGTACGAATGTCTTTGGGTGTTTTCTCGGGACCCCGGTGTCCAGCTAATAAATGGGAGTAAGCATAGAACATTATCTGTTCTTGGAACTCATTGGGTACCAGCAGCTGGAATGGATCCGTGGGTCCCGAGATCCAATACAAAAGACTATTATTTATCTGAAAGTGGGGAAAAACTTGGGTACTATTCTGTCAAGCTTTTTCCCATATTGGTTGCAAGAGCACATCGTTAACCTGAGTGAAACAAAAGTTACGATCAGTCACCCAGGGTTCAGGGGCTAGAAGGGCGTTTTTGGGTATTGCTCCTGTTTTTTTTTGTAATAGAGACAACACGGTATAAAATATGTCTATGAATTGAGGGTTATCAAGTGCCCCTACTTCTACGATGGTGGACTTATAGGGTGTCGAAATTTCCAATCAGGCCATGGGATACTGTTTAACATCCCCATGCACACATCTAATATGTACGTTCTTTTCGGGTAGGATCTGGCATGGTTCTATAAGGTCTGCCTTACAATGGATTGTTTGCAACAGGAATCCAACAACGCAATTGTTGGTTTTTGGTTAATCCATACACTTACAAGGCACACAGGACCCATCTCCTGGGTATAGTAAATGGGGTTTGGGGCATAATTAATCTCCACTGGTTCCTCTGATGCTTTTTTAATTTTACAAAAACGGGCAATGTGGCCCTACTCACCACATTCAAAGCATTGGGGACCGGACGGAAGTTGGATATATGGTTTATTCTGGTTGGCTCTTCTACTTTCGATGAGTGTTCTGTTTTGTTTCCATTCGGATGGTTGGTTAGCGAGTCTAGGGTTCATTTTGTGGGGTTTTTCTACCTCGTGGGAGGATAGACGGGGCTGAACCCATGAGAATGAGGTGACCATTTCAACAGCTTGTTCGCTATTGAGTCCTGAATGCTGTCAAAGCCATCGTTGGGTCTGATGAGGGAGAGCCTCTATAAACTTTTCCAAACATATTATATCCCCAATTTCCTCTATTGTATGGCCACTTATCAACAGATGTTCTCAACTTGAAATACAGAACTTTAGGGGTATCCCTGGCTTGCCCCTCTCTTGTGTGAATCACAATCGGTACGCTTCTTCATCCAGGCCTACTCCATCTAGCAGTATTCTCTTTACTTTATCATAAGTACCAGTTCTCTTAGGGTTGGCAGTTTGATAAGCTGCCTGGGCATCTCCTGATAACAAGGGAGCAAGATAAAAAGGCCATCTTTCCAGGGGCCAAGCACACGCTCTCACCGTGCGCTCAAAAATTCCTTAAAAAAGCATCAAGGTCGTCATTAGGCAATCATTTTTGCAGGGTCACCATCGGGGCATTGGGTGGGATGGTTTTGTATGTTGTTGGGCCTGTGGTCGATTGTACCTGTTCCTGAGCTAGTTTAGCCAACTGGTCTGTCTGGGCTTTTAACGTATCCCGAAGTAGCTCTCGGTCAGCCTGAGCGGAAGTCATTTGGCGTTCCACTGCCCACTCGAGTTTTCGCTATTCATGCACGAGATGCTCAATTATGGCTCCCATTTATTTCAATGGAGGGCTGCGCTGCCCGCATTCTCCACCACTTTGTGACCACTTGTTAGGAACGACGTTAGAAGAGAGTCCGCAGGAGTCTCGAGGTGAGTTTAAATTCCTTTATTTAGTATTGACAACTATTTCTATGTGAAAGAACCCAGTCCTTCTCAACATCCTTATGCGTCTTCCTCCCTTTCAGGATCACCAGAATCTCTCCCCGCCAGCACCCTTGGTAAAGAAAACAAAGAAGCAAATGAGTTTCTGCCCTTGTTTCTGGTTTTGGATTGTTCTTACGCTAGGTAAAGGGATAGGTAATTACAACTATGTTGGGCACTCTCTTTCCCTTTTCCTTCTACAGGTAAGTGCTGCCTTCTTTATTTTTCTCTCTTTCCTTCTATCTTTCCTTTTCTTTCTAGGATTCTGTCTTACATCTTTCTTTGCTTTTGTTCTTTTCTTTTAGGCATCAGTTTTTTCTTTGTAGGCTATTGCCCTCTTCCCTTCTATTTTCTTCTTTTCCTTCTCCCTTCTTCCAGTTATGCCCCGACCCCCCTCCCTACCCCCCTTTTTTCTCTTTCTTCTTATTTTTCAGTTTATTGAAAAAAACAGGCACGCACCTGATGAAGCCATGCCCCTCCTGGGACGTGACGAGTATCCCTTGTCAGCTGGCGGCAAGATGGCTCCTCTTTGGTTCGGGCTTCTTGTTCCCCTCTGAAGGGACAGGATCGCCCGGTGTCGCTCCTCTCCTTTCTTCCTCCCAGGGTTTCTCTTCAGATCGGCTCCCTTTTGCAGCGCGTCTTGGTTCTCCGTCTTCGGCTCCCTCCCCGACGACGGCCAGTGCAATCTTCCGGCCTCTTGTGGTTTCCGGGCCGTACGTAACAGCGGGACTCCACCCAAATGCCTGACTTCTGGGCCAGGCAAATAGAAACAGGCTTGCTGTTGCGTCTTCGTCACCTACCAGGTGACACCTTACTCGTACTGTTTCATTGCACTGAATATGCAGCAAAAGATTGTAACCCCAAGAGCCAATATTCAGTATCACATCAGTTTTCAGAGACCATACCATAACAATGTTTTTTTTTCTATAACTACAATAGGCATAACACAACAATGGGACCTACGCCTGAAACAAGCTAGACCAAGGCTAGCTTTGACAATGTATTTTAGCTGTGTTCAGACAAATGAGTTACAATGAATTTGTTAAAATAAAGTGAACTGAAATGTCTGCCCTTAACACTTACATCCTTTTTTTCCCCACAGCTTTCTGAAATCTTCAATATGCATGTCTCATACGGCATCTCTTTCTTTGTATGCACTGTTCTTTCACTCTCTCCTGAGCATACTTCTTTTCACCTCCTCTACTTCAACCCCACACACACACACTCAGAAACCACACACCCACTCACCTGTTGCAAGAGCTACATTTTGTTTCTCTTTCATGATGTCTTCGTTGAAAAGTTTTATAACTCCTCCACTCATTTTCCACAGTTACAATTAACATATTTATGACCATCAATCTCTGTGGTTTGTACAGAGGCCCGAATTGGAGTTGCTTGAAGTCTGAACATCTTTAGGACTCACTGACAGTCACTGTGAGAAACTGGCACTGCATTCTGACTTGACTACAAAGCTCCCAATCATGTCCCATCATAATCACTCACCCACTGTTTCTACTCAATAAGACACGTTGCTGTGACTCACCTGGATGCACTGTCCTATAATGCATAAAACTGCAAATTCACGACATTTGTAAAACCTCATCCTCTCAAGTAATGCACAGTGAAATAATTCATGAAACATCCATTCTTCTTAGCATGATTTGTGTAAAATGGGCTGGTAATGGAGTGACTGTTGATGTAAGAATGTGTGTTGTGTGCATATCCAAATAGCGTGGATTTATTATTGTATGTACTGTATAGTGATTATTATTACTTCTACATTCATAAAAGCAAACTGTGCTTGTAAATGAAACAAATGGAAAGCTTTATTTTAGGTTGAAGGGAAGCCTGCATGAACCAAGAAGAGGTAGGCAAAGGTTTCACACCCGCTCAGACAGTGGTTCTGCTGTTACACATAATAAAGTTATTGTTATCTGTGTGAAGTTCTGAGCAAATCCACTTTCCTGTAAAAAAAATACAGGCCTCCATCTTTACTAGCACTGGCACATAGCTGACGTTTATGCATATTTTGAAAAGATAAGGTCAATGGCAGTAGCAAAGAAATTGTGCAATGGGCTCTGGAGCTAGCAAGAAAAATGGCCCATTTGACTGTTGTTGGGATACGAAAATAAAGTAATTTACATGGTTTAAGGGTCCCTGGTGCCACTGAACCTGCTGCACCAATGGTAGCTACTTCACTAGTACTAACATCAGTGCATGTCCACTACATGGAAACAGTGAGCTGGTGCCTCTAAAAGAAAATGCTTGAATTAGTGTTGTGCAGATGTGTATCATTCCATTGGTGCATCAGGTGCAGTGACACATAGGTCCAGGGCCAGATAGCCCACTGAATGGTAATAATTGCTGTATTTCACAATTCAAACACCTATTTAGAGGCTGGTTTGTACAAAGTGAAACTAGAAATCCTGGGATTGATCCCGGTTTCCCACATAACCAAATTGTGTGACCGTAGGCAAAGAGTTTATTTCAGCAATATGCCATTTTCTTCCTTATCGTATATGGATGAACCGTTAAGTAGGTGAGTTCAGCATAAGAGGCATACAAACTTATTGTTTTGATTTAATAGAGTATAATGTTACTCTATACAAAAATGTGGCCCACATACACGGTGCACATGACAACTTACTTTATTGGTTCACAAATGACATTGCTATGGGGGAAGAGAAAAAATGGTTCTAAGAACATTTTAAAATATAAACTTTTAATCGGTGGTGTGAAGTGATATAATGTGACGTATTAATGCCAAAGCTTCCGCTTGTTTAAAAAAGCTGCATGTTTATATTTTGAAGAAGCTTTATCTTTTTTTTAGGTGATATTTGCTGCATGAATAATGACTAGTATTTCAGGGCTCAGCTCATAAAACGACCTGTTCACTGATGCACTAAGAATGATCAGGCTGATATTTATCAACAAGCAGCAGCCAACCCTTCATAAACATGAACAATGCACAGAGCACTGTAAACAAAACATTATTACCAGGCCTTCAAATAATGCCAGTTGATGCATGGCAGTAAAAAAATACATTAACCAGAGACACCACTACTGCCTGAATAGCCCTCCCACACATTCAGACCGTTTAGTCACTAACCCATGCATTCAGTAAGACACAATTAATCACTCACTCATACAGTCAGTCACACACCTTCTAAATCCTTCATCCACTCATTCTTCAATATGTAAAACATATTTAAACTTTACAGAAACATACAGTCACTCGATGATGTCATCAGTGATGTCATTTGAGATGTCATCAATGATGTCATCAGTGATGTCACTGACCATGTCATGAATGATGTAATATGTGACATCATCAGCAGTGGATTGGGGGTGCGTGAAATATTGTTAGTACAACTAACTATATAAGAGCAATTTCAATGGTTTTTTAAATGATAATTCCTAACTATATAAGGCCTGAAACCTATGTTTTTTTCAGTGAATTTCAAAGGTTTTTTATATGCTAATTCCTAACTATATATGGCCTGAAAACTATGGTTTTTTCAATGAATTTCAAAGGTTTTTTATATGCGATTTCCTAACTATATAAGGCCTGAAGCCTATGATTTTTTTCAGTGAATTTGCAAGGTTTTTTAAATGCTAATTCCTAACTATATAAAGCCTGAAACCTATGGTTTTTTCAGTGAATTTGCAAGGTTTTTTAAATGCTAATTCTATTAGTGGATAACGTTTAAATATGTTAATATCCTTGTGGGACCACCTGAGCAGCCCTAGGGGGTCAGGGTGTTTCTACCCTGCCCCCTTTTTGCATTCTACACGTTTGTTTTTCTGCTTCTTTTGTGCCTCGGTCTACCTAGCACAAGATGAATGCCAACACTTCCTGGTTAGAAGTGTTGACAGCCAATGAGCATGCTGCTTGCCTGTGAAAGGCCTGCTGATTGGCTGCAACTGTCTGTCAACACTCCAAACCAGGAAGTGTTGGCAGCCATCTTGTGCCTCGGTAGAACCAAGGCACAAGAAAGCAGTGAAACAAAGGTGCACAACATGTAAAGGGGGCAGGGTAAAAGCACCCTAAACCCCTAGGCCTGCTCAGGTTGTCCCACAAAGCCCCCCAGCCCCCCCAATTTTTTTGGGGGGGGGACAATCTCGGAGGTACGCGCACCGTACGCGCACCCGCGTACGGTGCGCGTACCCTTGCGATTTTCCGAAAAAAAATAATATTTTTGTGGGCCTGGGGCGGCCTTGTGGCACCCTCTGAGCAGGCCTTGGGGGTCAGGGTGCTTCTACCCTGCCCCTTTTTGAGTTCTACACGTTTGTTTTTCTGCTTTCCTGTGCCTCAATCTACAGAGGCACAAGATGGCTGCCAACAATTTCTGTTTCGGAGTGTTGACAGACAGTGGCAGCCAATCAGCATGCAGCTCATACTCGGGAAGGTACAGAGTACAGTAAGCTTACAGTGCACTCACGGTGTCCCACCCACAGATGTATAATTTGGGAAAATTCAATTTTCTCAACAACCACTGGAGCGATTTTCACCAAATATAAAAAAGGCACTACTGCATACCAGTCCCTACCATTTTGCCAAGTTTGGTGTAATTCCATTCAGCCGTTCGGGCTGTAGCCGTGTCTAAAGGTCCTATGGAAAATTGCATTGGGCTACATTTCACATTCAATTTTTGCAAAAACTACTGGAGGGATTTTCACCAAACATAGCAAAGGCACATCTCCATACCAGGCCCTACCATTTTGCAAAGTTTTGTGTAATTCCATTCAGCCGTTCGGGCTGTAGCCGTGTCTAAAGTTTCCTATGGAAATTAACATGGGAAAAACACGTTTTGGGACCCCCCTTTTTTCTCGGCCTCTGCTTGACCAATCTCCCCGAAACTTTCAGGGAAGGAGCGGAGCGGAGGGAGGCAATTTTAAGGAAAATTTCACACAGATTCCTCAATCGGCGCCAAAGTTATTCCCAATAGAATGTTGGGGATTTCCTATGGTAACTAGGTCCAAACTATATATACCTATATATACCTACTGGCTATCGCCAGTAGGTAATATATATATATATATATATATATATATATATATATATATATATATATGTATATCCAACCACACGAGTCGCTGTAGACCCCTGCCGCTTGTCAAAGGCGGGCCTCGGATGGGATAGCGAATCCCAATAAATCCAACCAAAACCTTCTCCAGTCAAGAAAAGAGATCCGGGCCACTTGGAAGTGCAAAGCGTGTTTTTATTTAATGGCTTTCTCGACGCGTTTCGCAGTAATATGCAGTGTTTTCACCTAACTGTAACCTTTGCAATTTATGTTTGCTGCAGTCATAACGTATTTCATTCTGTTGCATATTGAGTTTTTGTAATTGTCGGACTCAGCCCACAGATATACCTATAGTCTGTTTTCCATGAGTATGATTTGAATACCATGTGACTGTATATATTGAGCACTTCCTGTTTGGTTTCTGTCTCGTGAAAAAGCAGATCTTACTGCGAAACGCGTCGAGAAAGCCATTAAATAAAATCACGCTTTGCACTTCCAAGTGGCCCGGATCTCTTTTCTTGACTGGAGAAGGTTTTGGTTGGATATATATATATATATATATATATATATATATATATATATGAGAGCACAGGATTCCCTCACTTCAGCTCTGCGTACGCGGTCACAGCCTCCACGCCAACCACAGGAAGGAACAGACGAACCACCAATCTGGCAGGCAAATAGTATTTTATTTATTGCAGTTCACCCAGCCATTTGTCAGCGACGCGTTTCGAGCACGGATGCCCTTGCTCACGCTGCTATGCAAAGAATAAAACAATCACAAGCCGTTTTTAAATGCATGTCACCTGTGTTAGTTACCACCCCCTGGTGGCAACCATCTATATCACGTGATAAATATAAGTGTAGAAAGACTATCGCTGCATTATAATTCTTTCTAAGCACACTTAAAGCAGGGGGGTAGATGTCAGGTTAAATCCTGAATTAATTAACAACGTTAATGAATTGCACAAGATGACTGGTTAAATCCACATTTGTACAGAGTTGCTCATTATTGTATTAGCATACAAAGCACGTAGTATGTGCAAAAAAATGTTATTGATATTGGAAATGGGGATCCAATTAGTGCAAAAGCGTCAGAACCATAGTATAAGTGTGCAAAATATAGCAATGTAAACTTAGCAGCAAATAGACCATAATAAAGTGCATATGTGACAGAAAAGTGCATAAATAGTGATTGCGACGAAAGATGAACAACATCTATGGAAGTACATGTCAAGCCACCAATACCACCAGAACAACGGAAGCCTAAGCAGCAAATATACCTAAATTCAGAGCCCTGAATTAAAATAGGTCATAAATACATAAAGGCAATCGATGTCGCGGAAGGTAAAAGAAGTATCAAAAGTGTAGAAAAAGTGTTAAAATAGTGTTAAAAAGTCGGTATCAAAATTTCTTATAAATATAACAATATCTACAATAAATTTAGACAGATCAAAATAATCAATGTGCAAAGAGCAGTTATATAAAGTGCTATACACAGTGCAAGACTCAACACACCAATATCAGTATATAGAATTAGAATATTGCAGTGGTTCGACATGACAGGGGAATGAACTCAAATTGCTGGGTACATAAATAGGGAACCTAACTTATGTACCACTAGTGGGCTGAAGGACAATAGTGTATGTGACTGGGTAAAAGATGGGTATACATATAATGGGACATCACAAATAGGGAACCTAACTTGAGATGTCTGAGAGCTTACAGGGATGTACTTATGGACTGGAAGAGAAAATGCGTGGAATGGGTTATTATTCTAAAAAGTGGTGCATTTCTTCAATGTTGTTAAGCCCGTTGGGCCAACGGGTATCCAACTCTAGTATAAACCTCGATTCCAACTTCCTAAGTAATAGCTCTCTATTGCCACCTTTCCTGGACAGAGGTACAGAGCCAATTACAAAATAAGAAAGGCAAGATAGATCTCTTTTGTGAGTGTGGTTAAAATGCCTTGCGACCGGATAGGCCGGATCGTTATGGAGTATGGCTCGTAGGTGTTGTAATATGCGCATGTGTACCTGGAGTTTGGTACTCCCCACGTACCGAAGTCCGCAGGAACATACCAAAACGTACACGGCATAGTCAGTCTTGCAGGAGTAGTTGCCCAGTATAGGTTTGTCCTCAGAACTGAATGGGGTAGTGTAGTGGGTAGTGGACATGCCAAATTTGCATGCCCGACAGCTGGAGCATTTGTAAAATCCTCTAGATGGTCGTAGCCACGCTGCTTTGGTTTTTAATTCAGGAGCAGCGGTATCTAAGTAGCTACCCATGGTCTTAGCTCTCCTAAAAGACACTAGAGGAGTAGGAGGTAACACTGGATTGAGAATATGGTCACTTAAGACTATTGGCCAATTTTTGTTCAGGATGGCCCTGATTTTCTTTTCTTCTCTGCTGAAAGTGGTGACCATACGAGGGCCTATATCTGGAGGCCTACTGGTGGTGGTGTTCTCAGTATCAGTGTTATTCTCAGGGAACAGACTTTCTCTGGAGCGAGATAAAGATTTTTGATAGGCTTTTTCTAGTAGTGCTTCCGAATAACCCCTAGCTTTAAGACGAGATTTGAGGTCTTTTAAGCATAATTCGAAATCAGAGTTGGAGCTGCATATTCTTTTAAGCCTTAACATTTCTCCGTAAGGAATGCCTGTGATGGTGTGTCTAGGGTGCATACTGGTACAGTGTAAAGTGGCATTACCCGCTGTCTTTTTTCTGTGTAAGGTGGTGTTTACCTTATTGTTTTCTATATACACTTCCACATCTAAAAATTGTATTCGTTGTTTTTCCACATGGGCGGTAAAATTAAGATTGAGGTTGTTTTGGTTGATGTCATTTATAAATTCAATAGCTTCCGCCTTAGTGCCCTGCCATGCTATGAAAATGTCGTCAATATAACGTAAAAAACTGATGACATGGGTATCCATCCAGGCTTTGTGGCGTGTCATGAGGACCTGCTCCTCCCACCAGCCTACGTGTAGACACGCATAGCTAGGAGAGAAGCAGGCCCCCATCGCCACACCCCGAAGCTGTCTGAATATGTCTTTGCCAAAGGAAAAGAAATTATGGTGAAGACACCAGTCCATTAGCTTAATGATGACCTTATTATGCTCATATAACTCAATGGGGGGCTGGGATAAGAAGTGTTGTACAGCCGAAAGTCCTTGCTTATGATTTATGCTGGTATACATCGCTTCCACATCGAGGGAGATGAGCCACATGTCTGGGTTCCAAGTGATGTTCTCAATTTTTTTGATAAAGTCACTGGTGTCCTTCACAAAACTGGGTAGTTCCTTGACAAAGTCCTGGAGAAAATAGTTGATGTATTCTCCCACCTTTTCCCCTACACTTCCAATGGCAGACACAATGGGTCTCCCGGGTATAGGGGTGACAGCCTTATGGATTTTTGGTATGAGATACAGGGAGGGCAGTATGGGATGTTCAATGCACATAAATTTATGCTCTTCAGAAGAGATAAGACCCTCTCGCTTCCACTGGCCTAGCATTTTGTGCAGTTTCATTTTGGCATTTTCATAGTCCTTTTGTGAACTTTTCTCGTAGCAGCTGGAATCGTCTAGTTGACGTTTTGCTTCCAAGATGTAGTCTGCTTTAGGCCAGATCACCAAGTTGCCTCCCTTGTCAGATTTTTTGACGACAATTTCGTGGTTCTTGCTTAACTTTTTCATTAGTGTGTCAAATGCTTTTCTCCTGTGTATTTCTTTTTTACGAAACTTGCTATTAGATCTTACATACAACTTTTTTATGTCGTTGACTACGCAGTCATGGAAAGTATCCACGGCGTCTCTTGGCATCATCGGTATAAATTTGGACTTACTGCGGAATGGACTCAGGCCCGCCCCTATTTGTTCCATGGAAATTCTGCGTAGCCGGTTTTGCGTAGCTATATCAGAATCATTTTCCACTGGGTCAGGGTTGGTGGTAAGTTCATAAGCGTCTAGGAAAGTATGGGTGTCTGCTGCGCTTAGTGGAGCAGTGCCATCTGAGTTGTGTGCAGGATTGGTGATGTCAGATACGTCAGAGGATTTGGTGGGTTATATATATATATATTTTTTTTTGACACACAGGTTCCACCCACCGCCGCTCCACTCGTCCACGGGTGCCTCTTGCCGTACGGTGGTATGTGTAATATATTGACAACGCAAAATCCCACAGTCCTCGGGATTCAACCAAAAAGAGCACTCAAAACCAATACAGCGTGGGTTCGCCAGGTGTTTTATTACAGAATCTTTCTGCAGGTAAAGTCAAGCTTACAAACGCGTTTCGGCGTTGCCGCCTTCGTCAGTGTAAACTGACATTTGTTTTTACCCTTGTTTAAATAAAACCATGGTGACCATGTGCCACGTGTTTCTAAAGGAATAAACATAAAAAATGGGCACATAACTTGTAATTACATCAATACTCCTGCGGCGGTAATCTTATAATGGGTAGAATGAAAATTATGATCATCATTTTCAATACATTCGATACCATCATGTAGTTTAAATGTTGGTCTGGTATATATCGCAATGAAATTCTTTCTCAAAATTAAATCTTTCAAGAGTTCATGGTACCTTATGTTACATATTTACATTTTAAGGCGCCTGTGCGGGTAGTGCCTTGCAATCGTGAGGCTCATTGTGGTCCCTTTATGAGCCCTCACGAGAGGTTCACAGTTTCATGGCACATTATGGAACAATCCACTTTCTCGAAATGACATACAATCAAGCCCTGAATGGGCATTTCATTATTCATATTGTACATTTGAACAAAAAAACTTTTGGAATTGTTCCTGTGATTTACCATGAACGAAAAAGAACTTTTTAAATTATGGGGTGATGGGGCAGGCATCACTGTTTTCTAAAGAAATATATATTAGTCTATTTTTCCAGGTTTATAAAAAAAACAACACAGGGGCCCGAATGAAGTTTCTTAGATGTGAGTCCACATCTCTTCCTCATTGTTCATTCCACCCGGGGTCTTGGTCTGTAACTGGATGATGAATCTTGATTCTAGGGTTCTCAGCTTTTTCACCCAGTTACCCCCTCTCTCTGTTCTGACTAATTGATCCAGAATGAAATAGGTCAACAGATTGCTGTTGCTGTTGTGTGCCTGTTCGAAATGACGGGCTACTGGATAACTTGGATCCTTCGAGGTAATAGCCCTCATATGTTTAAGGACCCTTAGTTATGTGGGTTTCACTGTGCTCCCTATATATTTCTTCCCACAGGGACATATCAAGCAGTACACAGTATAGTCAGAGTTACAGTTTAGTAATTTCGTTATCTTGTTCTTTGTTTTCTTTCCTGGAATTAGGTATTCCTTGACTTTTTTCGAGTTTCTACAGGCCTTGCACTTCATGCAAGGAAAGAAGCCTGAAACAGTTGATTTGTTCTTTTTCTTCTTCTCATAGTGACTGTCCACTAGATGGTCTTTGAAGGAATTCCCCCTTCTATATGTGATGAGAGGGTAATCAGATAGGGATTTCCCGATTACAGAGTCTGATTTTAAGATTTTCCAATTTTTCCGCATTATATTGAAAATTTCTGGTGACTTCTCTGAGTAATCAGTGATCAGTCTGATCTTTGAGTCCGGGGATCTGGGTTTATCAGTTAGCAGGTCTTTTCTCCCCACTAAGTTGCTTCTCATTTCAGCTCGATCCAAAATCCCTTTCCCATATCCTCTCTGTGAAAATCTTTTTTTGGACTGTTCCTTTGCTTTTTCAAACTCCTGTTCGGTCGAGCAGTTGCGTTTTATTCACAAAAACTCTCCCAAGGGAATGTTATTAATGACACTATGTGGATGGTAGCTCCGTTGGTTTTCTGTAAACCGCAGTTTGTATTGAATCATTTTCCACATAGACCCGGAGGTCCAGGTAGAACACCTCACTCTTGCTGATGTTGCTTGTGAAACTGAGGTTCAAGTTGTTTCTGTTTAATTCAGCAATGTATTCCTCAGCCTCATTCTGTGGGCCCCGCCACACCAAAAACAAGTCATCGATGTAGCGGGTCCACAGGATGATATTATTCATCCACCGGTCATTGTCCCCCGCCCAGGCCTCATGCTTCTCCCACCAGCCCACGAAAAGATTCGCGTAGCTGGGGGCGAAGCACGTGCCCATCGCGGTCCCCTGGAGTTGTAGGTACAATTTCCCTGCAAACAGAAAGATGTTATTTCTTAAACAGAAGTCTGTTAATTCTAGCAACATAGTATTGTGGCTTCGATATTTGATCGGTCTATTCTCTAGGAAGCTCTTCATTGCCAGCAGACCGTCTCCATGTCTAATAGAAGTATACAAGCTGGCAATGTCCAGTGTTATTAGGATCATGTCCTCTTCCCATTTGACATCCTGTATGATCCTTAAAAAGTCCTTCGTATCTTTTAGATACGAGCTGAGATCTTTGACGAATGGGGCAATGAAGCTGTCGATGTAGCTCGAGGTCTTTTCCAGTAAACTATCTTTTGCAGACACAATAGATCTACCAGGAGGCCATATTTTACTCTTGTACACCTTAGGTAGGTGATAGAATGTGGCAATTTGAGGGAACTCGCATTTCAAGTTGTTCCAATCTTTGAAGTCCAAGTTTCCTTTGTCCTTCCATTTTTCAATAAGGTCATTGAAGGCCTTAATGCTCTCTGTGTGATTTTCCATTTTTATCTCCATGTAATGTTCTTTATTGTTCAATTGGGAAAGTGCCTCGTCCTCATATTGGCTGCGTTTCAGGATGACAATATTTCCACCTTTGTCGCTGGGTTTAACCCTTTCGATGCTCATGACGAGCTCAGCTCGTCATGATGCACAGTTGAGCTGTGCTGATGACGAGCTGAGCTCGTCATGAAACTATGAAAATCTGAAGCCTTCAGCACCGGAGGGGGAAAACGCCTAGCAGCCAAGGTGTTAATAATAATGTTTTCATCCTCTTTGAGATTTTTAATTACAGCCCATTCTTCCTTTTTCAAGTTTTTTCTTTTCCAATTGAATTTCTCTGCTTGTAATCCTTTCAGTTCTTCAATGACTATTTCTTGAAATGTGTCGATTCCATCATGTGGTGTTCTTGGGTTGATTTTAGATTTGATTGTCATTTCACTCTTACAACCCTGTTGTGTGATTCCACATTCCTCCAATGTTTGTGTGGGTTGTATCTCCCAATCCTGGGAATGGCTTGTTCCAATCATAGTCTGTGCCATAGCAATGGCTTGTAAGTCTTTGCCAGTTATCGTTGCCAATGGATCAGTTTCTTCCATCCACTTTCGGGTTCAGAGTATGTATCTTTTGCAATTTCATTTTTCTGATAAATCTATATAGATCTATCCGTGTCTGCGTGTAGTCAAATGCCGGAGTTGGGCAGAAAGTTAACCCAAGTTGTAATAGTTTTTCTTCATTCGTTGTTAGTTCTCTATCCGATAGATTTATTATGGTGTTCTCTGTTGGCATTGTTATGTTTATTTCCAGTTTTTCCCTCTTCACTACAGGAGTAGATCTTCCTTGTGCGACCCCGCCTGCCCCTCCTCGTTTTCCTCTTGGGGTTTTTGGTGGGTGTGTGGTTGCCGCGGGTCGCTGTCTGAGTCCTCTTATGACCTCGTATTCCTCGAAAAAACGATCGGACTCTGAGGTAGCTGGTTTCGCTGTTGAGTGGTCGCCACCACCCTCTGCACCTTTGGGTTCTCCTGTGTTCTTGGCCCTTGTTGATTCGTCCTCAGAGATTTCCGACTCTTCAGTGCTGGCCGGATTTCTGTTTCTTAATTTCTCTTGTTGGAGTGTTTTCCAAGGGGCATCGTATTTTCGGGCAAATTTTAAAATTCTCCCATTCGCATAATCTTTTTCATCACGGATGATCTTGGATTGCTTTCTCAGTTTGATTGTATTTTCATAATCAATCAGCCTTTTTTTCATTAAGTCGTGCAGCTCCTCGCACTTCTTTGTATCTTTGTCGCCACTGATATTTTCCTCAATGCCCTTTATTTCTTCTTATAATTTCGTGAAGAACTGGGTGAAAAAGCTGAGAACCCTAGAATCAAGATTCATCATCCAGTTACAGACCAAGACCCCGGGTGGGATGAACAATGAGGAAGAGATGTGGACTCACATCTAAGAAACTTCATTCGGGCCCCTGTGTTGTTTTCTTATAAACCTGGAAAAATAGACTAATATATATTTCTTTAGAAAACAGTGATGCCTGCCCCATCACCCCATAATTTAAAAAGTTATTTTTCGTTCATGGTAAATCACAGGGACAATTCCAAAAGTTTTTTTGTTCAAATGTATAATATGAATAATGAAATGCCCATTCAGGGCTTGATTGTATGTCATTTCGAGAAAGTGGATTGTTCCATAATGTGCCATGAAACTGTGAACCTCTCGTGAGGGCTCATAAAGGGACCACAATGAGCCTCACGATTGAAAGGCACTACCCGCACAGGCGCCTTAAAATGTAAATATGTAACATAAGGTACAATGAACTCTTGAAAGATTTAATTTTGAGAAAGAATTTCATTGCGATATATACCAGACCAACATTTAAACTACATGATGGTATCGAATGTATTGAAAATGATGATCATAATTTTCATTCTACCCATTATAAGATGGCCGCCGCAGGAGTAATGATGTAATTACAAGTTATGTGCCCTTCTTTTATGTTTATTCCTTTAGAAACACGTGGCACATGGTCACCATGGTTTTATTTAAACAAGGGTAAAAACAAATGTCAGTTTACACTGACGAAGGCGGCAACGCCGAAACGCGTTTGTAAGCTTGACTTTACCTGCAGAAAGATTCTGTAATAAAACACCTGGCGAACCCACGCTGTATTGGTTTTGAGTGCTCTTTTTGGTTGAATCCCGAGGACTGTGGGATTTTGCGTTGTCAATATATTACACATACCACCGTACGGCAAGAGGCACCCGTGGACGAGTGGAGCGGCGGTGGGTGGAACCTGTGTGTCAAAAAAAAAAATATATATATATAACCCACCAAATCCTCTGACGTTTACCTAAAAGACACGCTTATTTCTAATTATTGAACTGCTTTATTCCAGCCTGTGAAATGCACTACATTTGCTGATAAATGGCTTATCTTTGCAGCTAGGAAATGTTTACCCCCATTTATTGACACGCCGATTCGTGCAGCGACAAAGTGACTGCTGTCACTGCGAGTGGAGAAGTGTGGCTCACTGGTTAGAGGAGGTAGACCTGGAAGCAGATGTCAGCCTGGGACCAGGGTTCAATTCCCCGCCTCGGCGGGTCTTGGGCTCAAAAATTCCACGGACTCGACAATTCTCGATCCGGTGCCTACTCGATTCATGGGTTCACACTCTGCGACTCTGGGCGATAGCTTGCTTAATCTCCACAACGGCCCCTCGCGGTGGGATGCCTGGCTTTCACCTTGTGGATACCCTGCCGGGGTTATCTCACAGGGGAATACCAGGACGGGTTCCCTAAGCAAGCGCTTAGATACCGGGTCGGTGATTTGCGCTATATAAAAAATAAATACATGTACATTTACATTTACTGCTGTTGAGTAATTAAATGTTATTTAAATGTCTTAAAAGGGAATTCCTTGCAGGTGCTGATTAGGAGCAAGGCTGTTACCAGGCCTACCGTTATTTAATATTTAATATTTATTTATTTAAGTATTTATGGCCAAGAAATGGAAAGCATATGTTTTTAAGGGAAAGCAATGAGTTAATGCTGCTGTGATTTTTGACTGCCCTGATTCGGATCCCAGATGAAACTTATTTATTTGAATCAAGCATTCTGGTGTGGACTCAGTCTTTGCGTGCACTTATTGTCTCAGTGGATGTGTGTGTTGCATAGTCACTTAGCACCTAAGCTTCGGGTGCCTACCTGCTCGGTCCATGCTACCCCCCGGGCACCTGGCGAACCCAGTTCCTACATTTGGTGGCGAGCGGTGGGATTCAGGACCTGTGACTATCCAGCACCCTCCAGTGGGACAGAGTGCGCTGCAATTAGACTAGACACCTATCGTGCATGCAAGCCTATTCAAGTGACCCCCACTGTCTAACCTGAGTGTATAGAGACCTGTTTTGACCTAATCCTGCTACCTACGTCCTAGTATCTTTCCTTTATTTATCTGGGTCCCCACCTGTCAAAATGGTGTTCCATCTGGCCAACCTTGAAGAGTATACAGTGGTGCAGTTAAGGGAATTTTGTCATGGGATGGGGTGCCGGTTGGGCGGGGAGCCGCAAAGGAGGAACTCCGTACCGCCTTGAGGGCATGGTTAGGAGCCACCCAGAGGGTAGAGGGGATGAGGGACAGGAGGGGCAGGGCACACCAGGGGAAGCGGCCACCCAAGAAGAGCTAGGCCTACTGGCTATTGATGTTACTGAAAATGTGTTGCCAGGAAGACATTCCAAGGCAGGCAGTAGTGGATCTAGGAGGAGTGGGTCATCAGAAGAATATGAGGACAGGAGGGAGGAGAGGCAATTGAGATGGGTGCTTGCCAAGTTAGAGCACTAGAGGGAAAAATAAATATTAGCTCTGGAAGAGAGGAAGTTGGCGCTCGAGCTTCAGCTTAAGGAGTTGGAGCTGAGAGCTTTGCAATTGAGTGCGCCAGTAAGTCCCAATCGTGGCAGCGTACCAGGGGCTCAACAAGAGCCTACGTTTTGGTTACCCAAGGAGGTTATAGTGAGCTACACTCAGGGGGATGATATCGCCAAATGGTTGGAGGCATATGAAGTGGCCTTGACAGCCCATGGGGTGCCCGAGAAACACTGGGGAGGTGGCCTGTATCGTTACATACCTCCCAATGTTAGGGACACCCTCCTGTACCTTGATAAGGCAGATCAGTTCAGATATTCCCCTATGAAGGAGGCGCTCCTTAATAAGTTTTGCCTCAACCGCGAAACGTATCGCCAAAAGTTCTGTGGTAGCCATAAGCTGTCCATGCAGAATTGGGTGGATTTCTTTGATTACGCCCGTAAGGCTCTGGAGGTTGGGTGCGTGGCAGCGAGGTGCAAGATTATGAGGGCCTGTACAATCTGTTTTTGAGAGAGCACCTCTTGGATAAGTGTTTTCCGGAGCTGCGCCAACATCTAGTGGACCGCAAGCTGACTGATCCCCGTGAGCTTGCGGAGGAGGCGGATACTTGGGTTAGCACCTGGGGGTCACACAAGGGCCCCGGGGGAGATGGCCCAAAAGGCGGACAGGGTGTCCCCCAGAAGAAAGAGGGGGAAGATAAAAAGAAGGAATTCTCATGAGGCCCACAAACTAGACAGTTTGGGAAAGGAGTAGGTACCCCACCTCATTCCAGTTCCCCAAAGCCCACTTACCCTGACAAGAGTCAGCAGCCAAGATTGGTCCGGTGCTACGAATGCGGGGAGGTTGGACACTACAAGGGGGATCCCCAGTGTCTGAAGAGACCTCCAGCCTCCACAGGTGTCAAGAGTCCCAGGGTGGCGAGTGTAGCGCTTGGGGTGGAGCTGCCCCTAGATAGGGAAGGGGAGTGGACAGGCCTGACCCTGGTTTCACTTGGGGACAGAGAGATGGCCCCAGTGACGTCCTTACCATTGAACACTGCTAAGTACCAGCAGAGGGTGAAGGTTAACGGGGAGGAGGTGGAGGCTCTGAGGGAAACAGGTGCCAGCATGACCACCGTAGTGAGGCGGCTGGTGTCCCCTGAGCAATTAGTACCTGATGTATTCCATCCGGCCGTGTTGGCTGACGGCTCTCTGAGCTACTATTCTGTATCTCATGTTCCCTTCGAGTGGGGAGGAATAAAAGGCCCGTTGAGAGTTGCGATAAGTCCTGCCTTGCCTGTGGACTGTTTGCTAGGAAACGACCTGGAACATACCGCCTGGAAGGAAGTGGAGTTTAAGGCCCACACTGAGATGCTGGGGTTACCAGGATGGACTTGCGTGGTCACGCGGTTCATGGCTGCCCGGCAAGGAACTCAACCCGGGTTGGAGCCTGAGACCACGGCCCAACCCAATGCTGGTCCTGAGAATGTTGTGGAAGACACACCCCGTGTGATGGGTGGGGAGCCTGTGGAGGTACCCCCGGAGTCCACGGAGGTAGAGGTTGTTCCCGTGGGGGACTTGCCGACCCTTGCCGAGTGGCATGTGGAAGGAGGGCCTACCCGGGAGGAATTTTGTCGGGCGCAGAAGGAGTGCCCCATGCTTGAAGGCATGCGGCGACAGGCTGAAGCCCAAGCAACTGATCAGGAGACCAGCAGTTTTCACATGTACTGCGAGGATGGCCTCCTTTACAGTGAGCCTAAGGTTCCGGTGCATGGATCCTCGAGGGCCTTAGTGGTCCCTCAATGCTACTGGGCCTTCTTATTGGAACTGGCGCATGAAACTCCTTTGGCTGGACACCTGGGCCAGAACAAAACCTTTGCGCGGTTGGTCCCACATTTTTATTGGCCCAGGATGAGGGTTGCCTCTGACACCTACTGCAAGACCTGCAGGATTTGCCAGGCCAGTGACAAGACTGGGACTAAAGTGAAGGTCCCTTTGGAACTGCTCCCGGTGGTCAGGACCCCTTTTGAGCGGGTCAGAGTCGACATCGTAGGGCCATTGGACCCTCCGACCTCTGCGGGACACCGGTTCATCTTGGTGTTAGTGGACCACGCCACTCGGTACCCGGAGGCTATTCCTCTGAGGACCGTCACTGCACCTGTGGTAGCGGGGGCCCTGATGGGGATATTTACCAGAGTGGGATTCCCCAAGGTCTTGGTGTCAGACAGGGGCACGAACTTCATGTCGGCCTATATGCAGGCCATGTAGAAGGAGTGCGGAGTGACCTACCGGTTCTCCACTACCACCGCCAGACTAACGGACTCATAGAGCGCTTCAACAAGACCTTGAGGGGAATGATTCAGAGCCTGCCAGAGGACTTGAGGCGGAAATGGGACATCCTCCTCCCTTGCCTGCTGTTTTCGTACCGCAAGGTGCCACAGAAGGGAGTCGGGTTCAGCCCCTTTGAACTGCTCTATGGCCATCCCGTTAGGGGGCCCCTCAGCCTTATTAAGGAGGGGTGGGAGAAGACTTCGAAGAAGCTTCCCCGTGATGTCGTCAGCTACAAGCTGGCGTTCCGCAGCCAGATGGCCAAGCTGTGGAAGGAAGCCTCAGACAACTTGGAGGCTAGTCAAGCCGTCATGAAGGAGTGGTATGACCGTAACGCTCGGACAGTGGAGTTGGACGCTGGACAGAAGGTGTGGGTCATGGAGCCTGGGGAGCTTAGTGCCCTTCAGGACCGGTGGACTGGTCCGTATGAAATTGTGGAGCGTCGAGGACAGTCTACCTATGTCGTTGACTTAAAGACCCCCCGTAAGCCCCATCGGGTGCTCCACGTCAACCGCCTGAAGCCTCACCAGGAGCGATCTGAGCTTGCTCTCCTCATGGTGACGGATGGGAGCGAGGAGGAAGAGAGTGAGCCTCTTCCTGACCTTCTGGCGGCCCAGGAGAAGGATGGTTCAGTGGAGGGAGTTGTCCTCTCCCCATCCTTGACCCCAAAACAACAGAGGGACTGTCGCCAGGTGTTGGAGCAGTACGCCTCGTTGTTCTCCCTCACGCCTGGAATTACGCATCTGTGTACCCATGATGTGGACACAGGGGACAGTCCGCCTGTAAAAAACAAGTCTTACCGGCTGTCCGATAAAGTTAAGAACAGCATCCAGGGTGAGGTGGCCAAAATGCTGGAGCTGGGGGTGATCGAACCTTCCAGCAGCCCTTGGGCTAGTCCGGTTGTGTTGGTACCGAAAGCGGCCCCACCGGGCACCACACCAGAACTTCGGTTCTGTGTGGACTATCAGGGATTGAACTCTGTCACCAAGACAGATGCTCACCCGATCCCACGGGCAGATGAGCTGATTGACCGGCTGGGAGCAGCCCGGTACCTCAGCACCATTGATCTAACATCAGGGTACTGGCAAATTGCCATTGCCGATGGAGCAAAGGAGAAAACAGCGTTCTCCACCCCCGAGGGCCACTTTCAATTTAGAGTGATGCCCTTCGGGCTCAAGAATACTCCGGCCACCTTCCAGCGGTTGGTGAACCAGGTGCTGTCTGGCCTGGAGTCCTTCTCAGCGGCGTACCTGGATGACATAGCTGTCTTCAGTAGCACCTGGGAGGACCATCTGCAGCATCTCCAGGAGGTGCTGCAGGCTTTGCAACGTGCTGGCCTGACCATCAAAGCTAGCAAGTGCCAGATTGGACACGGATCTGTCGCCATGGAACCAGAGGACTTCCCACCTCTCACATTGGTAATTAGTTCCTCCGATAGTACTTATCTCGTCTCCCGTCTATATCACCTATCACAATCAAGGCACCCATCAGTGGGGCTTAAATCCAGGGGGGCCTACTAGCTGGATCTAGGTGAAACCTTGACAGATGCAATATGGTCCGATTGTTGTGCACAAACCCAATATGTCTCGATATAAACTATAAACATAAATTGCTGCATTTCAAATATCTTCCCAGAGCGTACATTACCCCAAAATTACTTGCTCCAATTAGGCTCACTGTCCCTAGCTCAATTGCAGGGGGTTCGGCACTAGATGCAGATTTCGCACACCTTGCTTGTAGTTGTGCTCCAATTAGGGCATATTGGGATGACATTTTTCACCACTCATCCCTCATGATTGAACACAGAGTACAGCCTTCACCACTAACGGAATTATTGGGATAAGTCAACCCCATTAAGCATTTGCTCTCCTTCTGGCGAAATGCCAAATCTCCTTTGTGGCAGAGCACAAATACCAGCTGCACGAGACTGGATTTATGACCTTATCTATTGTAACACCACTAGTGACACGTATGTAACACTCTTACCTGCAGACTCTCGCCTACTTAAAAATTACTTGATGCTTCAACCTTTTGATGACACGGTGGGCGGTAATGTGAGAGCCATGGTGTGATGTACTTGCCTGCTTGAGTTGTTTAGTCGGAGGACCAGGCACTGAATGTACGACTATTGCATACCTTGTGATATACCCTACCCATTTGTTGATACTACGTGGATTGTTGTGAGTGAACAGATACATTGTACTCTGTATTGCCTTACGGTTCTGACATGCTCCTATATTGTTGTGTTTTTGGTTCTGTAACAGGAGAGTGTTATATCTTTTGGTGCCCCGCACCATGATTATGTAATCCATTCTCGCTTTACGTAGCCCCTGTGCGCCTACTCTTTTGTCTGTTTTCTTGTATAAAAATGCAAATAAAAAAAAATTTAAAAATATATATATATATATATATATATATATATATATATATATATATATATATATATATATATATATATATCTCAGCAGTTCTTCCCTTGAACGGATTGTGTATAAGATTTAGGTATGAAAAATCAAATTTTATGTGGAGCCTGAAAATCTAATCTTTAGGTATTTGATTCTCACCTAATTTCAGGTCAAATATTCAGTTTAATATCTCCTCACTTAAAGCAAAGATCTGTTATCAAAGTGGTCTACCCTTTGGCTCTCTTGGTGGGGAAGAGTACACACCATTTAAATGATGATAGTTTCACAAATTCTTTTTGCGCTTTCGAAGTTGCCATTCAAGGTTCTGAATTTGGTCTTTAAACATTTTTTAAAGTATATGCTTAAAATTGCTAAGGATTAACAAAATCCCTTGAAGTGATTTATCAAAATGTAAAAGACCAAAACATGAAGGCTGTGTTAGGTTCTCTAACTTTGAAATATATAACAACTCCATCATCTTCAGGCAAGCATGTGCATTACTATCCCATTATAGGTTAAAGTTGAATGTACATTCTTTCTTTATCCTCTTTTAGGGAAACCATTACCATGTCCAATTGGTGTGTTCTAAAAAATATCACATATTAAAGTATAAACATGTTATTGTTGGTAAATAACTTTTACATGGATACTTCCCCCAAGATGTTTATTTTCCTTTATATTCTGGAACAATAAATAAATCCTTCTGTTGGAAACATTGAAAAGAGAGAGGTACAGCCTGAATTAGTCAAATAAGTGATGGATCATCTATAATACCTTTTGAAACACTACTAGCTTCATACATTTTCCTTAACCCCTTCGATGCTCATGACGAGCTCAGCTCGTCATGAGGCACGGTTGAGCTGTGCTCATGACGAGCTGAGCTCGTCATGAACAATGGGATTTACAGATAGCTCAGCACAGGAGGGGAATACCATCAGCAGCGATGGAATAGATTCTTTAAAAACAATATATTATTGAATGCCTTTCTTTCTATTTATTTATCTGGGTTCTAAAATTTACTTCGAGTTAATGATAATGATATTCCACCAATGTTCCCTCTAAATTTTTTCCTCTGTGTGCGGCAATGTAACGTCTCTGTGCACTGCAGACAAGGTTATGCGCGTCAAGAAACTGACTATGCTTGCAAGAGCATACCTGGATTTCCACTTTAAGCCAAACAGGCATGTACTCACATTTTTCTTTGTTAGCATTTGTTACGCTAAACAAGTTTATAGATCTGCATTGGCTGTTACTCCTTCTGTGATGCAGATTTTCCCTGCATTCATGCTGCACGTGACACAGAGCTATGGAAGTCTGGAAATTCTTAGGGAGGGTTGAGTCAGATACAATTCTTTAGAATATTCCTCATGAAATGATACAGTAAATGGCCTGCACAAATTATGACCATGACTCTTTTAAATTAAAATGAGATTCTTTGTTAAAAGTTGAATTTGAGTTTATTAGCAGTACACTAGATGACAACACATCAAAATG
Source organism: Lissotriton vulgaris (assembly GCF_964263255.1). Taxonomy (NCBI): domain Eukaryota; kingdom Metazoa; phylum Chordata; class Amphibia; order Caudata; family Salamandridae; genus Lissotriton; species Lissotriton vulgaris. Next base: position 1,127,262,607 of record NC_141693.1, read on the forward strand.
AGGATGACAGATGTTGACACTATAGAAATTGGGCAGCAGACTGCCACAACCCTAAAACTTGATGTGACCACTTGTTAGGAAGGACGTTAGAAGAGAGTCCACAGCGGTCTCAAGGTGAGTTTAAATTCCTTTATTCAGTATTGGCAACTATTTCTATGTGAAACAACCCAGTCCTTCTCGACGTCCTTATGCGTCTTCCTCTCTTTCAGGATCACCGGAATCTCTCCCCGCCACCACACTCGGTAAAGAAAACAAAGAAGCAGGTGAGTTTCTGCCCTAGTTTCTGGTTTTGGGTTGTTTTTACACTAGGGAAGGGGTAGGTAATTATAACTATGTTGGGCACTCTCTTCCCTTTTCCTTCTACAGGTGAGTGCCTTCTTCTTTATTTTTCTCTCTTCCCTTCTCTCTTTCCTTTTCTTTCTAGGATTCTGTCTTACATCTTTCTTTGCTTTTGTTCTTTTCTTTTAGGCGTCACTCTTTTCTTTGTAGGCTATTGCCCTTGTCCCCTTCTCTTTTCTTCTTTTCCTTTTCCCTTCTTCCTGTTATGCTCCGACCCCCCTCCCTACCCCTCCTTTTTTCTCTTTCTTCTTATTTTTTGGTTTATTGAAAAAAATGGGCACGTACCTGACAAAGCCACGCCCCTCCTGGGACGCAGTGGGTATCCCTCGTCAGCTGGTGGTGATACGGCTCCTCTTTGGTTCGGGCTTCTTGTTCCCCTCTGAAAGGACAGGATTGTTCAGCGCCGCTCCTCTCCTTTCTTCCTACCAGGGTTCCTCTTCGGATTGGCTCCCTTCTGCCACGCGTCTTGGCTCGCCGTCTTTGGCTTTCCTCTTTGACAACGGCCAGCGCAATCTTCCGGCCTCTTGTGGTTCCAGGCCGTACGTAACAGTGGGATTCCTCCCAGATGCCTAACTTCTGGGCCAGGCAAATAGAAACAGGCTGGCTGTCACATTTTCATCACCTACCGGGTGACAGACCCCCATCCCTGGATTTTCCTGATTGGGGAAAAAGGGGAAAACATGACAGGAAATCTGGTCCTAAGTACTCTTGGGTTATTTCCTTTGTTTTTGCATAGCCACGTGAGGGGTGCATGATCTGTATATAGCACAAAAGGTTTACCCTCAAGATAGTACCGGAGTTTTTCGATTCAGGATTTTAATTGCTGGGTGTATTCCAGCAAGTTATCTGCTTCAGGCTGTTTGTCACTCTCCAAGGCCTCCCTAGTGATTTCTGAAAGGGTTCGGGGTTTTCGGCCATAAAGCAATTCGAAAGAAGAACAGCCTAAGCTACTCTGATATTGGCTTCTTAGTACAAAATGAGCTAGTAGAAGCATTTGGTCCCATTGTCTTCCTTTTCCCGACAACATCTTTTTGAGAAGCAATTTGAGGGAACTGTTATATCTTTCCACCAGTCCATCTCTCTGGGGGTGATATACGGAGGTTTTTAAATGTGTGACACCCAATTGTTTCCATACTTTTTTTTTTTTTTTTTTTTTTTTTTTTGAAAACCTTTATTTATCGCAACCACAGTACACAGCGTCTGCCTACAACCACTGCGGGCCGGCCGCCATGACAATATACAATCTTCCAAGGTACCTTGTGCTAAATTAGATGACAAAAATAACGACACTACAATGGACTGGCGAGGGACCAAAGGAAAAGGATAAAGAGGTTTCATTTTCTAATTTTGACGAATCGCCCTAAGGTCAGGTCGGGTAGCTGGGTGGGCGAACCACAGAAAGGGATAACCAGAAATGAACCATCCTTATAAAAATACTGACGTGAATCATTACAGTAAGGATACACAAGCGCAGAAATACATGTCGCCCCAATTAGCGCCCGCCCAGTCAGTATATCACCTCAGGAGTTACATTCTAAGTTGTCCACGGTATAATAGGATATTAGAGGGATCATTGTATAGCAGCAATAAAAGGATACGATGACACATAATAAGTACATTATTACATGGGAGAATTCGTGGGAGAAAAAGCGCCCTCAAACAATCGCATTGAAGGGAAGTAAGAGCAAAAGATGTAATTATTCAGTGGCTATGCATTCAAATCAATATCTTGGTCGGAGATACAATAAACCATATAATAAGACATAGACGCAAAGCGCAAAAATCGCCCCGGAAAGAACCAAACCCAACCCCCCATCTGACCCAAGATAGACAAAAAGGAAAAAAGAAGTAAGAGATAGAAAGAGAAGAAAGGGCCATAGGAACAGAAAAAGGGAAAGAAAAAATAAAGAACCCCACCCCCCCACCCTGCACGTTGAAGAGACTACGGCCCTCCCTCCCCACTAACGTGCCTGTCGCCCCAAGTGACCCACAGAAGGGAAACTCCCAAGAAAGAAGAAAAAGGAGGGGAGGAGCCCACCAAGTACTAAGTCTCCCGGACACCCCAGCCATATCACATCTACTACCCTATACATAATAAGAGGAATAGCAATACAGCACTGAATAAAGTAGGGAGAGACCACATGTATCACAACAGGACGCACTGAGTAGGTGGCCCGTCCAGAGTCCCCACCCGCCAATCAAACCCAGTCCGTCACTTCCCCACACGTATATCAGCGAAAGCAGTGAGCTACGAGCGTCATATAGACCATATAGAGACACATTTGTACACTTTATAGGAACGCTTCAGTCCGAGATATCGTTAGCCAGGAATGCATAATCTACCAAGTGCAGTCCGCTAACCCTGGCCAGACCGTTCATGTCTCCCCCGCCGGAGCCCTCGTGGGGCAACCTCCACTAGGAGAACAAAGGAACAAGATGGCCGCTCCTGGCAGGGAGCTGTTGTTACAAGACAAAATGGATGGGTCCATTCCCGACCAGATCCATAAAAGTCCCGAAGTGGTGCCAACCGGTGTAGCGAAATGAGAAAAGTCTGAAGGAAGGCCAGCAGAGCGTGGGCAATCAAAGCAACCAGATTCTGCGCCTGCGGCGCTATTCCCAGCGGTAGTAAAGTCAAGGCAGAGTTTACGAGTTCCGAAAGAGATGGATACAGTGTAACGCTGATGGAAAAAGCAGGCATTAGAACGCGTGCGCCAGCACTGTCAAGGCGCCAAGGTATAGGGCACTCGTGAGGTAACATTGTAGCCCGGTCTAGGCTCAGTACCGGCAGAGCATCCCGGCGAGGAAATAAGACCAATGGTGTAAAATCCACCCCGGGCGTGACGGCATCAATTCTCTTGCCCAGCGACAGAAAGCCTTCACGCATGTCCGCCCGCAGGTTGTATAGTGCACCGAGGATAGAGTTGTAAGTGAGAGCGGCCGGGGGATTCATCTTCTCCACGAGCTCAGGCACGGCTCCAAAGTCAGTATAGTGCCCGGGGCCCCACAGAACAGTCCAGTGCGTATCCAAAGCGGTGCTGGTAGTCAGCGCAGCCGGTCCAGCCGTCTTAGCAGCCTCATTGGGGGAATAGCGCATAGCAACAGGGACTCAGGTCGCCGTCCCCGAGCAGATCTTCAAGCAGTGGGCGATCAGTGATATATCTCACGTGGATCAAGCCGGAGCGGTAGCAGGCTTATGGGGAGGCTACGGTGTTCGGATGTCCGCCATTACAGGGGTAGCGCCGCGTACCTCACCTGTAGATCTCAAAAGGAGCGGCCTCCGCGAGGACTCCCGGCCGGCTTGCACACAGTTAACGGGGTGAGGGTAGGCGCATACATTAGCAAACAGAAGCGCCAGTCAGAACGCCAGGTTCGCTCTGCATCCGCAACCCCTCGTAGCTCCGGCGGCCGCCATATCTGCATCCCATCCTGGGTCTCGGTCACGGGGGTAGGGACGGACTCTGCCAAGCACTCGGTAATATCTCGGGATCCAGGCAGGCAGGGACATCGGGGGAAGCACCAGTCAGTGCCGCGCTCGCTTGCCGTCCTCTCGCTAGCACACAGAGGCAGGATAGAGTTCAGGATATCGTCGCGAGGGACGAAGGACCGAGGAGCCGAGGGACTACACGTCCGCTCCCGTCGCCATCTTGGCTCCTCCCAATTGTTTCCATACTTGACTCATGAGTTGTGATACAAATGGAGTACCTCGGTCTGTTAGTATCTCCTTTGGAATACCAACAGGGAAAATAAGATGTCTTGCGATGGTTTTGCTGTCAGGGGTGTGAAGAGGGAAGGCTTCTGGATAACGGGTGCCATAATCAACTATGACAAGAGCATGTTGGCATCCTTTATTGGTTTTTGGCAGTTGACCTACAAGGTCTAGCCCTATCCTCTCAAAGGGGGTACCTATTATTGGTAGGGGTTGAAGGGGTGCTTTAGGAGGTAAGTATTGGTTTTTTTTTGACAGACCTTGCATTCCAAACAATATTTTTTTATATGAGCAAAAATACCAGGCAAGTAGAAATTTGTAAGAATGTCTTTGGTTGTTTTCTCTGGACCCCGGTGTCCAGCTAATAAATGGGAGTGAGCATAGAACATTATCTATTCTTGGAACTCATTGGGTGCCAGCAGCTGGAATTGATCCGTGGGTCCCAAGATCCGATACAAAGGACTATTATTTATCTGAAAGTGGGGAAACACTTGGGTACTATTCTGTCAAGCTTTTTCCCATATTGGTTGCAAGAGCACATCGTTAACCTGAGTGAAACAAAATTACGATCAGTCACCCAGGGTTCAGGGGCTAGAAGGGCGTTTTTGGGTATTGCTCCTGGTTTTTCTTGTAACAGAGACAACACGGTATAAAATATGTATATGAATTGAGGGTTATCATTCCCTATGATCAGATCTTCGGGTAAACTCAGAAGTGCCCCTACTTCTACGATGGTAGACTTATAGGGTGTCGAAATTTCCAATCAGGCCATGGGATACTGTTTAACATCCCCATGCACACATCTAATATGTACGTTCCTTTCGGGTAGGAACTGGCATGGTTCTATAAGGTCTGCCTTACAACGGATTGTTTGCAACAGGAATCCAACAGGGCAATTGTTGGTTTTTGGTTAATCCATACACTTACAAGGAACACAGGACCCATCTCCTGGGTATAGTAAATGGGGTTCGGGGCATAATTAATCTCCACTGGTTCCTCTGATGCGTTTTTATTTTTTATTTTACAAAAACGGGCAATGTGGCCCTACTCACCACATTCAAAGCATTGGGGACCAGACGGAAGTTGGATATCTGGTTTAGTCTGGTTGGCTCTTCTACTTTCGATGAGTGTTCTGTTTTGTTTCCATTTGGATGGTTGGTTAGTGAGTCTAGGGTTCGTTTTGTGGGGTTTTTCTACCTCGTGGGAGGATAGACGGGGCTGAACCCATGAGAATGAGGTGGCCATTTCAACAGCTTGTTCGCTATTGAGTCCTGAATGCTGTCGAAGCCATCGTTGGGTCTGATGAGGGAGAGCCTCTATAAACTTTTCCAAACATATTATATCCACAATTTCCTCTATTGTATGGTCATGTGGTATTAGCCACTTATCAACAGCTGTTCTCAACTTGAAATACAGAACTTTAGGGGTATCCCTGGCTTGCCCCTCTCTTGTGTGAACCGCAATCGTTACGCTTCTTCATCCAGGCCTGCTCCGTCTAGCAGTATTCTCTTTACTTCATCACAAGTAGCCGTTCTCTTAGGGTTGGCAGTTTGATAAGCTGCCTGGGCATCTCCTGATAACATGGGAGAGGCCATCTTTCCAGGGGCCAAGCACACGCTCTCACCGTACGCTCGAAATTAATTAAATAAGCATCAAGGTCGTCATTAGGCAATCATTTTTGCAGGGTCAACATCGGATGGGATGGTTTTGTATGTTGTTGGGCCTGTGGTCGATTGTACCTGTTCCTGAGCTAGTTTATCCAAGTGGTCTGTCTGGGCTTTTAATGTATCCCGAAGTAGCTCTAGGTCAGCCTGAGCGGAAGTCATTTGGCGTTCCACTGCCCACTCGAGTTTTCGCTATTCTTGCACGAGATGCTCAATTATGGCTCCCATTTCTTTCAATGGAAGGCTACGCTGCCCGCATTCTCCACCACTTTGTGACCACTTGTTAGGAACGACATTAGAAGAGAGTCCACAGCAGTCTTGAGGTGAGTTTAAATTCCTTTATTCAGTATTGACAACTATTTCTATTAGAAACAACCCAGTCCTTCTCAACATCCTTATGCGTTTTCCTCCCTTTCAGGATCACCAGAATCTCTCCCCGCCAGCACCCTTGGTAAAGAAAACAAAGAAGCAGATGAGTTTCTGCCCTTGTTTCTTGTTTTGGATTGTTCTAACACTAGGGAAGGGATAGGTAATTACAACTATGTTTTTTTTGTTTTTAATTATTTTTTATTGCAGATACACAAGGAGCCATTCCACGGTCTGTCTGTGGACCTCAGTATACATCAGCTGATGTTGCATTACACCCTAGAAGATACACAGCCGTTTAGCCCACATCCCATAGGTCGGGCGGCGATCGTTTCCGGTGTGATATGTTCATCCACAATTACCAATTGCAATTAGTCTCTGCCATCCCAGTTTCTGCAGTTTTTTGTTTGGTTATTTAACATACCTGCCTCCTCCCCCCTCCCTCCCCCTAGGTGTTCGAACATGAAAAACTCAAATTAGGATTCTAAGGTACACAAGTATATTGCAAGACAGCATCAATGGCACATTCCCGCCCCTCCCTCCTCCTCCCCATCATCATCCCGATATACACAGTCGTTCGAAGCCTGCTTTACCCTGTGGCTCACCTATCTACCAGCGTTCGATAGTCCGTCTATACAGTCCCTCCAATGTCCCCTCTAAGCGCTGTGGCACCTCCACTCTTCCTTCTCACATACCCCTATAGCCCCCCATCCAGCCCATGGTAGTGCCTCCATTTAGACCAGACTTTCCTGAATTTTTTGGGACAACCTCTGGCCTTATACGTGACCCTTTCCGCTGCCATATACAGGTCTAAGCCTCTTCTAATTACAACTATGTTGGGCAATCTCTTTCCCTTTTCCTTCTACAGGTAAGTGCCTTCTTCTTTATTTTTCTCTCTCTCTTTCCTTCTCTCTTTCTTTTTCTTTCTAGGATTCTGTCTTACATCTTTCTTTGCTTTTGTTCTTTTCTTTTAGGCATCCGTTTTTTCTTTGTAGGCTATTGCCCTTGTCCCCTTCTCTTTTCTTTTTTTCCATCTCCCTTCTACTTGTTATGCTCCGACACCCCTCCCTACCCCCCTTTTTTTCTCTTTCTTCTTATTTTTCGGTTTATTGAAAAAAACAGGCACGCACCTGATGAAGCCATGCCCCTCCTGGGACGTGGTACAAAAGGGGGTGGTGATGGACAGAGCATCTGAATCAATAAAACACTCACACCCAGTCAAAAGATCTGGGTTTAATCCATCACCGTTCTTTAGCCCACTCTGCCTCCCCAGTTCAGACATGGCTATATGCAAATCAGTCTGACCCTGTGCCTCATGGGAACAGTCCAGCCCGAACTGCCAAGCCATGTCTTCCCTGGACCGGAAACAAGCTTCTGAGGACCGGTTTCTGGCATTCCAGCCATCTTCAGCCCGGCTTGCTTGAATCCAGTGGCAAAGTGAGCAAGGGACGTGGTGAGTTTACCTTGTCAGCTGGCGGCAAGATGGCTCCTCTTTGGTTCAGGCTTCTTGTTCCCCTCTGAAAGGACAGGATCACCCAGTGTTGCTGCTCTCCTTTCTTCCTCCCAGGGTTTCTCTTCAGATCGGCTCCCTTCTGCCAATCGTCTTGGTTCTCCGTCTTCGGCTTCCCTCTCCGACGACGGCCAGTGCAATCTTCCGGCCTCTTGTGGTTTCCGGGCCGTACGTAACAGCGGGACTCTACCCAAATGCCTGACTTCTGGACCAGGCAAATAGAAACAGGCTTGCTGTTGCGTCTTCGTCACCTACCAGGTGACACCTTACTCTTACTCTTTCATTGCACTGAATATGCAGCATAAGATTGTAACCCCAAGAGCCAATCTTCAGTATCACATCAGTTTTCAGAGACCATACCATAACAATGTTTTTTTTCTATAACTACAATAGGCATAACACAACAATGGGACCTACGCCTGAAACAAGCTAGACCAAGGCTAGCTTTGACAATGTATTTTAGCTGTGTTCAGACAAATGAGTTACAATGATTTTGTTAAAATAAAGTCAACTGAAATGTCTGCCCTTAACACTTACATCCTTTTTGTCCCCACAGCTTTCTGAAATCTTCAATATGCATGTCTCATACGGCATCTCTTTCTTTGTATGCACTGTTCTTTCACTCTCTCCTGAGCATACTTCTTTTCACCTCCTCTACTTCAACCCCACACACACACACTCAGAAACCACACACCCACTCACCTGTTGCAAGAGCTACATTTTGTTTCTCTTTCATGATGTCTTCGTTGAAAAGTTGTATAACTCCTCCACTCATTTTCCACAGTTACAATTAACATATTTATGACCATCAATCTCTGTGGTTTGTACAGAGGCCCGAATTGGAGTTGCTTGAAGTCTGAACATCTTTAGGACTCACTGACAGTCACTGTGAGAAACTGGCACTGCATTCTGACTTAACTACAAAGCTCCCAATCATGTCCCATCATAATCACTCACCCACTGTTTCTACTCAATAAGACACGTTGCTGTGACTCACCTGGATGCACTGTCCTATAATGCATAAAACTGCAAATTCACGACATTTGTAAAACCTCATCCTCTCAAGTAATGCACAGTGAAATAATACATGAAACATCCATGCATCTCAGCATGATTTGTGTAAAATGGGCTGGTAATGAAGTGACTGTTGATGTAAGAATGTGTGTTGTGTGCATGTCCAAATAGCGTGGATTTATTATTGTATGTACTGTATAGTGATTATTATTACTTCTACATTCATAAAAGCAAACTGTGCTTGTAAATGAAACAAATGGAAAGCTTTATTTTAAGTTGAAGGGAAGCCTGCATGAACCAAGAAGAGGTAGGCAAAGGTTTCACACTTGCTCAGACAGTGGTTCTGCAGTTACACATAATAAAGTTATTGTTATCTGTGTGAAGTCCTGAGCAAATCCACTTTCCTGTAAAAAAATACAGTCCTCCATCTTTACTAGCAGTGGCACATAGCTGACGTTTATGCATATTTTGAAAAGATAAGGTCAATGGCAGTAGCAAAGAAATTGTGAAATGGGCTCTGGAGCTAGCAAGAAAAATGGCCCATTTGACTGTTGTTGGGATACGAAAATAAAGTAATTTACATGGTTTAAGGGTCCCTGGTGCCACTGAGCCTGCTGCACCAATGGTAGCTACTTCACTAGTACTAACATCAGTGCATGTCCACTACATGGAAACAGTGAGCTGGTGCCTCTAAAAGAAAATGCTTGAATTAGTGTTGTGCAGATGTGTATCATTCCATTGGTGCAGCAGGTGCAGTGACACATGGGTCCAGGGCCAGATAGCCCACTGAATGGTAATAATTGCTGTATTTCACAATTCAAACACCTATTTAGAGGCTGGTTTGTACAAAGTGAAACTAGAAATCCTGGGATTGATCCCGGTTTCCCACATAACCAAATTGTGTGACCGTAGGCAAAGAGTTTATTTCAGCAATATGCCATTTTCTTCCTTATCGTATATGGATGAACCGTTAAGTAGGTGAGTTCAGCATAAGAGGCATACAAACTTATTGTTTTGATTTAATAGAGTATAATGTTACTCTATACAAAAATGTGGCCCACATACACGGTGCACATGACAACTTACTTTATTGGTTCACAAATGACATTGCTATGGGGGAAGAGAAAAAATGGTTCTAAGAACATTTTAAAATATAAACTTTTAATCGGTGGTGTGAAGTGATATAATGTGACGTATTAATGCCAAAGCTTCCGCTTGTTTAAAAAAGCTGCATGTTTATATTTTGAAGAAGCTTTATATTTTTTTTAGGTGATATTTGCTGCATGAATAATGACTAGTATTTCAGGGCTCAGCTCATAAAACGACCTGTTCACTGATGCACTAAGAATGATCAGGCTGATATTTATCAACAAGCAGCAGCCAACCCTTCATAAACATGAACAATGCACAGAGCACTGTAAACAAAACATTATTACCAGGCCTTCAAATAATGCCAGTTGATGCATGGCAGTAAAAAAATACATTAACCAGAGACACCACTACTGCCTGAATAGCCCTCCCACACATTCAGACCGTTTAGTCACTAACCCATGCATTCAGTAAGACACAATTAATCACTCACTCATACAGTCAGTCACGCACCTACTAAATCCTTCATCCACTCATTCTTCAATATGTAAAACATATTTAAACTTTACAGAAACAAACAGTCACTGGATGTTGTCATTTGAGATGTCATCAGTGATGTCATCTGAGATGTCATCAGTGATGTCATCAGTGATGTCACTGACCATGTCATGAATGATGTAATATGTGACATCATCAGCAGTGGGTTGCGGGTGCGTGATATATAGTTATTGCATCTAACTATATATGCGAATTTCTATGGTTTTGTGCGAGTAAATTAAGGTTTTGTAAATGCTAATCCCTAACTATATATGGCCTAAAACCTATGGTTTTTTCAGTGAATTTCAATGGTTTTTTAATAGCAAATATCAAAAGGTGTCAAATGTGAAGTACGTGATAGGTAAAAACATTTTCGTATTTATGCACGCTGATGTACTTTGAACGCTGCACCCCTCCCCCCCCCCTCGCTTTTCTCTTAGCAGTACTCTCTCTTTGCAGATAGTGAAGGGTAGTTAACGCAGGCCTTTGCCCCCGTTCTAATCCGTCGTGTCTGCTTCTCTCTCCATTTGATTGATTGTTATCCAAGCATTTACTGTTTTAGAATTGGTTCTCTTTGGTTCATTCTCTATTTACAAACAAGCACAGAGTCGCAATACTCTGTTTAGTCTTTGCAGATAGTGAAAAATCGTTTTAAAAAACAAAAGGAACCGAGCAAAATCAGTAGGCCACTAATGGGATCTCTTTTTGACCTAGCTAAAATAGAAACATTAAGAACAACCCCTCATGAGAAATACGAAACTAGTGAGATGAACTGAGCTCCACACGATGATGGCTGCAAGACAGCTCGGCTCCGCCACCCACCCCACCCAAAATAACGACAAACCCTATGCAAATATTATAAATATATACAACACACCAGCAAAGTAACAGGGTAAAACATTTTATTAAATAACTATTTACATAACTATTTTATACTTTTAGTTGCCCGATCCGGCTAGCTCAATCGATCGAGCATGACACTCATGCACTCTGATCTCCTTGGCCTCAGTCAAGCATCAATAGTAAGATTTTGAGTGTTCATTCATAGTTTTGGTCCCTGAGTTGCTTCGATGTTACTGCCTTGCAAAAATGGCATAAGTCCTGGATGTTGGGTGCCATACTTCAGAGTTCTGAGCAGCGCTTGTAACACTGTCTAAACCTTATTTGCACCTGCTGCAGCTTCACTATTCTCAAAGTAAGTGGGGGCCGTTTGTGAACCTGACTGCATTTGAAAACAATGTGATACGGTACCTCCCTAAACCGCTTGACGGAGGCCCCCGAGGGGCGGTGTGATGGCACGGACTCGGAGAAGACGCTTGGGTTCGACCCCCTCCCCAAGTCTTATAGCCCTGGTGTAGCCTGAGATCGCACCCGACATAGCCGCCGGCTCCCGGGGTCAAGCTGTCTTTGACGTTTTGTAGCCTTTCAAATTCTATCCTTAGACGGCATTGTCTAATTCCCAAATAATCTGCAGTTGAATCTGTGGTGAAATATAATAAAAAATGTTATTAACCACTATTACCAAACAGTAAATCAATAACAGTAAGAACTAGATTCGACAATGCTATAAAAAAAAAAAAAAGTATGCACAAGGGTGCAGGGGGTATCACTTTGACACCCTCTGACACCCTCAAAACAGGCACAGGTGCCATGTGGCAAACAAACCAGCCCTAAGGGCAGGTCTGCCTTTCACATGACATAGGTGTGCGAGCACACATGTGCATGCACACCGGAATCGGTATTTTACCATGAAGTTTGATTTCATGCTAAAATACCGATTCGTTAAGGCCTTTGGGACTCAGAAGACTCCCCCCTACATAACAAATTAACAGAATCGGTAAAATTACCGATTCGGAATTTTACCGAACAAATAATTTTTCCAATTCTGTAAATGTAGATTTACCTACACGTGGCCTTGGATTTAAGCACCTACATACCGATTTGCCATTTAACGATCGGAAACGGACGAAAACGGCCGTAACCGGTCGGTAAATGGCCTGAAACGACCACCTACATCTGGCCCTAAGTGTGCATGCATTTGATTTCAAACAAAGTTTTAAAACATTTTATGTAAAACAATAATACACCTAGGGCCAGATGTAGGTAAATCACATTTACCGATTTTGAAATACCGAATATTACCGAATTTTACCAATTCGGTATTTCAAAATCGGTAAATGGGATGTAGGTACCAACATCTGATTTATTACCGATTCCTTAAAAAATCGGTATTTACCGATTCGGTAAATACCGAATCGGTATTTGCTATTGAATCCTATGGGCCTTGAAGCCCATAGGATTCAATTCAAATACCGATTCAGTATTTACCGAATCGGTAAATACCGAATTTGTCAAGGGTGCAGGGGGTATCACTTTGACACCCTCTAGCACCCCCAAAACGGGCATGTGTGCAATGTGGCACACAGTCATGCCCTAAGGACACGTCTGTCTGTCACATGGCATATGTGTACATGCACAGATGTGCATGTACACAGGAATCAGTATTTTACCATGGATTTGTATTCCATGGTAAAATACCGATTCTGAAAGCCATGTGCCAATGGAAAATTGGCTACCCACATTTCAATCTTGCATTTTCGGTAAAATTACCGAATCGGTAAAATTACCGAAAACGCAACATTTAAGGGCAAATTAATTAATTTTACACATGGGGGCGCATTTACAAGGGCCTTACACTACAAGGAAAATGACTTCAAATGACCAGACACACATGGGGACGTATTTACAAGGCCCTTGAACCCGGGGGAAGAGGAGAGTATCTACAATGCCCGTGCAACACTTATGCATCATTTTTTACATGTACACCGTAACAATAACAACACAATTACATCATATATCTGTTTAGAAACATGGAAGTGGTGAAAAAAGCCAAGCTTGACGTTACGGTAGCCACGAGGTAGCTAGGCTCCGCCACCCCCCCCCACTGCTCCAAGCATGTCTGTCCCACCGCCCGCCACGCCCATTAACGGTAACATGAAATAGATACAAATCAGCAGATACCTACCCCCATTCCGGAAACTCCCGAAGTGCAACAGGACCACGGTTACACCCATCCGGAAGATGAGGCCTCGACACGTGCAGGGCGGGGCCCGGCTAACCGCCATCAGCCGTGGGGTGGATGGCCCAAAATGTACTGGTCTCCCGATTCCCTTCTTCGGCCGCCTTGCAGGCCACGGGGGGGGATGTCTTGCCTCTGCCTCCGACCCCCCCCCCCTCTTATCGCCTGGTCCAGACATCATGGATATCAACGCCAGGTGTCGGCGTGGGGTGCGCTGGGAGGGAGAGGCGGCGCGAACGAGCCTCTCCCACTCCCTTAGCTGCACCCCCAACGCTCCACTCACCCAACAAAAGGGTTCCTCCACTCTTGCGATGCAGCGGCGCTGCACTCACCCGACAAAAGGTCTCGTCCACTATTGCGAGTCAATGATGCTCCGCTCACCCAGCGGGGGTCTCGTCCACTGTTGCGGTGCAACGACGCTTCTAGTTTCCTGCGTCCAGAAACGTTCTCCTCAACTTTGAAGATTCTATAAGAGCCACGGGGGCCCCCGACCCCCGATGGGGAATGACTGCCATGATCACCCACGAAACGACCACGACGTAGCCGCGGGACGTCGGCGCGCTCATGCCGGCGCCGGCCTCAGTCTTGAAATGATCAAAATCCTGCAAGACTACCAACTTGATCAGTTCCGGTGGGACACCAGTATGGCCCGGTAGGAGAGATTGTTGTATCCCACCCCACTTTGACTGATGGTTCAGGTCGGCAGTCCCCTCTGCGACCCTTCAACGAAAACTTTTGGACTGCCGAAAGAGGTCCCGGTCCAACCACGAGTTGGTGGAGACATTTTGACTATACTTGGACCTTCCTGACCTCACCCAAAATGGCGCCGGTACAAATGAAACTCTCAACTCCTTGTTGTGCCCCGATTGCTCAGCCTTGATATCATGAGATATGTATGCAGTTTTTAGCACATGAATTGATATGGGATAAGACTGATTATATGTTCGGACAATGAATTGATCCAGGATGGGTATTGATTATACGTTCGAACAATGAATTGACATGGGACGGGTACTGATTAAACGTTCGAACAATGAATTGATATTAACTTCTAATGCATCATTGATTACTGTATTTATTATTGAAGGTTCGAATTGTCGACACTTTTGGTACTTGCTCACAATGAATTATCGATATGATTTTGTTGCACTTGTCGCACTTTTTACTATGAAATCAACGACCACTGACTCTCTGTCATGTGTTCCACAAATAAATACCCCCCCACCCCCCATTTTCAGTTCCAGCCTGCTCCGTGGCCGGCCCACGGGGTTGTAAGCCCGTATTTGGGCACCAACATTTTTATTAAAGGTTTTTGAAAAAGCAAACGTAGTTGTAACGCGTAGATTGGTAAGTTTCGAAGAAATGGCCACTGTTTCCGATTTAAAAAAAAAAAAAAAAAAAGCAGGTGAAATGAAGCAGCTCAATTAGTTAAGGGTTAAAAAGTATAGTACGCAGAAACATTGAAAATATGAATGGTCCAGGTTTGTTGTGTGTTTTTCATTTTTCTACAGCATAAAGCAATCGATAAAGATCCTGGTATTTAGCCTCTACTTTATATGCTACCTGTATCAGGGAAGTTGTTTTAAATGCCCCTAAGCCACCCCGAACGAATGTCACCTGGCCCCCCTAGTACGAACGAAAACGACCCCGTACCACTGTAGGTTATCTCTCTTCCTCAAAAATGACAAAAATTACTTTCTAGGACGTTTTGGACATTGATGATTTTCATATGATCTATTTATTAAAGTAATACTCATCTCTCCGCATGAAATTAATTTTCCACATGCTACACAAGTCAATCTCATCTGCCTAAAGTTCTTTTACAGATTTGGGACCGTTTCCCTTGCCTCTGACTCACTTATTGCTAAGTCATTGGTGGATGTTTTTGCCGGTCGGGGATTATCCACCAAATCTCGAAGTTGTGCTTTAGAATAATTAAGAGGGTGCCACCTCTCCATGTGCCGATGCATGGTATGATTACCATAGCTATATTTTTTTTCGGTCCCTCTCGAGAGTTTTTTTTTTGCAGATGAGGCAGGTAACGAACCTGGCATTAACTTTCTTTTCATGAGAAGGAAAAGAAAAAAATTGCCAGATAAAATTCACTTTCACATGGGACGTTCTTGGCATTTCTTTCAGAAACTTTTACATCACTGTGTCATTTCTTTGTCTATCCTGGTTAAAGCAATGTCATGTAAATAGTTGTTTAAAAAGTTTTTTTTAACGTGTTTACTTTGTTGGAGCGTTGTATATATTTATAAGTTATTAAAGTGTTATAATCCTACAACTTTGTTGGAGTGCTATATATTTATAATGTGACACATAATTGTAAAAACTTTGATGTACAAAGAGGCATCCCTGGAATCTTCCGCTTCAGGCTCGGACCCACACACCCTCACAGTGAGAATCCCCTCCCCAAGCACAATACAGGATGGTTATCAGATAGTAGGAACGCGTGTGGTGTGACGGATCTCATCGGGTGGGGGCCTTGATCTACTGTAAATCCTTTGAAGAGGGGTGATTCTCTACAGCTGGGGCCATAAACTACATCTGCAGGGCTAGGTGATAGCCTGGGACCGGCCTGGACAATCGGACACAGAGGAAGTGGAGTGTCAGAGGGTGCGGTAGTGAATAGGGTGAAAGGGAGGTGTCGGGCGGGCACAGGGTGTGATTCTCAGAGAAGAACAGCGCAGATGGGAGGAGGTTTCTGGCCCATGCATGAGAGAGAGAGCGGGGGTGACCAGTGCGTGGGGGAGATGCTTGGGAGGGTGGGGAGCCATGCTGAGGATCGGCGGCGTGCAGAGAGTGGGTCTGGTCAAGGCATCTAAAATGGCTGCCGTGCTCGACAAAAGTGTGGCATTGCAAAAAAGGCAAGATGGCGCAGACAATGTTTATCAATAAGGATTAATTTATAACAATTATTTTTAACAAAATATTTACTCGCAGTGACAAAATGGCGGTCAACAGTTCCTGATTTCCATCGAATCGAACGTTAACAGACGTCACGCAGCAAAAAAAAAAAAACGCTCACGCACAGCCGCTGGAAGACATGTATCAACATATATGAGCCTCCTCAGCCACCCTCAGAAAACATAAGGGGTCAGGATACGTCTCCCGTACCCCCTTATACCTAGTAATTTAATTAAATCGAAACACAAAATGGCGGATTCACATTTCGCTATCAGTTTGCGACCCGGTTCGCGAACCGAGAAGCACTTCTACCGTGAAAAATCAAATTTTTATTATTTGACCCACAGAACCCTTTAATAACCCCAACATCATTCCTAGGGGGTCAAGAAGGATCTACCTTGCTCCCTTTCATTAAATACCCTTCGTTTTTCTCCTCCTCTTGTCTCTCAATCCTACCGAGAGACAAGATGGCGGCCGCACCGGACTGTTTAGAATGTTGACAGACACCGGAGAGCCAATCAGCTTCGCTACGCAAAGCTCCGTTACGCGAAAAGTACGCGATCTGGTGCGCTATCTGGGACGCTGTCACAGATATATCTGTTTTTTTAAACGTTAATTTCTCAAAATCCACTGGAGCACATATATTGAGACCCAGCAAAGGCACATCGGGCTAACAGTCCCTATCATTTTGCCAAGTTTCGTGTAAATCCATTCAGCCGTTCGAGCTAAAAGTGAGGCCAAAGGCCCTATGGAAAAATGAATGGGAAAAACGCGTTTTGGGACCCCCCTTTTTTCTCAGCCCCCCTTTGACGGAACCCCCCCAAATTTTCAGGGGCTGCTCGGAAACAAAATGTGCCATTTTCCTGAAAATTTCAGCCGATTCTGTCCACAAACGCCAAAGTTATTAGACATAGAATTTTCAAAAGTTCCATAGAGAAAAAATCCTTACTATATATACCTACTGGCGACCGCCAGTAGGTAATATATATATATACATATATATATATATACATATATATATATATATATATATATATATATATATATATATATATATATATATATATATATATACACACACACAACCACCCAACTTCAGCAGGAACTATATATATATACATATCTTTAGCAATCCTGACCACTATCAACGCGGTAACGAAGCAGGTGCAGACCTCTTCTCCTTTTACTGATTAAACTTCAAAATGAAGCGCCATCACACCATCCAATGTTTCAGCAGTGGAAATTTATTTTAGCAAGTGCAGAGCAAATGCTCTCCTCGACGCGTTTCGCTCCGCAGACGGAGCTTGGTCACATGACGCGCCCAAAGTAGCTGTTACTATATATAGTGAATTAAAAGCTCTATCACCCGTAAAAAAAGGGATGAAAGGCACACATCAACATAATGGCACAGGATCAAATCATGAATATATACGTCACAATGTGTATGTTCAGTGAAAGAAACAAACACATCAAAACAATAAAAGCATAGTGCTCATATAGTCAAAAAATGAATTTATTTCACAGTGAATATACTTTGAGAAACAAGGAAGACTCATGCTGACAATTAGAGCATAGTGCTCATATTCAAAGAATATAGTGTGGTTAGATAAAATCTAATTATTGATGATAATTCATGGTCAATGAAAGTCATAAAACAACTTTTCCCAAAATCAATTAATAGATATTGGTTTTTCAGTAAGAGCTTAATTCCATGTAAAGTATATTATTGAATATAAAGTGCACATAGTGTGCCTAAAACCCGATACAATCTAATGAGAGTTGCAAATCCCTTCACTAACGACCAAACCAAAATGTTCAAAAATTCTCCTTGTAACAAAATACAAATGATGATGACTAAAACATGATATGAAATATGCCAACTTAACCAAAGTGCTCAGGTGTACTGGGTAAAAAACAATTTATAAAAAAACATTGTTATAAACAGAAATAGCTGAAGCATAGCTTATGGAAATTCTACTAATTCATCTTGTATATATATATACACCAAAGCATGTGCATTGATAGATTTCTCAGAAGTAACCTACATTTGGCCATGATACTACAGAAACAACGGAATGTAAACTCTAAGGCTCTGATTACAAAAAGTTATGGAGTTCATCAATTGCATTTAAACCATTTGGTGCCTTAGAATCAAGTAATAAAATGAAATACGTTTCTTTTTGACTAAGGAGTTTCTCTCGGTCACCGCCCCGTCCGGGGTTAGGGACCGACCCCAAAAGCTTATACTAGAGATCTTTCAGTTTATTGTTACTATGAACAGCCTTGAAGTGGCGAGCCACTGGATAATTGCTGTCTGAGTTAACAATTGCCAGTATATGCTGCAAGATACGCTGATTGGCTGGCAGCTTAGTGCTTCCAATGTATGACAGATTGCACGTACATGTTAGTTGGTAAATGACAAAATCACTACGGCATGTCAGATGCTCATTAATGGTGATTGGTGTGTCATTAAATGCAGATTTGTAGTGTGTGCCATTTTTCGCAAACGTACATGCGCGGCATGACGTGCATTTGAAAACACCTGTTTGGACAGCCAAGATCGTTTAGGTGTCAATTCAGGCTGGGTCTTATCAAAAACATCTTTCATAGAGGGGGCCCTCCTGAAAGTGATCGCAGGTAATTTAGGTAAGATGGGACCTAAAATAACATCAGTCAAAACAATAGGCCATTCTGAATTGATGATTTGTCTCAATTTGTGTTCTTGTGAGCAATAAGTGGTAATGAGACGAACAGAACCAGTGGAACTATCATCAGAAGTAATCAAGGTCTTGGGGGTCAGTAATTCATCCCTCGAAAGTCGAGACGCTTTCCAGAGGGCACAGTTCAAAAGTTCAAGCTCGTAACCGCGCTCAAGAAACCTCTGAGTTGATTCAGCTAGGCATTGATATATATATATATATATATATATATATATATATATATATATATATATAACACAACCACCCAACTTCAGCAGGAACTCCCAAGAAGAAGGCACGGACTTCTGGTTGTCGGAATACAGCTTCTTTTATTAAATCAGGTCCCCCACGACCCTGATTCAGTGCAATTTTCCAGGGTTCTGTGCCCACTAGGGCTTTATTTCTCCTGCTCAGTGCCTTGTACATTTGGGGTGAGAGTAACTATGTGAACAACAATACTTGATGAATCTAAGGGTGAATCTCATTGGTTCGTGTTCGCTTCTGTAATAACATGTATTTATACAGTTATTTAAATTTGTGGTTTTTAATGTGTAAATATATATTTATATATTTTTATCAATTAAGCCACTTGTACATTTAACATTGAATGTTTACAATTTATATATACAAATGTTAGCACATGAGGAAGCAGTATTTCTTCCATGTTGTTTGTACCCATTGGAAAAAATTGCGCGCGCACTAGCACTTTAAATGTTCGGCATTGTCTCTCAGCAACTCGCCATGTGATCAAGCTGTGTAAGGCGAAACGCGTAATGGCGGCGGCAGGCTTGCTGGTAATAAATCACCTCGATTAAAGCACTAAGACTTGGGTCTGTTCCTTCGTCATTGTTGGAGTGTTGGGCTGAAGCGGCTGCTTTAGCTATTGACGGATTTTCGTACATATATATATATATATATATATATATATATATATATATATATATATATATATATATATATATATATTCACTAAAAAAACCATAGGTTTCACACCAGTTATAGTTACCTGGAAATTTTACTGACATAAACCCATTGAAATTCCCACGTTATAGTTAGTTGGACTCACTATAACTTGCGCGTGTAATGCACTGCTGATGACATCACATATTACATCACTCATGACATGGTCAGTGACATCACTCATGACATCACTGATGACACCATCCTTGTGACAGAGTGACTGACCTCCTTTCACTGTAAAGTAACCCTTGAAACACATATTGAAAAATAGAAACTAACATTTTCAAAAAAGTGGAGATACCTATACCAGTTACAACAACCAATTCAGTAATTCCACCATTTATATACACATCCACTCATTCACCAACACTTCTATATAGTCACTCATACATACACTCACTCATCATATGTAGTGAGACACCTATACATCCGTTAACACACCGACAGTCTTCCAAAAGTTGCTCACACACATACTCACACATGCAAATAAACTATTGAACATCCATTTATTTGCATATACAGCTATACATACACTACCACCTTACTTCTAAGGAAACTTACACATACTTACTCTCTTAAACAATCACTTATAGAAACACATAATTATTTAAACAGGAACTCTTTCAATATCTCACTCTCACATATACTCACTTATATACATCAATACTCACATATACTAGATTAAAACATATGTAGTTACTGATAAAGACACTAGTGAGACAGTCATTCACTCACTAACACACACATATACACACTCATCCACCCATACAGTCCTGCACATATGCTGTCTTCAAAACACATACAAAGAGAGAGTTAGTCATTCATGCATCTATGTGATAAGTAAAACCCCCACAAAACCATACAAACACTCATACTGATACTAAAAAAAATTTAATAACCCATATACCTACACATGTACCTACTCACCAACCCATGCAGCCACTTAGACACAAAGTGAAACACTAATACATATATATAAATATTTAAACATTACTCACTAATATATGCATTCACTAAGAAACACTTAATAAGCCAGTTAACTAATCAATTTTATTTAAAAAAAAATCAATTTAGACACTTATTTAAACATTTATTCTTCCATCAACTTTTACATATACATATATAAAACATATTTATTTTTCAGAAAGACACACATTCACTGGATGGTGTCATCAGTGATGTCATGAGTGATGTCACTGACCATGTCATGAGTGATGTAATATGTGATGTCATCAGCAGTGCATTACACGCGCAAGTTATAGTGAGTCCAACTAACTATAACGTGGGAATTTCAATGGTTTATGTCAGTAACTATAGTAACTATAAGCGCTCTGGTAAGCTCTCCGGAAAGCGCACCCAGAGCGCTACTTTCGTTCGTGAAAAAAATATGAATGAAAAGTTAATAATAACGCAAAACATTTCGTACCATACAAATAAAAGCAGTTTTTTTTTTTATAAGGAAATGAAAATGATTTAGCATTTCCGTAAAACTATGAAGACGTCACTTCGGCGCGCAACGTAAGCGCCCCCGGAAGTGCCTACGTTCGCGCCGCATATGCGCCCCCGGAAGCGCCTACGGTCGCGCCGCGTATGCGCCCCGGAAGCGCCTACGTTCGTGCCGCGTATGCGCCCCCGGAAGCGCCTACGTTCGCGCCGCGTATGTGCCCTGGAAGTGCTCCGGTGCGCGCAGCGTCAGCGTGTCAAGTCATGTGACCTTAAAATAACACTTTTCATTGGTTGCTAACAGTTTTTTTTACAAAAATAAAATCCCCACCCATTTCCTTCACTTCTTCTTTCACTTTTGTGACTGAAAGACCTGTTTTTTGCTCCTGGATCTTTCTTGATTTACCATGGCTGCCAGAGAATCCAGCAGTGATGAAGAACCTGATTTCATCAATGAAGAGCCTCCTACCCCAAAGGTGAAGGAACATTTTATTTGGAAATTTTTTAAAATACCACCTAACCAAAAAAAGGTGAATGCTCCAAAAGTGGAGTGTAGGATCTGCAAACAAGTCCTGTCACGGGGTGACCCCCCAAAAAAATACTCATTTGGGAACTTTACGATGATCCAGCATGTGGAGAGGAGGCACCCCCAGAATTTTGCCTGGGAAAGTGTCAGGGCTCTGGCACAAGAGGTTCCCAGTGATGGGGCCTCTACATCCACCGGAGGAGCAACTACTTCTGGGAGGGGGCAATCGCAGGAGCTCGTGCCAAATATTCAACCTGCTTTTAACCATGGTGTCCTGAGATGCAGATACTGCAATCAACTCCTTACCTTTGGGGAGCAAAGTGTCCAGCTCATGGTTCGAGCATTGGAAAACCATCACTGCCCTTTCCACCCCTCATTTTTTTTGTTTTTTTTGCTCCTGTTGAGCAGTTTCCAATCCCTGTTTTTGTTCCTGTTTTGAAAAAAGAAGAAAACAAAAAGTTCTTTTCAGAACTACCTCCAATTCTCATCAAAGAGCTATATTCTTTAAAAAATGAAAAAGAGTAAGTGAAATGGAGTGCATTGATAATGGAAAGGAAAATGAGTAAGAAAGAACAGAAAGGTATGAGAGGAGAAAGGAAGTGAAGTAGGGGGACTAAAAGAAGGTGAATGTTGGGAAGGAAAGTAAGGAGATGAAGAGTGAATATAGGGAATGTTGATATTCAAAGAAAATGTTGAAACGGAACGGGGGTGTGGAAGGGTAAGAAAAGATGCATTGCTAGAGTTGAAGGCTGAAGGCCTCATTTATGAAGCCATGCGTCACCTTAACACCACCAGAGCGTCATATTTACAAAGTGGTGCATCTAGGTAGATGCGTCACTTTGTAAGCCCCTGCGCCACATTATTCCTACATCAGGTGTAATGTATGCAAAAGGGACGTATTGACGCAAGAAAGGGTCGTAGAGGTGACGCAGTGAAATCTATGAGATATCACTGCGTCACTTTTATGACGCTGTTGCATCCAAATCTTACGCCTGTTTCACAGCAGGCGTGCAGGCCCTTTCACATGGGGCTTGGCCCCATGTGAAAGGATACATTGCTGGAGTTGCTTCATTTTTGAGACACACTCCAGCAATGCATCACTTTTGCGCGAACAGATACGTCTAAAATACTGATGTATCTGTAAGAACTTCCAACATAATAAGTCATAAAATTAATATGACGCATGAGTAGAAGACTGAAGGACTCATTTATGAGGCCATACGTCACATTAACACCACCAGAGCGTCACTTTTTGTGACGCACCAGTGCTGTAAAAAATGCACCTTATTCAGTCATATTTACAAAATGACACATCTAAGTAGTTGCGTCACTTTGTAAGCCCCTGCGCCACATTATTCCTACGTCAGGTGTAATATATACAAAAGGGACGTATTGACGCAAGAAAGGGTTGTAGAAGTGACGCAGTGAAATCTATGACATATCACTGTGTCACTTTTATGACGCTGTTGCTTACAAATATTACGCCTGTTTCACAGCAGGCGTGCAGGCCCTTTCACATGGGGCTTGGCCCCATGTGAAAGGATGCATTGCTGGAGTAGCTTCATTGTTGTGACACACTCCAGCAATGCTTCACTTTTGCGCTTACAGATACGTCTGAAACACTAACGTATCTAAAAGAACTTCCAACATAATACGTCATAAATTTAATATGACGCATGAGTAGAAGACTGAAGGACTCATTTATGAGGCCATGCGTCACTTTAACGCCACCGATGCGCCACTTTTTGTGACGCACCAGTGCTGTAAAAAATGCACCTTATTCAGTCATATTTACAAAGTGACGCATCTAGGTAGTTACGTCACTTTGTAAGCCCCTGCGCCACATTATTCCTACCTCAGGTGTAATGTATGCAAAAGGGACGTATTGACGCAAGAAAGGGTCGTAGAGGTGACACAGTGAATAAACTGGGGGCCTCATTTCTGAAAAGTGACGCATCGCTGCGTGAAAACAGCGATGCGTCACTTTTCTGTGCGCACTCCTTACGACATTCCAGATGTGTCATATTTAATGTATGATGAATCATGTCGCAAGGAGTTACAGATACATCAGTATTTCTGATGTATCTGTAAACACAAAAGTGACGCATTGCTGGAGTGTGTCACAAAAGTGACGCAACTCCAGTAATGCGTCCTTTCACATGGGGAAAGCCCCATGTGAAAGGTCTTGCGTCAGTCTTACGCCTGCTGTGAGGCAGGCGCAAGATTTTGACGCAACAGCATCCTAAAAGTGACGCAGTGAAATCTCATAGATTTTACTGCGTCACTATTACGAAGCTTTTTGCGGAGGAACGCCCCCTCTGCATACATTATACCTGACGCAGGTATAATGTGGCGCAGGGTTTTAAAAAGTGACCCATCTACCTAGATGCGTCACTTTTTAAATATAGCGCAACGAGGCGCATTTTTTACACCGCTGGTGCGTCACAAAAAGTGACGCACAGGCGGCGCAAAACTGTCGCAAGGCCTTCATAAATAAGGCCCTGGATTTTCCCCATGCTTCGCTCCCCGGTGCGCTTCCCAGTGCGCGTACCGGGAGCTCCCCCCGCGCAAATCGAAAAATAATTTTTTTTTAAATGCCCCGCGGGACCCTATTTTAGCCCCCACATCAAACCTAGGGGGTCAGGAGGGGGTCTACCCTGCCCCCTTATAGTCATTTCTCCCTTTTTTTTATGTCACCTCTTGTGTCTCGATCCTACCGAGACACAAGATGGCGGCCGCTCCGGACTGTTTCGAATGTTTACAGACACCCGACAGCCAATCAGCTTTCTGTGCGAAAGTCGCGTGTCGCGCCCGGTGCGCTCCCCGGTGCGCGACCGGGGGGCGCTTATAGATATATATATTTTTTTAACCTAAATTACTCAAAATCCACTGGAGCACATATCTTGAGACATAGCAAAGGCATTTCGGGCTACCAGTCCCTACAATTTTGCCAAGTTTGGTGGAAATCCATTCAGCCGTTTGTGCTAAAAGTGAGGTCGACCGCCCTATGGAAATCAACATGGGGAAAACGCGTTTTGGGACCCCCCTTTTATCTCGGCCCCCACTTGACGAATCCCCCCCAAACTTTCAGAGACGGACCGGAGCTCGAAGAGGCCATTTTGAGGAAATTTTCAGGCAGATTCGTCAACCGGCGCCAAAGTTATTCCAAATAGAATTTTGAGATTTGACATTGAAAAAAATCCTAACTATAACTACCTACTGGCGGCCGCCAGTAGGTAATATATATATATATATATATATATATATATATATATATATATATATATATATATTCACTGAAAAAACCATAGGTTATAGACCATATATAGTTAGGAATTAGCATTTACAAAACCTTATTTTACTCACACAAAACCATTGAAATCCGCATATATAGTTAGTTGCACTAACTATATATCGCGCACCCGCAATCCACTGCTGATCATGTCACATATTACATCATTCATGACATGGTCAGTGACATCAGTGGAGAAGTGTGGCTCACCGTTTAGAGCGGCAGACCCTGATGCAGAGGTCAGACCCGGGACCAGGGTTCAATCCCCGATGCGGCAGGGTCTTGAGCTCAAAATGTCCACGGACTCGATAATTCTCGCTTCAGTGCCTACTCGAATCATGGGTTCATACTCTACAACTCTGGGCAATAGCTTGCTTAATCTCCACTACCGCCCTACCGCGATGGGATGCCTGGTCTTCACCTTGGGGATGCCCAGTAGGGGTTATCTCGCAGGGAAAGCCAGGACGGGTTCCCAAAGCAAGCGCTAAGAGACCTGGCGGTGATTTGGCGCTATACAAATCGAAATTAACATAACATAACATAACATCTCAAATGACATCACTGATGACATCACTGATGACATCACTGATGACATCTCATTTGACATTACTGATGACATCATTCATGTGATAATACGATGAACCTCTTCAGACTCTAATATAACCTTAGATACACTCAGTGTAAACAGACACTCACAGATTGTCACTCATCCATGGAGTTACTCACACACCTAGTCAGTCATGCAAAGAATCAATCACACCTCCATTTCCTCAACTATACAGTTATACACACCTTACTTATTCAAACATATACTAACACATATTTACTCTCTTATACAATCCCTGATACAAGTTCACAATGATCCATACAGCCACTCACACATTCACTGGCTCGTATGCACAGTTATTTATATATGTCAACTCTCACATGTACTGTGTTTTACATATGTACTTACTTTGACATGTAGCACTGAGATATCCATTCACTCACCAATACACTCATGCACACAGTCAACCGCCCATACAGCTGTTTCCACATGCACTTTTGAACTCATACATCTAGTAAATCAACTGCTCACACATCTATGCACAGAGTCATACACCTCCCAGCCACCCACACACACACTCAGTCTCCCATACAAATACTTGGGCAACCAATCAATAACCCATATAGTTACTCATATAGCTACTGATCAACACATGCAGCAGTTTACAGAACAACAGACATAATGATGCACAAATTAAGACAGTTTAGTCACTAACCCATGCACTCAGTGAGACACATTTAATCACTCACTCATACAGTCAGTCATGCACCTACTAAATCCTTCATCCAGACACTTATACATCCACTCATTCTTCAATATGTAAGACATATTTTAACTTTACAGAAACATACAGTCACTGGATGTTGTCATCAGTGATGTCATCAGTGATGTCATTTGAGATGTCATCAGTCATGTCATCAGCAATGTCACTGACCATGTCATGAATGATGTAATATGTGACATGATCAGCAGTGGATTGCGGGTGCGCGATATATAGTTAGTGCAACTAACTATATATGCGAATTTCAATGGTTTTGTGTGAGTAAAATAAGGTTTTGTAAATGCTAATTCCTAACTATATATGGTCTATAACCTATAGTTTTTTCAGTGAATTTTCAAGGTTTTGTAAATGCTAATTCCTAACTATATATGGTCTATAACCTATGGTTTTTTCAGTGAATTTCAATGGTTTTGTAATAGAAAATATCAAAAGCTGTAAAATGTATTCTTCTTTTAAAGGAAAAATATATTTTATATGTATTAAATATAATTTTTTTATGTATATACATTTTTTGAGGGAACAAATTTATCAACTATCATGCTGAAGAAGAGTGTGGGGAAAAAAACAAAGAGGAGGACTAAGAGGAAAGAACAATCAGTTCAA
Organism: Lissotriton vulgaris; assembly: GCF_964263255.1. NCBI lineage: Eukaryota > Metazoa > Chordata > Amphibia > Caudata > Salamandridae > Lissotriton > Lissotriton vulgaris. The sequence continues at coordinate 1,127,289,672 of NC_141693.1, forward strand.
AAATACAATTGCTTTAAAACATGAAGTGCTTTTCCACACATTTACAGTTAAATAACCCATATTAGAACATACAAAATATCTACAGTGGAGACGGTGTACATTGAATTTTAGACTCTTTATTGGTACCTACATGTTGGTACTTACATCACCCACACAACACAACAGCTCCATTCAGAGCTACCCTACCTCAAAGCACTCTAAAATATTATTTTACTATTTCCCTTGGTTTTCCCCTTGTTACGCTTTCCGGAACGCTACCCAGTGCGCGGACCGGGCACTAACCATGCGAAAATTTGAAAAAAAAAGGTTTTTTTTTTTACATATATGGGCCTCCTCAGCCATCCTCAGAAAACCTAGGGGGTCAGGATATGTCTCCCGTGCCCCCTTATACCCATTCCCAACATTGTTTATCCTCCATCTTGTGACTAAATTCGTCCGAAACACAAGATGGCGGACTCCCGTTACGCTACCGGTGAGCTACCCGGTTCGCGTACCGGGTAGCGCTTCCATCGCAAAAAATCGAAAAAAAATGTATTTTATTTTTTTGCCCCGCGGGGCCCTTTAATAGCCCCCACATCAATCCTAGGGGGTCAGGAGGGGCCTACCTTGCCCCCTTTCATTAATTTCCCCCTTTGTTTATTTCGACCTCTTGTCTCTCGATCCTACTGAGAGACAAGATGGTGGCCGCTCCGGACTGTTTAGAATGTTGAGAGTCACCGGAGAGCCAATCCGCTTCTCCTCGCGAAGTTCCGTTACGTGTCTGGTATGTATAACATTTCTATGGCAAAATGAAACCCCTCATTTTGTTCCTTTGCAAATTGAATGTTTTAAGTGTTAACACTTTATTCCAATCAAGATGACTTCAGGTGTGCCAAACTTTTGTCATAAGTAAGACTGTTAGCGCTCTAGTTGTTCTTTAGAACACTCTGGGACATTCTGTCACTGGGCTATAGTTGAGCTACATCTGGCTGATATTTGGGCTACATTTGTTTTTTTTGTCTCTGGTGGCCATCTTTGGGCTACATTGGGCTACAATGGGCTACATTGGGCTACATTTGGGCTCTAACATATATATAGCCCAATGTAGCCCAATATATATTTTTCAAAGTTAATTTTTGTAAAAACCACTGGAGCATATATCTTGAGACATAGCATAGGCACATCGGGCTACCAGTCCCTACAATTTTGCCAAGTTTTGTGGAAATCCATTCAGCCGTTCGAGCTAAAAGTGAGTCCAACCGCCCTATCGAAAACTCAATGTTAAAAACACGTTTTGGGACCCCCCTTTTTTCTTGGCCCCCACTTGACGAAACCCCCCCAAACTTTCAGGGGACGCTCAGAAATAAAACGTGCCATTTTCCTGAAAATTTCAGCCAATTCCGTCCATCAACGCCAAAGTTATTCAACATAGAATTTTCAGAAAACCCTATTCAAAAAAATCCTAACTATATATACCTACTGGCGACCGCCAGTAGGTAATATATATATATATATATATATATATATATATATATATATATATATATATATATATATATATACAAGCAATTGAAACACAGACCCTGGAGTGCGAGTCTTTTTGTGTGGTTCCTGCAAAAACGTTGGCCGGGAGCCCTTTCTAACACATATATATATATATATATATATATATATATATATATATATATATATATATATATATATATATATATATATATATATATATATATATATATATATATATATATATATATATATATATATATATATATATATATATAAACACAACCACCCAACTTCAGCAGGAACTCCCAAGAAGAAGGCACGGACTTCTGGTTGTCGGAATATGGCTTCTTTTATTAAATCAGGTCCCCCACGACCCTGAGACACAAGAGACGCGTTTCGGCTTCTATGAAGCTGTTAGACCTGTCAGTCTTAGGGTGGTCTTCCCCATTTTTTTTCCGCTTCTGCCTCATTTTTCCCACCTACTTTTTGTTGGCCTTAGGTCTCTGGGCACCTTCCCATTTTTTATCAATGCTAAGGTGCAGGTGCTCTCTTCCCCTAACATGGCTGCCACTGGCCCCTGCTACTGCAGCGTGGTCTTTATAGGCACACTCTAGTAGCCAGGAGCTGGCTGGAACTCTTAAACATTGTTGAAATACCAGCCTGCCCATAGCTAGAGTGAGGAAGCTCCGGGAGCCTTCCAGAATAGGGGAGTGGACACCAACTGCCACTGACAACTGACAACTGACGCCATAAATGGAAAGGGAGGGAAACGTTCTAGTCAGTTGGGGCATCACTGACCTGGGGGACCCTACGCAGGAGACTTAGGCGGTAGGGCCTAGTCAGGAACCTATGCCACTACTGGGAGTGACAGGGTTTAGGCGCTGCCCACCAAGCTGTGTGAGGAACACTGAACTAGCCCACTGATCTGGCCCAGCGGGAGGGGAACCCAGGGACCACCTGAAGTGATCTGCTGAGGAAACTTGACAATCCTTCAACTCAAACCCCACCCCCTCTCTTCAAGTAACTTCTAACAAGGGCGTAGGAACCAGCTAGCACCAAGAAGACCTTCTCACTGCCCACAGGACTGGTGGGGAATCAACCAGGTAATGGCGCTGTGTCACCCCCTGCGCTCCCTGACTTCACCTGGGTCCCCTCTGCTTTTCTGCCACTGTCGTGTGGCCTGTCCTGGGCTATCTGACCTGCAACTCTGTCTGATTCCCTACCCAGCGCTTTCCTATGGTGCCCCTGAGTAGTGCTTTGAACTGCTGACTGGCAAGCACTGTGCCCGCCTGAGAAGCGCTGTGAACTGTTGACTGGCAAGCGCTGTGCCCCCCTGAGAAGCGCTACTGCATGGAGACCCTCTGTGGGCCCAAAGAGAGCTGCCCGAGGCGCGATCGTGAATTGCCCCCAAAGCGCTACGAGGACCAAGCTCTTTAGCTACCAGGCGCTTCTCAGCTGTGCCCCCTTTTCGCGCTTTCCACCGAGTGCGCCCCTGAACTTACTGCTTCAGCCTAGGGGCCCTCTGAGCCTCGCCGACATTGTCGCAGCCCGGCGCTTTCCCCGAGACACCAACGCCGCCTTCTGCATCACCTCGGTGGCCCCCGGAGCCAGGAGATGGCCGCCGTGAAATCTTGTCAGGCCGCAGTAGGCCTCGCTAGGCCTGAAGCACGGATCAGGCATCACGTGACGGGGGCACCCGTGTTGACTCCGCCCCGCCGTGTGCTGATTTAGTCCCTGTCCCTGGCTGTCGCTGGGCGCCTGGGCCTCCCATTGGTTCCCGGTCCCTGCAAGCACTGAGGGAGGACCGGGACCGGCTCTGACACCTGCGCGGGGGGCTGGCAAAGAGTACCGGAGCCCCTGCCTGTCCCCGACTTCACCGGAGAGCGCAGTAGTGAGAGCGCGCCTCCCGGTATCATCCCCAGCGTGCTGAACCTCCGCAAGGGCCCAAGGAAATAAGGTAAACCCCCAGGGAGGCTCCAAGACCGCCCTCCCCACAGGAGACTGTAGTTGGGCCCCGTTGGCCCTGAAAAGTACTGTGGACTGGGCAGGAGCCCTGTGTCGTTTGAGGAGCCCTCCAGGGGGCTCTTGTGACTATCCCTAGGGAAAAGTTAACCCCTTAGTAGGGGAAAGTTTATTCTGTTATGGTGGCCTGATTGTTATTGGAATTGTCATGCTTAGCTCTGGAGAGTAATGTCCTGTCTATTGTGACCAAAAGAAATGCTCATTTTGCCAGCAGGAAAGGTTATTAGTGAACTGTTGGAGTTTACCTAAAAGACACGCTTATTTCTAATTATTGAACTGCTTTTTTCCAGCCTGTGAAATGCACTACATTTGCTGATAAATGGCTTATCTTTGCACCTAGGAAATGTTTTCCCCCATTTATTGACACGCCGATTCGTGCAGCGACGAAGTGACTGCTGCTGAGTAATTAAATGTTATTTAAATGTCTTAAAAGGGAATTCCTTGCAGGTGCTGACTAGGAGCAAGGCTGTTACCAGGCCTACTGTTATTTAATATTTAATATTTATTTATTTAAGTATTTATGGCCAAGAAATGGAAAGCATATGTTTTTAAGGGAAAGCAATGAGTTAATGCTGCTGTGATTTTTGACTGCCCTGATTCGGATCCCAGATGAAACTTATTTATTTGAATCAAGCATTCTGGTGTGGACTCAGGCTTTGTGTGCACTTATTGTCTCAGTGGATGTGTGTGTTGCATAGTCACTTAACACCTAAGCTTCGGGTGCCTACCTGCTCGGTCCATGCTACCCCCCCGGGGACCTGGCGAACCCAGTTCCTACAAAAGCCTTTCTCAATCCATATATATATATAAAAAACAAAAGTTACAGGGACGTTATATTTAAGAAATTGAATGAAAAAATATATATATATTCATATATGTGTGTGTTTACCTATATATATATATATATATATATATATATATATATATATATATATATATATATATATATATATATATATATAACATTCAAACAGTTGCCTGCAGTGAAGGAGCCCAATCAGGTGCGTGTTATCTTGCCATCATTTATTTGAAGAAAAGCACTTTTCAAACCAGCACGGTGCTTCCCACAGATGCAAACCTTCCCGACGCGTTTCGTGTCTCCTGACACTTAATCATGGGTTCAGGGCTTGGGTGAGTTCTGGAAATGACGAAGGCAGCACTTAGGTTGTTTTAAATGTTCATCCGCCCCTGTGGGCGTGGCCATCCCGTGGCCTCTCGGTCCTTGTAGTGCTGCAATAATTCTCAGCCTGAGCCGCGAAGAGAACCCTGCTGCACTGCTGTGCAGTCCCGTCACTCCGCCAATCGACGCTGTGACCTTGGGCAAGGTGGCAGCCTTTGAAGATTGTAAACAGCGCTTTCTGCAGCCTCGGTGTGTTCCCAACCCACTGGGGAAACAAAGTAATTACGTGAATGAATGGCGGCTCACTAGAGAATTATTGCAGCACTACAAGGACCGAGAGGCCACGGGATGGCCACGCCCACAGGGGCGGATGAACATTTAAAACAACCTAAGTGCTGCCTTCGTCATTTCCAGAACTCACCCAAGCCCTGAACCCATGATTAAGTGTCAGGAGACACGAAACGCGTCGGGAAGGTTTGCATCTGTGGGAAGCACCGTGCTGGTTTGAAAAGTGCTTTTCTTCAAATAAATGATGGCAAGATAACACGCACCTGATTGGGCTCCTTCACTGCAGGCAACTGTTTGAATGTTACATTAGCGGCCCAGCCTGAGCCGCGAAGAGAACCCTGCTGCACTGCTGTGCAGTCCCGTCACTCCGCCAATCGACGCTGTGACCTTGGGCAAGGTGGCAGCCTTTGAAGATTGTAAACAGCGCTTTCTGCAGCCTCGGTGTGTTCCCAACCCACTGGGGAAACAAAGTAATTACGTGAATGAATGGCGGCTCACTAGAGAATTATTGCAGCACTACAAGGACCGAGAGGCCACGGGATGGCCACGCCCACAGGGGCGGATGAACATTTAAAACAACCTAAGTGCTGCCTTCGTCATTTCCAGAACTCACCCAAGCCCTGAACCCATGATTAAGTGTCAGGAGACACGAAACGCGTCGGGAAGGTTTGCATCTGTGGGAAGCACCGTGCTGGTTTGAAAAGTGCTTTTCTTCAAATAAATGATGGCAAGATAACACGCACCTGATTGGGCTCCTTCACTGCAGGCAACTGTTTGAATGTTACATTAGCGGCCCAGCCTGAGCCGCGAAGAGAACCCTGCTGCACTGCTGTGCAGTCCCGTCACTCCGCCAATCGACGCTGTGACCTTGGGCAAGGTGGCAGCCTTTGAAGATTGTAAACAGCGCTTTCTGCAGCCTCGGTGTGTTCCCAACCCACTGGGGAAACAAAGTAATTACGTGAATGAATGGCGGCTCACTAGAGAATTATTGCAGCACTACAAGGACCGAGAGGCCACGGGATGGCCACGCCCACAGGGGCGGATGAACATTTAAAACAACCTAAGTGCTGCCTTCGTCATTTCCAGAACTCACCCAAGCCCTGAACCCATGATTAAGTGTCAGGAGACACGAAACGCGTCGGGAAGGTTTGCATCTGTGGGAAGCACCGTGCTGGTTTGAAAAGTGCTTTTCTTCAAATAAATGATGGCAAGATAACACGCACCTGATTGGGCTCCTTCACTGCAGGCAACTGTTTGAATGTTACATTAGCGGCCCAGCCTGAGCCGCGAAGAGAACCCTGCTGCACTGCTGTGCAGTCCCGTCACTCCGCCAATCGACGCTGTGACCTTGGGCAAGGTGGCAGCCTTTGAAGATTGTAAACAGCGCTTTCTGCAGCCTCGGTGTGTTCCCAACCCACTGGGGAAACAAAGTAATTACGTGAATGAATGGCGGCTCACTAGAGAATTTTTGCAGCACTACAAGGACCGAGAGGCCACGGGATGGCCACGCCCACAGGGGCGGATGAACATTTAAAACAACCTAAGTGCTGCCTTCGTCATTTCCAGAACTCACCCAAGCCCTGAACCCATGATTAAGTGTCAGGAGACACGAAACGCGTCGGGAAGGTTTGCATCTGTGGGAAGCACCGTGCTGGTTTGAAAAGTGCTTTTCTTCAAATAAATGATGGCAAGATAACACGCACCTGATTGGGCTCCTTCACTGCAGGCAACTGTTTGAATGTTACATTAGCGGCCCAGCCTGAGCCGCGAAGAGAACCCTGCTGCACTGCTGTGCAGTCCCGTCACTCCGCCAATCGACGCTGTGACCTTGGGCAAGGTGGCAGCCTTTGAAGATTGTAAACAGCGCTTTCTGCAGCCTCGGTGTGTTCCCAACCCACTGGGGAAACAAAGTAATTACGTGAATGAATGGCGGCTCACTAGAGAATTATTGCAGCACTACAAGGACCGAGAGGCCACGGGATGGCCACGCCCACAGGGGCGGATGAACATTTAAAACAACCTAAGTGCTGCCTTCGTCATTTCCAGAACTCACCCAAGCCCTGAACCCATGATTAAGTGTCAGGAGACACGAAACGCGTCGGGAAGGTTTGCATCTGTGGGAAGCACCGTGCTGGTTTGAAAAGTGCTTTTCTTCAAATAAATGATGGCAAGATAACACGCACCTGATTGGGCTCCTTCACTGCAGGCAACTGTTTGAATGTTATATATATATATATATATATATATATATATATATATATATATATAAACACACACACACACATTAAAAAAACCAAAGGTTAAAGGTTACAGGGATTTTAAAGCTAGGAAATAAAATTTTAAAAACCCTAGAAATTCGCTAAAAACAAAAGGTTAGGTGCTTGCACTCCCTCCTATTTGTAGTTGTGATTACGCCCTGGGGGATGAGGTACTCGGGCCAAAATGGGCCCTGGGAGGGGGGCTGCATGCACCCCTCCCTCTTTTTGAATATGGCCGGGCCCCGGGGGATGGGTCCCCATTGCTGAAACTGGCCTGGGGAGAGGGACCACACGTGTCCCCTCTCCTCAAATGTATCTGTTGTTCCCCCTTGCAGAGCTAACTATAACTGCACCCCTGCTGTGCACTACTTATGAGCTCACATATTAAATCACTCATGGCATGTTCTATAACATAATTTATTACATCACTGATGACATCCCAGAAGATATCATTGATGACTTAATTGATAACATTACTCATGCCATTATCCAAGCTTCTTTTGTGCACATTACTTTATAAACTAGTATGTCATTAGAGGCCTGAAAGTAATTACAACATATTTCAGAATACTATAAAGCATCATTTGGTTTCACAAAGATTTTGCTGTGACTTACTCTGGTTGTTCTCCTAAATTCTAGTAGTAAGCCAGTAGTACTACAACGTGAAGTTACGCCTACTCACATCAGTCTTAGTGAATCAGGACCTAGTTGATTATTCTTGCTTTTGTAGTTATGTGTTTCAAAATTTGGAGGTGGCATAGGTCACGTTGCACCTCTGAGAGGGTCTGAAAAACAGGGAAGACACATTCCAAAGGTGAAACAAATTTCAAACAGTCTGAACCAAAGTGATAAAGAAACCAAAGACACAGATAAAACAGCATTTCAAATCGGAAACATCGATAAAGATTAAGGGCCAGATGCATCAAGCACCCATTTTGCGATTCCTTATTAGCGAAAAATAAGGAATCGCTAATAAGGAATAGCAAAATGAAATGCATCAAGCAATCACTAAAAAAATAGCGATTACTTAGAATTCCTTAATTGCGAGTCGCAAATTACGAGTCGCACTTAATGAATACCTCCCTATTCATTCCTATGGGCCTAGAGGCCCATAGGAATGAATGGGAAGACAATCTCAATTTGCGAATCGCAATTAGCGATTCGCAAATTGAGATTGCGAGTTCAAGGGTGCAGGGGTGTCCAAAGGACACCCTGTTGCACCCCTGAATTTGATCTGTGCACATATGTTGCGCACACACATGCCCTTAGGGCATAAGTGTGCGCAACATGAAACTTTGAAAAATGCACACAAGTGCATTTTTCAAAGTTTTTGCAAATTACCATGAAGTTGTACTTCGTGGTAATTTGCGTGCCCTATCAGCAAATTCGCTATTTTTGAAACTTTCATGCATTGCATTTAAGGAATCTCAATTTGAGATTCCTTAAATGCAAACAATCGCAATTTAGCGAATTCTCTATTTGTGATTTTTGCATTTGGGATGATGCATCCCAAATGCAAAAATACCGGTCGCAAAGGGGCAGATTCTGAGAATCTGCCCCTTTGCGACCGGTTTTTCGCTTGATGCATCTGGCCCTATATGTGCTCCAAACAAGCTACAAACCACCCACATCTCAAATCATGAACAGATGTTTTATAGTAAATGTGAAGATTACAATTAAAGGGTGTTCATTATTTTACCCTAACGAATTCAAATTGTGGCTAATTCTCTAACATATGTCATCAAGTGCTTTGCAACTTTTTTTCAGAGAATGTGTAATTCGATCTCTTTGTTTCGAACATAATACTTTTGCCCTGGCACTTATAATGTCTCATAGTTACTTGAAGACACAAGGTAAGACTACGAAGAAGAACAGAAACCACGCTGGGGCCTTCATGATCAAAATATTTTGTGTGCATTCGTTTTAAATTGTGCATAAAGGTATCAATTTCTCCCACTCGTTCCCATAGTTTACCCTTTATCTCTTCTTCCACATAAAATGTATTTATTTCAACCATCACAGAAATGTATAGATTAGTATATATTAATTTGATAAGAGGTTTATTGTGAAAAATATATATAACCAACCTTCACAAATTACCGAAAACGTGAACAATTACTCTGTGGCGGCACATGTTGTTTCAAAAAGCTATGCCAAAACGGAGAGGCTACATATAATCTTTTCATTTAATCAGAAAGTATTGCAAAGAATACTGGAAAGTTGGCAGAATTCAAAGGAATATTCCTGTCCCTTTTGCATGGGAGGTTGCACTTACTTCGATATCCACTGCATTTAAGAAAACACATTTTTTTCTGCTAAATCAATCGTTGTTTTTAATAAATCTGAGCGCCCTGATAGAAAGTACAGTGCAAATAACTAAACAAGAACCAGAACATATCCATGTTCAACAATTAGGGAACATTGAATTGAAAATTGAACTATACCACAGATAATACATTGAAACTAGTATATGTAATTATAGTTGCAACTGTACGACAAATCAATATTTGAAAAACACGTGTACAGTTTTACTTTGCACACCTGTCTGCACCATTTAAATTAGAGGACACGACAAGAAATAGGAGCTATTGCAACAGGGATCCACTTTGTAAAATGGGATACTCATGGTATCTACCTTCCCCTTAGATGGCTTAGCTTAAACCAAGGATATGTCTAGGTGGAAAGTAGCCTGAATTAGCCAACAGACAACTTCTACATTGGAAACATGCCTATCGATAGGTGTGGGGGAGGGTTAGAAATACCTTAATGTCCATCTTTGCCATGCTTCCTAGTCAAAACCTTATGCTTGCAATAGCGTTAGACAACTAATAGCCAAACTAACAGCCTGGGACTGGCCAAGTACCATGTAGATGAATTGCTTCTCACCTAGAGATATGCAGAGAAAACTCAAAAACATCCCTCCTGTGAGACTCGGTGTTGAGCAGAGGCATGCATGCCTCTGTGACCTCTCTCTAATCGAGCCTCTTTGGGGGAAAAGAGCCTTCTAGGTGATCGACTCAGCATGAGGAGCGGGCTTGCAACTGAAAATGTTCATTTGCCATTGTGTGACATTCAGAAAGTCCTTCAAAATCGTTTTTAAAGGAATTTCATTTACACTGTGGTCTTCTACATCTTCTTAGCTGGAGACCCTGGAATGTCATTTCCACCACACCTCTGTTGAAATATCTTTATTTTAGCATGTTGGCAAATTATAAAGTACACATACTACACATGAACTAAAAATCGAAATCCCGCCGGCAACACGATAATGGTGTATGGCTACTCATGTGAACATTAGATAATAATGCAAAGGAGGAAACAGCGTCATACGCAGAATAAAGTGCACTTCCAAAGACAGTTTAAGATAAGAAGATTGTTGGGTTTTGTAAATTTTAGATTGGGCTTTCAGTCACCTGAGACATCATTGATGCACGGCATCAGGATGATATAATGTCCTGCTATCGGAAGGAGTTGTGGTGAGTTGGCAATAACCCATGCCAAAGAGAAGATTTGCTTCAAACATATTTAGTTATTTATTTATTTTGCGGCACGCAGCTTTGTGGCGACTCCCTCTTTGGAGTAAAGAAATAGAAGAAAAGATCTCTATCGGTAAACGAGTCTCTGCAGAGTGACGGCTCCCACCAGAGTACAGGGGTTGAGATACTTTGGCAGAAAAAGGAAAACTTGATGCAAAAGGCTGCCTATGTCTCTATTGCATTGGGAGTCTACCTGTTTACATCCATTTAACTCTGCCCCTAGTACAAGTGTTCAAGCCATTAACCTTTTTTAGTAACAGCAGTACCACAGCCAGAGATTTCTCTGTGCCCCCTTCTTTCTGCCTTGATTTATATATCTATAAGTGTCTGGGGGACAGATGTACGAAAATCTGGCTGCAAAATACTGGTCACAAACTGCAGCCAGAATTTTTGCGACTAAGGTGGAATTCTGAGAACGGACCTGTAATAATTTACAATTTGTTCAATCCAGTTTTTGAATTTTGAATTATGTAATTACTATGGTTTATAAATGAAATTATACTTTTTAAGTGTATTTATATTATGTTAAGCTGGATTTGTGCTTCAATGGCAATGTGTAATGTGATAGCCTGTTTGCAGGGGTAAACAAACAAGTGCTAAAATAGTTACAGGAGGTAAAGCATGCAGCTGCCCGCCTGGTGTTGAAATTGGCCCGCCGCTCCTCTGCCTCAGCAGCCCTTAAAACCCTTCATTAGCTGCCTATTCAAAAAATAATTCCATTTAAGCTTCCTTTAATCACTCTTAGAGCCTTCAGAGATTCAGGGCTTAAATGCCTAGCTGCCAGGTTTGCACCGTATGTAACTGCCAGGACACTAGCTCCTACTCAGCAAACTTGCTAAAATCCCCTACATTTAGATACAAAACCAAGGGAAGAAAATCCTTGGCCGCCCTGGGAACCAGAGGGTGGAACCTCATGCCTAAACAGCTAAGACTGATGGAATCAGAAACTCAATTCAGGAAATCCTTGAAAGCCTGGATTTTTGCAGCCACCGATGCACTCCGTTCCTCACTTGTATAATTTGCGATACAACCCATGCCTGTTTGGATCTCTTTCCTTACTACTGCACAGTGCCAAGATGCTCCTTTCAGAGTGATAGTTGCGCTTTACAAATACAATAATCAAATCAAATCACATTTTTTATATAGGTTTGTGCAGCTGTTTTATTAGTTGTATGTTTAATGAGCAATATTATGAGAATGATGATGTTGATGTTGGGCTTAAGTGGTCAGTTTAAGCATTTGGTCACTATGTTTATACTGTAGGGATGCAAGGATCTATAATTATTGTTGCTAAATTAAAAACATCAATTCGAATTCTTAAAGCCTTATGGCGCACCACTTCAGCTTCAGGTCCCTAAGAAGAGAACTCCAAATAGATAAATAAATAAAATAAAAATAGGATGTGGAAGATTATTTTGTAAATGATGGTTCTGTTTTGATAAAGTGAAAATAAAAATTATAACGGTTAGTGTATTATGAGTGGATGTCTTTTGTGCAGATGGACCAGAGGTTCCGATTAGCACACTCAGAAAAGAAACTTTGGGGGTAATTACGATGTGGGGCGGACTTCCGCCCGACACCGTCTTGGTTCTGAGACTGACTGATCTGTGGTCAGTGGTCCCGACCACCTAATTAGGATGCGACCGAACACTGTTTGGTTGCATTCCTACATTTCCCTAAGGGAGCATGCATTACGGCCATAAACCTGCCATAATACATGCTACCATAGGGAAAAGGGAGGTGCAGTTCACCCCTGAACCCCTTGGCAGGCACCTCAAAGTGCTAGGAGCCCAAAACACACTTTCCAACGTAGTTTCCATGTTGGATAGGCCGGCATGGAAACCATGCTGGAAACCGTGCATTGTAATCCCAAGAGTGGAAAGGCCCGTCCTTTTCGGATTACGAGCCAGTTCTGACTGGCCAACAGGCTCCTTAAGACCTTAGGAAGCCAGCCAGAATGATCGGCCGGTTTAGTTTCTGACTGCCAGCATTGTAATGCTTTTAAGGAGAAGGGGCAACCCAATAAACCCTTGGAGGCTTGGGCAACAGGAACTAGTATAGGGTACAAGAGATTTTTTCATGTACAGAGTTATTCGATAATATACAACAAATTGTGAGAGCCCTTATTATTGGCCTCTAGTAAATCAATTAAACAAATTAATTTGCAACACACTGGATCTGATGAATAACATGATCTCCGCACTTGATGTACACAAGTTTTACCTGTCCGCAAAGTAGTACAAGGACCACCCTATATCGAGAGACTTTGGTGTTTCTATTGTTTTTTCTGGTGTGGAAGGAAGCAGCTAGAGAGAGATCAGATTAGTCAGAGAGGTACCTGGGAGATTTCAGTTCATGGTATACAGAGTAAAACATTTGTAAGACGGAAGAGGCAGACCTGGAACTGGTGTCGGTACCATGGGCATAAACGTGAGGAATGCTTTGATGAAGATGGTTAGAAACAGAAATTGGTAAGGACGTGAAGTTAATATTAGCTATAGTTATATCTATGTTGAAGAAAATGGTACGGCCTGAGAGCATTCATTTGTGGGTAATGTATTAGGGATGAGAGGATGGGGTCAATATTGATGTTAGGAATTTCTCCGGGACATGTTAGATTGTCAGTCGAAAGCATAAAGATGTTGATGTCCTATAAGAGGTCATCTTGCTTCCAATAACGCAGCTTTAGTACAAGACCCAGTGTTTTTTAGCCCTCTCTACAAGTGTGCACCATTCATCACTGAGGATACCTCTGTAGATTTTTAGGTTGCATCATCAGGACTTGCTAAAGATATAGGTACAGTGATACTGTAACAGTGCCAATATTTGCATCACAAAGATTCATCTAATATCAAATTTAGAAAGGATTTAAGCCCCCTTCTTTTCAATCAATGGTTCAGTTCCTCCCTAATATCCAGTCCAGCGCCAAGACAACTTAACAAACGCCCTTCCTGCTGTTATTGTTTGGGCAAGGTTCCTCTGTCCAAGATTATAGAGATTTTTGAGTGAACTCTTGATCCACGAAGTCAGGACGAAATCTGATCTTTTCGTAAGGGGATTAGGAGGTGCCATCTACATGACTGTTGCGAATGTGCTGCACACAGTGAAAAGCTCAAAGCAGGTTCGAGAGAGAATAATAAATATTGTAATTGTGGGAGAGAAGAAGATTCCTAGAACACATGCTGTGGGAATGAGACATGTTTGGTTCTTTGCTTCTGGAGAACGTTTTACTGATTGTGTTTGATATTGTAGAAATCAATACCACTGTTACATCTGCTTGTCAGCGTGCGTATTTCTATGTAAACATACAAACACACACAAACCTAAGCGTACACAGACACATGCACAAATACACGCGTAGATTTCAGGACATAGAGAGACCCCGCGATGGTTGAGTCCGCAGTTTCTTATCAGCTCTAGGAAAGAGCTCCCTTCCGCACTAGCAACAAAGGCTGCTGTTCAGTAATACATAACAAATAGGTTTCATATGAGATAACTAGATATGCAGGCTGTACTATGAATGGCCAATGCTAAGTTTTGACTACTTCAAATTTATTGACTGACAATTTCAACAATAATAGGGGAGGGGCAAAACAATGCTCCCAAGGTAATAAATAAATAAATAAATAAATGAATGAATGAATGAATGAATGAATGAATGAATGAATGAATAAATGAATGAATGAATACATAAATAAATACACAAATAAATAACGTTGGCATTTTTTAAAGATATGTTGGGCAGTTAATAACAGATAGAGCACTTTTTCTGCTAACTGCTTTTAATTAAACATGTGGCTTTCAATTTGTACCATCTTTACTAAAAATCTGACAGTGGAAATAGCATGCCATGGTGACGAGATAGTAGCCCTTACTTAACCCAATAAGGGCAAGGTAAATGGCAACTCTGCCTAGTCATAACGCGGAGCTCCTCAATTCAATCTCTTAAATTAAAGAAGATGGAGGAAAGTTAGGATGCCTTCTTTGATGTCTTCCCCGAGTATGTGTGCTCTAAGACGACTTGAGGAAAGGAATTGAGCAGTTTCAGCAAAGTAGCAGCACAGGGACTTCAATGAGACCTCGCAGCTCAGGGCATGCCCACAAGGAAGGAGACTAACTGCATTTATCCTGCAGGCAATAGGCAATTGCTAAGGTTTTCAAGAAAGTTCACAGTTCCGCTCATGAAAACTTCATGGATAACTTCATATTTCGCCGTGTGATGTGATTTGTTCTAAGCCTTCAAGCTACAGTGACACTTTAGTATCGAGAAGCAGGGTTTCTCGTCAGATTCAGGATCGGAAAAAATAATGCTGCTTTCTATCCAGCACTCTTAAAAAGCCCTGTACAAAAGGACATCAATATTAGATGCCAGAGAAGTCCAGCGGAGTTCATTTAAGGAGAATGAATCCAGTGCATTGGACATAAAGTCAGTACCATTCGGTATAAGTAATAAACGGGATAAAGTGCCCCATGCAGTACACTAGAATGATATTGCAAGTTGCAGAGGAGTTCTGTGACTTTGGAGCAAGGCTGAGGAAAATTAGTATCTGTAGTAAACACCCCATAAAGCAGTTGGATATTTGTTGCAAAACGAAATCAGAATTCGTTTAGTACGAGTCAGATTTTTAAAAATCAACACAGCTTTACTTATGCTCTGTCACCTGCCTTCCCATGCTGCTGGCTCAGGTGGAAGGCATTGCGACTTAAGGACACAATTGTAATTTCAATTTAGAGACCGAGTTTTATATAACCCTGGGCTACGCGAAACTCCGCAGAGCTCCACAAATGGCGGAGTGCGATAGAAAAATGCAGTTCACTGTGTGCCGGATGTTTGTCCGCACTGTGAAATCATCGCGAACAGCAACATGCACAGCGCAAGTGGGCGCTGCTTTCCTTTCTGCGCTTGATGAGATTTTTACTCAAGCGTCAGTGTTCTCAGCCCGAACGGGCAGTTTCTCAACGAGAGCGGTCGCAAGCATATGCGACCACTAGTAATGAGAAGCCTGACCCCCTGCATTGAGAAATCTCGCCGGGAGGTTTCTTTTCCACGATCTCCAACTTGATGTTGAGGATCGCGAACGAGGTACAATCCAGCTGGGAATTTGATTTTTCTCGCTTCCGCTCACCAACTTGATGTGACAAATACAAGCGAGAAAAAAAACTCTGCGTATTTTCAGAACTTCACGAGCTCTGCATAACGCGGAGTGCGGAAAACTCTGCAAACTCTGCGAGCGGAGCAGAGTTGACCACCCAGGCTTACTTTCATACAGGGGTTGTGGGCTCCCCACGTCATTAAATGCCTTTTAAATGATCATGAATAGGTGATGTTTGTTTATGGAAACACTTGATGGTTTTAGATTTTTTCTTTGATTCAAACATTGTGAATATATTTTATGTGAATAATTTGTATAAATACATTTTTCACTATAGGAGACAGTAATTATTTTTGGTAGAACTAAGAAAGTATAAGTTCTTTATTCAGTGCATTCTGATTGATTAACATTAGAGCCTGAATATTGATAGGAATCACAAAAGGGAAATTGTTTTGGATTGGCTTCATTTACCCTGTCCTTTTTGGTCATAAGGGGTAACTCTTCTGAATTCAGAAAAGTGTAAAACATGGAAGCCAGCAAACCCTGAATAAATGTCTGCATCTAATTTCCTGCTGTACTAGAGATTCTAATTGTATTCTCTATGAACATCCTATCTCTTTCACATGGAAGAGCAACACACCAAGAATCTAAACATTTTGTGGTAAGGGCAATGCTGTGGCCATGTATTATAAGTATAAAAATACACTTGCCACCCATTATGAGGATATCGCAAGTCACCTCAAACCTCATGACAGTATAAAGGAACTTGGCTTTCAGCTTTGCTCCTCTATATGGTCACAGAGCTCCTTGGTAACTTGCCTTATCCTTGTAATGTATGGCAGGAGGTACTTAATGTAAAACAGAAAGGTATGCCGTTCCTCCTAAAAGCTTCAGGTCGATGTATGTGAGGAACACTGATGTGTTCCCCAAGAGCAGGAGAAGAGTATCTTCCTTTCGGAAAGGGACCCTCACATACCCAATAGGCTAGAGACTAAATGCATCTTTACCTCATATCACCGGATGTTGCCAAAGGGACTACATTGTTAGATCCTTTAGGAACTTTACGCCTACCAGAGTTCCTTGTCTTGAATAGCATTGTCTCTCAACACACATATCTACAATGTTTCCAACTTATAGGAAACTGCACTATTCAGTGTTTAACACCTGCCGATACACGTTGATGCAGATTGATAACCCTAATAGGGTGAGTTACTATACATGTCACCATATTTTTAAAAAAAAAGATACAAAAAAAAAAGATTTTCACATTGCTTTTATTTCCTCACGTTGTGTTCATTGTCTCTAGCATGGTCTCATACACCTGATTGAGATGCATGCATTTGAGCACATGGTTTAAGAAGTCACACCATTTTTTTAAACTTGAAATACTATGTGGAAAGGATACAGTAAATTTTACAATTGTTTCTATTTTACAGATGATGTTCTAGATCTACAGGTATCACTTTTTAGGGTGCTAAGGGTGGTCACATATTTTGTACTACGTTGGACCATCACCAAAAAGAGTAGATAGATCTACCATCACCAACAAGAGTAGATAGATCTCACATCGGCCCTAAAAAATTGCTGTCTACTTGACTTAGGCTAAATAAACAAATGATGCCTATGGTAATGTTTATCAATAATTATTAAGGAGGACCGATACCATTAATTATCTATCCTCAGAGTTTATATACTCAATGAACTCAATCAATCTCGATTTATGATTTTACACTCATTCATCTAATTACCATCCCTAAAATTAAATAAATCCGAGAAAAACAGACAAAAGGTGGTTTGCATAATTCATTTAGTAAACCATATCTTTTTTTTGAAAATAAATTGCCTTTTTTTCCATTCTTGTTTTCACACATATATACACATTTAACATGTATGTTTATACATATCTACAATATCTACATACTTAAAAACACTAACAAATAACAGTGAAACAATATCTTGAACCTTTTTTAGTGGTTCATCTGCCCAATTATTCAAAGAAAGGAAATTTTGGCAATTAATTACAAAACCTTATTCCTTATATCCCGCTCACCACAACCAACTATGATGGAGCTTTGGAAGGTAAAACCCTTTATCCTTCCTTTATAATTTTGGCTCCTCTTCAATGTTTTTTATATCTTCCACGTTCTATGGTGGTGCCTGTGCAACAAAAAGTCAACGCGTTTCAGCCTATCGTAAATTCAGGCCTCTTCAGGACTTTGGGCAACAAAAAACTCTCCCTGCATACATCTAGAGCAGGGGTCTTCAAACTGTGGGGCGCGACCCCCAGGGGGGCCGTGGAGCGATGCAAAGGGGGTCGCGCCTTCACAGAGTCACAGCTTCAGCCCTCCCTCCTCTCCCATCCTGTGTCTCAGCCCGGGCTGCTGCAGTGCAGCTCGCGCTCCTGGGGCCTCGGCTGGGCAGTGTCTGGAGTCTTATCTCCGGCCCGAATTTTTCACAGGTCTTTAAAGACCATTAGCATATTTACATGCCTTTGTTAACTGATTACCAAAGCTTCATTTTTTTATGGTTCCAGTACCCCCTGGGCCCCCACTCTGCCTATTCCTTACATTTGTATTTTAACACTTACTGCTGTAGTGTGAAAATGCATTTAATGAAAAGAAATATAAAGTTTGGTTGCCAAAAGAAACATGCCTGCTATGTGTTGATTAAAGATCCTGCAGAGACCTGCTCTTGACACTAAATTGAGTTATAAATAAAAAAGCATGTATTAATTAGTGATGTGACTTTTCTGTCTTTATTTTCTTTAATTATTAGTCATGGATCATTGAGGCAGCCCTAGAACACAATTAAAAGTGCTTCCTATTTATATTTGCTGTTCTAAGTATTCACAGATAAGTGCAAAAAATACAGCTGTAGGTGACTGCTTATTTCTGGGCCATCAAAATAATGAGCTGGTAACCCTAATCATTAGACTGGAAGTTTGTTGCAGGATCAGCACAATATTTATATCCTTCACCCTTGAACCCTGATTAATGCCATTATAGCAATAGTTTAACTTATATCTGAAACCCTACGCTTCAAGTTTCTGGGATTGCACCCTGCTTTCAAACTACTCACTTCTCATTCTCGCCTTCACTTTCACGTTCACTCTGCACTCCCAGTGATCACAATGCACTCACACTGATCACCATGCACTCATAGCGATTACAATGCACTCACACTGATCACAATGCACTCACACTGATCACAATGTACTAACACTGATCACCATGCACTCACACTGATCACCATGCACTCACACTGATCACCCGCTCACCCTGCACTCACACTGATCACCAGGCACTCACACTGATCACCATGCACTCACAACATTCACCCGTTCACCCTGCTCTCACAGTGATCACTTTGCACAAAATATTTGCGTGCATTGGTAACTCTGTACCTCACCATGCAGTCACACGAGCACACTTCTCACCCTGCACTCATGTGACACTCCACTCACCTGCCCCCTCCCCTTACTGCTCAATCTGTAGCTCACTCAAACAAGGCCATCACTAACCATGCACTAATTCATCCCACTCTGCACTTACAGCCGAAAACAAATTCATATGGTCACCTCACTCACCCTGCAGTCACTCCTTTTACCATACTCTCACACTGTTGCATTGCTCACCGTGCAGTCACATGGGCACTCTTGTCACCCACACAGTGCAGAAAGTTAAAGTGCCTGGTAAAAAGAAGATGTACCATGCACATCACAGAACTGAGTGTGAGTAAACTATGAGAAGCGCTATAAAAAAATGAAATTTTTGTCAGACAGGTGCTATAGAGAGATGAGGTGTATTGTTGGTGAGTGGTAGTGAGGGAATTCATGGAGAAGGTGGAAAGACTGTTGCACCGTGTGCGACCAGTGCTTGGACAAGCCCTGGCTGGGAGTGTTAACCCCACCCCCCCTTCCCGAAGTTCGGGTCTAGTGGATCCCCTGCTTCTGCCTATTATTTACATTTGTAGTGCGCTACTGTTACCAAAAGGTGTCCTGGGGCTAATAACCATCTGCCTGCAATGTGAGAGAGGGATCCGGGTTGGGAGAGGAGAGAAGAGAGGGATGGAAGGAAGGGTGTGAGAGGAAAGGGGCATGGGTAAACTGCTTAACTCTGCACAAGACCACCACGGTTTGAATGCACCCTTGCTGCTCCCGGCCATGGCCAGGTGAGCTTCTAATGTGGTAGCGCGTATTCCTGCGGATTGGGAGGCTCTTCACAGAGGTTGACTAGACATCTTTCTGATGTTAATTGCTGTATTCTGGTTATAAACTGATACTGATGGAGTGAAATCTTTCCTCAGTATTACTGTGTTTAAACAAATTCTAAATATTAAAGCAATGTTACCCCAAAATACGCAGCATCACAGAATATTATATATATTTTCTACTCACACAATTTAGTGAAGCTTGTCGCATAATTTGGTCCTCACCTTCCTCATAACCTAGAGGTTTAGAAATTTTTGTCAGGAGGGGGGTCCTTACGCTTGAAAATGTTAACAGGGGGGTCTCGGCATCCAAAAGTTTGAAGACCTCTGATCTAGAGTAAGGAATATTATATATTCCTCTGTGTGACATCAAGCAAGCCTGCAGTTTGGATTGCGGGACTTCTTATTTTACGAGTAAACCACAACACAAAACTTCTTCAGTAAATAGCGATCTGTTCTATACCTCACTTCCAGCCACAATATCGCTGTGAGGCTCAGCAGCGCACCGCGACACCAGCCACGGCGCGGCTTGTGTTATACAACTCACTCAAAGTCACGTATCTCTTGCGATCTCAGCCCTCAAATCGCTTGACTTGACTTAGGGCAAGAAACATGTTAGCCTGATCTTATTAGCGCAATACCCTGTAACCTTAGAGCAGGGGTGCACACTTTGTTTTGCTTCAATCAGGATAGATGCCACATTCATTAAAGTTGTTCTGAGTGGACACCTATTTCCTGTTTTAGCCTCACAACCTCACATCTACACTCACTGAGGCCCTCACTTGAGAAGTGGAGAAGTGTGGCTCACTGGTTAGAGGAGGCATACCCTGAAGCAGAGTTCAGACCCGGGACCAGGGTTCAATTCCTGACGCAGCAGGGCCTGAGCCCAAGTGTCCACGGACTTGATAATTCTCACTTCGGTGCCTGCTCGAATCACGGGTTCACACTCTGCAACTCTGGGCAATAGCTTGCTTAATCTCCACTACGGCCCCCCGCAGGGAAAAAGCCAGGACGGGTTCCCAATGCAAGCGCCAAGATGCCCTAGGGTAAGTCGAGCGCTATATAAGAACACACATACATACATACATACATACTCGCACTGCTCCCAACAGCCAGGAAAAAGATCATCGCTAAATGGCCCCATCATGTGCGCTGATAGGGTATTGCCGCGCCGGCAAGACGAGGAGCAGACACAATGATGAAGCAAGACATCTAGCCTATTGGGTGTTTGAGGGTCCCTTTCCGAAAGGAAGATACTCTTCTCCTGCTCTTGGAGAATACATCAGTGTTCCTCACATACATCGACCTGTAGCTTTTAGGAGGAACTGCAAACCTTTCTGTCTTGCATGACATATGAGCCTGTATGCTGGACCTCTATATAATAGCCCAGAGGAATGTCTGACAAAATATCGAAATCAAAAATATCGAAATACAAAAATATCGGAACAAAAATATCGAAGTCAAAAATATAGGAATCCTATCCCTAACAAGGTAAGTACAAAAATATCGAAAAAATAATATCGTAGTACAAAAATATCGAAATTAAAAATATCGTTTTTTTAAATGTATTAATAATAATGTAAAAATAATTATAAAATACATATAATGTTACAAATATTAAATAAAAATATTAAAACATAATTAAAAAATTAAAACTAATACATATACATTTAAAATAAATTAAAAACTTAATAATTTAATGTAATTTTATATTTTTTAATTTCATTTAATTGATTTAATTTAAATTTAATTTATTTTTACCCTGTACGACTGTACCCCAAAAACCCAAAACTGACCCTGAACCCTAAAAATACCCCTTTACCCAAAAACCCAAAACTGACCCTGAACCCTAAAAATATCCCTGTACCCCAAAAACCCAAAACTGACCCTAAACCCTAAAAATACCCCTTTACCCATGAACTGAAAACTGACCCTGAACCCTAAAAATACCCCTTTACCCATGAACTGAAAACTGACCCAGAACCCTAAAAATACCCCTTTACCCAAAAACTGAAAACCGACCCTGAACCCTAAAAATACCCCTTTACCCAAAAACTGAAAACTGACCCTGAACCCTAAAAATACCCCTTTACCCAAAAACTGAAAACTGACCCTGAACCCTAAAAATACCCCTTTACCCAAAAACTGAAAACTGACCCTGAACCCTAAAAATACCCCTGTACCCATGAACTGAAAACTGACCCTGAACCCTAAAAATACCCCTGTACCCAAAATTAATTAATATTATTTAATTACCAATTAATTATTAATTAACAATAACAATAAAGTAAATATATTAGCACATTTGCTGTAATTAATTTAATTTAATAATTAATATTATTTTGCACAATTAATTAATTAAGAATAACAATAAATTATATATAAAAAATAACTATAATTAATGTAATTAAATAATTAATAATAATTAATTACCAACTAATTAATAATTATAAATATGTAAAAAATTATAATAATTAATTAACTAATTAATAGAAATTAATTACCAATTAATTATTAATTAAAATATGTACAAACATATATCAATTAAGTAATTATTATTAAATTACTTCCCACCCTATTCCCCTATAAACCCATAACCCGCTACAGAACATATTTATCAATTAATAAATTAATTAAAAATAATTAAAAATTAATTCTCAATTAATTAATTAATAATTCCTACTAATTAATAATTAATTTAACATAATTAAATTACTTCCCACCCTATTCCCCTATAAACCCACAACCCGCTACCGTAGTAAAAGACAATATTTAATAAAATAACATTAAAAATAAATAATAAAACATAATAAATACAATATAATATACACTAAATTTATTTAAAAATTGATATTAGTAACATCAAAGTTATTAATTTCGATATTATTAACATCGATATTTACAACTTCGATATTACTGATATCATACCAATATCGATATTTAGACTGTCGATATTACTTACCTTCGATATTTTTGTATATCGATATTTAAACTTCGATATTTTTGCATATCGATATTTAAAAATCGATATTTTGTCTGTGTACCAGCCCAGAGTCTCCATATTTCTTGAAGAGAGAAGGTAGTTATTCCCATATATCATCTTGAATTTGTAATAAATAATGATCTGCCAGATACAATATAATCACAGTCTGTTGTCTATTTTAAATTCATTACTTCTCCAACATACAGGGGCACTGACACCTGTCATTATGGGGTTGAACATTCCTGGCTTACTAATCCTGTGCCACTCTGCTCCTCATTTGACAATGTCGTACCCATTAGTGAACTTTTTCAGTCCAGTAGATTCATGTATTGAGTACACTAGTGGGTCCTCTGCTACTGCTTTAGATATATTTATTCCCAGGAGAGTACTAGACTCTACTGGAGATGGTGATTATTCTGAAGTGGATCTCAAATTAACATGGGTGATTGCAGGGAGGTGATCTTTATCAATGGGGTACAGGCCTCTTTCCTACACTTCAAGATGTGAAGGTTGTCTAATGAGCCTCCAGGCATATCTGCGCAGTCTGTCCAGACCAAGATCCCCCACAAACCTTAGAGGTTTAAAAACTACACTTGTAACAAGATTATGGGGAGGAAGGAATGAGTTACTTCTGTCTTGGCCTCCTGTGTAGTGACAAGATGTTGGCTTGTCATTTAGGTGAATGTAGAAAATATTGGCAGCTATCTCTACCTTTGCCCCACTTGATGTCCCTACTTTGCTCTTCTCTCATCCCTCACCAGGCAAATCTAGCTCGGCATTATGATTCTAATACGATTTAGCACTGCAGTATAAAATGTTTTGTCTGGTTATTATAAACCAAGGACAATGGGAGGGGGCGTGGCTAAGATGGAAAGCGAGTAAGTTGCTCTGCTCTGTGCTCCGTCCACAACATTTCTCCTGCAGACATCCTAATTCACCCGACCGTGCCCCCAGCACCTGCATGGAAAGCCAGAGACCGCGGGGACTGCTGATGGTCAGCTGGCTACTTTCTCAGAAGCCCAGTGGTGATGATTCACTGAGACTGGGACACCGGGTGGGCTGCGGAGGGCCACGCCGGAAGTATCAGAAACTCATAAACTAAGGCTGGACCCACAATCCTAGTTGGTTGTCTGGCCTGTGGCTTCCTGGCCTCTCTCAACTGCCTTGGTGCTGTGGGGCAGACCTGACTCTGCCCTGATGGGCCCGTGGGGGGAGTGTTAGGGAGCTGCTGTGTTTGGTGCTGCCTAGTTGGGCCTATACGAGGGAAGACGTTGGCGCTGGGCCGTGGTAATGTGGGCCTGGTAGAGCAGCTGTGATCATCGGAAATTGTGGGACCAGGGATGTGACAGCCATTCTCCGCCCCCTTAATACATGCATGTGGGGTCATGATCCCCCCTACTGTCACCCAGACTGTGAACCATGGAGTCCCCAATGAAGAGCAGGTCTTTGTTCTGAGGACATCCAGTGGACATTATCCCCCCTCCACCGGTGTGTGGCATCGATAGGCACCTTGGGGATTTGGTGTCATCCTTCTGCATGTTTGCCTACCCAGCGGACCTGAGGGGATATGGTGAGCCACTGGAGAACCAGTGCGGCAGTGCAGTCATAAGGTGTCAACTTACAAGGCCCTCTCCCGATAGGTGGTTGGAAAATAAGGAAGCATCCCAGCTCCGTAGTCACCGCCAGGTGGACATTATTGATCTGTCCAGGGGCTGGAGTGGGCAATAACTCCCCTGACACCATGGTGAAAATGTAGGGTATAAAACAGGAGGCCACAGTGGTGGTCCTGATGGTGCAACGGTGGTTCAGGATTGTAGGATGGGTTCCATGCGCCACCAAAACTGTGATGCAGGAATGCACAAACGAGCTAGAGGACACACTGAAAGCTATCCAAGACATGAAATCTATTTTAGAGCCCAAATTGGATGGAGTGGCGATTGACGTGGAAAAACTAAGGACATATCAAAGTTAGTGGACAAAGCAGGACCCATGCTAGCATGGCTCCTATGTACTGAGGGGCATATTATCTAGCAGGGCGATAGGCAATTATCACCGCTTTAGCTGCTGTTTTCGGCCGATAGGCAGTAATAATTCTATCGCCCTATTAGCAAGCAGTCGCTAACTGATGTTAGCGACAGCTTTTAGGAGATAGCGAGTGGTATGGGGCCCGCTTTGCATGTCAGCGATGTTTATCGCTAATGACATGCAAAATGGGCGTACCCAACCAGTTAGCGACTGAAAGCAGTCTCTAACGTCACTATCGCCTATTAGCAAGGCAGGCGTAGCGATGGAAATATTTGCGCTAAGCGCGAATATCTCCAAATACTAACACCTGCCCAGACCAGTTCTTAGCCATGTTATCCAATGGGAGGTGGATAACATGGCTAAGAGCATTTTGTGGCTAATGCGTGAATATCGCTGTATTCTCAGCGATATTCACGCATTTCACTGCTATAGCTGGATATTTTAGCACAATGGAGAAAAACGTTGCTAATAGCATGTTTTCTCCACTAACATATCCAGCGATAGGCAGCGATAAAAAAAATGCGCTAAGCGCATTTTGCGATGAATATTGCTATTCCTTGGTAATATGCCCCTGAGTCCCCTAGAATTCCAGTGGTTGTGATCCAGAGCACCACCAGAGTGGTGGTCAATAGACAATTTGAGAGTAACAGGGTGTTTCAAGAATAATATGCATCCCTCTATACTCGTGGGCCCGAACTGAACAAACACGTTGCAGATGCATATCTGAGCACTATTCCCCTTCCTTAACTTAAAGCAACACAAAGAGCTGTGTTGGATGACCCTCTCCAACTGCAAGAATGGCAAGAGAGATAGCACAAAAGGGCAGGGGCAAAACGCCAGGCCCAGACGAGCTTACCCTAGAATTGTATACCACCAATAGACCGGGGCTAGTGGCACACCTTTTAAAAACCCATGAGGCAATCAGGGATGTAAGTCACCTACCCGGGTCAATGAGGGAGGCGTTAATCGTGGTCTTGCCGAAGCCCAACAGGGAACCCCTAAAGGTGGCCTCCTACCGGCTGTTGTCACTGTTGAATCCTGACTACAAAATCTTGGGGAAAGTATTGGTCAATTGCTTGTTACCATTGATTCAGACGCTGATCTACACTGTTCAGAATGGCTTTATAAAGGGCTGTAATACCTTCCTAAACCTCTGGCACTTGTTTGGGATCATGGACTGTGTCAGACAACACCTAATGCACCACTGGGTGCCCTTGCTGAACATTGGAAAGGCCCTTGATACCCTCAGCTAGCCCTTCTTGATTCCATTGATGGCTTAGCCGGCTCTACAGGTACTTACAGGGTGATTAATATCCTCCTCTATTTAGATTGGAGGGGAATGTGACTGGGATGCCCACTCTACCCCCTGATCTTTGTCTTAGCCATAGAGCCTCTGGCTTGTGCTCTGCAGGTCCAGCCACAGGATTGGGGGATCCCGATGGTTGGAGAATGGCCACTAAATGCCGATGATGCCTTGATATACACAACTGCTTCAAGCAACCTTCCCCTGATAATAGTAGTGCTGGAGGACTCAGCAGGGCCTCGGGCCTGAGAGTGAATTGAGATAATTCCTGCCTCTTCCTGTTGACTTCCAAGAACCTCGACGGGCACTGGGACCAGCCAAGTATTGCTTTGCACTTGGTGGCAGATTTGTTCAAGTACCTACGAGTACACATTTATCACACTGAAAAAGATCTCTCTGGTGGTTACCTGAGGAAGGCAGTCACCTTCCTTTGGAACTCACTCTCATTCTGGAGTGCTTTGCCATTGTCCACACTGGATCATGTAGTTATGGCTAAAATGTTAATACTGAGGATTGCGCTGGCACTATACGGTGCAAGTGTCTCATAGGGCACTGACTGATGTGTGCTGAATTTGTCAGCAAAGTTATGAACAATAAAGTTTTCAACAAAGTCTGTTTTCTTGTCCAACTCTCTTAGGTATTTTATTCATACTTGTTGAGATTGTTATTTGCAGTTAATGTTAATACTAACTAGCCTAAAATGCTTTTTCACAGCATTATTTATCTTTATTTTATTTATAAAGTTTTATATAGCGCTAACAAGATCCTGAGGCACATCAGAGCGATTTACAATAGGATAGGAGGAAGGAAATGAATGCAAAATTGACATCAAGTAGGAGTAAAAAACAGGAATGATCGCAGATTCAGGGACAGTTGCACATAAAAAAGGGAGCAATAACAAATGATAGTACAATGGCAATTAGAACAATGTCTTCGAGCGGGTGAGCCTAGCCTAATTAGGGTAAGAATGTATTCATAAAGAATTTTTGGGTTTCAAATTTGAATTCCGTCATTGAAGAGATTCGGCATACTTCCAGTGGAAGAGAATTCCATATCTTTAGGGCAGCACGGGAGAAGACTCTGTGACAAGTTCTCTTTTTCCTAAGGATGAGTGGTTTCAGAGGAAAGTATTGGCGCTTCTTGAGGCTATTACTCCACAAGAAAGCTCAAGTTTTTGCGCAAGATACCTGGGAGTATTGAAGTGAAGGGCTTTGTGTGCCAGAACGGCGATCTTTAACTGAATACCTGCTTCATAAGGCAACCATTTGTGAGATTTTAGAACTGGGGATATGTGCTAGTTTCGCTTGGAGCCTGTTACCAATCTAGCCGCTGTATTCAGTGATTCTCTTAACGGAGTCAGGGAGTAGTTGGGAAGGCCACAGAGGGTCGCGCTTCCATAGTCAAGCCTCAACAGGACAAGCGCATGCACCACCTGCTTGAAATCGTTTTGTGGAAGGAAAGATTTGATATTTCTGAGTGTTCTCCTCAAATGGTTTTCTCCCTTGCGCACCTTACTGATGTGATTTTTCAGTTTCAGGTGCTTATCCAAGGTGACTCAGAGCGATTTGGCTGAGTCTATGATGAGAGGAGTGCAGTTGAAGACAGTGAGGCGATTCAACCAGAGGTCAAGCTTGGGGGTGTGTTTGAAGGGGAGATGACCAGGAATTCCATTTTGGAGGTGTTGAGTGGGCGATGGTTCTCAGTTGACCAGTTTTTAGTAGACGTTAGGGTCGTGTTGAGTGAGATGATGTTTTCCGGGGAATAGATTTTCAAATAGTGTTGCGTATCGCCCACATACATATGGAAGAGAGTGTTTGTGGAGTTTAAAGAGTTAGCTAATGGTTCTAAGAACAGGTTGAAGAGGATTGGAGATACGGTGGATCCTTGGGGAACCCCATGAGAACTGGAGAGGGCTGGGAGAGAGAGTGGTTTGCCTTGACCCTTTGAGATCTGTCGTGGAGGAAGGACGAGAACCAATATAGCACCTGACCAGAAAAACCCATCCTATTTTTCAGAATGGCGAGGAGATTGTCATGATTAACCATGTTGAATGTGGAGGAAAGGTCAAGGAGGATCAAGAGGCAGGATTTGTTTTGGTCACGTATTTTTAACAAGTCATTCATAACATGAGTGAGTGCGAACTCGGTGCTGTGACCCTTCCAAAAGCCTGATCGATGCTGGTCAAGAAGTTAGAAATTCTCTATGTGAGCACAAAGTTGGGAGTGTACGCATTTTTCTATGAGTTTCCCAAGGGTGGGGATGTTGGAGATAGGACGGAAGTTACTGAGATCTGCTTTGTCTGCGTTTGTGTTTTTTAAGTATAGTTGATACCTGAGCTGCTTTTAGGCAGTCGGGGCTCATGCCTTGAGAAAGCGAAGCATTTACAATCCTTGTGCAGGTGGGGATGAGTACGTTCTTGATTTCTTTGAAGATGGCCGGGTTTAATGGGTCACTGAAGTGGTTGGATGGGTCGATATTCTGAAGGATCTTGTAGATTTATTTTTCACTATGTGGGGTAAAGGTGCACCATGACGCATTGTTCTTGGTGATTAGGCTGATAGATCTGTGCTTTCTCAAGAGGTCATGTGGTGATATGTCCCTGGAGGAAGACAATAGAGCCTTCTTAAAAGCGAGGTCAATGGATATCAGTCTTGCTTTCACCATGAAGAAAGCAGCAGGTTTGTTGCAAGAGGAAGGTCTGCCACCAGGGTCAGAGTGGATAGGATCTACTACTGGTTGCTGTTTGACCAATTTGAAGAGTTTCTAGGGGTGGTTTGCCGCTTGGTCCAGTTGGAGTTTGAAGTAGTCAGCCTTAGCCCTCTTAATTTGTTTGTTGTAAAGGCTCCTAGCCTCTCTAAGGAGTTATAGTTGGTCCGAAGAGGGACTGGATCGCCAGGAACGTTTGAGTGCTCTAAGGTTGTGGTATTCCGTGTTGTACTGAAGCAGCTCTTTTTTATTGATCAGTGCTCCTTATTGACAATGGTCATATGAGCTTCTGGGTAAGTCTGACTGATCTCCATTAACCCGCAAGATGAAGGAGTACTAGCTGCTCCTGACTATGAACTATACTATGCAGCAGCACAATTGCAGTGGCCAAAGCAAAGGCTAGTGAGGTCTGCTGACCTGGTGGCACAGATCATATGGGTTCACCTCAATGGCTTACTGTTGCTGCTAGGTCTTTGGGGAATGGATGAAAAGCGAACTACCACCAATTTACTGTTCAGGACAGCTCGCTGGTGCTGGAAAAAGTACATACAGGGTGCT
Source organism: Lissotriton vulgaris (assembly GCF_964263255.1). NCBI lineage: Eukaryota > Metazoa > Chordata > Amphibia > Caudata > Salamandridae > Lissotriton > Lissotriton vulgaris. Next base: position 1,127,319,258 of record NC_141693.1, read on the forward strand.
CCTGGAAAACCAGCATACGGCCCGTAGTCTCAGTCTGAGAGTGCGTCGCTGGCTCCGATAGATGATACACTCCTCTGGATGGAGGCAACCATGATGGTATGGAGGATCTGTTCTATGACAGAACCTGGCAACTCTTTAAGGTCCTGCAATAGTCCACTAATCTTGGACCGGGCACTTCACCCAGCAATGAGCGACCTATGTCACGGAAAATGGGGGGAGGGAAATGCAGAACCAGTAGTCTCAAAACCCTGCAAATCTTACTGACACATGGATCCAGTAGGCATGCCATCACAGCACTGCTACGTTACATCACACAACCACCGAGACACCTGAAGGAATGGTGGGAGTGAAAACTAGGGGGGTCATTATGATTGTGGATTTTCCGCATCCTCGGGGCCGGCGGAAGCCACCGCCGGCCCCGAGGATGCGGAAAATCCGCAGCGGACTGACCAAAGACCCACCGCCAGATTAGGATGGCTGGTGGGTCCTGGTTTCCGTCCGCAGCTTTTCCGCCGCGGTCGGATTACAACCGCGGCGGAAAATCTCTAATATGGTGACGGTGTCTTCCAGACACCGTCCACCATATTAGGATGGCCAGTAAAGTATGCTTTTCCGCGGCGGGTTTTCCGCCGCGGAAAAGCATACGGAACTTCACTGCGGGGGCCCGTTGCGGGCGCCAAAGGTGAAGGGGGGGTGGGGGGTGCACATGGGGGGTACCTATGGTACCCCCCTGCATTTGCATGCAGAAAGCGGCAGGTACCGCGCGGTGCCTGCCTCTTTCTGCATGCAAATGCAAAGCGTGCATTTTTAACATTGCCGCGGGTGCAGCTTGAAGCTGCACCCGCGGCAATGTTAAAAATAGAGGATGTGACCGCCAGGGTGGCGGTCACATCCTGATTGCACAGGAGGGAACTCCGCATGCCATGCGGAGGTTCCCTCCTGCTCTGGGGTCGCGGACGGACGCAAGTCCGTCCGCGATCCTAATCGACCCCTTAGTGTGGACTTATCTGACCAACAATGGAAGAAATGCTTAGTGATGTTAAGGAGATCTCCTGGAATTCCAGAATGATATATGTCCAGTTTAATTACCTTCATCACACATATTTAACCTCCCACAGAATAGCTCACATGTTCCCAGGATCTGACTCAATGCACCCCGGATGAGGCGAAGATGATGCAGACTTCTCTCTTATGGTGTGGCACTACACAGTTATAGTGGAATTTCAGAACATAATATTGAAATACATAAATAACTTGAGATGCCTCACTGTGTTTGTTGGGGGTAATGGCCCTCACGAAAAAGCAGAATCTTGTGTCACAGTTTATTGATCTAGCCTTGGTGCTTGCTTAGCATTGGTTTGCAATATTGTTGAAGTCCTCAACAGTGCCAACACTAGGAGATTGGGTGACAGATTTACGGAAATGTGCCCAAGCCGAAGTAGACGTGATTTCACGTCCTGTGTTCGGGGGCAGAGGGGGCTCACTTTGCGGAATGGGATACCTTGTTAGAAAATTTGGGACCGAGATTAGATGAGCATCCTCCTTGAGCGGCGGGTAACGTAGTGGGTCTGACTCAGACCATTACATTAGGGGGATGGGTATCACAAAGCGGGCATGACATGACACTGGATACCGTTCTCGCACTTGACTGTCATCTTTAATAGTTCAGCTACTCCTAGAGCATAGTGCACTGCCGCTGTCATGTGGAAGTGGAAAGGGCCAGAATTGCTCATAATTGTTAATGAATGGTCCTGAAACATTGTGTAATGATGCCTATGAAAAATTAATAAAGAACTATGGCAAAAAAACAAGGACAATGCCATAAAAAAGATACAGTTGATAAGTTCAAGTCAATATTAACCTACATTTTTTAAAAGGTTAGGATCATAGAAAACAATGTGCAACGCTCTCTTCCTATTGTTGAGGTACCCTAATTTTGTGCGGGTGAACCACTGCAAGGTTTGGACCTTTCGTTTCCCAGTGTAAAAGTTGTAGAAAAAGGATTATGAGTGTCCCCCATTTAAAATAAATCAGAGTGCATTCATGTTGTTGCTTTTCAGGTGTTCCTTTATTTTCGATGGATTATTCAATATTCCAACAATAATTAAGTATACCACTTGATATACAAACAGCCGACACACGTTTCGCCCCCTGTGGCTATTGAGGCTGGGGCTTTCTCAAGGCTCATTGATATAATTTGGTCTTGTTCAAATCTCGTCTAAAGGACAATGTCCTGGCTTCTTACATCTAGTCCTGAATCGAATCCCTACCTGAGGCTTATAACCTGAGGACAAGCAACAGTTGGGGATACAACCCAAGACTAGATGTAGCAGGCCAGGACAATATCCTTTAGATGAGAATTGAAAAACAACAAATTATATTATTGAACCTTGAGAAAGTCCAAGGATCAATTGGCAAGGGGGAAACACGTTTCGGCTGTTGGCATATCAAGTGGGACCCTCCATTATTGTTAGACTATTGAATAATCCATCAAAATATTAAAGAACACAAGAAAAACAACACATTGAATGCACTCTGATTTATTTTGTATGGAGGAACACACCTAATCCTTTTTATATATTTTTAAAAGACCAGCTGCATTTTGGAAATTGCAATTCATAAAAAATTGGCAACAATATAAACATTTAGCTTCAACTATAACAATTACACATGTTTTAAATCATTTGAATGCTCGTCACCAGAAAATAGACTATATTTATATGTTTCAGAGTGAATACTGCATAGTCTACATGGCCTGTGACTGACAGAAATGGCACACAGAGAACCCACCAGTCTCATAAAAGGCATGCACGGTTAATTCACAGTATTCTATGGACTGTTCTCAATTAGGGGCCAATTGACATGATGCGATGGGAGGGTCAGTGTTTTAGGCATTGTCACTAGGACAAAATCAGAGTGGTATCAATCAATCAGTACTCATAGAATACAGATAATCATCCCGGGGGTATCCAAGCGATAAGTTCTCGTGGGTCTCTAGTCAAAGTGTTGGGCCTTGAGTCCCTTCCTGAAGACCACCAGTATTGGTGCTCTTCGTAGATGGTGGTTGTTCCAGGACTTGGTGGCAAAGTGGGAGAATGAATGACCTTCACTATAGATCCGGTGGCTGTAGAGAATGTGAGCTAGGGAGTGGTAAGCTGATTGCAGTTGTCTGGTGCGCTGGTAGAGGTTCAGTCAGTAGTTGATCCACAATGTTCCTCAAGAACCGTTATGAAATATCCAATGCTGTATAGTAATAGTCCCAATCACTCAATCTTTTGATTTCTGTCAGTATTACTCTCCATTAATTTGGGTATCAATTCCACTTCTTCTATGTCCTTACTGCAATCCAAAACAAATAAGCCACTAACGAGTATGTGATCCTGGGCCCATATCTTGAGAACGCCCCGTATTCCGAAAACCGCGTCCCGTTCTCGACACTCTGACCGGTGTTCTGAGTGTCGAGAACGGGACTCTGTTTTCTTGAGGAACATTGTGGATAATCAACCAGCTAAAGGTGGAACATAATTATATGCCAGCCCTGAAGAAGTCTTAGTGCAGAATAACAGCACGACGAAACACATGTTGGCTGCTTTTTCTTTGAATATGAGCTTGGAACAATAAATATCATTTGGAGTACATGGATTTTGTGAGCTGAATTCATATGGACACAAATTAAGAAGTAACGAGATTGACTGTGCCAACTGAGGAATACTTTGTCGGATAAGACTATATGTATATAGATAACTGATATTAGTGTGTTCAGTGTAAACTTTTGAAATTCATCATTTCTGAGTGTAAATATACCACAAAGTGTAGAATTACATGCCTCCATCCCCTGAAACCAGAGTATGGGGCCAAATCTATGAGTGTTAGTATTCACACAAAGGCAGAAGCCTCCTCCATCAGGTCAGAGGTTTTTCTATGGTAAAGTATAGAGAACTTTTACAAAGTCATTTAAACTTTCTCAAGGTTTCAAAAAGGTAGGGAAAACATTTTGCTTCCAAATATTAATGTAAATGTATTTATATGTTTATTTTAAATCTAGAGCAAAATAAAAGAATGCTACAGCACTACTATCTTCATTTTGAGTAATGAATGAATGAATGAATGAATACAGTCTTTTAACACGCAACTTAACCCAAAGGCATCAAGGCGCCTAAAAGATGGTACTGTTTGTAATATGAACCGATACAAGATTACAGATAGGACTCTGCAAAAAGCAATGTTTTTAATGCTTTACGGAAAATCATGACAGATGGTTGCCCCTTTAAATCAGGGGGAAGAGTGTTCCACAACTTCGGGCGAGAGAGGAGAAAGCCCTCCCTCCCCACCTGGCTCTAACAACCCGAGGGACAGACAGAAGGTTTTCATTGGAAGAGCGCAGAGCTCTGCTAGGAGAATAAGGGGATAGAAGAGATCTAATTACCTCTGAACTTGCTCCATACAAGCCCCCATGGATAAGGCATAGGATCTTAAAAGAGATCCTAGCCTGGATGGGTAGCCAGTGCAGATTATTCCTGGCTAAAGTGGCAGAGGAAAAGCTAGGGTCATCACAAACAAATCTGGCCGCCGCGTTTTGTACTATCTGCAAGCGCTGGATGAGCTTTTTGTTGATGCCTAAATAGAGCGCATTACAATAATCCAGTCTCGAGGAGACAAGGGCCACCACAATCTGCTTTCGGGCATCTGGAGAAAGGTAGTGTGCAATCTTTCTCAGGATCCTGTTGACATCACAGCAGGAGGAAACAGTCCTATTGAGTAACACATTTAGTGATTTGAAATATATACAATAGGTGCCTCTTTAGTTGCTCTGTTCAGTCTTTTGTGTCTGTTTTGTTGCTCTTTTCAGTCCATTGCACCCTTCTTTGTGCTCTTTCTTGTCTTTTGTGCCCATCTCATCTCTTTCTGCACATATTTGTGCCCGTTTTGTTGTCTTGACTCATTTCTGTGACTGCTTTTCTTCTTTTCTTCTCCTTTCTTCCCCATTTCTCCCCTCATCTCAGGGACTCTCTCCGCCACCCGCCTTCCTCCTCTCCTTGTCTGTTTCTCCCGCATCTTTCTTATGCCTTTTCCCGCCTGCGGACTCCTGCCACTCCCTAGTCCCACCCCTGGCACCTCCCCTTCTAGGATCTACTTAATGGAGGGCGCACAAAATGGGTGTGCTACTGGCTCACGGAAGGTGTGCCAAAGGCAAACATGTCTGTTTCTGTACACTCCTGGACAGTGACCAGGACCACAGACCCTGCTCCTTCCAACCACCACCCCTATTGCTACACTTTGCCTGACCTGCAAGCATTCAACAAAGGACACTGACACAATGGTTGCTTACACATCACACGGTGGGACATTTCTCTTGCACTTTCCACCACTCATCTTGCAATGTCACTCCTATACCTCCCACCGCAGAGACCTCACTCCACATCACATGCAAGCTCCTCAACACCAAATCTCTCCACAAACACACCATTATCTAGGACCTCATTGACATGCACTCCCGGGCATCCTATATCTGCTGCTAAACATGCTCAGCCCATCATCTACCCCACCATTGCTGAGGCCATCCCCCTAGCTTCAAGCTCATCTGTCCAGACAGGAAACATAAACCCGGAAGAGGTCCTGCGATCAGCCACAAAGACACCATCACTTTCTCAACTACAACTGAGGAACCCACTGCGTTCATGGAACCCATGCACTTCCAACTAGAAATTGGCCACACCACAACCATTTTGGGCACCCTTACTTACCATCCTCCAAGTTCTTGCACCACCTTCCGTATCCTCCTCACCAGCTTCCTCACTCTCATCGCTATCAGATCCATCGACTTCTTAATGCTTGGACATCTCAACCTCTGTCTCAATGATGCCAACAACAACAAGAGCAGAGCAGTGTAGGCTGTTTAATGGTCTCTATAGTAGGAGTACCTGTATTTTCAAACAGCAAATGTAAGCACTTAACTGAAAATGGACCCACTGCTAAAGAATCATAATATAAACAAATTTAAAAACAAACTGAAACAAAACTACATCAATCCTATCTATGGGATATAACAAGAAACAATGTGTATAGTATTTCCATCTATCAGTACAAATTCAGTTGAAGTAACATTCACATCATATTATCATATCACCCGATATCACGAATTCATGTTGCAAATTCTTCTTTAATTAGTCTTTAAGGACATAAGTCAATCAGCCCAGCCAACGTATTTCATCCATGAGGACTTCATCAGGGTTGAGTTGTTACAGACACATGGGTTTGTCTGAATTTTGTGTGCTGGGTTGGATGCCATTTGTTGTTTCTTTATACAAATCCTACAGGTAGGGTCTAATACTTTTGACTTTATTGATTGGAGGGACTCTCTTGTAAATTGTAATGCCCATAGAATCGAATCTAAGTAAGAAAATTGGCTATTCAAAAATAACAATGTGATCTGTTTGACCATTCAGAGTGAATTTACAGGATTGTGTGAATATACTACCAATAGTGATTGGACCAACCCATCACTGGCGTATCGAAACTTGAGGGGGCCTAGGTACGTGGAGGGGCCCCCTCCGGGCTCAATCAGGAGCTCTCCAGCCAGAATGATGTGCTGAGGGAGCCCCCTGGAGTTCGGTGCCCCCCGTACCAAGGGGGCCTGTGTTACGCCCCTGCAACCCATGCGTCTGTAACAACTAAGCCCTGAAGAAGTCTTCACAGACGAAATGCGCTGGCTGGGCTAATTGACTTATGTCCTTAAAGAATAATAAAAGAATAATTCACAACATGAATGCATGACTCCTTGTGATATGATAATATGATCTGAATGTTCCCTCAACTGAATTTGAACGGATAGGAGGAAACACCACTCACATTGTTTCTTGTAATATCCTATAGATAGGATTGCTACATTTTCGATTTAAGCGCTTCTATTTCAGTTTGTTTCTAAACTCCTTCTCAATGACCCAATGGACCACAAGCCCATCGCACTTCTAGACAGCCTTGACAACATTGGACCCACACAGCTTGTCCGAGGCTCGACTCACGTGAACGGACCACTGCATTATGCACTTCTACACCATCAGATCCAACCAGCTTATCCTCACCAGTGATCTTCAGAATGGCCTAATCACATTCAACAATTGGATCTCAGACTGCGCCAACACTTTGGATCCACCAAAGAAAATCAGGCAAGCAAGAATTCATGTCCACGCATGCTGGTACATGAAAGACCTAAGAGACTCCAAGCGCTACTGCAAACAACTAGAAAGAAAATGGAGAACCAACCAAGGTAACACCTCTAGAGACACCTACAAATCTACACTCAGAAGCTACCACACTCAGATCAAAGAAGCAAGGAAAGCATCTCTTGTAATGAGACTAGAATCCTGCTCCAACTCTGGCAAAACGCATTTCAATATTGTCAGAGAATTCGCTAGTCCAACGGCAACCACCAACTCCATTTCCCCCTCACAGAATCTCTGTGATAACCTCTCCAACTTCTTCCACAACAAAATACTACACTAACTTTGCACCCTAACTCACCGCAGATGACATCATCACACAACCACCCACAACCACCAGAAATGCCCACCAGCTAAGAAGCTGCTGGCCCCTCACTACAGAAAACACAGCCAGAATTATGAAGACCATCCATTCAGGATCCCCGACAGATTCTTGCCTTTACCACATGTACTACCTGGAAGGAACACTAGTCAGCACTAAGCTCACCACCATCATCAACTCCTCTATCCTTAGTGGAATCTTCCTGGATAGCTGGAAACACGCAGAAGTCACAGCTATCCTGAAGAAACCCTTTGCAGACCCAAAAGAACTCAACAACTACAGGCCCATCTTGCTCCTTCCTTTCATGTCCAAAGTCCTGGAGAAAGAGAACAACAGGCAAATCTCCTCCCACCTAGAACAGCACTACCTCTTCGACACCACCCAGTCAGGGTTCTGCAGCAACCACAGCACAGAGCTCACCCTCATGGCAGCAAATGACGACATCTGATCATTAATGGATGGAGGTGAAACCGCTGCTCTCCGCCTCCTTGACCTCTCAGTGGCCTTTGACGCTATTTCCCATGGCACCCTCATCTCCTTACTCTGGACTCAGGAATTTAAGGGTCCACCCTGAGATGGATCGCCTCTTTTCTCTCCAACAGAACTCATTGAGTCAGACTCCCCTAATACACCTCTGAACCCAAGAAACTTGTTTGTGGAGACCCCAGGGATCCTCTATTGGCCCAACCCTCTTCAAAGTTTATATGAGACCCCTTGCCCACATCATAAGAGCCCACAGCCTCAACATTGTCTCCTGCGCTGAGGACACACAGCTCATCCTCGCCTTTGCCAATGTGAACAACACCTTCAGGATTAACTTCACCTCCTGCATGACCAACGTGGGTGACTGGATGAGAGAGAACTGCCTTAAACTCAACTCTGTTATAAGAGGAAAGGCCAGCAAGGGATTTTATTCTATTTATATTTGTCAGCGTTACTAGGGCCTGTTGTAGAAATCAAGGTACCTAAAACTGTTTTTAATCAGTAGCTGTGATAAATCATTCACTTTGAAAAAAGAGTCCATCTCTGCATATGATCCATTGTATCATCTTTGATTTTCTTCTGATTTTGAGTTGAAATCATTGTGTTATTTTGTGTTAGCAGTTTGGACTTTCTGTTTATATATATCAAAGGAGGAAATAACCTATACCTTGAATATCTAATCAATATCTGTGTATGTACCCTATTTTATAAGAATGTTTTCTTCTTTTTATAAAACTATGTCTTGTCTTGTAAACAAATAATAATTTTCAGACAATATAAAACCCTGGTTTCCTGCATTTATTCATTATATTTACTGTGTTAGTGTGGTAACACTGTATGTATTGATCCCTTGTGACTCTTTTTTCAATGGGAATCCTCCTGGTGGCCATGCAAACTTGGCTCCCCATACAACTCCGCTGACCCCGCCAGAAACCTCTGCATCATCTACAAGGACTACCCAGCCAGAAACATTGCCAATCCAAACTGCTCATCCACCCCAACAAAGCCCTGCCCAAGATCGGACCAACATACCTCAATTACCTACTTCAACTCTACCATGCATCCAGACAGCTACACTCCACCTCTCACACCCATTCACGACCCCCCCTTCACAGAAGCAAGTCAGGAGGGCGTTTCTTTTCCTTCATTGCCGCCAAGAACTAGAATTACTTTCCCAAAAACATTAGGACAGATCCTTCAGCAAGAAACTGAAATCTTGGCGTTTCAACTAGGAACTCCACCCGGCCCACGTTCATGCTGCAGTGCCTAGATACCCGCACAGATGATCAGTTGTGCCATACAAATCAATTTAACATAACATAGCATGACATTAAATCAAATGAAAAAAAAGTTGATCATTAACAAAATGTAAATTTAAATGTTTATATTGCAGTAAAAACTACTAAAAGTTAGGTGTAGAATTAACTCAAATTAATTGCTTACAAAAACACATTTTAATTTATTTGTAAATGAACATTTTATTAAAATATTCTGTTAAAAATATGTATTTTTAATTTATATGAACACCTTTTAACATAAAATTAAATGTATAAAGTTGAAATTAATGAATTAATTTTCATCTTCTGTTGAATAGGGTGTCACTTTAAGTCCCTGTCTCCATTATTTTCTCTGAGAGGGTGTTGCAGCACTAGTGGTTGGCCACGTGTAGTGCTGAATTTACTCCAGATCTGAGCTGGAGTAGATTTACTAATGTCTTTGGACCTTTTTAGCTGTAGAAGCTGACAAGTGCAGTCCGTGAATAGGATTGGGTTTATTATGCCACCCCTTCATACATTTACTACAGTAACATATACATGAGTGTTCAAAGTTGCCCGCAGTTGGGACAGAGATCTTGCATACAAAAGATAGGAGCAGTGAAGGCCTCCTTTATGAATAACATTTTGTAGTATGTGAGTTGAACTTTTGTAGTACTACTGAAAATACTACAATATGCAGTTTGTGGATAGGCCCCTTAGTATTTTGGAGAACTGATATATATTTTGTGGGAGGCTGGGGCGGTTCTTGTTTTGTTGGATTTTGCTGTTAGTGTTGTGGAGATGTGTTGTTAGCGTTGTGGATGCATTGTGTATTTTGAGATTTGGGAGATTAGTCTGTTAATGTTCTTGCGTGTGGTTCAGTCGTCATGGTTGTGGTTTTTGTACTATCAAATACAGGCTTAGTCAATACTTGTGGAGAAATGGAACGTATTGACAGAAAAGTAAGCAATCAGTATTGTGGAGGATTGTGTATCAGTTACAATCGAAATTTGGTGATAAGCTTTACTTCAATTCAGTCCTAAGGTTTGTGTACATTAAGCTTTACAGTCCGTACTGTTAGCGGTATGGCCGAATAGTTGTCAGAGAACCATGGGTGTTGATAGGCGTCATAGAGGTTTGTATTGCTTATCTAATTGGAAATCGGGTGCATACGTTTTTTGCGGGATTGGTAAATTGATGTAATGCCAGTGTAATGGTAGCTTCTGCTGTCAGTGTGGATAGCTATCACACCCGAACAGCAGTACAGCACTCCTTCAAACCGCTGTCTCTAGGGTTACAAAATGCCTGCCCGTCTCTTTCCACAGCTCATATTTACAGAAGGTTCAGGCTTGCCTCTTTGCATAGGTCGTATTTGGTGATACTTTTGCGGATCCTAAAATATTCATTCCTCTCACACTTCAAGTGCAACTGGCCAGAAAACCGAGAGGCCCGCGCCCCCACCACCAGCAGGACGCAAACAGCTGGACATCAGCTGCCTAATGAGGAGGCTGCCAGGATTCCCAAATCCTTGCCTTTCTGTGAACACCTGCAGTGCACTCCTGGTCCCCCAGGACACAGACTCGAGGCACGGGCTGATGATGGAGGAAACAGGTGACAGAGTTCACAGGGGCATGAACACAGGGAAGATGGAGAAAGAGGAAACCATTTTGGTTCACAGGAAATCAAATAATCACGTTTGCAACGGAGCTCGAGGAGCGCGGCTTGGAAATGGGGGCTAGCCAATCCACATTGGAATAAGGACATGGAAGCCAGCAATCATAATCATGTCTAATGGATCCCAGATGGCGAACAAGATTGTTCTCATTAGAAAAAGAGACCTGAACGGAGCTAGAATCCCTAGATAGTTCAAGACAGGGAGCACGGGGAGGCTACGAACCGTGTTTCCGTGCTGGAGAAGTCAGTCAGCCGGCGCTTGAATGGAGGGCTCCGATTAACCCCCCGGACCTTTCACAACGAGTGGAACGCACTTTCCACGCAACGACCCATTTGTTTGCATTCCGCTTTTGAAAGTGCAGGCTTGTTTGGATAAAATGCTCCTCACGTAGCTGAACACAGAGATTGAATTTCCGCACATTTTGGTGGCGTTTGACTGTTAAGGTTGTCTAGTTAAAATGAAGTTACTTAAGAAGGCGGCTCCGCCTTTTGCGGCCTCTGGTGAATGTGGCCAATTCGAATGCAGATCTTTTGCACGGAATGCCTCTAGTCATTTTATTCCAAAATGACCTGTCAAGAATTGCCTATCAAGAGTAGAGAGCTCCTTCACACATTCTAGGACTGCACACTTTTACCTCGGCTAATAAATGTAATAGTATTTGTCTTTCTTTTCTGCAGGTATATTCATAATGCGTGGATCAAGGAAGTGCAATGCATGCACTCAGTCGCTATTTGTTTGTTTCTTGTTATTTGTATGTAATCTGTATGTAATCTGTATGTAAACTGTAAATACCCCAAAAAACAAAAAAATAACAAAAAAAATGAAATAATATAGCAGAACCATCATCCACTGTTGAAGTTAGAAGATAGACTGTATGAAGCCGAGCACGTAACGTCCAACACAGATATGTATACTCAGGGCCACTGGAATTATGCGGCAGGGGAGAGCCAGATTATGTGGCAGGTTTAAGTAAATTATGCTGCAAGAAAAGGCAGAGGATTCGGCATTAAGTTGCACTTTTTGGGATAGTATTTCTTCATTATTTTGTCATTTTTAAATTTGTTAAGCCTGTCTGGGCATTAGTTGCTACTCATTAGTAGCAGTTTAACACCCAAACAAAGCAATATGCTACAGAAAGGTGACCAGTCAACCAGGGCCGGACTGGTGCTTTCGGGCACCGGGCAATCCCCCGGTAGGCTGGAGGGGGTGGGGGCCGGTTTTGGATCAGGGGGCCGGTTTGTGTCTGGGGGCCGATTTTCGGTCCGACCGTCACAGCGTCAGTCATTCTCACTTGAGAGAGAAGTCACGAGGTGTTGTGTGACTCGTAGCGCCAGCAGCAAGCCTGATTGACCGGTGAGTTGACAACCTAAACAAACTTTTCAGGAGCAGTGGAGGAGGAGGAGGTGCCTGTGCGCAGCGCACAGAATTATGCCCTGCCTCCTCCTTTTCCGGCGCGTCTGCGCGCCTCTAGGGTTAGGTGCGGCTGATGTTCCCGTATGCGCATTGGACAATAAACTGCACAGTCTGCCTACAGGTTGCAGCCTAAGCATCACGAGTGACGAGAGCGAGAGGAGTAGAGAATGTCACCGAAGCGGCCGCCATAATTTAATTATTGGTACTGGCTAGCCCGCCGAAGTAGCCCCCCTGTGTCTGCCACCACCAACAGCAGTGAGTAAGTGTTTCTGCCCTGGCCCCGGTTACGCTACCAAATCAATTAATCATGACCTGTTCATGACTCATGAATGACTGTCTTAATATATTCACAAACAGTTGGGGGGCGGGACGTTGCGTAGTGGTGGTGGTCTGGACAGAGGGAGATAAAGATAATGATTCCAATCCGACCGCGCTGTGCATATACGGCCACTCAGTGGTAAGTTACCACTGACCGTATATGCACAGCACAGCTCTGTATGTTACATGAGGCCTCTCGTCAGCTAGAGCCTTGTTCAGCCTTGCCTGCCTTACTGCTTGCTTCTTCAATAAGCTAGTTACATTCTCTGGATGAGGCAATGCTTATGCCTCCGTTGTCATCTCCGGGCCCTCCCTGGTCGTCTTACTGTATTCCTGCTCTGGCGCAAGCCCTTGGCTGCAGAGGTGTTTCCCAAAGTACGGGAGGAAAATCTACTGCGGAGCACTTCCTGGAACTGGGTGCCACAGCCCACAGATGTAGACAGCCCACAGAATAGACCAAAAGGTAGAGGTGGTGGTATAGCAGTGATATTTAAAGATATCTACTCCTGCACCCTCAACCCCACAACCATAACAAACTGTGAAAGTGCGGTATTTAAGGCACGGGTTTCTGACACCTTCACCCTTACGGGGCTCCTAATCTATCGCCCCCCCCGGCTTAGCCACTGCCTTTCAAGAATCGCTGGTGGCAACCATCACTGCACTGGCCTTACAGCCAGCTAATTTCAGTGTACTGGGGGACCTTAACCTTCATCTTGAATGTCGAGACTCGCCCACTATATTGAAGTTTTTGGGTGATATGGAAGCCTGCCAGCTTATCCAGTTGGTCGAAGGGCCTTCGTATCAGGCAGGCCATTTATTAGATCCGGTGTTCACGAACATCCAGGAAGCGTCTGTCTCCATTCCCGGTCCTCTTACCTGGACAGATCATTTTCCGGTTTTTACTACTATCCAGATTCCAGCTAGATGCAGGGAAAAGCCACCACCTCCGTTGCAGAGACGCCCCTGGAACAAGCTTGACAATGCAGCGTTCGAAGCTAGACTCCATTCCTCCTGCCCCACTTGGCCGAGCAACCTGGACGAGGCCGATACAGCCTATAGGGAGTGGATAAAAGAATCACTCGACCATTTCATTCCTATGAAATGCTCTAGGCCCAAGCGGGGCCAAACTCATCCGTGGTACTCTGAGGCCCTTACATTACAGAAAAAACAATGTAAGCAGTTGGAGCGCCTCTGGAGGAGGTCGTACGATCATTTGGCTAAAATCAACTTCAGAGTAGCTACTAAAGCCTACCACAAACTTATAAAACTATCTAAAGCCAAATACTACACAGAGCTGATCAACTCCAGCACCAATCGCTCCAAAACCATTTTTACCTTAGTAAAAGATCTGACCAAGATACCAGAAGGTCCAGGTAATTTAATTGCGTCCGATGCCCAATGTGAAGAGCTGGCCTGTTTCTTTGTAGACAAAGTCAAAGGGATTTATAACTCTTTAACCTCAGATAGACCCAGTGCTAATTCCAACCTTATGGGGTCCATCGACTCGCCATTCTTACTACAATGTTTACCATCTATTGAGCAAACTGAGATGGACTCTCTGATCAAAAGAGTCAAATCAGGTTCCCCGGAAGACCCTGTTAAGCCAGAACTATTCAGACTATTCCAGGATTCCATCTTACGAGAAGGGCGGATGTTAATTAACAACTCACTTCAGTCTGCGACCATTCCCCCATCCTGGAAACATGCTAAAGTTGTCCCCCTTCTAAAAAAGCCATCATTAGATCCCACTAGACCTGACAGCTTTAGACCCATCTCCTTGCTCCCCTATCTTGCCAAGGTGATGGAGGCCCATGTTAATTCCATTCTAACCACCTATTTGGAGTCGAATGGAATATTGGACGAATCTCAGCACGGCTTCCGTGCTAAACATAGCACGGAATCTGCTCTGCTAGCCGTTACGGAACATCTGAGGGAGGGGCTGGACCAGGGTGAGACATCTGCCCTGGTTCTGCTGGATTTGAGCGCGGCCTTCGACACGGTCTCCCACAGGATCCTGCTTGCGAGACTGTGGGAGATCGGAGTCAGGGAGAGTGCCTTGGGATGGTTCACGTCGTTCTTATCTGACCGCTCATTCCAAGTGCACGCCCCGCCGTACTCATCCAGCATACATCCCCTGGACTGTGGAGTCCCGCAGGGCTCTGCGCTCAGCCCCACATTGTTCAATGTGTACGTCCGCCCCCTGGCCATGCTGGCCAGGGATCGTAACATCAAACTAACATCATACGCGGACGATACACAACTCATCTTCTCCTTTTCTAAGAACAGTGGGGCTGACCAAATTAAGTTCCAGGAAGATATCCTGGCTATATCGAATTGGCTGTCACAGAACTATCTCCAGCTAAATTCTTCCAAGACGGAGATACTCATTGTAGGTAAGGATACCGAGAAATGGGATGCACATTGGTGGCCTCCCACTCTGGGACCCTCTCCTGTCCCCAAAGAGGCTGTTAAAAACCTGGGTGTGATGCTGGACAACTCACTCTCCATGGAAACTCATGCCAAGAGAGTGGCAGGCACCTGCTATGGTCGCCTGCGTTCTCTTAAACCTATCCTTGGATTCTTTGAGCCTTGCATCCGCCAGACTATAATTCAGGCCCTAGTCTTATCCCATCTAGACTACTGCAATGTCCTGATGCTAGGTTCTAACTTGACGGTGATAAACAGACTTCAGAGAGCTCAGAATGCCGCGGCGCGCATTCTATTCGCTCTGCCAAAAAACTGCCACACCTCCCCTATCCTCCATCGGTTACATTGGCTTCCCGTTAAACAACGTATCCGGTTCAAAAGTCTTTGTCTAATTCATAAAATCCTGTATAATACCGACCCCCAAAACTTGCTGGGACTCTGTTCCTTCTATGTCCCCTCGCGCGCCCTTCGTTCAGCCGACCTGTCACTGGCACGCACGACTAAGATCCGTAGGTGCCGAGCTGGTGGTCGCTCTTTTAGGCATCTGGCGCCGAAGCTGTGGAATTCGATCCCCCTTGGGGCTCGGGCCACTTCTAACCATCTGCTGTTCCGCAAACAGATTAAAACTTGGCTGTTCTCTTCCATCTAGCTCCACTTTCTCTGTTGTGTTGCACTGCTTCTAGGTATGTCCGCAGCGCTGGGACGCCCCATTGCTGGGGTAGCCATGCGCTATATAAGCAGAATTAACATAACATAACATAACATGTGAAACACTCTGCAGACTCGGCCGGTTAACAAAATCTAGCGCCTAGCTTAGAGGGAATCCAGTCAGTTTATCGAGTGCGCTGTAACAATGCAGTGATTCTTGTGAAATTAGCATGTTTGTGACAATTGGCCAAGGTCTATGCCCGCAGTACAGGAATGCACTAGTGTTACTTACAGAGTGGAACCGTGATTTAAACAGTGACGTAACAGAATTCAATTAATAATCCAAACAATATTAAGGATGTTTAAGGAGTGCGAACGTTAAGGCTGTGTTAGTGTAATTCAAACAGCCTGTCCACGTAGGAAAAAGCACATGCTTTTATTTCTGCAATGTATAAATGTATATTTTTTTATTTGTTTCATAATTAATTATCTTTTTCACAGTGGGATGTGACCCCAGATTGAAGTAGGAGTGTACACACTAGTTACAGAGTACTACCATTTTCAACATTCTCTCATCTCTGGACACGCTCGAGTTCCCTACAGCGAGGCAGGAAGGTACGGTCTAGCACCTAAATTGTGGACCGCAGGTCAGGGACGCTTGCGCTCTGTCAGCTGCTCCCACACTTCACATTTTCACAAGCATTTTGTGCTATTGGTCAGATTACTTTACCCTCTGTGCCTTGTTTCATTAATTGTATATAGTTATATACCACAATCAGAAACGCTTAGAAACGGGCCGAATCTAGTACTGTGCGCTATGTGAATACTTCCACGTCTGAAACCCAGAAAGTGGACAGGTTGCTCATGTACAAAGCAGACGGTAACCCAGCCTAATGAAGTATGGTGGCTCTCATCTCCGGAAACAGTAACCGGGTGCCCGCAAGTCACATGATCGCCCCAATTCGGTTCTGAAAGTGCTCTCCTAAATCCTAAGGACTTAACTAGGGATACGGCCTTTTTAGGATGTGCTTGCCCCTGAGCGCTTCATAATGACAAACGCGGACAAACAAAACTGTAACCCTCAGAGTGATATCCACTCGCACAATACAACCCCTCAATACATCTGTGCCCTGCCAAACCACCGCCATCAGTATTCACTATTCACACCTGCCCCATCCCCGGCACTCACCGTGCCAGCCTTCTTCATGATGAATGATCCTCTTAACCTGCACAATGAGGACTCCGGGGCTTCTTGTCGGGGCTCATGCCACCAATCTGAGTTACAGCAGCTGAAGACGGCCTAATGTGTAGAACTGTTGAGATGCTACCTATAAAACAACATCCTACAATGGTTCTGTGCTGTGTTGCTACCTCGACGGTCACTACATCAACCTGTTAATGATATCAAAATTATCATAATTTTGACAAGACCACTGCCTCGACCTCCCTTGATGATACCTGACCCCTGACCTGTCACCTGGCAATTCAAGTGATACTATCTACATCTTCACTAAACGTATCTAAGATGGAAAAATATAGAGACAATCTCGCCTGTGAGAGGTATTGGCTTCTCAACGTTGTTCAGCCATGTCACACTGCAGCGTGGCTGCAGGGCAGCATGACTGAAAGTAAAAAAAAAATAAAGCAATACGACATTGTGCTTTTATTTTTGTGAGAGATAGGGCAGGAAGCGAGACAACATGAGGGAGGAAGGATGAGCATGGAGGGCAGCATAGACAAGGCAGGGTGTGAGAAAAGAGTGATAGGATACGGGCAGCAGCGCCAGCGTCATAGTGCTTTTTTTTTTGTAATTGTGGGTGGAGCAGCAAAACGGGCAACGGAGGAGCAGGCACAACATGGACAATGGAGGTAGAGCGGGTTATTATGGCTAACGTGCAACAGAGAGAGGGCAGGTGAGGGGTTAAGACATGGACAACAGAGTGCAGTGGCAACACAGAAAATGGATAGCCAACACAACCATCAAAGTGGAGGGTGTGTTGGGGCTCAATACGGAGAACAAGGTGCTGGTGGGTGGAGGGCAAGCAACACAGACTGAGACAAGTGAGGGCGGGTGGACTGGCGCAGCATGGACAATGAAGGGAGAGCAGGTGGAATGAACATGGACATTGGCGGGCGAGCAGGTTAGGGCAACATAGGCAGTGGACAGAGGGGGGGTGGGAGGTCAACACGAATAATGGAGGAAGGGCAGGTGCACACATAATAAAAATAACAAAATGTAAAGTTTTGAAATAGTACATAAAACAGCAAGTAATCCAATCGATTTTTTAACATCGGTTCAACCATGAAATAAGATCTGTACCGTTGCTGATCCATCCCAATATATGATCTGTGCAAATCACAAGCCTGGGTTGTGTTACAAAATGGTACGTAAACATCAAATGTCCCAGAGCAATTTTTAAACATCAGAGCAACCATAAAATAGGATCTAAACCAGTGCAGGTCCCCCTCAATATAGAATCTGTGCAAATCCCCCAATAGGTTATGTGCAAATAACAGAGAATACTAGAACAATTACTTCATGAATTTCATAAAAGATTTGAAAAGATTGAAAAGAAAGTTATAACTTTTTGAGAGAATTAAAAGATGTTTAATAGGGTGAGCGTAATCTCTAAACTACTGCTTGTCAAATTTTGCTGGTCTTGTACCAGACAGCCTGTAAAACCTTGCTCACAGCAAATACAATTGTGGGGGGAAATGTTGCTTTTTAAAATGATGTGAGCCAAATGAGGGGGTATACAATATTGATCTCAGAGCTCCGACCGCCAGCTAAAAAATTGTCACCACTGTGCACCAGACGCTCTTAGTCTCAGTGCTCCTTCAGCTGTAAAAATGCCACCACCGTGCACCAGACCCTCTGGATCTCCAACAAGGAGGTGAACAACTCCCACCTCTCACCAGAAGTGACTACTGTCTTCCACACTGTTGGCAGTTTCATGGCAGAAGCGCTGGTGGCAAACAGCTCAAGGAGGTCATTGAGGAGCTGGCCCCTTTGCTCAATCCAGGGCCACTGTTGGGCCACGGGTGGCCAAAACAAGGCTCTAGACTGTCACATAGCCCCAAGCAGCACCAGGTGCGGGCCAAAGTCACTGCGTTGTGCGCTCAGCTCAGGAATGGGTAGTTCATTGAAGCAAGGCTGAACAAGGCGCTAGCAGGCAACTGGCTCAGCATGCCCTAATCCTCCTTCTGCATTTATTTGATTTCACAGCTCAGCGCAAGGACTGACTGCCTGCCTCTGGAGTGTTAGAAAGGATGGTCCTCCGCGTGACAACAGATTCACCAAATGTTTAATATTAATGTTATCTTATCCTTATTTATTCATGGGGCATTTTAAAGTGATTCTTGACGTCACTGGCAAGAATGATGAGTGAGTCTCGAGGCTTCACAGAAGATCTCAGTAACCTTCTCTTGTCATAAATATCCAGGGTGACACGGCCATCATGTCCCCTTCGTCATTAGGCCTTCGCTGAGGCTGTGAATTATGGTGCGGCACCTCATATAACTGTGAGTGTATGTATTGCAATCCATACTGTTCCTTACTAAAGATATAGATTTGTTAACTAAACTGCAATATGGCTAACACATCAGTGTGACTAGACTGCGCAGGGGGGGCGAGGAATGGATAGAAAGAGCCAGGGGGGTGGGGACTGGGAGGTGACAAAAGAGAATGGGAAATGTACACAATGAATATACATTCTTCGTGGGAAGCAGCATGCCTGAAAAGAAGCAGTCGCGTAGCTAGGGGGGTGGTACAACACCCCGGGCGGCACGCGTTTTGGGGGCAGCGGCCTCCCTCATCTATCATCTGCCGGCAGTCTCGGGGCGGCAACACCCCGCTCCTCAATGCGTTTGCCACGAGGGGGCGGCAAAGGGCGAAAATACTCACCATCATGTACACACATAGCTGTGCATATATGGAGGGGGCCCGGGCCCCTCAGCCTGATATGTGCGCTCAGCTCAGCTTCTCACAGGACTCCTGTGAGAGGCTGAGCTGAGCGCACAACTCAGGCTGAGGGGCCTGGACCCCCTCCATATATGCACAGCTATGTGTGTACATGCTGATGACAGGACCGTCGCAGGTGCAGGCAATAAATCAAACATTTGTAATTATGATGATGAATCAATCATTATCATGATTACAATTTTTGCTTTGGTGCACATGGTGCGGGCGGAGAACTGAACTAAGCTAATGCAGCAGGCTGGCTGGCTGATTTGTTTGTTCTCCTACTTTAATCACGGCCTGTGCATGGGTTGGATTAATATTAGTGATCAGCAATTGCTGTAACTTTGAGGGATTGGGCATGGAATCTTTAGGCTGCACCGAGCTATTTTTGCTCTTAGTTTGAGAAACTATTCAGTGAGATGCAGACACACTTTATTGTTGCAAATCACTTGCAGAGCCAGAAAAGCCATCTTTGTAGTACAACTGTACACGGTGGTGCATCCTGCAAACCTTACCCCATGGTGTCCAATGAAATTGCCATATCAAGTGCCTTAGTGATAACTCCTAACAGTGAAATCTACTTATTTTTGACAAAAAACCCAGTGGTGTTTAAACCTTAGAGTTAATCGTATGATCACACATTTGTTTGCACTTTGAGGACCAAAGGAAAATGAGGCTGACAAACGTGATGTAAAAAAAGTTGGCTCTTTCTTTAGATCTGCTGCAGTTTACAACAAGTTTTGAAATGCTGACTCAGAAGCGTCCAAGTTTGGTCTAGGAAGGCTGGATCCTTGGCTGGTGTTGGGATAAGCACAGACTGTAATGTGTTCCATTTCAGACTCCGTGGATATCCATTTATCTCATTTCCATAACCTTAAAACGTCTCTATTACTGTGGACCTTTTGGTTTAAGTGTTGCCTTCTGTCAATATTGAAACGTACAGGTAGCACAGTCGTGCTAAGTCTGGCATGCATGTTGCCCCATAGGTGGCTGAAGCAGAGCCAGTCGGGGGTGTAGAGATGAAAGGAAGAAGAAAAGACAAATGCGGACAGAAAAGGGAACAGTGTGATCTCTCTCTCCCTCTTATCTCTTTATCTCTCTCTAGCTCTTTATCTCTTTCTCTCTCTCTCTCTCACTCTTTCTTTCTCATGCGGCTTTCTATCCCTATATTTCTCTCCCACTATCTCTCCACCTCTATTGATCTCTCCCTCCCACTTTCTTTCTCTCGCGCCTCTCTCCCTTTCTCACTCTCCCTCTCTTGCTCCCTCCCTTCCTCCCTCTCTCTCGCTCCCTCATGTGCTCTCTATTTATCCCTCTCACTCTCTCTATACATATCCCCCCTCTCACTCTCTCCCCTTCTCTCTCCCTCCCTTTATCCCCCCTCTATCCCCCCTCTCTCCCTCTCTATCCCCATATCTCTCTCACTCTCTATCCCTTTCCCTATATCCTTCTCTCTCTCCCTCCCTCTCTCTTTTCTATCCCTGTATTTCTCTCTCCCCTCTCCCTCTATCCACCTCCCTCTCTCTTACCTCTCTCACCTTTCTCCTCTCTCTCTCTCTATCTCCCCCCCCCCTCCCTCTCTCTAGCTCTCCTCTATCTCCCCCTCCCTCTCTCTATCTCTTTCCATCCCTCTCCCCATCTTTGTCATTCCAGTCGTTCCTCTCTCTCATTCTCTTCCTCTTTTTCTCCCTCTACTTCTCCCTTTCTCTTCTTCTGTCTCCCTCTCTCCGTCGCCCTTCCTTCTCCCCTCCCCAGTGGGTGGATAACCTGATGGTCTTTAAGGTCATCATCTACTGTTTACTGTGCTTTGAAAGTTGATACAACTTGAATATGTAATGAAAAATGTGCTCTAAAATTCACCATTTTGGTCTGTCATTTTCCAAAAATTTCTATGGGGGAGACCACCCGAACTCGCCTATTAGCCGTCGGGCTCGCTCGCTGCGCTCGCTCGCTACGCGCCGGACAGGGGCTGGCTTGCTGCGAGCTGGATGGGGGCTGGTCTGGCAAAATTTGCCAGGGCTGCTTTCAGTTCCCAGTCCAGCCCTGCAGTCAACCTATTCAAAAGGCCTTCCACTACGCAGCAACAAGTGTTGCTGCGTTTTAGCAACTTTTGAACCGTTTGCGCTAAAACATATTTTTTGTTAATATCTGCAGATTATGCAGCAGATGATTGATTATGTGGCAAATGAGGCATATTTGTAATTATGCAAAAATTGCAGTGGTTGCACAATCGCATAATTCAAGTGGCCCTCTGTATACTGTATCTGGTAGTACACGAAGAGGTGTTTCTTCAATGTGCAATAACAACACTCATAATTATGCTACAAGAAGCAATATCAAGTAAGCAGAGAACATTTAGGAGAATATGGAACTCATGTCTTAGAATGCTGCATGGGATGGAGGCAAGACTCCTCTTGAGTATTGCACAGCAGAGTCAAGCACAGACAGTGGCGTAGCTAGACACTTGGCCACCTG
This sequence comes from Lissotriton vulgaris, assembly GCF_964263255.1. Classification (NCBI taxonomy): domain Eukaryota; kingdom Metazoa; phylum Chordata; class Amphibia; order Caudata; family Salamandridae; genus Lissotriton; species Lissotriton vulgaris. The sequence goes on from NC_141693.1 coordinate 1,127,341,456, forward strand.
AGGCGGTACTTGATGTTGCTGCCCCGCGGTCACACTGAAGAGTGTGTTGTGGTGCTGGCGAGATTTACTGCGTTTGCCGCCCCGCTGCATTCTCATGTAAGAGCGGGCGAGCCGTCACCCTCAAAACCTTTGCCGCCCGGGGCGGACCGCCCCACTGCCTCCCCCTTGCAATGTCTCTGAGCACAGAAGAGTCATTCCATCTATTCTCTTGATGAACTGTGGTGTGGCAGTGAAGGGTTGAAGGAGGTCTTCATCTGCAAGCTCAAAGTAGGGTGACCAGATATCCGATAGTCTCAAGTTTTCACTATCTGTCCTGGCAAAGTGCAGCAAATTTAGCGTATGTCCTACTTATCAGAGAGGGTTGACTGAACACAGAGGGGGACATGCTAACAGGTGTTCCAGTTCAGAATTAGAGCGCAGCCTGGAGCAGGAAGCAACCTAGTTAACACAGACGTTTCTTTGTGCAGAAGTTGCATTAATTTCTTTTTGTGCCTCATTGTCTGTGTTTTGTATATTGGCAAGTGCTGAAAATTACGTGGCTCCATGCAAAATTGTTGTCCTATTTATAAATTTGTGAAATGTCCTAGAGTTTGGTTTTCACAATCTGATCACTCCAGCTCAATGATATGATTACCAGAAAGTGGCAATGGAGATTATGGAAAGTTTGGGATGCTAACTCATTTGAAGGACCAAATTAAGTGCCTTTTACTAGAAAATAATGTACATGTTTTACCAGGCCCATGTTACACTTTTTTAATTGCTCCTCGACCTTTAATGGTTACACACTTTGTATAAAGAAGACCAGAAGCGGAGGGTGCTTCTTCTCATACTTCACAGCCAAAACTTTAGAACGACTTTCTGAAACACCTCAGAACCTCCCCATCCTTCATGGACTTCTGAAGGAACTTCAAGTCATGGCCCTTCCAGACGAAACAGACATGATCTCCTCCTCCCTCGGCTAGCCAGCCAACATGGCGGACGTACCTTGCTATAGCACCGGCATTGATCCCCTAATTCTCCTGTAAAATATCGTTCAGAGGTGTTTTGGCGATCCTCACGCGTGGGGAACGGTGTGAGAACACAGAGGGGAGCCTGTGGGACCCGGAGGCTCCCGCCCGATGAGTGCAGAGGAGGCAATCGCGGCCCGACTGCTGTGGAGCGGCCTCTGGGAGCGTGGGTGGAAACGAGCTCAGGGGCTTAACGGTAGCTGGTGTGCCCTGCGGCGCAATGCGACACCACCACGGATACCAGGAGCTACCCTAATGTCGACCAGACGGAGTCTGGCACCCCCTAAGTGAGTGGCCGGACGGAGCGGCGGGCAAGACCGGCTGGGCCCGTTGTCCTGGGCTGCTGGCGGAGCGCAGCCCGGAGTGAGCGGCGGGCGCGCGAGGGCGATAACTACAGCGGGCAAGCTCGGGCCTGCTGGGGAGGCCCAGATGGAGCACAGAGGCAAGTAACTGATGTGGAAGTTGGTGCTGGAGCGGAGACCGACAGGGGACCCCCTCAAAACTACCCGAGTCCCACGGAGAAGGAGCTGTGGACTTGGCCCCACGTCGCCCAACGTTGAGGCATAAGGAAGCCTGCGGGCCGGCCTGGCTGCCACTCTGACTGGCACCCCAGGAGAGGAGTGAGGACCTGGGGCGGAAAAAGGGCCCGGGAGGACTTGGGGGTGCCCCACCCTGCGGGGGACAAATGCACCCGGCAATGCGCCCGAGACCTGCGGCGGCCATCTGAGACCCCGGGGGGGCGGCCGTCACTGAACTGCGGAAGCGGAGCTGTGAGGAGACGCTCCTGGGGGCCTGGGGGTGTCTGTAGCACTAGTGGTCTGCGGCCTCACATCAGCAAACTTGGAGGCGGCCTGGTCCTGGCTCCTGATCTGGCCCGCTGCGGTGGTGTGGCCCCGGGGAGGCGGTGTGAGCCTATGACCTCCCGCAGCTGTAGGCGGAGTGGAGCTTGTGAGGATCATAACGGAAGGTGGAGGGTGTGGCGCAGCCCTGGTGAGGGCCCTGACTGAAGATTGAGGAGGGCTGTGATAATCATTCTGCGGGGTGCGCTGAGCGTGGGGAGGAACCCCCCCTTCGGAGGGACAGTGACTGTGGCGCTGCACCGTGCCTGCTGTGATAGCTGAGAAGCTGTCCGCGAGTGCAAGGGAATAATGCTCCTGGTGGGTCGGCAGCGTCTGGAGGCGCTGTGACAGTCTCAACCTGTGCGGCCTGGGTGGCGGTGGCCCACCATCTTAAGCCCTGGGCGCCATCTTGGAGGCAGCGGCATATTGGGCGCGACTACAACAGCGGCGACACCCCCCCGGTGTGGGAGATACACTGTGTGGAGAAGAGGCCTTGTGAGGTCAGCGGGGGCTGGGGCTTGCTGTACACTGCATGGTTAAAGACGGCCAGGGTGTGCTGGAATCCTCTCTACGGTACTGAAGAACGCACTATCTGGGGAACTGAACGGTGCCTGTCAGCGAGGGGGCGCAAGAGAGGAGGCGCACAGAGACAGCGGAGAAGGCAGACAATCCTGGCGCAGTAAAGGGACGCGGGGCTACCACTTGCGCCATCCTCGAACCAGCCCCACCGACCTGTGGCATGGCCCATGGCAACAACGGCACTCGCTCTGGGGGGAGTGCCTCCTATTTTCTGTCGATTTCACCGAAGGGCTGGTGTGGCTCGGACACTTGAGTGGAGGCCTGGGAGCGGAGAGTCTGTGGTTGACTGAGCACAACCGACTTGGCAGATAACTGCGGATGCCTACAGCGCCACAGCTGGTGATGGGCCGGCTAAGGGACAAGTCGCAAAATAGACAGCAGAAAGTTGATTGTCTCGGCGCTTCTCACAGGCACCAGAGCGGTAACGTAGAGCCTCCCGCGGCGACCCTCGTGGCTAAGAAGGACTCCGTGCTGGCGGCGGTGGAATGCATCAGCACCACACTGGAGCAAACTAAAGTGTCACTGGAGGCCCGGATCGATAAAGTCACATCCGACTTCACTCTTCTCCATGTTGACCACCGCAAGCTGGGGAAGTCGGTCGCCACGCAGAATCAATTGCTCCAAGAATTACAGCCTGTGGTGCAAAACCACACTTCAGCGCTCCAAGACGCGGGAGGGCGCTCTCGGCGCAACAATGTCTGGGTGGTAGGCCTTTCGGAGGAGAGAGGATGAGAAGAACCCAGAGCAGTACGTTGAGAACTGATTGTGAGAGCTCCTGCCCCGGGGCGTGCTGTCCCCGCACTTTGTGGTAGAAAGGGCGCACAGAGTGCCAGCACAGAAGCCTCGGCTGGGGGCTCAGCCTCACCCGTTCTTCTTCAAACTCCTTAACTATCGTGATCGGGACGTGGTGCTCCACGAAACCAGGAACCTGGGTGATCTCACGGTGGGAAACAGACTGGTGATGTTTTTCCCAGACTATACAGCAGCAGTACAAAGACCGAAGAGCACATACATGGCCGTGAAACCACAACTGCGAGAGCTAGAGCTGCCCTACTCCTTGTTGTTCCCCTCTCGCCTCCGTGTGGTCTCGAAGGAGGGTGTCCCCTTTTTTGATGCCCCATCGGATGTTTGGGAGTGGCTGCAGGAGACTGGGCAATGGAAAGGAACATGACCTGCATGCCCGGAGGAGGGTGGGTGGCAGGAGCAGAGATCGAGGCGGCGCATAAGGCAGGGGGCTGGCAGGTACACGGGCCTTGGCCCAGTTGCACCCAGTCCGGAGAAGATGAGACTGGAAAGGCAGGAAGCACTTGAGGTGGTGGCGACCCTTGTAGCAGCGAACGGTACTGTCCACCTGGATTCCCAGTCACGCAGCGACCTGGGTGCGAGTGGTTCGTCGTCCCCATCCACTGTGTCCTCCGAAGATTTGAACATACCAGTAGTGACACCCCAAACGGCTGATCAGTTCATGTGACTGAACGGTTGAATACGGCAGCCACGCAGGGTCCATGCCCCTGAAAATACTGCATTCTGTATCTTTCTAAAAAATGTCTATATGCGCGCTGTTGCAATGTGTTATGTGCCAAGTGCATTTGCTCTGTCATTTGATGACTTGCAGTTAAACACCTGAGGCTTGGCTTGCTGGCGAGTGGTTAGGAAGCGTGCGAAGATGATGTACCCGTGGGCTCTCCCGGTAGTGACCTGCACCGGACCTACTCGATTGACCAGTCTGTACTTCACCATACACCTCTTGAGCGCTCTGGAGGTCTGCGACAGGGGCGTAGTGTAGATTGGTTGCTGACATTACACACACCCCAACAGCTATTGCGCTGGATTAATACTTCATTGTTGGTGGTACACTGTTTGTAGTTGTTCTCATGTTTCAGTTGCGGCACACTGATACCCCACCCCGGATGGTACCTCTAGGCCACCCCTTGAGACGTTCCCCCGGACCCACGCGGGTGCGATACGTCCGGACACATGACACACACTAACATAATGACTTGGAATATCCATGGTATGCACACCACGTTATGGCGCTACTCTGTCTTCTCCTACCTGCAGCTGCATGAGGTTGGGTTTGCCCTGCTACAGGAGACCCACATGACCCAAACAGTACTTGACAAACTCCGCAGGCGTTGGAGGGGGCAAATCTATGGCACGGTCTTTTCTGTGCATGCGCGCGGCACCCTGGTATGGGTAAGAGCGAGCGTCCCCTTCATTTGCAAGGAAACAAAGGTGGATCAGGAGGGCAGGTACTCCCTAGTACGGTGGCGGCTGAATGGTCAGGAAGTCCTGTTAGGATCACTTTATGCCCCGAACGCAGATCAACCCTCCTTTCTAACACAATTGAACCAGGCCCTTCACCCATATGCTGGCCTCCCCTGGCTGCTCGGCGAGGACTTCAATATGGTGCTGGACATGCACCTAGATCATTCTTACCCCTCCTCTTCGAGCTGCAGCGGTGCCGTCCAATGCGCAACCATTCCAGAACTGGCTATCACACTGGGAGATACATGACCTATGGCACCTGCAGCACCCATTAGACAGGGTCTACTCCTATTACTCATCAGTCCACGACTTGCACGTCCGGTTGGATAGGATGGTTGGCACCCAGTCCCTGCTCCCACCTCTTGCAAAATCAGAGTATCTGGGGAGAACACACTCCGATCATAAACCCTGTGGTTCCAGCTCAGTTGGGAGGCAGACTGCCACCTGCCCCCACGTGGAGGCTACAGCCTACTGCACTGGAAGATGCAGAGTTCTGCTCCTCGCTGGGCATGGCCATCCTTGCCTACTTTGAGGTCAACGACGGGACTGCGAGTAACGCCATGGTAGAGTGGGACGCACATAAAGTAGCTTTCCGGGGGTACTGCATGGGGGCCACGTGAAATATATGCAAAACACTTTCCGCTTCCCTGATGCGTCTGGAGGCTGAGCCCCTACAGTATGAGTGGAAGGGTGAAGGGGTAGGTGAGCAGTCGCGCAAGCTAGGAGACCTCCGTGCTTTTGGAAAGGTTAAGGTGCCATAACTATGCGGCACACACGGCCAGAACGCATGCTAGGGCGGAGAGAGCGGACCTGCTACAGGCCTGGTTGATACAGCGGGAAGGGTGTGGTGCCCAGATAGGAGCTCTCTGCACGGCAGAGGGGGAGATGGTGTACACGCAGCACGAAATACACTGTGCCCTAACTGGTCATTATACGCAGCTATATAAGGTTCCAGGTTCTGGCCCCTGACATGAGTTGGAAGGGTTCCTAGACTCTGTTCTTTTGCCTGTGGCCTCTGAGGAGCAGAGGGACGTGCTAGGTGCCCCCCTCACACTGGAGGAAGTGGGAGAGGCGATTCAGTCTATGGCGTCAGGAAAAAACCCAGGGCCGGATGGCCTACTTGCCGAATACTATAAAGCAAACCGGGAAATCCTCACGCCCTTACTTCTCAAGCTATACAATAAAGCAATAGAGGAAGGCTCGTTACCTCTCTTCATGTGGGAGGCGTTCCTGGCTTGAGCCGGACAGGGACCCCACAGCCCTGGGTTCATATAGACCATTGGCGATGCTCAAAGTGGACTATAAGGTCTTCACTAAGATACTTGCGGAACGACTGGCACCGGTGGTCCCTCACTTAATACACTCTGACCAAAACGGGTCTGTGTCAACGAGATCCACGTCCTTGAACCTCAGGAGGTATTTCAGAGTGGCGGCCGAGGCAGCGCTGGAGTGGCCTAGAGCAGGGTGCCTGTGGAGAAGGCGTTCGACTGCCTGGAGTGGGGTTACCTGTCGGCAGTACTAACGCGCTATGAGCTTGACGTAGAATTCCTGCAGATGGTCGATCTCCGTTCGTGTGCACCTGGGCCCCTTTATTTCTCAGAGGCGGTGGCGGTAGGCCGGGACACCAGGCAAGGATGCCCCCTTTCCCCGCTACTGTTTGCGCTGGCTATAGAACCCCTGGCTGCGGCCATGCGGCAGACTCTTGATGATGGTATTCCGTTGGGAGATGCAACACATCAGATATCGCTTTATGCAGATGACCTGTTGGTATTTGTGAGGGACGTGGGATGCATGCAGGAACAGCTAGCCCAGTTGCTACGTAATGTCTCAGGACTCCGAGTGAATGCGGGCAAATCCTGCCTTTATGCGTTCAATGAAGGGACAGTGGATCCGGGGTATAACCTCGAGGGCACGAGAGTCCAATGGAAAGCTGACACCTTTAGGTATCTGGAGATCCAAATATACTGCCAGCCGGCTGACCTATTTGACGGGAACTTGGGAAGGGCAGTTGCGGCGCTTAGGTCTCAGATACGCTTTTGGTCCACGCTTCCGCTGACGACCACGGGCAGAGTGGCCCTTGCTAAAATGGTCATGATTCCCCGACTCCTGTACTATTTTGTTAATCTGCCTTCATTTATCCCGGCCTCTTTCTTTTCTATGCTCAATACGATACTGCAGGACTTTATCTGGGGTGCATCCAGGCACAGGCTGGCACTGGTTAAACTATTCATGCCAACAAACAGGGGAGGATTGGCTGCCAAATGCTTCGAGCACTACTACCTGGCCGCGCAGCTACAGTGGGTCGCCCGTTGGTTGGCGGGGAGGGAATGATACAGCTGCAGCAATGTTGCCATACTCTCTAGAATGTGTGACTAAGCTTTTTCACCCACTAGCGGCGCCTGAGCCTCCTACTCCGCTTCTACTCGCAGTGGCGTATAAGTGCTATCGAAGAGCCTTGTTCCTTACATGTAGTGTAATTCCATACGTGCCTGCTATACCTTTGGAGGATCTCCGGGTGGTGAGTGGGTACTCACAGGCTCCATGCTCACAGAGTGGCGGGAAGCTGACGTACAGACACTTGGTGATCTCTATAGAGATGGGGCGCTCATGGCATACGAGACGGTGGTAACAGAGGACGGGCTCCCCCCTGTGGGGTTCTTACTACATCGCTCCTTGATAGCGAAGCTGACTGTCAGATGGGGAGATGTAGCAACTGAGCCTGAACAGCAGTTAACCCTGCAGTACCTTCATGTCATGGGTAAAGGCAAGCACCTGGTTCGCTGGTTTGCTGCGTCACTACGGACACATACGGCGACTAGTTTAGCCCCTCTCAGAGGTAAATGGGAGCGAGACCTGGGAAGGCCGTTCTCTGACAAAGAATGGGAGAGAGTCCTCAAAAGTCTTGTGCGCATTCCCAGTAACATGCGATTTTGTCAGATACAACTTTACATTGTTCATAGAGCCTACCTCACACCTGAGCTAATTAACAAGTAATCCGGCGCTCCGACGCGTCCTGCCCCAGGTGCAATGAGGTGGGTGCGGAACTCCTCCATTCCCTGTGGAGCTGTCCTGGACTGGGCACTTACTGGAGTGCAATCAGCGAGCTGCTCAGAAAATGCACTGGCCGCACTATGCCCTTTGATTGGCCTGAGTACATTTTACACCAATTCAGGAGAACACCCAAAGATAAGGTGTCGTCCCGTTCCCTGGACCTGGGGCTGGTGGTGGCGAAGCGCCTTCTCACGAGGCGGTGGAAGGCGCGTGACCCACCAGGCGTACAGGCGTGGACCTCTTCCCTCCAGGAGTGGGCCCAGGCTGAGTGGACCACCCTACGAAGGGAGGAAACACTGGGGCTTCGAAAGGAACCTATAGCGGAGCGCTGGGAGCACATGCTTAATACCTTACAACTACCGGATGGGGATGGAGACGCGAGCGGTGCAGAGGATTCGGAGTGCGCTCCTGGGGGTGGGAGCATAACACCGCTGTTCTCCTGCCGAGATAGTTTGCTATGTATAATTCCTGCTCCAATGGGGCACAAAGGTAAAAGTGCAGGTGCAGCTGTGACCAAGGGGTGCACGCCCCCGCGGGGGTGGGGACCGGGTGTCAGGGAGGGGATGGGGGTAGGATGAGGGTTAAAACATGACTGTGGTTTTGCCGCTGTTGTTACAGTTTTCTCCTGTTGTCTTATAAATATTTCATCTGTATGTAAGTCCAAGCTGGGGGGCCTACCCAATCATGCTAGTGGGAAAGGGTCAAGCGCGTGGATTATCATAGACAGTCCCGGAGTCTTTACCCGGTCAGGAACTCCACTATCTAGCCAACTTTGGGTGAATATCCCGTGTCTCGGTAGTTGCACACCCTAGACACTGTCAACCTAGCATGTAATGTTACTATGTTTGTGAATATCTGATTGACGTGCCCAGGTAGTTGTGTTTATATGGATGATGTTCGTACTGTACTATGAAACCCTAAAATGCCAATAAAACAGATTTGACAAAAAAAAAAGATCTCCTACTCCCTCATCAGGTTTACACTATTCAGCACCTGGATACCCTCACGGGTGATTAACTACACTCTACAAATTCACATACTTTTGCTCAGCATGTCCGATCCAGTAAACTGTGGGAGAACCGAATGAAGTACATTTTGGGGTGTCTAAGTTTTGGGTTACAGTTTTGCTTCCACAAATCTTGGTGGCAGAGAATGTTTGAACGTTAAAGAGACCCTCTTTTTTGCTAAGAAACCCACTCTAGGTTTCATTTTACCCCTTATGAACAGTAAAGGGAGATAGTGGATTTCCTGGTGTCAAGATTTTACCATGAAATCTGACTTGCAGTGCTGTTCCTGAATGATTTGAAGTGTAAGTATGGGTAGGGCAGAATGAGTCTTAAAGTTACATGTGGGTTTTGAGGTTTTCATGGTCTGTGTCGAAGTTTGAGTTTGTGAGATGGACTGCTATGATAATTGTGAGGTGTTTGGTTATGCAGTCTTGATATTAGACTCAATTGTTAGTTTAATCACTGTTGTGATTTTTGTTTCATAAAGAATGTTTTATTATGAACAACTTGTATGAGTTTAATTTTGTCATAAACTACTATTCTTTCTTTTTATCTCTTGTTTGTGTGCGTGAAACAAATAATAATAAGAGCATACAAAGTGAATCTGACCGAACCATCGCTTGTGTATTGAGAGCTGATCTATATGCTTTTACTACAAACTTTCCTTCGTGAGAGTGCAGAGACAGAAAATCGAGTCATAAATATTGAGTTGCACAAATATCGAGGCAGAAATATTGTGAGTCAGAAATATCTCCAGCAAGAATATCGTGGTGAAGAATATCGTTTTAAGGTGAGTAACATTTATTATAAAAATATTGAAGTGTTTAATATCGTTTGCAAAAATATAGTTGTCAAAAATATTGTTTTCATTATTGTTATATATTTTAGTATATATTTCATATGTATGTGATGTGTCTTTCTTGTATAAGAATTGTTTGTATTTGTAATATATGTGTTAAATTTTAAGTAGTCTTTTTATATGAATTTTGCACTATTAGTTCTGTAGCAGGTTGTGGGTTTATAGGGGAATAGAATGGGAAGCACGAAATACACTGTGCCCTAACTGGTCATTATACGCAGCTATATAAGGTTCCAGGTTCTGGCCCCTGACATGAGTTGGAAGGGTTCCTAGACTCTGTTCTTTTACCTGTGGCCTCTGAGGAGCAGAGGGACGTGCTAGGTGCCCCCCCCCCCCACTGGAAGAAGTGGGAGAGGCGATTCAGTCTATGGCGTCAGGAAAAAACCCAGGGCCGGATGGCCTACTTGCCGAATACTATAAAGCAAACCGGGAAATCCTCACGCCCTTACTTCTCAAACTATACAATAAAGCAATAGAGGAAGGCTCGTTACCTCTCTTCATGTGGGAGGCGTTCCTGGCTTGAGCTGGACAGGGACCCCACAGCCCTTGGTTCATATAGACCATTGGCGATGCTTAACGTGGACTATAAGGTCTTCGCTAAGATACTTGCGGAACGACTGGCACCGGTGGTCCCTCACTTAAAACACTCTGACCAAAACGGGTTTGTGTCAACAAGATCCACATCCTTGAACCTCAGGAGGTATTTCAGAGTGGCGGCCGGGGCAGCGCTGGAGTGGCCTAGAGCAGGGTGCCTGTGGAGAAGGCGTTCGACTGCCTGGAGTGGGGTTACCTGTCGGCAGTACTAACGCGCTATGAGCTTGACGTAGAATTCCTGCAGATGGTCGATCTCCGTTCGTGTGCACCTGGGCCCCTTTATTTCTCAGAGGCGGTGGCGGTAGGCCGGGACACCAGGCAAGGATGCCCCCTGTCCCCGCTACTGTTTGCGCTGGCTATAGAACCCCTGGCTGCGGCCATGCGGCAGACTCTTGGTGATGGTATTCCGTTGGGAGATGCAACACATCAGATATCGCTTTATGCAGATGACCTGTTGGTATTTGTGAGGGACATAGGATGCATGCAGGAACAGCTAGCCCAGTTGCTACGTAATGTCTCAGGACTCCGAGTGAATGCGGGCAAATCCTGCCTTTATGCGTTCAATGAAGGGACAGTGGATCCGGGGTATCACCTCGAGGGCACGAGAGTCCAATGGAAAGCTGACACCTTTAGGTATCTGGAGATCCAAATATACTGCCAGCCGGCTGACCTATTTGACGGGAACTTGGGAAGGGCAGTTGCGGCGCTTAGGTCTCAGATACGCTTTTGGTCCACGCTTCCGCTGACGACCACGGGCAGAGTGGCCCTTGCTAAAATGGTCATGCTTCCCCGACTCCTGTACTATTTTGTTAATCTGCCTTTATTTATCCCGGCCTCTTTCTTTTCTATGCTCAATACGATACTGCAGGACTTTATCTGGGGTGCATCCAGGCACAGGCTGGCACTGGTTAAACTATTCATGCCAACAGACAGGGGAGGACTGGCTGCCAAATGCTTCGAGCACTACTACCTGACTGCGCAGCTACAGTGGGTCACCCGTTGGTTGGCGGGGAGGGAATGATACAGCTGCAGCAATGCTGCCATACTCTCTAGAATGTGTGACTAAGCTTTTTCACCCACTAGCGGCGCCTGAGCGTCCTACTCCGCTTCTACTGGCAGTGGCGTATAAGTGCTATTGAAGAGCCTTGTTCCTTACATGTAGTGTAATTCCATACGCGCCTGGTATACCTTTGGAGGATCTCCGGGTGGTGAGTGGGTACTCACAGGCTCCATGCTCACAGAGTGGTGGGAAGCTGACGTACAGACACTTGGTGATCTCTATAGAGATGGGGCGCTCGTGGCATACGAGACAGTGGTAACAGAGGGCGGGCTCCCCCCGGGGGGTTCTTACTACATCGCTCCTTGATAGCGAAGCTGACTGTCAGATGGGGAGATGTAGCAACTGAGCCTGAACAGGATTTAACCCTGCAGTACCTTCATGTCATGGGTAAAGGCAAGCACCAGGTTCGCTGGTTTGCTGCGTCACTACGGACTCATACGGCGACTAGTTTAGCCCCTCTCAGAGGTAAATGGGAGCGAGACCTGGGAAGGCCGTTCTCTGACAAAGAATGGGAGAGAGTCCTCAAAAGTCTGGTGCGCATTCCCAGTAGCATGCGATTTTGTCAGATACAACTTTACATTGTTCATAGAGCCTACCTCACACCTGAGCTAATTAACAAGTACTTCCGACGCTCCGACGCATCCTGCCCCAGGTGCAATGAGGTGGGTGCGGGACTCCTCCATTCCCTGTGGAGCTGTCCTGGACTGGGCACTTACTGGAGTGCAATCAGCGAGCTGCTTAGAAAATGCACTGGCCGCACTATGCCCTTTGATTGGCCTGAGTACATTTTACACCAATTCAGGAGAACACCCAAAGATAAGGTGTCGTCCCGTTTCCTGGACCTGGGGCTGGTGGTGGCGAAGCGCCTTCTCACGAGGCGGTGGAAGGCGGGTGACCCACCAGGCGTACAGGCGTGGACCTCTTCCCTCCAGGAGTGGGCCCGGGCTGAGTGGACCACCCTACGAAGGGAGGAAACACTGGGGCTTCGAAAGGAACCTATAGCGGAGCGCTGGGAGCACATGCTTAATACCTTACAACTACCGGATGGGGATGGAGACGCGAACGGTGCAGAGGATTCGGAGTGCGCTCCTGGGGGTGGGAGCATAACACTGCTGTTCTCCTGCCGAGATAGTTTGCTATGTATAATTCCTGCTCCAATGGGGCACAAAGGTAAAAGTGCAGGTGCAGCTGTGACCAAGGTGTGCACGCCCCCGCGGGGGTGGGGACCGGGGTGTCAGGGAGGGGATGGGGGTAGGATGAGGGTTAAAACATGACTGTGGTTTTGCCGCTGTTGTTACAGTTTTCTCCTGTTGTCTTATAAATATTTCATCTGTATGTAAGTCCAAGCTGGGGGGCCTACCCAATCATGCAGGTGGGAAAGGGTCAAGCGCGTGGACCATCATAGACAGTCCCGGAGTCTTTACCCGGTCAGGAACTCCACGATCTAGCCAACTTTGGGTGAATACCCCGTGTCTCTGTAGTTGCACACCCATACACTGTTAACCTAGCATGTAATGTTACTATGTTTGTGAATATCTGATTGACGTGCCCAGGTAGTTGTGTTTATATGGATGATGTTCGTACTGTACTATGAAACCCTAAAATGCCAATAAAACAGATTTGACAAAAAAAAATGATCTCCTACTCCCTCATCAGGTTTACACTATTCAGCACCTGGATACCCTCACGTGTGATTAACTACACTCTACAAATTCACATACTTTTGCTCAGCATGTCCGATCCAGTAAACTGTGGGAGAACCGAATGAAGTACATTTTGGGGTGTCTAAGTTTTGGGTTACAGTTTTGCTTCCACAAATCTTGGTGGCAGAGAATGTTTGAACGTTAAAGAGACCCTCTTTTTTGCTAAGAAACCCACTCTAGGTCTCATTTTACCCCTTATGAACAGTAAAGGGAGATAGTGGATTTCCTGGTGTCAAGATTGTACCATGAAATCTGACTTGCAGTGCTGTTCCTGAATGATTTGAAGTGTAAGTATGGGTAGGGCAGAATGAGTCTTAAAGTTACATGTGGGTTTTGAGGTTTTCATGGTCTGTGTCGAAGTTTGAGTTTGTGAGATGTACTGCTATGATAATTGTGAGGTGTTTGGTTATGCAGTCTTGATATTAGACTCAATTGTTAGTTTAATCACTGTTGTGATTTTTGTTTCATAAAGAATGTTTTATTATGAACAACTTGTATGAGTTTAATTTTGTCATAAACTACTATTCTTTCTTTTTATCTCTTGTTTGTGTGCGTGAAACAAATAATAATAAGAGCATACAAAGTGAATCTGACCGAACCATCGCTTGTGTATTGAGAGCTGATCTAAATGCTTTTACTACAAACTTTCCTTCGTGAGAGTGCAGAGACAGAACATCGAGTCATAAATATTGAGTTGCACAAATATCGAGGCAGAAATATTGTGAGTCAGAAATATCTCCAGCAAGAATATTGTGGTGAAGAATATCGTTTTAAGGTGAGTAACATTGATTATAAAAATATTGAAGTGTTTAATATCGTTTGCAAAAATATAGTTGTCAAAAATATTGTTTTTATTATTGTTATATATTTTAGTATATATTTCATATGTATGTGATGTGTCTTTCTTGTATAAGAATTGTTTGTATTTGTAATATATGTGTTAAATTTTAAGTAGTCTTTTTATATGAATTTTGCACTATTAGTTCTGTAGCAGGTTGTGGGTTTATAGGGGAATAGAATGGGAAGCACGAAATACACTGTGCCCTAACTGGTCATTATACGCAGCTATATAAGGTTCCAGGTTCTGGCTACTGACATGAGTTGGAAGGGTTCCTAGACTCTGTTCTTTTGCCTGTGTCCTCTGAGGAGCAGAGGGACGTGCTAGGTGCACCCCTCACACTGGAAGAAGTGGGAGAGGTGATTCAATCTATGGCGTCAGGAAAAAACCCAGGGCCGGATGGCCTACTTGCCGAATACTATAAAGCAAACCGGGAAATCCTCACGCCCTTACTTCTCAAGCTATACAATAAAGCAATAGAGGAAGGCTCGTTACCTCTCTTCATGTGGGAGGCGTTCCTGGCTTGAGCCGGACAGGGACCCCACAGCCCTGGGTTCATATAGACCATTGGCGATGCTTAACGTGGACTATAAGGTCTTCGCTAAGATACTTGCGGAACAACTGGCACCGGTGGTCCCTCACTTAATACACTCTGACCAAAACGGGTTTGTGTCAACGAGATCCACGTCCTTGAACCTCAGGAGGTATTTCAGAGTGGCGGCCGAGGCAGCGCTGGAGTGGCCTAGAGCAGGGTGCCTGTGGAGAAGGCGTTCGACTGCCTGGAGTGGGGTTACCTGTCGGCAGTACTAACGCGCTATGAGCTTGACGTAGAATTCCTGCAGATGGTCGATCTCCGTTCGTGTGCACCTGGGCCGCATTATTTCTCAGAGGCGGTGGCGGTAGGCCGGGACACCAGGCAAGGATGCCCCCTGTCCCCGCTACTGTTTGCGCTGGCTATAGAACCCCTGGCTGTGGCCATGCGGCAGACTCTTGGTGATGGTATTCCGTTGGGAGATGCAACACATCAGATATCGCTTTATGCAGATGACCTGTTGGTATTTGTGAGGGACATGGGATGCATGCAGGAACAGCTAGCCCAGTTGCTACGTAATGTCTCAGGACTCCGAGTGAATGCGGGCAAATCCTGCCTTTATGCGTTCAATGAAGGGACAGTGGATCCGGGGTATCACCTCGAGGGCACGAGAGTCCAATGGAAAGCTGACACCTTTAGGTATCTGGAGAGCCAAATATACTGCCAGCCGGCTGACCTATTTGACGGGAACTTGGGAAGGGCAGTTGCGGCGCTTAGGTCTCAGATACGCTTTTGGTCCACGCTTCCGCTGACGACCACGGGCAGAGTGGCCCTTGCTAAAATGGTCATGCTTCCCCGACTCCTGTACTATTTTGTTAATCTGCCTTTATTTATCCCGGCCTCTTTTTTTTCTATGCTCAATACGATACTGCAGGACTTTATCTGGGGTGCATCCGGGCACAGGCTGGCACTGGTTAAACTATTCATGCCAACAGACAGGGGAGGACTGGCTGCCAAATGCTTCGAGCACTACTACCTAGCCGCGCAGCTACAGTGGGTCGCCCGTTGGTTGGCGGGGAGGGAATGATACAGCTGCAGCAATGCTGCCTTACTCTCTAGAATGTGTGACTAAGCTTTTTCACCCACTAGCTATATAAGGTTCCAGGTTCTGGCTACTGACATGAGTTGAAAGGGTTCCTAGACTCTGTTCTTTTGCCTGTGGCCTCTGAGGAGCAGAGGGACGTGCTAGGTGCCCCCCTCACACTGGAAGAAGTGGGAGAGGCGATTCAGTCTATGGCGCCAGGAAAAAACCCAGGGCCGGATGGCCTACTTGCCGAATACTATAAAGCAAACCGGGAAATCCTCACGCCCTTACTTCTCAAGCTATACAATAAAGCAATAGAGGAAGGCTCGTTACCTCTCTTCATGTGGGAGGCGTTCCTGGCTTGAGCTGGACAGGGACCCCACAGCCCTGGGTTCATATAGACCATTGGCGATGCTTAACGTGGACTATAAGGTCTTCGCTAAGATACTTGCGGAACGACTGGCACTGGTGGTCCCTCACTGGATGTATGACGTTACAACGCATACTTTTACTCCGCATACCATTACAACGCGGTATTTACAACGCATACCGTTACAACGCATAGCACTTTGGGGTGCTGGATAGTGGTAAGTATAATTTACTATTCTAACTCCAGTCCCCGTGGACCCTAGGGAAGGTGTTGGATAGTAAATTAAACTTACCTCTTATCCTAGAGCGCCCCCCAGCGCAATGCGTTGTAATGGTATGCGTTGTAATGCCTGCGTTGTAGTGGTAGTGCGTTGTAAAAATTGCGTTGTAACAGGTGAATACCTCCCTCACTTAATACACTCTGACCAAAACGGGTTTGTGTCAACGAGTTCCACATCCTTGAACCTCAGGAGGTATTTCAGAGTGGTGGCCGAGGCAGCGCTGGAGTGGCCTAGAGCAGGGTGCCTGTGGAGAAGGCGTTTGACTGCCTGGAGTGGGGTTACCTGTCGGCAGTACTAACGCGCTATGGGCTTGACGTAGAATTCCTGCAGATGGTCGATCTCCGTTCGTGTGCACCTGGGCCCCTTTATTTCTCAGAGGCGGTGGCGGTAGGCCGGGACACCAGGCAAGGATGCCCCCTGTCCCCGCTACGGTTTGCGCTGGCTATAGAACCCCTGGCTGCGGCCATGCGGCAGACTCTTGGTGATGGTATTCCGTTGGGAGATGCAACACATCAGATATCGCTTTATGCAGATGACCGGTTGGTATTTGTGAGGGACATGGGATGCATTCAGGAACAGCTAGCCCAGTTGCTATGTAATGTCTCAGGACTCCGAGTGAATGCGGGCAAATCCTGCCTTTATGCGTTCAATGAAGGGACAGTGGATCCGGGGTATCACCTCGAGGGCACGAGAGTCCAATGGAAAGCTGACACCTTTAGGTATCTGGAGAGCTAAATATACTGCCAGCCGGCTGACCTATTTGACGGGAACTTGGGAAGGGCAGTTGCGGCGCTTAGGTCTCAGATACGCTTTTGGTCCACGCTTCCGCTGACGACCACGGGCAGAGTGGCCCTTGCTAAAATGGTCATGCTTCCCCGACTCCTGTACTATTTTGTTAATCTGCCTTTATTTATCCCGGCCTCTTTCTTTTCTATGCTCAATACGATACTGCAGGACTTTATCTGGGGTGCATCCAGGCACAGGCTGGCACTGGTTAAACTATTCATGCCAACAGACAGGGGAGGACTGGCTGCCAAATACTTCGAGCACTACTACCTGGCCGCGCAGCTACAGTGGGTCGCCCGTTGGTTGGCGGGGAGGGAATGATACAGCTGCAGCAATGCTGCCATACTCTCTAGAATGTGTGACTAAGCTTTTTCACCCACTAGCGGCGCCTGAGCGTCCTACTCCGCTTCTACTGGCAGTGGCGTATAAGTGCTTTCGAAGAGCCTTGTTCCTTACATGTAGTGTAATTCCATACGCGCCTGGTATACCTTTGGAGGATCTCCGGGTGGTGAGTGGGTACTCACAGGCTCCATGCTCACAGAGTGGCGGGAAGCTGACGTACAGACACTTGGTGATCTCTATAGAGATGGGGCGCTCGTGGCATACGAGACAGTGGTAACAGAGGACGGGCTTCCCCCTGGTGGGTTCTTACTACATCGCTCCTTGATAGCGAAGCTGACTGTCAGATGGGGAGATGTAGCAACTGAGCCTGAACAGCAGTTAACCCTGCAGTACCTTCATGTCATGGGTAAAGGCAAGCACCTGGTTCGCTGGTTTGCTGCGTCACTACGGACACAAACGGCGACTAGTTTAGCCCCTCTCAGAGGTAAATGGGAGCGAGACCTGGGAAGGCCGTTCTCTGACAAAGAATGGGAGAGAGTCCTCAAAAGTCTGGTGCGCATTCCCAGTAACATGCGATTTTGTCAGATACAACTTTACATTGTTCATAGAGCCTACCTCACACCTGAGCTAATTAACAAGTACTTCCGACGCTCCGACGCGTCCTGCCCCAGGTGCAATGAGGTGGGTGCGGGACTTCTCCATTCCCTGTGGAGCTGTCCTGGACTGGGCACTTACTGGAGTGCAATCAGCGAGATGCTCAGAAAATGCACTGGCCGCACTATGCCCTTTGATTGGCCTGAGTACATTTTACACCAATTCAGGAGAACACCCAAAGATAAGGTGTCGTCCCGTTTCCTGGACCTGGGGCTGGTGGTGGCGAAGCGCCTTCTCACGAGGCGGTGGAAGGCGGGTGACCCACCAGGCGTACAGGCGTGGACCTCTTCCCTCTATGAGTGGGCCCGGGCTGAGTGGACCACCCTACGAAGGGAGGAAACACTGGGGCTTCGAAAGGAACCTATAGCGGAGCGCTGGGAGCACATGCTTAATACCTTACAACTACCGGATGGGGATGGAGACGCGAGCGGTGCAGAGGATTCGGAGTGCGCTCCTGGGGGTGGGAGCATAACACTGCTGTTCTCCTGCCGAGATAGTTTGCTATGTATAATTCCTGCTCCAATGGGGCACAAAGGTAAAAGTGCAGGTGCAGCTGTGACCAAGGTGTGCACGCCCCCGCGGGGGTGGGGACCGGGGTGTCAGGGAGGGGATGGGGGTAGGATGAGGGTTAAAACATGACTGTGGTTTTGCCGCTGTTGTTACAGTTTTCTCCTGTTGTCTTATAAATATTTCATCTGTATGTAAGTCCAAGCTGGGGGGCCTACCCAATCATGCTAGTGGGAAAGGGTCAAGCGCGTGGACCATCATAGACAGTCCCGGAGTCTTTACCCGGTCAGGAACTCCACGATCTAGCCAACTTTGGGTGAATACCCCGTGTCTCTGTAGTTGCACACCCATACACTGTTAACCTAGCATGTAATGTTACTATGTTTGTGAATATCTGATTGACGTGCCCAGGTAGTTGTGTTTATATGGATGATGTTCGTACTGTACTATGAAACCCTAAAATGCCAATAAAACAGATTTGACAAAAAAAAATGATCTCCTACTCCCTCATCAGGTTTACACTATTCAGCACCTGGATACCCTCACGTGTGATTAACTACACTCTACAAATTCACATACTTTTGCTCAGCATGTCCGATCCAGTAAACTGTGGGAGAACCGAATGAAGTACATTTTGGGGTGTCTAAGTTTTGGGTTACAGTTTTGCTTCCACAAATCTTGGTGGCAGAGAATGTTTGAACGTTAAAGAGACCCTCTTTTTTGCTAAGAAACCCACTCTAGGTCTCATTTTACCCCTTATGAACAGTAAAGGGAGATAGTGGATTTCCTGGTGTCAAGATTGTACCATGAAATCTGACTTGCAGTGCTGTTCCTGAATGATTTGAAGTGTAAGTATGGGTAGGGCAGAATGAGTCTTAAAGTTACATGTGGGTTTTGAGGTTTTCATGGTCTGTGTCGAAGTTTGAGTTTGTGAGATGTACTGCTATGATAATTGTGAGGTGTTTGGTTATGCAGTCTTGATATTAGACTCAATTGTTAGTTTAATCACTGTTGTGATTTTTGTTTCATAAAGAATGTTTTATTATGAACAACTTGTATGAGTTTAATTTTGTCATAAACTACTATTCTTTCTTTTTATCTATTGTTTGTGTGCGTGAAACAAATAATAATAAGAGCATACAAAGTGAATCTGACCGAACCATCGCTTGTGTATTGAGAGCTGATCTATATGCTTTTACTACAAACTTTCCATCGTGAGAGTGCAGAGACAGAACATTGAGTCATAAATATTGAGTTGCACAAATATCGAGGCAGAAATATTGTGAGTGTGAATAGCAATTTTCTTTTCTCTTGTTGTGAATGTATCTAGGACCCTAATTAAATATTCCTGTTTCATGCCCTTATGTGGTTATGATAAATCATGTCCTTATGAAGGCATAAGAATCTTACCCATATTTAGTCATAGCCCACGCAGCCCCTAATACCAGTTAGGATACCATATTCTTTTACGTTATCGCACCCCAGTCCCAACACGGTTGACGGGTACCTTACTCCTTTTTTTTCCACCAGATTTTATCCAGACTTTTTGGGCCCACTTGCTTACCAATGTTCCTCAATCAACAGTCAACCCAATTGGCAATCCAATGAGGACCAGGAATTGGTAGCTTGGTTTGAGAGATGTATTACAAATTAATAGTCAAGTTCAAGTACACCACTCACAACACCATACTGTAAAGATACAGAATAACAACAGAGATTTCGAGACTCCTGAAGAAATTGAGGCAAATCCATATTAACCAAACACGCAATTCTGTCACAGCAATTCAAAACAACAGCATCAAAAACTGGTGCTCAGGAAATAATCTAAGGGTCTCTTTCCTATACATTAGTAATCTGCAATTTCAAGATCCAGAGGATGATTTGGGAAAAGGAACCCTAACAAATCAGGGAAGTTCTTTTGAGGAAATATAAATTTTATGGTCAAGTTGTGTTCCCTAGCGAGTACCCCACCGTCTCCATGTACGAGTTAAAGTGCATGTAACTTCCCTCCTGCACCAGCTATGAAGACGCAAATACATTTGCGTCCAACGTCAACATGTCCTCTTTCAGACCCACCATGAATGGGTTGAGTGGTCCGTTCCTAAGTATGCTATGCCAACGTCTTTTTGTAGTATACTCCTACGTTTTCCAGCTCGAGCTGAGTAGGCCTCTGAATTTCTGCCTAAGAGCCTCTTCTCTGGCTTCTGACTCAAAGGGCCTCAGCCCAAGCTGCCCCTGTACCCGTGAACTCTGACTTACTTTCAGCGCGGCCCTTCGCGCTCGGCTCAGCCTGCTGCCTGCCAAGATTGACTATAACCTTCGAGTTATCTGCTCCGTTCTCTGAAAATACATTCCTGCCTGCTAGCTTCAGTAAACATCCTCCTTCAGCTGCAGAGCCAAAGGACCGACCTGTCTCCATGCAAGCAATTCATAGCTCCTGTTGCCATGCTCCCCTGGAAGGCCCCGTGCCCCCACGCTTCTCATACAGACATTCAGGCGCTTATACACGCACTCACAGTCAGTATAGAATAGCTTCTGCCCCAGAGACCTTTCCGCCCAGATAGCTTAGTTCCTAAACATCAGATATCAGATATGATAGAAGCACAAGTTGATCTGACATGCCAGACTTCTGTCTCTTTCCGTCAGTTCAAATGTCAAGTCCCCAGCACCCTCCGACTCCATGTCATGCACACGTCATGCAGCTGCGCGCGCATCCAAGCTTCCGATTTCTGCTGACATTGCAACATTTTCTGTTAGTGCCACCCCTTTGGTGACACCTACCTGTGACGTTTCTTGAACACGCCTCTAGTTCACGCCTCTTGATTACGCACATGTACCACGTGTATACTGTTATCTTGTCTTCTCTCAGCTGTTACGCCTTCTATACTGTAGAAAGGCATAATCAGACACTAAAATTACGTCTTGCAAAGATCTGTCAGGAGAAAGGGGTCGACTGGATAGTCGCCCTGCCAGTGGCACTATTCTACATGAGGATGGTCGCCCACTCGAGATCAGGGCTATCCCCGTACGAAGTGGTCTTTGGCAGACCACCGAATATGTGGGGGACGCCCATTCCGAAGAAAATCACTGATGTTGATTGCAATATGTTGACAGATTACCTTGCCTCCTTGATGTCTGCACTCCAATCATGTCGTTCACAGGTTGCCGCAGCTTTCCCTGACAACACTGATGTAAAGCCGCACGAGGTCCGTCCTGGGGACCTGGTACTCGTCCGGAATTTCGACCGGAAAAGTCAGGGAAAGCTGCGGCAACCTGTGAACGACATGATTGGAGTGCAGACATCAAGGAGGCAAGGTAATCTGTCAACATATTGCAATCAACATCAGTGATTTTCTTCGGAATGGGCGTCCCCCACATATTCGGTGGTCTGCCAAAGACCACTTCGTACGGGGATAGCCCTGATCTCGATTGGGCGACCATCCTCATGTAGAATAGTGCCACTGGCAGGGCGACTATCCAGTCGACCCCTTTCCCCTGACAGATCTTTGCAAGACGTAATTTTAGTGTCTGATTATGCCTTTCTACGAGGCCAGCTGCTTCGGGATGTCGGACACAATGGAACTTCCACTGGTATCCTAGCAGTAAAGAAACTTCTTTCATAGAAATTAAGAGTAAATTATTTATTTACATCATTTTGGCGCCCGAATAGGGACCCCTCCCCCACCTCACGCGCCGGTTGGTGCGTTGCAACCTGTGTCCCCTGCCGTCAGTTAGCCGGAACATACGCGTACCGGCAGGATTTCCTGCATCTCCCTCTGACCCACGGAGGTGACGAAGACGGCGATCAGTACCCAGACGAGGCGGTGAGGAGTGCGGAGGATCCCGACCAGAGCCTAGCCGAAAGAAGCAAGGTCCGAGGTGTCAAGAGGCCCACCAGTTTTCCGAAGTTTTCCGAAGCTTTCCGAAGTTTTCCGAAGTTTTCCGAAGTTTTCCGAAGTATCGAGTCGAGTCCAGTCGAGTTTTCCGAGGCCTTCTGTTTCCGTGCTTCCCGGTGAGTACCATTGCTGGGACGTATCTAGACGGGTTTGGGTACACAAGTCCGGTCTGCACTGTTTTTAGGCAGTGTATCTGTGCTGTTTAGCAGTACATCAGTTTTCAAGTTCTTGCACTGTTTTTAGGCAGTGTATCTGTGCTGTTTAGCAGTACATCCGATGTAGGGGGTAGTTATATATGTTACCAATGTCTTGTTATGTGATTAATGTTGTGGCATGAATGAGACCGTTTTATGTGTATTATTGTGTTTTCTGTACAAATAGCCGTATTCAGTAGTAAGTAGTAAGGATTGAGCATTCAGTAATAAGTAAGCAAAATGCCGTTTTTCAACAAGTTAAAGCAGATAGGAACTAGGAAAGGGATACTAGAGGAAGAAATTCCTATCCCTCCTAGGGACACTCCAGGCAACTTTATGTATAATAAGCATGGCATAGATGCCATATTGTATCTAGAATTATGGGCCGAGTACACTAAACATCTAGACGAGAGACACAGATGGCCCGTTACCGGAACATGGGATGCCGAGTGCATCATGAAGGTAGAAGAAGCATTATGGAAAAAGAAAGCCAGGCAATCTCAGAAGGACGCCATAGAATTTTGGCGTAAGGAAGCACATAAGCGTGCTGAAAGAACACTCCGTAGAGAAGATAGACTGAAAGAATCAGAAAAAGCTCAAGAAAACGAACTAGTTACCGAGGGGATCCGAGTAAAAACAGAACAAATAGACAGACTTCTCCTGCTCCGCCAGCCCCGCCACATCCCGTACTCAAAACTGACCTACCGAAACTACGTTTGCCTGATCCACCTAAACGACAAATCCAAGTTCAGATACAGACTCCACAGGGAGGTAATGCACAAGCTTCCGTTTCAGGAGGTGCGACCGCGGGTCCTCAGACCCCGCCACCAACTCACAGATTCAATCTCAGAGGTATGCAGAGTCCTCTCACGTACAGGTCTCCCCACTCCTCTAATTCATCTCGCCTTGACGCATTAAAAGAAAACATTTCAGTTTGCAGATTTGATCCAGTACCCGGAAAAGACGATTTAATGATATTGGCATCATTACGGTTAAGATCTGCTACTGATAACTTGCTATGCTATGTAGGAATGAAGGAGCGTCTAGATAGAATATATGAGTTTGTTCAGACAGGGGAAGACCCTGACAGTATTAAGGATGCCATGGAGAAACAGAAAGTTGACATGCAAGCACAGATATTGCGATTTTTCATAAATTGCCTAATAAGAGAACGAGATAGGCCCGGAACAGATCAAAGTGAATTAGATGCATTGAACAAGTGGGGTCAAAATATAGCTGAAGGAAAACACGACAAGGGGACTTGCATAGCCTCTATGTACAAGAAGATTAGGAAAGCAGTGATAGCAGTACACCAGAAAGAGAAAGAAAAGGCTTCCTCCGAGGAGGAAGAAGAACAGGAAGAACCCGAAAGAAATGTAGGCACCATAGCATATGTAGGTAAGGGAAATTACCTTAGGAAAGGCATCCGCCCAGAAAGTAAGAGAGTTTTTCTCTCTGCTTTAACAAACCCGAATTCTTCTGAACATCAGTTTCAGGAGACAGATAAAAGGCTTCGAGATCGAGTAGGGTACCACGTACTCAATTCTATGGAGGAACAAGAACTAGCCCGATCAGCCATATTATGGGCCGAAAATCCAGACATGTACAATGATGATACTTTAGCACAGACGTTTCTGAACCTTTCCCCAGACGAGCAGAAATTAGCAGGTGTATATATGATTCAGCACCTCCTCATCAAATACAGAAACCATCATTCTGATCCAGGTCCCTTACACGAAACATTAGAAGCACTTCTCATGGACAGATGGAGAGGTTTCAGTACCAAGTTAATACAAATAATTCTAGAACAGAGACGTAAATATAACACTTTTGTAAGCTCTGAATATGTCCCCGCCTCACCTCCAGAAAGGAAAATGTACCACATGCAATGCGGGGGTGGCATTGAGAGTCAGAACCCTTTACGGGAAGTACACCCAGTAATGGGTGAGGACCATGCTTTGAAGCGTGTATACGTTCACACGCCCCTGACCAAGTTAGAACTGTTAGAAATGAAAAAACTAGTTCCGTGTCATGATAAAGATCCTGCAGGTTTTCATAGAGAGCTCAAAGACATGTTACTGATGGGGGATTACACATATGATGACATCATGAAAATGTTAAAGGTACTATTACCCACGGGTATCTTCGAAAAATTAAAGGAAAAGGAATGGGAGGTGGGGGACACAAAGATTGCATGGGCAGAAATAGAGGACGAAGAAAAGAAACGGATCCCAGGGGTAGGCCTTGGGGACAAAACTAAAGCATTACCAGGTTTGATAGTACAGGTTCTGCCCAGATTATTGACAACGAGGAAGGAAGATTGGGACGCAATCTCGTCCTGTAAACAGAAACATGATGAAGATACTAGTGACTTCTATTCAAGATTCGAGAAATGTTTCATTATTAATAGTGGCCTTAAACCAAGTAGCGAGTCATATCCACATCTTTTTGTATCAAAGTTAGTCGAGAATTCCCTGTTAGCAGTCAAGAACCGTGTATACAAGGTCGAGAGTACATGGCAAGCAAATACGCCATCACAGATGTTACAAATGCTCCAATATCATCAGAACAGAATTAGAGAAGAACAAGATCAGGAACAAAAACGTATGAAAGACACAAAGATGAAAATGTTAGTGGCTCAGACGGTCCCAGCCGACGGCCACAGAAAGGGTGGGACCCAGACAGGTCACACTACAGCTCCCGTTAAAGGGACATGCAATTATTGCAAGCAACCAGGTCACTACGTACACGAATGCCCAGTTCTGAAACACAACATAGAGACAGGTAAAACTAAAGAAAGACCGCATCCACCTAGACAAGACCATAACCAGCATCAGTCTTCACAGAATGCACAGAATACACAGCCAATGCATGCTTCATCAGCACATACAGCACAGACAGTAGCGGTACCACAGCCACAGCCCATTGCCGCGACTCAGCAAGTTTCACAACAGATGTACCAGTATGCCCAGTCCGCTTACCCCGAATATTCACGATACACATGAAACAGCCTAGGGAGGGAAGGTGACTTGCCTCTTATTGAGATTCCTGTAGATCAAGAAGGTCCTTATGTACACAGTCAAGTATTGGGAAAAGACAGAAAGTTTTTAATTGACACAGGGGCAAGTCGCACAACAATCAGCCATGATGAAGTTCCAGGGGCACCCCTCTCAGGCTCACAGAATGTTTCCCTTGGTTTTTCAGGACAGCCTATTGTAAATGAAGTATCGCAACCAGTTCCCCTGGCTGTAGGTCCATTATCACGTGTTACAGATCTGTTACTCACGAAATCATGTCCAGAAAATCTGTTAGGAATTAAAACATTGAAGGCTCTAGGAGCTATAATATGCTGTTCCCCGGAGGGAGTTAGACTCTTTCTACGGGATTTCAAGGGTCATTATGTTTTGCGAGAATTCGATGTCAGATTGAAAAATGTACCAGATTACTTGTGGGCAAAAGGCCCAACTGATGTAGGTTGTATGCACATCACGCCATACCGTGTTACACTCAAGACAGGAGTAGTTTTACCCCGAATCAGACAATACAAGTTACCACCCGATGCTGTAGTGGCTTTACTGAAAATCATTGAAGAGCTCATTGCCCAAGGAGTGGTCGTAGAGACCGACTCCAATATCTGTAATTCACCCATCATTCCGATTCTTAAACGTACAGATCCCAACGCACCGCCAGTATATCGGCTGGTGATTGATCTTCGAGAATTAAATAAATGCATTATTCCACAGTATCCTGTGGTCCCCGATATCTCATCCCTATTGACTGCCATTGATTCAGAAGCAACGTTCTTTACTGTAATTGATCTCAAGAACGCCTTCTTCAGCGTACCTATTGATCCAGAGAGCCAATATCTCTTCGGATTCAGTTTAAATGGACGCAGTTTCAAATTTTCGCGCGCACCTCAAGGATTTACAGAAAGCCCCAGCATCTATAGTCAAGCACTGAAAAGACAACTAGATTGTATTCAAATGCCAGTTAACACCGCTTTACTGCAATACGTCGATGATCTACTGATCACCGCACGAAGTGAGCCCGAATGTGAAAAAGCATCACTGACAGTTTTACATTTCCTGGCCGACAAGGGGCACAAGGTGTCCCCTTCGAAGCTACAATTCTGTGTTCAGCAAGTTGTGTACTTGGGTCACTTGCTGTCCAAAGTGGGGAGACAGCTCACTCCCGATCGCATTCAGTTAATTGTAAATATGCCGCAACCCCAGACACAAAAGGAAGTGCGGGCCTTCATAGGCCTCACCTCGTACTGCAGACAGTGGATTCCCCAGTATGCATTTCTAGCCAAACCACTCATTCAGTTAACGACACAGGAGGCAGCGACTTCGACTGCCCTCCCTTGGACTCAGGAACACACACAAGCTTTTGAAGAATTAAAGAAAGCCTTATGTCAAGCACCAGTTTTAGCGACACCATGTTACAGCAAACCGTTTACACTTTTCGTTACAGAACGTGATGGTACAGCGTTGTCTGTCCTCACCCAAGATCAAGCAGGTTCACATAAGCCTTGCGCTTATTTTTCTAGTACGTTGGATTCAGTAGCCCAGGCACTCCCTGCGTGCTTGAAGTCAGTAGCAGCAACAGCGTTAGCCATCAGACAGAGCGATTCAATAGTTTTAGGTCATCAGTTAACCGTACAAGTTCCACACTCTGTAGAGGTTCTGTTAAACAGAACCCAGACTCAACACTTGACTATAGCACGACTGACAGGTTATGAATTAACGCTATTCCAGCCACACATAGAAATCAGACGCTGCAGTATCCTGAACCCCGCAACACTGTTACCAACAGTTATGACAGATCCAGCCCCACATGATTGTATAGAAATCATTAATGCAGTAACAAAGCCTAGACGAGATTTAACAGATGTTCCATTGACAAATCCAGACCTGACACTTTATGTGGACGGTTCATGCATGAGAACAAGTACAGGAGAATTAGTGGCCGCATATGCCGTGACCACTGACACTGAAGTTAAAGAAACACATCGTATTGACACACTGTCTGCTCAAGCAGCAGAGCTTATTGCTCTGACCCGAGCTTGTATTCTAGCCAAAAACAGAAATGTTAACATATACACAGATTTCCGTTACGCATTCGGAGTTGTACACGACTTCGGAGTCCTCTGGCAAGAACGAGGTTTCTTGACCTCTCATGGTACCAAAATACAGCACGGTCCCCTCATTCAAGCACTGTTAGAAGCAATACATTTGCCCTCGGGCATATCAGTCATGAAGTGTAAAGCACATACTAAAGCTACAGATTCTGTTTCCCAGGGTAACGACCTGGCAGACCAAACAGCTAAACATACAGCATTGACTCACACCCAGATTACTGATGTGACAAAGACAATAGTACCGACAAAGTGTATGACAGTTAGAGATCCCGCCCTAGACGTAATTGATATCCAGACACATGCTACTCCAGATGAAATAAAGAAATGGACTGAACTAGGAGGGATTCAGACAGATCAAGGTTGGATAACGAAGGAAAAATCTATATGGTTTCTCCCCGACTCAATGGTTCAAATCATGATAAATACAGCACATAGCCCGGCACATCTAGGAGAGAAAGCGATGTTAGACAGTCTACAGAATCTCTGGTACAACAAACACTTACGAGCAGCAGCAAAACAGAAAGTGCGTACTTGCATGATCTGTTGTCAGTTCAATCCAGGTAAAAGCGTCCCTGTAGAGCAAGGTGGATTTCATCCTCCCGATCACCCTTTTGAAGTCCTCCAGATGGATTATATCCAGATGGACCGTTGTCGAGGTTTTAAATATGTTCTCGTAGTTGTCTGTGCTCTGTCCCGCTGGACCGAAGCATACCCAGTATCAGATTACACTGCTCCGACCACTGCCAAGCAGCTGGTTCGTGAATTCTTCCCACGATACGGCTTGCCCCGTGTCGTGTACTCAGATAACGGTCAGCCATTCTCATCTGCATTAATGAAAGAAGTTTCTTTACTGCTAGGATACCAGTGGAAGTTCCATTGTGTCCGACATCCCGAAGCAGCTGGCCTCGTAGAAAGGCATAATCAGACACTAAAATTACGTCTTGCAAAGATCTGTCAGGAGAAAGGGGTCGACTGGATAGTCGCCCTGCCAGTGGCACTATTCTACATGAGGATGGTCGCCCACTCGAGATCAGGGCTATCCCCGTACGAAGTGGTCTTTGGCAGACCACCGAATATGTGGGGGACGCCCATTCCGAAGAAAATCACTGATGTTGATTGCAATATGTTGACAGATTACCTTGCCTCCTTGATGTCTGCACTCCAATCATGTCGTTCACAGGTTGCCGCAGCTTTCCCTGACAACACTGATGTAAAGCCGCACGAGGTCCGTCCTGGGGACCTGGTACTCGTCCGGAATTTCGACCGGAAAAGTCCGCTGGAGCCCCGCTGGAAAGCACCGAAGATCGTCCTCCTTACCACCAGGACCGCCGTGAAGATAGAGGGGAGAAAGGGGTGGGTCCACACGAGTCACATCAAGCTCTGCAATGAACTAAAAAACGAACTAAAACAGGACTCTGACTCGTCCACCCCCACCAAAGACTGTATAAAACCAAGTGACTTTACCGTTACCGAACGAGAAAAGACTCCCCAAGAACAATACCGTATGAAACTCCGATCTAGCAAGTCAGACAGTTTAATTGTTTAAGTCCTCCCCTAGGTGAATCGGTTAAATAGTTTCTGACATGTATCCCCTAGATCGAGATAGAGAGAGAGAGAGACAAGTCAAAAGAAATACATACTGCAAATCACTGCGTAGTCACTGTATAGTGACGTTGTTAATAATGTTTTTCTTAAGTGTTCTAATTATTATTGCCAGCATTCTGCTACCTATTTACTGGCCTATTTTCAGGCGTGAACAATCTGTTTACAATGTCTCTGCTGAACACACTTTTAGTGAATTACCTGCACACGAACTCTCTTACAGACTTGCGCTGCGCAATAACACATTCATTAGTATGTTACACCACTCCCATCAGACAAATAATGCTACCGACTGCTGGATATGTGGCCGACTCCCTCCCTACCAGAATTACAAGGGAGCTCTGCCCCTCTTTCCGTACCCGTTCACTCACAATGGCTCCTGTGGAGCATGGTTTAAAATAATTAATTCCTTAGATCCTGATATTGCTGTTTTCGATGGAGGCTGGGTTTGGGGAAACTTGAACTTAGTCCTGCTCGACGTCTGTTACCCTGATAAGGAGGGACTCCCTACTCGAATAGGAACTGATCTAGAAAATGAAGTATATGGATTAGGTAACTACACAATTAGTCTCATGATCCTTACTGTTGAATCCGAAGCCGCTCCAGTTCTGCCCCATATGTTAGTATTACCAGTCACAGGTGAGCTATGTGTTAGCAAGAAAGGTTCAGTACATATAGGTCATAGTAAATGCACTACTGTGGTCGAATTCAGTGATCAGGGTAAATCGTCCTTCAAAGCTATCAGTCACTCCTATTTTGTTTGTGGTCATACCGCATACATACGTTTGCCTCCAGATTGGGATGGTACCTGTTATATTGCATTCCTTCTGCCACCTGTTTTTCTAGCTCCCCTAGATTACCATAGAAATACAAATCTAGTCAAGAATAGATCCAGAAGAGATATTCCACTTGTCGACTACACAGAAACGGCATGGGAACAATACACTGATTTCAATAAAGGATTCTTTTTCTTTCTAGGACCTGTCCAAAACAGTAAATTAATACGTAGATTAACTAGAACACTTGAAGCTGTAGTACATGAAACTGCCTCCGCCTTAGGTAACTTAACAGAGGAGCAATCTGCTATGCGGGCTGTTGTCCTTCAAAATCGTCTTGTTATTGACGTCATCTTGGCAGATAGAGGTGGAGCCTGTAAGGTCATCGGGTCAAGTTGCTGCGTTTTCATCCCACAAAATGCACCATCTGTCTATCAAGCTATTACCCGTCTGCATAAAATTGCAAATCAGATACATCAGAATCCAGGCACCTGGACTTGGTCCGGTTGGTTCTGGACAACGTTAACAGCTTGGTGATGGAAGATCCTATCCTTCCTAGGCATTGGCCTAGTCATAGTATTCAGTTGCTGCCTGTGTCTACAATGTGGACCGGCGATATGTGGACTGTGTGCCACTTCCTGCATTGAACATTCCAGTTGTCTCTCAAATCGTCAAAGAAAGAAAGATGAACGAATCATGTTACAAGAACAAACTGATAGATTTATGATGATCGATATATCATGAAGGGTCCGTAGGGAACAAGGAGGGAATGAGGAAATATAAATTTTATGGTCAAGTTGTGTTCCCTAGCGAGTACCCCACCGTCTCCATGTACGAGTTAAAGTGCATGTAACTTCCCTCCTGCACCAGCTATGAAGACGCAAATACATTTGCGTCCAACGTCAACATGTCCTCTTTCAGACCCACCATGAATGGGTTGAGTGGTCCGTTCCTAAGTATGCTATGCCAACGTCTTTTTGTAGTATACTCCTACGTTTTCCAGCTCTAGCTGAGTAGGCCTCTGAATTTCTGCCTAAGAGCCTCTTCTCTGGCTTCTGACTCGAAGGGCCTCAGCCCAAGCTGCCCCTGTACCCGTGAACTCTGACTTACTTTCAGCGCGGCCCTTCGCGCTCGGCTCAGCCTGCTGCCTGCCAAGATTGACTATAACCTTCGAGTTATCTGCTCCGTTCTCTGAAAATACATTCCTGCCTGCTAGCTTCAGTAAACATCCTCCTTCAGCTGCAGAGCCAAAGGACCGACCTGTCTCCATGCAAGCAATTCATAGCTCCTGTTTCCATGCTCCCCTGGAAGGCCCCGTGCCCCCACGCTTCTCATACAGACATTCAGGCGCTTATACACGCACTCACAGTCAGTATAGAATAGCTTCTGCCCCAGAGACCTTTCCGCCCAGATAGCTTAGTTCCTAAACATCAGATATCAGATATGATAGAAGCACAAGTTGATCTGACATGCCAGACTTCTGTCTCTTTCCGTCAGTTCAAATGTCAAGTCCCCAGCACCCTCCGACTCCATGTCATGCACACGTCATGCAGCTGCGCGCGCATCCAAGCTTCCGATTTCTGCTGACATTGCAACATTTTCTGTTAGTGCCACCCCTTTGGTGACACCTACCTGTGACGTTTCTTGAACACGCCTCTAGTTCACGCCTCTTGATTACGCACATGTACCACGTGTATACTGTTATCTTGTCTTCTCTCAGCTGTTACGCCTTCTATACTGTTTCCAATGGTGTAAATTAAGTATATAAGCTATGTACTGTTAATAAAATGTAGCGCTCTATCCCTTCTGACACCCTGTGTGGTGTTCGGAACATGATATTCTGGTCTTGACCATTCCTTTTTAAGGAATAAAACCCCTAAGAACTCTAACACCACGGACTCTGTTTTCTTTCATTTCCGATTGAGTTATTATTGATTAAGTACTTACCTGCATAGAAATTAAGAGTAAATTATTTATTTACATCACTTTAAAGGAAGTCAGGTCAAAACAAAAAGAAATCAGGTAAGGAGGCATTAGCATCTCAGAACCTCAGTTAAGAGTCTTCTATGGGTCAGGAATAAGTGTCAGCCTAAGCAACACTTAAGCAAGAATCAGAGGAAGCATTGAGGTATACAACCTCTCAAAGTCCATCCAGATAACAAGGAAGGTGCCTGCTGGGGCAAAAAGTAGGAAGGAATCTGCAAAGGAATCTGCAAAGCATCTGCAAGGGGTTAGAAAGGGATCGTGTCGGCAGTCCAAGGGGAACAGTATATTATAATGTGCAAAGTCAATTAGATAACACCCCCTCGATCACACCATCAGGGGTTCATTGTATTTGTCAAATCCTCAAGTTGAAGACTGCAACATTGTTGCTTTATCCTACACAGGGCATGGGAGCAACATCTCTCCCTCAGACACGTAAATGGTAAAAATTTGTGAAACAGTTCATTCAGTTAGTGCTCTGTTTCTCCGTGTACCTTTGTCAAAGTCCTTTTCTCAGGCCATTTCTCCCTATCTCTAGCACAGTAATGTATCTGTTCTAAACTAACAATGCATGTGAATACCTGGAAGAAATGCAGAGTAAGTAGAAAAATGAAATCAGCTTTATGCAGCAAGGTGAAATACAAGCCTACTCATGGCAAGTTAAAGGATAATTTGAATGGTGCACATTTGATATGCGTTTGCACACTCAAAAATAAATTAATACACGTTTCTAATGCATTGGGTTTGAAACTACATATGATATTCAATAAATCATTAAAATAGTCATCAGTAAGTATGACTGAGAACGCCATTTAAATCAAACAAATGGAATAATGAATGCATGCACTACATACATCTTTTATTGTTTCTAGTAGGATTACATTCTACATATGAGAATGGTTTTAATCCAATTTTCAGTTCGTTGTTATTCATGTGAATTACCACACACATTAGGAAAGTCACATTTCATCTCCATGGTGAGTACATTGTCTACTAAATAAGGATGGTTCTTTATTTATCACACTTAATTATGGCAAAACATGTATGTGAGTAAATTATCTAATCCTACAGTGAAGGCACTCTTTAATAATGTCATCTGCAACACTTACATTAGTTTATTAAACCATACATGAATCATGTGCTAAGTGCACTTTCGCACTGCGTGTTTCTTAAGTGTCTGTGACATATAAATAGTGGACCACTTTCCACGAGGAATGTAAATTTTTATTTGCTTTCCAATTTCAAAATAAAATTCTCATTTGTTGTAGAATACTACAAGGGGATAGTGAAAGTCAAACTCTGAAGAAAGATCTAGAAATAGGAGCTTCCCCTTTATTTCAGTCATAGTGTAATATATTGATGACCTGCTGGTTGCATCAAAGACAAGGGAGGAATGTAAATATTATAGAATTGCTTTGCTGAATCATTTGGCAGACAGTGGTCACAAGGTATCCTCAATAAAGATGAAGTACTGTAAGAAGGATATCATTTATTTTGGTCCCCACATTGAAAAAGGTGCAAGGAAAGTCTCAAAAGAATGTGTTTCTGTAATTCTGGAAATGTATCCTCCTACTAGCCAGATGGAGGTGAGGATGTTACTGGAAATTGTTGGCTACTGTCGTCAGTGGATTCCAAAATGTCCCTTGATTGCAAGACAGGGGTGCAATTTCAATCTTTATTCAGAAGCAAGTGGGACTATGAGACCAGTAGTGTACTTTTCACCTGTCTTGGATCCAGTATCTGCAAGTTGTCCTGGTTGTTGAAATCAGTTAAAGCTGTTTGCTTTACTATTGAACAAAGTGAAGTTATAGTGATGGGTCATACTTTAATTCTATAGGTCCTACACTCAAAACGTACAAGAACCCAGCAAATGACAAACAGACGATTGACTAGATATGAGCAAGCCAAAATTACAGCAGAGGAAATTTCAATTAAGAGGAATAATTGACATAATCTAGCAATGCTGCTTTCTATTCCAGAAAAGTTGTGAATACAGAGATGCTCATGAAAATGAGAACGAGGATAACAAAAGCAAACAGTTACCAAAGAGTGTACCAAACCAAGACCAGATATTAAGGGGAACCTCTCTGTTGATGACTGATTTGACTTCATTTGTTGATGTTTCTTGTTTGAGAGACCAATACGGACCATTGAAGCTTGCCTATGCGGTATGTTCCATTTCTGAAATCTTTGAAGCATCATATTTCCTGAATGTTACTTTAACACAAGTGACAGAGTTAGTTGCATTTAAAAGTGCTTTTTGCCTATCAGAAAATGAGACTGTGGCAACTTATACATACAACCAGTGTTGTTTTGGTGTGGTTCATGATTTTGGTCAACTGTGGTCACAGAAACACTTTGTGACATCTTTTCGAGCTCGCATAAAGGACAGTCTCTACATACTTAATCTGTTGAAAGCAATACAACAGCCAAAAGTAGTTTCTATAGTCAAGCTGCTCATAAGGTTTGAAAAAGTTTGGTCACTCTTGGAAATATCTATGCTAATCAAGTGGCCAAGCATAATGCGCTTGAGGATGAAATAGTGGTTCAGGAATCTTAGAATAATGAATCAAGAATAAATACAAAGCAAACACAGGAAATGTGATTTGTTCCCAATTTAGTTAAATTCAAACTTCCCTGAGTGAGGTGGCAGACGTTCAAGAGGAAGCTACAGTAGATGAAAAAGGTTATGGGAAAAATTTGGTTACAAGAAAAATCATTAGGATTTATGGGTCACTTCTGAAAACAAATACATTCTACTTTATTCTATCTATGTCCCATTACAAGGTACTTCTTTAGGTAATCTCATTCCATGCCCAGAACATTTAGGAAATATTGGGGGAAACACACATTTTAGAAATATTGTTGAACGTTTATATTCCAGAGGGTTATTGTGCAAACATAAAGAGATTATGGACAGAGTGTTGAAACTTTTCTGACACTGACTCCAGTCACAGATCTGGGTTGAATCCATCATCGTCCTTTAGCTCCCTTTGCCACCCCAGTTCAGAGCCAGCTATTTGCAAATCGGTCCTGACCACTTCCTTATGAATACAGGCAGATGTTTATTGTATGGGAAAAATAATCAGTGTAACAGCACATTTACTGTGAGGTACCATATAGGCAAATCAGAAGGCCCATTTACAAAATTTCAAGCAGACTGTGTGGAGATGCCAGTTTGCAATGGCTTGAAATATCTCCTGGTCATTGTTTGCTTGTTTTCCTAATGGATTAATTCCTATCCCACCCAAACATGTGGCAGCCTTACGATTGAAAAACATTTGTTGAGGGAGTTAATTCCGCATTTTGGGTTACCAACTTTTCTTGAGAAAGATCGCTTGTCATATTTTAAAAATGAAATGTTACTACTCATTGTTTGCATGGCTTTCCAAATTGATCAGAGGTTCTATTGTATTTATTGCCCTCAATCATCTGGAGTGGTTTAGAGGATGAATGAAACTTTCAAGAACAAATTGGCCAAAGTCTGTGCCTCTACTACTGGTTTAGGGTGGGCAAATGCTCTTCCTCTTCTTTTGTTGAGCATCAGATGTACCCCAGATGGAAAACAACTAGTCTGTCACTCAATGAGGTGATCATATACGCAGCAATGAGATTGGCCTATACTCCCTCAGCTGTACTTGTTTTCTTAACTGGTGTCTCCACGCTAGATTACTGTGGTGAAATCGGTCTTTCATCAGGTGAACCTGACAATAGAAGCAACTAAAGAAATACAGTGTTGTACATTGAACCCAGGAGACTGGCTACTGGTCCAAAATCATGTGAGATAATGTGAGAAAGAATTGTTTAGAGGAGCACTAGAGGTGACTCGACCAGGTGATTTTGATGACAAACTCTGTGGTGAAATGTGGTGGGATCCTGCAGTGGATCTGATGGAGCAAGGATTCGCACATTGAGCGACTTGCTTGTATCAAGAACCTCAAATAATGTTAATAAACTAAACCAACATGTTTGTCTCACTAATATTGCACATTTTTACACTACACGGGGTGTCCCAGTGACGCTTGCCTATGTGTTTCTTAAATCTAATACGCTTGCCACTAAAATGGCTGCTGCTACGCGGGAATTTAGACTGCGAATGTGTCGGTCATACCCATGTGACGTGACGTACTCGCAGTTCTGGTGGGAATTTGTTGCTCATGCGCAATACAGCTAAAATGGCTGCTTTGTGTTCTCACATGCTTAAAGCTTGCATTGCCGCTTTCGCAAAGCTGTTCGTTCCGCTTAATACTTAATGGTTTAGTTATTATAAAGTAATGGGAATGGTATAGCAACTCATGGTTTACAGTGAAATCATTTATTCTATGTACTAAAACTGTTCTTTTCCATTTCATGTAACACATCGGAAACTTGGCCTGTTCTAACGTATCTTGCTTGAATCTGAGTCTGCGCAAGATCTGCGAGTCTCCACAGAAATGACCTTTGGACAGAAGCCAGATGGCAACCCAAGCCAAGATGAGCCTGAGAGAGAGCCTTCTCACCTAGTCGAAGAAGCCGAACTGTACTACATTTGTAACAATTGTATATGAAAATTGTATTCACCATTGTTATGTGAAAACATATGTCATGTGAAAGTAAAATTCCAGGGGGCTGGTAGAAAATTCAAATACGAAGCCTGAGAAAGTCTAAATTTTAGGTGGTGTGATGACCTAACCTCCTCCTTTGTCCAATCAAAATTGGGGATCCTTACATTTGCAACATTGGGGGGTGGTACAATGACCAGAAAAACAGTATAACTAGCGTAGGTTTAGCTAGAGAAATTGTCCGACTTGTCCGAATAGCTGACCTGTCACTGACCGAACGCACTCTATAGGTGACTGAACTCAGAGAGTTGCGAAGCACTCTGTTGGGAGGTTCGAGAAACCCATTTCGGGGTTTATGCAGACTTAAAGTGCTGGCGAAGCACTTTTGCTGGGAGGTTCGAGAACCCAATCGGGGTTATTGGCAGATTCCTTGCAGAGAGGGAGTAGCGCAGGCATTGCAACCGAAGTTGCGGGTGTTGGTCGTACCCTTTGGTGAACCCGGTCCTGATCCAAATATCTGGGGTTATTCTGTCCTGACTGTCCATGAGCTGTACCTGCTCGCCTACTGGCACCTAAGTCCTTGAGGGTCCTTTCCAGTCTTTCCAACTGACCTGTGGCCAGGGTTGGTGTCCACTCTATCTTAGGTAAATATAAAGTCTGTGTGGGTGATTGCTTATCGGTATTTGCATTTCTAATTCTCGAATATTGCAAAGCATAATTGCATACGTTCCTTTTTCTCCACTGTCCTTTTATAAATGAGATTTTCATGCATTATTTGTTTATTAGCATGTTCCACTTTTCTACCTACCTTTAGCCAAATTCTAAATTGTTATTTTATAGTTTATGTTCCAATCTTACCTTCCCTATGGTGAATAAGCAAAATCTGAATAAATCAAATTGTATAAATTTCATTTCCTTTTAAC
This sequence comes from Lissotriton vulgaris, assembly GCF_964263255.1. Taxonomy (NCBI): domain Eukaryota; kingdom Metazoa; phylum Chordata; class Amphibia; order Caudata; family Salamandridae; genus Lissotriton; species Lissotriton vulgaris. The sequence continues at coordinate 1,127,378,871 of NC_141693.1, forward strand.
AGTTAGTGAATTACGAAAGTCTACTTTGATTTAGCATTTTCCCTTTCTTTACCCCCCTTAGAGAAGTTGTGAAAGTCTGTTGATCTAAATTAGCATGTTCCTTTTTTCACCTTCCCTGTTATGATTTCTAAATGATTAGTATTCTCTGCCTTATTCATAGCTATACGTTATTTTTAATTCTAGTTATAGATAGTCTTATCTGTGTAAATGTTATGCTCATGACATATGATGATGAAGATGATTAGGTAAAGGTTTTCAAAACTTCTTAAGTCTGTGGTTATTATAAAGAGTGCAAACAATTTTAATTGATATTATATTGTGTTGACTGCTTATCTTTACAGCTACCTCCCTGATCCATTGTGATCTTAGGTACCTGTGACGAGGATTGGTAAGTCAGGTACATTGGGAAAAATAGAAAGGATCAGGGTTGCTGGTATTAGAGTGTAGGTTACACGATTAAATAAGTGTGATAAATAAATTATGGGCCCAAGTATGCATATTTGGTAATAAAACAGTCGGGTGAGCTGCGCGCTCTATCGGTAATTTTCTGGTAGCAGAATGATGGTTAGGGACTAGTTAAGATAGGTAGATAGGTTAATTGCTGCTAACTGTGAAATTTAATTGCTGCTAAATAAGAGTATCGAGCGATCAAATGTAAAAATTGCTTTGAAATGTTATGAAATGTTTTGAAATGTGTTTTTGGTGAAATGCTGTTATATTGATCTATGTATTAACACAACTCGTTAGTAATTGTTATATGTTGTCTGGAATCCCCGGGGGCAGAATAGCGGGTGGTGAGGAGAATCCACCTCCCAGTGAGTTCAGTGGCTCGAGGAAAATTAGTGCATGATTGGGCAGAACTGGAAGCACTAATTAGGGTTTTCTGTATGAATAATTGAATGAATGATAGCAACGAGTTCGCTAGCATAACCTCTATTGTGATATAACCTAGTAAGGGTCGCACGGAAGGAGTAGCAGGTTCTTCGGAGCTTGATTGATAGCAAAAGGGTTCGCTGGTGAAACTTTAGACTTAGTATATATCCCAAAGTGGATGTGTCAAGGCAGTAGCAGGTTCTCTAATGCTTGTATGGAGGATAGGCAGAAGGGATCTATCCACAGTAAATGAAAAGTAGACAGAAGAAGTTTACTTGCAGTGAAACAAATCTTTCCTTTCTAGACACTCGAGTACAGTGGCAAATGTTATACATTGTAAATTAAATAAAGCAATTGCACTTTAAGAGGAAAATTGAATTTCAGTTACCATGTGAAGGAGGAAGTCAGTCGCGGAGCTGTGCTGACGTCACTCTGTGCCGCGCTGGTATTGGTCAAAACAGCGGACGTGTAGCTGAGATAGTATTGTAAAGGTGTGGTGAGCGCAGGAGCGTGAGAACTTTATCACGGGAAAAGTCGCGCATCCATTGGTGGAACTTCTTTGCAACCACAGTGTTGATTGGTTGTCGAAAAATTGAAAGACGCGCTAGCATTGGAAGAATTTAGTAAACAGAAGTACGTGTTTTCGCACGGTTTAAGTTTGTGCGAAGTATATGTGGTATCCGAGATATCCAGAAACTATACCTGATCCGAGATACTTAGGGTTTGCTAAGGAACAGATGTTAAAAGGCAGACCTTACAATATGCATGGAAACAAGAGAAAAATGTCTCTTGTAGACAAAGTTAAACATTATTTCAAGAAAGACAAGCCGATTAAGACTAGAGAATGAGTTATTATTCCACCACCAAACACTCGCACTTCATTTATGCTGTTTGACAGAGGGTATCATGCTTGTGTATGGTTGGAAATTTGGGTGGAATATACCAAAGATGACGGAATTTTAGCATTCCCTTTACACAGTACCTTCAATGGAAGAATTTTGTTCAATTTGAGAAACCAAATGAATGACTTACATCCCAGACCTAGATTAACGCAATATGAGGCTCTAGAAGAATGGGAGATTGAGGCCTTTGAGCGCGACAGACCCAGGATTGACAATGGAATAAGTAAATGGGACCCGAAAATGCACCGAGAAGCAAAAGAGAAAAAAATGAACCAGTGGAGACAGAATATGATAGTGGAAGGACTTTACCCAGTACTAATCGTAGAGGAGCCTATGGGAGGTAAAAGGACTGAGAAAACTGGACATTTAGGGCCAGATGTAGGTAAGTTAATTTTATCGATTCATAAATACCGAATTTTACCGATTCAGTATTTATGAATCGGTAAAATAGAAGGGAGGAGATGTAGAAAGAATCGGTAATTGAATTACCGATTCTGTAAGAATCGGTATTTACTGAATCGGTAAATACCGGCCCATTGATTCCTATGGGCATTGAAGCCCATAGGAATCAATGGGCATTACCGAATCGGTATTTACCGATTCGGTAAATACCGATTTTTGCAAGGGTGCAGGGGGTGTCACTTTGACACCCTCTAGCACCCCGACTTAAGGCATGTATGACATGTGGCACACAGACATGCCCTAAGGGCATGTCCGTCTGTCACATGCCATAGGTGTGCATGCACACATGTGCATGCACACCTGGAATCAGTATTTTACCACCCAATTGGATTGGGTGGTAAAATACCGATTCGGTAAGGCCTGTGGGACTCAGAAGAGTCCCACCTACATTGCAAAATTACCAAATCGGTAAAAATACCGATTTGGTATTTTACCGATTCGGTAAATTTACCGAATCAGTGAAATAGGCCACCTACATCTAGAATAGCCATTTACCAGTCGGTAGCGGCCAAAACGGCCGTTACCGGCCGGTAAATGTCTACCTACATCTGGCCCTTAATGACTACTGGTGATTCTGATGATGAATACTTGGAGGATTTATTAATGAAAAATCCACCACCATATAGTGAAGAAACAAGAATAGTAAACCCGAAAAATCCATTCTTTAGGCCTTCCTGTAATGAGGGGTCGAACACGTCTGATCCGACTGTTCCATATTATAGTCCTTCCTGTAATGAGGGATCAAGTACCTCAAATCCAACTGTTCCATTTATTAGGCCCTCCAGTAATGAGGGGTCGGGCACTTCAAATCCGACTGCTCTGTTCTTTAATCCACCTTTATTGCGCAAGTGATTCATGAGACCCCTTGAGAGAGTATTACAAGAAAGAGAAAAGGAAGCTTTAAATAAACAGAGAAGCGAATTAATTCAGAAAATATCCTAGTTAAATACAAGTCCTGAGGCTTTGACAATTCCAGTGACCATTGGCCCAGTTGGTCCATTGTACGGAGATAAACAAACTAGTCCGAAAGCTCCAGTTATGACGACATCAGTAGTACAGCCAAGGAAAAAAACCCTGATTGTAGATTATCAGGCAAGCGAATGTGAATCAGTGATTTCCTTAATGGATTTACCAATACGAGATTCTGAAAGAGGTTCCATGAGAAAACCTACACCTGTACCTGCAAGGGAAGTAAAGATAGAGACTTCATCAGGTACGAGAAGTGCCACTCTAAGAAATAGAAAGATGGACCCGAGAAATAGAGAGACCAAAATCACAGACCAAGCCATTGGACATATTTAAATTAAGAATTGAAATAGAAGAATTGATGAATGGGAATGTGGGACTGGAAAGATTAAACGTCCTTAGTGAAGACGAATTGCAGTTTGTCTGTAAAAGCATCACTAGAAATTCGAGGGTCTTTCACGAAAAATTAATGAATATGGCAGCTAGCATGGGAATTGACATTGGCAAATCTAAAGTGTTGCAAAAACCCTATTGAGTAGAATTTTCTGACAAAGATTTAGAAAGCATGAATGTGTCAGGGAAAAAGGTCCAGATCAGAGAGTTGATGAACTTGATGCAAAAATGGGGTGATCTAGAAAAATGGAGAGCCAGATGGGCAAAGAAATACGAAGAGGTGCGGTCAAGACAATTGGCTTCAGAATTTGTCCTAAAGGAAGCAGACAAGGTAGAAAAATTATGTCCCATGCGAGAAGTACCAGGTGGAGGATATGTACATGTGCCATGGTCCAGACAAGATATTGTGTGATTTACCAATTACTTTCCAAAATTACGAGAAAAACCCTGTAGAGTGGTACAGACAGGTTGAGAGATTTGTGAAAGTTTCGAAATGCCTCCTGAAAGATCTATATGGTTTCTTTGACATTGTAGTTCCTGTAAATCTGTGGACAGAATGTAAAATTGCTGTAGATTGGCCAAATGAGGAATACCCTAGAGACCCGAAGACAGGGGCGCCTTCCAAAGATGTGATGGGGAAGTACAATCAGGTAATGTTGTACCTGAAAGGAAAGGTGCCTGCAAAAGAGACAGACTGGACCCGAATATATAGAACTACACAAAACAGAGATGAAACTGTACATTCATATTATGAGCGACTGTTACAGGTGTTCAAATCATACAGTGGGCTAGACAATATTGAAATGAAGGATTTGACCCACTTCATTTATCGATTTGTGTTAGGGTTAAGACCTGAAATTTCACAGTGGATCAAAGATAATAAAATCTGTTGGCAAGCTAAACCCATAGATGAGGTCCTAAAATATGCAAAGTACTGTGAAGATGAGTTAGAAAATAAGAAAAAGGAGTTAAAGGAAAAAGTCATGTGGGCACAAGTAAAATTAGCAGAGCATCAAGAACAGCAGTTAAGTAAAATGACAAATACTCAGAATCAGAGCCCTGGGGGTGGAGGAAAACCAAGGGTAAAAATGAGTTGAGAAGAGGCCAGAAAGAAATGTCCCTGCCACGGGTGCGGAAAGATGGGGCACTGGAGGGACGAGTGTAAGGCTGTGCAGAATGATAATGTGCAAATTAATGATTTAAATCCACAGGCGCAGAATGAGGGACCACGGAAGACACAGCAACAGGTAAAACAGAATCAGTTGCCTCGTGCACCTAGGCCAAACTATAGGAGCAAAGCACAACAGGGCGAAGAAGCCGAAGTTTGGGAAGGAAGGGAGGATAGAAATGCAGCAACTTTGCAATTTCTGTTAAATGACACATTCCTCTGTGACGAACCTTACTGACGGTTCCTGAGGGGGGAGGACGAGGAGTGCGTGCTTGGCGCCTCCTTGCCGGTAGACCAGTCAGGGCCATACATTGAAGGAAAGGTTGAAGGAAATGACATCACCTTCCTGCTGGACAATGGTACTAACCGTTCTACTATGAGAACAGCAGACGTTCCAAACCTACCCCTCTCGGGAGAAGCGATCCAAGTAGTGGGCGTTTCTAATAAATTAATTAGTACCCCAGTTACAGAACCCATGGAAATTAAAATAGGGAATTTCAAAGAAATGCATCGACTCGTTGTTTGTGATTCAAGTCCTGTGAACTTACTAGGACAAGATTTGCTGTGCAAAATGAACTGTACTATCTTTTGCTCACCAAATGGCGTCGAAATTCAGACCCCGGATGAAGACGGAATCTACAAATTAATGTTGATAAGACCTGACTCAGAAATTAAAAGACTGACAATACAAGACTTACCTGAAGAGCTCCAACAGACAGTGAAACCAGAAGTATGGTATTTTACTAGAAAAGATGTAGGATTAATGGCAAATGTTGACCCAATTAAAATTTCTATAAAAGAAGATGCAGTTTACCCGAATACTAAACAGTATAAAATAAGTGCAGAAGTAAAAGCAGGGGTGCCATTGAAATAAAAAGGTTGTTGGAAGCAGACATCATACAGGAGGTATTGAGCAGTCCTTGTAATTCACCCATAATTGGAATAAAGAAACCAAGTGGTAAGTACATGGTAGTACAGGACCTGCGCAAGGTTAATAAAATTGTTGTCCCTTGGTGTCCTATTGTGCCAAACCCTGCAGTGATCTTATACCAAATACCGTGGAATGCTGGATGGTTTACTGTCATCGACCTATGCCATGAACTCTTTTCAATTCCATTGCATCCAGACAGAAAATTTATTTTCTCATTTGAATTGAACAGTCATGTTTACGTCTGGAATCATGTCCCTCAGGGGTACACAGAGAGTCCTTCGATTTTCAGTCAAATTCTGAAAAAATGCCTTGAATCCTTGGTATTGCCTAGGGAATCAGTCCTGGTGCAATACATAGACGACCTCTTGGTGGCGTCTAAAAGCAGAAAGGACTGTGCCGTTGACACCATTGCCTTACTGAACCATTTAGGTGAAGGGGGACATAAAGTATCACCAGACAAACTACAGTTCTGTACCCCCTCAGTGAAATATCTGGGGCACCAGATAGAGAAAGGTATCAGGAAGGTTACCACAGAAAGAATTAGGATAATTCGAAACATGCAACTGCCCAATACCCAGAAAGAAATCAGAATGTTTCTTGAGGTGTAGGATACTGTAGGCAATGGATTGGGGGATTTACAGTCCTAGCAAGACCATTGATAAAAATGACAAAGAAAGGAGCGAAAGACCCAGTGGAGTTGGATGATGAAAGCTTGACAGCTTTTACAAAATTACGACAATGTCTATGTACAACTCCCGCATTAGGAATGCCTGACTACTCGAAAGAGTTTGCACTGTTTTGTGACACACGAAACAATTGTGCACTTTCAGTCCTGACCTAAAATCATGGTTTAACCAGACGTCCTGTAGGGTATTTTTCCTCTACTTTAGATCCAGTGGCTGCTGGATTACCTGGATGTCTGAAAGCAGTAGCTGCAACTTGCATGAGTCTTGAACAGAGTGAATCCATTATTATGGGACATCCTGTAACTGTGTATGTTCCACATGCAGGTGTAATTTTGTTGACCAGAACCAAAACTCAGTACCTCACACCTAGTCGGCTGACTAAGTATGAGAGAATTCTTGTAGGTGCAGGAAATGTAACCATTGCCCGATGTAATATCTTGAATCCAGCTACCCTCCTGCCAAATTCACTCACAGCAGGAGTGAAGGGAGAAGTTGAGCATGACTGCCTTGATCTGACTGAGTATAGTACAAAACCAAGCCAAGATATAAAGGAAGTGCCCCTAACTGATGAAGATTTTGAACTGTTTGTAGATGGCTCATTCATGAGACATGAGGATGGAGGCTTAAGTGCTGCCTATGCAGTATGCACTTTAGTAGGTCCAGTGGTAGCATCCTATTTGTATGGAGTAAAGTCTGCACAAGTAGCCGAATTGGTTGCATTGCCAAAAGCCTGTAAATTTGGGAGGAACATGAAAATAACCATATACACTGATAGCCAGTATGGTTATGGGGTTGTGCATGACTTTGGCCAATTGTGGCTACAAAGGGAGTTTCTGACTTCTTCAGGTACTCCTATCAGAAATGGAAATTTTGTGCAAGAATTACTAGAAGCAATCCAGTTATCAAAAGAATTGGCAGTGGTCAAGTGTGCTGCTCACAAATCTGGCAATGACAAAGTGACAGCAGGTAATCGATATGCTGACCAACTGGCCCGACATTGTGCCAAATACAAAATAGCAATCAATACCAAGATGGGGGTAGGCGGAAACAGCTGCCAACTTATGGTGTTTGAAGAAATAAAAACATGGGAAGAACTGAGAGATTTGCAGAATGCAGCAGAACCAAAGGAAAAGGAAAGGTGGAGAAAATTTGGTTGACGGCAAAGGAATGAGGATGGTGTCATTGTTTACCTTGATGATATGCTTGTGTTGCCAGATTGCCTGCTTTCTCTTATGGCTAGATTGATACATGGAGATACACATTTAGGATGAGACACAATGATTCGTGCCTTTAGACAGACATGGTTCAATTCGAAATTCAGAAACATAGCAGAGGCACTCTGCCAGAGGTGCTTAGTGTGTCAGCAATTCAATCCTGGAAAGAAAACTGTAGTTTTACCAGGTACAATTGGAAAAGCAGAAGGTCCTTTCATAAGATTGCAACTTGACTTTATTCAGTTACCCCCCTGTCGAGGAATGAAGTACGTCCTTGTCATTGTCTGCCTGTTTTCAAAATGGGTAGAAGCTTATCCTGCACGCAGGAAGGATAGCATCACTGTAGCAAAATTGTTACTGAGGGAATTGATACCTAGGTATGGTTTTCCAGTCACAATTGAATCAGACAGAGGTAGGCATTTCCATAGTGAAATAATAAGACAAATCTGTGAAGCATTCAAAATCACGCAAAAACTACACTGTGCATATCGCCCAGAGGCTTCTGAAGTGGTAGAACAACTGAATGGCACTATCAAGTCAAGATTGGGAAAAATGTGTGAATCTACTCAAATGGAATGGCCTGACGCTTTGCCCCTTGTCTTGATGGGACTTAGAAGTATTCCAGACCGGAAGACAGGCCTGAGTCCCCATGAGATTCTGATGGGAAGAGCAATGCAGCAAGCATGGGTGCCAGGACACAAACTGATAAACATATCTGATGATTTGGCGCTAGAGTACTGCAAGCAACTGGGTGACTAAGTGCGTTCAATCTCTCACCAGATTGGGGAAGACGCCGTCGCCAGACCAGCAACTCCAGCCCATGACTTGAACCCATGGTGATTGGGTTGTAATTAAGAAACATACTCGGAAGAGTTGCTTTGCACCGAAGTGGGGAAAACGAAGACAGGTGATTCTGGTTACCGCAACAGCTGTAAAGTGTGCAGGTGTACCACTGTGGAGTCATGCCAGTCATACGAAGAAAGTGACTGAGCCAGAAGAAACTGAGGCTGAAGGTTTTGCAGCTGAGAGGTCCCCTAAGGTTGGTCCTGAAGTAGCTGAAGAAGAACGACTGAGCTCCAGTCAAGATTATTGGGTCCCAGTAATCGACCTGACTCTCAATCCAATAAGAACAAGAAGACAAACCTACTTAGATAGAGAGTAGGATAGTGAGGACGAGACAGGAATAGAAGAAGATAATCAGATCATCAAAATCCAAATCAAATCTGATGATGAAGAAGGCCAGGTAAGGACAGAGCAGGTTATCGACACACCTCCAAGAACTCCTGAGCCTGAAAAGGGACAGATAGAAATTAGGGCGAAAGTTCAAGCGGAAGATCAAAAGTTTGAAGTGCTTGAACAGGATCAGATAGAAGTAGATAAATGTGTTCAGGAAGAAGAAATTGAAACAACACAAAGTCAAATTCAGCATACACCTGAACAAGGCCAGTTTAGTAACCAGGCAGAAGAAACTGAAATAAGACCTGGAACTAGTCAGACAGGAAGGGAAGAAGACACTGAAGTAGATGTGCCACAACTGAGTGCAAATAAAAGAGCCTTTGAAGAGGGCCAAAGCACAGTGCCAGTTAAAAGATTCAAGAAAAGAGATAAAGTACCAAGATTTGTCAAAAGACTGAGACTGAGACTAAAAACTATTGACGAAGAACTTGAGCAAGAAAATCAAGACTCCAGTAAACCTGACCAGTCTGGGACAAAGCCTAAAAGGAGAAGTGCCCGAATTAAGAGACTGAATAACAAATATCAGAGTCCTGAATGGACTTATCTGGTGTTGGAAGACTTTGAAAACCTTGAAATAAGTGACGAAAGTGATGAAGAATTGATTACTGACCAGACTGACGAAGAAGTGAAACTAACCTGAAAGTTGCCTTGTGTAAGCAACCTGTGCAAAGTTACAAAGAGGGATTGAAGCTTCTTTTGAGCCAAAATGTCTGATTCCACTGTGAATGGAAGACCGAGACGAAATTGTTGTAAAACATGCTGTAAAGTATGTTTATGTAGTGTAGCATTAGTACTTATATTATGGATAGGACTAACAATTACTATTCCTTACATGATGAGTAAAGATGCTAATTTGTACCCTACTAAATCCGTGACAAAAGACACAAAAGAACTGCAAACGAAAGATACACCACAAAGAGTAGAGAGACAAGAGAAAGCACTTAGCCTTAGACAAACTAGAATGGACTTAGATGCACCAGATGAGGAAGGACTGCATTATCATAGAATCAAAAATAGAACTCATTTAAATGTATTTGCAAACCTTTTAGTACATTACGTAGAAGCAATGGAAATAGAAGACTGTTACGTCTGTATGAAGCTACCTACTTCAGCAGCTGAGGGTGTGACCTACCATCACTTGCCACTAACATATGGAATTTCCTGTAGTATTTTAGCTAGTTTATTCTATAAAAGAGGACCTTTACAATATTATTACTCTAATTCAGATGTGATATTTTCTGAACTTCCCATACGCGGAAATTTGAATCCTGTACATACTAAGAGTAATGTAACATGTTATATGGGAGAATACTTTCTAACTATAGGTACAATAGATTTAGGTGAAGCACATAGAGATAACGTAACATGTTCATTACACGAACATGAGAAAATGCTTCTAAATATGGCAGAGAAAAGAAGAGAAAGTTTCCAAAGAAAGGCAAATGACAAAAGACAGAAAACTCCTAAGTGGGCTGAAAGCATGGGAAGCACCTCAAATGGTGGAGCAAATGCTGCATTGTTGCTGGATTTCGAAAAGAAAGGGAAACTTTGTCTTCACAGAGAAAAGACTAGTTACTATAATAACATATTCATTGGTTCCAGTGAATGCGAACACAATTACAAGGTAATTGGAGGTTGGGGTTTCAAAAATGGGTCAGAACCTGTGTTTCCCGGAATTTATTATATATGTGGAAACAAGGCTTATTTCAAATTGCCAGATCACTGGTATGGAAGCTGTTATTTTGGAATTGTCTTCCTAAAAATATACCATGTGAATGAAGTCTCTGGAAGCAATGAAAACACTAATGAATTAGTGTGTAGTAAAAGAGAAAGCGTAGGAGAAAAAATAGGTGATATATTTAGTGCATTGATACCAACAGTGGGAGAGGCTCTGAATACACACAGAATCTGCAAATTGTCAACAGTAGTAGATCGGTTATCAACTGACACTGCTGGAGGTTTCCTAATGGTCAATACCGAATTGGTTGCGATTAGATCTATGGTTTTACAAAATCGAATTGCTCTTGACAAATTATTGGCAAAAGAGGGCGGAGTCTGTAGAATGTTGAAAGCGCAACATTGTTGCACTTACATTCCTGACAAAAGTGTTGAAATTAAGAAATGTGTGAGAAACATAACTAATTTGGAAAAAGACCTCAAACCACTAGAGGTTGATAGTGCCTGGAAAAGACTAACTGATGGTCTCCCCTCTGTAGGTAGTTGGTTTTCTAACCTAGGTAAAAGTTTTGTGAGTAAAATACTGATGCCAATAGCTGGAATAGGCTTATTTGTGCTCATCATAATAATTTGCTGTTAATGTCGAAAACACAAAAAGAAGTATACTGTGAATAAGCGAGGAATAAAGAGAAATGTCGATGAACTCGAATTAGAAGAGCTGAATAATCAGATCTATAAAAGAGTGAAGTATTCTCATCCTAATAAATATGCAGAAAAGAAATTGAATAGAAATTTGAAGAGATTGAAATGGGTGAAATGTGAAAAGTTGGCATCTGGTTCCATTAGTTAGCGATGATAGTAAATATCATCAAAGAAGGGATTGATGGAGCAAGGATTCGCACATTGAGCGACTTGCTTGTATCAAGAACCTCAAATAATGTTAATAAACTAAACCAACATAATTGTCTCACTAATATTGCACATTTTTACACTACACGGGGTGTCCCAGTGACACTTGCCCATGTGTTTATTAAATCTAATACGCTTGCCACTAAAATGGCTGCTGCTACGCGGGAATTTAGACTGCGAACACGTCAGTCATACCCATGTGATGTGACGTACTCGCAGTTCTGGTGGGAATTTGTTGCTCATGCGCAATACAGCTAAAATGACTGCTTTGTGTTCTCACATGCTTAAAGCTTGCATTGCTGCTTTCGCAAAGCTGTTCGTTCCACTTAATACTTAATGCTTTAGTTATTATAAAGTAATGAGAATTGTATAGCAACTCATGGTATACAGTGAAATCATTTATTCTATGTACTAAAACTGTTTTTTTCCATTTCATGTAACACTTCGAAAACTTGGCCTGTTCTAACCTGATCTTGCTTGAATCTGAGTCTGCGCGAGATCTGCGAGTCTCCACAGAAAGGACCTTTGGACGGAAGCCAGATGGCAACCCAAGCCAAGATGAGCCTGGGAGAGAGCCTTCTCACCTAGTCTAAGAAGCCGAACTGTACTACATTTGTAACAATTGTATATGAAAATTGTATTCACCATTGTTATGTGAAAACATATGTCATGGGAAAGTAAAATTCAAGGGGCGGGTAGAAATTTCAAATAAGGAGCCTGAGAAAGTCTACATTTTAGGTGGTGTGATGACCTAACCTCCTCCTTTGTCCAATCAAAATTGGGGATCCTTACATTTGCAACATTGGGGGGTGGTACAATGACCCGAAAAACAGTATAACTAGCGTAGGTTTAGCTAGAGAAATTGTCCGACTTGTCCGAATAGCTGACCTGTCACTGACCCAACGCACTCTATAGGTGACTGAACTCAGAGAGTTGCGAAGCACTCTGTTGGGAGGTTCGAGAAACCCATTTCGGGGTTTATGCAGACTTAAAGTGCTGATGAAGCACTTTTGCTGGGAGGTTTGAGAACCCAATTGGGGTTATTGGCAGATTCCTTGCAGAGAGGGAGTAGCGCAGGCGTTGCAACCGAAGCTGCGGGTGTTGGTCGTACCCTTTGGTGAAACAGGTCCTGATCCAAATTTCTGGGGTTATCCAGTCCTGACTGTCCATGAGCTGTACCTGCTCGCCTACTGGCACCTAAGTCCTTGAGGGTCCTTTCCCGTCTTGTCCAACTGACCCGTGGCCCGGTTGGTCTTCACTCTATCTTAGGTCAATATAAAGTCTGTGTGGGCGATTGCTTATCTATATTTGCATTTCTAATTCTCGAATAATGCAAAGCATAATTGCATACGTTCCTTTTTCTCCCCTGTCCTTTTTTTAAATGAGATTTTCATGCATTATTTGTTTATTAGCATGTTCCACTTTTCTACCTACCTTTAGCCGAATGCTAAATCATTATTTTATAGTTTATGTTCCAATCTTACCTTCCCTATGGTGAATGAGCAAAATCTGGATAAATCAAATTGCATAAGTTTCATTTCCTTTTAACAGTTAGTGAATTACGAAAGTCTACTTTGATTTAGCATGTTCCCTTTCTTTACCCCCCTTAGAGAAGTTGTGAAAGTCTGTTGATCAAAATTAGCATGTTCCTTTTTTATTCTTCCCTGTTATGATTTCTAAATTATTAGTATTCTCTGCTTTATTCATAGCTATACGTTATTTCTAATTCTAGTCATAGATAGTCTTATCTGTGTAAATGTTATGCTCATGACATCAATCAATCAATCAATCAAAGCATTTGAAGCATGATGAAGATGATTAGATAAAGATTTTCAAAACTTCTTGAGTCTGTGGTTATTATAAAGAGTGCAAACAATTTTAATTGATATTATATTGTGTTGACTGCTTATCTTTACAGCTAGCTCCCTGATCAATTGTGATCTTAGGTACCTGTGACGAGGATTGGTAAGTCAGGTACATTGTGAAAAATAGAAAGGAACAGGGTTGCTGGTAGTAGAGTGTAGGTTACCCGATTAAATAAGTGTGATAAATAAATTATGGGCCCAAGTATGCATATTTGGTAATAAAACAGTCGGGTGACCTGCACGCTCTATCAGATCCATGCTGCTCACACAAAAAGAGTGAAGGTAGCAGATAATGAAGTGGTGAAAACAACCACCGTTTCTGAGGGTCAAGTTCAAGTTCATGGAGTGGATCCAGAGGGAGTTGAACATTTTTAAACTGATGAAGAAAGTGAAGTCATAAAAGTCCAGATCAGTGAAAGTGGACATTCTGGTGAAGATCCTAGTACCTCTACCAGTGGCACTACTATCCAGTTTCAAAGTGGGGACCATAGTGAAGAGCTGTTGCAATTTCAAAGTCAAAGATATGAGTGGTAGCAAGAAGTACTCTCTGATCCAAACAATGAAAGACTTCAAGTCACAAGAACCCTTAGAGGAAATAAGCAGTTCACAGTGAAGTGTGCAGTTGAAAGTGATCTAGGTTCATGTACCTCTGTAAGTAGGTAAGATTCAACAGTGACTATGGGTGAAAAGGAGATTACTGAAGAAAATAGGCAATTGAAAAGAAACTGCAAAGAAAAGCATTGTCAACAAGAGAAACAAAAGAGACTGAAGCTAATCAGTGAACATTCAGAAGTAATTGAATTATAGTCAGAAAATAGTTAAATAGATGAGAACTCCAAATAGAAAGTATGCATCACCTGAATGGTTACATATAGCTACAGTTTCAAATGTAGTAAACTAAGAATCAGTGTCAGAGATCTATAGCTAAATACATCTTTGCCGATACACTTGTGAAAATGAACCTGAAAGTGAATCAAAAGTGGAAAAGAACTGCCTTGAAAGGTTTTTTAAAAACTGTAGTGAAACTTTCTACTGAAATAAATGAGGAAATAAACTTTTTCTGAGAGCATGAATTGAAAAGGTCCTTGAGAAAGAAAAAAGAGGATTCATTTTTGAAATGTCTTTATTATTTTGAAAGAAATTAGAAGAAAATAAGAAATAAGAAATCTATTATTGTTTTAAAGAAAATGGTTGTGGATTTTATTAATTTTGTTTAGTCTCAATAGAAAATTGACTACAGTCAGTGTGTAAAATTATGGTTTTTTTGTTAATGATATTAATACCTTTAGTTGGCCTGTTGTGCTTACTATCTGTGGCGTGATACATATCCACAAGTGCTGAATTAACTACAGTACATAATGAAATCAAACATAATACATTGATACAGAGAGAAATTTTTGTTAATGTATTTCAAGATAACATTTTTACTAAAAAGGTACAAGAATATTCCGACATATAGTTAAAACTGTTTTATACCCAACCTTTCTTCCCTCTTCTGCAGGTGAGTGGTCCACATACATTCTGCTTCCTATATTCTATGGTCTCTCATGTACAGTGTTTGTTCGTATATTTTAAATAATGATGATTTTTTTGCCTCTTTATTTTTGGGATTTTAATGTGTCACTGGAGAACTATCCTATGTTGGAGAATGAAGATTCTGATAGTTGTATTAAGTATGGTAAATTTCTGGAAATGACTTCAGAAATTAAGCATAAAACTAAAGCTATGAAATGGTGGCATGCGTGTGATTTGTGTGAAGTGGAACATGAAGGTATAGTGAAAGGAGACTAAAGATTAATGAGCGATTAAAAAAAGCCATAAGAGAATAAATTAAAGAAGAAGAAGAATTTAGATTGTTGAGCTTACATCCTACATTTAGAATGAAATAACAGAGAAGAGCTGAAATGAGTATGGTGCATTGCGAACCTTTTAAATGTGGTAAGGCCGAATATTTGATTGGCGGTGAGAGAATCCTGAAGGAATTTATTATGTGTGTGCTAAAACTGATTATTTTATTTTGCTGCATAATTGGGTGGGGCCATGCTATCTTGCTTTACTATTTCCTGGCGTTTATCATATGAGTGAAGGGGATGAAGCAGTTGGGTTAAGAAGAGTGAATCAAGGATTTGGACAAATCCCTTTAGATGTGTTAGGTGCTATTATTTCCCCTATAGGGGTAACAATAAATTATGTGAAATGATACGTTTATCTACATTAGTGGATAGGCTTGCCTTGAGCACAGCTGGAGCACTAACTCAAACTAATTATGAACTAATTACAATTAGAGCTTTGGTGAAGCTGAACTACATAGAGCTCAATATCCTTCTTGTGAATTAAGGTGGTGCTTGCAAGGTACTGAAAGTTAACAGATGCTGCACTTTCATTCCTGATAACAGTCCTATTATTCACTCTTATTTCACAAACATGGCTAATATATCTTGTGAACTTCAATCTTTAAAACAGCCAACCAGTAGAAATATAGGTTCCTGGTTTAGTGAGATGGGGAAGGTTTTAGCAAGGTTGGTGAATGATCAATAATTTGGAAGGGTTAACTTTACGTGTTATACTAACCCATGTAAAAATGATAATGATTTGTGCAATTGATTTCTTTCTCTTGCTTCACATTTTCTGGGTGTCTGATTAATAATTCTGGGTATAAAAATGAGAAGTGTCCATTAAAGTGAAAATTGACTGAAGAATATGAAATAAAGAATATCGCAGATCTTGTCGACAACCAGCTAAAGATGGTTGAGGAGGATTTCAGAAAGAAGCAAAAAGTGATGCAGAGTGAAGAAATTCCTTATTAAAATGCTTTATTGTTTTTGTCATTACAACTTAATCAGAGGGGGATTTGTGGCAACATGTTTCAGGTTTGTATATAGTTTGCTGAATAATGATCATCACTAGTAAAGTTTGGAAATTATTTTACATATGTAGACTGAATTAACATAATTGCATGTGAAACAAATTTGTAAGATGTACAGAAGTGTGTTTATTAATGTGCTTGAAGTATGCCACATTTCCGTGTAAAATATCATCTTGGAGAAGATGGATGCCATCTCTGTCATTCACTCCTGCTTCCTTCCCTTGCACACGTCCTCTCCTCACACACTTTGCAAAGTACAGTCGAGCTGGAGTCAATATCGATTATTTCCACTATAATGGTTGTCTAGTTAGTGTTCGCCAAGGACCCATGTTTTCCCTTCCTTTACCGGCTCTATTCATTCAGAGAAAGTCTTAATGTTAAAAGTTTGATATTTGTCTGATCGTCTCTGAGTGGCAGTAGCATCCAGGGTGTTGAATAATTGTTCAAAGAATTGGGAAGGTACTTATGTGTTAGGGTAATGACATTTACTATTCTTGTGTCCTGATTTGCAAAAGAAACTATACTTTTCCTCACACCATGATGAGTTTACAGTATTGCTAATTTCCTATCAAGAATTTTGAGTAAGAACCCCTTGATTATGGGGGAGAGCTATAAGACTTTCATATTCTGCTAGTGATGCTGCCCAATTTCTTTATGATTTTGCTGCTCATTAGAACTTAAAATATTTCCTGTTTTACATACTCTGGTTAACAATTCATCTGCGTGCCTTCATAGCATTTACATTGCATCACTTATTTTTATAATACCATCCTTTAACTTATATTGATCCCGAACTCAGTTATTGAGTGGGGTCTATTACTTATTGAGCTCCTACTCTGCTAATTTGATGCTCAGGGAGGTGCCTTAACGTGCAGACACATTGCATCATGAAATCGAGGTTTAAAGCCATGTCCAATTCAGTAAACTGTGGGAGAGCCAAATTAAGTCAATTTTAGGGTGTCTACATTTTGGAGGACAGTTTTGCTCCACACTCTCTAGAGAACTGAGATGTCTCCCTGTGAACACCCAGTTTCGGGGAGCTTTGCTATGACCTTGTGATTTTACGGGATAAGCAAGTAAGTGGATAACAACCAAATCTATATCCAGCATATAGCTTTGAATTTAGTCTGAGACAACAGAGATCGAGAAGGCAATGGTTAGAAACAAAAACCATGGTATTAATTCTCTAGTAAGTCTTTGATCTATTTGTTCTTACCTGGATATATATGAGTCTAAAATGTGTAGCCTTCCATTGAAGTGAAAGAATGAGATGCGAAAACCACTTCTTGGAAAATACTGCTACTTAGCTGTAAACCAACATCAAGATCTCAACCATAAATACATTTGTAGAAGTATTCTTAAATTATAGAAAATCAGTTCACACACATAAAATATCACAGATAATTAAAAAGACACAGGTGCATAATAATAATTGAGAAGAAAATGTGCAGAGTCAGTAGCACTTCAAGAGTTGTGGTTGACATTCAAAAGTTACAGTGAAATAAAAGAAAAGAGAAATTTGAATTTGCTGTAGAAAATTCTGAAAAACATTTCCAGATCTCACCAATTTCTCTGTTTTTCTATTCTTGCTGGTCCAGCCACCTTTAGAATTTTTTGAATCCTCACATCGAGACATAATTATAATTCTTCTTCCAATTTCTAAGTATTAGCATTTCAAACCCCATACAGTCCTCGAAGAAATGTATAACTCACAGTACAACCCCTTGTTATATTACTTTTGCCCCAAACCATGCTCTTTTCATCAACCAGGTTACTTTTTCAAAACATGCTTACCATACAATATTCTATTGATGTATCCAACAGACCATCTCTACCAAGCCCTCACCTACAATGTCTGTTTATTTTCAAAGAAGAAAGGAGGGCACCCAAATAATGATAAGAAACCTATTTGTGGGCTAATGCCAAACTTTATGTTCTTGATAGATGTGACTACGTCTCTGACTTCGGGGGGTAGACACTTCATTGTAGAGAAGGATATGCAGAAAAATAATTTGGTAATTCCTAACTAGACAATCTTGAGTATACACAACCAGATATGCTCATAACCACAGTCACTCCAGCAGAGGGTTATGGAGGACCTCTTTGCTCCAGCAAGAGGTAATTTCCTAGGTGACAAGGCAGAGGATTCCGAGCACAATATAGGTTTCCTATTGTTCCCTTGCCCACTTCCATTAGTCTTACAGGTTTTGACATAAATGTTCGCTCTCATTGCTGGGCCTCACAGTAATCACAAGTGCATTTGCAGAGCAACCCGAAGTCAAATCTGACACTTATGGGCTCCTGTATCCATTTGTGAAACTGTGTTCCTGAGCAGCAAGAGCTGTCCAAATGCAGAGTAGGTGTAGGTCATAAAGGGGCAATGTGTATACCATGGACTGGGCACGTACAGGGTTTTTACATAAGAGAGATCTGTCAGCAGGGCACTAGACCTTAAAAACAGAAGTGGGGGTACTAACCAAGTCAGGCAGTCAGGCAAGTGACATCATAGGATGTGACATCACTTTGCCTGACATTACAGTGCTTGAAACCTACGTGAAATCACAGGAAGTGGACGCACAACTCATGACCTCTCACGAAGTAACATTAGATCTTAAGACCTCATATATGTTTAGCAGGTCTATCATGAGTAAATTTGAGTGCATTACAATATTTAACAAATTAGATTTTGCATTAGAGTTGTGCCAAGAAAGTGATGCAACCCTGATGCAAAATCTGGGCCTCAATTTATACATTTAATTTTTAAAGCCCTGCCTCAAAGAATTTGGTAACAAGGTGAAACATGGCAGGAAATCTGTTCTGCTTAATTGGTTGCAAAGTCTGCATTTTAAAACACCCGGTGAGGTTAAGGAACCTGCTGCAGAGCTCTTTGTGTGCCAAGTAAATCTCAGGGAATAATAATAATGGTAATTTAACTTTAGAGGTTAACATATTTACTGGGGAGATCCAGTGCTTAGTTTGAGCTGGTGGTTTCTGGTGTTCAGCACAGGCCCTAAATCATCAACACTGGTTCTTTTAATGAGCACCAGGTAGGGACACATTCATTTACGGGGAGATTAACACATAGATTCATCATCGGCATGTTTTGCGAGTCTGTAATAGCGATTATTAAGGAATAGCTATTACAAACTCGCAAAACGGGATTCATGTAGAAATCGCAATATTTATTGTGATTTCTACAGCTTCCTTATTTGCGAATAGCTAATTGCTAATCGCAAATAAGGAATAACTCCCCATTCATTCCTATGGGCCAAAAGGCCCATAGGAATGAATGGGAAGACATATCAATGTGCGAATAGCTATTAGCGAATCGCATGTTGAGTTTGCGATTTGAAGGGTGCAGTGGTGTCCAAAGCACACCCTGTTGCACAACTGAAATGATATTGGATGCTGGTGTTACGCACACACATGTCCCAAGGACATGTGTGTGTGTAACATACAACTTAGAAAAATGCACTTAAGTGCATTTTTCTAAGTTTCCGCTATTTACCACGAGGTTTGACTTCGCGGTAAATAGCGGCCCAAAATTGCGAAATCGCAATTTTTAAATGTTTCATGAATTGCATTTAAGGAATCTCAAATAGAGATTCCTTAAATGCAATTCCTTGCAAATTTGCGAATTCTATAATAGCGATTTTTGCATTTGGGATGATGAATCCCAAATGCAAAAATAGCGCTCCCAAAGGGCCACATTCTCAGAATCTGGCCCTTAACGAGCCGATTTTGGCTTCATGAATCTACCTGTTTGTGATTTGAGCTGGCGCTGAGAATCAAACCTGGTTTCCCAGCTCCGAAGTCAGCAACTCTAGACAGTATGCCACATCCTCTCCCCACTTTCAGGGTTAGTAGTTGGTTCTGTTTTTGGCTGCCCTAACAGAAGAAATGGGCTGGCACAAGCTGCCTCCTCATGAGAGCCTCAGCACTTATTTTTTTTTACAAATTAACCACTGGAGAGCTCTTTGTTTTGTCTAGCCCCAGTTTTGAATCAAAGTAGCTTAGAGGGTTAAGGCCTATATGTATCAAGCCTTTTGTGATTCGTTAAGGCCGAAATTCGCAGAATTTCGGCCTTAACGAATCGCAAACGGACATTTTGCATCTTTTGCCATGTATGTAAAATTAGCAAAATAAGGAATCGCAAAAAATTGCGATTCCTTATTTTGCTTAAGCATTTAAGGAATCGCAATTTTGCGATTCCTTAAATGCCATGTATGAAGCTTTTTCAAATTGCGAATTCAGTTTAAGAAATCGCAAATTAACACCAACTTGAGGATGGTGTTAATTTTCGAAATCCTTTCAAAATTCACAATTTGGCATTTTTGAAGGTGGCATGTGACACACATACATGCCCAGGGGTGCAGCAGGGTGTCCATGAGACACCCCTGCACCCTTGAAATAATTCTCAAATTGCGATTAGCAAACTGCGAATTCGCAATTTGAGAATTACTTCACAATCATTCCTATGGGCCTCCTGGCCCATAGGAATGCATGGGAAATTATTCCTTATTTGCGAATTCGCAAAATGCGAATTCGCAAATAAGGAAGAGTAAGGAATCGGAAAAACATAGCTATTTTTTTCATATATTCCATTTTGCGAATTCTAAATAGCGATTCCTTAAAAATAGCTATTTAGGAATCGCAAAATGGAATCTTCATACATCTGCCCCTAAATGCCTCCTGCAAAGCACATTATGTAGCACAAAGATGACAGATTTTTATTTTATGTAAATGGGTAAGTGGGATACTGCTTTTAACCCAGAGAGCCTTTTATTACTTGCAATTCATAGATTGCAGTGAGCTATGAAGAACATGTGGCTCCTTAACCTTGTAACCGTCACTGTCTTAAGTAACACATTCTGCACATTGATTTACACACATGATTTATTGTCAATGTGTAGGTGTAAATTAAAATGTTCTGACACCCTGCATTGGGATGAGTAGCTCTATAGCGCTATAAAATAAATAAAACAAAATAGTGGAATTCTTATTTGTGTAAATACTGAGACAAACCAACACATCTTGCATGCTTACCTTGCACGTATATCTTTTATATATAGGGACTGAACAAAGTAGAAAGCAGGCCTCTCTTCATTACCATTGAAGTGATAAGTTGTGTTCCTTTGTTTCCCCTCCATTGTATTTAGGTGTGAGGCTCCCAATAGCTTCCAGCCAGGATACTCCAACAACAAGCATTTACAATGCAATGGTTTTGCCTTTGTTAAAGTTAGAGCTATTGGCATTGCTCTTGACATTATTTTTATTTATGTTTTTTTTTAAAACATAAATAAATGGCATTGTCATTTACAATGCAACTAGCTTTATCTCTCGTAAATGACACCCACAAACACCCACAGAGAGCCCCCCCACCAAACACACAGAGAGCCCCCCCACACACACACAGAGCCCCCCCACACACACACAGAGCCCCCCACACACACACCCACACAGACCCCCCACACACACAGCCACACAAAGCCCCCCCACACACCCCCACAGAGCCCCCCACACACTGCGACCCCCCCCACACACATTGCAAGCCCTACACACTGCGAGCCCCCCCACACACTGCGACCCCCATTTCAATAGATGTGTGATGCTTACCTGGTACTAAATTGGTCCCTGCATGGCTGAAAGGTTGAAATGGTGTAGGAGGCAAGGGGACATGTATATAGAGCTTACTACCCCTGATGTAGTGCTTTGATGTGATCGAATTGAGGAGGGGACACTGGAGGAGCAGGTGGATAGTGTAGCATGTCACAAGAGGGGACCCATGTTTTCGACCTGTGCTCGGATCCCTGGGCAGCTGCATACATTGCCCATGCTTAGCTCTCCCCATGCCCCCTTTACTGGGGTCACCACCAGTTTCATCTCAGGCCCAATGAGTGCCCCCTAATTAATTCTAGGGACGCCCACTCCGGTCAAGTGGGAACGGTAACAGATTAGTGGACCCAGGGAAAGCAAAGTGATCCGGGTAGTGCCAAGCAGACCCAAAGAGTACCGAGCACACCAAAGGAGGGATGGGTTCTTAGAATGCTGTGTGGGTGAGGGGGGGGGGTCAGATTGGAGCGAGGGGGGTCTGATTGGAGCGAAGTGGGCTCTAGGAGGGATAAGATGGGCTCTAGGAGGGACACGATGGGCTCTGGGAGGATGGTTTAGCCATGGGAGCTGTGCTTGGCTCAGGCACCGGATTGGGGGTTCTGAAGAGTATTTGGACCTGGCAGCAACCTAGAGGGGAGACAGTAGGTCTGGAGGACGAAAGTAAAGGGCATACCATTGTATTACTGGACAACACACAGTCCTCTTGCACACAGTACCGGTATTAGACGTTCCCTCGGCCCCCGGGTATCCGCGCCCCTGCTGCCCCCACCTGCTTGCTCCAGTACCGCCCGCTGGCCTCCTCACCGATTCCCGGTGCTGCTCTTCCGCACGCCGCAGACCGGCTGCAGCGGCTTCCGCTTCCGCGATCTGTTATCGTTGCCAGGCAGGGCCGCCCTCTGTGCCCGCCCAGCCCTGACAATGCAAGGGGAGCGGCCGTGCCCGGTGAGAGATGCCTCCTTCGGCCTCCCACAGAAGGCACCCGGGGCTCGGGTCCGTGCTCTCGCGTGTTGAGGGGGGGGTCTGATTGGAGCGAGGGGAGGTCTGATTGGAGCGAAGTGGGCTCTAGGAGGGACCAGCATCAGGAAACAAGCGGGAGGGGGCGGGAAAGGGGGAGGAGAGACGCAGAAGACGGCCGGAGCAGGAAGGCGGGTGCCGGCAATGCCGGAACAGATTCGGGGGCGTTCCCGGCTTTTGGCTGACGTCGCGTGACGTAGCCAAAAGCCAAAAATTCTCGGGAACGCCCCCGAATCTGGTCCGGCATTGACGGACAGGCCCGTCTTCCAATGGCTAGCCTCCATTTATGCAGCTAGCCAATGAAAGACGGAGGCCGTTCCTGTCTCCCGTATACATCTCAATAGGTTTTCGCCTGCGCGAAAAAGATGCGCAGAGCGCATCTTTTCGCCAGGCAAAACCTAAAAAGGAGTCCTGATGGCCACATAACTTCGGCCTTTGTTAAGGGCCCAGCTGGAATCAGATAAGCCCATTTCCCAGCTTGCAAGTAGCTGCTCTGGACGAAAGCAGACAACATGCAGGAGCTGCAGAATGTGTCCCTGTATCTGAAAGTCACACCCGGGCAACTTTAGCATATTCCTGTGAGGCTCAACCTCTTGGTAGAGGGTGCGACGTCCGCCCAGTGAAAAGAGTGGGTAGACACCGTCTACCCACGTGTACCCTCGACTTGTACCCAGTCTGTCAGTGCAGCTTTGCTTATCAGCCAGCCCCTTGTCAGTAATTCTTAGGCAAGATGCGGAAGAGATATTTATGCTTCCCCCATCCTGCACTTTTTGGAAGTGTGGAATAAACATACAGATCAATATTACATCAAGGGTGCTAGTCAATCTGCACGTTACCAATGCTAAAAGTTGAATAAATATCCTATTATGATTAAAGAAAGGCCTTCACATTATCAAGTTCTTCACCCGTTTATTAGGTTTCGCTGGGGGACGGAGCTGGAAGCTCCGCCTCCAGAGAAATCTCTTGATTTCAGTAGTGACTCTGGAATACGCCCCCCTGTCCCATTGGCTAGCTCCATAAATGGAGGCTAGCCATTGGAACAGAGAGGCGTCCGTCATGGCTGGACCAGACTCGGGGGCGTTCCCGAGAATCTTTGGCTTTTGGCTACGTCATGATACATCAGCCAAAAGCCGGGAACGCCCCCGAATCTGGTCCGGCCGGGCCGTGCTTGCTGCTGTCCTGGGCATCGTGAGTGTTTTTCCCCGGCACGTTTCCCGCCTCCCTCCCGCCGTTCGTGTTCTCTCCCGCCCACCTCACGCCCCCTGTGTCCGCTCCCGCCCCCTCCCGCCGTCCGTGTCCTCTCCCCCCCCCCCCCTGTCCTCGTAGGTGCTTGTCTTAAACGGATTGCTACATAAAAATTTGGCAAAAGTGTTTTTCCCCGGCACGTTTCCCGCCTCCCTCCCGCCGTTCGTGTTCTCTCCCGCCCCCCTCACGCCCCCTGTGTCCTCTCCCACCCCCTCCCGCCGTCCGTGTCCTCTCCCCCCCCCCCCCAACCCCCCTGTCCTCGTAGGTGCTTGTCCGGTGCCCCGGCAGGCGAGAAGACAGGAACGGGCCCAAGACTGTCCCTGTGTGCTGAGCAGCTGGTCTGAGAGGCTTGGGAGCGAGGGCGGGCGTGTAGGGCCTCGATGGCACGCAAGGCTTGGGCTGTTGGACTGATAAAGGAGGCTGGAGGGTAGAGTCAGGCACTACTCCCGAGAATCCTCGTGCGACACGCCGGTAGAG
This sequence comes from Lissotriton vulgaris, assembly GCF_964263255.1. Classification (NCBI taxonomy): domain Eukaryota; kingdom Metazoa; phylum Chordata; class Amphibia; order Caudata; family Salamandridae; genus Lissotriton; species Lissotriton vulgaris. Next base: position 1,127,403,368 of record NC_141693.1, read on the forward strand.
GGGCTCGAGCCCGCCTGGTCAGTGCTGAGGTGAAGAGGAAGCCGTCCTACCTTCGTACAGGCGGGCAAAACGTGTATGTATAATACAGTAATATGCTACAAAATATTAGTACATTTGTGATTTTGAGTGATGGTCTTATTACTATTACTTTTTGTGAACTTTAATTGTTTACAGGTATTGTTATTGCTGAAATTGAAATTATTTTAAGAACACATTAATTATTTACAGATATTGTGGTTGTTGAAATGGTAAGGATCTTGAGATACAACGATGCCAATGACAACCAGTTTTTAGCGCTTACTACATGTTTGTGGGGCACAGAAGCACTTGACTACTTTGTCAGCAAGCTACACTGTGTAAGGTGAAAGTGAGCTTGGCGACTGATCTTGCAAGTTTACTTTTCACGGTCTGCGTACTCCTTCGCCGGTCTGGACTGAAGCAGCACGACTGACATGACTCTCGAGGCTGCAACTTATTAACTTTTATTCTTTTTGGTTTGTTTATTTGTACGAGCTAAGATTCACGGGCTTTGATCTGTGTTGCTTCCCCCAATCCCCCGTCTCTCTCTGCTTTTCTTCATTCTCCGTGTTGCTTCTCCTGCCCCTACTCCAGCTCGTCCTTTGCTTCCTATGTCACATCCCTCTTTTTTTAAACATATCCAGCCCTCACCCGGCTCTTTCCTTGTTCCTATTATTTTATTTTAAAACACCCCCCTCGGCCCCCACCTCCGCGCGATTCCAGGGGTAGAACTAATCTGACTGGGCAGAGACTGGTGCAACTTCGTGATGGCGGAGGGCAGGGGATAGCAGTCTCACTCTCGACGTTTCACAACATCCTGTGAATCTGCGCAAATCACTTAATGCTGGAGCCTAGCGATCAGGTAAGGTTTCCTCATAGTAAGAATGTGTTTTTACCTATTTGTGCATTTTTTATGTAGCGGGAACTCCACTAGAAGGCATCGGAGCGCTTTTCACGAGCACCGGTTACATTTCGGAAGTGTTATTGTTCACAAGCACAGGGAGATTGAGTGATCTGCCCAAGATCACAGGTGTAGAGCGGACGCCGGGACTTGAAATTACGCAGTCGGCAGTTCTGACGTAACAGAAGCCACATGAAAGCTCGGCTCCTGGTGGGTTCCAACAGCACCTCGAGCCGAGCCAAAGCCAGGCTTCGGGCTGCCCCAGCGCTCACAGGCAGCGCCTAGATTCCCGCCTCTGGGGCAGTGGTTCTGTGCCAGTCCCTGGTCTGTGCTCTCTGCCCCTGTGGTGAGCACACACCCTCTCCCTGGGGTCTTTCGTTCGACCAGGGCGGGGTGTTTTCTGCTCCCCATTGACCTCTTGGAAGGCCAGCACGATAGCTCAGTGAGCTAAGCTCCGCCGGCATCAATCTGTGCCTAGCGCCCTGAAGCCCCCATACTGCTGGCAGTCTGGGTGCTGGGCAGTGGGGTAGTGAAACTTGAATCCCCCCTCGCACCCCTGCAAAGTACATGGAGCCCTCCCCCACCTTCCGGCCCACCTCCTACCAGTATTGCTGAGGGACCCCCCTGGGGCTAATCCCCCACCCCCCCCCCCCCACTGCGGGGTGGGGGGTGGGGCGCATTGTTACACCTCTGGTGCTCAGATGTTGATAAAATGGGGTGTTTTCAAGCGAGCCCCCCCTCCTCCAGATTAGACCCCGTCCGCATTCAGTGCCCTCCCTGCTGAAAAAGGTACAAATCGTTTATTTTACCAGAAGAACCTTAACCCTCCTCCCTGGCTGTCCTTCTTTGTCTTCCTCCTTGGCTGTCCCTTCTTTGTCTTCTTACGCGGCTGTCCCTTCTGTGTCTTCCTACCCGGCTGTCCCTTCTGTGTCTTCCTACCCGGCTGTCCCTTCTTTGTCTTCCTACCCGGCTGTCCCTTCTTTGTCTTCCTACCCGGCTGTCCCTTCTGTGTCTTCCTACCCGGCTGTCCCTTCTTTGTGTTCCTACCCGGCTGTCCCTTCTGTGTCTTCCTACCCGGCTGTCCCTTCTGTGTCTTCCTACCCGGCTGTCCCTTCTTTGTGTTCCTACCCGGCTGTCCCTTCTTTGTCTTCCTCCCTGGCTGTCCCTTCTTTGTCTTCTTACGCGGCTGTCCCTTCTGTGTCTTCCTACCCGGCTGTCCCTTCTGTGTCTTCCTACCCGGCTGTCCCTTCTGTGTCTTCCTACCCGGCTGTCCCTTCTTTGTCTTCCTACCCGGCTGTCCCTTCTTTGTGTTCCTACCCGGCTGTCCCTTCTGTGTCTTCCTACCCGGCTGTCCCTTCTGTGTCTTCCTACCTGGCTGTCCCTTCTTTGTGTTCCTACCCGGCTGTCCCTTCTGTGTCTTCCTACCTGGCTGACCCTTCTTTGTGTTCCTACCCGGCTGTCCCTTCTGTGTCTTCCTACCTGGCTGACCCTTCATGGTCTTCCTACCTGGCTGACCCTTCTTTGTCTTCCTACCCGGCTGTCCCTTCTTTGTCTTCCTACCCGGCTGTCCCTTCTGTGTCTTCCTACCCGGCTGTCCCTTCTTTGTGTTCCTACCCGGCTGTCCCTTCTTTGTCTTCCTACCCGGCTGTCCCTTCTTTGTCTTCCTACCCGGCTGTCCCTTCTGTGTCTTCCTACCTGGCTGACCCTTCTTTGTCTTCCTACCCGGCTGTCCCTTCTGTGTCTTCCTACCCGGCTGTCCCTTCTGTGTCTTCCTACCCGGCTGTCCCTTCTGTGTCTTCCTACCCGGCTGTCCCTTCTTTGTCTTCCTACCCGGCTGTCCCTTCTTTGTCTTCCTACCCGGCTGTCCCTTCTGTGTCTTCCTACCTGACTGTCTCTTCTTTGTTTTCCTTCCCGGCTGTCCCTTCTTTGTCTTCCTACTCGGCTGTCCGAGTATATATGCAACCATTATAAGTGCACAGAAAGTGCCTGCTGCTTTTCAGGCTGGGGTCGCATCACGCTTCAACAAGGAACTTATCCGCATGCAGTGCCTACTGCCTTCCGTGTTCTGGGTGGAAACACTGACTCTCATTCACATCTAAAGCCTGATGCAAGTAGTAACGTTTATTGAGACCCCCCTCTCCCTGTACTTGGCACAGGCCTGCCTGTTTTTATGCGTTATCTTCTTTTTTTTTCTCAAGTTGTTGTGTAATACAATTCACAAGACTTGTCACGATAAGATTCTGGTCAAATATGTTAGAATTGTGTATATTACTGTATGCAACTGTTAATTTCAGCTTGCCTCCACCGCACGATTATACCAGCCCCACTGCTCCCGTCCTTCCCCAAAACTCTGGCGATCAAGAGGGTCATGCAAGTCTGCGCTGGATTCAGCAAATAAAACTAAATAACTCTTTAAACTAAAAAAAGTGAAAAAATGCTTATTTTTGACGTTATTTTTTGCGGACTGGTGAGGTGGAATGTGTCTGTATTCAGTCAGCAGGGAGAGCACACCGTTGCATATGGGGTGGCTGGTTTTGTGTGTGTGGGTGCAAATGCAATAGGTGTCGCATTTGCGAGAGATTAGGCTATTGGCTTTGTAAATGACAATGACATTTATTTATGTTGTCAATGCCAACACATAAATAAAAATGTTGTCATTTACAATGCCAATAGCTCTAACTTTTCCAAAGGCGAAACCGTTGCATTGTAAATGCTTGTTTATTTTGTTTGACCTTGCGTCCCTCAATTTGTGGACCAAATGTTTAACAATTTCATTTGAACAACAGAGCCATCGGGCCATACGAGTTTTAGGAATGTCCCTTCGTAAGGGGCGTCACACAATATTGTGTCACTCTAAATGACCCCAGAAATCAACAAGGATATGATCTATACTGTAACAATCTCTCCCAATGAGCCCGTCCCATTCTTTCAAAACTCCAGTAAATTAGTGCTGCATTTACTCCACTTCCGGTAACAACATCCGGCCCCAGTGCTCACGTCCTATTATAATTAAGAAGTCTTTCTTCACACTTTGATGTCCATGTTAACCAGCTTCCTCAGGAACGATAGCCTCTTCTCATTCTCTATCCCAGTCTGCTCTTACTCCTCTTTTGCCAGTAGCGCCTGCCAAATTACCATTTACCAGACAATGTTTAAGTTATTGCATGATGAATATCCCGCCCGTGCATTAACTTGCACTATTAAAAAGTCAATCAGCAAAGTGGGCTCTTGGACTGAGCGTTGATCACTGACATGTGGCTCAGTTCTATCGTATTTATTGTTTCAGCACAACAAATTCCTGACATGGAGCGAAACGCATGTAACCTTTAGCTGTAGATTAATGGAGATTAGAGAAAAGGAAATCTATTAATCTCAACACCTGGAAGGTTTATTTTAGAGTGCAGATATTGTATAACTCATAATTTAGTACATTTTAGGGTTCTGTGGAGGCAGCATAGTGTTAGGAAAGAGCAATATTTGCAGAATTCACAGTCTGTAGAGACAAAGTGCTATTTTATGTTGGTGTGTTCTGAGTGATAGATGTGTAGCACCTGAAGGTCACTGCTGTGTCCACTGGTGCCCTTGAATAGAATTCAGAATCCAGTTGTGGTTTAACCTCAATAAAATGATTTATGTTTCAGAAACAGTAAAATAAAATATAACACTAATTTGGAGCATTCAATGTAGATGTAGAACTAACAATTGCAATTTTGTATTAAATTAGATCTTTTCGTGTCTGCGTGGTCACGTGCTAGTGCCAGGTGAAGTGCACATGTGAAAACAATCTGCAGGGCCAACTCCGGCACTACAAAAAGAGTAAATGAGGGGTTGTGCTTATACTCTTGAGCGTGAAGTTGTCACTCACAGGGTAGTTCTGACCAGAGCCACAAACCCATTTGAACCGTAACCAACAGTAGATAAAGATGCCACCCCTTCTGGTTGGTAGGATAGAGGGAGTGTGGCCCGGCCCGTGCAGGGCGTTATACCGGGGTGGTGACGTCAGGCGGGTGAGGGGTGAGGGTGGGGGTTTGAAAATGCGGGATATGGACCATTACAGGTAAGTAACGAAAAATATGAATAAAACGAATTTTGTTGCCTGTTCTGCATCGCCAAATGTGATGCAGCGTAGGCAACGAAATTCGTTTTATTTATTTTTTTCGTTACTTACCTGTAATGGTCCATATCCCGCATTTTCAAAACCCCCACCCTGCCCCTCCCCCGCCTGACGTCACCGCCCCGGTATAACGCCCGGCAGGGGCCAGGCCTGAGAGTGGCTACTTTCCTAAAGATATGGGTCCTCATTTATGAGAAATGACGCATCGCTGCGTGAAAGCAGCGATGCGTCACTTCTCAGTGCGCACTCCTTGCGACATTCCTGATGCGTCATATTTAATGGATGACGCATCATGTCGCAAGGAGTTACAGGTACGTCAGTATTTCTGAAGTATCTGAAAGCGCAAAAGTGACGCATTGCTGGAGTGTGTCACAAAAGTGACGCAACTCCAGCAATACGTCCTTTCACATGGGGCTAGCCCCATGTTAAAGGGCCTGCGTCAGTGTTACGCCTGCTGTGAGGCAGGCGCAAGATTTTGACGCAATGGCGTCCTAAAAGTGACGCAGTGAAATCTCATAGATTTCACTGCGTCACTTCTACGACCCTTCCTTGAGTCAATTCGCCCCCCTTGCATACATTATACCTGGCATTATACCTGGCGCAGGTATAATGTGGTGCAGGGGTTTACAAAGTGACGCACATACCTAGATGCGTCACTTTGTAAATATGGCGCAACAAGGCGCATTTTTTACGCCACTGGTGCGTCACAAAAAGTGACGCACCGGCGGCGTAAAAGTGACGCACAGCCTCATAAATGAGGCCCCTGGATCCTCCCCAACTATTCGTCTCACAATGAACCCACCTCTGACTAAGCGCCCTGTGCATTTATAAGCTAGTCTACTGAAAGGCACACACAGACAATAGCAGCATAAACACATGTAGATGTATCAAGACTTTTGTACCACGATAAAGTCTTGCAAAGTGAAACAAAGTGGTGCAACGTCTTAATATGGTATTTACTTCCCAATTCAAAACTTATTTTGCAGTGGAAAGTTGTCCTTTTGGTAACATAAGTATTGATTTGATCTGCTTTGAGCTACATCCCTTGACGCCGGGAATAGATGGCACATATGGGTTCCAACCCCACCAGCCATGGTTCTTCACGCAAAACCTGATCTACAAAGATTGTCTGCCCAGGCTATACATAAAGAAACACCTCCTAGAGTCAGGCGGAAAGTTGGAGAAATGTTTTCAGATCTCCTAATATTTCAAACATTGCATGTGTGCTGCATTGTACTGCACTCATGCAATATGTAACTTGTTAAAAATGTCTAATGCTTCAAGTAGAAAAGCTATGCTAGACAACACACGCATCATTGCACTATGACGCAAAGGCGTGTGCATGGTGGTATGCAATCTTAAAGAGTGCCAGCGTAGGGAGGAGAGCAGCAGCTGGCTATATTAAGCAAATAAAACTGTACGATGCTAGCTCCCCCTAGAGTGGCACAGGGAAGCAACTTTGGTTGCTGCGCTGTTCCTTAATGTAAACCTGCCTCCTTGTTCATGTTTCAGGCCTTTGCTGTGCATGTGGAAAAGAGGCGGGGCTATGTGCATGGAAAACCAATACAAGGCGCTAATTTTAGCACAAACACATTTAGGTTAGGAAACTGGGGAATTGCAAAGTGCAAAAAACTCTGAAGGCTACCAGCATATATGAACACATGCACGTGCTGAGACGGATGCTGATCATTCACAGTCAGCTCCGCCAATTACCCCCTCATCCCATTATTTTTCTATGCTCCATGATCAGCCGAAAGCCTTTGTTAACTACTCTCTTTCTGACAGGAATGCTGGAGCTCGTCGTAGTGAGACACTACAATTATTTCTACGACAAAATGGTGGGTGCTGCAGATGTTGGGATTGAGTCAATCACAACATCTCTAGGCCATTGGTCTGTTGCTAAATGGTCAATGTTAAGTCTTATGTGATCTCTGGCTGTCCTGTTGGCAACACTCTTGTTTCGGCTTGATCCAGCAGTTGACGACGGTGTGCTATAAGGCCACTCTCAACATCATCCTGCTTACGAGGTTTAGCAACCCGCACTCCCTGGAAGCCTCCTGGTGGTCATCCAGTTTACTCTCTCAGGTCTTGGTGGATGGACTGAGGACCTTAATGGCGTCCTCATTGCACAACCGTTGTTCATGTTGACGTGCTTACAGGTAAAAAGTGCAATACAAATGTATTGTCCACTTGTCTGAGGCATTGAGAGAGAGAGATAGAGAGAGAGAGCCTGTGTTTATGTGTGTGTAATAGGCCATGCAGTGCAGTTCATCATTGAAAGAAAGTGCACCTTATTAGAGAAACATCTATGACCACCATTGGGTCTGGCAAGTGCAACAGCTGAGAAGCGCAGGGAAGATATTAGTGGACATTACCAGTTCCTCTTTGGCAATTACTGTGTGTGGCATGTACTTTGTCATTCTTGATTATTTTGCAGTAAAGGTGGGCACCAGCATGTTATTCCTGCTATCCTGCTAGTCCACTGCAGGTCTGCTCATCTGGCCTTGCATCAGCTCAGTACAGTGGCATGCATCAAACTGAGGTGAATGCCTTCCTGTTCACTAGATGGTGTATGTGGTGTGCCAGAAAGTATGAGGAGGGCTCACACTGCTGATAATGAATCCATCCAATACCATATACCATAACATCCCATATGTAAACTGGATTTACATGTAATTGACAGGATTACATCTCTATTTCCAGGATGGACATGGGTCATGAAGAAATGTATCTTGCTTTTTTTCATTTGTGTTTGTGTTTCTAAACCTTTAGGGCCTTGCCAACATGGAACGCCTAATCCCGACACCTGAAGGAAGATTTTCTCTTTCGAAATATTATGTCCTGTTGGGATGCCATTAGGCTAAATCCCTTTGCAAGTGCAAATCTACTTTGTGTGAATTTCATAAGTGAATAGATATTCACATAACTTCAAATTACACATGCAGTAAATCCTGCCGGAAGAATCAATTCTGCTTTGGCCTTTGATGTAGTGCTCCTGTTTGGATGCTTCAGAAATGTCCTGATTCTTGCGCCATAGCAATTACTAGTTTTCCTGAGCTTGTCTTGTTTTGCACGGTATGCTTGTTGCTTGCACTAGCACTGTATACATGCATTCTTGGTTCCTGAGCTGGCACTGTTTTGCAGTGCATTCTTATTTCCTGAGCTTGTCATGAAGTGCATTGTTGTTTCCCAAGCTAGCACTATTTAGCAGTGTTCCTCTTGTTCCCAGAGCTAGCACTAATAAAGTGCAGCCTTATTCTTAAAGGTCCACACCTTTTATTGGGTACCTTGCCTTTCCTGCTCCCTTAGTTTTCAGATTTCCCAACTTGCTGCTTTACCATTTGTGAGTACTGGCTTGGTGGTCCTCTTAGGAGCGCCTTGTACAGGTAAGAGCGGTGGATTGGGAGTCGACAGAAGACAACAAGGAAAAATAAAAATGTAAAAAAGAAAATCACTTTCCTTGTGCTTGCCACGTAAGTGCAAGGTAAGTGGTTTTCTTTATTTTTTATTTTATTTTCCCTCTTCGTCATCTGTTGACTCCCCTCCCCACCCCGCCCAACTGCTCTTACCTGAACAGGCCACTCCTGGGTCCTCTGTTCCAGGGAGGACCTGGCCTGGCAGTTCGGGCTGGACTGTTCCCATTGGGTGCAGGGTCAAGACTGATTTGCATATGGCTGGGTCCAAACTGGAATGGCATGGTGAGCAAAATAACAATGGATTTAGGCCCAGATCTCTGTTCTGGGGTGAATGTATGACATTATTCTGCATTCTGTCCATCAATTGTTCTTTGTTAACATCTTGAAAGCACATTTTTGCACAGGTTACAGACCGCTGATGAACCATACCATTTAGCCAGAAGGGGATTTAAAGGGTGCATGCCCTGCCTCAGCAGTATGCAGAAGTGGTGCACTCCATGAGGTATAATCCACGAAATATAAGCCTATACTTTGATAATGAAACAGGAATCAATAGCTGGATGGTGATCCCTGTCCATATGAAAACTTAAGGACCATGTGGCCTGTATTAGAGTAACTTTTAATTGCTGCTGTGTCAAAGTAAAATCCGAGAAGGGTATAATTGCAGCAGATTTGCTGCAGTCACAAAATTTCTATAAATTCTTTATTCATGCCACATTCCAAGTTATCATTTTTAACTCAATGCTAATAAGAGGGACGTTGCGAGTGTCTACTGTGGGAAAACACTACATAATGCTGCAGGTAATCAATTCCATTTAAGGTTCTCATATTTAAAATGTACCTGAGAAGGAAGCAAGGGGGATTTTCTGATTGACACTTGTCTGCCATGCTTATCTGTATTCAATTTTTATCCCTTTTATATCAGTCGCCGACCTACCCCCTATTAAGTTATAGGCTGTTTTATAATGCGCTCAACTACTACCGGAGTATCCTGGCGCGGAGTGACCAAAAAGAGGAAAACAGGAAAATAGAGCCGACGGGGGGAGCCTAAAACGCCATTTTAAACAAGTGAGTTTTCAGAGCTTTTTTTAATGAGCCAAAATTCGGATTAGACCAGAGAACCAGAGAAAGGTCATTCCAAGCAGACGCCGCTCTGACCGCGATCGACTGCCCACCCAGCCGGGATCGCCGGAATCGAGGGACCTGCAGCAGATGTTGAGTAGCAGAGCGCAATGGCCTGTTAAGAGAGTAACAACAGAACCGTTTCATCAGGTATGCAGGGCCATGGCCATTAATGGCCTTATGGGCCAGAGTGAGTATTTTGAAAAGGATCCTTTGCGGCACTGGCAACCAGTGTAAGCTCTGCAAATATGTCCGGACACTCATGCGGCTGGAAATATTACCTAAGAGTCTGGCAGTGGCATTTTGAATTTTCTGGAGGCGCCCCACCAGATAAGCCGGAGATCCACCCAACAAAGCGTTGGCATAATCGAGACGCAAAAGAATTAATGCTCTCGCAACTGTCTCTCTTGCTGTAGACGGAAGATATGGAAAAAACTTCTACATCGCTTTGAGGGTGCCGAAGCACCCCCCGTCAGTTTCTTAATATGCGCCTCGAACGAGAGATCTTCCCCGAACCAGACTCCCAAATTCTTAGCCGGGATATCAACCGAGCAAGGTAAGGGGAAGCCAGCCGGCCAAAGTGATTCTCTGAATCTAGGAGGAAACTGACCATACAATAGGATTTCCGTTTTATCCTCATTGCATTTCAGCTGGGCGGCAGCTAGCCAGTTGAAGACCGAGGATAGACAGGACCGAATCGTGCCTGTGTCCAGGTCAGCGTCGGGCCACGTAAACAGCAATTGCGTGTCATCAGCGTAGGCTATAATTTTGGCCCCCAGTTGTTCCGCTATCTTTATCAGGGGCGTCAAATACACATTGTATAGCAGCGGGCTCAGCGTTGATCCTTGAGGGACCCCCGTCAAGAGTGGTTTATCTGTTGATGAAAACGAGGGAAGCCAGACCTGCTGGGACCTAGCCAAAAGAAAGGAACCCAGCCAGTCCAAGGCCAAGCCCGTAACGCCAATGTCAGCAAGGCGGGAGAGAAGGCGTTGATGGGGCACCGTATCGAACGCGGCAGAGAGGTCCAATAAAATTAGAGCCGCTCTGCCGCTTTTGTCCAAACAGTCCCTGATGGCTTCGGAAACTTCAACCAACGCGTATTCCGTGCTATGCGCAGCACGGAAACCAGATTGGGCAGGGTGTAAAGCCCCCGATGATTCTACAAAAGCGATCAATTGCCGAAAAGCCATTTTTTCCCCAATTTTAGCCATAGCTGGGAGTAGTGAAATTGGCCGATAGTTAGCAGGCCGTGCTGGATCAGAGCGGGCCTTTTTCAGCAGAGGCAGGAGCTTGGCCTGCTTCCACTCAACCGGCACCGTGGCTGACCTAAATGAGAAGCTGACGATATGCGAGATCTCTTGGCCCACCACTTCAGCAACTCCAGCAAGCACCTGTGCAGGGCAGGGGTCCATCGGGGATCCTGATGCTAAGGTATCCTCTGTCGAGGGTGGAGCAAACTACTCGAACCTAGGGGAGGTGGACCCTAATACTGGAGAGGAGTCAGAAATGGTACCATTAGAACTGATGGATCAAAGACTAGCTTGAATTCCGGCTATTTTTTGCTCAAAAAGCGAGGAAAGGTTCTCACACCAAGCAGCCGAAGGGGGCACTGTTAGTTGCTCAGCACAGGGGGAGAGGAAGCTGTTAACAATAGAAAAAATCTCCCGGCTGTTATTGTTGGCCTTATTGATCCTATCAGCAAAGTACTCACACTTTGCTGTTTTGATGCAAGCATAGTAGTTCCTCTGTGTTTCGCGAAAGGCCACCTTGGCCGTGAGGCAATATGCGCGGCGCCATGTCCTTTCCAACTTTTTGCAGGTAAGTTTAAGATCGCGCAGGGCAGGGGAGAACCAGGGTTTAGACTGGGATACGCTGGATCTTTGACTGTTGTTACACTTGAAGGAGGAGGCCACCCCTGCTGAAACCCACGAGTTAAAGGTCTGCACTGCATTGGCCAGCTCGTTCCCCAACACGGGCCGACTCTCCGTCAGGAAGGCAGCCAGGGTGTGCACATTAATCTTCTGGGTGCAACAAGGCTTTAAAGCCGTGGGGACATTTTTTTGGACAGACCATTCAAATCTGATCAGCCGATGATCCGACCACGTGAGGACTTGAGGTGACTCAACCCCGAGAGGGAAGTTAGAACAAATCACGTCTAGTGTGTGGCCCCCCGAATGCGTAGGCAAAGTAACCCATTGTGAAAGGTGGGCCAAGCTTAAAGACTCCAACAATAATTTACAATCAGGGAGCTCGGCTGCTTCAGCGTGAATATTAAAAACGCCCAGAAGGAGAAATCTCGGAAACCTCAAAGCGCGAGGCACCATAACCTCTGACAGGGCCTTAAGAAAAGGACCGGGGGGCCCCGGCGGCCGATAAATTAATGTACCACCTAAGGTAAAATGGGGAGAGAGAACAGGGGAGAAATTCAGAACTTCCCTGTCTCCTACCTCGTCAGGGGAATCTACATGAAGAACCCAAGATTCCTTCAGAACAATTGCCAATCCCCCCCCCCCCCCCCCTCTTCCCTGTGCTCGATCTTTCCTGCAGATCTTAAAGCCTCTGGGGATAGCCAGTTCAACATCCGGCGCATTGGCCCTATTAGGCCACGTTTCAGTCACAAACAGAATGTCCAACGAGCCGCCAGTCAGTAATTCAAAAATATCGGCAGCATGCTTGCTCATAGATCGAGCATTGACCAGAGCCACCGAAATAGAATAAAAGACCCATGGGTGACAAGATGGCGCAGTCAATGTTGAAGCACAGCTAAAGCCACACAGAGAGCAAGGGCTAAATAAATCCAAAGACCCGGATCGCCGAGCAGGGCCCGAGCAGCTCAAAGAATTAAGGGATAGCAGCTGCTCACGTGTGTAAGAGATCACTGCAGTAGCCGAGGCATAAGGCACTCGGTCAGCAAGGTCTGCGCCCAGCGCGCCCGAGGCGCAGACGGGCTGACCTTTGGCTTACCTTCGGCGCACCAGAGGTGCGCCCGCCATGCGCGACCGCTGCGCGTTCGAAAGGGCATGTTGAATTTATGCAAGGACCTTCCTCCCCCAGCTAGACTGCTGCCACAGGTTCAGCCGGGGTCCGGGACTAGCAGTAAGATGGCCGCCCGCCCTCCACTCAAACGGCACACCAGCCGCGGTGGAACGGGGCAGGGAAGGCTCACCTCACCCTCAGATGGTGACCAGGTAGGTCGATCAGCACCCCAAATAAGTTAAAAAGCTTTTAAATGACAGGCTTAAGAAAATACACAGGCTCGAGAGCACGAGCCTCCAAATGTGCACGGAAATAAGAACGATTATTTTTTAAACATTTAGCAGGACAATCCAAAGTCAAATTATCAAATTATGGCCACAAAGCAAAGCGGGTCTGCATGGGAGCTGCCACCAACCCACACTAGCCGCAAAGACCTCTGCCGACAGCTGAATTTATGCAAGGACCTCCCTCCCCCAGCTAGACCGCTGCCAATTATTAAAAGGTAGAAATTGATATGACGGAGACCTTTTTACCACAGCACAAAGTAGATCCTCTTCTAGAATTGAGATACCATAAATCCCCCTACTTTGTAGACCTTTAGACAGTCTTAGTATCAGATTTGCAATAATTCTAGAATAAAGAGAGGGATGCCCTTTGGTTTACCATTGGCACCACTGTAGACCCCACAGCCAATACATTAGCATGATCATTTTCAGGGTCCATTGGATACGGTTGAGATGGTATATAAGTGGGGAACGTCCCATATTCTACCATTGACTCTACTGCAAATCTCTTTGTTGATATGTTAACATGACCACTTTCACGGTCCATGACTTGATGAACTACTTGTGGGGGTTAGGTAATACCCTCTGTACTAAGTCTAGCATCTATGTTTTCTCTGAAACATAGTCTCCTTTGTCTCTTTTTAGCAAATATTTCCTCTTTGCATTTCCTTCCTCTCCTTCACCTTTATCAGTGGAGGACTTGAATCGCCAACATTTACTTCATGTCTAGACTGGGGTTTAAAGATTGAAAACACTTCCTGTTCAACCTTCCAAGAATTACCGTCCAGACCATTACTATTAGTATTGGAGATAGATTTTATGGATTCAAATAAACTCTCGGAAAGTGAAACTTTTTTAGACAGCTTCTTACATTGTGGTTTACCAGCCTGAGCACACACATCACTTTGACAACCTACATTTGTCTGAGCATTGTCTCTACAGGACATGAAAATCCCTTCTATTTCTACTAGTTCAACAGGGTTGTATTCTTTCCTTTTTTATTGCTTACCAACGTCTTTAATATTTTTGTCACTGTATCAAGAACACAATCAGAGCCACCCAAAAAAATTCTAACACATTTTAAATCGAGGATAATAGCCTTTCTAAGCACACTAAGGAATCTGATACTTCTACCTCTTCATTTAAACGGTGGAAGGTTTGCATAACACTTATAAGAAAATCATCAGGGGTTACAGAAAGATGTGCTAATAAATTAAAATTATTTGCAGATGTGCTAGTAAACAATTTCACTCCAGTGGGAACTACTGCATCAGGTGTACTCACAGCCTCCACAGTCTTACTAATCTCCTATAAGCCTTATCTCCTACATAAGTCTATGTCCAAATCTGTTAAGGTAAAATCCTCATCCTGGACACTTGCTACTATCAGTGTACGAGGGACTCCTATGAGCATTATGTGTGGGTTATCAATAGTGGTGGCTCCTTCCTTAAAGCGAAGGAACGTAACTTGCTGCTCAAAAGGAAAAATAAAATGATAATAACGTATCGTTATTATCATTTTATTTTCCCTATTGCAGTCAGTGGTGGGGCGGGCCGGGCTGACCAGAGCAGGGTGGAGTGGTGTTATGTTTTGTTAAATATTACTTGCAAAGTGCACGTACACCGGGTTGGTTTCATGGCGCTGAATTATAGGGAGCCAGTGCATCTTTCTCATAAGGGGCACGACATGTAGACACCTGTTTTTCAGAAAAATCAGTTGTGCTGCCTGGTTCTGTACCAGTTGCAATTGTTTGATTAAGTAGGCTGGGATCCCAAAGTATAGAGAATTTGCGTAGTCTATACGGGACATAACCATAGCTAGAACTACCTGTATTAGAGTTTTCTGTGTGAGGAATCTACTGATTTTTCTTACTTTTCTCAACTGGAAGAAGCACGTTGAGATCACAGAGCCAATTTGTGTCTTCATTGTAAGATCGCTATTGATTGTTACCCACAGACGTTTAGCAGAAAAGGATGGGTTAGGAGGCTGTCTTAATTTCTTTGGCCAAAAAAGAGGACTCCAAGGGCTCAGGGATCCCCCCGTTAGGATCACTTCCGTCTTGTCTGGATTCAGTTTCAGGTGATTACATTCACCCAGTCACGAATAAGTAGCATAGTAGTCTGAAATTCATGAATGGATTCATGGGAGTTACTAATTGAAAACATGAGTTGAAAGTCGTCTGCGTAGTTGAAAGTACACACTTTCCTTTCTTTCAAGACGCGGATCAGTGGGAGAAGGTTGAGGTTAAACAAATGAGGGGAAAGTGAGGAGCCCTGTGGGACTTTGCATGTGGTCCTCATCTTAGGGGCCGTGAACTGGCCTATACGGACCAACTGAGATCGGTTTTCTAGAAAGGAACGGATCCAGTCAAGAGCTGAACTTTGGATTCCTGTGCTTCTGGCACAGTTGATCAGTATGTTGTGGTTGACCGTGTCAAAAGCTGCTGAGAGATCCAGTAGCACCAGATCCTGCTTAGAGCCCTTGTCGGCCTCCTTCCGGAGGGTTTCCAATGCTGTCAGCATGACCGACTCTGTGGACTGTGCTGGACGAAATCCTGCTTGATGGGGGTAAAGATATTCAGACTGTTCCAGAAAGGCAGAGAGACAACTGGCCACTTGGGCTTCAAGTACCTTGGCCAGGTAAGGGAGCAATGAGATTGGGTGGTAATTCATCAGAGTTTTAGGGTCATCCCCTGGCTTCTTCAGGAGGAAAATGACGATAGCCTCCTTGAAGGTATCGGGAACGTAGCCTTGGGACCGTGACTCGTTCAAAAGGGACAGGGCTGGTCCAGGGAGAGCAGAAAATGATTCCCTTAAGATCCAAGGTGGGCAGCAGTCCCTAGGTGATCCTGATTTTACTTTGGCCAGCAGGTCCAGAAATACTTTGTAACTTATTGTTGGGATTTGTTCAATGGCACGAGAGTTTATTAGAGTGGTCAGGAATTAATCAGGGATAGAGCATGTGGGGATGCTAGCCTTAATAGCCGTAATTTTATCGATGAAGAAGTTGTTCAGAAAGTCGCATAAGGTTTGAGAAGGCGTGGATTTTAATGTCACTCTGTCTGGATTGGGCAGTTCATTAACTATCGAAAAAAAATCTTTTGACCGGTTGGTAGAGGTCACGATTTTTGAAGAGAAGTATGCAGCTTTTGTGATCAGAATAGTTTTTTTGTAATCTTTTAGCGCAGCTAAGTAAATGCATTTTTCCTCAGGCAGGTATGTACTTCTCCACTTCCTTTCAGATTGCAGAAGGGCTAGTTTTAAAGTTTTTAAATCAGAGGAGAACCATCTCTGTGCTTCGTGGCGTCGGGCTAGATGTATTTTCCTGAGGGGTGCATGTTTATTACTAGCTGCTAGTAGCCAAGCTGTTACATTTTCCTCACTGAGGTTAATAGATTATTAGGTGTGCACTCCCTAAATGCGCATGAACTGTTTAGCCGGCCCCCTTGGGCCGACCAAACAATTCATGCACACTTTGTATGTTCCTATCAGAATGCATTACACAGCCTGGTCAGGAACATGCACAGGCTTCCTGTTCCAGTCTGAGCGCCGATCCAGGCTGCTCAGACTAATCACAATGCTGCATTACAGCGTTGTGATCGGCTCAGGAGAACCTGTCTGCCCAGGTGCTTCCTGCTGCCGCCGGCCAGGACAGGAAGATGAAGAGGACGAAGACGGAGGACAGGGTAGAGGTGGCGCCTGGCCGTTAAAGGTAAGTCCTTTTTTGATTATTACACTCCTTACCCCTGCCCCCACCTCATCCCCATCTGGCTGTAGCCGCAACTGGTTATCAATTACCGACACTGACACTGATAGAGGGGGACCTAAGAATGTTGGGTGTGGGAGACTATTTATACCCCCAGAACGCCATTAGGAATCCGTCTGCAATATAGGCACTCACCCCCTAGACACCAGGTTCCAATAGAATGTAAATTTTCAATATCATTTGTATTAGCATTACCATTGGACCCCTCATTCGATTCAACCAATGCGTTTGGCACCGCTTGGAGTGATTTCTCCTTTTCCTTTTCCCATAAGCTGATTATCTAATTTTCCCTTTCAGCATTGTAACAGGTGCATCTTTGATCCGGAGAGGGTTTGATTTAGTCTTTGCGCATGCTCTACCCTGAAGCAAACTACCCAATCTCAGCTTCCTTGCAGTCTTTATTTATTTTTACTTTTGTAACTTACAAACTTTCAAAAACTTCACAACTCTAAGCTCTCGGAGGAAAGGGGGTGGGAGCGTTTCAAAATTCAAGATTCCAAGGTTAGGCTCAGGACAGCCACAGCAATGGTATAGAGGACCAACATCTGTGGCCCAACTCAGTCTGCCACAAGAAATTCACACGCTCCAACAGAATTTCTACAGCTGGAGAGGGAGAAAACTCTAACTTTAAAAAAGCGAGGCTTGTCACTTCTCCTGGCAGCAACAGCAAAGCGTTCAAGAACGCAGCGGGGTAGCGAAATAGCCTCTGCAACCGATGGCGAAGCTGCCCAGTGGCCAATGATACAGTTTCATAGTGGAGAGGGACGAAAGACCACACAGTAGGGGAGGTAAAACCTGCCCCAACAGCCTCCCCACCGATGGCAGAGCCACACCCCTGATGACTTCTTCACGTTCTCCCTCCTCGTTGTCCTCTTTTTCCTGGTTGCGCTCAACTTGGCAGGAAAGAGGCAACTAAGAAGGATGAGTCCGGCGTGATGGCTCCCCAGGAGAAGCAACCCACACCGGCCTAGTGCTGGCTGCTTCCATGCCTGCTGGAGGACAACCGCAGTCCTAGGGCCCCACCTGCAACCTCCTATGTCCTCCTGCACCTGCTCCTACAAACGTCCATGGTATGCACCACTTGGCTTCTGCCCTGAGGTCCTACCGTTTTGTGCCCTCGCTGGATTTAGGTTACGGTCCAGGGAACCAGGGGCTGGGAGTCGCAAGATGCTGTGAAATGCCTGGAGACAATGTTTATGTGGACTCTGTAATTTGGCGTGTGACATTAGCGCGCACCAGTGTTGGCATTCTCGTCCTGACCACATTCAGCCTCACCTTCATTCCTTTGACATTATTAGTCTCATTTTTTTGCTGTACCCAAATAAATTCTTGTTTTTAAGAAAACCCATTAATTTAGGTAGCATTTTTTTCTTAATGCATTGAATACAGTTGCTTACTGCATATAGCACTGCATTACTTTCTAAAGTAAGCATTTTGCATGGTTCACTAATGAAAGCTGAGCGAGTGGTTATTGTTAAAAGCCATTGTGTTTGCTGTATGTGCGACTTTGAGTGCTAGACTTTGGTGTATTCACAATTTAAGGTAACAACATATATTGCTTCTGTCAGTTAATAACTATACAATAGTACAAAATGTGTTATATAATGTTGCTTGTAAAATATAATTGACTATGATGATAAGACATCAAAGTTAAAATATTACTAATAAAGGGGCTGCCCTCATCACTACATAGATTGAAATAAAGCACATTATTCAAACTCCTAAACACACATTCCTGTTCAACATTATTTTGATATATCTTCCACTCAACAAATAGTAATTGAAATAAATCCTAATATTTTTAGAACAAGGCTTGTATATGCTAATCAAAGCAATCGTCAAAAAACGTCTTTTATGTGAGATAGATGTCTACAAGGTCAAACATTGTGTAAACGATTAAACAGTATTTCCATATCTCTGGTCAGACACTCTAGAAATTGCCTACTGTGTCACATAAACCAGTGTGTAATGGTTTTTTCAATAGTTCTTACACCAAAGATATTCATACCAGATCTTTATAATTTTCTTCTCAACATGACTCCGCATTGGTCAAATAGAAAGCAGGTTTGGAATTATTTCATTCTTTGGAGGCATTAGTCATGGAATGCGTCAAGAATTTTGTTTATCCAGCAAATTTTTGCAAAATAATTATTTTTCAGCCTTTAGAGATGGTGCAACGTTTCCAAGTTTACCTTTGCCTACATCTGTGAGCAGATGTTCTTCCCTTAGTGGGAAAAGTTTTTATAGGAAGTAATTTACACTTTTATCAAAGCCAGCGAACCTAGAAAGCATATGCAAACTTTTTCTTGACAAGTTTACCTTTTGTTGTGCTTTTATGTGCTCAAAGGTAGTGCACAGGAAAAGAACTTTGAGGCTTACATACAAGAGGCCCGCACTGCCGGAGCAACACTTTTTTTAAAGTTCCGGTGGCATAGGTCTCCCAATCATATCTATGAGGCGATGCTAAGCCACCCTGCGTGGCTTTGTGTGCCCTCATAGATATGGACTAAGGCAACGCAGCGCCAAGTGATGTGTTGCCTTACTCTGCATCAAGGAGGCGTTCCATGGACACTGCAGTGGGTGCCCCCATGCAGCACCCTTGGATTTAGACACTGCCTCAGAGTCACGTGAACCTGAGGCAGTGCCAAAGTCTAAGGCCTTCTCAGAACAGGCGTAGCGAGGAGAAATGTTTTCATTTCGCCTCGTTTTTATCTCTTTCCATGTGTGCTGCATTTTACAGCACGCATAGAACGAGGAAATGCCTCCCTGGAATGTTTTTGTGCAGGAAGGTGCACCTTTCTGCGCAAAGACAATCCTGCCAACAATGCCACCATGGTGCAAGGGAGCCTGCATTGGCGTTAGGCACCAAATTGTGTGCCGGTGCTGACTGAAAGGACAGGAATAAACCGTATCCTGCCCTTTCAAATTGGCATAGGGCACCACAGCAAAAAGACTTGTGGCGCTGCCCTACACCAATATTTCTGCAACTATGTCCCATTGTTTTCTGCCTAGCATATCTTATGCAGGACCATTTTGTTAGTGTTATAAAAGGATATATGTGGCATAAAATGCCACAAAACTCAAAATTTTCATGTGATGTAGCAAAGCATTTCAAAACTTTGACGAAGTTGCGAAGATTTCCACCGGTTTTGCAAAGGATAAAATCAACTTCAGGTCTTTGCAGTTGCAAGCCCTTCGTAGTGGTCAGTGGAAAGAATCCCATGGGCCACTGGACAATGCACAAACAACTCCCCAGTCTTTGCTCCCAAAGACATGAGCCACGCGCTCATCGCGATGCATCTCTGAGAGGAAGGAAACTGGGAGTAGAGCTTGCCGAGGCGCGCCTCTTTCTCTCATTAAGCCAGCCAACAGCCATAGAAAGAGCAGCGTTCCTTAATGCATTTCGGGAGCAGATACATAAAGGGGGGTTGAAGGACGAAAACCAGATGCAGAATCCAGCTTCTCTTTTTTTTTATCTCTGCTTTTAATGATTGATGCTCGTTGCGCACAGGCCTCTGGGGACACATCAAAAGGCCAACTTGTCTTGTTTTCTGTTTTCAATGCTCTTTAGAAGTTAATAGCAGGTCAAGTGTAACATTTGCCTACACCTTTTCGCTGGAGCTGATTGCACCTGCTCAATGGAAGGAAACAAAAGACGAAGTGCAAGGCAGCATTGTTCAATGCAGGTGGGAACACGAGCGCGTGACAGCCGGAAGAGTGTCGCCAATGAGCAGGAGATAGTTCTTGTTCAATAGCACTTAAGGAGTCAAAAGACCTAAAGGTAACGTTCGACGGATAGCGCGCGGTAACCATTAGCGCAGAAGGTCTTCCAGCGAAGTGATCTTTTGTCCGCCTTGTCATTGTCTTCGTCGTCTCAATAGGCACCGAGTTCCAGTAAGGTGGAGGCCATTTGCAGTCACCTGTTTTTCTTGGAGTACACGGCCGCCATTTACTGCAAAAACAAAGGGAAAGGCACGAGGCGACTAAAACGTCTCACCTGTAGCGCATCCGCTTATATTGGGTTTGAAGTTTGAAGGGCTGATGCGCGTCTCCGCAGTCTGGCGGGCACTAGAAACAGAGGCTGGTATGGAATCAATTCAATTTGCATGTATATATTAAAGTTAGATAGCACTTAGTTTCAATGCCAGTGTTAATAGGCACTTTTCAACCTCAAGAGCTGTGAGGAGTGTGCGCCACCTACGCACAATGCTTTGCACACCGTCAGGAAACTTCTTAATCAGTACCTGCAGTCTGTCACAATATGGCTACCTGGCATGCTGTGGGGCAGCACATCGGTTATTTCAATCTATGAGAATACCACAATATCGATCTATGTATTCGAGCAGACCTAGCCTTAAGTTATTGATCACATTAGGGATGTTGCTGCCACAGACCTGCATCTTTCAAGGCAGTGAGGCTTGAATTACATATGTGCTGAGGGGCATTCTTGCTGTTGTCTCCCAAGGCAATGCTTGGCGTATCAGGGCCTGTTCTCAGCATCCACTCTGAGCACTGCTAGATTGTAAGCCTTTAAACAATTCTTGTTGTTTGTTTTCCCAAATTCTTCTGCATTATACTATGGCCTAAGAGCAAGAGACCACCTGGATACAGGTTTGAGCAGCAAAGCTTCACGCCCTATCAGTTTCGCAGTAACCACAATTTTTATGTTCACACCAGACTTGAGCAGGTGAAAATGACACAAAAAAAGATTAAGTGGGAGGAAAACAAAGAATAGGCAAATCCTTGGAACCCACCAGTCAGAAATTGTTCAATATTTTCCATGAGACAAAAAAAAAATGTGCCCAAGCCTTTTTTAAACTCCAGTCAAAATCCACTGTCCAAATGGACTTTTTTTCATCCCATTTGAGCTATTTGCCTTGCAGTGCTAGAGTTCTATTATAATTATGCACTTCTATTTGTTTCCTCCCACAATGCCTCGGCACATTGACTTTGTATGACAGAATATCAACAACAACATCGACTTACAAGACAATAGTGCCAAAAACGATTGCTACAAAAATATAGTGTTTCCATACTTTACATGTAAAGTACCAAAATATTGTGTTGCCGTGGTCGTCTGCTACGGCGGGCTGCCCTGTTGACAAATATTACAGAGAGGGAGACAGATACGCCGCTCATTGTCTGGAGATCGCGGACATTGGAGGACCCTCTGAACTTTGACCGGGTGCTTTACTGACGGGGCGGAAGGCTGAATCTGTGCCTTTACCCGTGCTGTTCCTGGGCCGGACACTGTGTGCCTACAAATACGGGACTGCGAGGACCAGCGTGCCTAGCGGCCCCTCACCTGCC
The DNA here is from genome assembly GCF_964263255.1 of Lissotriton vulgaris. Taxonomy (NCBI): domain Eukaryota; kingdom Metazoa; phylum Chordata; class Amphibia; order Caudata; family Salamandridae; genus Lissotriton; species Lissotriton vulgaris. Next base: position 1,127,425,274 of record NC_141693.1, read on the forward strand.
GCAGCTGGTCCTCTTCCCGACTCCACCTTCTCCTATTTAGCACGCCCACTACCGCGCTCACGGGACGCGCCCGGGCGCAGACCGGGCAAAGGGCGGGCATGTTGTAGCCCGTTTGAGCCCGGTGGAGACCGGACCGGGCCACCCCTCTTCGCTCTTCGGCCCTTGCTGGAATTATTGCAGCCTGCTACCTGCAAGTTCTCCATGGAGGGAGCGAGTATTGCTCTTCCCAAAGTGCATTGTGTAATATGGCTGCACTGGAGCCCAATAGCAAAGGGCATAACAAGAAACTTACAGGAACACTGGATGATTTCATACCAAGAACCAACCTAGCGATTGACCAGGGTATTCAGCAATTGGAACGAAGGGTGTCGCAGGACCTACTTATGGCCAAAACATCCTCGCTGGGGCCCTTTGCGAACGCTCGAACACCAGAGGTTCCTAGGGATATAAATGTGGACCACTGCCCAAATTCACTCACCCAGACAGGATTTGGCTCAAACTCCCCCTCCCGCCGAAATGATGCAACACGATATTTCTGTGCGATTGGACACATCTACCCTGGGAAATACTCCAGAGAGACCAATTACACGTCAGTTCCACAGCAGGCCCACAGGTGCAATTCCTAAGAAAAAGCAGCTCATCGAAAGAAAGACCGGAGCAAAATCTGCTAAAAACCGCAGAAAACAGGTAATTCCATCAAGCCCAGAGGATGCAGAGACGCAAAGTCCAGCTCCTGCACCCGTTTCATCTATGCAGTTGGGAAATCATGATGGCAATAATGTGCTAGGCTCAGGCTCTTCCAGTATCGATCTATTGGCATGGAAAGCCAGCCTATGCAAGACAATCACTGCACATCTGAGTGCCTTATTACGTCCATTGGAAGAGAGACTTGCTAGTATTGAAAGCCAACTATTTAACTTTTAACAAGTAACTGTTGCTACTTTAAATAGTCTGGTTAACAATGGATTAGTTCAGGGCAACCAGCACATGCCAACTGAAGTGGGAGGGGCTGCGAGGCACGAAAATTCCTCAACTTCCGTGACACAACAAATTGCTGTTAATTCTATAGATCCCATGGGGGGAGTAAAAGCTTTGCAAAATAAAGCGGGTGGAGGGCCCAAGGCTGAACAGCAGACTGTGCCCAGTAGTGTAGGAGGAGCACAGTCTGATATTACTTCCCAAAATGGGCGGGGTATTGTGGATGAAGGTATAAGTAGGAGAACTCGAACAGAACCCCGAGTGGACTTACCACCGGAAGTCAGTCCCTATCTAATCATTCTTACATGGGTCCCAGAAATGAGTACTGAATTATCTATGGTCAGAAGGGTGGGATGGGTAGGGCGCACTCCCAAAACTTCAACCGGTGATTGTGCACTGGGCAATTTTAGGAATCCACACATTACAGACTACATATGCAACTGGAACCTAGCCAACGTTGGCACAAAGATAGAAGTTAGACCCCTCTCCCATTTTTACCCCAGCAATCAACTGAGAAACCCAGACGAGGGCTGGTCCCTCGTTCCCCACCAACGAGCGGCGAGAGGTGGGAGGAGTTGGGATGGTCACCAACTATCTGCCCACAATCAGATCCCATGCTATAATACGTTCAGCGGCTTGGACAAGGTCGACTGACTCATTAGGGTCGATCAGGTCACACAGGATGATGCCCAGTCGCTCTCAGTGGATGTTGGTGCGATTTTCAATTTTGAGCCAATGGAGGTTTCTTAAGGAGGTTGAAGTAGGGGATTTGTTGGGAAGTTTACTCTGCAAACTTCCCAACAAATCCCCTACTTCAGCCTCCTTAAGAAACCTCCATTGGCTCAAAATTGAAAATCGCACTAAGTTCAAAGCCATGTTCAAAGCCATGTGCTATATGCACAAAATCAATTCTGGCACTGCTCCTCTTTATCTAAAATCCCTAGTTCACCACTACTGTCCCCCTCGCGTCCTTCGTTCTTCCAATCAGCACAAGTTCCAGATACCCAGGATAAAAAGAGCTAGAATGGGGGGCCGCTCCTTCTCGTACCTGGCTCCAGCACTCTTGAATTCCCTTCCTTTTCACCTCCATACTGAACCCAGTTACCCTAAATTTCGCAAAGATCTTAAGAGCTGGTTGTTTAACCAATAAGTTTCCTAATTACTTGGCCCTGTGTCCCTTTTCCTGCATTGTCCTACAATCGTCCTGTCTCTAGCACCGGGAAACCTCAGGGTAGCTGTGAGCTCATTAAATTTAAATATAATATTAATAATAATAATGTTGAGGTTGGCCGAACTATGGTGGAGAGAGACAAGGCATATGAGCTGTCTGGAGCACATAATCCCCCAATAGGGAATTCGAGGAATGGTAATATGTATGTTTTGTATAGGGCAGTTCAAGACCACTCATTTGTTTTGCCCCTACCTTTCAGGGTTGAAAATGTAACGTGGAGAGCTGATACCAAGTCGCATTACATACTGTCTAGTACAGGGAACACAAACTGTACGTCAATCCTATCATGGAAGGTGGCAGGTCTACCAAATAAGTTGGCCTGCCCAGAGTGGTGTACCTTTGTGGACAGTAGTGATATTTGTGTATTCCAAGAAACCTGGGCCAGGGATGACCAACACAGAGTTGGGTTTGCAGCATATAATATTGCTGCACAATGGGGAGGCAAGGGTCTCCCATCGGGGGGGGCCTCACAATCAGGGTTGGTCTAAACTTGGGGTGCTCGGGCGAGTCTATCCCAACGTACTCTGATGATATCCAGTGTGTTCTCCTGTCCTGGCCTAACCACTACAAACTTGCTATTGTAAATGTTTACTCACGGCCTACAAGTGTGGGAAATGAGTCCAGATTCTGGGCAATAGTTAACTCAGGGTCAGGAGAGCCTAGAACGGCAATCAAACCCAATATTGAGGCGGGGGTCTGGGAGCTTCCTTTTAAGACTTTATACGCAGCAGTCGCAGGTGTAGAATGTTCGCTGGTAAATACCTCTAGACCAGGGGAAGGTGCCGAGCAAGAATTCTTGGTTGAAGAAGTCTATACTGCCATAAGGAATATGGCCATGGGCAAGGCCCCTGGCCTTGATAGGTCCCCCGATGATCTATTTGGAGATCAACCGTTGATTTGGGCCCCCTACCTTTGTGCCCTTTCCAACGCGATTTGGGGAGGCATGGAGATACCGGGTACTTGGTTGGGAGCAGAGATTGTTCCAATCTTTAAGAAGAGTTCCCCTCTGCTCCCAACCAATTACAGGCCCATTAGCCTCATAGATGTCCCTCAAAAATATTTTTCCCGACTAATCCTGGATCGCTTACAAGAATGGATTGACGAGCACAACATCCTCAGCCCCTACCAGGCGGGATTTAGAAAAAAAACATCTACCGTGGATCAGATTTTCCGTCTCCTAATGTTATTCTGGAAGACGGCAACGTTGGGGGGTGGCAGCCTCTATATGGTCTTCGTAGACCTCCGGTCGGCGTTTGACCTAGCACCTAGGGGCAAATTGTGGGCGGTGCTCCAAGACATGGGAGTCCCAAACGCAATTTTGGCCGTCCCGATGAGGCTGCATACACAAAATTATGCTCAGGTTAGATGTGGTAGGGAAGGGGTGCTGTTGTCCCGGTTTCCGGTCGCCAGGGGGGTCAGGCAGGTGTGCGTCCTGGCACCAACCCTATTTTGTCTTTATGTGAATGGTGTTGTAGCGCACCTGGATGCGGTTCCCAACAATGACGCACCGAGACTGGCAGGCAGGAGGGTGCCAGCGATAATGTTTGCCGATGACACCCTCCTGCTTTCCAAGTCCCCCATGGGGATCCAGCGAGTGCTGGATGGCTTTATCGACTTCTGTCGTTGCCGGGGACTGGAAATCAATGCTGATAAGACCAAATATATGATTTTCAGTCCCCCGGCACACACTCGCCCAACACCGCTCCTTGGTAGGGTCAGACTGGAGAGGGTACAGACTTTTCAATACCTGGGGGTGACGATCAATGAAAATCTTTCTTGGGGTCCCCAACAGGTAAAAGCCCAACTCAAACTCTCCCAGTTAGCGGGTGGCATCCTTAAAATGGCAAATACATCTACTTTTAAAACAGTGAGCCCCGCATTGGGGATCTACAAAGTTAAGGCAAGGGCATCGGCACTCTATGGAGGGGAACTCTGGGGGCACTCCTGCAACTCTGATATCGTTAATGTGGAGAACAAGTTTATGAGGCAGTTACTTGCACTCCCTCTAAGCACTCCTCTCCTTCCATTGAGATTGGATTTAGGACTGAGTTTTATCCAGGATGAGCTAGCTCTGAAATCTCTAAGGTTTTTGTGCAGGCTATGGATAACACCAGAACTGTCCAATTATAGGCATGAATTGAAGGATGTGCTGAGCCATGCTAGCGCAGTTAAAATCCCCTGGCTTGTATTCGTGAAAAACGAACTAGGAAAAATGGGACTATTGGACCTCTGGTACAATCCAGAACGGGCATGCAGGGGGTTTCCGGCAAAATACTTGCGAAATCCTTTATGGACTATAAACAGAATATATGGTTGCAAGATTCTAAAGCTGGCTCCCTGACAATAACTTTTTTAACACTCAAATATTCTTTTGATTTTGAGGAGTTTTTGAATGTTATCTACCCAGTAGGAGCAAGGAAGTTATACATTCAATGGAGGCATGGATCATTACCGCTAGGGGTATTTGTAGGCAAGTGGTCGTCTTCCATGAGCAAATCCTGCCCTGGGTGTGGAGCGTCTAAGGAGGATGAAATGCATATGCTCTTCTTCTGCCCTGCCTACAGAAAAGCTAGAAAGTACTGGCTTGTTCCCCTATGCAAGAACATGGGTTTTGATAAATGCTCTGTTGCAATGAGAGTTTTCAAGACAGATCATCACCACATATAGCTTTTGCACTTTCAAAATTCCTTTTAGCAATGTGGTCCAAAAGATCCTCTCTTATTACAGTGGCACCCAGGGGTGATTGTATACAGTGACTGTATACATTTTATGACAAATTCATTTTTATCTAATCAATTTTATGCTTTTTATGTAGACTGTTTTTATTGTAATCTTTTATGACTGAAAAAATGTCGAAATAAAGATTTAATGAATGAATGAAAAGATTGTGTCAAAATGAGTGCAAAACAGAATAATGTAAGAAAAAGGTAAGTATATCGATTTTTTTTATGTTCAAAAGTTTTTATTGGTTGCTTTCTTGGATATAGGAATACAGCATCACACGAAGGAAATAAAAACAAGACAGTACTACAAAGGGTGCTAAATCAAGAGGAAGGAGATAGAACGAAAGAACGTAAAGCAAATACCAACAATTAGCATCTACTTGTATACTGCAATGTCAAAGTACATGTGATTACACCAGGGCACAATTACTAAAAAATAGAAGTGGGGGGACGCTGTCACCGGAAGTGACGTCACAACAGGAAGTGACATCGCAAAAGGTGGCTTGCACCATCGGGTTGGGGGAAATAAGGGGCAAGATATGGCTGAAGAGAGAGCAACGGACATGGACATATTTAAAAGGAGAACATACTCATGAAGCTGTCTAGCTGAGGGATTATCCACGGAGGTAGGGCCTCGGGTTTTCATCCAGATGTTTGTCCCGCAGCCACAATTCTAGACTGTATGAAACTCCTGGCTCAGGCCCTAGCTATGCTGGTTAGCGTGCCCCTGGAAGAAGTGGCCTTGTTGCAATAAACGTGCACGGCCACTTGGTCAACCTGTACCGATTTTCTTAAAGCTCCTCGTCCCAGAGAGGCCAAAGAGTGAAGTCCAGCTGTTTGGCAGAAGGGACGGCGTCCACCCGGTAAAAAAAGTGGCGGACGCTGTCCACCTGAGTGGTACCCCGACTCGAGCCCTGGATTACACAGAGGACACATCAGGCCGAGAACCGGTACCAAACAAGCTTGATCAGGCTGAAGATTTACATCATTATAGGAATACATTTCATGGCGGCTTGCGTAATTCAAAGTTGTATATCGATATTTTAATAACAGAAATATCATTTTGGACGGATTGAGTAATACAGATACATCATATAATTAATGTATTTAAAAAATATAATTCCAAAATAATAATATAATTGCAAAGAATAGTATGAACATTAAATAGTATTAACATTAAATAATGATATAATTCAAAATAGAATACTTTTAATAAATATTGTAAATAATATATATGTATTCTTTAAAAATTATAAAAACTATATTGAAACTATTTTTACGATACATTAAATTAATACTATTAGCAATAACTTAAAAGTATAAATTAACTAACATACACATAACCAAAATATATATGTAACAATACAGCTCTTTTCAAACAAGTTTTATCATTTTTTATAATCCTAACGCAGCACACAGGAAGTAAAAAATTAAAAGGCAACACTTGTGGCATACCTGCAAATGTCATAAGTCGTTTATGAGTTAAGGCAGAAAAATCAAATATTTGGCTCGGATACCTGTTTTAAGGAGAGTACACAAAAAGGCTACCTTGCATGTAAAAAAAGAATGGGATGAGCAAAGGTGGTGGGCCCTGCTGGACTTATGTTCTATTGGCGATTTGCCCATGTTCTAGGCTTTTAGTGGCTCAGGATCGTTCAAGAGCCACACAAAACTGGGATAATAATGTGGCTGCCTCCAATTGGGTACAATACTTTAGTAGTTTATATGCTGTTGATTCTGTGGATCCCGCAATGTCAGCAGGTTTGACACCAATCCAGACAACATCCAGTAACAGGCTGATGTTTGAAATTGCAGATATTATTTAGGGCCTCAATTCCTATTCATGCGGGCATGCGGCTGGCCCAGATAGCATTCCTGCTGATATCTTTTTAAACAACATAGAGCCTTGGTCCCAGTACATTTTAGCCTTTGCTAATGCAATTGCAGCAGGGGCACCTATACCTGATTCATGGAAAAGTGCTTTAGGCCTACCTATATTCAAAAATGGTGACCGTTCCTTACCATTTAATTATAGGCCAATAAACCTCATAGATTGTATTCAGAATTTTTTTAGTCAGTGCCTACTTAACAAGATACAACATTGGGTAGATGAGAATAATATTCTAAGCCCCTTTCAAGCTGGCTTCCGCCCCAAGGTTTCCACAATTGACCAGGTTTTTTGATTTATGTTAATAAATTGGAGAACTGTACTGATCTGGGGTGGCAGCCTGTATGTCGCATTCGTAGAACCTAAAATTGACCTTTAATATGATTTCTAGATTAAAACTGTGGAGCACTTTGGCCAATTTGCACATGCTCCCTAGGTAGGTATCTCTTTTAACCCGCTTACATGAAGGCAACTATAAACGTATAAGATGGAGAGGTGACTAGACTCAGTTGACATAAAGAGTACCGGTCTGCAAAAGCTTTCGACAGGGATGTGTGCTGGCACCCACTCTGATTTCACTTTTTGTCAGTGACATTGCTTCCATCTTGGCTCAAATGGAGGTAGACACCCCATCATTGGCAGGTTTTAAAACTCCAATCTTTTATTTGCTTACAACACTTTGTTGGTTTTCAAGACCCCGTCAGGCCTCCATAAACATTTGGATTGTTTTAACAAATTCTGTGAGGATCAGTGCTTGGAAATTAACACTTCAAAGACTAAGGTGATGTCCTTCAGGCAGTATAAATCTTTTAAGAGCAAATTAATTCTGGGAGGAACTTTTCTCAAGCAAGTTGATTTCTTTAAAATACCTAGGAGTTACCTTTGCTGAGGGTATGTCTTGGCAACCACACATTAGCAAGGCTACGACCAGGCTAAAGCAGATCTCTGGCGCAACACTCAAAACTTTTTTGACATCCTAATCCACCCATTATTCCTGCACTTAAAATATATGATGCCAAGGGTCTTGGCCTGTATGGGGAGGAGCTGTTGGGATTTGCGAAACATGATGACTTCACAAAATCTGAGAACAAGTTTCTCATGAATTTCACTTCCCTCCCATATAGTACCCCATAACTCCTATTGTTTTTTGACCTAGGTGCTACAAGGGCCACATACAAACATTTGTTTATGGCTATTGTTGTACTGGAGGCACTGTTGGACCACTCCTGAGGTTGCACAATATACTGATAGCCTAAGGGATGTCATGAGGATGGACCAATTTACCTCAATTCTATGGCTTTCAAATATGAAGTCAGCCTTGCATTCATTAGGCTTTCATGATTTGTGGAAATAACCCAACACATATATTTTTCTATCAAAAGATGAGCTGGGAATGAAATACTGGTCACATGTAGATGACGAGGTTGTTCGGAAGTCAACTACTGCTAAGCTGACAAGTGACTATATGGACATCAAAGATACGGTGGGAGCGGGAACTATTCTTGTATGCAATAATGGTTCCACTACATAGGAAAATGTATTTCCAGTTTTGTATAGGTACCCTGCCCCTCAGGTCATTAACTGCAGGTTAGAAAGGTGAAGGATCTAGCACCTGCCCTACGTGTGATCATCAGATCTGAAATTTTTAAGCCATAACAAAATGCTTTTGTATATGATCACCTTTTGTTTACATAACAATATTTTCACATTTGCAGGCCAACTCTATCAACAACGGCAGGGAACCGCAATGGGTACATGCTTCGCCCCCAGCTACGAGAATTTATTTGTGAGCTAGTGGGAGAAGCACGAAGCCTGGGGAGAACATAATGAGCTGTGGATGGACAAGATCATATTATGGTCACGATATATAGATGACCTCTTTGTCATCTGGTGCGGCAGCCGCTCCTCGGCTGAGGAGTATGTTGCCTCACTAGACAACAACGATCTCAATTTTAAATTTACAGGTCATATTAGTGACTCTTCAGTCACTTATTAAGACCTGGAAGTATATATTGAATGTTCAACTTGGCTAACACGTCTGTTCAGGAGGCCTACAGCGGGCAACGCTGTTTTGCACGCAGGTAGTCACCATCCTAAAAGCCTAATAAAAAGTATACCCTATGGGGAGCTCCTGCGCTTGAAGCGCAATTGTATTACAGAAGCTAGCTTTGAAAGAGCCAAAGGGGGGGCCCTACAATGGTTTAAAGAAAGAGGGTACACTAATGCGGATTTACACCAGGCAGAAAATAAGGTGAAAGAAATCAATAGGAAATATCTACTGGTGGCCAAAGGACCGAAAAAAACATCCCAAGATGCCCCAGTTAGGATGATAACTAAATTTAATGAAAAATCTGACAATATCTTAGAAATCTTGAAAAGAAATTGGTATATCCTGCAAACAGACAGCGTTCTTAAACATCATCTTCCAGACCGTCCATTGATTACATATAAAAGATGTCCATCTTTGCGGGACCATCTAAACCCGATGACCAAAAATAGACTGGGTATTACAGGTTTCTTTCCTTGTAAAAACTGCAAGGCTTGCAAAAATAGTAACAAAACCACCACCTTTAATGGCAGACCAGGGGATCCTAGGCCTGTCAGAGAGATAAAGCAGTTTTTGAACTGCAATTCAGATTTCACAGTGTATTGCCTAATGTGCCCTTGTCAGAAAAGATATATTGGTAGCACTATTCACCAAACAAAAAATCGCATCCTGGTATACAAGCTGTAGGAGAGTAGGATTTGCTTCCTATAGTTACCCCCACTTTTTGCTGTGTTTCACTGGTGTATTGACTTTAGTCTGGCTGTGGCCCTGCTAATCAGGACCACAGACTATCTGTTCTCTCTCTAAATTGGTTACCTGTATATTAGGTACATTCCAGATTGGTTACTAGGTTACCCTTATGAGTCCCCAGTATATGGTACCAAGGGCATAGGTACCCCAGAGGCCTACCAGGGGCTGCAGCATGTATTATGCCACCCCTGGGAAGCCTTCCAAAATGGCACCACAGGTCTGCACTTGCAGCCTGGGTAAGCACCCCTTAGATATAGTATACCTATATCTACCTATATATATATATATAGACACATATTAACCTATACGTCACTCCTATGACAGGCCTTGACATCTTGAAGGCAGCATGCTTGGTTTTGTGTGATAGGGTGCCCTAGCATGAGCTGAGCGCTTCTGCAGCTTTCAAAATCCCTTCCTTATAGCTGTGCTATGATATAGCCATACCATATACTCTTAAGTGCATATACAAACTTTATGTGCAGCTACTTGACTTCAATGTGGAAGGAGTGTGGAGTGAACTACAAGTTCACCACACCCTATCATCCACAATGCAATGGTTTAGTTGAAAGGTTCAAAAAAACCTTAAAGGGTATGATATAGGGTCTCCCAGAAAAGCTCTGGGGTAGATGGGATATCCTGCTACCCTGACTTTTGTTTGCATACAGGGAGGTTCCACAGAAGGTGGTTGGCTACAGCCCATTTGAACTTCTGTTTGGGCACCCTGTCAGAGGACCACTTTGTCTCGTGAAGGAGGGATGGGTGTTCCCTCTCAAACCCCCTAAACAGGATATTGTGGACTATGTACTTGGTCTCTGCTCCCGGATGGCTGAGTACATGAAAAACACGTGTATTCAACAAGGACCCCCTGAAGATTTGGATACAATAGTTCCTAGGCCAGGGAAATAAACTGTATGACAAAAAACAACCTAGGCAACTCACATCTAAACATTATATTGTATTAATGGACAACATGGCTACAATTACTTAGGAAAATATATGTCTTTTTATTTTAAATCATGTAAAAACACAACATACAAATAGTTTAAAACAAGGAGAACATTAAACATCAGTAAAATCTTGTCTTATCTATTGAATGTAAGACACACATATATTTGTGACAATAAATGACAACACATATGAAAACAATTAAAAAACTGGAAGTGGCAATTAGTGTCTCTACGCGCGTTTCGGCGAACCAGCGCCTTCTTCTGGAGTAGCCACACAAGCTAACTAATATTCAAGATTATGACATCATAGTTGATTAGATGCTTAGTTGATGCCCAGATGAGTTCTGGTTAGGTGATGTTATCCTTATATTCTATAGAGATGGGTTAATAAATCCCGCCTGCCGGATAGCTCATGTAGATCAGTATTTGGTGGATCTTCAACTGTCTTTGTTATTCCTAGATTTTTCGATGTATTTAAAAGATCTCTCTGCCCAAAATTATTTAGCAGAGCTCTTAGTTGTGAGATATTGATAGGAAAAATTCCCTTAGATTTTAAGGGGATGTTCCGATAAAGATAGTTGGTTTTTTGAATACTCCAAGGATGATTGGTAGTATGATTAAAAGATCTCCCTGCCCGAAAGGTTCGGCAGGGCTCGTTGTAGATAGTAGGGTAAACGTCCCTGTCGGTGAAACATTAAAAGATCTCCCTGCCCGAAAAATACAGCAATGAGCAAGCTATCCTACGAGCGTGACGCCACTCGCTGCTGCTGAGCCGCCATCCCGCCATCGGACGTTCTGAGTCCCTTGTCTACATCAAGACAGGGACGCCCATCTCATTTCATCATTCACAACGCGCCCTGCTGCACTATTCGGACAGGGACGCCGATTTCATTTCATCATTTACAACGCGCCCTGCTGTATTTTTCGGGCAGGGAGATCTTTTAAAAATCTAGGAATAACAAAGACAGTTGAAGATCCACCAAATACTGATCTACATGAGCTATCCGGCAGGCGGGATTTATTAACCCATCTCTATAGAATATAAGGATAACATCACCTAACCAGAACTCATCTGGGCATCAACTAAGCATCTAATCAACTATGATGTCATAATCTTGAATATTAGTTAGCTTGTGTGGCTACTCCAGAAGAAGGCGCTGGTTCGCCGAAACGCGCGTAGAGACACTAATTGCCACTTCCAGTTTTTTAATTGTTTTCATATGTGTTGTCATTTATTGTCACAAATATATGTGTGTCTTACATTCAATAGATAAGACAAGATTTTACTGATGTTTAATGTTCTCCTTGTTTTAAACTATTTGTATGTTGTGTTTTTACATGATTTAAAATAAATAAGACATATATTTTCCTAAGTAATTGTAGCCATGTTGTCCATTAATACAATATAATGTTTAGATGTGAGTTGCCTAGGTTGTTTTTTGTCATACAGTTTTTTGTCATACACTGAGTACATGAAAAAGGCAACTAAAAACCTTGAGGCTAACCAGGAATTACAGAAAGCCTGGCATGACCAAAAAGCTGTACTGACTGTTTACCAGCCAGGACATAAAGTGTGGGTGTTGGAGCCTGTGGCCCCAGCAGCTCTGCAAGACAGGTGGAGTGGAACCCATACTATTGTTGAGCAAAAGGGAGAGGTTACCTATTTGGTAGATCTGGGAACTCCCAGGAGCCCCCATAGGGTGCTTCATGTCAACAGATTGAAACCATATGTTGACAGGGCAGGTATGGGCTTTCTCATGGCTACTGATGAAGGACAGGAGGAAGAGAGTGACCCTCTCCCAGACCTGCTCTCTCACAGCCCTGATGATGGATCAGTTGCTGGAGTAGCCTTGGCAGGCAGCCTCAATGATCAGCAGCAGACTGATTGCAGATAAGTTCTACAACAGTATAGACATATGTTTTCACTGACTCCAAGTCAGACTACCTGGCGCACTCATGAAGTGGACACTGGAGACAGTCTGCCTGTTAAAAATAAGATTTACAGGTAATCTGATCATGTCAGTGACTGTATCAGGACACAAGTCCAGAACATGTTGGATCTGGGGGTGATTGAACCTTCAGATAGTCCTTGGGCTAGTCCAGTAGTCCTAGTACCCAAACCTCACATCCAGGGTGGTAAGAGAGAGATGAGGTTTTGTGTAGACTACAGAGGTCTCAATGCAGTCAACAGGACTGATGCCCATCCCATTCCTAGAGCAGATGAGCTCATAGATATGTTGGCCAAGTTTCTGAGCACATTTGATCTACATGTCGTGTTTGGTGTCAAACACTTTGGAATCCTACCCCCCCGCCAGTTCTGGTGGCAGGGGTAGAATTCCACCCTTCTAGAGGGAGAAGACATGTACAAACTTACTTACCCTGTAAATGTTTAAAAGAGCCTCAGTATCACAAAATGGATGCTGCTGCCACAGACACAAGTCTGACCTCCTGCTGCTGGATAAAACTCCGGCAGGGAAGGCCTGGACAATAGGTCAGCACCTCCCAAACACGCTTTAGTGAAATGGGGCAGGGTGGGTTGCATTTAGTGAATGCTTTTCAGACAGTGCCTGGGGCACTCAAGGTGTCCTCGTGCATTTCCCAGTTCAAACTGGTTGCTGGGGCACTCAGCCCCAGCTCTGGTGCGAAACTTGACAAAGGGTAAGAGGTGTAACCACCCCCTCCCCAGGTCCTACCATAGGTGGGACTCTAGAGTTAGTCCAACGCTTAAACTTGATATAAGTATAGGAACCCAGTCACTAGGACTTTAGATTACCCTGGACGAAACTCTGAAACATAAATCTTGGACCTTCGACATTCCATATCGACTGGAAGATGGAAGAAATCTCCCTTGGTGTCAAGGAGGTTCTCCTCTGTTCAAACAGGCACCAAAGAAGCAACTTGCCCTTCTGCATTTTTTAGGCTCCCGAAGAATCTGTGACACAGGACACGGACTTCCAGACATCTCTGAGGCCGACACGAGATCCCAACAAAGCTGAGACCCGCAGCCGACATGAGAGATGTGGGACCGAAACTCCTGGACATCCCGCAATTTTGCAACTGGACCTACTTCCCGAAGTGTCCCGAAGTTTCCCGAAGTGGTGCATTGGGCTATTTGTAGTCCAAGCCCCAAGCACTTTTTTGCATCAAAGCTTAGAGGCCTGCACTCCACGAGTGTTCTGTCTGCCCACTCCCTGCATTTCAGCTCAAGGCGCCTTCACAATCCCTAGTCCGTTGACTGATGGGTCCCCACAAATGACACTCCTTTGTTTCTTGGGCTTTCCTGGTTGCTCCAGAAGTGCCCTGACTCCCCTCCAAGGGGTGAATCCCTCAAACCTTGCTGGTCTGCACTGAAGCCAATCTTATCGTCTTGTGTGGGTTGCTATTGGCAAGGCTTGTTGGGTCCAATCCGGATACCGACAACGCAGCACTCGTCATCTGATGTGGAACAGCTCGAACCCAGCTCCTGGTTGTCGTCGACACCTCCTGGACCTCATGGCTGAAGTGTCAAGTTTCACCTACTTCCCTTATAAGCACCGACATCGGCTGGCATCTTCCTGTCACCATCCTGGTCACTGGCTAGTGACCCAGACTCTGTCCCCTCTGCTTTCAGATTCTTCGATCTCCAATCCACCCGTGGATCCAACGAACACTCTTCTCCTGGTCGCCTGCAGCACTTCTTTGCAGCTCTCCATTGGAAACAACTACGAAACCCAACACGAAAAGACACCTATGCACCCGGCTTCCCTGGGTGAGGTAACACGAGTACTTCCGTGCTCCCGTGGGTCTTGACTCTCAAAGTGTCCAGTACTGAAAGGGTTTTACTGTAGTCCACTCCTAAGTGTCCCTAATCTTTAACTTTGTAACTTTAACTTTTGCCATAGAAGTCAATGGTGATTTGTGCCTGTGTTTAGACACTGCACGCGTTTCCCGTGGGTCTCCTGCGCCCCTACCTTGGGTGGTTCCTGGTTGGCCCAGTGGTTCTACAGGCCCTAGGCCTAGCTTCTATCCCTCACTCCCTCACGTGGCTCTTATACCACTATTTTAGTATATGGTTTGTTAGGCCCTAGGGAAAAACATATACTGTGCTAATTTACTGTGTGCTATTTAAGTTCGTGAATTGTACTTTTGCTTCTAGCCTCATAAAGAGACTAGAGGGGTTGTGTTTAAAATAAAAACATATCTTTTATATATATATACACCTGGTGTGGTGCTTTTTCATTTGAGCATTCAAGAGATTATAGACTGGTAAAACAAGCTGCTTTACATTCCTTCAAGACTTAGCCTGAAGGCTGCTCTCCACAGCTACCACTAGGATAGCTTTCTATAAAGGTTGTCTAAACCCACCATCAATAAGGGTCGTTTGGACTGGTGCAAGGTGCTCACTAGAATAGTGAACATCATATGCCCGGCCAACTTCTCACACATGCAAGCTATTGCAAATAAAGATGCTACCTACCTTGTTGCCGTTTAAATATACAAGGGAACCCAAAGTAATGGCCAAGGACTATGGGTTGAGCTACTAATTTTATATTACAAAGGTCCTAGGTTTACCATAATATCAGAAGGATTGATTTTCACAGGCTAAAAATAAAGACTGTGTTTTTTTGCTTTAGTGTCCAGCCGGACCTAAAAGTATTTATTTTCAAAATAATGAAGATAGACAACATACAGCGAAAACATTTCGCACATTAATAACTGGGCACAAGCCTGTACCAAGTCAAGGGGAAACACAATACAGGAAGGAAAGACAAAAGAATTCACAGGCAAACAAGGAGAACAGGGTGGCTTAAAAAACAATGCAAGAAATTCTTGAGTAAGCACAAACCCACAGTAACTGCCGGAAAAATACAATTCATATAGCGGGCAGTACTGCAAACAGTCGACGAACGTTTCGATCCCTATCTCCAATGATGTACTGGGATCATCTTCAGGACTAGAATTAATTTTGCCTGAGTATAGCAAGTGAGCCTGTAGGGTATAAACAGGAGGGAAAAGAAGAAAAAAGAAAGATTTTTCTGTATCCATTATTTACAATGTGAGTGCTAAAAGACTAATGTGCTAGTCAACCGCCATTTTCCATGCAAAGTGCAACATGTGCATATGCAGTCGAGTGTTCCCCAAAGGGCACGGAACTCATTGTGCTCGTGTTTGGGATGCAAGACAACAGAACAGACAAAAAAGGCATACCGCGTATTTTTTAAGTGGCAGTGGTGCTAGGTGGCGGGGAATATGTGGTGTTTGTGGTATCGTGGTAATGGGGACGAATTGGTGGCAATTAATTACCACAAGTGGGGCTGGTAGGACCAGTTGTAGAAGATACAAACTTCGGATCGGTTCCAATTGATGTGGAAACCTGGGGAGAGTGATATGATTATGATTCATATGAGGCATGTGGCTAATAGACAATGCCTTATTTAATGTAAAAATTCACAGTTACCAGGTAATAATTCTTAGATACCAAAAGGAGGAACCGGCCAGCATCAATCCATTTTATTCATGACCTGGAAAAGGTTTTATAAACCGAAGTTACCGGTACTGCAGTGATGCCAACAATGACGAATTGGTGCAATTAAGGTTAAAAAACACATTACCGGGAGAGCCTGGCGGGTAGCGTCGGCTCGGATCCGGACTTCAGTTTTAAGGGGGCGGTGATAGTCTGTGAACGAAGAACTATGGTTAACTACAGAAATTCGGGGCAGTGAGTGGTTGAGTAGTGATAAGAAAAACGGGAATTTTTACCGTAACCGGGAAACGGAATACTAGTAAGGCGTACAATGGAGCCTTCCGTGCGAGCCTAAAATAAATAAATATAACCAACCATGGAGCATGTCAAGAGGTACCAGACACGATTGGAAACATGAGGGAGCCACTGATCAGATAGGCGCTTACCTTGAGTCACTCGTAGAGGGGCCGTGATGGGGTCCCGTCAGTGCAGCACAGTGGCTGAATGGTGAGTGTCTGCACGCCGAGGCGTCCATATGTTGTCTTGCCACCAGGGTAGACAGCGCGAATGGACTACAGTCCTTTGGTTAATAACGGTCGCCATATTGGAACGGTGAACCGTGTGAAGACGGGAAATGTGGGGTAACCAATGTGCAGGCCTCTGTTATGATGGAAATTAACAACGAGGGGAATCGATTTAGATAAATTAACTGCTGGATCTACTGACCGACGTGGCCCGTGTTGGTGCTGTATAATAAACAGAGGATTGTAGTGATTTGGGCGCCATTTTGGAGTGGTGAAGTTCAGTGGAGGTGAATATGGCAGGGAAAAGAGGTGTGTCATCAAGTGAATCGCAGTGCCCACAGTATAATGCTCATTCTGTTCAAATACAATTAGAAAACGACTGACATTTCAAGTGATGTTACATTTAAAAACAAACAACTATTTTGTGTACTCATGCTTGAATGGGAACAATTGATCAGAGTTTATATAAGGCTTGTCCAGTCCTCAGTCCTGTTAAGGCCATCCTGGATAGAGTTGAACTGTATAATGGACTTCAGTTCTTCTTTATTTAGTAATTGTCCCATATTTCCACCTCTCGGAGGGAGTTTCAAGACCTTCAACACTGTCCATTTTAGTTCATTCTCAGTATGTTTTTTTGCTGCAAAATGTTCCACCAATGGTGCATTCGGGGTACCACATCTGATGCGGCTCCTGTGTTGTCCAATGCGAATTTTTACCTTCTGGCTGGTCTGCCCTATATACACTTTTTGACATGGGCACAAGATAAGGTAAATGACATTGCAAGTGTTGCAATTGGAGAAGGAACGACATTGAATAGTGATGTTATTAAAAGTGAAACTTTTTCCTTCTATTGTGGTGTCACAGTTATTACATCCGCCACATTTTACATGCCCAACAATGGGGGACAGACCCCATACATTTTCAAGTGTAGATGATGGTAGAGGAGCAGGTAGAGCAGCTCTTACAAGGTGATCTCTAAGGTTTCTACTCTTTTTGAAGGCAAAGACAGGTTTCTCCATGCAGAGAACACCTGTGTTTAATATGGGCCAATGTTTAAGAATGCTTTTTCTCAGTTGATTTGAAATGGGTGAAAAGGTGGATATACAGGGAATGCGTTTGGAGGCAGTCTTTTCCTTTGGTGTCAATAAGACTTCCCTCGGGCAATACCATGCACGCTTGGTAGCGTTTTTCACTAATTTCTTAGGATACCCCCTATCTTTTAGTTTGGTTGCCAATATGTTGGCTTCTCGGAAGTAATCCTCTTTACAAGAGCAATTGCGCCTCATACGCAAGAATTGCGAATATGGAAGTGAATCACGTAATGCTCTCGGATGGTTACTGTTGTAAGCCAGGAGAGTGTTTTTCTCAGTGGGCTCCCGGTACAGACGTGTCAGTAGGGAGCCTTCGCTATGATAGATGGACAAGTCCAAAAAGGAGATGGAGTCATGGTCAATGCTGATGGTTAAACACAGGTGTTCTCTGCATGGAGAAACCTGTCTTTGCCTTCAAAAAGAGTAGAAACCTTAGAGATCACCTTGTAAGAGCTGCTCTACCTGCTCCTCTACCATCATCTACACTTGAAAATGTATGGGGTCTGTCCCCCATTGTTGGGCATGTAAAATGTGGCGGATGTAATAACTGTGACACCACAATAGAAGGAAAAAGTTTCACTTTTAATAACATCACTATTCAATGTCGTTCCTTCTCCAATTGCAACACTTGCAATGTCATTTACCTTATCTTGTGCCCATGTCAAAAAGTGTATATAGGGCAGACCAGCCAGAAGGTAAAAATTCGCATTGGACAACACAGGAGCCGCATCAGATGTGGTACCCCGAATGCACCATTGGTGGAACATTTTGCAGCAAAAAAACATACTGAGAATGAACTAAAATGGACAGTGTTGAAGGTCTTGAAACTCCCTCCGAGAGGTGGAAATATGGGACAATTACTAAATAAAGAAGAACTGAAGTCCATTATACAGTTCAACTCTATCCAGGATGGCCTTAACAGGACTGAGGACTGGACAAGCCTTATATAAACTCTGATCAATTGTTCCCATTCAAGCATGAGTACACAAAATAGTTGTTTGTTTTTAAATGTAACATCACTTGAAATGTCAGTCGTTTTCTAATTGTATTTGAACAGAATGAGCATTATACTGTGGGCACTGCGATTCACTTGATGACACACCTCTTTTCCCTGCCATATTCACCTCCACTGAACTTCACCACTCCAAAATGGCGCCCAAATCACTACAATCCTCTGTTTATTATACAGCACCAACACGGGCCACGTCGGTCAGTAGATCCAGCAGTTAATTTATCTAAATCGATTCCCCTCGTTGTTAATTTCCATCATAACAGAGGCCTGCACATTGGTTACCCCACATTTCCCGTCTTCACACGGTTCACCGTTCCAATATGGCGACCGTTATTAACCAAAGGACTGTAGTCCATTCGCGCTGTCTACCCTGGTGGCAAGACAACATATGGACGCCTCGGCGTGCAGACACTCACCATTCAGCCACTGTGCTGCACTGACGGGACCCCATCACGGCCCCTCTACGAGTGACTCAAGGTAAGCGCCTATCTGATCAGTGGCTCCCTCATGTTTCCAATCGTGTCTGGTACCTCTTGACATGCTCCATGGTTGGTTATATTTATTTATTTTAGGCTCGCACGGAAGGCTCCATTGTACGCCTTACTAGTATTCCGTTTCCCGGTTACGGTAAAAATTCCCGTTTTTCTTATCACTACTCAACCACTCACTGCCCCGAATTTCTGTAGTTAACCATAGTTCTTCGTTCACAGACTATCACCGCCCCCTTAAAACTGAAGTCCGGATCCGAGCCGACGCTACCCGCCAGGCTCTCCCGGTAATGTGTTTTTTAACCTTAATTGCACCAATTCGTCATTGTTGGCATCACTGCAGTACCGGTAACTTCGGTTTATAAAACCTTTTCCAGGTCATGAATAAAATGGATTGATGCTGGCCGGTTCCTCCTTTTGGTATCTAAGAATTATTACCTGGTAACTGTGAATTTTTACATTAAATAAGGCATTGTCTATTAGCCACATGCCTCATATGAATCATAATCATATCACTCTCCCCAGGTTTCCACATCAATTGGAACCGATCCGAAGTTTGTATCTTCTACAACTGGTCCTACCAGCCCCACTTGTGGTAATTAATTGCCACCAATTCGTCCCCATTACCACGATACCACAAACACCACATATTCCCCGCCACCTAGCACCACTGCCACTTAAAAAATACGCGGTATGCCTTTTTTGTCTGTTCTGTTGTCTTGCATCCCAAACACGAGCACAATGAGTTCCGTGCCCTTTGGGGAACACTCGACTGCATATGCACATGTTGCACTTTGCATGGAAAATGGCGGTTGACTAGCACATTAGTCTTTTAGCACTCACATTGTAAATAATGGATACAGAAAAATCTTTCTTTTTTCTTCTTTTCCCTCCTGTTTATACCCTACAGGCTCACTTGCTATACTCAGGCAAAATTAATTCTAGTCCTGAAGATGATCCCAGTACATCATTGGAGATAGGGATCGAAACGTTCGTCGACTGTTTGCAGTACTGCCCGCTATATGAATTGTATTTTTCCGGCAGTTACTGTGGGTTTGTGCTTACTCAAGAATTTCTTGCATTGTTTTTTAAGCCACCCTGTTCTCCTTGTTTGCCTGTGAATTCTTTTGTCTTTCCTTCCTGTATTGTGTTTCCCCTTGACTTGGTACAGGCTTGTGCCCAGTTATTAATGTGCGAAATGTTTTCGCTGTATGTTGTCTATCTTCATTATTTTGAAAATAAATACTTTTAGGTCCGGCTGGACACTAAAGCAAAAAAACACAGTCTTTATTTTTAGCCTGTGAAAATCAATCCTTCTGATATTATGGTAAACCTAGGACCTTTGTAATATAAAATTAGTAGCTCAACCCATGGTCCTTGGCCATTACTTTGGGTTCCCTTGTATATTTAAACTACATTTAGCGCAATCACTAGATTGCAAGGGTTTCTAATCCTTTGCCCACCTCTCCTTGGGGGCGGGTCAGTCCTGACACCTTGTCTTCCCTATCACTTAACGCTATTATCCCCCTCCCGCACTTATCTATCTAATATGTCAGTCAACACACCCCTCTATACAGACGACTATTTGAAACAACTATGCTCACGCCCATCGCTATTGTCAGAGACCCCAGAGGCCCCAATTTCAGTCAATGATTCTATTCCAGAACAACTAGAAAAATTGAAAAAGAAACAAGTAAGGCTGGAGCTCATGATTCTGATGTTGACAGATTATTTAAAGGCCAATGTAATCCCGCTAGGTTTACAGGTTCGAAATATCCCGGGTATTTTCACTGATAACCCTAAATACATCCAAAACTTCAGCTTTATAGGTACAACCTGCTCACGCCATTGGTTAGCCCTGGGCATAGACATTGCGAGTGAAACCCTCAAATCATTGGAAACAGAAATCGCAGACCTCCTCAAACAATTAACAGACTCTGACCCTAGTGCAGATGCAAAAAAACTCCTTGAGCAAATTGACAAAACTGTAGCAGAGTTCCATAGGATAGAACAAAATAAAAAATCAAATAAAATTAAAAAGGACGTGAAACTTTACAATATTGAGAATACTTATCCATACTTGCAGAAAGATTTTTACACCAACAAAGCCTATCCCCGTTACCAAAATAGCCGCCCTTGGGGCCGCTACAACAGACGCCAAAATCTGGTGGGATTCTCAGACACCTCTGCCGACTCTTCTGACGGTTCTGACCCAGGGGAAGGCAGCAGTGGGGCAAGAAGAGGTGGCCTAAATCAGAATTCTTTTTTAGCCAGAGGTGGACAAGACCAACCACAACGTGGGAAGGTAAAAAAAACCCAACGATGGAACTATCCCCCTGGCGAGCGCAGGACTCGCAACAATTATTACCAATGGTGAGCGGAACATTGATTCCGCCCCAGGGCACTGACAGCATCCCTATCTTTAATCTTTCTCAATATACTCTTGCACAAGAAGAACTATCATTACTCATGAAAGGGCTTTCTTTTGTGCCTACTATTCCACCTAACTACATGGACTTACAAGCAGAATTAATGAGATTCTTTAGACGTATACGTCTACAGGCATTCTTTCAGTTGCATCCCACACCTGAAAGGATCACTAATACCCCCTTTCGCCCACCATCTAATTTTTCACCATCTGCAAGTATGATTCCCACAGAGGTGGCCACTTTTGAGAAGGTAATTTTGAAGGAATTGCAAATACTCCAAAACAAAAAAATGTTCATACCCTATAACATCTCCAGGGAAGAGAAAAATGCCATTTCCCAACTTAAGATTAATGATAACCTCATAATCAAAAGTGCCGACAAGGGTGGTGGCATCGTATTGCAAGAAAAAACCTCATATATTGCTGAAATATTGCGACAACTTGACAATAAGGAACACTACAAGAAACTTAGTCATAATCCTACCAAAGAAATTCAGGAGCTAATACAAAAAATCACTAAAGAGGGACTTGAGGCTGGTTTTTTATCGAAAAAAGAGTACAATTTTCTGAATGTAAAAACACCTAGAACACCGGTGATATATACACTACCCAAAATACACAAAGATCAAAAAAACCCTCCAGGCCGTCCAATTGTGTCGGCATGTGGCTCCATCTTGGAACCATTGGGTTCCTACGTAGACTTTTTTATCAAAGAATTTGTCCCCTACACACAATGCTACATAAAGGACTCAATGCACATGATTAACATGATCGAACATCATCCATACAACCCAGCGACTGAAACTCTGGTAACCATGGACATTGAGTCCCTATACACTAATATCCCACAGACCACAGCATTGCTAGTCATTAGAAAATATTTGGACTCACGACCGCGACCGCATGCTGTACCTAGCATGTTCATTCTCCAACTCTTAGAGTTGTGCCTAACGAGGAATTTCTTCCTCTTTAATGGCACCTTCTATGAACAGATCAAGGGGACTGCCATGGGCGCAATTTTTGCTCCAAATCTGGCAATTCTGTTTATGGATGAAATAGAGACTAATGTCATTAACAATCCCACCAACCCTTTCTTGTCAGGCATCGGGTTTTGGCGTAGGTATATCGATGACATTTTCATCATTTGGATTGGAAGTGACGATTGCCTGCGCCAATTCCTACACTGGTTAAATAATAACTGTTTGGGCCTCACTTTCACCATCAGCATTGACCATGACTCCATCTCCTTTTTGGACTTGTCCATCTATCATAGCGTTTCAAAGGTTTTTTAAATGCTAATTCCTAACTATAACTGGTGTGAAAACTATGGTTTTTTCAGTGAATTTCAAAGGTTTTTTTAATGCTAATACCTAACTATATAACACCTGAAAGCCCACCAGGAATCTCCAGTATGCGCCAGTGGACTGCATTGCAGAGAGGTGTAATGAAGCCACAACCCTTTTTACACCTCTCTGCAACGCAGCCCCCGTGCATGTTTGAAGAGGGGGAACTAATTCCCCTTGCATACTGGGGGCCCCTGGGGGCCAATTAGCCCACCTGGAACCTCCAGTATGCGCCAGGGGCTGCATTGCAGAGGTGTAATGAGACTATGCCCCTTGTTACACCTCTCTGCAACGCAGCCCACTGCCGCGTTTGCAGAGGGGGAACTAATTCCCCTTGCATACTGGGGGTCCCTGGGGTCAACTGGTCCACCAGGAGCCTCCAGTATGCGCGAGGGAGCTGCATTGCAGAGAAGTGTAATGAGGCCACACCCTTGTTACACCTCTCTGCAATGCACGCCACTGGCGCGTTTGTAGAGGGGGGACTAATTCCCCTTGCATACTGGGGGTCCCTGGATCATATCTGCCCAAACACCGATATTCCGAACGATTGTAAATTACTTTTCTTGAGAAACATTTGGATTTGGATTATCATGTCCTATACTTTGGAATTTTTGAAAGACTGACTTTGAGGATGCTATAAATTACTCAAGTCTGCCCGAATTGTGTGGGTAAAATTGATACCTAGTCACTTTGAATAAGAATATACTTATGTCTCGTCTAACATTTAGAAGAAATATCTAGTTATATGACAACTGGATACCGACATAACTTGAAGGAAATAAGAACGCCCTGAAGAAGTTCTGTTGTACAGAACGAAACCTTTCGGCTGGCTGTGGTACATAAACTTAAGGAAAATAAAAGCATTTGAATATACACCAAGATTCAGCGCTTCAATAAGGACTCTAAGTGATATGATTTGATTGGACTCATTGTGAAAGTGGTGCTGTGCCAAACTTTGGAATATTCTCCACTACTCTCTACTACTTACTCTCTCCTACTCCACTACTCTCAAATACTCACTGTCTACTACTCATTCTCTACTACTCTACTACTCTCTACTACTCTCTCTCTACTACTCACTCTTTACTACTCACTACTACTCTCTACTACTCACTCTCTACTTCTCACTCTCTACTACTGTCTACTACTCACTCTCTACTACTCTCTCTCTACTAGTCTCTACTACTCACTCTACTACTCACTCTCTACTACTCACTACTATTCTCTCTGCTACTCATTCTCTACTACTCTCTACTACTCACTCTCTACTACTCACTCTCTACTACTCACTCTTTACTACTCTCTACTACTCACTTTCTACTGCTCTCTACTACTCATTCTACTACTTACTCTCTACTACTGTCTACTACTCACTCTCTACTACTCACTCTCTACTACTCTCTACTACTCACTCTACTATTCACTCTACTACTCTCTACTACTCACTCTCTGCTACTCTCTCTACTGCTCTCTACTACTCTCTACTACTCACTCTCTACTCTCTATTACTCACTCTCTACTCTCTACCTCTCTACCTCTCTCTTCTTCTCTCTCTACTAATCTCTACCTCTCTACCGCTACCTCTCTACCTCTCTACCTCTACACCTCTACCTCTCTACCTCTCTCTACACGCACACATATACACATATATGCATATATATATATGCATATGCATTTATATATATATGTATGTGTATGTATAAAAAAAACCAACAAAACATTTTTTTTTTTAAACAGCTACTTTTAAAACTGTCATTCTTTTTCCCCATGGTACTCTCCCCGGTACGCTTACCGGTGCGCGTACCGGTGCGCGTACCGGGCGCTCACCCCGCGAAAATCAAATTTTTTTTTTATTTTTTTTTTGCTCCGCGGGGCCCTTTTATGGCCCCCACATCAAACCTAGGGGGTCAAGGGGGGTCTACTCTGCCCCCTTATGGTCATTTCCCTCTTTGTTTTGGCCACCTCTCGTGTCTCGATCCTACCGAGACACAAGATGGCGGCCGCTCCGGACTGTTTAGAATGTTTACAGACACCCCAGAGCCAATCAGCTTTCTGCGCGCAAGTCGCGGTAAGCGCCCGGTGCGCGTACCGGTGCGCGTACCGGAGCGCGGCTATAGATATATATATTTTTTTGAACCTTAATTACTCAAAATCCACTGGAGCACATATCTTGAGACATAGCAAAGGCACATCGGGCTACCAGTCCCTACAATTTTGCCAAGTTTGGTGGAAATCCATTCAGCCGTTCGGGCTAAAAGTGAAATCGACCGCCCTATGGAAATTAACATGGGGAAAACGCGTTTTGGGACCCCCCTTTTATCTCGGCCCCCGCTTGACGAATCCCCCCCAAACTTTCAGGGAAAGACCGGAACGCCGCGAGGCCATTTTGAGGAAATTTTCAGGCAGATTCGTCAACCGGCGCCAAAGTTATTCCAAATAGAATTTTCAGATTTAACATTGAAAAAAATCCTAACTATAACTACCTACTGGCGACCGCCAGTAGGTAATATATATATATATCTATATATATATATATACATATATATATAGATATATATATATATATATTCAATGAAAAAACCATAGGTTATAGACCATATATAGTTAGAAATTCGCATTTACAAAACCTTATTTTACTCACACAAAACCATTGAAATTCCATATATAGTTAGTTGCACTAACTATATATTGCGCACCCGCAATCCACTGCTGATGATGTCACATATTACATCATTCATGACATGGTCAGTGACATCACTGATGACATCACTGATGACATCTCAAATGACATCACTGATGACATCTCAAATGACATCACTGATGACATCTCATTTGACATTACTGATCACATCACTGATGATATCATTCATGTGATAATACGATGAACCTCTTCAGACTCTAATATAACCTTAGATACAATCAGTGTAAACAGACACTCACAGACTGTCACTCATCCATGGAGTTACTCACACACATAGTCAGTCATGCAAAGAATCAATCACACCTCCATTTCCTCAACTATACAGTTTTACAAACTTTACTTATTCAAACATATACTAACACATATTTACTCTCTTATACAATCCCTGATACAAGTTCACAATGATCCATACAGCCACTCACACATTCACTGGCTCTTATGCACAGTTATTTATATATGTCAACTCTCACATGTACTGTGTTTTACATATGTACTTACTTTGACATGTAGCACTGAGATATCCATTCACTCACCAATACACTCATGCACACAGTCAACCGCCCATACAGCTGTTTCCACATGCACTTTTGAAACCATACATCTAGTGAATCAACTGCTCACACATCTATGCACAGAGTCATACACCTCCCAGCCACCCACACACACACTCAGTCTCCCATACAAATACTTGGGCAACCAATCAATAACCCATATAGTTACTCATATAGCTACTTATCAACACATGCAACAGTTTACAGAACAACAGACATAATGATGCACAAATTAAGACAGTTTAGTCACTAACCCATGCACTCAGTGAGACACATTTAATCACTCACTCATACAGTCAGTCATGCACCTACTAAATCCTTCATCCAGACACTTATACATCCACTCATTCTTCAATATGTAAGACATATTTTAACTTTACAGAAACATACAGTCACTGGAAGTTGTCATCAGTGATGTCATCAGTGATGTCATTTGAGATGTCATCAGTGATGTCATCAGTGATGTCACTGACCATGTCATGAATGATGTAATATGTGACATCATCAGCAGTGGACTGCGGGTGCGCGATATATAGTTAGTGCAACTAACTATATATGGAATTTCAATGGTTTTGTGTGAGTAAAATAAGGTTTTGTAAATGCGAATTCCTAACTATATATGGTCTATAACCTATGGTTTTTTCAGTGAATTTTCAAGGTTTTGTAAATGCTAATTCCTAACTATATATGGTCTATAACCTATGGTTTTTTCAGTGAATTTTCAAGGTTTTGTAAATGCTAATTCCTAACTATATATGGTCTATAGCCTATGGTTTTTTCAGTGAATATATATATATATACATACATATATAAACATATATCATCTGTATATCTATATAAATACAAACATAAATGCATGCATACATATACTTATATGCATACAGATGCATGTTATTTACATGAAAGTTGAAAAAACACTAATAAAAGCAAAGCTAAAAAGCCACCTCATTACAAACAGAATGGCTTTAACTTAAACGAGGGCGAGATCTATTGCATTTTCAATGCTTGTTTACTTTGGTTCCATCAAGAAGGCATTCAGATGTGTCACACATTTGCCATAAATTCTGAATGTTAGCACTCTAGTTGCACATTAGATCACTGTAGTAAAGCTACTGCTCACCAGGGACGTCTGCTGCTGGTATTCAAAGTGCATGTTTCAGTCTGCATGTCAGAATTTTTTTAATGAAATAGAAGAGGATTTGAGAAGTCATTCAAAATGATCCCTAATTTTTCTTTCTGAAGCACTAATCATACTTTCTATGGCAAAATTAACCCCCTCATGTTGTTCCTTTTTAAATTGAGTGTTTTCAGACTTACCACTTCATTCCAATCAAGATGGCTTCTGGTATGCCATACTTTTGTCATAAGTAAGACTGTTAGCGCTCTAGTTGTTCTTTAGAACACTCTGGGACATTCTGTCATTGGTCTATACTTGGGGTACATCTGGGTGATATTTGGGCTACATTTAGGCTCTTTTGTCTCTGGTGGCCATCTTGGGAGACTGTATGTCAGAATTTAATAATGAAATTGAAGAGGGTTTGAGAAGTCACTCAAAATGTGCCCTAATTTTTCTTTCTGCAGCACTAATCATAATTCATATGGCAAAATATATCCCCTCATTTTGTTCCTTTTTAAATTAAATGTTTTAAGAGTTACCACTTTATTCCAATCAAGATGGCTTCAGGTGTGCCATACCTTTGTAATAAGTAGGACTGTTAGCGCTCTAGTTGTTCTTTAGAACACTCTGGGACATTCTGTCATTGGGCTATACTTGGGCTACATCTGGGTGATATTTGGGCTACATTTGGGCTCTTTTGTCTCTGGTGGCCATTTTGGGAGACTGCATGTCAGAATTTTTTAATGAAATAGAAGAGTATTTGAAAAGTCACTCAAAATGTGCCCTAATTTTTCTTTCTGCAGCACTAATAATACCTTCTATTGCATAATATACCCCCTCATTTTGTTCCTTTTTAAATTAAATGTTTTAAGAGTTACCACTTTATTCCCATCACGATGGCTCCAGGTGTGCTATACCTTTGTTATAAGTAGGACTGTTAGCGCTCGAGTTGTTCTTTAGAACACTCTGGGACATTCTGTCATTGGGCTATACTTGGGCTACATCTGGGTGATATTTGGGCTACATTTGGGCTCTTTTGTCTCTGGTGGCCATTTTGGGAGACTGCATGTCAGAATGTTTTAATGAAATAGAAAAGGATTTGAGAAGTCACTCAAAATGTGCCCTAATTTTTCATTCTGCAGCACTAATCATACTTTCTATGGCAAAATATACCCCCTCATATTGTTTCTTTTTAAATTAAATGTTTTAAGAGTTACCACTTTATTCCAATCAAGATGGCTTCAGGTGTGCCATACCTTTGTAATAAGTAGGACTGTTAGCGCTCTAGTTGTTCTTTAGAACACTCTGGGACATTCTGTCATTGGGCTATACTTGGGCTACATCTGGGTGATATTTGGGCTACATTTGGGCTCTTTTGTCTCTGGTGGCCATTTTGGGAGACTGCATGTCAGAATGTTTTAATGAAATAGAAAAGGATTTGAGAAGTCACTCAAAATGTGCCCTAATTTTTCATTCTGCAGCACTAATCATACTTTCTATGGCAAAATATACCCCCTCATGTTGTTTCTTTTTAAATTAAATGTTTTAAGAGTTACCACTTTATTCCAATCAAGATGGCTTCAGGTGTGCCATACCTTTGTAATAAGTAGGACTGTTAGCGCTCTAGTTGTTCTTTAGAACACTCTAGGAGGCTGCAGTAGAACACAAAGGAATCAACTGACAGTCTCTGTCCTTGTTGGATGTACATGTTTTACTGAGAATGTCAGACTTCATTTTCACATGACTGAGAAAGATAATGTGAATTTACAGATAATATGCTTTCAGTTTAGCTTATAGATCCCCTTCCAAACCACTGTGGGAAAATCATGAGATATTAGTTTTCTTTCAAACAATATTCATAATATCACAGCAGAAGGTTTTTTCACATGGTAAAATCACCTTAGAACCCACCACAATTCCTAAAACGAGTATGGCACCATCAACAAATGATTTATAATGTAACTAAAGTCCTAAAACCCTCTATTAACTACAATGCTTTTTAATGAGGTGCTATCATGTATTTTGGTCCCAAGATGGCTGCCAACACTTCTTGGATGAAGTGCTGACAGCCAATCAGATCAGATGTGTGGTTAGGCTCCGCCCAGATATATATCTTTTTTTGAACCTAAATTACTCAAAATCCACTGGAGCACATATATTGAGACCTAGCAAAGGCACATCGGGCTAATAGTCCCTACAATTTTGCCAAGTTTCATGCAAATCCATTCAGCCGTTCGAGCTAAAAGTGAGGCCAACCGCCCTATGGAAATTAACATGGGAAAAACGCGTTTTGGGACCCCCCTTTTTTCTCGGCCCCCCCTTGATGAAACCCCCCCAAATTGTCATGGGCTGCTCAGAAACAAAATGTTCCATTTTCCTGAAAATTTCAGCCAATTCCGTCCACAAACGCCAAAGTTATTAGACATAGAATTTTCAAAAATCCCATAGAGAAAAAATCCTAACTATATATACCTACTGGCGACCGCCAGTAGGTAATATATATATATACATATATATATATATATATATATATGTATATATATAACTACCCAGAGTTCTCTCCTTTTTTTTTGCATAATTTAAGCGTCACTCTATGCCTGAAAGGCTTTTGTTTTGACTTATACTGGGTGCTCCCTTGTGTCTGGACAACACTATACCTCTCTGAAGAGCTCTAATTAGAGCAAAACACTGTGTCAGGGGTTGCTTTTACTCATTTCAGGTTGGCTTGAGTTGGTATTTCACCAATTCAAAGATGTAATACTGTGCCTGGAGCGATAAATGGCTTTTGTCATTTTACAGCTCAGCAAGGATAGCACTGTGCTAGTCCTATGCTTAAAGGCTTTGCTTTGCTGTAGAAATGGCAAAAGACTTTGTCCTTTTCTATCTCTGCGTGGATGGCACTGTGCTAATCCTATGCCTCAAGATTTTGATAGAAAAGGAGACATTTGAGGTGAGCAAATCTAAAGTGTCGCTGGTGTTGAGAGTGCTCTAACAGGAGCTGCTTTCCACCTAAACTTGAGAACTACCCATATATACACACCTATAAAATAGTTAAAAAATACAATAAATGCATTGATAATATTTCCAATAACCTAGAAATCAAAAAACAAACCTATATTAACACTACATACATCACATTGATTAAATATAATGATTACAAAAAAGTCACATTTAAATACAAGATTGCATTTTTAAAGGGAAATATAAACATTAAATAACAAGCATTTACAATGCAATAGGTCTCGCCATTGCGAAATTTTGAGCTATTGGCATTGTAAATGGCAATGCCTTTTATAATAATAAAAGGCATTGTCATTTACAATACCAATAGTTAAAACCTTTGCAAAAGCAATACCTATTGTATTGCAGAAACGGGTGTCTGTTAAGCGGGCACCGCGCTCACTATTATAGTAAAGAATTTTAAAAAAGAGACAAAGTGCGGTGTCCGTGAAGCAGGCGCAGTACTCAGTATTAAAGTTCACAGAAAAAAAGAAACAGAGCGCGGTGTCCATGAAGTGGGTGCCGTACTTAGTATTAAAGTAAAAAAAAGAAAAGAGGCAGGGCGCAGTGTCCTTGAAGAGGGCGCTGCGCTCAACATGAAAGTTTAAAAAAAAGTTTTAACTGAGCGCGGTGTCCCTAAAGCGGGCGTTGCTCTCA
The DNA here is from genome assembly GCF_964263255.1 of Lissotriton vulgaris. NCBI lineage: Eukaryota > Metazoa > Chordata > Amphibia > Caudata > Salamandridae > Lissotriton > Lissotriton vulgaris. The sequence continues at coordinate 1,127,456,193 of NC_141693.1, forward strand.
GCACGCAAGTTAGACAAAAACAGCTGCCATTGTATTGTGTGGGTGCGCTGCAAATATAAAAAGAAGCTGCCATTGTCCCCACCAGTGTAAAAAAAAAAAAGTGCTCACCGACTTATAATGCAGACCGTGTAACAAGGCAAGTAAAAGGTCCAGTCGTTATGGGAGGTAACAAATGCAGACAAAATGGTACCAAGGAGGGGCTAACAAACCTATTTACAAATCATAAGCCAGCATGTACAAAGGACAATGACACAAGCCAATGACAAATATGGTCAAAGAGTGGGAGGGGCTTCCAGTGCATACTGCATTACAGCATGGCTTGCAGAGTGAGCAGTGCATGCGCACTGCCGCTAGGTTCGACCTAAAAAAGCAGCTGCCATTGTCCCTATCAGTGGATAAACAAAACAGTGCTCACCTACTTATAACACCGACCGTGTAACTAGCCAAGCAAAATGTCCAGTTGTTATGGGAGAAAACAAATCAGCCAAGGAGGGACTAACAAGCCTATTTATGAATCAGAAGCCAGCATTTACGAAGTACACTGACACAAGCCAATGACAAATATGAGCGGAGAGTAGGAGGGGCTTCCATTGCAAGTCTAATTAGTATTCAGTGCATACAATGACCAGGACCCTCACATCGAGGCACCAGCCACCCTGTTCCCGGGAACAACCCCTCTAGTTGGAAGCCAACCTGTCTATGGACCATGAATCACACGGGTTAACAGCCACGTCATCCATCCACCAAGAACCATATGTCTAGTTACCGGCCACCTTGTTCAACTGTCCAAGTACCCGTCTAGTCCTGCGCTAGCAGTGGTGCTGATGATGAGGAGGAAGTAAGGTGACACAGTGTGGCGAAGCACAGTGTGATCTTAAGTTTCACAGCCTTGGAGCCATCGACCAGGCCAGTAGGTAATGGTGGCATGCACAATAGTGAGGGCCTGACCACGGACATCAACAATAATGCCACAGTAGTGTAACTGTAGTTTACTCACATTTGGGAGCAGTTGTTTATCTATGAGATTATCCAGGGAGCGGCTTCTGTGGCGGTTTAAGATCTCTGACCCCAGGGATGTCCAGTACCCCGGGAAATATCAACCAACCACGTATTTATTAAATGCAAAGTCTTGTGGTGGCCAGCGACATGACTATCATGAGCTAGTGCTGTTTCAATAATAATTTAAAAAATTAGAATCAGACCAATTCATTCATCCACCCACTGCTAACAATCAAGCTATTCATTTATGGAGCAACGCAGCCCTGTCTGTAATCTTGATCTATCCACCCATTCAACGATTGGACAATGTTTGATAATGAAAAATATACTGTAAAACGCACCATATCTGCAACCCTGTGGGTGCAGCGAAGTAACACAAAATAACCTCTCTCACTGCAAAACATGTGGGGGGGTCAAACATTTCTGCCTCAGAGTTAAGAAGGCAGTGGACAGTGGGAGGGCCTCTGAGGGGTGAACAGTACTCCACACTTGCTACAAGGCCCTAAATATGCTCTTATTCAGTAGCACTGCCACACAGGCCACAGCACAAGAAAAACTAGTTCAGTACGTAGAGTGGTCAACTATGAATGCTATCCCCGTTATTAAACTAGCAACATATGAAATGGACTGCCATTCAGGCACAGGAAAAGGTCAGTAGGTTGGATACATCAGCTGTTTTTAGGCTTGTTGTATGAGGAATTCTCGGTAACTCCTCTGTCAGGAAGATGGCTCAGTGAGTTACGTGCATGCTGCTGATTATCGCATACACCCTTGAGGGCTCACTTTCTTATCTGTATGTTCATGATGTACTGTCACGGAAAACTAATAGCTCATTGTAATGTGCCGGATGATTGTGTATTGGAGTGTTGCAATACGAACTATTTAGCTCCATTAAAAATATATATATTTCCGGAGCCTTGCCTGAAATTGCCCTGGAGATAGTCGCGGGCTGCCTCGGATGTGTTTGTGTGCACTCCGTGACTCTCATCATTTACAGCACGGGAAACAAGATGCGTTTCATTTACAAGAAGCGAGAGTCATATCGCGTGCCCCAGCTGGATGACACAGATCTGCCTTAAACGCAGTGTCTTGGAGACTCGGTTATGCGCTTTCAAACAGAAAACAACTCTGCCTCTGAACGCCTGGAGCGACGATATTAAACTACCTCCGCGAGATGCTCTCCGTGGTCACTTCCAAATATCCTTTCTTCAGCAAGAGTAACTAGAAAAAAAAACGAGAAGAGAAGGGGACAGTAAACTAGAAAAATAAACCTATTGTATTGCTTGTACATTTCCTCACTTTGGTCTTAATGACTCTAAGCAATAATGGTAAAAAAAATCACCCATCCGAACTCCTCGCGCAGAAAAGGTCTGCTGGGAATTGTAGTGTTTTTGGGCCACGCCTCCAAAAGCTGAACGTGGTATGGCGTCGGTAAAAAACTACAATCCCCATCAGCTCCTCACCCTTGTTCCTACAGGGCTAAGAGGTGGACTACGTCGCCGCTCGCCTCAGCTGCGAGTGACGCCCTCTTGAGCGCCTGGACAGAGACCAGGAGAACAACACTGAGAGGAGGAGCAGCAGCCTGGTGGAGAGAGGGAGCTGCTACACGGTCGTCGGCGGCGGGGGAACGGAGCGGGCTGGGGGCGCGAGGACCTCCCATGGTGTCTGCAAGGTACCCGCGCTCTCTGGTCACTACTGCTGGAGCGGTATACCGGGGCGAGGGCGAGGATAGGAAGGGCGGAGAGGGACCTACGCCTCTGCGAGGACTGTGCGCTAGAGTGTGTGCGTGCATGTGTGTGTTCGGCGGGGGGGGGGGGGTTCTGTATTGTGTGTGTATGCGCGGCGGGGGGTCGAGGGGGGGTCAGTATGTGTGTTGTGAAGAGCCTGTCGGCGGAATCGGAGCGCGTCTTTGTGCGCGCGACCTGATCCGATTCTGGCAGGCTGCTGCGTGCGCGTGCCAGTCTGTTGTCCCAAACCCCGTTAGTCCTTGAAAGCCAGAATGATTACAATAGTCTTGCTTTGCGACTGCAGGCCTTTGGCCTGCAATCGCAGGCGCGAGACCTAAAAATGGAAAGTTATCAAAAAAGTAACAACTGTCAAAAATAAACAACACTAGCAAAACGTGTTGGACTTCGAAGGTATCGGATAACCAATTAAAGTAAAAGTAGGAAAAAGATGCAAAGGCAGGGAAAGTTTTGGAGCTTGAAGGGGTTTGATTTACCATTCCCACTCCAATGTAGGCAAAAACATGGAAGGTTTTAGACTTTGGAGGTGTTTGATTTGCTATTTTCTCTCTAATCTAAGCAACAGTAGGCAAGGGTTGTACTTTCGAGGGGTTACATTAAGGAGCATATTCATTAAGGAGCCATTGCTGAATTAACAGCACTTTATCGCAGGCAAAGTCATGATAAATTTACCCCACCATTCACAAGCAGGTGCTAACAACCCACAGCACCACTTTTCCCACAATAGCAGCCGCAAAACACATCGCCACAGAGGACCCCCACAACTATTGCTAATGAGATGCAGAGTAGGCGTTCCCGTGACAACACCACACCTCAACATTTACACCGACCAGACAGATCAGCGATAAGAACACACAAAACACGCGATAAGGTGCGGTAGCAAATTTTCTCCTGCTCTGACCGGGTGTAAAGTCGGATAGCAGCCTGCACCACAATAGGGAGCCCTGCCCAGGGCATCATTGGAAGGGCAACAGATGCCATTGAGCCACTCATCACGCAGCACGGACACCCAAGAGAGACACAACACCCACCTGCCCCCCCCCCCCCCCCCCCCGGACCGCCACAGAGGCAGTGCAGACAAAGACAGCGGCCCCTCAGGAAACGCACCTGTCTCACAGGCCCAACATCTGACAATGTCATCGTCCACTACAGGCTGAAAGGAAAAACCATCCTCCTCATCCTGGCCATCATCGCTCAACAGGCCTATGGCACCAACACAGTGGACAACCAACATCCCACCCCACACCAAGCTGCTGGCTGTGCACCACCTGTTGGCCCCTGGCACACCCCAAACAACACCTGCCAGAGTCGGTGGAGTCCCACAGCCAGCCACATCCAAGACCCCCATGCCTGTCCTGGACATCACCATCATCCTGGCACCCCAGTCGCAGTACGGAAAACACAATGCGCAGGAACCGCTGGAGACCAAGCAAGGACCCTACGCTATAGCCATATGCACACATGTATAGGGGGCAATCCACTGCACACTTGTTCCACATGTTCCACCTGTTCCCCCTGGTGACACAGCACACAATCAGCACAACAGGAAGCACATGTCACACATCAATGTGCAGGCAACATCCGAACACCATGGGACCTTCACCAATGTCGCCTCCAAATACACAGCCAGTGTGGATGATCCCTTCACCCTCTGACAGTCCAACAGCAACCAGCCGCTCCAGGATGGCACCAAGGGAAATCCACATCCCTTTGGCAACTTCCCAATTAACACCCCACTCACCCCAACTCCACAACCATGCAATCCACAAATCTGGCAATGCACATGTCGCAAGTACACATCCAAGATGCAAAACAACATGCCCACCCACCAGACACGATGGAACAACTCACAATGGTAACCTGGGCAAGCCATGAATATGACTAATCTACGGCACGGCACCTCAGCCACACAATAGACGAATTTTGGGAGAGGAGGCAACCAGGCATATGTGAAGGATGCAGTAGAACCCTGATTGGGAAAGTACACAATGCCAAGAGTGGGGGCGAAGTTCTGAACAAACCACAGTATGCAGAACACACCCACACCCACGGCAACATACACCTCTGGTGAATGGAGTGTAGTGGACAGTGGACGCAACCATGTCACCCCAGCCGGAGGGGGTCCTTGCAGAAATGTTGACTGTTATGCCCCACCCTTAAGTGTGAGCACCGTGGAATGGGCCGGCGTACCCCAGGCCAGCGGAGGGGTGTGAATAAAAATCATGTAGCCCTGGCGTTGTCCTCTTCCGGAAAGCCAAATGTCTCTGCCAGGGCAGCGTCTCCCACCCTGTCATGAGGCCGGCGCCGTCCTCATTAGCGGAGTTGTCTGAGATCCTGTGCGCCTGCCATACCCTAGGCCGCTGGACCAAAAACCCGTCAGTGCCGACCCTACACAGCCAGGCCACACTAATCAGCATATGACACCGGCGTGTGTCATGGATGGCCCACCACTTGCCAGTATAATCTCCAAGCCCGAGGCCCGCAACCCAGCCAGCCTTTCAGACCACCTCTGTCCCCCTGACGCTGACCCACATTACTCCTTTCTCATTTACATATTCTACCGGCGACCTCTGCAGCCCAGTGGGTCCCATATGTGGTACTGTGTCCTGGCTCCTGAATGGCAGTGACCACAAATCCGGGTCAGCGGCCACAGCACCAGACTCCCTTCGATCAGTGAGGCTTAGTGCCATATGCACATCTTGCGACACATCCTGCCACAAACCCTGTCCAATGCCATCCGGCGAGCCGTACTGCCACAAACCCTGTCCAGTGCCATCCTGCGAGCAGTGCTGCCATAAACTGTGTCCAACGCGAGCTGTTGAGCCGAGGATGAAGGACCAGGACAACACTACGGACCAGTAGGTCTCAAATCCAGTACCTAGTCGAGAATCACGAATGGCTGAGTTTACACCAGTGGACGCACGGAGAGGAGTAAGAGGAAGATGCGGCTCACTCCTGATGAAAGCCTGGTCACTGTGACAGAGGTGACTGAACAAGTGGTGCCACTGAACCTGAACTATGCAGGCCGGTGGGGCCACCAACCTATGCCGGCGACACTCGGTGAATGGCACGTGCTGACGGCTGCCTGCGGCCTACACTGATCTCGGCCTAGGCTGTGCTCGAGTAGGCCACAGATTTGGAAGTGAATATCGAGTATGCAAAGGCAGATTACACATCATTGCAAGCAAGGAGAGGCCAAAGAGGATGTTGCCTTGCAACTTGGTGGAGAGAAAAGGATCATCCTTACTGAGGTGTTCGTACGCTACCGACAATTGCCCTGGTGTCACTAGCGCTGTGCATCGAGAGCCAAAGACACATGGCTATGGGCCACTCCTGACCCCTGCCTACGGCCTACACTGTGGTCCAGTAGGTCACAGAGTCATTACTCCGCAATGGCGGAGTCCATATCAGTGTACCCACATCATTGCAGTCTGCATCCCCACTCAGCCCCGGTGCCACTAAGTCTTTTCCCCAACATTCATTGACACTCTCTGGTCGAGTAGTGGTGGTGTCTGAGCCTATGGACTAGGGGGCAGTTTTTACCCCCATGTAGCTGATACGGAATTGGTGGTGGCAACGGGCTGTTGCATTCCACTCCTCCATTTGCTGCTTACTGATAAAATCAAACCTTTTGGCGTCTTGCCCTAGAGGACACCTTCCACTTTCCCCCGAAACACTCCAAAACATACACCTCAGACAATGATAGTTACCCGCTCAGGTTGCATGGCCCATCTGACTGCACCACAAGTCACCGTCCCATGGTGGGGTGCCTGTCCCGGCCGCAGTGCATCGGGGTCCACTAACTCTGTGCTGGTCAAGTCCGCGACCCCTTCTCCTGAGACAAAGGCTGGCCCCTGAGGCGTGGGCCTTAGGATCATCAACGCCATGACTCTGTGGCCTTGCGCTGTACGCAGCCTCCGGGCCCAAATGTTTCCCACCAAGGCTCACACACCAAAGCGAGTCCAGACCAGCCCGGACAACGCATCACCGCAGGAGGCACATGCCACCTCCGCAAGGACCACCTCCAAATGCCATCTGCTAGAGTTGAAGCGGTGGTGCTGACAGACTTCATGGTTGCTAAGGCCTGTCGTGGATGCCATCATCGGCCTGATACACTGCTCAGCACTCCAGGTGCCAGTGGATCACAGGCCATTGTCCTTAGCTGATTGTGTTTTGTGCTGTGGAGCGGTTGCTCAGGTATGTCACCTCTAACAGTGTGGGGGCCCTGAGACGTTGATGGTGAAGACGATGCAGATCTGACACACCCCACTGCATCTGCACAGGAATATATTGAAGTGACACAATCTGAGACTTTTTCTGCACATGAGCGCGCTCATCTCTAGTGTCCACAGCCCAGTGCTCTGTGACTCACGGACACTTCTGTTTGCATGTTGGCTGTCCTCTAGACTTTATCCGACTCACCCCATGTTGCCCATCAGTTGACTCTGTATTGCATGTGTTTTCTGTTTGCGTTGCACTGGTGTCCAATGTCCAAGTGGTTGCCAACACCAGGCATTCTGTGCGGGTTGGCTTACACTCACCCCACACACAACCAGCACAGGCGTCACGGTACATGCAGCCCTGCCAATAAAGGGGCCGGGCGCATGTGCCCGTAGCTAGTTCAGCATGATCTCTGCGTGTGTCCTTGTGGTTTAGTAGTGTGCATGTGGGTCCTGGGCCCAAGGACTTTACATTGTGCGGTGTACCACGGATGCAGACATGTCAACGGAGGCAGCGGGTTGGGGCTTGGACATGTAGCTTTGTCATCACGCACTCAATTTGTGAGGGGAGTGGCCAGGGCCGTCGTATGCACAGCCAACATGGGTGTGTGACAGCTAATTGCGTGCCCCTGGGCGTGGTTCTGTGCTGTGCATGTGCATCTGCATGTGTCTCTATGATAGCGAGCGTCTTCTTAGTGGGGTGTGAGTGGGCCCAGTAGGGTGATAGACCCCATAAGTATGTGTCCTGGTACGCATTCCATGGGTTCGGCCCCCACCCACACCTATTGGGCCACCTACTTTTGGCGTGCTGACACATGCCATTGGGGTGCCATGTGTGGGTTTTTGAAGTGTTGTGAGCCAGCTGTGCCTGCAGGTGCTTCCTGCTGTGTGGTCTGTTGCAGGCTCGGTTTTCTCCTCTGAGTAGCTTGGCTGTCTGGGTCCTGGTGAGGGTTTACATGGGATATCAATGGGCTGTTGTAGGGCATCGGTGTCGACGGTGTGGTGGTCCTCTCCGGCATCACTGATGCGTTGTATTATATGCTCTGCTGCAGGTGGTGTGTGCCCTTCTGCGATGTGAAGGGGAGGTGCTTGTTGCCTTTGTGTTGGCATATATGTTGACGCATTGTGCTAGTTTGCATGCAGATTGAATGGCAGTGTACATTGTGACTGTTTGGGGGATGCTGGATTCCTCTGCTTGTGGGTCAAATGCTCGTAGTGTTCTGTCACCTCCGTGATGCTGGTCTTGTTTTCCTGCGGTCTGCACCCCGTCTTCCTCTCCCTCTTCTCCTTGGCCTTCCCAGACCCTGTTGTTCCTTACTGGTGGTCTGTGGGGGTTGTGGGGTTCGAGTAGGCTTCTGAGCTGGGTCAGGGTGCATCCATGTTGCTACGCGCTTTGGTTGTTTCTGGTATATTTTTCACAGGGTTTTTATGGTGAATTGTCCCACCAGACGAGTGGGATTAGCAGGCCTGTGGCTGTTTTTCGCTACTTTTTGTCCCGCGGTTGGCCTCATCGCATGTTGTTTTGTGTTCGCGTATCGCATTTTAGCGGCGTGGTGTTGATTTTCACGCGGACATTTGCCGCGTTATCTGGTGTCTATCACATGCTACCGCCTTGTTGTGAATTACACGTTGACACAGGGTTATTTTCCCACTATTAAAAAATATTCAAAATAAAAAGATATGCAGCTTTGATAAATAGAATTAAATGTAAATGAAAATAATAATACAAAAATAATTTGAAAACGAAATAAATTAATTTAAAAGAAAGGCACCACCCTCCTGATTACCCCAAAATTCTCCTAGACCCCAATAAATTGTACATAACACGTTAATAACAATAAAATAGTATTTTAAAAAAATGAACACAATTAAAACCAATAATAATTTTAAAACACTTAAAACAAGATTTATTGTTTAATACACTTATGAATAAAATAACAATTAATAAAAAATGGAACAAATAATTTACATCTCAAATATTTACATAAAAGGAATCAATTACAATTAACATTAAATATTCACCAATTAAATATTAAATTTCCTAAAAAATATCACCCCAAACAATATTATAATTAAAATATCTTTACCCCTATTCCTCTACAAACCAAACATTCTGTAACTAAAATATAAATTTGAAGTTAACCGCTAATAAAATATGATATACATTAAAAATCACAAAATACACTTAAATAATTAAAATTACAGTTCCACCAATTAAATATTTAATTTCCAAAACAGTAAAACAAATCATCCCAAACAATATTTTTATTAAAATAACTTCACCCCTATTCCTCTACAAACCAAACCATCTGTAACAAAAATATAAATTTAAAGTTAACCGCTACTAAAATAAAATATACATTAAAAATCACAAAATACACCTAAATGAATAAAATAATATTTAATCAATTTTAAAAGTACATAATGAATTGCCAATTAATTTTTTGCATAAAATATAACTTAAAATAAAAACAATAATGTATCATTTAAATAACTTCCAGCCCTGGAAGCCAAACAACCCTCTATTATGAATTCTTAATTACATGTAAAAAGCATCTAATTAAAAATGACAAACTACAGAAAACTACATTTAACACAATTATAACAATAATGCTAAGACCTAAAATAATAACTAATAAATATGAAATTACCTAAACGTTTTTAAATAAAACTATATTAAGTAAACAACGGTATATACAATATTTTTATAATCGCTATTATAAACATTAAAAAAAATCCTACCAAATTTGTATTGTTTTCTTGATATTTTTGTACTAACTATGTTTTTCGCACAACATTTAAGTACACAATATGTTTAATTCAAATTTGCCCACATGCATCATAGTCAATTGCATTCGCAAACGGCGTGAATCGCAATTTTCAGCCGTTTGCGAATACAATTGACTAATTTGGAATGCATCATGCATTTCGCAATTTTAGGAATTGCAACCATGTTACGATTTCTGAAATTGCGATTGCATTTAAGAAATCGCAATTTCAGATTTCTTAAATGCAATGCATGATCATTTTTTAATTGCGAATTCGCAATTTGGAAGTGGTAAATTAGCATGAAGTTGAACTTCATGCTAATTTACCGAAAACTTTCAAATATGCACAAATTGCATTTTTGAAAGTTTTAATTTACACACACATGCCCTTGGGGCATGTGTGTGTGTAAATTGCATTTAAAGTTACATTTCAGGGGTGCAGGGAGGGGTTCTTTGGACCCCCCTGCACCCTTGAAATTGCATTCACATTTTGCGAATCGCAATTTGAAATTCGCAAAATGTGAATGCCTTCCCATTCATTCCTATGGGCCTTTTGGCCCTTAGGAATCAATGGGAAGGGTTTTCCTTAATTGCGATTCGCAAATTGTGAATCGCAATTAAGAAAAAATACCGATTTGCAAAAATAAATGCGAATTGTTCATGCATTGCAGTTTGCGATTTCTAAATTGCGATTCCTTAATTTTCGCAATTTAGGAATCGCAAACGGGTGCAATGATGCATGTGGCCGTTTGTGTGTTGTTTACCCGCTGCTCGAAGTAATCACTGTTTCTTCCTTGAAGCCACTGCAGATTATTTGCATCTCGTCCTCTGGGTCTGATCTTAGGGACCCTCAAGAACATTTCAAACATCTTCAAGCATTTTTCTTTTTCTGTAAGGATTTTAAAGTCCACTTCCTACTTTCCCTGGTTTTTTTAAGCATGCAGATTGGGGATGCCAGGGCTCTTTGTAAACAAAAGCTTGCAGCCAGGGCTTCCGGTTTCTCTGCGGTTTCAAAAATAAGGTCGGAAAAATACGTGGTATGTATTCTTCACATTTAATGGAATGCCTGTTGATTGACCTGTCCTGAAAATGCTGAATGGGTGTCTCTCTTAACTCTGCGATTATGAAGGAGAGAGGTAAGTGGTTACTTCCTAGTGGCAGGATTCTGGCTGAGTTTTTTAGAAAGATTTTTCTCGCTAAGAAATAAATTACAGTTTTCTTTTTAAATTAGCAGGAGGGGGTGAGGGCATGTTTCCCATCAGTAGTCATTTTATTTATCTGCTGTATATTTTTAGTTTCTTCCTGCTTAAAGTTTGTATGACGTTACTACGCATACTAATGCAAAGCGTGCCATTACAACGTGGGCGTTACTACTGTAGTACGCTTACAACGACTTACCACTATAAAGCATTATTTTACCACACATATGCCATTACCACGCATGCCATTACAATGCAAACGCATACATGGTAAAGGCATACACTTGGTAAAAGTGTGTAAGGTAAATAACACTATGCTGCCCTACTCTAAACCCTAAATCACTACCCCTGCATGACGCCCCCAGCCCTTGCCCTACCCTAAACCCTAAATCACTACCCCTGCACGACCCCATCCCCCATTTATCTCCCTGCCCTAAAACACCACCCCTGCGCAACCCCCACTGACCCCCAGTCCTCTCCCTACCCTAAATCCTAAAACACTACACTTCCCTGACCCACGAACCCCCAATCCTTTCCCTACCCTAAACCACTACCCCTGCACGACCACTGACCCCTTTTACCCTAAAAGAGCAAACCCCAACCCAGACCCAACCCCCTTACCTCTCGCTCCTCGTGGTTCCTCTCTCTGCTCGTGGTTCCTGGTTCTCGCGGTCATCTGAGGGGCGGTACATTTCATTATGTGGAAGAGCATCTGTTTCCTCACAATGACGTGGATCGCCTATAATTTTTTTAGGCGTATGCGCTTTTACCATACATACATTTACAGTGAAGTTCGTTGTGAATGTATGAATGGTAAAAGCACTTGCATTGTAAAAAAATGCATAGTAAAGACTACGCGTTGTTACAACGCATATGTGGTAACAATTTTGTTGTAATGGCGTGCGGGGTAACAGCCGCGATGTAATGGCTGTTCCCTCTCTTTAAATGCAGCAGACCTATGTATAGTCTACTGTTGTAACATCATCCAATGTTCCCTCTATTACATTTGATAAGAACTGCCTGTGTGGTTGGAAGTTTCAGTCGGCTTCAATCCAACTTCCCTTTAACTTTATTACTGGGAATTTCTGAGACTAATCTTTCTGAGCCACTCTTATGCTAGATGTCATTTAGTAAAGCGCTTGTCGACCAGAAACGGTTTCTTTGTGCTGGGTGAGATGTACATCAACATATCCAGCTATAATTGCCATTTGAAAGAGCCAAGTTTTAGGAACTCGCAGCCTGATTCATGAAGTAAAATTGCGCCCGCAATCGCTGCGAAAATGCAAATGCGGGCGCAATTTCCGTAATCGGCATTCAACATCAAAATAGCGAATTCGCAAACACATATTTGCGAATTCGCTAATATATTCGCAGAATCCCGGCAGGTGAGCATTAGCGAATCGGAAATAGCGACACACCACGGATTCTGCGAAAATAATAGCGAAATCGCAATATAATCGCAATCGGTATTCAAGAAAAATCGCTATTAGCGAAAAACCCAAAAATCGCTATTTGCACCGCGCAAAATAAGGACAACTCAAAGCAGGTGGTAACCATGAAAGCCATGCAAAAAAAACATTCAAAAAACCGTTGTCCTATCACCAACAGGTACTGGCCTGACCAATCACACATAAGGACCATCATCATCAGCAGCATTAGGAGTCCCACAATGCCAGGAATGTACATGGTGGTGAGGCGTCGAAGGCTAGAGCGATTAGCACGGAGGAGACGCAGGATCCAGGACAGGATATTCCGCCAGCGGGTCACCTTGCTGGGCCAAACCAGAGAGCAGATATATGCTAAATACAGGCTGAATGGGGAAATGATAATGCAGCTAATACAGGACCTTGACCCCCTGATGCAGCACCCAACAAGCCGTACCAATGCTGTGCCTACACATGTGCAGGTATTGTGTAGCCTGCACCTCCTTGCCTCCGGGAGTTTCCAGGGGATAGTAGCGGTTGCTGGGGGGATATCCCAGCCCACCATGTCACGCTGCCTCCACACTTTTGTTGACGCCATGCTCACCCAGCTACACCGTCACAACAAATTCCCCGCCAGCCAACAGGAATTGGACATGACCAAGCTACAATTCTACAATGTAGCCCATTTTCCACATGTGCTCGGATGCATAGACTGTACCCACGTCGCCATCTGCCCACCAGCTGGCATGGAGTATATGTTCCGCAATAGAAAGTCCTACCACTCCCTCAACATCCAGATGGTCTGCAATGCTAAGACATACATCACTGACATTGTCGCACAGTACCCAGGGAGTACCCATGACTCCTTCATTTTCCGGCACAGCGGCCTCCACACACGACTGGTCAGGGGAGAGTTTGGGGAAGGACACCTACTTGGTAAGTACACTTTGTTGTAAATGTCACATTGCTAAGATGTAACAGCGCAGCACAGGCAATCACCATCTGCTCCTCTCAATCAGGTGACAGTGGCTACGCCCTCCGTGAATACCTCCTGACCCCATACCTCAACCCTGCTACACCCCAGCAACGGCGCTACAATATTGCACACATACGGACAAGGAATTGCATAGAAAGGACATTTGGCCTGCTCAAGAGCCGGTTCCGCATACTGCACAAGACAGGTGGGGCCATGTATTACAGTCCTGAAAAGTGCTGCCGCATTGTGGCTGTCTGCGCAATACTACATAACATTGCAACCAAGCGCCGGATACCTGTTGACATCTCTGGCAGTGAATCTGAGGGGGACAACCGGCCACCTGCACATGCGCGCCATGCACATGGGGAGAACCCAGCAGAAGGGCACAGACGTCGCAACCACATCACAGTGAACAGTTTCTAGTACAACCACTTCCATCACCCCACAAATCAACAATGCATGCAAAATGTAATGATGACACAACGCTAATGTGTTTGGAAAAATAAATGTATTTGTTCAATTCACAAAAATAAAAATAAGGTTCCAGTCCAAATAACTACAACAAACAGTATTACACCATACTGCTGTGCATCACTACATGGCAGGCTTAACCTCAGCCTGTGCCATTGATATTCTGAAGTTCTCAGGAGCGCCTAGTGCGCGTTGCGCCATAGCGCCTCTGAGGGGCATCCTCCTCCGGGGCTTCTGGCAATGGCGTGGGCCTGGTGCTGCGGGTGTGTGGTGGGACCTGTGAGGCAGACTGAGAGCTGACGCTGGACGCCCCCTCACTCGCATCATCACCCCCCACAACAGATGGAATAGCTGGAGGGTGAAGTGCAATGACGGCCATGGTGAGGTGCTCCAGCACCCTAGTCATGTCCTCGCTGCACTGTATTATTTGGTGCTGCTGGGTCAGGGAGCGCCGCGCCAACAGAGATGTAGCATTTGCTGATACATAACTTGCCCTGCTGTAAGTGGCCAGCCGGGTCATAAGTTGGCGGTGGCGCCAGCGTGCTCCACTGCGCTGTCTCGACAAGGCAGCGGTGTTGGCCCTCATGGCTGCAGCCATGCGGGCCATTCCATCTCCCACACCTGCCATGGCTGCAGTCATGTTGTCCAATCGTTCTCCCACACCTGCCATGTCTGCCCTCATGCCTTCCATGTGGCCTACAACAGTGGCCACATTGCGCCCTATCATATGCAGCTGTATAGCTCCTTGCTGCTGTGCCTGGCGAATCCGAAGCATGCGTCTCTCGACGCTGAGCCGCGCCAGTCCCTGATCATTGTCCCTGATCATTGGCCCGCCTGCTAGCTGGTGTGGAGTGCTGGCGTGACCTGCCACGCCTGCCCTGCTGGCCTGAGTGTGTGGCTGGCCGCTGTGTGGACACTGGCGCAGCCCCGGATGTAGAGGCGACAGCTGCTGGGGGTATGACCGCAGGTGTTGCAGGTGCGCCAGATGCAGGGGGTGTGACTGCTGGTGTGGCTGGTGTAGTAGACTGCCCTGGCTGCGGCACTGGGAGGAGCAGTGGTAGCAGGAGGCACAATGGTGGCTGGCCTGCCAGCGGATGTGGGTGCTGCACCAGTCGCAGGGGGGACGCTGCAGGTGGTTCTTGCTGCTGGTGTTGATGCAGCGGCAGGGGCTGGTGCCTGGGTTGGTGTTGGCACCTCCTCCTCCTGGACCCCCTCATCGATTTCCAGCCTTTCGCTGTCGCTGCTATCGCCACCTGTGGGGGTAAGTGGTGGATCATTAGTTGCATGTATCTGGCAGACGTGCAGTTGCTACATGCATGCTGGGTGACATTCCCTGAATGGCAGTGGCTTTGTGTGCTTTGGGACCTGTCTGGCTGCATTGTGGTACTACAACATTGTGGCCAGACTACATCTCCCACAATGCTTCAGGACATTCCTTGATGTGCAACTATGGCATGCCTATGGGACATTGGGGGAGCCTATTTGGTCATGGACATCCATAGGGGGCAGGGTCGCAGTCGCATGCCACTTACCTTGGGTGTCTTGGGTGGTGCGGGATGAGTCCAGTCTTGTAAATCCGACACAGGCCTCCTTCTCCAGGGTGTCCTCGACCTGGTCCTCCATGGCAGTATTGGGTGGTACAGTTGGTCCTCCTCCTCCAGTTCCCGAGGACTCCCCAAGGCGCGCCGCCACCTTCTCCTTGGCACGGCCTCGGAGGTCGTACCAGCGCTTCTTTTATTCCTCGGGGGACCTGTCCGCCACTCCCACGGAGTTCACAGTCGCCGCTATCCCCTGCCATATCCGGCGCTTCTCCTGTTCAGGGACCCTCCTAGAATTTGTGCCAAACAGTCTGTCATGATTTGCGACCACCCCCTCTATGAGGTGTTCGAGCTCCTGCTCCGAGAATTTCAATTTTCTTTTGCACCCAGACGAGCTGCTGGTGCCAGGTGCAGGTTCCTCAGCCATTGTACCAGGGTTGTGGTTCTGTGGTATTTTTCCTGATTAGCTGCAGCTCTCCAAAATGCTCCCTCTCTCTCAGCCTCACTGTGGAAAATGGTGGTGGGAACCGGCAGCTTCCTGGTTGTGATGTCATCACTGGGCTCGAAATGCGACTTCCCGTTTTCCCGATCTCGCGAGTTTGCGATCTCGCAAATAGCGATATCGCAAATAGCGATATCGCTATTTGCGAGCTCGCAGTCCAGGCGCGGGTAGCCGGAAATAGTGATTATTCTGCGATTATCGGTCATCGCTAACGGAATTTGCGATCGCGTGCGAATCGCTTTTTTTAATCGCAATTCTTCATGAATTCGGATTTGCGATTTCTGAATAGCGATTCGCTTTTTTTCGCTATTACAGAATCGCAAATGCTGATTTTCATGAATATGGCGGTCTATAAATAGCTAGTAGAGAGGAAATGGAACAAACTGTAAAAGACAAGGAATTTTAAAAGGGCAGGAGTAACAGTGGAAATTCTAAAACATCCACAGCATTGCTCATTTAACCTATGCACAAAGAGCAGTCAGAGATCAGAGCTTCTCAAATGAAACGGAGCAGTATACAGCTTAAGCAGTATACAGCTTGTCTTAATGAAGACTGGTAAATTGCCACAAGGACTTAGTGATGAATTGTATTGAGGATCCTAAAAAACACACGTGGGACGCCAGTGAAGCACAGCAAAAAGTTATTTGGGGTAACTAAAATGCCTGGATGGGCAATAGCAAATTACAGCTAAAAGGCAGTAAAACAGAGATCATTCTGTTCCGCATGGCCGAAGAGTATTGGTCTAGCAGCTGGTGACCTCAGGCATTGGGCCATGCCCGTCCTCAAAACAAGCAGTCCAAGCAGTCTGCAACCTTGGAATAACGATCGACAATAACCTTTCCATGAAAAATCATGTCAATCTTGTGCTGGGTACCTGATACGGGATCCTTTGGAAGCTACCTAAGATTTTTAAATGGATACCTATCGAAACCAGGAAGCCACTGGTCCAGGGCTTAATTGCAAGCCACATGGATTACGGGAATGCATTATTAGCCTCCTTAAATGAAGACTTGCTTTCCAAACTGCAAATCTTGCAGAATGCTGCGGCCAGATTGATCTTAAATCTACCTCCAAGATCTCCCTCAGTCCCTAGTCTGACGCTTCTCCACTGGCTTCCAGTTTGAAGTATCTATGGCACTAAGCCTGGGTATTTAGCAAAAAAACTCAAAAGATATCAGCCAGAAAGAGCATTAAGATCCAGTTCAAAATCTCTTCTTACCCCACTACAAATCCGCACCGCGCGCAATGGGGGTCGATCTTTTTCTTTTCTCGCCCCTCATCTCTGGAATAAGCTGCCGTTTCATCTTCTTTCTATTGCAGATAACCAGCGTTTCCGGAAAGAATTGAAAACGTGGCTGTTTGACCAGAAATAACCGAATTGGATATGACCCTCAGTCTCTGGAATCTCCGCAAGCGCCACAAGACCTACCGGTGATATGTGCGCTATATAAGATTCTCTTACTTGACTTGACTTGACATGGCACCAGTAACCAAATGGACTACAGGGCTATGAACCACCTGAAGATGCTGTAAAAGATATCTAGGCAATACCTGGTGAAGGGAGTTTGCATAGTCCAAACAAGAGCCAGTTGTGGCAGAAATATTTAGCTTTTTGCTCTCTTCATTCATGAAGAACATTAGATTCTTCAATTGACACACGTGGGTGGAGCAGAATGAATCTCCAGCAGAGTCTACAGAATCCACAGATAGCTTTTTTGGTCAATTTCGGTCTGATAAGAGATTGGGTATCTTGCTCACTGGTCTCTCTTTTGCCAGTATTCAGCTTGAGACAGTGACCCTTCATTTACCATGTGACTTGCCTATAAAAGTAGCCTATGACACCTCACCATCCAAACGGATGACAAATTGAGTGCCATTAGCATACATATGAAAGCATGAGCTGTAGAAGACTCAATTTAATGTTGGACCAGTGGGTGGATAAGGATGATCCTTCAGAGACCCTACTGAGGAATTTAAACGGCGGTTGGACAACTGGCGCAGCTTTTAAGGAACCGCCACGGTGGGTTTGGCAGTCCATCAGTTTGCCAAACTCATAATCAGACCCTTAGTCTTTGCCTCTGCATTCTCAAAAGTCCTTTGCGATATACAGGAATACCATTCTTTCTTTTCCCTTGCTCACATTGTATTATGACAGAGGGTTGGTAAACTTAAAGGTAGTTATGCTTCAGTTTCAGGAACTCAGCTTTATATTAAGTATATGGAGAGTTGGCTACACAGAGATATCTTAATGTACAAAGTTTCACTGTTAAAGGTGAGATGCAGAATATTAAAGACAGATTACTGAAATATCTTTTGTTGTCTTTTGATATCTAGTCTACCCTGCAAACGTCAGTGCCCCAGCAGAGTGACGAGTCAGACTGGTGATAGCCAATATCTTGTTTTCTCTCTTATTCAATTCTCTTTACTCCTTTTTTCTATTGTCCAATATATTATATTGCGTGTGGTCAGTGGGTCCAGAGTACAAGGTTAGTGTTTTCTAAGAGAGAGCAACCATGATTCTCTGTGGCCTACGTGCTTCAACTGAAGGCCTATCAGAGGTAGGCGCCAGATCAAAATTGTCCGTTATGTAATGTACTAAAGGTATCAATATCTCATAATGTTTGAGTTCATAATGTCAGTCTTGTAAAAACCTATGTACAGAAACAGAACAAACATTGTTCCACCTCCGTACGTTGCAAATTTCTTTCAGTTTATTATTATTACTTTTATGGTATTGCTGACAATGCTAACAAGGCACCAGCCCATGAAAGCTGAGCCAACAGCAGGTGAAGAACTATGTGTTTATCCTTAAAGATGAAGCTGCCTAGCCAGAGCTAAGATACACAAGAGGGAGAAGGGACAGGTGATCCACTTAACTTAAACACAGCAGACTCTTGACGATTTCCAGTCTGGATTCCACCTTCAATTAGGAACTGAGATGGCGTTGATGATCATGAAGGTGGAACTACTCTACACAGTCATGGTTGTAATGTCTGTACTTTGATTCTACTGGACCAGATCACCAACCTTCAAAAGCTATGATTGCAACCCAGATAAAATGGCATTTTACACATCAACCTCATCTAACATTAGCTGTGGATTTATACAAACATCTACAAAAGACTCAACTTCACTTTCTACAAAGATAATGATGCTATTCAGATTCACTTGAAAGTATGTAGTAATTTTGGCGGACATCCTCAGGTTGAGGACTCCGTCGCTGATGTCTAAAGCTCAATGCAGCTTGAGATATCAGAATTGCCTTGGAGAATGTTTCAGACTGACATCTTGTTACAGAGCTCTGGTGGCCTAATGGTTCTTCCATTGATAGAACTCTATCCATGGCCCCCCACCAAACCTCTCTCAACCCATTCAACTGACCCTGGATTCTTACTGCTCACTAACTCCAGAGATCAGATGAACTACAATGTATTTTTTTATTCTTGCATCAACAGGTCGTTCTTGTCCTTGCAACTGGTTCTGTATCAGCTTCTATTGCAGTTGGGATTCTATGGATAGGCTCCCCTACTATAAAAAATTGTCAAGCCATTAAGAGTGCACTGTTCTGCCCAGCTAATTCTCGGCCTGAAGCACAGATATCCAACCTCACCTGCACTGTAACTCCACTGGCGGCTGACCAAACAACAGGTCAGATTCATAACCATATGCTTCACTCACAAAGCATGCCAACATTTTGGAACAGAATGCTATGCATTCAATGATCCTTCCTGGTGCAATCTCCCTCTTTATGTACACCTCAAAATTGGCTTAAAATTCAAGAAAGTCCTGAAGAAAGAACATTTTCGTCTGGTCCCTTTGAATCACTTCAAAATACAATGTCCCCTTTGCTGCTACCTTTATTAGAACTTGTTATTTCCTAACTTGTCACTTCACCATCACTGCCTCATCCTAACCCACCAAGATACAGCATTATATAAAACAATTAACAATAATATATAGAATGTGTAACATGGAAGTCACACATTGGACACTGGATATTATAGTCATGGTTCTCCAGGCTTTGGCCAAAGATCCATAATAGAATTACAATCAAACAACGTGTGCTTCAGTGTGTCAAAGTAGGTATGACAATGCCATCAAGGCCAGATACATTCCAATGTTTTTTTTACTTAGAATAGAATATGATCAAAATATGCATTCATAAGCAAGAAAGAAGGATTTTGTATGCTAGGTGAATTTGCTAATTGAATTTCTCCTACGCTTATTATACTCGTGAAATGATACTTGTACTCAGATTGGTCTGGGTATTTGTCACACGTTTGCATATGGAAGTACTAGTAGGGCAGATTGCAGCTGTTTTCTTTGTTGAGAAGATACAGGTTAAACACCGCTGTACCCTTATTTGGCAGACTTTTGTCATACGAATGGATCGCTCATAATAAAACTATGTATATTTTGAACCTGTGGAATTACGATAGTTTCTTCTCAATTTGTAGAAAATCACAAGTGTGTGATTTATTGTCAGAATTACTTTTATAATTTTAAAATTATTATTCCATGACTATTGGGAGTAAACCTCACATTTCAGATAGACATCTTTCCTAAATTCAGCCCAATTGCCAGAGACATTACATTCTAGAAGTCAAGAAGTGCAGTCTACTGTTGAATCCTGCATCATTAGTCCGCCAGAGATCAATAGCCGATACAGTCAAATGAAACCAAATGGCAAGTAATACAGGCAAAAATCACCCAAAGATGTAGCCACCACGAGAATAATCTGAGGGGAGAGGTATTGGATATTGATTTCTGGTGTAGGATGACTGCAGCATTATCTAATTGATTTAATGGACTTGATTCAAAGTGTCGGACATTGTTGTATCTCTACACTGAATCCTGAGGATGGTCTCACGTACTAATGCCGCCGGAGACCGAAACATCGACAACCATTCCACATAAGCCTAAAAATCAGCACACAGTGCTCTCCATATAGGGCTATTTTAAGAGCAATTTCTGACTGAGTGGATGATACACTCATGCCCCTAAACATTGATAAAATATTATTATGTGGCCTAAGTTGTGTGCTATTGTCTTGACCCTATTTAAACTACGTCACTATATTTTCTATTAAGTATTGAAAATATTTTAGTATTAGTATTGAGAAAACTGATTGTCCTTTTTTCTTATCACTTGACACATTTACATATGCTTATATGCATGTTAGAATCTCACTGAGATACCTAATTGACTTTGTTGTGTTGGCTGAGACCAGTCCCTAAGCATTTGATTCAATCTCTCTAAAACCATTCCTTCAGGAGTACCTCCCTAAATCTACATGTACGTTCCCAATTTCCTGGGGGAATATTCAGTAGCCCTCTTTTGTGTTCAGGTAGATTTGGCACATGTAGCAGAAGAGGGGTGCATAGAGGGGAGCAACATTGGCAAACAGTGAGGACAGAGGGCCCTTTTGCCCAATTGACATGAATACTAACAGCAAAGGGTAGTCTAAAGACACTTAACATGACACTGTGCGCCTGTATTACACTTTTAACTCTGTATGTGCTTGCCTTCCCTCTGTGTGCAGACACCTCTAGAAAGCAGGGTTATCTTTATGTGCTATTCTGTCATGTGACCTTAACCCCCGAAAAGCATCAGACACATACCTAGTGATGCGTGGGAAGCCCTAAAAGGTTTTACACCCAAAGCTTTACCTCTACAGAAACCCTTGGGTTGATGAATCAGAGACTGTATTAAACCTGTGCCTAAGGTAAGTCACCTGTCAACTCACCGAAAATATATTCAATTAAATAATGGCTCAGTCAATAATTGAGTCCTAGATCTGCAGTATGGATCCAAGAGTTTTAGTTCAAAAACTCAAAAGTACTGTGATGCAGAGTCAGCATAAAGTTAATGCCATGAATACTCTGAGCAAATCGGGCATACCGAAGAAGTAGCAAAATCATTAGAGAAACGGACAGCATCCTAGTAGCATCGGAAAGATCTCTGTCTCACTCCGAAAATCGAGGTTTGTATAGGAAATCTTCTCATAGAACAGAATAGAAAGTGCAGATTCATCATGGAGGGAGCAAATGTATCATCTTTCAGTAAATCAGAACGCCGTTTTGTTTATTTGTCATATTGCATTAGCTCTAAGCGCTATCCCACTACATCAATGTTGATTCTGCGCACTCTATACGCTACTGTCTTCCGGAGGTGGCAGGACAAACTGGATACATGAACAACAGCAAATTATTATGAATGAATAGGTCACAGAAGCTAGCATAAGGCCCTTTAAGAAGGATACATTATTAGAACCTTGCTGTAAGATTTATTCAAGAATAGCAAGAACAACATCAATGGAAATAAACAAACATGAACTCTGTTTGACTGTGTGCTGCAGAAATAACGAACAGTGAAATGTGCAGGTGTGGGGGAGATATCGTTTTGACAAAGATGGCAGATGGACCTGATTGAGGCCTAGTTAACATGAGATAGGAAGAAACACTTCTACAGGTCATAGTGAAATTCGTTTAAAAAAGCATTAGTATTATATCAGTGTATATATGTGCAATGGAGAGTAAAACTACATTCTGCACATTGTTAATGACGCACAAAAAATAAATGCACAAAAACCTTTAACGATAGGCCCAGTGCACCTTTGCTGAGAGCTGTGCATATGTGCTTGTTTTTGTGTAAAGCACCTGCTGTCAGGCTGCATGGTCAACAACAGCACACGGCCTCCTGATGAGCCAAGACCTAGGGCCTTATTTATGAAGGACTTGCGCCGCCGGTGCGACACTTTTAACATGGGAAAAAGTGACGCACCGGTGGCGCAAGTCCTTCATAAATAAGGCCCCTAGGGCTTTATTACGACTTAGGCAGTCCTGCAGAGGCGCCGCCAACGTGCAGTCTGCTGTAGGACCGCCAAAGCAATTGTGCGCCCGTCCGCCAGATTTGGAGTTCAATCCTGGTCTAGCAGGAGGTGCTGTGAGGGGCGCTGACTGCACCCTCCTGCACGGCATGGCATACATGCCATATCATGCAGGAAATGGGGATGCAAGTCCAAGGGGGCATTAAATGTGCCCCCTGCATACACCACCAGACCCAGGAGCAGAAGGGGGCCCTAAGATTGCCTCTCCGGCACCCTTTTCATTGTGGGCTCACTGCCATGCACGGGCAGTGGAAATCAAACTTGTAATACGCTTGGCGGAGCTGCAGCGGCACCACCAGCATATTACAGCAACCTGACCGCTGCGCGACCGCAGCAGGATCAATGATCCTCAGCGGATGCAGTGGTCCTGTGGCGGTCCGACGACCACACTTGTAATACGGTTGGCAGGCCCACAGTGTGGCACTGGTTGGACTACCACCACGAGTATGGCGGTGCTCTTGACTGCCTTACTCATAATAAGGCCCATAGTCTTTACAGGGCAGGCATAATTTGAGCATAAGAAAATGCCTCCCATGTCATGTGTGGCCCACGGACCGTATTATGAGTGCAAGTAATTTAGACTAATTGTATGCAAATTGATTTTGGGTTGATATACTGAACATATGGCTTGGATGCAGTCCTCCTGAATCTATATTTGGCACTACTGATTTAGATGCTGGATGAATGAGTATTGAACAAGAGTGGAAACTGAATCACCTCAAAGTGGATTCAGAATCTCGGCCACTAAATTAAGAGGTAAACCAATTTTCATTCTGGGGTTTGTTAGGTGAGACTCATTTTCAATATAGGGAGGCCTCAGTCACAAAATGATCTGGACCAGTTTGTAACCAGTGCGCTACCTCTATTATAGGGTGGAAGAAATGTTTTTAAGCAGTACACTTCCTTCACCCTCAAGGTTAAAAAAACAACAGGAATTGACAGGCGGTGTTCCATACAGAGATTATTCCAATCACCAGTCATGTCCCAGAAGTAGAGCGCTTCTCTTCCATCGAGATGGTGAACAGATGGCCCTAGTATGTAGTTTTATTGGTTTTCTGTTTTCTTTCCTTTTTGCAAAACTGCAACTCACCAGGGCCTAGGAAAGAATGCCAAGCAGCTGGGGTAGCTCAGCGATTGTCTTAGGTCCAGTGGAGGGGAGGGGTCCCTCCCCATAAGGAATGATGTCACCTACGGGGCTCTCCCTGACTTTTCTTTGGCAGACAAGAAACTCTGGGGATTTCACAGCACGCGGCACGGTGTTAAAACCAGCAAGAGTGCGATTAAACCTGGAACCGGTCCCTTTCTAAATCAGCGGTGCTTCTCTGGGGTCACAAAGGATGGAATGAAGATAGAATTTACTGAGGAGATGAGGCAGGTCAGGAAATGCATGACCAGGGGCGTATGTAACAATGGCCCCTGCAGTCCCTGTGGCGGGGTGAGGGGCCCCTGCAGGCCGGGCCACTCTCAGCCCTCAGTTTATTAATATCTTTAAGATGTAGTAGACCCAGAGGCCCTTCGTGTTGCGCCATTATGAATCTTTAAAATGGTGGATATGTGTGGCAAATTTGGGATGCACATTGGATTGGAAGAAATACACCAGCAGTAACTTGCAGCTTTGAAATGTTGATTCTGGGACTGTGGATTTTATAGACAGGATAAGTCTGCCACTCATGAGTGAGTCTGTTAATACATAAAAAAAATAAGTGGACACTGATTGCTTGGCAGATACCAAAAGCCTGCTAGAAAGTTTGAAAAAGGATTTGTATCAGCCTCAACTTCTAATGTCACACTAATCACAACATTGACATAACATTCCTATTACCTTGACCTGCGTTGCTTTTACTATTCCAGCATCAGTCCCAGGAATTCGGGCGTAAGAGCCAAGTTGAGGTAATGCTCACGCATGTGTAATAATCAGACAACGTAATGGCGTTGAGGAAACTGGAGAGCACCACTTCTAAAACTAGCAAGGATGCCCCCTAGGAGTAGTCAGACATTTTTTGGATCAGCTTTGCAGTCCAAGAGAGTTCAGCCGAATGTAAACCGGTCAAACCCAGCCTCAAAAGGCACACAGAGAGCTGAGCCGCTGTGCCAAATCCTCATCTGCAAGAAATAACACCTAACACATGATGCATGTTTCTTTCAATTGGTGTCAGAGAGATTAAGCTTTAATTCTTAGGCAGCGCCTGAGAAATTGGAATTCTTTCGGAATTTGTTGATCATGTGACAAATATAATTTCTCCGGGCAGGAGCTGCCATATCCACTTCCAGGTTTGTTTCTGGTCGCTCTTGGCTAAACGTGTAGCTCCTATCTGACCCAACCCCCTGCCTGGAGTTGTTGGTTTTTTTGTGTTCTGAGTTTTTTTATATTTTGCGTTTTTGCTGGTTTTCCCTACAGTGGCACCATTTTGAACTTTGCAATGCAGTTCAACTAGTGCCTTGTGTATTATGATATAGGGGCAATTAAAGCTTTGTCGTGAACTGCCCCAATGCAGGTGTATAGTGATTATTAAGACAGTCATGCAGGGTTCCAGTTATGCATAGTTTCTTTGGTTCCTCAAGTGCCAGACCTTTGTTCCTCTAGATATTAACCTCCATTATGGATTTTTGGAGTAAAGTGTAGTGTGGGATGGTTTACAGTAGGGCAAGAAGTCATCCCCACCCATTAGCTGGTGCCAACCATAAATGTGGCACTCCTACACAATCTCTTGAAAAGCGCCAGGAAAAGGTAAAGCGCCTTTGATAGTCTATGGTTTTGGTGACTGGAAACTAGGCTTGATTTCAGGCCAACTGCAATGGAGATACACCAACTTGGTTCGTCCCAGTTGAAGATTTTACCTTTAGACTCAGTCTCTGAAATGGAACTACAAATCCTCTACCAGGTAAGGTTGCAGGTTGCATTTGAGGACTTCTACTCAAATGTAGATAGATGCTGAACGAGGTGCCACTGAACACGATGGTTTTAGTTGGAAAAGTTCCATTGACAAGATAAGTGTAATGAGCATTCAAGTCACAGAAAAAAATTAGCATCTTTAAAATCAACAGCTAGATTGATACTCCTTGTGAGGTAGATTATGGGAAAAATGTGCACCATACCTCTCCTTGGACTACATTAGCTATGATATATTCTCTGCACTACGATGTCCCTTTCTGCAAATGCGAGACCTGTTGTATTGCAAATATTTTTTGTAAAAGCACCCCATGCTGCGCTTTCACATTAATGTCGGCCACGCCCCTTTCTTTAGATGAGCCCGGTCGAAAGATAGGGGCGTGACCGCCATAAAAATGAAAGTGCTGTATGGGGTGCTTTTACAAACAAGCATTTGCAAGGCAATCAGTCTCGCCTTTGGGACCTTATATGTATTTAGCTATGCAGCACATTAACCTGGGTGCTGAAACATCTGCTGGTCTTTAACATGGAGGAAAAGTAAGCACCAAACTGCAAAACATGCCAGGAATGGGAACACATGGAGAGAAATATTGCCTATTAGCGGGAAATAGTATTGTCCAAAGCTCTGTTTTAAATATAAAATTAGCCCCTTTGGTGGTCATATAACTGAAAATACATGACTTGAAAAAAATATTATTGTCCATGGGTGCTTGTTGAATTCAAGTGTCTAAGGCCTGGAATCTAGGGCATGCTAAAATGATTCTGGTATTTTACTGACCTGTTTTGAGGACACAGTGAAGCTGAACACCTCATATTGTGGTATTGCAGACCAAACATAGGAGGATATTTCTGCGGTTTCTAAATGCAGCCACCCTATCTTAATCAGTGCTTTTGACTATATGCAGTCCTTAAAAAGAATAAATGACGACAGTCTTCCGTAAAGGAGTTTGCAGGTCCCAGGACGTGACCTGCTGGATCAAAATTCGATGAGTTATATCATTGTTGTTTTCTATCATGACACTTAAATTGATGCAGTTGCCAGAAAATAAAAAAAGTACGTCCGTAAGCAGAAAGCAATTCTGGTATTTCTACTGACCTCTACTGGTTGTTTTCTATCAAGACAGTTAAATTGAGGCAGTTGAACAGAAAAAAAAAACCCTAAGCGATGGCGGAAGCAGACAAGTCCTAGGGCTGATCTCCAGATCCCACAAAGTACATACAAAAGATCTTCCAGACAGTGCAAGCGCTGTCTAGGATCAACTTAAAAAAGCTTGTTTGTCAAGTTGACAAACACATTATTTTTTTTATAAAGGTGCCCCATGCTGTGGTTTCTCTTGAATAACTACCGCACACCTTTCTTTAGATGCAGCTCGTCTAAAGAAAGGGGCAGGCCGACATCAAAGTGAAAGGGCCGTATGGGGCGCTTTTACAAAAAAAATACTAAGGAGGGACTAACAAGCCTATTACCAAATCAAAAGCCAGCATTTACGAATGACAATGACAGAAGCCAATGAAAAATATGGACAGAGTGGGCAGGGCTTCAAGTCCATTTTCAAATCCAGCATGCCTTGCAGAGCAGCTCATGTGCTGCAAAGGCTCGATCTAAAAAGGGCGACAAGAACCTTATTTTACCTCTTTTCAACCAATATTGCTTGTTGACTCAACACTGAAAATATTTGGCTGAGTCTTACTTATAAGGCTAGGGGCGCGGGCTGAGGAAAGTGGTAGTTTCTCTGAGATCTAATATGCATTCCACCAGGGTATGGGAATAGTGGAGCAATACCTTAATCTCCACCATAAAATGAATCAATCCATGCTGGTTATGTGAATTTAGCTAGAGTGTCCGACCTAGTGAACCATTCAATATAATCGCTGCTGATTGAATGGGATGAAGAAGCCCTTAATTATCACCCTCAGTAGAGGGGCATTAGTGCCGCACCTTAGTGCTGCTCTGCCGAATGGGAGCCTAAATCCGACAATTAGCCCATCATACGGCCTTGTTGCACTCTGCCTCTAAGTAATCCTGCATTCTTTCAAGATTTCACTCATCTTTTAAACTGTTTTGGGCCTCTGACCATGCTGCTGTGCTGGCCACTGTTTAGAGGGGGGACTGGGTCAGAGAATGGAGGGCACCTGAACAGAACCTGACCCCTGGACACCAGGCCTCCTACCAGCTGCCTGGTGATGTGAACCCGCAGAGGGGATCGCCTGGCTGGAGCTCTCGCCTGGGACTGCAGAGCGGGCCACATCGCTAGTCCAGGCCTGATCCAAGACACGCAGGGAGCCGCACAGGCCCCCTGCTTGGGGGAAGCCCTAATCAGCCTGCTGTGTGCTGGCTGGGTGGAGCGGGCACTGAGGCCAAAACCGCTGCAAGTGGTGTTTTGCATGAGAGGCGGGCTTAACACATCGGTGGGGCCCAGGGGCCCAAATGTGGGCAGAGCTGACAGTTGTATTGAGGCCTTGATGGCCTGGGGGTTGGATCTCCTGATTGGAGCGCCATGTAGATATTTTCTGCATTCACAGGCCTGCAGGTTGCCTGGACTACTTTGACCCCCAGGGACCCCGGCTGAGCACACTTGGCGATAATGAACTCCTTCTCTGTCCCATGGGACAGACTTTCCTGAGAAGCCCTACCCTGATCCCTGGGATTGCTGTGGGCACCCACGGGGAGCCAGTGATTCTCGATTTGGCTGCCGGGAGTGCCTCTGGCCTGACTACATGTGGCAAGCACTGGTGAGTACCTGTTCTGCACTCTGCTTGGGCAGAAGATATAGGTTGATATAACGAAGGTGGCCTGGGGTTAAACTCGTCTAGCATTTGATGCTAAAGACGCTGCTAAATCCCCACATGATGACACAGCAGACCTTGAGCAGGAACCCACACCCGCAGGTGCGACCGCTCTTGTGGCGACGCTATAAGCCATGCAGGAACCCCTGTCATCAATAGAGGGAAAATCGACACACTAATCCTGCCATTGATCATTTGGCAACGAAGCTGGATAAACAATCAATTCACAATACGACCGCAAAACAACCCATATCCACTGCAGACGATCTGCAATGGGAATTGAATGAATCCTTGAACGTGGACAAAAAGTGCTCACAGTTATCCAAGCTACCAACTAGGAGCTAGAGGTGCCATCCCACTATTCTAACCTCTCTCTTCAGCTCAGAAAACCTATGCCACTTGTGGATAGGGCTCACTGCTCCCTCATGGTGCACCTGCCTCCAGGGGCTTCTCCATTTCCCATCATAGTGAAGCTACAAACACCTGTATGGAGCTCACATCTCTGCTTTCATAGTAGATGTAATTATTTAGATGATATCTCTTTGGCATGGTTGTCTGCTTGTCGATGAGAATATCTTGCTCAACTCATTACAGCCGATGCTATAAAAGCTGCCATACGTTCACTGCCCAGTAGTAAAGCGCAGGGCCTCGGTGGCCTAACCAGCAAATTCTACAGAGCGTTTGCTAGTATCCTTGCACCACACCTTTATGTATTATATGAAGAAGCTTACAAGAAACAGACCCTACTGCCCTCTCGTAGGGAGGCATTAATCATTGTGTTATTAAAACCTAATAAGGCACCGGAGTATTGTGAGTGCTATTGACCGCTCTCTGCAATTAATAGTGAGGTATAGATTCTCGCCAAAATAGTGGGAAACTGACTGCAATCATGCCTCCCTAGTTTAGTACTGCCGGATCAATCTGACTTTATTCCAGCCCACTCCACTACACACAATCTGTGCACCATCTTTGCATTACTATATCAATTGAACCCTTCCTTAGGGGTGGCAGGAGTTCTTCTTTTTTTTTTTTTTTTTTTAAATTTTTGTAAACCTTTATTGTGCATGAAAAAATTAACAAATACGGGCCCACAACCGTCAGGCCGGCCACGATACTTTTAGCACATGAGCAAACAATACAGATTCCCAGCGGCACCAGGATGGATAGCAACAATCATGGAATAACTCTGCAAACGATTACGTGCCACCAGGAAAACAGGAGCAGTGAAGGTTAGTTTTTAAAAGTTTTTTGTACGTGTAAAATATAAACAGTGAAGAATAGAGATCAAGGAGTACTGAGTCCGTATCATTACTTCACAGCATGAGCAGGCAACAGCATAGTATGGAATCAACCGTATAAGCTGGCATCTTAAGACAACATGGCGGATCAAGGCAAAACAGCAAGAGCGTAAACTGGCAAGTACACGCCACGCACAGCGCCACCCACTCCCACTAACCCTTCCCTCGGACCCAGGACAGAAATAGGTAAAGAAAAGCGCAGAAAATAGAAAAAAAGGCCCATAGAAATGAACTGTGTGAAATTAAAACCCCCCCCACCCTACATCAACGCGGAGGCTACGGCCTACCCCCCCCCGGCAGTGTGTCTGTCGCCCACTAAAGAACCCGAAATATAGAGAAAGGAAAGGGAGAAATAGAAAAAGAATTCCCTAATACTGGAGGAGGGCCAAATTCTAAGTCACCCGAACTCCCCGGCCATTAAATCTCTCCACTACCCACAATACCAAAATCAGAGCGTCCATACATAAAAGAAAGCAGGGAGAGACATCAGAAATCGCTGCATCACGCGTCGAGGAAGCGTCCCATCCCGGGCCCCCACCCGTCCCTCAAGCACAGTTCACACGAAGAAGGTCACTCCTAACCCTGGCCAGATTTCAAGCGTCCCCCCAAATATGGCCCCAGATAACACACCGCCCCAGATAGAACAAAGGGGTAAGATGGCCGCCCTCGACAAGGAGAAGGTCCCCCTGCACAAATTGAACACATCCAGTCACAAACAATGGCATTGATCCAGAAGAGTGCCGCACCCAAGTCCACCCAATGCAGCAGAAAACAACGACTTAAACCCACATCATCTCCAGCCTGGGCAGTGTAGAAACATAGTTGCATCGCCAGCTGAGCCACAAACGAGGATAAGGGTTCATTGTCCGACAGTGAAAGCTGAGGCAGGATAGGAAACAATGTAGCTTCCACGACATGGGCTGGCGGCAGTCGTGCAGAGAATTCAGTCTCAGAATGTTGCTCCAGCTGATAGTTACGCGGCAACAATGTCCCCATTTCGATGTCAGGAGAGACTCGGTCGATACCACAAGGGGGGCCAGCTGGCGAGGCACTCTCCGACCCGAGAGCGACTGCTTCCAGCTTCGCGCCGAGCGCACAGTAACGACCATGCCAGTCTGCCCTTAAATCGGCTAGCGCTGCGAGGATGGAGGCATGGGCGATTATAGGCGGGCGATCTAGTGAATCAGCAGTGCGGAGTTCAACAGAGTATTCCGACCGCCACTCGAGGCCATGGAGGGCGACACCTTCAGGGGCAGAGACGGAGCCCATCCGTGCTGCAGAGGAGACGACCGCCATATTGAGCACAAACAAGGGGGTATCTGCTCGTATGGGTGGATCCCACGATAGGCAGCAGGGGTGCGATCTCATACAAAGTCCTGAGCTCCCCTTATTAGCGTGCAATGAATCATGCAGGTCCCGTCATGGAAACCCGTACAGGCATGAAGCAATGGCGAGCTGCAGCGGCCATTTCCGCCCCATCAAGTACAAAGCAGCGCGGCTCACCTCAACACCGCTCTGAGGGGAAGAAGCGATGAAAGCCCACAGGCGGTCGATTAGCGCTTCCTCAGGAGGGAGCGGTGCGGGCACCTTGACAGGCGATGAATCGTAGCGGGGAACAGCTGGCACACCACCCGTCGGTGGGATCCAAGGAGCTCCGGCCGTCTCCAGCTGGGCACATCGACCCGGGGTGCTGATCCAGGGCTCGGCACCGGTCGTCGAGGAAACACGCCGTTACAACCAGCAGTCGGGCAGGTAAGGACACCGGAGAAACGCCACCAGCGACAGCGCGCCTCCCTCGTCCTTTCGCGGCAACTCTGCAGCAGGATAGTAATCAGGATAGATTGTTAGCGGAACAGGCTCGGGGAGCCGGGCGATTACACGTCCGTCTCCGCCGCCATCTTGGCTCCTCCGGCAGGAGTTCTTCTTATTGCCATTAAGGCCTTTGATTCTATTGAATGGGAGTACATGTTCACAATATTGGGACGCACAGAGATTCCACTGAATTTCTTGCAATGGATACACTAGTTATATACAAACCCAATGGATTGGGTAACGATCAACAGGATCGCATCCGAGGTGATACACATCATAGAGGCACTAGGCAGGCATGCCCTTTATCCCTGTTATTATTTGCAATCGTTTTGAAACCTCTGGCGTTTGTTCCCACCACAGATATGCATCCTCTACATTACAATTTGAGTTGCGCCCCCTAAGTATTTCATTATAAGCAGTTGACATGGTATGGAACGTGAAAGAGCCAGTCTCTCGCCTGGCACCCATCATGCATGCATACGTACGCTTTGGCCATTATTCAGGTCTCAGGATTACCTGATCCAAATCCATTGGCTTCCCCTCAACCTCAGACATGAAACCGTACCCGTTGAAATTCCCCTTATTGTGAAGCATGGACCCTATGGAGTATCTGGGGATTTGGATCCATAAAGACCCAGACTTGGTCCTTCAATACAACTACGGCAGAGTCACGTCACTGCTTGAGGATCAGGTGTACAGATGGTCTCGTCTGCGGTTGTCCATGGCAGACAGGTTGGTGGTTATGAAAATGGTGATATTACCTGCATTTATTTATTAACATCCAAATTGTGCTCTTGCAGCACTTCTTCAAAACGCTCACATTTAATAACGCTAGTGTGGGTGGGCAAATAATACAGGATATGGTGAAGCTTTCTCTAGCATACCCACGGGGGGGCTTCAGTGCTGAACGGAATCCTGCCACCCATGCACACTCATATCGCTAGGACTGAATTTAACACTATTCACTGCACCACAAAGACATGGCACTTGCACATGCCTTTTACAAGCACTTTACATACTTGTAAAGGAGCCGTCAAACACCTGCACTCCCCTGCTCTACCACCCAGCCTTATTGGTCAGGCAGGAACCACAATCTCTACAGCTCTTTAATGAAGCAGCTATGAAGATGGTGGGAGAATTTTACTATGGAGTGACCTATATTACTCTCTACATTGTCTCATATACTCAGCGACACACTCCGCTGCTGACTTTCAAATACCTCCACCTAACAGCTGCCATATGAAAAGCTGGAAGCAGTAGTGAGGGAATATTCTGTGCTGGTAACATCACAAGGACAAGAATCTTATTTATTGTGCGTTCAAAATGTTCATTATGGTTTCTATTTTGGGCACCTATGGTTGAATACATTACACTTTCTCTTAGCATTTCCAGAGACTGGTACATGGTTTCAAAACCTCCCAGCCAGCCCTTATGCTAATGTGACCGAACAAAGTCATATACATGTCATACTATTTTGCACATTGTAAAGTTCCCCTTGGAGACGGGAACTGGTCTGTCTTGGGGGCAGGGGTAAAGCGCAGGGCAAGAGGGCCATGGAGGCCCGCGGAGGCCATGGATGCAAAAGAAAGTCACAGTATTTGAAAGTAAAGGTAAACATGGTGAGCAAGGAGTCAGAAGCAAGCATACACATAACTAAGGGCCAATCTAATACCACTGATCCCAGACAACTATCTACAAGTACCTTCAGTGATCGATCAGCCAAACAATGAAAAGGTTTAACTGAACCCATCATCATGTCCAGCAAAACCACTTAGTATTTGTCACTTGAGCAGCTAGTCTGCATAATTAGAAATAACTAATCCTTTTCCAGTCCGCATGGGCAGGTGTCTTGGAGTCTCTTGTTTCCCATAGAAGGAGATAGGCATTGGTCCTTCTTCTGCAAGTTGTTGTCATGACTTGCACATTCTATTTCTTCCCAAAAGAGACCTGTTGGACATGAAAATAAAAAGTATTTTTAGTGCAAGTCAAGTCTACGTAAACTGAGAAGTTTTAGGAAAACCAAGAAATGCTGGTGTACAATTACCAAAATCCTAACTATGTAACACTCTCAACACTCATCCTGAATCAAATGGACACCTAAGCATGAGATACAAATTGTATCCAAGCTAGCCTCTGGTATCCATCACATAAATCATCATTCAGCATTCTTTGGTTTTAAATGCAGTGTTCATTTACCTATTTACTGGCCTCTCTTTTTTCATGGAAGCAGCATCTATAAACTGTGTAGTGTAATCCTTTTCATCCTCACTTACAGATGAACATCAGAATACAGTTTAACCCCTTTTCTGCTAGGCCTTTTCCCCCTGTGCTAAGCCTTTTTTTTTGGCTATTTGGGGTAGTTTGCCCTTAGACCCACTTAAGCTTTAGTCCACATAAGGTAGTCACGTCAAAATTGTGTCCTCTTCTCCCAACACCATGGGGATTCCAAAGGTTCCCAGAGTGTGCAGATTCCCCTGCAGGGAACCCAGAAATTTGCCAAAATAAGCAAATGTTTTTTTTTAAATGGGAAAAAAGTGCTGCAGAAGAAAGCATCTGTTTTCCCCTGCATATGGCATCAACAAAACAAAAGATGAGTGGTGCTGAAATCCCCATCTTCTCAGCTTTCATGGACAGGCAGACCTTTGTCAGAAAACTAAAGTTTTATACAGTTTCGGCATTTTATCGCAATATAGACTATTTTTGGTATTTTTTGTGCTTTCAACCTCCTTCCAGTTACTGGTAGAAATGGGTGTGAAAGCAATAAGGGATCCGGAAAGCTATACATTTCTAGAACGTAGACACAATTCTGAATTCAGCAAGGGGTCATTTGTGTAACTCCTCCAAGGATTTTTTTTTCATAGAAAATAACAGTTGAAAATAAAAAATATTGAAATTGAGTTGAAAAAACAGCCATTTGTGCCAACATTTTCATCTGCAACTTCTTCTAAGTATGACAGATTTTGAAGCAATATACTGTTACATTTGCTGGACCCTTCTGGTTGTGGGGATATATAAGACTTGTAGGTTCACCAAGAACAAGAGGAACCCAGAGCCAATAACTGAGCTGCATCTTGCAATGGCTTTTGATTGTGTACCTGGTATATAGAAATTCATTTGGTAAAACGTAAAGAGTGAAAAGTAAGTACCACAGAAACCTATATATTTTTGAAATGGTACAAAATATAGAGTTTAGAAGCAGTGGTTATTTGCACAGCTCCAAAATTGTGGGAATCCATACAAGCATGTGAATTAGAGGTAATTTTTCAAAATGACTTCTTTTTTAACCATTGTCTTATGTTTGGAAGGCAGAAATACAAAACAAGTCACTTGGTAATAACAGTTGTTCTACTGCAATGTTTTTCCCTACATCTTCCAATAAAAATGCTGCCCCACTTACGTGGTTAAGCCTAGTGCATGTGACAGGAAACGGGCCAACAAGCAAAGTGGACACATCACACTTTTCCTGTGAAAACTGACCCTTTTGTTTGCAATGTGCCTAGCTGTGGATTTTGGACCCTAGCTCAGACAGCACCAAGGCAAACTAGCAAACCTATACATTTATGAAATCTAGACATCTAGGGAAATCCAAGATGTAGTGACTTGTGTGGCTCTCATCAGGTTCTGTTACCCAGAATCTTTGCAAAGCTCAAACTTTGACAAAGACACATTTTCCGAATATTTCTGTGATGAAAAGTTCTGGAATCTGTGTTGATCCACAAACTTCTACCCACACAGCATTTCCCAAAGTCTCCTGATAAAAATGTTACCTCACTTGTGTGGGTAGGCCTAGTGTCCGCGACAGGAAACGGTCCAAAACGCAACATGGACACATCAAATATTTCCAGTGAAAACTGAACCTTTTTTTGCAATGTGCCTAGCTGTGGATTTTGAACCCTAGCTCAGCCAGCACCTAGGAAACCTAGCAAACCTATGCAGTTTTGAAAAATAGACACCCATGGAAATCCTGGATGGGTTAACGTCTCTGGCTCTCAACAGGTTCTGTTACCCAGAATCCTATGCAAACCTCAAACTTTGTAAAAAAAAACAACACTTTTTCCTCACATTTCTGTGATGGAAAGTTGTGGAATCTGCGTGGATACACAAACTTCCACCCACCCAGAATTCCCCAATGTATCCTGATAAAACTGGTACCTCACTTGTGTCAGTAAGCCTAGAGCCCTCGACAGGAAACGGCCCAAAACACAACATAGACACTTCACATTTATCAGTGAAAACTGACCTTTTTTTTACAATGTGCCTAGCTGTGGATTCTGAACCCTAGCTCAGCCGGCACTAGGGAAACCTAGCAAACCTATACATTTTTGAAAACTAGACACCCAGGGAAATCCAGGATGGGGTGACTTGTTTGGCTCTCACTAGGTTCTGTTACCCAGAATCCCTTGCAAACCTCAAATCTTTCTTCATATTTGGAATCTGCATGGATCCACAAACTTCCAGCCACCCAGCATTCCCCTAAGTTTCCAGCTAAAAACTGTTCCTAACTTGTATGGTGGGCCAAGTGCCCGCGGCAGGAAAGGGCCCAAAACGTATCGTGAGGAAATCAAAATTACCCCTCACAAAACAACCTGGTTTTTGCAAGGGGAGTCGCCTTGGTTTTTGGCCCCGGGCTAGGTGGCCATCTAAGTAAACCTACCAAACCCAGACATGTCTGACAACTAGACACCTGGGGGGGTCCAGAAAGTTATGGCTTGTGTGGATCCTCCAATGTTTTCCTACCCAGAATCCCTTGCTAACCTCAAATTTAGCTGAATAAATTCAATTTTTCTCATGTTTCTGTGTGGGAAAGTTATGGGATCACTGGGCTGGCACAAATGTCCCACCATCCAGCATTCCCCCTGGTCTCCCGATAAAAATAGTACCGCACTTGTGTGGGTGGGCCAAGTACCCAAAACAGGGAAGGGCCCAAAACGTATTGGATACTTTTGGTATTACACTCCAAGATGTTGGCAGCTGAATGTGATTTCTCCAATGAGGACATTGCAACTCTTGCATACTCCTGAATGCCTCTAAAAAACCTAAAAAGTGCAACCAGCTGCTAGCCTTTGCTCAACCCTCTTTAAGGAGACCCAGACCTAGATTAACAAAGATTTTTATGGCAGGTTTGCATTACTTTTGTACACAGACCTGATGCAAAATCCAGGTGCGTATTTACATACCAAATCAAATAGCAATTTGGGTTGGTTTGTAACTAGTAATAATGCATCTCAATGCACTGCTCTATGTTGTTTTGCATCAAGGGGTTGTTCCATGGTTGGTGCATGGATGCTCCCGTGCATCCACCTATGGATTGTGCAAATCAATATTAAAGAGAATTGTAGGCATACATTACTAAAATCCTGCTCCTCCCTGATGCTGACGTAACGTTTTTTTCCTCATGGCATGTGTGTCGCATTGAGCCAGAATATATCAGGAGAAAACTACCACTGTGTAATATTTATCATAAAACTCTTACATCTGATTCCTGTGCAGGCCTGTGTTTGCAAAGGGATAGGAATTTAGCCCATAACTCATAATGTTGGCCTAAATGTCAACATTCCCCGCTTTATAATGAAACAGACTACTATTATGTATATAATCCTGTAGTTTATGTGACAGTTGATATGCCCAATGAGCATGTTTTGTAAAATTGTCATGAGTAGAATGCCAGAATGAATAGTTTCAGCATTGCTGATTGTAGATTGAGGGTGCTGTTCTCACAATTTACTTCTTGTTATTGGTCTGGGTGCTTGACCTGATCCTATATGTCATGTTGTTTCTGTAACCCTTTTACCAACATTGACATTTCTAGGGAGAGTTGGAAATCTTCAGTTGTTATTTACACTTTGTACAGACTGGGGTTCAGTGTGAGTCCTTCCCTTTTGGTGCTTGCAGAGTTTAAGAAAAGCTGACTCCATTCATTATTGTTTGTGGTGCCAGTATTGTGCCCCCATTTGTGTTTATATTCCTTCCTTTTCTCACTAAACTATTCAAGGTAATGGTTTCTTTAATCGTAAGGAATTATTTGGTGTTCTGGAGTTTCTTTTTCATGCTAGGTTGTAGAGCAAGTGTGATTGAACCCTCGAATGGGAGGGGAATTAGATCCACTAGACGCGAGGATTGACCTCACCTTGGGGCAAATGGTATAGAAGGAGGTTAAAATATCTTCATCCAAGGCACCTTTATTCAAACAAGAAAGAAACTCCCTAAACACTCCCTAAGCAGCTTGAGGTAAAATTGGCTAGGAATGGCATTGCCCCAGCAAATTCTGCGGCCCTGATCTTTAGTAAAACCCCACTGCACAATGTGTGATTAAAAGATGGAGAATTAGTGTCCCAGGAAAAATTGGCCTATAAAGGATTATGGTTACTTCTAGAGTCCTAAAACACCTCAAAATTAAATAGGGAGAATACTAAACCTGAGGAGACACAAATGGAGTCAATTACAGAATAGCAGCCCCTACCAAAAAAGGTGGCACACTCGAGATGAATTGTTTTTTGAATTAGCAACCTATAACAAGCCCAGATTAAAATCACATAAAACAGAATGTCTGAAATGTTGCATGACTGGTGGTAAGGAAGACCAGGTGCAGGTATCACACGTAGGCAAACAATCCCACAGGTGAGTATTAAAGTCACTTGATAACAATATGGGTAGACCGCCTTTGACAGAACAAGAGCGTTTATCCCCAAAAACCTCTCAGATGCGAGTCATTGGTTTTACTAGATTGGGTCGGGTTTGTGCTATAAAAATTGACAAGTAAAATATTACCAACATTTTGAAAGTAAAGACAAACAACGAGTAGGTTCAAAGAACAAGTGTCAACTTGCATGGGACTACAATTCAGACTCTAAGAAATGAGAACTGAAAGTCCCCCTTTAGCTCTGCCCAAGCTGGGGCCTGTTGCAGGTACAAAGGAACCCATGTTTCTTGCAAACAAATGACATTGTGTTTTCTAAATAAGTTGATCCACTCGACATCCTCTGCATTTCTAGCTACCCCTGCCACATACCAACCTAAAATAACAAGTTCATCCTTGGTCAAAGACCTTCCCCTATCGACGATAAAGCCATCAACAGAGGAGATACCATGGGACAGTCATTCATTATCGTTAAGTGAACTCTGAGAGCCAAATACCTTGGGATAAGTCTTTGTTAGCTGCACCAGTCTGATTGGTGGGGGAGAAGTTGAGGGGACATAACAGAAATTAAGGGTTTGGTCATAGACCTGTAAAAGTAACCTAAAGGTAGAGGCTGGATATTTACACAAGGCAAACATGGGTTGGAAAGGTCCATCAGCTGGCATCCTGCAGCATTAGAGTTATTAAAGTTCACAACAATACAGTCCCTAACCATAGTCTTAGGTAGCTTGCCTAGCAAATTGACTCTCCGTGCCATGATGATAAAATTATGCAGGTTCAGGTTTTTTCTTAATCGCCTCTATAACCAGTGATCTATTTTGTTTTTAAGCTGTGAGAATTGTTCAATCATCCTAGGTTTGGTGGGTGCATTGGCGAGAACAATTATTTAGGGTGTTGCGGCAGGTGGTAGATCAAGATTCTAGGGAGTGGAATTAGAATCTCCACTACTGATAGCTAAATTGGGCAACCTCATCTCTGGGACTGCTCTTTTGGAAGTTCCCTGTCCAAAAATGCTAGCACCTCCACCTCCGAATGAACCAGATTCAGCAATACAGTTGAATGTTTCTTTAGACACAGAATCTACTTGATGTGGAACAGCAGATTGGGCTGGCATGGCGTGATGGTCACCCTCAGCCAGCGACTCACAATCCCGCAAAATTGCTGAAAGGTAGGTATTAGGCAACAAATCCCCTAAAGTGGCTGGCTTGGACGATAGTGATGCTTCAACCTGCTTAGTGGGGGCAGCTTCCAGTTTAACCAACCTATCATTGCGCTGGAAAAAACATTGTGGTCAGGTTCTCTAATTTGCTGAAAACAGCAAACTAGCAAACAAATCCGCAACAAGGTCAAGAGGAATGCAGTACTCTTAGGTGCCTTACCACTGGCCGCTTTCTTTTTTTTGAGGCAGCTGGATAAGTGATGTTGTGGCAGAACCCTTTACTGGAGGTTGGTGAATAATTGCTTGGACTAGATGTGACTTGCCCACTGAGAGCGGTCTAGAAACAGCATTTGGCTTAGGTGCATCCCCTACAAGAGGCGTTCTACCATCTAAAGTACATATGAACTGATTATCAGCGGGTAAAACTAACCCAAGCTCCCCTTCAGCTGAGATAAGTTCATTAGTTATCGCTCTAACCGCAGAATGTCAAATAAGGTAACATACTAGACCCATTGCATTGACGTTTTTTGCGCATGGCACAGTGGACATTTTTGGTTTGCCCATGACTCAAGCTGGGGTAAGGGCTCGAAAAGAAAAAGAAAAAAAACCCTGGAAGGTAAATCAAGTTTGGCCAGTGGCTTGTGGAATTAGTCACAAATAGCTTGGTCAGGGGGCAACGGTGATAGGTATCTCAAGGTAAAAAACTATGCATGGTCTCCCGGCGTGGCCACACATACTTTTTGAAGCTGTACATTGTAGGGAGTGGCTCAGCCTCCTCTGGCTCGGATGGGCGTGGACATGCTCGACCCCGGCCCAGGATTTGCCCAGGGGTGGCCCATGCACGTCCTGTGCTGCAAAGGACAAGCTGCTGCTCTCCTGTTCCTCCTCCACAGGCGCACTGAAAACTGGGACTTGCAGTCCTCAAATCTTGGCAACTCCAACAACGCGTTTTCCATTCCTCATTGTTTTGAATGATGGTTCTCTCCTGGTGAAACCCTCCTAACATGTTAAAGGCTGAATTCCTATTCCTGTGAAAACAACAGTTTGAAGAGGGGTTGAATTTTCAAGTTGTGTGCTAATTGCAGCTTTCCCTTGTTCAATTCTGACAGAGCAAACCTTGCCAAATTTCTGGGAGGGGAAGGACTGGAAAAATTGCAAAACAGCTAGACTTTGCAATGTTATACACAGATTCTGGGTGTTTTCCTCATTTTTTTCAGATTCAAGATTTGAAATAAGAGGTCTTGATCACACAGGCTTAAATCCTCTTCCTGCGGTAATGGCATTTACCACCAGTGGTAAATACCCCTCCTATTCCAGCCAACTTGCAAGGAGGGCCACAGTGAGCGAAGTACTCAAAGGCCACCACTAATGCACTGAGCTGGCCTTCCTCTCTAATATTCCTCATATACTGTCGGTAATATCCAGTGTTACACTGTCACTGTGATTAATTGCAAAGAATAAATTAAAGATCCTGTTATTCTAAATGGAGAATCTTCGCAGGCTACAAAATCAATTTGCCACCAGAGATTTCCCTCAATCAATTATGATGAATAGGTGAAGAATTAAACATCTTTTTTATCAACAAAAGGAATACATTATCGGAGAATAGAAACAAATTGCAATGCTTAGCCCTTGAACATTTCTTTAGCACCGCTGATGTATATTTAATGGCAAGCAGGCAGCTAGCTTGAAAGGTTCTTTCCAAAGGACACATCAACGCATTGCTGTGTGGCCTTGCAGTGGATTGTTTTCTGTTGTTTTCAGTGAGGAGTTGTTCCTGAGATGTGCGCAGTGTCAGGCGGTCTTGACTTGAGAAGACAAGTGCTATGTGACTACACAGCGGCTCCAGGTTGTTCCTCATCCGTTTTTCTTCCTCCGTTGTATAAGTACCGGTAAAGTTTATGCTTGCATACGTTTTTTTGAAACATAGGGGCATATTCTCAAGAACTCATCGCCGATTTTTCGTCACTTTAGCGCCGTAAAAGTAGCGTTAGATTTATTGCCCTATTCTCAAGCTGGTGCAAACTGCAGATATCGCCAGTTTTTCAGCAATAGCTGCCACAAAAACATCGCTGCGGATGAGAGTGACAACTAACGCTAATGATATGCAGAGTAGGCGTTCCCGTGCAAAACACACGAAAACACTATTTCGCAACAGTCTCAACAACCAGATCTGCGATGCGCGTTAGCAGCAGGGATTTAACACCTGCCTTTGACTAGTTTTAAGCAGGACAACAAACTGCAGTATGAAAGGGAGCCCAGCCCAGAGCCACTTCTGAAGATCAACACATGTCATGGAGCTACTGTTCATGCAGCTCGGAGACCCAAGAGGGCCACAACACCCACCGCCACCACCCCTCCTCTGGACTACCACAGAGGCAGCACAGAACAAGACAGCTGACCTTCCGAAAATGGTATGGCCCCCAGCAACACAATTGCAGAATGTGAGGAGAGGTGGGAACCAAGTATGTGTGAAGGAGGCAAGTCACCCATGAATAAGAATGTAAACAATGCCAAGTGTGGCAGTGATGTGCTGGACAGACTTCAGTATGCAGATCTCAGACATGTCCATGTGGACATATACAGCTGGTGTTTGAAGTGTTGTGGACAGTAGATGCAACCATGTTACCGCAGGCAGTGAGAAAGACCTTGGTCATGTAGCTTTGTTGTCCCCCACTGTAAGCGGAAGCGGAGTGGGCTGGGTTGGGGTGGGAAGAATTTGCCCGGGGCTCTGGGCATGGTTCAGTTCTGGCCTGGACAAGGAAGTAACTAATGCGTGTGCCTCTGTTGTAGTGTTGACGCCACTCTGCCCGCAATCGACAATGTTGCAATGTAGCATGCACACGGAGGGCAGGCTCGCAAAAACTGGGAAATGAAGGAGCGCAAGATCGCTCAGGGTCTTGGCTCATACATGCCAAGTGTTGTGTGTATCTGTTTTGCCACAGCATGAGCCAAATGCCAAGCTCTCCTCGCAGCGTGAGTTCAGCCAGGTATGAACTCAACATCTGTGTCTGCTCTATCCTTACCATAGGCCTACACTTAAGTGGCCGCCCACCTTCAATGGCCAACATCACTGTGTCATTGTCAGGCTTGTGGACATGCACAGACAGGCATGTCAATGGTGTGCTGTAGGAGTGCAAGTCATGCAACTGAACGGCGCTCACAAGTAAATAGGCTAGGGGGGAGGGAGGATCAGCTGTGAGGCAATGTAACACACAGTGATTCCGCACATTTGCCAAATGCAAGACAAGTCAAACATGAATCCCAAAGTCGCACACATCCCACCCCATCCCCAACAAGCCACATCACAATACCTGAATACTAGCAGATGACAAACTAACATTAGGGATGGAAGCTCCTTTGTCTGAATTATCAGGCGGGAGCACATTTGCACTTCCAACCTCGGAATTGCATGTGCCCAGCATTGCATGTGACAGATACTATAGCAGCTGATGACGACTCCCACACTACTCACAGCCCGACGTAAGACCAATGTATACACACCCCACACACAGCAGTCCTTGCTCGAAGTTATCTTGCATGGAATGGCCTTCACATTTACTCCCACACCATCCCAGGGGTACAACCGTTGCACACTAAAACAACTCATTGATCCGAGCTGTGGCATTTCATCCACAGAACGGGCGCAGGTCAGAACAGTGCAGCTTCAACCAGAGACACTGATGCAATTACAGAACATCCCAGACACATGCACAACCCCTGTCACGTGGAACTGTACCGTGCAAGTATGCTGCATTTACTGGGGGCACTGTCATTGGCAGTGCTGTGGATCAGTTACCGGCTAAGCTTCTGCCTTGCCAACATCACCTGTGTTCAGCCTGTGTTGCATTGTCGATCGAGCATATTCAAGTGGTCTATGGATGTCTGCCTATCCAACAGGACAGTAGCTGAACTGGATTTTAACATGTGTGTGCACCCCCTGTTGGCACACAACCAGGAGTGTCACTGTGATACCCATTCATGGGATGCCTTGATACTTGGCATACATGCTGGCAGCTGGGCCTGGGAGATTGCACAAATCCTTGTGTGCAGTGACAACATTGAACCGCTCTCCTGTTGGGCCGTAGTGCTAATTGGTGAAAGGGGGTGGACACAGCACATCTGTCCGGCCCTGCTGATGGATCGACTCGCCGTCCTGCTTGATGAAGATGACAACGACCTCATGTTGGAAATGATGACCTAAGAAGCTGCAATCGCTTTCATGGACGAGTAACTTTGTACCTCCAGCCACAACTGATTGGAACCCATTACACATGTCCCAACACCTTGTTGCATCCTGAAGCTTTGGTCACATATCCCACAACAACAGTGGACATGGCTGCATTTGCCTGGACTCCAAATGCATGAGCGGACAACAACAAAGCGGGTTAACACCCACCTGTGAAAGGTGAGGCACTGCCCAGGAGTGCACAGCGGTGCTTGGCAACTATCCTCACTCTGACATACTGCTGCATTGGTCTGCATGTTGTGGCATTTATCTTGCCTGTATTGACACGCATATGCTAATAAAGTCTACTCACCTTCAACTGTGTTGAGTGTTGATTTAAATGACTATGTGTTTCTCACTGCCTATCTGGGTCACGACCATACATGCGCATTGATAGCATTACCCATGGAGTACCTTTTTGTTGAGTCACTGTCCCTACATTCATCCATACCTACATACTTGATTGATCATAGCCATGACACATCTATGTGAATTAGAATGTTGTATTCACATTCAGTGGAGTGTTGATGCTGGACCAGTACAGGGCCATGCAAACCCCACTTTACATTGTTGCCCCGTGGAGGGCCAGCCAGAGTCCTTTAGGGATTGCTGTGTCATTGGTAACCAGACAACATATGGCAGTCCATGTTGAAGTCCAAGGTGAGTGTCGCTGAGTGTATCGGGGGACAGTGGAAGGTGTTATTTCAGGGCATGAAGCAGAGGGCAGAACCAAGCTGAAACCAGCCATATGGCGGGGATGAATTCTGCCACTTCATTATTACCACAAAGCCAGATTCATCATCATCTTCG
This sequence comes from Lissotriton vulgaris, assembly GCF_964263255.1. Lineage (NCBI taxonomy): Eukaryota > Metazoa > Chordata > Amphibia > Caudata > Salamandridae > Lissotriton > Lissotriton vulgaris. Next base: position 1,127,500,545 of record NC_141693.1, read on the forward strand.
TCCTCTGAAGTGTCAGGTGCCTCACATGTGTGTGGTGCTGTTTTGTCTGCATCACTGTGTGGCAGTGACACATCAGGGGCTGGAGGTGGAATGTCTGCCGCACTGTGTTGCACTGACACTTCAGGGGGTGGAGATGAGGATGGAGCGGTAGCAGCAGCATTCATCCGTGCCAGGCCTTGTGGTGGCAATGCCATGACAAGGGTCTGCAGGCTCGCTGGTGTGCAGCCATGGCAAACATTCTTTCCGCCTGCACCGCTTCAAGCTCTCCATTATTCTCCTTATGTGTCCCAACTCCCGGCTAACATCTCTGGAGCCACTCTGAATAGACAGTTGTTCTTGGCTCAGAGTCATGACTCCAGCAATTGTTGGAGAGCATGAAGCAGACAGTGGGTGTCTGTTAGGGACTGTAAGTGGTCCCTGATGGGACTTAGACACCCACGTATGGCATATAGATTGGCTGCCATGAGGTCAAACCCCATTCGCAGCTGATCAGCCATCTTCTCCTGGCACCCTAACACATGGCGTTGGAATGCCATGTATTGGTTGTGGGGGTCTTGGGAGACAGTCCTGGTGCTTCCTGCTGTGTGATCTGTGCAGGGGGTGGGGTGTCCTCGATGCAGCTGGGCTGCCATGCTCCTGGAGGTGGGGTGCCGGAGCTGTCCATGAGCTGTTGGAGGGCATCATTGTCAATGTTGTGGAGGTCATCTTCATCATCAGTGCTGTGTTGTTGGGTCTGCTCTGCAGGAGGTGTTGATTCTCCCTCTGCAATGTGAAAGGGAGATGCAGATTGACATTGTGTTCACATATATGTTCACACATTGTACCAGTTTGCTGACAGACTGCATGGCAATATACATTGTGACTTTTTGTGAGGAGATGCCAATTTGATGTGGTACAGTTGACATTTCTACACCATCACGGATGTGAGGTTGTACTTGTACATTGTCATCTCAGAGTTTCCTGCTATGCTAAATGCGGATGACCATTTTCTGCACATAAGCGGTAGCAGTTGTGTCCTCTGTTCTGTTGTGAAAGTGTTGCAGTTTGTACCACATTGTTGTCAATGTTGGGGTGCTCTGATTCTTATGTGTGTGTGCTGCATTGTGGGTGAGTTGCCCCTTCAGCTTTGATTTGGCTGGCCCTTTTCCCTTTCAGGCGGTGTGCCTTTCACATCTGTGCTTATACAGTGCTGAGATAGTGCAGACTTGGGTAAATTGGGCTCTTGGTCGGAGTTGGGACTCTTGGACATGGTTTGTCCGCAGATGTGCTATACTTAATTGTGCATGTGTGCCGTGGTGCCCATCTCCCCCGTACCCCCAGTCTCTGGTCGTTACTCACCCTGTTGTTGTTGGCTCAGGTCATGTTGTGTAGTGTCCTGTCCCCCAACTCCTGCTACCATCTCCCCAATGATGGTCCCAGGCTGGTCCTCCATGGGGCTTGTGGGGTTCGGGTTGTCCTCTGTACTTGCTTTGGCTACCTCCATGGTGCTTCGCAGTTGTTTGTGTTTTGTTTGTGCTTTTTGTTGCCGCGTTTATAGTGATTTTACCCGCCTGACTTGTGGGACTTGCAGGTGTGGTGCTGCATATCGCTGGATTTTTTATTGCAGTTGAGCCCATCGCAACTTTTATCACGTTCAGGTTTAGATTTTTATTGCTGTCCCGTTGATTTTATAGCAGACATTTGACGCTTTATCGGGATATTATCGCCTGTTATCACCGTGTTGTGAATACGACACTGACACCGAGTTATTTTCCTGCAATAGATTATCGCATGTTGTTGAGAATATCCCCCATAGTAGCACATTTAACCAAATATTATTAACATTCTATCAATTCTGGAACAAGGAAAAACTACTCCAGAAACCCAAAACCTGAAAGAAGAGGGCAAGGTATAAAGAGGAGGTGCCCTGTCATCATGAGAAGCAGGGTGAATGTTAGTCTATGGTCCAGTTCAGGTGCATTATTTGTACACACTCTGGGCCTCATTTATGATGAACTGGCATAGGGCATGCAGCGAGTCTCTTTGCTGCGCTGCCCTACTCCAATGTGAAAGGGCAGGAATGCACCGTATTTATGAATACAGTGCATTCCTGACCTTTCCTCCTGGGCTGACACACAGTTTGCTGCCTAGTTCCAATGTAGGCACACTTACACCATGGCGCAAGGGTGCCTCTGTTGCAGGCAGGATTGTTCTTATGCAGGAAGCGGCACCTTCCTGCACTAAAACACTCCAGCGAGGTGTTTTCCTCTTTCCATGTATGTTGCAGAATGCAGCACACATGGAATATGGAAAAAACAAGGAGAAATAAAAATATTTCTCCTCATTATGCCTGCTCTAGGGAGGCATAAGGTCTTGGCACTGCCTCAGGTTTACGTGATTAAGTAATTTTAGGGCAGCGCCAAAGCCCATGGGTGTTAGGTGGGAAAACGCACCACAATGCCCATGGAACGCCTCCTTGACGCAGAGCAAGGCAAGGCAGCTACTTGCACTGCTTTGACTTACTCCATGTCTATGTGGCCATGCAAAGCAATCAGAGTGGCTTTGCGTCACATTATAGATATGATTCAGAGGCTTGTGCTGCTGGAGCGTCAAAAAAGTGACGCCTCTCATAAATAAGCCCCTTTGGCCCTAAACAAATAGACAAGGAAAAACAAAGAATTTATGCCTTACTTAATTTGCCACATATTAAACGTAGCTTATGGGTTAAGGAGCCTGTTGCAGACACCTAAGGCCTCATTTATGAGGTTTTGACGTATGACAGCGCCACAAGGTATATTGCTGTGCTGCGCTGCGTCAAAACAAAAGAGCAGGAATGCGCTGTATCAATGTGATACAGTGCATTCTGTTCTTCACCCCAGCGCCGGCGCACAATGGGCTGCCATGAGCCAATGCAGGCACCTTTGCACCATGGTGCAAGGGTGCCTGGGTGGCAGGGCTGATTAATTTTGTGCAAACAGGGACAAAATCCACCAGTTCTGGCGATTGTCTCTTTCTATGTGTGGCTAGAGAAAGGAAAAAACATAACATAGAGAAATTAAAACATTTCTCTGCGTTGTGCTTCCTTAATGCCACCCCAGGGGTAGCGTTAGATTTGGACACATTCCCAGTTTTACGTTTTTATTGTAAATCTGGGAATGCTTCAGATTCCATGGGTATTGCGTGGGAACACCCACAGCAACACCCATGGAATGTCCCTTTCATGCAGTGCTCTGCGTGGAAGAGGCACATATTTACAGGGCCATGTAAATATGCCGGGGCACATTGCGCCACTGGAAATTCATACAAGTGATGTTTCGGTGCCGCAAGGGGCTTCATAAATAAGGGCCCCATGTATCCAGCAAATCTCAAAATATTGTCATGTGCTTTTTACATTTGAACCCTCATTACATTCATCTATATGTGTGCTCATTATCATTTACATATATCTTAAATAGCATGGTTTTGTTTTCTGTTTTACTTATTTGTCATCACAGTATAACAATACTTTATTATAGTTTGCATCACTAATTCAGATGAGATACTGTATGATATTAGGTGAAGAAGTACACTAAGGCTTTCGTTTATGGGGATTTGGTTTAGGGCAGCACAGCAAGTAAGCTTGCTGCGCTTTCCTACAGCAAAGTGAAAGGGCAGGCATACCGTGCATTCCTGTCCTTTCCCCCTGCACTGGCACCTTTTTGGCAGTCTAGCACCAACGCAGGAACCCTTGCACCATGGTGCAAGGGTGTCTGTGTTGTCAGCAGGATTGTTTTTGTGCAGGAAGGGGTATCTTCCTGCACAGAAACAACACTAAGAGGTGTTTTCCTCTTTCTATGTGTGCTGTTGTATGCAGCATACATAGAACGATTTCTGCAGCACACATAGAAAGAATAAAAACCGAGGACAAATAAAGTTATTTCTCCTCGCTATACCTCACTTTGGGAGGTTTTGCCGCTTCCCCAGGTTTACATGCCCTTATAAATCTGGGGAACTGTCAAAATCCATGGGTATTGCAGGGGAAAACCCACTGCAACGCCCATGGAATGCCTCCTGAGCGCAAAGTGAGGCAACGCAGTGATTTGCGCTGCCTTGCCTTTCTCCATATCTACTATGCCATTCAAAGCAATGCAATGCAAAGGGGCTTTGCCTAGCCTCATAGATATGATTTGTGATTTCCGCCACCAGAGTGTCACAGAAAGTGATGCTCTGGCGGCGCAAGGGGCTCTTAAATATGCCCCTCATTTTAGACCAATATGCAGTAAAATGTCGGTTTCACCTCACTCTTTATATTGCAAATCAAGAGGCTCATTTTTCATAACAACATGGAGAAATAGTGTACAAGATCTGTACGGGTGTGTGAGCATTTTTGCAAGAGTAGAGTTTCAGCATTCCGAAAGGGAGCATCACATTCATAAACAACACTGAATTCATAAACAGTCTGTGTTAAGGTCTGCCTTTGGGACTTGCTTGTTGCTAATTTATGAGCTACCTTCTTTTTAAAAGAACAGTGACATAATACAACAAAGACTGGCCTTGCTTTCGAAACAGGCTGCAGCCTGAAAGAAAACTTCATTTTTCTGTTTAAATCTTTTTATTGTCATTTATAGTTTTAACAGTGCAGTACAATAATAGATCAACAACACAGAGTATTGAGGAAAAACACAACAGCAAAACATATGCTGACGATGTAGTAGTGATAGCGGGTGAGTAATGTGTCCGGTATGATGTATTAAGGATATGCACAACATTAGGACATCTGAGAGGGGGTGCAAGTGGATGCCCAGCCATCCCGCTACGTATTGTGGTGTCGAACAATGTGTCGTGTTGCACTACTCTGAACAGTGGGTAGAGGCAGGGTACAACATAATGAGGACAAAATAACTTAGGGAAAAGGGGTAACCCTCCGTGACCAAAGGCCCTGAAATGTTGCATCACGTTGATTGCTGCTTGTAGCACGCAGTGGGGTCCTATGATCCACCAGGTTGAGTAGGTATTGTGAGGCACTACCCCCTCTGAGGCGTCGCAGTACAGATAGTTGCATGTTAGCTTGGAGCTGATGTGACCCCTGATTCTTCCTGTGTGTCTTCTGGGGTGTAACTATCTACTGCAATTAATTCACAATAGCTCCCCAATTTATATTGAAGGGAAACTTGCGAAGCCCCAGCAGGTCTTCCCTCTCCAGGGCCACGCAAGGCGCGGTCCCAGGCTACGCATAGGGGCTTTCCATCTTTTAGGTATCGGGCGCTTCGCCGTGAGTAGGTCCAGGTCTATGAATTGTGAGGTGACCTTGTGTTTTCTGCTCCTGCTAAAGAAATGCAAGACATACACCTCCCAATGAAAGGGAACTTCACGCTTGATACAGTGGGCCAAAGTGTCCGCTATGCAAGTCCAGTACTCACCCAGGGCAGGGCAATGCCAGAGCATATGTAGGAGATCTGAATTAGGCAGGCGGCACCTGGGACATTCAGAGTCATCAAATTGTAAGTATTGTTTATCTGGCAGGGAAGAGGTATGTGCGATGGAGAATAAAATATTGAATCTGTCTGAAGCGTTGGTTGCGAGGGACACGTGTCAGACTTTCTAGTATTGCCACCCATTCCTTCTCCGACAGGGCACGCCCTAGGTCTTTCTCCCAATGCTGTTTCAGAGGGGTCAGTGAGATTGCAGTATGTTGCAGGAGGGACGAGGCAAACCAGCATATCAAGTGTCCCCCCATGCCCATTATATATAAGTACTGCAACAGGTGGTGTGTGGGGGGTTCTGTTGTTAAGCTCCCCCACCTAGTTGAGAGTGAGATTATGAGCGCACAGTGTAATATGAAATTCCCTGGGGTAGACCATCCTCTGAGATTAGATCTGTATATGGGATTAGGGCGCCATCTCTGAAAAGGTCCCCTGTGTCATGAATGTCCGCTGCCTCCCAACTACGCAATTCGGTTGCCGTGATATATGACCCACCCAGGGTCGGATTGGGATCACAATTTGGCCCGGGCACTGACGAAAAAAGTGGCCCACGTTCAAGGGGCGTGGCATACATTTAAGGGGCGTGACCTACAGTTAAGGGGCGTGTCCCACATTCAAGGGGCGTGCCCTTTTATGAAACACTATTTGGTTACCCTTTGAGGTCTAATTCGTAGAGAAATATTTAGTAAATTAAGCCTTTTAAAGCTTACAGAGCAAGTAACATTGGTAAAGACTAGGAGCACTGCAGGTCTGATAACTGAATACTTACATGCAGTCTTAACGCCCTGCACAAGGTCGTTAGATACTCTTTCCCAATCAGCTAATCATCACATAAATCAGAAATCTAGTACAAAGTCAAGGAGAAAGGGTAAGACTGGAATCTCTGGGAACAGAACATGTAATAACAAAAGTAAGAATTCACAAATGAGGAAAAGGCAGTCTAGGGTGTAAAGAATGCTGAAAAAATGTATCTGTACAATCTAGTCATAAATTTATTTCACAGCCAGCAAGTGATGTCTATATACAAAAAACACAGTTTTATTCACATCTGTTGCTGCCTTCAAGTCTGGGCCATGAGGAGACTGAGGATTACTCAATTAACCATGAAAATGATATAAAATCTGCAAAAAGGAATTCTAACCTGAACATGCTAGAAAAGTTAATTCTTCTGCACGGACAAAGAAGTGCCAAGTTTGCAAATTTTGCTTAGGCCTCGAACAAGGCCTAGCATAGAATGACGCTAAACAGCTCTCTTTTGAGAAATCACATTACACAAAATCTTAGACATGTCCTGAAATCAACACACAAACATGTTGCCACATTCTGGCCTAGGACCTAAAATAGAGTGCAGTCAGACCTACACACTACAAACAAAAACTAACCAAAACTTACTAATTAATATTTTTGGCATATAGAGAAATATGCCCCTTGTCTGCATTTTGGATGAGGCCTTTAAAATAAAGTTACATTATTAACTGGCACACAAATGTAACAGTAAATTGTGCAAAGAAATGGTAAACAAAATGGTTCCTACCGGTTCCTTCTTGCTTCAGAGGAAGGGATCGGCTAGCAACACATTGCATTTCTGGGTGCTGGATGTGGCAAGTCAAGTAAACCTTTGAGGAAGACCTACTGCACTGAGTCTAGTGCAGTATTTTCTGGATTCGGTGGGATGACAATTGAGGCACACTCAATGTAGCTTTGAGTACTGCTTTACTCAGCCTACTTTGGTCAGCCTTGTGGAGTGTGGGATGCCAAGGGGATTAGATGGCCCCTCTTGAGTTAGAGTTTGGCAGTGTGGTGCATCTGGTTACAAGAGTAACCAAATAGAAAAGGCATGGTAAACAATCTGTAGTTCTGTATGGGAGTGTCAGGACTAGGGTGACCAACTGGCATGGGTGCAAATTCAGGTTGGGGAGTGTAAAAATTCAGGACAAAGGGTTAACATTCAGAACAAACCTTCTGGACAAAAGGTACGTTTTACAGACCCATCAGAGGAGGTTGCACATTATTATGTAAGTAGGTAAATAGACAACCATTTAAACACTAGTCAAAATACGTTTATATCAGGTTGAACCAATTGTGTACTTCACGGTTTTTCCGTATGCACGCAGCTTTGATAAACTGTGCAGGTCTTTTTGTGATATTTCATATGATAATAATCTATATATATGGTTATAGCACTGGGTTGTCCAGTCTGATATTTTATTTACAATTCATGGTTCTGAGCAGGCATGTTTGGTGAGAGAAATGGTCGGGAAGATCTGCTTGGATAGTCATTGTGAGATGTAAAGTGGCAAACATAAGATGCCGCTAATCCAGATCCAAACATATTCAACCATTTGCAAACCTATCCATCATGTATTCTTCCATCCATCATTTCACTCATCCATCCACCCTTTTACTCACCCACCCATTATCCACTCATTCATCCACTCTTCCACCCATCCATCCATTCACTCATCCATCCATTTACCCTTTCACCCATCCAGCCACCCTTTCACTTACTCATCCATCCACCCAGTCACTCACCCTTAGACACATTCACCCTTTCAGTCATCCACACATCCATCCTCACTTTTTCTCTCCATCCACCCTTTCACCCAATCCATCTCTTCACTCATCCATCTAGCCATTTGCCCTCTCACCCATCCAGCCATCCTTTCACTTTCTTATCCATCCACCCAGTCACTCATCCTTCCACCTATTCACCCTTTCAGCCATCCATTCTCCCTTTCTCTCTCCATCGACCCTTTCACTTAGCCATCCATCCTTCCTTCCATCCACCCAACTATTCATCTACTCATCCACTCATGCATTCATCCATTGACCCTATCAATCATCCATCCTTTCAATCATCCATCCATCTTTTCTCTCATCCATCCTTTCACTCCTTCACTCATCTATCCAATCTTTTGCCCATGTACCCTGCCTTTCACTCACTCATCCATCCTTACGGCCACCCTTTCACACATCTGTTCATCCATTCACACTTTCACTTATCAATTAATCAATCCATCCATCATTTCACTCATCCATCCACCCATTCTCTCTCATCATCCATCCATTCACCCTTTCATTCATCCATTCACCCTTTCACTGATCCATCCAGCCATCCCTTCACTTACTCTCTCACCCACCTTTTCACAATAATTGTGAGCTGAGCCTTTGTACGCAGAGTTGCAGACAGAAGATACTCATCAGGAACTCACCCCTCGCTGTAGTTCCTAAAGCAAAGGGAGGCGTTCAAGATGCCCCTGCACATAGTCAATCTGAAACCTTGGAAGTCATGAGTCATGCATGATGCACAGTGCCAGGCCCTGAGGTGTCTGTGACATTGTGTTGTTTCCAGGGCTTTAAGTGGGATGACAAAACTGAGGGGTCTATCCAAAGGGGGTGTTCAATGTAATTATGGGCGTAGCTTAAAACACCAAAGCTACAAATCTTTGCTTAGCATAGTGTGCCGCTCGACTGGTATTTTGCTGCTTCTGTCATTGCGTTCAGATATATAATACAGCAAGTAATGTTACACCTACAACAAGCCAGAACTATACATTTTGTCAATGGTTGTTAGTTGCATAAAATAGAAAAGCTGCAACCATGACTTCCTTGAATGTAATATTGAAAATGCATCAGTTCTAAAATGATGACACCGAGAAAGAACTATAACCCTTTTTTTTTAAACTTCTTGCGGTGGGGGTGGGGGTGGGGGGGGCTAAGGTGAAGATTGTGCGCTTTCAAAACATCACCTGGCCCCCACAGCCAGACCCATTCTTCCTCGCCCAGTGTGCCCTGAATGTGAGGGGCTGTGGGCGAGGTGTTAAGACTATCACTGTTTCCCCGGCGGTGTGGGCCCCAGGGAGGCCATGGTGAAAATGGCTCAAAAGGCCTGAGAAACACCTGGCCCCCAGGGAGGCCGATTCTTGTAAACAATCACCCCCTCCCCAGCCAACCTCAACGTGATTGCTTTGCAGGGCAGGGGGTGCAGTAGAGGCCACAGCTGATAATCGCTGTATGGCCTGCACAGTGAAGCGCTTTCATTTCTGTCTCTGTCTCCGTGCTGTGGGCCGTTTTTTTTCTCCCATTTCTCAGTCGACAGAGAGCAGACAGCAGAGAGCACTCTCTGTGGACTGGGAAAGGGGAGAAAAAAAAACGGCCCACAGAGGGCACTGAAACAGCGGCCCTTCGGCCGATTCCCGAATGCCCGCAGTGCCAATCTGCCCCTGGACCCACCCCTTGGTGATCCTAGTAGAGGAATAGCAGGGGCATATGGGGTGGTGGTGTGTGATGTATAGGCTTCTGCTATAGCTTTTGTATGCTATGGAAAGCACCAAAGAGTGCGCTTTTCTGGGCTTAGCACAGGGGTGAAACATGCTGAGCAAAGCGTTGAGCGCCATTGGTGGTTGCAGTGTGGTGGTATCTGGCAGGTGCTGTGAAGCTAGGCATCTGGTCACCCATTGCAGCTTAGCTGCTAAGAAATAGTGCTCAAAATTAGGCACTGCTAGTCCACCCTGTCCCACCGGGAGGTATAGCTTCCTAATGGAGATCCTGTGCCTAGACGTCCCCCAAAGAAAATCCCTAACCTTTGCTTCTAGTTTGCTGAAGTAGGAGGGGGGAATGTAAAGAGGCAGGCTAGCGAAATAGTAGAGCAGCCATGGGAGAACCACCATCTTCGCAAGGGCCAATCAACCCGAGATAGACAGAGGGAGAGTCTTCCAGAATGTCATCTAAAAGTAAATAGAGGAGGTGGCTATCGTGGTATTTCTGTCAAACAGAATAGTTTTGGTACAATATATGTGGATACCTAAGTATCGGAATGTGCCAGGACACTGGACAACCCCCCCCCCGCCAGCAAGTACCCCGGATTTGGAGTGGACAATGAGAAACAGAAAAGAGTGGACTTTGCTGCGTTGAGCCACAGTCCTGATACTGTGGCGAATTGTGTTCACCCGGGCACGAATGAATGCTGCTAGGGGCTCCACTGCCAGGGAGAAAAGGAGCGGGGACAGAGGGCAGCCCTGGCGGGTCCACCCTTATAGAGTCTGATATGTAGAGCCCAGTTTTTATGTGAATTGCTGGGTGCTTATATAATAGCCGAATCATGCTGAGGAAATAGGGCCTATACCAAACCTTGGCAGCACTACAAAAAGATAGTCCCACTCAAGGGAATACATTTCTCTCTCAAGATCGAGCACAAGGGATCACGAGCATGGACAGTTCTGGGGGGTGTATTCAGCCACCCTGATGTAGCGATAGAGATTGAGTGCAGTGTTCCAGGCTGGGACTAAACCATTATGGTCTGTGTGCACCAAGAAGGGCATGTAGGGAGCAAGCCAGTTAGCGAGTGCTTTCTCCAGGATTTTATAATCAGTGTTTAGGATCCCTAGAGGTCCGTAAGACTCCAGGGCTGTGGGCTGTTTTCCTGGCTCCAAAAGGGAGATGACATTAGTTGTGGAAAGAGAGGGAGGGATGGCTGCACTGTCGAGTGTCGCTGTGTAGAGCGCATAGAGATGGGTACCAGGGTCTCAGGAAACCCGTCTGGGACTGGTATCTTTCCTGATGCAAGGAACGCAAGCACTTCTTAGATCACCTCCTCAGATAAAGGGGAATCTAACTCTAGAAATTGGTCAATGGATAGGGTGGGCAGCTGTACTGAGTCTAGAAACAAACCTATTTGGTGAGAGTCACTGTGCACGCTGGATGAGTAAAGTGCGGTATAATGCTTGGTCATGGCCTTGTGGATGCCCCGCTGTCTGTATCTCATATGTCCGAGATTGTCCCTACCTGCGTGCATGGGATGGTGCAGTTGCTCTTGCCTAATAAGGAATATGAGCAGTTTACCTGCCCTGTGTGATGAAGAGTGGGTGCAGGCAGAATGGGCTTGGTAATTGTGACAGCGTAACTGTCTAGTAGTCTTAGCCAATTCGTTTGCAGAGCCTCAAGCCATTCCCGTTCCTCGGGATATGTGACCAACAGGGTTCCCCAAGGGAGGAACTTCCATTCAATAGACGAGAGAGAGGTATCCAACCTTTTGCGGATGCTCCAGGTTAGACCCAGGCAATAGCTTCTTGTAGTGGCCTTAAAGGCTTTCCATTCCAACAGTGGGGATCTTAGAGCCAACATTATGCTCGAAATATCTAATCACTGCCGTTTCCAAGGAGCAGCGGAAGGCCTGATCTTCCAGCGCCACCGTCTGCAACCATCAGGCAGCGATCGGAGTGGGTCTCTCTGCCCAGCTGAGCGACATGATCTGTGGGTGATGATCTGAATGAGTGCGGCCCAGATAGCTGGTGTCTCTAATCAAGGGGAGCAGTGCTCTTGTTGCCAGAATACGATCCATCCACACATGGAGATCATGGACTGATGAGTATAAGGAATTTACCCTCAATTCAGGAATGCGAGTGTGCCATACATCTGTTAGGGACCAGTGCCCCATCCAGCTGTTCAGAGCCTGCACATTAGATGAGGCAGTGGTGGGGGTAAGGGGTGGGAAGGAGCGATCAAGTGAAACATCTAGGACAGAGTTGAAGTCCCCACCCAGTAGCCAATGGACACCTCCCCATCTGGATAGTGTGGTGGAGAGGTTACAGAGGAACGTTTTCTGATCAGTGTTTTGAGCATAAATTGAACCTAGCAGCAGAGTTTGACCATTGAGACTACCCTTGATATAACCAAAGCACCCGCAGGGTCGACCACTACCTCGTCCTTCTCCCAAGGGATCCCTGCATGCACTCAAATAAGGGCACCCCTAGCCTGGGATGAGTAGTTAGTGCTATAGACATGGCCGTGCCAGCTGCGACGAAGTCTGTCAGCTTCCAGATCGTCAGGTGCGTCTCCTGTAGGAATGCAATTCCTGTGGACCTGCGCCGTAAGTAGGCGTATATGGAATAAATGCGCACTGGGGTATGGATGCCTCTAACGTTCCAGGAAATTATCAGCCTGATTCATCATACTCCCGTTTTGCGAGCCCCTAATAGCGATTCATAGCGAATCGCTATTAAGGACTCGCAAAACGGGATTCATGTAGGAATATGCAAAAAAAATGCGATTCCTACTAATTCCTTATTTGCGATTAGCAAATTGCTAATCGCAAATAAGGAATAACTCCCCATTCATTCCTATGGGCCAAAAGGCCCATAGGAATGAATGGGGAGTATCCCTTATTTGCGATTAGCAATTAGCTAATCGCAAATAAGATAGCGATTGAAAGGGTGCCAGGGGTGTCCAAAGGACACCCGGTAGCACCCCTTAAATGCTAATATGAACAGGGGTTGCGCACACACATGTCCAAAGGACATGTGTGTGTGCAACATGCAACTCAGAAAAATGCTTTTAAAAGCATTTTTCTGAGTTATCGCTATTTACCACGAGGTTTGACCTCGCGGTAAATAGCGGCCCGAAATTGCGATTTCGCAATTTTTAAATGGATGATGAATTGCATTTCAGGAATCTCAAATAGAGATTCCTTAAATGTAATCGATTGCAATTTTGCGAAAACGCAATTACCGATTTTTGCATTTGGGATGATGAATCCCAAATGCAAAAAATCTCACTCGCAAAGGGCCAGATTCTCAGAATCTGGCCCTTTGCGAGCCGAATTCAGCTTCATGAATTAGGCTGCATATCAATGTGTGTCATGTATCTGGTTCAGGTCTGTGGAACCCTGCCTGTGCAGCAACTGACGCAAGTAGATGTGAGAGAGGAAGCCTCAGGTCACTGTGTAGGGCAACATAAGCATTCTAGAAAAACAATAATGTTCAACCTAGGGTGAAGAACTACATAAGAGCGAACCCCAACCGGGATTGACCCAAACAGATGTGCCTAACCATGGCGATTAACACATAGTCAGATGTTGAGTGCGAAAGGGAGAGAGCGAGAAAGGGATAGCTTCTATTGACCCATCCCCTGACTACATAACACTCACAACTTGCTTCCTAAAGTGCTTCTGGTTGAGTATAACTTGACTCAAGCGTGCGGTGTAGGGTGTCAAAGTGAGAACTTGGGTAGCCATTACACAAGTCTACAAAGCTGCAGTCCTAATCTATGATGATGACTGATACAATCTGCTGTATTAAATGATATTGTCCGATGTTTGAGGTGTGACAACTGGAAGGTTAGGAGAGTCTGAGTCTGCGGACCAGGCTTGCAAGGAATCAGTGTACCCTTTGGAACTGGGAGGTGAAGAAGCTGATTCAGTTGACAGTCTAGTGAATTGAAGGGTTGATGCAATATGTAATGCGTCCTGGCGTTCCGATAGGATGTGTTCTGGGTCCGGAGCACTGACAGGTGAGGTCCATCACTGTGATCTTCCTCCCCTGTCCCTCCAAGGTCCACTTCTGTACCTTTTCTGTGATGAGGTGTCTTCCTGAGGCCTTGGTACCGTTGCTAGTCCATTCTCTTGGAGCCAGACCCAATCATCGGAGGGGGGGTCTAAAAACCGCAATGTGCTACTGTGAATTGCCCAGAGCCAGGCGGGGAATAGCAGAAGTAGCGTTTGTACCTTGGGTCAAGGGTGCCTCCCAACTTCTCTCGGTATTGCATCTCGGTCCCAGAAGTTTAATAGGCAGATTAGAAAAGGACGTGGGCAAGCCCCGGGGGGAGGTTTATGAGCAGGGACCCTGTGCTCCAGTTTAACAACATACTGCCAGGAGGGTGTCCCCGGAGGGAGCAACTCTTTCAACTAGATCTCCATATATCCACTGCATCCCATCCCTCTGCTCCCATTGGCAGGCCTATCACCCACACATTGTTTTGACGTGAGTGACTTTATGGTCATCCAGTTTCTCTTCGAGGGTGCAGACCTGATCAAGCAGATTCTGTAGAGACGTAGTGTGATTGCAGGTTTTGGGCTGCATGTCTGCTCGTGTAACCTCTGCTCCTTGCACACGCTCAGACAGTTTTTGGCGGTCATTATGCACAATCATGAAGTCGAAGGTAACATTGTCTATTCTGCCTTCAAAAGAGGTCCGGGTTTGATCCAACGCTGTGCCTATCCGCTCCACCGCAGCAAGCACCGAGTCTAGTTTGTCGAGAGGTCCACTCGCTTAGGCTCGGAGGGCTTTCCCACTATCCTGGCCGCAGCCGGTGGAGGGCCATCCTGGAGGGAGGCTGAATGAAGGCGGCCCATGGCCAGCTGCTGGGCACTGGGCATAGGGATCTGCTGTTCAGTGGACCTCTCTGTTACAGACATGAGGAGAGGGCGGGTCACTGTCGATGGACGCAAGTGCCCTTAAGAATCAGGAAGGCACCTCAGCTGACTGGTCCCATGTCCAGCAGGGGCACTCCAAAGCCTGATTACCATGCGGGTCACGGGGAGATAGGCCAGCTGCTGCAGCTCTGTGGACACCCAGCCTCATCAAGTCGGCTGGCGCAATAAGGACATGTAGTGGGAGTCACTTGCAAGTGCTGGGCATTGCCCTTACTGACCATGTTTTGATGCACTTATTTGGGAGAGGGCCCAGAGTAATGTAGTGAAAGTAGCAGAGTGGACCCAGGGCCTGCTCCTGCATATTGAGCCCTAGGCCTGGAAATACTGTGACCCCTGAAGGGACTTTAAGTCAGGGTGTATCAGGCTAGCGAACAGGTGGTCAGTCTCCCGCCTGAATCGCCATCCACGCACGTATCTGTTCATGTAGGCAAAGGAGGGGCCTGGGCCTGATGCGACCCTGTGGCCAGATCAGCGCAGTCTGCAGCGCGTGTCCACCACTCCCACAGCACATGCAACACCCACTACCAGATGCCACCTGAAAGGGCCTAGAACCGAACACCTCCTGGGCCCCTACGGTTCAGGGAACCCAGGGGTCACCCCAGGTAGGGGATGGGCAGTTTAGGCCCGACTCTACCCTCGCTCTGTCTGCCAGGAAGTTGTGGACTTTGTATGGCTCACCGAAGCCCCCGTGATATGCCTTCTTCTTAGTGGCCTAGGCCCAACTGACCTCTGTGCCCCCTCTTACCGAGGATGGGTGCCACTAGCACATTATGTGAGCCTACCTTTCACCACCAACTCGCTGTCAACCATCTGATGATACAGCAGCAGCAGGCGGAGGCCTGTGCTACAGTCAGCCAGGTCAGGAGTCATGGCACCATTTATAGCGACTCCCCGCCTGCACCAGCCTGGTCATCTCGGTGGCTATTCTGCTCAGAGCACGTCCTGTGTGCCGGGCGCGAGGCCCCCCCAGATGCAGCCTCAGGTGCGGGCACACGCCCCAAGAGGTTTCCTGTCTCAGCCCTGAGACACCCAGAAGGGCCGGGACACAGCGATAGGGCCCGGCAGTGTCAGCGATGGCCTGCCTTTGCCCAAGCAGGGTCTGAAGGCTGGGCAGATGTGTGGTGCTTGCACTGCTCTGGTGACAACGGTGCGAAGGACCAGTTCTGGGCCCACAGCAAGGGCTGACAGCCCTAGAGAGAGCGGGTCGTGGAGAGGCTCCCGCATGGAAGCAGGCCGAATCCTCCGGAGCACCGCTGCCTTCCACCATGCCGAGTCAAAGACACCGTCGCCGGGTACAGCGGGCACCCGTGCACACCATCCACACTAGCAACTTTATATAAAGCCAGCAGGATGTAAGGATGGCCAGGATAAACAGGGGATAGTTTGCGTAGCGCTATCAGAATGCGTCCGCCATCTTCAGTGCATGGCCACGCCCCTTTGAAAGAGCACTTTCACTATGAGTAAGCCTGGACAGAATTTTGAATACGCCAGAATAATCGGAGTAATTTCGGTAATTCTACATTCGTCTTTGACACAGAATTATCGATAATCATGCAATTACTCCTTCTCACGTAATTAAGAGTAATTTGAGGATGAAATCCTACTGGAAGAGTATTTTTATCGCATGAGTGTCTACTCGCTATACATGTTCTGTCGCATTCAGCACTGTTTCTTAGTGCAACATGCATCGATGGGTCTCTTTTGGACACGAGGGGGCATTTTAGCGCTAAGAAATGGCCCTAACTCCAAAATTACTCTTCTCATGTAATTCAAGTGTAATCTTGCTTAATTCTCAGGTAATGCTGTGTGATTATGCTATACGGAATGACACAAGTTATGCCCACCCCTTATTATGAGCAGGAATGTTTGTGACAGACAACTTAGGAAACTCCTGTTCCTGACATTTTGGGTATGGGTCAGTGAAGAAGAAATTGCTTCATAGGTTGATTTTATCTAAACATTGCCGTTGCTATTTTTTATTGCTGCTACCTTTAGTCAGATACTCTGCACTAGAATAGGGCCTTAGGCGATCAATAAAGCAGTTCCCATTGTAGTGTGGATGTCTTGTGTTGATCTATTGGGGAAAGGTGTTCCAGTAACACATTCAAAATATATATATATGCATATATTCTTGCAGTCTCTGGCAGGACTGATAGTTATTCAATGCACATTATCTTCAGGTAAATTGTGGATTATATGTGGTTCACAGCGTGCCTGTCTAGCCTTCTCAAATTGGTAAGTTGGTTCAAACCTGTGCTTGCCTCAGAAACCCGTAAAGCCTACTTGGCCAAATTTACAGGAGAAGCTGTGAATATGTACCAGTATGATATTGGTAAGATAGCTCCAGTAATTATTAGACTTTTTGGATCGATATGTGTATATTCTCTTTTCACAGGTTTGACCCATGCAATTACTTAAGAGACATAAGGGCTAATTACGAGTCTGGCGCTCCATGGACAGCATGCCTCGAAGTGGCGGTGTTCCAACTTCCCGATTACAACTAGGGCGATTGGGCCACCCATGGACCAACGCAACCCCCAGGGATCAGAGATCCCTGGTGGTGGAGGATGGTCTTGAGGTAGCAATATGCTTGATAGGACTGCGGCAGACCCGCCAGACATATTATGAGTTTCCTCTATGCCGCGGATTTCATGGCGGTTCCACCTCTTTGAAAACCGTGGCGGAGAGGAAACAAATTAGGCCTTACAGGGCCCCCTATTGCCTCTGGATATGGGGATGCATGCAGGAGGCACATTGTGTGCCTCCCTGTGTGCATGTACCCCAGTACCTGCACATCATGGACTGCAGCAGTCCATGCCGTGCAGGTACTCATTGCGGTGCCTATATCATAGGCACTGCTGTGGGAATGCCAAAGAACCATTCGCCAGACCAGGAGAAAACTCCTAATCTGGCAGGCGGTTGAACCACAGGTTTGGCGGTCCCGCTCCTGCATTGCCAAACTAGTAATCAGGTACCTAGTCTTTACAATGCAGGCATTACAATGCAATGCAGTGCCTTTACCACGCATGTCTTTACTAAGCATATATACCTTAACCATGCATGCCTTTATAATGCAAGGTTAGTATATTTAAGGTAAGTACATGTGTAAGTATGTATGTATGTGTGTGTGTGTGTATATATATATTGTGATTCATATATGTATAAATAAGGGTTTAGGGTGGGTAAAGTTATACATATAAATATTTAATTCAAAACTAACTTAATAGTGCTGTACCATTTATTTATTTTGTTGTACATTTAAAATAATTATACATAAATTATTTACAATAATATTAAATGTAAACATATTTTTTACCAATTTATTATGAAGTGTAATAAAGTTTTTAATTTGTTTCTAGGCTTTGCCATACGAAGATCTCTAACTCAACTGTGGAGCCTCCCTATGTAAAGTACAGGGAAAAGTCAAAAAGTTTATTTAACACAAAAAATAATAAAGCACGTTTATGTTAAAAATTACTGTAAGTTCAATGTATATATTTATTTGAAACATTGAAAAAAAGGGTGCTACAGCACTTTTAGCTTAAGTTTGAATTAGATCATTTAAATGTAATAAATTAAATACAAATAATTTCCCTGAAATTTAGATTACAAAATAAATTCCCACCTAAAGTAAAAAGTAATTTTTTTAATTATGCATTAATAATTAATAAAAGTGATGCATAGAATTAATTGAAAGTAATGCAATTCCATTTTAATAAAAATCAATGTTACGTTAGTTCATATATTCAGTAAGGTTGTTAAAATACTTTATAACTAAATCATAAATATATATTATTTTTTGATTTTTTAGCATTAAATATTATTTATTTATATTTTTAACTAGTTTAAATACTTTCATTTACTGTATCATTATTTCCTATGAGGTTTTATTTTATGTCCCTAACTCTATTATTTTCTATAGGAGGATGTTTCAGTACTAATTGTTAGCCAAGTGTGGTGCTCAATTGAAGTAATTTTCTGCTATTTTGAGTCCCTTTTTGGCTGTAGCAACTTTAAAAGTGTAATTTGTGAATAAAAATGTGATTACTCTTTTGGGGTGGATGCATGCTCTTCCCTAACATCACTAAACCCCTCCTTACTTGTAACTAAAGACCCTCCATTGAGTAGTAGATATTCCCTTTTTCCAACCACTTCCCCTGATACCTCCCACATTTACTGCTAAGAGGTCGACTCCGATCTCACTCGGAAGGCCCTCCAAGAGCTGAAAACGCTTAATGGAGTCGTCCGGAGCCATTTCCAAAGCAGTTTGCAGCCAGGCAAGTACGATGCGTATTTCCTATGCACCGACCAGGTCGCCCCGTCCAGCACGTCACAGCATCTGGAAGAGCTGTATTTCAACTCCGATTGGCGTCATCCCCATACTGTACGCCTACAGTCGATTCAACAACCATAACCGATGTGTTCATCACAGACGGTAAGTCAGACACCTACCACACCCAAAAACATCACGTCCCCGCGAAAGGCAACAACCCCATAGGAGGTGGATGTCTATCACTACCAGAATGTCCATCCCATATGGTGTGGATGTCTATCACTACCAGCATTGTCCACCTATAGGGGGGTGGATGTCTAACACCACCAGTTTTGGCCACCCCATAGAGGCGTGGATGTCTATCACTCCCAACATTATCCACCCCATAGGGGGTGGATGTCTATCACTACCAGCATTGTCCACCCCTTAAGGGGTGGATGTCTATCATTACCAGCATTCTCCACCAGTTGGGGGTGAATGTCTAACACCACCAGCATTGTCCACCCCATAGGGGATGGATGTTTATCATTTTCAGCATTGTCCACCCCATAGGGGTGGATGTCTAACAGCACCAGCATTGTCCACCCCATAGGGGGTGGGTGTCTATCACTACCAGCATTCTCTACCTATAGGGGGCTGGATGTTTTTCACTCCCAGCAATCTCTACCCATAGAGGGATCGATGTCTATCACTCCCACCATTGTCCACCCCATAGGAGGTGTATGCCGAACACTCCCCCAGTGCTGTCATGCCAAAATTGTGTTTTGTGTGTAAACTGCCTGCAAAATTGAAGCATAAAGAGATATAATGGACAAATCCCATTTTATCTGTAGTACAAAAAGGTGAGTGTGGTGGTCAATCCCCCACCATTGCCAATCACATAGGGGTTATGGGGTATAACCCCCATCACTGTTGTGACAAAAAGGTGAATGTAGGTCTCACAACCCCAGCATGTTCAACCAATCATGTATTTTTTGGGCCTAAACCCACAAACAATGTAGTGATAAAGTACTGGTTGTGTGCCAACCAGCAACAGAACTGTTGAGGCAAACATTGTTTTGTGTGTTACATACCCGCAGCCATGTGCAGCCGATCAGTGCTCTTGGCTGCTAACACTGCCAGCAATGTTTGATTGGACAATGTGACATGTGACCATCAACATGCATAAACACACATCTTTGTCACAAACAGACACAAATACAAAGGATTCAATCTGAAACTACATTTCTGATGCGATCAAGCTCCACACTGAGCAGCAATGGCAATTGCAAAACATAAGGAATGTGCAGAGTGAAGATGTAGGAGTCCCAAGGCCTGTAGATAAAAAACTCAATAAAGCATCCACTCAATGCCCCTCAAAGACAGGTGAAGATACACAGAGACAACCAACCAGCCACACACTGTAGAACACACACAATGGGGGGCTGAACTCCACTGAGACATATGCCTGTTAATGTTGAGTGCAATCCGGAAGTATTCCATGAATTGGGATAGTGAATGTGGGCAATCAGACATTGTTTGATGAGTGGGTGCACATTACCCATGCGGAACAAGTTTGGTGGAACACCAAACAATACATCAAGAGATTGACTCTCTTCCGGAGTACCCACAAGGCCACAACACTGTGGTGACAGTATCCTGTCTACCTACCCTTTGTGATGCTAAATTAGTATGTGGGCTATACTTTTGAGCATACCCACTCTTGTGCACTGTGTCACATGCCTTGCAAGAACCACTGTCCTCTCACATACCCAAACATGACTCACAGGGCAAGGCCTGTAATGTAAGGCCACATTGTAGGTAGTGGCCTCGCCAAGAGAAAGCCACATTTGGCCAGTCTAAACACCACACACCTTGATCAGCAGCAATGTGCCTCATCTAAGCCTACATTGACTGGTGACATTGCACAGGCACTCATGACCGCTAACCTCCCGAAGCAACGGGGGGAAGCAGCGTGACCACAACAGAAGAACGGAGGGAGCCCAGGGTACATACTGGGAGGCATCGCCAAGTCCGAAAACGAGATTGAGAACATAGGAGCACTCCGAGCCACACTCCACCTACCTACCTTGCTGCCTAACTTCCCCGCACCGCTGCTGGGCTCCAAGTGCTACGACAACATAAGGTACCAGCGGGGGAGCCCATAGCCAACTCGAATACCGGGTGGACCCAGAAACAATACGACCCGGTGAAGGCGCCACAGCAGCCGAAAAGGGGGAAAACAAGGCAGAAAACTGGCAGTCCACACAAAGGAGGTGGCGAGATCAAAAGAACAAATGAGCGTTCCCTACCATACCGCCACCTACCTACCTCGCTGCCTAGCCTACCTCACTGCACCACTGCACCGCTGATGGGGTCCAAGTGCTGTGACAACATAAGGTACACTCCACCTACCTACCTCGCTGCCTAACTCTGCCTAGCCACGCGTGCAGAAACAACTGCTGGGTCCCAAGTGCCTAGTACCAACAAGACGCGGAGAAGGTGCATTAACGGCCGAAAAGGGTGAAACAAGGCAGAAACCCGGCTGTCCACACAACGGAGGTGGCGGTCCCTCAGCCGGCAATACAAGGAGGAGGGCAGGAGAAGGAACCCCATCCCCCTCAGTCACACAGCACCATGAGCACACAAAGCGTTGCCTTCACCTGTCAACAGGCCCGGCGACACAGGTAACCCTGATCAACCCACCGAAACGGAGCCTAAGACAACAACAGAGAAACCATAGCGCAAGCGACCACTAGCGTGAACACTAGCAAGGGTGAGTCCAGATTCGAACTCTACCAGACAAGAAGGGGACTAACAACGATGGCAGGAAACGAAGGTAAAAACCATCAGCCACACAACAAAAAAAGAACAAAGGAGATTTAGTAACGGAATCCCCGATCAAACAAAAAGCCGACATGAACAGTACACTAGAATCGATCCTCAGGAAGCTAGCCGTTGTCCACGAACTAGAAAAAATGACGCAACTGACCACCGAAGCAATAAAACTCGAGCTAGCAGCTGTATGTGCAGATATACACGTGGCAAATAGCAGAATCGCGACTGCGGAACAGCGAATCAGTGCCATAGAGGACTTTGACCAACTCATGAACAAGGAAATGAAGGCCATTGCTAGGGCTACAACAGTCCTACAAAGACTAACAGCGGAGTTAGAAGATCGCAACAGAAGGGGTAACATCCGAATCCTAAGGGTGCCAGAAGGAGAATAGGACAAAGCTGGCTTTGTCCTCTTCTCCTTTAATAATTATCTACCTCAACACTATAAATAAGCACAAGCACAAGGAAGGCCTACCCATCCCAACCAGCATGATATAGATAAGACCGGACTCGACCGCAACACTAGCAACTCATATCCTTTCATATAAGAAAGGGGAGGGGAGATGGTGAGCACTTGAGAGGGATAGAGACTAACAGACCAAGAACTCATGCCTGACAGACACTAAGAGAACAACAAACAGTTAATGGGGAAAGTAAAATTGCCAAACCAAAGACTGTTCTCCCGGGGGAATTAACTGGAGATCTTGTTGTCGCACATCCTACATATGAGTATATGCACGGGGGAGGAGGGCAAGGGGAGGCTGTCTGTCTTGTTTAAATATCCTACTTCTTTCCATTCTTTTCTATGCTATCATCACCCAGCTATCTATGCGCAAATACACTTGGGTAAGCGTTACAATTTCTACCACCACAAAGCACAAGGAGGACCTAAACAGTGATCCGACACGCTCTGGGCATAGGAGGGAGAATACAACACAAGGGAATGCAGCGTATACACCTAGCGTCAATGTCACAACCTAATACACAAACCCTGACAACGAGCTTAAAGATAGTCTCCCTTAACGTTAAAGGGCTCAACCACCCACTCAAGAAGAGGAACATTCTGGAATAAGGAAAATTCTGGAATGCCTAGCAAAAACCAAAGGGGATATTATCCTTCTTCATTTCATTTCATCTTTATTTCGACAGGAAAAATGTCATAAAAGTATACACAATAAAATTCATCATAAAACATTACAATTATTAAAAAGTACAAAGGTACAGAAACCATACAATTCATTCTCAATAAAACCATTTATCTAAGATCAAAGGCCAATCAGCCGAAGACACCTCGGGTCACCTCACCTCCTGTATCACCTCAACAGTTGCACAATTAGATTTCATCTCAATTTACCAAATATTTTCTTCTGGTATTCCACATGGCAGCCAGGAATTTCGTGACCGGAAAAACAATTATTGGCGATAAGTCTGTTTTTAATATTCGGTAAGAGTGAAAACACTGCCTAATGCCCAGGTTTTTGTAGATGGAGATGATCCACTTCTTCCTAGAAGCCTTATTGGAAGGACAGAAAAAGATCATGTGTAACTCTGTCTCTATTTCAGCCCCACATGCAGGGCATTTCCTGGGGGCATTAGGGTGCCAACGTGAGGTCAGAGCTCTTATTGGTAGGGAGTCATACCTCCATTGGAGGTATAGCTTCCTGTGACCATTAGGGCTGATGATGTCAAAAGCAGTCTCCAGTTTATAATAATCTTTTAGAACCAGGAATGATCTCGTTATTGTTCCAATTTGGGCATTTGATAGACAGGCCAACAGATTTTGATCGTAATACAGACTAGCTAGCTCCCTTCGAGATATGCCCCTACATGCTCCTTCAGGATTAGACCATAATGGGGAGCAACCTAGCCTGTAAAATTCCTGCCTAATATATTTCAGCCAGGAAAGATTCCAGACGTTAGGGGCTTTCAACAGTTCTACAAGCTCACACCTATAACTGGCGAGTTCAGGGGTAACCCAAAGACGCCTCCAAAAAGTAAGAGGCTTGAGTCCTAGTTCTTCCTTGATTGATCTAAGTCCCAAGCCAAAGTGGATAGCCCAGGTAGCATGCTCACCGGCTGTGGGGAAGATACACAGGGTGATCACCCTAGTAACAAGGAACTCTAAACTAACAATTGTAGTACAAAACCACGACGATGAGGGGAGAACTCTGATAACCCATCTAAAAAGGGGAGAAGAAGATGTTCATGTAGCAAATATATATGGCCGGAACACAGACTGTCCCAAATTCTGGGAGGGAATATCACGTAAGTTGGAAAAAGTACTGCAGAACAAGCTTATGGTGTTTGCCGGGGACTTCAATGACGCTCTACCACACCTCAGACAAACAGTCACAAAGTCACTCATGACCGCCGGTTGCACAAATCACGGTAAACATGTGCTCCAGCCTCAACCTTAAGGACCCATGGAGACTCCAAAACCCGGACACTAGGGGCTACACCTTCTATTCCAACCCACACAACTCATACAGCAATATAGACTACATACTGATCACAGGCACACACACACACCTAATAGAGGACACAGACATAGCAACAAGACTACTCATGCATCAGCTTGAAGCTGAGTGGAAGCCATAATGATTACACCCCTCGTAGGTGGAGGTTTAACAGTGAAGTCCTGAAAGACCAAGGTAATAAAGCCAGAACAGAAGAGGCAATACACAACAACCTGCTGCACAATGACACCAATGACATGGACCCTAGGGTTGTTTGGGACGCCCTTAAGGTGACAATAAGGTGAACAGTAATAAGCATCAAAGTGTTAGGAAACAAGTGTATTCCTAGGGCCAGAGAATGACATTTCTGCATATATTGCGAGGTGCCTACCTCTTGAGGGGTAATTTGGAGACGGTCCCTTTTGCACGTAAGAAGCCGTTTCCCTAGTACTGCATTGCTTGGCTTACTTCCTGAAACGTCGTGACCATGCCCCCTTCCTTTTCAGCATTTCCTGTAGTTGCTGTTAGCGTTCTTCTGCTCCGAGCAGCTTGTTCCTGAAGTTTTCTTCAAGCAAGCCTTTTTTGCGCCGGTAAGTGCTTGTGCGTTCCACTCCTCGCACCCCCACTGGAGCCGGATGACAAGCCTTATCGTTCTGGGCCAGTGCGTTGTTGTTCCGCTCACATGTTCCCCCTCCCTTGAGCCGGATGACTAGCCTGGTTGTCTTTCTATTTATTTTTGCACGTGTCTCGCTGTTCCACTCCATTTACCCCCACGGGAGCCGGACGGCAGACCTTGCCTCTTTCAACCTGTGCATCGCAGTTCCGCTCCTCCTCATCGTGGAGCCCGACTGCATGCCAGGTTTTTAGGTCTCGCCTGTCGATGCGCATGCGCATCGAGCTTGCGAGACTATGGGGCTTAAACACTCTTTAACCAACTTGCAAGGAATCGTGGCGATTCCTTGCAGTGCCCGTGAAATTTAAGCTCAATGCGCATGCGCATCGAGCTTAAAAGCGCGTGCACATGCCCCCAGCCGCCTGCCTTGCCCACTCTCTCTCTCACAGCCTCCCCCAGCTCCGCCCCCTCACTTCTTGGTTGCACGGCCGTGCCTCCCCATCTCTCCTCCCCCCTCCTACTCTCCTCCCCTGCCTGCCGTGTCGCACCTCTCCCCGCTCCGCCCCCTCCCCTGCCCGCCTTGTCGCAGAACACAGAAGCTTGTTTAACATTGCTACCCCTAAGCGTATGTCTTCGCAGACGGACTCACTTTTAATTAGTCAGTCGACTGCTACGAGCATGGGATATCATTATAGCAAACGACAAATGCACAACAGGAAATAATCTTCTAATAATATTAGATCACTAGCTTACATTCCACATCCTGGACAACCAGAGCCGTTCTCAACACTAACCGAGATCCCATCCCTGCCATGCATCCTTACTAGGTGTGCTAGCATACTTCTTAAATATCACTCTAAGATGGCGCCCCCTTCTACAAGCTTCCTCCTCCTTCATCATGGCCGCCACTCACACTCTTAATGAAGCCAGTTGACTAGCACTTCAGCTCTCGTGTCGCAACGCTGACACTCTTCGCTGCGCATCATATCCAGGAATAACAGCAGCCGGAACCGGCAATACAGGTTAGGTCCTCCGCCGAGTGGGCGCGAGTTACTGTGAGTACTGACCACTTCATTGCAGCTACCGAGGTAAGACCCACCACTGCTTCAGATATTTAGCAGCGGACATCGCGCTGACTACGGTAATGTTCCCTAAGTTTTAGAGAACTAGCAACATACCTCTTGAGGGCGAAGGCTCCGGCCGTCCTACTTTCTGAAAGACATGGCGCCACTAGGTGTGCTAGCATACTTCTTAAATATCACTCTAAGATGGCGCCCCCTTCTACAAGCTTCCTCCTCCTTCATCATGGCCGCCACTCACACTCTTAATGAAGCCAGTTGGCTAGCACTTCAGCTCTCGTGTCGCAACGCTGACACTCTTCGCTGCGCATCATTTCCAGGAATAACAGCAGCCGGAACCGGCAATACAGGTTAGGTCCTCCGCCGAGTGGGCGCGAGTTACTGTGAGTACTGACCACTTCATTGCAGCTACCGAGGTAAGACCCACCAATGCTTCAGATATTTAGCAGCGGACATCGCGCTGACTACGGTAATGTTCCCTAAGTGCTTAGACCTGGCAGGAGACACTTTGGGGGCTGTCCTCTTTGCTAACGTGTTTCATTGACCTTCCTGTGTGTTGCTGGTTGGCTGCACCGATCAGGCACACCACTTTTACCAAGAGTTTAAGGTAGTGTGTTGGCTCTGCAGTAATGTCCTGCATGTTGGACATGTGCACTTATTTATTTCATCAATACCCCTGCAGTCTACTTATTGGCATACATCACCCTGAATGTACGACTTCACGTAAATACACGTGCTGCAGGTCTCGCCTCAGCTCAATTAGACACACTTGGAGCGCTAAAAAGTCTGCCACAGATGCAACCACCCGAAAGAGCAAACCATTGCTTTCTTTTAACAAGCTACAGAGTTAAAAGAAAATGCACGATCTTCCATGGAGCAGTCATGTATTAAAAGCAGCCTTAATTGAAATTAACCGGACAATATTTATTCTAAAATACTATCCCAGTCACAATTGCTGGTTGTGGAGTGTTTGAACGCATGGTTTTATTTCTACCTGTAAGGGTGTAGCTGGGATGTGTGTACATTTCATGGTGTGGCCTTTCTGTGTGGTGCTACAAATCAAGGAGAGTGAGACTGCGCTTCATGGGTGTCACACTGTTGTTTTTAGGTCTCCCACTCACCGCTCTCCCCACTCTCACCGCTCCCCTCTCACCCCTCTCCTCCCTCTCCTCCCTCTCCTCCCTCTCACCCTTCTGCCCACTCTCCCCTTTCACCACTCTCCCCTCTCCCCACTCTCCCCTTTCACCCCTCTCACCCCTCTCACCACTCTCCCCTCTACACTCTCACCACTCCCCCCTCTCACCACTCTCTCTCCCCTCTCACCACTCTCTCCCCTCTCACCACTCTCTCCCCTCTCACCACTCTCTCCCCTCTCACCACTCTCTCTCCCCTCTCACCACTGTCTTTCCCCTCTCATCACTCTCTTCTCTCCTTCCTCTCTCTCCTTCCTCTCCCCTCTCCACCCTCTCCCCCCTCTCTCCTCACTCTACCGCACTCACTCTAACGCCCTCACGCCTTTACGCCACCGTCCTCACTCTACCACTCTACCGCCCTCACTCTACCACTATGCCGCCCTCACTCAACCACTATGCCGCCCTCACTCTACCACTCTGCCGCCCTCACTCTACCACTCTACCACCCTCACTCTACCACCCTCACTCTACCGCCCTCACTCACTCTACCGCCCTCACTCACTCTACCGCCCTCACTCACTCTACCGCCCTAACTTACTCTACCGCCCTCACTCACTCTACCGCCCTCACTCACTCTACCGCCCTCACTCACTCTACCGCCCTCACTCACTCTATCGCCCTCAATCACTCTATCGCCCTCCCTCTATCTATCACCCTCCCTCTATCTATCTATCGCACTCACTCTATCTATTGCATAACCATAGCATCACTCAGCACCACCACAGCATCACTGAACGCCACAGCATCACTTGTCGCCAAAACATCACTCAGCGCCACCACAGCATCAATCTGTGCAACCATTCAACAACTGGTTCAAATACTTTATGTCAATGTTTCAAGCTTTATTACAAATGTCATAAAAAGATGTTACATGTTTTCACTTCTGTTCTTGTTAAAACATTGTGATTTGTCAGATCAATACATGTAAGACAGGGTAAAACAGAACATGTACCTTTACTAATGCTATAGATGTAACATTTGCTAACTTTATAACTATTGGCATTTCTAATAACAAAATTAATACTTTTATATTGTGAAAAACATAAACAAAAATTCAAAAATATTTACATTTTCCACACCAAAAGCTCAAACTTTTCTATTGCGAGACCTATTGCATTTCCAATGCTTGTTTCTTTTGCTGTTTTCCTTCTTGCAAAGGGTCGTTCCTCTCCATTACTCCTCACCCAGAGAAGAGCGACATTACTGGCATTTCTTTCTCTTGTAGGTGCATGGTTGTTCCGCCCTCACTTTACCCCCGGGGGCCGGACGGCACGTCTTACATTTCTCAGCCCTTTAAGAGCGTGTTAGGCCCGCTGCCTGTTGTTCGTAGAGCCTTTTAGAGCGCCCTGACTCCTATCATAGAGGGTTCTGTGCTCCTCTGAAAACGGACATTATTATTCCAGTGTCTGCCTCCCATTGCTCTCTTTACCCCTCTCACTTGTTTTTATCACCTACTGATCCCCAGCCTATTTCTGAGTGAGTGTTTGAATGAGAGTGATCCAGCTTGTAGTCTCCTCACTTTTTGACCCTTGTGCTACCTGAAGAAATGTCCTCTTCCCAACCTGTACTACGGGCTATTATCCTATGAGAGGCTGCTGCTGAAGATTTCCTAGGCATCATGAGACCATAATTGGGTGAGGGGTGCATTGTACTTTATTTGCATTAATGTCTGTAAAATTCCCATTGCATTGTGAATTCAAGATTCTAGTAGATTGCCTTTTTTATTACAGCGTACATCGTCTCTGATCCACCTCACTGCACCATATGGGGACGAGTGGTGGTCACTCTTTGGTTTATTCCCCACACTTTTAAGAAACAATTATCTGTGAGTATGTGCTCCTAGTACTCCAGGTGTTGTTTGCTGGAAGTGTGGGGAGCCTTCACCGTCGCTTCTGTGGAATCCTGCTTGGACCCGACAGAAAGCCAAGCCCACAAAAACATTCCACCTGAGTGAAGATGTATGCAGATGGTCCCAGTGCACCTTTAGAGCAGTCCTTACACAATGCTCACCAGAGTCCTTCAGTAGAAGAGCTAGCTATTGCATTAGTAGATCCTCAATCAGAGGTAGGAAGATTAAGAACAGAGAACCAAAGATTGCAAGCAGAAGTGATGCAGCTAAGAACTTTAGAATCAGTAGAGAGTAGAGATACTATCCCTAAGAGTAGGAAATGTTACATCCAACCTGCTCACTTCTTGGTTCCCTCTCACAACCCTGCTTCCGATTCACGAGGAGAAGGTAATATACCTCCAGTCCGGGTCACTGTACATACTCCTAGTCCTGTTCTATTGGCTATGCCTGAAAGGTTTAGCGGAGACAGCTCCAAGTTCAGTATCTTTATGAACTAGTGCCAACTACAGTTCTTATGTAAAGCGGCGGCTTTCCCTGATGACGCTGCTAAGGTTGCATTTGTCATTTCTTATTTGGCGGGTAACGCAGCGGAGTGGGCTGTGCCCTTAGTAGAAAGTAATGACCCCTTGCTGTACAACTTCTTTTAAACATACCTTTATGCAGGCCAGTGATAATGCTCTCCTCAATCTCAGACAAGGATCTAAAGACCTTCTTTCTTATATTACCACCTTTAACCAACTAATCACAGAAACTCATTGGCCTGAGGAGAAGAGAATATCCTTGTTCTATTGGGGACTGAGTGATGAATTGAAGGATCTCTTGTCTCAAATAGTGAACCCGCCAGAAGACTGCCCTTCGTTTATAGATTTGACGAACGTAAAGGGGAAAAGGCACGTCCTAACCCTCCTCGTTTTTTTATGGTAAGGACCGAGAAGAAAGAACCCAAGGATCATTCAGAACCCATTCAAATTGGGGGTTTGAGAGGATCTTTATCCACAGAAGAAAAAGACAAGAGTAGAAAAAATAATCTCTGTCTTTACCGTGGAAAAGGGGGACACTATGCCAAGGAATGCCCTGTACGCCCTCGTATTTCCCCTAAAAACATCGCCAGCAGTCACAGCACTTCCTACGTAGAGTAAAACTAGGAAACTTGGAGAAAGTGGAGACCAGTTCTTCATGTGCTATGTT
Source organism: Lissotriton vulgaris (assembly GCF_964263255.1). Taxonomy (NCBI): domain Eukaryota; kingdom Metazoa; phylum Chordata; class Amphibia; order Caudata; family Salamandridae; genus Lissotriton; species Lissotriton vulgaris. Next base: position 1,127,530,662 of record NC_141693.1, read on the forward strand.
AAACCAGGTCTCACCTGCCAAGAAAATCGTGCCTTTGGTTCCGAAACACTTCATGCTGACCGTTACTTTAGTCTCTCCACAAAACCGACAAAGCCTTAATATCCTTTTAGATTCCGGGGCTACAGGCAACTTTCTAGATATACAACTAGCAAAAAAGATCGGTATCCCTTTTGTGCCCAAAGCTCATCCTGAACCAGTAAGAGCGGTGGATGCTACAGAATTATCATCAGGATTAATCGCTTATCAAACACCCCCAATCATTATGGTGTGTGGTAATGGGCTTTCAGAGTATATTTCCTTCGATCTAATCGATGCCCCTGATTTCGGTGCCTTTTATGGGGTTCCTTGGCTACTTTTATTTTATTTTTATTTTTTTATTTTATTGCGTTTATTACGCGCAACAGCTACCCACAATCGGTTTCCCGGCGCGAAGATTTGTAAGGGCAAGCAACACTGCGGAGTATGAAATTTAGATGTTGAATAGCCAGGTTTTTAGGCTTTTGCCCTCATTTTCCCCTCATTTGCTCATACAGTGGGAGGAGCCTCATGGATATGAACAGAATTCAATATACAGCCCAGTGCAGGCCCATCAGGCCTAGGTTACAAAAATATATTTTTTTTAAAGTGAAATAAAGTAGAGTGTAAATTCCCATCAAGTGGAGTCTTCTATGTTCTCCTTAGCATTGACTCAAACATTAGACTCCGACGACTCCGCCTGGACCTTACGAAGAGATTCCACGCGGGCCCCTTCTTCATTCACCCACTACAAGTTCATAACCCCCTGATAGATTGGATTGCCAGGACAGTGACATTAAAATCCCCTCACTGCATTTTGAACTGTTACTAAGAGGTCAGTGAAGGGATTCATCCACTATGCTGTGCTGTACATACAATAGCGTTATTGAGAGAGCGCAATTTGAATAAAATGTATATCCGAGTCATATTTAGACGTATATCATATAACGTAGGAATGAAATGTATATCAAGACGTGAAGTTGACGCTTATACCATAAAGTTAACAGATGTGACCAAAGTAATATAGGAAATAACTGTATTCACTTTAGAATGTATTAGATTTAGAAGGCCCGTAACGTGCAAAGTGAAATTCATGTACGTGTGTAACTTTAAATGCAGAAACGGCGAGAAATGTAACATGGAGAAATGTGCAGAGAGCATACGCATATCGGTGTAACCAATGAGAATATAAAGTTAGATTCTATGTATGAGATTTATATTCTGTGTGAATTATATCCTGTGCATTAAGGTTTATATTCTATGTAATTGTATACTATGTAAAATGTATTCACACATGAGCAAGAGATTTGCTAAAATGCGATTATATATAAATGTATGTTAAAGGTTATGCCGTGTAGAAGAAGTTTGTAGAAATGTTAGAAGAGTTTAGGTCATTTGTGATTATAACCTGACTGACCAAGGGTTCGCAGGAGCGTAGTCCAATGTATATAATTTAGTGGGCTCACAGGAGTCGTGAATAGTTTGATGTGGACATGAGAGCCAAGGAGTCTAGCACTTGTTAGATTTAAGGTGACAATGCCGGACGGAGTTTATTGCTTAGACGTGAGAAGAGACTCTTGGAATGTGAGCTTTGTTTTTGAATGACCATTCGTAAGATCTAGTAAGGTCAAGAATCATAGTTGTAAGTTAAAGTCTTGTTTAAGTTCATTTGACTTTTGATCTGAAAGTGTCAGTTGAAGTCGCCAACAAGAAGACGAAGATGACATCTAAGGAGAAGGGTCAACTTAACGGACGGCGAAGAGACGAAGCCATGGAAAAAGCTAGAAAATGACATCATGGGGGAAAGTCCGTGGTGGGCGTCAAGGGGCGTTCCACCCACACTGTGATTGTGTATTTTAGGGACAGCACCCCGGGGAGAAGATAGCGATTAGCGGGAACAGCAAAGAGCGAAGAGGCAGATGGCCTGAGAGTTAGGAGCAAGCGCTGAGAGAGATCAGAGCGCAAGGGAGCAGTAGGCCGAGGACCCTTAGAAGAACGAATGGGTAGGCAGAGAGAGTACTGCTTCTTAAAACTCAAGTTACCTTTAGAGGCTAAGAGAGTTTGAACTTCTTAGGGAGTCAAACTGCTGACACCTTTTTAGGGTTCTAGAAACTTGTGAAATAGGGATGTCACCTAGCATAGAGTAGGGACAGATTTAACTTGATTATTTTTTCTCTTTTTGTAGATGACGCAGAAGAATCACTTTATATCGATGCTTTTTAATTTGTTGATTTTGGAACTGACTTTAATTGTATTCGTTTGTAGACTGAGGTTCTTTAGGGAATATATGTTCCTATTGGTTCCTGTATATTTGATGAATTTGATCCTGAGAGGATTGTATATGCAACTTTTATTAATTTTATATTAAACCTTTTAAACTTTAACAGTTGTAAGTGATTCTTCAGAGTGGTGTCCGTATATGGGGTTTATTTTTCCTAAAAGAAGGTTGTCTTTTACTCAATGACAGATACCAACGGTCCAAAAAATAGTTGAATGAGATAAGTCATCAAATTAATCATAAAAGAGATCAAAATCTCATTCCCCGCAGTTGGTAGCAGAGTAATGATGGTTATCTTCTTGAGGAAGACGACCTAGGCCAGGTTTAGTTTACCCCAAGGTCCCTAGTCATCGTCGACCAGAAGAAGAATCGCAGCCGAAGACGGTGCTGACGGTGCGTCGAGAGAAAAGCAGCAGAGTCGGTCGAGAGTGAGTATAAGGGTCATGCGTTGTAAGATTGCGGTGTTTTATGTTGTTCCTGTGTTGTAATGTCAAGCGGAGTTGAATGCCTGTAGTGTGATTGAGGGAAGGTTGTGAGCGCGCGCAACCGGATAAAAATCTTATGTCCAGAGAGGGCTTAAGTGGTTCGGGTGTATCGAACACCCAGAGTAATTTGTCTACCATTTGAAGGGGGTCATGAGGTACCATTGATCGCCCGCAGACCGATGATAGGGGGAGCGTTTGAGTGAGTGTATGAGTAACGCACGCTGGTCGTACGTTTACTGTGTGTAAGTAACCTATCAGTTGAGGTGAGCGTCTGACCGTAAGAGGAAGACGTTTCGCCAGTTGAGGTGACAATTACAGTTAGACTGTGGCCGTACAGTCAGAGAAAAGTGATCGCTTGGACGGAAGTAGTCATTTTTCGGCGTATGAATGAAACGCATGTAAGACCGCGAGACGAGTTGAGAAACGCAGGAAACTGCTGCAGAGGGAAAGTGACGTCAGCGTAGAGTCGCGCTGAGATTGGTCGGTTAGCGTAGAACCGAATTGGGATAGGCTGATTAGCGAGAGTCGCATAGGGATTGGGAGTTGTCATCAAGACATAAACAAGGAAGAGAATTAATAAGAGAAAATCGTAGATTATCAAAAATGAAGTGCTTTAAGGGTTTAAGAAAAATCTTTAAGAGAAATAGAAGAAACTTATATGCTGGAGAAGAAGCTCCACCAGAAGGCACACCAGCTTATCATATGGCAGTAAATGTAGGCTTACACTCGATAATGTGGATTTCCGAGTGGAATAGGCTAACGGAAGGGGAAAAGGAACTGACGTTTCCGAGATTCGGGACATTTAAGCTAGACGTGTTGAACCAACTGAAAGCAGTAATGCTTGCAACGAGACCTCTACCGAGGCCAACACAATTCGAAGCACTTAGTGCATGGTTTAGAGCAGCACACGAAAAGAGCGTAAAGAGGCGCCAAGAAAGAGTGAGACGATCAGTAAAGGCAGTACAGGATGCCAAATGGGATGAAGAAGCTAAGAAGTGGAGAGTGCAAAAGATAGAAGCAGACAAACTGTTCACCATGATAGAAGCTACGGGAGAAAAGAAACCTCTAGAGGAGGAAGATGAGGAAAGCGAGACGGAGGAGGATCTGATAGAGAGGCTGTTAACAGATAGACCACCTCCATATAGCGGCGAAACCGCAAGTCCCATATTACAGCAAGGGGACGGAGCTAGATGGGGAGAATATAAATCGATCCCAGTAACAGAGTGGGACTCCAACAAGAGCGAGGAAGTACCCCAAGCTAGCTCTGAACAGAGAGTAGTGGGAAGATTCGTGGTCCAGAAGGTGCCAGAGACGCAATGTGCAAGATCGTACCAAATGCCAGACGCTTTACAAGTACCTGTCACCATAGGCCCTATAGTGTCAATCTACAACCCAGAGGGGGTCCAGCAGGAGAAACAGGCACGATGGGACAGGGAAAGAGCAGAAATAGAGAACAGGAATGCCGTAATGAATACTCAGAGGCAGACTTTAGCACCGATGAGTCGGAGTACCCCATTAGATTCCGCAACGGGTCCCTGGATAGAACAAGGGGGTCAAAGAGGATCAATGGATTTGAGGGGACCGAAACCAAAATCCTATAAGGAATTAAGGGAATATCTAAGAGAATGGGATACGGCCGAAGAAGCTCGGAATAAAAGTTTAGAAACAAGAGCTGAATGGAGAGACCAAGATAATAGGATTCTCTCTCATTGTGGAGCTGGCGAGAGCAGCCCCGAGTGGGAGAGAGGGAGTCAAGAAAGCAGAAGAGATACGTGCCCTACCATTAGCGGCAATAGGCAAATGTGCGATGACAGGAGTGCAGGGTGTGGCGAAGTGCCTCGCGTCACTTTCAGTGAGGGAGAACGAAGGACGCAGGAATACCGAAACACTTTCAGATGCACACACCATGCTCCGGATGAAAATGTGCAACATTGGAATCACGGGAACATGGAGAGTCGTGAAACGTCTCGACATGCCTCCGGTGATTACGGACGGAATCACGGGAACATGGAGAGTCGCGAAGGGTCTCGCCATGCGTCCGGTGATCTAGAACGAAGTCACGAGAATATAGGGAGTCGCGAAACGTCTCGCCATACATCCGGTGATCACGAACGAGATCGCGGGAGCATGGAGAGCCATGAAGGTCCTTATCGTTTGTTGAGTGATACCAGACAGCAAGCGAGTTACAGTGGTTCAGAACAGCACGGAGGATCTTATCTCGTATCTGGAGAAACCGAGTCGAAAAGACGGAATGTAGGGTTAAGAGATGGAGCATTGTTCCACCACACCCCAAGGGAAGATGGAAAAGCTTGGGATCTAGAGAGGTGGGAACAAAGAGATGGAAGAAAAATTCCTCATAACTCACCTGTGCTTAGGCGTAGGGCACATAGTGGAGGAGAGAGGGATATGAGAGAACAACCTAGGACTGACGTACTGAAAGCTGAAATAAAAGCAAGACGGATTGATGTAATGAGTCTGAAGTCAGACTTAGATGAAATAATTGACGGCACAGTGGCAATTGAGAGGCTAGAGCTGAACGCGCCAGATGAAATACTGTTTTTATCCAAAGATGTTACTCGGAAAGCGAGAGCAGCTCATGAAAAGTTATCTGAATTGGCAGAAAAGTACATGATAGACATATCACGAACTAAGGCTTTACAGGCCAATCATAGGCTGAATTGCACGGATCTAGATTTAGATGAGCGCAGAACGATTGGGCTGAGAATACACATAAGGGAATTGGTCATGTGTATTAGAATATGGAGAGATCTGGATAGATGGGAGGAAAGATGGTCCAAGAAGGGATCTGTCAGACGAAGTACACTTGTGAAGTCTCAGGATACAGACCTAATGCGAATGGAAGCTTTCCCTTTGTGAGAAATCGCGAACGGAAACTACGTGCATGTACCATGGAGTAGGGGGGATTTAGCGGCATTCACTAATTCCTTCCCGAAGCTGAGAGAAAATCCCGTAGAGTGGTACAAGCAGGTAGAGAGATTCGTGAAGATCTCTAAGGTACTGTGGATCGATTTGAACACTTTGTTCGATATCGTAGTACCCGGAGATTTGTGGACGGCATGCAAACTTAGTATTGAATGGCCCACCTGTGAGCCTCAGAGAGATACACAGACAGGCGGTCCATCAGACAGGGTCATGGAAAAATACGAGAGAGTAATAACATGGCTAAAAGAGAAAGTACCGGTGCAAGACATAGACTGGGTTAAGCTAGATAGAACAACTCAGGAGCCTAAAGAGACAGTTCACGAGTTCTATGAAAGATTGCTAAAAGCATTTAAGCAGTACAGTGGGCTAGACGTAATGGATCCTAAGGACATAGGACAGTTTGTGTCAAAGTTTGTTCTCGGATTGAGACCAGACATAAGCCTAATGATTCAACAGCACTTGATTTGTTGGCAGAACAAACCTTTAGAAGAAATTCTGAGGTATGCCAGATACTGCAGCGATGAGATAGACTCGAAGGCAAAGAAGCTTAAGGAAAAGCTGATGTTGGTACAAATGCAAGCAGCTGGAAAGGGTGGACAGCGACAACAGGGAATAGGAACGCAAGCAAAGAAACAGAATAATCAGAGCAGAGAAGAGGAAGAAAGACCGAGACCGAGAATGGATATCGCAACACTGAAAAGGACAACCAGGTGTCATCAGTGTAATGAGGTAGGACATTGGAGACGCGAGTGTCCTTACAATATTGAGACAGGGGAATTAGAACAGGAGGAGGAAGAGGCACAGAATAACGTGGTTAAGGGAGCAACAGTCCCGAAAGGAAAGTTTATCAAAGGGGGGACTCAGACTCCTCGAGCCCCGTTTCCTCAATCGCCTCGCATTGCGAATGGAGGGAAAACCTATAGACAAATGCCATTGTTCGTAGGAGGAGAAGAATGCTACTACGTTGATCCTCTTACAGGGCAACGAGTGAGTAGGGAAGAAGACTGTACTTTAGGAGCAGCCCTGGAGGTAGATCAGAGAGGACCATACGTAGAAGCTGAAGTAGCTGGATGTCCTACGACCTTTTTGGTGGATACGGGAGCCACTAGATCTACGTTGAGATCAGCGGTAGTCCCAGGTCTACCAATATCGGGAGAAATGATTCAGGTGGTAGGAGTCGCAAACAAGAGGATGACGAATCCTCTGACTGAACCAGTGTCAGTAAAGATAGGGAATTACAGTGACGAACATCAGTTCGTGATCTGTGATTCTAGCCCGGTGTGTTTGCTCGGGAGAGATTTGTTGTGTAAACTGAATTGCACAATACATTGCACGCCTGAAGGAGTAGAAGTGCAGACCAATGATGAGGATGCTGATTTTAAAGTTGTGAACTCGCAGGGATGTGTGGAACTATATCCTACCCTGACAGTGGAGGAGCTCCCACAGGACTTGAGGGAGAAAGTGTCAGCTGAGGTGTGGGATTTTACTGGAGAAGAAATAGGACTGATCAAAGGGGTAGAACCAGTAAAGATCATGGTAAGACCCAATGCCGAGTATCCAAGAACACCACAATACAAGTTGACACCGGAGACGATTGCAGGAATAAAGCCTGTGATCGAATCAATGATCAAACAGGGAATACTGAAGGAGATCGTGGGTAGTCCATGTAACTCACCGATTATGGGTTTGCAGAAGCCTAGTGGAAAATACAGAATAGTACAGGATCATCGAAAGATTAATAATATTGTTGTCTCATGTTGTCCAGTCGTACCGAATCCATCAGTGATATTGTTTCAGATACCGTTCCAAGCTGAATGGTTCACCGTGATAGACTTGTGCCAGGCTTTCTTTTCGATACCGTTAGACGAAGAGAGCCAGTATCTTTTCGCTTTTAAGCTGGAAGATCGCGTTTTAACATGGTGTCGTATCCCTCAGGGGTATACAGAAAGCCCATCGATTTTTAACCAGCTTTTAAAGAGAAATCTTGAAAGTCTAGTACTGCCCAAGAACTCAGTTCTAGTCCAGTACATAGACGACCTCCTAGTTGCGTCAGAAACAGAGGAAGCTTGCAGAGAAGACACCATAACCTTGTTAAATCACTTGGCCGAGAATGGGCACAAGGTGTCACCAAGTAAATTGCAATATTGTAAGACTGAAGTGCAATACTTGGGCCACAGGATTGAAAAGGGGAAACGGAAGGTGTCTCCAGACAGAATAGAGGCGATTATGAAAATGAACGCGCCTACAACACAAAGAGAGGTCAGGATGTTTCTAGGCATGGTCGGTTATTGTCGACAGTGGATAGCCAACTTCTCACTGAAGGCAAAGCCTTTATTACAGCTGACGCACAAAGGAGTGAGTGATCCGGTACCATGGAACAAGGACTGTTTGATGGCGTTTTTGCAGCTGAGGGAGGACTTATGTCGCGCCCCGGCTTTGGGAATGCCTGATTACACAAAACCATTTTTGCTTTACTGCTGCGAAAGAGAGGGATGCGCTTTAGCAGTTTTGGCCCAGATTCACGGAGATGCGCGTAGGCCAGTAGCGTATTTTTCGGCTACATTAGATCCAGTAGCCGCAGCGTTGCCCGGATGTCTCAAATCCGTAGCTGCAACGGGTGTCAGCATTGAACGTTCTGAAAGTGTGGTAATGGGACATCAGTTAGTGGTGTACGTACCGCATTCTGTGGAATTGTTAATGACCAGGACTAGGACTCAGCATCTGACGAATAGCAGGCTCACACGCTACGAGCAAGTCATACTGGCTGCCGAGAATGTGACCCTAAAAAGATGCTCCGTCTTGAATCCTGCAACTTTGATGCCACTTCCAAATGAGGTGGATGATGAAAATTGTACAGATCATGACTGCCTTGATGTGACTGAACTATGCACCAAACCAAGACCAGATATCGTAGATGAGCCATTGACTGACCCCGATGAAATATTCTTTGTTGATGGTTCATGTGTAAGAGATGATATTGGTCAGCTGAGAGCAGCTTATGCAGTTTGCACGATTACCAGAGTTATAGAAGCCGCTTGCCTGGAAGGAGTACACTCCGCACAGGTAGCTGAAATTGTTGCTTTGACGCGTGCCTGTTTAGCAGGCAACAAAATTCGAGTCACCATATACACCGATAGCCAGTACGGTTTTGGGGTAGTTCACGATTACGGGCAGTTATGGTCTCAGAGAGGTTATATGACCTCCTCGGGTTCTCCCATTAGGAATGGAGAATTCGTGAGATTATTGTTAGAGGCATTGCAAGGCCCGACAGCTATCGCAGTAGTCAAATGTGCTGCGCATACAAAAGGCGTGGATTTTGTGTCTCAAGGTAACCGCTATGCGGATGAAGTAGCGCGTTATTGCGCAGAGCAGGGATATTCTCACACTGATGCAAAAGTGGGGGGAGTCCAAGAAAGGACTGAATTGACAATGTTGTTAGATACTGTAGATACGTGGGATGAATTGAGATGTGTACAGGAAAATGCTCCAGATGATGAGAAAAAGAGTTGGGAAACAGCGGGTTGTACGAAAAACAAGATGAATTTTTGGGTCTCTGCCGATGGGAGAGCAGTTTTACCAAATGAACTTGTTAGTCCAATGGCAAGGAAATTGCATGGATCAGCACACATAGGAAGAGATGCTATGGTGAGAGTATTCAGACAAACGTGGTTTAATCCTAAGTTTAGAGTAGCGGCAGAAGCAGTATGTCAGCGATGTGCGATCTGTCAGCAACTAAACGTGGGTAAGAGAACACCAGTTACATTGAGTCACATTGGGAGGTCTGGGGGGCCTTTCAATAGAATGCAGCTTGATTTTATAGAAATGCCTCCATGCAACAGACTCAGATACGTTTTAGTGGTTGTCTGCATATTCTCTAGATGGGTTGAGGCTTACCCTACACGTAGGTGCGATACACTTACAGTAGCAAAATTGTTACTTAGAGAGTTAATACCGAGGTTTGGGGTGCCATCCTCTTTGGAATTGGACAGAGGAACTCATTTTAACAGCGAAGTAGTGAAAATGCTATGTTCGGCTTTGAATATTGATCAGAAGTTACACTGCAGTTATCGACCAGAAGCTTCAGGGATTGTAGAGCAAATCAACAGTACAATCAAGTCCAGACTGGCTAAAGTTTGTTCATCAACATCCCTGAGTTGGCCAGACGCACTTCCAGTGGTTCTTATGAGCATACGTAGCACACCAGATAGAAAAACCGGTCTCTCTCCACATGAAGTGCTAATGGGGAGAGCTATGAGATTGCCATCGGTTCCGACTGCAGCGTTATTGAACATCACAGACGACTTGATCTTGGACTACTGCAAGGGACTATCTGATGCCATTAATTCTGTGTCCCTCCAGGTCCAGGCTGCAGAGGTTCCATCAGCACAAGACTTGTGCCATGACCTGAGTCCGGGGGACTGGGTTTTGGTGCAAAAGCACGTCAGGAAGAACTGCTTAGACGTGCGTTGGCGAGGACCATTTCAAGTCATACTTGTCACGAACACTGCGGTGAAGTGTGGAGGCCTGCCAAATTGGATACACGCTTCACACACTCGAAGAGTGCCAACACCTCTAGAAGAAACAGCTCCTCTCCCGGATGAGAATCCGGCGGAAAGCGGAGAAGCCATAGAGGGGGAAAGTCAAGCTGTAGAGGTGATCGAAGAGGCTGAGACTGTGTTGGAACAGGACGACGAAGGTCAGGACGCTAGTGAGACCGAAGTCGCCTCAGGAGAAGAAAGTAACTGGGAGACTGAATCGGATACTGAACAAGCTGAGAGTGACAAGGGGACAAGTCCCAGAACAAGGAGCAGGAGGACAAGGAGTGACGAAGCCAGTTGGCCGGAGAGAAGGAAAAGGCCAAGTTCGGAAGGAAAGCAAGAAAGAACTCTTGTCCCGATTGCTGAAGAATCGGATCAGGAGGAAGAAACGACAGACTCAGGAACTGAGAGTCCAAGAAGATCGAGAAGGGTACGTGTGCCCTGCAGAAGGTACGCCACCCCGGAGTGGACTTATCTAGCAGATGTCTTGGGGACAGAAATCTGGGAGAGTGAAGAACGTGAAAGTAATCGATCTCGATCCATTTGTGGCAGTGGAGATATGGATGTTGACGCCTGGACTCGAGACTGAGGGATTACTGACTTTCACACTTCCCATACCCCCATACTTGAGTCAGATTAAAGATTTAGTGCTAAACAGATTACAAATTCCAACATTTGGTCATCAAATTCCAGAAGAGGAAGACAAAATCATTCGTTTTGAATTATTGGAACTTGTTGCAAGAGCTGCAGGTACGAGAATAATTTTTGATACATAAAGACTTTTGTATATAAGTTATAAAGAAGAAGATAACCTAGCGCCGAGTGGAAAGAAGAACAAAATTAGGGATGACATTTAGAGGACGGAGAAGGGCTAGGGTTGTCTGCTGCTAAAGAAGGAAAAGATATTGTAGTGAAAAAGAGACTTTGTTGATAAAGAGCACTTTAAAGACTGAGAAAGCAAACACAGCAACCAAAGACTGGAAAGGAAAATTTTCGCTAGAGAAGGAGCTACGCTGTTTGATAACATGGAGAACGGCAACCCAAACCGAAAAGCCAGATGCATAGTAGGTACACTTATAGCGATAGTGATATTTCTCATAATTACAGTAGTGACAATATCGTACATAATAGGACATGAAACCAATAAAGAAATAGCAGATGTTAAGCCTGTAACGACTTTGAAACCTGCTTTGGTGGGAAAGAAGGAGGAGAGCAATGTTATACGTGAAAAGGCGTTACTAGCAGATGAAGTTCGTAGGTTACACGTAGACGAGTCACAGGGAAACTTTAGGTCAAACGCATATGCTAAACTGTTATACGAATATATCGATGCCATGGAGGCCAAGGATTGCTATGTATGTATGCAATTGCCGGCTTCTGTAGATGAAGGCATCCGATATCATCATCTCCCATTAACTTATGGGATAACATGTAGTTTACTGCTTAGTATATTTTATGGTAGAGAAGGATTTGAGTACTACTTTTCAAATTATGATTCGGTACTGCCTGAAGTCCCGAATTATAAGCAAATGAATAAGTGGGACTATTACAAAAAGGAGGATAGACTAGCCAAATTCTTCCTTCCATGGGATACATTAGATACATCATACGCACGTAGAAATAATTTGACTTGCAAAGTGTCAGAGATTGAGAAAAAGTTTATAGGACAAGTAGATGACCGATACAGAAGGCAGAAGATTCTAAAAATGTCAGGACAGTGGAAAACTGATTGGACCGAAGAAGAGAAGGCACATAAAAAGAAAGGTAGCAATGGTCCAATAGCATTGGATAGAACGCAGAAAGGAAAGTTATGTTTAACTCGAAGCAAGACATATTATGAGAGTGTATTTGTAGGTGAAGTAAATTGTGAACATGCTTTTCGATTAGAGTACTATACGAAGGATTTCATGAAGGAGATGCAGGTGATTCCTAATGTATATTTTGTATGTGGAAGAAATGCCTATGTAAAACTGCCTGACAATTGGTATGGTTCGTGTTACTTGGCAATTGTCTTCCCCAAAATATATCATGCAAAGGATTTAGCGATCATAGAAGGAAAGGCTTCGACAAGAATGAAAAGAGAAATAGGAGATGCAGAGGTAGTAGGAGATGTATTTGGAGCGATGTTTCCTATGTTAGGTTTAATACTTAACGATGTTAAGATCAGGAGACTAGCTACAGTCGTAGATAGATTATCTGCAAGTACTGCAAGGTCATTAATGCTAATAGAAGGTGAGATGCAATCGATTAGAGCAATGGTTCTTCAGAATCGACTTGCTCTTGATGTGCTATTAGCAAAAGAAGGCGGAGTTTGCAAGGCTTTGAAGGTTCAGGAATGTTGTACTTATATTCCTGATAATTCAAAACCACTTGAGAAGGTCATAAGAAACATTACACAGATTCATCAAGAAATTGAAGATTTGACAAAAATAAATGTTTGGGAAAAAGTAGGTAATGGAGTCGGAAAGGTTGGAAGTTGGTTTGCTAACCTTGGCAAAGGTATAGTATGGTACATATTAAAACCTGTATTAATAGTACTAATTTGTATAATCACATTGTTAGGATTAGTAAAACTATATAAATGGTATAGGACGAACAGGTTACAAAGATCTATGAGAGAACAAGAAAGGAGATTAGCTGCTTTACAAGATCAACAGTATAAAAGCTTGAGAGCACTTGAAATGATGAAAAGAGGAAATGATGTAACTAGTTCGGTTTAAAGGTGTTATTCAAATTGCATTTAGTGATGACTCCTAAAAGTCATCAAAGGGGGGAACTGAGAGAGCGCAATTTGAATAAAATGTATATCCGAGTCATATTTAGACGTATATCATATAACGTAGGAATGAAATGTATATCAAGACGTGAAGTTGACGCTTATACCATAAAGTTAACAGATGTGACCAAAGTAATATAGGAAATAACTGTATTCACTTTAGAATGTATTAGATTTAGAAGGCCCGTATACATAGTGGGCTAATGTAGAAATGTGTAGGAATGTTTATGAAACGTAGAACGTGCAAAGTGAAATTCATGTACGTGTGTAACTTTTAATGCAGAAACGGCGAGAAATGTAACATGGAGAAATGTGCAGAGAGCATACGCATATCGGTGTAACCAATGAGAATATAAAGTTAGATTCTATGTATGAGATTTATATTCTGTGTGAATTATATCCTGTGTATTAAGGTTTATATTCTATGTAATTGTATACTATGTAAAATGTATTCACACATGAGCAAGAGATTTGCTAAAATGCGATTATATATAAATGTATGTTAAAGGTTATGCCGTGTAGAAGAAGTTTGTAGAAATGTTAGAAGAGTTTAGGTCATTTGTGATTATAACCTGACTGACCAAGGGTTCGCAGGAGCGTAGTCCAATGTATATAATTTAGTGGGCTCACAGGAGTCGTGAATAGTTTGATGTGGACATGAGAGCCAAGGAGTCTAGCACTTGTTAGATTTAAGGTGACAATGCCGGACGGAGTTTATTGCTTAGACGTGAGAAGAGACTCTTGGAATGTGAGCTTTGTTTTTGAATGACCATTCGTAAGATCTAGTAAGGTCAAGAATCATAGTTGTAAGTTAAAGTCTTGTTTAAGTTCATTTGACTTTTGATCTGAAAGTGTCAGTTGAAGTCGCCAACAAGAAGACGAAGATGACATCTAAGGAGAAGGGTCAACTTAACGGACGGCGAAGAGACGAAGCCATGGAAAAAGCTAGAAAATGACATCATGGGGGAAAGTCCGTGGTGGGCGTCAAGGGGCGTTCCACCCACACTGTGATTGTGTATTTTAGGGACAGCACCCCGGGGAGAAGATAGCGATTAGCGGGAACAGCAAAGAGCGAAGAGGCAGATGGCCTGAGAGTTAGGAGCAAGCGCTGAGAGAGATCAGAGCGCAAGGGAGCAGTAGGCCGAGGACCCTTAGAAGAACGAATGGGTAGGCAGAGAGGGTACTGCTTCTTAAAACTCAAGTTACCTTTAGAGGCTAAGAGAGTTTGAACTTCTTAGGGAGTCAAACTGATGACACCTTTTTAGGGTTCTAGAAACTTGTGAAATAGGGATGTCACCTAGCATAGAGTAGGGACAGATTTAACTTGATTATTTTTTCTCTTTTTGTAGATGACGCAGAAGAATCACTTTATATCGATGCTTTTTAATTTGTTGATTTTGGAACTGACTTTAATTGTATTCGTTTGTAGACTGAGGTTCTTTAGGGAATATATGTTCCTATTGGTTCCTGTATATTTGATGAATTTGATCCTGAGAGGATTGTATATGCAACTTTTATTAATTTTATATTAAACCTTTTAAACTTTAACAGTTGTAAGTGATTCTTCAGAGTGGTGTCCGTATATGGGGTTTATTTTTCCTAAAAGAAGGTTGTCTTTTACTCAATGACAGATACCAACGGTCCAAAAAATAGTTGAATGAGATAAGTCATCAAATTAATCATAAAAGAGATCAAAATCTCATTCCCTGCATTATCAATGAGAGGGTCTTGGCACTTGTGCAGCAAGGCTATGCCAACAGAACAATAAACAACTACGGTTGCCAGTGCTGCCGTGTATTTCACTAATTCTTATGAAAGACGGAAACAAAACCAGTCCTTCTTGACCACTTCTTCATTTTTCCCAGCTCTTTAGAAAATAAGAAGGGCAGAAAACAGTGCTATTTGAAAAGGTTTTTTATACTCGAAGTACAAACCTAGAGTCCAAACTTAAAGCAGTTGTATTTTTTAATTTTCAGAAATCGGACCAGCCCCACAATTTTAAGCATCAAGTATATGAGAGCCTTGTAATGTACGAAGAGATAAAGAACCGCATGTATACTAATCTAAATTAACCAGCCCGTATGTCTACCAATTAGTTCCTAAAACCTGCACGTCTGTGTTACAGAATACCAGCAAAGAATAGATTTGGTAAAAGAAAAGCATAATTTTCCAGCCGGACATCAACTGTGAGACCACAAGTAAGCAATTCTAACAGTGTTGCGATTAGGATTGACAGCAGAGATAGCACGCCTGTAGAGAACAGTTTTTGTTATTTTTTCCTGATCATTTATTTCTAATTTTTGTTTGTAGAGAATATAAGAGAATAAATCTATGAGAATTTGCAATTAGTTTAAAAAAGGAAAGATGGCTCAATCTGTCTGACCGGACAGTTCTTGGAGTTTTTTTTGATGATTGTTCAGCAAAGTAAGACACGATCTTTTACTTTTTCAGAGATATGTGGTCCTGAGGAGAATTCCTGTGCAATAGGAATTCAAAACGCGTCGACCACGTTTTTCATAAGCCAATCAAGTCAAGTCATTTGGATAAGAAAGTTTTGAGTTTTGCAGTTTCTAATGGCCTATTTTAAATGATAAAAAATTGATATACAGAATGTATTCGTCTAGCTTTTTTGAATACTACATTGTTGCTGATATTGTTACCCCTAAGTGGGTTTCTAATGAATCTAAGAAATATTTTGATTGAATGTGTGAATGTGTTGAGTTCTTAGTATGAATGTCACTGCACTTGGAAGTCTGAGGAGAGAATGAGGTGTGAAGATATGTTGATTCATATATGATGTATTTTTTGTGGGGACTTGTATAGAAATTTTCATGTGAAAAATAAAGTGGTTCAGTAGAACTTTGAAATCAATGTGAATTGAAATAGCTTTGAAAATAAATAGATAAATTCAAACCAAAAAGTGGTCAAGAAGGACTGGTTTTGTTTCCGTCTTTCGTAAGAAGTAGTGAAATACACGGCAGCACTGGCAACCGTAGTTGTTTATTGTACATACAATAGCGGCTACCTTGTGCCTTCCAGAAATCTATTAATAATTCAATTCGGTATTTGATGAAAAAGAAGCCACTAAGCTACCACCTCATCGTAGCTATGATTGCTGTATAGACCTTATACCAGGCGCAGACTTACCAGTCAGTCGTGTCCATGCGCTTACAGCCCCTGAAGCAGAATACCTAAAACAGTACCTGGATGATATGTTAGCGAAAGGGTTTATACGCCATTCCACCTCACCTGTGTCTTCCCCTCTTTTTTTATACCAAAGAGAGAAGGAGACTTACGCGCTTGTCTGGACTACCGTTTTTTAAATAAAAGTACCATCAAAAACAAGTACCCTCTCCCCCTCATCTCTGTACTATTAGATCAGGTACGAGGAGCTAAAATATTTACCAAAATTGACTTGAGAGGCGCTTACCACCTCATCCGTATAAAAGAAGGGGATGAGTGGAAAACGGCATTCCGAACAAAATACGGCTTATATGAATGTTGTGTAATGCCGTTTGGGCTTTGTAATGCCCCCACAGCATTTCAATATTTTGTTAATGAGATCCTACAAGAGTATCTTGATATCTTTGCGATTGTATATATTGATGATATATTAATCTACTCTCAAACAGAACAGGAACACATCATTCATGTAAAAAAGATATTGAGTAAGTTACAAGAAAACCAGCTATATGCCAAACTAGACAAAAGTACCTTTCACACCACCCAGGTGGACTTCCTGGGATTCGTCATATCACCCGCCGGAATACAGATGGATCCTCAGAAAATCAAAGCCTTAGTTGATTGGCCCAGTCCTGGTTCAGTAAGAGAAATCTAATTGTTTCTTGGATTCGCAAATTTCTATAGGCGATTCATAGATCACTTTTCTGATTTATTCTCTCCATTAACCCGCCTTTTAAAAAAGGGGGTTCAGTTTAAATGGACAGAGAAAAACGGAATTAGTCGTCCAAGAACTTAAAAAGAAATTCACCACAGCCCCGATTGTTAAGCACGCAGATAGCACGCACCCTTATTTCATAGAAGCTGACGCCTCACAATATGCTGTAGGTGGAGTTCTATCCCAAAGTGACAAAAACACTGGCCTTTTACACCCTGTTGCTTATTTTTCCAAAACCTTGTTACCAGCAGAGCAGAACTATACTATTGAGGAGAGAGAGTTATTGGCTATTAAACTAGCCTTCCAGTAATGGCAACACTATTCATTGGGGTCTCCTCATGTAGTGACAATTTACTCTGACAATAGAAACCTTCCGTTTTTTAGATCTGCATGGGCTCTCACACCCCGACAAATGAGGTGGGTCACTTTTTTTAGTGAGTACGATTTCATCCTTACTTATTGTCCTGGAAAACAACAGGGCAAAGCAGACGCATTATCAAGGCTAGGACCACACCTCTCAATGCCAGGTGAATCCTATCTCCCCATTATTCCTGAGAATAAGATCATAGGAGTAGAGGAGCATGGGAAAGAAACACCAAAAGAATGTATTGAACAACTAAAGGATCAGTATGCTCGCATTCCTCAAGAGGAATGGAAAATAGAACCCCTGAACACGATTAAGAATCAGTTGTATTATCATGACACTAAACTGTATATACCCACCGTTTCATTGCAACATAAAATTCTGCAGTGGTGTCATAATAGTGCTCTTGCTGGTCATCCCAGAAGTCACAAAATGTTAATAACCTGTCAAAGATGGTTCTGGTGGGAAAACATGGGCAAAGATATCTCCACCTTTGTTGCTTCTTGTTCAACTTGTTCTCGACAAAAGGCTTCACATTGTGCACCCACTGGTCTATTAAAACCCACCCATTTACCTCCTTCACCTTGGCACTCCATTAGTATGGATTTCATCACTGATCTTCCCAGCTGTCAAGGTTTCAACACCATATACGTGGTAGTAGACATGTTGTCAAAAATGTCTCACTTCATTCCCTTAAAGAAGATGCTTTCCTCTAAAGATCTTGGTCAAATATTCATAGAACACACAGTAAGTTTACATGGTCTCCCATCTGTTAATATTTCAGATAGGGGCTCCCAATTTGTGTCCAGATTTTGGCAAGGCATGTATTCGATGATAGGTGTGGATCATAGACTATCTACTGCATACTATCCGCAAACAGATGGGCAAACCGAAAGAACTAATCAGACCCTTTTTATTTTTTATCGGGACAACATCCTAGAATTCTGCCCATTTCTTTTCCTAATGACTTAGACAGGATTCTTGCCCTTAATGAACATCATAAAAACCTTAAATCCATTTGGAAGCAAGCTACCACTGAATTAGGCAAGGCTAAAGAAGCTATGAGACAGCAAGCCGACAGACATCGCAGGCCAGAACCCACCTATGAAGTCGGAGAGAAAGTATGGTTATCCATTAGAAATCTGAAGTTAGAAGGGTCAAGAAAATTGCAACCTCGTTTCATAGGCCCATATGTCATACAAAAGGTGATTTCTCCAGTGACCCTCAGATTGCAGTTACCTACAAACATGAAGATACACCCAGTATTTCACTGTTAATTACTACAAAAATACATACCTCCTCCAGTTCCTGAAATACCACCCCCTCCGATAATCATAGAAGGAGAAGAGAATATGAAGTGAATCAGATACTCAACTCCCGTAGGCACACCGGCAAACTACAATATCTTATTGATTGGGTGGGTTATGCCCCTGAAGATAGGTCATGGGAACCAGCGGAAAACATTCATGCCCCCAGACTGATTCGAAGATTCCATGCCCTTCATCCCAAAAAACTCTGACCGGTGCGGAGGCCTTTGGGTGGGAGAACTGTCAGGAAACAAGTGCATTCTTAGGGCCAGAGCTGGACATTGCTGCATATATTGCGAGGTGTCTACCGCTTGAGGGGTAATTTGGAGACGGTCCCTTGTGCACGTAAGAAGCTGTCTCCCTCGTACTGCATTGCTTGGCTTACTCCCTGACTCGTCGTGACGGCGCCCCCCTTCCTTTTCAGCATTTCCTGTAGTTGTTAGCGTTCTTCTGCTCTGAGCAGCTTGTTCCTGAAGTTTTCTTCGAGCAAGCCTTTTTTGCGCCGGTAAGTGCTTGTGCGTTCCGCTCCTCGCACCCCCACCAGAGCCGGATGACAAGCCTTATCGTTCTGGGCCAGTACGTTGTTGATCCGCTCACATGTTCCCCCTCCCTTGAGCCGAACGACTAGCCTGGTTGTCTTTCCATTTATTTTTGCACGTCTCGCTGTTCAGCTCCATTTACCCCCACGGGAGCCGGACGGCAGACCTTGCCTCTTTCAACCTGTGCGTCGCGGTTCCACTCCTCCTGCTCGTGGAGCTGGACTGCACACCGGGTTTTTTCTTTTGCTGTTTTCCTCCTCGCAAAGGGTCGTTCCTCTCCATTACTCCTCATCCGGAGCAGAACGAAATTACTGGCATTTCTTTTCTCTCGTAATTGCGTGGCTGTTCCGCCCTCTCTTTACCCCCGGGGGCCGGACAGCTCATCTTACATTTCTCAGCTCTTTAAGAGCGTGTTAGGCCCGCTGCCTGTTGTTTGTGGAGCCCTTTAGAACGCCCTGACTTCTATCATAGAGGGTTCTATGCTCCTCTGAAAACAGACATTATTATTCCAGTGTCTGCCTTACATTGCTCTCTTTACCCCTCTCACTTGTTTTTATCCCCTACTGATCCCCAGCCTATTTCTGAGTGAGTGTTTGAATGAGAGTGATCCAGCTTGTAGTCGTCTCACTTTTTAACCCTTTTCCTCTTCCCGACCTGCACTACGGGCTATTATTATCCTATGAGAGGCTGCTGCTGAAGATTTCCTAGGCATCATGAGATCATAATTGGGTGAGTGGTGCACTGAACTTTATATGCATTAATGTCTGTAAAATTCTCATTGCATTGCGAATTTAAGATTCTAGTAGATTGCCTTTTTTATTACAGCATATATCATCTCTGATCCGCCTCATTGCAGAAATTCCAATTACATCATATGGGGACAAGTGGTGGTCACTCTTTGGTTTATTCCCCACACTTTTAAGAAACAATTATCTGTGAGTATGTGCTACTAGTCCTCCAGGTGTTGTTTGCTGGAAGTGTGAAGAGCCTTCATCCTCGCTTCCGTGGAATCCTGCTTGGACCCAACACAAAGCCAATATCAACAAAAACACAAACAAACATCTGTCCCAACTCGAGACCGACATCAAAAGACTAGAGAGGTTGCATGCAGGTGACACTCAAAACAGGACAAATCTACAGGAGCTCAACCCAAAAAAATATGAGTACAATAGAATAATGAGTGAAAGAGCGGGACTGTGGGTTAACAAATACAAGGCAATTAACTTATGCGAGGCAAACAAATCGGGGAAACAACTAGCATCATAATTAAAATACAAGCAGAGACAATTCACTCTCTCAGCCATCACGGACGCACACAACAAAACCCACACTAGGCAGAATCAAATCCTTCGGACATTCCAAGATTTCTATCAGGACTTGTACAAGTCAGACCAGAACTTAAATCAGGAAGATTGAGCAGGGTACCTAGATAGACTCAGTCTCCCCAAAATTTTGGATGACGAGGCACAGGCACTAGGGCAGGACATAAGTACAGCGGAGATAGAAATGGCGGTCAGGTCCTTGAAAGACAACAAAGCGCCCTGATGGATACACAGCTGCCTTCTATAAGGCGCTCCTACCAGCCCTACTGACACCCATGAAGAAGGTATTTAACCACTGCGCGAACAAGGGACTAGTATGACAATCCATGTCAGAAGCAAACATAATAGTGATACCAAAAGAAGACAACGATCTGCTACTCCCTAAGAACTACAGGCCCATATCTTTAATTAACATGGACTGTAAGGTCTACGCGAAAATCCTGGCAACGAGATTAACAAACATTTTACCAAGGCTGAACTCAAACTCACAGGTAGGATTCCTAAAAACTCGCATGTCGCATGACAACACGAGGCTCCTATGCCACTTAGTTGAATGCACATCCGTATCAGTCGAACCTGCAGTGGCCATTACACGCGATGCCGAGAAAGCATTTGAAAGAGTGTCCTGGGACTTTTTAGAAGAGTGCCTGAGGGCATTTAACCTGGGAGAGGCATACACTAGGAAGGTTATGGCACTATACGGGTATCCCAAGGAGCGAATAGTAATAAATGGGGCGACCTCAGAGCCCTTTGCCCTGCATCGTGGCACAAGACAAGGCTGCCCCCTCTCACCCTCACTCTTCCTACTAGCAATGGAGTCTTTAATCAGGGATGTCAAGGGAAACGAAGAAGTGATAGGGATTTGCATCAACGGGCGGAAGTCAAGCTAGCAACCTATGCAGATGACATCCTCATTGTAACCGAATGGCCCAAGAGGTCCATTGCTGCACTAATACAGTCAATTGGAATATACTCAAGACAAATCAGAATGCAAACCCCTTAACGTACACACAAATAAGGACGTTTTAGGAGAGTCAGGATTGACTTGGCAAAAGGGATCCATCAAATATCTTGGGACTCACTTTGACAGTGACCTGAAAACAACACTAGACAACAATGAGGCCCGCCTGTTAACAAAGACAAAATCCCTCCGACAGTTCTGGTCGCCCAAATTCACCACATGGTGGGGGAGAGTGGAAACAATAAAGATGATGATCACACCGATGGTCAACTACTTGCTGAGCATGCTCCCACTTATACTTACGGACGACTTCCATCGCAAACTAGACAAGCTGATTAATAAGTTTATATGGAAAGACAAAAGAGCCTGAACTAGCCTTAAAAAACTAAGATTCGATAAAAAATAGGGGGGGGGCTGAATCTGGCAGACTACAGAGCCTTCCAAACCGCATTCATAGCGAAACAGGATGCATACTGGCTGACACCCCATCATGGCTATATATAGAACGAGCCATCCTAGACAACCTCGATCCATTGGCACTACTCACAACCAATAAAAACACACACAGCACCAACCCTATAATCAAGAACACAAAGGTAGCCCTAATTAAAGTAGACAAAAAGCTGGAACACAGTATAAAAGGATCGAAATGGGAATCCCTATGGGCGAATAATAAGAAAAGTACAAAGGGAAAACCCTGGACTTAGAGGTTTGGAAAAGGAGTGGGATTTCATTCCCAGCCCAACATGAAGAGGTGAACAACCCGGAAACATTCAGCGCGCTAAAAGAGAAGCACAATCTCACAGACATCGAGCTGTACAGCTTCCTAAAAATAAAAACAGCTGTAACAAAGGCAAATCTAGTGAAACACAGCCCTTCAATCATACAATACATGTCCAGGTTAAACAGAGTAGGCCACCAAGTATCGCACCAATATAAACTACTACGCCCTAAAACGACCAAAATCAATGAGAAACTAGCAGATTACTGGACAAATCAACATAACTCCGCACTGAACGAACACGAGTTGGAGATCCTCTGAGCATCCCTTCGAGGAACAAAATAACACCAGCACTGGCCCAGACAAAGTTCTGGCTACTGCACAAGACATATTGGACACCCACGCGACTAGCTTCACTAGATCTTAGAGAGAGTAACATGCTGGAACTGTGAGAGTGAAAAAGGAGACCTAGCTCACCTCATATTCCACTGTCCCAAAGTAAAGAACTTCTGGGAACAGGTATTTATGTTTAATAAGGAAATATTGGGGTGTACACTAAAGCCGGAGTTCTCAACCCTCACTACGGCGTTTATAACCACGAACCTGTAATCACAACAACACAGGGACCTTCTGGACCTCTTGTTAACCTCAGCAGTTAAAATGGTAGTCTCCAAATGGAAAGATACTGGGAAGGCATCATTTAAGGGGTGGCACAATTGGATAATATACCTGAGAGGCGCTGATAGCATTGCACTCCGCAACTCACCATAGAAGCCAGCGACCAGGGGCATGTGGAACACACTGGATGAGTTCCTGGGTCACTATGAACCCCCGTGAGCAACAGGATCACAGAGAGATCTACCAAAAAGGCCTTCTCCACACACATAGATAGTAGGACGAGCAAAATACCCTTGCGCAAAACCGTATTTTCCTTTCCTATACTCACTTTTTCATTTCCATCTTTTCACTCACCTTCACTCCTATAGTAGGACAGTATTAAGGGGGACATCCGATCATGTAACCCATATCGAGTACCTCAAGCAGGTACGACCAGTTGGGGATGGCACCCCATGAAGTGAAAGCGATGTTCAAATGTATGTGTAAAATTCTTAATAAAATACTTTGAAATAAAAAAAAGAGGTTATCCTTTCCAGAATTCCTATAATGGCCAATGGCTAGCAACTTACATCCTGCCAAGCTCTCTGTGCAAAGACATCTAGGATATAGCAGGTGTTGCATCAAAATGTTCCCCTCAAGTCACCTCAGTAGATTTGATCATTTTTGTTCTACGTTGTTGGCAGCTTCTGACTCCAGTGCTCTAAAGCCATCCTTGTTCATAAAAAAAAAATTGAAGCAATTCTTCAAAAGGCTTACTTTAATAAAGTGCACTGACCGAATTCACATACCTCCACACTAAATAGACTGGAGGTTTATTTGATGGAGTCAAAGTAATTATCTAGGACGAATCACTCCTGAACAAGCGCCTCCTGGTGTCTTGGGGCTAGATTCACAAAGGTATTTCTGTGATTAGTAGCGCTATAATCCTGCCTTAAGTGTGACTTACTCATGAAGTTCTACGAGTAAGTTACACTTACTTTAACCCCTTCGGCGCTGATGACGGCTCCCGGCCGTCATGAGTTACGGTGGGCGTGTGCTGATGATGGCCGGGAGCCGTCATGACCACGCCCGAGATTGGAATGTGCCGCACAGGCGCAGAATTCCGGCCCCAGCCAGGGGGCAAAACTAGGTTTGTGAATTGGGCACTTGGGGGCTAATTTATGAGAGACCTGCGCCACCGGAGCGTAAGTTTTTTTTACGCTCCTGTGGTGCAAGCCTCTCAATCATCTCCATGAGGCCACACAAGCACCAAATCCTTACGCTTCAAAGCAGGCGTAGGGAGGAGAAATATTTTTTATTTCTCCTCGTTTTTTCCCTCTTTCTGGGTGTGAATTCTGCAACACTCATAGAAAGAGGAAAACGCCTCTCTGGATTGTTTTTCTGCTGGAAAGTGCCCCTTCTTGCAAAAAAACAACCCTTTCTGCAACGGAGGTTTGCACCCTGGTGCAAGGGTGCCTATGATGGCTCTGGGCATCACATTGTGCACCAGTGCAAGGAAGAAAGGACGGGAATTCACTGTATTTCATATATACTGTGCATTTCACATTGGCTGAGGGCAGCGATACTTGTGGCGCTGCCCTTTGCCAATTCCCAATAAATTAAGCCCTCGTTGTCTTCCGGTGACTGATGGGCAGAGTGAAATCAATGCACAGTGCAAGTGCAACACAATGAAACACCTCTCCTCCCAGTGCATAAATGAAATACCGAGACCCGAGGGAGCCAGCGGTATGATCTGCTGGGGCTCTCAGTGGGTAGAAGCGAAAGTGTCTGCATCCTCGGAGAAAAACAAGCAGCTGAGTTACCCAATGCCTGTCCCCGACTTAAAGCGGAGACAATAATGAGCGCGCGCGAAGATCTCCGGTTGTTGATATGAGTCGTCCCACGTGGGACAAATAATAACGTCCCCTGCTGGAAGCCATCGCGTATTCTTTTCATCCCGCCTCTTTGACTGTCGGAATGCTTCTTATTTTTATTAGCATTCTCGTTTCAATTCAGCGTGCCCGTCACTCTATGCTAATGCTTTGCTTTTACAAAGCCCCCAACAAGACACCGGATCCCCGAGGTGCCCCGCCGTCAGAACGCCTGGCAGCACGC
This sequence comes from Lissotriton vulgaris, assembly GCF_964263255.1. Classification (NCBI taxonomy): domain Eukaryota; kingdom Metazoa; phylum Chordata; class Amphibia; order Caudata; family Salamandridae; genus Lissotriton; species Lissotriton vulgaris. The sequence goes on from NC_141693.1 coordinate 1,127,555,521, forward strand.
CACCCCGGCTCCTCGGGGCGCGATGCACTATGGGTAATTCCACGTCATGGTAATCAATGTGTTGGCTTAAAAACATGATCTGCCCCACCGAATAATATTTAAAAAAATATTAACGTTAGGAAGATGAAATAAATTGAGTTTTGGGCCCAGTTGAGCAGTTTCAAACTCAACTGTGCACTCTAGAAGGTTCAAGCTACGTGGGAGCCTTCACTGTCAATCTCCTCATCAAATCTGGAAATTTAGGCTGTCAGTAATATTAAGAACACTATCGGGCAGCTTTTCAACGCTTTTCCCAGACCTAAGTGAGAATATTGCCTAAAAACATTTTTGTTTTACTTATTACACAATCAGTTGATAATGATTACATCGTTATAGAATTCTACATTTAAATCCAAACTTCAAAAGACCTGTAACTCAGCTGCAAAGTAGCTGTACAATGGCATATGATTTATATTAATCAGTATTCAAACTTCTGTGCTCGTAATAATGTATATTCCTTTGAGTCAAACTGATCACCTGTTGGCCTCTAGTTCAAAATGCTACAGCCAACCCTTCTATGGAAACTTAAAAGACGCTCTGCTTAATGTCACTGTGGTGAAAACTGCTTCTCCTAATTCTAGGATATTCAATGCGGTAAATATGTCAAATACATACAGCATATTTAGCCATGTGCATTTTCTTGGAAATATACATAAATATAAACAATAAAAACTCATAACACTTGTTAAGGTGATTGGGCTGGAAATTCGCACCACTAGATTACCAATATTACTGGGTAAAGTCATTACCATACCAGGATTCCCATGCCAGTGACGTGTCTTGACCCTTGGAAAAGGGGCTAACTAGATGGGAATCGGTATAATTGTATCAATTTCTGCAGATTTTCTCCTTTTTGCAGCCACCTTTACCAGTTCACATCTTTCATGGCATTTCTTAGCTAGATGCGAAATGAGAGAAACGAAAGAATGTGGTTGTTTTCTCACAAACATTTGAATCCCAGTTTGTGTGGAAACTAATTTCTGCCCAATTCGTGATTACAACAAAACACAAACTCGATGAAAGACGTACACTAATTATGGATTGTGGTCGCACATCTCGTTTTGTGTTCTGCGAGCCCATATGAAAATAGTTTATTGTGGAAACAGGCACTGTTGATGTTTTCTGTATATGTGCCGCAGGCAGAGGTTATGGGGACATCCGACAGGCTGAGGTCTTCCTTCATCACCTCCGTTGCTGAGTCTAGCCCCAGACTCTTCTGGGCACGTTTCCTAGCTATGCTGAGCTATGCCACCATGCGCAAGTGCACAAAAAAGCACACCTCTGCTCCATCAAGTCATGAGCAACTCCACAATATGTTTCTGAATGCTGCCATGGCCACTCCGATCACAACACCCACTGGGCTTTGTCACTGTGCAGACACTTCCATAAGCACCAACTTTATTCTCTATGGTTAAGCTGACTTATCAGCACGCGCAGTTCCCTCCTACCCTTCAAGCTCAATTTATTTATGTATTTTTATATTTTATGCGTTTTTAAATAGCGCAGACTTTACCCGAAGGTGTCAGAGCGCTTCACAATAGGAACAGTAATGATACATGAGGAGAAAATTACAAGTGACCCACCGTGTCCATTTCCCAGCGTCCTGCTCTTTTCCAATTTAAAAATCTTCTTTCCCTCCTGCCACATATATTACTTGACTTACTAGAGTACCTTTCATAACATTTTCTATCATATTCCTAATATAAACCATGATATATATATACTAGCTGAACCAAAGCAAAGATGTTCCATAGAAGTGAGCAGGTGTGCAATGCCCATAGGGCTCAAAGGGCTTCAGCCCCCCCCCCCCCCCCCCCGCCCCCCTCCCTCGTGTGTGTCAACCCTGGGCTGAGACAGCTTTCCGGGCACACACTCAGACAGTTTTTGAGGTGATGTGGGCTGGCTGGTCTGGCATCTTATCGCAGCCGCACCAGAGAACTTCACAGGTCTTTAAAAGACCATTTACTTTTTAATAAGGCTTTGTTGTTTTTTCACCCCTTCTTAGAGCCCCTGCATCTCCACTCTGACTATTGCTGGAAGAATTAGCCCCCCCACCCCCAAAATTTGTATTTGCCTTACCCCGAAATTTGGCTTTAGTTGCGTCTCTGGAGGTGAGTGCATCTGAAACAGACAATTCAAATAGTCAGAGGAATAATCATTTTCAAAATAACGAAAGGCACAACAATGAATCTACTTATCTTTTATATATCTCTTTAACGTTTACAAAATGACCCTACACCCAATGCTGTGCTCCCTGAATAAGTTTCATGAAATCCTTAACTACAGACATAGTGGGCCCTATACGGAGGGTTGGGACCCATCTTTCCACATGCAATTATTCGGAAGGGTCCAGAAGCGATGCATTGTGTTGGATGCAGGCAGCAGTGTGGCCTCACTGTCCTCACCTAGTAGCGCATGTGCAAAAGGGATTTTTCAATCCTTCTGTGAGTCTGTAATGAGATGGCTAGGAGTGCTCAAACGAGATGGAGGCAGGGGTCATCTTGGCAGTTTTGCCCAGTACTTAATTTGAGCCTGTGGTTTCCGGTGCTGTGGACCGGCACTTAATGTCAACGCCATAACATTTTAAAAAACATTTATATAGCTAAAAGCAAGATGATGATTTTCAAAGAGAATAGGCATAGGAAGAAATACATTTTTCATGGAAAGAAGAATATTCAGTTTTAGAAATTGTCTAATTTTTTCCTTTTTAGCCAATATTTTTTCTAGCAACTTAAACAAAAAAGTCCATATTTATCAAATTTCCAGCAAGACAATGTCCCAAGGTAATGGTTTAAGATCTTTTTATATTGCCATTGTTTGCCGGCATTTCTCATAGCTTTTATTGGTTTAGCAGTTAAAAGTTCCCTCAACTCTTTTATACACAACTGAAACAATTCAGGTAAATAAGTGGGTTTTTATGGACTAAATAGAGAGTAGTACTCCTACGAAAACATTGTGATTTGAATACTCTAGCAGCAGTCCAGACCCTCAGATTGGAATTGGGCCTGACCAGCACTCTTGTTCAGAAATTAGCAGCAGTGTTCCATTGGGGCTTTCAGTTGCTCAAGAGTGAAGTTTCGCAACTAAGATATTTAATGTGCTATGAAATATTTATATGGAAAAGAGAAAAGCCTGTATTTTTTAGAAATGTCCAACACATGTTGAGGATTATCCCAAAAATAGCAGGATACCCTGGAGGGTATGTATGTGCTGCTACCAAAAGGTTGGATAAAAGAGAAAGTGGGCAGTATTAGTGTGAGCTGGAATATTGATTTTTGTTTAGAAAAGGATAAGTATAAATTCATTGTCTCATCTTGTTCTCTGCAAAGAACTCAACCTTACTTATTATGGAATATTGAACATGGAGTACATTTACTGCTGTTAGTCAGATTTAATATTTTACTGTTAAAATGTGCACCAGGTGCTTGGGAAAATCTTCCAATAAAAGACAGAGTCTGTCATTTATGTGATGATGTCTTATTTTGATTTTAGTGTAAAATCTATGAACATTTATTTAGTCGGACAAAATGGAAATGTAAACAGATCCCAAATATTGACAGTGTATGTAACTGGTATATTTACTCAAAATATAGAACATGGAAAGCATTTCTAATATGTCCAGATAAGATGATTAGTAAACGCAACCAAAATACAACTATGCATGCATGTTAGTATTTTCAAACTTTCATTCCTTTCATAACACACAAATAGCATAGGTTAAATACAACGTGGAATGTTAGAACAAAACTCAGAGTGAACACATGACTGGACACCACTCTCAAAATTCATGTGCTCTTAAGTGAATATGCAAATTATATACTTAACGCCTATCTGCTGCTCAAAATCTTCCATCTGTTGTTGGAGGGTAGGCCAAGCTTTTCTCAGGATCCGCCTGTACAATAGTGTCATGTGGGGTGCTAAGAATGTGGCTGGGAAGACAAACCCAGACTGTCCTGTTCCTTACTCTGGTCTTCCTGCACTTGTGGCATAGCTTCCCCTACTAGGTGTGAACATGAACTGCAACACCTGGTCATGACTCTCCAAATTTGGGCCTGTGCTGTATTGCTCACTTCGGTCTTAGGAGTACTACAAAGCTGAGGTTCCCCCTTACAAAAGTGTCCAATTCTTAATTTATGAATGAGGCGGGGGGGGGCATTCATCTTGTCCCTCAACTATATAGGGGGAGGGGGTTAAAACAGAAAGGAACGGCAGGTTGGAAAAAGGTGATGAACTACTGTCGAGAGGATGGCTCAGAATGACCTCAAAACATCTAACATCCTCTTCCTGTATGTAATTTCCTGTTGTAGAGATCTACTTCCCACCACATATGTGGTGTAGACTCCCCATATGGGAGGGAACCCTTCCTATGTGAATGAGGTGCTTCCACATGCAGGAGGGAGATTTTGCATGTAGAAAAAATCCAAAACTATTTATAGGGCCACAAAATAACAATGTCAAGATCAATATGTAAGCCCCATTGCATGACAAAGGGGCTTGCACAAAATATATGTATAGTATATACAGCACCTCCCCTACGATCAAGACAGAATTTTGACTTAAGTATCCCAAAAGCAAATTAAATATTGGCTTCTGTACTTATGAGTGCCATACAGTACCTCTTTTGAGGTAATGTGGGGTGGAGAGAGAGAGAGAGAGAGAGAGAGAGATGGAGAGAGAGAGAGAGAGAGAGAGAGAGAGAGAGAGAGAGAGAGAGAGAGACTATGACTACCCTGCAACTAGAGATGTGGAATGTTAAGAAAGGGTCCCCTATAGTAAATTTAATACATCATGACCTGCACACATGAAGTGGGTGTCAGGTTAATGTGTGTGCATTGTGTTGTAGTGATTAAGGAATATGTTTAGGATGCAACCCCAGATGTACATGTAAACCCAGTGTCAGATGTTTTTGCTCAATTTTGAGGCACATGTCACAGAAATCCCTGGTGAACAAGTGATGTACAAGAGGTGACTGATGGGAGTTGTATCTAACATGTGTGCTTCCAGAAAAGGCAGGATTCACATAATTGAAGGAGCCCCGGGCATCACAGACAGCTTGCACATTAATGGAAGCTTTGCAAAATTTGCACTCATGGAGGTTATCTCAGGATTTCCCTACCTCAATGTTGCACTGCACGCTGGGTCTTCCGAACCAATATGTATACCTCTGCCTTTTTGTGTGATTCCTGCTTTAAATGTGTTGTAAAGCAGTATGATACCCTCGGGTCTGGCCAGCGCTATATAAAACTCCTTAATAAATAAACACATAAATACCTCCATCCAAATTTCTATTGTGACGTATGTGGATAATTCTTCTTACCACAATCCTGGGACTTTTGTATAATCTGTTTTGTAGTTACCAGCAATTAAAGTCCTGCTGGGCAGAAGGTGATATACAGCATCAAACAGTCTCATTCCATCTTTATTATTGGGCACAAAATAACTGCACACCTGCAGGAATTTAAAATATCCCCCTTTGTATTTAGTACCATATCTCTATTGGATTCATTGACTAGGATAACCCCAATAACACTGAATATTTCATCTAGTTCCCAGATACTATTTGTGTTCAATTTGATATGAGTATAGGCTAATGCTACTTAGCTCATTGAAAATTCCCATAAAGGTATAGTGCCTTTTTTTCCAAAGACCTTCTCTTTCTCCCATTTTGACTAGGAATGACAACTGCTTTCCAGAGACAGTGAACATCGGTGGTTGGAAGTAGTCTGGATATGGAACCTTTCTTATTTCAGTCAAGTATTTTTATTATACCTTGAGCAACCACACTATTCACCATATACTTTACAAAATGAGGATTTCTAGTCTCTATCTCCTTTCAAGTCTGTGTTGCTACTGGCTAGCCTTTTCTCTGCATTAAGAGATTTTGTATTTATGTTACTGCACATACGATAAAGAAGGTATGAATATGTATTGCATGATATACATATAATTTTATAACCACACAAAATAAGAAACAACTTAATAAAACTTTGGTTAAGAGCCAAAGCCAGTAAAATATATGATCTGTGTAATAAATGCCATAGCTAAAAGAGCCAACTATAAACATAACTATTTTAAAACTTTCATTAACTGGATAGTTACGGAACACCCATTCAATCCATTTCACAACACGTGTAGTCAGGGTAACCGCAGTCTTGAAGGGTTAAAAGATATGAGGATTCAGCTGTACATATATCAAAATTAAATATCGTGTTTAAATTGAATTTTCTAAAAACAATAAATCCATCACAAAAAGTGCTGAAGAGACTGAAGGCTTCCACCCAACAGAGAAGGCAAGTAATGTTTAAAGCAGCCAAACCCCCTTTCCTATCTTTTCAGAGAAATGATAATGACAGTGTGCTCAAGTGCCCCAATTAAATTCTAAGGAACGAACATGGATCAGAATTAAAAATACAGAGTTTAATGGTTTGTTTTCATTTTTTTAAAACACATTCAAATTTGCATTCTGAAAAGGCCATATAGGTTCTATCTCATACTTGTGGAGCAACCGCATAAAAAAATTAAGCAAAAACAACTTTCAGCATTCTCTCAAGATCCTTCCAAGGTAAATAGTGGACAGAGAACTTAAGTACAGCTCTACCTAGATGGAAGAAGTAGAGAAGGGCTGAGTCGTCACACACTTTGCCTAAGGTGTTAGGAATTAGGCAGTCTTTTCTCTTTCTTTTCTGTTGACTGTTTGCCTGACTGCTCCGGTGTCCTCTTTCTGTGTTCACCTTTTGGTAGCCTCCGCCCCCTCCTTCTCCTCTCTCCATAACTAGGTGCCCGTGCCATTGATCGGGGCTTGGTTTCTTTCCTAGTTGGAGTTCGTCGGTAATCAGATCAAGTTGTGGGGATTATTCAGAAATCCCGTTGGGTGCGTTCTTTCCTTCCTGGCGTGGCTTTGCGGAGAGCAGAGCTGAGCGGAACGAGGCTTCGTTCCGCGGTCCGGATACCTGTTGCCTGGATCCCCATTCCGCGTCTGGAGAGCAACGAGAGACTTACGCTGCGCTTCTGTGCTTGGAAGTCTTATCAAGACTTGGGACATTTTGTTGATACGTGTTGGGAGATTTTGGTGCTCTTCCTTTATTTAGTGAGAGCTACGGCGGTGCCGATTTCCGGGTTCTTGAGTACCCGTTCTGCATCGTTGTGTAAAACTTGGGACATTTTCACGAAGCGTTTGCTTCTAGCGTTTTTAAGAACGCGCTTTAGTTTTGTGGCCACAATTAGGATCTATTTAATGCAATATCGGCAAAATACGCTGGCATTACTTAATCTTGGGGTTTTTTATGTCAGAATTATGACTTTTCCCCCTATTTTGAATTAAACGCTCGCTATTGGGAGGTTGTTTTCCCATTCCTGTGGAACTACACTTCATACATCTCCCTTTTGGAAGTGCCGTCTATGTCACACAGGTAAGGAGAAGAAGGGGATGTGTTGGGCAGTATTAAGGGTAGTGAAGGGGAATACAGGTAGGAGGACACTGGGATTGTGAGTAACCTCATGTACTTTTCTCTGTTTCTTGTCTTGTTTATGCTGCAGGTTAGAAGACTTGTCCTAGATTCCAGTGCAGAGTTTATATAGCTGTGACATAGAAAGAGCCTGGGCGTTTCTCTTTCTTTGTTTTGTTTTTCCTACCTTCTTCCTTTGTTCGGTCCGCTGCCACACTGTTTATCAAGGGCGTGTGGCGTTCCGAATAGGGGTAGAGGAGTGGGGCCATCCTCGCTTCCGTGGTGTGGGTCCAGTTCGGGAGAAATCCAACAGAAAACCAAGCCCACGAACTTTACGCCACCTGAGCGAGAATGGATGTCGATGGGAATGTTTTAGAGGAGAGGGCCCCTACGATGCAGGAATTGATGGGGGCTGTTAATGCTCTTCAACTCAAAGTGCAGGAACTACAACAGGAGAATCAAAGGTTACGACAGGAAATGAGTGTAGGAAAAAGTAAGGATCCGGTTTGGGGAATGGGAAAATCCTCAGTAGTTCAGCCTGCTACTTTCCATTTCGATAGAAGTACAAGTGCCAGTACTAGTAATCCCCCTTTAACTGTGAACGTAACTACTCCTACTCCTGTCCCGTTGGCCGTCCCAGAGAGGTTTTCTGGCGATTCTAGTAAATACAGTGTGTTCATGAATCAGTGTCATTTACACTTTATGTGTCGTCCTGCTTCATTCCCCAATGACACCTCTAAAGTGGCGTTTGTTATATCTTATTTGGCGGGAACAGCTGCCTCTTGGGCGGTCCCTTTGGTGGACAATGATGATCCGGTTCTGTATAATTATGGAGCTTTCAAGGAGCAGATGCGTTGTTTGTTTGCGAAACATGCGTTTATGCAGGCCAATGATGCTGAGTTGTTGAAATTGAGACAGGGGAAACAGGATTTATTGACCTATGTGTCTACCTTTAATCGTTTAGTATCTGAGACCCACTGGCCCGTTGATAAAAGAACCTCTCTGTTCTATCAAGGGTTGTCAGAAGACTTGAAGGACGTTGTTTCGCAGGTGGTGAATCCCCCTGAGGACTGTGTGGAGTTCATTGATCTCGTAGTAAAATTAAACCACCGACTACTGGAAAGGAGAGGTGAGAAAAGCCGCTTTCAGTTATCCAGAGTAGTTCCTGTTAGAAGCGAAGCTAAGAGTACAGGAGAGGGCCGAACAACTGCAGAACCTATGGAGATAGGTGGAGTGAGGGGTCCCTTGTCTGCCGAAGAAAAGAGTAGAAGACGTTCCCAGAATCTGTGTCTTTATTGTGGGCAAGGTGGCCACTATGCCAGGGATTGTTCTGTAAAACCGTCCTCAATACCTTCTAAGAAAGTGGTAGCTTGTGTCCAACCTCCTGAGGACTCGGTGATAGACAAACTAAATCCATCCTATCAGATTACTGGTATAGTAAAGAGAGTCCCTAAACATTTTATGATTACCGTCTGTTTGGTTATATCCAACAGTCATAGGGCTCCTGTATCCGCATTATTGGATTCTGGTGCCACAGGTAATTTCATGGATATTCGGTTAGCTGAACAACTAAAGGTGCCTTGGATCCTGAAGGACCAACCCGAACCTGTGAGGGCCATAGATGGAACTGAGCTGTCTTCTGGTACTATTACTAAACAGACTGAACCCTTGTGTATGATATGTGACAATGGCCATTCAGAATACCTCGGATTTGATTTGATTGATGCCCCTTCTTTTGGTGTTGTCTTGGGGGTGCCTTGTTTGCAGTCACACAATCCTAGGATAGATTGGTTTCGAAGAACTGTGACTCTTGATTCAGTCTATTGTTTGAAAGGTTGTTATAAGGTAGCAACGGATTGGGTTACTCCTTTGACCTGTGCTGTGGGCGATGGGTTGAGGTGTGACGTGCAAAAGATTCCAGAGGCTTATGTAGAGTTCGCCGAGGTGTTCGACAAAGGACGGGCAAGGGATTTGCCTCCACATCGTTCGTTCGATTGTAGAATAGATTTGGTTCCCGGGGCTACTCTGCCATGTTGTCGTATCTATGCCTTGTCCGAACCAGAAGAACTTCATTTGAAGGAGTACATAGATGAGATGTTAGCCAAGGGGTTTATTCGTCCTTCTTCCTCTCCTGCTTCCTCAGCTATCTTCTTCATCCCTAAACGTGAGGGTGGCCTCCGCGCTTGTGTAGATTATAGGGCGCTCAACAAGGGTACTATTAAGAACAAGTATCCTCTTCCCTTGATACCTGTGTTGCTAGATCAACTGAAGCATGCAACGGTTTTTACAAAATTGGATCTCCGAGGGGCATACCATCTCATACGCGTCCGTGAAGGCGATGAATGGAAAACTGCCTTCCGGACTAAGTTCGGTCTGTATGAGTATTGTGTTATGCCCTTCGGATTATGTAATGCTCCGGCTGCTTTTCAGTTCTTCATCAACGAAGTCCTAAGGGAATATTTGGACTTGAGCGTGATTGTCTATATAGATGATATATTGATTTTTTCCTGTACGGAGAAAGAACATGTGATCCACGTGCGCCAGGTTTTACAGACCTTGAAAGATCACCAGTTGTATGTGAGGCCTGAGAAATGCAGTTTCCATACAGACAAAGTGGAGTTTTTGGGATTTTTGGTATCTGCTGAGGGTATCAGAATGGATCCACGCAAGATCGAGGCTATAACATCTTGGCCACCGCCTAAATATGTGAAAGAGGTGCAGGTATTGCTTGGATTCGCTAATTTCTATCGGCGGTTTATCTCCCATTTCTCTGAAATTGTAGCCCCTATGACTGTCTTATTGAGAAAGGGAGTTCCTTTTGTGTGGTCCTATGTGGTGCAAATGTCGTTAGATCAATTGATCGAATGGTTCACTTCAGCCCCTGTTCTTGTCCATCCTGACCCAGCATTACCCTTTTTTGTTGAAGCGGATGCTTCCTTGGGTGCAGTGGGGGGCGTCTTGTCACAGCGAGATGTAGAGACGGGGTTCATGCATCCTGTAGCTTTCTTTTCAAAAACCTTGTTACCCGCCGAAAGAAACTATACGGTGGCAGAACGTGAACTGTTGGCCATCAAGCTTTCCTTTGAGGAGTGGAGACACCATTTGTGGGGAGCTCGCCATTCAATTACCATTTACACGGACCATAAGAACCTTGAATTCTTTAGGTCCGCGCGGGCGTTGACTCCTAGGCAGATGAGGTGGGTTTCATTCTTCAATGAATACGATTTCATAATTACTTACCGGCCTGCCGCCCAGCAGTTGAAATGTAAATGTAAATGTAAATGTAGACGTATTTGTAAAGCGCACTGATACCCCGGCAAGCAGTGTGTCCTGGCGCTGTACTCATACCGCTAGGGAACCCGTCCTGGCTTTTCCCCGTGAAATGTCCACTCCTGGGCATCCCCGGGGTGCAACCAGGCATCCCCAGCGCTGTAGGGGGCCGTTGTGGAGGCTAAGCAAGCTATTGCCCAGAGTTGCAGCGTGGGACCCATGATTAGAATAGGCACTGAGGCGAGAATATCCAGTCAGTGGAATTTATGAGCCAGAGACCCGCCGAGGCGGGAATCGAACCCTGGTCCCTGGCCAGAACTCTGCATCAGGTCTGCCGCTCTAACCATTGAGCCACACTCCTCCACTTGAGCCACACTCCTCCACAGATGCCTTATCTAGAACAGAATACATGTGAAACAGAATGAGTGGGGGACTGATAAGGACATGGGGTCTTTCATTGCACCAGAAAAAGTTGTGGGCAGCGTTACTTTGGATGACTTTTTGAACTCAGTAAAAGATAAGTTGAAAAGCATGGATCTGACCCCTTGGAATTCTCTTCCTTCCTTTTCCATGAGAGACGGATTGTTGTATCACGGCCCACAGTTGTTCATTCCTCCTGCTTTGAAGGATACCGTGTTACGATGGTGTCATTCATCGGCTTTAGTAGGTCATCCCGGAATCAATAAAACTAGAGAATTCTGTTTACGTTGGTTTTGGTGGGAATCCTTGCCACATGATGTGCAACAATTTGTGGCATCTTGTCCTGTATGTGCTGTGAGTAAACCATCTCACTCCAGTCCTTCTGGCTTGTTACAACCTTTACCAGTACCCCCTGCACCTTGGCATACGATTAGTATGGATTTTGTTACAGACTTACCTGAGGAGTCAGGGTGTACGGTGAATTTTGTTGTGGTTGATTCCTTCACAAAAATGGCCCACTTCATCCCTTTACCTAAGTTGCCTACTGCGAAGGAAATGGCTTTAGTCTTTGTGTCATCTATAGTGAGACTTCACGGTTTACCATCTGCCATCGTGTCCGATAGGGGAGCGCAGTTTGTGTCCCGTTTCTGGACGGAGTTATGTGAGGCTTTACAAATGAAGATTTGCTTATCTTCGGCCTATCATCCGCAGTCCGATGGCCAGACTGAGAGAATCAACCAAACGATGGAACAGAATCTACGTTGTTTGTTGACCTCTTTGACATGTAATTGGGTGGTAGCTCTTCCTCTTGCGGAATTCGCATATAACAACAGCGTTCATTCCGCCGTGGGTATGTCCCCCTTTTACTGTTCTATGGGTTTTCATCCCAAGGCCATCCCTATTCAACCTACGGGTCTAGTGCCTGCGGTCGATTCCTTAGGAATAGCTTTGGGCAAGATTTGGGGCATAGCACAGGAACATCTGAAGAAGGCAAAGGAAGACATGAAAAGGCAAGCCGACAAACACAGGGTACCTTCCCCCTCTTATGTAGTGGGAGATAGGGTTTGGTTGTCAACAAAGAACTTGAGATTGGAAGGTTCCAGGAAATTACAACCAAGATATGTGGGTCCTTTTCCTATAGCACGAGCGATTAATCCTGTGGCTATGAGGTTGGAGTTGCCTGATGAATATGGTATACATCCGGTATTCCACACTTCATTGTTGAAGCCATATAAACACACCGATCAGACCTTGCACCCTCCCCCTTCAGTGCTAGTGGATGGTGAAGAGGAATACGAGGTCAATGCTATTCTCGATGCTAGGAGGAAAAAGGGGAAGTTGATGTACTTGATTGATTGGAAGGGGTACCCTCCTGAGGAACGGTCCTGGGAACCAGCTACAGGAGTGCATGCCCCCCGTTTGATTAGATTGTTCCATCTCCGTCACCCGACTAAACCCCGTCCTGTTGGGAGGCCTTTGAGGGGAGGTACTGTTAGGAATTAGGCAGTCTTTTCTCTTTCTTTTCTGTTGACTGTTTGCCTGACTGCTCCGGTGTCCTCTTTCTGTGTTCACCTTTTGGTAGCCTCCGCCCCCTCCTTCTCCTCTCTCCATAACTAGGTGCCCGTGCCATTGATCGGGGCTTGGTTTCTTTCCTAGTTGGAGTTCGTCGGTAATCAGATCAAGTTGTGGGGATTATTCAGAAATCCCGTTGGGTGCGTTCTTTCCTTCCTGGCGTGGCTTTGCGGAGAGCAGAGCTGAGCGGAACTAGGCTTCGTTCCGCGGTCCGGATACCTGTTGCCTGGATCCCCATTCCGCGTCTGGAGAGCAACGAGAGACTTACGCTGCGCTTCTGTGCTTGGAAGTCTTATCAAGACTTGGGACATTTTGTTGATACGTGTTGGGAGATTTTGGTGCTCTTCCTTTATTTAGTGAGAGCTACGGCGGTGCCGATTTCCGGGTTCTTGAGTACCCGTTCTGCATCGTTGTGTAAAACTTGGGACATTTTCACGAAGCGTTTGCTTCTAGCGTTTTTAAGAACCCGCTTTAGTTTTGTGGCCACAATTAGGATCTATTTAATGCAATATCGGCAAAATACGCTGGCATTACTTAATCTTGGGGTTTTTTATGTCAGAATTATGACTTTTTTCCCTATTTTGAATTAAACGCTCGCTATTGGGAGGTTGTTTCCCATTCCTGTGGAACTACACTTCATACATCTCCCTTTTGGAAGTGCCGTCTATGTCACACAGGTAAGGAGAAGAAGGGGATGTGTTGGGCAGTATTAAGGGTAGTGAAGGGGAATACAGGTAGGAGGACACTGGGATTGTGAGTAACCTCATGTACTTTTCTCTGTTTCTTGTCTTGTTTATGCTGCAGGTTAGAAGACTTGTCCTAGATTCCAGTGCAGAGTTTATATAGCTGTGACATAGAAAGAGCCTGGGCGTTTCTCTTTCTTTGTTTTGTTTTTCCTACCTTCTTCCTTTGTTCGGTCCGCTGCCACGCTGTTTATCAAGGGCGTGTGGCGTTCCGAATAGGGGTAGATGAGTGGGGCCATCCTCGCTTCCGTGGTGTGGGTCCAGTTGGGGAGAAATCCAACATAAGGCAGTTAGACCAAAGTCAAGATGCACAAGCTCACCAGTAAGAACAATACAGTGATATACATATTATGCAGATAATAAGGGTAACAATTTGCTTGGTACAGTGACTTGCAATCCTTTGGTTGGATTAAGATGTACATTAACTAAGGAGAATGCTGCACGGCTACATCTAATTTTAGATTCTGTGAGTAAAACAAGGATGTTACACAAACACAAGTAAAAATAGCATTTACTAGTGTATATTATCATGGTCAAAAGTTCATCATTTGGACGACCACGAAATGGTGGCAGATCTCTTAAGTGTTAAAGGATAACGTTTACTAAAACAAAATAACAGCATTCTTTGTATTATAATATTGTATTATAACAGGGTAGGGTAGGGTAGGTAGCAGAATAACAGTACAATCATAGGCATAATAATAAATTAGAATAGCAAAATAAGATTATTAAAAATGAAGGAAGAAAAAGGAAAGATGATAGGGAGAAAGTAGAAAGAAAAAGGTGAGAAAAGTATTATAAAACAGTGTATCATCGAATTGCAAAATAATATTATACTTCCCCTCTTATAAGAAAGAATGATATAAGTTAATTGTATCATAAAAACAAGAATAGTATTAGGATATTACAAATAGCTCTGACATCAGTAAGAAGTTAAAGAGTTTTAGGCACCTCTTCAGTCAATGGTTGGTGTAAATAGACAGTCTTTGCTGAGGAGCCTAGAAAATGTGTTACTGGAGTCGAAAGAATGTCTCACTTGATAACAAGGAAGGTGGATTAACAGTTGCTCTGTCCAGTCTAAAGGTATAACAGACACCACACCAGCAGGACTGAAATGAAATGATTGATGAATCCTACCAAGATTTAGTTATTTGCTGAAAGGCAACTACAAGCAGTAAAACGTGAAAAATTAAACAATAACAAGACTAATCATTTGAAAGAGTTCCTAAAAATATATATTTTTAATTAAGTGGTGTGTGACAGTGAAATATTATATTTACTTGCCTACAAACCTTCACCCAAAACTGATAACTGGAAGGACATTCAAACAACATGTGGTTTAAGTAGAAAAGGCAATATTAAAAAAGAACAAAAGGGGGTAGTATTTGAGTGATTAATTGTATGAAGAGTAGATGGAGGTGCCATGATTCTATTATAAATAAAAAATAAAGCCCAGTTGTACTAGCTGCCGTGGAAGATTTACGTACTTTAAACTAAATGTTATTCCACAAAGGAATTGAAAAAGAAGTTTTAAAATCTTATTCCCATTGTAGTTCAACATCTGTCTTATCTCAGTAGTCAGCGTGGATGTTGAGTGTGTTATAAATATGAGATGCTGAAGGGATAAAGAAAAGTAATGTTGTTAACTGAGGGAGAGTATTATGAAGTTTGTGTTTAGGTTGATATTGGTAGCATTATTTGGAAATCACTGAGGTTAATGAATCATATTTAGTATTGTAGGAGGGAGGAGGGTTAAGAAAGTGATTGTGCTTGGGAAAAAGAAAGGAAGAAGTGTTTATCGATAAGTTGGTGAGCCCTCTTGCCAAGTGTTCCAGAAAACAGTACTATTATTTATCTTGATATATTTGTTGAATCAGATTGAGGATTGAAGACATTGTTCTCTATCCGGTAGGTGAGTTATTTATATAGGAGTTTTTAGGCATTCTTAAGAATAAGTAGAGACATAGGGGTATATTCACAAGAAAGTGTGCTAAACTTCACCAAAAAATGCTAATGCACACTTTTTTACGTCCTTCCGAAGGTCCATAAACATCAAACAAAGCCCCCGGGGAGACCCATCGTAGCCGGGTGCGACTCCTTACTAGAACCGATAGCAAAGTATGTCGACTGCTTTTTGAAGCAGTTCATGGATATGGTCGTCTCTTATTTGAGAGACACAACGGACTTTATAACTAAACTGGAAGGAATAACATTCGAAAAAGAAAAAGATCTCCTTGTTACACTGGACGTCACACAGCTGTATACACAAATCCCGCAGGAGGAAGCTGTGGCCGTACTGGAGTACTTTTTAGATCTAAGGCCCAGACCTGTCCGAGTGCCCACAAAATTTCTAGTGGATCTGGCCACGTTTGCCTTGAAAAAAAAACTATTTTTGTTTCGGAAATGAATTTTTTCTTCAAACCAAAGGGGTCGCCATGGGGTGTCCCTTTGCCCCGGAGTTGGCAGTACTATTTATGTCACTCTACGAGGACAAATACATCCACAATAATAATCCCTTTAAAGATTACATCGCCACTTGGTGGCGTTTTATCGATGACGTCTTCATGATTTGGACTGGAGGTGAAGAGGCCCTCATACTGTTTCACAACTGGCTAAATACCAGAACACTGGACATACAATTCAGTATAGCTCACTCAGCCAAAAAAATTGCGTTCCTGGATGTTGAAGTCTTTCCATCGGCAGGAGGCTTGGCCACCTCCCTTTTTACCAAGCCCACGGACAGAAATAAGGCTCTGTTATTCTCCAGCAATCATCCGAGGAGCCTTAAAGAAAATTTGCCTTACGGGCAATTTCTACGAATTCGTAGAAATTGCACCTCGAATGAGGATTACAAATTACATGCTGAGAATCTAGTTTCGAAATTGTGCGACAGGGGTTACCCAAAAAAACTAGTGCGGAACTCCATGAAAAGAGCCAGATGGACCCCGAGGGACAGCTTGTTGGAAAGAAAAAATAAACCAGTTTCAAACAGACAAGTCTGCGTAACAACTTATTGCCCGAACGCCAATAATCTTAAAAAAATCATCAATCAAAATTGGCACCTCGTAAAAAATCTGGACGCCAGCCTTCAAAACCCGCCGCTGTTCGCCTTCAGGAAAGAAAACAGCGTGGCTAACCATGTAGTAAGGGCTGGGATAAAACCTAACGCACAACCTTCATTAAGGCAGATGATGGGATTCCCCCCGATCACAGGCCACCACAGATGTGGAACATGCCAGTGTTGTGAACTAACCATCGAGGGATCCTTATTCCAACACCAAGGCATCTCATGGAAACATGATAACTTCAGTAATTGTAAAACTAAATATGTTGTATACAGTATCACCTGCCCGTGTGGCCTACTTTACATAGGTAAGACTAACCAAGAAATTCGCACCAGAATTACCCAACACAAATCTCGAATAAAGAATGCAACTGAAAACGCCCCATTGGTAAACCATTGGAAACGTTGTAATCATTCCCTGAGTGACATCAAATGGACAGTGATCTCACGTATTGAAAAGGATCCACGAGGTGGAGATATGGATCAAAGACTCTCAAAAAGAGAGGCCTATCTGATTGTCAAATTTGACACAGCCGTGAGAGGGCTTAATGAAATATCAGAGATATACAAATTATGAAGTAACGCCTGAACTACGGAAGTCACTACCATTTCGACTTCACGCATGCGCAATATTGCACTACATAAAGAAGAGCCTCAGCCACCACATTACACTCTACGCATGTGCGAGGGACTAGTGCGATCGGAGACGTCGGCTACTTTGTCGATTAAACCTTTCGTTTCTTCTGGTAAGCTTTCTGTTCGTTTAGCGTTCTTCTTTAAGGACATGTGCACCTACACCTCGAACAATGGCCTGAGAAGTCTTTAATATTCTTCTCTCCCTTTCAATCAGCGACTGGAAACTAACGAAGACTGAACCCGAATATTCTACAACTAAGAGGTGGGACGTGATCGTCCCCGTCCCTCCGGTAAGAAACCAAGTCCAGTAGCACTCTATGAAGCACAACCTCATGCTACCATTCCACACTAATAGCGTACGTCTCTCTCCCCTAGGCCTTCCGAAGCCTACTCGCCGTCTATCCTCCTACTAGGAATTGCTTCACGGAATTGTTTCACCGATGTGGCTGCCGCACACACCTTAGGTAATTGGCTCTGTCCCAAAACACTGTATTTCTAAGCCTCGGACAAACATTTCACTCCATTTATGTAGTCCTTATTGTTTTGTTGTTACACAGGTGATACATCTTTTCTCCCGGATAATCTCCGCTATTGGTAAGCTTTTGGAACCGTGGGTGGTTCTACACTCTAGATTCTTGGTTCTTTTAACCTTTTAAGTTACAAACTATAGAACTGTGTTCTTTCTTTCTTTTTAGAGCTACCTGGCCCTGATGAGAATCCCTTCCAACTCATAGGGATTTGAAACGCGTAGGCCCCTTCATGTTCAGTGTCTGCTTATTTTCATTATCCTCCCCGTAGTGTGGAAACATCGTCATACTACTGACCGCAAATTGTTGGATATATTGCTTTTGACTATACCATTTGAAAATTATTGATTTGTTTTGATTTTCACATGCATAACCTTTGTATAAACTGTAAAATTTGTATATAATAATTGTATATACTCTAGCAGACCTAATACTCCGCCCAGTTATTTACTCGTATCTAACCGGGCTGAGTATTTTCAGTTGTGTGTTGTACGAATGAAGATGAATGAATGTGATATGACTGATTTCGATATGCTTGTTGGATTTTAACAAATTCTCACTGGTTTTTGTCCATATTACCTTTTCTTGGTGTGTAAAAACTGTATTTTATGTTCAACTATATATGACTAAAACATATATGACCCCCTTTTTTCTTTTGACTCAGACGTTAAAATAAAATAGCAATTTATAAGCACACCCCAGTCTTGAAGAATCCTCCTTTCTGGTGGTAATTCTCTCGTGTAATAATTATCAGCATAGGCGTTTGTTCTTTGTTGGAAATGCACCTTTACACATCACAGCCCATCATGGGAAAATAACCCTGTGTTAACGTCGAATTCAGAGAAGGCGGTAGCGGATGTATGACGTTACCACGCATACCATTACCACGCATACCGTTACAACGCGGTATTTACAACGCATACCACTACAACGCATAGCGCTTTGAGGTGCTGGATAGTGGTAAGTATAATTTTATATTCCAACTCCAGTCCCCGTGGATACTAGGGAAGGTGTTGGATATAAAATTAAACTTATTCCCTATCCTAGAGCGCCCCCCAGCGCAATGTGTTGTAATGGTATGCGTTGTAATGCCTGCGTTGTAAGTGTAGTGCGTGGTAAAAAATGCGTGGTAACAGTTGTACATCGCGGTAGCATGAGATAGTCTGCCTAAACCGTGGCCAATGTCTGCGATACAACCACTTTGACGGAGATAAAAATACAAACCACAACATAAAAAAACGTGCGAAGAGCCCATTAGCGCATTAGCGATTAAGGAAAGCAGGGATAAGCACCGCCAGGCCGGCATAACACATGGCAGGCAGGAATAAGCACAACAAAAGCCTGAAAAAAGAGACAGTCCAAAGAGAAAACAACAGCCGAGCACAATGGAGGCAACCCGAGCCAGCATACAAGCCCACAAGCCCCATTGGCAACAAAACATTGTACATGGCAGGCCATCTTGGACAAGGTGAATGCAGCCTGAGGGTGGAGGTGGACAATGGTAGAAAACCAGAACATCCAGAATGATGCGAAACGCAAAATCAGTAACACACCGACAACAAGAAGGCAGCAATGAACACCGGAGATGGGAGGCCAGCTCCACACCAGGAGCTAGATGACATGGTGGAAATGGTGTCCACCACATCAGTCTGGAGACGGTGGCAGGACTTGGGTACCAGAAACTGCCCAAAACAGACACAACAGCAACAGGGAGAGGAATCAGCAGGGACCGGGGGAAGATGGGCACAATGGCACACATGCACAATTAATCACAGCACAACTGCAGACAAACCATGCCCAAGAGTAACAACACCAACCAAGAGCACAAGTCACACAACCCACAACATCACACCACTGAACAAGCACAGAAGTGAAAACCACACTGCCTGAAAGGGAGAAGGGTGAGCCAAATCAGAGCTGAAGGGACATCTCACACACAATGCAGCACACACCCATAGGAAGCAGAGTACCCCTAACCTTGAATACAATGTGGCACAAACACCAACATTTGCACAACCGACCACAGGACACAAGTGCACCCGCCTGGTGCTGGTAAACGGCCATACGCATCAGGCTAAGCCCGAAATAGGGACATGGCAATGCACAAGTACAAACCCACAGTCCTGATGGGGTAGCAATGCACGTATGGCAGGTAGCCAGAGAGTCTGTGACACACACATTGGCATACAAATCAAGACACAACACAGTCAGAGACAAGTGAAAGAGAGGAAACTTTATCAACAAGTGCATGTTAGTATGGCCAAGAGAAGTGCCACGATATGCAGACCAATGCAGCAGCATCTCTTAATGAGGAACGTAGGAAAGCACCCATTGCCACCTCGGGGGAGTCCATCACCAACACAAGTCTGTGCCAACCCACGTCTGTTGTCCACACATGGATCATGAGTCCAGGCCAATGCAGCCATGTCAACTGTCGTCTTGGGACATGTGACCAGATTCACAACATGCAACCAGGCGCCGGGACATGTGCAATAGGTCACATCCAGTTGTGGCTGCAGGTTCCTTGTCACTCGTCCCTGAACCCGAGTGCAGCTGTGTAGGCCAACATCTCCAATGAGCGATCGTGGTCCACCACATCTGACATGTCATCGACGTAATCCATCCTCTGACCCAGACAGATGTGCTGAGTCCACCCACTGGCCCCAATGTGCACCAAAGCCCAATGGGGTTGTGGCCCAATGTGCTCACTGGTCCAGTGTCCAGCCTGAATGCCAAACATCCATGCATGCCATAAACGGGCATCACGGTGACACTCCTGGTTGTGGACCAACAGGGGGCACACACACACGTGGTAATCCATGTCAACTACCGTCACATTGGTGAGGCAGACATCCATGGACCACTCGAATAGGCATGAGCGTCAATGCAACAGACTGGACGCAGGGGACATTCGCAAGGCGGAAGCTCAGCCGGTAACTGATCCGCAAGACGGCCAACAGCAGTGCCCCCAGTACATGCAGCAGCACTGAACGGTAGAGGTCCATGTGGCCGGAACCGAGCATGTGTCCGGGATGGTCTGCCATTGCGTCAATAACTCTGCTAGAAGCGGCTCTGGCTTGCCCTGCGCCCGACCTGTGGATGAAATGGCACAGCTCGGTGCAATGAGCAGTGTCTGTGTATAACCAGTGCAGGCCTAGGGTGGGGTGGGAGTATGTGTGAAGGCCATTTCACGCACACCAACTACAACCTAGGACTATTGCGTGTGGGATGTGTACATGTTGCTATCACTTCAGGCAATGCCTAGTGTGGGAGTTGCAAGCAAATGCTATTGTATCTGTCAGGGGGTGCAGGCCACATGCCAGTTCCTGCTCGGAGCTGCAGATGTGCTAGCATCTGATAGTTCACACAAAGGACCATTCATCTCTACAGTAATTTCACTATCTGCATGCATACAGCAGATGCACAGGGCCTGGCGTGGGTGTGGTGGTATGTCTGCGACATTGGGAACACCATGAAGATGTTATTTGAAGGTGTGCGGCCACGTGAGTGTAGGCCAATGGACCGGACAGGGCAAACACCGGACAGCCCATGACTGGCTGTGATCGCGCTGCAAATTAGGCCAGGCAACTGACTCATGCATCCGCAGGGCTGATACACATAACGCTTGGCATGCATGTGCCAAGACCCCAAGAGGTTTAGTGCTCCTACATGTCCCCGTATGTGCGTGCCTGCCCTCCTGGTGCATGCTACATTGCAACATCGACTAATGTGGCCCTGGTGGCGACTACACCCCAACACAGAGACACACTTACCGCACTTCCTGCCCAAGGTCAGTTCTGAGCCACGCCCTGTTCCCCCTGCCGAATCAGCACACCCCTGCACTGACCTGACGTACGCCTGGCCTGCACACTCCACTTGTGCATGCAGGGGGGTGCGTGCAAAGCTACATGTCCTGGGTCACTGTCAATGCTGAGGTATTATGGTAACGTCCGCTGAAGACAGCACACTGTGATGTTGCAGGGCCGGTGCCCATAATGCTGACGCAATGCCCACACGGACACACTTGCTCAGATGGTGTGAATGGCTACGGGCACATGCGCATGGCCACATTTATTAGAAGGCAAACATACTGAGTGACACCTGTGTTGGATGTGTGTGGAGTGTGTGCACACCAGCCGGCAAGGGCTGCCTGGTGCAGTTATAAATCGACAACAGTGTACATCGCAAAGAACACAACTATTCAACCATAAAGGCCCCATGACTTGTGCTGCACAGAGTTAGTGGCCCCGGATGCACAGCGGGTGCTGAGCAGGTGTCCTTAGATGTAAAAAGAGCGTGTCGGGGAGTGTCTCTGTGGACAGTGGGAGGTGTACCCCCAAGGCATGATGCAGAGGGCAGGACCACCCTGAAAGAGTAACTATGGTGGAGATGAATGGACAGACACATGTCGGACACCAAGTCTGGTCCTGCCAGATGCAGATGCAGGAAACCACCAGGCCATAGACTCAGATGCCACAAAGGTCCAAACAGATAGTGCCTGTGACTCATTGCACACAGAGTTAATGGCACCAGTGCTGTTAGCGGATGCCGCCTTCGATGAGGCGTGTCCAATGTTGTGGACTCTTCCACATTTTACCCAAGATACATTTCCACATGTGTGACCTACTGGACCGCAGAGTAGCCCTGAGGCAGCGGTCAGCACGGGCCATTCACCGAGTGTTGCCGTCTTCGGTTGGATGGCCCCATTGGCCTGCATAGTTCAGGTTCAGTGGCACCACGGGATGCGGACTTGCGGTGAACAGGGTTGATGGCACCAGGTCAGTCATTGATAGTGTTCGAACACCTCTGTGACTCCGATCTGGCTTTCGTTCGGACTGAGCCGCATCTTCCTCTTACTCCTCTCCGTGCATTCACTGGTGTAGACTCTGCCATTCATGATTCGTGACTACGTGCTGGATGTGGGTCCTACTGGTCTGCAGGGTAGTCCTGAGCCCTCATCCTCGTGTGGCCGGCTGGCATTGAACAGGGGTAGTGGCACCTCGTGTGGCCGGCTGGTATTGAACAGGGTTAGTGGCACCTTGTGTGGCCGGCTGGCGTTGAACAGGGTCCCAGGCCTGCCATATGGAATTATGCCTCACTGATCAAAAACAGTCTGCTGCTGTGGCCGCTGCCACGGACTAGGGGTCACTGCCATTCAGGACTAAGGACACAGTTCCACAGGTGGGGCCTACTGGGCTGAAGCAGAGGTCGCAGGACTTTTGCTTGGAGCTTGCACCGGCACGTGGTGAGCCCTCTTTGGCACGCGCCTGTGTAGGCAGGTGAACGGAGCCTAGTTGGGGCACTGGGGCATGCCTGATGGGTCTGGGGACTAGCGGCCAGGGGGCAGCAGGTGCTTAGGGATGCAGGCCCAACCGCGCTCGGCGCAGGACTTGTGGCGGGCTGAGAGGCGCCGCCTTAGCTGACGTGTGGTCCATTTTGAATGAGAACCAAGACCAGTGCGACTTTTTTTTTTGTTCACACCCCTGCGCAGGCCTGGCGTACGCAGGTCCAACCCACTATGCACGAGCATTCAGGGGTGGACGTAATGTGCAACATTTCTGCGTTCTGCCCCACAGCCTGTGGTGACATTGTAGCATCCACTGGCCACTACACTCCATGCACCAGCAGTTTCTCTCCACATGGCCATTTCCGTGGTTTGCACTCTGTGGTCTGTCCGGCACCTCCGCGCCATACCTGGAATTGGGTAGGTTCACATTCCTTAGTCACTTGCCGCTCTTGCACATGCCTGCTCCATGCCTCTCCTCTCATCCTGCTATTGTGTGTCTGTGGTGCCATGCCGTGGCTGGGTTGTGGGCATGGCAAGGCCGGATTCCCAGTGGAGTTGTGTTGTCGTGTCTGGTTGGTTAACAAGTTGTGTGATATGTTATGTAGTTGTGCTGCGTGCCCATTGGCAGTATCGTGAGTTGCATGACTGTGGGCAGCAGGTGCGTTTCAGGTGGGTCCGCTGTCTTTGTGTGCCTTACCTCTGTGATGTTCCGGAGGGGTGGGACTGGTCCTGGGGGTGGTGGCGGTCCTGGGGTGGTTGCAGTGGGTGTTGTGGCCCTCATGGTAATCTGCGGTGCATGGTCATTGTCTCCATGGCATCTGTGGGTCTTTTGGTGTGGCTCTTGGCTGGGCTCCCTTTTATGCTGCAGGTAGTCGTCCTGCTTTACACCAGCAATAGGCAGGTGTTATTTCCCTGCTGCTACTGCTGCTTATCGCCTGTTTTTGTTTCACATCGCAGATCTGGCAGTTTGTTGTGAATGTGGTGTGTTTTTGTGTGCTTTTGCACAGGAATGCCTACTCTGCATCTCATTAGGGTTAGTCGGTGGTGTGCACCGTGGAGATAGATTTAGGGGCAGTTATCGCGGGAACACAGCGAAGTCTGCAGTTTTTACCAGCTTGTGAATGGGGTGTTAACTCTATCTCCAATTTTGATGCGTTAAGATGGGGATAAATCAGAGATAAGTCCTTGTGAATATCCCCCATAGAGATATGTTTCTGTGAAAAAAATTAACATTTTTTTCAAAGAAAATGAAGGAATAACAGAGTATCTATATTCACCCAAAAAGGAAAGGAATCAAAACATTTTCAGAGATATAAAAGGGGTTTGTTTCATATAGAAAGCTGTATGATGAAAGCGAAAGTTGACAGAATAGACACCTCCCAGTTGTTTATGTCTTTTAAGTTTTTGGGGAGCCGTACAAGTTTTTTTGTTATTCTACAAGAAAACAGAAAAAATAGAATACATTTTCTTAAAAAAGAAGATAGAATGTCAATAAGAAAATCAGAGAGGTAAAAGAGCACCACAAGGCTCAACCTCAATTTCAGTGACTCTAATCTACCCCACCATGATAAACCGCTGAGCATATTATGAATTTCCCCACCGCAAGCCTTTTCATGGCAGTGAGCCTGCCATGAAAAGACTGTTGTTGGGGAAACAAAGGGGGCCCTGCCGAATGCCCCCGTCACCATGCGGTTGTATTCAGGGGGGCACAAGTTGTGCCCTCCTGTTTACATGCACCCCACGTTCCAGCACAGCATGGACTTCACAGTCCATGCCGTTCTGGAACTTCTTTGCATTCCCATTGCGGTGCCATTTTCAGGGCACCGCCGTGGGAACAGCAAAAAAATAGTCCACCAGTCAAGAGTAGTACTCATAAACTGGCGGGCAGGCCATGCACATCTTTTGCGGTGCTGTGCCAGCGCAAAGCTGGCGTTGCACCGCCAAAGTCATAATCAGCACTAAATATTACTGGATTTCAATGAAAAATAATAAAATCTGAATGAAAACACTACTTATTGAGAAGGCATGTTTTCCCCTCCTTGTCTAAGGCAGAGTAGAGATTAGAAATATTGACCTGGGATCTTTGTGAAACTCAAAGTGTGTATAGTTCTCCCCATAGATGAAGGCTTAGATAAATATTATGCAGGGTGCACAATGTTCTCCAGACAGTCAGTAAACACAGCTTATTAAAGTATTTATACCATTGCAAATACCAGAACTGTAGGTGAATCAGAAAGGCAACATTATTTTAGTGTGTGGAATAAGGAGAGTACCTACTGCAGTGTTAACATTGTATGGCGAAGAGCAATTATCTCTTCAGGAACAAAATGGCCATGCAACAACTCCATCATCACACCCACCTTTAGATGAAGAAATGACTCAAATTATCATGATAATGGGTTCCAAAATCTATCCTCATAATGCAGCAAAGGTCTGCGGTGCATTTCCTGGTCTCTGACAATCTCCAGCACTCCTTGTGTAAGCAGTGGCCTGACTTCCTTCTGCTGGCATTGCTTCATATGCCGGCGATCTCCATCCGAAGCCAAACCGTGCCCCTCCCCATGATGGCACATCTCTGACATCAAAAACAGAGAACCCATCAAACATCCAGTTTGATGCCAAGGTTCCTGTAGGTGCACACATTCATAAAACTGTAAAAAGGTACCAATGTCACTGTTAGCTATACTCCTACATCTTACTTCAAGAATGTTCCATTGCAATAGAGGCCAATCTGCTGTTCAAAATTCCCCTAATAAAGTCCAGACTGCCACTAGAATCTAAAGATGATAACATTTTATTAGTTATCATTTTTTTCCAGTTGACCCTTTTGGTCAGTAGAATTGTGTTCAATAGGAATATTTAATGACCATAGACAAACTGGCTAAGGTACTTCATATTCCGGTTCAATATTTTATTTTCCTGGGCTGAAACTATGAGGAAGAACAGAGAATTTATAGAGTTGAGAAAAAAACACCCTTGTGCATTCATCCTGTGGTCCCATCTTTGGTTAAAAGTATTTAAGTCTTTTAATATGATTTGTATTACTATTATATAAGTCCAGAATTGAACTTGGCAGTTTTAAACAATTACCCCAGTTGGGACTATCATAGGGGCCTTTATACAGAAAATGTGGGTTAAATATTAATTTGAACATATTTCTGTGAGAACTGGCTGTATTCAGGTTGGATTGATCGGGTTCCAGAAAAGACAAAATCCCTTTGATTGTTGGGTTGTGAAACTACAGTCAGAAAGATGTAGTACTTCACAACCCTTAGACCTTTGCATTAATGACCTATCCTGTACATTAAGTGGAGATATCTTGCCAGGAGAAGTTGGGGTTCTAAGAAATTGATTTTTACCCTGTACGTGGAGCATCATTTTGAGGAAGGGAAGCATTGTGTGGTGCATTATCATGTAAAGTGACAAATCTAACACCCAGTTTCTTAAATATTTTTAGGGTCCGATCTAAAACCTTGTTTCTTTGGCTGTCTATTTTTCCACCTTTCTTTAGGGCAGCTTTTAACTGACGAAAACGAGAAGGACCATGTTAGACTTAGACTTTTATGCACAAACTATGGGGCAAGTCAGAAATTAAAATAGGCACAAAACTAGGGGCAGGAGGGTCTTTGAAATTAAACATAACCTGCACGAGACACAACCAGATGGGGTGTATTTCAAAAGATCTTTGGGTGTGTGTACATGTTTAACCTCTTCGTGCTCATGACGGCCCCCAGCGTCATGAGTCATGGTGGGCGTGTGTGCACGATGGCAGGGGGCTGTCCGAGCCACGCCCGAGATTGGAATGTCCCAGCACTGCGGCGGAATTCACGCTGCAGTGAAGAGGATAAACATATGTGTATCCATTTGTTTATTTTTATTTATTTACATGTTATTAATGCAAAAATAAGGAACACATAAGAGTGGAAGTTCAGGTAACAAACCTTATCACACAAAATTCTGTATAAATGGTAGGTCACCTTAATATTGATATAGTTTCCCCTACCAAAGAATTAGATTAGGTGAATGACAAGTCATGAGGAAGTGCTACTGATTCATTTGAAGGGCATACTAGACGCAAAGCATGTTAACAGTAAAGAGACCTAGGAGTCATAATACGTTCTTAGGGTCCATTGCTTATTAATTTTATCCCATTAACAGAGACCCCACAAATAAAACACATATAGAGGGGACCTCTATGTAATTTTAAAATCCTCTCTTTTTAGACCAATCTATGTAGGTATTAGTGCTCTTCATGGGTTTTATCCGGAAGCTATATACTCTTGACCAACCGGCAATACAAATAAAGATCTCTGGCAAAGTGCCCACACATTGGGGCCCATTGGGCATTGCGGCACCAGCCCAATGAGAAGCACATCCCGATGATGAAGCATGCCACCATTGGTGGGGTAGGACTTCTGCTACTAAAAGGAGCTACTCCTTGATCATCTGTTTGGTCCAGACCCCCATTGTCGACTTTGGAACCCCCCTTTTTCAACAGAACTGAAAACTTTTACACAAAGCTGCTGATTGAGTTTACAGTACACCTGGATGTCCAAAGAACCCCTGCTGTGCCTGGGACAATTTTGCGCATCCCTCACCTACAAAGACGGAACAGTTCAAGTTCAAATTCATGTCGTTGTGAAGCAGCATACTGTCTTCTCGGCCTACCCATGACAGAACACCTGAAACTAGTAGAAATACTATATTGAGTGGTGGATGAACCAGACATCATAAGTAAGTTCCCAAAACAGTTCACGGGGCTCAGAAAAATGGCTCATTTTCAGGTTCACATCAATGAACAAGCAATGCCTGTGGCTCAACATCACGGAAAAGTGCCTTTCTACCTACAAAAAGCAGTGGAGGGTGAATTACAGGACAAACAGCCATATTCATCAATCTCCCGACACTACTCTTCCCTAAAGTATGTTTTGAACTACCCACCCTCCTAACTTGAAGAACATCCGTTGTCTCAACCCCCAAAATATTATTATTTGGGATGAAATAGTCCAAAGACAGAGGGTGACCATTCAAACAAATGACCTACAAGCCACCAAATTAAGTTAGGAAGGGAACTTTGTATTTCCTAAACCCTTCTCTAACTACAAAGCAGAATCTGCCTTAGAACCCACACCAAACATTTAATTATAGTAACCAATAGTGTCCCACACAGTAGATTGATACAGGACATCATTTACACCACCTCATTTGCTATCAAGTGAGCAATGGAATCTTCCTGTCTTAGTTCCTTCGAGCTCAAAGTGCTCCTGAGCCACTGTCTGCAGTTCAAAGGGTCTCCTCAGCTGAACAAAGTTGTGGGCCTTCGCCTTGGTGGTTATTAGGCTATCAGTGGCCTTGCGATGGAATATGGCTCTTTACAACACAAGCAAATACATCGCATGCCTTCCCAACGCTGTCGTTACAATGACCACGTTGTTACCACGCATACCATTACATCGCTGTAGGGGGCGCGCTGGACTTAGGAATAGTTTTATTTAATATTTCTACTCCAGTAGGGAAGGTGTTGGATTGTATATCCAACACCAGTGTGCCCCCTACAGCAAGTCGTTGTAACAACTTGCGATGTAATGGTACGCGTGGTAACAATGCAGTCATTATAAAGACTGCGTTGTAAAGGTACTGCATTGTGGAGACAGCGTTGAAAACTCTGTTTCCCCTTGCGATGTCCCTAGGACTTATCTTTTACAGGATTCAGAAAGAAGGACAATTTGGACAGGGACAGAACAATGCCTTGGCAGTCGCAGCTGGCAGGGAACTTGGGTGGCATGGCCGGTAGAGTGGGGGGCAAAATATAACTAAAAAAAACGTACCTTCTCACACCCTCTTTCTCTCCTCAGCTTTTCTTCCTATGAGTCCCAGAAGCAGGAAGCACACAGGCTCCTCTAAGCCAATTACAACGCTGCAATGCAGTGCTGTGATTGGCCTGAGCGCCGTGGTTCAGAGCTCAGACGGGAACCATGAACCTCTGCATGTTCCCCACCAGGCTATGCATTACGGCCTGGTGGGGAACATGCAAAGTGTGCATGACTGTTTGGCCAGCCCAAGACGGCGGGCCAAACCGTCATGAGCACTTAAGTGCATGAACCACTCCTCCCCCAGTAGCACCAGCCCCCCTGCGCTAACCCACCCCGTAGCTCCAAAAAATAAAATTATAATAACAGTGTTATTATTATTATTTTTTTCCTTTTTCCTGCTCTGAGAGCAGTGGGGTGACGCTCCCCCACCTTTGCGGAGGAGTCACCCCTGTGCCATGGTTTGATTGCCGTCCAACCTCATACACAGACTCATGCCAGCCAGGTGAGGTGAGGTGCTATGTTCCGTTTTCAGCAATTACTCAGAGGTCCTGGAAACAGAATCCTTTATTTTAAATCATTCTCTTGAAGCATCCCTTTCGCTGCTCAAACCTCTTACTCTGTCTTTGCATAATCTCGGTGAAAACTGGGATTTGGAGCACTTTTGCATTTTCAGATTGGACCATGCTTCTTTGCTGGGAGGCTTGCAGGATTATGTCCGTCCCGAAACTTGAGCAGTTGTGTGCATAATGATATACTTGTTGGAGCACTGTTGATGTGTGCTTCACTGAGAACATTTTGTTAGGACTTGGGCTTCTGATCATCCATGATCTATTTATCAACCAAGGGCTCTTGGTCAGGCCCTGCACCTCTCAATACAGCAGGTAGGAATGTGCGCCTCCTTAGACAGAGACTTTTTTCACTGCTCTCACCATTGTGGACATCTTAAATTCAGTGCAGAAAAAATAAAATTCAGTATTGATTAGGTTGATCTTACATTCAATAAAACTGCTTGTTTTTCTGATGGCCTTCAGATGATCCTGTGGGGTAGGCTTGAATGCCCCCTCTGCTCATGTGGGTCCTGTGTAGGTGCTGGAGCATCTCTTTCCCCACCAAGTATGTGACTCTGAAAAGATATACTTGTCATCTTATTACCCTTTTCGCTGACTGTAATGTCTATTATGTACATATGTACAAAAAGGGGGTAACATCCATCCACAAATCTATTGGGACTCTTTCAGGACAATTATCTGGAGACCAGAGACTAAGGATTAGAGAGATGAAGAATGAAAGCCCAGCTGATTGCAAATTCAGGTCAGAAATCCAAGAGCACAGCCACTTCCCAGGTCTCCAGGTACATGGCCTGACACTCTCTGGTGCTCTTTTGCCTTCTTGGCACATGGCAGACTGTGGGAAGCGACTTGGGACCCCCACTGGCTGCTTCCTGCGCATAAACGTAGTGTGGCAACCTCTGCTTACATTGGGCCCATTCCCAACATAGGCAGAGTAAAGCTAGAGGGCAAAACGTCGACCTTCAGTCAAACCTATTGTGTTCTTTTTATTCTGTAGCTATTTAATTGTGTAGAATGTGGAATGGTATGTATTCCGTTCTATGTTCTGCCATGTATTCCGTTCTATGTTCTGCCCTGCTTCAGTCAGTACTGTTACTGCTGCTGGAGAGGACGGGTCTGTTTCCTGTGCTCCGAATACACAAGTTATTCTACATATATTTTCCTGGATTATTTATACAACACAGCCCTCACCAGTAAAATGCTCTTCACCCAACTTTAGTTCTTCCATGCCCCTTAGGAGTCTTTGTTTTTACAAAGAACAGTGGTCCCTATATAAAACTAATATAAACAGAAAAAATGAGCATATACTTGATAAGTAATATGACTTCTGTCCGTCCGGACAGGATTTATTTTTCAATACGACAGAGATAAAAAGTGTTTCTAGGAGAGAATGTCAAGCGGGCACAGCGGTGACCCTTAACATGCAAGACAGAACAACAAAGAGACAATATTAGACAAAGCAGGCAAGTGAGTCTGCGTACTTGTACTTCAGTAGGGCAGACATAAAGTATCAGAAAAACACTCCATTGCAATTGAAAGTTTCACATAAAGTTTTTTTTGCATATGGGGTTTACGGCTGTGCCCGCTTGACATTCTCTCCTAGAAACACTTTTTATCTCTGTCGTATTGAAAAATAAATCCTGTCCGAACGGACAGAAGTCATATTACTTATCAAGTATATGCTCATTTTTTCTGTTTATATTAGTTTCATATAGGGACCACTGTTCTTTGTAAAAACGTAATGCCCAAGGTCCCTATACTATACCTTAAGGGTTCCCTTGTTTTGTTTAACCTTAGGAGTCTTTGAGCACCCCTCTCTCAAGAAGAGCTGAGAAGAGGGGATCAGACCCTGCCTTACCTCCCTACCCGCTGCATCACTAGTTCCAACCGTCAAGATGTTTGGTGGTGGCATCAGTGGGTCAAAATGAGGCACCTCCGCACCTACTCCTCGTGCTCTCGCCAGCACCCCATCATCAGCTGGGCTTTTCTGGGTCTTGCCCCTCCTCCAGTTTCTCCCTGCTTGCTGCCTGCTGTGCCACCACAGCTTGGTGCTCTTTAGAGACGGTGGTCGGGTCCAACACTTTTGTCACCCGTGACCGGTAGAATCACTGGAGACCTCCAAGTGCTATGTCACCCCAAACTGCAAAACCGGTCACCACGTCACCCCGACAGCCCGGAGACCCCACTTCATATGGGTCCACAGGAGCGTATAGGATCACTTGGGGCCGGGCAGAAGCTCCAGAACGACGTGGCATGCGATGCCCCCTAAATATTATGCTGCCTCAGACCCTTCAGGGTGTACCTCAGGGGCGCCCTCCTCTATGTTCCACCTCCCAACCAGTCGATTCGACCCAGAGTCGTCCACAGTTTTCCCTCCTGCAGGTAGACTTTCACTAAACCATGTTCCATAATCCGCCGTGTGTCGGAAAAGCAGAATTCCCCCGTGTGCACAGAAAATTTACCCTTGCCTGGGCATATTGAGTGAGTTGTCTGTCTTATTCTGTGAGTGCACAAGCCAACATACCATGTCGCCTCGTGCACAGCTGGTTGCGCACTCCTTTTAACACAATCTAAGATTCCAAAAGATTTGTTAAAAGCAGTTTTTTCAAAAAATGTCTAGTTCTCAAGAATTAAAGCCTTCGACCTGGATTGCTTTATCAGCGGGTTTTGTTTATTAATAGCCACTGTCTGACCCTTTCATATATGACAAATTAAATAATTAAGCGTTGGATGTTTATTCCAAGATCGTATGCAGTATATTTTTTAGAGCCAAATGCAGTGAATCAACGAGCCATGCTACATACAGACAGGACAGCGCAGCTACAGCAAAAAATAAGAAAAACAACCATTTGGAAAGCAGGATTAAATGATGCTGTTGATTCATTGTGAATAATCCGCAAGCCTTTGAAGAATAGGCTAAAACTGGAAAGAGTCTTTACAAGGAATACAAAAAAGGAGGAGAGGTGAAAGGGCTCCCTGATAAAAGCGGGGCTCCGCACAGTGCTCGGGGCGGCAGCGCGCGGAGCGGCAGCGCCGGCGTCAGAAGCGGGCGCGCGCAGCGGGAGGCAGCATGCCTCCGTCCGGGCTGTAAGCGGCGGGACGCTGGCGGAATGTAAAACAATACAGGCAGTGGCAGCGAGTGATCAACATAACAAGGGCTGTATGTATCACAGAAACTTTGCATCAGTAGATACAGAGCGCAGGGCCGGCCTTTAGCATGGGCGAGCTGGGCCCAGGCCTAGAGTGCCAATTTTCTGAGCTGGGCACGGAGCTGTGTGCATTAAGGTCAAGCCTACAGCGGTGCCCTCCCCATCTTGCTCCAGCCTTGCCCCTGCCTGTTTGTTTTTGTCTAATTTGCCAGTTTAAAGTTGCTCTTCTCCTTCATTGTCATACAGCAGGCGATGTCAACACCCCTTTAGCCCCCTTCCTTGCCCTCCCTTCGCCCTCTGTCCGCTGCTAGCCCATGTCAACAAAACCAGCATCCGGGCGAGGCCGCTAAACTATCAGGGCAGATTTACAAGCCCCATGCACCACTTTTGCTTCACTTTCCCCATGTTAAAAACAGCTGTGGTCAGTAGTGGGTGTACCTGCAGGGCGGTGAGGTGGGGAGGGGGAAGGGCAGGGTGGGGGTAGTAATCTATGGATTACGGAGCTTTACAGGTAAGTAGACATATAAATGAATAAAACAAATTTTGTTGCGTGCACTGCATCCCCAAATGCGATGCAGTGCGCACAACGAAATTCGTTTTATTTATTTCTATGTTTACTTACCTGTAAAGCTCCGTAATCCATAGATTATTACCCCCTCACCCTGCCCCTCCCCCTCCCCCTCCCCACGACACCGCCCTGCAGGTACACCCATTACTGACCGCGGCTGGTTAAAAATGACACAAAAGTGGCGTAAGGGCCTTGTAAATAAGCCCCTCAATGCTCCAGGAGAGCTGGGTGAAGTCGTTGGATGTTTGTCTTCAGGGGCCAGTCACTGCTCAGCCAGGGACTGACTAGTGAACACAAAAGGGACCCCTTGCTGCCTTATTTAATTCACTACCATCAGCAAGGGAGCAAAATGTCTCTCCGCCCATACCCAGGGAGGTATCTTCGCAAAGGCCGGCTCTGAGGGCAAGTCCACCAGCACCATTTTTGCTGCTTGTGTGACACATGGAATAGAAGAGCAAGTTGAATTTGTCCCATGCATAGATCATGTGTCACCGCAAAGGATGGAGCAGACTGATCTATGTTACTGCATTTATGCGCTAAGAAATTGATTAAATAAACGACGGGGAAAAGTTTGATGCAAAAATCAGTTTATTGCACTTTTTTAGGTATGGCTCAGCAGCGCAGCTGGTCGGAAGACATGGCGTTGCCAATTCTTTAATATATACACAGAGTGGGCTTAGGCTCCAACTAGGGACATTGTTACTCACTCACCTCATGCTTTTGACAGTTAGGTGTATCATTCCTCCTCAGATGGAATGCCTTGATTGCACAGCATGAGGAACAAGTTTATATCATCTGAAAGATACACTGAACCATCACCCCTACTGAGTGAGTGTAGTATTACTGCAAAAAATGAAGGCACTCTCAGAATTATACTTTCGTGTACAGATGAAACCAATGGAGCAGTGAAATCAAGCAGAGGAGCAAACACCTACATTAAACTGATGTTCTTGATAATGCAGCAGTCATATAGATGGCAGAGGAAGAGAGGGGATACTGGAGGAGGAAGCAAAAGAGGGCGACTAGGCTTTTACAACCTACTCTACCTTGTAATGAATGTTGCTCTACAACTGAACAAGGTCATGCTTGCATATACAGCAAAACGACCTATA
Organism: Lissotriton vulgaris; assembly: GCF_964263255.1. Taxonomy (NCBI): domain Eukaryota; kingdom Metazoa; phylum Chordata; class Amphibia; order Caudata; family Salamandridae; genus Lissotriton; species Lissotriton vulgaris. The sequence goes on from NC_141693.1 coordinate 1,127,589,735, forward strand.
GCAATTATATTCTCAGTACATTTAAAACAGTGCATAGTGCTTTGTATGTCACTACGGGAACCCTGCATTTCTTTCCTTAGGTACTTTTTGCAGGTGTTACACAAAGGATCATAAAACAAAACACAGTACCTGTCATGGAACAGCGCCACTAAAAATGCAACAGTTTACCAGGTAACTGATGTTGGTGCATATAGGACTTAAAAAAAAGAATCACAATTCCAGAACACCTATGGCCAGGTGTGGATGGTGTGGCAGAGGCAATGGCACTTGCAGGCAGACATGTGAGGGGCAATCTGCACCCAATTATGAATAGAATTTTCTGCCCAACAAACGTTAGAGGAGCCATTTTCCATGCTTGTATTGGGGCTCTTGACATTTGTATTGCTAGAGAGCCTTGGACGTGTAACAAGATCGCACTATAGTGCTTGGGTGGTGTGGGTAAGTTTATGTCTTGTGTTTTCAATTAAGACAACCACTCACATACGGGAAGTCTTCAACATTATACTAAATGGAATAGGAGCAAAATATATGGCAATCTTCCTTCTCATGGACACAGTTGGCTAATGCATTCCAGAATGTGCAGTCTTACGCCACAGGTTTTCACAAATACTGTGCAGATAGCAGTGTCTAATTTTATTGCTTTAATGTATCATTTATACAACATGCAGCAATTTCTTTGCTTTGGAATGTCTTCTGATGCACCACCTCCATTTTGCCTGCAGAATGTAGGGGAATTATTAATGTCCTGGGAGGATTGGTGTGATCCATTCATTGCCTATGTGGAAGTCCTAGAGGGAGCGGACTGTGATGCCCCTGCTAAAGTAGTGCAGGACTACAGGATTTTAAGAACCTACCTCCTCTGGACCCTCCAACATGTCGGGTTCTAGATGTTTTTGACTATGCCGCAAAATAGCTTCGGTTTCAGTATGCCAGGAGCATAAATGAAGTGCTATAATTTTGATTTTGGGAGCCAGCAAGGGAATACATATATAAAGGAGCGTTTCGCTGTACGAAGAACTCTAGCCGCCTCATATGACGTTGGGAACATTAACTACACGCACATTTTAGGGGCTCAGGAGGTATAAGAGTAAGAAAGTACACAGACAGTTATTGGCATGCTCTCAATTAACCTTGAGTGTTGTAGGACAAGGCCGTAGAGAATTCTGAGATATTTGCCCAGTAAATTAGGAGCAAAGCTATTGACTTACATATTATTGAAAAAAATAATGGAGAGACTGGGAGGAGAAGGAAAGAGATTTAAAGTAGTGACAGGAAGCTCAATACATTCTGCAGAGAATTTTAAGTGAAGCAGATAAAGTTGGTGCTAAATGTAAAAAAGGGATAATTTCTCTCGGGTGTGTAAAGCTGGGAATTTTGGGAAGCTGATATAGTCATAAGAGAGGAGGAGGGGTGAGAAATTAAATACTCAACTTGCACTTAGTGTAGGTGATCAAAGGTTACAAAGCAAATGACCGTCTACTAATATCACTGTAAATGGAATGAATGTATACATTAAGACGGACTCTTGCGCTTAGTATTCTATTCTAAGCCAAGATGTATTTATTGTCTTATGGCCTAATATGGAATTGCCATCTACTGATGTGAGTCCTGGTTGGTACACAGGATACACAATCAACATGGTATAGTCTTTGGAATGATTTGAAATTCAAAGAGAGAAGTTCCTGAGGGAAAATCTTGTTGCTGACCTAGCGGAGTTATTTTTAACTTGACTCCACTATTAGAAATAAGGTGGAACCCCTGAGCTACACCGCCTGTGTATTCTGTGTCAGAGAACACGGAAAGAAGGATACCATTTATTTAGTGCAGACCATACAGGAAGAATTTCCGAATGTTTTGGAGATAAACTAGGAGAGTAAAGAGGTTTAAAAACCAAGGGGCAGATTTAGAAGCTCCTTGCGCCTCTTTTACGCCGCCGTTGCGTCACTTTAGTAATGCAGCGGCGGCGCAAAGCCAGGGCCATGCTGCAGGTTATTTACAACGTGACGCATCTGAAGGATGCATCATGTTGTAAAGCCCTGCGCTACATGTAGGCGTTCCAGCGCAGGGGGAGGGCGTTCCGGCGAAGGAACGCCTCCAAAAAGTGGCTGAGTGAAATCTACAATTTTTAAGGCCATGCTGCGTCAAATCCCTGCGCCTACTTGAAGCAGGCATAAGGATTGACGCAGCATTTTAAGAATAGTGCACCCCGAGCCTTTCTGGAGCTGAGTCGCACTTGTAACGCAACTCCAGCAATGCGCCTTTATGGCAGCAGATGCGTCACGCATCTGTCCATTTTTGCCCCATGGTGCGCTGCATTGTAAATGCGGTACAAAAGGGGGGTGGTGATGGATGGAGCATCTGAACCAATCTAACACTCACACCCAGTCAACATATCTGGGTTTAATCCATCACCGTTCTTTAGCCCACTCTGCCACCCCAGTTCAGACATGGCCATATGCAAATCAGTCTGACCCTGTGCCTCATGGAAACAGTCCAGCCCGAACTGCTATGCCATGCCTTCTCTGGACCGGAAACAAGCTTCAGGCTGGACTGTTCTCATGAGGCACAGGGTCAGACTGATTTGCATATGGCCATGTCTGAACTGGGGTGGCAGAGTGGGCTAAAGAACGGTGATGGATTAAACACAGATCTGTTGACTGGGTGTGAGTGTTTGATTGGTTCAGATGCTCCATCCATCACCACCCCCTTTTGTACCGCTTTGTTCGCCATAAGTTGGCAGGGTATGCTCAGACTTTAGTCCCTTGCTCACTTTGCCATTGGATTCAAGCAAGCCTGGCTGAAGACAGCTGTAATGCCAGAAACCGGTCCTAGGAAGCTTGCTTCCGTTCCAGAGAAGGCATGGCTTGGCAGTTCGGGCTGGACTGTTCCCATGAGGCACAGGGTCAGACTGATTTGCATATGGCCATGTCTGAACTGGAGTGGCAGAGTGGGCTAATGAACGGTGATGGATTAAACCCAGATCTGTTGACTGGGTGTGAGTGTTTGATTGGTTCAGATGCTCCGTCCATCACCACCCGTTTCTGTACCACATTTTAAATGCGGCACATCCATGGTGGCGGATCCGTGACACACATTAACTGGCGCATCCCTGCTGATATGCAGGGATGCACCAGTTACTGTAAATCTGCCCCCAAATTATTTTCAAAGAAGGTGTGATACCTGTGCACCATAAGGTCAGGATATTTTAAATTAACAATGGAAGGAAATTTAAAAATAAGTTGTAGGACTGGTGTGACAAAGGCATTATAGAGCATATTTAATCTTCACCGTGGGTTTCCTCAGTTGTTATATCACTGAAGTCACAATGGGTTTCAGACATGCGCTGTCACAAGTGCCAGACGACAACGTTACAGTAATTTAAGAATCCAGACTGACAACTCAGTCCTGTCCTCAGCAGGGTCCCACTGTTGGCAGATGGCTTTTCAGGATAGAAAAATAGTTGAAAATCGTGTGGGAAACCACAATGAGTTTCAAACAAGCTCTGTTGCACATATGAGTACCAGACGGCCACATCACAATGACTACCATACCCGGGTCACCAACAGTAAACAATTGATAAGGCACTGGGAGGAAACCACCCCAAAGTGGTAGTGGTTACAGCAGAGATCCGGTTCAGATAGAGATTCAAGCCTGAGGTAAAATGGAGAACATTCCGGTGTATGAGACCATGAAATGGCCTCAGCATGACCACTGAGTGTTGTGAAAACACTAGACCGCATGAGTATCTTCTGGCGAGAGATCTACTAGTGCTGCAATGGTAAATATCTGCCCAGCCTCGTAGAATCAGGGTCTTTGCTATAGTCAGCATGTATGCAGCATATGTGTAGTGCTGGTGTGTGGTAGCGTGAAATCGGAATGTATGGGTCTTATTTAATTGTGGATATTGTGGAATCCATTTTAGATTGACCCTAGAGACATGCTGTACAAAATGGAGATGGAGGTAGGCTGCCAGGCGAGCATAGCATATTGCTTGCATTCCTATAGACCTTTTGTGGTGGGGATGGGGACAACTGGCTCTTTAGATAGGCAGGGATTGATCCTAATCATGTCCTACCCTTTGTCCTTCCTAAAGGACACACCTATTCAGCGTTAGTAGTGGGTGTGGGGAGCCAGAGAATATGGTCTCTTTAAATATTCAAAGCAAGTCCCTTATCAGGGTTTCTCTTTGTCGTTTCACTCTGAAAAGTTTGATAAGTACAAGGTGTGTAGACTGTCCGCTGATTTTCACCAGTGTTATGACAACCTGTCCAACCTACAATCAATTGAAGACATTGCTTAACCAGGGATAGATGCAAAAAATGCTGATCTGGACTGATCCGGTAACAAAGCAGAGCTGAGGGGCCCGATTCACAAAGGTAAAGTTAGACAAAAGTCTACTTTCGGTATTCACAAAGGGCATTTACTAGTGTGTGGTGAAGTATATACAAAGTAGATCCAGGAGACAAAGATACTTCAAGATCTGTGTTTATTAACCACAGCCTCAGAAGTCCAACAGGTAACTGACACAGATAGAATCTGCTCATTACAAAGCACATTACGACATTCTACATTCCAGTGGTGTAATGCTGGAATGTAGTATACATAAGATCAGAACAATATCTCTCTTTCTTTACTGCAAAAAAAACCAAAGTAAAACAAATAACAAAAATAATATTAAAGGATAGAGCACACTCCAATACTCAAACATGCTTTAATATGAAACATAAAGAAAATTCAATCACAAAACCTTACTGGTTTAACAATATTAAGACCATTGGTCCTCCGTTCAGACATAGGGTGAAAAGAATGACTTGATTCAGAATCAATAACGGAAGAATGAGAAAAAGGCGAAGGAACAGCACAAGGTTGCGAAGACAAATTAAATGGAACAGAAAGATCACTAGGATGAACATCATGAGGATGCACTCTCACAACTCTTCCTTTATTTCACCATCATTCCTGCTTGTTCTCACTGCATTCCACATGATTGGAGTCTTTAACAAGGACCCAATCACCCACACGTAGATCTCTTTCAGTAGGTTTTACTCTATGTAAATTGTCATTTTGATTTTTCATTTTAACTTGAAATTCTACAACTTTAAGTCTGACAACCTTGTCTTCTTTTGACATGTGATCTCTCTTGATATGACACTCTCGCAACCAAGCAGGGCACAATCTGGAAGCAGGAGGACGACCCCTTAGAATTTCAAATGGTGAAAGACTAGAAACCTCATTTGGGAATGACCAATGTGACCACAACATTTCTTCAACAGCCGTATACAAATCTATCTTGTTTTGAATAGCCCACTGTATACACTCCACCAATGTGCGGTTCATTTTTTCAACCATGTTGTTTGCTTGAGGATGATATAAAGCAACACATTTGTGTTTAATAGCATTGGAATCAAGAAAAGGTTTAATTTTTTGGAAATAAATTGAACACCATTGTCAGAAACAATTTCTTTTTTAAAACCTTCCTTCAAGAATAAGCTTTTCAGAAATTTGATAACTCCAATCATGTTTGGTTCTTCTACAAATGTAACTTCCCACCATTTACTATAATAATCAACCACCTCAATGGCAAATTTAAATATACGTGGTAAAACACCAAAAGGGCCAATGAAATCAATTGCAAGTTTTGACCATACAGATTCGGGTAATTTTACAGGCTGGAGTGGTACAGCTTGAGTCTTGAGGCTTTTATCACTGGTGGCACAAATAACACATGAACGGACACTAGCAATTATTTCCAAATCCACCCCAGGCCACCAAAAGCTTTTTCTTTTGGTTATGGTCTGGCCTAAATGTCCTTCATGTCCATACAAAATAATCATATTTCTCAAACAAGTAGGTGGAATAAATTTATCCTCCCTTACCAACATACCATTTTCTTCAATCGACAATTCGTCATGAACTTTAAAATAAGCTTGAAGATCTTTAGGAAGAGCTTTTTCTTTTGGTTATATATTCATTATATATTTCCTTACATTTTCAAGTTCAACATCTTTTAAAGATCCAGAATTCCATTCCTGTTCAGTAAAAGTGGTGTCATGACAAACATCAACACATTCAAAAACAACTGCAATTATACACTCTTTATCATTTTCATCGTTATTGTCAGGGTAATCAGTGAAACTTAAAGGTGAGTGAGACAAATAATCTGCACGGATGTTCTTGCCACATGGAATGTGTTCAACATTGAAATTATATTGTAAAAGTTTTTAACTTAATCTTGCTATTCTTGACGTGTGACCATTAATGGTAGGACCACTTAAGATACTTACCAAAGGTTTATGATCAGTCTTGAGAAAACATTTCTTCCTCAAATAAAACATTTAAATCAATCAACTGCCCAACAACAAAGCTCTTTCTCAATGACAGAGAAAACGTTTTCATTTGATCTAAGCGACCTAGAAGCAAAACCAATAGATACTTCATTTCCTCCCTTCCTCTGAGCGATGGTGGCTCCTAAACCATCATTGCTTGCATCAACTGTAATGATGCACTCCTTAGCAGAATCAAAAGGTCAAGGACACCTGCAGAAACAATTTCATTTTTCAACCCCTCAATTTTTTCTTGACAATATTTTTTCCTAAACAAATGTTTTCTCTTTCTTCAACAGTTCTCTAAACATAGCAGTTTTAGCAGAAAATTTTTGGATGAACTTAGAATAGAATTCACAAAGACCTAAAAATGAAGCAACATTTTGTTTGTTTTTGGGAATGGGAGCTTTAACAACTGCATCTACTAATCAGGCCTGGGTTCAACTCCCTTCCCAGAAATAACATGACCCAGATATTCAATAGTTTTTTTTGCAAACTCGTATTTTCGACGATTCGCAACCACTCAGATTTTTTTCAGTCTCTCCAACACTACATGTATACGTTATCATGAATGTACACATTTTCTCCTGCTATTAAAATGTAATCTTGGAATGTTACTACACCTTCGATTCCTTCCAAAACTTTTTCTGAAACTCGTTAAAAAACAGCTGCCGCCGACGCAAGACCAAAAGTCATCCTTTTAAACTCAAATGTACCCATTGTCGTCACAAAAGCTGTAAAATGACATGATGACTCATCAAGTACTATCCAATGCTAAATCAATCTTAGATAAAAACTTAGCACCTGAAAATGTACTGATGATGTCATCTATTCTGGGTAGGGGGTGAGAGTGAATCCAAATAGCTTTATTAAGGCTTCTGAGGTCGTCACAGACTCTCAGTTGCACATTCTTCTTTCTGGCAATAACCAAAGGAGATAACCATAGAGAAGACTCGATTGGTTCTATCACACCTTCATTGCACATTTTTTTGAGGATCTTTTCTAAATCATCACGCACACTGGAAGGTACATTTCTCAACTTGTGTTTCACAGGTGTGACGTCATTCTGTACTTTAATTCTGTGCTTGAACCCTTTAATCTGACCCAGTTTGTCATGAAAAACCATGAGAAATTTGTCAAATCACTTTGTACTGTTTTCAACCTTATCAACTGAACTCGTTTTCCCTTCACAGTCAGTTACCAAGGAAACCTGTCTGAACTGGGGTGGTGGAGTGAGCTAAAGAATGATGATGGATTAAACCCACATCAGTTGACTGGGGGTGAGTGTTTGATTTGTTCAAACACTCCGTCCATCATCCCCTTTGGTATCGCTTTGTTCGCCCTGGGATGGCAGGGTGTGCCCAGACGTGGGTCCCTTGCTCACTCTGCCACTGGATTCAAGATAGCCTGGCTGTTGGGGGTTATGAACCCGAAACCAGTCCCAGGATGCTTGTTTCCGGTCCAGGGAAGCCATGGCTTGGCAGTTTGGGTTGGACTGTTTCCATGAGGCACAGGGTCAGACTGATTTGCATATGGCCATGTCTGAACTAGGGTGGTGGAGTGAGCTAAAGAATAATGATGGATTAAACCCAGGTCAGTTGACTGGGGGTGAGTGTTTGATTTGCTCAAACACTCCGTCCATCATTCGCCTTGTTATCCCTTTGTTTCTTCCTGAGTTGGCAGGGTCTGCCCAGACTTGGGTCCCTTGCTCACTCTGCAACTGGATTCAAGATAGCCTGACTGATTAGGGTTATGAACCCGAAACCAGTCCCAGGATGCTTGTTTCCAGTCCAGGGAAGCCATGTCTTGGCAGTTGGGACTGTTCCCATGAGGCACAGGGTCAGACTGAGTTGCATATGGCCATGTCTGAACTGTGGTGGTGGATTGAGCTAAAGAATTATGATATATTAAACCCAGATCAGTTGACTGGGGGTGAGTGTTTGATTTGCTCAAACACTCCGTCCATCATCCCCTTTGGTATCGCTTTGTTCTCCATGAGTTGGCAGGGTATGTCCAGACGAGGGCCCCTTGCTCACTCTGCCACTGGATTCAAGATAGCCTGACTGATGAGGATTATGAACCTGAAACCTGTCTCAGGATGATTGTTTCCGGTCCAGGGAAGCCGTGGCTTGGCAGTTCGGGCTGGCCTGTTCCCATGAGGCACAGGGTCAGACTGATTTGCATGTGGCCACGTCTGAACTGGGGTGGTGAAGTGAACTAAAGAATGATGATGGATTAAACCCAGATCAGTTGACTGGGGGTGAGTGTTTGATTTGCTCAAACACTCCGTCTATCATCACCTTGGGTATTACCAAGGAAACCTGAACATCTTTATGAGATCTGAGGTCATACCGGAAAGGCCTTGGTGGTACCAGCCAAGAATGTTTAGGCCTTTTTAGCTACATACACTTTTCCTGTCTGGTGGAAATAACTCTTGTTTGACCCAGAGCTCTCCAAACAATGAATCAGTCACCATAGTCATCCGGGCACCAGAATCAATAAGGAGTCTCAACATTTTACCATGGACTTTAATATCTTCATAGGTGTCTACACAATTAGACTCATCATCTTGTACAACAACAATCATATCTCTCACACCTTTCACATAATTTTGTTCATCATCTGAACTATCAGACACATCTCCATCCAGGATTTTTTTTTGTTCTTTGGGTGTCTGGCAAACCTTTGAGAAATGCCTAATTTTCCCACACAGTTACATTTTACATGTTTTGCTGGACTCACCCGACCATTTGGTCCATGTTTAGCGTAACCACACCTGAAACAGATGTTTTTCTGTGAAAAAAATCCACCTTTGTATTCTTTTTTCTTAGCATTTTTCTTAAAATGAGTGTTATGTTTTGCTACTGTATTATCATTCACCACAGACACACCACTATTTTCTTTACAAGTAAGTTCCTTTAAGGCCTTACAAGACTTCAATACCTTTGACTATATATATTGTTTCTAATAAATTTGTATTTCTCAAAGTAAGAAGTTTGTCTTGTACCTTTTTGTCCCAACAATGTACTACTATCTGATCACGTTTCCGTTGATCAGTGAAATTCTCGAATTCACATTCTGCAGCTAACATGCGTAATAAAGCGACATAGGTATCAATAGATACATCTTGTTGCTTATCTCTAGTAAAGAACGTATGCCTGTTTACAATAAGACTTGGTTGTACATCAAAGTGTTTCCTAATTTTTTAACAGCCAATTCATATTCATCCAGTTCTTCTTGATCTTGCTAAATGAGATAAGGCGGAAGATGTTCGTAAATAGATTGCCCTTCAAAACCTACATTGTGTTCTAATAAAAATCTCTTACAATCTGGACGATACCTATTACCTCCAATTGCTCCTAAATACTTGGTAAAAGCCCCGTACCAATTTCTCCAAGGAACAGAAGTATCTTCGGGAGCTTGAAGAAAAGGAGGAGTGGTATTCACATTTTGCATATTAGCATGGTGTTACTTTCCTTTTAAAACAACCCCAAAAAAGTAACATAAAATAAATGAACAAACACAAAATGCAGATGTGAATTAAACTTTAGTCTTGTAATGCAATAATACTTAAAAAATAGTTTATTTTGACTACATGTGCACATCACGGACGTGCAAATTCTTCTGTAATATGCAGTAACTTGGGACTGTGTTTAGTATTCCTCCTTGATGAGTTGTTACCTTGGACTGCGTGCGCACATCACTGGTGCGTGCCAAAACAAACTTGTGTAATTTCCTTTTACTTTTTCCTTTAACTTCTTTAACTTCTTCAGTCTTGCCTTGTTTTAAACAAATTTTATTTTTTCCTTGTGCTTTGCGCTTTGTTTATGTAAACTGTATTTTCCTTGTATACCTCCACAATACACTAGTTGAGTGTTGTTGACGTAGAAAATCACTTCCAGGAAACTTCTATGAATGAGAAGGATGACGTTCTAGTTGACTCGAACTTGAACTTCCTTTGTGGACGTGCATAATGCATGTCAAAACTTGAAATCAGCTTAACACAACAGACGATTCGAGCAGAAGAGATTTTAAGAGGTAAGGATATTCGCCTATGAAAACGTGCAAAAATTAGTAAAGGTGAAGCGCTGGGAGACTGTATTTCAAAACACGCTTACTTGAACCAAGTTTAATACGCTCTCGAGAAGGATCACGCGCTGTGTGAGAGGAAGCCCCCGCAGTGTGCTCTGGTCAGAAAGAGATTTCTAATGAGAAGGACCACGGGCAGTACCACACGCAATGCTCTCGAGGAGTAACCTTTATTTGTTTTATTATTTTAAGTATCACCTCCAAAATGTTATCCTTTAAGCGTACGCGTGCTCACATAACATGATGCCTAATTATACAATTTCAAAAACAGTCAAACTTCGGAATAGCTTCCAGATATTTCTTCCGACAGGCACAGTTTTTTGTTTTTTTAAATAAAGTGCGATAGCTTAATTCTCTCCTCCAGAGTCGATAGTAACAATTAGATGGGAGCTATGCATATCTCAGTGCATCAATAATTGTCTTTAAAAAATATACAGGTCTGCTTTTCCTCTCAAGTGTGACGTTGTTTTCCCAAGCTGTATTTAAATTCCTTTGCTCTTTGTGTGGCAGAGCTTCATTTGCGTAGATTCTTGGCTGTGGCAAAATCGTCGCCAAATGGTGTTGAAATATATACAAAGTAGAATGGGGGTTGGGAGCACACTGCCTCACAGTTCGCCCCTTTGCATCCTGGTAAATGCAGTACACAGTTCAAACTTACTTCAAAATTAGCTGGAGTTTTTCACCAAAGTTGGTGCAGACATTGATGTATATCTCTACACACGTGTTTCTGTGTTGTGCCCGTCTTCAGTAGAGAGCAGCTATATTAGAGAGCAAAGAAAAATCATCTGGGGTTGCTGGAAATGCTGCCAAGTTTCTCTCAGGTCACAGTACCACTCACAGGCACACAGGTGCATCTCCAAAGCTCGTCAGCTTGCTGGCTCAAGGGAGCCTTTGAAACAAATGGGGGTTGGAAGCACACTGCCTCACAGTCCCAGCACAGTTCGCCCCTTTGCATCCTGGTAAATGCAGTACACAGTTGAAACTTACTTCAAAATTAGCTGGAGTTTTTCACCAAAGTTGGTGCAGACATTGCTGCATATCTCTAGACATGTGTTTCTGGATTGAGCCTGTCTTCAGTAGAGAGCAACAGTATTAGAGAGCAAAGAAAAATCATCTGGGGTTGTTGGAAATGCTGCCAAGTTTCTCTCAGGTCACAGTCCCACTCACAGGCACACAGGTGCATCTCCAAAGCTCGTCAGCTTGCTGGCTCAAGGGAGCCTTTGAAACAGAATGGGGGTTGGGCGCACACTGCCTCACAGTCCCAGCACAGTTCGCCCCTTTGCATCCTGGTAAATGCAGTACAAAGTTCGAACTTACTTCAAAATTAGCTGGAGTTTTTCACCAAAGTTGGTGCAGACATTGCTGTATATCTCTAGACAAGTGTTTCTGGGGTGAGCCCGTCTTCAGTAGAGAGCAGCAGTATTAGAGAGCAAAGAAAAATCACCTGGGGTTGCTGGAAATGCTGCCAAGTTTCTCTCAGGACACAGTACCACTCAAAGGGACACCGTTGCATCTCCAAAGCTCGTCAGCTTGCTTGCTGGCTCAAGGGAGCCTTTGAAACAGAATTGGGTTTGGGATCACACTGCCTCACAGTCCCAGCACAGTTCACCCCTTTGCATCCTGGTAAATGCAGTACACAGTTCAAACTTACTTCAAAATAAGCTGGAGTTTTTCACCAAAGTTGGTGCAGACATTGATGTATATCTCTAGACACGTGTTTCTGGGTTGAGCCCGTCTTCAGTAGAGAGCAGCAGTATTAGAGAGCAAAGAAAAATCATCTGGGGTTGCTGGAAATGCTGCCAAGTTTCTCTCAGATCACAGTACCACTCAAAGGCAGACAGGTGCATCTCCAAAGCTCGTCAGCTTGCTGGCTCAAGGGAGCCTTTGAAACAGAATGAGGGTATACACAAAGTAGATTCAGGAGACAAATATACTTCAAGATCTGTGTTTATTTACCACAGCCTCAGCAGTCAAACAGGTAGCGGACACAGATAGAATCTGCTCATTACAAAGTACATTACGACCTTCTACATTTCAGTGGTGTAATGCTGTAATGTAGTATACATAAGATCACAACATAGTGGTAAATGCCCTTTGAATAAAGAAAGTTGAACTTTAAGGTTTTCAGCCTTAACAAAGGGCATTTAAAAGTAGTAAATGCACTTTGTGAATACCGAAAGTCATAAAGTTAGACTTTTGTCTCACTCTACCTTTGTGAATCAGGCCAGAGATATATAAAATTGCCACCTGGAACATTAGTATAATAGATGGACTAAAAAATGCACTCAATGTTTCATTACACCTCATTGACTGTTGAATGCACTACCATGCAAGGTAGTGGGGAAATCTCTGAGGAGCAGTTCAGTTGTCTCTGATAGCCAGTACTCCAGATGGGTGAGGAAACCACATCTGACAAGTCTGCAACCCCATTCCAGAGAAACTGAGGTCCTGTGTATTCCTGGGCGAAATTTCCATTATGCTGGCATAATCTTGTGTAATTCCAGTTATTTCACATTGTGCTTGTTATGCGATATTCCCACAATTATGGTAATGCACCATGTTGTGTCATTATGTGTCATTCATGGCAAAAATGTAGGGCAAGAACAAAGGAACAAAGCGAACGACCAGAACGTGACAGGCTGCTGTTTGACCTATACTATTTTTAAAGAGAAATGGTCCTGGCATCCCAAATGACAGCGAGAACTTATTTTGGATTAAATATAGCGTTAAAGGCTGATTTTGCATATTTGTTTCTGATGTTTTGCGTAATTACTCAACCACAAATTATGCACACCCTTACTCTTGTCATGCATAAGGAGTTTCCCAACTGACTGAGAGACTGGCTCTGGCCGTTAGCATGCTGGTGAAATCAGCCTATATATCCTAGCTCGAGAAATGATAGAGGAGCTGCCAAGAAGGAAGCAGAGTGAGCAAGCCCATCAGGGACAAAAGCAATGTGGTCTCTTGGGGAGAAGTGGAACTGTTGCAGGCTGCGAACCCTACACCCTGTCCTCACGGGTGGGTTCACATTCAACCCCACTGGGACTTGAGGTGAACCTCGGCCCTTTCTTGGCTTGGGAGTTATCGGCAAGAATGCTGGTGTGAACTGTGACGGGTCTTGAGTGTACAATCCCTGTTATCCACCTGTGCCCAGTGAAACACTGCACCAAAGTAAGACTAAACAACATTCTGCGGTTGTATTCCAAACCGGAACTGCTCCTGTTGCATGATGTGATCTGTTTCCCCTACTGTTGTGCATGCTGGGATCCTTAAGCTTAGGTACTAGGACAAACTGTAATTCCACTGGACTCCTGTCACAACTTTAAGAAACTGTGGATGGGCCGGACTCTTTGGTGGGAAGTTTGCTGAACTTTCAAAGCTGCAATCTGTGGGCGCTGCTGGTCTGACTGCAACAAACTGCCCTCCCCTACTCTAGTAGGAAGTGGACTTGAGCGGCAGGGCCCGGGATCTCTCTTGATTGCAGCTGCACAAATTTAAGGTACCATAGCTACTGAATAAACAGGGATTGAGGACTGAACATTGACAAAGATTGCTTTTAAAGGGTCTTTACAATTTGAGAGTCAGAATGAATCAGTGAAATGAAGATACTCTATTCACTGCACAACAAGTGAGCTGAGCCTGAGTGGTGTTGCTCCCACAGAACTGATTAGCATTGTGTGATGTTACTGACATTTTGCCTGTATTCAATATTACCTAATTGTGTAGAATTAAGTAGTTGTGTGCTAAATTCACCTAATTTAGCTTTTGTTACGTGAAATTGTCCATAATTACTTGAAACACAAATCTGTAACTATGCACTATATTTTAGCACAAAATTCACCCTCATGTCCATTTTTGGTGTTATGGTGCATTTAGGAGCACATTGTACAACAGCTGCTTGCAATGTATTGTTCCCATGCGTTATTGGTAACTTTGTATCATGAATTAGGACATCTGTAATAATTGCTTCATTGAGGACATTTGTAAAAATTGCTTCATTGAAATAGCGCGTAATTATGCAAATTGGTGTAATGGCATCATTTGGGGAATTTTGCATAACTTGCGTAATGTGAAATTCCTAAAATTACACATATTATCCCAGATTAATTTACATTTTGCCCAGGCCTAGTATTAAGTAGTAGTGCATTGTATTACTTTTTCTTCATAAGGAAATCTTTTGAATGGACAACCTATTATTGAGTGTTATTGTTCCCACTGTGGATTTCTGAGTCTATAAAACCATGCCTTCTCCCTGAATAAGCCTTGAACTGCTTGCCTCACTACCCTGAGAGTCAAGTGCTGTTGTGTAGTTCCTAATAATACATAGGATCTGTGGGTTTAGACAACATAAATTAAAGGATTGGTGTCCAGACTGATTCCATGCACCCCCAAAGGATATGTTAGCCTCTAGACCAGCTAGCTCACAGTGCCACTATAAACCCCATAACCTTACCAAGGAGCTAATAGTTTCTGGCAACTATCGAACTAGACAAAATTTGATCCTTCAGGGATCATGGAAACAGTACAGCAATTTTCATTGAGTCACTCGTGCTCACTTCTTCTCAAAGTGACATACAGAATAAATGATGGGGACCTTTTTAATAAGCATTTATTGAACCAGCGTCATTCTAGTATAAAATAAGTGTGCTGCGACAACCATTGGACAGACATATAAATATAATTGCAAGCACTGACAGAGTAAATAAAAGGTAGAATTCTGCAATGGTGCTAAAACAGTGAATATATGCAGGCATATGGATACATAGCAATAATCAAGTGCACTCCTAAGATGCAAACCCTAGCTAAGTGTACCTAAGTGTACCAGCATTTATGTCCCTGTGAAGCCAAGAATCCCCCTAGGAAAGAGTCAACCCCATTACCTGATGAGAAAGAAAGAAGGACTCAGTTCTGGTCTCGGGTTGGACACCCCGTAAGAAATGTCAGACCACTGCATGCTGGAGCTTCTGCGTGAAGGGACTCCAGTGTCTTGTATCAGCATGGAAGCTTCTCCTCTGGATTGCCCAGTGAAGATGTGGTGCTTATATACCCAAAAGGTAACCTCAGGGGGTCTACCTAGATGTGTGATGACACTATGAGCCTGCTGTTTAAGGATGACGATAGCGGTGACCTTTGTACAGAGTTATTATACAGAAGATGGTAATCCTGCTGTGTGATATTAAGAATCCTCATGCATAATAAATGAGGCTAGTTTTCTAAGAAAACCACACAACATTTATTAGGGAAAAAGGTCAGCGCCAGAGCCGTTATTTAGAGTAAGGCTGGACAAATGTAGATATAAGGTTGTGCAGCTACCTAGGACTATATTGGGATACATTGGGGATCATAACACCCACTCCTCATCCAAAGGACAATAAGATAAACTAATTATAAAATGTACCTGTCTAAGAAGCAGAAAACATTGTTGAAAGTGAATGTAAAAACATCTAAAAAACATAGTATATGTAAAAGCGATGTAAAGACTCTATAAGTCCTCTATATAGTCAATATACTGTTTAGACCAACTGAGCATATCGAAAGACATGGAGCTCAGTTAGAGCAGGGAGAGAAAAGTAAAACAAGAAGATGTTTCTGAATTCCAATTTGGCTAGTTTTGGAAAAAGGTCGAATTGTTCGCATCAAACAGAGAGCACACTGTTTATGTGTCCTGCTGTGTGAGACACCACTTCACTTTTGCTTGCCTTTGCAGATGATGGTCCCTGCAACACCTCTTGGATTAGGTCAACAGAGCAATGGTGATCTTCTCAGGTTCCCACAGCAGCCGCTGAGGAAGCACTCAGCACCTGTGAGCCTGTTGCAGAGCTACTGTCCCTTCCGCAGGAGCTGAAGCATCCAGTGTTGGGTCTAAGAATGCCGACATCAACATGGGAGGATACTGTAATAAGTGGGCCTTTAAGGGGTCCTGTAGTATGTCAACATCTGGTGGCGCAACTGATGGAAGTGTTAGACATATGTCCAAAACGCATTCGTATCCTCAGAACAGGCAGCGGAGCACAGGCAAGACGCAGTCAACCCAGACTGATCTGAACGATTGGAAACAATGCTCGTTTTGATCCTGAAGCCGAGGTGCCCCCAGATGGAGAACCATTCATTCTCTGCAACGTCGCACCTGGGGTGCTTTTTCCATGTCTATGGAAGCTGGGGCATCCATTGCGTAGGAGGAAAATTAAAACAAGGGTACCCACTACAAGTAGTAGGACCAGTGGAAGCCCTCAAAAAATGCTTCCCAATACAGAGTGTGTAAATGTTGGAATAACTCAGAAGATCGTCTGAAAGGTGCTCAATAGGCCAGAACCCGTGCTCTCAAATAGGTGCACTATCCCACTCGTATCAGACATGTTAAAGATATGATGTATCATTTCGCCGAAATGGAGCAGGAAGTTCATTCGGACTAATGCCTGTATCTCAGCTGAAGACCTTGCAACCTGGAGATCAAAAGTCTCTTGGGCTGAGGTTAAGACCACATCCTTCTGTAAAAGCAAGGCTTTCAGTCTGCTCAGAGAATCAAACCGTGTAAGGGAAATATTCAATGAAGGCCATAGCGGTGCCTCCCTGACTGTGTGGGTTGGTGGACGCAATACTTTAATACAACAAATTACCCTGGAACTTACTGTGACCAGACATGCGATTGCTGGCAGCATTCCACAACAACCTTGATCATTCAACATGAAATAACTCCCATTTGAGAGCACTTTGAACACCGCATGAATCACGGCGCCGAGGACCCTTTTAAGTGACAAGATAAGTTTGCAACAGAAGCATTACATGCTCTGTGAATCATAATATCCTGACAAAGTAGAGATCCACTTAAAGAACTCTCACACTACAGAACCGCTAAGAAAAACTTCAGTGTCCCCATTCCTGCATCTAAATCTGCATGGAAATTCCAAAGATTCGTGTATGTACCCCTTTCCCAACGCTTCATACGTGCCTACCTGGTGATACTGTAAACAGTATTGAATTTGTAATGTCATGACTGGCAGTGTAATATGGTCATGGATTAACAATTCTGTCGTGGTTGAATCAGTCACGGTAAAAGGTAATTGTTCCAATTTTTCCACTGTGCAGCATTGTATATTTTGCATCTCTTTGTACCATTTTTGTCTATCTTTATGTTAGGTTGTATGCAGAAAACAGAGACGTACTGTTGATAGACCGCCAGGGCACATGACCTGAACTCAGTGATCGCAGTGTCCAGCTCAGTAATAGAATGGATCTCAATTGCGATTGCCCATGTTGAAGAATAGACAAATCGTTTTCTATTATATCTTTTGCAGAACACATAATGTTACATAGTGAATAAATCCCGGAAGTCAGTGTGGTCATGCCATTGTCAACCACTGCCAGAGCCTTTTCCAGGTTAACGCTATCAAGTTCATGCAATCTCTCAGCAGCCTCCTGCTGGGAGATTCTTCAAACCTAATTGTAAATAGCATAAAGGAAGCACTTCTGACGTGGCTTCAGGGAACCTAGCAAGAAATCCGAAGATCCATGTCATCAGGGAGTAAGGACAAGTGATGCTGCACCTGGGACAGTATTGAGGTTTCTAGCCACTCTAGGCATAACTTACCAACATTGTAAGATGTCACTACCCGAGTATTCTGTATGTGTATAGCGTTGGTCAGGTTGTTGGGGGAAACATCGTGTACAACGCGGGGATTGCATTGCAATGCCATTACATCACGTTTTTTTACAACGCGAGTCATTACAACGACTTGCGCTTGATGGCGCTCTAGGACATGGAATAGTATAATTTACTATCCAACACCTTCACTACTGACCGCTGTTGGAATAGTAAATAATACTACTCCTAAGTCCAGCACCCTCCAACGCAAGTCGTTGTAACGACTTGCATTGTGAAAACCGCAATGTAATATACCGTGATGTAAATGCATCCTTTGTAACGTCATACATCCGGCCTACGGATACTAAACCCTTCAGTGGTACCCTTGAATCTAGACTGACACATATTTGTGTCGATAGGCCAAACCAGCCATTCCTCCCAATTAAGGTCTGATGAATTGTATGAACCATCATGTAGAATGTCATCTAGTGTACCGTCACTATGTTGAGTATAATTTTACCACACCTCAAAGTGTGTGATTAAGGGAATCCAATGTGTGTTCAAGTCCTTAATTTTGGCTAACCCAAGACAGAAAGTCTGTTGCACTGTGTTTTTCAGGAAGATAATATGCTGTGGTATGAGGCATGCTCTAAATAATGCCTTAGTTCCCTGAACTTGCCAATCTTTAGTTTCCCAGACAAATTTTGTGTCTATGGTGTACCTCCAAAAGTTGAAACCCTGTAAAGACAGCATTGGAAATTACAGAAGCAGAAAACATCTGTTTCGCTTTAGTTAGCATATTATTCTTTGCAGGTGTAGGTGCAAGCTTATAATAATATGATCTTGAGTCTGAAGTATTCAACGCAGAAAAAAAGCAAACGTTTGTGTAAACGTTTGTGAAGTACCTTTAGGTGTTGTCGGACAATGTTCCCATTGATGGTAAAAGAAAATATTACGCAGGATACTTGATTTGTGCAAGCAATGATGACCATAGTGGTGGTAACAATACATGGCGTCAAAATCAGATATATCATCATGCAACTCATTAATTGAAAAACGCAGCAGATTGCTCTAAATCTGACAGCATAGTTGTTGAACTTGGCCCTTTTTTCTGTGATGGTGTTGGTGGTTTTAGGACTCTGGGCACTTTAAACTGGACAGCACTTTAGCACTGTTGTCCAGTGTAAAGTGAATGTGCTCTTTGTGATAAACATGGTAAGATTGGCCTACACCTGTTTGGCCAATTTAATTTACCTGTCAGTCCCTTGTAAAGTGGCATCTCATATACCCAGGGCTGGTAATTTAAATGCAACAGGTGGGCTTGCAGCGCTGATTGCGCCACCCACCAAAGTAGCCTTTCAAACCTGTCTCAGGCCTCTGCTATTGCAGGGCCTGTGCACGCAGAGTAACTGCTGCTGTGACGTGGCACTTAAAGTGTGTGCCATGTCTGTGACCCCCTTTTACTACATGTCAGTCACCCCTTAGGTAGGCCCTAAATAGCCCTATGGGCACGATGTATTGTAGGTAAAAGGTAGGACATGTACCTTAAGTGTGTGACATATCCTGGTAGTGACAAACAACCATTTTTGGTTTCTCACTACTGTGAGGCTGCCCTCCCATAGGAATGCATTGTGGATTCCCTGCTAAGTGTTTCAGTGGTAATTCCTGATATGAGAGGAGCAGCTTGGTCAAGTTTGGTATGGTTGAGATAGGAATAATAAATGCTGTGCTATAGTGTGCACAGATTTATTATAAATATTTTAGAAATGCCACTTTTAGAAGTAGCCATTTCTGTGTGCTATGTGTCTGCCTGCCTGATGTGGATTGCATGTTTGGATTTGGAGTGGCAGGGGCTGGTGAGGTGTGTGTGGCTATGGGAGGGGCAGGGTGAGTTAGCACTAGACTGGATAGGGAATCTGCATTTTGAGTAGTGGGAGGAGTAGTCCCGTGATCCTGAATAGGTCTGTGCCTGCCTATGTGAATGCTGGCTCTGCCCCCGTGGTGTGGCTGATGTCGAGCCCCCACCTGACAAAGGGGAAGAGGAGCCTTGTAAACAAAGTACTCCAAAACTCCCCAGATTAGGCTGGTCCCCCCAAGCCCTGTGCCAGGGAAGACAAAGCAAATATGGATATAATATTTGGGGTTTTGACCCCATGGCAGTGTTGTACTTTGTGCTTCCAGGCAGAACCGCCACGAGGGACTACCTCCCTGCTGGAGGGCCCTGTGTGTTGGCCTTCCATGGGCACAGCTATGTTCCCTGGACTTGAGGACTTTAGCGCCTGGAGAGCGCTTACTCATTATTTTCAGTAGAAGAGGAGCGCCTGGCCTCTGCAACGCTGGGCTGCAGAGGCGTCTCGAGGGAATCCCGGTGTGGGGATTTACTGCACGATGCAGGGATCGAGCGGGAGACCACCCCGCTTTTTATGCCTCGTTAGGCGGGAGCACACCCCACACTGGTGCCCAGTGGTGAAAGGAGCCTACCCCGCTATTTGTACCTTTATTGCAGCGGGTGCCCACCGGCCTCGCTGCCAATTTAAATAGCTGGTGCCTACCCCACATGTATGCTCCTGTTAGCGGATCCCCACCCGCACTTGTGAGGAGAAGGGGAGCTGCTGCGGCCGTTGAGAGCGGCAAAACTGGAAGTCAGGCAACTCCGCCTGACTGTGGGAGTGACAGAATGCTGGGAGAGTGAGGAAGGTGCCCCGTGGTCTCCCCAGACGCTGAGAAGTCAAGGAGAGGCCGCGGAAGTGAGTGCATGCCTGTGCAGGGCTCCCGTGAGGAGAGGGAGAGCCCCCACCTTTGCTGAAAACCAGCCAGCGAGAGCCCCAGTGAGTGAGCAGAGAGGAGAAGAGCCAACTGGAGTCTCGAAAACTCCCAGGACCCAGCGTGAAGGAGCGGAGACCAGGAAGGAGTCCCGGTGAGTGGGGCTCACATGTTGCACAGTGGGTGCAGGGTGAAGCCTGTAAACAGAGCTCCCTGAGGCACCATGAGTGCCAGTGTCATTTGTTTCCTTCACTCAGCTGCACCGCAGTTATGGGCTGCTGCACCAAGGGGCCCAATTGTTTGTATAAGTCCCAGCGGGTTGACTCATTAGGAACAGTGGTGCCAGGGCAAATTGTCACAGCTGCCCGCCGGACATTTGGCAGCTGCAACGTTTGGGGTCAATGTTATTGTTGAGTCCCAGTGGGTACCCAGGAGGCACAGTGGTGCCAGTCCTTCTTTGTGCAATCCCAGCTGCCCTGCGAGAGCGCAGGCTTCTGCAACGAGGCGGCCATTTCTTTTTAGATGAAGAATGGGTGAGTTGCACCCCACAACCCAGCGCATTTTCATGCTGTGGTTTTGCTGCCAAAGCCAACCAGAAATCCCATTTCTAACAAATGTATTTATAGTTTCAAAGTCCCAATCATCAGAGAAAGTCCTGGAGGTGATGGTATCACTTAAAGACATTTTAAACAAGTGTGGTATTCTCAAAAGTTCTTTTGGGCCATATACATCATAGGCAACCCTATCCCAAACTATTCCCTCAAGAACTGGAACTGCTGTAATGTTCTTTAAGGATAGGTCTCTCTGTTAACAGTGTGAAAAAGCATGTGTTTTCAGGGCCAAGTTCACATGTTGTACTGGGGAGCTTTCTGGGGAATAATCTCCATTCAGGAGCAGAAAAAAGACAGTTACAATACCTATCCAAAGGAATTGGAAAAGTAGACCAATTGCAATTCAGAGCTGTAGCCAGAGAGTAACAAAGTAAGTCTTTTGCAGCCAAAGGCAGAAATCAAGTATTTTTTGCTTTGGGAAACAGGGGCTGACTGTAACTCAGGTTCACTTGGATCCAATGAGAAAGTATAAAAATCGATGAAGTAGCCATTCACAGTTTGATCTATCTTTGGTAGCTCAGCAGGTTTTGTAGAACTGGCAGATTCCTGGTTTCGAGACATATTCAAATAAATGTCAATATTAGGCCGAATTGAGATATGTGTTTCATCTCTATTATGTTGCTGTTCAATTTCAATAGGCACGAGTTCCATTCCATTGTTGGTAACTCTGTGACTTCGTAGAATAGGATCCTCGAAGGTTATTAATCTTTCTGTCCAAACTTCCTTATTGTAGCGAGAGTAGATCGGTGGCTACCCAGGAGTCTATTTGGCCTACTATTCAGTATTGGCCCCATAGTGTGGTTTGATCAGATCAATGGAGACAAATCTCTTTTATTTTTTGACGGCAAGGGGCGGAAGAAGTACTGTTCTTGTTCCTTCGCCAGCCAGGACAGGTACAGGCTATGTAAGATGGCCCAAAGTCTTTCTTGCCTTTCAAGTAACATGGACCCCCTGGTAGTGGATCAAATTCCTGGGCCAGGGTAAAACAAATTATGACAAATAAAAAGCCCAGGCAAAGCGAGAAGAGCGGCAATGTGTGCAACTAAAAGAAACAGATATGCACTAGAAATTACAATTGGAGTCAAATTTATTAAATATCATAATGATAAAAATTCAAGATATATATATTTTGTTAGATAAAAATTGAGAATTTCTTTATACATGAGAATAAAACAATGTGATCAACAATTCATGTAATACAAATCAACGTTGAGAGGAGATGGTTTTCAGCTAAAAAATGCTGAAAACCATCTCCTCTCAACATTGATTTGTAATTGTAATTCCAAATTCTTTCTTGGCCACAATTTTTTCTTTGACCAGGTCCCCAATCTTTGGGACCCAGGCAGGTCTTGCCAGAACAGCTTTCACTGCCCCAGTGGTGGTGCTTTTTACTTGGACTGTGCTTTGTAATGCCCAGAATTCACTGAGTTCTCGTAAAACAGCCAAACGATCATTGATGTCAAATGTTTTTTTTTCCGCCACTGTGCTGCCCCAATCAATGTCGGCTACCCATATTTGAGTCCCAAAAAGGACTTCATATTGAGCATGGCCCCTCCAGAGAACTTCTTGGCATGTTATTAAGTGCCCTATGGACCCTATCTAGGTGATTGACCCAGCTGCCACCCGAGTCAAATACCCTTGCTGTTAAGGATTGCTTTAAGTCCAGGTTTTTCCTCTCCACAATTGAATTTCCCTCAGGATGATATAGAGAGGAGTATCACAAGACCAGACCCAAACTTTCCATAGCTTCTTTGTAAGCCCGAGAGCTAAACGCAGGGCCACAGTCAGAATGTAATGTGCCAATTGCGCATGTCCCTATAAAGACTCACAAGTCTTTTATAACAGTTTGAGCGTCAGTCGAGCGCTGTGGCCAAACCCACAAGAATCTAGAGCATGATTCCACTGCCACCTGGATGTACCTGTAAGCCCCGTCAGATTGTAGGGGGCCACAGTGGTCCATAAGGACACATGTGAGAGGTCTGTCTGATATTAGCAGTGATGTTTGTAATGGACGTGATACGATGGAACCCTTCATCTGCTGACAAAGGTCACACTTAAGGACAAAACCCTTGGTCTGTTTGGTAAGACCTGACTACCAATAACGTTGTGTCAGTAGTGACACCGTTGCAGTAATACCTGCTTCTGCTGAACCCATACCCTCGTGTGAAGCTAGAATTAAACCTAATCTGCGATCCATGTTTGGTGTTACTCTAACCCCTGCTCCAGGAATTTGAGCATACGGAATGTTAAGTAACCCTGGGCGGAGTTGCACTACGTGAAGTTACGCAAAGTACTAAAAAACTTTGCCACACTACGTGGAGCTCTGCGAGCGGCGAAGCACGGTAGAAGATGCAGTTCGGGGTGATTGCACATTGCTAGATGCTTGTCCGCACAGTGCAATTATTGCGAACAGCACGATGCACAGCGCAAGCTTACCTTTTCTGCCGCTCGAGTAGATTTTTACTAGAGCGGCAGCTTTCTCAACGCGCACGGGCAGATTCTCAATGTGAGCGGATGCGAGCATACGTGATCACTCGCAATGAGAAACCTGACCCTCCACTTTGAGAAATGTCACCGGGAGATTTATTTTCCATGCTTGTACTCGCAAACTTGATGTTGGGGAACGTGAACGAGGAAAAATCTCACTGGGAGGTGAATTTTCTTCGCTCGGGCGCGCCAACTGCGAGCGAGGAAAAAACTCTGCTCCACTGCGCGAAGCGGAGTTTTTCAGAACTCTGCGTGCTCCATGTAACATGGAGTGTGGGAAACTCCGCAAACTCTGCGAGCGGAGCAGAGTTCACCCCCAGGGTTAGTTTTAAGCATCTAACTTGTAGGAGTACTTGAGTGGAAAACCTTTTGGCAAGGTTGTGCTGCTCTTACGTGTAGCGTTCACAGCTCTCATTATCTGTCTGTCTATCCTCATACAAGAATGAGTGATTGCAGCAAATTGAAGCAGTTCCCACTGTCGTCTTGCCTGATTCATCCGCCAATCAATTCCCTTCAACGTGCACGCCAACACCCTGATGACTCAGTGTATGAGCCCATCGCAAGCCTTTTGCAGCACAGCTATTTGTTCACAAAGCGACTTATGCTTTATTGTGCAACCTCTGGAATCTGTAAACCCATTCTGGCCCCAATAGTGGAGATATTCATTGAATGACTGGACACAGTAAAACAAATTGCACACAATAAGTGTGGGGAATTCCCGATCCGTATTTTTTAGTGACAGTATCAGGGCTTTTAGTTATGTCAGTTGTGCTGTGCAATCTCCTTGAGACTGTGTCTGCGTAGTGCTAGGACGGAACTTACCATCTCACGTACATCCCTTTACAATCGCACATGCTGCGCTGTATTACTGTTTACTTCCTATGGCAGGTTGGGCTGATCCATCAGTGTAAATGATGTTTTCATACTAATCTAGAGGCATTGTTTAATGCGGGAGAGGATATTCTTGTTCGTACTGCAGGAATGCTTGTGTTTTTAATGTAGAATCAAACATGCAGTCTACATATGTTGGATTGAGAGAATTAGTCCATTGTATCCATTGAGGATGCAGTGCTTTTGTGTTTGGAATGCTTGCTTTTGTAAAAGCCTCTAAGGTTGGTACTGGAGTCACGATAAATATTAGTTTCCCCTCAGCTAGTACTCTTTCTCTCACTACAGCAGTCTGTACTGCTGTCAGTATTTTCTCTGTGGCTGCAAAACGCATCTCAGCGTTTGTGTACAAATCAGATTTGTATGCAATGAGTACTGGTTCTCCTTCATTGAAGGTGAGGTAGGTGTAACCAGATTGTACCATTTACACATGAATGTAAGTGTTTGGAAACTATCATGTCAGCTTGTAAGGAACATAGAGGTTTTGTGTGCTCCTGTGTCCAAAGTTAAACAGCAAAAATAAGGTCCAATTAAGTCATAGAAAGGTTTTACTTTTTCTGCTTAATCCAAAATATATGTTCTGCCAAAATTCTGGAATCCTAAAATGGATTGTACAATTTCAGAGTCTCTGGAGGTTGGAGCAGTGCACATTTATAAAAATAAAATAGCTGCTAGGCATTTTCCTTCACTTGAGAGCTCAAATCCTAAAAATAGGACATTGAGATGGGCAATTTCTGAATGTTTTAAAGTTACATTTGTAGCCCTCGAGGTGAACCCCAGAATAATGTTGCTCACAATAATTCATCGTCCGTCAGATAAATATCATCTATAAAGGACAATGCCTCCTCGTCACAAGTTTGAAGTAGCTCAGTTACTCTTGCTGAGAACAACCCGGGGCTATTGTTATACCCTTGGTGCAGTCTACAGAATTGATGCTGAGTGCTGGAAATGCTGTCAAATATCTGCTTTCAGGCACTACATTTTGGCAAAAGAATCCATTTGAGATATCCAATGTTGTTTCGAATTTCTTCGATACAAAAGGGGATGATGGAAGGAGCGCTTGAGCAAATCAAACACTCACCCCTAGTCAACTGATCTGTGTTTAATCCATCACCATTCTTTAGCTCACTCAGCCACCCCAGTTCAGACATGGCCATATGCAAATCAGTCTGACCCTGTGCCTCATGGGAACAGTCCAGCCCCAACTGCCAAGCCATGTCTTCCCTGGACCGGAAACAAGCATCCTGGGACCGGTTTCGGATTCATAATCCTCATCAGCCAGGCTATCTTGAATCCAGTGGCCAAGTGAGCAAGGGACTCACGTCTGAGCATACCCTGCCAACTTAGGGCAAACAAAGCGATAAAAAAAGGGGATGATGGACGGAGCGTTTGAGCAAATCAAACACTCACCCCCAGTCAACTGATCTGGGATTAATCCATCACCATTCTTTAGCTCACTAAGCCACCCCAGTTCAGACATGGCCATATGCAAATCAGTCTGACCCTGTGCCTCATGGGAACAGTCCAGCCCGAACTGCCAAGCCATGTCTTCCCTGGACCAGAAACAAGCATCCTGGGACCGGTTTCGGATTCATAATCCTCATCAGCCAGGCTATCTTGAATCCAGTGGCCAAGTGAGGAAGGGACTCACGTCTGAGCATACCCTGCCAACTTAGGGCGAACAAAGCAATAAAAAAAGGGGATGATGGACGGAGCGTTTGAGCAAATCAAACACTCACCCCCAGTCAACTGATCTGGGTTTAATCCATCACCATTCTTTAGCTCACTAAGCCACCCCAGTTCAGACATGGCCATATGCAAATCAGTCTGACCCTGTGCCTCATGGGAACAGTCCAGCCCGAACTGCCAAGCCATGTCTTCCCTGGATCGGAAACAAGCCTCCTGGGGCCGGATTCAGATTCATAATCCTCATCAGCCAGGCTATCTTGAATCCAGTGGCCAAGTGAGCAAGGGACTCACGTCTGAGCATACCCTGCCAACTTAGGGCGAACAAAGCGATACAAAAGGGATGATGGACGAAGCATTTGAGCAAATCAAACACTCACCCCCAGTCAACTGATCTGAGTTTAATCCATCACCATTCTTTAGCTCACTCAGCCACCCCAGTTCAGACATGGCCATATGCAAATCAGTCTGACCCTGTGCCTCATGGGAACAGTCCAGCCCCAACTGCCAAGCCATGTCTTCCCTGGACCGGAAACAAGCCTCCTGGGACCGGTTTCGGATTCATAATCCTCATCAGCCAGGCTATCTTGAATCCAGTGGCCAAGGGAGCAAGGGACTCACGTCTGAGCATACCCTGCCAACTTAGGGCGAGCAAAGCGATACAAAAGGGGATGATGGACGGAGCGTTTGAGCAAATCAAACACTCACCCCCAGTCAACTGATCTGGGTTTGATCCATCACCATTCTTTAGCTCACTCAGCCACCCCAGTTCAGACATGGCCATATGCAAATCAGTCTGACCCTGTGCCTCGTGGGAACAGTCCAGCCCGAATTGCCAAGCCATGTCTTCCCTGGACGGAAACAAGCATCCTGGGGCTGGTTTCGGATTCATAATCCTCATCAGCCAGGCTATCTTGAATCCAGTGGCCAAGTGAGCAAGGGACTCACGTCTGAGCATACCCTGCCAACTTAGAGCAAACAAAGCGATACAAAAGGGATGATGGATGAAGCGTTTGAGCAAATCAAACACTCACCCCCAGTCAACTTATCTGGGTTTAATCCATCACCATTCTTTAGCTTACTCAGCCACCCCAGTTCAGACATGGCCATATGCCAATCAGTCTGACCCTGTGCCTCATGGGAACAGTCCATCCCGAACTGCCAAGCAATGGCTTCCCTGGACCGGAAACAAGCATCCTGGGACCGGTTTCGGGTTTATAACCCTCATAAGCCAGGCTATTTTGAATCCAATGGCAGAGTTAGCAAGGGACCAACATCTGGGCATACCCTACCAACTCAGGGCGAACAAAGCGATACCAAAGTGTATGATGGACGGAGTGTTTGAGCAAATAATTTTTTTTTTTTTTGAGGAAAAATGGTTTTTAGAGGTCAGAGAATGGGCGCACTGCCAGTATGGAAGCACTAAGGGATAGAGTGAATGGTGGTGCAACTGGGTGAGTGGACAACCATATAACCACTCAAAGGAGAAGTCAGCTAGCTGCACTAATCCAAAGTTACAAATAGAGACATACCCTATGCACACACACAATGAGTATGAGAAGGTCACAATGTGGCCACGAACAAGTTACAATTAAGTGCAGAGAAACAACAGTAATGCACACAAATAAAAGCAGTTGATGCGATTAAATGAGTATATTTAGGCAAAAAAAGTCTTGGTGTCTTGGTTTAATTTATCACAGCTTGAGAACAACCAGCCAGGCTGTGTTGCTGTAGCATCATCCTAGTACTTAGTACCTCTCTCTGAACAGGTCTCCTTGCACACGAAGTAGCACAGAGGCCACAAATAGCAGGAGCGCACAGCACACAGAGACAGAACAGGAAAAGGATAGCTAAAACCATCCCAATGACCGTCAGAATCTTCCATCCCCAAGTGGATATCAATCCCCAGAACCATCCCATCAATGACCAATCTCCTTTGTCTATATGGACAGAATCGGAGATCTTATGTAGTCTCGAAATGGCCTGGAAGACTGATGGAGCGTTGTCTGGAATGAAAACGCAGCAGCTAGATTGAATCAGTTTACATACTCCACCTCGGTCAGCAAGTATGATGTCAAGAGCAACTCTATTCTGAAGTGTCATAAGTCTATCCGACTGGAGCTCAGCAGTCAAATTACTAAGGGCACCAACAGTTTCAACTATGGTGGACTCAACCACTCTCGTCAACTGGCGAATGTTCCTGCTGTTAGCCATCGGTCCCTAAAACGGCAAAAAACCCTTAGAGAAATCTCCCAACTCTTGCCCTGCGGTATCTTCCTGACTGGAGACACCTCTAGCAACTCTCGTCTTATGGTAATCTGCCACAGCTGTAAAAGTGGGAGGCAACAGGAACGAAACAAAACATGTGCCCGAAAAATCAGGGGGCAACCATATATATGCTTTGTCGTAGCAAACAAAATAAGTACCCTTAGCGGCTCGGAATGCTGGGAAAGTCTGAGACGTGAATACATAAGTCTCAGTGCAGACACTCTTCCCTAACTGAGCTTTCGGATTCTTGCCATTACCCTGCAGACAATAGCGACCCTGATGGGGCACTATCCAAATCGGTGGAGAGCTTTTCGCTCGCTGGTTAACACTCAGACTAACTCCATATCCAGTAACATCCCAACCACTATATGGTTGTCTCTCATCCTTCGAAATAGTCTCAATTGCATTAGTCCCTTTAACCATGTCGACTATGCCTCTAGCTAAAGCACTATTCTTTGGATTGTCTTTCGGTGAACGTAGGGGCTAGACACTGTGAGCATAGATGAACATCGTTCTATATGCTAACCCTGGGCGGAGTTCGCGGAGTGGGGCTTCGCGGAGCTACGCGAAGTGGGCGAGAAACTATGCCCACCTCCGCACTCCGCGTAGCCCCACTCCGCAAACACCACTGGCCGCCAGCCCCGCCACCCGCCTCCCTCCCGCCCTCCCTAAATACTTTAAAATACAATAATCAAATAATTTAAAAGCACTTACCTTGCCGCCGCTGCCCGCCGCGTCCCCGGGGCTCGCGATCTTCCGTCTTCCGTACTAATGCGCATGCGCGGGCGGCCGCGCATGCGCATTTTCTCGTGAAAATGCGCATGCGCGGCCGCCCGCGCATGCGCATTAGTACGGAAGACGGAAGACGGAAGTAAGTGAGCCCCGGGGACGCGGCGGGCAGCGGCGGCAAGGTAAGTGCTTTTTAAATTATTTGATTATTGTATTTTAAAGTATTTAGGGAGGGCGGGAGGGAGGCGGGTGGCGGCCAGCTACGCTCCGTCTGCGGAGTGCCGCCTGGCTCCGCAAGCTCCGCAAAATGCGGAGTAGGCGGCACTACGCACACTCCGCAGACGGAGCGTAGCTGGCCGCCCACCCCTACTATATGCCCAAATAGAACCATTAAGGCTGAAGGGCAAAACCAAGTACGGAATACCTTTACCAGTCGTATGGGGCATTAGACCACAAATCCAACAATTTGTTGTGTTCATTACTAACTGGTGTTGGTGTAAATGTTGAATAAAGGAATTATTAACAAATTCCAGTCTTCTAACTATTTCATGTTCTGGCAGAGGGTGAAAAGAATGCGAAGAAATAGTAGGTGGAGGTGTAGGTTGCACAGTGGGAATAAACGTCACTTTAAAAGAGAATGTTACATAACCAATTAAAAATATCATTAAACTCAGTAGCATAAATAAGCACAATATAAAAAATCTTTTCCGGATGATCAGTTTGTATATCTTGCTTTTAAAACTCATTGTCTCTACAGGTCTCTCCAACTCGAAGAAATCCATCCTCACTAAATATGCTGCTCGCGGTGGTAGGGTGTTCTATGCTAAGGAATGCCTCTGTCAACCCAGGGCAACTCCCTTAGGCCAACCAGAACTTTCGACCTAGTGTCTCAGGCTTGCACTCCAAAGACTTGTCAACCACGACCCTACAGCTGAACCCGGATG
Organism: Lissotriton vulgaris; assembly: GCF_964263255.1. NCBI lineage: Eukaryota > Metazoa > Chordata > Amphibia > Caudata > Salamandridae > Lissotriton > Lissotriton vulgaris. The sequence goes on from NC_141693.1 coordinate 1,127,620,105, forward strand.
GCGGTTCGAAAAACAAAAATGAGTAGATCCTCGGAGGAGAGTTAACCTGTAAACAGAAAAATCATAAAAACTTCATTCATTTTATTAGTCCCACGACTCTTGGTCGCAAATTATAACGATCTTTCCCAGGCAATGTCTGTTCCTTAAACAAAAGTTCAGGCTCAGTAGTGTTCAATCGATTCAAAGGAGGCACAGCTTGTTGCAAAAGATTGTCACTTTCTTTCTCAGAATTTGCTCCAATCAGATGGGCATCGCTGAATGGTGAAAATCGTGGCACAGTTTTTATTTCAGAATCTGGGAGTCCCTCCTGGACCCACCGGTCGTACGGTAAGGGCAACGGAGCCCGTTTGCAATGTACGCAGTGGATCCAGTGTTTCTTGCCTTGCACTCGAACTGCAGAATGTGTAGACAGGAGAACTAGGTGTGGTCCTGTCCAGCGGGGCTGCTCGTTCTTGCTCCGCTGAAAGTTCTTGATGAAGACCCATGAACCGGGTTCAATGGCGTGGCCTGGATCTGCAGCAGCCTGTGGTAGGCTATTGTAAACCTGTTAGTGTAAGACACACAGTTTAGCCGTCAGTTCGTGCAAGTAATCCAGTAACACAAGATATTCGAGATCACTGAACTTTATTGGTCTTGGTACACCCCAAATATTCGCTGGGCGACCAAACACAACCTCATACGGACTCAAACCCATTCGCGAATGCACAGTCATTCTTGTGGACAAAAGGGCTAAAGGCAAAGCATCTGGCCATTGTAAACCAGAGCTCGCTTGAATTTTGGCCAATTTCAATTTCAGAGTGCCTTATAGCACTCGACTAAACCAGCTGATTGGGGGTGATTTGCAGCGTGGAACTTCTGCCTAATTCCTAATCCCTCGCATACTTTCTTCATCACTTGACCCACAAATTCACTCCCATTGTCACTCCAGATAATTCTCGGCAAACCAAATCTCAGGAAAAATTCTTTAATAAGGGCTTTCGCTGTGGACAAGGCAGTATTGTCCTTCAAAAGATAAGCTTCCACCCATCTGGAAAAGGAGCAAAAAACCACCAAAACATATTTCAGGTTGTTGCACCTCTCCAAGTGGATGAAATCTATTTGCAAAGCCTCGAACGGATACGTAGGAGGAGCAAAATGACCAGCTGGGGTTGGAGTTCCCTTACCAGGATTGTACATCAAACACACCATACAATTATTGGCCAGATTCTCTGCACATTTGGGAATGTCAGCATTCTGCCAAACCTGAGCCAACAACTTACAAATCCCTTTCACGCAACTTCATCTGCAAACGCATTTCCGCGGCCAACATCATCCGTAATTTTCTTATGGGCACTGCATTTCACGATCGCTACTTGCAACGGCAAAGTAAGTGATTCAAGAAGTTCATTCACCAACTGCCCATGCTGGATCTTTGTTCCATGCGAAGTCATAAACCCACGTTCACGCCACAAACGTCCAAAACTATGAGCCACACCAAACGCATACTGACTGTCAGTGTACACATTCACTTGTTTTCCTTTCGCCAACACACATGCTCTCGTTAATGCAATCAACTCTGCTGCTTGCGCTGAATTGTGTGGGATACGTGCAGCTTCAACAATCATATGCAAAGTCGTCACAGCATATGCCGCAGTCGTATCACCTCTCCAGGTGGATGAAATCTAGCTGCAAAGCCTCGAACGGATACGTAGGAGGAGCAAAATGACCAGCTGAGGTTGGAGTTCCCTTACCAGGATTGTACATCAAACACACCATACAATTCTTGACCAGATTCTCTGCACATTTGGGAATTCCAGCACTCTGCCAAACCGGAGCCAACAACTTACAAATCCCTTTCACGCTAATATGTGCCATACCATGAGCCATTGTAGCTACTGGAAGCACATACGCGTCAGGCAACAACCATCTTTGATGTTCAGACAAATTAATCCAACAACCATTCGAATCCAATCTACCCTTACTTTCTCTCCATTCATTTAACTCTTTCTCTGTAGCTTCAGCTTGGATGGATTTCACACTCTCAATCGTATCTTCACACATGCTTTCTCTGGAACCCATCTCACCGGACCCGCAACATACATTCGGCTCATCACATTTCTTGCAGTTTCTTTTCGCAACTTCATCTGCAAACGCATTTCCGCGGCCAACATCATCCGTAATTTTCTTATGGGCACTGCATTTCACGATCGCTACTTGCAACGGCAAAGTAAGTGATTCAAGAAGTTCATTCACCAACTGCCCATGCTGGATCTTTGTTCCATGCAAAGTCATAAACCCACGTTCACGCCACAAACGTCCAAAACTATGAGCCACACCAAACGCATACTGACTGTCAGTGTACACATTCACTTGTTTTCCTTTCGCCAACACACATGCTCTCGTTAATGCAATCAACTCTGCTCCTTGCGCTGAATTGTGTGGGATACGTGCAGCTTCAACAATCGTATGCAAAGTCGTCACAGCATATGCCGCAGTCGTATCACCTCTCCAGGTGGATGAAATCTAGCTGCAAAGCCTCGAACGGATACGTAGGAGGAGCAAAATGACCGGCTGGGGTTGGAGTTCCCTTACCAGGATTGTACATCAAACACACCATACAATTCTTGACCAGATTCTCTGCACATTTGGGAATTCCAGCACTCTGCCAAACCGGAGCCAACAACTTACAAATCCCTTTCAAGCTAATATGTGCCATACCATGAGCCATTGTAGCAACTGGAAGCACATACGCGTCAGGCAACAACCATCTTTGATGTTCAGACAAATTAATCCAACAACCATTCGAATCCAATCTACCCTTACTTTCTCTCCATTCATTTAACTCTTTCTCTGTAGCTTCAGCTTGGATGGATTTCACACTCTCAATCGTATCTTCACACATGCTTTCTCTGGAACCCATCTCACCGGACCCGCAACATACATTCGGCTCATCACATTTCTTGCAGTTTCTTTCCGCAACTTCATCTGCAAACGCATTTCCGCGGCCAACATCATCCGTAATTTTCTTATGGGCACTGCATTTCACGATCGCTACTTGCAACGGCAAAGTAAGTGATTCAAGAAGTTCATTCACCAACTGCCCATGCTGGATCTTTGTTCCATGCGAAGTCATAAACCCACGTTCACGCCACAAACGTCCAAAACTATGAGCCACACCAAACGCATACTGACTGTCAGTGTACACATTCACTTGTTTTCCTTTTGCCAACACACATGCTCTTGTTAATGCAATCAACTCTGCTGCTTGCGCTGAATTGTGTGGGATACGTGCAGCTTCAACAATCGTATGCAAAGTCGTCACAGCATATGCCGCAGTCGTATCACCATTCGGCAGCTTAAAGCACGAACCATCTGCCAACAAAGTACCATCACACTCTGGAAGAGGAGTACCCCTAAGGTCTATCCCCCCTTTCGTTTCTTCCTCAGTTCTAAGAAAACAATCATGCTGTTCTTCAACATTATCTGTCTCAACTGAAATCGGCAACAACGTAGCTGGATTCAATGTGTTGCATCCTTTAATGTGCACATGACTCGCTAACAAGGTCAACTCGTAACCTGACAACCGAGCACTAGTTAAGTGTTGTGTCTTGGTACGATTCAACAAGGTATCCACTGCATGTGGAACCATTACAATTAAGGTGTTGTCCATAACCAAACCAGGAGACTGTCGAATCGAAACAGCCGCTGCTGCTGTTGCTCTCAGACAACTCGGCAACGCTCTTGCTACCGGATCCAAAGTCGACGAAAAGTAAGCACATGGACGTTGCCTATCGCCGAACTGTTGAGTCAACACTGACAATGCACATCCCTCTCTCTCGTGGACATACAATGTGAAAGGATTACTGTAGCCGGGAGTACCCAACACAGGAGCCGAACACAACGCATTGCGCAACTCTGAAAAGCTATTCTGACATTCGTCAGTCCAAGGAATAGGATTTGGAGTATCCTTAACAGTAAGAGCAATCAAGGGTTTCGCTAACAAAGAAAAATTAGGGATCCACTGTCTATAGTACGACGTAATACCCAAAAACGCACGTTCTTCTCTCTGTGTCGTAGGGACGCTTATTCTCGCAATAGCTTGAATCCTTTCTGGGGTCAGTTTCCTTCCCTCCTTCGATAAGAGGTGACCTAAGTAGGTTACTTCTTGTCGACAATATTGCAACTTAGAGAGAGAAACTTTGTGATGAAAATCAGATAAATGGAGTAACAACAACAAAGTAGCTTCTCTACAAATCTCTTCAGTGTCGGCAGCAACTAACAGATTGTCAACATACTGAATTAGAGCAGCACCATCAGGTAAAACCAACAAATCAAGTTGCCTTTTCAAAGCTTGACTATAAATCGATGGACTTTCGCAATAGCCTTGAGGAGCGCGCTTAAAGCGTAAACGTCGTCCTCCTAAAGAGAATCCAAAGATATCTCTACTCTCTACGGCAATCGGGATGCTGAAGAAAGCATTCTTCAAGTCAATCACCGAAAACCATGCAGCTGTAGCCGGGATCAAAGTCAACAAAGCAGTGATATCAGGTACAACAGGAAATGGTGGAACCACGATCTTATTCACCTCGCGAAGATCGATCACAAACCTATATACAGGTAGTTGTGAAGAATCAGTTCTCTTCAAAACAGGCAAAACAGGACTATTGCACACATTTTCTCTCGTTTCCTCAATCACACCTTTTTCGATCAGATCATAAATGATCGCCAAAAGTGCTCTTTCACCATCACTAGAGATACGATATTGCGGAATGCGCGGTAACTTAGCATTCGCCTTCAGTGTCACAACATAGGGTGGAATCTCCAAGAGGCCTACATCATTCGGACCAGTAGCCCACAATGAATCAGGTAAAGAAGACAATTCAGGTGGAAGTCTGTCTTTAGATATATACATCGGAGAAATCACTCTCTCACCCAATGTAAGACGTACTCCTGACGGAGAACAATACAACGTCGCATACAATCTTTTCAGCAAATCCAATCCCAACAAGTTCTCACCACAACCTGTAGTCAAAATGAGGGGTGCTTCGAATCTACGTGGTCCAACAGAAAGAGACAACGGAATAGAAATCGGATTCGTAACCGGGGCGCCAGAAAAACCTACAGAAACATTCTCTAAGCCAGACAAAGGTGCGCCATGGAGTTTAGAGTGCATGATAGAACTCTTCGTAGCACCAGTATCTAGCAGAAAAGGTTTTGACACACCTGATGCAATCACTTCAACATAAGGTCCACTCTGATTTACTGGAACTGAAACAACTAACCTCTCTTTGTCCATGGCTGTCCTAACAATCATTACCATCGACTTCCTCACCTTCGACATAGTAATCGTCCGCATAGTACTGTGCCGTCCTACCAGGCGCACCATTCTGTTGATCAAAACTATTCATGGAGCTCTGTGGAGGCAAAGAACGCGCATTCTGACCACGACCTCTACCTCTAGGTGCCTGTTGAGCACCTCGACCTCGCACACCAGAAGAACCATTCATGCGCTGTAACAAAACCGGACAACTACTCTTGAAATGACCCTCTTCTTTACAATACGCACACTGATTAGGCCCATATGGAAAACGCTGTTGAGAAAACTCGTTCCTTTGCGAGTTCCTCGAATATTGCTGATTCTGCTGATAATCACGTTTATTGTTAGTACGGGGTGGATAAGCTTGTTGTAGAAGAACTTTAGTCTTCAATTCCTCAGTCTTCTTATCCGCTTTCTCCATCTCATCTTTGTGCCTATTTTCATAATACTGGGCCATAGCTAAAATCTGCGCTGATGTGGAGGCAGCCCAAGCACTCTCAGAATCCTTCAACTTGTTGCATAATTCGGGAAGCAAATTATGAACAAACTTGTCAACAAACAACCGTTGACCACCTTCTGTACTCATGTCCTGACCACTATGATCCACAAAGGTCTCTTCGAACCTAGTGAAAAAGTCGGACACGGTTTCATCTTTCTTCTGCTTGCACGCAGACAATTTGTCCCAATTGACACGCACTTCAGGCATCAAAGTCTTCATATAAGTAATAATCCTACCAGGGAGGTCAGCAATTACATCTTCAGGCTTAGCACCGCCTACTTGTCTACCATCTGCAGCGCTAAGATTATTCCATGTATCACCTAATTCTGGTGCATGATCCGTGTGACGGATCTTACCCGAAATAGGCTGTGGAACAACATTCCCAAACAACATGTTTATATCTGCCAAATTCATAATACATGATCCTGCAGTTTGGGTTAGCTCCTTATAATACCCTGCATGATTCTTACGTGGATCAGGCAAAGTCTGCTTAAGAGCTAAAACTTCAGCACGCTTCCAAGGAACATGTACCCAGACACGCTGAAAGTGTGCGGCAACATTTCCATCAGTAGGTCTCCAAACTGGAGGAACCTCACACATCGGATATTGACGCTCTTCTCTCCTAACTGACGAATCAGGCTCAAACAGTCGCTCAGAAGGAGCGTTGCTAAGGAATGACAATATGGTAGCAACTGCTCTCCCAACATCTTGAGGACTCACAACGGTCCCTTTCGCAAGTTCGGAACGTACACAATACAACTCATTAGGAGCTTTACCTACTTCTGCAACCCATTGTTCATGGAGGAACACACACATCATCTCAAAGACGTACCGTTGCCTTTGTTCTTCCCATTGGAGAAAAACATCCATAACACCCTCAAGATCGTACTGTGCGGTGTACGTAATCCATTTACGCGCCATGTGATCCAAAACTGTACGTTCATCAGTATCAGGCAACTGACTACGTGATTGTCTACGCTCATTAACAGGAGACATACCCAATTGTCCCAACGAAGGAGAAAAGAAACCTGAAACTGCAGTAGTCATTCTCTGCCTAGCAGAAGGAGAAGGTGAAAGTATAAGAGAAGACAGAACAATAGTAGAAGAATCCAAAGTCGAAACAAAAGGATTATAGATAGGCGTAGGAGTAGCAGACGAAGAAGAAGGCAAAGTTGACGGCCCGTGAGGAGGCTGCGCCAAAGGGATAGTAGCCAACAGAAAAGGAGCTGGCTGTGGAGGAATCGTAGGTGGCACAACAATTGGTTGTTGCGGAACTACAACTGGTGGCGGTGGTGCCGTAGCATTCTGTGCATAAGGGGGTGGCGAACTCAATAGATGCAACATTAAAGGATCTTTTGCAAGATCTTCCTTTGCTTCCTGCTTTTTATGCGTCAAAACTAGGTAGCACTTATCTACTGCTAACTTCCTAATCCTAAGCATGTGTTCGCTCTCTTGCTCTTCCTCATTATCCCTAAACGCTATAGCAGCTTGCACCATTGACAAACCTCGTTCTCGTTCATTCTTCTTCGCTAATTTAATTTCTTTCTGTTTGGCTTTTTTGCGCCATATGCGGAAAGAGTCAAACATTGCCGGCCGTGCTTTCTTCTTGAACAATTTAGCTTCAACATTAGCTAGAATTTCTGTTTCAAAGCACCATAACGGGGCTACTGTAGGACACCGTCTTTCTTCGTATATTTCACCCAGATGTCATTATAACCGATGGGGCCCACACCATGTTTAACATAAAGGTCATAGGTCGGAGTTCCAATCGGAGGAACTGGACACAAATCCTCTAATCGGGAATCCTTAGAACAACCACAACCAAATATCTTTCCAAATCTGCTAAAACCAGGCATCTTCGCTCACTAGTCTAGCTTCAAACTTTAAGGGAAATCTCAAACGATAGCCTCATAAAAACACGAGTCCCACTGCTTTGGGGCCTGCAGGTACCAAATCAAAGCGATCCTCGAAGGGATACCAAAACAAACTAAGAACTAGGAGACACTCCACTCATACTTAACTGAAATGTCGATGACGTCACTAGAAGACCCGTCTATCGTCTCACTCTTCAAACGTCTAATGGCTCCAAGACAGGGCGACAGTCAGGGCAGCAGTCCTTCATAGCCGTCGGAAAGCGGGGAACCTCGCAGCAAAGACTTTCGGACCACGACAACATACAGGGGTCGATGAAGTGGCAGGCCTTCCTCCAGAATTTCCACACGAAGCTCTCCACGATCTTCGGGCTTGGACCGGTACCGCTGAAGTCGCCCTACGTTGGGCGCCAATTGAAGAACCGGGTTTTAGAACCCAGTGGCGCCAGGGGAAAACGCCCGATGTCTTCGGATTCACCTGTCCTAGAGTACAGAGACACTGGAAACTTCTTAGTGACGTCAAAGACCAAATTTATTGGCTACAACCAGGAACAGAGGTCTACGAAGCACAACACGGGTGGTTCGCTAGAGACTGCACAAATTCAATGAGCGGAGCATGGTCTTTTATGCCAAAAATCGCATTTCAAAGTAGCATCAATTACTTACAAACCAACCAATGATGATGTGACATTTCAAAAGTAGCGCATGACGACAAACCCCTTTTCCGTTGTCCAGCCCACCAGAAATGACCAAGCAAATTCCAATATTCTTGTTCGATCAGGCCGGACAAACCCATCATAAAACCTCAACCCAAGTCAATGATTATGTTGTAAAGGAAGGATTAGAAACAGATTGGAAACAAGATAGGAAGGTGGGTGCAGTGTTCTGTAAACTCGGCATATCCTGCTCTTTGATCTTTATCTGACCAGCTGTTTAACAAGGAACTGGCTCGGCGAGGTCAGCCTTGGGCAAGGGAATCAATTCGGCCAGGTCATTCAGAAGTCAGCTAAGGTGTACGTGTCCCAAGGACTCGTTCGGCCGCAGTCACCGGCCTATGTGAGGGCAACTACACAAAATGGCTGCCGTTCACAAAATGGAACCCGAAGGTTCAAACGAAATCCCTGGATACGTAGTGTTCTCATTGATCGATTAAGACGGAAACACTCGTACATACCGCATTCGTGATTTGCGGTCCGCTGACACCAAAGTCGTCTATTTCCGACGATCTTTATTGAACGGGTTCGGAACCACCAAACCACGGACCCTCAAACCACAGTACTACAACACGAGTTCAGTTGATAAGGTTGAAAATGGTACAAAGAGGCTTGACAAATTTCCCACAGTTTTTCATGACAAACTGGGTAGGATTAAAGGGTTCAGCACATCATTAAAGTACAGAATGACATTACACCTGTGAAACACAAGTTGAGAAATGTACCTTCCAGCGTGCATGATGATTTAGATAAGATCCTCAAAAAATGTGCAATGAAGGTGTGAAGACGGCTGTAATGCCAGAAACCGGTCCTGGGAAGCTTGATTCCGGTCCAGGGAAGACATGGCTTAGCAGTTCGGGCTGGACTGTTCCCATGAGGCACAGGGTCAGACTGATTTGCATATGGCCATGTCTGAACTGGGGTGGCGGAGTAAGCTAAAGAACGGTGATGGATTAAACCCAGATCAGTTGACTGGGGCTGAGTGTTTGTATTGTCAACGCTCCGTCCATCACCACCTTTGGTTTTTCTTTGTTCGCCCTAAGTTGGCAGGGTATGCTCAGACGTGAGTCCCTTGCTCACTTTGCCACTGGAGTCAAGCAAGCCCGGCTGAAGACGGCTGTAATGCCAGAAACCGGTCCTGGGAAGCTTGATTCCGGTCCAGGGAAGACATGGCTTAGCAGTTCGGGCAGGACTGTTCCCATGAGGCACAGGGTCAGACTGATTTGCATATGGCCATGTCTGAACTGGGGTGGCGTAGTGAGCTAAAGAACGGTGATGGATTAAACCCAGATCAGTTGACTGGGGGTGAGTGTTTGTATTGTCAACGCTCCGTCCATCATCACCTTTGGGTGTTTTTTTTTTGTTTTGAATTTCTTCAGCACAATCTTATTCATTAATGCAGCACTGTGTGCATTCTGTACTGCAAATGTTTTCGTGCATTTGTTCAAATGCCTCTAGTCTAAAACTAGACAGTACCAATTGTCGGGTTTCATTAGGGAAACAAAGGATTATTCATGCAGGAGGTGCAATTCTCGATTATACATTGGCACTCAAGTTGATATAAGAATTCCCTCACCTGTTTCTTTGCATCATGTTTTATTGGGTACTGCCTTTGTGTAGGAGTAGTTTTAACTGGGATTTCATGGTGAGGTGATTCAGCATCCCACCCTACATGATTGTGGTATAATGCTGCAGCTAGTGCTACTGCCCACCCCTGTGCGTATGTGTGTTCTAGTGATTCTGGAACGAGGTCAGAAAAAAACTGTAAAATTACCTCTTCCCCCTTTGGCAATACATGACGAACTTAGGCAGCCAATATCTTTCGGCCAAAAGGATGTTGTATCTAAAAGTCAGGTTCACCCAAAATAGACCTTTCACTTTTCTGGGTACGCCCCGCTCCATTTGGAGCTTAATTTCCTGCAACTGATGTGTAACTCTTACCCTTGCATCAGGTGTTTCCACCGTGATTGGTTCATTCATCGCTGCAGTCACCAGAAATTCCATCAGGTTCTGGAGAGCTATTGTTACCTCTGCTGCACTGTCTAGCTTTGTAAGAGCCCATTTCTGTTCAGTAGTTGAGCCTCAGTAGGCTGGTCATATCTTATTTTAAGGCCAGCTACCTTCTTCTATAAAAATTGAGGTTTAATTTTGGGTTCATCTTCTTTTTTGATAATGTAGTCTGAAGTGCGATGTGTGTCTCTTGGCTTTGTTCGCTCTTCTGATCTGTGTTCTGACCCTCTTTCCCTCTTGGAGTTTTTTGATGAACCCTGAAAGGATCGAGTGGCATGTGTATCAGTACACTGGCACCTGTCAGTTTTTTAATATTGTCACAGTTTCTAATGTTATATTTCCTGTCAAAAGGCCCCTGTTGAGGAGACCCACCCCGTGATTGTGATGCATTTTGGTTGTTTTTTGATTGTTTATTGTCCCATTTCTTTTTAGAAGAATCAGGTGCTTGCTTTGAGTTACCTTTTCAGGATTACCCATCAATTGTGGTTTCACCGGTCTAGCTCCCAAATTATCTCTACTCAGTGACACATAGGTATCTTTGATTTTTTTGGTAATTCATCGCTCCTGGTGTGCAGGAGTTTATGCCCTCAGGCGTTGGCATATAGCCACCGCTGCTGCCTCCCCTTTTATGTTGGCTAACATAATTGTTGATACCTTGGCAAAATTGCCTATCAATTTCATCCCTAAGTGCAGGGCAGGTTCTGTTCGGGACTCATTCTGTATTTGATTCAATACTTCTGGTATGGCTGCTATTGAGGAGGTCACAAAGTAAAAGAGAGGGGTCCAATTCGGCCAAAGGGATTGGACGCCAATAGTAAACCCTATAAAGAATGATCCCTTTGGGTTCTATTTCGTTAAGCATACACCTCACGTATGCTTCCTTCAATCATACCTCACTTGAACAGCACCAATTGGAAACTCGGAACATAACATAAGAAAATCATACATTTTTATTAAATCATCAATGTTATCTTTTTTTTTTAAAAGCTCATATTTTACGCAAGTTTTCCTCTTAAGAGATGCTTTCTCAAAGTACAATATATAAAAACTTTAAAAACATGGATTTTCACAAATGCCGGAGAACTTGATAGTGTATTTTCTAAACATCAAAATAACAACCTGGTGCTAGTTAGGAATGTTTTAAAAAACACAACACACTTTAGAAACTTTAGTATCACAATCACTGAATACAAGGGGATTCTTTTCTTATCTCCCCATTAGATGTTGTTTCCAATGTTATTGTTAAATCATCTATGCTATTGAGGTACCAAGTGTTCTGCTATAAAGGGCAGTGAAAACTGTACCCCTAGAGGTACAATCCTCTATCGGGGGCTATCCCCATTGGCAAGCAATTGTCAGTATTCTGTGTTTTTCTTGCGGGCCATAGTGTGGTAAAACTGTCTCAAGCTGAGCTAGTTTCTGTGCTATCCAGAATGGCATTTACTCATGTTTAGTCTGCATTGTTCCCATAATCACGTTCAGCGTTTTTGGGGTGATTTTTGTTCCAGTCCCTTGTAGTTGACCAGTCAGAGTGACCCTTGTAGGTTGAAGTGTGAGTGTCTGCATTACGAATTGTATAACATTTCTGTAAAGTTTTATTATTTCTTTGTGGAGTGGATATAAGACTGCTTCTAGCAATATATCTATCTCTGGATGTGATGCGTAAGCAGCTAGGATCAGCCAAGTTGCTCCACCTTTGCTGGGCAGACCAAGTCTCACTTTATCTGTGGTATGTGGAGGGCACCTTTAAACCAATTAATATGCTCTTGGTAAGTTAACAGGACTTCTATGTCCATGTATGGACAATATTCATCTGGTATTTCATCTGGAGTGTAGGAATGAAACGTATATGTGTATGTGCATCTGCAGGAGGGAATTTACCCCAAGTATAGAACACCTCTGTTCTGAATGCCTTGTGTGCCTAATGCTGAGAAACCCATATTTTGTATTTTTATAGCAACTGCATTTATGCAATTTTCCAAAATGTTTAGAGCACCTTCCTACTCAGCCTCCTCCCTACCAGCACTACTAGTACCATTGGTACCATTAGCACCAGCATCTGCGATTTGAGACATTAAGTGTGGATGTTTATAGAAAAAGAGATAACGTTTTGCACAATGTGGGAACTATGGGGCATATTATCAAGAAATCTAGATACATTATCGCTGCTTTTATCAGCAGGAAACTGCCGATAAGGCGGCAATAATGGGCTTGATAATATGCTCTATGGAATTCCAATCGAAGCCCATGTTAGATGTCTTTATCTAACATGGGCTTCGATTGGAATTTTATAGACCATATTATCAAGCCCATTATCGCCGCTTTATCAGCAGTTTCCTGCCGATAAAAGCAGCAATAATGTGTTGAGCTTTCTTGATAGTATGCCCCTATAATCCTTCAAGCTTGAATACACCTACAGTCAATACATAGGGTATACCTACTCAGCTGTGGTGGATTTTCCCTCCCCACTCCAGATGTCTCTGGGTAAATGTGAGTAGGGGGTCTCTGAGAAAGCATGACCAAACTTCTCAAATTTGACCGTTAAATAAGAACCAAACCAGCGTTGGCGGCACCATGTCATGTACTTCCTAATAATACATAGGATTTGTGCATTTAGACAATATAAACTAAAGGATTGGTGTCTAGACTGATTCCAGACACCCCCAAAGGATACGTTAGCCTTTAGACCATCTAGCTCACAATACCACTATAACCACCCTAACCTTACCAAGGAGCGAATGGTTTCTGGCAATTATCAAACATGACAACCCTTGATCCTTCAGGGATAGTGGAAACAGTAAAGAAGTACTTTTCGTTCAGTCACTCGTGCCCACTTCTTACCAGAGAGATATACAGAATATACAAGGGGAAGTTTTCAATAAACATTTATTGAACCAGCGTCATTCTAGTATGAAATACGTGTGCAGCGACAATCATTTGACAGAAACATATATATAACTGCAAGCACCAACAGAGTATATAAAAGGTAGAATTCTACCATGGTGCTAAAAAAATGAATATATACAGGCATATGGATAGATAGCAATAATCAAGCGTACTCCTAAGATGCAAACCCTAGCTAAATCTATCTAAGTGTACCTAGCATGTATGTAGGAGTGAAGCCAAGAATCCCACTAGGAAGGAGCCAACCCCATTACCTGATGGGAAAGAATGAAGGACCCCATCCTGGTCTCGGGTTGGACACCCCGTAAAGGATGTCAGACCACTGCGTGCTGGAGTTTTTGTGTGAAGGGACTCCTGCGTCTTGTGTTAGCATGGAAGCTTCTCTTCTGGTTTGCCCAGCGAAGATGTGGTACTTATATACACAAAAGGTACCCACAAGGGTCTACCTAGGTGTGTGATGATACTGTGGGCCTGCCGTTCAAGGAAGACGATAGCAGTGACTTTTGCACAGAGTTATTATACAGAAGATGGTAATCCTGATGTGTGATAATAAGAATGCTCATGCGTATTGAATGAGGCTAGTTTTTGAAAACAGTCACACAACATTTATTCAGCACATAACTAGGTAAAAGGTCAGTGCTAGAGCCGTTATGTAGAGCAAAGTAGGACAAAGGTAGGTAAAAGGTTGTGCAGCTATCTAGGCCTATATTGGGGTACATTGGGGCTCATGACAGTGCTAAACGGGCATGGTTTGTTATCAGCGTTCTGGACACCAGTTGACCAGCAGTAGGATACCTGATGTAAATGTGTTCAATCACCTCGATTGAGGGATAGTAACCTGTGGTTTCTAAACTGGTTCTAGCAGACACAGACTTATAGTAATGCCACAAGAATGTTGTGTATTGTGTATTTTCTGTTTCTTTACTTACAGTGCTAGCATCTCATCATGAATTGGGGGACAATGAAAAGTAGATAAGAAGTGAGGCCCATATTTATCAATATTTCACAGAATGTAGCAAGCCACCTTGCTGCGCTGTTCTGTATGAAAAGCAGAGGGCAACAATGCAATACATTTAACATTATAAATGGCACATTCCTGCTCTCTTCTTGTGCTGGTGCACAAGCTGCTACCTAGCGCCAATGCAGGCACCCTTGCACCTTGGTGTAAGAGTGCTTGCATTGTAGTCAGGATTGTTTTTATGCGGGAAGTGACATCTTTCTGCACAAAAACAGTATTTAGAAGCATTTTCCTCTCTCTACATGTTCTACCCAATGATGCACGCCTTGAAAGAGGAAGCAACGTGGTGAAATAAAGATATTTTTCCTTGCTGCACCTCTGGTGGGGAGGCGTACAATTCTGATGCATTTCCAAGTTTACCAGTGTTAGTAAATCTGTGAATGGATAAAAATTCATGGGTGGATGCGTGGGAACACCCACACTCCACCCATGGCATGCCTCCCTGCTGCAGAGTAATGAAAGGCAGAGATTTGTGCTGTTTTGTGTTACTCTATATTTATCAAGCCACGCAGGGCCACACAAGTTGGTCTTATGTGCCATCTTAACTCTCATTTAGGTTTTGCATTATCTGTGCATCTCCATGTGCGGATCAAGGGAAATTCAAAACCTTTACTAATATGGGCCGGACGATTATGTAAAATTCACTGAGCCAGGAGTAGTGCCGAAAGACATTTTCAGTTACATCCCTTAAAAGTAACAAATTAACACACTTAGGTCATGTGGTTCTGCCGTTGATGGTGATGGTCAGTTCAGCATAATGAAGAAGGTTTATTTATTTATTCGTCATTTTATACAAAATGGGGGAATAAGGCAAAATATGGATCACTGTGTGCTACACAACAAAGTTACAAAGGACAAATAATGCAATTCAAAAACCGTGTCAACAATCAGTTAATAAAACTGATATGGTCAATTCAATGGCAAACACAACTCTAAGGACTTGACATGACATGAATCATAAAACAAAAAGAAAATAGACCTACACAAGTTACCCAACAGCAAAGGTAAACTAAATATGTGCCCAATTGGCATTTTTCTGTTACAATTAACCGGCCATTGGAGGGATTTTTCCATTCTCTGAAGCCCTTTATTAAACGTGACAGATGAAATTTGACTATTAGAAGAAATTAACCTGCAGGTTCTGTCTTTAAGGATCAAGATAAAGATACCATAGCAGTAGGCATCTGGATATGTTCTATAATGTGAAAAGAAGAATTGTTCACTATCCTGAGTAGCAACAAAAGGGCCAGCTAACCCTCCCGCTCGATAGACCACCATGTTGTTGAAATTCCGACTTCCCACTTGAAATCTGATGGCATAAAAAGTATCCAGGGGACTTTACCTGATTCAGCACATAATAAATGCCTACAGAGATGCAGCGTATCAGAAAGTTAAGACATTTATTAACTAAGGATGTGTGATGTATTATGATTGGAGCCTTTCTCACCTTTGCCCTTTTGTACATACTATTCGCTGGGTTGAACCTAATCTTTACAATCATGCCGACTCATATCATATGTAGAAGAATGGTGTATAATAAATAATGATATACTGTAGGATACCAATACTTGTGTGTGTGTTCTAATTTTAGGGTTTAGGACAGGTCTCCAGGATAGCACCTTAACATAAAAGATTCGGTGGCAGATGTTTTTGCGACTTCAAACACTTCAACCAATGTGAGCATAACTCAATGGATTTCAGAGACACTTGCCAATCTTCTTTTTTCTGAAAAGGCTGCAGTTTTCTTTCGGGGCTTTGGAAATCTAATGAGTGAAACAATAATAATTTAAAGGAAACAGGATGCACCCTTTGGTTGTTGTTGATATCACAGGCTTTACCTCGTGTCCTGTTCTTTACGTACTAGCAATCTCTCATTGCCTGACGAGGCACTATGGGATGAGCAATGAGTGGAAACTACAAAAAGAAGACAGGGCCCTGTGACTACCTTCAGGACCCCCGAAGGAAAGAGTAGCAAGGGCATTGCCAGAGACCCCAAAGTGACAGCCAGAATTTACTTGATTTTCATGAACTCAGAATATGAACCATTGGCCAGCACAAAACATGGAGCTAAGTATAGGGCTCTTTTGGAGGCTTTACTTAATAAGTAAAATTACCCAGCTTGAAGTGAATACTCAAATCTTGGCACAACCAGTGGATTGATTGCAAAGTTGGGGTTGTACAATGATATATTTAATCAAGTGCTGATGAATGGAAACACTGTTAAGAAGGAGATGAGCACATTTAGAAAACCCATTCAGAAAATCAATTGTATCCATTCATGCTATTACAATGTCCTACAAGACAGGGCCTAAACATTTTTCTGGTAAGAAACAGTTTTATATTCAGCTTTTCTGGAGACATAGTGGTTCTTGAAGTAAGAGCTTTCTTGCAAGCAGGTATGGCTGATTTCTTCCTTAGCTGGAAGGACTCTGTGACTCTTAGGGCCAGGGGGGCTGCAATATTAGTGCACGTTACTAGGACTGTGAATATGAGTATTTGGGAAGAGGCTGATGGAACATGGGGGGCAATTTGGTGGAGAAGGTGAATATACTGCAGTTGCGGGCAAGGGAGAGCGATAGTAGGGTACACATTCATTTGACTGTAAGAGCGAGGAACTTGAAAATACACTGCATTGTGTATGAGCTGGAGCAGGTTGAATATTGTGTGTGTGTTGCAAAGGGGGTGACCGTCGCTGGAGGAATGCTGCATGGTGGTGTTACAAATGTCTAATTTGTTATTGAGTAGGGATTTGCCAAGGATCTTGATGAAGTATAATGAGAATTGATGCCAGACCCTGTGAATGGTGGGGAATTTGAAGAGAATGTCTGCAATGAGGTGATAAAGCCACTTTTTACGTTGTCAAAGTGAACTTCGAGACTCCTTGGTGAGGGAGTAGGGTGGCAGGGTATAGTTAAGAAGATTGGGAGAGGTCAGTGTTAAGCATGAAGGATCCTATGGCCATCCATTGCTTAATGGTTATGAGTCTTGCAGTGACCATTGAAACTTATTGAGATATAGGAAGAAAGAAGATCTGTGTGATATACAGAATCGAAAGGAGGGAATGATGCTTCCAAAGTGATGTCAAGTAGTGGAAGAAGAAGAGCGGGCAGCCCTGCATGGAATTAGATAGGGAAGAGGGTGTGAGAAGAGATGGAAGACTCCAGGACCTAGAGAAGAAAAAAGTCATGTTTTAGGACATAGACCAAACTATTGCCATGCTGTAGAAGTCAGTGTAGAAAATGTTAAAAACAAGGGTGTGGTGGGCTTCTGTGACAGCGATAGAGATATTGGAGGAAGATGATGCTGGGGATGTGATTGGGTGAACTTTGGTGACAGTATTGAGGACCTGGTTAAGTGTACTTTCACATATGACAGGATCCAGGAGCCCAGATTCTGAGCCTGAGATTTAAGCTGACCAAATATCTTTCACTTCAGGCTCAGATAAGAGGCCTTGTCTTTGACTTGTGCTTTTTTACTTAGGAATGCTTTAAATGATTCTCCCTCAGGCAGCTTCAGTTAAATGTTATCTTTATATATATATATATATATATATATCAATTCTGCATTCAGGCCTGGATCCTTATTGCTAAGATTGTTTTCAATTGCACATTCTACGTCTGCCAGCTCAATAAGACAAATTTTGCTGTTGCAAACTCAAGCCTGCGACATGCATGCAACAAGTGTCGTTGCTCTCAGTTGAGGAGTACACTCTCCTAAAATGGTCTACCCACATGTCTGATGATATTATATTTTCCACTTTAGATTGATGTACTTCACTGAAATGTGGGACATTAAATGTCCTCTAGAAACTTTCCCTTGTCCCAGATGTTTCCTGCCTTCACAAGAGCCTCCCATGGTCCCGCCCTAATTATCTGCTTTCTTTCTGTCAGCATTTATTTATATTGTTCCTGCAGATTTGCACTTCAAGTTGTATATGGGGAACTCTCTCCAGAACTGCTAAGAGGTGATGTGCTAGTGAGCAATCATTATAAAAGGCCTTGAGTAAATTTACCTGGCCATGTTGTGGCAGTGTGACCCAGTAGTTAACGCAATCATAATTTAACCACAAAACGAACCAAATATTACGTTCTGGCTTCTCTCCCTCCTCTAAACACCCTTCGTGGTCCATCTTTTGTTAAAAATCTCTGATAATGAACTGGTCAAAGGTGGAACAGAACTTGGTAGCCTCTGAGCTTGCAGCGTGCCTCACGTTTGCTGGTTCATTTGCATTGGCATCCTTTCCCTTAAAGGGTTCAGATTAACATTTTTTGTATTGTGGTGCATCTTATCCTCTGTGGCACTGCACCCCTAAGGACAAGTTTGTTTCCCCTGCTCCTGCTTTCCATCAACAGGTTGAAGCCTCTGGTTACCTTGGATCTTCAAGTTTTAAAATAGTGAAATTGGGTGGATGGTCAGATAACTTCTGGGTTCATTCTTTGTAGAATAGCCTTCATATGGATCTGAACCAAATTTCTAATCTCATGACCATATTTACTTACACAGGGTGATGGAGTGCTTCACAGCGCAGTACAACAACAAATACACTATCAGTGCAGTTAACAGTGTAACACTATAGTTGAAATAACCGGGCAACCATATTTAAAATTATATCTTCCATTCTTTATTGTTGTAATATTCCAAGATACCATCACATTACATCTAGATGCCATGTCTAAACATGTAATCATGATGTCTACATGCAACCTGACACGATCTTGGAATGGTAAAATAAAGTAAAGGAATGACCATTTCAAGATTGCTGCACATTGCTATTGCCTTTGATAATGCTTGCATGGCAAACAAGTGTTGACAAAGCCAGTACAGGCAAGCAGTGGAGCACAACTATACCAGCATTATCAAAATCAATTAGGCAAGAGTGATTGTTTGGCTTTGCCAAGGATTGCTTTGTGTTTGAGATCATATACAAAAATGTGAAAATCTTCCATGACAATATGTGATTCGACAGTAGCTGGCGCCTCTTTGATTGAGTATTAACTCTTTTGTACCCGCACATAATGTTGAGTTGTATTCCACTTTACAAATGGACATTCATCATCATGTTCTTACACGTGTGCACTCAGACCATTCACAAGGGAACACGCACACTGTCACTGTCATGCAACTCAAATAAAAGCATAAAAGTACACCTATATGGTAGCCAAATGGTGATATGAAATGTGTGATCCCTACAGCCAGTCCTGAGTTTTTAATCAAATACTTTTTCTCAACTGCCGGTCACAGCATGCAAAATCAATTATACTGAAAACCAGACATTGTCAAAGGTGTCACACACAAAAAACTGTCTTACTGGAATCTTGACTCATATATACATGCTTACATGGATGTGCTGTAATCAAATTCACACACTGTATATTTTTTCCATAAGAGTATTTATTTAATAAAGAGACAGCTCTCAACGTAGTGCTCCCTCCTAGGAACAAGCTCAATTGTTCCTTATCCCTGGGTGACGGCGCAGACCTGATAGACCACAACAGGTCAGTTTTTGGTCCTACACCATGAGCCGACAGAATATGTCCGCGGTAGTCAATTCTTTCCACAAAAAATTCACATATGTCTTGCCTGAACGTCGTCCATGACTCAGCCAGATGATCCAGTGCCAACTTTAATGCTACATTGTTCTTCTCCACAGAATCACCGAACACCAATATATTATCCTGAATATAGATAACACTGTTAAAACCCTTAAACATCTCATTCATCATCCTCTGAAAGACGCTGCCCTAGAAGATAACCCAAAAGGCATCCCAGCAAACTGGTAAGTGCCTTCCATGGTGATGAATTCTGTTAGGGATTTGGAACATCTGTGGAGACTTATTTGGTGGTATGCATGCCTGAGATCAAGTTTGGAACTAATTTTTCCTCCTTTAAGCAGTAAAATCAGCTCAATAATGTTGAGCAATAGAAATTATCAGTTACAATGTTTTAGTTGAGCACTCATAAGTCCATGCAAAACCTTAGCTTCTCCTCGTTCTTCTTAGTGATAACTACAGGAGAAATCCAATTAGAAGCCTCAATGGGTTCAATCACCCCACACTCAAACATCTCCCCCAACATTTTCTTACCTCACCCTTATAGGTACCGTCCTGGCCTTGTGTTGCACAGGGACAGCACCCTGCTTCAACTTGATCTCATGCATGTAACCCTCCTACTCATTCATCTCTTTCCTGGAAAGCTTGCCCGCACCTTGCCTAATATCTTCCTGAGTGGTGTCCTTAACAATCATGGCTTGATTTGGTGCCCGCAGATTTATGATACTGTGAAGATCATACTGGTGGTACTGTCACAGAATAGGTGATCTAGATCCAGCCAGATATGTTTTTCCACTAACACACCTATTCATGAACATAATATCAGTCTTCATGTATCCTATTATGTTGATTTGTTTACTCTGGTAGCCTCCGGGGTTGATGTCTGTTAGAAATCAGTGCACTGTTGGCTATTCCTTGTGTAATGTACTCTTAGGAATAATTGTGTACAGGGAACCAGAATCCACCATCAACTTCACCACTTTGTTTTTAATGACAAACTCCACTTTGTCAAAGCAAACACAAGGAGATGATGGACGGAGCACTGAAACTTTTCAGACACTCACCCCGTCACAGATCTGGGTTGAATCCATCATCATTCTTTAGCTCACTTTGCCACCCCAGTCCAGACACAGCTATATGCATATCAGTCTTGACCCTGTGCCTCATGGGAACAGTCCATCCTGAACTACCAAGCCATTTCTTCCCTGGACCGGAAACAAGCATCTTGGGACCGGTTTCGGGCTAACAGCCCTCATCAGCCAGGCTAGCTTGAATCCAGAGGCAAAGTGAGCCTACAAAATTGCCAGGGCTGCTTTGGGTTCCCAGTCTGGCCCTGTCTTCCACCACCCTCACTATCTCAATGGCATCCTTCAAAGAGGGGTCCTTGACTTCCTAAAACCTCTCCTGAATTTTCCTGCTCCTACACTGCAAAATGAGCTGGTCCCTAATCATCTCATCAGTCATTGCACCAAACTTGCACTTGACTGACAGTTCTTTTAACTGTGTGATAAACTCATCCAGCGACTCTTCCATCCATTGAGGTTGTGTGTAAAAACCTTGGCTTCCTCATAACCACATTTGCACTCTTGGAGAGTCTGTGTTACATTCTCTTCCTTGCTTCAACCTACATATCTTCAATAGGGCTGGTTGACAGCTTTAGGTAAATACTTAAACACGTGCTGACCTTCCTTTCCCAGAGTCCTCAATAAAATACCCATTTCCTACACGCACTGAACTCCAACCCGTCATGAGCTTAAGGCAATTAACGAATATATCTACCCACTCCTCCCATTCTACTGATGAAACCCCAGGTTGGGCGAGAAACACTGGCAGTGGGTTAATCACTGAAACCTCTATGACTGCAGTTCTGACAACCTCCTTGAAGTTATGTTATGTTATGTTATGTTAAGTGTTGCTTATAGAGCGCACTAACACCGAAGCTTCCTGGCGCTGGTAGACAGAACAAAGTGAGGGTGAGGTAGAAGGAACAGAGTCTACGTGGGAGTGGGAAAGAGGTAAGTTTTTAGCATTTTCCTAAATTTGAGAAAAGAGGAGCAGGATTTAATAGAGGGAGGGAGGAGGTTCCAGAGCGCAGGGGCTAGATGAGAGAACTGGCGTCCGCCGAATCTCTGAGTTTTGGTCCTGGGGGTGATCAGCAAGTCGCGGTGGGCGGATCGAAGATTACGTGTAGGGCAGTAAGGACGGATGGTAGATTTTAGGAAAGCAGGGGAAGGGCAATGAAGTGCCTTAAAGGTGAGACAAGCTACCTTAAAGGCAGCCCTTCGCTCAACCGGGAGCCAATGCAGGTTCGTAAGCAAAGGTTTAGCTGATTCCCATCTAGGTGTTCCATGGATCAGGCGGGCAGCCTGGTTCTGAACGATTTGAAGGCGTTGAGTCAGGTATTGTGGCAGACCGTGGTAGATGGCATTGGAAAAATCCAAACGGGAGAGTACCAGCGAAATAACAGTTTGGGTGAGTGCTGCCGGGGGAAGAAGGTGGTGGATTTTGCGGATCCTCCGAAGTTGGAACATACAGGAGGAAACCACCGCTCCCACCTGAGCACTGAGAGAAAGCTCGGTGTCAATAATGACGCCCAGACTTTTTACTGATTTTGCTGGGACGGGGGGGGGGAGCCAAACTCGGGAGGCCAGAACTGTGGACCCCAGTAGGTGGAACTGAGTCCGGGAAGTAGGAGCTCAGTTTTACCGGGGTTCAACTTCAGTTGGTTCTGGTTCATCCAGAGTTGGATTTGGGTCATGGCTCCATGAAAAGTTGTGATGGCGTTTGGTGAGTTGAGGGGGAAGATGATTTGGAGATCGTCAGCATAGTTATAGGTGACGATGTCCCATTTCAGAAGTGATTGAATGAGTGGCCGGAGGTAAAGATTAAAGAGAAGCGGGGAGAGGGAAGAGCCTTGGGGAACACCACAGGATATGAGAGTTTTTTTTGCAGTGTAAGGACCAAGACGGACCGCCTGTGTTCTCCCCGTGAGGAAAGACCTGACACACTTCTAAAATGCAATGAAAAAGAAAGTAGGAAAAACCAAATATCTGTGCTTTTGATAAAGAACACTGTTCTGGTGTATTCACTGCTTCAGCTTCACACTTCCTGAATATAGAACAAAGTTAATGTCCCACAATTTCCAAATCCTTACCTTCCTGTTCATGAGCATGAAGTTAAAAAAACAACATTATCACACCAATACCGTCCAAAATGCCCAGCTCATGCCAGCAAACTGTAGCTCCTGGTATCCTGCTGGGGGTAAATGAAGCACTGATCCATTCCAAAGCTAGCAGTAAATGTTGCTTCTCATTATTGCTCCTTTACCTTTCTAAAAGGTGTGCCTGTTACCGAATGCAGGTAACAAACGCATGTATCCGAGCACTGGCTAATGGGACAGCACGATGAGACGAGAGTCAGACTCGCAGAAACGTTGCCGTTGCCTGGTAGCCCGCGTCAACCAAGAACTGCTCTCTGTAGTCTCCTTCACGCTTGATTACACCAGGGTTAGTCGTTGTCAAACCTGGTAGCTGTATGATTAGGCGGTATCCTAGCAACTGCTGCTATTAACAGATGTCACAGTTGCTGGTTTGTAAATATGCACCTGCATGCAGGTTACATCAGCTAGACAGTTTTACTCACAGTAGGCGTGGGCTTCCCCACAAACATTAGGGGAGTAAATGGTGCTCACTATCATGCACCGAACCACCAGCAACTACCAGCACTGCACTTAAACCCGGTGCTCCTGTTCCCGTAGTCTCACCTGAAACTGAGAGAGGCTCTGACACATGGGTTCTTATGCAGCCCCGTCAGGCGAGAGTTGAGGTCACAATGCTGCACTCAGTGGCGGAATGCCACCCTTCCCGTCACCACCAGCAAATTAAAAGATAATAAAACAGGTTTTAAACCCCATTTTATTATCATTTTATTTTAATCCCCTGGACCCACCCACAGGACTCTGACAAGTCTTAGGTGCGGATCCAGCGGATGACACTGCTGGTGGGGGAGTGGTGGGCACTCTCTTCACTGCGCATGAGGTGTTTGGGTTTCTGTCTCAGGCAGGCCAAACACCTCATGCACAGTGAAGCTCTCTCTAGCCCCAGCTGAGTTGCTGGGCTGGAGACAGCAGGCACAGGATTCCAGCCTGCCAGGAAGTGCAAGATGCCGCTGCTTAGGCCAATCCTGGTGCTGCTTTCAGGAAGCGTCAGGAGTGGCCGCAGTGCATTCTGGGTGCATGTGCCCAGAATCAGGAAGATCGTGATGCGGCTGGAGATGATGGCCGCGGCGTAAGGTATGTTTTATTTTTATGTGTACCCCGATCCCTCCCCACCTCCTTCCTCTGGCCCAGATCACCCTGCCACTTTGGCAGGGGACAGGTCGCTACTGGCTGCGCTGGCTACTCACTGCCAACTTTTGTTGTAATCAACTTCACACATTGTATATATTTTCCATAAGAGTATTTATTTAATGACGAAACAATTCTCGACGTGGTGTTCCCTTCGCAGAACAGCCAGCAACTGCTGGAGAAAAGAAAGCTACACTGACACAGTCACAAATAGCATCGGAACCCTCGGGACAACCACACTACATGTGTCCCTCGAGCCCCACAAGTACATTTCAACAAAAAGAATATATTTTTGTCTTGTTGATGTTTGCAATCTGACTTGATTTTGTTTGCTGCTTTCAGTGCTCATAATTAGTTTAAAATGTTAACATGTTGTTACAGTTTATATTAAATAGTGACCACAAAAGAAACATACTTTGAGTTATCTCTGCTTTTTCAGTACCCTAACGTTGGACCACAGAAGTGTGCCTTATGAACCACAAGACATGACCAATAGACTGAACATTACAACCACAAGCACAAGTCAGAAGCCATTTACTGAACATAATTTCCTACGCCAATGACACCCAGTTCATCCTATCGCTATCAGATGAGCCCTTCACCACGAGTGCCTACTTCCACAGGCGCATGATGAACATCAACGACTGGATGAAAATCTCTCATCCACTAAGCTCTTCAGGACCATCACCTCCATGTGGATTGACTCCTGGTGGCCTTTCGAACTAGGACCCTCACCCATGTCGACAGACCATACCCGCCACCTCAGCATCATCCTGGACAGCGAGCTCACCATGAAAACCCAGATAAACACAGCATCCTCCACCTGCTACCTTACTCTCTGCATGCTCTGCAAGACCTTCAAATGGCTCCCGGTCGAAACCAGACATGCACCGAAGACCTTGTTACCAGCAGGCTGGACTACTGCAACACAATCTACGCAGGAATCACCTTGCACCTTCTGATGAGAACACAGATCTCACAGAATTCTGTGGCCAGACTCATCCTCACCCTCTGCAAGCGGACCCATTACACCGCCACCTCAGGAAACTCCACTGGCTTCCCATTCAGAAGAGATGTCACTTCAAGATGCTGCCATCAACTACCCTCTGAACTTCCACCAACCCTCCAGACACCAGCACTCTGCCTCCGTTCACCTCGCTCACACCCCTCACATACATTGAAGCTACAGCACTGGTTTGGTTGTTCTTTTTCCTACATAGTGACAAGGGCCTGGAAAGACCTCCTTCTTCACCTCCAGCCCTCACCCACTCTACTGGAATTTAGGAAAGGACTCAAGACCTGGCTTCGACTGAGCATCTGCCGGCAATATCCTCAGTGCCTGGATACCCTCACGGGTGATTAGCTGCGCTATGCAAATCTTGTTTGATTGATTGATTGACAAGTAGGTTTTAATTAGAACTGCCATGTTTTATTTTCTTCACAAACCGTGTTCTCTTTGTGATGTTTAGAATTTCACTTATTTGTTTTCTAAAGCAAGTATATTTTGCTATTTTTCCATGAAGCAAAATAAAAACAAGTTTGCCACACCTATTTGTAATGCTTTCACACTGTTAAGCTACCAAAGTGTTTTCATTCTCCTTTGTTTACGTTTGCCTGCTGATAAAAGGTTCCTTGTATTGAGAATAAAGGAAGACTGTTTTAGCGCATACACTGACCACTTTGATGGGAGTGGGCATTGGAGAGGATCAGGAGGTGCAGGAACATATTGCAAAACTAAATAATTCAGTTGCAGTTGCAGCCACCTCTCACAAAAAAATCCTAAAAAGGTATCCCAAGATAAAGAAGAAATTTAAATCAGTGCAATCTCTCAGAAATGTATGGGGGGGGGGGGCAATGTTTCCATAACATAGAAAGGGGATGCCCACTTATTTTGAATTGATATGGCTAAACCTGGTAGGTGAATCAAATCTCCTTAAAGAGAAATGTGGCTAGCGTCTTCTTGAATGAGGGAGTCCGCGATGAGACCGGGAAACACATATCATGATTCCACCCAGGGGGTTTCACTAACCTAATAAATTGACACCGAGACATCGGGTTTGCAGCCGAAAATACTGGCATCTGTGTAAACTAAGCATCTTGTGGTTGGGGTGACATAACTGGGAGAGGCCTGAGAGAAACAAGTGCATCCAGATCTGGAGCCAGAAAGGAAGACTGTGGTGAGTGGCATGCTGCACTTACAGGTTGCAAACAGCGGAGGCAGCATAAGATGAAGCAGGGATAGGTGCTCCTCGTATAGCAGTAGCAGTTTGAGGGCTGCTATGCTCCAATTACTTTAGCACCATTTATGTCCCTGCACTTTAGCTTGTTACCTCTGCCTCAGTTCCCTGTAAATTAAATCTCTTGTTCTCCTGATTGGACTCAGTCTACCATCCTCAAGCCATTACCTCGCTCTCCCTCTTACTGACATGAATGAGTTACTATACATTTGGCACTTTGGTGGTCACTGTGGGGTAGTAATAGCCAGCTACTTCAGCAAACAAAAGCCACTGTATATATGTTCTCCTGTTACTAAATGCTTGTATAGCTTTAAACTGTATGCAGCATAATAATTTTCTTCGTATAAGGCAGGCCTTGCTCTAATAGACCTGATAATCCTATTGTGGGATTCTTGTAAAGCGTGCTGTTACTCTACCCGAGTGTCCTGGCGCTGTAGACCGCTGGGGAACCCGTCCTGGTTTTCCCTGTGCCTAAGGGAACTAACTCCAGAAGTAAGTCTTTGATCTGAACTCTTTTCTCACCCACCCCTCCACTTCCAATTTACCCAGTACAATGACCTTGAGCACTTAGCTTTATTTAGGTTGTCTAACTATTTCGTGGAGGGAGTAGAGCTTATGCTGGTGATTGACCTCCTTCTACCCGTGTTTGGTGGAATCATGACAAAAAGATTTACAGTAAATTAAAAAAGAAAGTGCTGCAAAAGAGCACTCACTTTTGATGGGAATTGTACCAGGAATCGGTATAGAGAATTGTCCACTTACTGGCTAGTGCAGTGGTTAAAAAATATCACATTGCCACCAATTCCCGAGAACGCCTCGAAGAACATCTAACAGAAGGAACAATCATTGTAATTGACTGCTGGGCGGTAAGCCTGGTCTCCATTGGTATCTGGGGACTAGAACTGCTCCTCCAAAAGTCCTCTGGAAGCATGTGCACTGCTACAGGAACACAAAGAGCAAGGACATATCCTGTGAAGAAGGTCAAGCTGACTAGTTGTGAGTGGGATCCACTTGATCTTGTGAGAAGCCTAGTTAGGGAGAGACCTACTGGCCAGAGGCCTATCCTGATGACTGGGGGCTGCAGGGGAGCCCAAGAGGGCAACATATTGAGATTGTTGATTGTAGTGGGAAACAGTGGAAGAGAAGCCTGTCTCGCCCTTGGAATTCTGACAGGAGTCCCTCTGAAGATTGGAAGCATTGGAGTTTACCAGTATGTAAGATTGCTAACTCTGCCCATGACCTCTGGCAACTTGAAAGTGGGGCATCTTGCTGGTAACTTTTCCTTGTTTTAGCTTCGGGTGCAAGTGTTTGGGTAATGCCTCACAGTGACTTTTACAACTAAATTGTTCTAATTCGCATTTTCTTACAATCTTTGTGTTAAAACTTCAAAAATTCTCATCTCTGGTCCCCAGACTCATTTTGTAATAAGTATTGAGCACATATGTCCATTAATTTTTTCTTGACTTTTCTAAACGGTCATACACATTTTATTTTGCTGTGTCCTTAACTTTAAGATTCTTTGACAATTCTTGATATAGCATTCTTGTATGCGGGCAATTGCCAAATGCATCTCTGCAACTCACCATATATTACTTAACTAGTCACTGTGTCAGCTTTACATTTAATCCATGGCCAAAGGTTTGCATCGAGAATGGCAGTAACTGCAACCATATATGTCAATGTCTAGTACTGTGCATGCCAGTGGTGCTGCTGTGTCCTGCACACACATTGGACACTTGGCTGGTCCGTCACACTTGAACCATACAGTGCTCTTGCACTGTTTGCACAGCATTGAATGAGGGCTAGAAGCTTGTGCTGCTGATGCTCGTCTGGTACATGTTTTCTGTGTCTAACAGAAACTTCAGAAAATAGTTTTGGTATTTTGAGAAGGGGGCGCTCAGGTGGTAATTCACAGATACATCTGTAAACCTGCACTGGAGGCTCACTACCTCACAAGGGTACAGATTTGCACATTTCAGAAGTTCACAAAAGATTCCATTTCCCACAGTGCTCATGAAAATCTGTGACGGTCACAGGTTTCCAGGAGTATGTAGTGCACAATCTCAAGTCTGTGGACGTTCACAATGAATAGAATACCACGGTATTCATAGGCTGGAATGTCCACTCCTCACTCCTGGTAGGAGATGTACCTATGGGCAGGCTCTCTAACACCGTACTGGGGTAAAACTCTGCCGGGTTATCACAAACTAGCAAAGCGCAGGACAGGTTCAAGAAGGACACCGAGAAAAAATCAAGAAAGTTCAGGTGGAAACAATGGGCTTGAAGGGAGAGTTTGGGGATTCGGCTGAACGAGAGTGAGAGCAAGGGTGAGAGGGGGGAGGGAGTGAATGTGAGCTAGGGAGGTGAAAATTGACAGAGGAAGTCGGTGATAGGAAGAGAGAGAGAGAGAGAAGGGGAAGGAGAGCATAGAAGCCGAGAGAAAGTAACAGAGAGCAAGAGAGGCTGAGAAACAGAACCACAGAGAGAGAAAGAGAATGTTAGAGAAAGAGAGAGAAAGAAAGAGCGAGAGAGAGAGAGGGGGGTTTGAGAAAGACAGAAAAAGAGCGAGAGAAAGAGAGAGAGAGAGGCAGAGTGTGTTTACCTTCAAGAACAGGGAGCAGATGAGTAATAATTTATGGTCACACTTGCCCCATGATTTATTGCGAAGCAAAGGATAACAGACACTTTGGAACATTTGAGATTTTTTAAGATTCCGTTTCGATTGGCACGGCATGTAATTTAGCCCCAGGCCTTTAGAATTGACTTGGCGTTCTTTGGCGGGGAGATGAAAACACCCACGCCGCGCGTTTCTCTCCCACCGTGGGCGCAGCAGCCGCTACTGGGCTGCCCACCACGGGCACTTCCCGCCTCATCCCGCGCACAGCCGCGGTACAAGCTCACAGCCTAGCGGAGCCATCAAAGTTGGGAATGCAGGCTGCCGTTTACCTCATAAAACCGTAGGTTTAAACCTGTTTTTTGTTCAGAAGCGAATAATTCTTCTTCTTCTAAATCATTTCTTCTCCTTAAAATCTTGGTCAGTCCAAATAGCATGGGTTCAACAGCCCCTGTGCCAATCTATCACAGATTTTGCTTGCACGGTCTGTCCAGAAATTCAAAGAAGTACTCTGTAGATTCGCCCCTGCCCCCCCCTCCCCCCCCCCCCCCAAAAAAGCCCTCTACCTTGTCAGAGTCCAAAAGAGTTCTGACGTTCCACAGGTCTATCCGTGAGTAGTTCATCCTGTCCAAGATTTCCGTGGTGCATTCTGGCTTGAGCCAAATTTTTCTGACAATTTTAAAGTGCTCAATGGTGACTACATAAGAAGATGGATGGGATCCTCTGCGACCCAATGAACAACTTTTGAAACCTGGCATGAAACTGTGCATTTGGCTGCCAGTTTCTACCCAATCATCTGCGGCCTTCAGGCTCTGATTGATGCCATCAATGAGGGGGCAATCCAACAAATGGTTCTGGAAATTATGGAAAAGCCACTCCTGCTGGCATCTCATATCTCCAATGATGCTGTGAATACATTTGCTCTCAAGGTAGTCTTCACAGCAGCATCCAGGGGGTGTTCTAGCTTCATTCCTGGATTGGGTGGAGAGGGTGGGGTCTGGGATTGCCATCCTGCTGAAGCTACTATTTCTGAGACAAACGTCATTCAGTTGATGGGATACCACTTGAGCTGCCTGGTGAAAAAAGAGGCAGAGGAAGCAAAATTCTCAATGTGTTTTCTTCTGAGGCCTCCAGGTTGCACATGGAGTGGGTCTAGGGAATTCTTCACCCGCCACTTCTTCGCTATTGCTCCTGCTGTCCCCTGGTCATCGTGGATTGGCCTATAATGTCTAGTACTTATATGACTTGTACAGGGTTTGTGGTTCCAAAATTCCCATGAAGCATCAGCCATCAGTATGCTCTATGGCTGTATCTGAGCCTCGCATGTCACTTTGACTGGTATTGGAGTTGGTTTAGAGCTGTTATACCATTACATTCATGCCTGCACACTCGGGTTTCTGGAGTAATTCTCATACAGTGGCTCAAGAACCAGGACAACAAGTTGGCTTTCTAGATTGACATCCATTGGTTGGTGGAAAATGGAGCAGTAGTATGCATTTATTGGTGGTATATAGTACAAAGCGAGGTTCAAAACAATGGAGTACTGCAAACGCAAATGTGTTTTCAATATTGGTGCTGGAGTTGACTGGGGGGCTAGGTATGAAGTAGCATGGGTAGAGGTTACCTAGGAAGGTGAAAGATGCTGATGGGAGGTTTGCCTGCAAGGTCTTGGCTTAGAGGACAACGTTAGCGTGGTTGTTGGACAGGGGTGTTAATGGGACCATATCAGGTGTTGCCTGGCACTGAGTGGTTGCACTTCAACATAATGTTGGTTGAAGAGCTGAGCTTTCATCTCTTTGCGGAAATGGAGAAGGTGTTAAGTTAGCTGGATCTGGACAGATGGTGCAAAACAAGAGAACACATAGGATCATATTTTTTCACACCAGCATTTCTTGTGTCTGGTGAGGCAGGTTCTGCTTGGTGTCTTTTCTCCATCAGATGTCTTAAGCTTGGTAGTGAGGGATAGTGGGGTGCAGTATGTAAAAACATGGGCTGGCCGTAAAGAGCAACCTGGAACCCTGGGTAATTTGAAGTCTAAGAAAAAAAGAATGGTCCCAAGTTGAACGAAATAAATCACATAACCAATCAATGTTTGGCAACCATGATCAATTGATTGTAATGTTGTCAATGACTCCGAATATGACAGTCAAATGTTAAATGAATTTGAGACAAGAGTGACACGTATACCTGTCTTGAAAATACAATATATGATTTCTGATAAAATTGTTCAGTGTTCCAGTGACTACATAGTGTAAAAACAAAACATAACATATACAAGTGTGTAAAACAATGATCATGCAGGCAATGGACATAGAAACTGAACTTTGTAAAGAAATTCTGTATCACAAACATGGGTGGTGTTATTAAATCCCAAAGTTTTCAATTTCCACAGTGTCAACAGCGTTTTGACCCGTTATGAGTGTGGGGTCCTAATCTGAACTGAATTTATTCAAGCTAAAGCAAGAGTCTGTGAATGTGGATAGAAAGCGACATTGAAAACTTCTGATGGAAAGGAAAGTGCCTTGTCACCAGGTATGAATAGATCAGGTGCTTAGAGGATCCAGAAGTCTAAAAGATCCTACAGGACTGTTTAAAGGAATACATTTTTTATCATTCATTTGGGGATCATACTGTTGTCTGTTTCTATAGCTCACTGATTGCATTTTCCTTCATTTTACATTGAGAATGCAGCATGTCTTGGATAGGAGGGCAGTAGGAGCCAGTGATTTTATTGTGGAAGACAGTGTGATCTTGTCCGGGTTGTCAAGACATTTGAAGAGACGGTGAAGTTCAGTGTGATCTTGTCCTGCTTGCCAAAACTTTTGAAGAGGCAGTCCACTTCATGGATGACTCTTCATTGCAGTTATCTGGATCTCAGTGACGCAGGCTACTTGTTCTTTCTTACATTAAGACGTGATATGACCTGTGATTTGGTGGCAAATTTGCAGAAAGGATTATACTTTTTAGAGTCATTCCAGTGATGCCAGGCAGCTTTCATGTTTTGGTTGATGTGAAGTCTGAACTGCCCTGCTTGACAATGGAAAAACCTAAGGACTTGGTACTGTTGATAAGCTGTTGGCTGAAAACATGGAGGCTCAGCACAGGACCAGTCATGTAGATTTCTTTCTCTTCATCTGTGCGGGGAAAAGTTTGAGTTAGACCATTGACATTCATGCTTGAAACATGATGAGACAGGCCTTCACACAGTCAATGTTGTGGTTATAGATGGGTCCCTCAAGTAAAGCTGAGAGTCAGCTGGTGACATTTAATATTTTTGTTGATGAGTAGGACTCTATGTGACTCGATGTGCAGGCTGAAGAAGACTAGAGCGAGGATGGGCCCTTGGCGGGTCTCCAATCTAGTGTGGATGATCCTTTCTGTTTTCTCATGGATTTATACCTCTTCTGTAGCTATCCCCCACCCACCTCCTCCCCTGTGTGCTAAAAAAGCACAGACGCAATGGAGCAGAATTAGTTAAGTATCACGCCCTCTGGTCAAGGAGCCCTTGCTTACCACTCCTACAACAGATGTTAAATAAGTGGAAGTGCCCCTTTCACTGATTCACTTCCCCCTGAGGTGGGTATTGGGTTCTATTTCCTGGGTCTTTCTTGAAGATGCATCCAACGAAAAGCTTGATCTTCATTGCAGAGGAAGGCTCAAAAGAGGTGGCGGTTGTCAACAATATCACCAGTAATCCAATAACCATAAAGTCATATTTGCACACCTGAGGGTTCTTCTACTCCTAGAACCCTTGCCTATTTGTCCTGTGACCGTATAAAAATGCAGGTTTTCCTTTCCTCTGGGAGGATTCTTTGTTGGCCTACCCGTCTCTACTTTGAGGGCACAGGTGGCAGCCAATAGAAGGCTTACAGAATCCTAGGCATCTACTTCCAGAAAGGATCTTTATTCTTCTAGTATACAAGGGGATATGAGATCTGCAAACCCTGGGTCGGTTCTGTGGTTCCACCCTAGATTAAGCTGTAGTAGGTTAAAGGTCTATCTATATTTAATTGACAGCTCCTCAGCCAGATACCAAGGTAAGTTGGTGCTATCATCTGCAAGGATCCTTACCTGTTCTTCCTCCAAGAAGGGGTAGTCATTGTTCTACATTGATCATTTAGGCTGACGTTGGCGTCTCATTTCACCTCCAACAAGTCCTTGTTCTTCCCTATGTTGGTGGCATTAACAAAGTGGATGGTGACGGAACCCCCCTTCCCTAGATGTATGTAGGGTCATTCAGCTGTATATAAAAAGGATGGCACCTTCCTGGTGTTCTGTGCTCCTTTTGTTACTTTTGTTCAGGACATTAGGGCAACTAGCAACTTCTACGGTATAACCCTTCTTTAAACTTTATTTTCCTGCTTTTAAGGCTTGTCCTGCCACCTGAGATGGAAAGACACTCTTCTATGACAAGAGAATTATTCTGGAACATGGCTTTGTAGGATAGGCAGCACAGTTGGAACTCAACCCTCGCAGTGATTGGAAGTCAGGGGTGATTTTGCAATAAGGAAATGTGATTAGATTTGCTCGAAGTGGAGACGAGCTTGGCTATTGATTGCCGCACTGGAGTTGTGCAGGGGTGCCCTGGGGAGCCCCTACAAGCATAACATTGCAAATCGTCATATACAGCAGTATTTAGATGGTCAGGGGGAGTTAGGTGTCAGGTTTCTTCAGTGCATTATGATGTAAATTGGCAGTGTTTGCAACCATTTTGCTTGCAATCCTGAGGTGAGGACGAGTTCAAAAGTGAAACCAAGTGCTTTTAGAGAGGTTGAGTCCATCTAGGTTCATTGTGCCCATGATTGAGGGTGTAAGGTGCCTCTGTGAGAGAACGTGAAAAAGAGGAATTCAGTTTTATGGAAATTTATCAGGAAGCGGTTGTCTGACAGCCAGTACATGAGTCCAGGTAAGCAGGTTCCTCGAGTTATGATATCTATATGTTTGGGTAAAATTAAGGGGCATATTTACAATGAAGTAACAGATCATGGCGTTAGCCTTCCTGGCTTAACGCTGTACTCTGCCACTTCAGAAACGCAGGGCTGCACCATATTTACAACAATATGGTGCAGCCCTGCTTTTCCCCCTGCGCTGGTGCTGAACTTAGCAGGCTAGCGCCAACGCAGGCTCCTTTGCACCATAGTGCAAGGGTGTCTGCGTTGAGGGGGAGATTGTTTATGTGCAGGAAGGTCTTTCTTACTGCACATCAGCAATCTTTAAATTACACCTTGTAACTTTTATGTGTACTGCTTAATGCAGCACACATAGAAGTTACAGAATGTAATTTTTATTTTTTATTTTTTATGTGCAGGAAGGGACACCTTCCTGCACATAAACAATTAATGGCTTTTTACGTTTCTATGTGTGCTACACAGCGCAGCACACATGGAAACTGGAAAAAAATAAGAAGAAATTAAGCATTTCGCCTTGTTTCGCCTGTTTAAGACCAGGTTTTCCCTTGTCTTTATTTTGACGCTACCTCCTATTTACGCCACACTTGTAAATAGGGGGCCGCGTCAAAACCAATAGGTGTTGCGGTGGAATGCCCACTGCAACACCTATTGCCCTCCCCTTTCATGCTAAGTACAGCATGAAAGGGTGCCTTATTTACAAGGCAGCGTTAAGCCACTTTAAGTGACTCAACACAGACTTGTAAATAAGGCAAAGCCCTTATGCCTATCACAACGTCACTGAAAGTGACGTTATGGTGGTGATAGTAGCTTGTAAATATGCCCCTAAGTGTTGTAAGCATAATGGTGCACAGCAGCTCCAATGTTCTTGAGAACCAGACTTATAGGCTCCACATACTGATTAAAGGGACACGACCAAAGTAGAATCATATAGCTCCCAGTCCTCACCATTTGTC
The DNA here is from genome assembly GCF_964263255.1 of Lissotriton vulgaris. Lineage (NCBI taxonomy): Eukaryota > Metazoa > Chordata > Amphibia > Caudata > Salamandridae > Lissotriton > Lissotriton vulgaris. Next base: position 1,127,655,024 of record NC_141693.1, read on the forward strand.
ATGTGCTGATGAGAAAGGACCTCACAGTGAAAGCCGACCGGCTGCTCTACTGTTCAAATAAATCTGCCTTGATGAACCCTATCTAAGTTTAATTTTCAGTCTACAGAAACAAGGAGGCAGGCACATCCTTTTTCAATTATATGCTGCAGGTCAAAGATTATCTTCAGGCTGGCAGTTTTGTTACTGAATGTTGTGTGACTGATATGGTGCCCTGAGGTGTTCCTAGGCAATGACAGTGTTTAATTGTTTGTCAATAGTTTTTTCTATGGCTTTCTTTAATCAAGGAAGGCTTGACCCAGGAAGGAAGTTTTGTTTGAGACAAGTTAGGGTTTTAGAGTATTTCTTTCGGCTAATATATGAGAGTTTGGGAGAGAAACAGCATTTACCAGGCAGTCTTTACCACAAAGTGACTTTTTAATACAGGGCTCGATTCACAAAGGTAAACTTATACGTTTGGTCTAAACTTAAACCAAACGTCTAGGTTTACCACTTTGGTACCAGTACTATCTTTAAGTCTGACATCGAGCGGAGATCAGGCCTGAGTGGGCACATAAAGATAGTACTCGTAAATGCCCTTTGTGAATTCCCAAAGTCATAAACTTGGACATTTGGTCTAAGTTTAGAGCAAACATCTAAGTTTACCTTTGTGAATTGGGCCCACAGTCTTTACCATGTATAGGTCTTTTCCTTGCATGCCCTTGCTATGCATGCCTTTACCACCCATGTCTTTACCACGCATAATGGTAATTATAGGCAAGCATATGCTATTGTGTTGTTATAATTAATTGAAGAGTTATGCGTAAATTAATATTTGCAAAAATTAACAAGCATTGGCAATAGAAGAGTTATTAGTTTTGGCAATCTGGTTTTGCCATGAGGTACACCAGTGTGGCTGCTTTTCAGCATGGCTAAATGCTAGTGGATGGAGTGGGGGGAGTACAGTGTTGTAGACTGGATTTGTTGGAGTAAAGTGTTGTAGAGTGGAGTAGGGAGAGTAGAGTGTTGCACAGTTGAGTAGAGGGTAGTACAGTTAAGTGGTTCACTGGCAGAGAGTGTCGTAGAGTGTAGTGTCATAGAGTGGAGTGGCATAGAATGGAGTGCAGTGGAATAGGGTGAAGAAGGTTGGAGTGGATTGAGGTAGTGGGGTACATTGTATTGGAGTAGATTGAGGTGGTTTGGGGTAGAGTGGGTTGGATTAAGTAAAGTGGGGTGGTTTGGAGTGGGTGGACTGGATGGGTTGGATTGGAGTGGGGTTGATTGAAATGGGGTGAGGTGGATAAGGGTGGATCAGAGTTGGGTAGATTGGATTGGTTTGGTGTGGGGTGGATTGGAGTAGAGGGCTGGATTTCCCCTCCTTGTGCCCCGTTTTTTGCCTTCTGTACCACTGTTTTCCCCCTCCTTGTGCCCCGTTTTTGCCTTCTGTGCCACTGCTTTCCCCCTCTTTGTGCCCCGTTATTTTGCAATTTGTGCCACTGTTTGCCCCCTCTAGTGCCCCATTTTTGCCTTCTGTGCCACTGTTTTCCCCCTCCTTGTGCCCTGTTTTTGCCTTCTGTGCCACTGTTTACCCCTCCTGTGCCCCTTTTTTGCCGTCTGTGCCACTCGTCTCCCCACCGCTGTGTCCCCTGTGGCCCCACCCCCTGACTGACCACTGCCCATTCGCTACTCCCGCCTCCCGCCTCCCAGCTGCTCCTCCCTCCCACCTCCCCATATATACCGAAGACGCACCTATGGCAAGCCTGTCTAAGCCCGTCCGCGCCTGGACCACGCCCAGTGCCAGGGACTCTGGACCCCACACACACCACAACACCTGCCTCCGCTGCTACTCCGTATTTGCCAGATCCTGCGCGGCCATGCTGCAGGCGCTCCGAAGGTGCACCTAAGGCAAGCCCATCTAAGCCCATCAGGACCTGAACTGTGCCCAGCGCCAGGAACTCTGGACCCCGCACCCACCACAACACCAGCCTCTGCTACGACTCCAGCACTCTCCACGCACTCAAGGCCGGACGATCTCGCACCTGCTGCCTTCCCGCCCTGAAATGCACCCAAGGACCCTTCTCATGCCGGAACTGCATCTTCACCAGCATCCGGCCCGCCAACCCACCCAACATGGAAACCAACTTCCTCGATGTATCCTGCTCAACACCCGCTCCTCCCGCAAATACGCCATCAAACTCTGGGACCTACTCGACACCAACGCCCCCGATGTCGCCTTCCTGACTGAGACCTGGCTGACCCCCTCCTCGGCACCTGACATCGCCATAGCCATGCCCGGAAGGCTACAAGATAACCCGCAAGGACCGCACCAATGGACTAGGAAGAGGAATTGCCATCGTCCACAGAAACACTCTCAAAATCTCGACACACGCCGACGATACACTCAGCACCACTGAACACCTGCACTTCCAGATCCACGCCGACCCCAACACCACTCTCAGAGGCACCCTCATCTACAGACCCCCTGGACCCCGACCGCAGTTCTGAAACTCCATCACCGACCTCGTCAGCACACACGTCCTCGCCTCCACTGACTACATCCTCCTCGGGGACCTGAACTTCCACCTCAAGAACAACAACAACACCAAGTCCTCCACCCTGATCGACAACCTTGGCAACCTCAGACTCAGACAATTTGTCACAGCACCCACACACTCCCCCGGCCACACACTTGACCCCATCTTCACAGCAAGCACCAATGTCTTCTTCGACCGCACCTCTGAACTCCACTGGACCGACCACCCCTGCATCCGCTTCACCTTCCAGAAACCCACCACACACCACCGCACCCAGCAGATGCCTCGCCGCAGCTGGGGGAAGATCAACGAGGACCAGCTAACCTCCGCCCTCACCCAGAACCCACCTGCAGACCCAACCGACCCAGACGCCGCAGCCCGCAGACTCAGACAATGGATCAACGACTGCGCCTACACCCTCGCCCCGCTCAAGAAACCCCCGAACACCCACACCAGCAAGAGAGCCACCTGGTTCACCGAAGACCTCCAGGCCTCCAAGCGAACCTGCCAGAAAATTAGAATAAAACTGGACCCATGAAAGAACACCGGAAAGCTACACAGCCCACAGGAACGCCACCCGCCGACACCACCAACTCATCAGATCTGCCAAAAGTACCGCCTTCAAAGACCACCTAGACAACAACGCACACAACAGCAAAGAGCTTTTCAGCATTGTCAAGGAACTCTCCAACCCCAGCTCCAACACCAACGACATCCCACCGTCACAAGACCTGTGCGACTCGCTGGCCACCTTCTTCCATCGCAAGATCACAGACATCCACGACACCTTTGACGCCGTCACCACCCTGGCAACAGCCCACACCCCGCTCCCAGGACCACCACCCGCACCAACCGCCTGAGCGCCTGGACCAACATCAACGACAACGACACCATCAAGATCATGAACACCATCCAATCCGGATCCCCGAAGACCCCAGCCCACACCATATCTACAACAAAGCCAGAAGCACCATCGCACCCCACCTCCGGAAAACCATCAACATATCCTTCAAGACAGCGACCTTCCCGGAGAGCTGGAAGCACGCAGAGATCAACGCCTTATTAAAGAAACCCAAGGCGGACCCCAAGGACCTCAAGAACTTCCGACCCTCCCTGCTCCTGTTCCCGGCGAAGGTCATCGAAAAGGCCGTCAACAAACAACTGAGCAGCTTCCTCGAAGAGAACAACATTCTGGACCCATCCCAGTCAGGGTTCTGCAGCAACCACAGCACCGAAACTGCCCTCATCGCCGCCACCGACGACATCAGGAACATGCTCGACAACAGAGAAACCAAGGCCCTCATCCTCCTGGACCTGTCAGCCAATTTCGATACAGTCTGCCACCGCACACTAAGGGCACGCATCTACGACCACGGAATCCAAGAGAAGGCCCTGGACTGGACAACCTCCTTCCTCTCCGGGAGAAGAGATCATCTGCGGCATACCGCAAGGCTCATCTCTCAGCCCAACGTTGTTCAATGTCTACATGGCACCACTCGCCCACGTTGCCCAACAGCACAACCTAAACATCGTCTCCTACGCTGACGACACCCAGCTGACCCTGTCGCTCACCAAGGACCCCCACACGGGAAGGAAGGCCATCGCCGACTGGATGAGGAACAGCCGACTGAAGCTGAACTCGGACAAGACTGAAGGCTTCACCTCTGCTCCACCCCCTCAGCCTGGGATGACTCCTGGTGGCCGACGGCACTAGGAGCACCCCTACACCCACCCACCACGCACGAAACCTAGGGGTCATCCTCAACTCCACACTCTCCATGACAAAGCAGCTCAACACCATCTTCTCCTCCTGCTTCAACACCCTCCGTATGCTTTGCAGGATCTTCAAGTGGATCCCCACCGAAACTAGAAGGACGGTCACCCAGGCCCTCATCAGCAGCAGACTGGACTATGGCAATATACTCTACACAGGAGCCCCGGCCAAACTCCTGAAACGACTCCAACGCATCCATAATGCCTCTGCACGCCTAAACCTCGACATCCCCCACCGCAGCCACATCACACCCCACCTGAAAGACCTGCACTGGCTTCCCATCAACAAGAGGATAACCTTCAAGCTCCTCACCCACGCATACAAGGCACTCATGACACTGGACCAGCTTACCTCAACAGACAACTCAGCCTCTACACCCCCGCCTGCCAGCTCCGCTCCGCAGACCACGCCCTCGCCAACGTCCCCCGCATCCGAAGAGTGACCGGCGGCGGCAGATCATTCTCCCACCTCACCAAGACGTGGAACACCCTTCCCATCCGCCTACGGCAGACCGAAGACCTTCTAACCTTCAGGAGACTCCTCAAGACCTGGCTCTTTGAACAGTCACAGAACCCCCCTCCTCACCCTTAGCACCTTGAAACCCTCACGGGTATGTAGTGCGCTTTACAAGTGCTATGATTGATTGATTAATTGATTGATTGGATTGGATTGGAGTGAGGTGGATTGGATTGGAGTGGGGTGGATTGGAGTGGGGTGGACTGAACTGGGGTGAATTGAATTGGGGTCGAGTGGGGTGGATTGGACTGTAGTGGATTGGATTGAGTGAGCAAATTGGAGTGCGTCAGATTATTTTGTATTGAGAGGGCCAATTGGAGTGGGGCAGATTGTTTTGGATTGAGTTGGGCAGATTGTTTTGCATTAGAGTAGGGCAGAATGTTTTGAATTGAGTGGGGAAGATTGGAATGGGACAGATTAGTTTGGACTGGAGTGGGGCAGATTGGAGTGGGGACAACTGTTTTAGATTGCAGTGGGGCAGATTGGAGTGGGCAGAATGTTTCAGATTGGAGTGGGGCATATTGTTTTGGGTTGGAATGGGGCAGATTGTTTTGGATTGGAATGGGGCAGATTGTTTTGGATTGGAGTGGGGCACATTGGAGTGCAGAAGACTGGAGTGGGGCAAATTGTTTTGGATTGGAGTGGGGCAGATTGCTTTGAATTGGAGTAGGGTGTATTGGAGGGCGGAAGACTGGAGTTGATTGGATTGGGGAGAGAAGATTTGATTGGTCTGGGATGGATTGGATTGAGTGGGGTAGATTGGTGTGGGGTGAAGTGGGGTGCATTGGCATGGATTAGAGTGGGGTGTAATGGAGCGGGGTTGATTGGGGCATACTGCACGATTATGTGTGAAAGAATCATTGCAGAAATTACACAAAAGAAAGAAACAATGTTGCTTTGTAATAACATATTCCTCATCTTTTGAGAATAGCACCCATGATCAAAAACAAAAGAAAACATTAGTGCAAAGTGAGAAATGAAGACATGGTAAAATAAAAAAAGTTAACTACAGAAAATATTTCTTTAGCAATTTTGTTTGTCTTCTTGGGCCCGTTTTTGTCAGCCCCATGCCTCCTGTTTGCAGAATACAAAAAGTCAAAAAGAACAAAATAGTATGTCAAACACATAGGGTGCAGCGGGCGGGCACTTATTAAGTTGAATCAAGCAGTGCTTGGTCCCTGCTCCACAGAGAGGAATGGAAATGATGTCAGGCCTGCTTGACGAATTACGAGTCTGTAAATAGAGTGGTATGCTAGCCAAGAAATAAAAGGCACTGGGTGGGCTCCACACCCCTTTCTTGCAAGGTAGACACATGCGCTGTTGCAAGCTCTGGCAGGCTCGACCCTAAAAAACGTAGTGTATTAATTTTTTTTATTTTATTTAAAGTAATGTCATGTAATTCAATATGTATTTAAAATATACCAATGAATTATAATATAAAAAACAATATAATTAAATCCTTGTGTCTTTACTAATTTAATATATTTTGATTGATGGTAGTGTAAATACATATTTCTTAAAAAAATATAAAATCAGCTTTTTAGAAGCATGATGTAATAGATGTATGGGTAGTGGGTGGGGAAGTGAATTAATACTCATTTTTTTGGCAAGATACTTGTGTATTAACTATTTGTTGAAATATAAAAAGAACCATGCATATTAACTATGCACATTTTATTTAGGCGTGAGATGTAAGGGATCCAGGGGTAATGGATGGGGTAAGGTATTATTTTAAGGTAATCACTAAATAATTGTGTATTAACTATTTAATTATTTTTATAAGTAACAAAATTACAATGCATACTTGATTAAAATATGCAGAATATGGTGCTTTGAGGGTGCTTGTTATCATATAGAAGGAAGTGTTCCCGGTTAAAGGATTCTGTTAGTTTTGTGGGAATGCTCATATCAGAATAGTTCTGAGTGGTTTTAAGTTGTGGATTTCTTTCCTGTTTTTGCCGTTGTACAAGTCTTTGTAAATTTGGGAGCTTGAGCTTTCTACTTGCCGCTTGTATGGGGAGTTTCTTGGCTACCTCCCTCAAAATTAAGCCACAAGGTTCAAGGTAGCACCAAGGGATTTTATATGTTGAATGTTCTTTTTTTTTAATTCTAACTCCATTGTAGAGGCATTGTGGTTATGCTCAGTAGTCCTATCGTCAATATCGCCAAAAGTAACTTCTCTACCTTTGCAACAGATTTGGAAATATGCCACACACCTCCAATAAGTCCTGGGCTCAGTAAGTCTCTCATTACAATAAATGTACCCACGGTACTTAAGAAGTCTGCTGCCTCTTTTATGCAATATATATTGAGCATGACCTACATTCTCAATGTGTTGATGATCTGAATGAGAAAAAAAGGCCATTTTATAATATTCAAAAAGCCTGTTTTCCATGCTCTGTTTAATCCTACAAAAAGTAAGAAAATGCTGTTAATTTCTTATAAGTGTTTAAAAACAGGAAACATGTTAATTGTTTTTCATTGAGTTGAGAGAAAGTAAAAAAAAGTTTTAAAAAGTAGTAATTTTCCTGTTTGTGTTTTAATCATTGGTAACACATTGTTATGCTGACATTTTCAAGGAAGTTACCTTTTTGGCTTTTAGTTTGCTTGTGTGTTGAGAACTTGCTTCTGCTTGGTTGGTTACAATTTTCGTTGGGTTTACTGTTGTAGATTTTCTGACCTAAGAGATTGAAAAAGAAATGTAAGTGTGGCTTCTTCTTTTTGTTCATCAACCTGTGTTTCTTTTAGAAAAAAAACGTTGTTCTTTGTTTATTATTTTCTTTTGCGCTGTTTTTTTTAAATATAAAAAAGAAGTTGCCCCTAAACCTGCTTCAAAATAAACGTAATATTGCTGTAGTCTGACAAAAGAAGATTGTCTTTATCTGAGAAGTGGAAAATACATTTTTGTTCAAGTTTACCTTTGTGTCAGGGCCTATGTGATGAATGTTTCTGCTGTGAAGGTACTGCAGGGCTCTTCAAGCCTGGCAAATTTGCAAAGTTGTAGGAAAAAAATATACTTTTTCAGTTTTATTACAGAAACATTAATGCAACTGCTGAGAAATAAAATGTTAAAGCCAGTGGGATGAAGATAAAGAATGAGCCATGGTTCAAAAACGCTAACAATGTAAATGAATGTACTTTTACCTGTTGGTTAAATTAGTATGTTAGGTTTTTCAATAGTTAGTCTTGTAGTAGCTTCAATTTGAGGGCATCTAGTTTTAAAAAAAAATGTTGGTATTTTAAATATTTACATTTATCACGTTTGTTCAGCAGCATTTCTGCTCCCTTCAGTGTCCTGTAAATTCCACGAAAAGGCTCAGGCTGGAGTTAGAGTAGCAAATCTGCTCACTTTACTGCCCTGCACCTACCCCAAGATGGCTCAGACTGGGTTAGAATAGTAAATATGCCCCTTCAGAGCCCTGCGCCTTTCCTAAAAAGGTTCAGATTGGAGTTAGAATAGTAAATCTGCCCCTTCAGAGTCCTGCTCCTTCCATGAGATGGTTCAGACTGGAATTAGTATGGCAAATCTGCCCCAGTCAGTGTCATGCACATTCTCCGAGATGGCTCCGACTGGCGTTAGAATTGTAAATCTGCCCCTTTAGTGTCTGCACCTTCCCCAAGTTGGCTTAGTTTTTAGTAGAGGAAGACTATGTATTATTTTAAAATTTAGATATTATACAGTTCATTTAAAAAAAATCTATTTGCTATGATTTTGTGCGTTAAATGTCAAATAATTATTTAATTATTTAAAAATAAGAAAAATATAGTTTTTATTTAACTTACTTATTTTGATAGTATATTCAATTGGAAGTTGGATAATCTCAGTTGTATGATATAGGAATTTTCTATAGCGGTTTATAAAAATTAAGGGACAGATTACGAATCTGGTAGTCTTGTGACCTCCAGACTCACGCAGGAGGTCCACCATCTGCCGTATTATGTTTGTTAAAGTTGTAGGGGCGGTGGACCACCAGCTGTGCCAGGGAAAAATCGTTCCCTGGTGGTGGCGCAGGAGCGCCACAACACAATATGCTGAGCGGGGACTGGCACAGTCACGCTCAGCATAATATGAGTTCCTGGACTGCCAGCCATTTCATGGCGGATCCCCACCATGAAAAGGCTGACAGTGTAGGAACAAAGGGGGCCCTACAGGGTCCCCATTCCCCTGCCATGGGGATACATTCAGGAGGCACAACATGAGCCCCCTATCTGTATTCCCACAAAGTTCCGGCACAGCATGGACTTCACTGTCCATACCGTGCTGGAACTTTTTTGCCGTTCCCATTACGGTGGCTGTTTTCCAGGGACCTTCATGGGAAAGGCAAAGGACGTTTAACTTGTGCTACGGTCGGCATTCCTTGCACGGGTTTGGCGCAGCTGTGCGGGCGGAGAGTCGGCTCAAGTACCCCAAACTCATAATCAGGACCTAAGTTATTTTACATTTATTTATAATGAAATAACTATAATTGTTGACTTTCTTTAGTATAGGCGACCCCCATCTTGGTTGGGGACAGTATTTTTACCATAATGAAAAAATTTTTAAGGCTATCTCAGAAAACTAAATTAATGTAGTATTTTGTGGTTAGTGAAGCTTTTCTAGTGTTTAAAAATTAATATTTTTTGGTAAAACAATATTTGATAAGGACGTGCATATTAAAGACACGTATTGTAAATGTATGCATGGTAAAGGTAAATTCAATATTATCCTAGGTGAATGTGTGGCAAAGGCATGCGTTGTAAAACATATGTTGTAAAGGAATGCGTGGCAAAGGCATGCATTGTAACATCATACATTCATTTGGGAAATGGTCTTGGTTGATGTAGCTGTTGTTCAAAACATATAATTTGTTTTTTTTAAATGAGGAAGCTGTCTTTGGGGAAATTTGGTGGGATATACATGAAAAAGTACTTACATTGTAATAGATGATGATGATGGGTATTAGGCTCTCCTTGTAAAAGCAGCAAAGGAGTCCAAAGTGTGTTTGCACTTTGGAGAAGCTTCACATTGCATAGTATCAATGATGAAATTATTTCTTGATGAGCGGTTTGATCTTTAATATAGTTGATGAATTCCTTACAATTTAGGGTGGAGTAAAAAGGTGCCCATCCCTTGTGAGGAGTAATGATATGTCTGATGTGTCAAAATAGAGAACATCATAATTTATAAGCATATGCTTTTTGCATCTACATGTGTGTAGAGTATGTTGATGTTGTTGCCTAAAAGACACGAGAAAGGACCACTGGCTCTCAGAAGTGCAGCACAACATATGATTGCCAATACCGAACATGCATTGGGTTCTTTAAGTATGATTAAAGCTGATGAACTGATGGAGAAAATTAGCTTTTGGCTGGATCTGGAGTTAGAGGGATTTTATACTGTGACAAGAAAAGTGTGCCACACTTTACTAAATTAATTGCTTTGGACAAATTTATAAATGAACAGTGATGTGACCACATATTATAAGAGGTGTCTCAAGTTTTGAAATAAGAGAACCCTGAGGAGAGCTAAATTTTGGTCTTTGCTAAAACTCATAAACTTCGCACATTTGCCATGAGCACCACCTCATGTCAGCTGACCTATATTCCTTGTTGCTTGGCATTTACAATGTAAGATTCTGAAGCAAACATTTGGTAAATATCAACCTACCTTCTCTCAGTTCCTGTGCACTTGGAAATAGAAGAGTAATGATATACACTTGCCCTTCAAAATAAATGAAATAACTTGCAATCATTCTGGGCAAGTACTTTTCTAATTTATAACTATTCTTAAAATGAAAAGATTGGTGCCTGACTCCTGGAGGTATGCAGAAAACCTGATTGAAAAAATCTTCTTAGATCCAACGGATCCTAGCAATTTGTGACCCATCTCTCTCCATCCCTATTGACCTAAAATTCTGCAGAAGGTAGTTTTTGCTCAACTGACGAAGTATATTGAAGATAATGCTGTTCTTGAATTCATCCAAGTAGGATTCAGGCTGTGACATAGCTCAAAGTTGTTGGTAGTATCTTTCCTCGAATGATGGACACCAGAGGCCGAATTCTTCTTACAAATCTGGACCTTTCAGTCACATTTGATATACAACTGACCATAATATTCTTATATCAAGATTAGTCAAAACTGGCATTAAAGGAATTACTTTATCGTGGATAAAATTGTTTAGAAGAAACATAAGACAAAGAGTTTCTGTGTAGTCATTCTCCTCAAGCTTGAGGGAATCTATATGTATAATCCATCAGGGGTCCATTTTGTCACCTCTTCATTTTAATATTTATATACGACCATGGCTGATAAGTTACACCAACTGAGGGCCACATTTGTTACATATACCGGTGGCACCCAACTCATTTTTGGAGTGTCATCTCAGTCAAATAAAATGGGTCCTTCGCTGACCGATAGCCTCACACTAACTAGATGATGGATATCAACAAACTATTTAAAAGGCAACCTCAAGAAGACAGAGTAGTTCACCACTTCAGCTAACATTAGTGTAAATGATCTTACATTTCTATCTGTGATGGGTTCTCTCCATCCCTGCAAAATTTGTCTGCAAATTAGGCATCCTCATTGATCGCAACCTCATGTGGCCAACATAGCCAAAATCTGTTTTTTTCAGCTTAAAATGCTTCAACATATATTCCTCTACTGCAGAAAGACTAGGGGTCCCCATGGTAAAGGCTTTGGTTCAGTCAAGGTTTGACTATAGTATTTTTATTTTGCTAGTAGCATCCAGTAAACACCTCACCTGTTTTCAAGTGTTGCTAAATGCCGTTATCTGCTTACTTTGCAGATTAAAGAAATACTACACGATCCTTCAAGCAAGAAAACAATCTCCATTGTCTTCCAAACCACAAAAGAATTATGTTTAGAGCAATGACTAATGTTCTCCAGGCTGTTTGTTCAAACTCACATATATTAATGGCTAAACAATTCCTTTGGTATAGACCTTCTAAAAGTACACATTCAGAACACGTACCGTAACATTTGGAGACAAGCGTTCTTGATTGTGGCTGCTAAATCCTGGAATATCCTTTCACTTTATCTTTGAAGTCAATCTCCTCTTTCTCTTTTTAGAAAGTCTTTGAAAAGTTCAGTTTGGTCCTTAATTAGTTTCCATGTAAATTACAGACGTCCTCATATGTTAAAAACGCATCTAGTTGCTATAGTAAAACACGTTGGTGTTAACACCCGGAAACCTACTGTTTGGTGTATGTGCACTTTATATTTATTTATTTATTTATTTTGTCAATTTGTAGGGCGCAACAGCTACCCATGAAGGGTTTCCCGGCGCCTAGACACAGCTAGAAGCGAAAAGACAGAAACGGGGGGACTAAAGAGGGATTATTGTTCGTACAACCAGGTCTTTACAAGCTTTCTGAAGCTATGGTAGTTATCTTCCTTCCGAATGCTTGGAGGAAGCGTGTTCCACAGGGAGGGTCCAAGATAGGCAAAAGATCTGCCCCCTGATCTAACACGTTTGAACCTTGGTATACAGAACCATGCTGCTGTCTGGGACCGGAGGTTTCTCTTAGGTGTGTAAAGGCAAGCAAGGGATTGGAGGTATTTTGGGGCTCCTCCTGTTTTTATTTTGAACATGTAGTTCAAGGCCTTGAAGCGAACTCTGTTCTCAATCCTGAGCCAGTGGAGGTCTCGGCGATGGTTCGAGACACCAGCGTTCCTAGGAATCTTACACAGGAGTCTGACCGCAGCGTTTTGCGCCACTTGTAGTCGTCCAATGACAGACTTATTTGCGCCTAAATATAGGATGTTGCCGTAGTCAACATAAATATTTTAATCATAATCATAATGATGGTGAGCTAGTCTGAACTTGGCCATATCTATGGAATAAGTGTATTCAGTGCAGGCTCTAGGACAGTGTGACCGGTGCAGCCCAACGTGCCGCTGATCTTGGGCTCATTAGGGTGGGGGTTGGTGCTATTCAGAAATAATGTGTGGGTTTAAAAACACCCACTGCAGAGTTCCTTGTGTGTCAGGCAGTTTTCAGGCAACAATACAAATGTCAAGATAACTCTAGTGTTTGCTGGAGAGAGAATGACTTTTGACTAGTGGCAATTCTGGCTCATTAAATAGTGCATAGGGTTAATATGCTTGCTGCAAAGAATGTGTACCATGCAGATCACATAAGTGCATTTTATGTGGATAGTTTAGTGGGTTACCTCTTTTTTCACAGAGATCCATTTGTTACTTGCAGTTCATAAATTACAATCCTGATATAGCTCAGTGAGTTATGAACTGTTATCAAAGAGCTTAATGCAAACTGCCAGGCAGGGGGGTAAAACCTTTTGTTTTTCCACAGTTTTTCATGATCTTAATGTTGCTTAAAAGGGTTCATTTGGGTAGAAATACAATCTTATTATTGAAGCCAACCCCAACCAGTATGGTACGTTTTAAATTTTTGAAGTTTTAAAGTTTGTGCTTCTCCAAACACTCTTAAAATATACTGCCTATTAGAATGGGTGACACATGAGTCCTACACCTTGCAATCTTCATTGCCTTATGTAACATTTCCTATAGACTGATTTACACAGGTACGATTCATTGTCTCCATATAGGTTTAATGTGTGTGTGATCTAATGTGCTCTGACAATCGACACTGCCATTAGGATCGCTATCAAACAAATGAAATGCATGTGTGAGAGAGAGAGACTATGGAGAGATGAGGGGCATTGTTGTTGGTTGGTAGTGAGGGAATCCGTGGAGAAGGAGGTCTCAGTGGAGGGGCGCGCCAAACAAGAATGTTGCACTGGGTACCACCAGCACTAAAGCCAGCACTGATTGTATGTCATGTTGCAGTGCTCACAGAAATTCTAATTACCTCGGAGATAGCGGAAGTTAAAGTAAGCATTTCCTGAGTGAGCAGAGATTATTCTAACTCTACATTCCAGCTGATCCAAAATATTGTCTGATGTTTTTAGCAGCTCTTTCATGATTGAGCATAAATCCCGTAGATGGAGTCATTGAACTTTTTGTGTGACTTTCTGTTCCAGGCTTGCCAAGGGCTCCGACACTCCTCAAACCAAGGTGCTGAGGCTGATGCCCGCAAACAATGTGGATATTGGTGCTGTTTGTACATTAGTAGTGGTTTTTGCTAGATGACGTGTAGACCTTAAACAAATTCAATTTCCAAACATAGAATCATAATAAAATACGTTTGAGACATTGTAGTTGGTAATGGATGTAAATGATGAATAATTGTTGTATTCAGACGTTTTTCGATTTACCCCATAAAGTAACAAGGCATGAAGAGTTCGGTGTGGTGTACACTTCACGATAACAAGCATGGTGTGTGGCTCAACTTAAAGTAACAGCTAAATTGGCAAAATGTGATGCCAGGAATAACAATCATAAGTAAAAGTAATAAGTTCTATCTTTGGAGAGAGAAACTTAGCACACTTTATGATCAATTTAATTGACGGCGACTGTTTTAGTAAACTTAACCAAGAGAATAATTAACGGGTCAAAGGGGCACTGGCTCTAAAGATGTTTCTTTATGAGGGACTATATATAGGTGCGCCTTCAATGGATTTATCTGTGCCCAATTTTCAAAAGCATGATGCCTACCAATAGGCACATGGATTAAAACTTGTAGTTAACTACCTTCAGTTCGCTGCCAAATAAGCAGATGCCCTTTACAATATACACATACACACACACACCAACATTCAGAATTTTCCAACAAAGGTCTTCTTGAAAACTCACAAACTCACCAGGCTCTCCCAAAAAAACCCTGAGGCAGGGAACCCAAGAAGCAGATAAACCTTTTTATTGGGTGAGCTTTATTGATTACTTTACCCCCATTATTTACTTCTCTTCAGTGCAATTCTTTTATGTAGAACCACGTTTTCTTCTTTCACCAATGGGTAAACCTTTCAAATACATGTCCTGGGACTTCCTTCATACTGTAAGTCAATATATAGCTAGCTCATTGGCGCTTTTGTTTATGTTCTGAAGTGGCGGGAGCTCACTCACACACCCCCGCACAGACACACACACACTCACATCCACACACACACACACACACACACACACACACACTGTAACGGCCTCGAGAAGTGTGACCGATATGGATATCTTCACACCTTTTGCATGCAGTGACTGTAATTAGAAAGATTGAAGCAAAATGCACGCTTTGCTTTCCATCTACAGTTTAGCTCAAGGGCCAAGGGAATTTACACCCTCAGGGTGGCAGGACTGTCACTGTTTGATACTGACATACATGCATTGAGTTGAAAATATTGGATCGATTCAGAAACATTTGAAACTACATTTAGTAGTGCTACAAAATGCTATTCACACACCTACAAGTATAAATCTCCACCTCTCCCAACTTTTCTATGGGAGATCCTCACACATATTATTTTACTACTTAGTAGAAAATGTGGTAGGAACCAGGGGGTGAGGCTGGAAAAAATGGTTATACTTGCTACTACATTGGAGGGGTTTGGGGAAGTAAGGAGAGGTTTATTGGAGGGGTTTGGGGAACGTGTGCACCCACCTCCAAAAGAGTAAGTCCATTGCTACTCACACACTGCACTTCTAAACTTACTACAGTCAACAAGGTACCCCAAACAGTAGTAAATGACTCCACCTCAAAGCTAAATTAAGTCCAACAAGGCCAATTACTAATACTGAAACATCTTATGATAGAACATACTGGAGGTAGGGACTTAAAAATTAAACCCCTTGGGAAATAATGTTAAATTAGATTACGTCATTAAAATAGGTAAAAATATAAATAAATATATTTTATATGAACAAATATTTTAAAATAAAATATATTTATCAAGAACCTTTTTTGATTCAAACATGAATGTTAGCATACACTTTAATAACATATAATGAAATGATTTTTTATTAATTCTGTACACCACTTTTAATGATTATTAATGCATAATAAAACGAATTTATTTAGCTATAGTTAGGAATTCATTTTTTAAGTTAAACTTCAGGAAAGTAATTTCAATTTTATGAACAAAAATTACGTTAATAGTGTTTGAGCATTGTTCTTTTGTGCTACATTTAAAAATATATATATCTATACACTGATGAGGGCTCTTTCTTTGGGGGCAACTCTGTATGTTGGAATATCTATATATATATATATATCCCAGCAAATCGATCCATTCATGCATGAGAGCGCTCGACAGCGTGTGCTCGACCCAAGGGCAGGATCAAAGCCCCAATTCAATTTTGGAATACAAGAAGGGCGGCACAACCGGGTACTTTTTAGAAGTTATTTATTTCACCAACACTCCACCGAAGCGTTTCAGCCTCACGGCTTTTCTCACGGTCAGTGAGTCCTTTTTTGCTTTTTTCTTAAATACTGCCCCACTTGAGCCATAAAGTGGCATTGTGGGATATGTAGTTTTGAAGCAACATTTCATTAAACCATAAATGACAGACAAAGGACTGGTGTGTTTACATTACAAGTATAGTACTTGGCGTCCTAAGTTATGTTCACTCAGGGATATATCTTATCACATTAGTTTAAATGATTGTTGGGTTTTGTGTAGAGGGTATAGTACCCAAGTTCATATATTGTTACTGTAGAGTTCATTTTCACTCCAAGTGTATGTGGAGATCTGCTCCGAAGTTCATGCCTCTGGGCTGTTTGGTTCGGAATCGGACAATGAAGCGTGATTCCATTTGTCGCAAGAGACGGACCGTGTCCCCTCCTCTCTCTGATTTAGTTAGCATTTTCAGTCCATAGAAATTCATTGCTCGCCAATCCCCATTTTGGCAGGTACTCAAATGTTTTGCTGTTGCATACAATAAGTTCTGATTTTTCACTGCTCGGATGTGTTCCAATATTCTTTTCTTTAACATGCATGTGGTAGACCCTATGTATTTCATTCCACATTTACACTCTATCACATACACCACATTTTTTGATGTGCATGTGATGTACTGTTTGATTAGCATGTCTTTTCCATCTGGTTCCAAAACTGTCTTCATCTTTTTACCTATTTTGCAAGCTTTGCCCGTGGTACATGGCTTGAAGCCTACATTTTGTTCCATCCACCATTTAGGTTGTTCTTTGGTTTGGAAGTAGCTTTTCACTAATAGGTTTTGCAAAGATGTATTTTTCTTGTACGTTATGGAAGGATGTTTTCCCGCTAGTGGTCCCACATCCGGATCACTGCTTATTAGATGCCAATATTTGTTCCTTTTTTTTGGCGATGATCCCGCTCTCCTTGTTATATGTCGTTATGAATCTCGGTGGATCTTTGTCTTGCGAAGGTTTTTGTTTTTCAATCAGCGTTTCCGCTCTGCTGATTTTGTCTGCCTTTTTTTTTCAGTCTTTTAGTACATAGTCCTTATATCCTCTTGCTTGGAATCTTAATTTGCTTTCTGTTATCTTTTTTTCGGCATCTTCTGGTTTGGAACAGTTTCTTTTCAATCGTATGTATTCTCCGTATGGAATGCTTTTGAGTAGCGATTTCGGATGAAAACTGTTGCCATGGAGTACACTGTTAGTTGCAGTTTTCTTTCTGAACAGTGTTGTTTCCAATTTGCCTTCTGAGACATAGACCTTGGTGTCTAGAAAGTCTATCTCATTGCTGTTCGTGGAGCATGTGAATTGAAGACCTTCCTCGTTCTGATTTAAAGTCACAAAGAATTTCTGGAATTGTTCGTTGGTGCCATTCCAGATCAGAAAGAGGTTGTCAATGTATCTGACCCATAAGATTATACGATCTAGTTCTTCTTGGTTGTTTGTGTTCAAGGCTATCATTTTCTCCCAGTATCCCATGGTGATATTAGCGTAGTTGGGAGAAAATGAAATCCCCATGGCTGTGCCGCACTCTTGTCTATACAGATTGTTATTAAAAAGAAACACATTGTTATTGAGACATAGGTGTATCATTTGTAGAAGCATAGATGTGTGTTCCATTTCCTTTATGCTTCGTTGCTGTAGGAAATATTTGCATGCTTTTAATCCTACATCATGTCTTATGGATGTGTACAAAGACACAACGTCTATTGTCACCAAAAGATAGCCTGGATTCCATGAGATGTCCATTAGAATTCTCAAAAAATCCCCAGTGTCCTTCAGATATGATGGCATACTCTGGGCGATGGGTGCAAGGAAAGTGTCTACATATCTGGAGACTTTTTTGTACAATGAATCACAGGAGGACACGATGGGTCTGCCAGGTGGATTAGTCAAGGTTTTGTGGATCTTCGGCAGGAAGTAGATACACGGAGTGATGGGAAATTCCGTGGTCATGTATTTCATCTCTTCCTCATTGATTAATCCTTTAGTACGCCAAGTTTTTAATTGTTCATTTAAGTCGGACATCATCTTCACTATTGGATTTGATGTTAGTTTGCTATAATGCTGAGGTACATTCAGCTGACGTTCTGCCTCCAATATATAGTCACTTGTGTCCTGAATAACAATATTCCCCCCCTTGTCAGCGGGTTTTATTGTTATGTTGGCATTGTTCATCAGATTTTGTATGGCTTTCCTTTCTTTCATTGATAAGTTTTGTCGTTTGTTATCTTTGACTTTTACCAATTTGTCGATTTCTTCCGACATCGCATCTGCGAACAAGTCAATTTTGTTGCCTGGTGACAAGACAGGGCAGTAGCTGGATTTTTTCTTCAATCCAGTACTTTTGCTCTGATTTGTTTGAATGTTCATTTGTTGTAGCATTTGTGTGTCCGTTACAGTGTCACCCTCGGGATTATACATTGTTTCAAATATTTCTCTTAAATCAGAAAGTTGTTCGATTGTAGTTCCACCTTCCTCTCCCATTGCTTGTTGTGTTATCTCAGTAGCATTGTTAGATACCACTTTATTTGCAAGAATTTTGGCCAGCTTAAGTTTTCTCACAAACTTGTATAGATCAATTTTGGTTTGTGGATAGTCGAAATGGGCTTCTGGACAGAATGATAAGCCTTTGTTTAAAAGTTTTTGTTCATCATTGGTTAGTTGGTATTTCGATAAGTTCACGATTAGGTGGGTTACTTCCTGCTTCGTAGGGGATATTGCCTTCTTTCGCTGCTTTGACCTGCGGGTTTTTCTGGTGCTGGTGAGGGACTTGGTTGGTTTTGCGTGCCTCTTCCCCTTCCCCTTCTCTGGAAGGGCATCCTCCCTCTGCCTCCTCTGGAGATATCTTTTTCTAGGTTCACCATCTTTACCTCCTCTAAAATGTTGAAGTTTTTTGACTGTTCACTTGTCACTTCTACTAGACTGGCATCCGATTCACTGCCACTTGATGCCGGTGTATTAAGAGGAAATTTTATTTTCAAATTGTCATAGCGTCTTGCGAAAGTAAGAATTCGTCCATGTGTATAATCCAATTCATCCCTTCTGAACTTTCGCTCTTTACGTTCCTGTATTTCTGTTTCATATACGTCCAGTCTTGCTTCCATTTCTGACCTTAGCTTTGTGATTTCTTCCTGCTTTGTGTCTTTCGCAATTATTTCTTCAAGCTCCTTGATTTTGATTGTGATATCATCTGTATCTATTTTAGCATGCTTAATGAGGATGTGCATCATATTCAAAGAACACACTGTGCTGTTATCTAGCCATTCCATGATAAGATCTTCCTTTGTATCTGGGTGTGTTGGCATTGTGAAAATTCTCAATCCCCTCCGGATTCTTTTAACATCCACATAATTCTCGAGTGTTATGATCTCCCAGCTCTTGTTTATTTCTTTCTTGTATAAGCGCTCAAGTGTATTCATTTGCTGCTTTAAAGTGACGTTTTCATTCTCTGTCGTTTTTGTTAGGACTGGTGTGTTTACATTACAAGTATAGTACTTGGCGTCCTAAGTTATGTTCACTCAGGGATATATCTTATCACATTAGTTTAAAACCCAATGGACTGAAAATGCTAACTAAATCAGAGAGAGGAGGGGACACGGTCCGTCTCTTGCGACAAATGGAATCACGCTTCATTGTCCGATTCCGAACCAAACAGCCCAGAGGCATGAACTTGGAGTGAAAATGAACTCTACAGTAACAATATATGAACTTGGGTACTATACCCTCTACACAAAACCCAACAATCATTTAAACTAATGTGATAATATATATCCCTGAGTGAACATAACTTAGGACGCCAAGTACTATACTTGTAATGTAAACACACCAGTCCTTTGTCTGTCATTTATGTTTTAATGAAATGTTGCTTCAAAACTACATATCCCACAATGCCACTTTATGGCTCAAGTGGGGCAGTATTTAAGAAAAAAGCAAAAAAGGACTCACTGACCGTGAGAAAAGCCGTGAGGCTGAAACGCGTCGGTGGAGTGTTGGTGAAATAAATAACTTCTAAAAAGTACCCGGTTGTGCCGCCCTTCTTGTATTCCAAAATTGAATTGGGGCTTTGATCCTGCCCTTGGGTCGAGCACACGCTGTCGAGAGCTCTCGTGCATGAATGGATCGATTTGCTGGGATTACGTTGCTGTGAGAAGCGCCCGATGACCTGCGATTAACAAACTGTTTGAAGTTGGAAGAAACACCCTCGGCGCTGTGGGAGAAGCAGCAGGCTCGGCTGCGGCTGCAAAAGACACCACAACAAGGTGAGCGTTCCGAATCACTATATATAAGCGGCGGGTTATCGAAGTGGCTGAATTTGTGTATCTCGGTGAATTGTCTAAGCGTAACGAAACGCGAGGCAGGAGGTCACAAGTCAGACCGGAGAAATTGAAGTTGTCAGTTAAACCGCCCACGAACAAACATTCTTATAGTGAAGGTGTGTTTACACAAAGCTCTGGGAGAATCATGGAAGCGCGAGTTGCCAAACGCGCAACGAAAGCGTCCACAATGTTCAAACCAGGGGCCACAGCGGTAGAAGTGACAAGAAAAACAAAAACGACAGAGAATGAAAACGTCACTTTAAAGCAGCAAATGAATACACTTGAGCGCTTATACAAGAAAGAAATAAACAAGAGCTGGGAGATCATAACACTCGAGAATTATGTGGATGTTAAAAGAATCCCGAGGGGATTGAGAATTTTCACAATGCCAACACACCCAGATACAAAGGAAGATCTTATCATGGAATGGCTAGATAACAACACAGTGTGTTCTTTGAATATGATGCGCATCCTCATTAAGCATGCTAAAATAGATACAGATGATATCACAATCAAAATCAAGGAGCTTGAAGAAATAATTGCGAAAGACACAAAGCAGGAAGAAATCACAAAGCTAAGGTCAGAAATGGAAGCAAGACTCGACGTATATGAAACAGAAATACAGGAACGTAAAGAGCGAAAGTTTAGAAGGGATGAATTGGATTATACACATGGACGAATTCTTACTTTCGCAAGACGCTATGACAATTTGAAAAAAAAAATTCCTCTTAATACACCGGCATCAAGTGGCAGTGAATCGGATGCCAGTCTAGTAGAAGTGACAAGTGAACAGTCAAAAAACTTCAACATTTTAGAGGAGGTAAAGATGGTGAACCTAGAAAAATATATCACCAGAGGAGGCAGAGGGAGGATGGCCTTCCAGAGAAGGGGAAGGGGAAGAGGCACGCAAAACCAACCAAGTCCCTCACCAGCACCAGAAAAACCCGCAGGTCAAAGCAGCGAAAGAAGGCAATATCCCCTACGAAGCAGGAAGTAACCAACCTAATCGTGAACTTATCGAAATACCAACTAACCAATGATGAACAAAAACTTTTAAACAAAGGCTTATCATTCTGTCCAGAAGCCCATTTCGACTATCCACAAACCAAAATTGATCTATACAAGTTTGTGAGAAAACTTAAGCTGGCCAAAATTCATGCAAATAAAGTGGTATCTAACAATGCTACTGAGATAACACAACAAGCAATGGAAGAGGAAGGTGGAACTACATTCGAACAACTTTCTGATTTAAGAGAAATATTTGAAACAATGTATAATCCCGAGGGTGACACTGTAACGGACACACAAATGCTACAACAAATGAACATTCAAACAAATCAAAGCAAAAGTACTGGATTGAAGAAAAAATCCCGCTACTGCCCTGTCTTGTCACCAGGCAACAAAATTGACTTGTTCGCAGATGCGATGTCGGAAGAAATCGACAAATTGGTAAAAGTCAAAGATAACAAACGACAAAACTTATCAATGAAAGAAAGGAAAGCCATACAAAATCTGATGAACAATGCCAACATAACAATAAAACCCGCTGACAAGGGGGGGAATATTGTTATTCAAGACACAAGTGACTATATATTGGAGGCAGAACGTCAGCTGAATGTACCTCAACATTATAGCAAACTAACATCAAATCCAATAGTGAAGATGATGTCCGACTTAAATGAACAATTAGGGAAGGGAGGTCCCTCCCTTCCCTCCAAACCTTCGGAGCTGCCCTTAAAACACGCCTCTTTGTTCAAGCGTACATGTAAGTGCATGAGTGCCCGCTTTATGATCTTTTTTGTTAGGCGCCTTGACACCTTCGGGTTTTAGTTTGCGCGATACAAGATGCAAAATAAATAAATAAATAAAAACTTGGCGTACTAAAGGATTAATCAATGAGGAAGAGATGAAATACATGACCACGGAATTTCCCATCACTCCGTGTATCTACTTCCTGCCGAAGATCCACAAAACCTTGACTAATCCGCCTGGCAGACCCATCGCGTCCTCCTGTGATTCATTGTACGAAAAAGTCTCCAGATATGTAGACACTTTCCTTGCACCCATCGCCCAGAGTATGCCATCATATCTGAAGGACACTGGGGATTTTTTGAGAATTCAAATGGACATCTCATGGAATCCAGGCTATCTTTTGGTGACAATAGACGTTGTGTCTTTGTACACATCCATAAGACATGATGTAGGATTAAAAGCATGCAAATATTTCCTACAGCAACGAAGCATAAAGGAAATGGAACACACATCTATGCTTCTACAAATGATACACCTATGTCTCAATAACAATGTGTTTCTTTTTGATAACAATCTGTATAGACAAGAGTGCGGCACAGCCATGGGGATTTCATTTTCTCCCAACTACGCTAATATCACCATGGGATACTGGGAGAAAATGATAGCCTGGAACACAAACAACCAAGAAGAACTAGATCGTATAATCTTATGGGTCAGATATATTGACGACCTCTTTCTGATCTGGAATGGCACCAACGAACAATTCCAGAAATTCTTTGTGACTTTAAATCAGAACGAGGAAGGTCTTCAATTCACATGCTCCACGAACAGCAATGAGATAGACTTTCTAGACACCAAGGTCTATGTCTCAGAAGGCAAATTGGAAACAACACTGTTCAGAAAGAAAACTGCAACTAACAGTGTACTCCATGGCAACAGTTTTCATCCGAAATCGCTACTCAAAAGCATTCCATACGGAGAATACATACGATTGAAAAGAAACTGTTCCAAACCAGAAGATGCCGAAAAAAAGATAACAGAAAGCAAATTAAGATTCCAAGCAAGAGGATATAAGGACTATGTACTAAAAGACTGAAAAAAAAAGGCAGACAAAATCAGCAGAGCGGAAACGCTGATTGAAAAACAAAAACCTTCGCAAGACAAAGATCCACCGAGATTCATAACGACATATAACAAGGAGAGCGGGATCATCGCCAAAAAAATGAACAAATATTGGCATCTAATAAGCAGTGATCCGGATGTGGGACCACTAGCGGGAAAACATCCTTCCATAACGTACAAGAAAAATACATCTTTGCAAAACCTATTAGTGAAAAGCTACTTCCAAACCAAAGAACAACCTAAATGGTGGATGGAACAAAATGTAGACTTCAAGCCATGTACCAAGTGCAAAGCTTGCAAGATAGGTAAAAAGATGAAGACAGTTTTGGAACCAGATGGAAAAGACATGCTAATCAAACAGTACATCACATGCACATCAAAAAATGTGGTGTATGTGATAGAGTGTAAATGTGGAAAGAAATACCTAGGGTCTACCACATGCATGTTAAAGAAAAGAATATTGGAACACATCCGAGCAGTGAAAAATCAGAACTTATTGTATGCAACAGCAAAACATTTGAGTGCCTGCCAAAATGGGGATTGGCGAGCAATGAATTTCTATGGACTGAAAATGCTAACTAAATCAGAGAGAGGAAGGGACACGGTCCGTCTCTTGCGACAAATGGAATCACGCTTCATTGTCCGATTCCGAACCAAACAGCCCAGAGGCATGAACTTCGGAGAAGATCTCCACATACACTTGGAGTGAAAATGAACTCTACAGTAACAATATATGAACTTGGGTACTATACCCTCTACACAAAACCCAACAATCATTTAAACTAATGTGATAAGATATATCCCTGAGTGAACATAACTTAGGACGCCAAGTACTATACTTGTAATGTAAACACACCAGTCCTTAGTCTGTCATTTATGTTTTAATGAAATGTTGCTTCAAAACTACATATCCCCCAATGCCACTTTATGGCTCAAGTGGGGCAGTATTTAAGAAAAAAGCAAAAAAGGACTCACTGACCGTGAGAAAAGCCGTGAGGCTGAAACACGTCGGTGGAGTGTTGGTGAAATAAATAACTTCTAAAAAGTACCCGGTTGTGCCGCCCTTCTTGTATTCCAAAAAACAAAAAAAAAAATATATATATATATATATATATATGTATGTATATATATATATCAATCATTTCCAAAAATATATAATATAACAATATTTGTAATAACTTTTCCCAAGCGTATTAAACTTTTTTAGTTTCCCCTATACTTTACCATATTGAGAGAGATCGTTATTATAGATAACAAAATTTAATTTAAAATGATTTCCTACAGGGTTTTAGTTTAAGTCCTTATGTCTATTATTTTCTATGGAAGAGTTTTGGAGTATCAATGATTGGTCATGTGTGAAGCTGGACCTACCATTGTTACTTTTTTTTACAGTAGTAACCTACCTACCTACCTATAAGTTTGGATCCACCCTCATATTCTGCGGGTATAGAGGTGTAAGCCTACACTTTTGAGTAGCTTTACCCTCAGACTTTGTGAATAGCCAAATGTAATAAAATTACTCAAAATGTAAGAGTAGATTAAGAGTGTAAATTACTCACAATTGAAAGCTACCTTTGATAATAGACCAGAAAGATGATAAAAATATTGTTTAACTGGAATTTTCCATAGTACGTCGACTGATTGTGTTTATGTATTTTTTGAAAACATTGCAAATGTTAGTGCTCTAGGGGCTAGATGTAGGTAATTCCGATTTACCTACTCTTAAATACCGAATTTTCCTGATTCGGTATTTAAGAGTAGGTAAATAGGAAGGAGGCAGATGTAGGTAATTAATACTTTACAATTACCGAATCTGTAAGATTCAGTATTTACCGATTCGGTAAATACCGAATCGGTATTTCCCATTGATTTCTATGGGCCTTGAAGCCCATAGGAATCAATGGGAAATACCGATTCGGTATTTACCGAATCGGTAAATACCGAATCCTGCAAGGGGGAACGGGGTGTCACTTTGACACCCTGTAGCACCCCAATTCCAGGCTTGTGTGCCATGTGGCACATATACATGCCCTAAGGGCATGTCTGTCTGTCACATGGCACAGGCGTACATGCACAGATGTGCATGTACACCTGAATTCGTTATTTACCATGCAATAGTATTACATGGTAAATACCGAATTCTAAAGGGCCTGTGGCCCACTTAAAAGTGCCACCTACATCTGCATTTACAGATTCGGTATTTTTACCGAGTCTGTATTTACCGATTCGGTAATTTCACCGATAAGGTAAATACAGAATCTGTAAAAATACCGATTCTGTGAATGCATGCCCCCTACATAGGAAAAGGCATTTACCGGTCGGTAACAGCCTAATTCCGCCGTTACCGACCGGTAAATGCCTACCTACGTCGGGCCCTAGATGTTTTGACACTGAAGGAAGAGTCCCATCCCCTCCTGACTTTTCCTTTGCCCTCCCCACTACCTCTGCTTCAGGAAAAAAATATAAACTATCCATTGGTCACCTTCAGTTCCCATTGGTCTTACCAATGAGGCAGTTGTCTCTTGCGCTCCACAATCGCTCTGCATCTGTTAGCAAAATGCTGCCCATCTGTATGCTTAAGAAAGTCATGCTTTCGATTTTGATCTTTCTCATCATAATGTTCCTATTTTCTGTATTTTTAAACGTCTGATTTGTTGTTATATTTTGCCCACTATATCACTTTCATTGTTTTTATATTCAAAATCGTTCTCCCTCCTGGTTCAGTCTACATAACTAGCTTGAACAATTGTACTCAGTGTTGGTGTAGACAGTTAGGTATGTGCATTAATTGTGTTTGATCATCGCCCAGCTGCTCTGGTGCGATTTACATGTGTTCTTCTCTTCTTCAGTCAGTTTGTCCAAAAGCTGCTTCCTTCCTGCTAGAAATATTTCCACTTTAACCTACAGTATAAAATAGCGTGCATATTTCATGCATTTCCCCATCTCCAACATAATATCGCTCTCTTTACATCTTTTCCCTGAAGCGGCTGACCCTTGTGTCCCCTATTATCCATTTATGTTATTCTCCCGTCAGTTTTTTCTTTACCATTGTAATCAGCTTTGTCACCTGTTCTGGCGGATCTAAGACGAATCATCAGTTTTTACTTTTTATCTCTGCTACTTCACAGGTGGATTTGCGAACGTGTTTCACACTGAAAATATGCCAATAAAAAAAATATTCTTACTGCCTCTCCTACATCCATCCACCCATTCAGATTTGTGCCAATTTTTTACTGGCCAACAACTATGCACCTGCCGGTGTAACAGGCACCCGTATATGTAAGAATCAATCCCGGCACACTTCATCCACCTCCCCTTCTAAAATCAATCTATATACGTATGTATCTACCTCCTTAAATAGAATCTACAAATCAACCCAAGAATTCTGAATACAAAACATCTATCAGCTGACCATCCTAGATAACTTCTTACAGACAAACCTGTTTATCCCCACACCAACCTACAGAATAATCATTCACCCGTGCATAAAATAACGTAAATAACATACAAGGCATAGTTGTGGATTGCACGTCACCTCATGGGAGCTTATTTTAGGTACTGCCACGGATATATTTTTTTTTACCGACCTTCATGATATTCACACTCACAGCACGGTTATCCATGTGATTCCACTTCTCGTTTAGTATCCTTCCAAATATGGCATTGTTTCACCTTCTGGCTTGCTTACTATTAATTTACATGCATGACTTAACATGTATGCGTTTGCATAATCATCCACCCACAAATACAACATGCTCGCCATTTTGTTGCCAAATTATTCACTAAAACAGCCATTCTACTACACATTCACCCACATCCTCCTTTTTGGCCACCAAACTAATAATACATTGATTCATCCATTTATTTACCAGTCATCAACTCACTCGCCGTACATACATACATTTTTGCCTTTCCATATGCTATCCAGAAAATACATCACTCACCACTGTGTTTTACTGTTAGTCACTTTCAATCAAAAAAAGATCAATCCAACCCAACCTAATAACCAGCCGTACACCCAACGATTCACCAATATATAGATTTATGAATCCAACTACAATATCACATCAATACAAGACTCATTCACTATTTATACTTGAATCTTCCACTCATCCAATGATGCATCCAATCACCTACCAAAACATATACCTCAATATAACCACACATCCAAAGCCCTCCTGTCAATCGTTCACCTGCTCATCTACTCATACATGCACCCACTCTATCACCGAGTCATTTACCTGTAGACATATTCATTTATTGTCCCAATATTTAGGCCTTCAACACTACTTCCATACAACCATGCATGTACTCAATCATGCATAAGTACACCGTCCCATTTACAAGCACACTGGACAATGATCCAAGCCTGTAACATATCTCATTGACAAAAGTGCTGATAGCTGGTGTGATGCAGGCTTTTAGTTTGAATCCGGCTAAGGTCAACTTGGACCTTGATAGTTCCAAAGTCGATAAATTGAATGCCATTAAATTGGGTGAAAGTAAGACCTATTATTTACAGTTTTTATAAATGTCAAAACGTTGATATTAATCAATAGTACTATATCAAACTATTTAACGCTGTACATGCAGTTACCCACTTCACCGACTCATCGAGCAACGCAATTAGCAATTATTGCATAGCGTCCACCTCCTCACAACCGATATACCCAGATATTTACTACTCACCCATCATCTCCATTATCTGCAAATGACCTAGCTACCCACCATTCCACACATTCACTTGCCAAGGTATGCAGCCACTAATTGTATGGATTTGTCCACCCATCCACCCATCGTTAAACTCTACCAAGCTAACAACCCAAACAGAAACAACTGTGATTGCAGTATATGGTAGATGCATGTCAGAGCTCGGGATTACCTGTACACAAAAGCACACAACCTGCTGGGTAAGAGGGAAATGTCTACTTGTGGCAGTTCTACATATATATCTCTAGAACACATGAACTTGCTACCTTAGTAGGGATTATCATGGACCTCAAATATGTTTATTACTTCTTCTGTAGATTTCAGGTTTTGTTGCCACGGCGTGTATACATACTATTTACTAGTCACCGGGCTTACCAACAGTAACTTGAATAATATCAACTTTGGGTTTTTCATTAGGAAGTGAGGTGAAAAGGGAGAGACCTTAATATTTTGGGACTGCCTTCAATGGGTTATGGGTTGAAGAATGCTGCAGTATGTGGGATTATGCTGTTTTCAGGGTTCTTTTTATATGAGTTGGTATTGTAAGTGTAAGTTGTGGGGCCCTCTAGGTGGGTTGTACTCTCAGTACGCACTGCTTTCTGTAACTAAAGATGTGAAATAAACACTGCAGAGGAGTTATCCAAAATGCATGCTAACTCCATAATAATTTTGAGTTCGTCACTGGTCACTAGGTAAAGGGGCAATAGTGCTATAAGACTCGCATAAAAACTGAAGTTAAATTAATTCAATAGGGTAGCAATGTGCGACTTCTATTAAGCTACCAGTATCAGTAAAGGTTCTATGTTAGAATATTGCGAACAAGAATACTGTGAGACAAGAATACCATGTCAAATTCAAACGTGTCAAGTATACATACTTTGTATGTAAACTACCAAAATATCGAGTCAAAAATATTCTTGAACAAATATTGTCAAAAGATAAGTAGAACTATATATATAACTATATATTTAAGTAGATACACTCCGATTACTGTCGCCCATTCTGGGCCCTATGATGTAAGACCACGTAATATTGCCTGCCGAATTTTAAGTCTCCAAGGTTATGAGTTTCCGTCTCTATTTTTATTGTTTTGATCATGTGTATATAATTACTAACACCAATGAACTCTGGAAATTCTGTAAGAATTTGTTTCTAACTTGATGATCGTTACATGCCATTATGAAATTAATATGGCATTGGCATCTACCTCAAAAGATAATGAATTGGTTTTTGAAACTGAAATGTAACTATTTGTACATATGTCTGATTCGTCATACAGTCCATTCAGGACTTTAACAAAATGCCAACAAACATGAACGCGTAACAATATGTGTTGGATTGTAACCCTAGAGCTTTATTTAAATGACAATTTCATTTGGCACAGAAAGATGGCATATAGCATAGTGGCAGTATGTTTGTCCTTCTCTTATGTTAATGAAATGTACCAGGAGAGAATACCTATCCTCTTTCGTTGTTCATGTTTTGTTTTGTTTAAAAAAAAGCACCCTTCCCCATTTCTACCTACAGTGGAAAAAGGGGCTGAAACGCATCCTGTGCCGCTTCATGGTTTTCAGTTTCGAATAAAATAACTGAATTTCCCCTGGAAGTTGTGTGCTGTCATCCATGTTTTGCGAGACGAGGTGGGAGCTGCCTCACCTGTGAACAAGGCTCAGTTGGAGTAGAAATGCGTAGGGAAAGTAATGAGAGCTTGCTGCCTTTGAATTTTGAAAATAAATGCACTGCTGTTCTGAACGGGGCTTCGACATTTGTTTTAGTTTATTGACAGGCTTCTCGAGGCCGCCCTGCAGGGTTGGAGGCTCCCCTTTTCGGAGATAAACTGTGGAGATATTTATATATATATATATATATATATATATATATATATATATATATATATATATATATATATATATATATATATATATATATATATATATATATATATATATATATATATATATATATATATATATATACACATACATATACATTTCCCACTTGAGGTCACCAGTAGGTAGTTATAGTTAGAACCTATTTTCCATAGGATATTCGTTTTTTGTTTTGCCAATAACTTTGGTGCCGTTTGACGAATCTTCGTTAATTTTTTTTTAAAAGATGGCCCGCTCTGGTCAGCTCCTGTCTTGAAAGTTTTGTGGTGATTCGCCAAGTGGGGGCTGAGAAAAAAAGGGGGTCCCAAAACGCGTTTTCCGCATGTTAATTTCCATAGGAACTTTAGAGGAAGCTACAGCCGAACTGCTGAACGGAACTACACCGAATTTGGCAAAAAGGTAGGTTTTGGTTCAGAAAGATCCCTTTTTTTAAATGGTGTAAATCCGTTCAGTAGTTGCTGAGTCGCGACTCCTCCCGGGCATGAGCTTCACTCTGATTGGCTGCTAATACTCCAAACCAGGAAGTGTTGACAGCCATCATGTGACTCAGGACACAACTGGACTTCATCCTCCGAGCAGCAGTGCACCAGAAGCCGCGTTTGCAGCGTGGAGTAAAAAGGGGTGTGGCCTCAGAACACCTCTCTGCAACGAGCGTTTGCACAGTGGTGCAGGAAGGGGGTGTGGCCTGAAATAACAAGTGTGCAAACAAGCCTCCTGGCACATTGTTTATTGGGGGATTAAGTCCTCTTCAATCCTCAGGGTTCCTGGGGGTCAACTAGCCCATCAGGTACCTCCAGTAAGCGCCACAGAGCTGCGTTGCAGAGAGGTGGTCCGAGGCCATGCCCCTTTTTACTAACCCTGGGTGTAGATCGCATAGAAGCGCTATGCGTAGCTACGCAAAGTGCACTTCGCACTATGCATGCTACGCATCGCTACGCGAACTGCGTAGTGCGGTAGGGAAAATGCTGTTCGCAATGATTGCACAGTGCCGGATGATTGTCTGCACTATGCAATCATTGCAAACAGCATCATGAACAGTGCAAGCGGTGTTTTCTGCCGCTGGAGTAGACTTGTACTCAAGCGGCAGCTTTCTCAATGCGGACTGGTAGTTTCTCATTGCGAGCGGTCACGAGCATACGCGACCACTCGCAATGCGAAACCTGACCTCCCCATGTTGGGAATCTCGCTGGAAGGTTTATTTTCCACGCTCGCGATTGATGTTGCCGATCGCGAGCGAGGAAAAAGTCTAGCTGGGATGTTGGTTTTGCTTGCTCGCGCTTGCCAACATGACGTTGAGGACCGCGAGCAAGCAAAAAAATGCCTGCTACGCTACACGGTTTTGTACTGTGCTACGTGCAATTCGCGTAGCGTGTAGTTGCGCAAGCTACGCAGACTCCGCGAGCGTATCGTAGTGTTCCACCCAGGAGGACCTCAGGACCCAAGTGGACTTTATCCTACGAGGACTTCATCCTCTGTTGGTGAGCAAGCCTGCTGGGCAGGCAGAAACGCGTCCGATCAGCCAACAATAAAGCGTATATTTTGCCAGAACACGTCGTCGTCATTCCTGGCCGTACTAGGTTTCGTTAATTTAACCGGACCTGGCTTGGTTGGTACGCCTTAGATGACGCGCCCTCTGCTTTAGAGCTGCGACAGGGAAAAGCAATATATATATATATATATATATATATATATATACATATATACTAGCAGCACGTCCCAACGTGGTCCGGGAAGGAATTGCTGCCGACTAGTAGTATATTGTTTTGTAGGATTTCGCTTTGATAGCATTTCTTATCTGTGACAGGCCTGATAAACGCTCCGATATACAGTGCACTGCTGATGCACTTAAGAGTGTTTGTTCAGTAGAGTGTGAGCTCGAGTTTCCCTACTTTATTTTCCTTGCAATATTATATAGCGCGAACTCGACAACATGGCATGAGCACAATTTACATTACAGAAGAACACATTCATTTTTGGTAGGCACAGGGAGACAAAGCGATTTGCCTGGAATCACAGGATGTTGAGCTGACGCCGAGATTCAAATGTAGCTCCCAGCTCTAAATTTCGCAATTCTAGAACTTGTGGCGAGAGGTGTGTCTAAAAGTGTATGTCGGTGCTGGCCATCAATGAGAGAGACCTGTGTATTTTTCAAATGGGTGGTGAAAAAATATGAGTATGTTGCTGGAGATGTGGGCCGCCGTGCCACCAATGTACTTACCGGGGGAGGGTAAACACCCATTATTCCGCAACTTTCTTTTCGCATATCATCACTCCACATACTTTCATTGCGAAAGTACAATGACTCCACAATGCCATTATAACACATGGCATTACATTTTATATGCTTTTACCATGCATAAATTTACAACGAAATCCGTTGTAAATGCATGATTGGTAAAAGCATGTTTTTTTTTAATGTTTGGATAAGGTAAGTATGGGTATAGGGGTACATGTTTTGGGGTACTGAGGTATAAGTTTGGGGTGTTTGGGTATTTTAAGGGTTCAGATATATTTTTGGGTTATGGGGTACATGGGTAGTTTTAGGGTTTAGGGATAGGTATGGGTTTTGGGGTACAGGGGTATTTTTAGGGTTCAGGGCTAGGTTTGGGTTTTGGGGTATAGGGGTATTTTTTGGGTTCAGGGGTAGGTTTGGGTTTTGGGGTACAGGGGTATTTTAAGGGTTCTGGGCTAGTTTAGGGTTTTGGGGTACAGGGGTATTTTTCCGGGCCCAGGGCTAGGTTTGGGTTTGGGGGTGCAGGGGTATTTTAGGGTTCAGGGGTAGGTTTGGGTTTTGGGGTACACGGTTATTTTTAGGCTGCAGGGCTAGGTTTGGGTTTTGGGGTACAGGGGTATTTTTAGGGTTCAGGGGTAGGTTTGAGTTTCGGGGTACAGGGGCATTTTAAGGGTTCAGGGCTAGGTTTGGGTTTTGGGGTACAGGGGTATTTTAGGGTTCAGGGGTAGGTTTGGGTTTTGGGGTACAGTGGTAATTTTAGGGTTCAGGGCTAGGTTTGGCTTTTGGGGTACAGGGGTATTTTTAGGGTTGAGGGGTAGGTTTGGGTTTTGAGGTACAGGGGTATTTATAGTGTTCAGGGCTAGGTTTGGGTTTTGGGGTACAGGGGTATTTTTAGGGTTTAGGGATAGGTTTGGGTTTTGGGGTACAGGGTATATTTATAGGGTTAAGATGGGTTAGTGTTTAAGGGTGCTGGGGTATTTTGAGGAGTAAGGGTGGGTTATGATTATGGGGTGCAGGGGTATTTAAAGGAGCAGGATGGGATTAGCACACGATATGAGACATGGCATCAAGGGCGGAACGTACAACACGCCCTCAGCACAACGCAGGCACGCCCACAAGGGACTACTTTGCTGGCACGGTTCTTTTACCATTTAAATATATATGGTGGACGTCTGCATAGCCTATGTTCTTGTGCTGCAACTGCCCTTTCCAACGCTGTATTGGGTGTTGTGATTGGTGCTGTGGTTCCTGAGATTACCCGCCTCAAAGGTTTGGGCTCTCTCTTTATTATATTAGTACTAGCAGCCCTCCCTACGCTGTCCGGGTATGAATTGCTGCCGGCCAGTAGTATATTGTTATGTAGGATTTCGTTTTGATACCATTTCTTATCTGTGACAGGCCTGTGAAACGCTCCGATTCACAGTGCACTGCGGATGCACTTAAGAGTGCGCGTTCAGTAGTGTGTGAACTCGAGTTTCCCTACTTTATTTTTCCTTGCAATATTATATAGCGCAAACTCGACAACATGGCATGAGCACATTTTACATTCCAGAAGAACACATTCATTTGTGGTAGGCACGGGGAGACAAAGTGATTTGCCTGGAATCACAGGATGTTGAGCTGATCCCGAGATTCGAACGTAGATCTCCAGCTCTAAAGTTCGCAATTCTAGAACTTGTGGCGGGAGGTGTGTCTAAAAGTGTATGTCGGTGCTGGCCATCAATGAGAGAGACCTGTGCATTTTTCAAATGGGTGGTGAAAAAATATGAGTATGTTGCTGGAGATGTGGGTCGCCGTGCCACCAATGTACTTATCGGGGGAGGGTAAACACTCATTTTCCCGCAACTTTCTTTTCGCATACCATCACTCCGCATACTTTCATTCCGAAAGTACCATGACTCTGCAATGCCATTATAACGCATGGCATTACATTTCATATGCTTTTACCACGCATACATTTACAACGAAATTTGTTGTAAATGCAGGAATGGTAAAAGCATGTTTTTTTTTAGATGTTTGGATAAGGTAAGTATGGGTATAGGGGTATCTGTTTTGGGGTACTGAGGTATATGTTTTGGGGTGTTTGGGTATTTTAAGGGTTCAGATATGGTTTTGGTTTATGGGGTACAGGGGTAGTTTTAGGGTTTAGGCATAGATATAGGTTTGGGGGTACAAGGGTATTTTTAGGGTTCAGGGCTAGGTTTGGGGTTTCGGGTATAGGGGTATTTTTAAGGTTCAGGGCTAGGTTTGGGTTTTCGGGTATAGGGGTATTTTTAAGGTTCAGGGCTAGGTTTGGGTTTTGTGGTACAGGGGGTATTTTAAGGGTTCAGGGCTAGGTTCGGGATTTGGGGTACAGGGTTATTTTTAGGGTTCAGGGCTAGGTTTGGGGTTTGGGGTACAGGGGTATTTTTAGGGTTCAGGGGTAGGTTTGGGTTTTGGGGTACAGGGGTATTTTAAGGGTTCAGGGCTAGGTTTGGGTTTTGGGGTACAGGGGTATTTTAGGGTTCAGGGGTAGGTTTGGGTTTTGGGGTACAGGGGTATTTTTAGGGTTCAGGGGTAGGTGTGGGTTTTGAGGTACAGGGGTATTTTTAGGGTTCAGGGGTAGGTGTGGGTTTTGAGGTACAGGTGTATTTATAGGGTTCAGGGCTAGGATTGGGTATTGGGGTACAGGGGTATTTTTAGGGTTTAGGTATAGGTTTGGGTTTTGGGGTACAGGGTATATTTATAGGGTTAAGATGGGTTAGTGTTTAAGGGTGTTGGGGTATTTTAAGGAGTAAGGGTAGGTTATGATTATGGGGTGCTGGGGTATTTAAAGGGAGCAGGGTGGGATTAGCACATGATATGAGACATGGCATGAAGGGCGGAACGTACCACACGCTCCCAGCATTTGTCACGCCCCAGCGCACACCCACAGCACAACGCAGACACGCCCACAAGGGACTACTTTGCTGGCACGTTTCTTTTACCTTTTAAATGTATATGGTGGGCGTCTGCATAGCCTATGTCCTTCTGCTGCAACTGCCCTTTCCAACGCTGTATAGGGTGTTGTAATTGCTGCTGTGGTTGCTGAGATTACCCGCCTCAAAGGTTTGGGCTATCTCTTTATTATATTAGTACTAGCAGCCCGCCCCGGCATTGCCCGGGGCAGAAGTGGGCTGGGGGCAGCATCGCAGCAGGAGAAGCGCAGCAGAGTGGCCGGGAGCAGCAGAGCGTACTTACAGTGTTTCCTTGCTCCCGTTTTGTTGGTCCTGCCCGCTTCTGCCCACGCTCGCGTCCGCGGGTTCTCCGCGCTTGTTTTCTTGGTCCTGGCCGCTTCTGCCGACTCTCCTGTCTGCTCTTACTCTGCGCTCCCCTGGGCATGTCGACGCTCCTCTACTCGCTCCGGACCTTGGAGGGTGTCGCTTCCGCTGTTTCTCCGTGCAAATTTTCTTGGTCCTGGCCGCTTCTGCCGACTCTCCTGTCCTCTCTTACTCGGCGCTCCCCTGGGAATGTCGACGCTCCTCTACGCGCTCCGGACCTTGGAGGGTGTCGCTTACCTTCTCCTGTCCGCTCCTCGCAGGGTGTTGCTTCCGGCTTCCACGCTCCCCCGTGATGTCAGCACGCACGTCGTTAGCTGGCGCTACTTCTAAGGGACTACTTTCCCTTAAAAAATTACGTTTCCCTTCTAACATATATATTTTGTTTTTATATAGCCTATGTCCTTCTGCTTGCCCTGACGTTTTCAAAGATGTATTGGGTGTTTGGATTGGTGGTGTACTTTTCGAGTTTACCTGGCTCAAAGGACACAGTTCTCTCTTTATAATAGTAGTATATATATATATATATATATATATATATATATATATATATATATATATATATATATATATATATATATATATACATACATATATATCAACTCGTGTTATCCCAGTCACTCTCCTGCACTCTAGCCGGAAATGCCGAAACAACAGGAAAAGAGACTCTAAAGCTTCGTGGTTAGGGGCAGGTCTTTAATTTGTTTTTGCCACCATCAGACGCGTTTCGAATACCGAAGTATCTTTGTTCACTAGTGGAAACGCAGTCCGCTTTCTATTTTTATGCTGTGTTTTTTTCTCGTGATGCTTTCAACCCCCTCCACGTGATATTATAAACATAGAAGAAACACTTAAGGCCAATCTTTGTAGCGAAGTTGATATGCCCACATGATGGTAATACAGAATGAATTCTATTTTATAACAGCAACCTGTTTGTATATCATTTTCAAACGCTTGAATGCACATTTTGGTATTTAAGGATGAGTCAATAAATTTATACATGACTTCAACTTATAGCATTAGGCTGATTTAACTTTAAAATCAGTAACATAATAAATATATATAAATATACATAAATATATAAATACGATCATATTTAAATAAATAGCAATTTCATATATATAAAACCCATAATTACAGAGATTTGTTCTTCATCAGTTTGCTTATATACCATCAAACCATTATAACGGATTAAATATTCCTGTATCCTTATTGATCCCACCCGGGTATCAATTATGGATGTGCAAAACATAGCATAATGTGAAAAAGATTACCGCAAGATCCAAGGACTGCAGATGGTATTGGCTATAAAGTGCTATAAGTACACTACCTAGAATTAGTGCAAAGTGTGCAGGTAGTATGATAGAATTGTGGAAGATTAAAAGTTGTACATATTAAAAAGTTGATATGTATAATAAAGTGTAATGTTAAAAAACAGATTCATGGAAGAACGGGACAACTAAATTGTATTTATAGTGGATGAATATATAAAGTTTTGAATTGCTCTACTTCATTAGAATAAAGTTTCAGTGGGACCTATTAAAGGAAGTTATGAAGATCCTTCGTGTTATTTAGCCCTTTGGGGTCCTTACTATATATATATACCATTACACTTTATTTATTTTAAATATTAAAATTCAAAATTATACTGTAATTACAAATAAATAACTTTAATTAGCAATATATGTAAGAATTACATATATTACCTACTGGCGGTTGCCAGTAGGTTGTTACAGTTAGGATCTTGTTTCAATTCAAAAAAGTGTTTTTTCTTTTGCCGATATCTTTGGTGCCGTTTGATGAATCTTCACAAAATTTTCCATACTAATGACCCGCTCAGGTCAGCTCCTGTCTGGAAAGTTTTGGATTGATTCGTCAAGCGGAGGCTGAGAAAAGGGGGGTCTCAAAATATGTTTTCCCTTCGTTAATTTCCATAGGAACTTTAGACAAATCTACAGCCCAAACTGCTGAACGGAATTACACCAAATTTGGAAAATGGAAGGTCTTGGTCCAGAAAGCCTTTTTTTTTAATAGTGTAACTGAGTCACAAGAAAGCAGTAAAAAAAAAGAAAAGTAAAAAAAAAAAAAAGGAGGCAGGGTATTAACACCCTGATCTCCTATGCCTCCAACCCCCAGGGCGAAAAAAAAGTCATTTTTTAAAGAAAAATATGCCAAATTCGCGCTGGGCGCACGAATACAGCAAAAAAAACCCCCAAAGAGCGGGCTCCCGTACTTCGTTTAATTAGGCCCCCGGGTGGGTCAGGTGCCGGGGGCAATCACAAAATATAGTGCATCGCTTGCGGGAGCCCCGCAGCCCCAGGGACCGCCACCTCCCCGGGCCATGATGATTATATGCGGGGGCACACAGCCCCTCTGCAGTCCCAGGGACCACCACCTCCCTGGGGCTTTTTTATAATTAAAAGGCATGGGGGGTCTTATGATTTGATTTGATTTGATTTATCTATTTGTATAGCGCGCGATTGCCCGAGGGCGTCTTGGCGCTGAGATATACCACTGGCTCATTAAAGGTGTTGACTAGAGCTGTTTAGAGAAAAGCCATGTTTTAACTTCCTTTCTGAAGGATTTCAGGGATGGACTGATTTTTATGTCTAGTGGTAGTTGGTTACAGATTCTTGCTGTGTGTACCAGGAAGCTTCTTCCGCCCCAGTTAGTTCTCCTGAATCTAGGGACCCTCATGAGTTTCATTTGGCTGGATCTGAGAAGTCTATTTGGCTCATATAGTTGCAGATGTGTTCTTAGAAATTGTGATCCAGTTCCGTTTAGTGCTTTGTATGCCAAGCATAGTGATTTAAATTGTATCCTACTTACAATTGGGAGCCAGTGCAGGCTTTTTAGTTTATGGCTTACTTTTTCGAACTTTGGTATTCCTAGTATCAGCCTGGCTGCTGTGTTCTGCAGGCGTTGTAGCTTAAGTAGGATTTTCTTCCTTGCTCCGGCATATAAGCCGTTCCCGTAGTCCAGTCTGGACAAGGCCAGTGCTGTCACCACTGTCTTGCGTGAATCATACGGTAGGTAAGGTAGAATCTTTTTGATCATTTTTAAGATGTACCAGAGTGATGAAGCTAATTTGCTTGCTTGAGCGTCGAAAGAAAGGTTAGTGTCTAACATGATCCCTAGGTTTTTCACCTTTTCTGATGACTCTGGGCATCTTCCCATATCTTTAGGCCACCATAAGGGGGACCATATGTTTGTGTCTCCTCCTAGTATCATGACCTCACTCTTGTCACCGTTCAATTTTAAGCAGTTCATTCTCATCCATTGACTGATTTTTGCCATGCAGAGTTGGAATTTTTCTGCTGTGTCCTGTACCTCCTTACTTACTGACACCACAATTTGGGTGTCGTCGGCGTAAGATATAGGGGTGAAGCCGTTGTTCCTTATTATCTGTGCGAGTGGAGCTACATATAAATTAAAAAGAGTGGGGCTCATTGATGAGCCCTGCGGGACTCCGCATGGTAAGTTGAACAGATTGGATTTTGCTTCTCCTAATTCTACTGAGAAGGTTCTGTTCTCTAGGTAGGAGGCTGTAAGAGCGCATGCTGAGTCATGTATGTTTGCTGTTTTTAACCGCGTTATAAGGATTTCATGGCTGACCGTATCGAAGGCCGCTGATAGGTTGAGTAGTATCAAAGCGGCCTTCGATCCGTTGTCCATTATTTGCCTAAGTTCCTCCACTGCTGTGATCAGGGCCGTCTCCGTCCCATGTTCTACCCGGAAACCGAGCTGAGAATGGTCCAGCCAATCTCCGTCCATCAGATGTTGAGATAGCTGTTTGTTTAACAGTTTTTCCAAGATTTTTGCGGCAAAAGGGATCCTGGCTATGGGTCTGTAATTGTTGGGATTTTCGCAGTCTAGGTTAGGTTTCTTTAGCAGCGGCCTGATAGATATCATTTTCCAGTCGTCTGGGAAGATATTGGTATTGATAATTTTGGAGAATAATTTTTCCAGTACTAGGCTTAGTTGTATGGAACAGACATGCATTATTCTGGGTGGACAAGGGTCCATTGGGCTACCTGAATTGGTAGTGTGGATCTCTTTCTGGATCTGCCTCTCCCCACGCAGCCCCGGCAGCCACCACCTTCCCGGGGCTTTAATAATTAAACGATGTGGCGGGGCTTATGCCTCCCCCCGCACCCCCGGCAACCACCACTTCCCAGTGGCTCAGATTTGTTTTTTAAATGGGCGGATGGGACTCGGTCCCCCAAATGGCACCGGAGACCACCACCTCCCCGTAGCACACTTTGTTTACTAATGGAGGTCCGTTGTGGACAGCCAGCCCCAGGGACCACCACCTCCCCAGGGCTGTGCAAATGATGGGAGGAGTCCACGCCCCCCCTCCTGGAGCCTGGTGGGTGGCGGTCCCCAGGGCCAGCTCCTGCAATATCCCAGGGTGCCCACCCCGGGATATTGCCGTTTGCTATGGCAGGGCAAGAGCATGGCTCCAGTTCTGCCATAGAAAACCTGCTCTCCCTTCCAATATGCAAAGCAGAATTGCTTTTGGGCAAGGCGAGCTGCATGTTAGCAGCTCCCCT
The DNA here is from genome assembly GCF_964263255.1 of Lissotriton vulgaris. NCBI lineage: Eukaryota > Metazoa > Chordata > Amphibia > Caudata > Salamandridae > Lissotriton > Lissotriton vulgaris. Next base: position 1,127,694,989 of record NC_141693.1, read on the forward strand.
TCCCCAAAAACAATGCCGGCTCCTGCAGGAGGTGGGGAGCCGGTAGGGACTGTGCGGGCATTGTGGCTCCCCCCACAGTCCCTATCAAAGAGGCAAAGCCGCGGGGGATGGGTTTCCCAGGGCCAACAGTGGCCCTTAGAAGGGGGGCCATGCAGCACCCCTCCCTTTTGTATTTTTTTAAAATAAATAAATAAGACTGGGCCCCAGGGGATGAGTCCTCAGGGCCAAAACAGGCCTCAGAAGGGGGGCCATGCGGCCCCTCTCCTTAAAAATAATAATGAAAAAAATATGTGACATGCCCTGGGGGATGGGGTCCCCGGGGCTGAGATCAGCCGTGGGAGGGAGGCCCAGTGGCCCCCTTCTATTTATTATTTTTTAGAAAGAAAAAAGGAAAAGAGAAATGCTTAGTCCCTAGGGGATAGGGTCCCCAGAGCCCAAAAATAATAAAGGGATGGGGGTGGGTGCAAAAAGTGCGTGTGGCCTTGGACCACTCTCAGCAATCCAGCTTTGTGGGGCTTACTGGAGGTACCTGGTGGGCTAGTTGGCCCCCAGGGACCCTCAGGATTCAAGGTGTCTTAATTCCCCAACCCATAACACACCAGGAGGCATGTTTGCAGAGTGGTGGAGAATGGGGGCATGGCATGTGTCTACCTGTCAGCTAACCCCCTATCTGGGGCATACTGGAGGTATCAGGTAGGGTAGTTGGCCTCTAAGAACCCCCAGCTGCGAAGGGGACTTTAATTCCTATCCAAGAGCGCTCCAGGAAGTGCTTCTGCAGAGTTGTGGGGAAAGGGGGCATGGCCTGCTATGAGAACTTAGCAATCCTGCTGTGTGGAACTTACTGGAGGTAATAGGAGGGGTAGTTGGCCCCCAAGGTTGACCTTAGGGGCTAACTACTCCTCCAGTTACCTCCAGTATATCCCACACAGTGGGATTGCTAAGAGGTCTTCAGAGGCCATGCTCACCTTTCCTCAAACTTCTGCAAAAGTGTCTTCTGGCACAGTACTAGTTGGGGGATGCAGTCCACTTTACTCCTGATTGACTTTGGTGGCCAAGTAGCCCTCCTGGTACCTCCTGAAAGTCCTATGCAGCGGAACTCCTGACCACTGGTTGGAGGCCCACGCCCTTTTCTCCACCACTCTGCAAACGCGACTACCAGTTAAAGAAGCATTCATAATGTAATTGGGATTTCGCATTTGGAAGATTTAGAGCTATTAGCGTTGTAAATCTAAAAGAGTTTTATTAATGTTTCTTGGAGTGGAGTGGATGTAGGTTGTGTAGAGTGGAATTATATCCTGCACCCCTTGTGCCTCTTTCTGCACCCCTCTTCCCTCTTTTTGCAACCCTCTTGCCTCTTTTTGCTCCCCTGCTGCATCTTTCTGCACTACTGTTGCTTCTTTCTGCACCTCTCTTGTTTCTTTCTGCACCACTTGTGTTTCTTTCTGTACCCCTCTTCCGTCTTTCTGTACCCCTCTTGCCTCTTTCTGCACCCCGTTTATTTTTTTCTGCTCTTCTTTTGTTTCTTTCAGCACACCTCTGGCTTCTTTCTGCACTCCATTCACCACTTTCTCCAGCCCTGTTCCCCCTTTTTGCATCTACTACTTCTTTCTGCACTTCTCTTGCCTCTTTTTCCACACTTCATCCCTCTTTCTGCACCTCTGTTGCTTCTTTCTGCACTTCATTTGCTTCTTTCTGCACCTCTGTCTCTTCTTTCTGCAATTCTTGTGTCTCTTTCTACATCTTTGCTCCTTCTTTCTGGATTTCTTTTATTTCTTTCTGCAACTCTCTTGCTTCTTTCTGTATCGCTCTTGCCTGTTTCTCCTCCCCACATCCCCCTTTCTGCATCTCTGTTGCTTCTATATGCACTTCTCTTGCTTCTTTCTGCACCTCTCTTGCTTCTTTATGCACCCCTTGTGCCTCTTTCTCCAACCCTCTTCCCTCTTTTTACACTCCTCTTGCCTATTTCTATACCTCTGTTGCTTCTTTCTACACTTCTTTTGTTTCTTTCTGCACCTCTCTTGCTTCTTTCTGTATCCCTCTTGCCTCTTTCACCACACCTTCTCCCCCTTTCTGCATCTATTTTGCTTCTTTCTGTACTTCTCTTGCCTCCTTCTGCACCACTGTCCCTTCTTTCTGCAACCTTTGTGCCTCTTTCTGCACTCCTCTTTCCTCTTTCTCCTCCCCTCTTGTCTCTTTCTGCACCTCCTTTGCTTCTTTCTGTACTTCTTTTGTTTCTTTCTGCACCTTCTTGCTTCTTTCTGCACCCCTCATGCTCTTTTTGCACCCCTCTTCTCTCTTTCTGCACTCCTCTAACCTCTTTCTGTACCTCTCTTGCCTCTGTCTGTATACCTGTTCCCTCTTTCTACACCCCTTTTACCTGTTTCTGCAACTCTCTTGCCTCTTTCTGCAGTTCTCTTGCCTCCTTCTGTACCCTACTTGCCTCTTTCTACGCTTCTCTTGCTCTTTTTGCACCCTTCGCACCTCTTTCACTACCTCTGTTGCTTCTTTCTGCTCTTGTCTTCCTTCTTTCTGCACCCCTACTGCCAACTTCTATACCTCTCTTGCCTCTTTGTGCACCTCCGTTCCCTTTTTCTGCACCCCTCTTACCTCTTTTTGCACCTCTGTTGGTTCTTTCTGCACTGCTCTTGCTTGTTTCTGCACCTCGCTTGCCTCTTTCTGCACTTCTCTTGCTTCTTTCAACTCTCTGTTGCTTCTTTCAGCAATTCTCTTGCCTGTTTCTGTACTTGTCTCTCTTCATTCTGCACCCCTGCTGCCTCTTTCTGTACCTTTCTTGTCTCTTTGTGTACCTCTCCTACCTCTTTCTGCACCCCTCTTGCCTCTTTTTACACCTCTATTGGTTCATTCCGCACTACTCTTACTTCTTTCTGCAACTCACTTGCCTCTTTATGTGTTTTTTTATGGAATTTCTAAGGTTTTTTAAATGCTAGTTTCTAACTTTAAAGTCCCTGAACCCTATTGTTTTTCCAGTGATTTTCAAATGTTTTTTAAATGCTCATTTCTAACTATATAAAGAAACAACAAAAAGGGTTGAGGCAAACGACTGCACCTGCTATTAATGTGGCTTATGAATCTCGTGATGGTGCTCAGGAAACCTGGGAGTACAACTCTATTTACTCCCAATTGGGCAAAGTCCCAAAAAACAAATGCAAAAAATGTTGGAATCAGCACTCATCAAACATATCATAACATTCTTTTAACATTAAGTCAATCCAAGAACTAAATAATTTGAGAAGCAGGTCCAGAATCCACTGATGGTCCGAGTAAGTTCTTTATTAGTTGATCCAAATCATTAAAATCCAAGTACATAAGTGAAATTTTCTTAGCCAACGCGTTTTGTCTCTCAATAGAGACTTCTTCAGGGCTAAAGATAAAACATACACTCATTACTAAAAGTAAAATGTACATATGTACAAATAACAACAAACAACGTTCACTGGTGAAAACGCACAGAACACGAGTCTGCCCTCGCGAAGATGTGGCATCCGCCGCGTTGGGAGCTGCTGCATTTGGTCAGAAGGATGGGAATATATATATATATATACATATATATATATATTACCTACTGGCGGTCGCCAGTAGGTAGTTATAGTTAGGATTTTTTTCAATGTTAAATCTCAAAATTCTATTTGGAATAACTTTGGCGCTGGTTGTCGAATCTGACTGAAAATTTCCTCAAAATGGCCTTGCGGCGTTCCGGTCCTTCCCTGAAAGTTTGGGGGGGATTCATCAAGCGGGGCCGAGATAAAAGGGGGGTCCCAAAACGCGTTTTCCCCATGTTAATTTCCATAGGGCGGTCGATTTCACTTTCAGCCCGAACGGCTGAATGGATTTCCACCAAATTTGGCAAAATTGTAGGGACTGGTAGCCCGATGTGCCTTTGCTATGTCTCAAGATATGTGCTCCAGTGGATTTTGAGTAATTTAGGTTAAAAAAAATATATATATCTATGGCAGCGCCCCGGTACGCACCCCGGGGAGCGCTCCGGGCGCGCCACGCGAGGTGCGCACGGAAAGCTGATTGGCTCTCGGGTGTCTGTAAACATTCGAAACAGTCCGGAGCGGCCGCCATCTTGTGTCTCGGTAAAATCGAGACACAAGAGGTGGCTAAAACAAAGGGGGAAATGACCATAAGGGGGCAGGGATAGACCCCCCCTGACCCCCTAGGTTTGATGTTTGTGCCAAAAAAGGGCCCTGCGGGGCAAAAGATTTTTTTTTTATTTGATTTGCACGGGGGCAGCGCCCTGTACGCGCACCGGGGAGCGTACCGGGGAGCGTACCATGGGGAAAAAAGAATGACAGTTTTTAAAAAGAAGTAGCCTTTTATTAGAAATTGGAGGTAGTTCTAAAAAGAACTGTTTTTTTTCTTCTTTTTGTTGTTTTATATTTTTTTTGATATTTTATGAACATTTTGAACTTTTTTTGGCTTTTCAGAACACTTTTATATTTTTTTTGTATTTTTCATGGGGAGAAACGAAAAAACAGGGAATTGAAAATGGCTCAACTGGAGCGAAAAAAAAGAAAAGAAATAATTAGGGTTGATTGGGGCATTTGTGGTTGTCCCCAGCAAGGACGATGAGCTTCACGCTCTGTTCTCCGTAGGAGATGGTCTTCCCACAATATTTGCATGTGATTCTGAAATCTGCAAATCGTGGCTGAACGCAACGCATCGTTTCACTTTCTTCTGGTGTTGAGGGAGTGGGTTGCTTTCTTTTTGAGCTGGTTGTTGTTGATGGGGAAGGGTTACTGGCCAGTTCCTTCATCTCCGCAGCAGAATAGTTTATAGGATGCTTGCGCTGCATGTGGTGGATCATTGTGTGATTTCCAAAGGAATATTTTTTAAGAGGGTTCCCTCTGGAAAGTTCCATGCCACAGATTAGGCAAGTCACCTTGGCTGCATTTACCTTTTTCTTTCCCTGTGGAAGAGAAAAAAACTCCCAAATAATGTGTGGTCTAGGCTGGTATGGGGTATTGTGTTCTTGGAGAAATGTTCTCGTCCTTTCTTCCTCCTCCTCCTCCTCCTCCTCTTCCTCCTCTTCTTGACCACCAATGAAAACTTGTGGTGGTCCTTTTGGTTGTTGTGGTGGTGGTGGTGGTGGTGCAGATGCACCAGCTGCTGCTGCTACTGAAGCCATTATAAAGATGAAAATTGTACAGAGAGGTACAAGCAGGTCTTCCTCAGTCAAAGGACAAAGTCAGAAGAAAGGAAAAAGGTGGGGTCTTTCATCAGAAGGAAAAAAAAAAAGTTAGATCCAATGAAAAGTGTTATTTTCAGGTCACATGACCAGGGGCTTCATCATTATGAAACCAAAACTGTTATGAATCAATGAAAAGTGTTATTTTCAGGTCACATGACCCGCCGCGCTTACGCTCCGCACCCCGGGGCGCGCCCGGGGGCGCGCCCCGGGTCGCGTCGCGTAAGCGCATCGGAAGTTTACATTGCGCGATCGTATTCGCATGAGTGCTTCCGGGTGTGCTTACGCCGTGCGTTTCACGCAGACGCGGCTACGCGATACGTCACTATCATGTTTTCGAAAACGATAATGGCGCTTACGGGACGCTCCCCGGTGCGCGCCCCGGGGCGCTTCATATAATTACGCTTTTTGGGGCGCTCCCCAAGGCGCGCACCGGGAGCGCACCAAGGCAAAAAAAAAATTATAATAATATATATATATTTTTTTTTTAAAAATAGGCAAAATTGTAGGGACTGGTAGCCCGATGTGCCTTTGCTATGTCTCAAGATATATGCTCACGTGGTTTTAACGAAAGTTAACTTTGAAAAAATAAATATTGGGCTACATTGGGCTATATATATGTTAGAGCCAAAATGTGCCCAATGTAGCCCAATATAGCCCAATGTAGCCCAAAGATGGCCACCAGAGACAAAAAACAAAAAAAAATGTAGCCAAAAAAACAGCCAGATGTAGTCAAAATATAGCCCAATAACAGAATGTCCCAGAGAACAACTAGTGCGCTAACAGTCTTACTTATAAACTGAGATTTATAGTTAGGAATTAGCATTTAAAAAACCTTTGAAATTCACAGAAAAAACCATAGGTTTCACACCAGTTATAGTTAGGAATTAGCATTTAAAAAACCTATGAAATTCACTGAAAAACCATAGGTTTCACACCAGTTATAGTTAGGAATTTGCATTTAAAAAAACCTATTAAATTCACATTAAAAAACCATAGGTTTCACACCAGTTATAGTTAGCTGGAAATTTTACTGACATAAAACCATTGAAATTCCCACGTTATAGTTAGTTAGACTCACTACAACTTGCGCGTGCAATGCACTGCTGATGTCGTCACATATTACATGACTCATGACATGGTCAGTGACATCACTCATGACATCACTGATGACACCATCCAGTGAATGTGTGACTTTATGAAAAATAAATATGTTTTATAAATGTATTTGTAAAGGTCGATGGAACAATACATTTTAAAAAAAGTGTCTTAATGGATGTTTTTAAAAAAAAAATGATTGGTTAACTGGCTTATTAAGTGTATTTTAGTGAATACATATATTAGAGAGTAATGTTTAAATATTGAAAAATATGTATCAGTGTTTCACTCTGTGCATAAGTGGCTGCATGGGTTGGTGAGTAACTACATGTGTGTGTGTATGGGTTATTAGATGTTTTTTTAGTATCAGTATGAGTGTCTGTTTTGTTTAGTGTGGGAATTATTTACTACAGTGATGCATGAGTGACTGACTCTTTTTTTGTATGTATTTTAAAGACTGCATATGTGCAGGACTGCATGGTTGAATAGTGTGGATAAGTGTATGTCAGTGAGTAAATGACTGTCTCACTAGTGTTTTTAACAGTAACTACATATGTTTTAATATAGAATATGTGAATATTGATGCATATAAGTGAGTATATGTGAGAGTAAGAGATTGTAAGAGTTCCTGTTTAAATAAGTATGTGTTTCTAAAAGTGATTGTTTAAGAGAATAAATATTTGTAATTTTCATTAGAAGTAAGGTGGTAGTGTGTGTATTGCTCTATATGCAAATAAATGGATGATCATTAGTTTATTTGCATGTGTGAGTATGTGTGTGAGTAACTTTTGGATGACTGTCGGTGTGTAACAGGATGTATAGGTGTATCACTTCATATGATGGGTGAGTATATGTATGAGTGACTACAGAGAACTGTTGGTGAATGAGTGGATGTGTATATAGATGGTGGAATTACTGAATTGGTTGTTGTAACTGAAATGGGTAAAATTACAGTGAAAGGAGATCTGTCACTAAGTCACAAGAATGGTATCATCAGTGATGTCATGAGTGATGTCACTGACCATGTCATGAGTGATGTAATATGTGATGTCATCAGCAGTGCATTGCACGCGCAAGTTATAGTGAGTCCAACTAACTAAAACATGGGAATTTCAATGGTTTTATGTCAGTAAAATTTCCAGCTAACTATAACTGGTGTGAAACCTATGGTTTTTTATGTGAATTTAATAGGTTTTTTAAATGCAAATTCCTAACTATAACTGGTGTGAAACCTATGGTTTTTTCAGTGAATATATATATATATATATATATATATATATATATATATATATATATATATATATATATATATCACTGAAAAATCCATAGGTTATAGACCATATATAGTTAGGAATTAGCATTTACAAAACCTTGAAAATTCACTGAAAAAACCATAGGTTATAGATCATATATAGTTAGGGATTAGCATTTACAAAACCTTATTTTACTCGCATAAAACCATTGAATTTTGCATATATAGTTAGTTGCACTAACTATATATCGCGCACCCGCAATCCACTGCTGATGATGTCACATATTACATCATTCATGACATGGTCAGTGACAATACTGATGACATCTCTAATGACATCACTGATGACAACATCCAGTGACTGTATGTTTCTGTAAAGTCAAAATATATCTTACATATTGAAGAATGAGTGGATGTATAAGTGTCTGGATGAAGGATTTAGTAGGTGCATGACTGACTGTATGAGAGAGTGATTAAATGTGTCTCACTGAGTGCATGGGTTAGTGACTAAACTGTCTTAATGTGTGCATCATTATGTCTGTTGTTCTGTAAACTGCTGCATGTGTTGATTAGTAGCTATATGAGTAACTATATGGGTTATTGATTGGTTGTCCAAGTATTTGTATGGGAGAGTGAGTGTGTGTGTGTGTGGGGGTGGCTGGGAGGTGTGTGACTCTGTGCATACATGTGTAAGCAGTTGATTCACTAGATCTATGGGTTCAAAAGTGCATGTGGAAACAGTTGTATGGGCGGTTGACTGTGTGCATGAGTGTATTGGTGAGTGAATGGATATCTCAGTGCTACATGTCAAAGTAAGTACATATGTAAAACACAGTACATGTGAGAGTTGACATATATAAATTACTGTGCATAAGAGCCAGTGAATGTGTGAGTGGCTGCATGGATCATTGAAAACTTGTATCAGTGATTGTATAAGAGAGTAAATATGTGTTAGAATATGTTTGAATAAGTAAGGTGTGTATAACTGTATAGTTGAGCAAATGGAGGTGTGATTGATTCTTTGCATGACTGACTAGGTGTGTGAGTAATTCCATGGATGAGTGACAGTCTGTGAGTGTCTGTTTACTCTGAGTGTATCTAAGGTTATATTAGAGTCTGAAGAGGTTAATCGTATTATCACATGAATGATGTCATCATTGATGTGATCAGTAATGTCAAATGAGATGTCATCAGTGATGTTATCAGTGATATCATTTGAGATGTCATCAGTGATGTCATCAGTGATGTCATTTGAGATGTCATCAGTGATGTCATCAGTGATGTCATTAGAGATGTCATCAGTGATGTCATCAGTGATGTCACTGACCATGTCATGAATGATGTAATATGTGACATCATCAGCAGTGGATTGTGGGTGCGCGATATATAGTTAGCGCAACTAACTATATATGCGAATTTCAATGGTTTTATGCGAGTAAAATAAGGTTTTGTAAATGCTAATCCCTAACTATATATGATCTATCACCTATGGTTTTTTCAGTGAATTTTCAAGGTTTTGTAAATGCTAATTCCTAACTATATATGGTCTATAACCTATGGTTTTTTCAGTGAATTTCAATGGTTTTTTAATAGCAAATATCAAATGCTGTCAAATGTCAAGTACATGATAGGTAAAAACATTTTCGTGTTTATGCACGCTGATGTGCTTTGAACGCTGCCCCCCCTTCCCTCCCCTCTTTTCTCTTAGCAGTACTCTCTCTTTGCAGATAGTGAAGGGTAGTTAACGCAAGCCTTTGCCCCCGTTGTAATCCGTCGTGCCTGCTTCTCTCTCTATTTGATTGATTGCTATCCAAGCATTTACGGTTTTAGAATTTGTTCTCTTTGGTTCATTCTGTATTTACAAACAAGCACAGAGTCGCAATACTCTGTTTAGTCTTTGCACATAGTGAAAAATAGTTTAAAAAAACAAAAGGAATCGAGCAAAATCAGTAGGCCACTAATGGGATCTGTTTTTGACCTCGCTAAAATAGAAAAATTAAGAACAACCCCTCATGAGAAATACGAAACTAGTAAGATGAACTTAGCTCCACACCATGATGGCTGCAAGACAGCTCGACTCTGCTGCCCACCCCACCCCACCCAAAATAACGACAAACCCTATGCAAATATTATAAATATATACAACACACCAGCAAAGTAACAGGGTAAAACATTTTATTAAATAACTATTTACATAACTATTTTATACTTTTTGTTGCCCGATCCGGCTAGCTCAATCGATCGAGCATGAAACTCATGCACTCTGATAGCAAGCGTTGCTGCTGATGCTATGCAGACCAAAACTGGTTTTCAGTTTGTACATTCTTCTAGATTTTTCCACCCAAGGCTGGTTGAGTTTGTAGAACGATGGCTTCAGATTTTCAACATACGGTGTGGTGGCGCGGACTGGGAGGGGGCGCTTGGCTCCTGCCCCCTCCCCAAGTAAGATTTTCATACGTGAGTGTACGTTCATGGTTTTGGTCCCTGAGTTGCTTCGATGTCACTGCCATGCTCAAATGGCATAAGTCCTGGATGTTGGGTGCCATAGTTCAGAGTTCTGAGCAGCGCTTGTAACACTGTCTGAAGCTTATTTGCACCTACTGCAGCTTCACTATTCTCAAAGTAAGTGAGGGCCGTTTGTGGACCTGACTGCATTGTTAAACAATGTGATGCGGTGCCTCCCTGAACCGCTTGACGGAGGCCCCCGAGGGGCGGTGAGATGGCACTTAGCTCCTGCCCCCTCCCCAAGTCGTGTTGCCCTGGTGTGGCCTGAGATCGCCCCCGACATAGGCGGCCGGCTCCCGGGGTCCGGCGGAACTTTTTGCCTTCAGATTTGGGCATGGTCCACTAAAATGGCCCTGGGACACCTTGGAACTCGGACGCTTGCCTGATAGGGCTTGGGTCCCATTCTCGAAAGCGTCCCCTCAGCCTTGAAGATTCTACAAAAGTCTTTGGGGCCCCCGACTCCCGCAGGCTTCTGGTGGGGAGCGGCTGCCATGATTGCTCGTGGAATGGCCACGACTGAGCTACGAGATGGTGGTGCTCTCATGCTGACGCCAGCTTCAGTCTGAAACATCCAGAAACACTGTAGACTACCAATTCGATCAGTTCCGGTAGCACCCCAACATGACCCGGTAGAGAAGAACTTGCCCTCCCCTCTTTGACTGATGGTTCTTGTTGCCTGTCCCTTCTGTTGTCATTTAACAGAACTTTTTAGACTGCTGAAAGGGGTTGTGTTCCGAACGCTGGTTGGTGGAGACATTTTGACTATATTCTGGACCTACGTTGTCGCGTAATGCGTTATATGACACGCCGCGTTAGCGCACCCGGAAGTGCTCCGGTGCGCGAAGCGCAGCTTCCCGGAAGCGATCCGGGGCCCGGGGCGCGGCGCGCAGCGCGTAACGTAAGCATAACAGGTCATGTGACTTGTTAATAAAACTTTTCATTGGTTCATTTTATTTTTGTTATTTTAATGATGAAAAGCTTGGTCATATGACCTAAAAATTACGCTTTTTATTAGTTTCGAACATTATTTTTTCTTAAACATATATGTTATAATGTACCAGGCTAATGTACTTTCCCGGAAAATTTACAACTGTCCTGCAAGTAAAATATATTCCTTTTTCGAGAAAAAGGGCGTTTCTTCGTCCCATGACGGAGCCGTTGAGTAAAAGAGGCTCGGCCTGCTGTCTTAGTCGCCGATACGCCTGATTATCAGATTCTTATCGATCACTTTATGTTGCAGGAGTGGAAAACACAACTGCCCTTGACCATTTATCTTTACTGCGTTCCTGCGTATTATAGCTTTTATCCGTCATGTAATTGGACTGCTTTATTTCACTTGCCTTTTACTGATTCGAAAACAGTGACTAAAATTAAAAACTTTACCAATGTAAATACTACTACCATGTTTTGTTTTAAAAACCTTTATTGTGAAAATGTCAGTATACAAATACGGTCCTATAACCATGTGGGCCGGCCACGGAGCAAACTGAAATCGTATATGATGAGGAGACATTTACATTGTAGAGGAACGTAACGAGCGGGCCATTAGGTTGCAAGAACTAAGGTGTCTAACAGTTGCGGAATCGGTGGACGTACATTTTGTAATTAAAATACGACAGGGCCACTTTCAATAAAATTATCTGGATATACATTTGCGAGCAAGTACCATGGGTGACGTTAATTCGAACTTTCAATAGTACACTAATCAATAACACATCAGAACTTAATATCAATAGGGATGTCGAAATATTCAATCAATTCTCGTCCCCGCCCGCCATGAGCATCAAAACTGCATTCATATCTCGTGATATCAAGGTTGTTCAACCAGTACACAACAAGGAGTTACGAGTCCCATTTATACCGGCGCCATTTTGGGCGAGGCCGGGCAGGTCCAGGATATAGTCAAAATGTCTCCACCAACCATCGGCCAGACCAGAACCCCTTTCGGCCCTTTATGCTACAAGATGGTGTCTTCCATTCAGAAAATATTGTTGGCAGCATTTTGAAAGGAAAGATAAACAGCCGTTCTCCTAGTGAGTCTCACATTGTTACATTTAGGAAGAATGTTGAAGAGTAGTATGTTGAAAATCTGAAGCCCTTGTTCTACAAACTCTCAACCAGCCTTGGATGGAAAAAAAAATCCTGAAGAATGTACAAACTGAAAACCAATTTTTGTCTGTATAGCATCAACAGCAACGCTTGACTCAGCTTTGTGTGAAGCCGCCATTTTGATTCAATCAATAACGTCCCCTGCACACATTCAGGGACCTGGTCGTGTCTTCAGGTCAAACGGATTGTGGGACAAGATGCAGAAAGGAAAAGGAAAATAGTTCCGCCGGACCCCGGGAGCCGGCCGCCTATGTCATGGGCGATCTTTGGCCACACCAGGGCGATAGTGAAGCTGCAGCAGGTGCAAATAAGCTTCAGACAGTGTTACAAGCACTGCTCAGAACTCTCAACTATGACACCACCTCAGTGCCATCCGGATCTTGGCGCCTTGTGCTGGTTCCGGCCTATTCACACATCGGCCCGCTACTGACACCACCTCACAGGCCAACGGGGCACCCCACGCCGACTTTCGGCGCAGCATTGTAGGATGGCCACACCAGAGCAGCAACTTGCTAAACACCACCTCGGTGCCATCCAGATCTCGGCGCGTTGTGCTGCCTTCGGCCTACTGTAGCCGCAAGTGCGGACGCAACTCAACTGGATAGCGAGTGAAACACCAAGGGGCGTCCCACTGCAGCCGAGGAGCCTCCATCTTGGGGGCGACGCAAAGCATCACCAATGCAGTCAGATCCTCAAACAGCCCCCACTGACTGACGCGACCTCACAGGCCAACGGGGCGCCCCACGCCGACTTTCGGCGCAGCATTGTAGGATGGCCACACCAGTGCGGCAACTTGCTGGACACCACCTCGGTGCCATCCGGATCTCTGCGCTTTCGAGTCACTGTACCGCAAGAGTGACCGCAACTCAGCTGGACACGCCGTCTTTCGGCGCAGCATTGTAGGATGGCCACACCAGTGCGGCAACTTGCTGGACACCACCTCGGTGCCATCCAGATCTCGGCGCGCTGTGCTGCCTTCGGCCTACTGTAGCCGCAAGTGCGGACGCAACTCAGTTGGACGGCGAGTGAAACGCTAAGGGGCGCCCCACTGCAGCCGAGGAGCCTCCATCTTGGGGGAGACGCACAGCCCCCACTGACTGACGCGACCTCACAGGGCAACGGGGCGCCCCATGCCGACTTTCGGCGCAGCATTGTAGGATAGCCATACCAGTGCAGCAACTTGCTGGACACCACCTCGGTGCCATCCGGATCTCGGCGCGTTGTGCTGCCTTCGGCCTATTCGCACATCGGTCCGCTTCTGACGCCGCCTCACGTGCCAACGGATTTTCTACGCTTTTTATAGCCCTATGCCGCATAACAGGTCATGTGACTTGTTTATAAAACTTTTCATTGGTTCATTTTACTTTTGGTTTCCTAATGATGGAAGGCTTGGTCATATGACCTAAAAATAACACTTTTCATTGGTTTAGAACATTTTTTTTTCCCAAACGATGAAAGCCCCACCTTGTTTCTGGATGTTTCAGACTGAAGCTGGCGTCAGCATGAAAGCACCAACATCTCGTGGCTCCGTCGTGGTCATTCCGCGAGCAATCATGGCAGCCGCTCCCCACCGGAAGCCTGCAGGAGTCGAGGGCCCCCAAGACTTTTGTAGAATCTTCACGGCTGAGGGGACGCTTTCGAGAATGGGGTCCAAGACCTAGCAGACAAGCATCCGAGTTCCAAGGTGTCCCAGGGCCATTTTAGTGGACCAGGCCCAAAAAGGAAAGAGCCTGCCGCCATTTTGAGAGTCCTGTGGCAGCCGCCTATCGCTGCACCGCAAGAGTGGGCGCAACTCAACTACATGGTGAGCGAGATGCTGTAGCCGCAGGAGCGGGCGATAACCAGCTGAATGGAGGATGAGGCACAGTGTAGCAAAAGCGAGCAGAATGGCAACTGAAACGGTAAAGGGGCGCCCCAGTACAGCCGACGAGCCTCCACCTGGGGAGGCCCGTTCACGCCGCCTCCCCCCCCCCGGGGCGCCCCACGCCGTTTTTCCGAGCAGCATTGTAGGATGCCAAAACCAGTGCGGCAACTTACTGGACATCACCTGGTTGCCATCCACATCTCAGCGCGTTCTGCTGCCTTGGGACTATTCGCACAACAGACCGCTACTGACGAGGCCTCCCCCCGCACCACCCGGGATGCCCCACGCCGTTTTTCGGAGCTGCATTGTAGGATACCAAAAACCAGTGCGCCACCCAGGTAACATCACCTGGGTGCCGTCCAGAACTCAGCACGTTGTGCTGCCTTGGGACTATTCGCACAAAACACAGCTACTGACCATTGTTGCTTCTTTTTTAAAAAAATGTTTAAATGTATTTACTGTTTTTGTTGCGTTGTCTATATTTATAAGTTATTAAAATGTTATAATCCTACTACTTTGTTGGAGTGCTATATATTTTTAATGTGACACATAATTGTGAAGACTTTGATGTACAAAAAGGCATCCCTGGAATCTTCCGCTTCAGGCTCGGACCCACACACCCTCACAGTGAGAATCCCCTACCCAAGCACAATACAGGATGGTTATCAGATAGTAGGAACGCGTGTGGTGTGACGGATCTCATGGGGTGGGGGCCTTCATCTACTGTAACTCCTTTGAAGAGGGATGATTCTCATACATGCCAACATTTCAGAAGAGCAAAGTGGGAGATTTTTTTTTAAAAAAATCGGGAGAATGGGGCCTTGAATCGGGTTATTGTCATGTGTGGGCTTTGGAAGTGTGCTGCTGCAGGATCGGACATTTCAAACTCAAATGCACGTTCTTTTTCTTACCTTTCCGAAGCATGGAGCGCAATAGCAGGCAGAGAAAGGGTGATGCAAGTGTTGAACACTGCCTGGCCTGGAAAGTTGCTGGCAGTGCCCGCCCGCTCCTGAAACAGGGCACACACACCGCCGCCCCGAGTACTTCACACATCTTTAAAAGACCATGCGCTTGTTAATGAGGCTTAAATGGTTTATCACCCCTTCTAGAGCCCCTGCATCGGCCCCCTGACGTTTCCTGGAAGAATTAGCACGTAACACAATACCAAGCCCTGTCAGCTGAAACCCCCGAGGAATCGGGTTTTTGCTTGCAGGAATCGGGAGGCGGGAGACTATCACTGAAATCGGTAGTCTCACGCCTGAATCGGGAGGGTTGGCATGTCTGGATTCTCTACAGCTGGGGCCATAAACTACATCCGCAGGGCTAGGTGATAGCCTGGGACCGGCCTGGACAATCGGACACAGAGGAAGAGGAGTGTCAGAGGGTGCGGTAGTGAATAGGGTGAAAGGAAGGTGTCGGGCGGGCACGGGGTGTGATTCTCAGGGAAGAGCAGCGCAGATGGGGGGAGGTTTATGGCCCATGCATGAGAGAGATAGCGGGGGTGACCAGTGCGTGGGGGAGATGCTTGCGAGGGTGGGGAGCCGTGCTGAGAATCGACGGCGTGCAGAGAGTGGGTCTGGTCAAGGCATCTAAAATGGCTGCCGTGCACGACAAAATTGTGGCATTGGAAAAAAGGCAAGATGGCGCAGACAATGTTTATCAATAAGGATTAATTTATAACAAAATATTTTATCGCAGTGACAAAATGGCGGTCAACACTTCCTGATTTCCATCGAATCGAACGTTAACAGAAAATAAAAAGCTCACGCACAGCCGCTGGAAGACATGTATCAACATATATGAGCCTCCTCAGCCACCCTCAGAAAACATAAGGGATCAGGATACGTCTCCCGTACCCCCTTATACCTAGTAATTTAATTAAATCGAAACACAAAATGGCAAATTCCCATTTCGCTACCAGTTTGCGGCCCGGTTCGCGATCCGGGAAGCGCTTCTACCGTGAAAAATCAATTTTTTTTTATTTTCCCCACGGGACCCTTTAATAACCCCAACATCATTCCTAGGGGGTCAAGAGGGGTCTACCTTGCCCCCTTTCATTAAATTCCCCCTTCGTTTTTCACCTCTTCTTGTCTCTCGATCCTACCGAGAGACAAGATGGCAGCCGCACCAGACTGTTTAGAATGTTGACAGACACCAGAGAGCCAATCAGCATCGCTTCGCAAAGCCCCGTGACGCGAAAAGTACGCGATCTGGAGCGCTATCTGGGACGCTGTCACAGATATATAAATTTTTTAAAACGTTAATTTCTCAAAATCCACTGGAGCACATATATTGAGACCCAGCAAAGGCACATCGGGCTAACAGTCCTTACAATTTTGCCAAGTTTCGTGTAAATCCATTCAGCCGTTCGAGCTAAAAGTGAGGCCAAACGCCCTATGGAAATTAACATGGGAAAAACGCGTTTTGGGACCCCCCCTTTTTTCTCGGCCCCCCCTTAACGAAACCCCCCCAAAGTTTCAGGGGCTGCTCAGAAAGAAAATGTGCCATTTTCCTGAAAATGTCAGCCGATTCCGTCCACAAACGCCAACGTTATTAGACATAGAATTTTCAAAAGTCCCATAGGAAAAAAATCCTAACTATGTATACCTACTGGCGACCGCCAGTAGGATATATATATATATATATATATATATATATATATATATATATATATATATATATATATATATATATATATATATATATTCACGAACAGTCCACTCCAGTAGGGCTAGACAGAAGACCAGCACGCCATACCTTCAGCTTCACAAAAGTTTATTAAATAAGAGCCCCTACCCCCACAACAGACGCGTTTCGCCCGGAGGCTTCGTCAGTATTCACCCGTGTAACAATACCAAACGCCATTTAAAGCTATCTCGTCATAGACATAAATGACGGTATGTTGTTTTCGAATGCAGTATATAGCAGCCATCTTGTAATGTACAAATAACGCAATAATAAACATTTCATGGCGTAAACATCACATAAAGTGCTTAGTGCAAGTTTAAAAAACATTTAGGTGATCAATGAATATATTTATCTAAAGTGCATGCATGTTTTATTTATTGGCAAACATTAAAAATTCTGCCAGTTGTACTAAAGTGCTCAATTTCACTGAAGCAGTGTTGTTATTACATATTGGCAGAATTATGTCCCCAGAATTGAGCCCTGAATGGGCTTATGCACCCCTTCTCCATTTGTTCAATCCATATTGCCCTGGATGGGCTAACGTTCAGAAGGGGAGGGGAGGGGAGGGAGATTGTTGTGTTATCGGATGCAGAGATGTCATAGAGAGTGTAAAGAATGTGCAGATGCAAGGGCGTTCCTGAGGGGTGTGGGAATTGTATGATGTTATACAATGCTATAGGTCTTATTCCAGATGTATCCACATCTCCTCATTGTTGTTCAGACCCCAGGGGACTGTGGTTTTTAGCCCGATTATGTATTTTGACTCTAAAGTCCGGAGTCTTTTTTCTCTATCACCACCCCTTTCGTTGAGTTCCACTTGGTCCATGCAATAGAAGCTCAACAGGTCCCTGTCGCTTTTGTGGAACTCAGCGAAGTGTCTCGCTACGGGGTAGGCCTTGTCCTTGTTAGTTATTGCGCGAAGGTGTTCTAAGATTCGCATTTTAGCGGGCTTGATCGTACTGCCTATATAGCGCTTTTTACAGGGACAGGTAAGATAAATAGATAGTGTACTCAGAATTGCAATTGAGTAGTTTCTTGATACATCTCTCGGGTTCATTTTCATCAGTTTTCCCTGGGTAAGTTTTAGTTATCGTACTATTTTTACAAGCTTTGCATGCTCTGCATGGAAAGAACCCCGTAGATTTTGTGATTTGGACAGGTTTTTTCTTTTGTGGTACATAATGGCTATGGACAAGATGGTCCCCCAGAGATTGGCTCCTTTTGTATGTTAAGATGGGTCTTTCTGGAAGGATTTTATTCATTACCTGATCTGTTTTAAGGATATGCCAATTTTTTTGAAAAATGTGCATAATCCTACCTGACTTGGAATTGAATGTGGTGATCATTCTAGGGTTATCCTCATTCTTCAACACCTGTTTGGGTATCAATAGGTCGTCCCTTTGGATTTTATTTGATTTCTCTTCCGCATTAATTAATGCATTCCGAGAATATCCTCTGATCTGGAACCTTTTTATGGCATCTTCCTTGGCCCGAACGTACTCCTCCTCAGCCGAGCAGTTTCTTTTCAGGCGAAGGAATTCGCCATAAGGTATGCTGCCTACAAGACATTTTGGATGTTGACTCGCTGCATGTAGGACAGCATTACCGGCCGTCGGTTTTCTATACAGCCTGGTCTGTATTTTGCCTTTATCTACATAAACTTCCAGGTCGAGGTAGTATACCCTGGTGTCACTTATTTCATGGGTGAATTTGAGGTTCCAGTTGTTATTATTCATTTCAGCGATGTATTCCTCAGCCGAGGATCTACTACCGCGCCACACCACAAACAGATCATCTATGTATCTTGTCCATAGAAGAATATTGTCTGTCCAGCGGTCATTTGCCACCCCCCAGGCCTCGTGCTTCTCCCACCAGCCTACGAAAAGATTCGCGTAGCTGGGAGAGAAGCACGAGCCCATAGATGTTCCTCTAACCTGTCTGTACAGCTGTCCTGCAAACAAAAATATGTTGTTGTTAAGACAGAAAGTTATTAATTGTACAAGCATTTCATTATGATCCCGATATTGGACATGTTTTTGATCAAGGAACCATTTAACTGCAGAAATGCCATTGTCATGTGCTATACAGGTATAGAGGTTGACAATGTCCAGAGTTATTAGTAGGAAACCAGGTTCCCAAGCAATGTTATTTATCAACCGAAGAAAGTCCTGTGTATCCCTCACATAGGAGGGGAGTTCCTTGACAATAGGTGCGATGTATCCATCAATGAATCTGGAGGCATTCTCCAGCAAACTGCCAATAGCGGAAACTATTGGCCTCCCAGGTGGTCTAATGGGGTCTTTGTGGACTTTTGGCAAGTGATAAAATGTTGGAAGGATCGGTGAATCGCATTGTAAATACTGCAGTTCATCAATACTCAGCATCCCTCTTTCCCTCCAGAGTGCCAATAATTTGTTGAATTCCAGGATGCTCTTGTTATATTCATGTCTGCTGATGGTTTCATAGCAGTCCTTATCCCTTAGTTGTCTCAGGGCCTCCTCCTGATATTTCTCTTTAGAAAAGATTACGATGTTTCCACCTTTATCGGAGGGTTTGATTTCAATTGTTTCATCGCTGCTCAAAGATTTGATCGCTTCCCATTCTTTTCTGGTTATGTTAGATTTTTTCACATCTAGTTTCTCTTTCGCCAGTTTTTCTAAGTCCATGACTATTGCATCATTAAAAACATCAATCGCATCATATTGTGTTTTAGGAAGTTTCCTCGATTTCTTTTTCATGTTGCTTGGGTCCCTTAATTGTTTGCTTGCACTGTATGAAGTTTGTGCTTCAGTGTCTTGGTCGTTCATTCTGTTTTGGGCAGTGTCATTTAGTGTCTCCACAAATTGGGTTAGTGTGACAGTCTCATCGCCTTCATTCTGTGTTGGTTCATTCCCATTGATTGCATTTATGGGATGTAGAGCGAAGATCTTTTGGAATTTGAGTTTCCTAATAAATTTAAAGAGGTCAATTTTGGTATCTACCAGGTCAAAATCATTGGTGGGGCAGAAGCTCAAACCCTTTTTGAGTATCCGTTCCTCATCTTTTGATAATTTTCTTGATGAGAGGTTAATGATGGTCTTATCTTCTACCGTTTCGTGCGTCTGGAAGCACTCCTGGTTACTCTTGGTGAGGCGGTAGCCACATTTCCCCCTCTTGCCCCTCCTCGTTTTCCTCTTAGATTTGGAGGGTGGTTGCGTTGTTGTGGCCTCTGTCTGGTTTCTTTTATTACTTGGAACTTGTCGAAAAAAGCATTGTCTTCTTGATCTTGACTCGTAACATTGCTGTCACCATGTGCCCCTGCACGTTCTTCATCCGAGATTTCAGATTCCGAAGTTTCTGCGGTGTTTGCCGCAGGAGCCCCTTGTGCCAACCGTTTTCTGGTCGCATCAAACTTGCGAGCAAACGTCAAAATTCTCCCAGATAAATAGTCTTGTTCGTCTCTTAAGAATTTGTTTTGTTTCCTTTTTCTTATGCCAAGTTCATACTCCTTGACTCTCTTCATCATTGTGGCTCTGAGTTCTTCGCTAGTTTTGGTATCTTTTTCATTTGTGATAGTTTGTTCCAGGTCTGCTATCTCCTTTAGACAATCCTCTCTGTCTATCCACGCATACTTTATTAACATTTTCACCATTCCTTTAGCACTTTCAGCTGTATACTCTGCCCATTCTCTTAGTAGGGCTGGATTGGGTTTTTCGTATGATGGTACTGTGTATATGCGGAGGCCCCTTGGAACACGGTCGCAGTCCACATAACGTTGTAGGGACGTGGCTTCCCACCACTTTCTTACTTCTCTTTCCATTAGTTTTTCAAGCTGCTGAAATAAAATGTTTAAATTGGTCGTTTGCGCTGGGGTTGTAGTTTCTTTCCCAGCTTTTGTTTGTTTGTCTTTATTAGTTTTAAACATTATTTCCGCTGCCGACTCTCTTTCACGCATCCAATCTCCAGTATTTGACATTGTGTAATGTTACTTGGTTTGCCGTTTTTTTAGCATGCAATGCACACAGTTATATGCTTGGAGGCGGTGTTGCAATACTCTACACGCTTACGGGGCTATTTAAATGTTCAAAGGTTCATACTGGTATGTGATGTCGGGACAGGAGCGTAATAAATCTCAAACGTGACTATCGTCGTCGCTTCACTCACCCAGATCCTGGCGGGTGTCTCGGTCCGTCTGCCGTAGTCCCAGCAGATACGTCCAAGTCTTTCGCCGCTTTTCCAGGGTTCCGCGACGTTCGATTTTCTTTCCGTTTTTCACTTTTACAATTGAGCACTTCGTTCCGCTCAATGTTCTGATTGCATATTCCTCGCTCCGGGGCAGACGGCCATCAAAATTTAAAACACAGAGTCCTCACCGCCGTCGCTCCTCTTCGTCCCGGGTGCTCGGTCAGCGGTGGTGAGCCGCTTACAAATTCACGAACAGTCCACTCCAGTAGGGCTAGACAGAAGACCATATATATATAATAGACCCCGGAAAGCAGTAAGTGGCACACCCAAGCTGAAAATGTATCCTTTAATCGTTGCAGCAACAGCACTCCGTTCATCTTCCCAACGCGTTTCGACTGTTCATCTTGATCACGGGATTGACAAATACAGGAACTCCTCACTCCCACAGGTGATCTGAAAGAATGCAAAGAAAATGTGCGTCATCGCTGCGATGCATCCTGGGCAAGGTAGTTTCAATTGTCACAATCATTGGGGTCAATATGCTGCAGTCAAATTTTCGAGGGTTCAGCTTGTTGCACCACGGGCCCACAATCCTGATGGCCTAGGTAGACCCTCAAACGCGGTGTCTCACACCACCCGCCTGAGAATCTGAGGGCGATATGACGTCGTTTTGGAGGTGACATCCAATGCTACCGGCACTGGGCTGTGCCGTGAAATATGTCTTTACAATTGCTCCCACGAAGACCCGGAAAGCAGTAAGTGGCACACCCAAGCTGAAACTGTATCCTTTAATCATTGCAGCAACAGCACTCCCTTCATCTTCCCAACGCGTTTTGACTGTTCGTCTTGATCACGGGATTGACAAATACAGGAACTCCTCACTCCCACAGGTGATCTGAAAGAATGCAAAGAAAATGTGCATCATCGCTGCAATGCATCCTGGGCAAGGTAGTTTCAATTGTCACAGAGATGAAGGGAGTTCTGTTGCTGCAATGATTAAAGGATACTGTTTCAGCTTGGGTGTGCCACTTACTGCTTTCCGGGGTCTTCGTGGGAGCAATTGTAAAGACATATATATATATATATATATATATATATATATATATATATATATATTAAGCATGGGCGAATTTTGCGGATCTCGCGTTCGCGAATTTTGCGGATTTGCGGATTCGCAATCCGCAAAATCCGCGAATTCCCGCGAATTTGCGGATTTTTTTTTTTTGTGTTCGCCCGTGTTTCTGCCAGTTCGCGAGGGTTTTTACAATTTCGCAATTTGCGAACTTACCTGTCGGGTCGCAAGTTTTGCGAACTTGTTGTTTCTACGTGTCCAGCCTGTTTAGGACACTCTTCTTCATCACTGCCACTCTCTGTCACCACTGCCACTCTCTGACTACTCATGCCACCCTCTGGCCCACCCATGCCACCCTCTGTTTCATCACCACACCCTCTGGTTGTCCAGTGTACATTATTTTCGGCAAAGCAAAGCACACCTTCCCTGCCTCAAGTGACCTGAATTAATTTGGGGCTGATTAATGTGTCACAGAATATTTTTTTAGCTGGCACCTGCTTCCTTAGTGCGCCCTGATTAGTGATCTTTTGCACTTGCTAAGTGCTTTCATTCTTGCAAAATTAGTTACAACACCTGCCCTGCCCCAACTGACAATAATGAATTAGGGGCTGATTAATGGATTTTAACTTCCAGCCTGGCTCCTGCTTGTCTCTCTTAGCTGTAATTCAGGACCTTTGTGGCATATGTGTAACTATTCTGAGGTTCAGAGCAGGGTCACATAATAGTTTCAACTGGCAACTGAACTCTGGAGGGGCCCCTCAGGAAGCACTACAGGAAATGGCTACTAATGATGAGCCTGAACTTTTGAACCTGGTAAGTAGTTACTTTCAGTTTTGCTAAAATCGTATTTCTGCAATTTTGCACTTATTTGCGGGGCGCGAACTCACGCGAACTCACGCGAACAGTGCGAGCAAAATCCGCTGCTCGCGGATTTGCGGATTTTGCGGGAGATTCGCGAATCTCGCGGATTGCGAATTTCCCGAAAATCCGCAAAATCCGCGAGCGGAACGGATTTTCCGCCCACACCTAATATATATATATATATACATATATGAAAAATATAAAAAATATAAATATGAATATATTGCAACAAAGATTCCTCATGTTCAGCTTCCCCTCTTGGCCCTAATGCTATTGGTGCAGGGTGGGGACATGAAGTACCCCATATATATCTCCACAGCTAGAATGCTGCCATCCCAGCAAATAACAACACACACTCCAAGTTAGTGTATAGGTACATTTATTTATTTGTGAGTTTTATGTATATAGCGCAAACTAGACCTCAAGGAATCATAGTGCTTTAAAAGGAAGCACAACAATAACATGCGGTACATCGAGAATAGATACAAATATATTGTAACAGTAAAAAGGGCAAACGGTATACAATGGGATATGTAGGCAAAATAGCAGCAAGTGCCTGAGTCACATAAAGCATAAATAAACATTTTATTCATTTTAACAGATCAAACTCAACGCTGTTCAGCTGTGACTCCACCTTGAGCAAGTCCGATTCACTGCCGAAATGCTTTGGTTTTGATCTACTAAAAGAAATAGTTTACCTGCACGGCAACCTGGAGTGTGTAACATTAAATACTGGGATAGCAGCATACTATTGTGGAGATTTGGTGTAAATATGTTAAGTAGTTTTTGAGAAATTAACATTGAAAAATAATTTTATATCTGGATAGTTGGATCCGTAAGAGTCCAATTTTAAAATAGAGCATTCTGATTAGTCCAGGGAGGTTGATTACTGTTGAGCTACCTCGCTTCTCTGGAAGTCAGACTCCCGTTGGAGAGAGCACTGATTGCCAGGAAATTGCTGCTGGCAGCCATTGTAGGACTTGGGGACTTAGACTCTTGTTCTGAACATGTTCTGAAAAAAGAAATATAAGGGGGCAGGGTAGTGATATCCTTACCCCAGAGGCCCCATTGGGGGGACCTAGAGGGATCCCACCTGGGCCAAAACCAAAAAAAGTCAACAAAAATTGCATTGGTTCTGAAGGTCTCGCACTGGATCGTTCATAGAAAATGTTGGCCTTGGTTGTTTTGTTTTAATAATGGGAGGGGACGTGCAACCCCAATCTCCTAGTCTTTACTGGCCCAAAGGGAGCCCGTCCAAGCCAATATTAATATATTTTGGGAAGGGGAATGCATGCCCCCCTCCCCGAGCCATCAGAAGCCCTGAGGAGCACACACCCATGGTCAAAAACATTGTATATGGGGAGGGGGATTCGCTGCCTTCCTCCCCGAGCCATCAGAGACCCCAGAGAGCCCACCCCCAGGATGGACAACACTGTATAAATGGAGGGGAATATGCGGTCCCCTCTCCGAGCCATCAAAGGACCCAGGGAAAATCATTGGATAAGGCTGGGACATGGGGGCCAACATTTTTTCAAAATGGAAAGGGGTCTGCAGTGGGGGGGGGGCTACTCCCTGAGCATCTAAATACCCTGGAGATCCCACCCAAGGGCAAGCTCACATGCTATTCCACAGGGAGACAACCCTGAGACATAGGAGTTTCCCAGGCCTGTGGGCAGGGAAACCTGTGTTTGCTCCCACTTGTCGGAAGCAGTTAGGTGAATATGTCATTGACAATATTAACGTTTTGAACTAAAAACAACACAGAAATTCACTAATGTTAGTTAGCAGAGCTAACTATAACTTGCACCCCCGCCATGCACTGTTTATGACCTAACATATTGCTTTGCTCATGATATTTTCAATGACATAATTTACGATATCACTGATGACATCATTAATGACATCACAGATGAAATCACTCATGACATCATCCAAGCCTCTTTTGTTCACATTGCAATATAAACGGGTATAGCATTAGAACTAGGGAAG
Source organism: Lissotriton vulgaris (assembly GCF_964263255.1). NCBI lineage: Eukaryota > Metazoa > Chordata > Amphibia > Caudata > Salamandridae > Lissotriton > Lissotriton vulgaris. The sequence goes on from NC_141693.1 coordinate 1,127,719,803, forward strand.
TAAGTGCACATGATTTTCAATTTGTATGCAACTGTTCAGGGAAAACCAATGCTGAAGCCCTGTTACATAACTAATGCCATATTATGGACAGAATTTACCTGTATCAAACCTCTGACAGCTACTGAACCTACATTGAGAAAAGAAGTGGATATAAGTAGAAAGGTGGGTACTATTAACACTGTTTAAACTATGGAGAGAGTTAACTCTGTACTACACTGATTGCAGACAATGAAACTCTCATGAGAAATGCACCAGAGTATTAAAAAAATATCTAGTAAGACCAGTGTACACTTTATGCAAAACTTGTCCAAAGAGAAACTATTCAATTAGAAAACTAGGGTCTTAAGGTGCTAAAGTTTAATCTATCTGCAGCCTTGTTACTGTGGTGAAAACTTTACAGATAACCGGTCTTCGGAAACAAAACAAGGACAAGTACATAGGTTAGTACCAAGTGCACACAGTCTTCTATGTTAAGTAGAAATTGTCATGCTGACATGATTTTGTCTAATAACTCAAGGCTGCTTACAATACTTAGGGGCTGAGTTTGAGTTTTTTGGTCTACCAGACCACCGGACCCGTGGTGGTAGGCCCTGGATCGCCAGACTGGGGGTTCATCCGCCATATTATGATTACAGTGGTGGGACTGCTACAGGCCCACCGCAACCACTGGGGATCGTGGATTCCCCTACTGTGGTGTGGTGGCGAGAGGCCCTAATGTGCTCGTGGTGATTCTGCGGAACAGCCTAGCATATTAGGAGTTTCCTCACCTCTGCTGTTTTCTTGGCGGTGAAGCCACCATGAAAACTGTGGTGGTGAGGAAACAAAGAGGCCCTGGGGTGCCTGCAAAGGGGGGCATATGCTGTGTCCCACTGTGTGCATTTACTCCCTTTCCTGCACAGCATGGACTGGACATGATGTGCAGAAACGCCCTTTGGTGCTCCCATTGCGGCACCTTTTTAATGGCCAACACTGTGGGACTGCCAAAGCACCGCCCGGCAGTGACGAGAAAACTCAGAATCTGGCTGGCGGTGTCAGCATGGCTCTGGCGTGTGGGAGCAGGGCACTGGCATGGCCAAAGTCGTACTTATCGGAGAAAAAGGAGGACCCCACACAGTGTTATAAGGGACCGGGGGAAAACAGTATTGAAAAAATAACAAAGTCCCAATTCGGGGGACAAAGGGGATTTGTCCTATTTTAGTGTTGGTAATACGAGTGTAATCCTTAAATGAGCATGCCGAAAAATCGACGGGAAAGGCAAAGGTAAAATGAAGTGTGATTGATTATCGATATATATCAGTTCCACACTATAATATCAGGGACAAACATGGCTATGGCAGGTTCTGTATAGTTATTTACAATACTTTCAAGAAGACTATGAATTTAATTAAGACTGATCACAATGTATATTTGGTAACGTTGTTTTTAGATTTTATTACACATTATCAATTTACAGTTCACAATTCATATAAAAAACATCATTAAAAACATTTTGCAATGTGCATATTAATAAAAAATTATTTTTGCATAAATAAAAACGAAAAAGAAGCACAAAGTCGACGCAGCGTTTCGGCTTTCTTTTGTACACCTTCCTCAGGACTGATTCTAAACAGTTAAAAACATTGACAACACAAAGTTAACCAAACAGTTTTGATTGACTAAGATTTTATCTTCTGTATATGAACACATTTCATTTTCCCAGTTTGTCACACTGATGTTTTTTTACCTTGATATGAAACAATGCCCCTTATTTTTAAAAAAACAAGTACATAAGCAGTTGGGTACATGATTGAACTCCTGTGCCATACCCCCATTCTCTTTTGCATTTATTTTTGTTATGACAATTTTATATACACATTGTTGAACATTTGGTTTGCCTCTCCCTTGGAACTGAATCCAATGCTTAAAGCCCCATAGTACCACCACTAAAAAAGCATGACGTGTCCTATCGTGCATGCATACCTTATTGATCCAGATGGAGTTATTGCCCATGTGGAGATTGTTGTTTAAGCGAAAGGTCCTGTGTAGTATGGGACAATCAACTGAGCACAAGATGCTAGCATCAATTTGCAAAGTGTGCTGTCTCTAAATGAATTTACAACAAGGGGTGGTGAGGGACAGAGTCAGGATTCAAGCAAGCCGGGCCGAAGACGGCTGAAATGCCAGAAACCGGTCCCCAGTAGCTTGTTTCCTTCCCAGTATAAGAATTGGCTTGGTAGTTTGGTCTGCCCTGTTCCCATGATGCACTGGGCCAGGGTCAGACTAATTTGCATATAGCCAAGTTCTGAGCTGGGATGGTGCAGTGAGCTAAAAAACGGTGATGGATCAAGCCCTGATCTTTGGACTGGGTAAGAGTGGTCTGCTTAATTCAGACACTCTGTTCATCACCACCCCCTTTTCTGAATCATTTTTGTCCACCATAAGCGTGGAAGGGTATACTCAGATGTGAGTCCCTAGCTCATTGCACCATCAGGATTCAAGCAAGCCGGGCCGAAGACGGCTGAAATGCCAGAAACCGGTCCCCGGTAGCTTGTTTCCTTCCCAGTATAAGAATTGGCTTGGTAGTTTGGTCTGCCCTGTTCCCATGATGCACTGGGCCAGGGTCAGACTAATTTGCATATAGCCAAGTTCTGAGCTGGGATGGTGCAGTGAGCTAAAAAACGGTGATGGATCAAGCCCTGATCTTTGGACTGGGTAAGAGTGGTCTGCTTAATTCAGACACTCTGTTCATCACCACCCCCTTTTCTGAATCATTTTTGTCCACCATAAGCGTGGAAGGGTATACTCAGATGTGAGTCCCTAGCTCATTGCACCATCAGGATTCAAGCAAGCCGGGCCGAAGACGGCTGAAATGCCAGAAACCGGTCCCCGGTAGCTTGTTTCCTTCCCATTATAAGAATTGGCTTGGTAGTTTGGTCTGCCCTGTTCCCATGATGCACTGGGCCAGGGTCAGACTAATTTGCATATAGCCAAGTTCTGAGCTGGGATGGTGCAGTGAGCTAAAAAACGGTGATGGATCAAGCCCTGATCTTTGGACTGGGTAAGAGTGGTCTGCTTAATTCAGACACTCAGTTCATCACCACCCCCTTTTCTGAATCATTTTTGTCCACCATAAGCGTGGAAGGGTATACTCAGATGTGAGTCCCTAGCTCATTGCACCATCAGGATTCAAGCAAGCCGGGCCGAAGACGGCTGAAATGCCAGAAACCGGTCCCCGGTAGCTTGTTTCCTTCCCAGTATAAGAATTGGCTTGGTAGTTTGGTCTGCCCTGTTCCCATGATGCACTGGGCCAGGGTCATACTAATTTGCATATAGCCAAGTTCTGAGCTGGGATGGTGCAGTGAGCTAAAAAACGGTGATGGATCAAGCCCTGATCTTTGGACTGGGCAAGAGTGGTCTGCTTAATTCAGACACTCTGTTCATCACCACCCCCTTTTCTGAATCGTCTCTAAATGAAGACATAAAATTTACCGGTAATTTTTACGTATTGTCAACCCCCATCGGTTTATACTAGGTGGGCGATATTTTTATTACATACCTAATACCAAAGGAGTAAATTCAATTTCCTTTTGGTCTCGTTTCCTATTTATTTATATATCTCCATTAGTGGACATGATATCCATTGTTCACATCTGTTGATGTAAGGAAATAAAGGAAAGGATTGTTTTAAATTACCATTACCCATATTCACATACTCTTAATTAATTTGATATGTTAAGCCTTGTACCTGTATATAATCCTGCCGGATTTAGCTGCCAGAAGGAGCCACCGTTTTTATGAAGGTTATCGGTAATATTCACCCTGCAGGGTTACAATTGAATTCCTTATTATAGTTCTTAAAAGCAGATTGTAATAAAGCGGTCTAATGTTATATCAAAATTGCACCAAAATTTCACTCACCATAAGACCTGGGTGATCAGTCATTACAGTCGGAGACCTCTTTCAATTAGGTCTGCGTCTAACGGAGAGACGATCAACACGCTAGGGGTTCGCCTCACAGGGTTGTCGTTCACTGTGGAAGTATTAGTTACATTCGTTTATCTGATATTTCATGATGGCATACGTCCTAGTTTCATCTATGTGTTTTACCCTTGACATTTTATCTAATTTACATGATAGGGCTAGGCTAAAATAACTTCAAAGTTAGATGTCCACTATTCTATGGATATATCTTATGCGTATCATCTATATTCAGGAATAGTTTTTTATGGCTGCACTTGCCTCTCTCTTTGCTAATAGTTTGTTTAAAGTAGCGATACTGCTATTTGCACAGTGTATGCTGAACTAAATGCTCATTGCGACAAGGGCGCTGACTTCTACTCGCACTCCTTATCACTCGACCTTCCCTTCCAGCTCTTATTTGTTTTGAAGGCCAATTAACTAAACTTAAGCTACGGGGTAACTAGTTAAATGAAGCCCCCAGTTTCACTCTTTTACTCACCTTCGTTACTACTTCCGGCCTCCCCGCTCCTGTTTTCTGGCAGCCTGTCCTCGTTTCAATCACACGGCATTCAAGAGAAATAACCAACTACGGTATTCCCTACTTATATGCTACACGCTGCGGGATTGGACGCCTACCTTGCGCCTCCTGATTGGTCATAGATTCGTCAATTCGTGTAGAGTTACTATGGTTATTGCTACCTCTCGCAGTCTGCTCCTATTGGACAGAGCTATTGCTCAGGGCTGACCCCATTGGTTATTAAGCCAAATGCGTTTCTATAGAGATATTCTTTGTTGTCCTGGGAGATACTATCGGCCCTTGAACTACTGTTTACCTTATTTCAGTCAAACGTCCCGATTCTTAAATGATTGTGTTCCTCAGTGTAACATGTCCTCGCATTTCTATGATACTTAGTTTACGGGTCATGGAGCTTATATTCTATGATGTTTTTGCCGGCCCTGCGGTATCGCTTATTGGTGCCTATTTAAATATAAGCAGTTGTTCTGTGAGTGTAAATATGCCGTTATCTAGTTTCTTTATGTGCCTATTTAAATGTGAGTTATTGTTCTGTAAGTGTCAATATGCCGTTATCTAGTTTATTTATGTGTATTCTCACCTATATATCCTGGGGTATCTTTATTCCTTGATTACTTTCTCCCAATCCTCTCTGGAGTTCAAACCACATCTTACACTGTTGAAAGAAGACATATAAAATTGTTCCCTTCTTTTCCTCTTATTGTCTAAATTGCCTCCACTCCTGCTCCCTGTGATTTTTTCTAACCCACATCACTTCAGATCATCAATGTGGTGTCCGGCCATGCGCCAATGTTCAGTGAGGGGTGCTCCTATTTTGTTATTTCTTATGGCTGATCGATGCTCATTAAGTCGTAGTCTAATCTCCCTGGACGTCTCTCCTATGTATGATTTTTGGCAAGGACATTGGATCAAATAAATGCATTTTTTGTCCGACAGTTCATGAAGCTTTTAATATTAGCCGATCTATCGTTGACTGTTATTTTGTTACCTTTAATGATGCTTGTGCAGTTGCTGCATCCCAAACAGGGGTACGTTCCTGTTGGTAAGGGTGTATCATTAATGGTTGGTTGCGAGTTCTTGGCACTTTCTCTATATGTGTGCACAAGAGAGTTCCTGATTGTTTTATTTCTTCTGTATGAAAAGATAGGCTTTGGAATTGGAATCTGAGTTTTATCCCTCACCAAATGCCAATTTCTATTTATAATGTTTTTGACTTTATGACTAACTTGTGAGAAGTTGGTTACGAACATGATGGGTTGTTGATTTATTTGGGCATTCTCCTTCGGTAGGAACAAGTTGTCTCTATTAAAATATTTAGCCCGTTTATAGGCATGCCTAATCATCTTTTTGGGGTAACCCCTCTCTAGGAATTTAATTTTCAGGGTTGCCGCATGTCTTTCATAGTCTTGCATGGAGGTACAGTTTCTTTTTAACCTCAGGAATTGCCCGAAGGGAATATTATTCTTCTGAGAAGGAGGATGGTTACTATCAAAGTGCAGCATGGTATTCCTATCTGTGGGTTTTGTATATAACTCCACAGTCAGGCGGCCATCTGTCTGTTTGATAATGATATCAAGAAATTCAACGTATTGTTTACTTGCATGTGATGTGAATTTCAGGTTTGCATCTCCTAGATTTAACCAGAGTAAGAAGTCTTTCAAGGTTTCCATATCTCCTGTCCAAATAAAAAATATATCATCTATATATCGGCCCCATTCTGAGATGTTTTCATAGAATGGGGCAGCTGGGTTATAAATGTGTTTGTCTTCAAATCTGGAGACATATAGACAGGCCAGACTGGGGGCACATGTGGCCCCCATGCTGGTCCCCTTGATCTGTCTAAAAAAGTCATCTTTGAACAGAAAGATGTTGTTTTTGAGGATTATAGTAATGCAATCTAAAATGAACGTTTGATGATCTGATAGATCCTGTTGATTGTTGCTTAAAATCTCTTCCATAATCTCAATGGTGCTATCCTGTGGGATATTCGTGTAAAGTGCTTCGATATCCAAAGTCACTAACACTTGTGTCTCTGGGTCAAACACTAATCCTTCTACTTTTTTAATCATAAAGGTCGTATCTTTGATATAAGCTTTTTGTTGTTGAACTAAGGGTTGCAAAAAGACCTCTACATATTTGCTTAAAGGTTCAGTGAGGGATCCTATGCACGATACTATTGGTCTCATGGGTGGGTCTTTAAGGTCCTTATGCACCTTCGGTAGGCCATATAGTGCCGGGATCAAAGGATCTGGGTTCATCAGAAATGCAAAATCATCCTCACATATTATACTATCATCTTTGGCCAGTCTGAGCATTCTTCCTATTTCTTCTTTTAAAATCTGCCATTCATCCCTATTTGATTTCCTATAGTGTTCACTATTGTTTAAGAGTTTATACATCCTATTGTTATAATCATTGCTGTCCATAAGCACTATACTTCCCCCTTTGTCAGCTGGTTTAATTGTCAGGGTCTCATCTTTTTCAAGAAGTTCTAATGCTCTTTTCTCCTCTTTACTCAAATTAAAAGGTGTCCAGATCTTTTGCTTAAGAAGATTATCTATGCTTTTATCTATAGATCTCTCAAAGGCCTCTATGTCTTTGTGTACTGTGTTAAGGGATGGAGTCCAGGTGGATTTATTTTTGAGTCCTGACTTATTGGGTCTAAGTTGTTTATCTTTACCATCAAAGAATACTTGCAGTCTAACTTTTCTGAAAATGTTTTGCACAACTTAGACCCAATAAGGTAAACCAGCTGAGAAAGGGGGAAGTATAGTGCTTATGGACAGCAATGATTATAAAAATAGGATGTATAAACTCTTAAACAATAGTGAACACTATAGGAAATCAAATAGGGATGAATGGCAGATTTTAAAAGAAGAAATAGGAAGAATGCTCAGACTGGCCAAAGATGATAGCATAATATGTGAGGATGAATTTGCATTTCTGATGAACCCAGATCCTTTGATCCCGGCATTATATGGCCTACCGAAGCTGCATAAGGACCTTAAAGACCCACCCATGAGACCAATAGTATCGTGCATAGGATCCCTCACTGAACCTTTAAGCAAATATGTAGAGGTCTTTTTGCAACCCTTAGTTCAACAACAAAAAGCTTATATCAAAGATACGACCTTTATGATTAAAAAAGTAGAAGGATTAGTGTTTGACCCGGAGACACAAGTGTTAGTGACTTTGGATATCGAAGCACTTTACACGAATATCCCACAGGATAGCACCATTGAGATTATGGAAGAGATTTTAAGCAACAATCAACAGGATCTATCAGATCATCAAACGTTCATTTTAGATTGCATTACTATAATCCTCAAAAACAACATCTTTCTGTTCAAAGATGACTTTTTTAGACAGATCAAGGGGACCAGCATGGGGGCCACATGTGCCCCAAGTCTGGCCTGTCTATATGTCTCCAGATTTGAAGACAAACACATTTATAACCCAGCTGCCCCATTCTATGAAAACATCTCAGAATGGGGCCGATATATAGATGATATATTTTTTATTTGGACAGGAGATATGGAAACCTTGAAAGACTTCTTACTCTGGTTAAATCTAGGAGATGCGAACCTGAAATTCACATCACATGCAAGTAAACAATACGTTGAATTTCTTGATATCATTATCAAACAGACAGATGGCCGCCTGACTGTGGAGTTATATACAAAACCCACAGATAGGAATACCATGCTGCACTTTGATAGTAACCATCCTGCTTCTCAGAAGAATAATATTCCCTTCGGGCAATTCCTGAGGTTAAAAAGAAACTGTACCTCCATGCAAGACTATGAAAGACATGCGGCAACCCTGAAAATTAAATTCCTAGAGAGGGGTTACCCCAAAAAGATGATTAGGCATGCCTATAAACGGGCTAAATATTTTAATAGAGACAACTTGTTCCTACCGAAGGAGAATGCCCAAATAAATCAACAACCCATCATGTTCGTAACCAACTTCTCACAAGTTAGTCATAAAGTCAAAAACATTATAAATAGAAATTGGCATTTGGTGAGGGATAAAACTCAGATTCCAATTCCAAAGCCTATCTTCTCATACAGAAGAAATAAAACAATCAGGAACTCTCTTGTGCACACATATAGAGAAAGTGCCAAGAACTCGCAACCAACCATTAATGATACACCCTTACCAACAGGAACGTACCCCTGTTTGGGATGCAGCAACTGCACAAGCATCATTAAAGGTAACAAAATAACAGTCAACGATAGATCGGCTAATATTAAAAGCTTCATGAACTGTCGGACAAAAAATGCTATTTATTTGATCCAATGTCCTTGCCAAAAATCATACATAGGAGAGACGTCCAGGGAGATTAGACTACGACTTAATGAGCATCGATCAGCCATAAGAAATAACAAAATAGGAGCACCCCTCACTGAACATTGGCGCATGGCCGGACACCACATTGATGATCTGAAGTGGTGTGGGTTAGAAAAATCACAGGGAGCAGGAGTGGAGGCAATTTAGACAATAAGAGGAAAAGAAGGGAACAATTTTATATGTCTTCTTTCAACAGTGTAAGATGTGGTTTGAACTCCAGAGAGGATTGGGAGAAAGTAATCAAGGACTAAAGATACCCCAGGATATATAGGTGAGAATACACATAAAGAAACTAGATAACGGCATATTGACACTTACAGAACAATAACTCACATTTAAATAGGCACATAAAGAAACTAGATAACGGCATATTGACACTCACTGAACAACTGCTTATATTTAAATAGGCAACAATAAGCGATACCGCAGGGCCGGCAAAAACATCATAGAATATAAGCTCCATGACCCGTAAACTAAGTATCATAGAAACGCGAGGACACGTTACACTGAGGAACACAATCATTTAAGAATCGGGACGTTTGACTGAAATAAGGTAAACAGTAGTTCAAGCGCCGATAGTATCTTCCACGACAACAAAGAATATCTCTATAGAAACGCATTTGGCTTAATAACCAATGGGGTCAGCCCTGAGCAATAGATCTGTCCAATAGGAGCAGACTGCGAGAGGTAGCAGTAACCATAGTAACTCTACACGAATTGACGAATCTATGACCAATCAGGAGGCGCGAGGTAGGCGTCCAATCCCGCAGCGTGTAGCATATAAGCAGGGAATACCGTAGTTGGTTATTTCTCTTGAATGCCGTATGATTGAAACGAGGACAGGCTGCCAGAAAACAGGAGCGGGGAGGCCGGAAGTAGTAACAAAGGTGAGTAAAAGAGTGAAACTGGGGGCTTGATTCAACTAGTTACCCCGTAGCTTAAGTTTAGTTAATCGGCCTTCAAAACAAATAAGAGCTGGAAGGGAAGGTCGAGTGATAAGGAGTGCGAGTAGAAGTCAGCGCCCTTGTCGCAATGAGCATTTAGTTCAGCATACACTGTGCAAATAGCAGTATCGCTACTTTAAACAAACTATTAACAAAGAGAGAGGCAAGTGCAGCCATAAAAAACTATTCCTGAATATAGATGATACGCATAAGATATATCCATAGAATAGTGGACATCTAACTTTGAAGTTATTTTAGCCTAGCCCTATCATGTAAATTGGATAAAATGTCAAGGGTAAAACACATAGATGAAACTAGGACGTATGCCATCATGAAATATGAGATAAACTAATGTAACTAATACTTCCACAGTGAACGACAACCCTGGGAGGCGAACCCCTAGCGTGTTGATCGTCTCTCCGTTAGACGCAGACCTAATTGAAAGAGGTCTCCGACTGTAATGACTGATCACCCAGGTCTTATGGTGAGTGAAATTTTGGTGCAATTTTGATATAACATTAGACCGCTTTATTACAATCTGCTTTTAAGAACTATAATAAGGAATTCAATTGTAACCCTGCAGGGAGAATATTGCCGATAACCTTCATAAAAACGGTGGCTCCTTCTGGCAGATAAATCCGGCAGGAATATATACAGGTACAAGGCTTAACATATCAAATTAATTAAGAGTATGTGAATATGGGTAATGGTAATTTAAAACAATCCTTTCCTTTATTTCCTTACATCAACAGATGTGAACAATGGATATCATGTCCACTAATGGAGATATATAAATAAATAGGAAACGAGACCAAAAGGAAATTGAATTTACTCATTTGGTATTAGGTACGTAATGAGCCCTCTTAGCCTGCATGTAATGAATCTCAGACTCAGTAACTTACGGGGTCATGCCTCCCGTCCACACACCAAGTGGCCAGATCAGGTCAGTGCTGCGTTACAGGTCCAGACATGCGTTCAAACATACCAAAACCACTGTGCACAGGATACAACACATAAAGAAAATATGTGTGAAAGCAAGGAAAGCACCTCACGGACGTAACACCCGAGGGGGTTCCCGGTTTATGTATGTCCGGTTTACCCACTTCTCATCATCGGTTGCTTTCCTTGCAGGGAGGATGGAAATGTGCAAAAGAAGATGTGCACAAAACAGGATAGAGAAACAAGAAGGAAGTGTACAAATACACAACCTAGTAGGATAGAAATATGTGTTCAAAACTAACAAGTACCTACACCCAACACCAACAAAACATAAAAATATATATAAAATAGTGTGGTTTGGCTGGCTGAATCAATTTTATTCTGGTGCTGCCAAACTGCACTGTTTAAAAAAATGGTTAAATTGATACCATTTGATGTTGTAATTGGACCAACATGTTTCATTGCCTTGTCATTGGCAATTTCATCAGGGCAAATGGTTGGGTCTCTTATTCATAATCCTCCATTTGGAAACCTTGTGCTCGCAAACACTGGGAATACCGGCGAGCATCAACTAGGACGGCGTGTCAGCTGATCACGAAACCGTCTTGGAGACTCCTCAAGGTGAGTCACCACTGCCGAGTCCCTCCGGCGCTTCCGACGTCTCGCCGAGACGTCGGAAGCGCCGGAGGGACTCGGCAGTGGTGACTCACCTTGAGGAGTCTCCAAGACGGTTTCGTGATCAGCTGACACGCCGTCCTAGTTGATGCTCGCCGGTATTCCCAGTGTTTGCGAGCACAAGGTTTCCAAATGGAGGATTATGAATAAGAGACCCAACCATTTGCCCTGATGAAATTGCCAATGACAAGGCAATGAAACATGTTGGTCCAATTACAACATCAAATGGTATCAATTTAACCATTTTTTTAAACAGTGCAGTTTGGCAGCACCAGAATAAAATTGAATTAGCCAGCCAAACCACACTATTTTATATATATTTTTATGTTTTGTTGGTGTTGGGTGTAGGTACTTGTTAGTTTTGAACACATATTTCTATCCTACTAGGTTGTGTATTTGTACACTTCCTTCTTGTTTCTCTATCCTGTTTTGTGCACATCTTCTTTTGCACATTTCCATCCTCCCTGCAAGGAAAGCAACCGATGATGAGAAGTGGGTAAACCGGACATACATAAACCGGGAACCCCCTCGGGTGTTACGTCCGTGAGGTGCTTTCCTTGCTTTCACACATATTTTCTTTATGTGTTGTATCCTGTGCACAGTGGTTTTGGTATGTTTGAACGCATGTCTGGACCTGTAACGCAGCACTGACCTGATCTGGCCACTTGGTGTGTGGACGGGAGGCATGACCCCGTAAGTTACTGAGTCTGAGATTCATTACATGCAGGCTAAGAGGGCTTCTTCCTACTCGACACCGAGAAACCTGACCTACTGCTCTTGACCGAAACCTGGTATTGCGATTCCTCCCTTCCCGCTCTTCTGGCCACCCTTCCATCGTCTTACGTGGCCCTACGTGCCGATCGACCGGCCGGCAGGGCGGGCGGTGGGGTCGCGCTAATTGCTAGGTCAGATCTGCACTTCAAGTCACTTCCCTCTCCCCCTATGGCCCCTGCCGACTTTCTGGTGGTCCGTTCCCTCCAGACCGCCCCTCCCATCACTTGTCTCCTCATGTACCGCCCCCCTCAGCCCTCGCCTTCATTTCTACCTGCCTTCCAAGACCTGCTGGCAAATCTGGCGGTCAACTTTGCCTCGGTCTTGGTGCTGGGGGATTTTAATTACTGGCCCTCAGACCCACACGAGTGCTCCGCCTCAAAAGAATTTACCGAATCTCTGTCCTCCCTCAACTTTGTCCCACACATTTCTGTCCCCACTCACTCTCACGGGCACACACTTGATCAGGTCTGGGCGCTTAACCTCCCACTGGCTTCGGTGGCGGTCTCCCCTTGCCCCTGGTCCGATCATGCCCTCATCTCTTTCTCCATCCCCCACAACTCATCCCCCAAAACCCCACTTGCCAAAAACACCTGGGCACGGAACTGGAACAGGCTGGATCTCCCCTCCCTGACCTCCCTGCTTCACAATTCCATCCCCCCCCTCTCCGGCTTACCATCGGCCTCACAGGCCAAGGCCATTAACACCTGGCTGGCTGGAGCTTGCGACTCAGAGGCCCCCTTACGACGCATCTCCATCCGCCGGCTTAAGGACTCTAACAGATGGTTCAACGACCACCTAAAAGAACTTAAACTGAGCGTCCGGAGGGCGGAGAGGCAGTGGAGGAAGGACTACAGCCCGTCATTAAAAACCCACTTTTTGACACTGTTGGCTGATTACAAATCAGCAATTCTAGCTGCAAAGACCGACTATTTCTCCACGAAAATAACGTCGGCCGCCAACAAACCCAGGGCTATCTTTGACATCGTAAACGACCTGGCGTTCTCAGATCGAGCCTCGCCCCAAATCCCTCCCTCCCAGCTTCTCTGCGACCAACTAAACAACTACTTCGTGGACAAGATCACTAATATCAAGGCCAATATCCCCTTACCCTCGCCTACCTTCGTCGATCCTTCCCCCCCCCCAGTACAAAATCATTTCACTGTTATCCCTCCCCTCACTCAGGAGTCCTTTCTGTCAATTCTCCCCAAAGTTAAATCAGGGTCCCCGGCGGATGTCTGCCCTGCACGCATCCTACAGCAAATCTATTCTAGCTGCCCTGATCCCCCGATTGCCTTTCTCAACAGCGCCTTGGCACAGGGCGTGGTGACCCCGGTACTAAAAGCAGCCACCATAGTACCCCTGCTGAAGAAACCCGGCTCGGACCCTTCCATCTCGTCCAACTTTCGCCCCATCTCCCTGCTGCCCTTTCTGGGCAAGGTGATGGAACGCCATGTTACCGCGGCTCTGAGCACTTACATCGAGGCTAACGGGGGGCTGGCTTCTCGTCAGGCAGGATTCCGCCCCAGGCACTCAACAGAATCGGTCGTAGTCGCCGTCCTAGACAACCTCAGAAAGGGCATGGATGACAACAACCACCAGGCACTGGTCCTCCTCGATCTCTCCGCCGCCTTTGACACGGTGGACCATACCATCCTACTCACCCGTGTCAAGGCGGCCGGCATCGGGGGATCAGCCCTTGTCTGGCTCTCCTCCTTTCTGAGGGACCGCACCCAGGCGGTCCGTCTAGGCGACTTCACCTCCACCCCCCTCCCTGTCACCTGCGGTGTTCCCCAGGGTTCCTCTCTCTCCCCCCTTCTTTTCAACCTCTATATCTTTCCTCTCATCTTTGCTCTCCAGCAGCTGGAGGTCACCGTCTTCAACTACGCGGATGACCTCCAGCTCATCTTTGATCTGTCCCCCTCTTCTCTCTCGGTCTCCAATTTCCAGTCTACTATGACATTCATCAGGGACTGGATGAATCACAACCATCTTAAACTGAACCCTGATAAAACTGAGTTGGTTCTCACTGGTGGTTCGTCCAGCCCCTGGAACTCTTCTTTCTGGCCCCCCTCCCTTGGCCCTGCACCCTCCCCCTCCACCACTGTCAAAACACTGGGTGTCAAAATGAACAATCAGCTCACTCTTCACTCACACATCAGCTCCGTGGTCTCTTCCTGTTTCCTCACTCTTCGAACCATCCGCTCTGTCTCCCGCTTCTTCACCCCTCAGGCTCTCAAGACCATTATGGCCGCTCTGGTAATCTCGCGTTTGGACTACGCCAACGCTCTTTTCCATGGCATCCCTGCCTACAGTTTGCGTAGACTCCAAACCATCCAGAACCAGGCGGCCAGACTGATATATGGCCTCCCACGTTATCACCACTCCACCCCCCTCCTAAAGAAACTCCACTGGCTCCCTGTGAAACAACGTTCCCTCTTTAAAATTGGGTGCATGGTTTTCCAGGCCCGTCAGGGCACCGCCCCTGCTTTCATCACTTCACTTATCAAACCCTACGTCCCCGCAAGAAATCTCCGGTCCTCCTCCAAGTCCCTTCTCCTGACCCCCCGTTTCTCGCGCAAAAAGTGGGGTGGATCCAATTTCTCTACTCTGGCCCCTTCCTTCTGGAACTCTCTCCCTGATAACCTCCGCTCCGCAACTCAGTACCTCTCCTTCCGGGGAGACTTGAAAACCTTCCTATTTAGCCAGGCTTTCCCCGCCTAAATTTCCTCCCCGGTCTTCCTTCCCCTCAGCCACTGAACCTTCAGCGCCAAGAAACCGCAAGGTGTATGCTGCGCTCTATAAGTGTTTTAAATTAGAAATTCTTGTTGTAGACTTGTGGAGTGGGGGACTGCCCTAGATAGCCTTTTTTTCCCCTCGTATCCCTTTTTGATTAACACATTAGGTACGTAATAACAATATCACCCACCTAGTATAAACCGATGGGGGTTGACAATACGTAAAAATTACCGGTAAATTTTATGTCTTCATTTAGAGACAGCACACTTTGCAAATTGATGCTAGCATCTTGTGCTCAGTTGATCGTCCCATACTACACAGGACCTTTCGCTTAAACAACAATCTCCACATGGGCAATAACTCCATCTGGATCAATAAGGTATGCATGCACGATAGGACACGTCATGCTTTTTTAGTGGTGGTACTATGGGGCTTTAAGCATTGGATTCAGTTCCAAGGGAGAGGCAAACCAAATGTTCAACAATGTGTATATAAAATTGTCATAACAAAAATAAATGCAAAAGAGAATGGGGGTATGGCACAGGAGTTCAATCATGTACCCAACTGCTTATGTACTTGTTTTTTTAAAAATAAGGGGCATTGTTTCATATCAAGGTAAAAAAACATCAGTGTGACAAACTGGGAAAATGAAATGTGTTCATATACAGAAGATAAAATCTTAGTCAATCAAAACTGTTTTGTTAACTTTGTGTTTTCAATGTTTTTAACTGTTTAGAATCAGTCCTGAGGAAGGTGTACAAAAGAAAGCCGAAACGCCGCGCCGACTTTGTGATTCTTTTTCGTTTTTATTTATGCAAAAACATTTTTTTATTAATATGCACATTGCAAAATGTTTTTAATGATGTTTTTTATATGAATTGTGAACTGTAAATTGATAATGTGTAATAAAATCAAAAAAACAACGTTACCAAATATACATTGTGATAAGTCTTAATTAAATTCATAGTCTTCTTGAAAGTATTGTAAATAACTATACAGAACCTGCCATAGCCCTTGTTTGTCCCTGATATTATAGTGTGGAACTGATATATATCGATAATCAATCACACTTCATTGTACCTTTGCCTTTCCCGTCGATTTCTCGGCATGCTCATTTAAGGATTACACTCATATTACCAACACTAAAATAGGACAAATCCCCTTTGTCCCCCGAATTGGGACTTTGTTATTTTTTCAATACTGTTTTCCCCCCGGTCCCTTATAAAACCTGTGTGGGGTCCTCCTTTTTCTCCGATTTCACTCGGCTTGTTAGCTGAGGAGGTTTCACTTTTGACTGCAAATTAGTGCAGGGGTAAATTGAAGAATACCTTGATACTAATATATAAAAATAATAACTAGAATTTTCAGATGGAAGGTATTAAGACATATACCTTCTCGGAAGACCAATTTAATAAACTTATTAACAACAAATCTAGGAACACAACCACAGTGAGATTAGACAAATCAGATGAAGAACAATGGGAGAAACTTTGGAACCTAAAAAAGAAAGCTGTAAGGGCGGAACTCTATGCATAGTTCTTGGTAGAATATTGTAAAAATGCGGTTATACCCAAGGGCCTTCAGGTCACAAATGAGCCAGGGATCTTCATAACAGATAAAACATTTATAGAAAGGTGGACGCTGGTGGTTAATCGATGTAGTAGGGATTGGATCCTGTTAATAATAGAGACGGCAAATGAGTTTTTAGTTATCAAACGGAGGGAGATTGAAGAACTGGAGAGTCAATTAAAAGATAGCACAGCGTTAGATGATGCCGTAGCAAAATTAGATGAGATTCAAAATGATATAACAGGGTATAATGAATATCTAATTAAAAAGAAGAGCAATAAACTCAAGAAAGATATAGAGAACTATAATGCCGAATTTGTCTACCCCTATTTACAGAAAGATTTTTATGAACGTCCCAAAGAACAATATCAACCCCGAAGACAGTGGCATAACCAACCAAGAAATTTCCCTAAAAGAAAAGTGAGGTTTTTTGATTCCTCATATACGAGCACTGAGTCAGAGGGTGAACAATCAAATGACAAGACCAAAAATGGGGAACAAAGTAAACAGCAACCATTGGTGAAAGAGGGTTTCTCTTTTTTAGACAAACGCAACCAATCATTCGGTCGGCAACGGGGGAGAGGAAGGGGTCGCAGCAATTACAATCAACAGGCACAATACTCACAAGCCCAACACCCTCAACGTCCACGAACCAGAAGTCAGAAACAATGGGACTAACTAATATCCAAAAAGCAGCCGTCATAAACTTATCAGACCATCAGCTAACTCCCATAGAAACAAAATTGCTTGAGAAAGGTTTGGGGTATGCAATCTGTTCCCCTATAGACAGATATGCTCTGGAGCTCTGGAAAGGGACTTACAAAACTTTTTCTGAAAAGTTAGACTGCAAGTATTCTTTGATGGTAAAGATAAACAACTTAGACCCAATAAGTCAGGACTCAAAAATAAATCCACCTGGACTCCATCCCTTAACACAGTACACAAAGACATAGAGGCCTTTGAGAGATCTATAGATAAAAGCATAGATAATCTTCTTAAGCAAAAGATCTGGACACCTTTTAATTTGAGTAAAGAGGACAAAAGAGCATTAGAACTTCTTGAAAAAGATGAGACCCTGACAATTAAACCAGCTGACAAAGGGGGAAGTATAGTGCTTATGGACAGCAATGATTATAACAATAGGATGTATAAACTCTTAAACAATAGTGAACACTATAGGAAATCAAATAGGGATGAATGGCAGATTTTAAAAGAAGAAATAGGAAGAATGCTCAGACTGGCCAAAGATGATAGTATAATATGTGAGGATGAATTTGCATTTCTGATGAACCCAGATCCTTTGATCCCGGCACTATATGGCCTACCGAAGCTGCATAAGGACCCTAAAGACCCACCCATGAGACCAATAGTATCGTACATAGGATCCCTCACTGAACCTTTAAGCAAATATGTAGAGGTCTTTTTGCAACCCTTAGTTCAACAACAAAAAGCTTATATCAAAGATACGACCTTTATGATTAAAAAAGTAGAAGGATTAGTGTTTGACCCGGAGACACAAGTGTTAGTGACTTTGGATATCGAAGCACTTTACACGAATATCCCACAGGATAGCACCATTGAGATTATGGAAGAGATTTTAAGCAACAATCAACAGGATCTATCAGATCATCAAACGTTCATTTTAGATTGCATTACTATAATCCTCAAAAACAACATCTTTCTGTTCAAAGATGACTTTTTTAGACAGATCAAGGGGACCAGCATGGGGGCCACATGTGCCCCAAGTCTGGCCTGTCTATATGTCTCCAGATTTGAAGACAAACACATTTATAACCCAGCTGCCCCATTCTATGAAAACATCTCAGAATGGGGCCGATATATAGATGATATATTTTTTATTTGGACAGGAGATATGGAAACCTTGAAAGACTTCTTACTCTGGTTAAATCTAGGAGATGCGAACCTGAAATTCACATCACATGCAAGTAAACAATACGTTGAATTTCTTGATATCATTATCAAACAGACAGATGGCCGCCTGACTGTGGAGTTATATACAAAACCCACAGATAGGAATACCATGCTGCACTTTGATAGTAACCATCCTGCTTCTCAGAAGAATAATATTCCCTTCGGGCAATTCCTGAGGTTAAAAAGAAACTGTACCTCCATGCAAGACTATGAAAGACATGCGGCAACCCTGAAAATTAAATTCCTAGAGAGGGGTTACCCCAAAAAGATGATTAGGCATGCCTATAAACGGGCTAAATATTTTAATAGAGACAACTTGTTCCTACCGAAGGAGAATGCCCAAATAAATCAACAACCCATCATGTTCGTAACCAACTTCTCACAAGTTAGTCATAAAGTCAAAAACATTATAAATAGAAATTGGCATTTGGTGAGGGATAAAACTCAGATTCCAATTCCAAAGCCTATCTTCTCATACAGAAGAAATAAAACAATCAGGAACTCTCTTGTGCACACATATAGAGAAAGTGCCAAGAACTCGCAACCAACCATTAATGATACACCCTTACCAACAGGAACGTACCCCTGTTTGGGATGCAGCAACTGCACAAGCATCATTAAAGGTAACAAAATAACAGTCAACGATAGATCGGCTAATATTAAAAGCTTCATGAACTGTCGGACAAAAAATGCTATTTATTTGATCCAATGTCCTTGCCAAAAATCATACATAGGAGAGACGTCCAGGGAGATTAGACTACGACTTAATGAGCATCGATCAGCCATAAGAAATAACAAAATAGGAGCACCCCTCACTGAACATTGGCGCATGGCCGGACACCACATTGATGATCTGAAGTGGTGTGGGTTAGAAAAATCACAGGGAGCAGGAGTGGAGGCAATTTAGACAATAAGAGGAAAAGAAGGGAACAATTTTATATGTCTTCTTTCAACAGTGTAAGATGTGGTTTGAACTCCAGAGAGGATTGGGAGAAAGTAATCAAGGACTAAAGATACCCCAGGATATATAGGTGAGAATACACATAAAGAAACTAGATAATGGCATATTGACACTTACAGAACAATAACTCACATTTAAATAGGCACATAAAGAAACTAGATAACGGCATATTGACACTCACTGAACAACTGCTTATATTTAAATAGGCAACAATAAGCGATACCGCAGGGCCGGCAAAAACATCATAGAATATAAGCTCCATGACCCATAAACTAAGTATCATAGAAACGCGAGGACACGTTACACTGAGGAACACAATCATTTAAGAATCGGGACGTTTGACTGAAATAAGGTAAACAGTAGTTCAAGCGCCGATAGTATCTCCCACGACAACAAAGAATATCTCTATAGAAACGCATTTGGCTTAATAACCAATGGGGTCAGCCCTGAGCAATAGATCTGTCCAATAGGAGCAGACTGCGAGAGGTAGCAGTAACCATAGTAACTCTACACGAATTGACGAATCTATGACCAATCAGGAGGCGCGAGGTAGGCGTCCAATCCCGCAGCGTGTAGCATATAAGCAGGGAATACCGTAGTTGGTTATTTCTCTTGAATGCCGTATGATTGAAACGAGGACAGGCTGCCAGAAAACAGGAGCGGGGAGGCCGGAAGTAGTAACGAAGGTGAGTAAAAGAGTGAAACTGGGGGCTTGATTCAACTAGTTACCCAGTAGCTTAAGTTTAGTTAATCGGCCTTCAAAACAAATAAGAGCTGGAAGGGAAGGTCGAGTGATAAGGAGTGCGAGTAGAAGTCAGCGCCCTTGTCGCAATGAGCATTTAGTTCAGCATATACTGTGCAAATAGCAGTATCGCTACTTTAAACAAACTATTAACAAAGAGAGAGGCAAGTGCAGCCATAAAAAACTATTCCTGAATATAGATGATACGCATAAGATATATCCATAGAATAGTGGACATCTAACTTTGAAGTTATTTTAGCCTAGCCCTATCATGTAAATTGGATAAAATGTCAAGGGTAAAACACATAGATGAAACTAGGACGTATGCCATCATGAAATATGAGATAAACTAATGTAACTAATACTTCCACAGTGAACGACAACCCTGTGAGGCGAACCCCTAGCGTGTTGATCGTCTCTCCGTTAGACGCAGACCTAATTGAAAGAGGTCTCCGACTGTAATGACTGATCACCCAGGTCTTATGGTGAGTGAAATTTTGGTGCAATTTTGATATAACATTAGACCGCTTTATTACAATCTGCTTTTAAGAACTATAATAAGGAATTCAATTGTAACCCTGCAGGGAGAATATTGCCGATAACCTTCATAAAAACGGTGGCTCCTTCTGGCAGATAAATCCGGCAGGAATATATACAGGTACAAGGCTTAACATATCAAATTAATTAAGAGTATGTGAATATGGGTAATGGTAATTTAAAACAATCCTTTCCTTTATTTCCTTACATCAACAGATGTGAACAATGGATATCATGTCCACTAATGGAGATATATAAATAAATAGGAAACGAGACCAAAAGAAAATTGAATTTACTCCTTTGGTATTAGGTACGTAATAACAATATCGCCCACCTAGTATAAACCGATGGGGGTTGACAATACGTAAAAATTACCGGTAAATTTTATGTCTTCATTTAGAGACAGCACACTTTGCAAATTGATGCTAGCATCTTGTGCTCAGTTGATCGTCCCATACTACACAGGACCTTTCGCTTAAACAACAATCTCCACATGGGCAATAACTCCATCTGGATCAATAAGGTATGCATGCACGATAGGACACGTCATGCTTTTTTAGTGGTGGTACTATGGGGCTTTAAGCATTGGATTCAGTTCCAAGGGAGAGGCAAACCAAATGTTCAACAATGTGTATATAAAATTGTCATAACAAAAATAAATGCAAAAGAGAATGGGGGTATGGCACAGGAGTTCAATCATGTACCCAACTGCTTATGTACTTGTTTTTTTAAAAATAAGGGGCATTGTTTCATATCAAGGTAAAAAAACATCAGTGTGACAAACTGGGAAAATGAAATGTGTTCATATACAGAAGATAAAATCTTAGTCAATCAAAACTGTTTTGTTAACTTTGTGTTTTCAATGTTTTTAACTGTTTAGAATCAGTCCTGAGGAAGGTGTACAAAAGAAAGCCGAAACGCCGCGTCGACTTTGTGATTCTTTTTCGTTTTTATTTATGCAAAAACATTTTTTTATTAATATGCACATTGCAAAATGTTTTTAATGATGTTTTTTATATGAATTGTGAACTGTAAATTGATAATGTGTAATAAAATCAAAAAAACAATGTTACCAAATATACATTGTGATAAGTCTTAATTAAATTCATAGTCTTCTTGAAAGTATTGTAAATAACTATACAGAACCTGCCATAGCCCTTGTTTGTCCCTGATATTATAGTGTGGAACTGATATATATCGATAATCAATCACACTTCATTGTACCTTTGCCTTTCCCGTCGATTTCTCGGCATGCTCATTTAAGGATTACACTCATATTACCAACACTAAAATAGGACAAATCCCCTTTGTCCCCCGAATTGGGACTTTGTTATTTTTTCAATACTGTTTTCCCCCCGGTCCCTTATAACACTGTGTGGGGTCCTCCTTTTTCTCCGATTTCACTCGGCTTGTTAGCTGAGGAGGTTTCACTTTTGACTGCAAATTAGTGCAGGGGTAAATTGAAGAATACCTTGATACTAATATATAAAAATAATAACTAGAATTTTCAGATGGAAGGTATTAAGACATATACCTTCTCGGAAGACCAATTTAATAAACTTATTAACAACAAATCTAGGAACACAACCACAGTGAGATTAGACAAATCAGATGAAGAACAATGGGAGAAACTTTGGAACCTAAAAAAGAAAGCTGTAAGGGCGGAACTCTATGCATAGTTCTTGGTAGAATATTGTAAAAATGCGGTTATACCCAAGGGCCTTCAGGTCACAAATGAGCCAGGGATCTTCATAACAGATAAAACATTTATAGAAAGGTGGACGCTGGTGGTTAATCGATGTAGTAGGGATTGGATCCTGTTAATAATAGAGACGGCAAATGAGTTTTTAGTTATCAAACGGAGGGAGATTGAAGAACTGGAGAGTCAAAATAAAAGATAGCACAGCGTTAGATGATGCCGTAGCAAAATTAGATGAGATTCAAAATGATATAACAGGGTATAATGAATATCTAATTAAAAAGAAGAGCAATAAACTCAAGAAAGATATAGAGAACTATAATGCCGAATTTGTCTACCCCTATTTACAGAAAGATTTTTATGAACGTCCCAAAGAACAATATCAACCCCGAAGACAGTGGCATAACCAACCAAGAAATTTCCCTAAAAGAAAAGTGAGGTTTTTTGATTCCTCATATACGAGCACTGAGTCAGAGGGTGAACAATCAAATGACAAGACCAAAAATGGGGAACAAAGTAAACAGCAACCATTGGTGAAAGAGGGTTTCTCTTTTTTAGACAAACGCAACCAATCATTCGGTCGGCAACGGGGGAGAGGAAGGGGTCGCAGCAATTACAATCAACAGGCACAATACTCACAAGCCCAACACCCTCAACGTCCACGAACCAGAAGTCAGAAACAATGGGACTAACTAATATCCAAAAAGCAGCCGTCATAAACTTATCAGACCATCAGCTAACTCCCATAGAAACAAAATTGCTTGAGAAAGGTTTGGGGTATGCAATCTGTTCCCCTATAGACAGATATGCTCTGGAGCTCTGGAAAGGGACTTACAAAACTTTTTCTGAAAAGTTAGACTGCAAGTATTCTTTGATGGTAAAGATAAACAACTTAGACCCAATAAGTCAGGACTCAAAAATAAATCCACCTGGACTCCATCCCTTAACACAGTACACAAAGACATAGAGGCCTTTGAGAGATCTATAGATAAAAGCATAGATAATCTTCTTAAGCAAAAGATCTGGACACCTTTTAATTTGAGTAAAGAGGACAAAAGAGCATTAGAACTTCTTGAAAAAGATGAGACCCTGACAATTAAACCAGCTGACAAAGGGGGAAGTATAGTGCTTATGGACAGCAATGATTATAACAATAGGATGTATAAACTCTTAAACAATAGTGAACACTATAGGAAATCAAATAGGGATGAATGGCAGATTTTAAAAGAAGAAATAGGAAGAATGCTCAGACTGGCCAAAGATGATAGTATAATATGTGAGGATGAATTTGCATTTCTGATGAACCCAGATCCTTTGATCCCGGCACTATATGGCCTACCGAAGCTGCATAAGGACCTTAAAGACCCACCCATGAGACCAATAGTATCGTGCATAGGATCCCTCACTGAACCTTTAAGCAAATATGTAGAGGTCTTTTTGCAACCCTTAGTTCAACAACAAAAAGCTTATATCAAAGATACGACCTTTATGATTAAAAAAGTAGAAGGATTAGTGTTTGACCCGGAGACACAAGTGTTAGTGACTTTGGATATCGAAGCACTTTACACGAATATCCCACAGGATAGCACCATTGAGATTATGGAAGAGATTTTAAGCAACAATCAACAGGATCTATCAGATCATCAAACGTTCATTTTAGATTGCATTACTATAATCCTCAAAAACAACATCTTTCTGTTCAAAGATGACTTTTTTAGACAGATCAAGGGGACCAGCATGGGGGCCACATGTGCCCCAAGTCTGGCCTGTCTATATGTCTCCAGATTTGAAGACAAACACATTTATAACCCAGCTGCCCCATTCTATGAAAACATCTCAGAATGGGGCCGATATATAGATGATATATTTTTTATTTGGACAGGAGATATGGAAACCTTGAAAGACTTCTTACTCTGGTTAAATCTAGGAGATGCGAACCTGAAATTCACATCACATGCAAGTAAACAATACGTTGAATTTCTTGATATCATTATCAAACAGACAGATGGCCGCCTGACTGTGGAGTTATATACAAAACCCACAGATAGGAATACCATGCTGCACTTTGATAGTAACCATCCTGCTTCTCAGAAGAATAATATTCCCTTCGGGCAATTCCTGAGGTTAAAAAGAAACTGTACCTCCATGCAAGACTATGAAAGACATGCGGCAACCCTGAAAATTAAATTCCTAGAGAGGGGTTACCCCAAAAAGATGATTAGGCATGCCTATAAACGGGCTAAATATTTTAATAGAGACAACTTGTTCCTACCGAAGGAGAATGCCCAAATAAATCAACAACCCATCATGTTCGTAACCAACTTCTCACAAGTTAGTCATAAAGTCAAAAACATTATAAATAGAAATTGGCATTTGGTGAGGGATAAAACTCAGATTCCAATTCCAAAGCCTATCTTCTCATACAGAAGAAATAAAACAATCAGGAACTCTCTTGTGCACACATATAGAGAAAGTGCCAAGAACTCGCAACCAACCATTAATGATACACCCTTACCAACAGGAACGTACCCCTGTTTGGGATGCAGCAACTGCACAAGCATCATTAAAGGTAACAAAATAACAGTCAACGATAGATCGGCTAATATTAAAAGCTTCATGAACTGTCGGACAAAAAATGCTATTTATTTGATCCAATGTCCTTGCCAAAAATCATACATAGGAGAGACGTCCAGGGAGATTAGACTACGACTTAATGAGCATCGATCAGCCATAAGAAATAACAAAATAGGAGCACCCCTCACTGAACATTGGCGCATGGCCGGACACCACATTGATGATCTGAAGTGGTGTGGGTTAGAAAAAATCACAGGGAGCAGGAGAGGAGGCAATTTAGACAATAGGAGGAAAAGAAGGGAACAATTTTATATGTCTTCTTTCAACAGTGTAAGATGTGGTTTGAACTCCAGAGAGGATTGGGAGAAAGTAATCAAGGACTAAAGATACCCCAGGATATATAGGTGAGAATACACATAAAGAAACTAGATAATGGCATATTGACACTTACAGAACAATAACTCACATTTAAATAGGCACATAAAGAAACTAGATAACGGCATATTGACACTCACTGAACAACTGCTTATATTTAAATAGGCAACAATAAGCGATACCGCCGGGCCGGCAAAAACATCATAGAATATAAGCTCCATGACCCGTAAACTAAGTATCATAGAAACGCGAGGACACGTTACACTGAGGAACACAATCATTTAAGAATCGGGACGTTTGACTGAAATAAGGTAAACAGTAGTTCAAGCGCCGATAGTATCTCCCACGACAACAAAGAATATCTCTATAGAAACGCATTTGGCTTAATAACCAATGGGGTCAGCCCTGAGCAATAGATCTGTCCAATAGGAGCAGACTGCGAGAGGTAGCAGTAACCATAGTAACTCTACACGAATTGACGAATCTATGACCAATCAGGAGGCGCGAGGTAGGCGTCCAATCCCGCAGCGTGTAGCATATAAGCAGGGAATACCGTAGTTGGTTATTTCTCTTGAATGCCGTATGATTGAAACGAGGACAGGCTGCCAGAAAACAGGAGCGGGGAGGCCGGAAGTAGTAACGAAGGTGAGTAAAAGAGTGAAACTGGGGGCTTGATTCAACTAGTTACCCCGTAGCTTAAGTTTAGTTAATCGGCCTTCAAAACAAATAAGAGCTGGAAGGGAAGGTCGAGTGATAAGGAGTGCGAGTAGAAGTCAGCGCCCTTGTCGCAATGAGCATTTAGTTCAGCATACACTGTGCAAATAGCAGTATCGCTACTTTAAACAAACTATTAACAAAGAGAGAGGCAAGTGCAGCCATAAAAAACTATTCCTGAATATAGATGATACGCATAAGATATATCCATAGAATAGTGGACATCTAACTTTGAAGTTATTTTAGCCTAGCCCTATCATGTAAATTGGATAAAATGTCAAGGGTAAAACACATAGATGAAACTAGGACGTATGCCATCATGAAATATGAGATAAACTAATGTAACTAATATTTCCACAGTGAACGACAACCCTGTGAGGCGAACCCCTAGCGTGTTGATCGTCTCTCCGTTAGACGCAGACCTAATTGAAAGAGGTCTCCGACTGTAATGACTGATCACCCAGGTCTTATGGTGAGTGAAATTTTGGTGCAATTTTGATATAACATTAGACCGCTTTATTACAATCTGCTTTTAAGAACTATAATAAGGAATTCAATTGTAACCCTGCAGGGAGAATATTACCGATAACCTTCATAAAAACGGTGGCTCCTTCTGGCAGATAAATCCGGCAGGAATATATACAGGTACAAGGCTTAACATATCAAATTAATTAAGAGTATGTGAATATGGGTAATGGTAATTTAAAACAATCCTTTCCTTTATTTCCTTACATCAACAGATGTGAACAATGGATATCATGTCCACTAATGGAGATATATAAATAAATAGGAAACGAGACCAAAAGGAAATTGAATTTACTCCTTTGGTATTAGGTACGTAATAACAATATCGCCCACCTAGTATAAACCGATGGGGGTTGACAATACGTAAAAATTACCGGTAAATGTTATGTCTTCATTTAGAGACAGCACACTTTGCAAATTGATGCTAGCATCTTGTGCTCAGTTGATCGTCCCATACTACACAGGACCTTTCGCTTAAACAACAATCTCCACATGGGCAATAACTCCATCTGGATCAATAAGGTATGCATGCACGATAGGACACGTCATGCTTTTTTAGTGGTGGTACTATGGGGCTTTAAGCATTGGATTCAGTTCCAAGGGAGAGGCAAACCAAATGTTCAACAATGTGTATATAAAATTGTCATAACAAAAATAAATGCAAAAGAGAATAGGGGTATGGCACAGGAGTTCAATCATGTACCCAACTGCTTATGCACTTGTTTTTTTAAAAATAAGGGGCATTGTTTCATATCAAGGTAAAAAAACATCAGTGTGACAAACTGGGAAAATGAAATGTGTTCATATACAGAAGATAAAATCTTAGTCAAACAAAACTGTTTGGTAACTTTGTGTTTTCAATGTTTTTAACTGTTTAGAATCAGTCCTGAGGAAGGTGTACAAAAGAAAGCCGAAATGCCGCGTTGACTTTGTGATTCTTTTTCGTTTTTATTTATGCAAAAAAAAATTTTTATTAATATGCACATTGCAAAATGTTTTTAATGATGTTTTTTATATGAATTGTGAACTGTAAATTGATAATGTGTAATAAAATCTAAAAACAATGTTACCAAATATACATTGTGATAAGTCTTAATTAAATTCATAGTCTTCTTGAAAGTATTGTAAATAACTATACAGAACCTGCCATAGCCCATGTTTGTCCCTGATATTATAGTGTGGAACTGATATATATCGATAATCAATCACACTTCATTGTACCTTTGCCTTTCCCGTCGATTTCTCGGTATGCTCATTTAAGGATTACACTCGTATTACCAACACTAAAATAGGACAAATCCCCTTTGTCCCCCGAATTGGGACTTTGTTATTTTTTCAACAAAGTCGTACTTAGGCCCTTAGTATGTAACAAATAGAATCTTTGCCCTGCTGGAAACTTTTTCTGCAGTACCAAAAACGTGTGTGCAACATACTGGGCACAAGTCATCAACTGTCATCTGCACACAGAGTTACTCTTTAATACAAAGATTTATAACATGTTCAATACCTATACAAACCTATTGTGCATTAGTAGCACATGCGTTTTGTGAACACATACCAATTTGCTGGACACAGGCTGTACAAATTTAGGTAGATAAGTAATATGGTAGCTACCTGCCATTATGCAAACTATAAAACCATCTAACACACTCATTGCACGATGTCATCAGTGATTTCATCAATGATGTATTCAATTATGTAAATTGAGAAGTCATCAGCAATGTCATAAGTTATGTCATATCACATGGCATGAGTGATGTAATATATGCTGTCATAAACAGTGCATGGCTGGGTGCAAGTTATAGTTAGCACTGCTAACTATAACTGGTGAATATCTGTGTTTTGTTTAGTTCAAAACGTTAATGCTGTCACTGACATATTCTCCTAACTATAACGTTATATTTACCTTTCAGAAAATTCTGAACAACAAATTACTTAATAAAAGTGAATCTTAATTTAAAAAATTAAATGAGGATACAGTTTTCATTAATATTGTAAGCTAAATATATTTTAAAAATGTGTTCAATATTTTTTTAAACTGTAAAAACAAGATTTAAACCATTTTTAAAATCACATTGAAATAGGAATAATAACTTAAGTTAAAATTAACAAAAATGTATTAATAAAACATATATCTGTCAGAAGCAGTACCTGAAATATCCAGATTTCCGTGGGAGCGAGCGGCCAGGTCTTCTTACGATGCTAATTTCCAGATTCCCAAACACCCCTGCACCCGGATTGCTCCAAGCCCAGGAATGGAAGGGAAAGGGGAAGTGGATAACAAACAACAAAGAGAGGCTTCCACACTGGTGTCTTCGTCACTACCTCTGGGATGAGTAGCAGGGGAACACCTGCAACAGTTAACAGAACATTACTAACGTTCTAACCCCTGAGGGGGAAAACACACTCTCACTCCCTCAACACTCTCTTCACTCATACCTGGTTAACGTGTGGAATTTGCTGCTCTCTTTCTGAGTCCAAATAGTCTTTATGAAAGGTTGAAGACTCTTAGTTGCTTGTGTTGTGTGGCGGAAAGTGGTGATGCGAAGAATAGAGGTGGTAGACAACAGTATTACCATATGCATATAATATATACTCTCATTTACTTGTTGAACCACAGTAGCTGACTGAAACTCTCACAAGTCTCTTCTGAAACTCTGAATGTGTCATTGACATTTACAGTTCTTTAGCGAAAACAACCAGGCTTCGCTTCAGGCTGGAAAAACTCTGACGCAGAAGAAAACCAAACTGGCACAGAGCAAGGATAGCGCCACCAAAGTCTTAGAGAATAGAATGTTCTTACCGCAAATATGAGGATACGCGGAAAGGTACTTGCCCACTGGAATGGTACTCTGACAGGGAACGCGGACAAGGACAAGTCCGTACAGCCGAACACTGGCACGCGGCAAATTTGACTTTCGCTCCGGAATGCAGGAATCCAACTGGAAAGGAACGTAACACGCTCCACAAGTTCCGAAATAAAGTCTCTGTAAATTCTGACTGGGAAATGGGCAAACTAGGGAAATACGCGGTGATTTGACGGGAGCCAAAATCAGGGCGTCGAACTGCTGGAATTGGACAGTTGAAGTGCGCCACATAGAACGTGCGGAATTAGGAAATGGCGGACTGCGGGAAAAGACTAGAACGCTAACCTTATCAAATGGTGGCACAATCCAGAGGCGTACTAAGCCTCAATCTGACAGTGGTCATGGACTAATTTCTGGATGGAGCCCCAGAGTGGAAACGGTTGCCAAGCAGGAAATCTTCTCCTAGCCGCAGGGACAGACGGAGGTCTCTTAATGGGGCCTGGCATGATCCTGACAGTACCCCCCACCAAAGCCCCCTCCCTGGGTTTTAGAGGATGAATCTTGTGGAATTCGGTGACCACTCTTGGAGCATGAACATTACTGCTAGGTTCCCATGACCTTTCCTCTAGGCCATACCCCTTCCAGTCCACTAGGTAAAAGATTTTCCCTCTCTTAAGCTTGGAGTCTAGGATTCTTTTGACCTCAAATTCTTCAGAACTCTGAACTCGAACTGGGGCTGGTGGTTGGACACGCCTGAAGTTTGGTGGGCTTCTTTTAATCAGCGACACATGAAACGTTGGGTGGATCTTCAAAGACTTCGGGAGAGCCACCCTGACACTCACCGGGTTAATCATTCGAACCACAGGGTCGGGACCTACAAACCTAGGTTGGAACTTGCGATTCCCTCTCAACCGCATGTGTCGAGTGGAAATCCACACCTTTTCTCCAGATTCATACATGGGACTCTCCTTTCTTTTCTTATCTGCCTGCACCTTATAAGCATCCTTGGCTTTCTTGAGGTTGGAAGAGGCTACCTGATAGGATTTCTGTAACTCTTGTATCACCTCCCCCGCTGCAGGAACCTCAACCTCCACCCGACCCACTAACATATTGGGATGCCGACCTGAATTCAAGAAGAATGGAGAAAACCCAGTAGAAGAATGGACTGCTTTGTTGTATACAAACTCTGCTGTACTCAACAAAGAGGGCCATTCCCCCTCCTGATCCATCTAATATATCCGGAGATATTGTTCTAAGTCCTGGTTCACACGTTCCGTCTGTCCATCCGTTTCTGGGTGGAAACTGGTGGACAAACGAGAGTCGACTCCCAGACCCTTTAAAAAGGCCTTCCAAAATCGAGAAACAAATTGAGGTTCTCGATCTGAAATGACCACTTTAGGAACCCCATGCAGTTTAACAATGTGTTCTACAAATAGGGTAGCTAACTGAGATGCTGTGGGGAGAGACTTCAAAGGGACGAAATGGCTCATTTTTGTAAACAAATCCACCACCACCCAAATGACTGAATAACCCTGGCTAGAAGGCAGGTCAACTATGAAGTCCATGGAGACGGTGTGCCAGGGGGACGGAGCTACTGGTAAAGGCATTAAAAGGCCCTGCGGGGATTGCCTCAAACTCTTGCCCTTAACACACGGCTCACAAGTGGCGATGTACTGCCTCACCTGAGCGTCCATGCCTGGCCAGAGGAAGGTTCTCTTGATTAACTCCAAAGTCTTCTTGGCTCCTCTATGACCTGCTAATGGGTGGTCATGAAAATGCTGAATGACTTCTTTTTGCAACTCCTCACTGGGAACAAACATTTTTTCTTGCCAAAAGGGTCTTTCATTTCTCACACTGCGATCAGGACCTTCTGATTCCCAATTAGAAAATTCAGCCTTAGCAAATTCTTCTTTAATTCGAGTCTCCAAATCATCTTCGACTGCAATGGCTACAATCTTTTCCTCTGGAATGATAAACCCTTCCACTTTGGTTTTGGCTTCTTCTCCCATACTCAAACGTGAAAGGGCGTCCGCTTTTCCATTGGAGGATCCGGGCTTGTAAGTTAGAACGAAATTATAATCTGCAAAAAAGAGCGACCAGCGCAGTTGCCTGGGAGTTAGCGTGCGAGCTGATTTGAGAAACTGCAAATTTCGATGATCGGTGAAGACTGTGACCTCATGTTTCGCTCCCAACAAATAGTGTCTCCACACTTTGAATGCCTCCTTGACTGCCAAAAGCTCTTTATCAGCGATGGAGTAGTTGATCTCTGCAGGAGTAAGTTTTCGAGAATGGTATGCCACCGGGTGAAGTTGACCGGTGTTCTTCTGGCGCTGAGACAGGATTCCTCCTATGGCCAAATTGGATGCATCAGCTTCGATGAAAAAGGGTTCATTCAAATTAGGATGTTGCAGCACTGGAGCTGTCACGAATGCTTCTTTTAGCTGCTGAAAGGCCTCCTCCGACTCACGCTCCCAGACGAATCGTACATTTTTCTTTAGTAGACGGGTGATTGGGCTCACCTTCTCCGAGAAATTTAGAATGAAACGCCTATAAAAATTGGCGAATCCCAAAAAACTTTGAATCTCCTTCACCGACCTAGGCGCAGGCCATGACTTGATTGCCTGCAGCTTAGAGTCATCCATGGATACTCCTTCCGGGGACAAAACAAAACCCAAGAATTCCACTCTGGAGGAATGGAAGACACATTTCTCAAGTTTAACAAACAGATGGTTCTCCAGCAGACGTTTCAAGATGGCTCGTACATGATGAACGTGTTCCTCTAGACTGTTGGAATAAATAAGGATGTCATCGATGTAAACCACCGCAAAGCGGTCCAGGCACTCTCGAAGCACGTCATTTACAAAATGATGGAAAGCAGCCGGGGCGTTACAAAGCCCAAAGGGCATCACTTGGTATTCATACAAACCAAACCTGGTTCGAAAGGCAGTTTTCCACTCCTCTCCTTCGGCCATGCGCACCAAATGATATGCCCCTCGTAAATCCAATTTAGTGTACACACAAGCATTCTTGACCTGATCTAGAAGTTCCGAAATGAGGGGCAATGGATAACGATTCTTTTTGGTGGCCAAGTTCAAGGCCCGATAGTCAATGCAGGTTCTCAAGGTCCCATCCTTCTTAGGAATGAAGAAGAGGGGCGAGGACACTGGAGACTGGGAGGGGCGGATGAAACCATTGGCTAAGTTTTGTTCAATTTAGTCCTTCAAATGGAGGTTCTCAGGTTCCGACAGAGCGTAGATTCTGCTGCAGGGTAAGGAAACCCCAGGCTCCAATTCTATCCGACAGTCATATTCTCGATGAGGTGGCAATTTTTTAGCTTCTTTCTCATTGAATACCTCCTTCAGATCCTGATATTCTTCTGGAACCTCTGGAGCCTCTAAAGCACACACCATTTGAACTTGATTGGCCAAGTTTTGCGACAACGTGGAGTTTGTGTTCCCTAACGTGGACTGGAAACAATGCTCTAGACAAAAGCTTGAATTCATTTCAACTGAACGTCGAGACCAATCTATCCTGGGATTATGCTTGGTGAGCCAAGGCAAACCCAATATTAGTTGGAACTGAGGGGCATCGATGAGATTGAATCGAATGAAACTCCGATGCTCACCTGGTCCCACCACGGTCATCAGTTCGGTATCATAAGCGATTGGTCCCGAAGACAACTGGGTGCCATCCACTGCTTGCACTGGTTCTGGTCTTGACTTCTTTTCGAATTGTATTCCTAAAGATTTGGCAAACTGGATGTCGCAGAAGTTCCCCGTAGCCCCCAAATCAACCATCACGGAAACTTCCTCCATCTGAGTCTTTCCAAACTCAATTTTACATAGCAAATTCAGATGCGGGCTGCGGATTGCAGTATTAGCCAAAAGTTGTGGCTTGGGAGTTGGCTCTTCACTCGCTCCCACCAGTGCAACTCCGTCTACTGGTGGAGCCGATCTTTTACCCACGTGCTGGCCTTTGATCTCTTCGGACATTCCTTGACAAAATGGCCTGACTGACCACAATACATACACAACCGACCTTGACGTCTCTTTTCTCTTTCCTCCTGAGTGAGAGGACCTCGAATCGTTCCCACCTGCATAGGTTCTTCCTGACTTTGGCCTTCATGGTTCTTAGCTACCTCCAGCCGAGCCCGATCAAAACGTGGTGGGAGAGTACGGACATCCTTTCGACGCTCACTTCGCCTTTCCGCAAGCCGCTGATCAATCTGTAGTACTAGATCTATGAGTTCCGATACATCTGTGGGTCTTTTGGGAATCTGGGCCAGACCATCCTTCAACTCATCCTTTAAGCCCCGGTAGAAAATGGCCGCCCGCTTAGACTCGGGCCAACTAGTTTCAACAATCAATTTATTAAATTGTGCCAAATAAGCCACCAAGTCTCGATTCCCTTGCTTCAATTCTAATAGTTCATTGTCGGTGGTCTGTGAGACATTTCTTCGGTCAAAGATTCGCAAGAACTCGGCCTTGAACTCTTCAAATTTATACAACACTGGATCGTTGCTTGCCACCAAGGGCAAAGACCACGCTGCAGCATCTCCGCTCAGGTAGGACAGCACAAACGCCACTTTAGACTGATCCTCCTTAAACAAAATGGGCTTACAAAGGAAGTGTAACGAACACTGAGTCAGGAAAATTTGAGCCTTGTGGGGGTCTCCTTGAAATCTCTCGGGAGGGGCCAATGGAATAGTAGGGGACATTGCGTGCACAACCTGTGTGGTAAACTCCATAGAGGAGGAGGAAGAGGGCGCGGGACCAAAGGCAGATGACTTAATACTCCCAAAGTTGGGGCGCGGGCTCTCTGCAAGCTCATCTAATCTCTGACGCAAATAACTAGCCTCCTGATTAGATTTCCTAACTTCCTCCCTGGTCTCGCTCAACTGTTTCTGTAGTCCCTCTAACACTGAAGCCAAGGCTTTGACATCCAAGCCTTCTGCCATCTCACCCAGATGGAAGATAATTGAGGCACTTCAATCTGTCAGAAGCAGTACCTGAAATATCCAGATTTCCATGGGAGCGAGCGGCCAGGTCTTCTTACGATGCTAATTTCCAGATTCCCAAACACCCCTGCACCCGGATTGCTCCAAGCCCAGGAATGGAAGGGAAAGGGGAAGTGGATAACAAACAACAAAGAGAGGCTTCCACACTGGTGTCTTCGTCACTACCTCTGGGATGAGTAGCTGGGGAACACCTGCAACAGTTAACAGAACATTACTAACGTTCTAACCCCTGAGGGGGAAAACACACTCTCACTCCCTCAACTCTCTCTTCACTCATACCTGGTTAACGTGTGGAATTTGCTGCTCTCTTTCTGAGTCCAAATAGTCTTTATGAAAGGTTGAAGACTCTTAGTTGCTTGTGTTGTGTGGCGGAAAGTGGTGATGCGAAGAATAGAGGTGGTAGACAACAGTATTACCATATGCATATAATATATACTCTCATTTACTTGTTGAACCACAGTAGCTGACTGAAACTCTCACAAGTCTTTTCTGAAAATCTGAATGTGTCATTGACATTTACAGTTCTTTAGCGAAAACAACCAGGCTTCGCTTCAGGCTGGAAAAACTCTGACGCAGAAGAAAACCAAACTGGCACAGAGCAAGGATAGCGCCACCAAAGTCTTAGAGAATAGAATGTTCTTACCGCGAATATGAGGATACGCGGAAAGGTACTTGCCCACTGGAATGGTACTCTGACAGGGAACGCGGACAAGGACAAGTCCGTACAGCCGAACACTGGCACGCGGCAAATTTGACTTTCGCTCCGGAATGCAGGAATCCAACTGGAAAGGAACGTAACACGCTCCACAAGTTCCGAAATAAAGTCTCTGTAAATTCTGACTGGGAAATGGGCAAACTAGGGAAATACGCAGTGATTTGACGGGAGCCAAAATCAGGGCGTCGAACTGCTGGAATTGGACAGTTGAAGTGCGCCACATAGAACGTGCGGAATTAGGAAATGGCGGACTGCGGGAAAAGACTAGAACGCTAACCTTATCAAATGGTGGCACAATCCAGAGGCGTACTAAGCCTCAATCTGACAGTGGTCATGGACTAATTTCTGGATGGAGCCCTAGAGTGGAAACGGTTGCCAAGCAGGAAATCTTCTCCTAGCCGCAGGGACAGACGGAGGTCTCTTAATGGGGCCCGGCATGATCCTGACAGTATCACACAAATTAAAATATATATATATATATATAAAGGAAAATGTACAAATAAAACATTACAGTGTTTTTTATCAATATTAAAAGCATTAGAAAAAAATGTAATATTAAAAAATAGCAGCATTTGAAACAACACTATGAGAAGTGTTGGACTTCAAAGGAGTCAGATTTAATACTCTAACTCCACCAAAAACAAAAGCTGAGGAAGTGTTGGACTTTGGAGGGGTGAAATGTATCATTACCACTCAAGCGTAGGCAACAGTAGGGACAATGTTCAACCGTCGAATTGCTAGATTTAGTATTCTCACTGCATTCTGTGCAACAGTAGGGAAAGTGTTAGATTTGGAGGCGTAAGATTTACTATTCACACTCCAATCTAAGCAAAAGTAGGAAAGGTGTTGGACTTTGAAAGGGATTAGATTTACCATTCCCACTTCATTGTAAGGAACAGAAGGGAAGATATGGGACTTTGTAGGCATTATAATTATTGTTCTGACCCTAAGGTAATCATTTTTTTAAATTTAAAATCTTTATTCGATATATCTAATAAATCATAAAAGCATAGAGTCATCATTCCAAACAATTAAAATCATAAAACACAGATTACAATCATGTTTAACTAAAAGCAAGGGGAAAAGAAAATACCTTTACAGTATTTCAGGTCAACATGCCCATCCGCTTTCTTTTTCTTGTGCAAGCCCACAAAAGAGATGCTACCGAGAAGCAAACGTACGGATTGGGTAAAGACTTTAAAAAGTACAATGCCAACCTACATTGTTTGAAGTTTTGGCGTCTTAAGATGGGCAATTAAAGGCTTCCCTTTTGCTGTGATAAAATTAACAAAACAGTACCAAATGCAGGTCTGTTTGAGGGGAGGCATTGTCACACGGACACAAAGCAAGGTCAGCATGCCTAAACCTCCTCTCCTGGAACCCCAGCATCAATTGAATAAAGGTAAAACAAAAACGCACCAAAATAAATCTATGTTGAGCCATAGTGATGTGTGAAATATAGAAATAATGGTCTCCCTCAGGTCTAGGCGGAACAGGGGCATAAGCAATAAACACTTTTTTGGGAGCAGTTCTTTCCCCTGCGAATGAAACGAACCCTCTGCATGAATAGATCAGTCAGTTTCCGTTTGGAGACATTCCTGCAGGAAGGTGGGTCCCCAAACAAATCCTCCTGCCCAATGGCATTCAGCTCTGCTTCCACGTAGCTGAGCCAGCCGATCCTGTTGCGACCCTCCAAACTAAGGCAGTCCCTAATTATGCATTGGGTTAAATTAACCTTCGTCCTTCGCCAGATGGAGAGCCACAACAGAATCGGTGCCAGTCTAACACAGTCATACAGGTAGGGGAGCCCTAATTAAAGATGTAAGATGTAATTAGATGAAGTGGGTGGTAGTGAGACCCTGGACTTGAAGAAGATTTCTTCCATTCTCTGCAATTGCTCGATATGAGCCATCCCCCAGACTCCAGCCCCATAAGTTGCCACCACCTTTGTTTTGGCTAAATAAATGGTTTTAACTGTATCCACCGGACTGGCCCCTAGCTTCTTAGTTAAGCCCTTTATTGCTAGGAGGTTTCTTCCATGGCCAGGGCCCTGGCGGCCACCAATTTCGCCCAGGTTTGTTTACTACCAAACAGGACACCCAGGTATGCAAAGGAGTCAACTACTTACAATTTCTTGGAGGCCAGATGGAAATCGGGCACTTTTGCCCCTCTGGCGGCGCCAGCTGTAATGATAAAAGATTTGGCTTCATTGACACTGAGGTCTAGGGAGGCCATAAATGGGACATAAGCAGTTAAAAGTCTCTGGAGTTCTACCCCTGTCCTTGCTAATAACACTGCATCATCAGCTTAAGCCAGTAATGGTACAGGGAGTCATCAAATCTGGGCACATCGAGGGTTGAGCCTGATAGGGCCACCTCCACCCCGTTAGTATAGATGGAAAACCTGATAGGGCCACCTCCATCCCGTTAGTATAGATGGAAAAAAGAAACTTGGGCGAGAACACAGCCCTGCCTGACCCCCTTCTTGATTTTAAACACGCGTATGCATTCTCCGTTTCGGCCGTACTTCATGCAGGCCGTAGCGTTTGCATATGGCTGATAAATGAAGTGGATAATTGGTGGATCAATCCCCATCTCCGCCATCATAGGCCGCAACTTCTAGTGGGAAACACATTCAAACGAGGCTGACAAGTCCATGAAGGCCATATATAGCTTACCGCCCTTGGCCTTCGTGTACTAGTCTATGCACAGCGAGAGATTGAGACATTGGTCCACTGAGCCTTCCCCACGTGGAAGCCATATTGCGCCAGCATTAAAATGTTTCGTTCCTGTGCCCATTTCTCCAGCCTGGCTAATAATACCTGGCCCATCAATTTTGCTGTTGTATCTAGAAGGGAGATGGTTCTGTCGTTCTTTGGACATGCTAATTAACGATATCGCATAAGTTCTTCGGACATGCCCTATCTCCCTTCTTGAAAATGGGCACTAGGATACTATGTCTCCAAGATGGGGGGCCCTCTATGGCTATGCTATTAAATACATTTGTTATAAGTGGGACCCATATCTCTCCACTGGCCTGGAAGAGATCGATGGGGACCCCATCAGGTCCTGGGGCCTTACCTGGGACACAAGCATCCAGCCCTATTCTTACTTCATAGAGCGAAAAGGTCAGGAAGGTGCTGGGACAGGGCACTTGGATGGATTGGGTGAACTCTATAGTGGAGTGTAAACTAAATATACCCTCAACATGCTTTATCCACGTTTCTTCCTCTACATGTGTCCAGAGATGGATCATTTATATCTTTAAAATAGGTGTTCTTTATGATTTTCCAGAACTCCATGCTGTTTCCAAACCTAGCAGCTTGTTCAAGGTCATCCCATGCCTTCTCCCTTATATCCTTTATTCGTTTGGACCTTGCCTTCTTGTAATCACTTCTTAATAGTCTTACCAGTACCAAATCTCTAGGATTGGATTTTAGGGCACTTGCTAGAGATCTCTTTGCTTCAGAGCATTCTGTATCAAACCAGAGGCTCTGGTGGAGATCACTGGCTGGTTTAGGTCGGGTAAGTGCTACTTTTAGTTTTATTAATAGTTCTCTGAACTGTGTAACTATTTGAGAGGGAAACGAGTCCTCTACCAGGCAAAGTATGATGTTATCCCTAGCTTGGCCTATTATGGAGTCAATCAGATTAAGTTTTACAACATGTGTCAATTTTAATTGGTAGCCATTTCTCTTGGCTAGTACAATATCGTGCACTACCTGCTGATTTCTTTTCGTTTTGTGAAGGAGGGTTAAGTGAGAGTATAAAATAGCATGGTCACTATGGGGTGAGAACAAAGTGGCTGAGTGAATAACTCTATCTCTTGTTGCCAGGGGAACTAAAACAAAATCAATTGTTGACTCGGGGTTGTTTCTCCTAACAGTGCTCTCTATCTGGACAGTCCTTGAGCTATTAATTACGCAGAGGTGCCTTGAATAGAGCAAACGGTTAAGGATGTCACCATATTCAGTATGTGAAAAGTGACAAAGGGGGTTTCCCTGGTGGTCGTCCAGACCACACACCCTTGCCTCATTATATTTGCACAAATATGTATTAAAGTCCCCCATCCGGATTAATCTGCAGGAGGGCCTGTGACTGCTTGGGTTGAGGCAGTCCAACTCATTTTCCAAGTCAACTACTTTTTTCCTCATGTTGCCCCCAAATTCGTTATTGTAAAAATTAATTAAAATCCAATGATCATCCTTTGTAAGAGCTAATTGCAGCATTTTGAAATGGTTATTCGGTGAGCCTATCTGCTGTATTTGGATCTGTAAGGTATTAGAGATAAGGGTTAATAAACCCCCTTTTGCTCTACCTGATGCAGAGGGCACGGCTGGTGTATGAAAAGTGTGATACCCCTCAAAATACACTGGGTCCTTATCCCAAGTCTCTTGAAAACAAATGATTTCCATCTTTGACCAGTACTTTTGCCACTCAGCATCAACCATCTTGGTGGCAATCCCTGCCACATTCCAAGATGCCAGATTTATCTTGTTTTCATCCATCAACCCCTGTGTTAAAGGAGGCATAGGTTGCTTGCAGTGCAGGGGATAATATCTCTGAAGGAAGAGCTGGGAGATCGAAGGATCGTAGTGGTCAATCTCACGCTTCCAAGTCCAAGAGGGGGGTATATCTGTTTGAAAGCCCATCCCCTGAGACGAAGCGTGCATGATCATGATCTTGTGAAGTGCTTGAGGGTGGTCGTATCTCGCCCCACTGGGCAATTACTGACAAGAGGCCCTGCTCGTTCCCCTGCCTATAGAAATACTCCAATTTCAGTGGGATTATCTGTGTGCTACTAGTAAGTGACTTATGTAAATTATTAAGAAGCGCACTACCAAAGTGCGCTTTGTTAAAGTATATTACCGCACAGTCTACTGCAAAGGAATTTTTGGAGCTGCCAACCCACCTCACTTTCCTTGCTATAATGATCTTGTTGGCTACCAGATAGCACCCCATCCTCCGGTCCATAAGATGATTAGATAACCAATGAAAACATTTGTCCATTAACTGTGTGGTTGATTCACGTTGCTGGTTTCGTAAGGGAGGCATATTTGCCAGAACCAGAACAAAGGGTGAGGCTGCCGGAGGCAGATGGAAAGTTTGATGATAGTCAGTGCCCTTCTCTTCCCGGGGTGGGGTTTGATTCAGTGGTAAGGTGAACCACTGACTTGTTTCGCCCTGGCCTTTTGGTGCCTGTTCATCATTTATGCCTGTGCCCAACGAAGTTAGTAAGCGTCCCTCCGTTTGGTCGGTAGAATGTACACGAGGTGGAGGGATGGGTCATCCCTGCACAGGTGGGTGTGTTGGAATACTCAAAGGCAATGAAGAGCTAGCGCCAAAACTAGGAGGTGGAATGGATTTAGACTGATCCATACCTGCAGAGGAGTACTTTACATTGTGGGGCACCATTTGTTGAGGTGCTGTTGGTTTTTGAGCCTCTATACTGGCTAGTCTCTCCTCGATTTACGCCAGCTTCAGTATGATGGGATCAAGTAAGGCGGACATAAACTTGGTTGCTTCCACTCAAAAATCTTTATCCAGGGCTGTGTCACAAGACAGGGCATGAGCTGAAGGGGGCGGCGCTATTATTGGAATTTTTGCCATGGTTGTTTTTGCGTGGACTGCCCTGGGTTTTATAGCGAGTGGTACTTTTGGTGGTCTGGACTTCGCACCCCCATGGCCCCTAGATCTGGTTGTTGGCGGGTCGACAGCAAGGTTGATGGGGGATGAGGCGACAGCAGACCTCACATTAAGATCAGGGGACGATTGGGGGGAAGGTGAGGGCATCACTGACCAGGCCGGAGATTGTTAGATGTATCCTGTAAAGTTAGTGGGAGCTCCAAGGTATTTTCTGGGGTGCTCGATAGAGAAGTTCTGCTAGGGTATAATAGAGGTTCCATCGATAAGCGTCTCTCTGTTATTTCAATCTCATGAGAGAGGACGCTTGCAGCTCTTGACAGGAACGCATCAAGAGTAGTGACTACCTTCCCGCCCCCTTCCTTTTCCGCCAGAGCCTTCCGTCTCCCCATAATATCCTGGTGCACTAATAGTTAGAGGATAATTACCTTAGATCCAGAAAGAAGATGTTAGGGGGGAAACCCAGCCTCCTCTGGGTGCCGACGGGCACAGACGGGCCCGGCCTTGGTCCGGGCTTAGTCCCCGCGAGGTCGAGGCAGCGCTATATAGCGCGATGGTCACGCCTCCCCCCTCGCAGCTGCAAGAAATAACCAGCATTGCACCCTGGGACACCGAGTCCCACCAAGGTGTGGTATGCAGCATGGAGATTTTACCGGCAGC
Organism: Lissotriton vulgaris; assembly: GCF_964263255.1. NCBI lineage: Eukaryota > Metazoa > Chordata > Amphibia > Caudata > Salamandridae > Lissotriton > Lissotriton vulgaris. The sequence continues at coordinate 1,127,761,167 of NC_141693.1, forward strand.
GGTAAACAGAGATGCCTCAAACGTGCTCTGTGACAGTCAGCAGGACTCCCAAGGAAAAATGCAGGCAAGTGTTCAAGTGCGTAAAGCAAAATTAGCGAAAATGTTGAACTTTGGAGGGGTTAGATTGATTATTTCCACTCCAATCTAAGCAACAGTGAGGAAAGCATTGGACTTTCGATTTGTTGGATTAACTATTCGCACATCAAAGTAAGCAAAAGCAGCTAAAGTGTTAGCATTTGGAGGCATTAGGTTTACTATTCTGACTCCAGTCTAAGCATCAGTAGGGACGTAGGTGTACTTTGGGGATGTGTGTTGTTACAACGCATACTTTTACAACGCATACCTTTACAGCGCATTTTTTACACCGCAACATCCATGACAACGCATTCCATTACAACGCATGCCATTACAACGAAATCTTTGAAACTACCTTTACAACGCATTCCACTACAACGCATACTACATTTACAACGCATACCATTACAACGCATACCATTACATTGCATGTATGGTAAGTATTGGATAGTGTAGGGGTAAAAATTACTATTCTAACTCCAGGGGGTGCAACAGTAGGGTAAGTGTTGGATAGTGTAGGGGTTAAAATTACTATTCTAACTCCAGGGGGTGCAACAGTAGGGTAATTATTGGATAGTGTAGGGGTAAAAATTACTATTCTAACTCCAGGGGGTGCAACAGTAGGGTAAGTGTTGGATAGTGTAGGTATGCGTTGCAATGGTATGCGTTCTAATGACTGCGTTGTAAAGGAATGAGTTGTAGTGGTATGCATTGTAGTGACATGCGTTGTAATGGTTGCGTTGTAATGGCATGCGTTGTAATGGATGTTGCATTGTAAAAGTTTCGTTGTAAAGGTAGTGCGTTGTAAAAGTTGCATTGTAAAGGTTGTTTCCCGTACTTTGGAGGGGTTAGATTTACTATTCCCACTCAAACGTAAGCAAAAACAGGAAATGACTGTGAATGGGTTAGCTATACCTTCCAATTTCCTAGTCATGTGAATACCTAATAACATAAAAATATTAATACATATTTAAAATACAAAATGCAGTGCAGTTAAACAAAATTATTCGTCATTGAAAAAATAATAATACAAAAATAATTTAACAAAGATAAAACAAAAAAATCTGAAATAAATACTCTTCCTTTGACTACTAACCAAAAGAACTAACACATAAAAACCTTTCAAATAAAATATAAACAAAACAATAATGACGTTTAGCAATTAACTATTAATTAAATAAAACAAATACATTTAAAACTATAAATATTTATCAAATACATTTAAAAAAGTTTATTGTTAAACACATTTATTAATTATTCAACAATTAAAGAAAATACAACAAATAAATGACATAAATAATTAATTGAATGGTGTATGATTATTTACTAACTAAATATGTAAAAATATATTAATTAGTAATTACACTAAACAAAATTTTAATTACACATCAAAGATCACAAAATACACTTAAATAGTTAAAGTAACACGTAATTATTTAAATAATTTGCATAATTAATTAGTAATTAAATATGTAATCAGCATAAAAATGTAGGTAAAGAAAAAAACAATAGTTTATTATTTAATAACTTACCACCCTACTTCTCAATGAACCCCACTTAATGCTAAATTATTATTTACTTTTTAATTGTAAAAAAATGCAAGTACACGTTAGAGCTTACAAACTACTTAAAGAAACAAATATGATACTAATACCTACAATTAATTTAGGAACTAATATATATGGAATTAATTGGAAAAACAATATTTAATACAACTATATTTAAATGAACTATATTATACATTATAATATTAAAAAATTAACAATAATATACACATAACAAACCAATATTCATACCTGCCTCGATATTTTTGATTTGATGATATTTTTGACACAATATTCTTCCAAACTGATACTTTTCAAACAATATTTGTGTCAATAACCATTAATAACTCTGGAATGCAAGATTTCTCTAGGATTATGTACTTTTATTATTTTTTCATAATATTTGTTCAAACAATATTTTTTAAACAATATTTGTGTTATTCACATTTCTTAACTCTGGCGTGTGGAATTGCAGTAGGAATACTTGATCCCACATAGATACATTAGGAAATGGGAATAACGTCAAAAGGCAGTATTACCTTAACTTTTTCTGTAGGTCATTACTAAAATCCAGGCCTTTTTCCAGAGATAATTTCCTCCTGGTTTGATTGCAACAGGTTTGACCCGGAGAATTTGGCCCAGGACTGACGAGTGAGAAATCTGCATGGTGTAACACTGCTGCTAATTACTGCACACTATATTATAACGATTAGGATGGAGAAAAAAAAACATGTAAGTGATCAGCAGTTAACACATCCCTGTCCTACCAGGTCTCAGAGGCAGGTCATCGTCTTCTGGGCAAGGGTCATAAACTCTCCCTGTCAAGAACCTTATATGAAATGTACTTAGTCTGCCTGGTCCAGAACTGTCTTAAAACCAGTTCTGCCACTCACCTCGAGCTTTGGAGGTATGGTGAATAGCAGAACTGGTTTTAAGCCAGTTCTAGCTTAGGCACCCTAAAGTACATTTGATAAAGTTACTTGCCCACTCAAGTCATCAAAGATGTGGTTTCACCACTGCATCAGATTTCGAAAGTTGAGAATGAAATAACTTTGAATGGCTGTTCTAGCATTTTCAGGCATCCTAAAGTAAATTTTATAAAGTTACTTGCCCACTGAAGTCATCAAAGATGTGGTTTCACCACTGCATCAGATTTCGAAAGTTGAGAATGAAATAACTTTGAATGGCTGTTCTAGCATTTTCAGGCATCCTAAAGTACATTTTATAAAGTTACTTGCCCACTGAAGTCATCAAAGATGTGGTTTCACCACTGCATCAGATTTCGAAAGTTGAGAATGAAATAACTTTGAATGGCTGTTCTAGCATTTTCAGGCATCCTAAAGTACATTTTATAAAGTTACTTGCCCACTGAAGTCATCAAAGATGTGGTTTCACCACTGCATCAGATTTCGAAAGTTGAGAATGAAATAACTTTGAATGACTGTTCGGGCATTTTCTTGGTGAAAATGTGGAATTAAATATTTTAATCACACCTAGGCCTTTCTTAAAGAAAATGTAGCTGGCCCTACACAGTTTAATCCCTTTTAGGCCTTCAGCCATTAGGAGGGCACACATTTTAAATATATAGTGTGCCACTTTTTTGTAGCACCTTCCTGCACAAAAACCACCCTTGGAGGTGGATTCCCCTTTCTTTGTGTGCTGCATAATGCAGCACACATAGAAAGAGGAAGTAAGTAGTAGAAATAGTGATATTTCTTATTGGTATGCCTCTGTCGAGTAGGTGCACCATTTTGGCGCAAATCCAGGTTTACACGTCTTTGTAAATCTGGGTTTGTGTCAAAATGCGTGGGTAGATGTTTAGGAATGCCCATGCTCCACCCATGTAATGTCTACGTGGCGCAAAGTAACTCAAGCAGCACTATGCGTTTAACCATGTTGACCACCTGGGTGTTACATCTGGAGCATCAATGAGGGTGGTTTACTGTCTATTGTACTGACAAACTGGATCTAATATTGCTATGACGCTGATCGATGAACTTTCGCAAGATGACTCTACTGTTGAAAGCTGGGTACCACATAGGTTAAACGCATTGTAAAGAACTGGTGTAATGATGTTGCCACACATAGGATGTACATTTGTTTATATTTACCCCAATTGAAATAGCTTGGTTTCAAATATTCATCACTAGTTTACCTGTAAACCATAATGAGCTATGAGTGCTTTGCTTGACCGTTTGGTAACCCACTGTAACACTACACTTCAGACGCTTGCATGAGTACTGTAGACACCTAGCACAACACACTTCGATTTTCTTGATTTGGATATCAGCTTTATTAGAACACTTTTTGTTGTGTTCAGTCTTTGTACTGGTTTCGTTTTGTAAAATATAAAGCTTGAGAATGTTATGTACTTTTTGGTTTCTTTCTTCCACAGTTTATGCATTTTATTGTTAATATTTCTCACAGTGAATCCCGCTGGCTAAGGTCCATTTTGGGTCAAAAATGGACTGGGCATATGATTAAGCAATTAGTATTAATTTTGTTTAAAGCATCAACAAACTGGAGCTAAGGAAATAAATAAGGATTATGCTATAAATATATATTTTGTTGAGTGTTTCATCGACGGATGAATAAAATCAATATATTTTTTTTTAAATGAGGTAGTAAAATAAATAGGAATACAGATTGATGAATGATGTAAATACCCTAGGCGGGGTGACACTTGTGACCCTGAACGTTGTGACTATTTCTTCCTGATGTTGGAATAGCTAGAACCGGACTGTAAATTATGTTCCTGGACATTAGAGTACAAGAATTATTTTCAGATAACCATGAGTGTATTGAATGAATTCTTTTTTTGACTAGTCTGCAATTAACCCTAGTGCTAAAAAATGAAAAGATGTTTATTCGAATTCATTCATTCCTGATTAGTACCGCCAGAGTCGCTAGGCTTCATGAAAGTGTCTCAGTATGTTCCACTAAATGGCAATCGGAGATCAGTCACTTTATAGTGGGCACTCACACATACATACTCGCCCCTCACTCACACTCACTACTCACTCATTCCCTACACACATCAATCCAGTTTATCCTTATTCCACCATTTATTAAAACACTCCAGTGCTTCAGTCTAGATTAAAGTAGCCAGTTGATGCACTGAATAAATATTACCATGGAAGTGCCCTCTGTCTGTTCCCTCCCCTTTAATAAATACAGGAGCTTAGGAGCATCTGAAGGTATAAACTGCACTGCCAAACACAGAAAAGGTCCCAGGGGTAAGTTTATAGACCCTATCTGTTAAGCCCCCTGAACAGAACTGACACCAACCCAAAATTAACAGTGGGCTGATTGTTAACAACGCCCCTCGCTTGTTCCTGGATAATAAGGATTTCTGCAGAGACTGGTACCTCATTGCGTGGAAGTGCACGCGGGACTGGCTAGTGTTGATCATCAAAACAGCCAAAAAGAAAGCCGACGAAATATTAATTGAAATTCAGACTTTAGAGGGCCAGATTAAGACAACCCTTACCAGTAAAGTGTTCAGTAAAGGACAGGATGAAGGGAACAAAGCCAGTAAAGATCTAAGGGATTCTATTCTAGCGCAGAAACTTGAGAAATTCAAAAAAGATTTGGCCAAGTTTTCTGCAGAGACCATATATCCATATACAGGGGATAATTATGTACCGGCGGCTTCTAACAACAATGGCCGACTGGGTTCTACGTATGGTACGTCGAGTTCTGATGAGGCCTCCACAGACTCAGATTCCTCCAACCAAGGCAACACCAAACAGGGTTTGAGAGGGCGAGGCAATAATAGGGGAAATCGGAGGGGTTACAACTCCTACTATACCCAACCTCCTTTTCCAACATGGTGGCAACCCTCACCTTGGGGTCCACCTTCGTTCCATCCACCAGGTCCTTTTGGACCTCCACAATCATACCCAGACTTTAACCAGCAGCCTTTTTTAGGACAGGGTTTTGGCTGTCCGAGAGGCAAGCGGAGAAGTCAACAACAAAGCCAAGTGCGTTGGAATCTTCCTCCAGCAACTATGGACTTGAGAGACGGCAAAAAGATATCGAGGGAACAAGCAGGAACATCAGCCTCGTGATAAATCTAAGCAAACATGTTCTAACTGACACCGAAGAACTGGTCCTCAATAAAGGACTAGGCTTTGTGAAAACTAATAAGGGCGATCCGTTTCTTATACAAACTGAAATGGCAAAATTCTATCGCAAAATCAGGCTTCATTATCTGTTCGCCAATAAGACGACTGTCACACAAAGTGTGGACATAGTGAATACAGGCCTCAAGAGACCATCTACTTTTAGCCCTAGTATAGTAGGGTTACCGGCTAAGGTACAGGCCTTTGAAGAAGCCGTGAATTACGATCTGAGTCAGTTGTACCTCCAACCCCAAAATTGTTTTGTCAACCTGTCTAAAGTTGAACAGGATGCAGTGACGACATTGGCCAACTTGGCATCGGTAGTCATCAAACCTGCCGATAAAGGTGGTGCCACCGTACTAATGGATGTGGACATATACCGTGAAGAATGTATGCGCCAACTTAATGACACTAGGGCGTATCGCAAACTAGATAGTGACCCTACTGATAGGCTGACCATAGTCATAGGCCATATTGTTGAGGAAGGCCTTGCGGAGGGATGGATTACAGAAAAAGAATCCCAATATTTACGCACGGTCAACCCCAAAATGCCGTACTTCTACACACTCCCAAAAGTTCACAAGCCACAACGCCCCCCACCCGGTAGACCCATCATATCGGGAATAGGTTCACTGCTGGAACCTTTATCTACTTTTGTAGATTACTTCCTGCAACCCATCGTGCGGGAGATGCCCACCTTCCTTAAGGACACTAAGGATGTCTTAAGGATTTTGCCTGACATTGAATTTAATTCAGATCTTGACTTTCTAGTGTCCTTTGATGTGGAGAGTTTATATACATCTATCCCACAATCCGAGACATTGGAAGCCATTGAAGCCCTCTTAACCGACAGAGATCTTAAGTCTATCACCCCAGTCAGTTTTATCATGACGCTGGCGACCATCGCCATGACTGAGAATTTCTTCCAATATGAGGAATCCATCTACTTACAAGTTAGCGGGACGAGCATGGGGAGTGTTTTTGCTCCTAGTCTCGCTAACTTGTACGTTCATACCTTTGAACAAACACACGTGCTCGCAGACACTAACCCCCATCTCCAGTGTCTGCGAGTATGGAAAAGGTATATAGATGATATCTTCGTCGTGTGGCGGGGAACGGAAGACGAACTCCGTCAATTCCATGCTTGGTTAAATGAGAGAAATCAGTATCTGAGGTTCACCATTGAGTTTGACAAACAACAACTAGCATTTCTGGACCTGCTAATCTCGGCATCAGGTGGGAACTTACAGTCCGAGCTATACCGCAAGCCAATGGCAAGGAATTCCTTGCTTAGCTATGATAGTTTCCATCCGAAGGCATTAAGGGATAACTTGCCCTTTGGGCAATTCCTCCGTATCCAGAGGAATTGTTCCACTAAAATGGCTTTCGGCACACACTCCTCAGCCTTAGAGAGAAACTTGCAAGACAAGAAATATCCGAGACGCTTGATCAAACAATCAAAAAAGCGGGCTGCTAACAACAATAGGGAAGGTCTGTTAGAACTAGCCCCCCCTAAAACCCAGCAAGAGAGAATTACATGTGTAAATACTTACAGCACACTCTCGAACCAAGTCCAGAAAATAGTTAAAAAATATTGGAAGATCTTGAAAACAGGCACCGACTCCATACCTTCTCCACTGTTCGCCTTTAAGAGAGGCAAAAACCTGAGAGATCAGTTAGTCCACACCAGACCCAAATCCACGCTTCCAAGGGCAATTGGAACCCTGTGGGACATGCCCTCGGTTACTGGACACCACCCTTGCGGTAGCTGTGCGGCATGCCCCCAAACTAACAAAACATTGACTATAGACATAGGCACTAATAGACCTTGGCAACTAAGACGGTTCACGAACTGTAATAGTTCAAATTTGATCTATTTAATAACTTGTCCTTGCAAATTGAATTATGTGGGGATGACCACTAGAAAAATCAGGCTCAGAATCTCTGAGCATAAAAGTTCAATTCGCTGCTGTAAACAAGCCACAAAAATGACGAATCACTTTTTGCAAGTGGGCCATCTACCTACTGACATTAGGTGGATGGTATTAGACCAACCATGGATTCCACCCTCTGTAACCGACATTGCAAAATTTTTGTTGAGATGTGAACAAAAATGGGTCTATAGACTTCGCAGTGATATATGCGGATGGAATGATGAAATCCCATGGATGTCTCTATAAGTTATAGCCATTTTTTCAACCTTTGTTTGAACCTTTTATTCTACATAGTGATACTATATGCCATGATCTTGTTTATTACCAGTGATCATAGCTCTATCTGAACTTCAGCATATCGCCTTTAAAGAGCGATAGGCAAAAGTATCCCACACAAGGTTCATTTTCTCCTTTGTCATTAGTATAGGCGATATATAAAAGGCTATGAGCATGTCTAAGTACCATGCGAGCGTAGGTACAGGACTAATCTTATTTATTGAGCCACAAGGTTTTGGGAATGTTTTTACACCCACACTCCCTGAATGAGGATGTAAATTGCACACACATAAATGAGACTTACTCTCGACACGATCAGTCCGCTTTAGCGTGCCTGACGTCACCAAGTGCGTGGCGCCGAGTAAGAACGGGCTCTAGAACTACTATTCCCGACACTAACAGTGCGCCCGCCAGCACTAGCGCGTCTGGCGTCACCACGTAATAGGTGCGTCAGAACATGCGCGGCGCCAATTGCGGAAGAAGAACTAGGCTTAAAAACCTCGCGGGTGCACCGAGTCGGTTCCTCCCTACGATAGAGCTTAGAGGGACGACCGGTGCACCGACGGAGAGGTGAGTCATCTTGCGGGTCATGTGTGGACTGGCTTTTTTGGCTTTTTTGACTCTAGAGCGTAAAGACTATCTCGATCTATATTCACTATAGGAGATAGAAATAACTTGACCAGGTGACGTACCGATGTATCTGTGGGTATGTGACGCGGATGTGGCGCATGCTAAGACAGGTCTGACTAGGGATTATATATAGATGTAATACATCTTTTATTCATTGTTTTTATAGTGCGGTGCATCCACTACCTGAGCTCGTGCCAGGTGAGGTGGAGCTGTTCCTTCCCATCAAGTGGGTGAGTGAATCTACACTTGTAATAAACTTAATATAGTGATTGTTGACTGACTCTGACGGTCCAAATGCTGGTCATTATTTGCTCATGACCAGTATATCCCACATACTTTGTAACTTTGTGCATGTTATGTTGGTTAAATAGCATTTTTTTGACACTGTACCTTTATATATATTATTTTCCTCCTTATGGTCTAGGATGAGAAGATGATCGCACATACACTCTCAGGTGATATGGTTTAATTCAGCAGTAGCACTAATGGTCCTGAAGAAGCAGCAGGGGATCTCTAGACCTCACTAGTCTGCAGAAACATGTCGACCTTATATCCTTTTTTAGTGGACATTTGTTATACCACTAATTTGCACTGTTTTTATTGATTTAGGAGTGTGAGGGTTTATATTAAAATTACTGTCCCGATCACGACCTAATTTTAGAGCCTTTCTTTCTCTTTTCACACATTCACTATTTTCTAAGCACTGCTATTCAGTTCACCACAAGATACGCTATTCCTATCACATCAGTATCAAGACGGTTTTTCCTGTGCATGGTGTATTCACCTTCCAGCACAGGTTTTTTTACCTCTGATTGTGATTTACAACTACACAAGAGATCCCAGATGATGAAGGGCGGTCTCGATGGTGGACTGATGGGAACTCGTTCTAGTTAGAACCATTTCCTCCTTATATATTCTGGTACATTGTTCATAAACTGCACTGCACCACACAGTGCAGTGCAGACCCGTGCATATGGTAGTAAGTCTGCCTCCGCTCTGTCACACTCTTCATTACGCCTTCAGGTTTGCCACGCACCCATTATCATTGTGCTACTTCCATATATTTTGGATATGCAATATGTGGTACTTTGGAAATGAATGACAAATAGCCGCTGCTTATTATCTACAGTCGTATCATCACTTCTGTGTTCTTGATTATATTTATCGAGTTCCAAATGCACTACTTGTGGAATTCAATAACTCCAGAAGTATAAAAGGGTTCTTAGAGGTGAAGCAGAACAGGGCTACTTCTCCACCTGCACATTCCGACATGAAGAGGAGGCCTCTCTGGGTTCTGCTGTACCTCTTCGATCAGGCACTCCTGCCTTTGTCGGTTGGACCCACTTGGGCCACCTCTAATCCTAACAAAGGCCCAGAGTGACAATTTTTGTCGTCTTTGGTGTGCGCCAGAGCGCGGCGTCAGAGGCCCTGAGTGGAAGTGACGGAGAGTTCTGTGGAAGAGATGCATTTCCTATTCTGTCTGCTCGTCACCTTTTGAGCACTTGGGGTAATATCATAGCAAACTTGTCTTTTTTCTTCTTGAATGAAAGAGGCCTGCTCATCTGATGCTTGGCTGGGAATCAGATACACTCATCATTAATGCATGGCGGAGCCGCGAGTGGATCACTCGTTTGATGCGTGTATCTCTAAACTATATGTACAGCTGGGCTTGATCACCGTTTTATGTATTGTTCGGCGGGAGAGTTCCAGCGCGGCGGAGAGACTCCGGGGACCCCCAATTAGAAGCGACTTCTTTGTGAGAATTGCTGCACAGGACATCTGAACAGGCCCCAGTGATCCCGTGTAGACTACTTTGTTAGCACACTTTAGGTTTCCGGCTGGCTCCGTATTTCCAAGATGTCGCGTTACCCCCTGGTCACATCATAACGTGCACGATTGTGACTTTTCGGAGAGTTTGCAGCATGCACTGTTCACCAGAAAACGTTGCTCTTTTTTTCTCTTGCTTTTGCCATTTTTTCTTTGTCAGGTTACCTGTTTGCGGGTTGTGGGGTAAGAGACAGCTTATGGGAATGTCGTAGTATCAATCGACAATGAAAAAATACACCGTGCAAAGTTTTAAATCCTTTTCACAACACATGAAAATGTGCATTATTTCGTCTTTTCTGTTTTTGTCTCTTTTTCTGGAGCTCGGGTTCGGCATTAGCAACGTTGTTGATATTTTAAAATCTCCTTCATCTAGCTACTGACTTATGCAGCTACTCATTCACTGTGCCACTCATTGAGTGATTCGGTCCTCTGCTTACTTTCCACTTCACCCATTCGTTCAGCCGCCCACCTACGGATTCTTTCACTCCTTCCCTGTCGTAGGATATACTCCTGCCAGTCATGTTTGTCAGCCCCACCCAGCTGACCGCTACCTGAATAACTCAAATGTCAATAGTAGTCTGACCACCCAAACCCTACAATTTTGGAAGTTAGGCCAAAGTTCTTTTTCCCTCTAGTTCTTTTCCCCTCTAGTTCTTTTCCCCTCTAGCATATGATTTCACCTCTTCTGCCCAATGTTTAGGGTACTATTGGTAGTAAAAATATTAAGGAAAACGTAAAATGTGACTAAAACATTGCATAATTTTTCTTTTTTTTTCTTTTTTTTTTTCTTTCACTGTAACAATATATCGTATTAAGGGGCTGATTAGGGTGGAGGATTTTCCGCATCCTCCGGGCCGGCGGAAGCCACCGCCGGCCTGGAGGATGCGGAAAATCCTCTGCGGACCCACCAAGACCCACCGCCACATTAGGATGGCTGGTGGGTCCTGGTTTCCGTCCGCAGCTTTTCCGCCGCGGTTGGCTTACAACCGCGGCGGAAAAGCACTAATATGGTGACGGTGTCTCTCAGACACCGTCAGCCAGATTAGGATGTGCTCGGAAACATGCTTTTCCGCGGCAGCTTTTCCGCCGTGGAAAAGCATGGGTAACTTCACTGCGGGGGCCCGTTGCGGGCCCCCTAGGTGAGGGGGGGTGTGGGGGGTGCACATGGGGGGTACCTATGGTACCCCCAGCATTTGTATGCAGTAAGCGGCAGGCACCGCACGGTGCCTGCCACTTTCTACTTACAAATGCAATGCGTGCATTTTTAACATTGCTGCAGGTGCAGCTTGAAGCTCCACCTGCCGCAATGTTAAAAATAGAGGGTGGCGGTCACATCTTAATCTGCACAGAGGGAACGCCGCAGCCCATGCGGACGTTCCCTCCTCTTCAGGGGTCGCGGGCGGACTCAAGTCCGTCCGCGATCATAATGACCCCCTAAGTTTGGAAATGTGCTTTGAATATAGTGTGCTGTACCTGGTATTAAACTATATACAAAAAATGTAAAAAAAAAGGAAATTAGGCCAAAGAGAAGCCTGTTTGTTTCAACGTAAATAAGGTCTAGGAAGCACCTACCCGGCACCACATTAGCTTCCAGTAAAGGGCAAAGCAGAAGTTATGTCAATTCTTGTTTTTTGCTATTTCTGAAACAACTTTTATGGTTAACTAAAAATGGCGGTGCTCCAACAGGACACAGTGAAGAACCACAGACTTCACAAGCTAACCACATTTGCTTCCCTTCAATGCCTAAGGCGTGCCTCTGCGACGTCATCTTTTCAGGGGGCAGTATCAGTAACTAAAAAAAGTTCATGTATCTCAAATTGCACTTGTTTGTAGTATGAGGCAGCTCAATTGAAAACTCCACATTGACCCTCATTATGGGCCTATTGATATGCATGTGTTAATTAAGTTTCATAAACTCCACTGTAGATTTATCCTTACCCAGCAGATTATTGAGCATAATTCTAAAATCACCATCCGTCGTGCTATACATTGTCCCTGGATGCAAAAACCACAGTTGATGGACAGAATGTAGAACAATGTCATACATTGACCCCAGTACAGAGATCTGGGCCTAAATCCATTGTTTTTTTGCACTCCACACCACCCCAGTTCAGACATGGCCACATGCAAATCAGTCTGACCCTGTGCCTCATGGGAACAGTCCAGCCCGAACTGCCAAGCCATGCCTTCCCTGGACCGGAAACAAGCTTCCGAAGACCGGTTTCTGGCATTCCAGCCGTCTTCAGCCCGGCTTGCTTGAATCCAGTGGTGTGGAGTGCATGGGACTCACGTCTGAGCATACCCATCCCACTCGGGGTGACAAATGCAAAAACCACAGTTGATGGACAGAATGTAGAACAATGTCATACATTCACCCCAGTACAGAGATCTAGGCCAAAATCCATCGGTTTTTTTATTTTTATTTTTTAAACTATATACAAAAAATGTTTAAAAAAAAGGAAATTAGGCCAAAGAGAAGCCTGTTTGTTTCAACGTAAATAAGGTCTAGGAAGCACCTACCCGGCACCACTTCCAGCAAAGGGCAAAGCAGAAGTTACGTCAATTCTTGTTTTTTGCTATTTCTGAAACAACTTTTATGGTTAACTAAAAATGGCGGTGCTCCAACAGGACACAGTGAAGAACCACAGACTTCACAATCTACCCACATGTGCTTCCCTTCAATGCCTAAGGCGTGCATCTGCGACGTCATCTTTTCAGGGGGCAGTATCAGTAACTAAAAAAAGTTCATGTATCTCAAATTGCACATGTTTGTAGTATGAAGCAGCTTAATTGAAAACTCCACATTGACCCTAATTATGGGCCTATTGATATGCACGTGTTAATTAAGTTTCATAAACTCCACTGTAGATTTATCCTTACCCAGCAGATTATTGAGCATAATTCTAAAATCACCATCCGTCGTGCTATACATTGTCCCTGGGGCACAACAGAAATGTGCACCCGCTTTTCGCTCCCCTAGAGTATGTTGACATTACAGAAGGGGTCGCACACGCTAGGTCCTCTCCTTCTGTTATACTGATAGTGTTTGCACACTTGTAGCATCAGCAATATCATGAGCGGATGTACTTTCATTGGCATGAGGGCGTGATCTCTTGCAAATGAGGAAATCACTTTGCCTCTGCGTCCGCGCCCTATTAGGAATGCGGTAAGAATAGAAATAATGGTTCCTTTGGAATAATATATCAATCTTTGATAATAATTGTTTGCCCAATCGCAATAAAGATGTGTTAGGTTGATAATGAAAGGAGAAGAAAGCATATACACTGCTGTTAAACAAACAAAGCAATAGTGCATAGTGTCCCTAGTGAACATGGATGCTAAAACAATGGTGACATATTAGTGATATATACATGTGGTTTTCAATATTATATAAAGTCGACCATCTTCAATAATACACTGTGGAACAGCATCCTAATAAGGACGCTGTGGCGCTTATTATTCTATAAGGATGCTGTTCCACTGTGTACTATTGAAGATGGTCGATTTTATATATTAATAGCAGCCCGTCCCGACGTTGTCCGGGTATGAATTGCTGCCGGCCAGTAGTATATTGTTTTGTAGGATTTCGTTTTGATAGCATTTCTTATCTGTGACAGGCCTGTGAAACGCTCCGATTCACAGTGCACTGCTGATGCACTTAAGAGTGCGCGTTCAGTAGTGTGTGACCTCGAGTTTCCCTACTTTATTTTTCCTTGCAATATTATGTAGCTCGAACTCGACAACATGGCATGACCACAATTTACATTACAGAAGAACACATTCATTTGTGGTAGGCACAGGGAGGCAAAGCGATTTGCCTGGAATCACAGGATGTTGAGCTGATGCAGAGATTCAAACGTAGCTCCCCAGCTCTAAAGTTCGCAATTCTAGAACTTGTGGCGGGAGGTGTGTCTAAAAGTGTATGTCGGTGCTGGTCATCAATGAGAGAGACCTGTGCATTTTTCAAATGGGTGGTGAAAAAATATGAGTATGTTGCTGGAGATGTGGGCCGCCGTGCCACCAATGTACTTACCGGGGGAGGGTAAACACCCAATATTCCTCAACTTTCTTTCCGCATACCATCACTCCGCATAATTTCATTACGAAAGTACCATGACTCGGCAATGCCATTATAACACATGGCATTACATTTTATATGCTTTTACCACGCATACATTTACAATGAAATTCGTTGTAAATGCATGAATGGAAAAAGCATGTTTTTTTAAATGTTTGGATAAGGTAAGTATAGGTATAGGGGTATATGTTTTGGGGTACTGAGGTACATGTTTTGGGGTGTTTGGGTATTTTAAGGGTTCAGATATAGTTTTGGGTTATGGGGTACAGGGGTAGTTTTAGGGTTTAGGGATAGGTATGGGTTTTGGGGTACACGGGTATTTTTAGAGTTCAGGGCTAGGTTTGGGTTTTGGAGTATAGGGGTATTTTTAGGGTTCAGGGGTAGGTTTGGGTTTTGGGGTTCAGGGGTATTTTAAGGGTTCAGGGCTAGGTTTGGGTTTTGGGGTACAGGGGTATTTTTAGGGTTCAGGGCTAGGTTTGGGTTTTGGGGTACAGGGGTATTTTAGGGTTCAGGAGTAGGTTTGGGTTTTGGGGTACAGGGTTATTTTTAGAGTTCAGGGCTAGGTTTGGGTTTTGGGGTACAGGGGTATTTTTAGGGTACAGGGGTAGGTTTGGGTTTTGGGGTACAGGGGTATTTTAAGAGTTCAGAGCTAGGTTTGGGTTTTGGGGTACAGTGGTATTTTTAGTGTTCAGGGGTAGGTTTGGGTTTTGAGGTACAGGGGTATTTATAGGGTTCAACTCTAGGTTTGGGTTTGGTGGTACAGGGGTATTTTTAGGGTTTAGGGATAGGTTTGGGTTTTGGGGTACAGGGTATATTTATAGGGTTAAGATGGGTTAGTGTTTAAGGGTGTTGGGGTATTTTAAGGAGTAAGGGTGGGTTATGATTATGGGGTGCAGGGGTATTTAAAGGGAGCAGGGTGGTATTAGCACACGATATGAGACATGGCATGAAGGGCGGAACGTACCACACGCCCCCAGCGTTTGTCACACCCCCAGCACACGGCCACAGCACAACGCAGACACGCCCACAAGGGACTACTTTGCTGGCACGGTTCTTTTACCTTTTAAATATATATGGTGGGCGTCTGCATAGCCTATGTCCTTCTGCTGCAACTGCCCTTTCCAACGCTGTATTGGGTGTTGTGATTGGTGCTGTGGTTCCTGAGATTACCCGCCTCAAAGGTTTGGGCTCTCTCTTTATTATATTAGTATGGATTGGAAACCACCATGTATATATCACTAATATGTCACCATTGTTTTAGGATCCATGTTCACTGGGGACAGTATGCATTATTGCTTGGTTTTTTAAATTAGAATTTTGAAAAAAACTGTATATTCCTTCATACATAAATTACGATTGCGACAACCAGAAACAGCAGTGTTCTCCTTTTGATATCAACCTAACCCATCTTTATTGCGATTGCGCAAACAATTATTATCAAAGATTTCTATATTATTCCACAGGAACCATTGTTTCTGTTCTTACCTAATGACCCTGGTTACGATTAAGTAGGGTCTCCCTTGTCTCCTTTTCTCGACTATTAGGAATGCTGGGCAGGGGCAAACATAACCACTGAAAGTGCACCATCCAAAGGCAGCCCTCTGAAGAGAGAAAGGGGTCTGATGAACCCCATCAAGACATCCCCCTGCAGATGGGTGCAGTCACTCACTGCCTGCACTGTGAAACATGGAGCGACTTTGAATCAGCTGCTCTGTATTTCACTTGAATGCGCTGCCCCTAGGGCAGCACCAGTTCGCAGCTGCCATGGGGTCAGCACTTTTTTTGTAATAAAGCACACTCTCCAAATGTGCCCTATACATAATAATGCCACAGTTATTTTCATGTAGTATTTCTGGGCGGGACCTAAGGCAGTTGCAAAAAGCAAGTGCTGGCATCAAGCCCTGAAATTCCTAGTGAACTGAGCTTGACTAGAGCCTTTTTGAAATTTCATTACTGCTTTACACTCCTTTCACTTGACGTGTGTAGTGCCCAAGTATACACAAAAGTGATTAATTGAAGGCTCAAATTAATCTCAGCCACTGGTAATTACTCAGGGCACAATTGCAGTCCATAGTTATTTTGCACACCATGCTATCTCGGTTTGGACCCAGCCATATGCAAATCAGTCTTGACCCTGCTCCAATAGGAATAGAGCAGCGCAAAATTACAGGCCAGGTCCTCCATGAACTGAGAAGCAAGCAACCCATTACTGTTTTCACCCTGATTCGGGCGCTTACGTTGGAAACAATGCATTGGGATACCACTCAAACGATTGTCCGTTGTTAGACCTATTGCAAGCATTTAACCCATCACCTTCAATGTGTTTGGTGTGCAGAACCTTATGAGTGCATGTTAAATGAAATCCTTATCCCACACACAACAATAAGTAACTTCCCTAAAGAGTTTGTTTCCCGTTGATAGTTGGGCTTGCAAAGCACCAGAAGGATGGTCTGTTGCAGGTGATGCTAGTGGTGGCCGCTCCGCCCAATCTAGAGATCCATGCTAGCTTGAGAGGGATTTGTTGATCTCTAGAGTGCTTCTACCATCATGGCGGGCACCCTTTCGGCAAAAAGGAAAAAAACAGACAACAGTTTGCTATGTCATGCATGGGGTTTTGCAGACTGATTGACTATTTTTTATTTGCCTTTTTTAGAGACAAAACCAAAGGGGGATTGCCTTTGAAAAAGAAAAAGGAATTACCATGATGGACTGGAAGTTTTCTCCAAGAGTGTGGCGGGCGTTTGGGTATTTTCCATTCCCAGGATCACCAAGGTGCCCATGGCGGTCCTAGGCATGAAAAAAAACTGAGATAGTGATATTGGTGAACCCTTTAACACCACTCTTGATGGCAGATGGAAGGAGGTAAATTCAATACAGCATTTTATTTATTTATTTGTCTATTAATTTCTTTGTTCACTAATTAGTGTTTTCGTAGACGCCGCTTTTTTCTGCTTTAACGTGATGATATGAAATAAATACAATTTGAGAAAGTAATCCAAAAAAATTCAAGCAAGAAAATATAACTAAAGCCAAAAAACTGAGACGTTTGGTCAGAAAGTTAGCAAATGCCATGCCCAACATTGAAGTAAAATAAATGCTTAGAGCAGCAGAAATATTTACATCGGTAGATTTTGAAATGAACCATCAACCAGATGGTCTGTCTGACACCAGAATCAGTTGAAATGGTGCTGGTGAAGTATGAAATTGATCGTTCTGCGTGCCACATCCTGGGAATACTGGCCTCCACGGTTATCTAGTTCGATCTGGAAAGTTGTAGTTGTTTGGCTGAGTGCTAAAACATTTTACACCATGCATTGATAAAGATAAAAAAGCGAGTGAAAGTGCAAGAACTTAGGTTTTTATGGAAAAACCATATAATCTTTCATACCGTACATTTACATTGAGGGCCCCATTATGATGGCGGTTGGACGAGCGTCCGACCACCATCGTTTCGGGCTTGAGACTGCCCTACAAGGAGCCAGTGGTCCCATCAGCCTAATTACGTGCAGGCGGTCGTAAACATCCCTTTTTCCATTGCGGCTTTGTGCCGCAGCCCAAATAAAGGGCCGCAGCACAAGCCGCAAAGGAAAAAGGGATGTTTTTGAACATCCATGCACCTTATGCCAGGCACCATGTGGTGCCTGGCACATGGTGCATGGATGCAGGGGGCAGAGGCCCCTAGAGACTCTTTCTGCCTGCCTTTACGTGGCGGTCAGACTGCCATGTAAAGGCAGAGAGAAATGGACTTCGTAAACCCTAAGATGGTGTCTGTGAAGGCACCACACCCATTGTAGGGATTACAGTCCAACCGCCACCCTGACGGGCTCCTTGAGCCTGTCAAAGGCAGCGGTCTTTCCCCCCACCCAAATCGCTCCAACCACCAGAATTGTAATCCAGCTGTGGGACCGATACAATGGATGTCAGGCGGACATCGGTGGTGGTCCACCTGTCACTGTAATCAGGCCCTAAGTTTTTTTCAAATATCCTAATTAGTTTGCAGACATGTCTGCTCAATATTATATTCCTTGATGAACAGTGGAGAGACAATTGATGTCAAAGATGAGGTGGGAAGAAAAATGCAAAACGTATATACCACTGACATACCTATTTTTGAGTCATTCGTTTTTTGTATATGGTTTGTTCGGTAACGTTCAAAAGAATTCCCAAACTAGGGGCATCATTAGGATGGCGGGCGGACTTTGTCCGCCCACATCCTATGGGTAAAAGGGACCGCCCGCCATAAGGGCGGGTGTCTGTGGGGGCAATTAGGATGTGCCCGCCACAGTGGTGGGTGCATCCTGCATTCCTGGCATTGTGGCGGGTGGTGCACTCAGCACCGCCTGCCACAATGCCAGGAAGGCATGTTGTGCACTTCCATGCACAACATGGCAGGCAACGCGCGGTGCCTGCCATGTTGTGCATGGAGCTGCTGGGGGGTACCATAGGTACCCCTGATGTGCACCCCCCACCCCCAGAGTACCTGGAGGCCCGCAACGGGCCCCTGCGGTCAATTACGCATGGCTTTCCATGGCGGGAATGCCGCCATGGAAAGGCATCCTTCCGCACCCATGTTAATATGGCTGGCAGTGTCTAACAGACACCGCCACCATATTAAACCCTTTTCCGCCCGGTCAACTCGTTCACCAGGTAGAAAAGCGGCGGATGGTCTTTTCATTCGCCACGGTCCCCCCCCCGCCATAGTATTATAGCGGGGGGGGGGGGGGAATGGTTGGCGGGCGGGGTCGGTTAACGGGCGAATCGCCACCGCCATGCGGGCGGTGGCGATCCGCCCGTGATCCTAATGGGCCCCTTGATATTTATGAAATGTTACTTATTATTTGTGGGTTAAGACCTGTCTTCGAAATAATTATGCACATGCAAATCTTTGAACTTGGCATTGAAATCACATTTGAAACTGTGCAATATGGCTGTCACCGATTCTGTTTTTCAAGACTAGACCTTGAAGCCACAGAGTTTTTCAGACTACCACTGTATTTCATTGCTAGCCAGACTTTTACCCTTACCTCATAAGGGTGCTAACGTTCATTTTCCCAATGCATCATCTTCTAGGAAAACATATTAGAAAAGAAGCAATCAGCCAAGGGTGCTAGTACTGTTCTAGTCAAGAAACCCCCAGACAAATCCAGAAGGAGATGGAGTAATCTCATCATAGAAAAATTAGTGCAATTAAGCATAAAACATTTAATGAGAAAAAAAACGAACTCTATCCACAAATATGAAGAGGCAAAATGAATCACACATAAAGAGAAATTCAGAAACAAGTGTCTGAAGCGAAAAAGGGGGCGAGGTTTACTAATGAAGACTGCTTTGTGAAGAATTGCAATGCAATAAATCAAATTCATTAATTGCCTAACGTGGAGATCCATTGCTGGCACTTCTGAGGTAATCCCAGCGGAGTTTTAACATTCACCTGTTAATTATTTTAATTTTATTATCATTTCATAACGCTGCTGATATTGTTACATTTCATTCATTTGGCATACAGTAAGCTATGACCACATGTAAACAATCACAGATGGCCAAATGTGTAAATTCATTATAAAACGTCCCTGTCTGTTAGATGTGAAACAGGTCTGAAACTTGATCTTGTCACTTGTCACATTGTCAGGTGGTGTGTTCTCAGTATAAAATGTAGGTCATCTTGGTGGGAATTGCATTTGTTCTGGATATAGCTAGCGGATGTAACAGACAATGGGGCATATTTTCAAGAGTTTATCGCCTCCCGAATGTCACTTTTTGTGACTTTCTGGTGGTGATGAGCCATTCGCCTTATTTACAAGACTGTGTTAATCCACTCAATGTTGCTTGTAAATAAGGCCCCTTTTCACATAGCACTTAGCGTTAAAATGGGTGGGCAATGGGTGGTGCAGTGGGTGTTCTGCCACAGCACCCATTGCTTTTTGACTCTGCCCCCTATTTACCAAAGTGGCATAAAGATGGGGCGGCGCCAAAAAAAACCCCAAAAAAACCTGATCTTAGCCTGGCAAAACGAGGAGAAATGATTATTTTCTCCTTGTTTTTGCTGTTTCTATGTGTGCTACATTATGTAGCACACATAGAAACAGCAAATCCAAATCTCCACTAGTGATTGTTCATGTGCAGGAAGGTGTCCTTTCTGCTCATAAACAATCATTTAAAAATGACGAGTTGCAACTTCTATGTGTGCTGCACAAAGCCGCACACATAGAAGTTGCACATCTCCATTACTGATTGTTTTAGTGCAGGAAGAGACACCTTCCTGCACATGAACAATCATCCCCCATAATACAGACACCCTAGCACTATTGGCCAAGGGCGTCTCGTTGGTGCTAGGCAGCTACATTTTGGACCATCACTAGGGAAACAGAGGTGTGCTTCGCATTCTTGTAAATAAGGCGCAACCCTGCGTTTGGAAACTGTCTGGGCATGGTGTTAGTAATCTAGGCTTAACACGAGCTCCAAGAGTTTCCTTGTAAAAAAGCCCCAACATGTTGTAACAAATCGTGACAAAAACTCACTCATCCCAACGGCTTATACAGACAGGGACTACCTCCCTCATAAATCAGAATGGTATGTTGGATGTAGTTTGCTCCATTCACCCACAAGAATATTTTTGGAGTGAAATCGTAGACAAAAACATCTATTATAATGAGGGATGTGTCCAAACTAATGTACATAAAAAGAGGCTCTAATAGTCATAAAGAGTCATGAACTAGTAGATCTTCCTATGAGTGGGAAATTCAATATGTGTATTAAGGGGGTCTGGTATCAGCTTTCTCTGCTTTAAACAAGGAGGTGTGCAAGTCATCCTATTCTCTGGCAATCGAGTGTTTATGTAAACCTTGCGGCACCTCCCTGCGTAGTGCCATGCTCTCACTTGCTGTAACTTTATTGACTGCTTAACATTGGGAACTAGCAAGGATTTCCACATCATCCTTATGGCCCATTTCACTATCAGTAGAAAGTCAGCAAACTTGGTCACTGCATTACTTCCTTTGGAGGGTAAAGTCAAGCCTATGAAGCACCTCAAAGGTTGTATATGTTTTCTGACCTGTCACCCGATCAAACAGGGTCTGTACCTCATGCCAGACCTGGGCTATTACTGGGTATTTCCACATCATATGAAATAAATCAACCGTTTCTGCATGGCAGTGGGGGCAACAAACCATTCCATTAGGTTAACGTTTGCTTAACACATAATAGGATATGTAGGCTCTACGCTTCTGATAGCACTGAATTTGGTGTAGCCTAACCCGGCACAAACCTTCTGTGGGATGGTCGAGAAGCCATTCACAGTCCTTGTCACTAAAAAGGGTGGCCCAGGTCTGCTCCCCAGTGGGTTCTGATCCTGGTGAGTGGGTTAGAACATAGGGGTCCATTAGGATGTTGGGCGGTGGCACCACTGCAGTGCTGGCGGGGCAGAAAAATGCCTTTTTCCTCCAGCGAGCAGCGGGAAACACGTCAGCCATATTAGTATTGCAAAACATAGGCCAATTTCCGTCCGCCGCGAAGCGACACACACCGCCATCAAAGTGCGCCCACCATCGTGGCGGTGGCAGCCAATGGAGACTAACCACTGTGCAAAATGACATCCGCCCGCTCCACAAATTAGGATGGCCCAAACAAGCAGACGCACCGCAGCGGAGACACCGCTCAACCAGAGACGGCGGAATCTCGACAGCGGAGCACAATAGCAGAGACCTGGTCCACACACCCCGGTCACGACCACCATGGACCCAGTTCTACATGTGTTTCCCGTGCTGTACCTGAAACAGCATTATCATCTCACGAGCCGCCGCGGACGCCGCCGAACGTACTCAAAAACACAAATACTACACACACCACACAGGCTGCCACAGGGTCCAAAACCACAACTGACACCCTGCTGGGGGTAACAGCACATCCACAAGGGCATCCACACATGACCCAGTTGCCACCAAGTCACCCCGCTGCATCCTGGACACACATCGACCGCGAACATGCAGCAAAGTCCCGGTCACGTCACCGCAGCGGTCAACACATGCGCACAATGCAGAAGGCTGGGCCAGTTCAAGGCATGGGCAGGGCACAAACACCACAGGGACACACTCCCTCCAACCACACATCAACACACCCCATCAAGTCACAGGCCAGGAGCCCATCCTGTACCCCACAAGCACAGCAACAAGCAAGCTCAATACACACCCTGCACGACACAACTAGCAACCAGGGAGACAGTCACAGCAGGAGTGGCTGACAAGGAACACACAACACCAGTTCCACACACACTGAAGGCTGCCAATACTTGCCAGCACATACACACACAAACAAACACACACCCTGCGTGTAGCCACACCCAGAACACACACAGGGATGCCTGAACAGCTGCCTGCCCAAAAACAACACACAAAAACTACAGGAACACACACAGAACCACATCAGAAACAGACATACCCTGTCAGCCAAACTGTGGAAAGGCAATGGGAGAAAAGACACAACAGGATTGCACAACCTCATCACTCAGGAACAGGACAAACACAACATACCACAAATCACACATGAAGTGCACCAGCACAGAACTACACTGCCACATGAAACCAACCACAGATGCACATGAAATCAAAAATGAACAAACACCACAGGACATCTGGGGATGCACATCAGGCATTGCCAAGGCCACATACACACAGCACTGTATGCGCAACAAGCAGTGTGTGCACAACAAGCAGAACAGTCACACACAGACATGATTGACATAACTTAACACACACAACACTAATCAGCACAGCACAGACACAACAGCACACCCAGGAAGTGGAGCAATACCACAACCAACACACATACATCCAACACACCAACAACAGATGCACCACTCTGGGATACAAGAGCACAACCATCTTGACCAGAGCACTGGGCAGCACACACGGCTGAAGTGCACATGAGCAATCCCGACTCATTATTAGCACAAGAACAGCACAAATAAACCATTGGAGCAATGTCCAGAGTGGAACATCACTCTTGGCCCAAGAACTGCACCACAATGCACAGTTTCACAAATGAAGTGATGGGAAGGCACACACACATAAAACCAAGAGGACAGCTGACATCAAATTTAAATGACTTGCATGTCAGTAGTAGACATGTAAGGGGTGTACCATACACGAATAGAGGGAGTGCAGACCCACAATGGGTAGGCATAAGTGGCACACATAGGGGTTGGCATTACACCACACACACTATGCCATACAGGAGGATAAAAGGCACCATGTGCATGCAATGCATGAGAAATACAACCACAATGGCAGTGTGGAGCAGCAGGGCTACACAGTCCACACAAACACACTCAAGACACATTGATGATCAAACAAACACAACACTGATGTGCAAGTCACGCACTTTGCACACTCATAAATAACCAAAACAACAAGGAGAAGTCAGACAGAACAGCTTGGATACACCAACACACTGCACAGTGCACAACAGACAACTCACACATGTGCATACAACCATATCCACAGAGCACAACAATCCAAACAACAGGCACACAACTCCTGGGTGACACATGTGTGTCTTTCACAATACAAGGACACACACACATCCACACCCACTACAAAG
The DNA here is from genome assembly GCF_964263255.1 of Lissotriton vulgaris. NCBI lineage: Eukaryota > Metazoa > Chordata > Amphibia > Caudata > Salamandridae > Lissotriton > Lissotriton vulgaris. The sequence goes on from NC_141693.1 coordinate 1,127,785,249, forward strand.
TCACACTCTTCACACTGCACACCACTTGACTACCCAAGAGCACACATCTCATGTATGCCATGGAACCAGGACTAAGGGCCAACACAAGATGACCATACATATACACAGCTGGGCACACATAAAGGAATAACACACATACATCATGACATTGCCCAGCCTGCATACAAACCTGTGCACAGCATCAGACCCTGTGCTGGCAGTGTACCCCAACCTGACATGTGAACAATGTAGCCAAGAATAGTAAACCACTAAAAAGAGAACTGCATGATAGGTAAAAGAGCCGTCACAGATAACACTAGTATCAGTGTCTGAATGGCTTGAGGACCCTGTCATCCCTGTTTAAAAATGTGATGTGGGCAAAGAGCTTGGCAATGTTGAAGTGACACATAGAGCATGGGACACAGGCAACCAAATGCACACACCAAAATAACTATAATAAGCAAGGACACTGACAAAACAGACAACAGGAGTAACTGTCTTTATTTACATACTGCACAGATAAGACAGTAGAACAACATTATACAAGAGCAATGCACAAAATGCTGATCATATGCAAGATAATCTGCACAGGCAAACTCCAAACAGGAAGGCCAGTGTCCATGGCAGGTGGCACAACAAGTACATGAGATGCTGCACAGGGGATAGCCAACACAGCAGAGCAACAGGGCCAGTGCCCATTGCACAGGGGAGAGTCCAACACAGCAGAGCAACAGGACCAGTGTCCATGGAAGGTGGCACAGCAAGTACATGAGAGGCTGCATAGGATATGGGCCAACACAGCAGAGCAACAGGGCCAGTGGCCTTGGCAGAGGGGAGAGTCGAACACAGCAGAGCAACAGGGCCAGTGTCCATGGCACAGGGGTGAGTCGAACACAGCAGAGCAACAGGGCCAGTGCCCATGGTAGGTGGCACAGCAAGTACATGAGAGGCTGCATAGGATATGGGCCAACACAGCAGAGCAACAGGGCCAGTGGCCTTGGCAGAGGGGAGAGTCCAAAACAGCATAGCAACAGGGCCACTGTATATGGCACAGGGGAGAGTCTAAAACAGCAGTGCAACAGGGCTAGTGTCCATGGTAGGTGGCACAGCAAGTACATGAGAGGCTGCACAGGGGAGAGTCCAACACAGCAGAGCAACAGGACCAGTGTCCATGGAAGGTGGCATAGCAAGTACATGAGAGGCTGCACAGGGAAGAGTCCAACACAGCAGAGCAACAGGGCCAGTGTCCATGGCACAGGGGAGAGTCGAACACAGCAGAGCAACAGGGCCAGTGTCCATGGCACAGGGGTGAGTCGAACACAGCAGAGCAACAGGGCCAGTGCCCATGGTAGGTGGCACAGCAAGTACATGAGAGGCTGCATAGGATATGGGCAAACACAGCAGAGCAACAGGGCCAGTGGCCTTGGCAGAGGGGAGAGTCCAAAACAGCATAGCAACAGGGCCACTGTATATGGCACAGGGGAGAGTCTAAAACAGCAGTGCAACAGGGCTAGTGTCCATGGTAGGTGGCACAGCAAGTACATGAGAGGCTGCACAGGGGAGACTGCAACACAGCAGAGCAACAGGGGCAGTGTCCATGGTAGGTGGCACAGCAAGTACATGAGAGGCTGCACAGGGGATAGGCCAACACAGCAGAGCAACAGGGCCAGTGTTCATTGGTACAGGGGAGAGTCCAACACAGCAGAGCAACATGGCCAGTGGGCATGGCAAGGTGCAGAATCATCAGGACATGAGAAGCTGCACAGGCAAGGCCAGAACATCAGTGAATTACAAGGTCAGTGGCCAGGTAGAAGTGCAGAGTCAGGACATGAGAAGCTGCACAGGCAAGGCCAGAACAACAGTGAATGACAAGGCCAGTGGCCAGGGAGAAGTGCAGAGTCAGGACATGAGAAGCTGTACAAGCAAGGCCAGAACAGCAGTGAATGGCAAGGCCAGTGGCCTCGGAGAAGTGCAGAGTCAGGACATGAGAAGCTGCACAGTGAGTGTGTTTGACTGTACCCTTCCATGGCCAGCAACACACCCAGGTTGTAAACAATGGGCAGGATTAGCACACCTGTATAAGAGACAGGTGTATGAGGGGGACTACCACTCACTCGTGGCTGTCAGGTGGACTTGGAGATGGCTGTGTGTCCCGGACAGCAGGACCCCTTGACTCGGGAGACAGAGGCCCAGGTGATATAGGGCTATCAGTGGCTTGGCAAGCTGGAGGGCTGTTTGGACCAGGTGGTGTAGTGGCATGTGGAGGTGGAGCCATGCATACCTGTGACACAGTGTGGGTGGGAGAGGTTTGAGGGGTGCCCTTCCACTTCTTGGGAATTCTAAATGCCTCCCCTGTACTGGGGTCAATGGGAACTGGTGGTGACACAACAGGCAAACACACCAACAGTCCTGCATCAGGTGCAGACACTGGCACTCTCTCTGGTGATGTGGTGGATCCTGTGGAACGCTTTGTCTGGCTACGCCTCTGGACCACCTTCCCCTGTTCGCCAGGTGCCCCCCCTTCAGTGCCCTCCTTTGCCTGTTTGCCAGGGGTAGCCCCTACAGTGCCCTCCTTCACCTGCTTCATTGGGATTGGAATTGGAGTTGATGTGGCGGGGGAATGCGGCCCTGACCTTTTCCTAAGTGTACCCTTGCCATACAACACCTCCTCCGTGGGCATATACACTGCACGCCTAGCTCTGCGTGAAGTTTTAGGGCCTGGAGAGTCCTTCACTGTGATGCCTCTGAGGCATGGGAGCCTGATGCCTGCTTCCTTGCTTTTTCGGCCTTGCTTTTCCATGACAAGCTCTTGTCTTTGCATTCTGGGCTGGCTCTGCTCTTCTGTGGGGATGGTTTCTGTGGGCGGGACCACTTGGGCTGTTTCTGCTATGTGCTTCTTGTGCTGTATCGTGACTGTGACCCATGGAAACCGTGGTCACTATCATCCGATGTGGCCACTGACTGGGGAGTGGACAAAAGCACTGGAGCAAGAATGGGACTATGTGACTGTTGAAGGGCAGACGTCACTGTGGACGACAAAGCCTGGACTGTACGATGTAGACCAGCCATGTCAGAGTGTATGCCCTCCATGTAGGCAACCACCTGGCCTAATTTTTTGTCATCGTCACTTAAGGCATTGAGCAGGGCTGTCTGGCCCAAACAAAGCTGGCACAGGAGCTCTACAGACTCAGCATTGAGGGCAGCAGGGGGACAGGTGCAGGCTTCGCAGTGCTAGGTGTGAATCTAACTCGTCCCCTCTTACTGACACGGACCCGGGCAGCACCAGAGGAAGTGGATGGGAGGGTGGGCACTGGCCGCTGTGTTGGAAAGGATGATGCAGAGTCCCCCCTCCCTGTGCCTGCCAACATGGATGCATCACCGCTGACATCAGATGATGTAGTACTTTGTGTCTCAGGCACAGATTCCTCCTGCATACTCCGGTCCCCCTCAGATGCCCTGGTGGGCTCTTTGTCACTGGCCTTCGGTGCAGCTGTAGTGCTACTCTTGACACCACTGGTTTCCGGCTCCTGTTCCTCTGTGTCCACTGGCGATTCTGCATGAGAGAGAGATGCAGGGTTGTATTGGTGTCATCATCAGGACAAAGCAATCCAATCAATGCAGTACAGGAGATGCCCAAATCAACATGGTGACCACCACACCCTGCAATCACATTGCAGCAACACACTACATAGACCACAACAGTGCCTATTACTCTGAATTTCTGCCATGACTGAGCCATGTTGAGGCCACACAGCACAACATCCTGCCGGTGGATGAAGTGTAAGCACACTGGAAAAAATGAAAAGGAGGAATAGATATCTAAATAAATAAATAATAGGGGACTGTTAATTCTCCTATATTATTATACACTTGTCCACTCGTCCGCTAATTTATAGATAAAGATACCATCACGACTATTTGAAGACGTGATTACATATTTTATTTATCGTAATCACACGGAATCATTATCCAGTAATTTCTGTAAATTTCAAATTTACATTATGCACAAATATACATACATATGTACACAGATAAATACAACAAAGAAAGACAAAATACACCGAATTTGTACAAGAAGCACGTAATCACAAACAATTCCTTCTTCACCCAGAAAAAATCATTAAAGCAAAAGCTAAGTGTCCTCTTATTTGTTCTAGGAGGTACACTCCGAGGTAGTCAGACAAATCTGGCCTCCTCAGGACAGGGTGATTAAAGAACCTATAAAAATACATACAACAGAATGTATACCTTCTTACAACAATCTGTCATACTCTCTGTGCCCCCATCAACCAGATTCCACCTCCGTCACCAGCCGAGAAAAATATAATAAATAAGACAGAAGCTCAAGTGACCAAAAGATAACGAATAGGAAACAGACTGATAGAAAAGTCACAGACTCTCAACCTCATCATCGTTAAAGACCTAAAGTGGGCAAAGGTGTGGCTACTATGGAGTATTACAACTATAACAGGGGTGCACTTAAATAACCAAGATCACGCACTAAAACCTGGGTATCAAAATGCAAAACTACTAAAAAAAAAATGGGACTAATGAACCAGCCTCAAAGGAGCTAACTAGCATGCAGTGTGGATAAAGCGGACTCACAAGAGGCGACTTACTAATGTAGATCCAATCAGACAGAACCCTTCGTGAGATTTCACAGGATGGAGAAATTCTACAGTGGAAAAAATGTAAAAGCGGGCTACAGACACCTGTAATGTATACGACAAACTGATCATAAACCAAAGGAAAACCCCATTTCCGTGGTAGTCTACCTTCTAAATGGCAGAATAACAGCTGTGTGGAGCACTCTCACACGTCACTTAATATGAATAACAGATATCCCAGGATCAAAACTGTAAGGGAAACAGCAAAGAAATACAGGCATCAGCTCCAACGGTGGGTCTAATCAACTCCCCCTTCACAAGAACCCAGAAGGAAAAGCACCTCTAAATCACCTCCTCACCTTCACCAAAATATGCCACGGGTCGCCCAGTCACTCCGCAGGGTCTCCACCTGACACGGCGCTTCACCAGCATGTGAACGCTAAAAGCCTCCTCTCTAAGAGGCAGCGCGGCATGTCCCACGTGACTAGGACGTGCAAGCGTCAATAATTAACCATAGGAAGCAGACTGCCACAAGGGACGGCAGGTTCATTTTCTCTATTCAAAGAGGCGTCACAGGAATAAAATGGATCGCTTCAAAATATCCACAATCTTTGGAGTCAAAAAGGAATAAAAATATCCACAATCTATGTAGTCAGAAAAGGAGTATCGCTAACTCACTACAAAAACACATTCCTTATTTAAAACCAAAAACTAAAAAGAAAAAAGAAAAGAAAGAGGTCCGGGTAACAATGAGAAAAAAAGCCAGAGGTCCTCAGATGCATCACCCTAAAACAAAAAATATTATCACTGCCAGATAAACAGAAACCTCATATATTTAATACTGGTGACAAAAATGGATCAGGAGGACCAGAAGAGAACAGAGGTAGACTTACAATCTAAAAACTTAGAAGACAGTGTACATAAGCCTCAGTCCTCAAGGTGAATTAGAGAGGACCAAGGTCAAACAACAAATATATACAATTATATATAAAAATTTACAAAAATATAAATACAAAAACATTACAAAATCAGAAATACAAAGATATATTCATAGAATCATACAACAATATTGCAAGGGAGAGACAGAGTAAGTCCAGCTGAAAAGACAAAGTCGTACATATATACGAAACAGATTCAGATAACCAAAATCAAAATGGCACACTAATTACAATCTTATAAGTGCCCATATTTCATCACGATCGTTCAAACCCACCCTAGCGGTTTGGTCTTTTTTTCCAATCATCCGTGCCTTTAGTTTGTTTAGAGTCATTTGTAGAGTCACTTTACTCTGGGCTCTCGCCACCAGTAGCACAGACCACCTGATGTAATTTTCATTGTGGTCAAGTTCAGAGTAATGTTGTACCAACGGAGCTCTCTGCGTTTTGCACCTGATTCTCGACTGATGTTGAATAATTTGCATCTTCACATTCTGAGATGTTTGTCCTATATACGTCTTATCGCAGGGACATGTGATGCAATACCCCACATTTTTGGTGTTACAGTTCGAGAAACTTGTTTGAGTGTGTTCTTGCCATTTATCATCACAGATTTGGAATTGGTTGTCTGCGTACACACTACACACCCATTACATTTAAAATGTCCTACTACAGGTGGAAGGCTTAACATGCTTCTCAGGTTCCCTTTCTCCGGGGGCATCCGAGTGGCTTTCACCAGGTGTTGACGGATGTTTTTGCCTTTGCGAAACGCAAATAGGGGCATTGCACTATCAAACTGTTGTATCAGTCTTCAGTTCATTAGGATAATCTGTTTGAATTTATTTGCCTTAGGATTGTACGTTAGGACACAAGTCATCCTATCCGTGTTCTGTTTTTTTTGGGGTGAGTAGGGTTTCGCGTGGTGTGAACCACGCTCTCTTGAGGGCTGTACTCACCAATTTTTTGGGGTATCCTCTATTGCATAACTTGATTTGTAATTTCTCAGCATGTTCAAAGTAATCAGTTTTGTTGGTACAATTACGCCGGATCCTTAAGAACTGCCCATATGGCAAGTTCTCTTTAAGGGTCCTAGGGTGACCACTGGTAAAATGTAATAGGGTGTTGCGACCTGTGGGCTTAGTGTAAAGGCACACCTCTAGTCTCCCCTCCCAATGTGAAACACAAAGGTCCAACAAATTAATTCTTGAGTTGCTATGGTAAATGGAAAATTTTAAGTCAGCTGAACGAGCATTGAGCCAAATATAGAAGAAAAAGAGTTGTTCTACGGTCCCTGACCACATCATAAAGATATTGTCGATAAATCGACTCCATCGAGCGATATGAGATTTAAAAGGTGTTGTCTCAAGGAAAATATAATTCCTCTGAAATGTATCCATGATTAAATTAGCAATCTCCGGAGCAAAGCAACAGCCCATGGCTACGCCTTTTACTTGTATGAACAACTCGTCTTTAAATGAAAAAAAGTTATTTTTTAGACAAATTTTAGACAAGGCTGAAATGAAATATGTGGGTACTGCATGTGGTCTGGGTCTTCCATCTAGCACTGAGTCTAATACAAGTAAAGCCTCCTCTTGAGGTATGTTTTTGTATAAGCTTTCAATATCGAAAGTGACCAACAACTGCTGGTCACTTTCAAATATTGAATCTTCAATTTTGGCGATAAAGTCCATGGAGTCCCTAATGTAAGCTTCTGTTCATGGGACAAAAGGTTTTAAAAACACATCTATATATTTGGCCAGTGGTTCCAATAGGGGCCCACATGCTGCAATAATGGGACGACCCGGGGGACGGCTTGTGTCCTTGTGGACTTTCGGCAAAACATAAATATTAGGATTTTTTTGTGTGGTCAAATTCAGATAGTCATATTCCTTCTTGCAGATATACCCTTCGTTCAAAGCTTGTGTCGTGAGATGCAAGATTTGGGCCTTCAATTGTGTAGTGGGGTTTTCACTAATGGGGCAGTAGTGTTCTATATTGTGAAGATGGTTCATTATCACGTTGTCATACTTCGCTGAGTCTCATAAAACATTTCTCCCCCCATCCGATGAAGTGTAGCAGACACACAACTTGCTCTGCCCACACCTAGGGACATGATGTGGGGACAACACTTATTACCTCTGATAGACCTTGAGGGAACAGGAGGGGATACCACACACTCCTATTAGGACATTACAGTCCACAATGGCAAGTAGACCATACCAAACACCATGTGGTACTCTGGGGCACATTGTTGTCAGATGTGTGTTCCTCACCGATCATGGTGCATGCAAAGTAGGCATACATGAAGTCACACTCAGATAGTGTACACTGCTGTTCACCCCTAATAGATTCCACACACTATCCCAAGGCTGAATGACCATGTAGATCCTAACACATCTGGCTATGGGAAAGCACAGCAGGAAGGATCACCTTTGTAAGGCTAGTTTGGGCCAATGCATGACACAGGCACCTATCCCAGCAGCCACTCACATGACACAGCACAGCACCACCCCACAAACATCACATCGGCCACCGATGCCACAGGCCCTGTACACATGCATCCGCTCCCAGCCAAAGTCACCCTCTCCAAATACTCACCCCTGCCTTGCTGTCGATGCTCCTTCAGATGTGCATCCAGCTCAGGATGAGTCACTGCCCATCAGTGGTGTCATGTTGCGCCGTGCCAAATGCCTAGTGCGTGGTAGCAGCCCCAATGTCATCTCTGCCACGTTCTTTGCCAGCCGGATGATGTTGTCCCACCTCTTGTGGCAGTGGGTGCGTCGTCGGTTGGATACCCCCAGGGCCCGCACCTTTGCTGCAATGGCCCTCCACACGGCCTTACATTGGTGTACCTTGAGCTGCAGGCATGGAAGAAAAGAAGGGGAAATGATCAGTTACACAGGGTGATGTACCAGCATCTATCATTACAGTAGCAAGAAACAGACTCATTACCAATTGTAATCTCCCTCCATCCCAAACTTGGGTACACCTCCAAGGGTACTCTGCATGGGCCAAACTGATGTGATTGCATGCATTTATGAGGGCGTACAGGGTCCCTGATAATCTCACACACATGCAGGATGACTGCACTGAACCCCCTCAGTGGCTTGCACACATTTCCAGTCCTATGCATGTCTAGTTACTACATACATCACATATCTACCTGTGTGTATGTGTAGAATTACTGTGTGCATGACTGTGCAGCATTCAATGAGCATGTCCTGTGAACATATGTGTATGTAATGTGCGTGGAATCGGGGCACATGGACTCTCCGACAAAATAGCCATCTACACAAGTGTGGTCGTGTGCAATTATACAGGGCTGAGATGGTGCATATCTTTATTTCAGTGTCAATAAACAAGAGTAAGGACCCAGTGAGTGCAGTGATGTCACCTCGTCTTGGTGAGTGGGCACTGGGCATCTATGGGTACACACTGAGTCAGACAACAGGGGCACACAGAGACAATGACCCGAGCAATTACTGTCCTGGCACCTGCTTGTCCAACATCCTGTGGCTCTGTATGGCTGACAATGTAACACACTCCACTCAGACATACAACTGCAGGCAGGGTAAACTGTGACATTGGGACACACACACTCCTCCCCCTGGAGACTGCATGTTTGTCAGAATATGACACAACCCCACACCCTCAGGCATATACTGCAGCAGTACAACTACATGTTTGACCCCCTCCTTGCCCTACACCTCCCTCTATGATGACTTACCACAACTTTGGGGCACCATACAGCCTTGGATACTGTGCCAGCACCTCGTCCACAAGGACCTCCAGCTCCTCGCTTGTGAATGGACTGGCACGGATCTTCTCTGTCCTTGCCATCCCTGTGGAGATGGAACACCTGTGATGGAAGTGGGTGGTAAGGGGTCCCAGGCAGCAGGTTCTGGAGGCAGCAGCAGGAGAGGGTCCCAGGCAGCAGGCTCTGGAGGCAGCAGCAGGAGAGGTTCCCAGGTAGAAGGCACTGGAGGCAGCAGCAGGAGAGGGTCCCAGGCAGCAGGTTCTGAAGGCAGCAGCAGGAGAGGGTCCCAGGCAGCAGGCTCTGTGAGCAGTGGAAATGTGAGGCTCACTCCCACCGATTTATAGCCCCCTGGGGTCGTTTCTTAGGTGCCAAGCTGCAACAATTGGTTGCCAGGTCTGCCTCTTTCAAAAGCATCCAATGACCACCGCCGCGGTGGCGGAGCACGCCTTCCGCGATTTTCAAAACTGCTTCTTGCCACCACAATCATCGCTTCCATTGACTGTAGGCAATGCTCCATGGCGGTGATGCACCGCAGGGGCCCAGGGTGCGCTTCCGCGATGGTGCATCTTTCACACCCATCCAATGACCGCCTCTGCGGTGGCGGAGCACGCCTTCCGCGATTTTCAAAACTGCTTCACGCCACCGCAATCATCACTCCCATTGGCTGTAGGCAATGCCCCATGGTGATGTCACACCGCCGGGGCCAGGCGTTAGCTATCGCAATTTGGGTAACGGGACATGCCCACCGCCATCTACCCATGTCTCCATTCCAATGTCTACCGCACTTGTGAAGGGAGTGGTGCTGGTGTCGCACTGCTGGGGCCAGGCGGTAGCTACAGCAATTTGGGTGGCGGGGCATCGCCACTGCCATCTACCCATGTCTCCATTCCAATGTCTACCACACTTGTGAAGAGGGTGGGGCCGGTATCACACTGCCAGGGCCAGACAGAAGCTACCGTGATTTGGGTGGCGGGAATGCCTACTGCCATCTACCCATGTCGCCATGCCAATGTCTACCGCACTTGTGAAGGGGGTGTTGCTGCTGTCACACTGCCGGGGCCAGGCGGTAGCGACCACTATTTGGGTGGCGGGGCATGCTCACCGCCATCTATCCATGTCTCCATGCCAATGTCTACTGCACTTGTGAAGGGGGTGATGCTGGTGTCACACCACCAGGGCCAGGCGGCAGCTACCACGATTTGGGTGGTGGGGCATGCCCACCGCCATCTACCCATGTCTCCATGCCAATGTCTACCGTACTTCTGAAGGGGGTGGTGCCAGTGTCACACCGCCGGGGCCAGGTGGTAGCTACCACAATTTGGGTGGCAGGCATGCCCACCGCCATCTACCCATGTCTCCATGCCAATGTCTACTGTACTTGTGAAGGGGGTGGTGCCGGTGTCACACCGCCGGGGCCAGGCAGTAGCTTCCACGATTTGGGTGGTGCCCACCACCATCTACCCATGTCTCCATGCCAATGTCTACCGCACTTGTGAAGGGGGTGATGCTGGTGTCACACCACCAGGGCCAGGCGGCAGCTACCACTATTTGGGTGGTGGGGCATGCCCACCACCATCTACCCATGTCTCCATGCCAATGTCTACCGTACTTGTGAAGGAAGTGGTGCCGGTGTCACACCGCCGGGGCCAGGTGGTAGCTACCACAATATGGGTGGCGGGCATGCCCACCGCCATCTACTTATGTCTCCATGCCAATGTCTACTGCACTTGTGAAGGGGGTGATGCTGGTGTCACACCACCAGGGCCAGGCGGCAGCTACCACGATTTGGGTGGTGGGGCATGCCCACCACCATCTACCCATGTCTCCATGCCAATGTCTACCGTACTTGTGAAGGGGGTGGTGCCGGTGTCACACCGCCGGGGCCAGGTGGTAGCTACCACAATATGGGTGGCGGGCATGCCCACCGCCATCTACTTATGTCTCCATGCCAATGTCTACTGCACTTGTGAAGGGGGTGATGCTGGTGTCACACCACCAGGGCCAGGCGGCAGCTACCACGATTTGGGTGGTGGGGCATGCCCACCACCATCTACCCATGTCTCCATGCCAATGTCTACCGTACTTGTGAAGGGGGTGGTGCCGGTGTCACACCGCCGGGGCCAGGTGGTAGCTACCACAATTTGGGTGGCGGGCATGCCCACCGCCATCTACCCATGTCTCCATGTCAATGTCTACCGCACTTGTGAAGGTGGTGGTGCCAGTGTCACACCGCCGGGGCCAGACGGTAGCTACCACGATTTGGGTGGCAGGACATGCCCACCGCCATCTACCCATGTCTCCATGCCAATGTCTACCGCACTGGTGAAGGGGGTGGTGCCGGTGTCGCACCGCCGGGCCAGGTGGTAGCTACCGCGATTTGGGTGGCGGGGCATGCCGACCGCCATCTACCCATATCTCCGTGCCAATGTCTACCGCACTTGTGAAGGGGGTGGTGCTGGTGTCACACCGCCAGGGTCAGGTGGTAGCTACCGCGATTTGGGGCACGTCCAATGGCAATGTCCATCGTGAACACTTCAACATTACACAGCGGCAACATGGTTAAGGGCACATCATTGTGCACATAATGCCATTATTCCATATAATCCACAGGTGGACGCACGTGCCATGGTTGGCGATGTGTGACGTGCATTGGTCTGTGCTCCCTGCCAAGTCAAATATGCATTTGATGGTTGATGATGCGTGACAGTGTTGAAGTGGACTCAACAATGTGTAACCAATCAATGTGTTGTGGTCATTGCTGACCTTGGCAAGGCTTGTCTCACTGTATGGTGTTGTTACTTACTTGTGCTCTTATATCTGCTCATGCACACAACTGACAGTTCGCCGCCTACTGTGATCATTGTGTTGTCGAAGTGTTTCAAGTTTACATGTTGCATTGAGGTGTGACAGGTACAGCAGATGAGTATGAGACAGTCATGTTCATTTTACACACATTGACTGGATGGTACGCAAAAAGGCGTGCACTTGTGAAATGTGGGGTTCAGTATGTGTGCATTCACATTGACCGATGTGTTGTTTGCGGCACTTGTGTATGGTAAATGGAGAGGCGTGCCCTCTGTGTGTCTCAAATGTCTAGCCATGTAACCTGGTGTGTCACGCATTTCTCATGGCAGTCTTTGTTTTTCCGCGACATCCTTAACCGGATGTGCTGTGGCCATCTCATGATGGTTGTCATTGACATGTGAAAGATGCAGATGGCAATCTGCATGTAGTTGACATGTGTCCATTTTCATCTCAACTAGGAGGAGGCCTAATCTCGTATGTCACTTGACACTGCAAGAGGACATGGAGGATGTTGCGATCATTCACAAATTCCGCCTCGATAGACCAACCCTGAAGACCCTTTGTGATCTGTTGGAGGCCCACTTGCAGCCTCATCACCACTACCCAACAGCTTTCACACCAATGTACAAAGTGATGGCAGCCCTCCATTTTTTTGCAACTGGTTCCTTCCAGGAGACCGTGGCCAGCGCTGCAAGGATGTCACAACCCATGTTCAGCCTGGTGCTGAGGGATGTTCTTGCAGCCATGATGATCTATAAGGATAGATACATACATTTCTCCAGGGGAGCAGAATTGGCCGTTGTGAAGGGAGACTTCTATCCCCTTGGGCACATCCCGCATGTTGTTGGTGCCATCGATTGCACCCATGTCGGTCTGCTGCCACCACAGGTGAGTGAGCACATTTTTCGGAATCAAAAACATTATCACTCAATTAATGTACAGGTGGTGTGCCTTGCGGACATGACCATCTTGCATGTGTGGGCCAGATTCCCCGGCACGGCCCATGACTCGTACATCCTGAGGAACAGCATTGTGCCCCAGATGATGGCAAATCTAATTCCCGAGCGTGCTTGGATTGTGGGTGAGTATGCCTAGTGATATGGCGTGCTACGAGTGTGACCTGCTGCCCTCTGCCTGTGCAACATTGCAATGTGTGTTTGTCATTCCTAGGTGACTCTGGATATCCCAGCAGTCCATGGCTGCTGAGCCCACTACGGAATCCCAGGACCCGGCTGACATCAGGTACAATGAGGCCCACGGCAGGACCCGTCGATCATTGAGCGGACTTTTGGCCTGCTCAAGTCAAGATTCAGCTGCCTTGACAAGACTGGAGGTGCACTGTCATACTCGCCTGGGAAGCTCTGCAAGATCGTTGTGGCATGCTTTATGCTCCACAACATGGCCATTCACAAGGGGATACCCATGCTCCTGGATGATGGTGAGGACCCAAGGCCCCCGCCTGCTCAGGGACCTGAGTCCAGTGATGAGGACAGTGGAGAGGAGGAAGGAGTTGACATGCGTCAACAGCTCATCACTTTCTACTTCACTTGAAGGTGGGTGACAAGGTACAACTTGTACATTGTCTGATGTGATTGCTGTTGTCATGAAGGGCTATGTGCGGATGGTACAGACAGGCACATGTAGAGTCACCTGTGTGTGGAAATGTGGCAGTGACATTTCACCTGTGAACGTATACAGAACTCTGTTTGCTGACACTTGTTGCACATTGTGTTGTGTGCCTGTTGAATTATGTAGATGGTTGGTATAGTGTAATGTCTGTGATGCCACACTCACGCCAGTGTTCTGTTGTGTCTCCCTAGGTGCCTCAAAATTATCCAGGCCTACGTACTGTAAATCTTTTGGATACATTATGGACATTTTGAACATTGTAAATATTGCACTGAAGACAAAGCTGCACGAATTGAAGTGTGTAAGGTATTTTATTTGCAAAGTTGACATGTGAGGTGGGGCTGATTTACATGAATGTGGTGATGGAGCAGGGAGTTTACAGTCATGGTAAATGAGATGTAAGAGTAGACACCACATGGATGTGGTGACCCAGTCCAACGGAAAGTTGCCATTGACAAGGCAGTGTGGGGAAGGACAGTCCAAACAGTCAATGCAGCAGGGAAGAGGGTTGCCATCAGGGCTGGCTCTGTGACTGGCGTTTGCCTGGAGCTTTGCCTCTGTAGAATCCCAGGCTCTTCTTTGGACGCCCCCTTGGTGGCTTGGCTGGGGGGGACCCTGCTGCATGGCCAGCGGCATCTGAGGACATAACCCTATCTGTGGCCATAGGGGAGGATGGTGCACTGTCACCCTGCAGCACAACAGAGGGGGGCTGAGGTGTTTGTTTGGGACTCAGGCCTGTGCCTCACTAACGCCACTTGCTGGCCCATGAGGTCCACCATTTGTCCAAGGCATGTGTCGATGGACCTCAACAGCAGGATGAGCTCACCTAATAGTTTGTTAGACCAGCCACTTTCTCCCTGGACCTGTTTGTAGGCTCCGATGACTCTGGTGAAGTGGTCAAGGGATGGTGTGCCAACCTCATGAGGTCTGGGGGTGACCCTGGCCCTTCCCCCTGCCCTGCTGCCACGGACCTGTTGCCTCGCCACTGTGGGTCCCTGCACATTCTCCCTGCCATCCACAGTTGTTGGTGTGGGCTGGTCATCCCCTGGGACAGGGAGGGTGCTGCAGGTGGCACTGGGGGTGTTGGCGAAGGTGGCGGCGGTGGAGGCACAGGTTGTAACTGCAGGGGTCTGCTGTGCAGTTGTTGTTACAGCAGCCGTGGTGGTGGGGAGGATGGGGTCCTGGGACCTGTTCCTCCCTGACACACCAGATGGGCCTGCCTGGAGCTCATCGCCCAAAGTATCCTGGGAGTCTACATCTGAGAGTCCATGTACCGGGGTGGATACTGGCTCTGCTGGTCATTGTTGTTGTCCTCAGCAGTGAGTTCTTCGTCACATGTGGATCAGATGGGGAATGGTCAGTGGTGGGCACTGTGCAAGTATTCTGTTAGCTGCATGTCATCCACTGTCTGTATGCTACACAATTGAGTGATCTTCACTATATTCATTAAGTGCAATACTGTGCCTCATTACTTGATGCAGAGGTACATCAATTACTTATACATGTCAGGTATCGATGCATTGCATGCAATTGGTGCTGTGTGTAGTGATGCAGGTCTCCCACCCACAAACATCTAGCCCAGTGAAGATGGCTACCTACATGTAAGTTTGTTTGTTGAACAAAGCAATGGCTTCCAAGTGCTCCTGGGTGGGGGATGGCTCTATCCTGCTCAGGTGTAGGACAGGGAACTCGGTGGAAGTGGTAGTGCAGGCCTCCCTCCCCCAAACAGGCTTTCCCAGCAAGATGGCTACCTACCTGTGAGGGGAGGGTGGTCAATGTAATGGCTTCCAGGGGATCCTGGGAGGGAGGGCGTGCTCCTTTGCTGCTGGGGTGTTGGACAGGGGGCATGGTGGGAGTGGTAGTGCAGGCCTCCCTCCCCCAAGCAGGCCTCCCCAGCAAGATGGCTACCTACCTGTAAGTTTGTATGCCGAACAATGCAATGGCTTCCAAGTGCTCCTGGGTAGGGTTGGCTCTATACTGCTCAGGTGTGGGACAGGGGATACGGTGGAAGTGGTAGTGCAGGCCTCCCTCCCCCAAACAGGCTTTCCCAGCAAGATGGCCACCTACCTGTAAGTTTGTTTGGTGAACAATGCAATGGCTTCCAAGTGCTCCTGGGTGGGGGGTGGCTCTATCCTACTCAGGTGTGGGACAGGGGGCATGGTAGGAGTAGGAGTGCAGGCCTCCCTCCCCCAAACAGGCCTCTCCAGCAAGATGGCTACCTACCTGTAAATTTGTTTGGTGAACAATGCAATGGCTTCCAAGTGCTCCTGGGTGGGGGATGGCTCTCTCCTGATCAGGTGTGGGACAAGGGGCATGGTGGGAGTAGGAGTGCAGGCCCCCCCCAAACAGGCCTCCCCAGCAATATGGCTACCTACCTGTTAGTTTGTTTGGTGGACAATGCAATGGCTTCCAGAGGCTCCTGGGAGGGAGGGAGTGCTCCATGCTGCTGGGGTATGGGACAGGGGGCATGGTGGTAGTGGTAGTGCATGCCTCTCTCCCCAAAACAGGCCTCCCCAGCAAGATGGCTACCTACCTGTAAGTTTGTTTGGCGAACAATGCAATGGCTTCCAAGTGCTTCAGGATGGGGATAGCTCTATCCTGCTTAAGTGTGGGACAGGGGGCATGGTTGGAGTAGGAGTACAGGCCTCCCTTCCCCAAACAGGCCTCCCCAGCAAGATGGCTACCTACCTGTAAGTTTGTTTGGTGAACAATGCAAAGTCTTCCAAGTGCTCCTGGGTGGGGGAGGGCTCTATCCTGCTCAGGTGTGGGACATGGGGCATGGTGGGAGTAGGAGTGCAGGCCTCCATCCCCCACACAGGCCTCCCCAGCAAGATGGCTACCTACCTGTTAGTTTGTTTGGTGGACAATGCAATGGCTTCCAGGGGCTCCTGGGAGGGTGGGAGTGCTCCATGCTGCTGGGGTGTGGAACAGGGGGCATGGTGGGAGTGGTAGTGCAGGCCCCCCGAACCGTTCTCACCAGCAAGATGGCTACCTACATGTTAGTTTATTTGGTGGACAATGCAATGGCTTCCAGGGGCTCCTGGGAGGGAGGGAGTGCTCTATGCTGCTGTGGTGTGAGACCGGGGGCATGGTGGGAGTGGTAGTGCAGGCCTCCCTCCCCCAAACAGGCCTCCCCAGCAATATGGCTATCTACCTGTAAGTTTGTTTGGTAAACAATGCAATGGCTTCCAAGTGCTCCTGGGAGGGGGTGGCTCTATCCTGCTTAGGTATGGGAAAGGGGGCATGGTGGGAGTAGGAGTGCAGGCCTCCCTCCCCCAAACAGGATTCCCCAGCAAGATGGCTACCTACCTGAAAGTTTGTTTGGTGGACAATGCAATGGCTTCCAAGTGCTCCTGGGTGGGGGAGGGCTCTATCCTGCTTAGGTGTGGGAAAGGGGGCATGGTGGGAGTAGGAGTGCAGGCCTCCCTCCCCCAAACAGGATTCCCCAGCAAGATGGCTACCTACCTGAAAGTTTGTTTGGTGGACAATGCAATGGCTTCCAAGTGCTCCTGGGTGGGGGAGGGCTCTATCCTGCTCAGGTGTGGGACAGGTGGCATGGTGGGAGTAGGAGTGCAGGCCTCCCTCCCCCAAACAGGCCTTCCCCGCAAGATGGCTACCTACCTGTAAGTTTGTTTGGTGAACAATGCAATGGCTTCCAAGTGCTCCTGGGTGGGGGAGGGCTCTAGCCTGCTCAGGTGTGGGATAGGGGGCATGGTTGGAGTAGGAGTGCAGGCCTCCCTCCACCAAACAGGCCTCCCCAGCAAGATGGCTACCTACCTGTACATTTGTTTGGTGAACAATGCAATGGCTTCCAAGTGCTCCTGGGTGGGGGGTGGCTCTATCCTTCTCAGGTATGGGACAGTGGGCATGGTGGGAGTAGTAATGTCAGGCCTCCCTCCCCTAAACAAGCCTCCCCAGCAAGATGGCTACCTACCTGTAAGTTTGTTTGGTGAACAATGCAATGGCTTCCAAGTGCTCCTGGGTGGGGGTAGCCTCTATCCTGCTCAGGTGTGGGACAGGGGGCATGGTGGGAATAGTAGTGCAGGCCTCCCTCCCCCAAACAAGCCTCCCCAGAAAGATGGCTACCTACCTATAAGTTTGTTTGGTGAACAATGCAATGGTTTCCAATTGCTCCTGAGTAGGGGAGGGCTCTATCCTGCTCAGGTGTGGGGCAGGGGGCATGGTGGGAGTAGGAGTGCAGGCCTCCCTCCCCCAAACAGGCCTCCCCAGCAAGATGGCTACCTACCTGTGAGGTGAGGGTGGACAATGCTATGGCTTCCAGGGGCTCCTGGGAGGGAGGGAGTGCTCCATGCTGCAGGGGTGTGGGACAGTGGGCATGGTGGGAGTGGTAGTGCAGGTTGACTGTGCTCATGCTCCCATGGTTATATTGCAAAAGATGTTTAGGGTACAGAGGAGTGGGTGTCTGTTGGAGCTGTGGGACAGGTTTTTGTGGGTGTGTGGTGCAGATGGATGTGATTTGTCTGGTGCGATGTGTGTTTTTGGATGTGCAATACAGTACATATCAATGTGTTGTTTAACATTTGTTTGTACTTACCAGCCTCCACTCCACCGGATACTCCTGTGAGACTCTCAGGATGCAGTATGGCAAGCACCTTCTCCTCCCATGGTGTGAATGTTTTCTGAAGGATGGGAGGGCCACCACCAGTCCTGTCAGCCAGCTCCCGGTTCTTGCTTCTCCTCTCTTTAACAACACTCTTGAGATCATGCCACCGCTTCATGATCTCCTTCTTGGATCATGGGGTGTTCCCTACTGCATTGACCCTGCGTACTATCATTTCCCACATTTGGGTCCTTGTGGCTAATGGTGTCTGTTGGACCAGGCTACCGAACAGTTGTAGTTCCACTCTGACTTTCTCATTGACCATGCCTGTTAACTCACTCTCTGTGAATGTGGTCATTTTCTGTGATGCCATGGTGTGTGGTGTTTGAAGTGTTTGTGGGTGCAGGGGTGTGGGTGATGGGTGTGGTGTTTTTGTGTGAGGTGTGTTATGTGCTGGGGGATTGTTGGTGCTGGTGTGGTGGTGATGGTGGTGGAGGTGGGCGTGCTGTGTTCTCTTGCCTCTCCTGTCGGATCTGGTGTGTGCCCTTCTCTTCTGGAGTGTTGCCACGGTCTGTTTTTGGACGTCACCGCCCACATAGGGCAGTTTTTGTTGGTGCGTTACCGCCGCAGTCGATCTTTTTGGGCGGTTGTTCCTAATTTGACCGCCGATTTATCCGCGGTGCCAGCAGGCGGTTGTTTCCCGCCTCCATGGCGGTCGGGGTGGTTTTCTAACCTCCATCCTAATGAGGCCCATAGTGTCTGTAAGGCCCTGTACAGCCAGGTGATCAGATATCTCCCCATGTCCATACTGAAAAGAGACTGCATATAACCGTGGGGTTGGAGCTCTGAGCTAGTTACCCCCCATAGTGTTCGTATCTATTCCAAAGGGGCACCAGGAGCCAAAAAGGAACCAGGTGGAAGACCAGTTCTAATCCATAGAGAATCCAGAGGGATTAAATGTAATTCTCAAAACTATCCCCCCGGGTAGTAAATCCCACCTCCCAAGTAGTGGTTATTTCATCACAACCCAGCCTACCTGCCAAAGACCAGTTCTACTTCATTGAGAATCAAGTGGGATTAAAACCTAATTCTCAAAAATGTCCCCCAGCGTGGTAAGTCCCACCTTCTCCCAATTCGCTGTTATTTTATCACAACCCAGCCCACCACCCAAACAATAAGGTAGGCAGTAAATTGGGGGTATACAAAGGTATATCCTTTGCCTGCTGTAGTTCCTTCCAATGGTAATATTGTACCACCTTTTTGGAAACAGAGAATGTTACTCTGTGGTTGTTTCGGCTGTTTGATCCGACCCGCTATGTCTGTGGTCTTGACCTGTCACTGCACAGTGTTAAGATTGTCTAGTTTTCTCTCAGCAAACCATCGGGCAAAGTCATTGTGTCTCGGTGCCTAGATAATACAACTCAAATTCTGGAACGCCCCTGCTCTCCTCTTCTACCTGTGGCTTAAGGGTGTCTAAGGCTTGCAATATGAATTTTTATAGTAATCTAGAAACACTGTATTTATGTCTTTCTATGCTAATTTAATAGTTACCATCAGGTCCCTAATATCCATCAAAGAGGGCCCCCACTCTCCGTTAACTATTCATGCCAGATTCCATGTCAGGCTAATCCCATCAGGCTGTTGACGGGCTATGCGTGCTGTGCGATCCAGGTAATGCTGCCATTCAACCAAGGCTGCATGTCTTCCCAGTCCTCGCGCAGGCAATCACCTGCATAGAGTCAGAAACTGACTTAAGCTCGAGGTCAAGCAACCAGTCATCTAGCATAGTAAACCTCCCATCAAGCTGCTTCCCAATCCATGTCATGGTTTTCCTGCAGAGGCCACAAAGTGTCACATTGAAAACCTCTAAAATGCTATCATAAGAGCTTAATTTTCCTAAAAAAATCTCATGATAAATTCTCTTACAGTCTCAAGGAATTCTTGGTCTTCAAGACTATTTATATTAAAACCTTCATGGAGGGATGAGTGTTGTACCCCTCCCCAAAGACACGCAACCCAATAACAGATTATGGCCAAAGGTGGTGCGGCCTAGGTATTTGGCTGCTTCTACCTGAGGGAGTCAGTGTGGGCATGTAAAAATCCCAGGTGAAATCCCACAGACGTTTTACATTACCCGACTGAAAGCACTTGTACCGAACTATTTGCAGCAGAATTATTTTTTTATGGGGAGTAACACCCCAAACACCCACTGCTGGCATACTGTAGACTGGGGAAGTAGAGGATGTGAACAATCTAATTGTATACCTCCGTTAAATTTTCCCCCTTTGAAAGTGGAGCTGTCAGGCCAATCCAAAAGCAGCGGGGAAAGTGAGTTGTAAAACCCCATCTGTCCAGTGTGTGATGCATATAAACTCCTCAGCAGAAGTGGTCTAGAGTCCAGCCTGCCTTTCACAAAAATGTATGGCCATCGGGGTGTGAAACCTTATTGCAGATTTTGAGAGTGAACCCCAGGATAAACCAAAATAAGCACCCATCCAGCATATGAGGAGTATCCTGTGGTCTCCTGGAGCATAGCTACAAGGATCCCACTGCAATATAAATCTGAGTGTACTTTATAATGTTTGGACATTGCAGAGATCCCTTGAACTTTCCAGGTTAGAAACCTACATTTGTTTAACCCCATCCTGTATCATGTTGAGGGGACCACTAAACTGGTATGCGAATCTCCACACCATTTGGAAACTCACAAGAGACTTTGATGCAGACCTCCTGTATAGTCAACCCCTCAACCCCCTGAGGCAGAGACCCCGACCTTCACTGCAAAATTACAAAACAAAATGTAGGGGTAGATGGAACTCGCAGAGTTTCACTCTGCAAAGTTACATAAAAACTCTGCGTGATTCTGTGGAGTTCTGCTAGCGGTCAAATTGGCAAGGCACACTGATTTTCTGCACCGGGAGCTTGTTCTGCTCTGCAAAATCAGAGCGAATGGCAGCACACTGTGTTACAGAGGGCTCTTCTTCTTTGCTAACACTCGATTAGATTTTCTTCTCGAGCTGCAGCTTTCTCACTGCGAACGGTCATGACTGCCCGTAGCCACCTGCGTTGAGAAGATTTTGCTGGGTGCCGCAGTGGCACCTGAAAATCACGCTAGGTGACACCAATTCTCGCTTGTCAACTTAACGTTGGTGAGCCACATGCAAGAAAAAACTATCACACGGTGGCTGGCAGAGTTGTGACAGATCTCCACATTAAAAGTGTAATGCTGAGTGGGCAAAACTCCACGAACTCCGCCAGCATAGCAGAATTTACCTCCCTCCCCTAAAAACAAGGGAACTCATAACCTAAAATCATAAAGTAGTCACTACTTCTGTGCACTGGTCTGTATCAGAATGACAAATCGTGCAGTGACCTAAATAGGTCAGAGGAACTAAGATTAGGGCTGAATGACTGGTAAATTCTATATAGCACAGGGTGGGCCCCGGTTAACCCAGCAAGTTACCATGGGAAAGTTCATCAATGCACTAGGCCCCTCTAGGCAGACCCTCATGTGCCACTAGATACAGCAGTTATCAAGGAAGGAGGTATTCCTACCTTAAACAACCTTCCTATTAACACCTACCCAACTCTTATAACGGCCTTCATCAAAAGTAAGTGAGAAACAGAACATATTTAATCTGTGAGGCCTAAGCAAAACATTTTATGAACAACGTGTTGTAGAATCCCTAGTTTATTGGTCAGAGTAGATCATTGGTGATTTGTGGGGTAACAGTTGGTAGGAGCACTGACTGTTCGCTGTTGATGTCCAAGTCTGATACATCTTTCTAGCCGGGCCACCTGTGCTTATGGAAGCAGAGACCAGAGTACCTGCAGGAATGATATGGCGGTGGGTACAAAAGGGGGTGGTGATGGAAGGAGCATCTGAATCAATCAAACACTCACACCCAGTCAAAAGATCTGGGTTTAATCCATCACCGTCCTTTAGCCAACTCTGCCACCCCAGTTCAGACATGGCCATATGCAAATCAGTCTGACCCTGTGCCTCATGGGAACAGTCCAGCCCGAACTGCCAAGCCATGTCTTCCCTGGACCGGAAACAAGCTTCTGAGGACCGGTTTCTGGCATTCCAGCCGTCTTCAGCCCGGCTTGCTGGAATCCAGTGGCAAAGTGAGCAAGGGACTCACGTCTGAGCATACCCTGCCACACTTATGGCAGCCAAAAGCGGTACAAAAGGGGGTGGTGATGGACGGAGCATCTGAATCAATCAAACACTCACACCCAGTCAAAAGATCTGGGTTTAATCCATCACCGTTCTTTAGCCCACTCTGCCACCCCAGTTCAGACATGGCCATATGCAAATCAGTTTGACCCTGTGCCTCATGGGAACAGTCCATCCCAAACTTCCAAGCCATGTCTTCCCTGGACCTAATCTGTGAGGCCTAAGCAAAACATTTTAAGAACAACGTGTTGTAGAATCCCTAGTTTATTGGTCAGAGTAGATCATTGGTGATTTGTGGGGTAACAGTTGGTAGGAGCACTGACTGTTCACTGTTGATGTCCAAGTTTGATACATCTTTCTAGCCGGGCCACCTGTGCTTACGGAAGCAGAGACCGAAGTACCTGCAGGAATGATATGGTGGTCGTTATAGCAACCTAATGGCTCAGCCTGGACTGAGAAGGGGTGGGAAGATGTTCCAAGCAGTTTTTGTTCTACACCTGCCAACTCATTGCCCTGTGGATGCAGATTGCAAACAGGGCACAACGTCATCATTGCCTGTAGCCTCTTACTATTCTGCTCAGCTCGAGACGTCCTCTGCTTTGGTGAAGAAAAATGTTGATTAATCATGGCCTTGAGCTTTGCTGGGAACAAGAGGAGGATGTATTTGAGACCCACAGAACAGAGTTTCCATTTTACCTCTGTAAAGTTAGTTCAACTTTGTTGCACTGCTAGTGTATAATCAGGGAAGATCATACCTTTTCCAGAATCCTCCTCAAAGTGTTTCTCTTGGCATGCATGTTGGATTATGGTGTCACAGTCCCTATAATTAAGGATCTTCGCATGCCCCAGGTGGAAGCTTCTCCGCAGGGATACGATGAGCCCTATCAACTGTGAACAAAGCTTAGAGACCTCTTCTGGAGACCACATTTTTCAGAGACACAAGACTCAATATAATGAGTAGGATTGTATCCCACGGTTCCTTCCAGCAGCTCTACGATGCAGATACGATTTCATCTAGATCTCCCTCCTATATCTGCTGCTCTGCCTTCAACGCATCTTATCCGATCTGTGAGTACCTACGCCTGGAGGTCAGAAGTACAGGGCTGTAACTCTAGCGAATCACTGACAAAATATCAAGTACAACAATATTGAGGTACAAAAATATTGTGACAAAATTATCGAAGTCAAGAATATCGACATCCTATCTACATCATGGTAAGTACAAAAATATCTGAAAAAAATATATTGATGTCTAAAATATTGTTGTTAAAAATATTGTTTTAAAAAATGTTAAAAAAAGAACGTAAAATAAAGTAAATAATACATATAATTAAAAGAAACATAGTTACAAATATTTTTAAATGTTTACAAATAATAATTAACATATTGGGGCCAATTATGATTCGGTAAACTAATCCGTACGACCGAATCGAATCCGTAGCCCTTTCAGTACGACTTGTCCAATTTCTGTCCGAATCCCGTAGTACGATTCGTAGGAAAAATGTATGACCGAATCGTTGCGAACCATACGAATAGCAAGGGAAAATCCGTGCGACACGGACCCTCAGAGTGAACCATATGAATCGTAAACATGCTGTACGACCCGACAAGTACGGTCCAGACCGGGGAATTAGAATACGATTCGTACTGAAAATGTTGAGTATGAGTGAGTCGTATCACTATTGTAATGGAGCCATACGCGAGAGTGTGTAACGCACCATACCCTGGCATTCATGGCGTGTGTACGTACCGTACTCCGGCATTCATGGTTTGTGTACACACCGTACCCCGGCATTCATGGCGTGTGTACGCACCGTACCCAGTGTACGCACCGTGCCCCAGCATTCATGGCGTGTGTACGCACCGTACCTCGGCATTCATGGCGAGTGTACGCACCGTACCCCGGCATTCATGGCGTGTGTACGCACGTACCCCGGCATTCATAGCGTGTATGTGCGTACCGGGGATGCGGTTCGGGTCGGATTCTGCTTTTCCGGACATTTGAGCTCCCGTAGAAAATGAGTCGTACGTAGTGTCGCAGAGACGAATCTTACTTGCTGGGCCGGAAACTGCTGCTTAATTACGTACGTATATTGTGTACTGCGTGTTCCGGATACAATTCGCACAGATTTTTTAGTAGTACGGTTTCAGTACGATTCGTACATAGATCTGCTTTGGATCCGAATCGTACTTCATCGTACGCATGGGGACGTTTGCGGGTACGATTCGTATGGGAAATATGCTCCATACTTCTATTTGTAAAGGGATTTTACCGAATCGGAATCGGTCCCATAATGTTAAAATAAATTAAACATATATATATGAAATATAATATATATACTTACTTAATAATATTTGTAAATAATTATGTTAATAACTTATAAATTGTTAAAAATATTTTATAAATTATAAATACATATATACGTATACAAAAATAATATCAATAAAAATATTAAAAATATATATAACAAATTAAAATCGACAATATTTTTTATCTTTTTAAAATAAATTATACACAACATTAACTAAAATAATACATAAAAATATTGGATAGCGGAGGGAATAAAATTACTAGTCCAACTCCATAGAGTGCAACAGTAGAGAAAGTGTTGGATAAGGTAGGGGTAAAAATTACTATTCCCACTCCAGAGAGTGCAACAGTAGGGAAAGTTTTGGTTAGCGTAGGGGTAAAAATTACTGTTCCCACTCCAGAGAGTGCAACAGTAGGGCAAATGTTTTATAGCGTAGAGGTTGAACATAACATACTTATCAATTTTTTATTTTTTTATGAAATAATAAATTAAGAAATTAACAATACATTATTTATAAATACCAATAAAATAAAATTAATAATTACTGTGATAACATTAAATTACTTCCGACCCTATTCCCCAGTAAATTACCAACCCGCTCCTCATAAAAATTAACACAATTATTATAATGATCAATTAATAAATTAATAAAAATGAATTACCAATTAATATTTAATTAACAATACATTAATTATCAATACCAATAATTAATACACATTATTTACCAATTAATAATTAATTAACAATAAATAATTATCAATACCAATAAATATTAATTAATAATTACTTAATTATAATAAATTACTTCCCACCCTATTCCCCTATAAAAACACAACCCACTCCTAAACTAAATTAACACAATTAATATATTTTCAATTAATAAAAATGATTTACCAACTAACAATTAATAAACAATAAATTAATTATCAGTACCAAAAAATACAAATTAATAATTAATTTATTATATTTACTTCCCACCCTATTCCCCTGTAAACCCACAGCCCGCTCCAATAAAAACGTTATACAATTATTTAATTATCAATTAATCGATTCATAAAAATTAATTACCAATTAATAAATAATTACCAACAAATTATTTATCAATCCCAATAAATAAAAATTAATCATTACTTAATTACAATTAAATTACTTCCCACCCTATTCCCCTATAAACCCACAACCCGCTACAGAACTAAAAAGAAAAATGTTATTTTAAAGAAATGACTAACTTCTAAACATTTTATACATATATTAAAAAAAATACAAAACATAACAAAACATGTGAAACACATACATATAAAATACATACTAAAATACATAACACTAACATGAACATCGATTTTAGTAACATCAATATTTTTGCTATTGATATTACTAACTTAGATATTAACAAAAATAATATTTCTTACCTTCAGGTCGATATTCTGGTCACTGATATTCTTGATGTCGATATTCCGTCCCTACAATGTTTAAATCTCGATATTTATGTAGGTTGAAATAAAAAACTCGATATTATGTCTGTGCACCAACTCTAGTAGTGTGAATTCCGCTGTGTGTACTCTATCTTTAAGTTTTCTATGGTCATCACACAAGACCCTGAATTCTGGGGCCAGGCCATTCAACTTCCTGTTCAATGCCGCGTTTGTGTACATTACCCCCTTAAAGATCTTGTGCAACATCATTGGTGGGTAGTCCACCATTTCTAGAGTATTAGTGAGGCTAAGAGTGGCCATACTTTTTCTGCATCAGCCCGGGAGACCTCTTGAGCACAGACGAAGACGTCGGTTTAGGGGGGCCTTGGATCTGCCCATTTCAACCAATGACTCCAGACCACCTCACTCAGGGGTGTGTCCAACAAGGACAGGCAACAATGAGGGCATGAACAGCTGCAGTGGAACTCTTTGCTGGTTGCCTGTCATGGTCCAAAGTGGTAGGGTCAAAGTGATAGCAGTAATTAACTGTGATCATTTGCTGGATACTGTATGACCCTAGTGTATCCCAATACAGCTTGCAATGTCAGGGAAGGCCCTCTTTTGGCTCACAACCCCAGACCAGTAAGAGCCTTCACAAATCCAGGGTATCTCCAGCAACTCACAGGGGCCCAGTATTTCAAGTTGTGGAGGTCAGGAAGAAAAAGTGGCAGGAAGAACAGGTGGGGAGGCTGCCTCCCAGTACAATAGTTTTCTAGGAGAATCTTTGCTCTGTGCTTAGGGCCACATCTCAATACAAAGACTGGCACTCTCCCGTAGCCACACACAAGGATAGAACGTCAGCTCATTGGGTTCTTGTGGTTTGGATACTGCACTGGACTTTACTCTGGAGCCCCACTCAACACCTACTGGAAATTGTCCCAGAGGCCAATTGCAACACATGGTTGGACCATGCCATGTAGTAGGATGCCCTCCTCCCATCTCAGACCATTGTGGCGCAGTAATCTCTTTAGGCGGCGTCTCCAGAAATGCTCCAAACTTCTCTTCTTTGGCTCAGGGCCCGGGGACCACTCGCACCACGACCTGCCCCCTTGTCGGAGAAAGCCAGAGGGCAGCCATCAGTGTGTGAGCGTGAACGGGCAAGTGGCAGCTCCCGACAGCTCACCTCAATGCATCTGCCGCTGGATGGCAGGGGCTCAGAGGGGAGTCACACCATGGCCCATCCTCCAGTAGTCAGCAGGGCTAAAAAAACTATGGGCTGCACATCGTCAGCAATATTCCCATGCTGTCATTGCTGCACCCGGATCACAGGGTCACTCACTCCACAATGCCTGCCTGCATGTTGGATAGCAGAACTTAATAATATCTATTGTCTGTGACATACACATACATCTACTCGATGCAAGATTGAGATTTCTTTCTAAAAGAAAATAAGAACTGCAGCAACCACGTTCATTTCACAAGACATGTTTTCTTTTTTTCATTTGTGGTTCAGATACA
Source organism: Lissotriton vulgaris (assembly GCF_964263255.1). NCBI lineage: Eukaryota > Metazoa > Chordata > Amphibia > Caudata > Salamandridae > Lissotriton > Lissotriton vulgaris. Next base: position 1,127,812,944 of record NC_141693.1, read on the forward strand.
TCAATCGTCACCTTCCACAAAACTAGGGGTGAGCGCAAAATCCGTTCCGCTCGCCGATTTCGCGGATTTTCGGTAAATCTGCAATCCGCGAACTCCCGCGAATTTACAGAAAATCCGCGAATCCGCGAGCGGCGTATTTGGGGGGCAAAAGTTCAAGTTGTAACTATTTTAGGATGGCGCTGACAAGCTGCCAGCGCCATCATAAAATAGTTACTAAGTTAGCTTCAACAGGAAGCACTAATAGATAAAATAAAGCAGGTGTTCGAGCACCTGCTTTATTTTATCTATTAGTGCTTCCTGATGAAGCTAATTTAGTAACTATTTTAGGATGGCGTTGGCAGCTTGCCGGCGCCATCCTAAAATAGTTACAGGATGATGGGCACTGGGCAGCTCACTCAAGGGACCCCTGCGCTCTTTGGTGTGATGGCAAAGTTAATCAGCCCCCCCAAAAATGTGTGTTTTGTCGAGGCTGGGTAGGTGTGCGTTCTCCCCATATCTATCGTCGAAAATTAGCTATGATGCTTGATGGAGGCCTTTGCATAATTGACTTTCACGAGCTCAATCCCTGTGCAGTTCCTGTGACCACGAGCTTCTCTGATCCGTGCCTGTCCTTTTATACACACAAGAGGCATGTGAACTCGCATATAAGCCCCGTCCGTGTGGCCCCTCCCCACACACTAGTGGTGTGTGCACCGTCTTCGCGCCCTTTACCCACTTGATGGACAGCTCACTCGAGGGACCCCGGCGCTCTTTGGTGTGATGGCAAAGTTAATCAGCCCCCCCAAAAATGTGTGTTTTGTCGAGGCTGGGTAGGTGTGCGTTCTCCCCATATATATCATCGAAAATTAGCTATGATGCTTGATGGAGGCCTTTGCATAATTGACTTTCACGAGCTCAATCCCTGTGCAATTCCTGTGACCACGAGCTTCTCTGATCCGTGCCGGTCCTTTTATACACACAAGAGGCATGTGAACTTGCATATAAGCCCCGTCCGTTTGGCCCCTCCCCACACACTAGTGGTGTGTGCACCATCTTCGCGCCCTTTACCCACTTGATGGACAGCTCACTCGAGGGACCCCGGCGCTCTTTGGTGTGATGGCAAAGTTAATCAGCCCCCCCAAAAATGTGTGTTATGTCGAGGCTGGGTAGGTGTGCGTTCTCCCCATATCTATCGTCAAAAATTAGCTATGATGCTTGATGGAGGCCTTTGCATAATTGACTTTAACGAGCTCAATCCCTGTGCAGTTCCTGTGACCACGAGCTTCTCTGATCCGTGCCTGTCCTTTTATACACACAAGAGGCATGTGAACTCGCATATAAGCCCCGTCCGTTTGGCCCCTCCCCACACACTAGTGGTGTGTGCACCGTCTTCGCGCCATTACCCACTTGATGGACAGCTCACTCGAGGGACCCCGGCGCTCTTTGGTGTGATGGCAAAGTTACATACAGACCCCCCACATTTAAAAAATCCGCAAAATACGCGAATCCGCAAATTTGCGGATTTTGCGGATCCGCGAATACGCAAATCCGCAAATTCGCAGATCGTGGATCCGCGAAATCCGCCCAGCCTACACAAAACCCTATTTATTCATCAGTAATTGGTAACAAACATTTCAACAAAGTACGCAAGCTATCCCATTGACCTTCTACCTGTGTAGGGAAAAGATCATGTTAGTCAAATACAAACAGTATAACTACATTAACTCCACCTGTCTTCATCCGCTCTCTCCTCTCCCATGTCACCAACTGTTTCCTCGGTTAAAGAAAAAGGACAAAAGCAGGTTAGTGTCCCCTCCATGGCCCTCCTGTACTATGGTACAAGGGGATCCCTTTGGGTCGTCATCATTGTCATCTGATCCGTCCAATGCAGCGTAGTAGTGCAGGAGACTGTGGATTATCTTACAGCACATCAAGGTCAATGTCTTCCTTCTTCCCTACTAAAAGGAGGTTTCTGGAAAACAGAAGAACATCTTTAAAACAGCACAGGAGCCTCCAGCAGCCCTGGAGGTCACCTAGTGCATATGTCCCTGGGAACAAGCCATACATCACAGAGTCCCCCATGATGCATGAGGTAGGAATCCAGGCCCTAAGCTCCGTGCCTAGGGCCTTCAGCAGGTCCTGTGCATACGTACACTCCCAGAAGAGATGGTATGTTGTCTCATCCACGGTGCACCCTCTTGGGCAGGACTTTTATCAGTTGAGACTTCTTGCGTGCATGAAGGCTCTCATGGGAAGTCTCCTTAAATGGCCATCCAGGCGATGTCTTTGTGCTGGTTTGTCAGGTGCTTGCATGAGACAATTCTCCACAAGTGGTCCGTTGTGGCAGAGGGGAGGGCGCCAATCGTCTCGCTGATATACCTTTCATGTATCTGGCGTTGGACAAGCCTCGGGCTCCATGTGGCGGGGGCAGCAGCCTCCAACCTGAACTCCTTCACAAACTTCTCCACTTTCTTGTAGAACCACAGGGTCTTCCAGTTGTACGGGATGGCGCTCACCCACTCTGCCCATCAGAGGCGCCTCCATCTCAAACTCAATCCCGACAAGACGGAGCTCATTCTTGTCGGAGGCTCATCCAACCCCTGGAACTCCACCTTCTGGCCCCTTTCCCTCGGCCCCCCCCCCCAACCTGCGGACAAAGTGAAAAGCCTTGGGATTTACATCTCCCAAGACCTCTCTATGAAGCACCAGGTCAGTGCCACTGTGTCCTCTTGTTTTTTTCAGCTCTGGAAGATCCGGAAAATCGCCCACTTCCTGACCACTGAAGCCCTCACCTTGGCACTGCTGGCGTTAGTCATCTCTCGGATCGACTACGCCAATGCCCTGTATGTTGGCATCCCACAATACCTAATCAGCAGATTGCAGCTGATTCAGAATCAGGCAGCTCGCCTTATCTACCACCAACCAAAACATCAACACGTCCGTCCCCTTCTCAAGGCCCTCCACTGGCTCCCTGTTTCGGAGCGCTGCAAGTTCAAACTTGGCTGCCTGACTCATAAATCTCTAGCCGGCACCGGTCCCTCCTTTATTTCTTCCCTCCTGCACCCTTATACCCCCTCCAGGAACCTCCGTTCCTCTCATCTTGCGCTCCTTCAAACTCCCCGCTTCAAGCGCAAAAAACACGGAGGTCTCAGATTCTCCTTTCTGGCACCCTCATTCTGGAACTCACTGCCACTGGAACTGAGACTCTCCTCCTCTCACCCTCATTTCAGATCTCTCCTAAAAACCCACCTCTTCCATGGCACTTATTCATAATTTCCTCTCCCCCCGCTCCCTGCCTCTTGTTGAATAAAGTGAATAGCGCCAAGAAACCGTCCGGTGAATGCCGCGCTTTATAAGTAATTTTTACATTACATTTACATTACATTACATTACAGTAAGAAACGTACCATTAGAAAGCTGACATGGCTCTCATGTTCGGTCCTCAGGGTGTTCCTCACCGAGTGGCACACGAAGATTCCCCTCAGGATGGTGGCAATGTCTGGCACTCCCTTCCTTCCCTTATCATGGGCCTTGAACATCACTGCCCTCTTAGCTCTGTCCATCTTCGAGCTCCAGATGAAGTAGAAGATCATTCTTGTAATGGCCTTGGCTGCTCGGTCTGCACAGACCCCACTTGAGCAACGTACTGGAGCACTGGCAGCATCTCGTTCCACAGGACCAAAGACATCCTTTCAATTGTCAGCTTCCGGAGGCTCTAGAGTCCCAGCTTCTGCCTAGTCTTCGCCAGTCTTTCTTCCCATGTCTTCTCCGCTGCACCTTCTCTGCGGAACCAGACTCTAAGGATATTGACCATAAAGGAAATCACACTCCCAGCTGTAGAATGAAAGCTCCAGCCATGAAAGATTTTAAATACCTAAAATAAAGCTGGGGAGGTGATGATTTTGGGGTCCTCCCCAATGAGGACCGAGAAGTTGATTCGAAAAACAAGAGAATGTGGTGCTGAACACTTTGGTGGTGGTCCCATCATCCTAGGACCACCTCAGGCAAAGATATGGGCAACATATTTTTTTAATAAAAGGCCCTCCAAAGCATTATGGGGCGAGTCTCTGCTGTGCAGTGAATTTTAGAGCAGCGGCTCTCCCACTGTTCTGGGGCAAGCAGTAAGGAGGTTTTTCTTTGTTTTTTCCCTATTTTGCTACAGCTTAAAGTCTCAGTTTCATTTTGCTTCGGGGTGTTTTAACAATATTAAAGCAAAAAAGGATTGCAGATTAAGTGATTTGTCCAGAATCACAAGATGTTAAACCAGCACCGCGACTGGAACCTGGTTCCTGTGCTCCAAGGTGGGCGACACTGGTCGTTATGCCACAACCTATCTCCTATAAAACACAAATCCTGGGGAAAGTAATGAAAAGAGCAGAAGCAAAGAAAAAGCCTGCCAAGATGTGCAAGCAGTATTGTGAGGGTGCAGTACTACAGGCTGTCACCAGGTGTGCCTTAGGACCTCTTTCGTCCACATATGGTACTGCACCCTGCAGCATGGCTAGGTAAAGGATATGGCTCAGTGGTGAGAGCTGCCGACTGGGAAGCTGGGATTCCGTGTTCGAGTCTGCTGTCGGTGTAACATTGAGCAGCATGGATAGGTGCGCTATATAAATAAAAGCACTATATAAATAAGGGCGATTAAGAATTAAAAACAGCAATATCGGGGAGGGGTTGGACTGCGTAAATTAACCAAGCGAGCAAAACAGCAGGAACCACAGGGGGGTGGAGGGGGCCTGTGAGCAGTGTTGTGGGAGGGGTGAGGGGGAGGCACAGGAGATAAGAGACTGAAGCAGGGGAGGCACACAGCAAGCAAATGAAACAACCAAAGTTGTATTGTTCAAGTAAAAAGAACAGTTAAGAGCAAAGAGGAAGGCCAACTAAAAAAAGAGTTCTCTCTAAGTATTAATAACCTGAAGCAGAAGATCACATGCAAGAGGGCCAGTCCTCATGGGAAGATACAAAATTCCAAAAGGAGGACTACTAAATGTATTCACCAATGAAAAGCCAGCATTTCTAAAGGACAGCAAAAGGAACCAATGAAAAAGATGGGAGTTTGTTTTTTCAAGTCCATATCCTAGATACAGCATGTTGTGAAGAGACAGTGCATGCGCTGCCTAGGCGAGACCTAAAAATGCAGGGTGTTGGCCAATAGCAAAGTGTAGCAAACTATTTAACAGCAGATGTTACGTGGTCACACTTATTCCTTAAGTGAAGAAATATCTCTAAATATGGCTTGGTAGCATTTACAGGAAGAACCCTAATATGGAAGCAATATAGTAAGTTTCACATGAGGGAGAGGCGTACCAAGGCCAGCTTCACCAACTTATTGAAAGAACCTTTGCTCGGAAGTCATTATCAATTGGCTTTGCTTCAAATACAAATATACCTTACTGAATTAATGTTCATAGATTGCAGAGATTTGGCAAACTACAAGCTAGCTTTATATATTTCATGAACCAACATAGTTCTCTGGAACTCTGACACTTCCCCCCCTGAGGGCTGAAATCAGATGAAGAACTTTGGCTATTACCCATGAGAATTTTAGTGCCATCTCTCTCAAGCAAGCATCATCACGCCTGTCTTTAAGACATATGCTTTAGGAACTTTCACCTGGTAGTTCTGCAGTTAGTTTTGCTAACTGAAGGCGCATACTATAATCTGCTTAAACCAGCTAAACAATAAGGATGTTTCCTGTAACTCATTATCAATTGTTTTTATTTTCAATGTAAATAAAAATTCCATGCTGTAAAAATTGCCACAAATGGTAACAGTTGCAAAGCTGCTAGTTGAGTGAGTTGCAAAAAATATATGTAGTGTTTTTTCTATTGTTTTCCACTGTTTAACTTTTGCTGATCTAGAGCTCTGTTATTGAGCGAACCCATCAATATAATGAATGTATTGTATTTTTCTGATTTTCATGCATTGGGAGGGGCTTTAAAACAGGGACACTTTGCCTTATGAAATTGAAGTTTTGCTCCATCTCTGATCCTGTGAATGTGGGCATTCAAACTGAGATAACATTTTGGGGTGTCTAAAATAGTTGCATTCCAGGCGTGGTGGTGCAATGGTGGAATACAAAGTGGTACACAACGCTCGCTGGGAATCCAATGCAGTCATTTGGGGTAAAGTGACAACAGGTGAGAAGCACCCCAGAAGAATGTGAGTCCCAACGTTTATTCCCTTGTCTTTTGACCCATCTCTGACTATGCATAACATGGGGCGTGCTATCCAGGATCAAAGGATGAAAGGGCCCTTTAATAACATGATGACGTGCTGGTGCAGCATGTGGCAAGGGCAACAGGACAGTCCTGTTTTATGTGTATGTGAAGCAAGACTATATTCAAGCTAACCAGAATTAAAGAGAAGCATATTAAGAAATACGTTCTCAGTACTATGAAGCATGGTTGGCCTACCAGTGACAGCTGGGCTGTCCTCTGTGGGAATTAATTAACTTTGCATGTGATTGTAAAGATTAGTCTAAAAGCATCATTGAATGGGCTCCAAACACCAATGAGTGCCATGTGTCATGATTGTGAGCAACTCAATTACTTGATTGGTTAAATCAAGAGATTTCTAAAACTGTTCTTGGCAAGGGGAGGCGGAATCTCCAGGTAACATGGAGTGCTCTGTGGTATGCCCTATGCTTCTAGGTCACTTGGCGTTTATTTAGAGACAAGGGGACCCTAAAAGTAACCAAGGAGCTAGGGTATCAGTAAATTGTATAGAACAATGGTCCTTGTTAAAGCAACCAATTAAAAGACAGACGATAAATATAGAACACAGTCGAATCTATATGATCTACCCTGCCGGATAGAGAATTTAATACAAATAAATGAATTTTCTGTCACAGGACAGTTCCAATGTCCAGTCAGATACAGTCTGTATCCACAGGTGTGACAAGGTGACAATGCAAACAAAAAATTACGAAGAAACCAAAACAAAATTAAAAACATTTAGGCGAGGTTGCAGGGCGGCCTGTGGTGGTCAACCCGTGGTACTTTCGAAATCCAAAGACACGTGGTCTCTTGGCCAAGGCTATTGAGCTCTACTTCACTGAGAATATGGGGTCGGTTACATCGGCTGCCACCTTATGGGAGGCGTTTAAGGCGGTCTTGCGGGGTGAGGCATTTGCCCTCATAGCGGACGTTCGCAGAAACAGAGACGCCGACATGGTGTGCATTGAGGCTGAGATCATGGAGTTGGACTCCCAATTGGAGGCGGGCCCCGTGCCCGAGCTGCTACATAATCTCTCCCTTAAGCAACTGGAATATCGAGATCTTGCCACCGACGCTGCCTTCGTCATGGGTAGGGAACAGCAGGGTCGGATTTACGATGTCGGTGACAAGGCGGGCAAGCTACTAGCTTGGCTCGATAAGAAGGAGAGAGCCGGTCGCGTAGTCCCGGAGGTGTTGGGAGACGACGGCTTGTTGGTCACTGACCCAAGTGCAATCATTGAGTCGTTCTCGGCTTACTTTCGGGGCATCTACTCCTCTGTCTCGGATCGGTCTGAGGCCGACTCGTGCGCTCTCCTGGCAGATATTGAGCTCCCGTGCCTGTCGGAGGTTGATCGTGATGATCTGGACAGGGACATTACTGCGGACGAGGTTGCCCTCGCCATTCGCTCTTTAAGGTCTGGCAAGGTGCCCGGCCCTAACGGTATTCCTGTGGAGCTTTATAAAATCAAACCGGAAGTGGTTTCCACGCACCTGCGGAACATGTTCCTGGAGGCGCGGGAGGCTGGCATGCTTCCCCACGACCAGAGGTTGGCCACCATCGTGGTTATCCATAAGGAAGGGAAGCCGAGAGACTTGTGCCGATTGTATCGCCCCATTTCTCTGTTAAACGCGGAGCCTGAGATTCTAGCCAAGATGCTCGCCAACCGACTGATTGGCGTCATCGGCGACTTAGTGCACCCGGACCAGTCGGGCTTTATTCCACACCTCAACACTGCTCTTAACCTTCGGAGACTTCACGGTGCCCTGGCCAGGGCCCATACGCTTGAGGAGCCGGCTGTCCTGGCGTCGTTGGATGCCACGATGGCTTTTGACTCCCTTGAGTGGAGTTACCTGTGGGCAGTGTTGGCGAAGCTCGGTTTCGGCCCGGAATTCGTAGGGTGGGTGAAACTTTTATACGCCGGTCCGCTGGCTAACGTAGCGGTCAATGGTCGAGTTTCAGCACCCTTTGTTCTTCAGAGGGGCACCAGGCAGGGTTGTCCTCTGTCGCCCCTCCTGTTCGCACTTGCACTTGAACCATTGGCGGCCTGGCTACGCAGCCACCCTGACTTACACGGCATCCGGTGGTCCCCTGATTTTGAGGACCGAGTGTCGCTATATGCAAATGATATCCTGCTGTACCTCACTTCCCCTTGCAAGTCCCTCATTGTGGCCTGCGACGTGCTACGACATTTTGGTCAGTACTCCGGTCTAGTCATCAATTGGTCAAAGTCGCATTTGTACGTTCTGAAAGGGGGGACGCCTCGCCTCCCGAGAGGCTGCGGCATACAGGTGGCGAGACAAGGCTTCAAATACTTAGGGATTTACATTTCCACTGACTCCAAAGCGCGCTATGAGAATAATTTGCTTCCCCCTCTTCTCCGCCTCCGGCGAGACGTGGAGGGATGGCGTAAACTCCCGCTTTTTCTGCTTGGGCGCGCGGCACTGTTCAAAATGATGTCCTTACCCAGATTCCTTTACGCCCTGCAAAACACTAAAGACCCGGTCCCAGCCCGATACTTTGGTGAGATTGAGAGCTTGCAACGTGCCCTACTTTGGGATGGTCGGCCTCGCATTGCTATCACGAAGCTTGCGCTCCCGTGGTATGATGGGGGGATAGCGCTGCCTGACGTGCGTAGATATTACTGGGCCTCCCAGTTAGCAGCCATTAATCATGGTCTATATGGTCCAGTGGACAATCCGGGGTACGCCATGGATCGGTGGCTTTTGGGTGGCGGGAAATATCATAGGGCACTCTACACGAGGTCTCTTGACGGGCGGATGTCCGGTCCAACGAAAACTGCTGTGCACATCTGGAGAGCAATTACAAAGGCACAGGGGTGGAAAGGCAGGCTAACAAAGGTGACCCCACTCTATGACTCGGACATTTTGGGTAGACTATGGCACACTAAAGGCTTCGATAAATGGGACCAGATTGGCATCTCCAGGGTGGAGGACATGTTGCTGCGAGGCGAGGTGAAATCCTTTGCTCAATTACAGGCAGAGTTTCAGCTGGGTGGCACGGAATATTTCCGGTGCGCTCAGCTGCGACATGCACTTTTGTCCGCCATGCCGGAGGGTGAGGCGATTCCCGACAGTTCTCCCTTGGAGGATAGGGTACTGGACGGCCACATGCCGGACAGTGCCATCTCCTTGACGTATAAGAAACTGATAAATGTTCGTACAGATCTCCTCCTGGGGGTGAGAGATCAGTGGGTGCGGGACGGGATAGAGATTGACGATGAAGATTGGCAGTGTGCTGTATCATCCCCCAAGGAGGTCGCTATTTCTTCCCGTCTTCAGCTGGTGCAGCTAAAGATCATGCACAGAGTTTATGTCACTGGCCCCAGACTTATACACATGGGACACTCCGTTGATGGCCTTTGTAGGCGTGGTTGTGGTGCTCTCGCCACATTCATGCACATTATTTGGGAATGTGACGTAATAGCTTCCTATTGGAGACAAGTGCACACGATCATGAGTGAGGTGACTGGGGTGGAAGTACATGCGGAGGCCCGAAGATGCCTCTTGAATATATGGGGCCCGACAGATCATAACGTGGCCCGGACCCAATGGGTGACCCTTGGCACTATGGTTGCGAAAAGGGACATCGCACAGATGTGGGGAACTACAACGGCCCCGAAGGTGGTACAGTGGAAGGCCAATATGGATTGGTGTATGTTCCGGGAAAAGACTGTGTATGTTGCCAGGGGTAAGCCTAACAAATGGCAGAAAATATGGCGGGCTTGGAATGAGTATAGGGGTGACATTTGCATACCTCCAGAGTCCGCTCCACAGGAAGAACACTTGTCCCCATAGCCTATGATTCCAACTAGCGATTTGATATCTTGTTATCCTGTGTTTCCCTCCCCCTGCGTTCCTAGTATCTCTATTGTACTGGTTATTACTGTGTTCATTGGGCTTGACCGGCCCCTTAACTATGCCTCACTGTACATTGGTTCCATTGCCTTCTTCTTTGCGCCCGTTTGGCGCCTCTTTCCGTACCTTTCTCTTTTTCTTCTATTTGTTATATAAACTTGAAAATTTAACCTTCATTCGTTCTGGTATACTGTTTTTTGCACTTTGATTTCCTGTGTTCCATTCTGCTGCCTAGCCTCCAGGATGTAAGGCTGAATAGCTGTGTGCATTGTTTGAAAATAAAGGTTTTAAAATGTAAAAAAAAAAAAAAAACATTTAGGCGAAACAGAAAGGTTGCTTGTTCATAATTACACATAATGCGACAAGCATGATATGTAGCAACAGACGTGACATATCAAAATGCAATTATTTGTGTGCATGCTGTTTTTTAAGGTCGACGACGTTTCGATCCCATTCAAGAGGTAACTGGGATCATCATCAGGTCAGTGATACTGTAAGCCTCAGATAATAATATGTACAACACCAACAATATACTTAACACTTAAAGAAATGGGGGACACAAGGGGGAAAAAAAGAGGGGAGGAAAAAGAGATGCGTGTTTATAATAGGGAATTACAAACTGGTAGTCGCGCAGCATGTCAATCATAAAGTCCTGTGTTTGCAAGTCATATAGAGGACACATTTGGTGATACTGCAAGGTATACGTGGGAAGAACGCCTCACTCATTCTGGCCTTACATACAAAATTATTAGTTGGATGCACGAAGCACAATAGGAACAAAAGCGAACTGCACAAGTGTGCGTGGGGGTAAAAAGAAAATAGAAGCCGAGTGTGGGAGATGAAAACGCGAGTACCGTGATTTAGCCGGTAAGAATCAAGGCAACATTCAGGTTTAATGATAATAAAGCAGTGGCTCAACTTCATGGCACATGCCAACCAAACGGCGGCAAATGCCCACCACAAACTTAGGCTTATTCGCAAAATCATCCCACTTCTCTCTGAAAGCGCTGGCAAAACTGTGGTGAGCACCCTTGTGCTCTCCGATTTAGACTACTGCAACAGTCTATTTGCCAATGCACAAAACAGAGTACTCTCCAAGCTGCAATTGATTCAAAATGCGGCAGCAAGAGTAGTATCTAGGACCCCTAAATTTAAATCTATCAGTCATACCATCAGAAACTATCACTGGTTAACAATCAGGAACCAAATTACATTTAAATCCCTCTGTCTGACATTTAAGGCCATTCACAACCAAGGCCCAATGTTCCTGCGAGAACAGCTCACTACCTACTGTTCATCTAGACAACTGAGATCTATGTCACAGCACCTTCTGGCAGTACCCCGCACCAGGACAGTCACATGGGGAGACAAGCGCTTCACAGCAACAGCAGCCAGACTCTGGAACTCACTTCCGTTAACAATCAGATCTTGTCATTCCCTTCTCCAGTTCCGGAAGCTGCTGAAGACTTGGTTGTTTAACCAGTAACGAGTCCTTTTAGCCATTGGGCGGCCACCTCCAGAGATCCTAACAGTAATCTTAGCGCCAAGACGCCCACGGGCAAACGTATGCGCTTTATAAATTTCAATAATAAATAAATAAATAAATAAGAACCTGCATAGTGTGTATTGAGGTCAATAGCAATTTGCACTGGTGTTTGTGGAAGTGCTGAGGAAGACGCCGAGTGCGGGGAGTTCAATCACGGGTGGTGTGAATTGGCCAAAGCAAGGTAGCTTGAGTGGAGAGTACTAAGGAAAACATGCCGCACGAGGGTGAAAACGCTGGATGCGACAATAACATGCCGAACGAGGAGGGAAAGGAGTGCGTGCATCGCACAGGGACATGAATTACCTATCGGTGATTGACCGGGTGGCTCAATGGTCTGGGAAGGGAACAGTGCCAATTCCGATTATTGCAGGGCACCGACTATCCGGCCATGAACCCCGTCGAGCTCCTTTGAGCAACAGACAAGGTAATTTGCCGCCTTTTTCCGCAATTTCTGCACGTTATCTCCCGGTTGCCTCCCTCCCTCCTTTCTCCCTCAGAACCCTGCAATAATTGGAATTGGAATAAACGAATCCCAAGAGGACTACGGATCGCACTTAAACCAATGTTATGCAGGAACAATAAAGCATTCCTAGAAAAATGGTACCAGATCCTGAACAAGTGTTCGTTAGATCTGATCCTGTTAATTGTGGAAGAGCTATCCAAAGAACTGAAAGTAGTAGAAGAAGAGCTAGCGACCTATCAAGAATGAATTGTTAAAACATGAAGACCTTCAGTCAATGTTAGATGATGTAAATTCTAAACTGAAGAAATACACTAAGGAAATACAAGACAAAAAAAATCAACGGGATACTATTGATTATAAACTCAAAGAAGTTTATTCATGGGCAGAAATATATCACCAAAGAAAATGGCAAGCACCAAAAAATCAAACCAGTTCATCTCAAGAGAGTGTAGTCTCAGACTCTGATACAACACAGAATCGTCGACCTATGGCAAGTACATCTCAAGGAGCCACAATGGAGTACATCAATAAACCATCTTTTTAGCAATAAGTCCGGCAGCAAACAATGCACCTTCAGAAAAACCCGGAGGGGAAAAAGACAAAACAAAAGAGACGGAAACAAAGAAGAAGACAACCTTGTCATGACTATTTCAGATACTCAATTGACTAAAGCACAAATTTCACTTTTGAACAAAGGTTAGACATATGTACCCACCTATAGATCAAATGTCCAAGAAACAGAAATAGCAATTTTAAAATTCTTGAGGAATCTCAGGTTAAATAATTTTTTCAGCAACATTGAAACAACAGAACCAGAGGAAGAAGGCATAATATATAAAACTAAAAGCACCTTTTGTGCCCCTACATCACACATTTCTATTGATGAATTTGAAAGGATTATTATGTCAGAAGTTAGAACTATCAACTTCCAAGGAGGGTCCAAAAGTAACCTTTCTAAGAAAGAATGGAGAACATTAAAGAACCTAACAGATAAGACAAACAGAACTATACAAAAAGCAGACAAAGGTGTAGCCCTTGTAGTGATGAATACGGATTATTATGAAAGAAGTGTTTTGGAACATCTACAAGACACTAATATCTATCGAAAATTGGAGCAAGATCCCACAGATCAATTCAAGGCAGCACTTGAAAATATTCTAGATCATGTATTACAAATGAATTGGATCACAGAAAAAATTTACAGATTTTTAAATACGAAATTTCCACGCAGACCGAAATTCTATATGTTGCCTAAGATGCACAAAAATGCTATAAGACCACCTTTTAGACCAATTGTTTCTGCATGTGGCTCATTATCAGAACCTCTTGGTCAATACCTAGATGGGTTCCTACGACCTATAGTACAGAGTTGGCAAACTTACATAAAAGACACCACTGCGTTTTTGAATATGTTACAAGAAATCAACCTACCAAATAATGAGGAGATTTGGATTTGTTCAATAGATGTAACTGCTCTTTACACCTCAATCCCACATAATGAAGGAATGGAAGCCTTGGAATGGCGGCTATTACAACAAGATTTGAAAAATTCAGAACATTTTTTTACTAGAATTACTTCATTATGCACTATTTCACAGTTATTTCGAATGGAACAATATCTTTTTTGAACAATGCAGTGGTACATCAATGGGTTTTGCGGGGGCACCATCCTACGCGAATACCTATATGGCAAAATTTGAAATGGATTATATTTTGAATGACCCCAACTGGCAACGAGGATTACTACTATGTAAAAGATACATTGATGACATCTTTATACTGTGCAGAGGCAAGAAGAATAAACTTTTGGAGAACATAATGCAACTCAATACATGTCACGATCGCATTAAATTCACTCACCAAATCGATAAGCATCAATTATCATTTTTAGATGTCATGATCTCCATTGATAAGAATCAAATCAAAACAAATGTGTACACTAAGAGTACAGACTGCAACAGTTGTTTGAATTTTGAAAGTTTTCACCAGATGTCACTAAAAAGGCACCTCCCAATGTCGCAGTTCATTCATCAAAAGAGAATAACATCAGATCCGAGGGATGTTTTAACCACGATTGACGGACAGATCAAAAAATACTTGAAAAGGGGATATCCTAATCAAATACTGGATGAATCCAAAGAAAAAGTCATCAACATGGACTCTATTACAGAACAAGCCCAAGACAGAGAAGAAACTGACAGTATGAGTTCTAAAATTTTCAACTCAATCACATAAAATCGCCAGAATCATGAGAAATCTCTGGCCATTGATCACACAGGAACCAGATTTAGAACATTTATTTGCTAAAGAAATTACATTTGCATACAATAGATCAAAACATTTCGAAGAACTATTAACTAATAAGAAGACAACAGTCAAGAAAGAATCATGGAAAGGCATGCAAAGATGGGAAAACTGCAAACATTGTAATAATGTGATCAAGGGTAATAACATCTCTCACCCCATGACGGGACAGAAAATCAATCTGATGCATTAAAGCACATGTGACACTAAAAATGTGATTTATGGGATAAAATGCTCATGTGGTAAATTTTATGTGGGACAGACAGAGAGGAAAATTAAAATAAGAATCACAGAACACAAAAGCAGTATTCGAATGAAAAATATGAAATCCACAGTGGCCACCCACTGGGTAGAATCAGGGCATAGCATTGCACAATTGAGATTCATAATCCTGGAAGTGGTACAACCACGGAACGATTCAGACCCACTGAAGCAACGTTTGAGGAAGGGACACTATTGGATTCAAAAAATCGGGAGTCTACATCCGCAAGGAATGAATGATAGGGTTGAACTCACATGTTTTTTATAATGATGATGTAGAATGATGATGTATAGTATCATTATATATTGTGCAAACTATGATCGAATGCAATCTTGAACCAGCATAATGATAACTACAGATACTCACCTAAGGTGTCCCCCACAATGAGCAAGCTTAGAACAAAGGTTCCTAAAATGGTTTTAGCAGTTATTGTTCAGTTTTTTGTTTTAATTTCATATTGATTTAACATATAAATTGGTAAGATTTAGAGATTACTCTTGATTAGGAGAGCTCATTCTGTGATCATGTTGCGTTAAGTAACTGAGTATGACTGTAAGAATAGCAGCCTCTTCAGCATAGGTTCAATTGGTATGTATGTATTATTCAACATATTTTCACACTGGATTCAAGATGATACACTGAATAGACTATTTTTGCACGTTAGTTCATGAGTTACGATTAGCCAATCAGAAGTTACTACAGTCTTGGACGCGTGAATGTAATTGGTTAAAATTCCCGATCAGTTGCAACCACAATGTAAACACAGCGAGCATAATTCTTTTGAACTTAATAGATTTTTGTGGTATTATCATTTTTATGTCATATCTGTATTACTTAACATATTTGCACATTTAACTCATGATGATATACACAATATACTGTTCCTAGAGGTCTTTCGATCATGAGTTTCAGATATCTAATCAGGTGTTACCACAATTCTGGACGCGTGAATGTAATTGGTTGAATATCCCCGATCACATGCAAGCACAACGTAAACACCGCAATTAGAAAGTCTTGAATGTAACAGCATTTTTTTGCTTTTATTATTTGCCATTTTGATTTTCATTTCTAAACTAAGTTTCAGTTTTATAATTGAGGAAATCAGTCATGGAGATTAATAATTAAAGGGTATCCCGATCACTTGCTTATTCGAACCAATCCTAGAGATCAACACAAAATGCACGAACCTTCACCATCTCGTTGTTTGAAACTCTGATGCGAGAATCATGAGATTAACGGAGAGAGACTGTTCGTAACTGACCTGAAGTAAGTGAGCTCAATGTGGACGTTTATTAATCAGAGTTGTAAGGACAGTATATTCTACTGCGCTAGATGGGTTAACAGCCAGAGCTTGTATTGACACTCTAGTTTAGATAGCTTGTAGTTATTGGATGAACAGAAAAGTGGTTGATAAAGTTCTAAACTTTATATTGATTGATGAGACTAGCTCATGGTTTTCGTTTTCTTTTCTTTTCATAGACCCCTGAGGAAGGGTCACATATATGACCCGAAATGCATTGGGTTGAGGTCAATGTGATGTTTCAGTAATACATTTCTATGGAAAAATATGAAATACCAAGAATGAACATTATTGAATTGAATATGGAATAAAATCGTTTTTGAAAAATCATCTGTATTGAAGTAATGAATATTTGAATGAGGATTGAAACTACAGAGTTCTTAGTAAAGTGCACCCTTCTTATTGGAGCAGAAATTTCTCTGCACCACACACTAATGAGATTCTGGAGGTAGGGACATGGATGATCGATTGACTTTTTTATAGGGTTGATTGGTGATGATGATGGTGACTGGAGGTAGAAAATATACCTGAACTTTTATAGATGCTTCATAATATCTTCAGGGTGATGGAAGTATAGATCTGAAAAAAATGGTCTGCCTGGGAATGAGATCCTTGTCTAGTACTACATCAAGTAACTTAGATGACACTGAAAAGTTCATTATATCTGTTTCGTTGAATGAATGAGCACTGCATTGAACAGTGCATCTGATACGTTTTGATAAGAAGTAGAGATCAAAAGATGAATTATGATGGGTTAGATGAAGGACAGAAGGGAAGTGGTTGTGTTATCAGAAAGAGAGTTACAGATTCTTCGGGCATAGCATGAAAATGCTTGATTTGCAGATATGAACATTTTTGTACTGCAAATTTTCAAATTTAAGCCTCATTTACATCTACAATGCTAAAAATACATGTTGTGCTTTCCAAAGCACAACGTGACAGGCACCGCGGGGTGCCTGCCACGTTGTTCTTTGAAAAGCAGGGGGGTACCATAGGTATCCCCCATGTGCACCAACCACCCCCCTGAGTCCATAGGGGCCCGCAACGGGGCCCCCAAGCAGACTCAGCATGCCTTTCCGTGGCAGCAATGCAGCCATGGAAAGGCATTCACAAATGCAACTACTAATATGGCTGGCGGTGTTTGAAAGACACCGCCATCATATTCGACCCTTTTCTGCCCAGTCGACATGTCGCCCGGGGCGGAAAAGTGGCAAACGGTCTTTCCGTCTGCCACGGACCCCCCAGCCATCATAATATGGCGGGGGGTCTTTTCTACAGGGATGGCACACGGACTGCCCCCGCCGGGCCGGCGGGGGCAATCCGGCCGCCATCCTAATGGGGCCCATACTCTCAAACAGGAGATGTTACTTGGTGGTGGTAAGCCCTGTGCTTAAAAAGGGCTTCCTCTCCTTATCATATTTTGCAACAACTAAGTGCAACTTAGATAATTGGTAAAAACTCGGCCCACTAATTCTGGATGCAATACTACTTTCTCTTTCCAATAAGCTTGGAAGGCACTTGAAAGATGATACCAGAAAAACAGAAATTAAACACATTCTTGAGAGAATAAATCTCTGCCTTTTTCATGTTAACGTTCCATCCATGTTTTCATGCAGTCATCACACTTGAACAAAGACAAAGAACTACATCTGCTTACAAAATGTGACACCCGCCAGGCCCTTCCAGGGTCACAGTGATGGCTGTCAGCAGCTCTTACAGCCGCTATCATCATTTTTTTGGTAAATGAAAGGGGTGATTTTTACATTATGTATTACAGAAATGTAAATGCAGCCACCCCCCCCCCCCCCCCCCCCCCCCCCCCCACTCCAAAGTGGAATGGGAATGCAATGTTGGCTCAGACACATGGTAAAAAAAAAGGGGCAGTGTTGGGTTCTTTTTTTTTTATCAGTGATCACGTGTTGATGTGGGGCCTAAACAAGCAGGGAGTGGAGTGAAGGCGGTTGCTTCATGCAACAGGGAGAGGGGGTGAGGGGGTGTTCCGATGGCTGCAGGCTCGAGTGCACGTGAGGGTTAAGTGCAGCCCTGGAAACAGATGACCTCACGCAGCCTCAGTTCCTTTATCCAACTTCGCTTCCAAGAGCACACCCATGTTTGCCGAGGCCTGTTTTCTTTCAGCGATGAAACAAGGTAGTAATTAGGTTCCGCCTCTTTAAGAAAAGATGTTTTCCATCCCAATGATAGTCAGGTACAAGTGATAACACTGTTAAATGTAGTGCCTCGTAAATCCTGGGGGGAAAGCTACCCAATAAATGTAGGTAATAAGAGTGATCAACAATAAATTAAGTCCAGGGGACAAGGAATGTACAGCATTATTTTTAACTGCACTGCCCCATCAGGTTTCCATTACCCAGCGTGTCCCACACACCTGGACTTTATTAGAGTGGAACATGAGCTGCACAGTCCCTGGGAGAGGCCACCGAACGGGCTTAGAATAAAACAATGCACATTTAATAGTGGTAACCGACCGCATATTTCTTAACTCTGCTTTGCTCAAAAATAGAGCTCCAAGATCTGCTGGCAGCTGGGGTAAGTGAAGGCAGCAGGGCTACACCACGAGATGAACGAAAACTGGACTGTGGATGAGGACGGCCAGACCCTCCATAGGGCCCATAATCCATGCCAGCTTTGGAAGTCCTGTGTGGTCTCCAGCGTCCCCCTTGCTTCCAATGCAGAAGACCTGTTTAGCACATTTGTTTTGGGTTCATGCCTTAAAATGTTGTGGAAAAAGAACCTCCAATGGGGCTCATATTTATAGATTTATTTAGCGTGGCTTATCACCCGCGAAGGTATCCAAGCGCTATCCATGGGCAAGGGGAGATTAAGCGATTTGGCCGGAATCACAGGAAGTGGCGCTGACGCCGAGATTCAAACCTGGATCCCCAGCTCTCAAGACGGCAGCCCTGGCCTTTGCACCACATCCTCTCCTATCATCCTATCTGACCACTGAGTAGCCTTACCTTATCTTGACCACCCTCAACTCCAAGATCAAGCGACGATGCCAAAACACACATGTATACCCTGCTGTGAACAGACGGTCAAGGCCATGCAACATTCACATATTAGGGGCAACCAACAACTCTACAACCCAATACCAATGGCAAAAGCCAGGATCCCTCCAGGAAGAGGGGATTCAGAGTTTAATCTGCACAACATTGCAACATACAATTGCAAAGCACTTACATAAACTAAATCCTATGGTCTGATGGTGTGGGACAGGTTTGGATAGATTTCCTTCTCTAGATCCTGATAAACATTATGGACCCAGTTAGATACATTTCCCTAGTTGCCGTAACTTGCACAACACTGCTGAGCAGCATTGCACTTCGAATTGGGATAGTGTGCTATCTACTATATTGTGGCCTCTCTTTTTATGCATTGGTTATTGCTGTTTTACTTCAGCCTGGTGGTGTGACTGGTGCAGCCGCACTTGACACTGAGCTCGGGCAGGAAGGTAGAGGGCGCCTCCAAAAAGAACCTGCTGAAGAGTTCCTTGCATTTCCAGCAGTTTTCTGACAACAATCAAAATGTCAAGATAACTCTAATGATTAATGTACCTATTGGAGAGAGATTGGAGTTGTGTTTTGTGCCAGTTTTGACTTTTCATAAATTAGCACAGAGGGTTAATGTGCCTACTGCAAGAACGTGTACCCTGCAGATCACAGAACTGTATTTTATGTGGATAGCTTAGGGGGTTATTGCTTTTGTCACAGAGATCTTCTTGTTATTGTGCAGCTTATAAATTACAATACTAATACAGCTCAGTGACCAATGAACTGTCATCGAAGAGCAGCATGCAAACGGCATGGCATAGTTCAGAACGTTATGCTTTTTTCCCAGTCTTAGAAATGCATTCACATCAGTAAAGCCAACCCCAAACACTGTAGTACGTTTTAAATCTTGAGCTTGTGCTTCTCTGGACCAAACAGTATTAAAATATACTGCCTACTAGTATGGATGACATGTGATTCCTGCACCTTGTAATCCTTATTGTTCTAAGTAACATTTCCTGTAGACTGATTTACACATGCTTGACTCATTGTCTCCATAATGCGTGGGTGATGATAAGTGTTTTGACACCCTACACTGGCATCAGTATAGCTATAAAAAAAAATGAAATGCATGTGAGAAAGGGGCTATGGAGGGATGAAGGGAATTGTTGGAGGGTGGTAGTGAGGAAATCCGTGGAAGAGTAGGTCATGGGGGGGCTAGACAAGATTGTCACACCTGGCGACGCCAGCTCTAAAACCTGCCCTGCGCGTCAATAAAAAAAAAAAACAATGTGCACAACGGTATGGGGAGAAATGTTAATTCATAATGAAATTTAAATATAGTTTTTTTTATCCGATGTCCCATGTTAAGCTTTCTAACTTTCCACCCTGTGTTTCTTTTTTTCTATTTACCATTGAATATGTGGGAAGTCTGTGATAAGGGTCTCTGGCCAATCTATTTTTATAATAATGCTGTTAATGTGTTTCACATTTCTAAGGTGAATAATGGCAGATGTATGTGACCATAGCTTTCTCCTGAAAAACATAAGGCAATGCACAGATGATTTCTAACATGACTGATTCTTGTACAATCTCTGGCTACAGTTATCTCTGTAGTGCTATGGTGCATTTGCACTCAGTGAAATGTCAGTACTTTTTATAGTCTCTACAGGTTCGCCCAATCAACTTTCTGTCAACATTCTGGGACTGTAGCTGTACAACCATTACACTATTTTGTTTACATTTTCTCATATTGCTTTCAAGTCCTTTAACCACTCTTTAATCTGTTACCTTTAGATCTCAGATTTAAGTTATAGCTTCTATATTCTACTAACACATGTGCTTATTGAGGGCGTTGGTCTATTTAGGTCTAGCTACAGACTGCTTTTACCTGTCTGCCAGGACAGCATCATATGACAACAAGAAAGGCTAATACAGAGATGGGGTTTCAGTATTGATTTGCACATGTATGCATTTTCATCATAGTTAAATACGGTGCTGAATACGGGATAATGAACATTTCCAGGCGCTACGCTTCCCCGCACATCAATTATCCCCCAGTGTGCTTGTGCATAATATAACATCAAACTCTAGCATTCATCATACTCCCAGCAACCCCCGCTTCCCCCATGTGTTCACACTCTACCATCCAAACTAAAACATTGTCTAGACTCAAGACATCCGACCTTTTAACCCCACAATGGCCGACATTAGAATTCTCTCCTTGAATACCAAAAGTCTCTCCCACCCTGTTAAACAGAAAAAAATATCAGACTACTGTAATAAACTGAGGGGGGGTGTCAGCCCCATACAAGAAACTCATATCGAGTCAAGTAAAGATGCCAGATTCTATTGCCCCTGGGTCGCTGATACCCTAATGTCACCAGCCAATGCCAAGATAAATAGGGTTCAGATAAGAAAAAATAATGCCTTGGGATAAATAACCACACCATAGTAGGTTGAAGAGATACTTCAATTAACTCTCCCTCTATATACTAATCTCTGGAAAAATCTTACTATTTAAAAAGAATCAATAGCCAAAGGTTATTCCAAACAACTTTCAAATACTCTTGATCGCAAAGTACTTCTCAGTATTTATTATTACTTTTTTCTTTCCAGCTTTTCACGTTTTAATAAAGACACAATATATATACAAACATTTACATTACATGAACATATATATATACACAATATTTACACACAAACACCCAAAGTGTATGATTTACTTTTTTGTTTCTCGTTGCCCTAGCAAAATGGGGTCATCACCTTAATTGCAAAATGGGATAACTGTCCTTTCACACAGACATGATAACTAGAGACTCTGGCTAATCACAAGGATACTATTGGGGAACAACGAGTTGAGGGTGATAAACATTTCTGCATCCAATGATAACTCTGTCTCATTCTGGCAAGACCTAGACAAACGCACCTCAGAAATTCCTGATAATATCGGATTCATTTTGGGGGTGACTTCAACCTCACTATGATTGGTGTACTTGACAGAATGTCCGCACACAAATTCCTGGGCAGCAGATCTCACAAACAGATGAGACTCTGCTGCAAAAACAATAATCTAACTGACATATGGAGACTATTCAACTCAAATGGTAGCGAATACACCTTTTATTCAGCAACACACCACTCCTTCACAAGAATTGACTGCATTTTTATAGATAAATCCTTAATCTCAACAACACAAAACCCTAAGATTGAACCTATACTAATTAGTGACCATGCCTGTGTCTCACTTGACCTTTTGACCACAGGCTCATCCCCCCCTCCCAAACATTGGCACCTCAATGATGCAATCCAAGAAGAAGAACCTTCTAAAATCAAAATCAAGGAGACAATCCAGCAATTACTTGTAGAGAACAACAAAGGCGATAACTCAGATGCAGTTAAATGGGACGCACTTAAAGCAACTCTAAGGGGAACCTTTTTATCACTAACGGCTAAGAGGAATAGAACCTTAATTCCATCAAGGCTGATACTAGATCACTAAAGGTATCAATCGGACATTCCACAACAACAGCCCCAAACTGTTCTAAGTACAATATGAATTCAACCGAAATACTAAGCATACCTGCACAGAAATGGGTAGAAAAGGTAAATGCTGAAAAATCTACCTCTAACAACAAGGCTGTTTAAAATACTCTGAAAACAAAACTAGAACTTTTGCCATTAGGAATAACTCAGGCCTCACAATAACCTCTCACAGGAAGATCCTAGAAGTATTCCACAACTAATACTCCAATCTTTACACCACAAACAAACAAACTAGCCCACTTGACTGCATATCATATTTGGAATCTTCTTCTTTTCCTTCGGAATCCTCATCAAACAGAGCCCTACTTAATGCCCCAATTTCCCCAGATAAAATCCTAGCAGCAATTAAATCACTTACCCTTGGCACAGCCCCCCGCCCCAACGGGTACACTGTATCCTTCTACAAAATTTACCCTCCACCCTTACTGAACCACTTTTTGCCTTATTTCAATTATTTTCCTCTACTGGCAGTTTCTCTGGCTTAGCCTCCAAGGCCACAATAGGGAAAGACACACTTGATGTCAAAAACTACAGGCTAATATCACTAATTATAAACAACAACTAGCCTGACCCACAGTACACCTGATACTAAAAATGTGACACTTGAAGGGTTTCCAATACTTTCCACTTCCCTAGAGTGTGTTCCCTATCACTACTCAGAGTGTCGTGGTGTATCAAATTTAGAATGTCATAAAGCCATCATAACGCAAATCCCACCCAGAAGTGACCAGAAAAAGTGTGGGAAAGGAGAGAGAGCACCTCACGGTAGTAACACCAAGTGGGCTGCTGGCTGGTACTTGCCGGCATACCCACTTATCATTATAGAATGCTCTCTCTCAATGCAGAAAAAGAAAATGTGTATATTCTTTTGAAGAAATCTCAAAGCCAGTGAAGTAAGAAAAGATAGTAAAACTCAAATATAAATGAACTATCAGTGCCTAATATCTTTGCAAGTGCCCTTAAGACCCCTGTGAGAATATAGAAGTATAATTCTCACCATTAAAACCCAGTGAAGCTTATTGGCTCAACTTAACTTTATTAAGTGCTGTAAGCTTCCCCAATTAAAAATGGTTTTGGTCAAACCATAATCAATTCTCTAAAGCCAACATGTTTAGTTGCTGAACCGTCATGCAACTTCTTCAGGGCTGTTGGGGTTCCAAATATCAATTTCACGTGAGATTCACCAATCGGTTGCGACGTCTCCTCGTACCTGCAGCCGTCTTAAACTGGCACATGCGTCCTCCGATCACGTGCCCCTGGGGTGACTGCCCAATGTCTAGTCCCCCCTGCCGCGTCCCATCGGCGTGTGTGAAGCTCTGTCTGTGATATCACTAATTAACATTGACTGCAAGATCAATACCAACATTCTGGCACAGAGACTGTAGAAAGTACTGCAAAAACTCAATGCCCCAACACAGAAAGGTTTCCTGAAGGGTAGGCTGGCCGACGACAACATCCACATCTTCTGCCAAGCCCTTGAAAATGCTTGTTATGCGACCTCAACCGACATGCCTTTGACACTCTAAGCGGAAAAAGCTTTAGATAATGTTTCTTGGACTTTCCTACACAAAACACTACGCAAATTCAATCTAGGCGAGAACTTTATCCACACGGTAATGGTCCTCCATGCTACCTCAACAGCAAAAGGCAGAATAAACGCCCAACTGTCCAACCCATTCCCATTAGCCCAAGGCACAAGGCAAGGCTGTCCCCTATACCCCCTCCTATTCTTATTAGCTATTGAACCCCTCTTATACCGCCTAACGGCAAACAGCAACTTCAGTAGAATTTACATTCAATCGGGCAAACACCTAGTTGCAGCCTATGCTGATGATGTTTTGATTTTCACTGAAGACACTGATAAAGGCATACCACTAATCATGACCAAAATCAATGACTACTCAAAAGTATCTGTCTATATCTTAAAGCGTTCAAAAACAGAAATTTCCACATGAACATTCACTACTGTTCTGGGCAATTTGAGCCTGAAATAGCAATCAGAAGCTCTCAAATACTAAGGTATTTGGTTTGGCAAAGACCTCCACGAAACCATAGCGATCAATGAAAACAAAACACTTTCCAAAATGAATGACTTTCTATCATCATGGTCTCCCAAACTATTAACCTGGTAGAACAGGGTTGACACGTCAAAAATAATGATTGCGCTACTTGTCAACTTTTTTTCAAGCATGTGGCCTATAAATCTATCCACTCAATTCTTCAAGTCTGTAGACAAAGCCAATATAACATTTATTTGGCAAGGAAAGAGGGCTAAAATAGCAGGACCTACCCTAAAATTAAGCAAAAATAGGGGGGCTTTAATATACCTGACTTCCATAGATATCAACAAGCCTTCTTAGCAGCACAAGGCAACTGGTGGTTTAGTCCTCACTCCCCCGGCTGCAAATTGAGACACACTTACTCTACCCCTTCCCACTACAATCAACCCTAATGATCCATGATATCAAAAAAGAACCTATCTCCCACTCCTACTCCATAATAGGTGACACAGTAGCAGCACTCTGACGCAGTGACAAAACACTTCCTAATCGGCTCGTTTATTGTATTATGGCTTCCTTACGGCCCAACCATTAATTCAAGCTAGATGGCAGAACCCTATTTTTGAAAACATAGGCAAAAAAAGGTACTAATTGCATTGTCGATCTGGGCTCTACATTAAACCCCATTACCTTTGCTGACTTGAGTTTGCTCTACAACCTCTTACCAATTGAGTTTTATAACTTCTTAAAACTTAAAATATCAACCAGGTTCCTCCCGAAACCCCACAAACCAGACTAGCCTGACCTTTTGGGGAAACTTAAAAGAATTGGTCCCATCACATCCCACAGCTACTAACTTTTAGAACACCAAAACTCAGAACTCACCAAAAAATGCTTTGGAAAATGGTCGACCCAAAGCCCCGAAATCCTGCCTTCACATTTCCCAGATCCTACTTGGCATAGAATCTGGCATTCCCCCTTCCAATAAAAAAATTCACCATTGATTGCTCATTCTAGACTCTTAGGGCTAGATGTAGGTAATTCTATTTTACCACTTCTAAAATACCGAATTTTACCGATTTGGTATTTAAGAAGTGGTAAAATAGAAGGGGGCACATGTAGGTATTTCAGAATCGGTAAATACCGAATCTGTAAGATTCGGTATTTACCGATTCGGTAAATACAGAATCGGTATCCCCCATTGATTCCTATGGGCCTTGAAGCCCATAGGAATCAATGGTGAATACCGAATCGGTAAATACCGATTCGGTAAAATCCGATTTTTGCAAGGGTGCAGGGGGTGTCACTTTGACACCCTCTGGCACCCCAATTCCGGACTTGTGTGCCAAGTGGCACACAGACATGCCCTAAGGGCATGTCTGTGTGTCACATTGCACAGGTATGCATGCATAGATGTGCATGCACACCTGGATTCGGTATTTTACCACCCAATTGGATTGGGTGGTAAAATACCGAATCTGAAAGGCCTGCGGCACTCAAAGATGTGCCCCCTACATGTGCTTTTACAGAATCGGTATTTTTACTGAGTCTGTATTTACCGATTCGGTAATTTTACCGAATCTGTAAATACAGATTCGGTAAAATACCGATTCTGTGAAGCATGCTCCTACATTAGAAAACCCTAATACCGGTCGGAAACTGCCGGAATCGGCCGTTTCCGACCGGTATTAGGACTCCTACATCGGGCCCTTAGGGCCATAAGTAGGTGGCCCAATACCGGTCGGTAACTGTGAAATTTGTTAAATTTCACTGTTACCGACCGGTATTTAGGCATTTGAGATGTAGGGAGGATTGGGTATTATTACCGATTACTTATGGCCTTGCATTTAAGGAATTGGTAATACTGATTCCTTAAATGCAATGTAGGTAGCACATAAAACAGTGCACCTAATCCTTAAGGAATCGCTATTTACCACCAACTCCAAGTCGGTGGTAAATAGTGATTTCCTTTCAAGCTCTTTTTTGCTTTTTGAAATGTGCCATGTGGCACACATGCATGCCCATAGGGCATGCATGTGTGCCACATATGCACACATGCACATTTCAGGGGTGCAACAGGGTGTCCTTTGGACACCCTGTTGCCTACATCTAGCCCTTAGACTTCAATCTATTCTCAAATGCCACTGGACTGCCTCTAGGCTCCATAAACTGGGAGAATGTTAATCTGACAAACATTGGCGTTGTGAGGATTCTACCAGATCAACCAAGCATATCTTTCTAACTTGCAAAATGGTCCAAGCTTTATGGGCCAAGATAAAACAATAACCATCCAGAGCATCTTCAACATTCACTCCACCCCAACTCTACTAACAGCAATGCTTGGTCTTGCCACACACCACCTTATCCCACTAAGACTCACTTTTACTCCACCTTATACTAGCCGTCTGCACCAAAACAATTCTGATGGACTGGAAATCGACTACAGAAATTTCCTAAGAGAGATGGTGAACCACCCTAGGTGCCACTAGAGGTGGCGACAATAACATGTCCAAAAATGCACCCAAGGCTTATGGGACTCACTTGGCCTTTACCTTCAGAAGGTCGACCCCCATGTAAGGGCAAATACCGTATGCACATACCCTAGACCTTGCTGACCTGCTTCCTCCGAATCCCTTATAGTTTTGACTACAAATCAGGGGACCACACCTTCCCTTCCTCTCCCAATTCTTTCTACCTCTCTTGACTCCTTTCTTTTCTCTCTATACTTGAGTTCTTCTTCACTTGCACACTCTTCCAATTCACTTTATAATCAGCATATGTACCCCAATAGATTGCACATGTGCCCAACTTCTTCAATGCCGCCCCATGAACTCCCAATAATTGGCCCGTAATTTCCACCTTTGTTATAATTGAAATACCCTGAAAAACCAGATCTCATGAATTGCAATGTTACTCTACAACAATTTTAGGCATCACACAATGGAACTAATTAATGCCAGGCTATGTAAATTAGCTGTTGATCCAAAACTGTAACCAAACTCTGCCATGTTACATACCTTGTAGAGGCCAAGCGTCCTTTACTTTGTTTCTGTTTACTGCTTATCTGCCTCTTTTTTTTTATCTATTCCTTAAGAATAAAATAATAAAATGAACACAAAAAATAATTTCTAAATATTGAAATATTGGAAAAGTATTTTGCTTATTACTGATGCTCAAAGACCCTATTGAAAGACATCCAACTGATACACAATGTTTTATGGGAGGTGGATGAACTCTTTGGAATGAATAGTGATTGTGCTTCCAATCTGCATATCTGATTCCCATGCTGTATGTGGGATAACATGTATCCTAGTACAGCCACAAAATTGAGAAAATTAGATACCCTATACTAAAGAGAGCACTGTAGTGATACATATTGTGTTTAACTTTGAAGCTCGATAAAATGATTTCATCTTTAGAAAGTGCCTATTCTGTGAAAACGAGTTGGGTGTAGCAATTGAGATTATAAAGAGCAAATATGTGGATAAATGACAATAATAAAAATTAACCGATTTATGAAGTTTAAGAAAGAAAAATATTCCAGTTTCACAAATTTGCGTCTTTAATTGTTTCAAATCATCTCATGAATGCTGGCCTTTGATGGCATTTTGCATTGTGTTTTGCATTGTGGAAATCATTCTACAGTGCTTAAGATGGGGTGACAGTTGGCTGTATTCGAAGTCTTTGCTTGAGCGTCCTGGGATGTACAAAAGAAATCTTTTAGTCAAGTCATCAAAGATTTTTTTCTCATTAGTCATATAAACCTTTGATTTATTTATTTATTTATTTATTTATCGCAATTTTTAGAGCGCATCAATTACCCATACGGGTGTCTCGGCGCTAATGTTACAGAACTTCACTTCAGTTGGGGTAGAATTTAGGAGGTAAACAGCCAGGTTTTGAGGCTTTTTCTAAATTTTAGCAGCGTAGGGGCAGTTTTAATGTGGAGTGGCAGAGTGTTCCATAGTTTGGCAGTTGCGATGGTGAAGCATCTGTCTCCCCAGTTGGTTTTTTTTGTCCGAGGGACTTTTAACAGGTGGGCTGATGCTGACCGTAATGTTCTCTGATGTTCCACTGGGCAGAGGGCTTTTTTTAGGAACAATGGTCCGGGACTGTTCAAAGTTTTGTAGGCTATACAGAGTGCCTTAAACTTTATTCGGCTCCTGATGGGGAGCCAGTGTAATTTTTTGATGTAAGGGGAGGTAGGGGTGAATTTGGGGATAGATAGGAGAATTCTGGCTGCGGCATTTTGTACCGTCTGGAGCTTATTAAGTACCTTTTCCTGAGCATTCAGAAATAAGGAGTTGCAATAATCTGTTCTGGAGAACACTAGGGTACTGATCAATGTTTTACCGGCGGATTGTGGCAGATAGGGGAGGAGTTTCTTTATTCTTTTTGGGATGAAGAAAGCAGAGGATACCACAGAATTGGCGTGGTGGAGGAACGTCAATTTGTTATCAAAAGTGACTCCCAAATTTCGTACCTTGACTACTGGCTGGGGGGGCGAGCCCATCTGTGATGGCCACCACTGTGGGGACCAGGCCGGCTGCAAGCTCCCGAATGTCATCACCTCTGTTTTGTTGGAGTTCAGCTTGAGGCAG
This sequence comes from Lissotriton vulgaris, assembly GCF_964263255.1. NCBI lineage: Eukaryota > Metazoa > Chordata > Amphibia > Caudata > Salamandridae > Lissotriton > Lissotriton vulgaris. The sequence goes on from NC_141693.1 coordinate 1,127,842,047, forward strand.
TTAGATGACATCCAGGAGCTTATCGCCTTCATCCCTTCTTGAAAATTTGCTGCGACAAATGTTCCGTCATTGTGCACTGATAGCACTAATTGGGTGTCGTCAGCATACGTTGTGAGGGCAATTCCATGGGATTTTATTACTCTCGCCAAGTCCGACACATAGATATTAAAAAGTGTCGGACTTAGCGAGGAACCCTGTGGAACTCCGCAGGGGAGGGAGAAGGTCTGGGAGGTGAAGTTACCCATCTTGACTGTTTGTGGGCGGTTAGCTAAAAATGAGGCGATAAGGTCTTTGGCCTTGTCTCTTATGCCTAAAGCTGAGACACGGTCGATCGGAGTGACATGATCGACCGTGTCAAATGCAGCGGAAAGGTCCAGTAGTATTAGGACCGCCGCGCCTCCTTTGTCCATAGCTGTTCTGATCTCATCTGCTGCCTTGAGCAGTGCAGTTTCCGTTCCATGGCCCTGCCTGAAACCGAACTGAGTGTCGTCTAGAAGGTCGTTGTCGTTGATATATTTGGAGAGTTGGGTATTCATTACCTTCTCGAAGATCTTAGCTGGGAAGGGAAGGCAGGCGATGGGTCTATAACTAGCAGGGAGAAGAGGGTCCAATGTTGGTTTCTTGAGGAGAGGTTTAATGATTGCCTCTTTCCAGACCGATGGATAGATGCCTGTAGAAAACATGGCGTTGCAGATAGTAGATAACGCGGGGGAGATGGATTCTGGGATAAGATTCAGAATAGCTGGAGGGCATGGGTCTAGGGAAGATCCCGATTTAGTGCTAGTTACCAGATGTCGGATTTGTTCTTGATTAGTCGGATGAAAAGATATGAAGCTGACATTATTGGTTATAGGAGGTGATGTCAGGGGGGGGAGAGAGGATGAATGGGAAAAAGTTGAAAAAATGGAGCTAACCTTATCCTCAAAGAAGCTAGCCAAATCATCTGCTAGGGATTGTGAGCCTTCTAGTCGTGGGGCAGGTGGATTGGACAGATGGGTAACCACCTGAAACAGTTCTCCTGCTGAGTTTTTTGCCTGGTTGATTTGGGCGATGTAGTAGCGACTTTTTTCTGAGTTTATAAGTTTTTTGTAGATGGAAAGAGCGTTTTTGTAGTTTGTTTTATCAATGGGGTTGTATTGCCGGCGCCACTTCCTTTCAAGGTTCCTACAATGCTGTCTCTGAATTCGAAGGGGCTCTGTAAACCATTGTGCTGATGGTAATTTCCTGTTTCGGCGTGAGTTTTTAGTCGGGGCTAGTTTGTTGCATGCCATGATTAAATTGTTCAAATAGTTAGAGGAAGCCAGGGTAGGGTCCTGCTCATTAGGGATGTGGGTTTCTTGCATTATCTCAGATAACTGAGATAGGTTGATATGTTTCCAGTCTCTATAAGTGGATTCTGAGACGGATGTGGGCGGGGATTTAGTAGGGCTCACTTCGATGGAAAAGCAGATCGCTGAATGGTCTGACCATATCAGAGGGATTACTTGTGTAACGGTTATTTGGGGGTTGTTGGTAAATAGACCGTCCAGGGTGTGGCCTGCTTGATGAGTGGGAGATTCTACTATTTGCATCAGGCCGGCGGCAGCTAGATCCGTGATTAGCTGTGTGGTATCCGGGTCATTGGAGTTTTCTAAATGAAAATTAAGATCGCCCAGTATGGTGAAATATGGGGAGCCTGCGGCCACTTCAATTATATTTCCTAAGTTGGCTAGGAACTTGGATCTCGATCCCGGAGGTCGATAGATTAGCATGCCCTTGAATGATGATTTAGCAGAGAGGCCTAATGTGAAAAGGAGGCCTTCGTATTCGGGGCATGTAGTTTGTGCCGTGGAGAGTTTGATGTGGTCTCTGTATATTATGGCTATGCCTCCACCTTTTTTTATGGGTCTGTCTAATCTGCACACATTGAAGTTGATAGGGGTGGCAGCTTTGAAATCTGGACCGGAGGCTTCGTCCCCCCAGGTTTCTGTAATAAACAGAAGATCCAGTTTATAGGTGTCTATTAAATCAGCAATTTCAAGCTTGTGTTTGGGAAGCGATCTTGCATTTATGAGTGCTGCTGATATTGGGCGTGAGGCAGTGTTGGTCGGTTTGTTAGTGTCCAAAATGCAAGTAGGACAGTAGTGAGGGCCCATGAGAGGATTGGTATGCCTAAAACAGGGAGGAACATGGGGCCGTTCTGCTACATGTCTGAGGTTGAGAAGTTCGGCCGCGGTATAGATGTATCTTACCGGGTTTGCCGCCCGTGGTGGAGTTGAAGCGGCAGGGGAAGTGGCCCTTAGCCCGTCCTCGGCGCGGACGAGCGCAGACGAGTTTGCCTTATGCGCGCCTTCGGCGCGCAATCGGCGCGCCCGCTGCGCTCGTCCGCTGCGCTTCCGGTTGCAGCACATGATTTATTGGGCTTCAGCTGACATTGGAGGGGGTGTGGTCAGCGCGAGTGGGCGTGTCAGCCGAATGGGAAGTCGGCGTTGCCCTGGCAGCGGTGTGCCGCGTCAGCCCCGAGTCGGCTTGGCGGTGTGCTGCGCAAATCAGGTACACAACAGGAATATTAGCAGTTATTTAAAAACAAATCACAGTGCTAAAATGCTAAACTCCCGGCTTCCGCCTCAGGAGTGGAGTTCTGAAACGCTTGCTCGTATTCAGCGCGCGTTTAAGTAGAGGCAGGGGGCGTGGTCAGCGCGAGTGGGCGTGTCAGCCGAATGGGAAGTCGGCGTTGCCCTGGCAGCGGTGTGCCGCGTCAGCCCCGAGTCTGCTTGGCGGTGTGCTGCGCAAATCAGGTACACAACAGGAATATTAGCAGTTATTTAAAAACAAATCACAGTGCTAAAATGCTAAACTCCCGGCTTCCGCCTCAGGAGTGGAGTTCTGAAACGCTTGCTCGTATTCAGCGCGCGTTTAAGTAGAGGCAGGGGGCGTGGTCAGCGCGAGTGGGCGTGTCAGCCGAATGGGAAGTCGGCGTTGCCCTGGCAGCGGTGTGCCGCGTCAGCCCCGAGTCGGCTTGGCGGTGTGCTGCGCAAATCAGGTACACAACAGGAATATTAGCAGTTATTTAAAAACAAATCACAGTGCTAAAATGCTAAACTCCCGGCTTCCGCCTCAGGAGTGGAGTTCTGAAACGCTTGCTCGTATTCAGCGCGCGTTTAAGTAGAGGCAGGGGGCGTGGTCAGCGCGAGTGGGCGTGTCAGCCGAATGGGAAGTCGGCGTTGCCCTGGCAGCGGTGTGCCGCGTCAGCCCCGAGTCGGCTTGGCGGTGTGCTGCGCAAATCAGGTACACAACAGGAATATTAGCAGTTATTTAAAAACAAATCACAGTGCTAAAATGCTAAACTCCCGGCTTCCGCCTCAGGAGTGGAGTTCTGAAAAGTTTGATAGCTAACGTGAAGCAGTGAAACTGAGAAAACATCAACAATATAATTTTAACTTGTGTAGCCCAAGTGACTCCACAATGAGGACCAAAAATCGCTAAATATTATTTAAAGAATTTTATTTGTTTAACCAATCAATCGAGTAAAGAGGCATGCCAAATACAAATTCAATAAGTACAATTAGAACCATAGGCAAAGTTAAATATCTCAGTTGGTTGAGAAGCAATAGAATGAGATACCAAATTTCGACAGCCACAATTAAACAATAACAAATAAAAGTGAACAGATGTTCCATAAAGAAATTTCCCTTCTCTACTCTAAACATGAGTCAAATATTTATTCATCTATCAAGGGTCTCTAATTCAGGGGTATAGAAGAAGAAGGTGTCAGCATGATAAGACTAAAGTAGAAGTCTAAAGGAACAGGAAATAAGTCAAGTCAAGTCAATAAATTTATATAGCGCACTACATACCCAGAGGGTCTCAAGGCGCTTGAGGAAGGATGGAGAATTACTTGTCGAATATCCAGGTTTTAAGCTGTTTTCTGAAGGCTAGGTGGTTTTGAGTGAGTCGGAGGTGAATGGGAATGGAATTCCAGGTTTTAGCCGCTAGGTAGGAGAAGGATCTGCCTCCCATGGTGGTTTTGTTGATGCGTGGAACAGTAGCGAGGGCTTGGTTGGAAGAACGTAACTGGCGGGGGGTGTAGAAAGTTAGTCGCGTGTTGAGGCATTCGGGTCCAAGTTCGTAGAGGGCTTTGTGTGCGTGGGTGAGGAGGCGGAACGTTATCCTCTTATTGACGGGGAGCCAGTGGAGGTCTTTCAGGTATCCGGAAATGTGGTCTTGTCTGGCTGAAGCGTTTTGGATGCGTTGGAGTTTTTTCTGAAGTTTTGCGGTGGTACCGGCGTACAGGGTGTTTCCGTAATCCAGGCGGCTTGTAACCAGTGCGTGGGTGACTGTTTTTCTGGTTTCCGTAGGGATCCAGCGAAATGTTTTTTTGAGCATGCGAAGAATGTTGAAGCATGATGATGAAACGGCGTTGACTTGTCTGGTCATCGAGAGTGAGGAGTCCAAGATGACGCCCAGGTTCCGTGCGTGGTCCGTTGGGATGGGTGCTTTTCCTAGGGCTGCTGGCCACCAGGAGTCGTCCCAGGCGGAAGGGGAAGTGCCTAAGATGAGGACTTCTGTCTTGTCCGAGTTCAGTTTTAGACGGCTGTGATTCATCCATTCGGCTACTTCTTGCATCCCTTCATGTAGGTTAGTTTTGGCGGTGTTGGGGTCTTTGGTGAGTGAGAGGATCAGTTGAGTGTCATCAGCGCAGGAGATGATGTTGAGGTTGTGTTGGCGTGCGATGGCCGCGAGGGGGCTCATGTATACGTTGAAGAGTGTGGGACTGAGTGAAGATCCTTGTGGTACGCCGCAGATGACTTCGGTGGCCTCTGATTTAAACGGTGGGAGGCGGACTCTCTGAGTTCTTCCGTCAAGGAACGAGGTGATCCAGTCCAGTGCTTTTCCTTGAATTCCGATGTTGTTGAGGCGTTGTATAAGGGTGCTATGACAGACAGTGTCGAAGGCTGCGGAGAGGTCAAGGAGGATGAGGGCGACTGTGTCTCCGTTGTCCAGTAGTGTTCGAATGTCGTCTGTTGCTGCGATGAGGGCGGTTTCGGTGCTGTGTTTGGCCCGGAAACCGGACTGTGAGGAGTCGAGGGATTTGTTGGTTTCGAGGAAGGCGGCGAGTTGGTTGTTGACGGCTTTCTCAATGACTTTGGCCAGGAATGGAAGGAGCGAGATGGGGCGATAGTTTTTGAGTTCGGTGGGGTCTGATGTGGGTTTTTTCAGAAGGGCGCTGAGTTCCGCGTGTTTCCAGCTTTCCGGGAAGGTGGCGGAGTTGAGGGAGCAGTTGATGACGTCACGGAGGTGGGGTGCGATGATGGAGTCTGCTTTGTTGAAGATGTGGTGGGGACATGGGTCTGTGGGGGATCCTGAGTGGATGGAGTTCATCAGGCGAATGGTGTCCTCAGTGGAGATTGGGTTCCAGTCATAAAGGATGTTCGAGGGGGGTTTATGTTCGGAGGTACGTTGGGTGGTTTGGTCTCCGGGTTGGTTGTCGAAGCTGTTGTGGATGTCGGCGATTTTGTCGTGGAAGAATGAAGCTAGGGAGTCGCAAAGGATTTGAGAGGGAGTGATGTCGTTGGAGTTGGCAGTGGGGTTGGTAAACTCTTTGACGATGTTGAATAGTTCCTTGCTGTAGTGGGCGTTGTTGTCTAGTCGGTCTTTGAATGCGGATTTCTTGGCTGAACGGATAAGTTGGTGGTGTTTACGGGTGGCGTTTTTGAAGGCGTCTCTGGTGCTAGTGTTTGGGTCTTTTTTCCAGGCTTTCTCAAGGGAACGACAGAGTTTCTTGGATTTCTTAAGGTCATCGTTGAACCAGGGGGCGTTTTTGCTGCCTAGCTTGATTTGACGTTTTTTCAAGGGTGCTAGGTTGTCGGCGCTGTGGGTTAGCCATTGTGTGAGGTTGATGGCTGCTTGGTTAGGGTTTGACGAGTGGTCAGGGGGGTTTTGAAGAAGCGATGTGGAGATCTGGTCGATGGTGATTTTGTTCCAGTTTCTTAGAAGAGTTGGTTGAGGGTGGTTGTGGGTTGTGGTATTTTTGTAGTCAAAGTGAACGCAGCTGTGGTCCGTCCAATGAAGAGCTGTGGTGTGATTGAAGAAGATGTGCTTGCTGGAGGTGAAGATAGGGTCGAGTGTGTGTCCTGCGTAGTGGGTGGGGGTGTTTACGAGTTGTTTGAGTCCGAGGTGTGCGAGATTGTCCAGAAGGGTGGTGGTGTTGCTGTTGTTGCTCTTTTCCAGGTGGAAATTGAGGTCTCCCAGTAGAATGTGGTTCTCGGAAGGGAGGGCGTGTGGGGTGATGAAGTCAGTGATGTCTTCACTGAATTGTGTACAGGGTCCTGGTGGCCTGTAGAGGAGGGTGCCTCTGAGTGTGGTCTTGGGGTCGGTGTGGATCTGGAAGTGGAGGTGTTTGGAGATAGCTAGGTTGCCGTCTGAGCTGGTTGAGATGCGGATGGAGTTCTTGTGGACGATGGCGATGCCTCCTCCTGTTTGGCTGGTGCGGTCTTTTCGGATGATCTTGTAGCCGTCCGGGACGGCTATGGTGATGTCTGGAGCTGATGAGGCGTTCATCCATGTTTCTGTTAGGAAGGCGACGTCCGGAGAAATGGTGTCTAGTAGATTCCAAAGGTCGATGGCGTGTCTGTGGACCGATCGGGTGTTGAGCAGGATGTATTTTAGGTAGTTAGTGTCGGGTCTCTGTTTGGTGTTGGTGGATGTGGTGTGGGTCTTGGTGCAGTCGAACTTGCAGGAGAGGCAAGTGAAGGGTCCGTGGGTGTGTCCCGGTGCAGCTTAAGGCCTCATATTTGCCAGATTAGGGCAAGCAGACAGGTGTGTACCTCTCTAGGTCTAAAGGGATCTCTCCTAACTCAAACTCCGTGAACACCAATATAAAGTAACAGGAGATTTGGAAACGTCTCATCTCCCTCACACCACCAAGAACCAATCAGAGCACAACTGAATGTATCTGCAACATAGCTTTGTATTCCCAACGCATTGAACTGAGGCTGTTGTTCTCAGCCTTGAACATCTTACCATCCTGGTACACGATGAACAGAAAGCTTCTTTCGACCATTGTTCTTCCATGTTCACTGCCAAGTCTCTCTCAAGCCTCTCTACCAGTCGTCTGATACAGACAATAAGCCTTTCTCAAACTAAATAAATAATACACCTGGAAGCAAAAAAAAGTGTGCTTGCAAGGAAAATATATTTCAACTGAGGCCTGTTGTCAGGTTAACTTAAATTAACATTTAATATGCACTTCGAATACATGGTTATACATGCACATGTGTAACTTTAAAAAGACTGCAAACATGAGCAAAAGAATACATTTTTAGATATGCAAGTATAACTTGTAAGTGTTAGTGTAAAACATGAATAAAACATACATGATTCATGGATTCATGTTTAAACTGAAAATTAGTGCACATGCATATACATCTCTAGATTCTACAGTGAATACATTTCAGTAGTACATTTAATGTTTCACACATGTTAATAAAGTAAAGACACACAGTGAGTATACCATCAGATGCATGTTTATAATTACATTTCTGTGATTTTTAAGGGTGGGGTCTAATTTCATTTCATCATAAAATCTACAATGACTTTCCTTTAGCTCCACATCTTTTCTCTTTCTCTTATTTCCCTCCTTTCCTGTACCTCTTTCTTCATGTACTTGTATTCCTTAAAGATTACAAACAGACATTGTGCAAACAGAGCAATTATCACAAGGGGTGTCAGAATGGTACCAAATATTCCACTTCCAAGGTTTCCAAACCATTTGCCTACTTCAGAAAATCCATTACCAAGTGCTTCCTAAGCACCTGTAGCTTCTGACTTCTGTAAATCCCCCTTTACGTCTGTAATGTTTTTAATGTGTTTCTTAAATTCTTCACTCTTGTCCGCTATATAGGTGCAGCATTGCTGAATTTTCAGCATCTTGCAGACTCTACCCCCCTTTCGTGAAGGATGTCTAAAGCAAGGCGTTTCTGCATTGCCGTGGACATTACAGCTATAATTTCAGTGTCCACAGCTAACAATGAACTTGCAGTCCTAGTAGATAACTCATCAACTATAGTGGACAACTTTCTAATTTTGAAATCATTCAAAACTACTCCTACTGAAGGAATCAAAGCACTAAATATGTTTCCAACTATTTTAGTACCACTACTGCTCCATTTGGTTCTAGTATGGGACCTCCATACAGGATCATCTAAAAGCTCTACATGATAAAAACTTCAGGAAGGCTATTGGCAAGTAACATGAGCCGAACCAACCTCAGGGTAATGTAAAATATGCAAGGTCTCCACAAACATAAAAAAACTCCAGGAATGACGGGATCTTGACCTCCCATGAATAATGGTAATTTTCCCCCCCATATTCAAAAATGTGACCACAGTCATTTTTTTCTATGAATTTAGTGTGAATTATGGATTTGCGCATAGGTAACACATAATTTCTTCTTATGATTCCAATCTAAAGTTAGTTCACCCATAGTTCCTGAATCTTGAAGCTCTACATCTTCTTTAGCCCACTTGTCTCTATGCTGTTGGTCTTTCCAATCTTTCCCATTTCTTGCATCAATTACCCTTCTCCTGTCTATAATGAAATCTAAAAATGTCTTTTCAACATCTGTCAAAAAAACAAGTCAGGTTGTTCTTCTGAGCATAAGCAGTATCTAATGTCATAGTGGGTTTAAAGAAACAATCAGCTGTATCCATCTCTGTGACACTGGGGCGACAATTTAAATGCTTAAACATGCAGACTTCTGACTCCATACCAAAGGCTCAAACGAAGGCTACAAATAACACCATAGGTAGGGGAAATGTGATGATAAGTGATACGCTCTGCAGCTGATACTGGTAACTGCATACATATATAGCAGCCCTTTGTATCTATAGTATCAATGTATTTGAGGAAAAGTCTCCTCTTGACAAATCTTTATGCAGTGTCGTAAAATCAAATGTATGCAAGCTATTGTCATTAGGAATTGGGGTTTTCGGGGTAGGTCTAGATCTAATCTCAACTGAATTGGAAAGTGTAGGTGACTATAATACTACACAAAACAATTAATGCTACAATCACAGCTATGAATACACTTACTAATATGAACCTAAATCTATTAGAATTACTGGTTTCCACAACTTCTCTAAAATCAGACTATTGAGCAAAATATACAGCAAACATATTTCTTCTGTATGTTTCTATGTATGCAGATGGCAAACAAAGACTATAAATATGTGATGACATTATTTACAAAGTCTTTATGAGTCCCTAGCCCTACTCTGTCTTCTTCCAAATGACACCCTTAAGCTCCTTCTGCAGTTGCAGGCCTAGGTAATCTTCTTAATTCTTTTTAACAAAGTCTATTTAATTGTCTCTAGTAAAAGAGCAGATCAGAATTCAGTAAGAGATCATGCCAATGACAAATCAATATATTCAGCTGTAATTGAAATACAAGATACAGGTCAGCCACAAGCTTTAGTTCACGGAGGTTCCACTGGCATTGCTGTGTTATCCTCTAAATCCCGAAGTTCTCTCTCTCTGTCATATGCAGCAAAGTATGTCCATTCAGGGGATGAGTACCTCTGACGTTTTGTCTTCACCGTCATTTAGACCAGAATCCTCAGTGTCGTCTTGGATAGTGTGGTGCACATGTTCTGCAGGCAGACTCGGTATCTCTCTCTCCTGCCTTTCCTTCCAACTGTCTACAGCTCCCACTCACCTTGTCACAGCAACTAGGCCCTTTAACAGGGTCTGAATCTGGCTCAGTCAGCACCACAAGACAAGACTCTTCAGTCTCAACCTCAACTGTTGGCTCATTAAGATCCACCTCAAGCCGAGCATGTGCTGTTTAAGGTTCTTGCAAATTTTCTGTGACTCGCTCAACCTCCTAACACTATCTTTTAGTTCTAGCTAGGAGGCTTCGACTAATCCTATGACTGTATAGACTGCATTGGCAGCTCTTAGGGTTCCTTCATCATCAACAAACAATATGAGATCAGACTCAGTCAGTGGTTCATCTTGTATATCTGTTCTTGGGTTGGTGCATATTTCAGTGACTTTGAGAGAGTATTGCTCTACTTCTCTTTCATCACCCTCAATTTCAGGTAGTGATAAAACGGCGGCAGGATTCAACTTAGCACATCTTTTAAGTGACAGTTTCTCAGCTGCAAGACAAATCTGTTCATACTTAGTCAAACTGGTCAGATGTTGATTGTGTGTACGAGTCAACAACATATAAACTGAATGGGGCACAAATATGGTAAGGGGATGAGCCATGACAATACTTTCACACTTTTCTATGCTGACACCAACCACTGCCACTGCTTTAAGTCATCCAGGCAGCACTGCTGCTATAGGATCAAGGACCACAGAAAAATAAAACACAGGTCTTCGAGCCTTTCCATGCAATTGTGTAAGCAATGGAGAGTCCAGACCTCCCACTCACTGCAGAAAAGAGCAAATGCTTTGTTATAATCAGGCATTCTCAGTGCCTTTCTCTCAGTTCTAGGATGCAAATCAAGAAATCCTTATACCAGGGTATCAAATCCTAAACATCATTGTGTGTCATCCACTTTAACGGTTTGGCCACTAGGGAAAAGTTGTGTATCCACTGATGACAGTAGCTCATCATTCCTCAAAACATCCTGACTTTTCTCTGAGTGGTTGGCGGATTCATTTTCAGAATGGCCGAGATTCTTTCTTGCGACCCCATCCTTGCTCCCTTCTCAGTGTGATGTCCAAGATACAGAACTTATTTTTTGGCAATACTGCAACTTACTCTGGGCACTTTATGTCAATTCTCAGCCAAATGGTTCATCAATGCAACTGTGTTTCATTTACAAGCGACCAGAAGGTTATCAATGTACTGTATTAGGACTAAATGACAGGGCATTTTATAAGAATACCATATTCTTTTTAAGAATCTGATCAAAAATGTAAGGACTTTCTGTATACCCCTATGGGGCTCTGCACCTCACCAAAGTATAGCTCTGGAACCGGAAGTCGAAAAGGTGCTGACCGTCCTCATGTTAGGGAAAAGAAAAAATGCCTAACACAAATTAATCACAGTGAACCACTCAGCCTCACATACAATTTGACATAACATCACGGCAGGATTTATTACCACAGGACAACAGGGAACAATCATGTCAATAATCTTTCTTAAATCTTGGACTGTGTGATACTAACCGCTAGGCTACTGCAAGCCCATAATGCATGAGATACATGGACTCCCCATTATCTCTTTCTACATGCCTTGTTTCATCATTGACTCAGCCACTGGTGTAATACCAGCAACGGTTTTGGGAGTCAAATTGTATTGAGGGGTGCACAGTACTCAGCATTAGGCTTAAAATTAATATGGAAAGGCTCAACTCCTTTTATGAGACCTATGTCCTTTCCTGAGATGTTCCAAACTTCAGGTTTCACAGTATCTCTGAGATCTGGTATCAAATCATCATTTGTCTTCAAAGGGTACAATCCAATGTTTAGACCTTGACTCACCAATTTAAAATTGACGTCCTCATTATGGGTCTGAAACGCCACACCGTTCGGCATTCAATAAATGGTGCAATTTAACTTGCACAACAAAGAACGTCCTAAAAGAATACAGGACTAGAATCACCCACCACGAACTGCTAGTTCTCTTCAAAGGACCTTATTTTACCAGGCGCTTCTCGTTGTACTGGATTTGTCATTTATTTATCTGCAACTTCTACAACGTGGATTCTTTTTCCCGAGTGGGGTAGGTTTGGAACTTCCACTGTTCTAACAGTGAAACGGGTAGCACTGCCATCAATCAAGAATGATACTGGGTGGCCATTCAGCTCTATGAATAAACCACTCTGGTATACCTCTAAGACTGCACCAAGCATGGAATCAGCCTCCCCCTCGGACACTGTCATAGTGACTTATCTGTGCCATAAACTGGAGTGTGTCAAACACAGGAAACTGCAAATTCAGGACCTGAGTTGAATTAAATATGGGACCATTTGTATTTTGTTCTGTAATCGGGGCTTGAGAAACTTACATCACTGGAACTTGTTATACATTAAGGCTTTGCATTCTTTGTCTCAGCACATTTTGTTGTTGCACAGAGTTATTAATCTGTGTCTGTACAAACCCTGAATTTTGAACTTGGTTCTCATTCATTACTCTGTTGGGATTAAGATGATCTTCCTTCTTCCAGTACCCAAGCTTGTTACAATAATCACAAGGATTAGATTTCTTTAATGTAGCGACATCAATTCTAGTACTCGGGTCAATCAGGACACCCGGTCCTTCACCCTCTTGTGGATGACCATTTCCACCTTGCATCATAGGAACTCTATGCAGATATACACCTTGCAAAAGTTCCAACATGTTGTATATATTGTTGACTCTAAATTCCTCTCTATGCTGCTTTCATCTGGACCAGCATCAACTTCTTCTTCACCTACTTCTGGTCAATTTCCAATTCATCACTGAAATATTTTGCGCACCTCAAAATCTCATCAGTTGACTTATTCTGCAACAAGTTAAATGGTGTTGAATCACCATACTAACTTCAGGTCTCAATTCCTTCACAAACTAGGACACAAAACTTCCCTTATTTTTGGATTTAAGATTTTTCATTCTACTCTGCTGCTTAAACACTTGCAACAATCTCTCATAACAATAATGCACCGTCTCATTAGGCAATTGAGTTATTGTGTCAATCTTAACCCAATCAATGTTTTTTTTGTGGGAGTTTTATGTAGCACAAACTAGACCCAAGAAATAGGGTATCAGAGCGCCTTACATAGCACCAGTTTTGTTACACAATAACACATTAAATTTCTTAGGCAGGGGGAGATGAAGTGACTTGCCCAGAATAACAGGATGTTGAGCGTTGTAGCCGAGACTCAAACCCTGTTCCCCAGCTTCAACGGTGCCGTAAGGTTACATCCTCTCCCCAATGTCTTTAAACTGTATCTTTCCTTTCAAAAAGGTAATCACGTGTTTGTACTTTTTCATCACCAAAGGCAAAAGGGCATGAGAAATCGGATTTCTCTGTGGCTCCTTCTCTGGCCACTGTACAGCTACTTTACATTCTGCCACACATTACTCTGTACCACAATGTAGAAAAGGGTGTTCAAATCTATCCAGAATACCTGTGAAATCTTCACAAATCGATCAATCTGGGTGTACCACTCCACTGGCTTATCTCTCAATTTGGGGAATTCATTGGTGAATGCCGCAGGATCACTTCTACTCCTCAGTAAATCAACATAACCTCCACCAGGCACTTCGCCATCTACCAAAGAAGTAGGCGGATCTCTGTTTGTTTTCTTTGGTTCCTTTTTCTTTGTCCATCTGCCTTCCAACTTGTCTAATTCATTCAATTTTGAAATGCTACCAATTTTTTGTCTAATTCGCAATTTCATTCCTGATGTGGTCATACTGTTTATGTCATTTTCATCAAAACATGCAGGGTAACTTTTCTGCAAGCATTTGGTCCTGTTTAAATCTGCATCATACATTCAAGCTAATTCAGGCAGCTTATCATGAGCTTGTCCTGCATGTTTAGTGACTACTTTGCACATGTATATACGTTTGTTGTCTTGATAGGTATTCAATCTGGTAGGATCAAGATTTCCTGAAATCATCTCATCCAATTCTAACTCTAATTTGACCACATCTATGGCATTCTCCCTTCCTGGACATTGGATGTCTCTGCTCAATCTTGAGCTCTCAGCTTCTCGTGGAGACTCATTGAAAAACCGAATCAAATTGCCTAGTTCTCGTGAATTAACACCATTTTGGATTCTAGAAATATTGGGTGTAACCACTTACTGAGGACTACTGCTTATAATACACCGAGCTGAATTCCAAATGGACAATTGAGAGTTTTGCGATCTCTGTGATGGCTCCCCTACAGGGGAATAGCCTCTCTGATTTATTATTATTAATACAGGAGCAACATATGGTGAAGTCACAATATTCTAGACCAAAGGAGATCTTCTCGTGCTTCCCCATCCAGGAGCAACAGGAACAGTAGTTGACATATTTATTCCAGTAGGAACCATCAAAGAATGTGTTGTGGCTCCTGAAGTCTCGGATCTAACCAAAGAACCTGCAGGACCAATTCTAAACAGAACAGTTACTGCATCTGGGGCATTAGAAACATTAGAGTGAGCAGGAGCACACATTCCTGAACTCTCTCCCACAGGGTTCTGACTCATATTAACTGTGGCAGTGACTCCTTCTGAGCTTCCACCAGTAACAACATCACTCATTCCTTCAGGTTGGGTCTCAATATAAGGAAGTGGATGGGCTGACAACAACACATTCAAGAAGACATCTCTAGAATCCCTATGACTATCTTCGCTTGTTCATTCTGCACTCTCTACTTAATCCTACTCTTTAATTGTTTTTTTCTCCTTCTGAGGTTCCTCACTCATCAAATCATGGTATAATCTTGCTCCTTCAATCATGTCAGTTCTCCATTTTTGCTGTTCTGCATCCCATCTAGTTTCAGCACAGGTGCGTACTGCCTTTCAGACTCTAACCCGATATTTATCTTTCTCTTTGAAATGAGCTACGTGCTTCAAGGCATTAACGGCCACATGTACAAAAGTTTGAAATAGCGAGCTCCTATTTGTGATTTTTTACGAATCTCAATTAGGAACTCGCTATTTCAAATGTATGAAACTTTTGAATTTCATTTGCAAATACCAGTGGGTTGCAAATCGACCTACCTCATGAATATTAATGAGGTAGGTCTTGGTTGGGAATCGCGAAAATCTCAGGGATGGTTGCCTGCTGGTGTCAGCAGGCCACCATGTCTGTGATTGCTTTTCAATAAAGCAATAATTTTTTTAAATGCAGTCTGTTTTCCTTAAAGAAAAATTGGATGTTTTCCAAAAACAAAAATGAAAAGTTTTCTTTTAATTTTTTATAAGCAGGCAGTGGTCCAGGGGACCACTGCCTGCGCTTAAAACATGCTTTTCCAAACATTCACAAAGGTAAAGGGGTCCTTGGGGGACACCTTAATATTTGCGAATGGGCTACCACTAAATTAAATTTGGTGCTAAAATGCTAATCTTTTGCGACCGCATTTCAGTTGCAAAACATGCATACATATCAATGCAATGTGGTACTAGGAAGGGATGCCCTAAACACACCTCTTCCTAATGCCGAATTGCAAACCCATATTGCGATTTCGTAACAGGATACCAAATCTCTATTAGAGTTTGATACATGTCACAATACCTTTTTGCATTAACAAACATGAGACCTCAAAAAGGCCTCATACATGTGCCCCTAAGTGCCTTGTACTAGGCTGGTCTAATCGGTGGCTTCATCTCAACAATTCTCTTCTCTGATTTGTAATAATTCTCAAATTAAATAGGCCATAGGGTGGAAACATTAATGCTCCCTCTTTTTCAGTAATCTTACCAAAGGCATGTGTGGAGTCCACATTTATGGCCACAAAATAACCTTCCGTGCCTTATGGTGGTGCCTCTTCTCCTTTTTTAACAGGAACTCTTACAGCTCCCCTAAACAGATCTCGTATAGCTTGAAACTGTTTATTTTTCAGAAAGATTATCAACAATTACAAGTACAATTTTCATCTCAAACCAGGGAATAATTTCTTTACCCACAGTTTTTGTTCAGCCCGAACAACCAATCGCAGCGTGACACTCAGTGACGTACCAACCAATCACAGTGCAGTACAAAAGCCAATTGCCCAGTCTCAGCATGGCACACTAAGACATAGTTCTCACTCCTAGCATTGGTTT
Organism: Lissotriton vulgaris; assembly: GCF_964263255.1. Lineage (NCBI taxonomy): Eukaryota > Metazoa > Chordata > Amphibia > Caudata > Salamandridae > Lissotriton > Lissotriton vulgaris. The sequence goes on from NC_141693.1 coordinate 1,127,857,784, forward strand.
ACCCTCCTTTACAGTTTTCACAAGCACACTCTTTTCTCAACATAAAGCAAACAAAAACACAAAGTAAAGCGATTTCAACAAATAACTTTTTTCTGCTCCATGAAAGAAATCAAAGTATTTAATCAAACATGAAATTGTCTTAAGAGATACTTTCCAACCCACTCAAACACACACTCGAGTGAAACCTTGATCAGAAGGAATCTCCCAGATTAGTTCAGCTTCTCCATTGTGCAACAGGATCCACTACACCAACAACCCCTTACTCTCACACAAAGGTGCATGTCCCTATCTCAATTGTGCAGCTGATGACACCTCATGACTAGCACCACAAAACGTAGCAGACTAATTACATTACAGTGTATTCCACACTTTATATTTATATCAAAGGATCTTAAGTTACATCGAACCTTATAGCAACTTCAAAAGCCTAGCATTAAACACTTTCACATCTGTACCACAACTAAAACATCATCTCATCACACCACACAATCTCAGCTAAATACCACAAGCTTGACATCAACAATTACAGTGCACAATTCTATTAATACTCATTCCTCTTCGGTTACAACTTTTTTCAGAATTACTGGAATGCCTCTGATCCTCTTAATCTGGACATGTAATTTAAAGGTTAGGGCTCAGGTTGAACAAGTCTAGAATTTCTCCAAGATATACACTAACTCCCTTTGCTTTGGTAGCTATCCATCCGTCATGCTACCATCCTGGGACTTACAAATATAATGTCTTAGTCAAGATTTTTTACCCATTGGTCGTATCTTTTGATAGCTGACATGTAGCATTGCGAGGGAGAAAACATCAACAATATAATTTTAACTTGTGAAACCCAGGTGACTCCACAATGAGGACCAAGAATAACTATGTATGACATAAGAATGTTATTTGGATTAACAATCAATCCAGTAAATAGGCATGCCACGTGCAAATTCAATAAGTACATTAGTACAAAAGGCAAAGTGAAATATCTCAGTTGGTTGAGATGCAAAAGAGCATTGTACTGAATTGTGACAGCCACAATTATACAATATCAAAAGTGAACAAGTGTTCCATAAAGAAACTTCCCATCTCTACTCATAAACATGAGTCAAATATGGGTCCTCCTCTCACGAATGTGCTCCTCTCACGGACCCCCATAGGTTTACAGCGCCTGAAGGATCGTTTTTCTGATTTTATAGGGGAGAGGAAGCTGCTGATCAATAAGAGTAAAAACCCATATTATGATTTGTGGGGCTAGAACTAATAAAAATCACGCCTTTTTTATAGAAGGGGTGAAAGTACAGCAGGTGGAAAAATTCTGTTATTTGGGTGTTATTTTTTCACATGATGCTAGTTGGTCCCAGGATTTAGTAAGTGCTAGGTCTAACATGGTAAAAAGCGCCTATGGCATATTTAAATTTGCCTCTAAGATCGGTGATAGGCGCATCAGGGATATGACGCAGATCTACAAGGCAAGGAGTGTCTCTATTGCATTATATGGGGCAGGATTGTGGGGCTACACCAATGTAGGTTCTTTGCAAAGGGAAGAAAATATCTTCCTTAAAAAACTTCTTTGTTTACCTACCTCAGCTCCAACCGACTTGATCCACAGGGAAGTTGGGGTTGCTTATTTGGGTGATCTCATTTCATTAAGGCCCCTGATGCTTTGGCGAGCTATATGGATAGATAAAAAATCTTGCTTTAAAATATTCCTGTTTAAAGCTGCCTGCTGCATCACAGTGGGGCCTACCCACCTTTTCGTTCTCATTTATTTCTCTTCCTTCTTCTTCTCTTTTCTCTTTCTCTCATGTCTTTTATCTTCTTTTTTTCACACCTTCTTCTCGTTTCTTTGTTTTTAATCCCTCACGAACTACCACACTTTACACAAGGAACCTCACTACACTGGGGTGTACGAATATCACAACACTTTTGGGATTTTACTGGACTATCCTGAAGTCACTCTTCACTGGGTCTCTGGTGACTCTTATCATTTCGATACTACATCATATAACTTTGACCTATCTATATTGTTTCAGCCTAGAAAAAGCCCAAGTCGAATTGACCCAATGGGCAAAACATGTGTCGGCTGACATCCTTTGTTTCTATGAGAGTATTTGAGTCACTTGGACTCTCCAAAGAAGATGTATAGAAAATAAACACAATAAACTGTCTCAAAAAAGAATCTGAATTTTCTTCCTCTTTCTTGCCCTTTTTGAATAAATATGGAGGAGTACTTACTCAAAGAATTGTTTGTACCAATTATTCTTGAGGCTCAAGAGGTCCCAAGCCTCGAGTAAACCTCCTCCGAAACTCATTTCTGGAAAAATATTTGGGCAATACTATCCAGCACTGGGATCCAAGGACCTTTTCAATGTAATACTTGTTTAAACATCTTGCCATCCTGGTACACAATGAACAGAAAGCTTATTTCGACCATTGTTTCTCCACGTTCCCTGCTGAGTCTCACTCGAGCCTCTCTTTCAGTCGTCTAATACAGAAAATAAGCCTTTCTCTACCTAATGAAATAATAAACCTGTAAGAAAAGAATAGTATGCTAGTAAGCAAAATACATTACAACTGAGGCCTGTGGTCCGGCCAACTTAAATTGGCACTTAATGTGCACTTCGAATACATGGTCATACATGTACAAGTGTAACTTTGAAGTAACTACAAATATGAGCAAAAGAATACATGCTTACACATGCAAGTATAACTTGAAGCATAAGTGTAAAACATGAATAAAACATATATGATTCATGTTTAAACTGAACATTAGTGCACATGTATATACATTTCTAGATTCTGCAGTGAATACATTTCAGTAATTCGTTTAAATGTTTTGCACATGGTAATAAAGTTAAGGCACCCAGTGAATATAACGTTAGATGCACATATATAATTGCATTTGTGTGTTGTGTAAGGATGGAGTCTAAGTTATGCTGCTCCATCTACCCCTAACACCCTCTAGCCCAACACTACCAATGAGCTTCCAACAATTTGTGATGGCTGCTGTCTCAATGGCTCTTCGTGTCCTCAGTTAATCCTCTTCATGAGTTAGCTGATCTGTTTGAGGACTTCTTGCAGCTACAGATTTTCATCCTCTTCCTTTTTTTGTGTCTTTCCACAGATGCTAATCATTGGCATCTGAGTCAAGGTCTGCCCATGAGCTGGATTTTAACTGGCATCACTACTGTGTCTGCTGCTGCTGTCCTGCTTCATGGATGACCTAAATATCACTCTGAATTTGGGGGGCATCCATTAGAAGAACATTAAAACATCCCAGTTCCAGGCATCTCCTAAAGACTTGGCTGATCACCCAAGCATTCACATTTACTATCTGTCACGTTCCAGCCTCTTTTTCTAGCTTAAGGACAGATAGATAGATAGACAGACAGACAGACAGACAGACAGACAGACAGACAGACAGACAGACAGACAGACAGACAGATAGATAGATAGATAGACAGATTGATTGATTAGTTATCAGGATGATTATTCAGCCATATTGTTATGGATAGAGGGACGTACAAAACAGGGTCATATGGCTGGATGTATTTAAAAATGGATGGTAGTCTACTATTTTCATCTGCTGTAATTACATACAAAATATTAATAGCATAGCAAATTGTTCTTGAAGTGACAAGCTTGATTCCATATTTGGACAATGTACAGTGTTTTCACTTATTGTATCCTTCAGTTATTCTGTATCTCTGCTTAGTGTACAGGAATTCACACGGCTAGTCCAAGATATTGTGACCAACTTTAAAGTGATGGGAGTGGTTTGAATGTTCCTAGCTGACAGGGCTTGACCTACTTTGAATGTCAATAAAGGAAAATTTCAATCAAGATGTCAGTAGGATGAAACCAAATACCCACCTGAAAGTGGTTGTTTGCTGCCGTTTTGGACCCGCTTGGACCCTCACTACTCCTACTGCTGCTGGGTTTGAAATCACCGCTGCACCTCGCCGCACCCGCTCCGCGGGTGCCGCTTCGCGGTCAAGGAAGGGAGAGGTGATCTGCGCGCTGCACCTGGGAGGCGCCCGGAAGCTCAATCTCGCCGGCGCTAAGCAGGGACTCAGTAGACCAGGAGTCCCTGCTTCCCCAGACCGGAGAGCGGACGCGCCCACCTTCTGACACGCCCCCGCCTGTCCAGGAGTAAAAGGCGGGCGTGTGCAGTAGCCGCTGGGACCCACCTGAAAGTGGTTGTTTGCTGCCGTTTTGGACCCGCTTGGACCCTCACTACTCCTACTGCTGCTGGGTTTGAAATCACCGCTGCACCTCGCCGCACCCGCTCCGCGGGTGCCGCTTCGCGGTCAATGAAGGGAGAGGTGATCTGCGCGCTGCACCTGGGAGGCGCCCGGAAGCTCAATCTCGCCGGCGCTAAGCAGGGACTCAGTAGACCAGGAGTCCCTGCTTCCCCAGACCGGAGAGCGGACGCGCCCACCTTCTGACACGCCCCCACCTGCAACGCCCTCTATATAACTAACTGCCTGACGCTTAGCGGGACGCTAGCGGGACGCCGAGCGAAGCCCGGGCAAAGGGCGGGCCGTCCGGGGCCGGAAGAGGCCGGGCTGGGCCATATCCCTTGGCTCCGTAAAGTGTGCACCCAGCGTATTGGACAATGGCTTCAGGTACTCGATCCTGTAAGACAAAGAAATCTGCAGGAGACGTTGTTCTAGGCACTATGGACCAGTTTATAACTCGAGCAGTTTCCATAGTCGAAAAGGAGATAATCCTGGCAGAACGAAGGTTATCCCGGGACTCTACGAGTATGTCTAACAAGCGCTCATCTCTGGGTGCCATTGCCCTAGCTGCTAGCCCTGGACATATTCCCCTAACTCCATTGCTGATTACTGATTCCCCAACAATTGACGAGAGAGTAAGTCGGATTAGGGCTAGTTTAGAAAGGGTAACTACCACTGCACCAAGCATTGTACTTGACCCGACACACTCCAATTCCTCTGTCCAAAGTATCTCACCACCTGGGGGACAAATTCTGGATTGCTATCCTGAAACCCATGAAGTTTCTAGCCCCCCTGTGCCTTCTAGGGATGCTGTGAATTCCCCACTCACTGTAGGACACACCGAAGTCAGTACTCCTAGAGCTGTAGTTCCCCAAACCACACCTGCAGAGAATCTAGTTTTGGGCCCAGTCTTACAAAAGAAGAGAAAGCGTCCCGCTAGCCCCCGCAGGGGAGGCTCTCTAAAGCCCCAGAGTAAAGTAAGTAGGAACATTGTACCTAAAGGGGGCACTAGTTCAAATCAGGTCTCTCACCCAAAATCACACGTGACCCACACCGGAGATCTCTCATTGGAGGGCACCCCTGGCCAAATGGCTCCCTTAGATATTAGCATTTTCCCTCAAGTTGAGAGCATAATTAAGTCTGTGGTGATGCCTCTCGTAGATAAGATTGATGGCCTCACTCGCAAACTAGCCTCACTTGAACAGTCAATGCTGGACAATTTTTACGCGGTGAAATCATTAGTCAAATTTCACGCGAAGGCCCAGGTTGAAGAAAATGGAGGGCTAAGGAGCGGTGCTGTCCCCTTAGTCCCCTCTATTTCTATAGCCCACCCTGAGCCTATATCTTGCCAAAAGACGCCTGCCTCGGGAAAGGCTCCCCAATTGCAGCAACCCAACTCCGGAATCACACCCCCACCACCAACTCCTACCCCTGAGTCTAGTCTGGCCCGACCAAGGAACAAAGATAGTACCCAGGCTCCCAAGGCACTTAAGGTTAACTTTGCTGTAAATTCCAAGCCTATAGTGCCTAACACCAAGGTTCCTGGAAGCACAGTGATCACAACGAAGGGTGATACAACACCATCCCCTCCAACTCCTGCTAAGCAGGCCGAGCCCAAACCTCCAACAAAAACCACTGTAAAATCTCCGGCTAAAGACAGGGCAAGAAGGCACACGCCAAATGCTAGCCTTCCCCCTGGCTGTAAGCCTTATGTGGTAATTTTAACGGGGGTCCCTGAGCTTGAAGAGGGTTCTTGTGAGTCATACTCTGACCTTAAACACAAGACGCTCTCCTGGCTCAAAGCTAATAGACCCCTCCCAGGGCATATCGATGGTAGAATAGCCTTCGTCCGACGCGTGGGTTGGATTGGTAACAGACGTAAGGATATTATTGGGGATTGTGTGTTGATCAATTTCAACGACCCCAGAGCAGCAGGCATGATTTGTAGTCAGCAGTCGCATTACAACTTCTGCGACATACAAACTAGGGATTTGGGGTACTTCTATCACCCCCCTCCTCTAATGGGGCCTAAAAAATCCCTTCAAGGTGGGGGCAGAGGAGCATGGTTCCCGCATTATCCAACTTTGGACCCCAGAGCAAGGGCATGGACACCTACTCAAGCAGCCCCTCCACAGGGTTGGGGTTGGTGACTTGATAATTTAGCGGTAACCAATGCCTCCCCTCCTAGGGTCAATACAATACGCATAGTTGGGGAGGCACCCTTGTCCAGCATTGTTGTGCCCCAATCCCCGCCTAACTTAATTATGTCCCCTCTCCCAGGCGACGGGACAGTGAATATTGAGTTAGTGGATGGAGCTCAAACTCCCGGTCCACAGGGTGGGAATGCCGGATGCGATGAGTCCCTGCATCATGCATCCCTGAAAGCCATTAGTTGGAATGTGGCAGGTTTAAACAGCAAGCTAGATGTCCCGGACTGGGTGGCACTTATTGAACCCCACTCAGTCTGTGCATTCCAAGAGACGTGGTGCGTAGAACCAAGGCACCGAGTGGGCCATACCTCCTTTTTTGTCCCGGCAGATATTCCAACATCGGGAAGAGGTCGCCCTTATGGTGGTCTCTTAGTTTGGGTAGACATTTCCTTGGGTTGGAGGGTACAACATCATCCCCAAAAATCTCCAGACTTGATGCGCCTCACCGTAACATGCCCGAGGAGAGCTGAAAAACTGGAGATTATTAACATCTACACTCGAGGGGCCTCTGGGAGAGCCTTGTCACCAACGCTCACGGACCTGGAGGTAGTTTTGGGTGAGTGTAGCAGCGATTCATTAATTATGGTCATGGGGGACTTTAATTGTACATTCGAGCCCTTGTTGCCCGATGAATCCCTGGATTTATATGACGAAGATTCAAGGAGAGGTGTCCCGTCACTTGATCTTCCAATTATAAACAGTTGGACCCCCAGAATCATCCAGCTAAATTCCCTCACACTGGAGCATGGCCTGAGAGCAGCCAACGGGAGAACACCTTCAGACTTAGCGGGGGCACACACATATAACAGGGTTGGTCACTCATCCCGGATTGATTATATCCTTCTAAACTTTTCCTTGTGGGCTCACATGAAGGATATGATAGTCCTACCTTCCCTGGATAGCGACCACAATGCTCTCTCCCTGACCCTATCATATTGGTGGAGGAAGATTCATCCAGCTTGTGGAAACCATGATACATTAGTGACAGGGCCATTGGGAGGGGTGGTTCCCTCAAACTGCTTAAGACGCCTGAAATGGGACAAAGTGGCAATAGATGAAGAGAAACTGTTATGTATCAGAGCGGTTACTTCTACAGCCTGCGCCATTTTAGAAAATGAGCCTGTCAGCCCAAATCGGATTACAGCGTTGTTCTGCGAGGTCTCGCTGTCAATTGGGGACCTATTCAAGGCTAAAGTAAAAAAGGGAAACACTAACCGCGACAAGCGGCAGGGCAAACCCGGATGGTACTCGAGGGAGTGTCGTGCTAGAAAGAGAGCACTGATATTGGCTGTCAAAAGTGGAGATGCATCCTTAATAGCCACTAAACGAAAAAGCTATAAAGCAGAGCTTAAAACAGCAAGGAGAGACTGGGAAGACGAATTTTGGCAGGAACTTCGAATCGCCAGTGTTGGAAAAAACGCAAAAGGTTTCTGGGACTTATTACGCAAGAAAAACAGACCCCTTGACACAGTCATCGCCTGCAACATAACTGAGGATCTATGGTACTCACATTTTTCGAAATTGTACACGGCAACTGCAGCCGAAGCAATGGATTTCGTATTACCTCAGTTCCCTCGAGTTAAGGAGAGACTTGAGGAAAGTCTGTTCACCAAGGTAGAAGCGGAAGGTGCAATAAAATCTCTTGTCCCGCGTAAAGCGGCTGGCCCCGATGGTCTCCCGGGCGACCTGCTCCGTGCAGACCTAGGCGATTGGAGTCTGTTTTGAACGCTGCCATGGCGGGTGCTCCTCTGCCCGCCTCCTGGATGGCCGCCGAAGTGGTCCCTCTGCACAAAAAAGGCTCAAGAGAAGACCCAGCGAACTACAGGCCGATTAGCCTGATAGACTGTTCGCAAAAAGTAGCAGGCAAGGTCCTCCTAACCAGAATACAGCAGTGGGCAGATGAAAACAGGATACTCTCGGATCTCCAGGCAGGGTTTCGAACTGGTTGAACAATCGTTAAGGCTACTTATGATCCACTGGAAGGTCGTCACGATTGGGAAGGGCACTTTATATCTTGCCTTTATCGACCTCCGGACGGCCTTCGATTTGGTCCCCAGAAACAACTTATGGAAAGTTCTCAGTGATCTTGGCCTGCCACCTTATCTGCTTCACTTGATCATGAAGTTCCACGAAAACAATTATGCCCAAATTCGCTGGGGTCCGAATGGCCAAAAGACCCGAAGAATAGATGTGAATAGAGGAGTGCGGCAAGGGTGCGTTCTTGCCCCAACACTCTTTTCGCTCTATGTAAATGGGGTGGTGGAACACTTGTCAAGGATACCAGCAGATGCCCCTCGCCTGGCAGGTCGTTTAATTCCCACCCTGCTTTTTGCGGACGATACTTTGCTCCTGTCAAAATCGCCAATGGGCCTACAACAGCTTCTCTCTGGATTTGACGATTTTTGCAAACAAAGAGGACTCTGTATAAATACAGACAAAACAAAGTATCTTATCTTGAATCCTCCGCAAAAACATGGCCCTCCACCAACATTGGGCTCTGTCGCACTGGACAGGACCAAGACCTTTGACTATCTGGGTATCCGGCTGGTGGATTCCATGAAATGGGACCAGCATCTGACCAAAATGTTGCTAAATTTGAAAAGAGTAACCGGGACCCTGCTGAAAGAGCAGAGAGCAGCCTCAACCAAACCAATAGCTGCAGTTTTGGATATTTACTCAGCCAGAGGAGTAAGCGCCGCTTTGTACGGGGCGGAATTGTGGGGAATGTCGAACTTGAAAGATCTTACTCGAGCTGAGAACACCTTCTTGAGAAGCTTGATGTCCCTTGGCCCTTCTGTCCCCATCTTGCCTCTGCAACTGGACATGGGTTGTCGGGCGATTGAAGATCTAGCAAAGCTACGCCCTTTGCTTCTGTGGGCCCGCATCTGGAGAGTCCCTGAACTCTCAAGTTATGCGGATGGTCTGCGGGAGATATTAAGATCGACAGGTTGGGCGAAAATAAAGTGGCTAACGGACATCAAAGCATTACTCACCAATCTGGGGCTGGAAGAAGCATGGTACCAACAGACAGCCCCGCCCAAATCAACGATAAAACAGCTTTATTGGAACTGGGTGGCGAATAGAAGGAATTCTTCTACCTCGATTTGCAAGTCGACCAGAATCTTCATGGAGTCCAAAGATGTCCCCATTAGAGAACTGTATTTGGACATTATTTCAGCCCCTTGGGAAAGATCTCTGTATTTTAAATTTAGAATTGGCCTTCTCCCCGTCAAGGAATTTACTAGTCATTGGAAAATTCCCTACCAGACTGCTCCTTGGTGCCCTTTTTGCCCACAGCGCCACGAATCGGTCCCTCACTTTTTATTCGAGTGTCCTGCCTATAAAGCCCCACGGTCAAATTGGCTAAAACCCATGTGTCGCACACTGGGAACTAGACACTGTAATGTGGCACTAAGGATTCTTCTTTCAGACACTCGTACTTTAAGTTTTTATTTTTATGGTATGCTTTAAAACCATGCCTATTTTAGGTAATTTAATTATTTCTCCCCCAAATAATAACAGTATAAATTGCAGTCTTAAATCATGCAAGGGGTTTTTTTTTAACAAAAACTTGAATTTAGTTTTTAATGCCCTGAAATGAATTTTACTTGTATGTACGCTTTTTAAGATATTTTATATGTCGAAATAAAGCCTTTTTGACTTGACTTGAAAATACCGGGAATGAGCAACGCTAGCTAGAAACATTACAACTAGCCTAAAAGTAGTAAGGGGTTGTTTCATATTTCTCATATGGGGCCACGGTTTGTAGATGAACACTGCAAGCTAAGGGTCTGTTGTCCCAGGTAATCCTGAGCTACAGCATCCAATGCTGCACACTTAGGACATATGGTGGCAGCTGTGGTAAGTGAAAATTATTTCAAATTTTGTTGTATGCGTGCTTGTGGGTGAGATTGTGTTTAATTAAGAAAGAGCATGTATGTGTATGAGAAAATGTTTCGGTATGTGAAAGCATGTGCATGGGGCACTTTTTTCTTTTTGCCCACGTTTGGGAACTACGTGCCAATGCACGTACCCATGTGCCAGAGTGCAAGGTGTGTGCATTCTTTAAAGCAAAGTTTTTCTTTTGGAAAGGCTCCTACAGTACAAAAACTATGCTTTAAGGTGTTTCCCACTTCGTATGTCAGCTGTGCAATACAGCACATATGCAAAGGAGGAAAAACAAGAAGAAATGAAACACTTTCTCTCCCTTACACCTGCCTCGCAGAGGCATAAGGTTTTGGTGCAAAATCCTCTCTACCAATGTTGGTAGATATGGATTTGCATCAAAACCCATGGGTGGTGGCATGGGAACCTCCACGCACCATCCATGGAACGCCCCCCTGATACAAAATAATGCAAAGCAGCAGATAGTGTTACTTTGTGATACCATCCAGTTAAAATCCTCTTTTGTTGTTATATTAGGTCATGCGACATGTCTTCTTGGAAAATAATCAGTCAGAGGTGATATGATGCCACTTTCTGTGATGTGATTCATGTCAAACAGTATGTGGTGTCACTTCCGCTACCCTTGGAATTTTGGTGAATCATCACCTATGCACCTATTGGCTACTATGTTTCAGATTAAAGCATCAGACAGAGACGATTGGAAGGAAAGTTACCTATACAAAGACACTATGAGATCCTGTCATGTTAATTTACTCCAGCATTTCAGTTGCTATTTTTCCAAACACTGGGGCATATTATCAAGGGGGTTTATCTCCGCTTTTTTGGATTTAAACTTATTTGTCATGAGAAGCATTAAAGGAACCTTTGTGAGATATTAGCCACCATCTTTGGCAGTAAAATCGGGGAGAGTACCTAAACAGCCTATGTGCTGCAAATTTTGATCGAGGTGTTATTCAGCACAGTATTTCATAGCATAACTGTGTCATAATATACTCTCTCTCTTTTTGTGCCGGTCAGTGTGGAAAAGCAGCAGAAAACTCCGAATTCATCTTTCTCTTCAAATGTAAATACAAAATCCAAACATTTATGTTTTGCTGCCACCCAAAAACACGGACCACAGCAAAAAGAAATGGAGCTAAATATCACATCTTTAAAATATTTTCAACATAGCAGCACTATGCTAGGTTTTCTTTTGTGTTCTTTTCTAACATAAACATTTTGCAGTTCTCGTACATAAAATTCAAAAACAAAGATTTTTTTCCAACCACTAAACAGCACTGACTACAACAGGAAGAGATGAGGTGAAAAACACAGCACACGGTTACAGTGTGTAATTTGGGGTTAAATAGCACCTCGGTGTAAACTAGTTTCACCTGTGCGCCTTAAGTGGTCCAGGGCCCAAGTGTTAATTTCCAGGGGCTGGCACATTTGTTTATCAAAATGTCCCGGCAATTCACGTATTATCATCACATTTATTTCGAGTTGTTCTTATTGATATTGACCTGTTTTTTATGTTTTTCATTTCAAAGCTTCTTCAAAAGCCAGGACTCGGTTCCATGCCAAATCTCTTCTCAGGGTGGTTTAAATAAAATATGTTCTGCATCAATTCCACAAAAGCACATAAATTCAGTTCGTGCATTTATAGTGTCTAACCTTGTATCTTAAAATGTCTGAGAAAGAAAGGGAAGTATCATTCTGATGTCACCACAGTACTAAATGTTTAATATCTAAGCGCTCCACAGGGTGCACATTTCAACAGAATACATCTAAAAAAGGTAATCACAATAAGCATAAACAGGCTTAAACGATGAGCACTGCACATTTGATTAATTGTGTGTGCCATATAAACCTTCACAAGGACAAAAAAGGCAAAGACAAAGCTATCAATAAAAAGAAAATGTTCTAATACCAAACGTAATCACAGGATGTATAAAATGGAAACTGTCTCAAAGTGGCCTCTCCAGAAGTACATTTTTGGTTGGCACACATTGAACCACAGATAAAACTTAAGAGGTCAACTACAAAGGACAATCACCAGGGTTAAAAAGGGTCGACAAAGCCTTTTGCCATTTTACCAGCAAGGTTTTTAAGCTTTGTGTGGATTGCCCTAGCTCATCCTATGCTTAAAGACTTTGCTGCACACTTATTTAACAAGTGCCACTGGATATAATGCACCTGTAATATGGTGAACGGGATATCAGAGTAACCCGCCCACTGTACTCTAAATCAGGCCCTTTCTCACTTTTCTAGCTTGGTGTGAATGGCAGTATGCTAATCTTGTGCTTAAAAATTCTGCAAGAAAAAAACACATTTGAGTGAACAGTTTTTGAGTGTCGGTTGTATTGTACAGTCTTCCATATAACAGAGCTGTTCACCACCTAAAACTTGGGAACTACCCATGGTTCCTGTCTTCCTTTTTTTGCATAATTTATGAGGTACTCTAAACCTGAAAGGCTATTTCTGTGATAGTTATAGTGTGGTCAGAGTTTTCATAGGAAGAGCATTTTTAGTTTTGCTAATAACTTTGGTACAGTTGATGAATATTCATGAAACTTTCCCAAAAAAGTTCATCCACCACAGCTCCTTCCTGAAAGGATTTGCACTGATCCCTCAGTTGGGGGTCAAGAAAAAGGGGCAGGATCCCAAAACATTAAATTCCCATATTAACTTTCATGAGATATTTTGCTTACTGATACACAAAACAAATGGCTAAACTGAATTACAACACATTTGGCAGAAAGTTTGAACTTTATTCAGAAAAAGTTCTTTTTGTGATTTGATGTTATTTCGTTCAGTCGTTTTCAAGAAATCTGCACATGCACCACAGGGGGGTAAAGGTTAGCAAGCTGACCTCTGAGGACAGTAGGCAATGTGAGGGGCAGTGCAGCAGACAACAGAGGGCAGGTGTTAGGGGCAGGGACATCACCAGGACCACAGAGGGCAGGCCAGTGGGTGAGTGGCAGCAAGATGACGTCAAACGGCATGACAGGTGGGAGTGGTAGGGGCAGTACAACTGGCAAAGTAGGGCATACAGGAAGGACAGGGGCAGCACAATGGACCATGGAGGTCTGGCAGTAGAGGACAGGGGCAGAATAAAGGACTGCAAAGGCCAAGCAGGAGAGGCAGGGGCAGTAAGATGACTTTAGAGGGCAGGCAGGAGGGGCAGGAGCAGAACAATGGACCATGGAGAGAAGGCAGGAGGGGCTGGATAAGCATATGAAACACTGAGGGCAGGCGAGAGGGGCAGGGGCAGCATGCAGACAATGTATGATAGGAAAAGCAAAGACACCAAGCTGAAACAGAGGGAGTGTAGGACGAGCTGGGACAGCAGACCCTGCTGTGACCCAGCACTGTCCGTGTGCAGCGGGGGACTGGGTACCCTTGGGGGTTTGAGAGCAGGGCCGACCCTCCCCTGCACAAGGCTAAAGGCATGCAGGGGTGTTGGGTGAATATGACAAAACAAGAAGCAGAAATTTGCTGAAAATGCCAAAGGTCAAATAAACGTTACATTTAAGTGTGTTAATATAATATTCCCTTACATTCAAAAAGCCAGAAATCCAGATTTAACGAAGGTTAAAGTGATGCTATTGCTAGCTTAAGTTGAAAAAAACTGTTGAAATTCCCGGATAGAAACAAAGATTAAACTGTCACACTTCATAACGCAGCATAATATAACATCTAAAAACAGAAATGCCCCTAACTTGTCAGCTATAGTTCAGTGAGCTAACTATAACTTGTGCCCTTACCATGCATTGTTTATGACCTCACGTATTACATCACTTATTACATGTTAAATTACATCATTGATGGCATCACTGATGACATCTCAAATGACATGGGCGGCCAAGACCCCATTGCTGGCCACATCCATGGTCTTGCAGCACTTAAAGACCCACCCTTTTTTGAAAAGTATAGCTGTAGCTGGCATAGTTGGCATGCATAGTGATGCCATCAGTGAAACAATCAATAATATCATATGAAATTTTATGAGTGAAGTGATAGTCACTTTCAGTGTTTTTTATGTTTAAAAGTTTTAACTGACATTTTCACCTAAATATAATGCCACTTTAACCTTTGTTTTTTTCAGCGAATTTGCGAGTTTAATTTTTTTAAAATATTAAGATAGTTTTACCTTATGTAACTATAGCATCACTTTAGCCTTTGTTTTTCTAATACATTTCTAAGGCGTTTTTAACAGAAAGTAATATTTAATTATGAATCCCACCCTTTCCTGCCTTTACAACAAAACCAGAACCCCGCATGCCTTTATCAGGCAGGCTTTACCACGCATGCAACACTACGTTTTGTTCTAAAGGCATGAATGGTAAAGGCATTTTCATTGTTAAAGTTTTATAGGTAAGTATTAAGGATTTTAAGTGTTTTTTAATATATATCTATCTATATTTATCTATATATCTATATATATATATATTAGGGAGTTTTGGGTGAGCATGTTTTTTTGGTGGTGGTAAGGGGTTTTTAGGGCTTGGGGGGGCATGGGTTTTTGGGTAGTAAAGGTTTTTTAGAGCTTGGGGTGGGTGTGGGTTTTTGGGCGACAAGGGTAATTTTAGGGTTTAGTGTGGGTATGGGTTTTCGGATGACAAGTGTATTTTGTGGGTTTAGGGTAGGTATGAGTTTTTGGTTGGCAGGGGAAATTTTAGGGTTTAGGGTGGGTATTGGTTTTTGAGTGGCAAGGGTGTTTTAAGGGTTTACGGTGGGTATGGGTTTTTGGGTGGCAAGGGTCTTTTAGGGTTTAGGGTGGGTATGGGTTTTGGTTGGCAAGGGCATTTCTTGGGGTTAGGGTAGGTATGGGCTTTGTGGTGGTAAGGGTAATTTTAGGGTTTAGGGTAGGTATGGGTTTTTGGGTGTTAAGGGTGTATGCTTGGGTGTAAATATATGTACTATATATGTACTAACACAGTACCCTGAAAACACAGAGACCCTCCAACAATGTTTTGGGGATCAGGATACCCCTACCCTGACCCTTTATTCATTACTTTCTTTTTTTTAGGACACAGGACCAAGTCCCCTAGTCATAAAATGGTGGCTGCAGCATTCTCTTCAGCCAGTGAGATTGTGTGCTTTGGATTTGTGGTACTGCAAAGGTAGCACAGCATGAAATATCTTTAAATTTCGAACCTTCATTTCTCAAAAACAATTGAACAGATCTACACCAAATCACAAAAAGCATGTGTAAGAGATTGGGAGCTTAGTTTAGAAAGATAGACACATCATTCAAATAGCAAACACAATCCTTGACAGGGTGAACCACAAAAGTCACTAAATTAACATGAGCGTAACCCTCTGGTAGCTTGACACAAAAGCAGCCAGGCATAACTTAGAGGCAGTGTGTAATGTATGTATGCAGCGTTCAAACAGTAAAACAGTAAAGCCACACAGAAGAAAAATCCTAAACCAATCTGGAAAAATAGAGTACATTTTAATACATGAAATTACACCAAAATGATTAAACCCAATCAGTAGAACCGAAGTTTTAGGTGAAAACAGCGTCAAGATTCTCAAAGTGGCACAAGCGGTTATCTGGCGGCGCTAAACTGGGGAAAAGTCACAAGTTCAGGCCAACCACGATGGAGCACGGGTTGGATACTGTTACCAGTTTAGCCACGTTGCAGAGTTACCTTTTAGATACTTAGGACTTAATATTCCTATTCCGACACAAAGGGTGCTGTTTCCATTGCCAGGGGTCATACGGAGGAGGATGTCTGTGTGAGAAGTAGGTTGAGCTTCAAGAATGGTCATTGTGGTACGGTGAAGAGCCAGTCATCATTGGAGCATTGTGTTGGTTGATTGTCGCAGACAGCTGCTGTCAGCGCGAAGTATAGGCATAGCTTTGCTGGTAGTTATGGGCAGTACATTTTCAGCAAGAAGAAGTCACTTCACGGTCGTGAGGAGCCCAAAATATCTGAAATTTCACGTGAGGAGTTCTCATGATGCCAGCCTAGGCTCTAGCACCTTGGGGGGAGTGGTGTGGCTCCGCGCCAGGGTGACTGACTCTGGAATCTGGGGATCACGGTTTGATCCCTGGTGCCGGCGGTAGATTAGTAAAGCACCATGTGACTCTGGGCAATAGCTTGCCTAATCTTCTCAACGGCCCCCAGCGCCTAGAGACCCTAACGGGTGATGGTTTGCGCTTTACAAATGTGGATTATTATTATTTGTGATCAGGACTCACTCCAGCAGAGTTCAGAATCAGGGTTCAGGCATGTCTAGGCATGTTCTGTTGGTGCGGGTCATTTTTGCAGTAGCAGGGGGCCCTCTATAGCTTGTTGTGTCCATGTAGCTCATATAAAAGGTCAGTTAACTGATCCTTGGCGACACTCTGGGTAGGTTGGATTCAAGGCAAGCAGGTCCAATCCTTTTCCCTTCAGCAAGACAGTCCTTCTTCTGAATCTTCCACAGGCGCAGGAGTGTTCTGATGAGAGGTTCAGAAGGTCCCACTTTTATATGTAATGCCATTCTTTGTGTGGGGAAATTCTATGCCCAAAACTGGTTCTGGTAGTTTCTTCCCCTTCCCTGCCTCCTGGCTACAAACTGTCTATGGCGACAAAGGCAATGTCAGACCTGGTGTCAGTTCCTTTGTGTGTGCTGCAGACAGGGCCCTTTGAAATGTAATCAGGGCATAGTGCAACTCCTCCCAAGCCATCCTGTCAGGAAGACCCTTTCCCCTCACACCTAGACATCTTTGGTCTCATTGTCTGGAAGTAATACACAGCTCACAACAGCAAAGCTATTCACAGACATGGGACACTGCCAGGAAGGCACAGTTGGTTTGGGCAGAAAAAATGTCAACTTTTAAAAGTCTTTACACAAACAGGTATTGGGGGGGTCCCCGTACCAGAAGGGTTTGAGAGGTTTCTCAGTCGGAGTATGTCCTCCCTAGGCAGAATAACAATCACAAAAAATACCCCAATGGACCAACTTGTGGTCAGTGGTATTGGTTAACAAACTATATACGAGGAACAATGAAAAAAGGGGGGCAAGGAACGAGGAAGGAGGGCCTCTCTAGTGAAAGGTTGCACCTAACTCAACCTTGAATGTGGGGAAGAAACACTTTTTGTTTAATTACCCTCACACACGCTAGTGGTGTCATGCTTTATCATCGGGTCACCCCGACTCCTAAAAGTCGGGGTGGGCTCAAGCACAGTGTTGGGAGCTCTTTAGATAAATGAAGATCAGGGGGGTTAAAGATTAAGAAACCTCAGGTAGACCCCTGGTTTCCCTTTATTCTTGGGTCTGTCTGGGTTATTAAAAAATCTTAAAAAGTGGGTCCATGGGAATATTATGGTCCTAAGACCGTGGTGCCTTTATATACAAAGTCCTTTGTTTTTATTTACAGATGGAGGATCACAGATAACAGACACATTATCTGTTACACACATACAAGGAGCAGCTTCTCTGCCCTCGCTACACAGATAGGATAGGGACTTCCCTTTCCATTACAAACCTACAGAGGGGGAATCCCTTTGCCCTGAAGAAAGTCCAGGACCTTTACGGCCACTCAGGACTGAAACATGTCAGCACCAGGGTCTTAGGACCAGAATATTCCTACGGACCTGTTTTTAAAGATTTTTTAGTAACCCAGACAGACCCAAGAATAAAGGGAAACCATGAGGTTTCTTAATCTATAATCCCCCTGACCTTCATCTATCTAAAGAGCTCCCATCATTATGGTTGAACTCACCCCGACTTTTAGGAGTCGGTGTGACCCGATGATGAAGCATAACACCACTAGGGTGTGTGAGGGTAATTAAACAAAAAGTGTTTCTTCCCCACATTCAAGGTTGAGTTAGGTGCTAGAGAGGCCCTCTTTTCTCGTTCCTTCCCCCCCTTTTTTCATTGTTGCTCGTGTATAGTTAGTTAACCAACACCACTGAGCACAAGTTGGTCCATTGGGATATTTTTTTGTGATTGTAACTTTTAAAAGTGCCATTTTTAAAATTGTAACTTAAATTCCAACTTCTCTATTTAAGAGGATTTTAATCACAATTCATTTGAGTGTAAACATAATTTCTGTGACCAAACTGAAGTTAACACTTACTAAGTGTAACAAGGTAACCAAGTGTTACTCTAAGGAGAGACAGGCCTTACACAACAGTGAAAAACAACTTTAGGAGTTTTTAACTGTCAGGACATGTAGAATTTAAACACACACATCACATTTTTAAATACCATTCACCCTACCCTATGAGCCTTTGGGGCATACCCTAGGGAAGACTTATAAGAATTAAAAAGGAAGATTTAATCCTGACCCACATTTTTTTGCCAGGTCAGAACGGCAGTTTAAACCTACACTACAGACTGCAGTGACAGGCCAGAGACATGTTTTACAATGCTGCTTTAGTGTGTTGCACTACGAGTGCTGAATGCCCACTAATAGTATTTAATTTGCAGCCCCAGGTACAGGTAATAACATTTACCAGGAATTTACAAATAAATTACATGTGCCAATTAGATGTATGCATATTTTACCACGTTTTAACGAGACACACTTTAGCACTAGTTAGCAAGGGTAAAGTGCACAGAGTTCTAGAAACCCAAATTGGTTTCCTAATCCCTATATATTCTGTGTCTGTTTTCTTTTTTTTGGGCATCGCCTCCTTTGATGGTGGAGGCCACAGATGGCATGCCAAAAAGCACAAGGGCATGGGACCCATATATCCCCCTCTAGAGATGCTACTGCTGACAGTTATTCATCAAATTATTTCTGTTTGCCCTATATAACTTAAATTCTTTAATTTTAATTGCATTTTTAACTAAAAATAACTTTGTGTTTATTATTTCATTATTTGTAATTAAAATAAGTTGAGTTTATAATGTAATTGATTTTAAAATGCATTTGCTTGCTTTATTTTCACTAATATTTTATTCTTTAAAAAGTAAATTTTTTTATAATTTTCAAAAATGTGTTTAATATTTTATATTTTAGTGTGTCTCTCAAGTTTTTTATTCCTGCTTGAAGGTCTTAGATTGCATGTTGCAGAGTCACCGTTTTGTGATCAACCTCATGCAGGTCTCAGTGCATTACATCTGACTGTAAATGCCCAAGAAACTTATGGGTAATGTACCTTACTCCAAGACATATTCTTTCTAATCTCTGGCCGAAACTGGTCAGTGAATAAACACTTAACTTACCATACACAACCAAATGCAAACACACAACATATAAAGTTGTTTGATGACATTCACAGATCTGCTCAAAAGAGGCCAAAATAAATTATTTGTTTGAATGTCATACTAATGGTTGTGAACGCAATAGAAATGTAAAATAACATGACATAAAGTAACATAGTCCTTACTAATGAGATAGTACCCTCTTCCAAGACAGAAGTTCTAAAAACTATCTGAAACCATCCTTAGGGTAATATAAGAACATGAAAAACCAAGCATTCCAAGAGTCTAGGATAGCGGGCAGGGTTTGCAGCTTCTGATAAGAAAGAACAGGAGTGCCAGCATTATGAATTACTGATAAGTAACCTGAGTATCACCAAGAATCCCTCTTCCTTGCCCAGTTACTTACTAATAAAAACTGAAGCAACAACTTAGGTGTCAGACCAATCTTAAGCCTGTTTTCAAAAGATGCTACCTGAGGATTCCGTCAACGCTAAAGCGTAGCTGGTAGCTCCACATATATGGATTACTGTGGCATCTAGTGTTCGTGGATAATCTGATATTGCGCTCCGTCCATCATCTCCTTGTGTTTGCTTTGTTCACCCTAAATTGGCAGGGTAGGCCCAGACGTGGGTCCCTTGCTCACTTTGCCACTGGATTCAAGCTAGCCTGGCTGATGAGGGCTGTTAGCCCGAAACCGGTCCCAGGATGCTTGTTTCCGGTCCAAGGAAGACATGGCTTGGCAGTTTGGGCTGGACTGTTCCCATGAGGCACATGGTCAAGGATGATTTGCATATAGCTGTGTCTGAACTGGGGTGGCGAAGTGAGCTAAAGAACGATGCTGGATTCAACCCAGATCTGTGACTGGGGGTGAGTGTCTGAAAAGTTTCAGCGCTCCGTCTATCATCTCCTTGTGTTTGCTTTGTTCACCCTATGTTGGCACTGTATGCCCAGACATGGGTCCTTTGATCACTTTGCCACTGGATTCAAGCTAGCCTGGCTGATGAGGGCTGTTAACCCGAAACCAGTCCCATGATGCTTGTTTCCGGTCCAGGGAAGACATGGCTTGGCAGTTCGGGCTGGACTGTTCCTTTGAGGCACATGGTCAAGACTGATTTGCATATAGCTGTGTCTGAACTGGGATGGCGAAGTGAGCTAAAGAACAATGATGGATTCAACCCAAATCTATGACTGGGAATGAGTGTCTGAAAAAATTCAGCGCCCCATCCATCATCTCCTTGTGTTTGCATTGTTCGCCCTAAGTTGGCAGGGTATGCCCAGACGTGGGTCCCATGCTCACTTTACCACTGGTTTCAAGCTAGCCTGGCTGATGAGGGCTGTTTGCCCAAATCCGGTCCCAGGATGCATGTTTCTGGTCCAGGGAAGACATGGCTTGGCAGTTCGGGCTGGACTGTTACCATGAGGCACAAGGTCAAGACTGATTTGCATATAGCTGTGTCTGAACTGGGGTGGCGAAGTGAGCTAAGAACGATGATGGATTCATCCTAGATCTGTGACTGGGGGTGAGTGTCTGAAAAAATTCTACGCTTCATCCATCATCTCCTTGTGTTTGCTTTAATCTGATATTGACAGAGAACTGAAATTGAGGAGGCAAGAGGCAAGATGGATTATGAAATTGCGGGCCGTGGAGGACGGCTTGAATTTTGATCGGGAGCTGGAATTCTTTTTAGGTGATTAGCAAACTTTAGGAACTTACAAGGATAATATGATATCAGTCAGAATTATGTCATCATATTATATTAACTATAAAAGATGAGAGCTGATAATGGCACCATTACTATGTGGCTAATATTAGATCCCTGATATAGAATGTATTTAAAGACACGGAAAACTAATACTTTAATGGGGAAGATATTTTGTATCCAAATTAGAGTGGGGCTGTATAAATAGTAATAGGAAGTGAAGAGGGACAGATGCAGTAGAATAACTATTATCAACCAATCTTTACAAATATTTGGGTTGAATATGTACAATTTATAGATATTTATCCTAAGTTAGGAAAGACAATATATTCAGGTTGAATAAGATTATGGGGCAGAGAATTTGTAAACTGACTCATGAATTGCTTTTCATAAGCACTACAGAGCATAAATGGAGTTCTAGATTTGTTAACAGAACAGAAAAGAGACGCCGAGTTAAGTTTATCCCCACTCTAAGATGGCGCTCAGGTCTTTTCGGGGGTAGTCCCTTTTTGATATCTAGGGACACCACACAACGGACGTGAGACAAGCTGGTAAGACGCCGAGTTAAGTTTATCCCCACTCTAAGATGGCGCTCAGGTTTTTACGGGGGTAGTCCGTTTTTGATGTCTAGGGACGCCACATAACGAGCGTGAGACAAGGTGATGGCGCTGCCTGTACACGGGACGCCAGTTCGAGAAGTGAGGTAAGGGCGCTAATGATGTAAGATTTAGAATATAATAGATAGCGGTCATAATTTCAAAATAATAATGACGCGCTTTTAAATTAACAGAGAATGGGTGCAGATTGATGAAGGGCAGCGGAGTGGAAAGGTGTTCAAATCAGCTTTAAGCAGAGAACGACAGGTATGAGTTTTAATGAACTGACACAAATAGGTTTACAGCCAATGTAATCAGGATATAAGAGTTGGTTATCTGATGTTGGCTCTTTACTTTTAGGAAGAGTGGATTGCGGTAATTGTGATAAAAGGCGACAGAAACAAGTGAAACTCAATTTTGGAGAATATTGATAGAAGTGCAGGTGAGACTTCAAATTGTGTAAACTTTTAGTGATGTTAGGACTTAGAGGTAAATAGGCCATTAGAGATGTTAAGAGTTGTTTTTACACATGGATGTGTATTTTCTTTTAGGATTTGCAAGCTTAAGGATAATATTCCCTCCGCAAAGTTAATGTGCAACAGATAATACATACAAGCACCCGCGTGAAAGCTGGAGGTATGGAATATAATATATCTAAACAACCATGCATCGAATAGGATTGAAATAGATTTAAGTCCGTCATCTTGCCAAACTTGAGAGTAAGGGTCTGTTTCCCCTTTTAGGCAGGTTCAATTTGAAGATAAGGTAAAATATTGGTACAAAAATCTGGTAGACAATGGATTATAAGGAATTATGGGAGCAATTTCACACGATGTCTTTGTCACTTGCAATGTGCATGAATAGTGTTCACCAAAGTGGTGAAGGCAGGTGCTGTTTTACACTGGAATCTGTTCTTATGTTGATTAATTAGTTGTTAATGTTTGAAGTTGCATGTACTCACTCCTTTTGTAAATATGGACACAGGTTTTCTAATGGGCCATATGGGGCTCTATCCCCTTTTTTTTTCTTCAAATCCATGGAAATGTACATAATGGTAAAAGCATTTTGTTTTGTTTTATTGCTAGCCCTGACGAAGCCGAGAGGTATTTAATAACCTCGGCGAAACGCGTTGGTTGGGATTGGATCTGAACAAAAAAAGAAATAAAAGAAGAAGATCTTCATGGAAACTTTTTGGATGTCTTTTTGTATGGACTAAGCTAAATTTGAGCTATTACAAGTGGAGTGCTTCAATCTATGTTTATTTTTAATGTTACCATGAGGCACAGGGTCAAGACTGATTTGCATATAACTGTGTCTGAACTGGGGTGGAGAAATGAGCTAATGAACGATGATGGATTTAACCTAGATCTGTGACTGGGGGTGAGTGTCTGAAAAATGTCAGCGCTTCGTCCATCATCTCCTTGTGTTTACTTTGTTCGCCCTAAGTTGGCAGGGTAGGCCCAGACGTGGG
The DNA here is from genome assembly GCF_964263255.1 of Lissotriton vulgaris. Classification (NCBI taxonomy): domain Eukaryota; kingdom Metazoa; phylum Chordata; class Amphibia; order Caudata; family Salamandridae; genus Lissotriton; species Lissotriton vulgaris. The sequence continues at coordinate 1,127,881,034 of NC_141693.1, forward strand.
TCCCCAGCTCACTTTACCAATGGATTCAAGCTAGCCTGGCTGATAAGGGCTATTTGCCCAAATCCGGTCCCAGGATGCATGTTTCTGGTCCAGGGAAGACATGGCTTGGCAGTTCAGGCTGGGCTCTTCCCATGAGGCACAGGGTCGAGACTGATTTGCATATAGCAGCTATGTCTGAACTGGGGTGGCGAAGTGAGCTAAAGAACGATGATGGATTCAACCCCGATCTATGACTGGGGGTGAGTGTCTGACAAAATTCAGCGCTCCGTCCAGCATCTCCTTGTCTTTGCTTTGTTCGCCCTAAGTTGGCAGGGTATGCTAGACGTGGGTCCCTTGCTTACTTTGCCACTGGATTCAAGCTAGCCTGGCTGATAAGGGCTGTTAGCCCGAAACCAGTCCCAGGATGCTTGTTTCCGGTCCAGGGAAGACATGGCTTGGCAGTTTGGGCTGGACTGTTCCCATGAGTCACAAGGTCAAGACTGATTTGCATATAGCTGTGTCTGAACTGGGGTGGCGAAGTGAGCTAAGAACGATGATGGATTCATCCTAGATCTGTGACTGGGGGTGAGTGTCTGAAAAAATTCTATGCTTCATCCATCATCTCCTTGTGTTTGCTTTAATCTGATATTGCAGCCATATGACTTGGGAGAAAAAAGGCAACCTACATGTGCAATATGTCTCTGTTATTCACAAAGCAGAGACAAGTCAGCCCAAAACTAAGAAAAAGGTGAAATCACCAGAATAAACACCAGCCAACCTTTGCATCTATGAACACCAATAGCAGCAACTTTAATGCTGTGACTATAGAGTTCCCAGAGTCACCACCAATGCCTTAAATATGAAAAGGGCTAACTGAAGGAAGAGAGAGTGCAACCACAACGAAGTCTTCATTCAAATAGCCTACCCAGAAAACTTCTTAAAAGTCCACAAAACACTCTGATCCCAGCCTGTTCAAAACCTATGTATAATTTATGACTCCAATGTCTATGCAACCTAAAAGAATCCCAAAAGTAACAGGGCAATAGCTCTAGCATAAGCATAGGGGGACAAAGCCTGTAAGATCAATCAATTAACGTTCCTACTTTTGCTTTTGCAAGTCTGTCCGGCAAAATCAACTAACAAGTAAATAAAAACCACAAAGGAACTTGAGTAAGTGGAAACTGCTTTGATCGATCTTTCAAACTGGTGCCACTGCTTCCTAGCAGAAGACAATAGGTAATTTCAGACAAAAATAGAAACAGCCAATATCTCTCTGCACACTGAAAACCATTGAACCAGAAATATGTTTTTGTAACATCTATGCTTCCATGAGTTGCAAGAGAGATGCGAGAAGATGCTGGGCAGTGAAGTAGCAAGAGGGGGCGGTCCACCCCAGGCCGCAGGAGTTTTGGGGATGGTGGCCACCCCTCAGCTCTTACGTGCCGTCTCGTACATCAATCGCACCCGCTCTTCAATGCGCAGGGCAACAACAGTCCGCGGATTCGGAACCCCCCTGCTCTGGGAGCAGCAAGCGCAGGGACCGTCCTGGGCGGTCTGAGGGCTAGCTACGCCACTGACGCTGGGCCAGAAAGCTCCATCTCAAAGTGAAATACAAGCCTACTAAAGGCCACATCATTTGCTCTGCAAACATATTAGCACCTTTGATACAGCGAGACTACCAACCACTGTGCACTAATCCCTAGGGCCTCACAGCTCTGTCCAGAGAACACAATTTCTTCATTGCTCTCATAGGAATGCTTCCTGTAGGTGGAAAACTCCATGGCCCAGAACCTTAGGAATCCCTTACAGGGACAAAAACCACTTAACTTGGAATTAAGTCCATAATAAAATGGCTGGAAGACATCAAGGGAAAATAGCAGCGTTGGAAACCTGCACAAGCTTACCATATGATGCTAACCTCAGGAAATCAAGATCATCATCTCAGGAATTAGAAGTAGGCCTTTGACTAACCCAGACATTCCACAACCTTTATGGGCTAATCATCTGGTGAGTGCCCAACATGACGAATGCTAGAACTGGCACCAATTACCAGAACTAGAACCAGGTGCAAATGTTATATGTATATGTGTTTTAATGATTTTTCTTTTATAATTATGTATGTAATTTTTAAAGTATGTAATTATCCCTCAGGATGTCCTACACTAGGTAGCACAGAAACAGTTATTGAGTGAATAAAGGTGAGGTGTTTTCGGAAATCAAACTGATTGACAGCCAAACAAATGTATTTGGCCAGGTATTACAAGTGCTGGGAGCGAGAAGGCTGAAAGACCAACCACTCTTGTAGGTACAAGTATACTGAAGATCTTTAGAACCACAAGGAACTAGGAAGTAGCCAAGTAAACAGTCTGTATGGACCTGTAAATAGCAGCAGTGTTATAATGATCTCAGAGCTCTGACCAAAACAGGCCTTGTGGCAGATGCAAAGGGTCTTATTCACAAAGCATTTTGCAGTGGGGAGAGACCAGTGCTTAATTTGAGCCAGTGGTTGCTGGTGTGGCCACTGACACTTATTTTTGGGAACCAGCTCTTATTTTTCTGCAGCAGATATTTACAGAGTGCAAGAGAGGGAAAAACACACAGATTGGAAAGACAGTGGAAGAGAAAGATGGCATCTCTGTCTCAAAGGGAGAAAGCAGGAGACTGTAAGGGAGGGAAAGGACAGGATGGGCCTGATTCACAAAGGTAAACGTAGACCAAAAGTCTAAGTTTCGACCTGAAGTCTAAGTATAGACCTAAAGTTTAACTTCACTACTAGTAAAGTTAGTCTTTTGGTCTAAGTTTAGACCAAGGGCCATATGTATCATTGAAATTCGCATTTGCAAAGGCCGAAATTCGCAGAAATTCGGCCTTTGCCAATGCGAACACTCAATATGGTATGTATTAAGCAAATGTGGTTCAAAATAAGGAATCGCACAATTTGAGATTCCTTATTTTGTGATTGCATTTAAGGAATCGCACAATTTGCGATTCCTTAAATGCAATGTATCATGCAAAAAAATATTGCTAATTGTCCCTAAGGAATCGCAAATTACCACCAACTTCAAGTTGGTGGCATGTTGCGAATTCCTTTCAAAAAGAAATTTTTTTAAAAACAAAAGGTGCCATGTGACGCTCATACCTGCCTTTAGGGCATGTATCTGCGCCATATGTGCACACATGTCATTTTCAGGGGTGCAGCAGGGTGTCCTTTGGACACCCCTGCACCCTTGAAAATATTCTCAATTTGCGATTAGCTAATTGCTAATCGCACATTTCCCCTTCATTCCTATGGGCCTCCTGGCCCATAGAAATGAATGGGAAATTATTCCTTAATTGCGATTAGCAATTTGCTAATCGCAATTAAGGAATTTTAAGAAATCGCTAAAAAGAAGCTGATTTCTACATACATACCATTTTGCGATTTCTAAATAGCGATTCCTTAAAAATCGCTATTTAGAAATCGCAAAACGGAACTATGATACATATGGCCCCAAAAGTCTAAACTTAAACCAAAAGTCTAACTTTAGTAGTAGTAAAGTTAGACTTTAGGTCTAAACTTAGACTTCAGGTCTAAGCTTAGACGTTTGGTCTAAGTTTACCTTTGTGAATCAGGCCCGGAGTGCCGGGTAGTGAATTAAAGACAACCGGCCTTGATTTTTGATGCACCTTTTAATTGCACCAGCTTTGGCACCAGCACTCTTTCTTTCAGCGGGGGACTGAGCAAATGCCTAAGGTGATGGGATAAATGGACCCTATACAGATGGCTCAGCTAAAGTTGACCTGGTGTGTTCTACACTAACCAAAGCTAGTGAAGTTGACATTAAGGTAGATCAAGATAACATGTAAAACTGTGATATAAGATAGAGCCATCAAATGTCTGTATAACAGAAAAGTGAAACTCCATAAGAAAATAGATAATGTAAGAATGTTCTGAAGTGCCCTAAAACATGTTGAGGAGCCTTTACCTATCTGGGCAGAACAGCAGAGATGTTCATTGAAGATGAATCCCCTGCATAGGTCATGAAATCAACGTTGAACAACCTAATATGTTTGACCACGTACATATTAAAAAGAGATGGACTGATAAATGAGCCCTGGTGGACACAGCTGTTAAGTGAACTGGGGGGGGATACTGTTAGTAGCTGGGTGCAATAATCACACAGTCTTCTCTTGTTGAACCTGCCAGAAGTACGGATGACTCCTTTTCTGTGGACACTGTGTTGCTTAACACTTAGGAATATCACATGTAAGCAACAGGTGTTGACTTGAGTGGTCATTCTTTGGAGGAAAAAGCCAACCAGCATATACAAAACCTACAGGCAGATAGCATATCCAGGGTAGGGAATTGTGGAGGAAACTGTCACTCACAAAACTTGTAAAGGTGTAGATGCTGACTGAATCCAGGAAGATTCCAGGAGGTGGAGCAGGATTTTAAGAGCAAGTAACCAGAATGGAGAATCCCACCTTCATATTTAATGGAGAGTGTGGTATTCAACTACTAATTCCCCAGAAATGGACCCTGGAAGGATCGCAGTGAACGAGGAGGCCTGATTTAAAACTAGACCATGATTGGTCATTAGCATCCAATGTCAGCAAGCCATTCAGGAAGAGACACTGGACCCTCTCTCATGATAGGTTGCACAGGAGAGGAGATAACACACTGTACAACTCACAACCCAGATACACTTTGGAGAAGGTGCACTTGGAGATCCATGGTCTGTCCACAGACCTGCCAACATCGTGGCACAACAAGTGGAAATGGAGGAAGAGTGACAGCTGGAATACAACCTTCCAAGAATGAGGATAACCCAGCAAGCCTTTTGTTCTGGGTATCGGTCACCTGCATCCTAGAGATGAAGACTGCCTGTAAGACAGTATTGAACGCAGTTGAGAGAACCAATAGCAAAAGTGTGGCAATAGCACTCTGGTCCTGGATAAGTCAAGTCACAACATGGAAACCTAATACATACCAATCAAGAAGCATCTACAGCATTCAGAAATGCATTGAGTTTCCACCAAATCATTTTATCAGGGGCTTTATTCCACAGAGAAAGATGTCCCAGCAATGTTGGGTGAGGACGTTCTCTGTGACTATGTAACCTCTCAGATTACTTTAGAACAGAGGGATATGCTCTCAGCCCTGATTTTGGTGGAGGAAATTGAATCTGCCATAACCTCATTGGCGGCTGGCAAGGCTGCAGGCCCTGACGCATTACCTCTGGAATTTTTTCACACATTCAGGCAAACTCTATATGGCGAGCTTGAATCTTCATTTTTAAGAGCTCAAAAGGGCCAGACTCCTATCGTAGTTTTAAAAAAAGGATAAGCCAGAACTCAGTCCTTCATCCTATCGACCTATTTCTTTAATAAGCGCTGACAGTAAGATTTACTCTAAAATAATTGCATTGAGGCTCAGAAAGGTTATTGCTCCCCTAGTGTCTATCCGCCAACCCAGTTTTATCCCTGGTTGTGAAACATCTGACCAAGTTAGGCGGGCAATAGCTTTATTTGACTGGGTCCAGGTCTCAAAGTCACCCCTGGGGATGATCCTGTTGGGTGCAGAGAAAGCATTCAACAGGGTCTCCTGGGGGTTTCTCTGGCTGATGCTGAAGACCAAGGGGTTTCCGCAGGAATTTATCACAGCTATACAGGCCTTGTACACTTTACCTGAGGCCTGTGTTCGGATCTCTGGACAAGAATCCAAAGTATTCTCTATTAGCAGAGGAACCCTTCAAGGGTGCCCCTACTCTCCGTTATTTTCAATATACATTGATCCTTTACTTAGTAAGCTGGATGTCAATCCCCGGATTGAAGGGGCTATGGTAAATGGGGTCTCGTACAAAACGCTAGCTTATGCTGTCGATGTCGCCATTTTTACAACTGACATAAGATCTGCTCTTCCGGCAGTGTATGACCCCGTGAAACAATTTGGCTCTGTTTCTGGCTACAAATTAAATGCTGATAAGACCCAGGTCATACACTCGGACACCTTAAGACCGCAGGAGATCCCGACCATGTCAGCTGCAAAATACTTGGGTGTAAAGATCACAGCTGCGGTAGAGCAGATACCTGAGATGAACATAAAGCCGATCATAAAAAACATTGATCAGACACTCACAAGATTAGATCATTTTCATTTCTCATTGCACGGACGGTGCAACATTATTAAAAAGTTTATTTTTCCCAAATGTTTATATTTGTTCTTGACAATTACCTTACAATTTCCAGCTTCTTGTATTTCCTGAGCAGAAAGAGTTTGTACTAGATTTTTTTGAAGTTACCATAAAGCTAGAAGGGCAGCTAAATGGTTAATCCTTCCAAGATTAAGGGGGGGCTGGGGACTACCTTCCTTAAGGTTATATCACTGGCTAGCATTACTACAGCAAATGGGGATATTGCTGGTCGGGAGTAAGACGCTAGTGCCTGAACCGGCCAGACCTACTATATATGAAGTCCTATTAGGGGAGGACACTCAATATTGCCTAACTAGAGTTATTGAACCTAGCTAATACAAGAAAACAAAGTTTAAAATGATACAATCTCATTATCTATTTGGAAAAAAATGAGGCATCAACTTGGGAGTTCGAATATAAATGCTTATACCCCTTTGTTCTCATATGGGCTTTTACCACCAATCTTTCAGGATCAGATAACCACAATTTTGGGGCTCTTAGAATTAATGTTTTGTGTGATTTCTTTTATGATGGTCAAATTACCTAATTTTCTGAACTACAAGGTTTAAAGGCTGCAGGAGACAGGATATGGGCAAGAAGTTGTGGGCTCTAATAACCAATTGGATAGGGTGAATAATGCCTTTTTTTCTCTCATCATATTTGCCATCAGTTAACTGACTATGTTTAGCTAATATGAAATGCCTGTCTTGTTTATAGTGTCTATGTATTCTTTCTAGTATTCTATGTATTATTTTTAGTATTGGTTTGACAAGCAATGAGTCTGATGTATATTGCGTCATAACTATTGTCATTGAAAAATAAAGACAATTCTCAAAATAAAAAAAAGAGTATCCACCAAATCACCTCAAAAGGTAAGGGTCTTTAAAGTGAACGATAAAAAGGAAAAGTGTAGATTCAAACCTAACTTAAAGCTGGCATCCATTTCAGTACAATTGAGCACTTTCATACAAATTGCAAACAAGCCTTTAGATTTGAGCTAATGTTTTTCTTATCAACTCCTTTGAACTAGACATATAAAATCCATCTCCTTTTACTGAACTGTAGAGAATCCATTGTGCTAATGCCCATTTCCTCAATTTCCATAGCAACAATTAATCAATACCAAGTATCAAGGGCAGGTGGTTGTGCATTCCCTAGGTGATGTCTCCTCTCCCAGCTGGAAGACTAGCAGTCCTTGGCCCTCAGTCCTGGTCACAGACAGAACTCTTGCAGAGCTTTTCCTCCTCACACTGGCTGCTGAATGGCTCACAATGTTGGGTGTCTCAGGCTCTCCTTCTTATGTCCATGTCCAGACGCTAAATTTTATTTAGAGCCTGTGACTTTGAAGTTTATTTATGGTGGGGCCTGCTTCCTTTTGAAGTGGCCTCTCCTCTGCTTTCTCTTCCTCCAGAAAGCAGTTTATCACAGCTGGATTGACCCAAAGTTAATAGCCTCACTGCCCAGGCCATGGGAGTGGTTATCATTCACACCAGGGTGTCAGCCACAGTGATATGTGCGTTAAAAAGTTAGCCCAGGGCATCATCCCTACTCTTTATGATTCTCTTATCAGCCCCATATCCTTCCTGAGATGTGTCCAGGCCTCTTTCTTGTGACCTTTCTCTGAATCAAAGAGTACAAGTCGAAGTATACCTGGGGAGCTTGTCTCTCCCTTCCCTAGTTACAGAAATGCAGCAATCCGCAAATCTATCTGGGCAGATCGGTCTACCTCCTCATCTTTCACAATACAGCCCATGGTCTCCAAAAATGGAACCCAAAGTCAGCTATGTTTGGTACTATTCACAGGCACACATACTCCCAGCACATGTATACAGCAGACACATACTGCAATACATCCTTAATCCATGCTACCACTCACAGGTTCACGTACACCCAGCACATGCATGTATCATACACACACTGTTCAGTACTGCATTAGCCATTTATTGTACCATTCAGAGGCACATGCATACATCTAGCACATGTAAACCACATGTGCACTGCGCAGCACTACGCACAGGAAACCGATGTAGGCCAAAGTTGAGCTAAGCACACAGCAAGGGAACTTTAAATGAGGCAGCCTGTATGCTTCACTCCAGTGGCACAGTAAAAAGTGCTGCTACCACTGTGCTCATGCTGCTGAACTCTGGGTAAAGGTAGTAGCCATCACCATTATGACATAGCGCTTTGTGCACCCCGCCGGTGCAACAAGACTGCGATCAGTGAGACAGACCTTTGTCACAGCGCACACACATGATCCTTGGTTGCCTATGACATCAAAAATTCAAAATCAGCATTAGGGGTCCAGAAATCAGGACAGTAGGGGGACTCATGGCAAGGAGGCAACTCCTTTACCATGTGGAGGACTTTTCCATCCCAACAGACAGCCTATAGTGTCTAAGGGGCCCATTAGGATGGCGGGCGGATTGCCTCCGCCAGGGTAGCGGTGGCCACCGCCACCCTGGCGGAGCCAATCCGCCCGCCATCCTTCCCTGCATTCCCCCCCGCCATATTACGATGGCGGAGGGGACCGCAGCGGTCGGAAAGACCGCCCGCCTGTTTTCCGCCCCGGTCGCATAGCGGCCGGGGCGGAAAAGGGATAACATGGTGGCGGTGTCTATCAGACACCGCCAGCCATATTAGAATAGGCATTTCTCAATGCCTTTCCGTGGCGGCAAGGCATGCGGTGTTCACTCTGGGGGGCCCCTGTGGGCACCCAGAGTGACGGGCAAAGGGGGGTGGCACACGGGGGGTACCTGTGGTACCCCCCTGCATTTGCATAATCGCAGCGGCAGGCACCGCGCGGTGCCTGCCGCTTCGAGTATGCAAATGCGTGCTTTTGTTTTTAACATTGTGGCGGGCGGTGTAGTGAGCACCGCCCGCCACAATGTTACTTTGAGGAATGCGCCCGCCACAGTGGCGGGCGCATCCTAATGCCAATGTCGGGACCCCCGCCCTTTAGGCGGGCGGTCCTGATCTCCGTTAGGGTGGCGGGCGGACTGTTTCCGCCCGCCATCCTAATGGACCCCATAGTGTGGGCAGCTTGGCTATTAACCTAATAAAGTCAATGTATGGTTGAACCGTACCGCCCCTCTTCTCATTTATGACTACAGCTCTACTTGTGATTACTGCTCCTCCCACCACCAAGCCAGGCTCTACCTTAGGAGACATAATATATCAGAAGTGTTCCATTATCATGACTAAAGGTAAGAATGCTACTAAATCTGAGCTTTGGTTAACACCTTTTTGTAGCTTGCTGAGGCACCTCTCTCCCTCAGCCATCAAAGTAAAGAGTAGGATTACATCTTCATTATCTGTGCCAGGCGTTTGCAATCTAGTGGTTGGTTTTTGTAATGGCGCACGTGAAGTGGAACATGTTATGAATTTAAAAACTGGGTTGCAACGTCCCCTTACCTTAGCTGCCTCTGGCACCCAGTCACCACCAAAGTACAACGTTTTATCACTGATGGACCTGGGGAAGAGAAGGGAGTCACAAACCAGTGAAGAGTCAGATGACATGGAACAAACACCTGTCGCTCACACTGGAGCGTCCGTAAACAAAACGGCAAGTTCCATGATGAAACTGAATGACCTTCAAATTGACAGGAAGAGCGAGTTGATGTTTGACTTTCTCAATAAATTATACAACCACAAATGCATTCCAAAGTTTCTAAACAAATAGGTATGAATATTCCGCGCTGGTATAAAAAACACATGATTGTGACTCATTAAAGCTGATTTTACTTTGTAATAGATATATTCATCTAGCTTAGGTGTTTTTTTTCAATTCAGTTCAGTAAACTTTATTCGGTATTTCAATAACACCATAAAAGTACAATATTAAAAAAATATAAAAACATTTCTTAAAGAAGACATCCACTATACAAAAACACACTTATTTCATCAGTTGTTTAAAAAAGGAATATTTTATCTCCGCCCGTTACAGTATCAACTATCACGTTCCAATGGTGGTCCTCAATCTAACTGAAGTTCTTAAAAAGTTTGTTACGCAAAGAGTCAGGGGATCTCTGGACACTTTAAAAAAAGCAAGGGCATCTCTTGCTGATCTAAGATTGGCCTTTTTAACCCCTTCGCTGCTCATGACGAGCTCAGCTCCTCATGCAGTACACTGGTCGTGTGCTTATGACGAGCTGAGCTCGTCATGAACAATGGGGATCATGTATATGCTGCACAGGAGGGGAAAACCTCTAGCAGCCAAGGTGTTAAAAAGATGTATTAAAAAACGGCACCTGGGCATTTGGTAAAATGGGCATAATAATACAAAATGAAGGGTATCCTGCGGAGATTGATGATCGCAGGGACCCTTTGACTCAACTAAGTTAGTGAAACCCGCAGGCTCAGCTAATAAATGATGAAAGAGGTTGAGCCTAAAACTCGTTAATAAAAACCTATCATGTGGATTGTACACAAGGGCAAGATGGGGCTCCAACCCTCTACAGGACCTCACTGCCACATATGCCTGGACTGACTGTTTATTGTTTACATTGGCTTCCCGAGATGTGGCTGTAAGTTTGAGGAGCTTCTCATTCACTCTAGCTTGATCCTGTTTAGTAATACTCTGTGGGTTTAAGAACAGATTTCCACAGCCAATACTCTCAAGGCCCCCTTTCATATATTTCAGCCACAGAATAGACATACCTTTCTCCCTACCCATACAGTCTATGATTATCTGCTGGGTCAGGTTGGCTTCCTGGTTAACCCATAGCTTTAACCAGGCCAAAAGGGGCCTATTCCTCACCCTGTCCTCCAAATGCTTACAACCTAATTCCTCATGTACTATGTATGATGATACGCATTGGGGAAGTTTAAGGAGCCTCCTCAAATATTTGTTTTCCTCTATCTGCAATTTGTTAACATTCGCCATCCCCCACAGCTCTGCCCCATATACAACTTTAGCAACAGTGATCAAGTTATACATAGTCAGCATTTGCTCTGGGGACGATCGGCCCAGTCTACGTCCAAAATTCATTACCGCTCCTGAGCTAGCTGCTAACTTATTGCCAAGCTCCTCGATCAGTGATTTAAAACTCAAATTCCTATCAAATAAAATTCCCAAATATAAAAAGGTCTGTACCTTTACCAAACTTGAAGAGCCTATTCTATAGTTAACATTTTTCCTATTATGTTTTGGACCCACCTCAATGACATATGATTATGTCAGATTAGCAGATAAGTCTAAACTGTTCATAAACTCTACGAACCTGTCAATCAGACGCTGCAGTCCCAGTGGCGTGTGAGCCAGCAGGACCGCGTCGTCCGCGTAGAGCAAGACTGGGACTGGTCTACTTCTGATTCTGGGTGTGTCCACTTTTAAATTGGTTAAAAAACTTTCAAGGCCATTAATATAAATAGAGTACAGGAAGGGTGCCAATATGCATCCTTGCCTGACCCCACTCGTACATTTAAAAGACTCAGTCTGGCCTCCCTCCAAGTTGTACCTCACTTTTGCTGTTGTGTTTTGATGAAGGGCTCATGTGGATGAGACCAGCATCAACCCCAAGACCCGACAATCGAATGCTGCTGCCAGGTCCATGAAGGCTAGATATACTTCCTCGTTACTGGCCACTGTGTACTTCGTGACCAATAAATATAAGTTTAAACACTGGTCTGTCGTGGATCTGCCAGCCCGAAGCCATACTGGACTTCTGTAAGGATAAGGTTTTCCTCTTCCCAACTCATGAGATGGTTCAGGATAGCCCTACCCATTACTTTAGCTGTTACATCTATCAAATAAATGTGTCTATAATATTGAGGGCTATCCCTACTACCCTTCTTAAAAATTGGTACTATTGTAGCCGTCGACCATGAGCGGGGTAGGCCCGAAACTATGACCGCATTTATAACTCTTGTCAATACCGGCCCCAATAATTCTATGTTGCTTAAGAAGAGGTCCAGCGGAATCCCATCTAGGCCAGGGGCTTTATTTCGGGTGAGGCCCTTTATACCCCCCTCAATCTCCATTAGTGTAAATACTGTCGCCTCTGGGCTAGTCTCACTCCAATCATCCTCTTCTCCTTCCATCGGAGTCTCTCTATTATATAGACCACCTAAATGTTCCACTCATTGTTCGGGGAGTACATTTGATGCTATATTAGGGCTATTTCCATCTTCGAGGCAGGGTCTATTAATTATTGACCAGAATCTGGAAAGATCCAGTTTTTCTGCTGCCTCACGTACGTCTTCCCACGTTTCAGTTTGGAGGGCTTTCCTACGGCGTCTTACTTTTTGTTTATATTGTAATCTGCAACGGATAACCCTTAGACCATCTCTAGGTTTATGTTTAAGGGCTGCTCTAAGATTTCTTTGGGCTAAGGAGCATCCTCTGTCAAACCACTTGGGGTTAATTGTTTTCTTACCTTTTCCTGTCGAGTGCATTAGGCTATCTACTAGCCGACTTATATCTTCAAATGCCTCGACCAGCGTAAGCACACCTCTATATGCTGTTTCCCTTCTGCCAATAATGATTTGTAGAAGCTTTTGCCATTGAATTTTGCCCATTTTAAACGTCTGCCCGGGTCCGTGACCGTCTCCCTAACAACTGTTGTTCTCCTCCTTATTTCCCTATTCACCCGTGACACTGCCACTGTCACTGTGAGGGGGGTTATGGTCACTAAAACCACTGCAGTCAATATTAAATCCCAAAATTCTTTGTTTTAATAGGTGCGACACAATTACAAAATCAATGTAGGAACAGCACCCTCTTCCTTTAAAGGTAGGGTTAACCTCTCTGTTAGAGTTATGAGATAGAAGGTCCATTGAGTGTGCCAAATCAAAGTTTGTCATCATAATGCTAAATTTAACCCCCTCTATTGTGTGGTCAAAGTGGGCTCCTCCTCTATATTACAGGAAGACCAGTTTTCCATAAAAAGGTATCAGCTGAGGGCATAAATGACAATTAAAATCCCCTGCAATTTAAAATTAGTGGGGCTAAGGCATCGTTCATTTTCTCTCTCTGTGCTCCTAGTCTTTCCTCCAGCTCTCCCACTCTACAACCCCCCGCATTGTAAACGTTAATTATGATCAGATTAAGATCCCTGGTTTTGAACTGTACCGCTAACATACAATCTGACTTCCAGTTAAGATCCTCCCAGGTCCCCTCTAGAGTCAGACGGACCCACAGAAGGAGGCCCCCTTTCTCTCTACCTTCCGTGGATCTGGCAGCTGGGGTTTCGAACAATTTATACCCCTCCCAATTAAAATTAGTTGGTTCGACTTCCCAGGTTTCTTGGGCACAAATTACATTGTATTTATTTACGTATTCCAGCCACTCATTGTTTCGAAATTTGGCTGAAAGTGCCGCCACGTTCCAGGACAGTAATTCTAAGGTGTTCCATTCGCTCAACATTATAGAGCCTGTGACTATGAAGGGTCCATTTGCTATATTACTATTGGTTGCTATCCTTCGTAATATATTACCATGTGCCCCCTCTATCGTATTTGGGAGCACACCCTTTATTATCGCGTTGTCATCTGTCTTTAACTGTGGGTCCCTTTCCTTCACTGTTACAGTATTGGATAGTCAATCCACTTCGCTGAGGTGTGAGCCCCAGCTCAGTGGAGCAAATTTATTATATAAAAATATGGGACAACCTTCGCTTCTTTTTACTTCCCAACTCTCAATTGACTGTAACCCATCAGGGTGATAAGCCTGGTTCTCATTCCTCACACTATTTGTCCGGCCCCTCCCTCTATTAGACTGCTGAGTTCACCCCTCCCACTCGTCCCATTGCCCACCAGTGGTCCCAGGCTGATAAGGCTTATAAAAGTAACTGAGCTCTCGCGCCCCTATACTGGTACGCGTGTTTTTCTGTTGGACAGTAGTAACATGTGGGGCTGCCCTTGGATCATTAAAATTTACCACAATAAAGTCACCAGCTTTATATTTCTTATTAGTTCCCACCCAGCCCACTCTCCTTACGTGCAATATCTTGCATGTGGCTTCTTGGGGCAGGGGCCTATTACAGTTTAACCAATGTATAGTTTTATTTTTTAATTGGTCATAGGATTCCTCCCCTTCTGCATTCAGTTCTGGGACCCCCATTAACACCGCAACGTACGGGGCACAATCTGGGGGTAGATTTAGAGTAGGCTGCAATTTTTTTACACTGATATTTCCCGGCCCTTCCTTATCCAGGCCCTTCTGCAAGCCATTAACATCCTTGTCCACTCTCTTACCTTCCCCCCCCCACCCCTGTTTTTCCCTTCAGTGGGGTTTTTACTACGTTAGGAGGTCTAGCTGTTTCATTGAGGGCTAAGTCTATTTCTCCCTCCCTTACATTTCCCCTTCCTATATTTTTCTGTTGGTCACCCCTCCTTAGCTTATCAGTTAGACTTCCTAGGGTGTCCTTTATGTCCTCCTCTGACTTCCCAAGTCTATATTCGATTGCTTTGAGTCTGTCCTCCAGCGGTTGTAAGGGAGCTGTAAAAACAGTCTCTAACTTTCTCCAGAATGAATCTTCATTCCCCGCAGGGTTACCTACTATCTCCGGGGCAATTCCTTTTTCTTGCGTGGACTGCGAGTTATCACCAGTTCTGTGGTCCTCAGCAACATTTTCTTTTTGAGGACTTTTTCGTCCTTTTTTTGCCTTTTTCCCTTTCTGATAAGGACCTACTCGAGCTACTCCACGCTTTCTTTTACTGGTTGCCCCCCGCAATCGCTCAACTAATTGTCCTGGTTCCTCTGGGGTTTCATCCTCCTGTACTGTTGAGTTTGCCTCCCAACTCTGCGGGGTTTCAGGGTCCCGAGTTGTCTGGGTTACTATATTTGCCTCTTGCCGGGCTATTGTTGTGTCACTTTGTCTATGTCTATCCGGTGTACAGGCACGCTCAATAACCCCGAAAGATGATCTTTTTGTAAAAGCTGGATCCATAGAAAGACGACGCTCTGTCAGCTCGATCTCGTGTGCAAGGACTGAGGAAGCTCTTATAATAAATTGATCAAGGGTCCCTGCAACCCTTCGTGTTGCTGCACCCTTCCTCCCAGTGCCAGTTCTCAAAGACATAATGCCCGGTAATTACCCTGGTACCACAGTGACGGAAATAATAGAGCCAACGGGCAGATGTACCTACCCGATACCTAGAGCTTGGAGGGGGGCCCAGCCCAGCCTCGACCTGGCTCGAACGGGCTAAAAGGGGCCCGCCCTTGGCCCGGACTTCGCCCGGCGTGTCTTGCGCGCATCCCGCATAGCGGGAGCGAGGACTTGGTTAAATACTCCTGTTTTGCTGGTGGGAGGGGGCGGATGGTGGTACGCGGCTGACCCTTGTCCTCCTGGGTCTCGTGGTCTTCCTCGCGGTGTCTCCTGAGGTCTCTCACGCCCACACAGTCACTGCGCATGCAAGAAGTTAATGTAGCCTCGCTTTGCTGGTGGGAGGGGTGGGTAGTGGTACGCGGCTGACCCTTGGCCTTCTGGGTCTCGTAGTCCTCCTCGCGGTGTCTCCTGAAGTCTCTCACACCCACACAGTCACTGTGCAGCGTCTCCCGTGGACCGGGAGACGCAAGAAGTTAATGTAGCCCCCGCTTTGCTGGTGGGAGGGGCGGGTGGTGGTACGTGACTGACCCTTGGCCTCCTGGGTCTCGTAGTCCTCCTCGCGGTGTCTCCTGAGTTATCTCACACCCACACAGTCACTGCGCAGCGTTTTACTTTGTAATAGGTATATTCATCTAGCTTAGGTGTTTTTTTAATTTCATACATTTATATTATCAATGTTTGCTTCTGTCCTCCTACAAAGAACCAAAAACAGTAAAAAGGGATGGCCTTTTTAGCACTGAGTGAATGCAGCATGCCCCTCAAAAGAGTGAATGTGTCGATTGCTCGCTAAATACAGCAGACCGAGCATCAACCAAACTCTAAATAAGATTAACATCACAGTATGAAGTTTATTACTTTTCAAAAGTTTTCATCCCATCTCTGGATTAAGGCCTCCTAGTGGAACATTGGTGTAGCCTATCTATATACATTTGGAAGGTCATCACTCCTACCCCAAGCCAGAATTTCTCTGACTGAAGCCGTAGCTAATCCTAAATCATCATGTTTCACAGACGACCACGTTCCTGCCTCTTTAGCTAAAAACATATCAGCCCACACCTAAATAAATTATGAATAAACATTGTTAATGCCTCCCTGAATCAATGTGCAGTTCATGTGACTCCGGCTTAAAAAGCACACCTCGGCATAACTCTCAACCCATCAGCAAACATTTTTATAGCCAAATTCCAGTAACACTGTGAAAACTAGAGTTTCAGTTCTTTAAATCGAAAATGCCTAGAATAGAACATAAAATTACATGCAATAGGAAAGCAACCTGCGCCCCTATCACTTGGCCGTTTATTAAACTGTCTCTGGTAATCTTCAATTCTACAGAAGAAAATGTGGTGATAAAAGAGGAAAGCAATTGCAACTCGAATTAATGCAAGCAATAACTTTGCACGTCATCTTACATTAAATAATTTCTCCCACCCCAAAAAATAATCTATTGATGGCACTAATATTGTCAAGAAATAGACAAAAATATAGAAGTTTTAATATAGCGTTTAAAGTAGTAAATGTTAAATATTTTAATATATAAATGTAATATATAATGAAAATGCATTATTTTCCAGTAATATTTAATACTTTATATAATTATACACTTATATAAACACACAAATACATATATATGTTGTATATATGTATATACATATTTCCCCCCCACCCCCCAAAAAAATCCAGTGACTTTATAGTTAGGAAATATATTTAACTCACTATGTGAGTGGCTGTATGGTTGAATAAGTGGGTATGTGAGCATCTGTATGGTTAAGTGTGTGGCTGTGTGAGTGCCTGTATGGGTTAGTGACTGGTTGTTGGCATGGTTGTGTGAGTGCCTGTACAAGTGAGTGGATGTGTGAGTGCTTAATACATTAGTGAGTGGGTGCATGAGGATTTGTGTTGTGAATGTGCATGTGAGTGAGTGTGTGGGTATGTGAGTGGGTTTGTTAGTAGTTATGTGGATGATGTCATCAATGATGTCATTTGGGATGTCATCCGTGATGCCACTGACCATGTCATGAGTGATGCAATATGTCAGTTCATAAGCAGTGCATTGCGGGGCCATAAGTTATAGTTAGCTCATGTAACTATAACTGCTGAATTTAAATGGTTTTGTGAATTATGAGCCTAACTATAACATTCCTGTAACCTTTGGCTATTTCAGTGAATTTCTATGGTTTCATAATGGTATTTCCTAACTATAACATCCCTGTAACTTCTGTTTTTTAAGTGAATTTCTGGGGGGCAATTGCAGAGACTTGTGGGGAAAGGTGGTGGGGCCTCCCACAAGCTCTCAGCAATCCTGCTATGTGGTATTTACTGGCATTATCATGAAGGTTTTTGGTCCCTAAGGACCCTTGGCAGCCAAGGGGACTTCATCCCCCAACTAGTAGTGTGCCATGAGGTGTGTTTGCAGAGTGGTGGGGAAAGGTGAAGGAACCTCCCATGAGCAATCCCTCTGTGTGGCATTTACTGGAGGTAACAGAAGGGGTTGTTGGCCACCAAGAACCCTCAGCATCCATTCCCAACCAATAGTGTGCCAGGAGGTGCGTTTGCGGAGTGATGGAGAAAGGGGGCAGGCCTCCAATGACCTATCAGCAATCATGATGTGTGGGACTTACTGGAGGTAATAGGAGGGGTTGTTGGTCCCCACGGACCCTCAGAAGCCAAGGGGACTTCATCCCACGACAAGTAGTGCACCAGGAGGCGCTTTTGGAGAGTGGTGGTGAAAGTAGGTGGGACCTTGACGTTCTCTCAGCAAGCCCACAGTGTGGGACATACTGAAGGTAACAGAAGGGATTGTTGGCCTTTAAGGGCCCTCACCATTGGAAGGGACTTTGTCCCATAATACGTTTTGAGCCAGGGGGCCCCTTTGCAGAGTGGTTGAGAATGAAGGTGAGGCTCTAGAAACTTCTCCCAGGGTCTGTCATTTAAAAAAAAAAAATCTTACTAGGGGAGATGGGTTGCGCAGCCCCCCTCCTGATCTCATTTCTGCCCTGGGGTCCCCAACCCCTGGGCCCATCCTTTACAAAAAGGTCAATTTTGGACCCAGAGCCTAGCCTATTATTTTTAATCTTGTTTAATTGTGGAGGGGGGTGCATGTTCTTCCCTCCCCAGGCTGATTTCAGCCCCAGGGACCCCATTTTCTGAGGGCCAGCATTTTTTAAATAGGCGGCCCAAGTGGCACCCTGGGACAATGCAGGAGCCAGCCCGGAGGGGTGGCGGTTCCCAGGGCCAACTATACTCCAAGAGGGGGCCCTCCTTTCTTGTTTGTAGGGCCTACACTGGTGGGGTGGTGGTCCCCAGGGCCCAGAATTGACCAGGAAGGGGGCCGCGCACCCCTCTTCCATTTTAAATAAAATAATATGGCCCCACGGAGGTGGTAGTTCCCGGCGCCCGGGTTATCCGCTAGGGATACATAGGGATATATAGGGAAAGAGTTCCATCCCTTACTTAATGTAGTTGTTAGTCATAATACAGCTGAAAGTAGTGACGATCTGTTGTCAAAGCATGTGAAGTGTAGCCAACGTGCACCAGCAGGGTTAAAATGTGAAAAAGAGGTTAAAATGTGAAGAAAGTCTGCTGGAGAGATGGTGCGTAACCTGTTTACTGGAAGATTGCCAACTGCACACTAATTTACCTCTGTTAGGGTAATAGTGCAGTGTGAAAACCTCAGGAGGAAATAATAGTTATAAATGGTTTTACATAGTTTTACCTGAGATCTATGCGAGCGTCTCAGTTCCAAAAAGCCAGTGATGTGGCTTGTAATCCTACTGTGTGCGATTCATACGGCAGTTGCTGCGGCTGTCTTAGTTGTCCCAGAACAGGAAGGCGATTCAGAAGATGGTAATCTATTATTAGTGACCCCGCGAGTGGTTGGATATTACTTGGACAATGTTGCTTGACAACAGTCTTCTTGTTATTGGTGCCAGGGCCGGACAAGGTCTTGAAGTCAGCTTAAGAAACTAAACTGTCATGGGTGTAATATCGGTCTGTAAGAAATGCGGTTATTTTTAGCTGTAGCTTATGAATCCAGTGGTGTCAAAAGAAATCTCATCATGCTGTCTTATGGGTAACTTAGTTATCAAATAGTTAAATTGGTAGATGGTGATGAGGCATTGTGTTCCTCTGATTAGTGGGGAATATATTACAATGATGCACTCAAATAGGGTCCCGATTTTTTTAAAGTGCTCTAATGTGCATAGTCACATATACTGCTACTTTTAATTAACCCTGGGCATAGTTCACGAAGTAGCGCTATGCGTAGCTACGTGAAGTGCACTTCGCACTATGCGAGCTACGTGTAGCACTGCGCGAACTGCGCAGTAACCTGTTCGCACTGTGCAAGATGCCATTTTCACTGATTGCACAGTACGGACAAGCATCCGGCACTGTGCAATCATTGAAAACAGCATCTTGCACAGTGTGAGCTGTAGTTTTCTGCCGCTCGAGTAGATTTTTACTCGAGCAGCAGCTTTCTAAACGCGGACTGGTAGTTTCTCATCGCGAGCGGTCGCGAGAATATGCGACCACTCGCAATGAGAACCTGACCTCCCTGCGTTGAGAATCTCGCCGGGAGTTTTATTTTTCCACGCTCGCGATCGGCAACTTGATGTTGCTGTTCGCGAACGAGGAAAAAGTCTTGCTGGGATGTAATTTTGCTTACTCGTGGTCGCCAACTTTAAGTAGAGGATCCAGGTTCTCCTCTGATTTCATTGTGATGTTTTATTGCCCCTGTGTGTTATACATTAATAGAAGTATGTTCATTTAGCACGAGTCTCCAACAGGCCTCAATAAAAGTGTGTTCCTTCAACATGACGTTTGCTTTTCTTTAGCAGAATATTGCAGATATAATGTTTTCCTTCATGTGCTAATTCCCACATGAATTTCTGCTTCTATCTATTCTGTTATCAAAACTGTCGATTGGAAGTAAAATATTTCAATTTCTACACAGCTTACTAACATTTTCCATGCAACGCTTCCTCTGGTTGACACACTAACGCTTTCAAAAGCAACATATGCTAATGCTTCTGACATTTAAAATGAAAACAACGTGTCTGGCCGGCAAATCTTACTACGTTGCGATTTACCTAACAAGAGCTTCTTTGAGGAACGTTCCCCCACCAGCTCCATCGTGATGCTGTTTAATACAGGGTTTATATGCACCTCTCAATTACTGAGGGGTGAAAGAGAATAGGATGCTGGGAGACATGCTGCATGATGGGCCACACTACTGAAAACCACCATCAGGTCTGCAGCAGGTACACAGAGTCGTACCACATGGCTCAATGACGAGGCAGCATAATAATAACAAAGTGCCAGAAAGTAATCAGGGAGTTTGAACTAACACATTAAGAATGCATGATAAACAATATTTGAGGCGTATGGTTTATTCATCCTCATAATATTAATTAATTATTACTAAGTTAAATACTATATCGGTGACAATTCTCAAACATATGAAATACACACATTAGCACATAATAAACACAAATTATGATAAAACACAAATAGGTGAGAGAACTGATATGGAGGGGTCAGGGAACAGCCCCTCGTTTATGCTTTATTAGTGAGTATCTTGAAAATCGATGATCTCCTGTATTCCAATGAGCATAGCCCAAATGAGGCAAGAAAGGTACCT
This sequence comes from Lissotriton vulgaris, assembly GCF_964263255.1. Classification (NCBI taxonomy): domain Eukaryota; kingdom Metazoa; phylum Chordata; class Amphibia; order Caudata; family Salamandridae; genus Lissotriton; species Lissotriton vulgaris. The sequence continues at coordinate 1,127,901,871 of NC_141693.1, forward strand.
GTCAGCTTTCCTTTTCTCCACAGAAGCCAGGATTTTTACACATCTGAAGGGAAGTATCTACCCTGGTGTGACCCCTAAAAGAAAGAATATATGACAGGAAAATGTCACAGGCAGCAAAACCAACTTCACCCAGAAGGCAATTAACATTGGATGAGGTTAGTCTGACTCAGTGGTTCTAAAGCTGAAATGCTCTTGTTAGTGCATTCTAATAACAGCATCACGAAAAAGTTAGGAATCTGGCGAAAGTATTTGTTTTAGACTTATACTCTCAGGGGCCGATTCCAATCTGGGTAAGAAAGCTCTCCGACCAAGCCAGAGTCCTGCAGTCCGACCCAGCAAATATGATGCAGCTGTATGCTGCCGGACTCGTTTCGGTCGGACTCCCATAGAAGTCAATGGAGCCGGTCGTACGAAGCGTACATGGGCTCCCATTGACTGAATGGGTATGTCTTGTGCAAGGGCGCCCCCTACAGTGGGTACGCATTGGTGCCATCCGTACCGTACATGCCTGTGTTGGGAGACCCTTGGGACTCCCCTGTGTCTGAGTCGTAGATCCGCGCATGACAGGGGGTCTGACGCGGCCACCCAAAAGGCAACTTCCCGGACGTTTTGCGAGCCGGACACTTCGGCAGCCACTGGCTGTCCGACGTGTGCATCGTACTGGCTCGGTTGTAATTCCCATCCATTGCACGCCACGGTCAGCTTACACCCGAGACGTACGGAGTGGTTCACACCCGGAAACGACTCGTTGGTGATTTTCACATAGCTCGCATCGTACTGGCTCGGTTGTACGGCTGTACGAGTCGGGCGGAAAACACGCATGTGGCTCATAGTTTTTCTGGCTGGATTGCGTTCGGTGCCCTTCTGACCCGGATTCGGCCCCTCAATCTGAGAAAACTCTCTGTGCTGTTTTAGGCACACTTCTGATCAAAACAGTATTGCAAGTAAGAAGATACATTTACACTTGCAGTATTACCACAGAGTTTTCTGGGAACAAATGTGCCAGGTTGGATCTGGAGGAATTAGTCCCTGGAAAATTTTCCAGGAAGACATGTGAAAATCAGTGTCTAAAAAACCATTTTAGATGTTATTTCACATTCCACGGCAGATAATTTGGAATACTACAGTAATGCCACATTCCAGAGTTACTGATGCTCACAACTGCATCACTAATTCCAAGAATAAAAACTCACCACCGGCATTACCACCTTTAGCTTCTTCCCCATCTCGGGAGCATGCAACAGACCAAGCCACACACGGAGCTCTGGTTAGCATGTCTTTATTCTTCAGCATGCAACCGTTAACTGAAGGGACAGCACCGTAAACTTTATTAACCACACCCTCCAGATGACGTAATATTTTTAAGGAGTCTGCAGAGGACCGCTAAAGACCTCATACATGTAAACACAGGAAACAACATCTCCCCCTATACTAAATAAAAAGTGCAAACAAATATATACACATATTCGCACTCCTCGCCGGCATCACCCAGAAACAGTTCAGGAAACCACACATTGTTCAAAATTCCGCAGCAAGACCGGTCCTCAACATCCACTGACGCAGTCACATAACTCAACACCTCTGACAAATCCACTGGCTCCCAGTCAACAGGAGAATCAACTTCAAGCTCCTCAGCCATGCCTACAAATCTCTCCAGGGAGCAGGACCAGCATATCTGAACAGGTGCACAGTCAAAATATCAAATTTTTAATATCGACCTACATTAATATCGAGTTTTTAATATCGTAGGGACAGAATATCGAAGTCAAGAATATCGTTGACCAGAATATCGACTTTAAGGTAAGTAATATCGATTTTTTCATTATAGAAGTAAGTAACATCGAAGTAAATAATATCTTTAGCAAAAATATAGTTGTAAATAACATAGATTTTTTGTGTGTTATGTATTTTAGTATGTATTTTATATGTATGTTTAACATTTTTTAATAAGTTTTTTCATTATTTTTAAATATATGTATTAAATGTTTAGAAAATAGTAATTTTTTTTAAAGTAAATTTTAATATGAGAGCGGGTTGTGGCTTTTTTACTGGAATAGGGTGGGAAGTAATTTATTTATAATTCATTAATTATTATTTTTTTATTTATTGTTATCGATTGTTAATTTATTGTTAATTAATTATTAATTGGTAATTCGTTTATATTAATTGGTTAATTTATCATTATATTACTCATAATTAATGTATTATGAATGTTTATCTTTTATTATTAATTAATTTATTGTAAATTAATTATGAAATGGTAATTACTTTAAATTAATTGATGAATTTTAAATAAATTAATTATGTTATTTTTAATGTGTAGCGGGCTGTGGGTTTATAGGGGAATAGGGTGGGAAGTAATTTAAATATAATTAAATAGTTAATATGTGTATTTATTGTTATTGATTATTAATTTATTGTTAATTAATTATTAATTGGTAATTAATTTTGATTAATTATGTAATTAAAAGTCATATTAATGATAATTGAAGTAGTATTATTATTATTTATTTATTGTTATTTAATGTATTGTTAATTAATTATTAGTTGGTAATTCATTTGTATTAATTGATTAATTGGTAATTAAATTGATTACTTTATTTTTTATGTGTGGCATGTTGTGTGTTTATTGGGGAATATGATGGGAAGTAATTTAATGTTATTTAGGTAAATATTTTTAAATGTAATAGGTATTTATTAATAATTATTTTGTTAAATAATCATTATTTATAGTATGTTAATTTAACCCCAACGCTATCCTACATTTTCCCTACTGTTGCACTCACTGGAGAGGGAATAGTAACTTTTACCCCTCCATTATCCAACACTTTCCCTAAATTTGCACTCACTGGAGTATGAATAGTAATCTTACCCCTCCGCTATCCAACACTTTCCCTACTGTTGCACTCACTGGAGTAGGATTAAGTAATTTTTACCCCTCTGCTATCCAACACTTTCCCTACTGTTGCACTCACTGGAGTGGGAATAGTAATTGTTACCCCTCCGCTATCCAACACTTTACCTAATGTTGCACTCACTGGAGTGGGAATAGTAATTTTTATTCCTATGCCATCCAACACTTTCCCTACTTTTGGATTCACTGGAGTGAGAATAGTAATTTTTACCCCTTTTCCATCCAACACTTTCCCTACTGTTGCACTCACTGGAGTGGGAATAGTAATTTTTAACCCTCCACCGTCCAACACTTTCCCTACTGTTGCACTCACTGGAGTGGGAATAGTAATTTTTATCCCTCGGCTATCCAACAATTTCCCTAATGTTGCACTCACTGGAGTGGGAATAGTAATTTTTACCCATCTGCTATCCAACACTTTCCCTACTGTTGTACTAACTGGAGTGGTAATAGTTATTTTTAGCCCTCCGCTGTCCAACACTTTCCCTACTGTTGCACTCAATGGAGTGGGAATAGTAATTTTAACCCCACTGCTATCCAACACTTTCCCTGCTGTTGTGCTCACTGGAGTGGGAATAATAATTTTTTCCCGTCCACTATCTAACACTTTCCCTACTGTTGCACTCACTGGAGTGGGAATAGTAATTTAATCCCTCTGCTATCCAAAAGTTTCCCGACTGTTGCACTCACTGGAGTGGGAATAGTAATTTTTACCCCTAGCTATCCAACACTTTCCCTACTGTTGCACTCACTGGAGTGGGAATAATAATTTTAACCCCAATGCTATTGAACACTTTTCCTAATGTTGCACTCACTGGAGTGGGAATAGTGATTTTTACCACTTCTCTATCCAACACTTTTCCTATTGTTGCAGTCACTGGAATTGGAATAGTAATTTTATTTCTTCCGCTATCTAATATTTTTTGTATTATTTTAGCTAATGTACTTTATAATTAATTAAAAAAAGATTAACATTTTATTTAATTTGTTACATACATTTATTACATTTTTATTTATAATATTGTTTTATGTGTATAGATGTATTTATAATTTATAAAACACAATTAAACAATGTATATTATTAAAATAAATATTAAAACATATTAATAAGTAAGTGTATATATATATATCATATGTATATGTTTAATTAATGTTTTAATTATATATATTACTTATAATTTTGAAGCATTTTAAAATATTTTTAACTATGTTTCTTTTAATTATATTTACTATATTTTACTTTATTTTTTAACTTAAATAAGACATGATATTTTTAACAGCGATATTTTTGACATCAATATTTTTTTTCGATATTTTTGTACTTACTATAATGTAGATAGGATGTCAATATTCTTGACTTCGATATTTTAGCTCCAATATTTTTGTAGGTCAATATTGTGACCTTCGATATTTAGTCAGTGATTCATCTGAACCACCGCCTCTCATCCCACGTACCCGCCAGACAAATCAGCTCCACCCAACTTGCCCTGGCCACCATCCCACGGATTCACAAGACCAGAACCGGATGAAGATCCATCTCCTACCTCGCCGCCAAGACCTGGAACACCCGGCCGCTCCACCTCAGGCAATACTCGTTGCTGACCTAATTCAGGAAGGATCTCAAGACCTGTCTCTTCAACTGAACCTCCATGTACAGACGTATCAGCAGCCACCCTCCTTCAGCGCCTTCAGACCCTCACAGGTAAGGAGCCGCACTTTACAAACTCCTGAATAACTGATGGATATACATGTTACATATCCTCGTTGAGACATCAAGGTGCTCACACTAGTCTTTCAGATCTAGTTATAATATAGACAAAATACTAAGAATACTGGAAATGAAGATGGGTTTATCGGGCACAGGCCATCAATCGTTCAAATCTTTTTTGGAAAACAGAATACAATGATTCATGGTAAACAAATATCTCTCCCCTTTTCACCCAACCTTCTAGGAGTACCACAAGGCTCAACCCTATCCCCGGCACTATTTAACCTCTATGTCAAACCTTTAACCGATCTATTACAGCAGGCAAATATCTCATACCACATGTACGCGGTTGAGACTCACTGTACATCAAGATCTCCTCTGTGGAAGAGATAAAAATTATGAATAAAGCTCTCAAAAAGACCGTCCAATGGCTAACGAACAACTTCCTCAAGCTAAACTCACAAAAACCCACTAAAAACTATCTGGAGATAAAAGTATGGACCAAGATGAGCACTGCTCTAAATTGCACGCCGACTCTGGTGGACTCCACCAATTCGCTTGTAATTACACTGGATACGAACCTTAACATGCAAACACACATCAACCTGTTGGCTAAAAATGCCCACGTTCCCCTCAGTTATCTCAGAAAAATGAAACCATTAATTGAGAACCACAACCACAAAATGGTAGTGCAGGCCTTGGTCATCTCGAGGTTGGAGTACGGATGTACCACCCTTGCCAGGCTTCCCAAAATCTCAACAACCCCTCTAAAAGCCTATCTCAATGCAGCAGCACGACTCTTAACAGGATCTAGAAAATTTGGCCACATCTCGCCACACCTGAAGGCACTCAACTGGCTTCCCTATGAAGCTGGATTCGACCTAAAGATGGCTTGCACTACCCATAAAGCCCTACACCACAATACTCCACAGTATCTATCCCAAAAAAGGAACCGTATCTGGAGGAAACAGACAAGGAGCTCTGACAATCTACTCCTGAAATCCTCTTGTTTCAACAAGAAAAAATTGTCTGACTGCCTTCTACGGAGCGGCACCAAGAATATGGAACTCTCTACCGCCGTACATCAGAAAAATCTCTTCCACACCACTATTCAAAAAGGAAGTGTAATCTTTCCTGATCTGCAAATTCCTCACCTAACTCGGCACATTCCTCACCATGTGGGACCTCCCCTCCACACCAGATCTCACTGAATTGCATGGAACTGAACCAGTCTACGACTCCAAATGTGTCCCTCCATGCCTCTTAATGACATTGTTGCCTCGTTGTCTCACACATGCTAGAACTTGTTATGCTACTCAGAAGAAATTGTCTCAGTTTTTGTGTCTGCTGCCTGCTGCCTGCCAAACGTATTTACAAATATTTTGCTACCTTGTCTGCTCTGTCTGTGCAAAATGTTTCTACAATTACCATGTTTCTTTGTAAAGCATTCTGATACCCTTTCCTGGGTCTTTTTTGCGCTATAGAAAACTAAAAAAAAATGAGATAGAGGAGGGGTGCCTTCATCTGGCATCTCTGAAGAAGAGTCTGATGTTTGACTTGGGCACTCAGGTGGACTAGCCTCACTCGAGAGGTCTGGTGCTGATGAACATCACGGGAACGGCTTAAAGTGTGATGAGTCTCTGGTTATGGACTTTCCAGGTCATTTGGCAACTACCCTATGTACTTTGCTCGCAACAACTCTTAGCGGTTCAGCATAGAATGTAGTGTCCATCTTGCATGTACGCTTTTGCTTGACAAGAACTTGGCCTCCTTTCTGGAAAACCGAGTCTCAAGTGCATTGCTCCTTATCGGCGTAAGCCTTCCTTTTCCATTTGTGTGAGGTCTCAGTGACACAAGTCTAATCAAGGTCTATTGACTGGCTGGTGGTCCTTTGTGGTATCTTTGTTCAAAGAGCTCTCCCAAATAGGGCTTTCTCCTGTTATAGAATAAGGAGTGGAATGGTAGGCACGAAGGGCTGGGTGTAAAGACGATTTGGGGTCAATGCCTTCCTGTGAGGCACTTTGAACCGTTCTTTTCAAAGTACTCATAAACCATTCAAAAACGCCATTCACCTGTGGCCAGATAAGTGTACTTTTGTGATGTGTTTAATGTTCTGATGATTAAGAAAGTCTTCGAACTCTCTTCTATTGAAGGGTGGACCTAGGTCAGATTTGAGAATGGAGGGAGCACCCCATGTTGTGAAAATGTCATCCAGCCTTTTAATGGCTCTGTCATGTGTGGTTGATGATAGCTAACTAAAGGAAAACATGAGTAGTCATCGACAGCTACCATGAGATGATGTCCGTTGTTGAGGTGTTCAAAGACGCCAACCTCAGTCCTCTTCCAAACTTGCTTAGGTAGTTCAGACCAGCAGCGGCCTGTGCAGGTAAGAGCGGTAGAGCGGAAGGGCCGGGTGGAGGGGGATTTTGACAGAGGACCACGAGGGAAAATTAAATAAATAAATCCTTTTCTGTCATCGTCTGTCAAAATCCCCCAACCCTACCATCCCACTGCTCTTACCTGCATGGACCGCAGCTGGATCAGACATGGTCAACGGGTGTTGAGTCATTTTGGAAGACAGGCAGTTGCAAAGTTGACAAGCTTTAAGCTCCCATTCAACTTGTTCGTCAAGATGCGAGCACCACACTCGATCCATGAGGGCTCCTTTTGTTCCAGCATGATGTCCTTTGTGTGCTTGCTCAATAACATGTTGCCTCAGGCTTTCAGGCATAACTACTTTTGTTCCTCTTAGTATGACACCATCATCTGTAACAGAAAGTTCTCTACAAACATTTTTGAATTTCTGATATTTAACATCATCTGTAAGAGGTTGAGTGTGTTGCCTTCATGATTGTGTTGTAATGATTTCCTTGAGCTTAAGCATGTTTTTGTCATAATTAGTAGCTGTCAGAATCTGTTCAATAGAAAGAGCTGCAGGTGTGCTTGACTTTACTATGAGATGGATGTAGGCCTCAGTGGCTTTGGATATTGTGCTATGACGCTGTAGCGGCACCAGTTTGTGCATAATAGTGTTATCATACTTCTGCAGACGCATCACCACCTCTTGGGGGCCTCTTTGCTTTCAGATTTCTAAAGATGGCGAGTAACTCTTGACGATCTGTAACAAGGGTGAAATGCTTTCTGTACCAAAACACATGAAAGTGTTCACACACCCACACTACAGCTAAGCTTTCTTTCTCCATTTGAGAATAAGTATGTTCAGTCTGAGATAGACACCGACTAGAATAAGCCACAATGTGTCTTTGAGCATAAGGGTTTCCAATCCATTGTGTTGTGTAAGGGTCAGTCCCGGCCCAACCGGGCTTGCATCCACCACAATCTCGGTATGCAATGTCGGATCAAAATAAGCCATTTCAGTATCATTTTCAATTGCGTGTTTTGTTTTCTGGAAACTTCTTTCACATTCATATGATCATTCAAATGGAACATCTTGCTTTGTTAGTTCTCTTAGAGGTCCTTTCATAGTGGCAAAACCACAAATATACATCGGGCATTAGCTGGCCGTGACTAAGAAGGTTCTCAGCATGGTCACATCTTCTGGAGGGCAAGTAGATGACAATGCTTGTATCTTTTCAGGGTCTGGAGTCATTACCTTTTCAGAGGAAATATGCCCACAAAATGTAAGTCTATCTTTGAAATTCACTCTTCTCAGCATTTAGTATGAGACCTGCTTCAACAAGCAAAACGCATACTTGCGTGAGTGCATTGTCATGTTTCATTCGTCTAGCCCCACACACAAGTACAACATCACTGTAGTTAAAAGCATGTGTGACAGGTTGAATTACTTAACAAATTACATTTTGAAAGATTTCTGCAGCTGACGACACACAAACATTGAGTCTTTTATATGTGGACAAACCAACATGTGTTGAAAAAGTAGTAATGTACCTACGGTTCTCTTCCACCTCAAGTTGATTAAAACCTTTGTTCAGATCAAGGCGGGAGAAAACTTTGGCACTATACAGCTGCGTGATCATGCCCGCAATGTGAGAACCTATATGTTTTCTCTTTCAATTGCTGTTTGGGCCTGTTGCATATCAACACAAATGTGCACTGAACCTCCACGGTCCTTTTTTGGCACCACCACAATGGGTGAAACCCTCGGTGCCGGGCCAGTAGAGCGATCGATGATTCATGCTTTAGCAGTGTTCCTAGTTCTTTCTCAACAGCTTCCTGTAAGTGAAAAGCAATTCACCTTTGTCACTGTGCAAGAGGGCAAAAATCTTCTTGAATGTGAAGATGTACCTTCATCGTCTTAATTTTCCAAAGTCCATGAAGCAACAGTATGCAGTGGGCTGGAACCTAGGTGCAACTTCAGGCAGACTGCGATGGAATTAGAGGTTAGCTATAGCAAGGTGGATATCCTGGTAAAAGTTTTTACCTTCAGAATTAGGGCCGTATTTAGAGATATCCAATCTGCCCTTTTAAAAGTTCCTTAGTCTCAATCTACTGGGAAAGCTTCTTCTGGCCCATCCTGTAGCCCCTACCTCCTCAAGGCAGACTTCGGTTACCTGGTCTTTCCCCAGTCAGGTCTCCTGTGGGTTCTAGTCCTCATTAGTCAGCTGGACCCTCTTGAGTCAGAGGTCCTTCTTTTTTGTGTCCTTGAAGCAGGTAAACAAGACACCAAACACTTGACCATTGGAAAGCAGTTCCAGTTTATGTGTGCCAGGAGGATTTAGGGTTCCTTGTGCTGTTGTGCGAGTCCTCTTCTTTCTACAGGAGTTGAGCCAGAAGTGAGAATACTTCTTCCAGTGCACCCTTCTTCTCCAGAACATTCCAGGACCAGGAATGTTCTGAGGAGGTAGTAATGGATGTGTAGTGTAGTTCCTATATTCCCAATAGGCTCTGCACATTGGAATAACATAAACAATAGTGTAGACGTAGGACTGAGGTCGACTAGGTCTCTATTGAATATGTTAGACTTAATTGTGTGTGCCACGTAGCTCAGAGGTCACTAGAAACTTTCTCGAATAAACAAGATGGTGTTAACTTCTTGACTAGACAAGAAGGGATTAGCTTCTGACAACCATATCACATGACAACTTTGTTCCCCCCGAAATAGGAAATATCTCCAGAGTTGCAGAAACAATAGATGGCTATTTCACTCAGTCAATCGTGCATGCTTCGTTTCACCAGAAATGCAGAGAAATAGAGAGACAGGCGTTTTCAATAAAAGGGTTATTTATTGAGCAGTCTTCTTTCTCATGCAAGAGAAATGAATAGGCACAATTGAAATACTTGTCATAAAGTAAAGTGCGTACAGTAAAAGGAGTATTATGAAATAATACTGTAAAAGCATTTATATGGTTTCTAAGCCATAAGATACTTAAAATGGATAAAATACATACAATGATAAAATGATGACTAAACGTACTCAACTGGTGTTTCTAAGATACGCCTACCCCAGTGTACCTAACCTAAGCCTAGTACTTGGGAAGGAGTAGAAGAGTTACAGTTTTTGCCAAGAATCTGAATCAAGAAGTCTCTTAGGGTCTAATCAGCTCCGTACCTTAGGTATAGAATGAAGGAGGTCTTGTATCTCTCTCTCAGGACTCGATCTCCCAGTAACCCGCAAGGGTAGCAGTGAAACACTGGAGCTGGATTTCTCGGCATGAGAAAAGACAGCGTCTCTCTCAGTGCGTCAGCAGGGAGGGTCGGCTTCCTTCGGCATTCGCATCAGCTGGGCATCGGGCAAGTAGATAGCCGATCTGCTCCAAACCACCGTGTGTTGCTTAAGGCAGATGTTGGTATATTTATACCTGAAAGGTGCCGAGTTTGACGTAAGGTTGGACATAAGACGTCACTAAGAACTGGCAGTTCTTTCAGGACTCTCAGGAGTTCTAGGACAAATCAAAACAGAAGCAGTGGGAATTCCCGGGCTGCTGGAGGCTTGGTTTGTTTAAGAACGTGTAGTACTTTCCAGGAGTCTATGGGAGTAGCCTTGCCGTATTTGGACTGCATTGGCTATGACTTAATATGGATATGATTCTTATGCCTTTATAAGGATATGATTTGTTATAACCACATAAGGGCATACATCGGGAATATCTAATTAGGGTCCTAGATACATTCACGACAGATGTTCTAGATTCATCCTGTGAATAGAGTACCCAGTGATTGGAGAAATCACAGTCCCACCACCTCCCTTTCCAGCACTACCTCTTTGCCTTACTGTAAAATTACCCATTAGGCCCTGTTTCAAGGTGGCAGGACCCAGCTGCCTTTAGACCTGGCTTAAGCGTCTTGAGACCTTCCTAACCTGACAGGGTAAAAACTGGTGTTACCTCCTACTTTATTTCGCTGGAGAGTAACTGTCTAGGAGGGACCTGGAAATGAATAGGAGAATCACTCCTTGGCATCTCCATGTCAAATAAGGTAATGCTAAAACTGACCTTTGTTCTCCTAACTGTTCCTGTCCACTGTCAGCTAGCTTATCCCTGCTCAGTGGTCAGCCGCAAATACCCATTGACCTTTCCTCTTCCTAGTGGCAAGCCATTGTCCTCTGAGTCAGAGTCAGTAAGCACTTCCCCTTGCCTAAGACCTGTATTCCAGCCCTGGAGGTATGATAGGCCGCTCATGTTTTAAAAGAGAGCCTCCTAACAGGCTTTAGAATCAAATGTAAACATGACGCTATTTCAGCACTTGATATACTTTCCCAGATCCTCCCTCTCGCCTTCCATCCCAACTCTCTCACTCTCCAATCACTTCCACATTCCTATCATTGCTGGAGACACTGTTAAATTTCAGCAGCTGCTCAAGTGTTATTGGCAAGGCTCAGCCAAGTAATAAAGCAGAACACTTTGCATTCAGAATTTCAGCAAGGGAGGAAGGAATACCAATTAACTATATATTGTGAACATGACAGCAGAGATTCTTTGGAAGTGGAATGAGGCAAACGCCTCAGGTCTGGATGTGCTTTTATTTTTGAACTCTTGAAGTACGAATTCACATTTTTTGTATTTGTTATTTTAATGGGTCATTCTTTTCCATGGTGGAGTTTCAAAAGCCCATAGAAGGCATTATTTAAGACATGTAGAAATACTTTAATAAACAGATGTGCACCTGTTGTCTTGAGGGGATTGAAACCTATTGTTATATGGCTAGGAGTCTTCGGCAAGTGACCTGGATATGATGGGGCGGTGGGGCTTGGTGTGGGGGGTGGAGGTGGTTAACATGCAGCAAGGTGTCATTAGTTAGCTGATTACTTCCATTTGTCATGGTAAACTGGAGACAGTAGGAAATAACGACTCAGGTCTGACCTGAACATTGACATTTTCTGAAATTCTTTGCATCCATACTCCTCTGCAATAAATGTAAACCTGGTGCAAATAAACTGGTCTCTGGTATGTCGAATTATATGTGGTAATACCGAGCACTATTTACTGGGTGCTGTATTATTGCACAATTCCAAGTATTACATTGAGGAAAGAGAGACAAAGTAGTAATACTTGAGTGGAATATTTACCAATCTTTCAAGCAGCGCAATGCAGCCAGCCACCTTATCTGGATAAGTTATGCAGGGAAGAAACAACCGGTTGTTTCTTCCCTGCATAACTTATCCTGCAAAACGAAGAGACAGATGTACTAATATTTGACACAATACAGCAACCAAAGTTGCTGAGCTGGGTTGCGTGAAAGGGGGAGAGCAGGGCGGTGCCAGAGCTACAAAAATATGGTGCTGCTGCTCTCATTTCCAGTGCTAGTGCCCAATAAGGCTGGCTTGCGCGAAGCATGCACCATAGTGCAAAAGTGTGTGTGTGATATCTTGTGTTACGTGTTATGTTTTGTTAAGGAAGTGAACCCTTCTGGCACAAACTACAATGCTCAGACATACATTAAAACTTTTCCTACTTTGTATGTGAGCTGTACAGTGAGTGCAACACATAAAGAAAGTTTGAAAAGTTTAAGAAATAAACCATTTTAATACCAATAGGAAAGGAGTGTGTCCCCTTCTATCAATGTTATCAATCAATTATTGTATTTCTCAAAGAATGTCCAGTCCACAGGCCATTTTTTCAATTCCAAAGAATTTTTGTTCCAAATGTATTAAAGAAAGAACATCATATAATGTTAGTGATTCAATTTCATCAAATCTTTTCAGACAATTTCATCAAATATTTTCAGCCTTCACACTGAATTACATACACTACTCCGTAACTATTACAATTAATGAATTCATATATATGGTATTTTTTTCTTTGTATTGTAGCTAAATTCCTTAATGTAATTAATACCTAAGTTGCACATATTACATGCACCACATGTGAAAAACCCTTTCGGTGGAGCGGGTGCCAGTTTCCTCCCTGTACGCATGGAGGTTCCAGATAGTTCCTAGTGATTAAACTACCAATGGTAGGACATTTCCTGGAAGTGACCTTTGCTTATCTGAAATTACATCCAATAGTCCTGGTACACCTTTTAACAAATTCCAATTCTTATTCAAAATCTCATATATTAGACTTTGATGCATACTATGGGGCCGATTCCGATGTCGGACGGACTCTGGTCCGTCCAACATCGGTCAGGAGCCGTAACCGACCGACCGAAGTGTAAGAAGCAAGGGAAAGTGGTCACTTTCCAACTGTTGCATGATTCCCATGTCAATAAGGTTGGACCAAAAGGGTAGGTCCAAAAGTGTGTAATCACTTTGGCTCTGATAGGTATTCCTTCTAAAGGTAGGATGCCCAGCTAATTCAGAGACAGTTCGGGCATTACAGGCTCTCAGATGGTAACATAAACAAATATCTATCATTTGTAAAACTACCTTGCTCTGGGAAATTACAAATGGGCCTAGAGTTTGCAAAATGCCCCATATTTGGTCTTCTTTGCTGACAATATCCCTTAAAAGAGCAAAGGGTTCAAAGCGTTCATGAAAGTCCCCATTGACTATTACAGGATCCTTGTTGCCTATATGTAAGATAAATTACCTCCGTAGTTTTAGGGTTGGGAACTCAGATGGCTTTGAAGCACTTCAGGTATAAATATTATGCAAAAACAATTTTTTCCCATTCCAGGATAAAACTACTAACCCAAGTAGGTCTGTAGAATGAATTGTTAGTTGCTTCACATGGCAATTCTAAGCCATATAGCATGTCCCGCTGTGGTCTACCAGCCAGGGCCCTGCGGGCTGGTACAAAAAATAATTTATAGCCTTTCTTTTGCAATGGCACTTGTTCCCAAGTTTCTTGGAACAGAATAATATCACCATTATCAATAAAAGCCCTTCAATCTGCATATATGTTTGTCTCCTAAGTCCTGCTATATTCCAAGAGACTAGAGATAAATTACTAATTTTCGTTGAGGGTATGGCCTGGGTTCTCTGCGGTGATGTGACAGTCTGCGCGAGATTTAAGAACAGTGGCATTTGTGTGAGTGATGTTTCTGCAACAGGGCAAATTCTTTTAGCCTTTCGGGGAGTGTCAATGGCTGGATTGTGACACTAGTGCTAGAACCTAGAGACAGAAAGTTTGGAAATGTCGATGGAGTGGAAGATCTTTTAGCCATGTGACTGCGAATCTATGGAAAATGTGACTTAAAGATATATAGGACCTTCATTACCTTTTGTTTTTTAGGAATAGATTGAAAACATGGTTATTTAAAGGGAAAGTGTAAACATCAGTCTTTGCTGGCAGAGGTAGGTACTTTTGTGTGCCAGCGCCAAGATGCCTTCGGGTATTCAAGCACTATATAAACTGTGTTATTTATATGATTATTAGTATCATTATGTTTCCCTCATGTGCCAGGAAAAGTGGCACAAAAAACCGCCAGGGTCATCACCTGTTGCCGCTATGACAATGTGGGCTGTCACTCGCTTAAACTAACATTGTGGGCTGTCATCCACAATGTGAATCACAGTCCTGACAACCCGTCTTTGTACTACTCTTTTCAGGACAAGGGTGGATCTAAGGGACACAATCAACATCAACAGCAGTGGCTCAAATCCCTGATACCTTCCACTGTTTATCTTGCTTCAACACCTCTCAGCCTCCCTGTCATACCACCATCTTCTGATGAAGGGGCGATCTACCATTTCTCGACCAAAATAAGGGCTCTTTCTGTCCTCATCACCTGAGCATCCTCACTCCACCTGGATTTGTTCTCCAGCTCATATCTCAATCCTGGAGGCAGAAGTTATTGTTCCGTTGAACAAAAGAGCTATCCAGGTTATGCCCATAGAGAAAAAATGTACCCAAATTTACTCCCCTTACTTCATAGTAATGAAGAAGGACAGCCGTCTGTGGTCCACCCTGGACCATTTCTTCTTGCATTTTTTTATTTAACAGAACAGGTTGAAGATGCTATTCCTGAGTCAGATCCTGTTGGTCCTCAATGTAGAAAATGGCCCGGTGTCCCTGGAATGACAAGATGCCTGTTTACATCTGTGGACCCTTTTGTGCTGGTCACTGAACAACTCCAGCACAATATGACTCAACTTCACACTCTGGGCTTCTTGTTTAGCACCCAGAAGTCCAAGCTCCTGCCACTACAAATGCAGATGTACATTGGGGTGGAGCTAGATATGACCCTTATGAGGGATTTTCATCCTCTTAAATAGATTGCATATATTCAGAATGTGAGTCTAATGTTTCTGACTGAGATTCCGATCTCAGTTCTGCAAGTGCTGCAGTTCCAGGGCCTGAGCTCTCCGGCGATGCCTATAAAAGAAATGGTTCCAGCACCAGTGGAGTGGTGTGGCTCACTGGTTAGAGGCGGCAGACCCGGGAGCAGAAGTCGGCCCAGGACCAGGGTTCAATTCCCGACGCGGCAGCGTCGTAGACCAGGGTCAGCGGACTCGACAATTCTCGCCTCGGTGCCTACTCTAACCTGGGGTCCCACTCGGCAACTCTGGGCATTAGCTTGCCTAATCTCCACAACGGCCCCATCAACGCCGGGTATGCCTGGTTCCACCTTGGGGATTCCCAGTAGGGACCATCCCACAGGGAAAGCCAGGACGGGTTCCCCAGCGGTATACAGCGCCGGGACGCCCCTTTGCTGGGGCAGCTGTGCGCTTTACAAGTATACGACATTTAACATTTAACACTAGAGGAGTCTCCCAGTTCAGGTACAGTTTATCAATTCTGTCATCCTGAATATGCACTGTTGAATGTGTACGTCCAATCTATTGGAGGGTCATCCATTCTTATCTCTGCAGTTGCATGGCACCAGCATAGTTATGGATGCCTCCTTACAGGGCTGGAGCCCTCAACTCAGCATGTGAGAGCAACACCTATAATTAAATGCATTGGACCTGCCTGCAGTCCATCTTGTCGTAACAGCCTTCTTCCCTTCCATTTCAAAGAATGTCAGGCAAGATTTGTCAGGTAACACCAACACTGTCCATTACCTCAACAGATATGTTGGTGTGGGAATAGATAGCATAGTGGGGGTTCATGCGCCATGTGCAATTTCCTGGGATTGGTACATCTTGCAGGATCCTTAATTGTGAGTCAGTTCTCTTTGGAGAAGCATTTGTGAAAATTGACAGAAGCAGGGTTTTTCTGATTTTGGGGTCTATGTGTGGGCCATTTTTTCAATGTTAGTCCATATACGTACCTCAGGCAGGTTTCCAGGGGGTTGTCATCAGGTTCAATTTTATATTGTTTAATGCATTCCCACCAGTCCCTCTTCGGCTGAATGATGCAGGAAAATTGAGCACAACAGATACTGATCACCCTGCACTGGCCAGGGAAGATTTGGTATGCCAATCTGTTGAAATTCACTAACCAGCCTACCCGTTCTCTCCTGCACAGAGTGGACCTGCTCTTTCAAGATGATGAGCATATCCTGAACGCTACTCCCCAAAGACAGAGGCCGCATACTTGTACATTGAACGGTTCCAGCTAGAGTCCTCCTGCTAGCTGTGTGATGTTGTGGACATCATCTAGGCCACCAGGAAACCTACCCAAAGTCCATTTATGTGGATTGCTGGAATAAGTTTGTTCAGTCATGTGAACTGGAACATTCAAAGCCCTTTGAGTCATGCTTTTCCTATGTTCTACACCTCACACAGTCACTTGTCTAGTAGTGCCTTTAGTGTCCTTTAGTGGGATTTAAATCTTGTATTAACATTCCTTATACCATACCCATTTGAGCTGCTGGAGGGTTGCTGTGTTGTACATCTGGCTTTGAAAATTATTTTCTTGATGGTAATGATTTCACCCGGAAGGGTGAGTGAGGTTTAGGCTATCTCAGTGCGGCAACCATTTGCTTTTTTCTCTTCAGACAAAGTGGTTCTTCCTACTTGTCTGTCTTTCTTACAGAAAGTGGTTTATGCCTTTTACATGGACTAATCCCTCACTCGTTAAATCTTCTTCCCTCCTCATCAACCCAGCAAATAGAAATCATGATTGACCAGATTAAATTTCAGGTGTGTGGTGTTTTACTTGTATTAACTAGATTGATGTTGTCTAACCATATGTGGTTTGTGATGTATTGTCCAAATGTAAGATAATGCCTGTTGAATTGTATTTACTCTATGAGTAGTGTTAATTTGAATGTCGTGACAGAGTAAGTATATGTGAGAATGAATACATTGAGAATATAGTGAGTTGTGACAGACATCAATTAGCATACTTATGTGAATAGGTTGCTATTTGTGTAGAGATTTCTGTTGGGGATTAGGGCTGTCCTACTCAAGGTAAGTCAGATACACAACTTAAATTAGCCTGTGCTAACCCTCTGGTAGCTCGGCACTGAGCAGTCAGGCTTAATATAAGAGGCAATGTGTAAAGTATTTGTGCACACTTTAATAACAGTAACGCAGTGAAAACACCACAAGAAGACTCTGCAACAGTTTTGAAGAATAGAGAATATTTGATGAAAACAAGACCAAAGTGACAAAAATCCAATAACTAGAACTCGAGATATTAATTTTTGAAGATTAAATGTGACAACAGTGCTTAGATGCTGTAGCTGTCAAAAGGTTACTTGAAGTTGCGAGGGACCAGTACAAATCCAAAATTCAGGTATACCGCAACAGAGGAGAGGCCGGCTGCTGAATCTATGTAGGGCCTGCTGAAAAGGTACCTTGTATGGAGCAAAGCGTCAATGTCCAGCACACAATGCGTCAGAATTTTCAATGCAATTGGGTCAATGCATCAGAGACAAGCTTCACAGATGGTGCCAAAGAATCGGTGCCTTGTTGTCATCGAGCCTTGCAGTCAAACCCATGTTGTTATCGATTGGGCACTGCATCGTGGAGTGATGTGTCCGTTTTTCTCTTGCAGTTGGGTTGATGCACTGTTTTCTGCAGGAAAACAACTACAGAGCCCACTTCTGAGGCCCAGAACTGGAGGGGGTACTTCAGGCAAGGGTAGGACTCACAGATAGCAGAGTTCAGCAGCACCAGCAGATTTGCAAGATGTTTTTGGTGTCCCTGAGTCTTCAAAAAACAGGAGGCAAGCCAGCAAGCTGTTGGAGAATCTTGAGTTCAAGGATGTAAAGATCAGGTCCAGTCCCTCTCACTCACAGGCAAGACGCAACAGTCCATAACAGCAGAGCAAGTGACAAAGTGGCAGTTGCTCCTGTAGCACAGCAATCAGCAGGCAGCATACATTCAAAAACATATGATGGGTGACTCTTTCTTTACAGAAATAGTTACAGTGCTGCTTGGGCACATATATTATACAATACAATCCTCAGCACAATGGAGGTTTGCTGCTCTTCCAAATTCTACAGGTAATTCTTTTCACTAGTGTTAAAGTGCTCAATATTAACTATGTCTGTGGAAGCCTCAAAGCAGTAACATGGTGATCAGATCTCCAAATAACTATTATCTTGGATAGTTTAAACTTTGTTCTCAAGACCATGACATTTTTCATAACTTACTTCAAATAATGACTCAGCCTGTTACAAAACATGATAATTTAAAGATTTACAGACCTACCATGAATAATTTTGCTGTGGGATTCAGGACCATGTGTTAGGCTCTGCAACCGACTGCTAAGATGGAGGTAAATGGACCTGTCTCAGCATAGCCCAAGATGTATCTCCAGTGAGATGATAGTAAGTTTAGTTACATTGGTAAGGACCGGATGTGGTACTCTCACATTCTCTTACTCTCTTGCAGTGTAAGCGTCAGGGTCTCCAACAGATTCACAGCCGACAGATTTTGTTACTTTCTTGTTGAATGTGGAGCAGCTCATGAGGATGCCAATCCAGAGAAGGACTAGACAGCGGAGAATAATCTCTCTCCTATGTGTTTTTTTGCAAGAATAAGGAGTGGTTCCACATTGACTGTAAACAAATGCAACGGTTAATTATGATTTTTCACAAGTAATTACACTAAGCACGGAGAACACCATTTTTGCCACAGGCGGCCTCTATGAGGAACCTTAGAGCACTCTCTGGGCTAAGACAAGGCAGGTGAGTATGCATTTTGGGGACTATGGTTGGAAAAAGGAGGATTTCAACATAGAATTGATTTCGGATGCCATGAGGAGGTCAATCTCTCTTTGTAGTAGAGGTGTTTGAAAGTCTTGGCAAGAAGGGTTGGTGGGCAAGCACAATGACCAAGGGACTTAAAAAGTGGCTCCTGTGAGCCGGCTGCAGATCATTAATGCCCAGGATACAGCTTCTGTGTAGGTAGAATTCATCACCGGGCATATTTTAATTTTGACTATAACTTGTGTTCAATCCATGTAATTGTAGAAGGTGATCCGCAACAAAAGAATCCAGGCGGCCAGGGTGTCAAAGTTGGTGTTATAGAGGAGGTAGATTATCTTTGAGGGATGCAACAGGGGACATCGGTCACAGGGCAAAGCAAGAATGCACTTTCTATGTCCTCTCCATGAGGAACAGGGTGATTGTTATGGGTGGTAGATTTACTTTTTAGCAGGGACTGAGAGATAATATTCTTTGCAGTCATTGCCACTGCATAGAAGGCTAGTTTTGGGAGGTATTCTTCTTTTTTAAACCAAGCCTTTACTAAGAGTGTGGAAGGACATATAAAAGAATAACAAGCATTCATTGTATTTTCAGTGGGAGCATATTGTACATGGCCCCCATGGATCTGTCAAACACATTTTTGCAAAACAGGAAATAATATCACGTTCCATTGCCTATTACCTAAGAATAATAATAATAATGATGATGATAATGATATTATAATAATATTATTACTAATACCAATAGAAATCGTATTAATACTGGTAGTATTAATAATAATAATAATAATAATAATAATAATAATAATAATAATAATAATAATAATAATAATAATAATAATAAGCAATTATCTGCACAGGTTCAAAAAGTAGTATTGAGAAGTGAGGTTCAGTGAAAAGTTTCCAAAGAATGGCTCTTTATCAAACTTGGCACAACCAATCACCGTCTATTCAAACAGGAGCACAGAGGGAAAAAAAGACAACGGGTCACCCTCCACTCACATATCATAAACACACAAAAACACGGTCTCTAAGGCAAGTCATTTACAAATAGACAACATGTGTATCACTTCAAATTTCTCTGCAATTACTCCTCTTCTTTATACACGGTAGTTTGCAACACGTTTTGTTGCCTTTTATTTAAAAGTGAATGGGTCATTAACCAACAATCTTTTGTAAAAGACACCACAGAGGTTTTAAAATCTTAAACAGTATGCAATTCGATCAGGAACAGAATTTTTTTGTCACCATCGATATAGAATCACTCTACACCTGTATCCCCCAGGATGCGACGCTGGTGGCAGCAGCTTGCGCACTAGGGTAGCAAGAGTGGTTCTATGACGCTCCCCAATCATTTGTGATGCCATGCGTCGAACTAGCCCTGACCAGGAACTATTTTAGTTATAAAGACAAACTGTACCTTCAAACAACAGGTACATCATTGGGTGCTACCATGGCGCCTAGTCTGGCATGTATCTATGTTGGACAGTTTGAAGAGCACGTCGTCTATCAATCCACCAATCTCTTCCAGAGGAACTTACGCCTCTGGAAGAGGTATATAGATGGCGTGCTCTGTATCTGTTCAGGCACAGAAGATGTTTTGCTGGACTTTCTTAACTGGTTTAACCAGCAGGATTCCAATTTGAGATTTACATGGTCCTATAGTCATAACACCGCTATATATTTGGACCTAGTTATAGAAGCTAAGGAACAGTTAATTACTACACATGTCCATCAAAAGCCAACTGACAGGAACTGACTACTACTTTATGACTCCTACCATCTGAGAGCATTGAGGGATAACCTCCCAGTAGGGCAGTTCCTGCGTTACAGAAGGCACTGTTCATCGACTGAAGCGTACATGGAACAATCTCAGAGATTAATAATGAGGTTACAGCAGAGGAATTATCCCTCAAGAATAATTAAACAAACAAAGAAGAAAGACCTCAGTACTCCACGAAGTGTTCTCTTAGAGAAAAATGTGAAAGAAAAAGATGACTGTGTCCCAGTTGTCATGACCTTTGACCCATTAGCAACTAGGATTAGGCAGGCAATCCGTAAACACTGGTAACTTCTATCAAACAAGGATTTTAAGATGCCACCTCTCAGGTTTGCTATCAAGAGATCAAGCAATTTGAAGGACAAACTTGTCCATACCTGTGTTCCAGCAGTACAGAAAAGTAATGAGACCACCATTCCAAAGGGACATTTCCCTTGTGGATCTTGTTTGGTTTGTCCTCTGACTAAAAAAAGCACAAGCGTAGTTTTATCATCCGGGAGGGAGTGGTTCCTCAATCATTTTAGTAACTGTAATACCACAAATGTGGTATACAGATTACTTTGTGTATGTGGCCTTCAATATATAGGGCTCACATCAATAAAGATCAAGACTAGGGTGCAAGAACATCTGAGCACTATAAAGGCAGGGAAATTGACAACCAAACTTATACAACACTGCCACACAGCAAAACATAAGTTCGCCTGGGTGGTTCTTAAGAAAGTAACGGGGAATCCACAGAATGTTGAAAAGATCCTCTTTTTAAAGGAAAGAGTGACCAACAGGGGCTTAATGAGCTTACAGAGTGGAACAGGGTTGGCTAATTTGCCCTGTGATATGCATTTTGCATTAGCACACAAATATATTTTTACTCCATTTCCTTCCATTGTTTTGAACATGAAAGCCTTTGGTATCAGTGATGGTATCCCTGTTGGATGTTGAACTTCTTAGTGTTTTTCCATCCAGAGGCTTCTAAGTATTGGGGATCATTTTGGAAATAGATAAAAACAAACTTTATCGGCAATTTTGAAAAAAGTTTGTATATGAGAAATAGGCAGAGTAAAAGATATGGAGATTAAGATTTTACGGTCTCTCCAATCTTGTTTTGATGTTGAGTTCTACACATTTTTAATGTATACCTTTTTAGGTCTCGGCATCGAAACCTATTGTCGCCGAGTTTGCTCTCAAGGGAGACAGAGCAGTGCACGAGCCTACCAGGGTCTGTGGATGCGCTTACGCAGGCCGGCCGAAGGCACGCACACACACACACGCAGACACACACACACGCAGACACACACATACTAACAGACGCGCAGACACACACACACTCACACACGCGCACACACACACACACACGTGCCAAGCCCCACATACCGCATCAGCGGCCTCAGCCACCACTCCTCACTTCTGCTGCCACCGGTCCTCTTGGCCATCCACTCTGTGGGCGCGGGCTTCTCGCAAAGAAGGAAGTCCCGCCCCCCGACAGCCGTGAGCGTGCACATCCCGAAACTGGAAGTTCTGGAGCGTGCACGCTCACGGCTTGTTTGAAGTATGCAGTGAATTTCCTGGCACTTATTAGTCCTCGAGAGCTCCTGTCGCTGTTTCGTGCAGATGCTTTATTTTATATATATATCTCTTGTTTTTCCAGCCTGCCGGCTGTTCTCTGGGCCCGGTGCGGCCCGTCCTCCTCGAGCACAGACAGGGTGCTCTGTAACACGAGCCTGGACATCCTTCCACCCATCATCCCTTGGGGCAGAGTCTGGATGATACCGATGATTCGGTTAGTTTACAGGAACTGTAGAAGACCCCGGGGCTATCCAAGCCAAGACTTGACAGCCAAGAAGAAATAGCTGGTCAGGAGAGTACCTGCCCCGGGGACAGTAGGAAACTCCTCGCCCAGCCTTAGACGGAGCTGCTGTCACGGCAGATCTGCTCGCACCAGACTCAGAGGGATACCGCCGCTCAGCCCAGCACATCTCACAGCACGACCGGCTAGGCATCCGAGTCCTCTGCTTCCAACCTCCCACAAGTCCCTGCCCCAGTCCCAGCCCCTCGTCAATCCAGACTCTGCCTCAGAGGGGGACCCGGCCTCACCATTCCACACATCACCCCAGACTGAGAAGGTGTCCCCCAGCCCTGCACATCTCTCTGTGCGCCTTGTGGCTCAGCCTTGTAAGAGACCCCTACCCGCACCTCGCACGAATCACAGCCCCCCAGTTCAGCCCTAGAGGAAGCCACTGCCCCAGACCTGCCCCCCTCACAGCAAGCATTCCCTGCCCTGCAGCGTTCACTCCACACACCTAATAGTACCCATCCTGCACCCCGTTCAAATCACAGTATCCCTGCCTCAGCCCAGGACTGTTCATAGTTCCCTCGCCAGGGTCCGGTTCACACTTTCCCCGCTTCATCTTCGGAGGGAGCCGCTGCCTTGGACCCGCGCTCACCCCTCAGTGTCCCGGCTCAGCCTCAGTCCCGCACGCCTCACAGCTGCCCCTCTGCCCCTCAGTGTCCCAGCTCAGCCTCAGTCCCGCACGCCTCACCGCAGCCCCTCAGTGTCCCGGCTCAGCCTCAGCCCCGCATGCCTCCCAGCAGCCCATCTGCTTAGAATGCTTGCCTGGATCACCCTGTCCCTGGCAGGCTTGACTCTCTGCGGGAAGCTCTCCTCCTGCCATGGACTTGATTTTGACTACTCGTTTGATGCCCCCGACGAGGAGAAGGCAGAGACGATAGACTACAAAGATCCCTGCAAAGCCAGTAAGTGACTGCGCACTCACGCACACAGCCTGTTCTTGTAGCGGGACCGAACACCGTATGACCTGCCCCACGCACTTGCACATCTAAAAGTAGTTTAAGTTTCTGTGATTGTGCTGAAGTCGATCTCTGTATGCCTGGTAGGGTTTAATAATAAGGGAATAATACACTTTTCGATTTTCTGAAGATATTTATTTACATCAACGGTAAAGTGCAAAACATATCTCTCTTTCTTTGCATCATCTTATATATATTCTGTCTAACCCTCTCTAATCTCTAGCTGTCTTTGATTCTATCTCCAGACTCTCTTTTTCTACCTCTTCCTTCTTGGTCCGTCTCTGTCTCTGCCTGTCTTTCTCTCTACGAGGTCTCTCGCTTCATCCCTACCCCCACACACTATCTTGTTACCCACGTATCCTGCATGTCTCCTTACCCCTGGCCCTATAGCTTGTTTTATGGTTCTTTATCGGTCTCTCCCCTGTCCTTGTCTCTGTCCCATCTCCGGCCCCCACCCTCCCCTGGCTCAGCTTGGCTTTTCTTCTGTTTCTCTAGTCTTTCTGCGCATCTTCCAAGTATCTCTGTTTTGCGTTCCGCACCCCTCTGTCTTTTACCTAGTCTTTCTCGTACATGAAGTATTTTAATCACTCAGAAAACAACATTGTGTGAATACACTCTGGTGTTCTCTATAATAAAGGGCGGACAGTGGGGGTGGGGAGAAGGTAAGAGTATGCAAAGCAGCTTAAATACTTAAAGTTCCACATGCAGCGTGGCTTCTGATGCGCTACGCTAGCATGGACGTCCAAAACAACCAACTGTGATGATGCGTGGACGCGAGGTTTCATGCACGTATGCTCAAAGGCAAATGTTCAACGTAATTTTTTTTTATGTACCTTACAATTTTTTTTATATAGTTCTTTCCATAGGGGTGGAAGCCTCACGTGGGCATAGAGGATTTTCCGTCAATGTCAATATGATATGATGACGCTCCTTGTAAATGTTTGTTAGTGATACACATTCCGGGCAATCTCCCAAATGCACTGAGTGCTTGCTACGATCCTGCTCCAGCCGGGTTCCTGTAGAGCCGCACAGCAGCCCTCACGGCGTGGAGGCTGACACGCCCGATCAGGGTCGCCCCTCTAGATTCATATTATGATCTCGGGTGGTGCAGATCTATTATTTCTCATCTACGCCTCAGCAAGCGGTCTCCCTCCGCTTCCTCAATAAAATATCTACCACGCAGCAAAACTGCAGACGAGCGGTGACGTAAGAGAAGGCGTGCGATGACGAAAGAGATTTCAACCCTCATCAGATGCTCTCATTTCCCTGGATAACCTTTATCCTTGGAGCATACAGGGGAGGCCTGATTCCTAGATTTAGCTGTGACTTACTCTTGCAGTACTCCTGGCTTACTCCTGCAGTCCTGTCTTACTCCTGCAGTCATGGAGTAAGCCAGGACCACTCCCAGCTTACTCCTGGAATTCAGGAATCCGGCAGCAGTAATTAGATCACACTTATGGCAGAATGTCAGTGAATCAGGCCAGTAATCTCCAAGGACCACTCTTCTTTACTTATTGTAGGTCTGTGGGCCTTTTAGATGCAACCTCCCCACCCCTTCTGGTGAGAGACTCCTCCATTCATCTACTACGCTGGCTGCCAATGGATTTTTATACCATTGCTAGTGGCTTTCACCTCTCCTGTATTATGCACTTAGTTAGACATGCCAACATTTCTCTCGTCTGCAGTGTATCCTTTTCATTACTGATCGCCTTGTATGACACCCCGCTTGAACCATGCACCTCATTGATCGCCCCTCTCTGGACTGTCTGTGATCTTTGCCCTTCGAGATACGTGACCTCCGGGACTGGACCCAGTAATACGCCTCATGAGGCCAGTAGGGGCGCTCATGAGTAGCGCAGCATCCTTTCCTTCAGGTGACCATCTCACCAGGTTAAACATAGTAACCGCAACAGCACTCTCAGTTTGGTGGCTTTGGAGAGCTTACTTCACTTGCTCCAGCACGCTCTAATGTTGACTCCTCACGCACTCAGATTTCCAGTTCTCAAAGGTTTTGTGAACACTTACTCTTGTAGTACTCATGGCTTACTCCTTACAAGAGTAAGGCACACAATGCAAGTAATTTTTTATTAGGCCCATACAGGGTAGGCAGCTTCTAACAGCCCATTTCTCTAGTTTTGCTCATTTTCTCTCTATACCTCAGTGCACACATTCTCAGACCTTGTGAGTCGCCGCGGGTGCGAGGGGTTATTCTCCCCTTCTTGAGACTCACAGTGAAATACACAGTTGAGAAGATGCAAGCTGAGCATCACACAAAGTGTAAGCTGTCAGTTTTTGGCAGTGGACACCAGGATGAGCATCTGTGGACATCTCTAGGAGCAGCAAGGGTTTCACCCATGGGTGCTTTCTGTTCCTGATGCCACTCACAATGCGCCACTCTTCGTGCCTGCACAATGTACATTTGAGTGCTGAGATGGTGGTTTACTGTGCCACGCAGGCCTCCACACCAGCATCTGCAATAAGGCATTAAGCGGATTCTTGGCCCATTCATATTTATGAGCCGGTCAGCCTGTGACTCACTGCACACTGTCAGATTATTACAGACAACCTCTTTGAAAATCTGGCCCCTGGTGCCCCTGTGACTTGGAGTAATCTGGTAATGCTACCGCTCGGATATCCATACTATCGCATGGGCGAATTTTGCGGATCTCGCGTTCGCGAATTTTGCGGATTTGCGGATTCGCAATCCGCAAAATCCGCGAATTCCCGCGAATTTGCGGATTTTTTTTTTTTTTTGTGTTCGCCCGTGTTTCTGCCAGTTCGCGAGGGTTTTTACAATTTCGCAATTTGCGAACTTACCTGTCGGGTCGCAAGTTTTGCGAACTTGTTGTTTCTACATGTCCAGCCTGTTTGGGACACTCTTCTTCATCACTGCCACTCTCTGTCACCACTGCCACTCTCTGACTACTCATGCCACCCTCTGGCCCACCCATGCCACCCTCTGTTTCATCACCACACCCTCTGGTTGTCCAGTGTACATTATTTTCGGCAAAGCAAAGCACACCTTCCCTGCCTCAAGTGACCTGAATTAATTTGGGGCTGATTAATGTGTCACAGAATATTTTTTTAGCTGGCACCTGCTTCCTTAGTGCGCCCTGATTAGTGATCTTTTGCACTTGCTAAGTGCTTTCATTGTTGCAAAATTAGTTACAACACCTGCCCTGCCCCAACTGACAATAATGAATTAGGGGCTAATTAATGTGTCACTGAAAGAATTTAAAGTTCCAGCCTGGCACCTGCTTGTCTGCTCCTTTAGCTGTAAATCAGGACCTTTGTGGCATACAGTTAAGGTCAGAGCAGGGTCACACAATAGTTGCAAGCAGGCAACCGAATTCTGGAGGGCCCCCTCAGGAAGCAATACAAAGAATCGTTACAAATCATGAGGTTGACCTTTTGCACCTGCTCATTGCTTTTGCTTTTGCTGAAATCGTTTTGCCGTTTTTTTCGCGCTATTCGCGGGGCGCGGCGTCGTGCGAAACCGACCGCGGAAGCCGCCAATTCGTGCGAATGAGCATTTTATTTTTTTGCGGCTTGTTGTTTCGCGAGTTTTTTTGCAGTATTCGCGAGCCGCTTGCAGCGCAACACGCGAATTTACCCCAAGGTCGAGTACGGGCGCGGCCATTTTGTTTGCGTGACGTATTTCCGTTTCCGCCCGCTATGTATAATCTCGCGCAGTAAGCGCATTGCGAGTAGAGGTTCGCACAAGATCGCGCGGGAAATCTAGAGGTTCGCACGAGATCGCGAGGAAAATCTCGCGCGAACTGACTTTCGCGCTCGGAAACGGGCGCCGGCCATCTTGTTTTTCATTCATTTCCTGTGTCTGGGCATGGTGTTTAATCCTCTTGATATCTTTCCCATCCTTTGCTTGTTTTCAGTTTTTTTTTTACGATTTTGCTTCTTATCTATCCCTCTCTTTTCCTAGCTGTATATTTTTGTCTTTTCTGCTATTTTTCTTTACTTTTAAACTACTTTTGTAAACTCTTTTCTTTTCTTCTTCCCTATCCTATTCTTTCTTAATTTTCTACTTCTTCCTACCTTACCTGCCCAGACCATGGTCAAGCCAGGCGCCGTGAAGCTGCCCAGGCACTTGAGGGCCGCAGCGGCGGCGGGGAGTAGTGCTGGACCCAGTGGCAGGACAGCAGGCGTGAGATCGAGGGGGGAGCAGGTGACGCGCCGGGAGATATTCAGCCCGGAGGAAGTGGGCGCGCTGGTCTACTTCGTCCAGCGCCGCCTGCCCAGGACCATCGCGGGAGGCGGCAGGATCGCGGCCGGCGGCTATAACATGCGGGAGCGCCGGAAGCGGTGGGAGAAGGTGTGCTGGGCCATATCCCACCTCTACGGGGTCCAGCGCACCTACAGCCAGGTCACCCATCGCTGGACGGACCTCCTGGACCGCGAGCGCGACCTGCTGGACCAGCTCGGCTTGGAGATCCCCGGGCTTGGTGAGTAGTAGTAGCCATTGGCATTTAATCACTCACTACTATGATGTTTTCTCCTGCTCTGTGTTGTTGTATTGCAAATATTTGTTTTTTACATGGAGCAAGCCAATAATGCCGCTGATGACGATTACATTGTAGTTAAATTATATTTCAAAATCTTCTGTGCATTTCAGGTGCACTGCTCTCCTTCTCAGTGGGGTTGCTACTATGCTTATTTGTTTTCTATTTCGTGGTCTCATTGGCCTGAGTAACTATTATGTATGAGTGTACTTAACAGAACTGCGTAATGCTAGACACTAGGGGGCAGATTACATTTACAAGCCCCTTGCGCCACGTTTACGTTGCCTTGCGTGACGCAACAGCGGCGTAAACGTGCCGCATCCCTGCAAGTCATTTACAGCATGACGCATCTAGGGAGATGCGTCACGTTATAAAGCCATGGGCCTGCACCACAATGGGTGCGTTCCTAGTACGCAGGGTGGGCGGTCCAGCGGCTGTGCGCCTCGCAAAATTGCCTGCGTGAAATCTACAAGATTTAACGCAGGCACTTCTGCGACGCTGCTACGTCAATTCAATTCCTTATGTCTGCTCGAAGCAGGCGAAAGGACTGACACAGCATGTAAAGTATTGGGTGGCCCTGAGCATTACTGGAGTTGCATTGCGTTGGCGACGTGACTCCAGCGATGCGCCGCTCTTACGTGACGAGATGCGTCACGCAAGTGCCTACCCTTGCGCCAGGGCGCGCCGCATTGTAAATGAGGCACATCTGCCGTGTCGCAAGGGTAGTTTTGCGTGACGCATTTGATCTGGCGCATCTCTGGAGATGCGCCAGAACGCGTAAGTAAGTATGCCCCTAAGGGGCAGAATTGCAATTACCGTCGCATCCCTGCAAAGTAGCAGGGATGCGCCATTAATTGTGCGGCCCGCTACCACCACCAAACATGGTGCGCCGTATTTGCAATGCGGCTCCCCATGGGCCCAAAACGTCACCGAAGCTTTACTGCTGGAGTTGCGTCGCAACGATGGCGCAGCTCCATCAATGCTCTGGGGTACCCTATCTCCCCAATGCTGGGTCAAGCCGTACGTCTGCTTCAAGCAGGTGCAGGGTTTGTGTGACGCATCATTGTCCTAAAGGTGACTGATTGATATTTTGTAGATTTCCCTCAGCCACTATTAGGATGTGTTCCAGCGCAGGAATGCCCTCCCTTGCGCCGGAACGCCCCCTGATGGCGCAGGGCTTTATAACGGGATGCATCTCCCAAATGCGTCACGTTGTTATAATATTATACGCCGCACCATGGCGCCCTTTTTTGTTTAGCTGCTGCGTCACAAAAGTCACGCAAGAACGGCGCAAAAGAGCCGCAAGGGCTTAAATCTGCCCCTTCCTTTGTAACCCTGACAATAAGAAAAATAGTGGCGGTGGATTGATAGTTTGACTATTTAAATGACTGGTAATGTAGCAGGCAACTGTTAGTGTTGTCACTGATCTGACTGAAATCACAATGGAGTTTGTCTGTCACTTTGCGTCTTGCCTGCGGACTGCTGCCTGCCAGTCCTAGGTGAACGTTTCAGTACTTTGTTTAGTGAGTTACGTGACTTTCGAAGTCACAGGTCCGCAAATAAATAAAAAGTAACCATAATCAATATAATTTCGCGGAAATATTTTGTTATTGTTCTTTTGAAATGTTTGATTTGGTTGACATTGACAAGCAACAATCATCCATGTTTTCTGTTCTTTCTTTCATGTTGTACGTCAGCTCCCCCCAGGGGCGAGAGGAGGACACAGGAGCAGCAGGCGGCGGATGCTGTTCATCAACAGGGCCAGGATCGGGCAGGCGAGGGCTCCTCTGCTGGCCCCAGTAAGTTTTCATTTTAGACTAGTACCTATTTTTCCTAGCGTTCCTCATTTGAATTTTTTCAAAATTGTCTTTGCTCTTCTTGTAGACTGTATCTAAATTCTTATCCTGCCTCTACTATGACTCCCTGTGGTATTACTAGATTATTCTTATTAGTCTGTCTGTGTAGCTAACTAAGATTGCACGGTTGGCGAAACTCCCATGATTCTAGTCAGCAATAGCTCTATCAACTTAGTGCAGTCCTCTGGGATTGTCCATAATGTCTTTTGAAGTGTTCTATCTGGACTCATGCTTGCAAAAATTGCAAAACCTTTCGTTCAGTCACTCTAGTCTGGAGGACCAAAAAACACAGATTGTATTTAAATTTAAAAGCTTTATTAAAAGTAAACACATTTATTAAAATGAAGTCATAATAAAACTAAACGTTTAACTGATAATGGAAAAGTGGTTAGTGCTGACGATTAATTGAAGACATTTCTTGTGGTCGAGCCGAGCTCTCACCTGGTTTCAACTTGATCTTGTTGTTAGAAGTCCATCTTCTGTCTGTGTGGAGAAAAATGGTGCGTGTTAAAAAATCAGCCTTCATCAGTTGTGCCAAAAAGTGCAGCAAGACAACCTTCCCTGGAAAAAGGGACATTTTTTTTAACTTTAACGTAGACAGTCACAAATTACATTGTTTTCACATGTCTTCATTCCTAGACCAAATACTAGTGACTAGTGAGTGCTTTATTCTAAGATTCTTAAATGTACTTTGTAGGTGGAACATCTGGTGGCGGGGCCAGTGTGGTGGTGGTGCTCGACACGGAGGCGGAGGGCAATTCATCATCAGGGGAGGAGGCGGCGGCGCCGGATGTGAGAGTTGAGACGGTGGTGGCGGCCAGAGGTAAGCTCTTATATATTCCTTACTTATTGAGATTGAAGACTAGCTGGGAAGGCAAGAATATGAGATGCATGGCTGGGTGAATGATGAAGCAATGATGGGTGGAAGGACAACAGCCTGGGTGGGTGACACAGAAACTGTATGTGTCCATATACCTGGATCATGCTACTATCTGACTCTTAGATAGCATATGTGTATCTAGAGCAGGGGTACTCCTAGTACGGCCCGCGGGCCGGTGGTGGCCCGGCAAGCCTTCGTTGGCGGTGCGCTGACCTTGCAGACAATCACTGCTCCCCCGGCCCCCACAGAGCAGAGGCTTTTTTGTATTTCACCTGTTAGCGCCCCTGCATCTCCACTCTGACAATCACTGCTCCCCCGGCCCCCACAGAGCAGAGTGGAGATGCAAGGCCACAAAGAGGTGAAATAGAACTAAGCCTCTGCTCTGTGGGGCCGGGCAAGCAGTGATTGTCAGGGTGGAGAAGCAGGGGCGCTAAAACAAACAAAGCCTCAATAATATGTTAATGGTCTTTTAAAGACCTGTTAAGTACTTTGGTGTTGTTGTCTGTGTGTGCGCGTTGAGGAAGCGGTCTCAACCCGGGCTGAAGGCTGACACAGATAGACACACACACAGTGAGATGACAGAGGGAGAGGGAGGGCAGGAGGGAGAGAGAGATGGAGGGAGGGCAGGAGGGACAGCAGGAGGGAGAGAGATGTATGTAAATGCTGGGTCTGGTGGCTCAGTGGATGAGGGCATCTGCTGCAGGGACCTGTGTGCAACCTCATGGTCACAAGTTATCGTTTTGCTTTAGCCCCGCCCCCTCTGACTCCGCCCCCACCAGTGCGGCCCTCGGCCCCAAACTACACTGTAAATGTAGCCCCTGAGAGAAAGTTTGTGAGTACCCATGATCTAGAGAGAGTAGACGGTCAGTGGATGAACTAAGTGTAACTTTGAAGAGCATGTAACACTAACACTGCACCCGCACGTCCGTTCCAGTGTAGGAAAGGCAAGGAAAAGAACTTTTAATTTTGTCCAAATACTACCATAAATAGTAGCAGTAGTTTGTATTGCAAGCACTGCATAGATCCGGTTATTATGGTGGCCACTCCCTACCTCTCTTAATAAGTTTAGTAGTACTCAGTCATTCATGTGTGGATGTATCACTGCCTGTCACTCAATAAAAAGCAAAGCACCTAAAGTCATCCCATATATAAGCAAAAACATCCCATGTGAAGTGATAGATAATCAGATTATTTATCTTCTTCAATTTTCCATTTCTAGTACTCATTTCCACTGTAGGGTGAAAGTTAAATTAATTAAGCAGTAGCCCTTGAGTTGTAACAGAGTATTCTCAGTGCCACCCGTAATAGAAAAGTAAGAGATTCACCACCTGCATGTACTGGACGGGTACAGTAACGCAACGGCAACGCAAGTCTAGGTCACTCCTCATGGCGTGCGTCTCTTTTTCTCGGGTGCAAGTTTACCGCGCTGGCATTATGCCGGCTTGCAGAAAATAACGTACCAATTTTCCAAAACAAGAGACAAGAAGAAGAATAAGACTGGTGTACTTTCATAGTCGACTCCAATGGAAGTCCACAGTGCTCATAGAATTTGTTCCTTAAACTCCCACTAATGTTAGAGCAAGGATGAAGAAGTGTGAGGTTAGATAGATACTGGCCTCAATAGTTATGTAATGCGCTTGCAAGTTGCTAGTTGTACTGCAGCACACATTTCTGCTGAATGATTGAGTTAATCTTAAAGAGCATTGGTTACAGACTATGTCTTTCTTTCTTCATATAGGTTCTCCTTCCAAACGAACAAGGAGGAAGGAGCTGGCTAGAGCGGCCCGGCAACGGAGAATCGAGGCCACTGTTGCGGAATATCGGCGGCTGGTGGCCCTGGAGGACGTGGAAAGTGTGCGGTCGACAACAACGACAACGTCGTCCTCCGTGGCCTCACCGGCTGCCACCGTGACCCAGCACAGTGGTCCACCGAGACTGAGCCGGGCTGCCAAAGGCAAACGCCACCGCCGAGCAGCAAGGCCAACAGCTGCTTCTCACAGGCCTTGCACCTGCAAGGCAGTGAAGGCACGCCTGCGCCGCACCACCCTGATGGTGTCCCGCCTTCAGCAGGAGCTCGCCTTGCTCCGCGAGGAGCATGATGCCCTGGCCCAAAAAGTGAACAGCATCCACCCATAGTGTCCCTTGCCCCTTTTTTAGAGACTTTTGGGGGGTGGGAATTGGGAGTTGGGTTTTTGGGGACTTTTGAAGGACAATCGTTGGGGTTAGGGAGGGTCTTGCGGGAGATTATTTTGTTAGGGATATAAATATACTTTTTCAAACTTTATCTGAGCATACCTGTTTTTTACTGCTTGCCTGGTGGGTGGGGGTTTAACGTTGACTGTTTTCCTGAAAGTTTAGTTCCATTTTCTTCCTTTAAGTGTAAATGCCCAAATGTTTTCAACACTAAGTGCCTCTCACAGACTAAGTGAAGTGAATCCAAGAGTCCTAGGACTTTAGTAGTACTACCTTCAGGCTCTCGTCTCTCGTACTAATACTCCATTATACCCCCAAACCACCAAACGCTTATCTTACCTGTAATTTGTGTTTGAAAGTAGGGCTAGGCCCAGGGCTGGCTCCACGGGAAACACCGAATAACGTTGGCAATCTTGGTCGGATAAAATTTCCTCATAGCGGTGGTAGTAGTGGTGTGACACAGTGGCAGTTGCATGCCTATGAAAAAAAAGAAAATGAAATCTGGTTTGTCCTCCTGAGCAATTCAACGGTACAACTGAGAATATAGCAGGTGACAGAAGTACAGTAGAGCAGTGCCACATTGTAGCCTAACAAATGGTAAAGTATAACTACTAATTCGGTTGAAGTTCTTTCACATTAGCAATGGTTCTTTGTCAAGCAGAGTAAGAATATATCATCGACAACTGTGGAAAGAAAGAATGCGACAGTACAGGGCCTGTGTGGAATTATTGATAACTATATTCAACATAAGGTCTCTGTAGCCAGATACCCGAGAGCCTTGCTGGTCACTATAAATCCATTCACAACAACACTCAATGGGGTTGGTCTGGAAGGTGTCACGTTTACTCCCCGTGATCCAGTCGATGCAAATATGGTTCCACCTCCAAATGTCACCAACACCCAGAAGTGTAAACACAGGGTGTTCGAGGCATTAGGCGAGGGAGAAAAATAACAAACTAAAATAAAAAATGTGGGATGGGTAAAGGTAGGGTCAGCAGGGAAAGGATACCTGTAAGAGAAGACAAGACAGGCATCAGTGAAGTGATGTCCTAACATACAAGGGTACTCTCATATAGTCTCACTAAATAGTCTGCAAGTCTCCCGCCTACTCATGGGAAATGTAGTTTCATAGTACGGTAGGCGCTTAGGGGCTGCGTAACCTGACAGAAGGTATAGTAGATAGAAAAGGAGAAATTGCTTTTTTTCTAGGTGTCCCCTCACTCACCAGGGTTGCCCCTTGGTGACATGCTTCATCATTGGGGCCATCCCAGTCCTCTACGGCCTGGGGCGTGCTGCGACTTGCGAATTACGTAGGAGCACTTACAAATGACTATGTGTGGTGCAGATAGTGGAGTGGACTAAGTGATGTGTTAAGGGATCAATGTAGAAGCCGAGAGAGAGCAAAGAAATGCAGTCACAGTCAGAGAAAAAGGCAAGGGATACTGTATCTATGTGGTTGTAGTGGTCCTGTTGGAAGTGGTAAGTAAGTTGCCCGCAGAAAAAAAATCCTCCTATTAGCGGCACTCCTCCATTGCAGCCGACGCTTCGTCCACCGATGTTGGTCACCAGAAGACACCCTGTCCACTGCCTGCCTGATGCTGAATTGTGGCTCGCTACTGTGAAGCCTGACTCCATCCTTTTTTCCCCATTGCAGAGACTGAAACCCGGCCTGTAATTATTCAACGAAAAACAGGAAGTGATATAATATTACAACACCACTGATAAATAAATATAAGGTATGTAGGCTGTGGAGTGCAAAAAGTCACAATTTGTTTTTCCTAGTAGACAGACAGTACAATGTTTTTGAAAGTGCGTACTCTGAGTCACCTTTTGAAGGATAAGTAAGTATGGGCAAATTAATGTAGCGGATCTTGCCCCTCAAGCTAGGTGTACTGTAAACTGTGTTTTAGAACAAAAATAGATCTTCCTAGCAGTGCTCCCACCCAAAAAACGAGGCCTAGCAGAAAACTGGAGACAAAACTTACTTTGAAAGTAAAAGTAGGCCGAAGTACCCTAATTACCCATTACCCCCCGTGGATTGTATTCAAACCACTTGCAAGCAACCAAGCAAAAGTAGCCATAGCCAGCATCGCTCCAAGACTCGAAATCCCCCCCACTCAAACACATGCAATAGAAATACTGCTAACCCTAACGAACCCTAAGTTAAGAATAGTGGCAAAGGCTTTCTTTAACTATGCCAAATCCCCCCTTTCCCACCATGGATTTTCTTCAAATGACTTGCAACCAAAATTACACATTCTCACGAGTGCTCTAAGACCCCAGAACTCAGTTTGAAAAATCTAGAACACCCCGATACACATGCAATCCTGCTGCTAGGGCTAACCCTAACGAACCCTAAGTTACAAAAAGTGCCAAAACTAAAGGCTTTTCCGCGCGGATTTTGTCCCAACCACTTCTACCCGGTATTAGACCTTCCCAGGAATGCCCCAAGACCCGGCAACCCACCCGCCAAGAAGCATAACACCCCCAAACAGGCCAAAAGCAAAATCTCATACTTGCAATATTTCTGGGCCTTCGGTCCAAACGCGCTGCGTAGCTAGGCCATAAGTCGGGGTTGGCACGACGGATTTCCTGAAAAGCAAATGCAATCAAGATTAGAGTGTCCCAGCAGTGCTCCCAGACCACGAAACTCACCCGCAAACAGACGGAACCCCCCCTAAGAGCACCTCAAAGGCAAGCAAGTCATCAAAAACACAAAAAAAATTCCGCCTGGGATTTGGTCCAAAACACTTTTATCCGGTATTAGAGCTTCCCAGCAATGGCCCCAGAGCCGTCAACCCAGGAGAAAACGAGTAGAAGACCCCCAAACAGCCAAAGAGCAAAAGTACAAAAATGGGGACTTAGTCACTTTTTCACAAATTTCCCAAATCACTCCGCGCGCGCTCTGCAGCTAGGCCCTAAGTCCCCTCAGCCACCATGGATTTGCTTCAAACCTCTTGCAAAGTAAAGTATATATAGCCAGCAGTGCTCCCACACCACGAAACTCACCCGCAAACACCAGGAAGCCCCCCAAACAGGCCCCCGAAAACGCTACATAGAGCAAAATGTCAGAAATAGCCCCAAAAAAAATCGGCCTGGATTTTGTCCCAACCACTTCTACCCGGTATTAGACCTTCCCAGGAATGCCCCAAGACCCGGCAACCCACCCGCCAAGAAGCATAACACCCCCAAACAGGCCAAAAGCAAAATCTCATACTTGCAATATTTCTGGGCCTTCGGTCCAAACGCGCTGCGTAGCTAGGCCATAAGTCGGGGTTGGCACGACGGATTTCCTGAAAAGCAAATGCAATCAAGATTAGAGTGTCCCAGCAGTGCTCCCAGACCACGAAACTCACCCGCAAACAGACGGAACCCCCCCTAAGAGCACCTCAAAGGCAAGCAAGTCATCAAAAACACACAAAAAATTCCGCCTGGGATTTGGTCCAAAACACTTTTATCCGGTATTAGAGCTTCCCAGCAATGGCCCCAGAGCCGTCAACCCAGGAGAAAACGAGTAGAAGACCCCCAAACAGCCAAAGAGCAAAAGTACAAAAATGGGGACTTAGTCACTTTTTCACAAATTTCCCAAATCACTCCGCGCGCGCTCTGCAGCTAGGCCCTAAGTCCCCTCAGCCACCATGGATTTGCTTCAAACCTCTTGCAAAGTAAAGTATATATAGCCAGCAGTGCTCCCACACCACGAAACTCACCCGCAAACACCAGGAAGCCCCCCAAACAGGCCCCCGAAAACGCTACATAGAGCAAAATGTCAGAAATAGCCCAAAAAAAAATCGGCCTGGATTTTGTCCCAACCACTTCTACCCGGTATTAGACCTTCCCAGGAATGCCCCAAGACCCGGCAACCCACCCGCCAAGAAGCATAACACCCCCAAACAGGCCAAAAGCAAAATCTCATACTTGCAATATTTCTGGGCCTTCGGTCCAAACGCGCTGCGTAGCTAGGCCATAAGTCGGGGTTGGCACGACGGATTTCCTGAAAAGCAAATGCAATCAAGATTAGAGTGTCCCAGCAGTGCTCCCAGACCACGAAACTCACCCGCAAACACCAGCAAGCCCCCCAAACAGGCCCCCGAAAACGCTACATAGAGCAAAATGTCTGAAATAGCCCAAAAAAAATCGGCCTGGATTTTGTCCCAACCACTTCTACCCGGTATTAGACCTTCCCAGGAATGCCCCAAGACCCGGCAACCCACCCGCCAAGAAGCATAACACCCCCAAACAGGCCAAAAGCAAAATCTCATACTTGCAATATTTCTGGGCCTTCGGTCCAAACGCGCTGCGTAGCTAGGCCATAAGTCGGGGTTGGCACGACGGATTTCCTGAAAAGCAAATGCAATCAAGATTAGAGTGTCCCAGCAGTGCTCCCAGACCACGAAACTCACCCGCAAACACCAGGAAGCCCCCCAAACAGGCCCCCGAAAACGCTACATAGAGCAAAATGTCTGAAATAGCCCAAAAAAAATCGGCCTGGATTTTGTCCCAACCACTTCTACCCGGTATTAGACCTTCCCAGGAATGCCCCAAGACCCGGCAACCCACCCGCCAAGAAGCATAACACCCCCAAACAGGCCAAAAGCAAAATCTCATACTTGCAATATTTCTGGGCCTTCGGTCCAAACGCGCTGCGTAGCTAGGCCATAAGTCGGGGTTGGCACGACGGATTTCCTGAAAAGCAAATGCAATCAAGATTAGAGTGTCCCAGCAGTGCTCCCAGACCACGAAACTCACCCGCAAACACCAGCAAGCCCCCCAAACAGGCCCCCGAAAACGCTACATAGAGCAAAATGTCTGAAATAGCCCAAAAAAAATCGGCCTGGATTTTGTCCCAACCACTTCTACCCGGTATTAGACCTTCCCAGGAATGCCCCAAGACCCGGCAACCCACCCGCCAAGAAGCATAACACCCCCAAACAGGCCAAAAGCAAAATCTCATACTTGCAATATTTCTGGGCCTTCGGTCCAAACGCGCTGCGTAGCTAGGCCATAAGTCGGGGTTGGCACGACGGATTTCCTGAAAAGCAAATGCAATCAAGATTAGAGTGTCCCAGCAGTGCTCCCAGACCACGAAACTCACCCGCAAACACCAGCAAGCCCCCCAAACAGGCCCCCGAAAACGCTACATAGAGCAAAATGTCTGAAATAGCCCAAAAAAAATCGGCCTGGATTTTGTCCCAACCACTTCTACCCGGTATTAGACCTTCCCAGGAATGCCCCAAGACCCGGCAACCCACCCGCCAAGAAGCATAACACCCCCAAACAGGCCAAAAGCAAAATCTCATACTTGCAATATTTCTGGGCCTTCGGTCCAAACGCGCTGCGTAGCTAGGCCATAAGTCGGGGTTGGCACGACGGATTTCCTGAAAAGCAAATGCAATCAAGATTAGAGTGTCCCAGCAGTGCTCCCAGACCACGAAACTCACCCGCAAACACCAGCAAGCCCCCCAAACAGGCCCCCGAAAACGCTACATAGAGCAAAATGTCTGAAATAGCCCAAAAAAAATCGGCCTGGATTTTGTCCCAACCACTTCTACCCGGTATTAGACCTTCCCAGGAATGCCCCAAGACCCGGCAACCCACCCGCCAAGAAGCATAACACCCCCAAACAGGCCAAAAGCAAAATCTCATACTTGCAATATTTCTGGGCCTTCGGTCCAAACGCGCTGCGTAGCTAGGCCATAAGTCGGGGTTGGCACGACGGATTTCCTGAAAAGCAAATGCAATCAAGATTAGAGTGTCCCAGCAATGCTCTCAGACCATGAAACTCACCCACAAACAGACGGAACCCCCCCTAAGAGCACCTCAAAGGCAAGCAAGTCATCAAAAACACAAAAAAAATTCCGCCTCGGATTTGGCACAAACCACTTTTAGTGCTTCCCAGCAATGGCCCCAGACCCGTCAACTCACCTGCAAAGAGGTAGAACAACACCCCCACAAGTGCTGAGTCTTTCTTCATTGGGCGTAAACCAGCCCTCTGCTTTGATGGAAATAGGAGTCTGGAGGAGGAGGATAGAGGAGCATGTTCTTCTGAACTTGTGAACCTGAGGAATGCAGACTGCGGCACCTTCAAATAAATTAGCAAACAAGTGAAGACAGTTCTGCTGATGGGCTTGTCTTTGTGATAATCTGATTAAAGTTTGAATTATATTAACTGTGCACAACAAAGAAAGACAGACACACAGGAATAAAAGTGAATAAGGATGAAAAAGAAAGTTATTGATTCGTTGTCTCATTTTCAGGGCTCGAAGTCGGAATCACGGTCCAGGAATAAGAATAAGGCTTCGTCATCATACTCTGCGAATTCAGCCCGGGTGAGGTCAGTGCCACCTGACAGAGTAGAAATTCCCTCATCTATGGTGCTGGCCACCTCCTCTTCATCCGGCACGCTCTCTCGTACTCTTATATCTGGTGGTATGAGGTGCTGATTCATCTTGATCATTGTTAACCTCTCCACATTTTTGGGCGAGAGGCGGCTCCGTTTGGGAGTTACAATCCCACCAGCCGCACTGAAAACCCGTTCAGAAGACACACTTGCGAGTGGGCAAGACAAGTAGTTTAAAGCCAGGTTGGTGAGCTGTGGCCACAATTCTTTTTTCCCATGCCAATACGCCAATGGGTCAGAATTAACATAGACCTCTGTGGAGTCATTCAGATAGTCCTTCACCATCGACTCAAGGTCCTCCTCCAAGGTTCCTCCACTTTGCGTAGCTCTTGCTGTGCCTCTGGCCTTTTGAGAACCAAACCCACGCAGAGCTAGCCAATCCTCTTCAGCCTCCAATGTTTCTGCTGTCTTTCGTGCAGATGATGCGGTTGCCGGTGTCTTTAACGGCTGAGAGGTCACTTGTGCCACAGCCACAGGTGCAGAAGTGGATTGTTTTGACTGGGGATGGCCTGCTGATGTACTGCCATTTCCTTCAATTTCCAGCCGTTCTGTTTCAAACTTCTTGGCTGACAAGGCTAGCCAACGTTTGTACTTTGTAACATCTTCATCAGCAAAAGAAAAGAATGCTCTGCCTGCCAGCGCCTTTTTGTAGCGTGGATCCAGAATAGTAGCACAAATGTAATGCTGTTCTGAGTGGATCTTTTGAAGACGTTCATCACCTTGTAGGAGCTCTAATAATTGCTCAGCCAGAAGCAAAGAAGAGCCTTTCTTTTTGTCATCTTTTCGAAACACAGAACACACCTCCTTCAGTTGGTCCTCCAGCATGTACAACAATGGGATAGCTTTTCCCAAATTAGAGTCCTCCTTGCTGACTGCACGCGTGAAGACCTCAAAAGGACGAAGCATGCGTGTTAGGCTTTCAACTATGTTCCATTGCGGCCCACCCATCCTCAGCTCCTCTATACCCTCTTTCAAGAAATATTGATCGAGTTGCGTATACTGCTCATACAGACGCTCAAGCATGTAGAAGGTTGAGTTCCAACGTGTTACCACCTCCTGGATGAGTGCTTTCACTGGCATTTGACATTGATATAGCATGCTCCTCAGCTGCTTGCGGGCCTTAAAAGAATGCCTGAAATGCTTGCAAATTTTTCGGCAGTTCTCCAATACACTGGACGCTGCACTGAGTTTATTACCCAAGAATTTTTGGACAACCAGGTTTATACAGTGCGCCAAACACGGCACTCTGAAATAGTAACCGTCCCTCATGGCCTTAACTATATTGGAGCCATTGTCCGTGGAAACATAACCAACCTTGCGTTTTAGTGGGGACAGACAGTTAAGGACCTTTGTGTTAAAGACATCCAAAATGTTTTCTGCTGTGTGACGTTTCTCCAAACCAAACATGGCTAGTGTTGCATGTTTCCGAGCACCTTTAAAAACAATGTTAGTGTCAACACCTGAGTTTAGCTTTGCTTTAGCCCCTGAAAAAGAGACCCAGTGTGCAGTGATGCACATGTAATCAGCGCCTGCGCCACTGCTCCACATGTCTGTTGTCAGATGTATAGTGTGAACAGCACTCTTCTGCAAAGCTGCCCCAATCGCCTTCAGAACATCTTCATGTAGTGCTGGAACCGCAACTCGGGCAAAATAGAACCGGCTAGGAACCTTCCATTTAGGGCAGAGCGCTGCCACTAATTCTAGAAAACCAACCCCTTCGACAAAAGAAAAAGGGAGAAGGTCCAGAGCTAGCATTTTAGCCAGCTTAGTGTTATACAGACGGGTCATTGGGTGGTTGCGTTCATATTGCGCTTCTGTAAACAACATCTTTTTAATGTTGCCCTGGACCAATGATTTACGGGATGATGATCTCTTCGACCCAGTTACGCTCGCTGATGAACTTTTCCGCATTGATGTCTCACTCTCTCCCACACTCTTAGTGTGGCTCCCATGGGGTGTGCTGCTGACATGGGAACTGGGTGTAAGTGAAGTGTTTGGATCGTCTTCTTCTACCTCCTCGTCATCAGCAGATGACAAATCAACGTTTTCATTACGTGCAATTCCGGCTTTCTTGACCGCCTCTAGGTGCGGAAACCATTCGACAGGGTGCCTTCTCTCAAGATGACCTCTCTGGCCTCCGGTACCATAGTTAGAACCAAGCTTACCACGACTATATCGAAGCTTACAAAGGCTACAAATGGCTACGTTTTCCTTTTTTGGGCAAACACTAAAGAAGTCCCAAACTGGAGACTTGAAATGTCTTCGGGGGCCGCCGCCGGAGGAGGCGTCGATACTGGTGGTGGTGGTCCTGCTGCTAATGACAGATGAAGTGGAGGATGTGGATTGCCGAACTTCAGTACGTTTTGCACTTTCACCACCACGAATTGAGGTCGAGGACGAGGTGGGTACCTTCTTGCGAGGAAGAAATATGGAAGCGGTAGGTTTTGGTGTACTACTTAACTCCAAATCTAATGATTCCATTTCCATTGCCTCCTCGCCGACATCATCATCACGCTCAGCAGCTTCTCGGGATAGGGTCAAAATGTCTCTTTGCTGCATGCCCGGTGGGGCTGCAGTGACCTTTGTGATGACTGCCTCGTCGTCATCGTGAGAGGCTTCATCACCAGCAGTATCTGTCACTTCTTGTTGAGCCTCATCACACTCCATAGGTTTGAGTTTTTGGACGACCTTCCTTTTACGCTTAGGTACCGGTGGCAGATCATGGTGTGCCTCTGCCTCACTGTCAGACCGCAGTTGTCGTGGTTCCCAAGACAGATCACTTGCACCAGAACGAGGTGGGCTTGAAGAAGATGTAGACACCCCCCTTGATCTTTTCCTTGCTAG
This sequence comes from Lissotriton vulgaris, assembly GCF_964263255.1. Lineage (NCBI taxonomy): Eukaryota > Metazoa > Chordata > Amphibia > Caudata > Salamandridae > Lissotriton > Lissotriton vulgaris. The sequence continues at coordinate 1,127,944,173 of NC_141693.1, forward strand.
GGATGTGGAAGACAATGAATGATCATCAGGAGGAGTGGCTTCCAATGATACCTCAGCTTCATTGTCGATTTCCAAATGTGCCCCTACTTCGGGAGGAACAACTATTGTGGGCACTTGTGAACGTCCATGCACCTTTGCTTGCGCATCTCCTTTTGCTGCCTCTCCTTCCACATGTACTTGGGCGTGTACTTGCACATGGTGTTGTTGTTGCGGCTGTGGTTGTTCAACACTTGTCAGATGAGTTACAACAACCTGTGTTGATTCAGGGACATTGCTGCTACTTTCTTGCGATGAGCCAACATCACTGGTCGATGGTGATTGGAGAAGTACACTGACTGCCTCTGAAGCACTCAAGGGCTTTGACTTAAGTTGGCGTGGTGGTGGAGGCACTGAACCCAATGGAGCAGGGGTGCTGCTCTCAGGTTGGTCCCCAGCAGATCCTGCTGCTGCAGGCGTACTTTTTCTTTTGCTCCCAAAAAAAGTGGCGGGTGACACACCAGCCTCCTTGGTAACTTGCTTCTTCTGCTCCTTACTAGCAACTTTCTTGCTAGAGGAGCTACGGAGAACTTTCTTTGGGGCCATCTTCTTCAGAGCAGGTCAGACAGCAGGCCGCAGTTGCACGAATTGTAGAGTTGTCTGAGGCCAGACGTGACGTCGCGTGACGTTATGCTGCACACACACACCGCTGCAGGACTTCTTCCTGGCACTGGTGGTTCTCTTGAGTCTTGTGCACCTAAAAAAAATGGAAGACAGAGGAACATCAGTTCAGTTATAGAGCACAAAAAAATCGAAAAACACTGCAAAATCAGCACAATCCCAATCCATCCATGCCCTCCATAATGTTTAAATTCAAGACAACCCACAGAAAGACTAGGCCCATGCAAGACTCACTACCCCTGGGCATAAATAAAGGTTGAAAAGTAGGCAAAATGGTTGGAGGCCTAACAACAAAGCCTGCATTCAAAATGGCCACTTGCCTGCCAAGCACATGGCCAGTGCCTGTAGCTGCACTCAAAATGGCCACCAGCCACATGGCATGTCCCTCCCCATGAACACCCCCAAAAATCGAAAAACACTGCAAAATCAGCACAATCCTATTCCATCCATGGCCTCCATGATGTTTAAATTCAAGACAGCCCACAGAAAGACTAGGCCCATGCTAGACTCAAATACCCCTGGTGAAAAGGCCCCAACAACAGGTCAAAAATCGAAAAACACAAAATTGTACAAAAAAAAAAAATCGAAAAACACAGAAAAATCAGCACAATCCCAATTCATCTATGGCCTCCATGATGTTTAAATTCAAGACAACCCACAGAAATACTAGGCCCATGCAAGACTCACTACCCCTGGCATAAATAAAGGTTGAAAAGTAGGCAAAATGGTTGGAGGCCTAACAACAAAGCCTGCATTCAAAATGGCCACTTGCCTGCCAGCACATGGCCAGTGCCTGTAGCTGCACTCAAAATGGCCACCAGCCACATGGCATGTCCCTAACCATGAACACCCCCAAAAATCGAAAAACACTGCAAAATCAGCACAATCCCATTCCATCCATGATGTTTAAATTCAAGACAGCCCACAGAAAGACTAGGCCCCATGCACCACTCACTACCCCTGGTCAAGGCCCCAACAACAGGTCAAAAATCGAAAAACACAAAATTTTACACAAAAAAAATCGAAAAACACAGAAAAATCAGCACAATCCCAATTCATCTATGGCCTCCATGATGTTTAAATTCAAGACAACCCACAGAAATACTAGGCCCATGCAAGACTCACTACCCCTGGCATAAATAAAGGTTGAAAAGTAGGCAAAATGGTTGGAGGCCTAACAACAAAGCCTGCATTCAAAATGGCCACTTGCCTGCCAGCACATGGCCAGTGCCTGTAGCTGCACTCAAAATGGCCACCAGCCACATGGCATGTCCCTCCCCATGAACACCCCCAAAAATCGAAAAACACTGCAAAATCAGCACAATCCCATTCCATCCATGATGTTTAAATTCAAGACAGCCCACAGAAAGACTAGGCCCCATGCACCACTCACTACCCCTGGTCAAGGCCCCAACAACAGGTCAAAAATCGAAAAACACAAAATTGTACAAAAAAAAAAAATCGAAAAACACAGAAAAATCAGCACAATCCCAATTCATCTATGGCCTCCATGATGTTTAAATTCAAGACAACCCACAGAAATACTAGGCCCATGCAAGACTCACTACCCCTGGCATAAATAAAGGTTGAAAAGTAGGCAAAATGGTTGGAGGCCTAACAACAAAGCCTGCATTCAAAATGGCCACTTGCCTGCCAGCACATGGCCAGTGCCTGTAGCTGCACTCAAAATGGCCACCAGCCACATGGCATGTCCCTCCCCATGAACACCCCCAAAAATCGAAAAACACTGCAAAATCAGCACAATCCCATTCCATCCATGATGTTTAAATTCAAGACAGCCCACAGAAAGACTAGGCCCCATGCACCACTCACTACCCCTGGTCAAGGCCCCAACAACAGGTCAAAAATCGAAAAACACAAAATTTTACAAAAAAAAAAATCGAAAAACACAGAAAAATCAGCACAATCCCAATTCATCTATGGCCTCCATGATGTTTAAATTCAAGACAACCCACAGAAATACTAGGCCCATGCAAGACTCACTACCCCTGGCATAAATAAAGGTTGAAAAGTAGGCAAAATGGTTGGAGGCCTAACAACAAAGCCTGCATTCAAAATGGCCACTTGCCTGCCAGCACATGGCAAGTGCCTGTAGCTGCACTCAAAATGGCCACCAGCCACATGGCATGTCCCTCCCCATGAACACCCCCAAAAATCGAAAAACACTGCAAAATCAGCACAATCCCATTCCATCCATGATGTTTAAATTCAAGACAGCCCACAGAAAGACTAGGCCCCATGCACCACTCACTACCCCTGGTCAAGGCCCCAACAACAGGTCAAAAATCGAAAAACACAAAATTTTACAACAAAAAAAAATCGAAAAACACAGAAAAATCAGCACAATCCCAATTCATCTATGGCCTCCATGATGTTTAAATTCAAGACAACCCACAGAAATACTAGGCCCATGCAAGACTCACTACCCCTGGCATAAATAAAGGTTGAAAAGTAGGCAAAATGGTTGGAGGCCTAACAACAAAGCCTGCATTCAAAATGGCCACTTGCCTGCCAGCACATGGCCAGTGCCTGTAGCTGCACTCAAAATGGCCACCAGCCACATGGCATGTCCCTCCCCATGAACACCCCCAAAAATCGAAAAACACTGCAAAATCTGCACAATCCCATTCCATCCATGATGTTTAAATTCAAGACAGCCCACAGAAAGACTAGGCCCCATGCACCACTCACTACCCCTGGTCAAGGCCCCAACAACAGGTCAAAAATCGAAAAACACAAAATTTTACAAAAAAAAAAAATCGAAAAACACAGAAAAATCAGCACAATCCCAATTCATCTATGGCCTCCATGATGTTTAAATTCAAGACAACCCACAGAAAGAATCAGTCCACCCACCACTGAGTACCCCTGGGAAAAGGCCCCAAAACAGCAAAAAAATCGAAAATCCCAAAATTTTAGTTGCAGCAACTGTAATGCCCCAAACAAACTTACTTGTAAAATTTCTAATCCAACAGTGATCCAAAGAAAGTCAAAAAGGCCTCAAATCCAAAGATCCAGCAGCATCCACAAAAGGTAATCCTTCCAGGTCCACATCCGAATGAAAAGTGACCAGGAGATGGACAAAGCACTGGGAGGAGCCTGCTGAACAGGAACAGGAAGTTGAAGACTATGGGGCACTTCCTTCCTCCCACCCCCCTGCCCCCCTCCCCAAAATGGACTCCTCGCTAAAAAAGTGCAGGCAAATGTCAAACTAAGGAGTTATTCACATAAAAATCATCATTTCTAGAAGGTTTATGCTGCTTGCTGGTGGATTTCTTGTGCAGAATTGCAAATTTATATTTTCGCGCGCCGCATCTCAAATCTCGCAATTTGCGAAGTACCGCGAGACGTGATCTCGCCGTACTCGCGTTGACAAACTCTCGCTGGCAAGCCGCGATGACGTAATCGCGCTCGCCAATTCCCGCGGGATCACACAGCAAGATCCAAAATGGCGCAGCACTCGCAAACTATCGAAAAAAACAACTCGGCAAACGATGATAAACGCCGCGCGCCGCAAAAATTGTATCACCAACGCCGCGCGCCGCCAAAAAAATCCGCTGCGTGCGAATTTGCGGATTTTGCGGGAAATCCGCAAATCTCGCGGATTGCGGATTTCCCGAAAATCCGCAAAATCCGCGAGCGGAACGGATTTTCCGCCCACGCCTAGCTGGTTCCATTGACACATTCAGTTTTGCATCCAGTGCCAGCCTGTGTCTCGCCTCGCCAGGGGCAGGAAGCGCTATATAAATACAATCACTTGTGTATCTTGTAAAGATCTCAAAGCCACAGCCTGGAACCAGCGCATCCACATGGAGGTTTTGGCATCATGGTATCACGAAGTACTTAGGGGAGTGATTTGCTGCTTGCAAATCCTAAATTACTGGGCTTGCAACAGCTAAATCATATTTGCTCATGTACTAACCTCATTTTAACATTTAGAAAACGTTTTTCCAACTCGCAAAATTAATTTAGAAGCACATACTAAATAGCAGTTTGGGAGGGGCATGTTAAGGGAGTACCTTCCAAATTGGGAATGTGGAGGGGACCCGTTTTGACCCTTTCCCTATCCCCTGTACATGCATTATCCCACTGAGCTATCTTACCAGTCACCTTCCAGGCGGCCTGTCTTCCTTGTTAGGGGGCTTGAGGTCACATTGTAATGGATCCTGTGCCTTGAGAGAATAGATCGAGGTGTCCAGTGTCCCTGTTGAGTTTATATGAACTTTAACTGCCACCTTTCCAACTTGTAGTAAAAGTAGATGTTTCATGAAAGCCTGCACGTTGTACCCTGGCCCTCACATGGGCTGGATCAGGCCCGGGGTGAGACTTCATCTAGTGTGTGTTCATCCATTGAAAAAGAGAGCCCCCCCACATTCCAGCCTCTGAAAACCACTTCTAGCTTTTTGCAGTTTTAAAGAAGGCTGAAGTGAGGCTGCTTTCCAGTGGGCGAGACGCTGACAAAACCTTAAGTCATGTTGAATCCGTATGGCTGACGCTTTATTTCTTTTTCTGTCTGTCTCTCTCGCTCTTTCTCCCTCCTCGTTCTTTCCACTCTTTCCTGGCCTTCCCTCTTTTTTCTTCAATCTCCTTTCCCTTCTCTCTCCTGCGCACCCTCCCCTCTTCATGTCTCACTCTGTCGCCTCCTCACGGTCTCCCACCCCCTCAGTATGCCGGGGAGCCCTGTCGCCTGTCTCATCTCCCTTATCTCACTCGCTCCCACACCTGTCCCACAGCTTATCTCTTTCTCTCTTTCTTAAACAGTACAGGACCCCATTCACCAGTCTGTTCCCCCTCACCAGCGTTTGTTGCTTAGTGTCCGCCCCTCCCCCAATATCTGTCCCTCATACCAGTGTCTATCCCTAAGCATGTCCCTCCCCGGACATCTGTTGCCACCTACACTCAATTCTGTCTCCCGCCACCAGTGTCCACCCTCACCGCTGATGTCTGCCCCAACACCAGTGTCTGTCCTCACACAGGTGTCTGCCTGTTCCCATACACTAGTACCAGTCCCTCTGCAGCACTGACTGTTCCCCTTCACCAGCGTCTGTTCCCCTTCACCAGCGTCTGTTCCCCTTCACCAGCGTCTGTTCCCCTTCATCAGCGTCTGTTCCCCTTCACAGGCGTCGGTTCCCTTTAACCACTGTCTGTTCCCTTTAACCACTGTCTGCTCCCTTTAACCACTGTCTGCTCCCTTTAACCGCTGTCTGCTCCCTTTTACCGCTGTCTGCTCCCTTTCACCACTGTCTGCTTCCCTTCACCACGGTCTGCTCCCCTTCACCACTGTCTGCTCCCCTTCACCACTGTCTGCTCCCCTTCACCACTGTCTGTTTCCCTTCACCAGCGTCTGTTCCCCTTCACCAGCGTATGTTCCCCTTCACCACTGTCTGCTCCCCTTCACCAGCGTCTGTTCCCCTTCATCAGCGTCTGTTCCCCTTCACAGGCGTCGGTTCCCTTTAACCACTGTCTGTTCCCTTTAACCACTGTCTGCTCCCTTTAACCACTGTCTGCTCCCTTTAACCACTGTCTGCTCCCTTTAACCGCTGTCTGCTCCCTTTAACCGCTGTCTGCTCCCTTTTACCGCTGTCTGCTCCCTTTCACCACTGTCTGCTTCCCTTCACCACTGTCTGCTCCCCTTCACCACTGTCTGCTCCCCTTCACCACTGTCTGTTTCCCTTCACCAGCGTCTGTTCCCCTTCACCAGCGTATGTTCCCCTTCACCACTGTCTGCTCCCCTTCACCAGCGTCTGTTCCCCTTCACCAGCGTATGTTCCCCTTCACCAGTATCTGTTCCCCTTCACCAGCGTCTGTTCCCCTTCACCAGCGTATGTTCCCCTTCACCAGTATCTGTTCCCCTTCACCAGTGTCTGTTCCCCTTCACCAGCGTCTGTTCCCCTTCACCAGCGTATGTTCCCCTTCACCAGCGTCTGTTCCTTTTAACCACTGTCTGTTCCCTTTAACCACTGGACTAGTTATCGGACATAACGGTAATCATGGCTGCGACTTCATATAGAAAAATCATCCTACACATACATACCCTTCAGTCCTAGGCATCTGACAGCAGACCTATCCATCTGGTTGCATCCGTATTAAAGGATCCGATTTCCGGCAGCAAAGCTACCCCTCAGACTACTCATAATGTCCATGCTGGGGCCTTTAACAGCAGAGCTATGTCTCATTTTAGACATTTGACAAGCAAGGACTTCTGACAGCGGAACTACCAATCGTGTCAGAACACTTTTATTTGCCCAGGCTTGTGACTGCAAAGCTGCACCTCAGGCTACGCAAATGGCATCGTGAGCGGCCTATCACAACAGGTTTTATCCTTCAGCTAACAAATCTGAGAAAAAGTATCTATTGGCACACAGATGGAAGCACCTGTCTAGATGGCAAGCCTTGATATGGGATATACAAGTTGCAAGTCACCAGGCTCCAAAATGCCCTAGGAGTAAATGAAAAAACAAAATGAATTTATGCCCCATAAAATGCAAATAACTTTTATATGATGCCTGTGCGTCTGTACTAAAAACTTTTTTATATTTTGCATTAGGGACATGTCGAACAATACCTTTATGCAATAAGTAAGCTAAGACGAAAGATTTTTATAGTATATGTTCAGTATACTCAGGCCCCCTGTTCCATATAGGTTAGGGCAATGCAGTGCAATTTTCCTTTCACTCACAGAACACAGGGACCAGCCCTTCATCCACACACGTGACATGCATAGCTTGAGTAACAGCAGGTGTCTGGTTACCTCAAACATGGCTGCCCTGAAACTTTGCGTTCTTTGGCGAGATCTCCATTATGCACCCATACCTTATAGTCACAAGTTCTCAATGTTTCATGTAGTCTTAGCCTTTCCTACTGCGTTAGAAGACGTGTACTGCCGAGCGGTGTCATAATACTAGTTATTTGTGCCAAAAGGCAATTCAGTTCGTAGCGAGCGACTTTTGTCAGTGCACGAACTCATATTCGGGCACATTTGTTTATTTGACTTTTCTTTGAGTTTCTTTTGCTAGGAGGTGGCCCGAGGATTTGATCAGCTGAAACAACAGGATAAAAAAAAGCTTTAAGTCAAACATGATCAGCAAAATGTCCCAAATGATGTCATCCATCAATGCAGACACTGCAATTTGTCAGCCATTTTCTCATAAATCATGCCGCAGGCCCCACCACCCAGAGGAAGGGCCCTGGGGAGGAGAACCAATATGGCAGACTGCATGGGCTGCCGTCGCGCGACGCTCCCTCAAGTGTGGAGCATCGTTCTCAGACGCTGGGGAAAGGGGAGATGCAGGAGATGGAAATAGGCCTCGCGCTGGAGAGTGTTAGCCTCACTTCATCACCATCCCCCCCAGGCCCGGTGACTCCAACATGTGCTTTGCATCCGCAGGTCCAATAATTCTTAAACCCTGAGACAGGTGAAAACATAAATGACATCTGCAAACCTAGATTTATGATGCTTCTTAACTGCAGAACATGCTTTAGGTTTCAATACATACATTTGTGGCGGATTAGCAAGGTGGTCTGCAGCGTGTTTGCCCCTGCCATACCTGTGTCTGCTTTAATCACATTATTTTTGTTTCATTTAAATCTGGGAATTCCCTTTTGACTTCCTGTGGACAGAACTTCAAAATAATAGAATCATAGCTGAGCTGCAAGTAATTTTCTTGGTGTTGCATGCCCCACCCCACCCGCTTCACATTTTGCTGGAAATCTCATTAGCGAATATTTATGGGCTGTGAGCAATTCTGATAGGATTACACCTAATTCAGTCTGTAAGGCTCTTGAGTTACATTTGCTTCCCAGAAGTAGTGTGTTTTACAGGACAGGGATTCAGAGTAAATCGACCACTCGTTTCCATGCTCTCTCTTATTTCAGCTCTGCTCTTCCTCGCACAGTTCCATGGTGTCCATGGTGACCACTTCAGGATCTATAAGCTTAGTCTGAAAGTCTCCCACCGCTGCTTGCCTGCCATAAACCAGCCAACTCCATCTGGTGGAAGCCAGAAATCAGAAGAATTCTGAACACAACGTTAGAGCTGGAAATAAGTTGATTATTGGTCAGACTGACGCGCTCTAGCGTTTTGGTGGAGTAGCCAGTAAGCTGTACAGCTCTAAACCAAACCTACGGTCCTTTAAAAAGAACCGGTTTGATGAGAAATCTTTGGTCAGAACTATCAAACGTCTTTAAGACCACTCCCGACTGCATAAAATGATTGAACAGAAATGGCCTGGTTTTCATACCTTTATTATTTTCTTACTGTTGCTTAACAAATATAAAAATTTGCTATACATAACTGTAATGAGATGAAAACCAGTTTGTTTCACATCTCTTCTTTGAAAATCAGCATAATCATTTCATCTTTCAATGGCTATTGTCTGCATAAATGGACGAATGGCTCGCTGTGACACAGGATCCAAGCTATACCTCACTGATGAGTCCTAACAAGACAGACACTGGCCTGTGGTTGCTTGTGTTTTCTTCTAGAGAGAGCCTCGCTTTGCAGTTCGGATTAGACCGTTCCAATGAGCAGCCCGGTCAGTACTGATTTGAATAAGGTGTGATTTTGTCTTGAATGGCACAGTGAATGAAACACAATGGTTTGGAATGCCACCCAGAGCAATTGCTAGAGGCTTAGACATAAGGGTATGCTCCGATGTGGGTGCTTTGCTCGCTGTGCCACAGTATCCAAGCTATACCTCACTGTAGGCGAAACAGGTCTAGGGTTGGTTGTGTCCTCTTCTGGAAGGGGCCTTGATTGGCAGAGCTGATCCCATGAGCAGTAGTTTAAGTACTGATTTGCATAAAGTAGGCCTCTAACTAGAGTCTCACAGTGGGGGAAAAATGATGGATTGGAATGCTACCAAGAGCAATTGCCAGAGTTTTAGGCTATTTGCAAGTGTTCCTCTCATCACTTTTTGTATGCTTAATGATATGCCCTAAGGGGTAAGAGGTATGTACAGATGTGGGTCCCTTGATTCCTGTGCCTCGGCCTCCAAGTTATACTTCACTGTCAAGGCTTAACAAGGTTAATACTGGTCTGGGCTTGCTTGTGCTCCCTTCTGGAGGAAGCCATGCTCTATAGCTCGGGATGAACTTCTCTCATGAGGGACAGGGTCAGTACTGATTTGAATAAGATGTCGCAATGGGCCAAAACCAATGGATTGGAATGCTACCCAGAGCAACTGCAAATGGCTTGGACTATTTGCAAGCACTCCTTCCACACTTTAAAACTCAGCAACTGAGGCAGAGAGTTAGGGGAGGCATAAATGAATATGCACAAGACAATACAAGGTGGTCAGATGACCTGGGATTTTAAACCAGAACTATGGAGATAATTTAGAGGTGCTAAGGGTTGCAGTTGAAACCATTACTGTGTCATGAACAACCTTCACCATCAATGACCCATGAGAACAGAGTTATGGGCCGTGACACAGTACATTGACGTCATTCTTTGAAGTCAGCATATGACTATTCACTTTTTCCATTGTTTTAATTCCCCAGCATCTGATAGAATTGGCAAAATTATATGATTTGTTGAATGCTGGAAGTGTACCTCTTCCTAGACAGTCATCTTGTTTTTTATAGAAGTTCCTATTTAGCTTAGCCTCTATTGTTTAACATTTGACATTTCGCAGATTGTAGCCCATCATCTATAATCAATTTCACATTATTCATGATATCAACCTCCACATCACTTTCCTCACACACGTCCTTACCTTGCTGTAGGACGCTAGAGAGCTGGCAAGCAACATGGCCATGCTGCCGTGAGGCTCCTGCAGTCTGGGGCACATATCTGCCACAATCCTGCCTCAGATAACCCCATCACGTCTCAGAAACATGCTGTCTGGCATGCAGACACATTTGAGGCATGAATACTACTGCTTCTGAGCGAAGGAGGCTGGTTTTGCTATATTGTGTGGCCCTGATCCTGCCTGCCTCCGCTAACTCTGATTGACAGTAATGGTGGTTGTCGCGCCTGGCCCCCAAGGCGAAGATTAGCTGCCAAGTGGATTGCAGGGTGTCCCGCTGCCTAGGGGAAGCTGAGACACTTGCTGGTTCCCCCCTCCTACGGCCGGGGTGTCCCACCGCCAGGGGCTGGAGGCGGCCAAGGGGTCCGTGCAGCGAGGCCTGGACTGTGCTGTGTGAGGCCTGGCATTGCTAGACCTGTCCATTCTGCCTGGCTGACCTGCTGTGTGCCCAATGCCAGCAGCTGTTGGGCCTCCTGTGCCCCTGGGGCGCACTCCACTGACACCCAGGCAGAGGGAACCAGGGAGATTTCCTGCCTTGGGAACTCGGGCGCTGACGGGCCCATCGGCATGGAGGCCTGCATCAAGGTGAGGCACGCAGCGGAATCAGATCTGCGGCTGCACGGCGTGGGTCTTTTGTGACACCAGCAGCCGTTCAGCAGGATTTTGGAGATTTCTTGTGGCACCAGTGGCCAGGGGGAGTAGCACAGGGCTACAGTGCAACTCTCCCTGGCCACTGGCACCCCATAGAGCTGAAAATTGTGTAAGGCTGTGAAACTTCTGAGCTGTGGCGGGTCTTTGGGGGGCCCTAACCATCTGTTAACTGGGCAGATGAGCAGTATTTGGTGGGGCTGGAGGGGGGGTGCTACACCATAGCTGACCGTGGAGGTCGTCCATTAACATACAATAGCTTTGAGTTCTTGGCCCTCCCTGTCATCTGCTACTGTTGCACCCACACAAGCAGGCTAAATGGTGGGCCTAGAGAGGGGGACCCTGCCTTGATCTGGGTGAAGCTGGTGCCTCTCCCCCTGTGGTCGGATTGGACTGAGGGTTTGAGACACCCTAGCACTGTGTACTGTGCACTCTCCTTTCTGCTGACCTTTGTGATCGAAGACCGCAACAGGAGACTTTCAACTGGCGATCCATAAACTTAGGTGAACTCCTTAGTTCACATAAGTCTGCTCATGCCCTGCCGGTTGTATCAGGGGGGAGGTGGGACTGGGCACAGGAGGCAATCCAATCCCTTTACTCTTGTGCAGCTGTTGCCTCAGCTGATATTTCACCAGGGAGGGATAAACTGGATCCTCACATAGTTGCTGACTCGGACGCTCTGATGGGATGTACTTTCTACACCATAGAGTATAGTACCATTGGATTTCATACCCTCCCAACATGGGGAAGTCTGATGGGCGACAGACTAATTTTCAATTTGAAGCCTGCAGATCCTCCTGGCCAGTGGATAATTTGGGGAAAAAAGTGCCAGGGCTCTCCTGAGGAGGGAGCTTGCACCAGCCCATTTCTCCTGGTAGCACAAACTAAAACAGAACCAAGTACTAATAATGAAAGTGGGGAGAAGATGTGGCGTAATGGCCAGAGCTGCAGAATTTGGAGCTGGGGAACTAGGTTTGAGTCTCTGAGTGATTCTGGGCAAATCACCTAATCTCCCTGTAAATTAATGTGCCCATAACTGGTTTTCATGAACAGCACTGGTGCTGATTAAGTGAGCACAGGAAAGCTCAGGCTCAAATTAAGCACTGCTCCTGGGCCCTGGGAGGCGGTGCGGAACAGGGGGGTGCAAAAGACAAACTATGGACGAACCTACAGAGGAAGTAGACTTGAAGACTTTGCTGCTTGCCATGAAAAACAGCCTCGCCTCCTTTGAATCCAAAATGAACATGTGCACCAGGATGGACTCCATCTCACACAAGTTAGAAAAACAAGATGGTCGCATTGCTGAAACGTAACAAAGAATCTCGGCTGTTGATGACACTGTCTCTAGTCAAGGTAAACAGATGTTCAATTTGGAGAAAGTGTTCAAAATATTCTCTGCACAAAATGAAGACCTAGAAGTGAGGTCTCGCATAAATATCATACTCATTATGGACATCCCAGAGTTTGCAAATACAGGTATGATGGAGACCTTTGTGGAGTGCTTTCTCACCACACTCTTTGGAGCTGAGTCTTTTTCCAAGTTGCTAATAGTTGAAGGGGCCCAACATTTACTGATGGCTCATCCTCAGCTCGGCGCACCGCCAAAGCTGATAAGTGCTGGAATACTAAACTATACCGACAGAGACACAGCTCTACTTTTGGCATGTGAGAAAGGCACTTTATAATTCAAAGGTAACACTCTCCCTATTTACCCACACTTAACTCTTGCTGTAAAGAGACTCACAAGAAATTACTACCTGTTAGGCAGAAAGTGCAACGTGCCAACATCACTTATGCAGTTGTCTACCCAGCATACCTTCAGGTCTCATATCATAACAAGGGTCACATTTTCGCCAGTCCTCAGCAAGCGAGTGACTTCCTATTTCGCGCCTCTATAGGTGTTTCCTAGACGGGTAGTGGGCATGTCCCATCCAGGTATGCGTCACCATTGTTGGAACCTCCCAACTCTTTGTTACTGAAGACAACATGAATCCACCTTCTACATCTCGACTTATTTGTATTACCTGTGTCGCCCTAAGATGCCATGTGTGTTACTTCACTGTACCACACCGCTAAGTGTTACCACTGGCAGTTAATGATACCTCTTGAACTTTCATTGTATAAATGTCCTTATTTGATCACTGAACCTTCAGATTGTCACAATGATGAGGTACCTGCGGTGTCCAGTTGTCTGCCTGGATGCCCTCGTTCACTCGAGAAAGATGCTACCCGACTATCTGGTTGATCCCGTATAGGTTACGCCTAAGCTCTTGCTGGGTTTTCCCTTGTTCTCCTTTCCTGCATTACCATTAGCCCTTCTCTCTTCTTCCTGTCTGCAGCTACCCCTCACTTTGCTGTTCTAAATTCTCCATCTAAACTGTCCATCTTTCCTTAGAGACCTCACTTGGCTCATCCTTTTTCCCCTCTCTTCTGCATTTCTATCCTTTCCTCTAATCCCATCTCTTGTCTCTCACATCCCCTTACCATTGTTGGTTCATGAGTGCGCATTTGAGTTTTTTCAATTTCACAAATATGATGGTAGGCCTTGCTAACTCTGTATGGGTTTAGGTGGTTAGGGAGGGTAATGCATTCCTGGTGGGAATGGACTGCCAGCGTGGGTGGTGGGAAGAATGGGAAAGGTTCTCTGAGCTGTTTCATTTATGCACATACAACTATACAGGTTATGCCAGACTTAGCATCCTGGCTACTTATGTGACAGCATGTCTTGATTGCCACACCTGCACCCATAAACACACAACAAGATGCTAAACTCTGAAATAGTGCAAAACACTGACACGTGCGCTAGATACAATTGCTTAACATGAAACGTTAGAGGTTTGGGCAACCCACGGAAGCTGGACATATTCTTGCCTATCTGGACAGGTATAACATTCATGTTGCTCTTCTACAGGAGTCACACTTAAGGGAATCCTTGTATACCACCTATGCTGCTTGCTGGGCGGGAATTCTTGTATACCACCTTTGCTGCTTGCTGGGCCTCACACAGAGAGTATTCCACCTATTCCACGTATTCCTGAGGAACTGTTACCCTTTTTTGAGCAGGTACACTGTACGTTCCACAAGGTTCCCTCAATAATCCTCAGGGAATGCTTTATAATAATGTGGGGTAGGCTCGCGGAAGTGTCCGTCACCATCGTTAACTGCTATGGACCAAACACTGATGATGCAATTTTTTTTGACAGGCTGTGGGGGCTCCACACACATGCTCTGGGAATGGGACTTGTTGCGCTGAAAGCAGCTCTTGAGCCCCTGCCACCACCTCTTACCATAGCACCACTGTCCGCCACATTCAGGGCATAATGGATGAGAACGGCAAGCTGGATGCGTGCTGGACCAGCCATTATTCAGTTAGGGGCACCTTTTACTCTGGTTTACACACCAGTTGGTCTAGGCTAGACTACTGACTCATAACTGGGGGTTTGGCTACCCTGGGTGAAGGAGGTTGCACATCTGACACACACATATTCCGATCACTCCCTGGTCCTTCTGACGCTGTTCCCCAGACATCCCAGTCCTCTCATGCCTCCTGGAGGCCTTCTCCCATGTTGTTATTAGACTCTCCATTCCACAAGGAACTGAGGCAGGAAATTGTGTTTTTTTTTACAGTAATAAAGACTCTGTCCCCGACAATGGTACAATCTTGGAGGTCTTCAAGGTCACAGTGAGGGCCATGTGCATGGCCAAGGGACGGGGTGTTTTGTGCCCTCTTAGAGACCACTTAACAGTGTTGGATAGAGATATTAAATCCCTGGAGGCACAGTGAAGGCATTCTGAGGATCCCGAGATATCGGGTAAAATCAGGAAGGCCTTGACAGACTTTCAGGAAACTGTGGAGAGAGAGTGTTAGTACCGTGGCAAATATGCCAGGACCCGAGCATTTGGGGAGGGAGAGGGTCTGGGTCATAATTTGGCGACAAGGACACGCAAACCTTGCTTCACTAAAGATATACTAGAGATTAGAGACGGTACAGCATTCAAGGACACACCTGACATACTAAGAGTTATTGACTCCTTTTATAGCGATCTCTGCAAATTCTGCTGTAGACTGTGACAATTGTTAATCACTGCAGCAGAAGGGTCTCCATTGCAGCAACACTGGAGGCTGCAGATACTGGTGGTCAGGGAGTGCACCCAAAGCCTTTTGCAACCTGCAGTAAAGGATGGCTACTGTTCTCTCAAACAAGGGTAAACTGCCTGCCTTCCTGCCCCTACAATGTTACCCCGCGGTGCAGCCGCAGGACAGTGGCTACAATGCCCGTGTCTGCCCCGCAACACGTTGTTCCTGCCATGGAGGTTTCCCACATCCGGGTGCAGTTAATAAGTATAGGGACCCAAAGATATGTGGCATCGCAGATTAAGAATGGACGTGGTACAGGTAGGCTTTTTTTAAATTTATTTATTAGTTTTCACTTTTATATAGCGCAAACTTTACCCGCAGGTATCGGAGCGCTTTAAATCAGCATGCTTATAACAAGCAAGACCAGCACTCTATATTACTTCCAACTTTGCTTAGCATAAGCAACAGCTAACCATTCACAAACAATGTTTATATACCATTTGCAAATAAAAAAAAAAAGCAAAGCATTGTCATTTACAGTGCTAGTAACTCAAACTTTAATGCTGCGAGACCTATTGCATTGTAAATGTTTGTTTTGGATTTGTTACTATATTCAGAAGAAAGTAGTAGGTGGCTTTGGAGGTGTCTGAAATGATACTTTTGGTACATCAAGTAAAGAACAACTCCAAAACATGCGGATGCATTCCATGACTAATTAATAAAATAGCTCCTGGAGGAGCTTAACAATCAAGGGGGATGGAGCACAGTGATAACAAGCCAGCACCAGCTTTCCTATTGCATCCTGATAGATGTGTTTTTGAATTGCTCACAAGTAGAACAGTGTCAGCAGTTTTGGAGCCACCAGTGCTTGCATTTGTGGGCACAGGTTTTTGGGCTCTCTTGTCTGTCTGCTGGGCAAAGTATCACCTACTGACCACCTCTGCTGTCTACAGAAGGGGTGAGCGCTACAGTCCTATTTGGGCGTTACGTTCCTCCAAGGCCAACTTTTTGACCTGCCCACGATTTAACAAGTCATCAAAAGAAGGAAGAGCCTTCTCCTCATCTATTCCCCACATTTGAAACAACCTGCCGGAGAACATACGCAAGGAACATGCCCTCCTACCGTTTAGGAAGAAATTAAAAACAGTATTTTTTTTTTCAGAACTAAATTTTATTGTGCTGTTGAAAAGTTACATAAGACATACAGCGTCCCGAAAGCCTGGAGAGGCTGTGAGCATGAAAGCAATAATCGCATTGCAAACAATTCAAACAGTCGTTTAAATGTAAGAAATTACCCTAAGTCCCCCCTCCCCTCACCCCCCCATTCCTCCCACCCAGAACCCCTCTTCCCACCCCCTGCACAGCGTCTAAACAGTCCATAAGTAAAAGCATAGCAAAATACATTTAGTGTGTACTCCTCATCACACGGGCTCAATGTCCAAATGTCTTTCTTCAGGTTCACTATGTGCCGGCGGCTCCAGCCACAACCCTCTATACTCTGCCCACCTCTTCCAAATCTTGTAGTGTTTCCGGGGGCAGCCCCTGGCCTCGAAGATCGGGCGTTCCAATCCCATATAGAAGTCAAGTCCCCTTTTCCACACACCCAATAGGGGGGCTCTGGGGTCTTTCCAGGCACGGGCCACGTCTCTCTTGGCCACCATGAGACCCAACAACAACAAGTGGCAGTTATAAACATTTCCTCCCACCTGTTCTAGGATATGGAGGAGGCCTAGTTGTGGTGTGCGGGGGAGGTCCCAGCCCAGCACTTCCGACAAGCAGTCCCACACTCGCGTCCAGAACCTCCTTAGACCATCACATGCCCAAACTGTATGCAGAAATGTGCCCATCTCTCTGCCACACCTCAGACAATCAGGGAACACAATCAAGTCTGCCTTCCACAGTCGTTCCCTGGTATAGTAGGCCCTGTGTAGGTATTTGAACTGAATAAAACGCAGTCGTACCGCAATGGCCGCCCCTCTTGGAGCCTCAAGCGCCTCTCTCCAGTCCTCCTCCTCAAATGCACCCAGATCGTTCTCCCACTTAGCCCGCAGTGTGTCTAGGGAAGTTGAGCAATGTGTAACTAGTGTTTGGTAGATAGATGATATCTTTTTGCTTTCCAATTCCCCAATGAATACCTTAGCTTCCAATGGGCTAAACTCGGGCAACGAGTCGAGGTCCCTCAGGGTAGGAGTAATAGCATGACGGAGCTGCAGGTATCTAAAAAACTGGGTCTGGGGCATGTCATATTCCTCACGTAGCTCTTGGAACGACTTAAGGGTCGTGCCCTTGACCACGTGTCCCACGGCTGAGATGCCGATCGCGTCCCAGCCACGGAAACCCTGTAGGGACAGCAACGCGGACAGCTGCCCATTCTGCCACAATGGGGTCTCCCTCGTCAGCCTATTCCACCATCCCATTCGGCGGAGTGCACCGCGCCATATTTGAAATACTATTTGAGTGACCACTGGAAGCCTCTTCCTCTTAACAGCCGAATATAGTATAGTGTGTAGCGTATCAGGGTCCATCATGAATCGCTCCAGGGCGTAGGCAGGGTCGCCTCGATCCCCATACCACCATTCATTCAGTATTAACAGATGGGAAGCCTGATAATAGGACAGGATGTCTGACGTTGCCAGGCCACCACAATACGTGGAAAGAAAACACGTGCGGAGCGCCACTCTCGCCACTCCCCCAGCCCAGAGGAAATTACTAAGCGCCGAATTTACCCGCCTGAACCACTGCGGTGATATAGGGTACAGGTGATTTTGTAATTGATATATGAGACGCGGGAGGGCCACCATTTTAAAAATGGCCGAGCGACCGTACACGTTCAGAGGCATACGGGACCACGAAGTCATATCTGAGCGGATACGCTCCCATACGGGCACGACATTGCGCGTCCAGGAGACCCCACGCAAGTCTGTCAAAAATATCCCCAAGTACTTAATGCCTCCCATCGCTTCCTGTAACGCCTCCGCCCAGGACCCTAAGTCTGGACGCTCCCCCAGCACCCACAGTACTGACTTGCGCAGGTTCAGGTGGAGGTCCGATACCTCTCCAAAAATTCGCATAATGTCAAGGACACGCGGCCCAGATGTATTCAAGTCCGTAAGAAAAAATAGGACATCGTCCACATAGAGAGCAATTCTGTCGGAGGGTCCCGCACTCCACTCGATGCCCCGCATCTGTGCGTCTATTAGGACCCATGCCACCAATGGTTCCATGGCCATGGCGAATAGATATGGTGATAGGGGGCATCCCTGTCTGGTGCCTCTACCTATAGGAAAGGAAGCCGACACTGCCCCAGCCACTCTCACTGACGCCGTGAGATCCGTGTACAATAGTTGTAGGTAGGATAAGAAGTGGGGCCCCAGGTTCAGGCGGGACAGAAGCGCACGGAGGTAGACCCAGCTTACTGAGTCGAAGGCCCTATCTATGTCGGCCAGTAGAAGGACCGCAGGAATCCCTGCCGCTCGGGCCGCCTCTACCGCCACCTGTGCGCGCCTAATATTGTGTCTTGTTGCCCTATTGGGCATAAACCCGGCCTGGTCTGAGTGGACGAGATCAGTGATGTACGGGAGAAGGCGATTGGCTAGCGCCTTCGCCAAGATTTTAGCTTCGGTATTCAATAATGAGATTGGCCTGTAGGACTCTGGTTGGTCGGGAGGCCTTCCTGGTTTGCAGAAGACCACAATTTCAGCGTGTCGCCAGTCCCTCGGGAGTCGGCCACACTCTCTGCCTGCCTCTAGTGCTCTGCCATAGTATGTACCTAATTGAAGGTGAAATTTCTTTTAAAATTTACAAGGGAATCCGTTGGGCCCGGGGGCTTTGCCCGTGTTCAATTCCCCGAGGGCCGTATCTAGTTCTTCCGCTGACAAGGGAAGTTAAAGTCTCGCCCGCTCCTCGTCCAAAATTGATTGTGGCGGAAGATCAGCCAGGAACTTATCAACGTCGTCTGACGAGAGGAGCTCCCGGGGGGGCGTATTGAGCCTCATAATATCGTGCAAAGCTGGACGCTAGGTCCGTCGGGGCCGTCATGGGCGTTCCCTACTCATCTCGAAGACATGGTAGGGACTGCGCGTGAAAAGTGCTCTGAAAGAGTCTATATAGCATCGAGCTGGATTTGTCGCCCCATTGGTAGATCCTACTCTGAGTCGCCAGCCACAACTGTCGAGCCTCATCTAACAGCAAGGAGGCATACGACTGCTGCGTCAGCAGAAGTTGTCTTACATCCTCCTCACCCCTGCCAGCACTGCATCTGTTTCCCTGATCCCTAACTTGGTCTGCCGCTTTCCCCAGGTCTTCCCTACGTGTCCTGCGGGCAGCAGCGCACCAAGCAACATCTAGCCCGCGAAGCGTGGGCTTCAGAGCCTCACAGAGGGTCATTTGCAAACAAAACAGGTGATGGACAGAATGTGGACCTCGAAACCGGTCCGGTCCTCGGATGCTTGATTCCGGTCTGGGAAAGATATGGCTGTTGTAGTTCGGACTGGACTGTTCCCATGGGGCACAGGGTCAGAGCTGATTTGCATAAAGCCATTATCTGACCCAGGGTGGTGTGGAGTGCAAAAAACTATGGATTTAGGCCCAGATCCTTGTACTGGGGTGAATGTAAGACATTGATCTACATTCTGTCCATCAAATTGTTTTTTGTAATTTTCTCCCTGAGTGTACTGGGGTAGCTCAGATGTGGGTCCCAGAGCCTCCACACCACTGGAGTCAAGCTAGCCGGGCTGATGAGAGGTGTTACCTCAAAACCGGTCCGGTCCTCGGATGCTTGATTCCGGTCTGGGAAAGATATGGCTGTTGTAGTTCGGACTGGACTGTTCCCATGGGGCACAGGGTCAGAGCTGATTTGCATAAAGCCATTATCTGACCCAGGGTGGTGTAGAGTGCAAAAAACGATGGATTTAGGCCCAGATCCTTGTACTGGGGTGAATGTAAGACATTGATCTACATTCTGTCCATCAAATTGTTTTTTGTAATTTTCTCCCAGAGGGTCATGGCATCCACGTCGGGGTGATCGTTATCACTCCAGTAGTGAGCAATAGCCTCTCTCATGTGGGACTGATAGGATTCTTGCTGTAAGTGCCATGTGGAGAGGCGCCATCTGAAAGGCTGCCGTCTCCTATCAAGAAGTAGGTCAAGCACTACTGGAGAGTGGTCCGAGAGGCCACATGGCAGTATCGCTGTGGCATCCACCCTCCTGACCCAGGCATGGGGGACAAATAAGTAATCAATTCTAGAAAAGGACTTGTGTACTGCTGAGACGTTTGTGTATTCACGGTGTTGGGTGTGTTGGTGCTGCCATGCGTCTACCCATCCCATTCCTCTCACCATGCCATTCAGTTTAGTAGGTGTGTCCGATGGCACCTCACCCCCCAGCCTATGTCGGTCCATCCGTGCATTCATCACATCGTTCCAGTCCCCGCCTATTACTGCCATAACATTAGGGATCTCAGCCCATACACCAAATAACTTTTCTATAAGGGCACCCTGCAACGGGGCGGAGCGTAAACACTCCCAAAGACTATCTGCTCAGTGCCTATCTTGCCCTGAATGAACACATATCTGCCCTGTGCATCGGCCCACTGAGTTTCATGAGTGTAGGACAGCTGTGGTGCACCAGGATAGCCACCCCTCGGGATCCTCTCACAAACCCTGCACGAAACACCTGCTGATAGCCATTTCTCTGTAGGCTAAGGGTCTTGGAACCCATGAGGTGAGTCTCCTGCAATAGCAACACATCAGCCCTGTCCCTCTTTCCTTGTCGCAGGACTGCCCCTCTTTTAATCCTGTCTAGCATCCCCCGTACATTCCAGCTCATAACACGCATCGATGCCCTTTGCAGGCCTGATTCATAAGCCTCAACCGCCATTCATGGATAGAAGATCAAACAGCCCGTGCGTTAGAGGCCACACACACTCATCTCGCTTCAATAGGACCCAAAAAAACACTGTGCAGTAAAACGCGACCCCCCTCCCCATGCCCCCCTGTAACACCCACCCAACTAACCCCCCCGTCTCCACTCCGTTCCCAGTCACCCTTTCAATTTCCCTGCCACCCCATACCTCAGTAACGTTGAAGTACCTGTCGCGGTATAGGCTATCTCCGACCCCCAACGGGAGGTTAGAGACTCACTATTCCAATGGATCCCCATGAACTACCCACACAGTCCCAACTTTCCCCCCACTAAACCAACTCCTCTAACCGAGGGGTTATGCCCGCCTTCTCGTCTTCGTCTCCCCAACCCACTTCTCAGGGTTGTACAAATACTGATGCATCTGGTATGTTAGATAGCAGCTTGCAAAGGGGCTCCGTCACTCAAAGGACTGGTGCCGACCCCTGACTTCTCTCTAGGGCTTTGTCTGCAGTCCGCCAAGTGTCTTTGGATCTCACGCATCCGGATTCTGAGAGTCCGCAGTTTCGGTCGCTTCCGCCGCGCCATCGTTAGGAGGAGGGTTCTTCTTGTTGTTGCGTGACCTCCAGTTACTCCTGCTCCGCGAGCGCCGGGGGGTCCTTGGGGGCCCCGCTGTGGATGATGAATCCGAGTCCCGGCTCGGAGTGGTGTTAACTCTAATGCGGACCGTTTCGTCTGTCCAGGCGAAGACCTCTTCTGGAGTATCAAAGAAGTGTGTCCGGGACTGGAAGACCACACGCAGGCGGGCCGGGTAGAGCAAGGCATATTGGAGATTGAGGCCTCGCAGCCGCGCCTTAGCTGCAGTGAAGGACTGGCGTTGTTGCTGGACCAACCTGGTGTAGTCCGGGAATATGAGGATTTTGTGATTTTCAAATAACAACGGTTCCCTTACTGGTGCTTGTTTCAGGATTGTGGCACGGTCGTGATAATTAAGCAGTTTGGCTATCACAGGCCGCGGGCGAGCTCCCTCAGGCGGCTTCTGGGTCAGTGCACGATGCGCGCGTTCAATTATAAAACAGCGCGAAAGGGACTCCGGGGGGAGCCACCCCTCCAACCATTGGGTCAGAAAGGCTTCCATGTCTCCCTTCTCGCATCCTCCGGAAATCCCACGAATCGCCGGTTATTTCGCCGAGCACGTCCTTCCGCGTCTTCGGCTCGCATTGCAAGGCCCTTTTGAATCCCTTCCATATTGGCCATCTTCTTCTTAAGTGTCGCCACGTCGTCCTCTACACCGGTAATTCTGGTCTCAGTCTCAGTGATGCGGGCCACGGCGTTACGTAGGTCTTGACGCAGCAGGGTTACATCGGCTCCAACTGCCCCTATTTTTGCATCTAGCATGTCCCTGGATTGCGTTATCGCTGCCATGAGGGCCGCATTGTCCGGGTCAGACGTCTGAGAGCCTCCGGATGCCCCGGCTCCCCCAGTCGGCCCAGCAAATTTGTCCATTGGGCCCGGCTTCGAAGCGCCTCCACTGTTGCCACCCCTCGTCATGACTGCCACCTGATATGGGTACCAGGTGCGGGGCGCCACTGGGGCCGCAGGTCGATCACTCCAATCTCTTTGGTCTCAGGGCTATGACCAGGCCTTTCCTAGTCTGTGGTGCCACCTATGATGTCTCTACTCTCCGCTCCCGTGGCACAGTGTCCCTTGCAATGTTCACCAGTGGCCGTTACAACAAACCCAATGAGGGGGGGCCACACGTACTCCAGCGATGTGATCCCCTCTCCACAGCGGCCCGGGGTCTCAAGACACACAAGTAGTTATCAGCCTGTGCCCGATCACCTGCCCCCGCCACCAGGCTCTCTGCGTCCCGGTCAGCTCGTGTCCACTGAGGCCCAGATGGCAGTTCCCCAGCATAACCTCTTTGGGGTGCGCCCCTGCGGCTCGATCGCACCGCCGAGAGGGGTGCTCGCCGCGGCCTGCCTCGTGTGTCGAATGGCTAGATCCGGGTCCCAGCCGGGAGCAGCCCGTTACTTCCGCCCCCACCGCCGCAAATGCAGCCACCGTCTTATTCGACTTGCCGGGAGGGGGGGGAAGACACCGGATATTGCCCCCGTAGTAGTCGCAGCGCCACTGACTCCCCCGCGGTCCGATACAACCGCTGAACGAGGCCGATCCGGATATTTCGGCAGCGGGACGGAGCTCTCTTAGGCTGTGTCCGCCATGTTCACCGCCTTGGCCACGCCCCCCAAAAACTGTACTTTTGTAGAGGCGAAGGAGCAAAGGGTCATTTTACATTCTTTCTTTCGAGATGAGGGCTCAGAGGATTAATTTAGGAAATAACATTTTGATCATAAAAGATCAGTGAATGTGTAACTTTGGATGTTCCTCTCTCTATAGAAAAACTAATCTTAATGTTGGGAGAGTCCTGAAAGGTATGAAGGGCGTTATCAGCACATGTTAAAGGCCCTCGTTACAAGAGGACCAATCAATGGTATTCTATTTATCACACATGATGATATCCCACTCAGCTGAGTCGGTCAGAATTTATCGGGGTGATAAATACCAGCCTATTGCATATTTTTGAGGCATACATGCTGATTGTGGTGCTTACTGCTCCAAAAACTGTTAGTTCCAATAAGTATAGGAGCTTTGATTCACAAAGACCCTACCGCACTTGGGGTGGATGCTCCACAATCTCTTGATTTGTGGTTATAGGTGGCACGGGTAAGCTCTGCTATGCTGAGGCCTGCAGAGTGTTTTATGCCGCGCTCCGCTCCCCAATGGAGCGGCCCCTGAGTCTCTGCGAGGGACCTGGAAAATGATGGATTACTGGATGCAGGCTACAGGTGCCTCGCCAACTAGAGCAAAGGAATTCTACAAATAGATTCAAAAGAAAGCAGAAATGTATGCTGAAAAAAACGTACTGTCATTGAAAAAAAGGACATTATGATTAAGGCTCCCAATTTTCCATGGTGACTGATTTTTACAGATAAATACAGACAGAAATCAATATGTTTCCTGTCTGCATTTATTGTTCAAATCAGAAAACTATAGAAAATTGTGCTTCTTGTGGATGGCTTTCCATGCTGTCTTTTGTGATTTCCGGGACAATAGTTGAGCAGATAGACAACATGAGAAGTTAAAAAACAGATTGAAATGTCCTTAATACCTGCATACGTTAACTAATATTTGTATAATAATCGGGTTTACATATGCATGTATACATTACGCCTGCACGGTTAATGGATGCGGAAGGGCTTGAATTTTGTAAACATCCAAAATACTGCAAACTACAACCATGCTGCAACCCGAGCTTTGTATCATGCCTTTCTGTGGCCACACAGAGGGACTCAACGCCCCTCCCCCCAACTATCCTCTTTGTGCCCTAATGGAACCGTGAGTATACGGAATTACGGCCTGATACCTGAGCATACATAAAATATGCCAACCGACTTCGCATTTTAGTTTTGTCAAATGTTGCGTCATTGAATTGCATCTTTGACCAAAATGCACATCCTTAGGGTAAATAAACTCTGAGTGATTCATTTACTAAGGGCTGTATACGCGTGCCTGTGGCGCACTTTTACACCGCGCCCATAGGCGTTTATAAGATTACATGTTTTGCCTCAGCCAGCACCCACATTAAACTCCAGTCCCTTAACTCTCTATCCAATAGGGCGAATATTGGCGGGCTGTGTTTTGAGGAACGCGAACAAAACTTCGGCTGAGAGGGATAGGGCAGAATACCCCGACGCTCCCCCCTGGCTGTGGTTTCGAGATGTGTAGCCTCCTCTCAGCTGGAGCGCGGGATGAAAGGTCATAGGTCGATGACTTGTTGATTCACCAAGGTATGATCAACTCACATTAGCCGGGCACAGGGGAGACCCCTGACAGGCTCAATATGGTGAGGAATGAGGGCAATTATTTGTGACACGAGCAGCCATTGTGAGAGTGTAATTCTGTCAGTGCATGACAAGGCGTTATTAGCAGCCCTGACAGGCCGCGTGAACCGGGAGCAGCTGGGAGGGAGGAAAGGCTCGGTGACGGGCCCGCCAAGGCAGCATTCCTCCAGCCTGTGCCGGCGAGTCCACCGCATCTGTGTGATTAGAGCCGGCCCCGGGTCAGTCTTACTCGGTACAGAGCTATGCAGGGGCCTCAATGCTCTAGCAGACTGGCCTGGCTGCCTGCCGTCTTTGGCTATAAGGAGATGGATGATTTGAGGGCACTTTAATATTCATTTATTTAGGTTTTTGGGGTGTCAGGTGCAGCTCCGACGTTTTCAATATTGTTAGGCGTAAGAATACATTAGTATAGTGGACGACATCACACTTATCATTTTAATGACGTCATAATCATGCTCAGAAAATATAGAATACAATATGAGCATGGTCTACAGTTGTCGTGAAGAGCTGTCGCTGAATGTGCAAAACATATCATGCCAACATATCATGCTACCAGGGTAGTAGAAGAGAGCACTGCTGTGTGCAGAACGAGCACTCCTCTGAATAAGAGGGCGAGTATGAGTTCTCCTCTTGTGCCATGAGGGCTTCCTGTAGCCTCATCAAATGTCAAGAGCTCCGCACCAGCTGACCTCTACACAGAGAGACATCTGGATGTCAAGTTCTCGTGTGATCTGAGTGTACGGTCCAACTGACTGCCAAATGTTTCTCGCTCGTGGTGAGCGATGTTTGAGGTCTATTTCAGGTAAATTGTCACAGCCCAGACTCTAACGTACCTGCCAACCAGTGCCGCAGCATGGGCGGTCTGCCCCAGGTGGCACAAGTTTTGAGGGCGGCAGCCTTCCCCCCTTATCTGCGGCCGTCGTGAGGCGGCAGATGCAGGAACCATCAGCACCACCCCTCTCTAACACGTGGCTGTCGTGGGGTGGAATTCGCAGGGACCGCCACTGACAGCCAAAGGTCTAGCTACGCCACTGCTGCCCACTCACACAGTGTCACAGTGTGTCACACGATTTTAGCTCCCTTTACAAGGTCACCTGGTGAGGAGCCGAAATCACATGGTGGCAGGGAAATCGAGCTGAAAACCACTGTAAACACTGGAATTCCAGCTCGTTTTCCGAGGCTGTAAGCAGCCGATGTTCTCTCAAAGGTGTGAAAACACCCCTGGATATCAGCGACAGCCTCAATGACCCTTTATTTTGTTTTGTTTTTATTTTTTGGGAGAGAGTGGGGGCTTGATGAGGGGCAGAGTGCCTCTTAGATAGCTCTTAGCGATACAAAAGGGGATGATGGACGGAGCACTTGAGCAAATCAAACACTCACCCCCAGTCAACTGATCTGGGTTTAATCCATCACCATTCTTTAGCTCACTCAGCCACCCCAGTTCAGACATACCATATGCAAATCAGTCTTGGCACCAGACCCGCCCCCTCCAAGGCTCCGCCATCTCCTCACACAGTGAAGTTATTTTGTAAGTTGGTAGGTATGCTGTAATGTAATGGTCAAACGTCGTGTAGCGGTCCATCTTCAGGAAGGTTGAATGGGTTACTGACTGCAATGCTTAGCACTACTGGCCTTTTTTAGTAGTTCACTGGTTTTGGTAAACAGTTGCCAGTGTTCTGTTGCTGATTTGTTTATTTTAAGGCTGCGTGCCACCTTGCATCCTTCAATACTGTTGGAGTGTGCATAGGTAGTTGATGCACTGATGCAAGTATTGTATGATTGCTCCCTTTCTCCCTTGCAACAAGTGATTTTTTAGACCACTTGTTAGAATCTGACCCTTCTTTGTTGCCTTCTACAATGACCTGGTAAGAGAGCTGCCTGCAAGGTGCTTAATGGCCCACTAGCCGTGACCCAGTGGACAGTAATTACAGCAGACGGGCATAAAGCCAGGTGACTGGAGTCAAGAGGACAAGTGAAGGTTGGGAATCGTGGATATTGAGAAAAATGTGGGCTTTGAACACCTTCCGAAAGTAAATATGATTGCAAGCACTTCAGCCTAAATTATTGGAGTCAAGTAATAGGGACGCGGCTGTCTGCAGGACTTTAATGCAGATAGCTATGTGCACCACTACGAAAATTGGCACCCTGGGCCCAGCTACCCCACATCAAAAGACCACCCTGCAAGTCATTACCACTTGTCCATTGTCCTCTTCCCCGCCATTAAATGAGGATGTGCCGAGTTTGAAACCAGACTGGAGGCACCCCTAAAATGACAGAACACATGTTCGCTGAGGCCCTAAAGATGTAGAGTAGAAGAAGTAAACTGTGTCCTAAACTAGAAAAGTTCATTAGGGACACCAGAACACCCAGTCAAAAAAGCACCAAGGGAGTTGAGCAGCCCAAAGACCGGTCTGAGAGCCAGTGAAGTGGCATGCCAAGAGCCACCACTTCGCAAATCAGCCTCCACCCTCCATGCAGAAATCCCAGGGCACCAATTGGGAAGCTTAAAAAAGAGAACAGTACCTGAGAGATTAGCCAGAAAAGCACATCAAGTACCATCCCATAAAGCAAGTTAGTGGATGCTGGCAAATACAAGGAAGAGAGGAGAAGGTGCATATAAAGACTAGAGAAAGCGTGAAATCCCTAGCTCCACAGAAGACGGAGGGGGTTTACATTGCTAGTGTCAAGAACAGGCACAGAACGCGTATCAACCCCGTCAGACACCAGGAAAAGAGAAAGAAATTCGGAATTAATGAGAGTCTGGAGGGGAGTTGGTGGAGGGGCAGGGTTTGACATTAAATCCAGAGACAGGTCCGATAGCTGGCTAAATCAAGGCCTGATGAGAGACAGACAACTAATGTATCAGCAAGCTACATAGTATAAGCAAGCTGAACTGTATCAGCAATGCAAAAAGACGGAACAGAAGCATCAAACCGGCGATGAACTTAGCACCGGGGCAGGCAGCAAACCGTCACAGCATCCCTGAAGTACCAACTAGCAAGACAAACAAAGGAATCCAGAAAGCCCTTAAACACCAGAGGGAGACCGGTTGAAGCCTGAGCGCCACAAAGTGATCTATGTGATAGCCCCAGGGAAATCCAGCAACCCTGAAAGGCATGGAATCAGAAATAGAACAGAAGAGGTACCCAACCACTACCACAGTACGGGGTACAGGCAGAAAGAAGATAAGTGGAAACAAGGACCAGAGACAATCCTTGGCCATGCCGAGGAGCCCCCAAAAATCCCCAAAGTCAACCAGAGTAGGAACAGATTTCACATCCGGCAGAACCAAGAGAGAAGCCCTCAAGCCATGTAGGTGTCCAAGTGAGGCGGTACACTAAGGCTAAAGCCCAGAAATTGCTGCCACTAGGCAGTTCCCAATACGTAAGTTATGATGTAGTATGTCCTTGTAACAAGCAATATGTTGGGAGCACCATCCATCAAGTCAGAAAAAGTATCCTTGAGCATATGCAAGCAATTGATAAGTATTTTATGGCTAGACATTTCGAAGAAGCACACTTCAGTGATAGAAGAAATCTTAAATACTATGCCATTGAACCCGTTCCCCGGGATTTCTAGGCAACAGCATGTGACATGGTTTATTGGTTTGGAATACAAATGAAGAGCTTAATGTACATTTAGGAGAATAAAACTGATTTGCATTCCCAGGTATATGTAGTTCTCAATCTTCAGATAGTTTAACACTTTTTAAAAACTTATTATGTGTTTTCTTTTTATTTACAGTGGGTGGAGGAAGGGAAACTCATATCTGCGTTACAGATCGCTCAGAGGGTGGTGAAGCCTTTTGGTTAGTTCCCCATACCCCGTTTCTTCCTGGATCACAGGACACTTGGAATACAGGACGACAATCAAAGATAAGACAGTGACGTTTTAGGGTTTAGCTCAGGGCTTTAAGTGGGAAAAAAAAACTGGGGGTGCTCTAAAATGGGCTGGGAAACCACGTAAAGGGGCGTGGCCAATCCAAGTAGGGGCGTAGTCTAAATCAATATAACTAGCATTGTGTTAGGGCTGGGGCAGGATCATGCAGACTAGTTCCTCTCTCTGCGTTTCAATTATTGCTTGATTACACTGCAGCCTTGACGCTCAGTGTGAAAAGTCAGAGCAGGGTTGTGCTGGAGCGGGCTGCCTGTGGTAGTCTCCCTCCTAATCATCCCATGATGTGAAGGTTGGCACCACTACGACGTTGCACCTGCGCTGCAGGAAGGAAAATTTTGAGAGAAAATGGCTCTCTTTAAAGCTGCGTTCCTCCTACAACGCGGCTCACCTGGCATGCTCACTACCTCCGCTGCTCAGTGGTGAGCAAAATGAGCATGCGCACATCGATGTGCATGCGCTCACTGCAGTCGAGGAAAAACAGACTACCTTTGGAGGCCTGCAAATAGAGCCTGATCGAGACCCATTTTGAAGCCCCCTGAAAATAACTGCCAGTGCTCAGACCCGGACAGACCCAGCCCACTTAAAGCCCTGTACCAAACATACAACACAAACCGTGCTCTGCCAACCAAAACTGAGAATGAGCAGTTACATTAAGCACCTTATATCAGCAATAACGTGTTGCACAAAGTACATGAAACAAATGCACTTTTAAAACTGCCTGACTCCAGGGCCCAAACTAAGCCTTGACATATGTCAAAGTAATGTAGCACACATTAGCTTTGTTCGAGTGCTAGGATGTGGGGGGCCTTTTTTGTGTGTCATTGGCAGGGAAAGTTTCATTTACTATCCAGTGCTTCAAACGGGCATGTGCTCTTCTGTACAGAGTGCCCACACTTTTGTAACTTGAAGGGGAGAGAAAGAGTACCCGCACTTCGCAGCAAACTTCCGTTCTGTAGGTAGTAGGTACGTGAAGTTTTCTATTTCCATGAAATCAAATGGAGTCCCCAAGCACGAAAAAACTCCTGTCACCACCCCACTTCTGCCCCAAAGGGCAGGTGTACATCTTTGCTTTTCCTCATTCGCTGTCAATCCTTTTTCAAAATGGGGGTGAGGCTGTTCGGCATTGGCTTACCCCATCTCTGCACGCGCTGTTAATGAAAGGATCGCAGGTACAGTTGGAAGGGTGCAAAGTGACTAGATCCGAAATAATTGTGAAACTGTCCAAACCTTCGCAGAAATACACTTGGTGAAAGGAACCACCCAAATGTACTTTTCATTTTTGTTGCAGCCGGTACCGAAGTGCGAAGCAGTTGCAGTACGTGGGGGCAGAGGAAGTGGTGACTGTGGTTTTTCGGCTGGCGGTAGGAATGTTTATTTACTGCCTGCACGTTGTTTTTCAAGTGTCTGCCCAAATTATGCTCATCACTTCATATCAAATAATACGGCGAAGGAAGCACACTCGTATGTTTGAATAATATTTGAGGGTATGTTGTTGTGCCTTTCTGATCCGAGACAAAGAAAAAGCACAGTCATTAAATAAAAACGCTGTTCTATTTGGACACACTGCCTTTGGGGTCGTTTTGTGATCAGTTATGGAGGTTGGAATGCAAGGTTCAGAAACGCTTCTTCACATGCACAAAATTAATTCCAAGGACTTTTAGATGATCCTGTGCTGGTTACCACGCAGTTGCCTACTGGTCGTCTTCCTGCAAGATGGAGTCGTGTCGTGACCCGGTGGCACTGCTACCCCTGGCTTCTGCTGCCGAGTAGTGGGGGCGAGGAGACTGGAGAGGGAGTGTTGTGAGTTCGATAACAGCTGTAAAAGTGAAAGCGCGGAAAGGGGCGCTGTGAAAAAGTAAGATGTCAGTTCTTCTGAAGTTGTTTGTGAGCATGGGCACATCATGTGCATGCTCTCACTGCTGTCAAGGAAAAAGAAAAAGAAAACGGACTTCCTTTGGAGGCCTGAAAACAGAGCCCGATAGAGACCCGGTTCCAGGGCCCCTAAAAATAACTGCCGGTGCTCAGACCCGGACAGACCCGGCCCACTTAAAGCCCTGGTTTAGCTGACTAGTTGCACGTTGTATTGGGGGACTGAGTGCCTATGTCTGTTCTAGGACATGCCCAATTGGGTGGAATATGTGAGGTTCTGCATGGAGGTAAATCATAGATGCCCATTTTTCGTTAGACAATGCATGGTATCTGCGCATTTGAGATTTGACTTGGAGATTGAATATGGAGCCCAATTCCAGTATTAGCATTTGTTCATAGGGAGGACTGGTCTCCATACAATAGAATGGAGCATACCCTACCACGATGAAAGGACAACTCTCTTTACTGATTTGTTTACAAAATGCATTGACCATCAATAAGTTTCCAGATAGGGCACAATTGGTTAGACTGTAGTCAAAATGTATTGGTTCCTCCCTGGATTACACAATAAGTATTTGGTGTGTGTATCACATATGTACATAAGAACTCTTGCAAAACTTTATCAGGTACATTGTATGGTTTGTTAACTGCAACATACCCGTTCCAAGATGGCGCACAATATGATCAATGTTTCAGTTGTTATGTTTGTACACATAATTTAAATTGGAAGTGTTGTTATGCCATTCATGTAAACAAGGCTGTTATGTAGCCAAAACGTGGCATCGGTTTTTTGATGTGAATAAAACACTCATAGCAATATTGCTCGAGTGAGCACCCTTCTGTAAAACTTTTGTGGTTTGGAATATTGAGCTGGCATGTCCCATCACCTTGGTGCTATAGCCCCTTTTTTACTCCTAAATTCCCTTTACCTCTACCCACCCCGAAACCCTATATTTATTCTTACCTCACGTTACCTCTACCCTTCTCCTTAGACCTAAAATTACACTTACATCGCTTTACCTTAACTCACCCTAAACCTTAAAATCATGCTTTATCTCTACCCACCACCTAACCCTCAAATCACCCTTCCCTCACTTTACCTCTACCCAAACTTTTGCTCCATTTCTTTTTAAATAACATAAAAATGATGTTATTTAAAACATACTTACCTGTGTGGTAATATACAGCGTGGTAAAGGATGTGTTGTAAAGGTAAAAACAATACTTTGGGGCAGATTTATGTTGGGAATGCGCCACGTTTGCGTCACGCAACTGCGGCGTAAATGTGGCGCATACCTATGACCCATTTACAACGTGACGCATCTCGGCAGATGCGTCACGTTGTAAAGCCCTGCGCCACTTGTGGGCGTTCCGGCGCAGGGTGGGCGTTCCGGGGCAGGTGCGCCTCGCAAAAGTGGCTGAGTGAAATCTATAAGATTTCACTCAGTCACTTTCAGGCCAATGCTGCGTCAAAACCCTGCGCCTGCTTGAATCAGGCGTAGGTCTTGACGCAGCATTGTAAAGATGGGGCACCCCCGAGCCTTGCTGGAGCTGCGTCGCGCTTGCAACGCAACTCCAGCAATGTGCCACCTTTACGGCACAGATGCGTCACTCATCTCTGCCGTTTTTGCCACATGGTGCGCCGCATTGTAAATGCAGCACACCATGGGTGGCGTAGCAGCGGTGCAAAATAACTGGAGCATCCCTGGGGATGTGCCAGTTATCATAAATCCGCCCCTTTGTACTTACATGCGTAATAAAGGTAATGCGTGAAAAGACTGCGTTGTAAAGGGTGTTTCCCTTCTGAAAGCATCAGATAGTAACTCTCTCCATCTGCGGTTTCTCTCGCTGATCTCTTTCAATCTTTAATCCAGCTTCATGATGATAACTTTAAATGATTTTGATGGAAAAGTTTTTAAATGTTTCCATCCTCTCCTCCCCATTTTCTCATCTGTCTTTTACATCCAGATCATTTGTAGTGTTCTAGTTTATACGAAGTGGCACGCCTGCCTTGTTGATAGGACAGTTTTATACAAACACTTAAATGAGTGACTATTGTTCCTGAGACCCAGCTATAGCAGGGCTGAGAGGTGGGGACAGCTGATTGATAACTGATCGAGAGGTGTATGGGAGAGGGAAACAGAGGTCAGAGAACAACAGATGGAGGGAGGGTTCCACCAAGAGATGAGATTAAGAGCCCGTTGTTATCAAGGGAAAGGGCAGAAAGAAAGGCAGGAACCGGGAGGAAACAAGCGAATAATAAAAGGGAAAAGAAAGCTGGTAAAGGTGACAGAGAATCGAAGAGAAGTGGGGACACCAAATAGTAGGAGCGACCCCGCATCATCGAGCAAAAGAGGGGGGAAGAATGTGAGTGACGGAGACATGGGGACGAGACATACAGAGGGAGATAAGTTAAGAAAAGAGATGGGGAATAAGGCAATAAATGGATGAAGAATGACCTTGCTAGGGGAGATCAAAAAAAGGAACAATGAGAAAAGAAAAGTCACGGAGAGAGGGAAGTGGAGTACATGAAGGTCAAAGAGGTTTCTCTCGGTCAGAGTTCAGAGTGAGCCTTTGAACTGTCACTCTGCAGCCGGCACTTGCAGTTCCACAGATCTGTCCCTTAAGACGGAGCCGAGGCTGCCTGCCACATGAAGGACCTCTTTTGTCGGAAACGCAGCTTATCAAACCAGGATTTCAAACCGGTGGAAGGTGCTGAACTCCCCTTACAGTTCATCTCAGATCCTTCTGAAATAGCCTGCAGTATCTTCGCCTGACCACCCTGCAAAAGAAGGAACATATACCATGAGACTACTCTTCCTTGGAATCAAATGTGCTGCCCCGTGGGTCATTTTAGCCTCCCAGAAACTCATGCCACCTGCGTGATGTGATGCCCCTTAGGCACTGTATACAAATCACAGCATGAAGGCACGTTGGATTTTACGGCTGGGAGGACTAGTAGGGTCGCGGAGACTTTCCTCTCCACCCCTCCTCAAACTAGAATGACTCTCTATGGTTTCCAGGTGTACACTGATTGACCGGGGCTGACGGACAACGGCAAATGGGCAGAAAATGTAAGGTGCATCATGCATATCTGAAAAAGCAGGTCAAGTAGCCAAGTCAACAAAAAGAAAATGGCGCAAAGGGTTGCCGAAGTCAATATCTCAGGGCTAACCAATATCAGGTCCCAGACACCACTAACATGCATTTAGGGCCTTTCATTCAAAGATGGGTTACTATTGAGAGACGTGCCTGCCAACCCAAAGCCAACAATAACGTGAGAAGCTTTCGTTTGTGATTGCCTCTGACATAGTTGACAACATCTT
Organism: Lissotriton vulgaris; assembly: GCF_964263255.1. Classification (NCBI taxonomy): domain Eukaryota; kingdom Metazoa; phylum Chordata; class Amphibia; order Caudata; family Salamandridae; genus Lissotriton; species Lissotriton vulgaris. The sequence goes on from NC_141693.1 coordinate 1,127,978,182, forward strand.
ACGATAGATGCTGTCTGTCAATTGCTCCAGGCTTTTTAATTTAGTGAGTAAAAACCCATGAAAGAAACTGGAATTGCTTTACAGTGCCAATTATCGCTCGAGTGTCACTATTAGATGTCCGTGCAACATCACATGCAAAGTATACCTTCAAGGCAGGGTGACAACTTACTTTTGAAACATCAGGAAAGGGGCTGTCTTATGATGCCAACAAGCCTGGGCCCTTCCCGCAAAACTTAGAATAAGCGGACAGCCTACTGAAACCATATAAAAATGAACTTTCTGATGCCTAGCCACACAAATTGATCTAATATCTAGGCAATTGAATAATCATTGATACAGTTTTTACCAAATGGTACCAAGATGGCTACTTGAAGGACTAGCACGGTCAATTTGGCATTGCTTCTGCTGTGGTTGCACATGGTGGAGGGAACCAAGCATTTAAGACATAAACAGCGAAGAGGAACTTAAGACCGTCCAGGTGAACTTGTAAAGAGGAAGTTAAGAAAATGTGCAAACTGGAATATAAAAACGCAACACGTGCTACATACAAAATATGATTTGATTGAAGTATGATCTTGATCCATATGGAAATGTACTATGCATGTTCTAATATGATGTTTTTGTTTACCAAAGTCGTGTGTTTAGTATGTTTAATTTCTTGCTCATTTGAAAGCACAATTCTTTCGTTGAAAAATATCACCTGATAACATTATAATACATTTACATTTATATTTAAATCGAATATCATGTAATTTCTTTGATCACTCGAAATGTGTTGCTTTTAGTGGGGGAAGCGTTCTTTTCACAATGGGTCCTGGAACAATGCCCCTCATTCACTGTAAAAAAGCACTCAATTTTAGGTGGAATAATACATCAAATAGCAAATAGTTTAACGGTAGGAAATATACACCACACACTGCTGCACGCCACACACCACTGCACGCCACACACCGCTGCATGCCACACACTGCTACACGCCACACACTGCTGCACGCCTCACACTGCTGCACGCCACACACCACTGCACGCCACACACCGCTGCATGCCACACACTGCTACACGCCAAACACTGCTGCACGCCTCACACTGCTGCACGCCTCACACTGCTGAATGTCATACAACACCACCACATCACTCAGGGACACCACCATATCACTCTAGGACACCACTACATCACTATAGGACACCACCACATCACAATAGGACATCATCGCATCACTATAGGACACCATCGCATCACTATAGGACACCATCGCATCACTCTGGGACACCACCACATCACTCCGGGACACCACCACATCACTCCGGGACACCACAACATCACTCTGGGACACCACCACATCACCCAGGAACACCACCACATCACCCAGGGACACCACCACATCACTCAGGGACACCAACACATCACTCAGGGGCATCACTCAGGGGGACCACCACATCACTCAGGGACACCGCCACATCACTCACAGACACCACCACATCACTCACAGACACCACCACATCACTTAGGAACACCACCACATCACTCAGGAACACCACCACATCACTCAGGAACACAACCACATCACTCAAGGACACCACCACATCACTCAGGGACATCACCACATCACTCTTTGACACCACCACATCACTCTAATACACCACCACATCACTCAGCCCAACCAGCACATGATGACGTCCCCCGGACACCCTCACTCAGGTGGCTCTCTGGGTGATTTCCCCCTTCAGGTTACCCCTGATTTTGACCTTTGATTATCTATTTCTTTTTCTCTTCCAGCCTAGCTTTCACCTTCTTGGGACGAATCTCCTCTGTCCCTGCTGGCTGCATTGCTCGATTTCCACAGCTCACTGGTGGACAAGCCATTTTCTCCTTCTTGACTATTCTCTGCTGTTCTACTCTCTTTTGACACATTTTTGCTCTTCTTACGTTCTCTGCTACAGGAAACGAGTGCTAGTGCACTACCGTGATGGATGGCTTCATGCTACCATTTAGCAGGAATAACTTACCTATTGATCTCTCTGGGATTATGGGGATTTGGATGAGACTATATTCCTGGTCGGATTGGGCTGCCATTGGGGGAGGAGGGTGGGAAGGGGATTGTTTAATTGGTTCTCCTGTGCACATCTGCTTAAAGTGCTTCCGATACATTGACACAACCTTGCCAGCACTGGCATGCCTCACTAATGTTACAATTCTACTTTTAAAATGGCAGACATCGGACTTAGGATAGGTGAAGATATATGCTGCCCAAAATTAACTGCATCACTTGGAATGTCAGGTGAATGGGAGATCCATGTAAGCGCCGGCACATACTAGCGTATCTAGAAAGGCACAACATACACATAACATTATTACAGGAAACACACTTTGTGGATGCTGCACATACAACATTTACTGCACAGTGAGCATCTTACCAACAATTTGCTACATATTGCTCATACTCACGGGGAACAACAACACTGCTATGCAACAGTACACTGTATGTCATGCAGAGAGCTAGCTGGGGTGCTATATACTGATGTGAGGCAGGCTGGCATCTTTATCGCTCAATATTCTTAACTGCTATGGCCCGAACGTTGACGACCCTTCCTTCCTTCCTTAATAACCTACAAGGCTAGATAGTGGACATTGCTTCTACTTATGTGCTATGGGGAGGAGATTTCATTTTAGCTATTAGTACTGAACTAGACAGAATGCATGGCTTCTTCGCATCTCAAGATGTGGCCGCGACATCATTGCAGAAGACGTGGTGCTAGATGCCTGGTGAACACTACATCAGTTGATGAGGGATCTTCTGCCCAAGGTGCATGTCAGTTCACCTAGATTGGAATATTGGCTTCTATCACAAGGGATGGGATCCTGAATTAAGGGCATCACCGGAAGCGGCCGGCATGGATCAGAGGTAGAGCGGCGGGAGGTGGGGAGGACGCAAGGGTAAAGAGAGAATAAAATAATTTTATGAAAACGTGCTTTTCGCTGCACACCCAGGTTCCCAGTCAGCCAATCACAACGCTGCCTTAGCAGCATTGTGATTGGTCTGAGCACCGTGTTTTGGTGCTCAGATGCTGACTGGAGGCCTGGGCATGTTCTCCACGTAGGCTTTCATGCAGCCGGCATGGAGAACATGCGAAGTGCGCAAGACTGTTTTAGGTGGCCAGAGAGGGCCTGCCAGGCAGTCATTGCGCTTAGGAGGGGGTGCCTACCACTCCTCTCCTGCCTCCTCACACAAGGCTGCCTAACTAGGAGAAAATAAAATGATAATAACGCAAGTTATTATCATTTTAATTCCCTTTGTTTCACTGCAAAAAAGCAGTGGAGCAACACTCCTCCAGCTTAGCGGAGAAGCCGTCACTGGGCGTCACACATTTAGCACATACTTATTCAGCCCACTCTCCTGTTCTATTAGAACTGACACCCCCCCACCCCCCCCCCCCCCCCCCGCTGCATCACTTGCCATTAACAAGCTGGTGCCTCTCTCCATTACTACTACTGGATATTAATTTCAGAGAGGGGCCAGGGCAAGACTTTTTTTTTACTAGAAACAGAGATACAGTTCCTAAGCTAAGTATTATCTGGGATGCCTTTGAGGTTACAGTACCAGGGATATGCATATCTAAAAGAGGTGGAATGGCATGAGCCCTCAGAACTATGTTACAAAACACTGTAGTAGACATTAAGCGGGGGAGATGCAGTTGGGTATGACCGGAGACACCGAAGTAGCCAGAAAGATTAGAATAGCCCGGTCTAAATTCCAAGAAACTGCTGAGCACAAATGTTTATACTGAAGTAAAAGTCATCTGGCAATGATGTATGGGGAGGGAGAATGGCCGGGACGTACACCAGGGTCCATGACACGCAAACCCAGATTCAACAATACGGTCTTAGAGATCAGGAATGGTGAAGGGGCCTTGGTACTAGACACCCCGGGAATCTTGAACAGGTTTGCCTCATTTTATAATGCACTTTACACCTCATCAAGAGCTGGGGAATAAGGTGTAGATACCTATCTGGTAGATGTTGCGTTGAGATGGTTGAGAAAGATGCAAAGAGAATACCTAGCTGCACAAATATAAGAAGATGAGATCAGAGAAGCGATAATGCAGTTACAATCGGGAAAAGCCTCTGGCCCTGACGGTCTGCCCACAGACATTTATAAAAACTATATTAACATCCTCACTCCGATACCGAAAGAGGTTTATTGCAAAGCTAAGTAAGGTGGAGAACTTCCACCATCTATAAGAGAAGCCATGATTATCGCCTTATTCAAACCCGATAAAGTGACAGGAGTCTGCTATTCCTATCACCCCTGTTACTTTTTAACTTCGATGCAAAAATACTGGCCAAGGTGTTGGCGAACTGCCTTAGCCTCACTGGTCTTACCAGATACATTGGAATTCATACCTGGATGGTCCACCTCACACAATTTGCGTACTCTGTTTTCAGTGCGGCAAGATATCTACCCAGATCTACAGTGGCTTTCCTTGAATCCACTAAAGCTTTTGATTCCTTAGAATGGGATTACCTGATGGCAATACTTTGGCACATGGGATTCCACGCCGAGTTTCTAACATGGATCACCCTCTTGTACTCTGGGCCATCAGTGCAGATAAATGGGTCAGCTCACCACCCTTCCTCGTCACTCGGGGTATGCGGCAGGGGTGCCCACTGTCACCCTTGCTGTTTGTGCTGAAAGTGGAGCCACTGGCTTCTAGGCTCTGACAGCACCATCGCCAATATGCACTCCAGTATCCCACCAAGTATCCCACCAGACATCTGTTGCTATCATTATATGCAGATGACATCACCATATATCTTCATGACCTACGGGAAAGCCTGAACACAGTACTCTCTGAATTTGGCCACTTAGTTTGGAGGCCTATCGGGAATACACATGAATTGGGAGCAATTCAATATCTTTCCGCTAACAGACTCCACTTAAAAGTTCCAATCAGATTACCCACTAAAATGGTGTGAATCAACTCTGAGATATCTGGATATAGAAGTGTCAAAAGATAAACATGAGCTTATGCGGGCGAATTAAGACATGGTTCTGACTAGTGTAATGGACAGTATTACCTGCTGACTGTCCATGCCTCTATCTCTTGTCGGGCAATTATCCTGTATAAAAATGATCATCCTACTGAAGTTTTTATATTTGTTCCTTAATACTCCCTACTCACTGGTGCAACACTTCTTCATGGTGCTTAGAATACAGTTGACACAAGTGGCCTGGGCAGACTAACAATCCCACATAAAATCAGAGATCCTAACGCTTCCCTTAGAAAGGGGAGGTTTTGAAGACCTGGTTATGGAGCTTTACTTTTTATGGGCACAGGCATATTATATAATATGTTGGTATAAACCCACCCCGTACATGCCACACATAGCCATAGAACAGGGATACATGACCCCAATCCCTGCCACTACTTATATAGAGCCCAGGGCATGCACGGCTACCCCCGCTGACCCCACTGTTGCATGCACTTATGCAGCACGTGAAAAACTTGTAAAAAAGGCAAACAAACATCTGTGTCACTCACATTATTCTATCAGGTATCAGCTCCAGTCACTCAGGAACTTGCATGCCGAAACATGCTACTTAGGACCGGCATTGATAACTATGGAGATGGCGTATTCATTGATCACAACACATTTTTCACTGACACACAGTCCTCGCCTTTAGATGTTTTTATATATCAGACTGCAACACAAAGTAAGAGCTGCAACCCCTGATTTTCTGCAAGATTTCCCCATCCTCAACACGTTACACACACTGCTGAGTTCAGAGGAACCTAGACACTTAGGGGGAGATTACGATGGGGTTGGAAAGGCTTTCCGACCCCCATCATCGGTTTCAATTCCGACGGGCTGAGTATGTATCAGCCGGTCGGAATCGAAACCAGCCGGTCATTCCGGCTAGATTTCGTTGGGCTCAAGCAGCCTGTTGGCCAGTCGGAACCGGCTCGTAATCCCAAAGGGCGGGCCTTTTCGCTCTTTGAATTGCGTTGCTTAGTTTCTGCCATGGTTTCCATGCTGGCCTGTTTGACATGGAAACCATGTTGGAAAGCGTGTTTGGGGACCCCCAGTTGGGTCCCCTTGTGTGTGCGGCCTCCAGTTGGGGTCAATCTCTGCGTGCAGGGATGCAGGGGTGAACAGCACCTCCCATTTACCTATGGGAGCATGTATTACAAACGGTTTCCAGCTGTAATGCATGCTCCCTAAAGGGAAATGTAGGAATGCCACCATCCTAATTATGCGGTCGGGACCACCGACCGAAGGTCGGTTGGTCCCAGGACCGAGATGTGTCGGGAGTACTGAAGTTTGCCCGACATCCTAATTAGGCAATTAGTGCCTGTCCTGTACCACACAGCCGAAAGACAGAGACTTGAAATGGGCACGGGGAGATCGTAGGGGCTGGGATCTGGAGTTGGGGACCCACTCACTGATGCACAGTGGCTCTCTTGCTGCCAGCAAACAGGACGACTAGCATCAAGCAGTAGGCTGCGCATCATCCATTATAAATTCCTACATAGGCTTTATTACATGCCCACAAAATTACACTGTTATAATCTCTACCCAAATGACATGTATGCCAAGTGTGCCATGGAGGGCGTTGACTTGTTATATCTCACATGGTCATGTCTCTAGATTCAAGGGAGGGAGATTGTAGAGGCATTAACACTAATCACTAAACAAAAATCTCATTCTCACACCATTGGTAGCACTGTTAGAATAAACAGAAGTAGAAGCAGCAAATCGAACATATGTATCACTTTGTCTCCTTTTAGCCAAGAGTAGGATTGCACGGCAATGGGGAAGGGGACGGTCACCAAAATTCAAAGATTGCTGCAGGACAAAATATATTTTTAAGGATCAGCTACTCACATATGCTGAATTGCTGCCACCTAGCTCTAGACCCAGGGATATATGGAGACCATTAGAAATCTACCTTCTAGCCTAGGAGCGAAACAATGTTGAGGACCACACTCAGACACTATCGCTCAAGCAACACACCCTTCAAACCTTGCATAAACGATGAACTGTACACCCTGCCAACCGTTGGTATAGTACTCTCGTCAATACAACTCTCTATACACCTATGTAGGAAAAATCACGATTAGCACAACTCCATAGCTATTGCGAGTGCATTTTATCTTGCAATTGTTATTTCCTGACCACTGCTTTTCTTGTGGATGCTCTATTGTCTCTTGACGGATCTGCTATGGGTGAATGCTGCTTTACTACATCACATGATATAATAGGATATGATGTTGCACAAGAACATTCTAAATGTTGAATGTTAGTCCTGGATTATTTCTCTTTGTACAAATCCGAGAAAAAGTTACCCTTTGTGAGCTTACCAAACTATCAATAAAGAAACCCAGTACAGAGATCTGGGCCTAAATCCATCGTTTTGCATTTGTCACCCCGATTGGGAAGGGTATGCTCAGACGTGAGTCCCATGGTCTCCACACCACTGGATTCAAGCAAGCCTGGCTGAAGACAGCTGGAATGCCAGAAACCGGTCCTCGGAAGCTTGTTTTCGGTCCAGGGAAGGCATGGCTTGGCAGTTCGGGCTGGACTGTTCCCATGAGGCACAGGGTCAGACTGATTTGCATATGGCCATGTCTGAACTGGGGTGGTGTGGAGTGCAAAAAAACGATGGATTTAGGTCCAGATCTCTGTACTGGGGTGAATGTATGACATTGTTCTGCATTCTGCCAATCAACTGTGGTTTTTGCATTTGTCACCCCGAGTGGGATGGGTATGCTCAGACTTGAGTCCCATGCTCTCCACACCACTGGATTCAAGCAAGCTGGGCTGAAGACGGCTGGAATGCCAGAAACCGATCCTCGGAAGCTTGTTTCCGGTCCAGGGAAGGCATGGCTTGGCAGTTCGGGCTGGAGTGTTCCCATGAGGCACAGGGTCAGACTGATTTGCATATGGCCATGTCTGATCTGGGGTGGTGTGGAGTGCAAAAAAACGATGGTTTTAGGCCCAGATCTCTGTACTGGGGTGAATGTATGACATTGTTCTGCATTCTGTCCATCAACTGTGGTTTTTGCGTTTATACACACCGCAGCACATCTCATCCAGGGAAATATGATCACATCACACTCATCCTGATGGACCTCAATTGGATCCCCTTGCCAGTCCGTACCTTCTTCAAAACCAGCTGCATCATATGCAAATTTATTACAACAGCACCCCTCCATATCACAAGAAGATCATCATCTCTGGTGCATTTCAGCACACCCGAAGACAGGACAGCAACTAACTACAGACTAATAAGTGCAAAACAAGAAAAAAGCAAGCCAGCAGACACATTCTATCCATGCACCCAGGGTCTGCAACAACATCCCCATAACCATTAGCACTGCATCCATACTGCTCCAATTTAGGAAAAAGCTGAAGACTCACCTAGATATGTAGATTGCTACATCATAATGTATTAACCACACACATCCAGTTTCCCATCTGCTTGTTGACTTTATGCTTGTCTATGACCATGTACAGCACTCCACTTCCATAGAAATACATATACGTAACTAAATACAAATGATGTTTATTGTACACATCAACAAAGAACTGAAATACAAAAAGTGGAAACATATTTTCCTTAGCAAAGCATATTTTGGTCATGCAGCAGAATCTCCACAAGCGGCAGGAATTCCCTGTTGAAATGGGCTTGCTGTTTGATTAGAATCTGTATGCAGCGTACAGTCACCAGCAAGATAAGACCTGCTTAAAATGTATTCTATAAGAAAGTAGTCTGTTTCCTTTTGGGCACCTGTTTCTACTAGAAGTAGACTGGATGTATAAATGAATTGACTGGCACATACAGGACAAGCTCTTTCTATTATCAGTACGTTTGCATCACTGCAATGGTCTATAATGTTATGTTTATAAAAATAAAGTGATTTATGCCTTATCTTGATGGCTATGTTCCCCATATAGATAATGAAATTCATTGTCTCAGAATACATGTATTCTTATCACAAAACATGACAAAAAATCTCTGAGGAAGGAACATACTGCATGACAACCAGAGACTGGTGTATATTTTGAGTCCACATCCTGCGATATGAGAAAAATGCTTTTGAAGAAGGCAATGGAGATCCAACTGACTATATGAATGTATCTATTAATTCAGACCTATAAACTACCATTTGCTGTGTCACCCAGAAGCATCACAGAAAGCCTCACATTTCTCCCAAGTAAGGTCTGAGTCAGTAGAACCAGGGGTGAAGAGAGGACGAAACAATGGGTTATCAAAGCAGGGAGGGAGGAATGAACCTGGGGTGGAGGTGTTGTGCTCTGATTGAAGCACATGGACAGTGGCCCTGTACTATTTAATGTGTTCATGAAAATAACTACCTGTGTGTTAAGGAAGAAAATTACTTCTCCTAGCTCTGTGCCACATAACCCGATTTGGACCCTCCAGGATCCTATTTTGTTTTCAAGGCTTTTTCGTCAGAGATCCAGAAATGATCACTGGTTTTGTGTTATAAGCTGGGAAGAAAAATGTTGTATCATCATATACCAGTTAGGTTCTTTTACCCTTTACGGATGAAAAACAGTGGTTATTCTCTTCTTATTACAAATTTTTCGTCTACATTTTTTTTCACACATACGGTTTTGATGCAGCGCAAATCTCGCCAAATTTGTCTTCACCCTTCTAGCAAATCTTATCTTATTAGGCCCATTTCATCAACAACCGTCTGTCTCACAATAGTTGCAATAGTTTCTTTGATTTCTACAAACCATGATCCTCTGATGTATCTTTTTGCTGAGCTGACAGGTACTGAAATGCTGAAAAACACGAACAATTTTTCGATGAGGACCTGGAATAAAATAATTGTTACCTCAAACTTAATTCAAAACCTTTCTCAGCCACAAATACAAATGCCTTGAGACGAGAAGTATTACCAAAAGAAGAAAACAGATTCAATAAAGATAATGCATGGAAAACATGTATATAATGCCTCGTACTGCATAGACAAGTCAAGAAAATACATTTCACTTCAGATTTAATGACAAAATATTATTACAAGTAGCCTCACAACACACAATAGAGCATTATTAGACAGCTGGAAAATCTTCTGTGGAAAGAAAAGGATACATTTGAGGTTCAGTTACTAATCATCCAAACCAAAGCAAAGCTGATCGCTTCAAGTTCATCCTCGTTAGATCTGGTCAGGTCTGATCTGCCGCACCATGTGCCACAGTCGGAGTCAGAGAACCTCTCAGCCGAAAGGTTTTTTCCTGCACACTTTACCAGCCGGCAATGTACAGAATTCAAGGTCGCAGTCAAATAAAGTTCAGTTCATTAAAGTCTATTTCACCCAGTGTGGATGGAAAAAGGGCATAGAAAAGATAATATGAATCAAAGATCTGTCTGAGAGCATGCCAGGCAGGAAAGGAAAAATGATAGCCAGCCCGATTCCTCCTCTGATGGGGCAATTATACCTTCAAATGTTCCAGGGGCCTTATTTATGAAGGCCTTTCGCCGCTGGTGCGTCACTTTTAACATGGGAAAAAGTGACGCACCGGTGGCGCAAGGCCTTCATAAATAAGGCCCCAGGTTTACAACCCTTAACGTACCAATTGTATCAGTCCACGGGGTTCCCATTTGACACTCATAGTGGGCTGTTGTCACACAAATCCTAAAGAATTAAGTAATTCTTTTCTGCAAATTTCATTAAGATTCATTTAGTTCAATTGTGTTCCCATTTCGTCATTTCCACAGAAGTGGGAGGAACATTACTTTGCTCACCGTCCGTCCGTTCCTAGGTGTTTTTCCCCTGGGTTTGCAACAATATTGTTACATTTCTATAGAATATGCTTCCAAGCGAGAAGTGAGTCCATTGTTAGCTAATACAGAAATTAAAGTCCACAGAAAGTTCTCATAGGGCGTCAGTGACTGCCTCACATGGTTGTGCATTAATGCAGAGTCAGAGAAGCATTTGAGACCTATGTGAAAATTAGCTGATTCATTACCGTTTTAGTTTCATTATGAATCACAACTCTCATAAATGCATTTCGATTCTCTCCATTATAGCAGTTATAGTTTCTTTCAGGTACTACAGCTCAATATTAAGTACTACTGAAATTGTTCTTAAGCATTATTTGTATGTTATCATTTTCAAAGCGAATTATTAACGTGTGACTCTCAATCCATGTGCTATTGTATAGAAGTTACAGAAGTTCAGATTTGCACTACGTCAAATCTCTCTAACTTAAACAATTTTTAATTTTAAGAACTTCATCATGCATATATATTTCAGGTACAATACACATTTGGATGTTATTATCAAAAAACTCTATATGTTAACAATATTTTATTTTCTCACAGCGCATATATAGGTTAATGTGTAGTTCTCATTGTATCTCTTTATTATATCTTTTGTTTACATTTTCATGTCAGCATCTATTCTAACATTTTTCGACTTAGCCGGTTAACATGTCTTCATAAAAAAAAAAGTGTTGTAATGATCTTTTACAGGTAATAATTGATAAAGGTAGACGTCAGAAAATATCTACTCTTCATCAGTTTTATAGGGAGGAAAGGTAGATAAAGGGCACTTAGTATATCTCATCTGCTCATTTTCCCATCATTGAAGAATCTCAAATGCATGTTTAGTGGCAGCATTATCTTGGCAATGACATGCCTCTTACAGTCCTTCCTGTACTGTCTGCCTCTTGCAAAATGGAGGCTAATTCTGATAAGGTGCATTGGCCCTGAGTCCTTTTTAAGCATCAAAATAAAAGGGTTAGCTCTGCGTCCCAGGAATATCATTCATTTAGAAAAAAAGAAAACTACGTTTGTGGAGAAATTTTCTCTAGAACAGATTTTATTAGGTAAGTGTTCTTCAGAATCTCACACACCTTGCCTATATTTTGAAAGTTTGTGGTTGAGGCTTGACACATTTACTGAAAATCTTAATTAAACATTTCTATTTAAGTATTAAAATGATACTTTTTTATTTGTTTGTCTCTATGAGTGTCATTGTAAGTACGTTTGTGGGTTGTATGTCAGAACATCGTTAGCAAAAATTTCCAACGGAAATAGTATGCTCAATATATAGTTCACAAACATAGAGGCCCACATGCATCATTGTTTCATTTTGCACTTCCTAATTTGCGATTTTTAGGGAATCGCAAATTAGGAAATGCAAAATGGGATGCATGTACATTTTCGCAAAATACTTGAGAATCGGTAAAAATCGCAATTTTTACAGATTCTCAAATATTATGCGATTAGCAAAGTGCGAATTCGCAATCCCATTCATTCCTATGGGCGAAAATGCCCATAGGAATGAATGGGAATTGCGAATTCGCAATTTGAAATCACAATTCAGCAATGCATTTCAAGGGTGGAGAGGGGGGTCCAAATGACCCCCCCCTTCACCCATGAAATGTACTTTTGAGTATAAGTTACATACACACATGTCCTAAGGACATGTGTGTCTGTAACTTTACAGTTTAAAAATGCATGTTTGGGCTTTTTTAAACAATTTCGCAAATTACCACGAGGTTCAACTTCGTGGTAATTTGCACTTGCAATTTCAAATTTCGCAATTTGAAATCAAATGATGCATAGCATTTTAGAAATCGCAAAATTGCGATTTCTAAAATGCTATCGCAATTTTAGAAATCGCAAAAAAGTTGCGATTTCTAAAAAAGCATGATGCATCTCAAAAAGCATTTTTGGAATCGCAAACGGCCGATTTTAAGGAATCGCACCGTTTGCGACTCCAAAAATGCTTGATGTATGTGGGCCATAGTTCCATGGGATGTCAATTTATATTATTAAATCCACTGGTACAATATTTATCCAAATACTATTTAGGACACAATATCTTTTGCAGATGGCATTTTGGTTATGATATTTTGGTGCAATATATGAGTTGTGTGTGTGTGTGCACGTGTGATAACAGCATGCTATTTATTCTTGATGGTGAAAGATGTTACCTACAATGTCAAGGTCTGGAAAGAGGCCTTCATTGTTTTCCCATAATCAAACAGAATCTGGCTCCAATTTCCATAGTGTGATCTTGTAGGATCTACATGATTTCATCACAGGTGAAAATGACTTTCATCTTAAACTGAGTCATCACTTGGGCGTGGGGACAAAAAATAGCTATAGATCTTTGTGGTATTTCTCTGCATACATTCTGCAGCTTCTAAAGGCCTACTTAATGCACATAAAACCTATAAAGATTCAGAATAAGATAAAGATTAGGATTAAGACTATTGCAATGTGTCCAGATTTGTGAATCAGCATTGATGCGAATACACACTTGATAGTACTGATTTCATTCTTGATATTTGTTCCCGTCATTTAGCTACCAGAAAGTATCAGAGTGCATAATACTGGATTTACACCAGCCACGGTTCCATACGGTGTCATGCGTGCTCTGACCTGTCGATCTAGATACAACCAAAGCAATGTCAATCTGCTCGCTTCCTCAAATCAACTGCTCATCAAGCAAGGAGTAGTATGCTGGTCAGAAATAGCTCCAGAGAAAGGGGAGTGGACTAAAAGAGAGTAAAAGACACAATGGATATCTTCACTCTGCCTATTCTTACAGGTGGGCTCAGCTTACTCTTTAGAAGCATCTTTTATCTATAGCAAAGAATAACTCTTAGAGCAATTTACCTTTAAGCTTTCAATTCATCAATCCTAATAGACATATGGCATACCTTGCAACAGTCTCTGTATTTCTGACTCTTTGTAAAAGATTTAAGTTTTGAATCCTGCTAGAGCGGATATACAAATAGAATCTCTATTTTGAATAAAAGAGAATTTTTGATCTATATACCGTACTTGTTTTGGTGTGCACCCTGATTATCAACCCCAGAATGTCAATGGGAAAGAATAAAAAGAGTAAAATATTGAAAAGAAAATCAACAAGTAAAAAAATCTAGATTTATCTATGCCTAACTCTACATAAATGTACTACGTGGCACATATATTTTCAAGGTATGTAGATTGGAGTTAAGAATATTAAATCTATACTTCCGTATAGGAACTTATTTTTTCAATATTTTATCCCTCAATATTCTGTCCCTCATATTCTTGTATGAAGATATTCTGGGGTTCGATATTCAGTGGAACAAGCACTTGTTTACAGATCCCTTAACCCAACATGTTCAGGTCACATCTCACTAGCTTTGAAGTTTCTACATTGGATGCCAATTAGGCAAAACGTTGAATTTAAAACTGGGGCAGATTTAGTAATATCTCATCCTTCTTCGCGCCTGCCTGAGGCAGGTTTATATTTTGTTTGCTCAAAGTCGTCTCTATCAATGTTAGTATATAGGGCTTTGCATTAAAAAACGTTGGGTGTTTGCATGGGAACGTCCAGCGCCACAAATGAGACAACCCTTAATGCAAAATAGAGGAAAGTTGCACATGGTGCAACTTTCTGTTACTTTTGGAAACTTTCCAAAATCAAAACAAGTTTTGCACTGTAAAGAAAAATCCCAAAGCATTATATCACACCAGTTTCCTCTGCGATTTTGGTAGGTCACAAATGTATGGGATTGACTGCATGGTTCTCATGGTCACAGTTCCAAATTATTTGTACCATATCTTGGAACCAAAGGCCTGTGGTAGGTTTTCAGGTACATTTGGAACTGCAGTTGCCAAGATGACTTTCACGGAAGGAGGCAGCCCTCAGAAAATTCTGTCATCACTGAAATACCCGATCCTACATACAAGCATTGATCCTTGAATTACTTTGTTGGCTATCTCTTGTTTCATCTTCCCCTTTACAACTGCTCATCAACATACTGCAATTCCTCTAGTGCTTTACAAGTACACAATGAAACGCCTGCCTGTGTGGGTGAAGGGGCTCTGCCAACCCCCCCTTTGTCCAAAGCATTACGAGTGTCTGTCAGATTGAGCAAAGGTTAGCATGGCAGACACTCTTCATGTCAGGGTCAGGTAGCCAGGTGCTTTAAATGTGCTAAATGCAAAGGCGCCCTGAAGCCTGATTCAAAGTTTTCAGGGTTGTACTCCCCATCAACCCAGCAAAGACCTGCAAAGTTCCTCATCCTCATGGCGAGGAGGACCATCTCTGATAGAATCCGCCCTGGGAGTCTCAGGTTTAAGCCACAGAGAGCCCAGGGCTGACTGCCTGTCAGTAAAGACCCATGCTGCTCTTTGCCAACTCGTCACCGAGTGGCGGTCAGCAAGTCTCACTGTCCCCACCCTACTGTGTGACGGATAGAGAAGGTCCTTCTCTCATTGGCTGACCCATAACAATGTTGGCCAATGATAGGATGTGATGAGATCTTCTCCTTGTTTAACTTTCCTTCCCGATGCCTACAGCTTCATCCTGGGCCATTGTACTTCTCCCTCCCACCACCAGCTCGCTCTGGCTTTACCACCACGACCTGGTAAGTGCTTTATTGAGAACTTGGCTGTGTTTGTGTACGTATGGACATCAGCAAATTTGTGCATGAGTGCCGTGAATGGTTTCGTTTAAGTATGTATGTATATGTGCTTTTGAATAGATGGGTGTGACTGTGTGTGAACCTGTGTGCTTGAGATTGGATGGGGATCAGTGTGCACACTTGGATGCTTCTGAATGAATGGGTGAATGTGAATATGTGTATGCTTCCGAATGGATAGATGTGCGGTTGTGGAATTGAGTGTTTATGTGTGTGCTTGCCTCACTACTCCTCTAATTAGCCATCTGCTAATGGAAATATACTAAATAAAATAAAGTTTAATTAACAAATATGTTTTTCTTCCGTGGCAGAAACCTTTGGAATACTGCCATTTCTGTGACCAAATTTGCAATCCACAAGGCACATTCCATAGGGACATTTTTCATTTGTGGTGAATGGCTTTCATGTTCAGCTAGCTAATTGTGCTTAAAAAGGATTTCTGGTATAGATTCACCTATGTTTTAAAGGGGTATTTCTGCATAGCTGAAGTCCAGTTATCTGAGCACGACTGATATGTGCTTCAGTAGCAAGTTCTCGTAAGTCCAAATACTTATAGTCTCCATAGCCCACTTTCTCGTACAAAGCTGTCATCAAATGTTTTAATATGTAAGATTTCGCCAGTTCTTCCAATGTGCAATTACTACAATGTTGATATCAATAAGGACTAGCTAAGTAGTGAGAGGAAGACTCAATTAGGTATGTGTGCTAGTAAACCATTTGGTTTGTTCATGAAGCCCCCACCCACCAACCTAGTTGGTGGCATGCTTCATCATCGGGCCCACCACAGTGACACCGAATGTGTCCTGGGTGTGCCTCAACTACTACAATGCACAATAGTGTCAAAAACTTGTGACACGTTCAAAAGAGGTTGATTAGTAAATTCAGCCTTTTCAGTGTTAACATTTATAACAGAGCAATAATATGCAGATGGTTACTAAAGTATGGATTGTTAAAGTCTAACATACAAGATTTCGAATTTACAGTTCTAAATTCAATCAAGCAAATAAAGTATATATCCATGAATATGCGTCTTCCCTCAATATCCTCAAAATAGGCAGCTTGAAAAAACAGTTTCCACCAAGGAGTCTTTTACTGACATCATCCGAAACTTAGAATCACTTTTTCTAACTGGCCAAAAGACAAGGGCTCTGCAGGTTTGCATATAGCATGCATGTCTGACAACTAATTGACCTGAGCAGATTTAGGGATATTATCCGGCTGACACACAAAAATATGTCTCTGCATCTCACTCTGCCCCACTCTCAGGGGCAGATTTATCAAGACTCTCCAGTACAGTATAATAAAGCAAAGTGGCACAAACCATGTTTTTGTACTGAAAGGTACCTTTATCATAGTACAAAAAGTACTTTGCTCTGTTTAGGGCTGCATTGTGTACAGGAAGCATTCCATGGATGTTCTTTGGGCATTCTAACGCTACCACCAATGGTTTTTGACACACAGCCAAGGTCTTTTGGTTTTCAGTGCCTTTCCTGCACAGACAAAGGGCGTCACACGGCTTGCAAAAGAAAGACAGTCCTCAGTCCTCAGGTGGTCAAAGCTAAGGGGCAGTGATGGACTCAAAACATCATCTTGGAATGATATTGCTCTACTGGGACCATCCAAAAACCTACTCATTAGGACATTCTGCTATCTGCTGACAAGGGACTATGAGTCCCAGCAGACTTGTCATTTACCGAGCATGCTGGGGGCAGGAAGTGTGGCTCACCAACATTGAGCTACATAGCACTGCCTGCTACCTGCTGCGCGGGATGTGCGTGGGCACTTGCCCAGGCGAAGACCGGGCCAGAGAGCGGGCCCGTCTGTGCCCATCAGCACTTAAAAGAGGCAGGACTTGGCCACTCCTCTGATGTTCTGTTCCCCTCCAGCTTAATGTTTGAGCTTTGTCATTTCTAACTCTCACAGGGTCAGGAATTATTATTATTATTACTACCTTGGCCAAGAGAAAGTCTACATCTGGTAAGGAAGCTCCACTGACAGGGTCTGTAGCAACTTACTATACCAATGCAATGGGGGCAATAGAGCAGGAGGTGAGACCTCCGATCTCAGTGACTCAGAAGCCTAATCCCATCCCTTGACACACTGGTGTCAAGAAGAAGAACGCGTGCAATAGACTCTGCCCCACGTAATAGTTTTTCTGGAGGCTGACCCCACACACTTATCTGCATTAGACTTGTTTTGCTCCCCGCCGCCTGCAAAATAGAAGCACCCTCAGCGTTGGAAGGGCAAGTCTGCCTTCAATGCCAAATTGGCTGAAGCAGTTGTGAACTTGTCCAGGGAGGTCAATGTGATACCAGAACTGGAACTGATCAAAAAACGTATCTGTCTGGAAAACAAAAGTGTCTGATTTTATTAAAGTTGTCATTGACGGCTGGATTCGCTTTAAGACCTTGTGAGGGGTTTTGGCTCATGGGTTAAATCTACTAGACCTTTGACAAATTATGCTTTCACAGCAACTCCATTGGACTGAGAAGTTACCAAGGGGATGGAGGGATCCCAAGCTCTATCGGGTGCCAAAACAGGTCTCAAACCGAGGTAATTTCTTGAGAACCTGTGAATTGCCAAAGACCAGCGGGGTAATCAAAAGGGGCATCTAAGGATACTACCACTCCTTTGTGTGAGGGAAGCGGAGGGGGGTCCTCAAAGGGCTTACACTCTGGAATTACCAACTCTCCAGTAAACCCCAGAGGCCACTCCTTACGTATTGGTTTTCAAGGGAGTTAGTCCACTTAGGCCAAGCCTTTCTGAGAGTTATGATCAGCTAGCAAATAAGGTGGTACATTGGATCAATGCCTATGGTGTTCTTGTGTAGCTGCACAACTTGCTAAACCATGTCTGAAAAGTTTCATGGGTAGGAAATCACCCCAAACATGACACTAGATATTGCATTATCGTACATTTTAAGAATAGCTTGGCTGTACAGGATATACTGACTAGGCTCAGACACCCTGTGAATATGCTGACCTCGACTGAAATTCCCTAGTTAGGCTATTTTTACAGACTAGCAAACCATGTAACTCGGTTACCACTTCAGGTGCATTACACATTAACCATTACAAATAGATTTCTGCCTCTCTCCCAGCTAGGTAAGCTGGAGTTTCTTAAAAATCGGGCTAAAGCACCTAGCCAACCTGAACAATCGGCTGAGGGCCACCTGACTAACATCGTTTCAGATGGTCGAATCCGGTACATCCTAGTCCAGGCCTACTGGCGGAGACTGCTCCTGTGGAACTGCCTTTATACCCAGACCAATAAAATGATAGGTGTAGTCTCATGGAATGTGGCAGGTATAGCTGCAAAACGGACAAATGCAAATTGGCTAAGCCTTATCAAATGTTATGAAGTGGTGTGTATGCAAGAAACTTGGCTGACCGGAAATATATTTGTAGATGGTTTTGTCTCCTATTTTATTCCTGCCATGCTTTTATCTGCAGGAAGGGCTATGGGAGGTTTAACTACATTAATTACCCTTGCTTTCCCTGCACGAATTAGATACGCAAATCTTTACACCTCTCTCAGCACCACGCATCATTCCCCCAATTTTTCAAGATTATGTAATGATTAGATGGCGTAACTGCGGAATTCATTGTGTGGGTGTTCTGTGGCAGAATGATCAGCTGATCCCTTTGCTGATCTCCTAGATAAATATAAGCTAATGAGGAATGATTATTTTAAGTATCTACAGATTCATAGTTTTTTTAATACCTTATCGTTATCGGAGCGTTATGGCTTGCAGAGGATTCCACTTATTGATAATATGTTTACTAAAAATTCGATAGGGCATTATTATAATCTATTTATTTCCTCATGCTCAGATGATATAGAGGTTTACCAAAGAAGATGGGCTGAAAAACTGGGTAGGAATGCCATTCATTTAGAGGAATCTATTGCAATAGCGAACCGTATTTTGATCACTGGCAGATCACGCTCACAGCATTACATGGCCATATTCGATTTGTATTATACGCCTTCAAAATTTTTTAAATGGGGGACCACAGCAGGAACATCATGTAGTAGATGTGGGATGTTTGCAGCTGATGCATTACATATGTTTTTTTTCTGTCCCCTGTTATCCTCATTTTTTTCCGCAATTAAGACATTTTTGGCAGTATTATTTGGCTCAACAGTTATCCTGACAGGGGAATCTGTTTTAACTGGGGTCACATCTGATATACTACCAGAAGGGAAGAAAAGTGTATTATTCATATGTATGGCATTGATAAAGGCATGTATCACGCAAGAGTGGATTAACCCAGTTCCCCCTTCTTTTGACACCTGGATGGCCCGTCTCTTAGCCATTTATAATATAGAAGTGGCTATATATAGAACGAAGGGTCGAAAAAGGAGAACCTTAGGCCTGAAGATTTGGGCACCGGTTCGGCAGTGGATTCAAGGGGAACTGGATTAATTCATCGTTCTTTTCTTGGGATGTATTAGACATTCTGCTGGTTTCGTTTTCTCTTATGCTATGTCTCTCTGGCACTGGCTGTTGATAATGCATAATGTTATTATGCGATTTCTCTTACTGAATGGAACTGACTAATGTTGCTTATACTGAAATGTTATATTTTGCTTGGACTCTGTTTTTTCTGTTATTGTCTTTTCTTTTCTTGAACTTGTTTTTTCAGTTCTGTCCTTCTTGCATAAAATGGGGAAAAAAATACAATAAAGAAAAAAAATAAAAAAAAAGATAGGCAAATCTTGATTCACCCAATTATCAACTTATTTTGATAACCGGCCAACTACATCACTTATTATTGATAACGTTCTATAACAATGTTTTCAATAGCAGCAATACTCTGATAGTCATATCAATACATAAGAAAGTGGAGCGAAGTTTAAGTAGTATCACTGGTGACTGTCTGATTTTATGGATGGGTGATTTTAATACAATACACTGTTTTTTGTCTAATGTAGGATGCTGTAGCTTAATTGATGTGGAGGGAGGGTCTGATTACCATTAATTCCATAGCCTATATGGCGAGGAAATCCATCTTCTTATTAAATACATCCTGGTGTTTGCCTTTGATTCTCAGTTTGAAATGTCATTCTTAAGCCCTACGTACATTGGAGGGAGATGTTCTAGTTTAATAGATTTCATTCTGTACTCCCAAATTTTAAGACATGGGTTAGAGGTTATGTCTTAGTAGAGTTCCTTCTCAGTGATCATAAACTACAATCATGATTAGTAATTGTTTGTTTAAAAAAATCATGTAGTGAAGAACCCACTCTCACTGGCTCATACTATCAACAAAGGGGTGATCATGAGCTGGCCCAAAATTGATAAGGACCTGCTTCCTCGGACCTTGTGGGGGCAGCCTATTCTGATTTTATGGTGTGGCTAAATGAGCATAAGGATGGAGGGGCTATCACAATAACAAGTTACGGTTAACTTTGTGATAAAACTTGTGAAATGCTCATAGTTACTAATGGCAGATTTAAAGAGAAAGCAAAATGGTTCGATTCCAATTGCACAAAGGCTCCTAATCAGCTATTGGTAGCCCTTACAGCTGTCCTTAGAGATCCTGAATGAGCGTGCAATTGCAGGAAGGCATACACACAGGTGATAATGGTCTGAAAAAAGGCAGTAAGAGAGAAAGGGATTCATTCCCTCATTATGGCTAGTGAACTCAAGGAATGCAAACTCTTCTGGCAGACTGGAAACTGGTCTTGATACAGTGTTTTCTTCGGATGTTTAGGTTAAACACTTCACACAAGTATATTCAGGGTCAGTCACTATAGAGAGTTCCTTGCCCATTGAGACAGAGGCTGAGTGTCCCTCTGCATTTACAACGCTTATTGTAGCGCTGCGGTCTGGCCTCCCGGCGTTCATGCGACCCTGCCGCGAGGCATCGCGGGAGTGACGTGAATGCCGGCAGCCATTTGGGGACTGCAGTGACGTAAAGAGCAGTCGGCTCTCCCCTGTAAATAAGAAGGAATAAAGTTCTTGCGTAACCAACCTCACTGTCTCCGACCATCCTTCCAAAGAGGGGCCTTCACCCGACACCACACTTACTATACCATCTATTGGATTAGGAAGTGAGCTGAGGGATGTCATAGATGCTATTGATAGATGATCGGCAGGAAAAGCTCCTGGGCCAGATGGGATACCAGCTTACCTTTTCAAAGCAAAAATGCCCTTATGAGTTCCTCATTTTACCAATATTTAGAATGCATTTATAAGTACGGGTCCTCCTAAAGCATGGTCGTGGGCAACTATTGTACCAATATTCAAGAAAGGCTCCAAGTGAAATCCACAATGCTATCATTCGATATCTTTTATCAGCTCCACTGCTAAATTAATGACTAAGATTCTTCTGGAACGATTGCAGATTTTGGTGGATGAGAACAATATTCTCTCAGTGCTACAATTTGGCTTTCGTTCTAGTTTCGGGACAATTGAGCAAGGTCTCAACCTTTATCTGTTAGTAAAATAAATATATGCTGGCCAAGGAGAGGAAGATTTATTTAGTATTTATGGACCTGACTTTGGCTTTTGACTCTGTTAATAGATCCGAGCTCCGGGCCATTATGATCAAAATTGGGGTAGAGGCGAATATTGACAATTTTCTTAAGGGAACTAAACTCAGAAGTGACTGACAATGTGAGGATCGTGCCGGGTAGGGAAACAACAGAAGCTTTCTATATGTGTACGGCAGGGTTGTGTCCTGGCCCCTTTCGTTTCTCACTGTACGTGTAAGAGGCCTGGAAAGAGCTTATTAGATAATAATGCTGATTACCCTTGGGTAGGAAATGGCAGTGTTCCAGCACTAATATACACTGATGGCACAGTACTACTTACTAGAACTGTTATTGGGTCGCAACGATTATAAGGCCATTTTTGCATTTTCTTCGCAGATTTGGAGCTTATGATAAATCAAGAGAAACACATGTGATGTTCTGTGGGTCAAAGAAAAAGTAAGATATGGCCTTTATAGTGAATAATATGAAAGTCTGCACGGTTTCCTCATCTCTGTATTTTGGGAATCTTTTTCAATGATACCTGTATCTGGGGCCCTCTGAAAACTGCTAGAACAGCCCCATTAGCAAGAAGTTCTGAGGCAGTCCTTAGTTTTACGGCCAGGATAGGCAATACACCCATCAGAGAATTGCTAACAAACTATAAGGCCAAAATCTGCTCAAATGTCATGTATGGGGCTGGCCTATGTGAAATCAGTGATCAACGAGGGCCGGGGAAGGCTGAGAATAGCTTGAATAAAAGACTCTGGCCATACTGAAAATTACCTGTATTGACATTTGTCATACTGAAATGAGGCCGGGCTATATAAATGGCCTTGTGAAGCTTCAACCGTTGCTATTATGGCTGAGGATTTGGACTAAGGTTGAGTCCTTGCTGATTGTCTTACACTTGACCAAAGACTAAAAAATACCTTGGTTCCCGACATATATAATACTGGCATTAAACTGAACTCATTTGATCTTTTTGAAAATCCATGCATTTACTTGGCTACCTTTTCCAAACCCTTGAGGGAAATGTTTTTGACCAAATGCTCAGGTGAAAGGTCATTTAATAAAAATGTTGTGAAGCCTGCTGCTCTATCTCATGCTACGATTTGTACCAGCACTAATACTGAACCTTATTTAGTTTGGGTCAGCAATCTGTATCACCAGTTCCTGTTACTAGGTTGAGGCTCAACACTGTACATTTTCTCGAAGCCTACCCAGGCCATGGTACATATTATAGTAGTTTACCCCCTTGTCCATGTGAAGGTTGTTCTGCACAAAGCACATTGCACTTTATATTATTCTGCAAGTTTTATTCTGAAATTAGGAACAGTCTCATTTTAACTTTTTTTAAACCAGCAAATTTTAGACAAACCAGGCTTTCATGGTGTTTCTGCAATTGTTGACAATACAGACATTATGGGGCAGATTTACAAGCCCAGTGCGCCACATTTGCGCCTCAGTTGCGTTACTTTTGTGATGCAGCAGCGCCGTAAACCATGAGCCATGTTGCGTCCTATTTAAAACATGACGCATCTAGGGAGATGCATCATGTTGTAAAGCCCTGCGCCACATGAAACCTGCGTCAGGTTTCATGTGGGCGATTTGGCGGAGGGTGGGCTTTCCGTCGCAGTAATGCCTCGGAAAAGTGCCGGAGTGAAATCTACAAGATTTCCCTCAGTCACTTTGCCGACGCCGCTGCGTCAAAACCTTGCACCTGCTTGAAGCAGGCGTAAGGCGTGATGCACCATGTTGAGGATAGGCCAGGTTGGAACAGTGCTGGAGTTGCATCCCGCCTGCGACACAACTCCAGTACTGTGCCAACCTTACGCTGGCAGATGCGACACGCATCTGTTTATTCATGCGCCATGATGCGCCGCATTGCAAATGCTGTGCATCTCTGGTAGCGCAAGGGTAAACTTGCGTCACGCATTTTTCCTGGCACATCCCTGCTGATTTGCAGGGATGCGCCAGGAAACGTAAATCTGCCCCTATGAGTTTTAGTTGTAGTCTTTATGCAAAGTCACATACATTTGAGGGCACTGAATGTCACATGAATTAATTTGCAGTCTTGCTCCTCCTTTCTTTTTTAATCAGCAAGTATTTATTAATTTTTAATATTGTATATGTATGTATATGTTGCTGTTTTTTCTTCATGCAATATTGCACTGCATTGTATCTTTTATGATCATTGAATGATTGAATAAAGAATGATTTGACTTGCCACAAAGTCAAATCAATAAACATTGTCAAACCCAGCTTTGTATAAAAAACGAATGCTTTCTTTAGCCACAAGCAAAGTCAGAGAAAAGTTTTAATATCTCATAACATTACATGCAACCAAAGTATGACATTTTTAAATAATTACTTGAGTAGGGGATTTTGCACTGAAAGGGTATCCTTCCAGTGCAAAATCCTATGCTAGACACCATGCACACACCTTTGCACTATGTTGCAAATTCATGTGTATGGTACTCAGCAGCCTTAAACAGTGCCAGCATAGGGGACGAGGGCAGTAGCAGGAAAAATTAGTAAATATGTCTCTCTGCAGTGTTTACCCTCAGCTGCGTTGTGCTGTATCTTTTTTTAACTTTATTTATCATTTTCCAACATTTACATACCATTTGTTCCTTCACAATTTGTTAACAGTTCCATACTTAAGTCCGCCTCGTGCAATGTTATACACAAAAAAATGGGCAGTGTGACACATATATTGCAATGCAGGACCATTGCATGTTAGTCTTAGCTTTGACACATCTTCAGAAATCAGGTAAAACTATATCTGAAGTGCCTATACAATACGGATTTATATTCGCGTTGTGCTATTTCTTTGTGAATGTGCACCTCCGTTTTTCCATTCTCATTCCAATCCTCCTTATTGTTTTTTCTGAGTAATTAGTTAGCCGATTTCTTGCAAATGTATTCTACAGAGGGCGCACCATTTCTAAATCTTTTCCCCACCATCATCTCCATTGCACTCACTAATCATCCATTCCCCAGTCTTCTGTAAGAGACCTTCCCCCTTTCTTTCTTCGACGTCCACCCTCCTAGGGGCGCCTCTAATAGGAAAAGTGAAATTTCAGGAACAGCTAGACTGGGGGCTGCTTCAAATCCCCTCAGAGATGGAGGCCTGGGACGCAGCCTATCTTGCCCAGGGCCCTCCTTTAACCCCACACCGCCTGCTTTAAATCTGTAAGAAGAAAGGGAGGCAAGACTCCTTTGAAAATATATATATTCTTCATTAAATATTTACCACTTTTGATCTGATTAGCGTCTTTCATTCACCTTTTGCCCTCGTATTCCCATTAGCCCGAAATCTACGCTTTTAATACAAATTATCAGGCCCAAATGGGTAGCTTTTTTGGCTTCCCCGCAATTTTGCCCTTCTGCTGTGGACAGACATCTGCGGGAGGTGAGGCTAGATTATTCAATATGAGAAGCCCGCCCTGAAGTCATTGATCTGCGGTGGCTTCAAGGGCGAGGTACAGCGGTTGCTATAGATCCTGTGTGCTGTATGCGTGTGCTGATCACCCATTCCCAACAATGAAAGACTCAGCCATCAGTCATAAACTCGCATCCAAGGACTTATGAAAGTCCTCAATGCAGCTAAAGAATGTTTTCAGGTATTTTAGGCCCTAGCAAAGCAAGGACTAATCAAATTTAGCACATTATTAATCTGACAAATTGGCAGAATTGTTTACTATTATTGTGGCCGACATCGGCTCCAATTAGGAATAAAAAAAATTCTTAACATCTATCAACAAGAATTATCAAGGATCGTGATTCAATGGTGGTGCCATTATTAAACTTGTACATTCTTCCTTTAAAGCAAAGTCTAGTGATAAAAAAATTCAATTTGGCAGCACTGTAGCTCTTAGTGGCTTAGTTAGTTTCCATTTTTTAGGTCGAAGCCTACCAGACAGTGCAGCTGTCTGGTTGCTAAAGTCTTCTTGGGGCCAGCAAAAACGAATCTAGGAATGCATTTCACCCATTGCTTACCATTGGCTCTGTGGTTTATAACTCAAATTTGCTTGACTGACTTTATTTGTTTTCGGCTATCTAGCATAGCCTTGCCCTCCTATGGAGCAAAGCTTGTTTACTGTATCCTTCCACAACTGCTTGTTTTTGGTAAAAAGGCTTTTGTATTTTGTTATTATCTTTTGCTCGCTTTCTGTAAACAGGCCTTTATATTTTGTTCTTATCTTTGCACATTTGCTATGCATTCAAAGACAGAGGTCAAATGTCAGGTTCTGTGTTCTAAGGGAGCTTGATGTTTACTTTTCTTTCCCCAACTTCAAAGTGTGAGGATGTATTTGGCAATCTAGGGGTGTGAAAGAAAAATATTTTTCCCTAACGCACAACAACATCTAAATGTCTGTAAATGAACTGTGCCAATATTTCTGACTATACCAGATTTAGGGAAGCCCAAATGAAGCACATTTTTTGTTAATCTGAAGTGTGGTGTATCCAAATGTTTACGATGAGCAAAACAAATCAATATACTAAGTGATGACATTTGCACACATTATAATTTGTGCGCTGTATAGTTTTATCAGTAAAACTGTATGTCTGATTGTCTGGCAAATGTAATGATCATTTCAATTGAAAATATGTTGTCTGTAATGGCAGTGCACTACCACACCATGCATATTAAACCCTATGCCACTACATTCTAGGGCACTGCACTCCACAACAGTCTATTCCACTTCACACTACTCTACTCTGCTCTACACCATTCTGCGCTGGGCCACTCTACTATACTTTAAACTACTCTTCTCTCCTCGACTCTACGCCACTCTGTGCTACTCCACTCTATGCACCTCTTCTCCACTCTATGCTACTCCACTCCGCTCTACGCTGTTGTACTCCACTCTGCACCACTCTATTCAATTCCACTCGCCAGTCCATTCCATTCCACTGTATGCCACTCCACTCTATCTCACACCACTATATGCCACCTCACTCTATGCTACTCCACTCTATGACACTCTACTCCATGACACACTACTCTACTCCACTCTACAACACTGCTCTAAAGCACTCTACAACACTCTATGCCACTCTACACCATTAAACACTCCACTATATGATCCTACACTCTACAACATTCCTCTCTATGAAATTCCATTCTATCCCACTCTACGCTGCTCCACTACACGACACTCTACTCCAATGTGACTCTACGCCACTCTTCTCTATGACCCTCTATGTCCCTTCACTTTAGGCCACTCTACTCCTCTCTATGCCTCTCCTCTCTACAACACTCTACACCACTCCACACTATACTCCTCTCTATGACACTTTACTCCACTTTCTGCCACACCGCCCTATGACCCTCCACTCTACACCTCTCCTCCTCTCCTCTCTATGTCACTCTCCTCTATTAAACTGTACTTCATTCCACTCTACACCACTCAACTCTACGATACTTTACTCCACTCTATCCTACTCTATGTCACTTCACACAATGACACTCCACACCAGGCTACGCCACTCTATGCCACTTAAATCTAGGGCACGGTACTCCACTCTGTGGCACTCCACCCCACTCTACGACTCTACTCCACTCTATGGCACTCCACTCTATGACACACCACTCTACCCCACTTCATTCT
Source organism: Lissotriton vulgaris (assembly GCF_964263255.1). Taxonomy (NCBI): domain Eukaryota; kingdom Metazoa; phylum Chordata; class Amphibia; order Caudata; family Salamandridae; genus Lissotriton; species Lissotriton vulgaris. The sequence continues at coordinate 1,128,005,743 of NC_141693.1, forward strand.
ATGACACTCTATGCCACTGTTGGGCTTGGCCCTTTTTGCAGGGTCATCCCTAAACTTTTTGCTTTCCTCCTAGCTTTTTTGCTGGCATGGTGTTGGTGGTTTTAGGACTCTTGGCACTTCAGCACTGGTTAGCAGTGCAGAGTGCGTGCTCTCTCTGCCCTCCATAGGCTAACATTGGGAACCCCGCCCTTATGGGATAATTCCTAAAGAAAACAAAATAAGTATGGCATGTTGGTATGTGTGGAATAGAAATGATAAATGCTGCACAATGGTGTGCGCAGATTTACTTTTAATATTTTAGGAATGCCACTCTTAGAAGTTGGCATTTCTGTGTGTTGTGTGCCTGCCTGCATGTCTGTTTGTGACCGGGGCTGGTGAGGTGTGGGTGGCTCCAGGGAGGCTGGATCAGGCTAAGTGGGAGGACTGCAACTGAAGTAGTGGGTGGAGAAATCTCCTGTCCCTGACTAGGTCAGTGCCTGCCATGTACAAGGCTAGCTCCGCACCCTACTAACACCCCTCCCAGTGCCAGTTGGGACTGGAACTTCCAAGACCCAGAAAGCCCTACCCCAGACCCTTCCCGAAGATTCTACCCCCTTCCAGACGCAGGGGAAGGAGGGGTATAAATACAGGGGCTGTAAGCCCATGTGGTTGTGCTTGTGCTGACTTGGAGGAGACACTCTGCCAGGAGGAACCGCTGTGGGACCCCGTGTGCTGGCCCCTGTGCCCAAAGTGGCCTCTCTACCTGCTACTTAAATGGGAAGGAGCTGTGCTGGAGCCAGGGCTGCTGCACTTCAGGATTGTCATCGTCACTGCGTTTGACTGTCCCAAGGGATTGCTACTCTGCTGGGGAAGAGCTGCCCTGTAGGCTGCTGACCTTTGCCCAACCCTTCTTGCTTCCTTAGTGCCTCGTGAGGACTATATTTTACCCAGGACACGAACGAGCGTGGACCCTGCAGCGCTGTGCTGCCGCCATGCTGGGAGGGAACCCAGGTGTGTGGGTTTCCCCCTGCGCTCCTGAGACCAGTGGGTGCACACCCCACATTTATGCACACATTTGCTTATTTAAACTAAAGCGGGAGCTCACCCCACGTTGCACTAGGAAGAGCGGTGTCTACCCCGCTTTATGCCGCAATTGTTTTTCTTTGAAAGTGGGTGCCCACCCCGCAAATCACCGCTGTGGCCCGAGCCACCAAATGCACCAAGAAGCGGGTACCCACCCCGCTCTATACTTTAAAATAAGGAGGGAGCCTACCTCTCATCGCCCCAAGAAAATAAATCACTGCTGCAGCCCAGGACCCAGCCGCTGCGATCGCGCGATGACCAGGAAGTCAGGGAAGGTCGCGCCTGGCTGTGGGCGGGGCGGGGATGGAAAGGGAAGCCCCGCCAGTCACCGGGAGGAGGCAGCCGCGAAGTGAGGAGAGGCTTGGCTCTGGCCGCAAAGATGAAAGCCCCCAGAGCAGCGTGAGGAGACCGCCGGTGAGTGGGGCCTAGCCTGGGGGAGCGGGAGCCGATGCCCGGAGGAGCGGAGAAATTGAGGGAGTCCCTGGTGGGTGGGACTTCGACGGTGCCTATCCTTCTCGAGCGGTCCTGCGGGGTAGCGGGCCGCTCCAACGCTCTGGAGGCACCTGTAAATTCAGAGTTCCGGAGGGGGCTCCAACCTGGGGAGTGCTTTCTGGTCTGCACAGCGGCGCCGCAGGAGTGAGCCGCTGCAGCGTTTGTCCTTTGGGCGTAACCATTTCTAGGGTCCCTAAGGGGGACTCCAACTTACCTCGGACTGGCCTGTGTACTTCACAGCTGTAACGCAGTTGCAGCAGCTGCAACATGTGGGGAATTTCCTCTAGGTCCAAATCCCAGAGGGGGGCTCCAACTTGAACCGTACTGTTTTCATCACCACAGCTGCGCCGCAGGAGCGTGCAGCTGCCTCGTGGGCATTCCTTTTTAGAGTGTCCCAGAGTGGAGCTCCCCAGGCACAGTGGCGCCAATGGCTAATCTGCAATGTTGGTGGCATTTGTGATGTGCACAGCTCCCCCCTAATGTTTCCACTGCTGATTGGGGCATGATGTACCTGATGAGGCTATGATGGATGCGTAATGTGTTTTTTTATGCCTAATGAGATGCCTAATATGATGATCTGGGTTTAGGCCTGGTCTAAGTGGGTATATGCAATGCCCGAGGTTTATGCCTAATGCTTTTATGCTAATGATGATGCTCTCATTCTCATGATTTATGCCCATCCTAATATGGTTATGCACAATGTCTTTTTACCCTAGTGATGTTGCATTTATGCTCTAAGGAGGCCTAACGTCAGGGTATGGTGTTCTAGGTGCATGCCTGATCTAAGGTCTTTTATGCCTTATGTCAATATGATGCTAAGTTTATGATCTTGCCAGTAGGTACTGGGTGTTCTTTATTGATTATTTGTACTTTTGCGATGATTTTGGCAGCGACCCGATTGGAGCTGCCTTGTGAATAGTCCCCTGTAAATTGTGACCTAGTGCAGGTTGGCACAGTGTATATATATATATATATCTGCGATTGTGATTCTTATGTGTTTTATAATACAAAGGCTATTTTTATATAACCTTGCGTGGAGTCTCTTTTGTAGTGTGCCTAGTGTGTCGCCGCTGTGTTTGTGTGTTGCGCAAACGCTTTACACATTGCCTCTGGGATAAGTCTGACTGCTCGTGCCAAGCTACCAAGGGGGTGAGCAGGAGTCAGCTCCCTCGCCCTGACTAAACCGGGGGTTTCTGCCTGGCTCTGGTGCATGCCCTAGCCTACCGGGAACCCCCGTTTCTAACAGTCACTATACGGCACCCCACTCTTCGCCATTCCACTCTATTCCATTCTAGGACACTTTACTCCACTCTACGTTATGCTGCTGCAGTCTACCCTACACTACTTTATTCCACTCTGCGCCCCTCCACTCTACTCCCCTCCACTTCATGCCCCTCCATTCTACACCTCTTCACTCTACGACACTCTACTCTACACTACTCCACTCTATTGCACTCTATGCCTCTCTATGACACTCTATGCTTCTTCACTCTCTGATCCTCCACTCTATAGCCCTGGACTTAATGACATTCCACTCTAAACCACTCTACATCATTCCATGCCACTGCATAACACAGCACAGAACTCCAAGGTACCCCACTCTGCTCCACTCTACTCTGCTCCACTCTACTCTGCTCTACTCCACACCCCTCTACTCTGCTCCACTTCACACCCCTCTACTCTGCTCCACTCCACTTTTTTTAATGTACATATCTTTATAGTCGCTCTTGGTCTCAGCAGTAGATTATTCCTAGAGTGAGTATTTGTGATATCTTTCTTCCCAGTGTATCAACTAAATTCCTACAGAAAAAGATTGAATATATCTTAGAGGATAATCTTTTAACACAAATTAGGAACTGCAGCCTGTCAAGCTCTCTCAGCAGTCTTTGAGTAACAACGTTGATGCAACAAGTTAGTCCCAAGGTGCTAAAGGAACTATTTCTAATTTTCAATAGCTTTTTTAGTTTGATTATCTTTCCTATAGCTTGTGAAATGGTAACAGTGAAGCCTTTGCTCAAAACGTCTTCATTAAAAGCAGACATTTTTAGCATCTTTCGGCCCATTTCATTACTTCCGTACCTTGTAAATTGCTGTAAAAACTAGCTTTTACACAGTTACAAACATTCACAGGAGATAATGATTCCCATGGTTCCCATGAATGTAGCTTTCCCTAGGCAGATTCACTGAACTGATGATCCTGTTTTATCCTGGATGCTGATAGTGTTGGGATGCTGATAATAGTGGATCAGAAGCCTTCAACACCCTCACCCATGTCATCCTTTCCTCAAGACTTTCTGAGGCTGAGTTTTCAGATCTTGAACATAAGTGGCTGAAGTCTTTCCTGGAAGATTATAAGCAGTCGCTCTTGGCATCCCTGCTTGTGCCAAGCCGAAGGAACTAAGTTGGAGGATAATGTCCACCTTTTTGTTTCATATCTATATCTGGACCTTGGCAAAGTTAATCCCACAGACCAGGGATTGCTTCTACATCTTCATTGATGACACACGGCTGAACTTGTGTCTGTGCCACGATTCAGAGCACAGGTACAATTCAGAACATAGGCACAATTGCTCACTTGACTAACCAATGGTTACCCAACGGTTACTCACTGGTGGATGTCCAATAACAACGAGAAGTGCAATCCTGCAAAAATGGAGCACATTCTCATCACCCAGGAAATATCAAACTGGAGCGCCTCGGCGTGGCCCATAGTCACAGGCTCTCTCCAGTGCCCACTATTACAATGCATAACCTGGTCATAAATTTTGACACAAAACCTTAGCAAGGTTACTTATTTTTAGCAAAGGTGGATTACAGCAGTTCTGTTTACATGACGTCTCTTGAGTAAAGCCTACCTTATTTTCAACTGGTACAAAATTCAGCTGCTCATCTGATCACCAGGCTGTCCAAGTGTGAGCATAGCAATTCTACTCTGAGACTTTTACTTTGGCTACTTATTTCCAGTTTTGCCATTGCCAATGTATTTGGGGCAATTCCTTACAGAGAATCTGATTTCTTGGCTTCTAAATTTAAAATGGTATGCAATATTCCAAGAAAAGCTTTACATTTTACTCCTAAAAATGTTCTACCCAGTGCTTAAAGTTTGAATAGTGCATTTTGGAGGTAGAGACTTTTGCACTGCTGCATCTAGAAGCTAGAAAGCCTTAACCTTTATTTGGCCTTGTGAACCCTCTGTCCTAAAAATAAGGGAAAAAAAGGTAAGGATGTTTCTTTTGTTAGTGATTGATTATCTAAAGCAGGTGTCTCCAATCAGTCACTTGCCAGCTACCAGTAGCTGCAGAAACATTCAGAGTATCTCCCAACCTTTGGTTCATTTTTAACTAAGAACTGCAATGAGTGTTTCATTTTCCTTTTAATGTTAAGGACAGGCTATGTTTATTTTACATTATGTTCAGGCTGCAGTTAGGCAGAGCCTGATAATGAGCAATGATTGACTCAGATTTTAACCCAGGTGGGTTGGAGCAGTTCAGAACTGAAGCAATGAGGAATGTAACACTTAAATAAAAAGCCTTTCTCAACTCAATATTGGAGCACAATGATATTTCAGAATGCTTTTAATGAGAAAAATTACAATGAAGAGTTAACTTAATAATTAAGTTAACTCTTCATTGTAATTGTCATTGTATTCAAAGTGTCACATTTACAAACAGCAGGCGTGCTGCTTCCAGTGGCTGGTAGACACAGTGCCATATTTACACCTGAAAAATGCAGTCATTCTCTTTTAAATTGGAGAAATATAAAGTGAAGAAAAATGTTTCTATTAAACATTGGCTTAGTGTTTTTCCCTACTTTAACGTAAGCCAATTAAGTCCTAATGTTTTATGAAGTATGTTTCGTCAATTGAAATTCTTCACATTTAAACAAATAACTGAATTTTCTTGTTATAAATATGTCACCATGTATACAAGCCATTGGGAGTAATATGCCTGAGTTTTGTAAAGACACTTTGACATGGGAGAACATTAGAATGATGAGTTTTAAGTAATACATATACACATAAAGTTAACTCTTCAGTTGAATTTCCTCACATTTCAAAGTTTCGCATTTGCACACAGAAGGAATCTTGCTCTCGGTGGCTGGTAGACATACTGCCATATTTATACCTGAAAAATACAGCCTTTTTTTTAAATGGGTGAATTTTAAAGTGCCAAAACTTCCATCAAGTGCAGAAAAAGAACATTTTTCTGCACTTTAAATTTCTCCCATTTAAAAATAAAAATGGTTGTATGTTTGTGTTGTACATGTAACTGTGCAGCATAATGCAAAACGTATGTCCTGTGCCACAAGTACATAAGATACAGGCTCTCAGTCACCCATACACATATATCCCATTTATTCACAACGTGTTCTTACATACCCACAGACTGACGTACATGGCAGCCCCATCATAGCACCCCTAGTCACATTACTTTGTTCAAGCCATAGTATCGGGCTCCATGGACATTAGGTTTAAAGTCAAGGAAACTGGGCGAGGTGTCTGGTAACAATGTGCTAATTACTTAGCCTTTAGTAGCTCACACCAATTTTCACTGATCTCACGTAGCTCTCATTTCAGAAATGGATGGAGACCGCTGAAAGAAATATGGGTCTGCGACCATAATGATAAGGAAGGAGGTATTTGCACAGCTGTGGGTAATCTGTAATTCCAACAGGTAACGATGTGTGGCGTGCAACCAGGGATGAACGCTGTCTGCGCCGGTCAGCGTATATTCAAAGACTAATACAAGGCTACCCCCGATGAGAGGTAGACTCCCCAGTGCACTGCTTGAAAATGACACAGAGGTCTAAAGTTTTGAAGCACACTTCATATAAAGTTCAATCCACAAGATTCACTGATTCTTCATTTTTTAATGAATATACATTATGCTCCATGTATAACTCATCATGTTCCAGACATTGGTAATATATATCATCCACAAAATTATATCTCGGTATATCCCATAGTACCTTTATGGCTCCCGTGAGTCATAAAATAATTGACACATTTGAGAATTTAGTAAAATGTGATATTGCAAAACTACCATTCCAATCCAAGGTGAAACGTGAGAATTTAACTAAAACTGAGAAAAACATAATTCAGAAGATTGCCAATAATTCCTCGATTGTTTGCCAAACTGCTGACAAGGGCGGTGCCCTGGTAATTATGGATGCGACATACTATGCTGAACAAATTGAAAAACATACTTCTGATCCTAACACTTATGCTCCTTTACCTTCTGATCCGACCAATGAATTTGCTTCAATCCTTGTTAAAATCATAGGTCAGGCATTTGATAATGGCACCATCAATGATAGAGCAAGGCGTTACCTGACACCCATCAACCCGAAGCCACCTGTACTATACATGTTACCTAAGGTGCACAAGCACCCCACCAAGCCACCCATGAGACCTGTTGTCTCCACCAGAGGGAGTATTCACGAGAACACTGGGAAGTTTCTGGACAAATATCTCCAGCCTTTTGTGTTGAACACAAGATCTCATGTCAGGGACACAACTGACTTTTTGATCAAGCTTCAACAAGCCGTTACCAAGTTAGAAGACCAAGATCTGATACTGTGTACAGTGGACGTTTGTTCGCTATACACCTCAATACCTCATGACCTAGGCTTAATGGCTGTTGAACAAGAACTTTCTCACTCCAATCTTGACTCGGACTTGCAGGTACTGTTGATGGAACTATTGGTCTTCACCCTGTACCATAGTTACTTCACAGTATCTGATAAATGGTTCCATCAGCTCTGTGGGACCGCCATGGGCAATTGTACAGCGCCGTCGTACGCTAATACCTTTATGAAATCTTTTGAGGAATCCCATATATTGAATCAAACTGCCTGGATCAATTGTGGGAAACTGTACTTAAGATTTATTGACGACATTTTCATGTTATGGTCTGGCCCTGAACAAGCTCTCTTGGATTTTCTGAATACATGGAATCAAGTCAATGACCGCATACAGTTTACTTGGTGCTTTGATAGATCAAGCATTCATTTCCTGGATGTCAAGGTTGAAAGACATGCAGGCACAGTGACCACCACCATTTTCCGAAAACCTACTGACCGTAACTCAATGTTAAATTACCAAAGTTTTCATCGATTTGGGCTAAAACAGAACTTACCTCTTTCCCAATTGATGCGCGTCAAACGCATCGTCACATCTGATGAGACCTGCCAACTTGAAATGAACAATATGGTCGAGAGGTTTAAGGCTCGTGGCTACCCATCACAAACTCTTCAAAAGGCAGTCACCCGGTGTGGGAATATGACTCGTGATGAACTATTACAGACTCGCACCAAAACTGAAAATACTAGGATGGTTGTAGTATCCAAGTACACAGTATTGAGCAAACTGTTTAAGAACATCATCTCTAAACATTGGACACTATTAAGCTTGGAACCTGATTTTCAGGGAGCCTTCTCACAACAACCTTTGTTTGCATACACTAGGGGAAGAAACTTGAAGGAGATATTATGCAAACCTAAATCGGAATGTCTACTAGTGAATTACAAGGGCCGACGTCCTTGTTATAACTGCAGTAACTGTCATAATTGCATCCTAGGGAATATTGTGAATCACCCGATGAAGGGTCACCCTATTAAACTGCGTGTCAATGCCACGTGCAACTCTGCAAACGTCATTTATCTACTGAAGTGTCCTTGTGGCAAATGCTATATTGGACACACTGAACGGAAGGTCAGGACACGCTTGTTGGAACACAAGAGCAACATAAGGACTGGCAATGTGAAATCCACTGTCGCTGCACATTTTTTGGACCATAATCATACAGTTGCCCAGTTGAAATATCAAATTCTTGAACAAGTTCCATTGACCCATGACAACAAAAAAACTTTATTGAAAAGGGAGAACTTTTGGATCCGATACATGGCGACCATGCAGCCGCACGGGCTCAATGATCGTATGGAATTTCTGTGTAATCTGTGAATTATCCGTGTGTTATCTTTGATTTATCTGTATGTCTCTCTTTTTGTTGATCAGTCTGAACCTTGATTCTCTTGTCTTACACTGTTTCGTGCTTATGTTTAATGTGGAGTTATATGGTGAGCATTCGCTCTATAGTTTGTTTACCATTCCAAGATGGCGCCCATTTTGGACGCCTCATTGTCCATCTTCTATGTCTAGCAACATTGTTTAAACCTGTTGTACACTCGGCGCGTTTGTATCTAGTAACCCGATGTTGAATGTGGTCTTGCGCTGACAGCGTTCCCTGTAAGTACCTCCTGGTGGGGACTGTTCTTTATTATGCTGGCGATAATTGCATGAACCTTGTTTGCGAACCGCGCGCTAAATCACACCGGGGTGTACTTGAGCTCCGCTTTTATTTCATTACCACGCATTTACTTACATGTTCTGCACATGCTTTGGGTCTTACTGTGTACAGGAAGTTTGGGCTTTCGGCGGTTTCTTACCGCGTTACAAGACTATGATTTATGTAGCAACCTTCGCATGTTGAGTGTTTTTCTTTCTGTTTTACGTGGCACATGCACTTTGGCAAGTTGGGTTCTCTCACTCCATTTTACCCTATGGTTTATTTTATGCTCGTTCTTAATACAGTTGGATAATTCAGCATTTTTACACATGCAGTATTGTTTACCTTACACTAGAATTAGACCTGATGATGGTATTTCCTTTGTTTGTAGAGCTATCCCCTGAGGAAGGGCTACGTTTCAGCCCGAAATGCATTGGGATCATTGAATATCGAGATATAATTTTGTGGATGATATATATTACCAATGTCTGGAACATGATGAGTTATACATGGAGCATAATGTATATTCATTAAAAAACGAAGAATCAGTGAATCTTGTGGATTGAACTTTATATGAAGTGTGCTTCAAAACTTTAGACCTCTGTGTCATTTTCAAGCAGTGCACTGGGGAGTCTACCTCTCATCGGGGGTAGCCTTGTATTAGTCTGCAACCATAATGACAGGACCAAGAAGATTTTTTGTACCTGAGCTAAATAAATAATATGTAACATATTATTGAGTGGCAAGACTGGGAGCTATTTCCCAATTTTTGCAGCATTCCAATATTGTTCATCTGCCCTGATGTGACATATTCACATTTTCTCTCATTGAGAAGTGTTGCTTCCCCACAATCTCCTTTATGATGCATGTGTGTATTGAAGCCCTTTTTGACATAGTCCTCATATTGCTCCATCTACTCTAGATGGTTTTCAATAAAAAGTCCATTCCAATTTCATGGCATTTCCCTGTATCAATAAACAAACCGGTAAGAGGAGGGTCCTAGGGAGGGTTTTTAAAGTCCATAAACAGTTACATTCCCTATTAATATTATGCACAAAACACTGAGTAACTGTAGGTCTAAACGTAAAGTGTAGAGGAAAGCCTGACCACTGACCTAATCTTAAATCAAAGTGTGATGAAAAGAGTCAATAACTCCAGTGCATGATACTTCTTCAGGTGAAAAAGTACCCATCAGTCGTCTCTCTGTGCCGCCCTTGTCATCATTTGGGACTCCTTTCACCAAGGAGAAAGCTCTTGCATTAGTTGTAAATGCACAATATATACATGGATGTCCCAATGCAACTGAGAGTATGGGCGGGGTAACCTACTAGAGGTGACTGAAAAGCAGTGCGTGAAAATGTGGGTGAAAAAGTGAAATATGTGAAGGAATATAAAAATTGGATAACAGAGAGCTAAAGAACTTTATTAGGTGTCTCTCCAATTTCAAAGTCTTAAAAAACAGTGCGGGATCATAGCAGTTTCAAACAAATATCTGCTATATTGATGTAAAAGGTCAACATGTTTCTGCAGTTTGTGGACCTCAGATGGTGTCCGCTGCTTTCTTCAGGACCGTAACTTCGCTACTGCATAGTGATTAGAGGAATTAATTAAGTGTGTTTAAATCATTAGGTAAACATAAAAATATAACCTGGACGTCTTTGTAGAGTAATCGTCCTTCTTATTGGTACGACATAAAAGCTGCGCCTCACCTGGCTGCGACTCAGGTAGCAAGAGCACCGCTCTTTCCGTCGGTACTGCGGGCGTCCCTCTGGGCCTATATTATTTATTTTTCGTGCCAATACCTTGACTCTTTTTAGGCACAATGGAATTCAAGCCTCTGGATTTTCCCTGTATATCTTTTGCCAAGTTTAATCTGCAATACTCAGTTTGACGAGTTGGAATGAGAGAAGATGTGTGGTAGAAGAGCGATGTCCCTTATTTCGGGCTGTGGAACTCAGAATGTGAAGGTAAATGCTCCACTGAGGAAAAACTAAACTCAGCAGCATTTGTATTTCCCTGGGTGTTTCTTGCTGTGGAGTAATTGCCCGAATCTGAGAATGAGAGACAAAACAGTATGGGATGGATTTAGTGCTATTTGCCACTACTGATGGTCGAAGGAGAGCTGTGAGTGAAACCAAACCTCAGTTGTTCTCACTGTTATGACTTGTATGGGGCATTCCCAAATCTCCCGGACAAACCATAGAAAAGCAGTCTTTTCTCAGCAACCTGTAATCATGACTTTATTCTCCGATTTTGTCCCTCAAACAGAAATATATATTCTTTTCTTAAGCAGTTTGAGGTCTTTGGACTCAGCCTGCATGTTATCCAGTCTGATGAGAATCTGTAAATGTGTGGACTCATTTTAGAATTGTAGTTGATGAGGAACAATCACATCTGCCAAGGATCACATGTATATATTGTACAATTGTAGTGATAGAGGTGATCCTTGAAGCGCTCCATATCACTAGTGGTGATGAACTTTGAAAGTGAAGCGGTGTGAATACTAGCCTTGAATGGCGCCAAGAACTTAAACATGCAGGATCACATCAGCGTATCTAATAAAGGAGCGAATTTCCAATTGAGGAAACTGAAACCCTTCCTTCCTCATGATGACTTCGAAGCTGCTGTGCAAGCGTTAGTCATCTCACGGCAGGAATACAGTAGTGCAACACTCTGCGGGCTACCGAGATACAGATTAGCCCCCTTAGAGCATCTCTGAATGCGGTGGCTAGGCTCATCACTGGTTCCAAGAAATCCAACCACATTTCTCCTGACCTGAAATCTCTTAACTGGCTTTTGTTTGAGGCAAGGATTCAAATAAAACTTGCAATATTGACTCATAAAGTGCTAAATTCCAACACTCCTTTGTACCTGGCAAATAAGCTAGAACTGTCAGGTGGTGCCCGTTCCTCCAGGAGCACCAGTACCTGGCTTCTGAAGGAGAAGAAATAAAAAAAATGAAATCCTACAATCGGGTAACTCAGGTATTGCCCGGAGAATCTGGAGCCCCCTTCCTCCGGAAACTAGACTGATTCCTTCTACACTTGCCTTCTAAGGGGAAGTGAAAACTTTACTGATTAACTCTGCGCTGAGCTAGAAACCCTTGTCCTCGTGTCTCCTGTCATGTACTGCTGGTTAATGGCCTACTTGGCAATTGTATGGCCCATTGCCTGCCTCTTTTATGTCATTTTGTACTTGCTGTTATTGCTATACATCATAGCTTTTCTCCCACAATTATCTACCTATGTGTTCCTCAACTCGTATGTAAAGTACTCTGATACCCACTAGGGTCATGTTTTGCGCTATATAAAACTTTTAAAAAATTAATAAATAAATAAATAAGTGCATGAGTGAAGTGACCAAGCCCATCTCCTCCAGGGGTGCTCAGAAGGTTGGTTGTTCCTTGAAAATAGTTTGGAAAGAAACGAGGCAAGCAATGATTTTACAGCACAATTTCGCATGACCTACAGTTTTTAAAATGTATATGGCATCACTATTCACTACTGCATTTCACTTGTATGTGTAATTTCCGTCCATGTCCGAGCAGTCTTCCCCAGCCCTTGTGGCTCTAGAGTAGTTGGACAATCCTTACAACAAATACTGCTACTGTTCTTGGACACAGGAGCCAGGTACTACTTAGAGCTCACCAAATTGGCAAGTGCATCGTTTTTAGGCTTTGACTTTCAGAGGGTAGCCAGGACGAACAGAGAAAGCTTACTCTTGGCTGGTAGTGTGGAACAGAAGGACAAATTCAGGTAGTGCGTGCACTTCTAACAATAAGTATTATGTTTTTTATTATATTTGTATTTAGTTATTAAATTTAATTATCTGTAACTCTCACTGAAAGTCAATAAATACAACAATGTAGCAGGAGATTATATAAAATTTTAATAAATACAAATGCTTAAATGATTAAAAAAATAACATTGCGATAACCATCGGCTGGAGTAGATGGACTGATAATACAATAGATAGCAGCAAAACCATTTTTCTCCTATGCACCTAAAGAATACTTTAGTGTTGTTTCCTAACCTGTAGGTCACGACCCACTGGTGGGTCACAAGGTGATTTGTGTTGGTTAGAAAGGCAAGGCCATACGTAAAGATGCTTTTCTGTTTTTTTTCCTTTTTGCTTTTGCTGCGTTTCAAAGACAGAGGTCTAAGTCAGGCAATACATTCAACAAATTGCTGGTTATTTTTCATACCATGGGGACTGGTGATTATAAACAGCTCTCACTCTCTAGTCAGAGAAAGTAAACTGAAGTGACACTTTCTTATGGGTAGATTTTGAAAATGTATGGTTGTGGTTGGTTTCCACATAGAACAGGAGTGATACCCGCAAGTGACAGCAGGTGCGCTAAGCTGGTATCTTTTAGTTGGTTTCACTATTTCACAAATGCACAGCACCAAGGGCCTCATTTATGAGGCCGTGCGTCACTTTTACACCGCCGGTGCGTCACTTTTTGTGACGCATCGGCGGCATAAAACATGCCTCCTGTTGCGCACTATTTACAAAGTGACGCATCAAAGCAGATGCGTCACTTTGTAAACCCCTGCGCTACATTATACCTGCGTCAGGTATAATGTATGCAGAGGGGGCGTTCCCCCGTAAAAAGCCTCATAATAGTGACGCAGTGAAATCTATGAGATTTCACGGCGTCACTTTTAGGACGCTGTTGCGTCAAAATTTTGCGCCTGCCTCACAGCAGGCGTAAGACTGACGCAAGCCCTTTCACATGGGGCTTTTCCCATGTAAAAGGACGCATTGCTGGAGTTGCGTCACTTTTGTGACACACTCCAGCAATGCGCCACTTTTGCGCTTACAGATATGTCAGAAATATTGACGTATCTGTAATTCCTTGCGCAATGATACGTCATATTGTAAATATAACGCATCATTGGGGTCGCAAGGAGGTCACAATGAAAAGTGACGCATCGCTGTTTTCTCGCAGCGATGCGTCACTTTTCATAAATGAGGCCCCCAGTTTTTCACTTGTGCTCACTCCAAATTAATAGAAAACCTGTGCATGTCTGGTACTCCAAGATCAGAATACCAAGGAGAACTAAGATGAGAAAATAGCTTAGACAGAGCTAAGCTTCTGTGTGAGGGAGACCAGGAACAGGACCAGCTTTATGCACTTGTGGGGCCTCTTGAGACAATCATTTTTGGCACTCCCACACACTGTGACCACCTCCTCAGATTCTCTCACTACCAGCAGGCAAATATGCCCCTCATCTCTCTAAAAATAAGTTATTGCTACACACAGCGCCCTTCCTAAGGTCAGCACCCAGAGCGATTTCACCGGTCGCGCTGCCCTAAAACCGGCCCTGACTAGGAGGGATGACTGTGTTTTGGGGAAAATTGCAGAAAACCTAGCAAACATCATGTTCATTGTGTCAGACTTAAGTTAATTCTGACTTGTAAATCCGAATGCTGCTACAGGAATGATGTGGAATCCATCAGTCTCCTTTCTTGTTGAGAGTGCCAAGTATGTCAAAGACTGTGCTCAATACTAATGGTAAAGAGGATTAGGGACATAAGAGAAGGCACAAGAGAGACATCATCAGGTTGTAGTCACACATTAAAGTGAGCTCTCTCAGGCTTTCTGCAGTCTCTCATGACTGGTGACTCTTTATATTAAACAGAACACACGCCTATTGTTACTCGCTGCTTTTATATCAGTTTCAGTTGCATGCAATTCTTTCTATTACATGGATTTCATATAAATGTTAACAGTCTATAGAAACTGGAAAAAACATCAAAAAATCACTCTCACAACTGCTGCATTACAGTAAACATTTAGGGTCAGATGTATGACCGTTTTCTTCAGTCCCAAAGGAGGAATCAGCCCGTTTACGACCGTAAAATAGTGTTTGCAAGTTGCTATTAGGAATGGGCTTGCCAAGGGTGTCCCTTTCTAATAGCGAGTCACAATGGTCTGAACCATTGTATTGGGCCCGCATTTGTGGTCGCAAAACACTCACAGTTTACCGCCTACCTCAATTAGGTGGTAAGACACTTGCAAACGGGAAGGGGTCCGTAGGAGACCCCTTCACCTTTGTGAAGGCTGCATAAATATTTTTTAAGAGCAGGCAGTGGTCCCAGGGAGCACTGCCTGCTCTTAAAAATGAAAATAACAATTTCCATTTTTTTTTTACGTGTACAGCTTTTCTTCTAGGAAAACTGGCTGCATTTGAAAAAAAATAGTTGCTTTATTGAAAAATCAAACACAGACATGGGGGTCTGCTGTCCCCAGCTGGCCACCATCCCTGTGTTTGCATACCATCCCCAATGGGTCTCAAATTGTGACCTGCCTCTTGAACATTTGAGAATAATAAACAGTGTCTCAGACTCTGTTGTACATTCCATTTTGGAAGTTGCAAGTCACAAAACGTCGCAATTTGGGACTTGCAAAAGGGAATGGTCGTACATCTGTTCCTTAATGTATGAATAGCACAGTACATTTATCTTGCTAGACCCAAGGGAATCGTTATGAAACTGTAGTTGATTCAATGTTCTATACACTTGATCAACAACTGAAGAAACAGAATAGACCACATATTCACTCAAGAGTTGGAATTTACACTGCGAAGGCCCAAGAGACAATTGTTAAAGCACAACTTGGATGTCGAGGCAGAGGATCAGTACATAGACGGGGGCAGTTCAGGAATACAACAATAGTTTCGCAGTCAAAATAAATAAATGTAACTCTCCCTATATAATCACTAACCTGTGAACTCTGAGGTTAGCTCTGGAATAGAGCAAAGCATTCCAAGGAAGCAAGGAAATTCTTTAAGAGCCAGGAACACAGGTGAAGACCAGACCCCAAGCACACACCCTCTCATCAACAGGGAGGAAAGACAAGCTCCTGGCCATACCTTGGGTGTACCTTTTATAGACTGTGGGAACCTCAGGTCCTGAGGTAGATCCTTGAATCATGGGAACCTGAGCCCTATAGTAAATCCTCAAATGGGTTGATAACTAGAAGATTTCTTGTGGAGGGGTACATTATCTATAAAATCAAATCACCTTTGGAAATTAGCATTGATTCAGTTTATGAAATTGGTGTTCTAAAAGTTAAGGGTTTACCTATTTATTTTGAAAGGTTTATATAGCATAAATCCTTCAAAATAAATAATTTAAATAATAAATATCAAGTGAGAATCATTATGTCCATTTACTAAAAAAGCCTGAAATTCCCACAGTCAATTTCCAAAGAGGTGATCTTACCTTGCCAGTTAATGGCAGTTTAAACCAGGCTGCAAGATATCCCACGACGCTACCACAACTTGATGGGTAGCCGGAACTGAAAAACAGACAAAGCTGTCATTGAGCACAGGGAAGACACACCAAGCTTCTTGTAACAACCCTATATGTTAATCAAAAAAATATGAATCGGGCTATTTACCCTTTGATTTGATTCCACCAATGTTCCAGCTGATTACATTACCCAAATTCAGTGAGAACTGTCAGCCACCAACAGAAGGCGAAGTCCTGAATATCTATTGGGCAGAGCAATATCATTGCAATATCATTGCCAGCTCTTAATGAACCAAATGATACACTTTGTGCCTCGAGATTTTCGGTGGGCCATCAAATATGGAGACAGCCCCATTGGTCCATAGAAATAGCCCAAAGATAATGCATATAATCTTCGTGAGGGAATACTTGTGTCAAAATAATAAATTGGGGACATATTAGGGTTCCTAAATTAAGAACAATACAATTCCCTTCATAAGGTTGGGAAGGTGTACTCACCCAAGGGATTGTTCTTGCAGAAATAATATGGTTGGAATTGCAATGATTAAAACCCTTACGTACAGATAGTCAGTGTCAAACCTTGTTTGTTAATTGGGCAACATCTTCGCTAGAGATGGTAGTTAAGATAGGTATATTAGCTAGTATTAAAATGTAAGGGCAGGCTGAAGGAGGTAAATTAAGAAAAACGGCGGTGAAAATGGGTTGGCACCAGTAGAACTGGTTCCTGACCTGTGCTGGAGGAGTGATTGGTAGAACTAATAATTGAATCACAGGTAGGAACACTGAGCCCATGGGATGCATCAACATTCTCATTCAAAGTAGATAAAAGTGTGTTCTCCTGGGGGTAATGAAAAATAGAATGCGAGGTATGTATAGAACAAGGGTGGGCTGAAGGGAGTACCAAAGGAAACACTAGGAGGTACCTGTGCCACACACGGTATTAAAATTGCTGTAATAAGTCCTTCATAAGATCATGGACGTTAAAGTGATATTGACTCAATACGGCCGGTACATCTAGTAGATAGGAAGGTGAAGTCTGCAAAGCTCCAATGCATTTGTCCAGTTTTTCCATAGCACTACCCTTCTTTTTCTGTTTGCCCACTGGCTCAATGAGTGCGAGTGAACTTCAGTGTCATCAGAAAGTTCAGAGATAAGAGTCAACAGCATTTGAAGGGCTAGTGTACTGAATGGTAGTGTTAAAACCGTCGATTGAGCCACTGGGAAGGACCATTCCATCGACAATGATCATTCAGTATGGCTATTTCTTTACACCTCCAACAGGACGTTCTAAAAAATGTTTAATACTGGTGCGTGGCTTGGACAGCAATGTGGACGGTCGTCTAGGTCCGTCAGCTCCGCATCCCTGAGGGGAAACTAACACGCCAAACGAACCAAAATTCAACAACAAGCAGAGAACCAAACAGGGGAAACACCCAGGAAACAGGGAAGCCGACCAGAAGCGGGAAAACGGTAACAGCACCAAGAGATCAGCTCTGGAAACTTTGCCAAGAGCCACAACAACAAGAACCCAATATGGCGCCCTATGTTTGCCGCTACAAGATCTGACCGGCGATTTGCACAACTGAGCAACTTTTCAGCCAGCAGAGAGAAGGGGAAAAAAAAGAAAAAGAACACCACCAACAAGAAGAAGCAGAAACGAGGTGATACAGCAAGCGCGGTGTGGCCAAGATTACTCACCTGAGAGGCGCCACTGCAGACAACCCCACCGCCGTTAAAGAAGGCGGACACACAAGGCAGGCGAAGCAGGCGAAGCGAGGTAAGCCGGCCAGACCCCGCTGAGCGGAGCAAAGCGGTTCGAAGCCGGGTCAGGGAGATCGGCACCGGAAGCGACGGTGAGGAGAGGCGCCATTACCGGAAGTCTTCTCCGACTGCTGGCGGAAGCTCCGGACCGGAAGCGGATGTGCGTCAGGTTTCAAGCGCCGGAAGCGCCGGAAGGTCCTGATCGAGGAAAGACACTGCTGATCGGGATCGGTGAGTCGAGCGCCAGCCCTAGCCACAGCGAGGAGAAGAGGAGAAGAGTGTGAACGGCGTCTGACCAAGAGGCGCAGGTGGCGGAGCGGCAGAGCAGCGAGGCGAAGCAGAGCAGGGGCGAGCAACAACGGAGTGGGGGAGGAGAACGCAAAAAACACAGAGGACACAGCGCAAAGACAGCGCAACACAGAGGACAGCGCGAATAAAGCACCAAGCGAGGGAGAGTGCTCACAGGGAACATTGTGATAAAAATATATAAACATAATCAAAGGCAAAGGCAAACGAAGCACTGCGCAGCAACAGCCAGTAATAGCCAGCCTGGTCAGGTCAGTAAGGCAACAGTGGAGCCAGATGGGGGACTGAGAGACAACTCAGAATACGGCAAGAGCACGCCAAAGAGCAAACCAGAAAAGGGCAAGATCCCTAAAAGAGTACCAGCAACGAGGCTAGTACAAGGCAAAGGTCAAGGACAGGATCAAGAGCCCTAAAGGCGCACACCGCAAGTGCGCAAGAGACGGGGGGGATACCAGGCAGATCCAGACAACAAACACAACGGCTTGCACCAGCCTACTCCCCAGCTCCCCAGCGCGCCAGATGCTAGGTTGACGAACTGTGCATTGGACTGCAAAAGAAACTGAACAGAACGCGAACGAGACAAGGCACACGCTGGCAGGTCTTAAGGCAAAGACCAGAACGAGGCACATCCGAGAGCCTAGCAGATATAGACTGCAGGGCATCTCGGCACCAACGTCAAAGGAAACAGACCTACCCAAGATATCCCCAGCGGGAGGGCGGCTAGGCGACATCCTATCAAGGAGGGGCATTGCAACAATGGCAGGCAACGAAGGGAAGGCAGCTGGAGAGCAGCAAAAAAAAACCAAGATAGACAACCACGGATCGCCTCTGAAAAATAATAAGAGCGAGACGGCCACCCTAGAAACGATCCTGCGGAGAGTTAATGAAGGGATCGAAGTGGGGAAAGATACAAAACTCAAGGTGGAGAACATGCAGCTTGAGATGGCAGCTATAAGAGCGGACCTTCATAAAACAAATACAAGAATTGAGGTGACAGAAGGCAGAATAAGCGCTGTGGAGGACGAAACAAGGGGAAACACCGAAGCCATAGCTGATCTGCAGAAAGTCACGAAAGCCATGCAAAAACAACTAGCGGAGAAGGATGACAGGGCAAGAAGAGGCAACGTAAGGATCCTGGGGGTACCGGAAGGGACAGAAGACAAGGCGGGATCATGCGCGGCAATGCTAGAGGAGATGATCCCCAAACTCACCGGCATCACATTTGACAGAAGGTTCGAGGTGCAGAAGGCATACAGAATACCGGCAGGAAAACCTTCAACAGGCAAAGGGCCGAGGGCAATAATATGCAACCCGCTCAGGCTAAGCCAAACAGACGCCATCTTTGCCTTTGCTAGGAAAAACCACAACTTGAGTTGGGAAGGAAGCAAGATTATACTAACCCAAGATTACTCCAAACCAACAGTAGAGTCGAGAAAGGGATTCCTAGCCCTCAGAGATACACTGCGCAGAAGAGGCGCCACCTTCAGCTTTGTCGGCCCAGCCAGATTCAAAGTAATAGACAAGTGGAAAACAATGATTTTTGAATGCCCGGAGGAACTAAGGAGATACCTACACGGCCCACCCGTGGAAGAGATGGAAGACAACAGGAGCCCCGGAGCAGCGAAAAGAAGCGCCTCACCGGATGAGAACGCACGCTCTGAATAAAGGAACACTGTACACGCCAAAGGGAAAGAAAAGAACATAACCCCCAAATGGCACAAGGCACAAGGAAACATATCTACCTCATTAAACCCAAGAGGGGAAATTAAAAGTACTATAATCGGAACGAAGAACCCGACTGCAGATCCAGGACTATGGATCAGAGACTTCCAGCAGCTAGCAGCCGGTAGTGAGTACAACATGCCCAAGATCAACAAGGGCACTATTTGACTGAGACAATCAAGCGATTACAGAGTACGGGCCATGCTCTATCCTTGGTCCCATTTTCACCTCAAATCAAGTTTCACCTCAAATCAAGCTACACCAAGGAAGAAAACCAACTCTACCTCAGGGAAAAGACGCGGAGCGAAGGAACTTTGTCGTCGCACACCCACTCAGCAAGTAAGGGAGGGGACGGGAGGGGGTGAGGGGGCGAAGGAATCGGGGGGGAGCGGGGAGCACTTACATGGGCCGACTTACTATCATCTGTCTTCTCTATACTTTATCTTTCTCTTTACACTCACATGGGGAAACAGTGCACACAGGAGAAGGGGGGTGGTCCCACACACAACCCAGAGACCGGAAAGACGCAGAGAAAGGCCAGCGCAAAATGCGAAAAAAAGAGCAGTCTAAATGACAAATAGCAACCAGAGTAGCATAGCGTCTGACATTAAAATTGTGTCCCTAAACGTCAAGGGTCTGAATAGCCCGGTGAAAAGGAGGAAAGTGCTCGAGCACCTTAGGAAACTCAAGAGCGACATATATGTACTCCAAGAAACGAGATTACAAGCAGAAGACATCAGCCGCATAGGGGCAAATTGGATAGGTGAGGTGCAGGGCTCACCAGCACAGAATAAGAAGAATGGGGTAGTAACAATTGTAAGCAAACACTCCAAGATACAAGTTGTAGACTCTCAAGCAGACACGCAAGGGAGAATGCTTATAACGACACTCAGAAGAGCGGGGGAGACATTCCACGTAGCTAACTTATATGGACCCAACAGTGATGACAGATCATTTTGGGAGGGGGTGGGTGCACAACTGTACTCACTACCGCTAGGAGAACTGCTGATAGTTGCAGGAGATATGAACCAAGTCCTGGACCCAGCAATTGATAAGCATCCATATAGACCAAGCCAATCAACAAGCAATCCCCACATCCTTCAGAATCTCTGCACCAAACTAAGACTAAGAGACCCATGGCGCATGTGTAACCCAGATGCCAGGGAGTACACATTCTACTCCAACCCACACAACTCATATAGCCGAATAGATTACATCCTAATGTCAGAAACACATACCCACCTCATAGACCACACAGAAATAGGACCCAGAACTGTATCGGACCACTCACACATAAGCCTAACACTATCGGGCAAGCACAACGACGAGCCGACCCGCAGATGGCGATTCGATGACAGTCTGCTCCAAAATGCCCCAGCGAAAGCCAAGATAGAGGAGATGATAAAAGAATACCTACTCTTGAACGACAAACCAAACACAAACAGGGAGGTCCTATGGGACGCCCTGAAGGCCACCATCCAGGGAACAGTCATGACAGTCAAGGGCAGGATGAACAAAGACAGGAATAAGAGAATTGCAGACCTAGAGAAAGAAATTAAAAAACTTGAGAACAGCCACATAGCCAGAATAGAGGACAAGAACACACTCACAAACCTGACTAAATTAAAGTATGAACTGAACAGAATACTGAGCGAGAGGGCGGGCACTTGGATCAATAAATATAAATCTATTAATCTTTGTACCGCAAACAAAGCGGGCAAAAACCTAGCATCCTACCTGAGAGGGAAGCAGAAACACCACACGATAGGAGCCATCAAAGACAAACATGGCATATCCCAGACCTCGAACAAAGACATCCTGGAAGTCTTCAGGGACTTCTACGAGGGACTGTACACCAAAGATGTTACACTGCATGATGATGGGGGAAAAGAGTTACTAGCGAACATAACCACACCCACACTGTCGGACCAAGAACGAGACATCCTGGAAATGACCATAACGGGGGATGAGATAGAGAGAGCCACGCAAAGCCTCAAAGAGAACAAAGCACCGGGGCCAGACGGTTTCACAGCTGGCTTCTATAAGCAGTACCTAAACATACTCAAACCCACAATGAAGGAGGTATTCACAGCATGCGCCCAGAGCGGACACATGACACCCTCAATGGCTGAGGCAAATATAATAGTGATACCCAAGGAAGGGAAAGACACAACAGAGGCGAAGAACTTTAGACCGATCTCCCTCATTAATGTAGACTGCAAGATCTACGCAAAAATACTAGCCAACAGACTCAACGCACACCTGCCGAAACTCATACACAACTCGCCAGTAGGCTATCTTAAAAACCGCATGTCACACGATAACACGAGACTTCTATGCCACGTAATCAACCACTCCTCCCGTAGCGACAATGCAGCAGTCATGATAGCCCTAGACGCTGAGAAAGCCTTTGATAGAGTCTCATGGCCCTTCTTAGATCAGTGTATGGGGAAATTTGGGATAGGTCCAAACTATAGGAAGATGGTGATGGCCCTATACGAGGCCCCCAAAGCAAGGGTGGTGGTCAACGGAGGCACATCAAACATACTCAACCTGGGAAGGGGAACTAGACAAGGTTGCCCCCTGTCACCAGCCCTATTCCTACTAGCCATAGAACCGCTCCTCACGATGATCAGAACTAATGTGGACATTGTAGGGATACCAATAGGGGGAGAGACTTTCAAACTAGCGGCGTACGCGGATGACGTACTAATAGTCACAGAAGACCCAGAGAGATCCATAAAAGCACTGACTGACACCATTGACAACTACGCCCAGGTCTCGGGGTACAAACTCAACAGAGACAAATCTGAATGCAAACCTTTAAACATCCACGCAACAAGAACAGTATTAGGAACATCAGGACTAACATGGCAACCAAAACCTATAAAATATCCGGGTATCCTCTTCGAGAGAGACCTAAGAATGACACTGGAACACAACGAACACGCAACAATACAGAAAATCAAGGACAAAGTAGAAGGGTGGTCCCCCAAGTTCACAACATGGTGGGGGAGGATAGAAGCAATTAAAATGATGCTGACACCGATGGTCAACTACATGCTAACCATGCTCCCACTCACTAACACAGAGAGCTTCCACAAGACACTTGACAAGATACTGAACAGCTTCCTATGGCGGGGAAAAAACCCAGAATAAGCCTACACAAGCTAAGGCTATCAAAAGAACAGGGTGGCCTGAACATAACGAATTTCAAGCGATTCCAGACGGCTTGCATAGCTAGACAGGGACTACACTGGCTAGACCCAAGACAGGAATACACCCCAGCATGGCTATCATTTGAGCGCGGACTACTAAAAGGCATGAACCCTATTACCCTCCTGACAGCCACACGACACCCAGCAGTGAAGGATAACCCCGTCCTCAAGAACACAAAGACAGCTCTTCTCAGCGTCGACAAACTACTGTCAACAAGCATCAGAGGAGGCCAATTTGAATCCCTCTGGCACAACCCCACTTTAAAATACAGAGATAAGGTTCTAGACATGCCTGAGTGGTACAGACATGGCATATCAACAGCCCATGACCTTCAAAGACAGGGCGAGAACACAACTTTCGATACACTCAAGGAAGCGCACAACCTACAAAACATAGAACTATACAACTTCCTCAAAATAAAAGTAGCAATTAGGAAGGCAAACCTTACAAGCCAGACACCTTCGCTCTTACAGCTTGCAGCCAATCTCAACATAATAGGACACCAAATAGCACACCTATACAGAGCCCTACGTCCCCAAAACACCAAACTCAATGATAAGGTCACAAACTTTTGGGGGACTTTAGCAGGGAAGGAACTAAGCGAGACCGAAAAGGCAGAATTGTGGAGATCGACCACTAGGAAAAAGATAACTGCTTCACTAAATCAGACCAAATACTGGTTGGTGCACAAGGCATACTGGACACCGGCCCGCCTATCCACCCTGGGGATCCGAGAGAGCGACACATGCTGGAATTGTGACAGTGGAAGGGGGGACTTAGAGCATCTCCTACTCACCTGTCCTCAGATCAAGGATTTCTGGGAAAGAACGGGGAAGCTTATCAATGACATAACGGGAGTAGCCTTACACATAGATTTCCCAAGTCTAGTCCTGGGCTTTGCAGCCCCGTCCATCACAACAACAGAAGACCGTGACCTCATTGACCTACTGTTAACGGCTGCAGTCAAAATAATCCTAAGCAACTGGAAAGACACCACAAAAGCCACACCACAGGAGTGGCTCAACTGGGTCACTTTCCTAAGAGGGGCAGATAACATTACAGCGAAACACTCACCGAAAACACACAGACAATCAAACATAAGGAGGCCCCTAGACCTCTACCTTTCATCACATAAACCCCCCTAGGCGCAGACACTAGACACCAGACAGCCATCAAGGGACACACTATAGGGACCCACACTCTAATAAAAGAAACCTGCGAGGAAGAACACTCTCCTATCTCCATTCCTACCTCTATCCCTCTCTATCCTCTCTATCGTCCGGGGCGGTAGACCCACCAGGCAGCGCAAAGGGGGGAAAGAAGACAACGCCAAGCAAGACTCGGAATACGGACTTCTTCTTTTTTTGGACTAGTCGAACTATCCGACCCACGCACCATGGCAAGGAACGAACTATTGCAGGACTATATTGCTGTACCCCCCCCCCCCGGCGCCTTCTTTTTCTTTTTTTTCTTTTTCTCCTCTTTCTTTCCGCCACTCATGTATGCTCCATGTAAATATATATTTTTTTATATACAATAAAAAATTACAGAAATCAAAAAAAAAATACTGGTGCCTTAAGAAGTAGTTGACGATACTAGTTACGTTGTGCTTACTGAAACAAATGAAACTGAAAAAAATTAATTTTCAGGATGGCTAAAAAAAGAGGGGTGGCCCAGGCCATCCTCTGTTGGTTGCTGACAGCCTGTGATGGGTGCAAACGCAGTATTTAATTTGAGCTTGTGGCAAATTCTGGGTGCTGACACTTATAATTCTGAATCAAGCACCGAAGCTGAGGACCATTACCTCAGACTCCCCCGCAGGGCTGATCTCTGAGCATTGTGGTCCTGCTTGCCTGCCATGAATGCCCCACATCCCGTGCCATGGGGTACGAGTGAGCACCATGTCCCTCATGTATGGGGATTTTGTGTAGGACAGCGTAGCAAGTAAGCTTACTGTGCTGCCCTATGACAAACTGAAAGGTAAGGATTGCACTGTATTTATGCAACACTGTGTATTCCAGCCCTTTCCCCTTGCACTGGAGCTATTTCAGTGGCCTAGCACCAACGCGGGTATTATTGCCCCATGGTGCAAGGGTACCTGTGTTGTCAGCAGGATTGTTTTATGCAGGAAGGGGCACTTTCCTGCACAGAAACAATCCTAAGAGGCTATATTGGCTATAGAGGCTAATATTGATTATGTAAACAAAAAGTATGTGGGCCAGATTTTTACAAGATTTCACAATATACAAATGTCCAGTAGTCACTAGAAATTATGATTGCTGTGAATCTCACTTTTTCTGTGCATAGGAAGTTTTGATAGAGGCCATAATCTGAGAAGTACCGTCCATGCTAGCTACTATGTAGTATCTCATTAAGCCAAAAATGTGTATTTCTTTGAAAGGACTAAGATATTTAGTGGTCACCATTTATACTACCTCTTCAAAGCTGAAGCGCCGTTAGACTCTCCCACATCTCCACAACACAAAGGAACAAGGTGTAATGTTATTTCCACAACTTCTATGACTTTTTTTTAATTTTCCCAGAGACATTAGTACAGTGGTGAGTTCATAATTTGAATAAGTGTGTGGTACCCTCTGAGATCTTGCGCCATTTATTCTTCGATCTTTGAAAGCAAACAGGAATCTAGACATTATATAGAGGTTGGCAGGCAGCCACTAGCTCAGCAGTCTTAGCCCTCTGGGGATTTCTAAACTGCACAAAAATCACTGCTGCTACATTTGCTCTGAGGGCTACAGAGTTTGCCTAGTGAGCCCTGTTGTGGTTGCAAATGCTTTGCAAGCTTTTTTTGATTTTCAAGACTGAACTCTCAAAACAAGCATTGGCAATGAAAATAGGTCTGGCTTTAAAGGAACGTTCTATGGTAATGTAAAGCATTAAAGAATATAACATGTGAATGGATATGTATTTGTGTGGAACGAAAGAACGGTAGAATACTATTGGTGTAGATTAAAAGGTCAAGTGACAGTTGCAATGTCAAGCCAGACCGAAACATCTATGTAGGTTAATGGATGCCTTCCTCCTATCTGTGTTGCTGCCTGAGAAAAATCCTAGACCATAAACAACCTAATTATCAAAGACGTGTGCTCTGAAAGTTCAAGCTAGAGCAGCTGGATAAATAAAATTATCACAGCTGTGAGCAGGACAAGCACTTTTTTGTGGAAGCACACAATTTCTGCACAATCAAAACATGTACTCCTGGTTCCCAGCATGTGGGTGGAGTCAAAGCCCATCTCTAGTGTTGCTCACATAGTTGTCTAGTGACAGCTGTGCTGTCAAGCCAGACCATAAAGAGAGTTTTCTTCCTGCATATGGGACATTTGGATGGTTTGCCTACCTTTGCATGACCATCCCAGGCAGGGAAATTTTTTGCATGACCATCCCAGGCAGGGAAATTTAGTGATGACCGTGCTGTAAGAAGAGTGTCTTATGGGTGGGCAGCATAAGTGGAATTTGATTCTGTTGATTCCCACAGATTTACATTAAAATTCTGAGAGAATCACAAGAATTCTGCGATGGGATGGAGTGTGCATTTGGCGCTATTTACTTGGCGCAAATGCACCCTTGCATGCAAAAATGGATGTGAGGATGCATTTTCACTAAGAAATAGCACTACTAAATGCCAAATGCACTTTAGTGCATACCACTTGGCGCCCTCATATACTCTGTACTTACCCGGACGGTTTCCCTACCTCTAAATGGAACCAAGAGGGTGGTGTGGTCAGAACCCCTCAAATTCCATATCTCTAACCTCTAAATGTGGTCTTTGATCTCTTGTGAGACCAAGTGGCTTCAATTGTGACCTGCCTTCTTTCTAGTTTGCTGATACCTGTACATCTAAAGGGGCGAACAGAATAGGTTTTTACTGATCAGACATATGTGCAGTGCCGAGAACTCCACAAAACCTGTGGGGACGTGGTAAAAGCCACTGGAAAGACCAGTAAGTTTAATCACTTCACCCCTGGGTTGACCCCAAATGAAAATCCAAAAACAATTGGGCCACCCAACTTCTGCATCTCGCGTCTAGGCGCTGTGACAGTACACAAGCTTCCCTGTTAACATCCGTGTGGAGACTCGCACCAACACTCCCGTCTCCTATCCCCCCAGCCCCTCCCCCCCCCCTCCGCGACACTAACAACCACCCTCACATCTGCTATTATTTTAATCATTTTAACAGAAAAGAAAAACAGCATTGTAAGCTAAAATTGGAATTTGTGACCTTTTGCGAGCACAGGGTTTAGAGCAAGTGCATTAACCACCTGAACTATCTTAGATTCATAATCGCATTCATAGTGTGTTGCCATTTACTATCTTATATATGATTTTGGGATCTGAAAATGATTTTTTAAAACTTCACAGGTTTCATTTTTTTTATTACATTCTAATAAAACGTCCGGGTTTTATCGCCGTCAGGGAGATGAAATAAACAAGTTGATCTTGGTTAGATTTTGAAACGGCAAATCTCCAGTCTGCATGGAACACACAGGCGCGTGTCTTACCGTGCTTATCTCACACACAAAATAAACTGCGACAAGCACTGTGATAAGGCTGCCATCAGAGCAGTGCGCATTTGGAATTCCCAGCAATCACAGTTCAGCACCCAACATCTCTTGTTATCATACGTTTGCACATCAGATAAATTGAAAGGCCCAGTTTGTGTACGGCTCTTAAAACGTCCATCTAGCAAAAGAGTAAAAAAAAACATTTCTCGTTATCCTGTCTCACATCACCAGCAATCAGGATTCCAGAATGTTCCTTTCGTATACGATGTCTGGTTACTTTTTTAGACTTCATATGACATATTTCTCTACACAACCTCTTTCAAGTAGCAGCAATTCGCTACTAATTGATGCGCTCTCAATTTTGTTACATAATGTAGTGAGCAGAAAGGGGGAAAAAGGAATTTGCCTAGAATCAACCAGTTTGGTCAAGTGATGAGCCTTGCAGTGGAACTCAGGGCGCCTAGATCTGCAAGGAACAACTTATCTCCTGAACTCCATTTCAGATTGAGGAGTGATGCCTACAGAATCAGTTTATGAAATAGGATGCTGCATGTTTGCTAAAACAAAATCCTGGGCTAAATCATTAAGAAACAAGGGGCCATATTATCAAGCTTGGGCGATAAAATTAGCGCCGCTTTATCGGCAGGAAACTGCCGCTAAAGTGGCGATAATGGGCTTGATTATATGCTCCATGGAATTCCAATCGAAGCTCATGTTAGATGTCCTTTACATCTAACATGGGCTTCGATTGGAGTTCCTTAGAGCCTATTATCAAGTACATTATCGCCACTTTAGCGGCAGTTTCCTGCCGATAAAGCGGCAATAATTTTATCGCCCAGGCTTGATAATATGGCCCTAAATTAGTCAAAACCAATAGTTCTGGCTTTTGTATAGTAAATTGTTTTGGGTTCTCGTAGATATTCCTTAGTTAGTGCTTTGGTTGTTGGAGCCATTATAATGCATTGGGCAGTTTGCATGAACATTGAGGGCCATATTCACCAAAATATTTTGAGTACATAAATGAGTACTCAAGTAGTACCAATTTCCATACTCACAAATGCTACTTATCAGCCTCTGGGCAGAGATCTCTGCTTATGCCTTCCCTGTCTCTCATAGACGGAGATCTTTGCTGCATGGACACAGATCTATAATGTTGACAGAGGTGTGGAAGTGGTAAAAAGCAGTGGCAGGAAAATATTGACTATCTAGTAATAAATGGGGGGTGTAAGGATAAGGCACAGGGAGGCATACACAAATACAAACACATACCCACAAAAGAATAGCCACTTAACATTCATCAAAGTTGCACCCACATCTACACCAGAATTATTACTACTGAACAAACAGGCTCAAATCAACTCCTGTCAAGCCTTGTAGAAAGTCACGCACCTCACTTGCCAAAGACTGGTATTGCATTGCAGTATCACAACAATTGATCAAAGGAGAGAATAACATTAACAGCACATGGGGATAACATAAAAAAAGGGGAAATATTTTCCTGTGTCAAAAATTGATATGTTTTCATTTTTGGCAATCTTATTTCTGACAAATAATGATAATCGCAGGCACATAACACTAAACAGCTAGAATAAAGAACACAAATACCAACATGGATTTAATCAGATACAATACACATGCTAATGCAAAGAGATTAGGGAATAAATACTCATGCCTTCAGCACGCCCATCAACAGGTGAACTTTGCAACTTCAACCAACATAACCACATAAGAAGGCAAGCCAGAAAAACAAATATTCACCATGTCAAGACACTTTTATTTAGAGAAGAATTGCCTGAGAAGGAGAGAAGGGATATACAGACAGAGCATCAACATCTTTGGCATGTCCAGAGAAGCAGTAATTGATAGATACTACTACTCTCCAGGTATGATCCTTGATGGGAGCAGGAACTCACTTCAACTACCACATTCTCCCAGGCTACCCATGCTCATGTAAAAATACTGGCTGCATTTCTTTCCTTAACAAGTGGATGTTTCCAGAGAGTGAGTGTCAGCATGGTGGGCTCCCACAGCTAGCCAGTAACAGTGCTTGTGGCAGGTACTCGGGGGCATCACCTGCAGACTGAACCAGTTTATTTCCATCCCACCAAGCACTGGGTGACAGACAACGGGTGGAAAGGGAATCCAGCACTATTCCACATTTGCCTTGAGCATTAGAGGCCATCAATTGCACACACCTGGAACTTCATCACCCCACCACAGGGAATACCATTTCTACAACAGACTCTGCTGACACTCCATCATTGTGCAAACTGCCTCAAGGGCCAGAGGCAGCTTCACTGATATGCGTTGCTTTCCCTTGGTGCACACATTAACGCTAATCTTTTGAGGGTCAACGCTAGCACATCAGTTGGTTGCTGGGAATTTCGGTTACATGTGGCTACAAAGTAAACCAACTGGTACCGGGATGGCATGTATACCGAGTGAATGGCATTGGGACCGTAGTCTCTCATAATTTCACTTTATCAGAATATACACCCTTAAGTCTAACATGGAATGCATGATTGTATAAAATGTCTGCTACATTGTCAAGGTAACCATATCATAAAAATAAAATGAAGTTACCTTTCTAGCAGGTGATAGCATTTTAGTGGAAAGTAACAGGCTTCAGCTATACCTTTGTTACCCATGGTCACCCACTGTTAAAAGTTGTATTTGGGAATGATATCCTTGCATTGCGAGGGGGAGAGAGGTACATTAAAAAGTAATGTGTTGTCATGTTTAGTGCCGTAATAATAAAAGAAGTGCTATTATGTTCATGAAGAACTGGGCATATGCACTCATATTTTGTTTTCTATAGTCATCTTTTTTTGCAATTTTTATCAACGAGGAGCCAAGGCAGAAATAGGGAAGGGCTGGTCCAGGGCATAGAAGACGATGGAATTAGGCCACTACACGACCAAAAGAGCACAACACCCCTACTGAGCAGAAGGGGAAATTCAGCAGGAGGCATAGATTTCCTCTAGGAGAGACACTCACTTACAATCAGTTATAATCTGGACCACAAAGGGTGTAGTTGAGCTGGACACCACATGCCAGGAGGAGTCAAATGTCGGGACTCTCCCTGGTCAAAAAGAAACATTCATTGTGTCCATTGAGCAAGCCCTCTGTCATTGAAGACTGATGCCAACCCCTCCACCAATCAAGAAGCCGGCACAACAATGGGATGAACAGCTGCCCCTGCTAACCCTCCCCCTCATGCTAGTGCCTTCCCTCAAGATCAGAAGCCGAGAGTAACATTCACCACAGACCACCCTGAGCCCTTATGTAGCATTTCACGTTAGCCACAGGGCATGCCACCATGGCTGCTTTCATCGAGACCATGGGGCAGCAAATTGTTGGTCAGCAGGCACTGTCTCAGGAAATCAAATAGGTATTTGCAGACATGAAGGCTATACTTCCTTTGGTCTTTGACGCCACCATCGAGAAGCCCGTGTTTCTGTTCATTTGCGCACCAAGGCAGGTGGAACTCCGGGGTCTTTGGGTGTTGTTCCCTGACACCTCTGGACGGAACCAAAAAGTCCAGAACTCCACCACCATGGCTGCTTTCATCGAGACCATGGGGCAGCAAATTGTTGGTCAGCAGGCACTGTCTCAGGAAATCAAATAGGTATTTGCAGACATGAAGGCTATACTTACCTCAAGATGTGACAAAACCCGAAAATACACGTTCAGAGTAGCATATAATAGTATTTGAATCATAAATATGTTTTGTTGCCACCATAACAGGATGCTACAATACATACTTGAAGCCATGAAAAAATCCATTGGACAAAACAAGTGGTGGTTGGAAATTGATGATGTTAATACAAAAACGGTAAAAATAAAACATGCCTCAACTGTTCGATCTGAACAATGTGTTTGTGTATAATATGTCTCAACACTCATATGGGAAATATATCCAAATAGCCTCAGGGATGCAACTAGACTCAAACTTCAGGGGGACTAACACGTCCAGCAGAGGGACAGAGACATCATTATAGCCATGTCAAAATTACCTGCATGTGGGCTTCCTTTGCTGTTGTGGGGCAACGTATAATACGAGGGGTCATTCTTCTGCACTACATGTGGCAAGTACGCATTTTAAAGCACACTTGGTATGAAAAATTACTTTCAGCAATACACGGTTTAATACCATCTTTAGGGGTTTTAGGGTTCTCAATGAATTGTATCACAGTGAATGGCAAATGTTCTAATTTGTGACATATATGTATATTAGACGTAGTACGATGTAGAATGTCAGGTTCTACTGTGTACGTCAATATAGGAAAAATCATACTTTCTATCAGCACTGGGCCAGTTGCATCAACCTAATAGGATCTAGCAACATATATTTAACAAGATATTTGAGTATCTTTCTCCAAAGGATCTTTAGAAAAGTGGTAGAACATAGTGAAGTTTAACCACATTTGAGTTACTGTCCTAATAATGCCGCATTTACTTGCACAGAATACGTTTATGTTATTGGCACAATACGATGTTGGTATAATAAGCCCCTCTCTTGTCTGGTTCGGGATGCCTAATGTCCAAACTCTGTAACACATAGAATTTTGAAAATGTATTGATTGGTACTGAGTCCCATAAATGTTCTTGGTTAGAAATGTTTATCAGGAATATAGACTGAGATGCATCCGATGATCTGAAAGGTTACTGTTATAGCATCCTGCACCCACATCACACATGGAATTCCATCCGGCTTTATCAGGTGTAGCAATTGCTGTCCTAGTTTACCACCCATGGTTCTGCTCCCCTATAAATAGTCTCAGGAGTCAAGAAGGCAGATGTAGGATCAAGATCTAAAAGCCCTGTTTCTCTGTGTTATGCAATGTATATGCCTTTCCCTCCTCCTAGAGACAGAGCAGCAAATACTTAGATGTTGAAGAGGAACGTTCATGTCAAAGGGCCACCCTGGACTGCCAATGGCGATCAAAGTGGGTAAAGTCACTTCAACTACTTCTGGTATTTTAGTGAATGAATTCCCATTGAAGTATGGAACTGACTCTCAATCTTGGAACACACCCTTAAATATTAATAGGAGTAAATTGTTAGCCAGAAATACCTTTCATGAAAATGTTAAGCAATAGTGAATGCAAATGTATTCCCACCATCGTTTTTATTTTCGGAGGTGTACTCATGGCGTATCTGAGAAGCAAACAATTACTCCAAGACAAAAAATACCTACACTTAGTAATATCCATTTCAAACATGTCCGCTCCTGCAACCCCACCCTTCACCCCACCCTTTTAAAACAATAGGTCCATTTTTAACCCTATTGACTTCTGTCCTCGCCAAACATAACTATTATGAGAGGTCTACCTTTAGACTCAAAGGAGTGAGTGGTCTGTTCAGGCTTCCCATGGTGCTCTTTCGCCATCTCGAGTATTTCTACCCTTCTTTCATATTCTCTCTCTCTCTCTCTCTCTCTCTCTCTCTCTCTCTCTCTCTCTCTCTCTCTCTCTCTCTCTCACTCACTTTAGTCTGCCCTGTTCCCATGATGCACCGGGCCAGGGCCAGACTGATTTGCATATAGCCAGGTTCTGAGCTGGGATGGTGCAGTGAGATAAATAACGGTGATGGATCAAGCCCTGATCTGTTGACTAGGTATGAGTGTTCTGTTTAATTCAGATACTCTGTCCATCACCACCCCCTTTTCTGAATCGCAATATGATAAGAGCACCCCTCTGCAACATATGCACCACTTCAAAACGTCTCCCCCAAGTCACGCTATAAACCAATCAACATGCACAAAAGTGGTATGTATAGTGTTGCTAGTTGCTTGCTACCCATCCACTAAGAAGCGCTCCGGAGCCCTATTAAAGGTATGACACTATAAAATGATGCTAGCACACAGAGCCATGGTGGCAGGGTATACGATGCCGCACCACTGTATTATACAACAAATAATTGGGGAACGCAGTTATGGCTTCCTATAAGGTCTCTAACAAAATGCCCACCGCTAAAGACCAGCCACGTTAATGGTCTTGGATGCAACATATATTAACAAAGATAAGAGAGGCACATGTACAGAGACAACTGAATCAAAATGCTTGGATTTAGTCCACAAAACAAGAAAGAATCACAAAGACAGGGACCATTTTTTTCTAAATGCTTTAATGAATTCTTTTAGTCGGAATTTGTGCAACACAGCCAACACGTTTCACCCTTGCAGGTTTCTTGAGGGCTGCAAATATAACAATACAACACTATCACAAACTTTGTGCATAGATGACTATTTACAAATACACAAGGTCATACGTTGACACATATTTACAAGGGAGAAACAAGTTGGCTGTGTTGCACAAATTATGAATAAAAGATTGTGTTTTTTCTGTTTCTTTTGCAGGAGGAAAGGAAGGGACCCAATTCACCTGGAATCACTGACACAGGCTTCTTAACGTTTTCTTTGTTTTCTCTTCACCTTGTTTATTCCAGTACATGGTTTGATGCTGTGAGTGGTGGCAGACTGGTCTCCGCCTGTCAGATAATATGACTCTACAATGTTGATTCACATATGAGCAGATACACGTGCTATTGATGTTAGTTTTTGTTTTTGCCTGTTGTCAGACATTTTTTTGGCTAGGATTCTACAGCACTTGCTATGGACGAGTCTTCATCACTGGGTTGGATACACTTAGGCACTTGCCATTGACTGTGATTTTTCCAACCATTAGTTGTGTGGGGGGTCCTCTTTCTTTGCACTCAGACACCCGTGCACCTTTGCATGTTCACTATCGCTGGGACATCGGCATTTGACCAAGTTATCCCACTAGGACAGACTGAATCACTTATTTGAAGGAACGACATGCATTTTATACTACTATTGTCGGTTTGGAATATCATGACTTTAGATAGAGGAAGAACCCTGTAGTGTGGGCTGGGCCTTGTTATTCACACTGTTATGTTAGCATGGGCTTATTAGAAGTTTAAACGCCACTTTACCTTTTTGCTGCTTTTGCACACGACACTGCATATAACTGTTGTTGTAAGTTAGGCTGCGTGAAATGCTTCACCTGAGACTGGCTTGTATTCAGCATCCCTAGACTTACATCATGACTCAAGTCTGCACACTGAGTGCTAAAGCCTCCAAGGTTATCATAACAAGGTAGCTGTTGTTTGAGATGATCGGCTCATGTTCTAGCCATAACATATATGCAGCTGCAGGCCAACGTGATTCTGGCGCCTTTAATAATACACTGTAAGCATGATTTCAGGCACTTGGAAGATGCCCGTTTTACCAGAGAGACAGAGAGCTTTTGCAGATCCTGATGTGATTCACACCTGCTGATCTTGGAGGTTGGGGTCCCCCAAACAAGCCTAAGAGACCTTCTATATTTTATAAAACATAGTTCTTAGCTAGGGAGGGGGATTTACTAGGCACTATAGTACCTATTTTCACCATCATTGTAATATGATTTCTCCTTTTGTGTTTTATGGAATTGTAACAATGCTGATCATATTATTTCTAAGCATATGTCTGCTCGTGTTAGCAAAAATACTGCATCTTAGAGCACGTCATTAAAATAAATATTTTAACCTTTCCGTGTCTCTTTTTTACTCCTGTTGTGGACTGGTATGAGAGTATAACGAAAGAGTGTTCTTGCTTCCCACCATTCCTGAGTATAACCTAAGTCGCATGTTCTGGGTTGTCTAATCATTGGTTCCTTTGCTATATGACGACTAGCTAATGTGACACTGATGCTAGCTGGTTAGGGTTTCTAGGCACTAAGGTGAGTTTTTGGTACACCACAATTCACTGAGGTCCTGGGTCTCTGTGCACAGTTCTGTGAAGGAGCAGAATCCCTGTGACATGGTGCACCTAAGCTTGATACTTTAAAAACGGGTTTCTATTGCATTACTACCCAATTGTGCTATATTCTTTGCATTGTTCTTTATTCTTTCTGTGTCATAATGGCGGCCGTTGACATCCCGCAGCATAGTAGAATGGCGATCCGTATCATTTACAGGGCTATAACGTCACCTTGAAAGGCATGGCAGTTTTTTTGGTTGTGAGTGCTGACGCAGCTTATCTGTTTGAGCTTTTCTACTCATGGGTTACATTTCCTGCGGTCAATGCAGATACCAATTTGTTTCATACTTACACTCCCCTTGCCGTGCCTGCGGAGTATACTTCTTATAGGACACAGGAGGTTCCGATTTCTGCTTGGCAGCACTGCGTTTGGTTTGATGGCGCCCTTCCCCACCCTCTAATGGCAATTAGATTAGGTCCTTTGTCCATTGCAGGCGCTTCTTCGTCTGTTTTGGCTGGATTTACCCCACACCCCTGTGCAGGGGAATGTTCCTTACTTGAATTCAGTCCCTTTCATACCTCTGCTGTACAGGTTATTAGGGCTTTGGTTCATTACATTTCCCGCAGCAGGCCAGATGGGGGCCCTGGTGTTGCGGCGCATCCAGTTGGGCCGAACGGGTTGAAACTTAGTCCTGTTATGGTTAATGCGGTTATGGGCAAGCGTCCCCAGGATAAGGATGAAATGCCTTTTTGGCTTGCCGAGAAATTTGACCAACTGGAGGCAGTATTTCCTAATACAACTCCTGTGGAGAAGCACAGGATTCTTACAATTAGTTTGCAAAAAGATTTAGTACCTGAAGTGACTGACTGTACCACATTGGGTATGATTTTTGCGGAAGTCTATACGAGATGCTTCAGCACCTCGTCAATGTCTGTCCTACCCTCTGTCATTAAGTGTGTTCAGGATGAGCACTGACCGGAGGCAGCTGTTGAATTGGGAATGAGACTCGTTGGAGTGTTTCACGTAGTTTCCGATCTAGTCCTTGCTAACGGTAAGGGAGATGCATTAAGCTTCCAGGTTTCGAATGCTTTGCGCGATGTCCCCAATGCAGAGAACCCCTGTCAGTTACAGAGAATTATCACAGCGGCTTATAAGACCATTAGCCGTAATAGTTTGGGTGTTAAGCCTTTTGCCAAGGCAGCGCAAAAGCAAACACCGGCGACGAAGTCTGACAAAGATGATCGCCCCTCAGGTTCAAAACAGACTTGGTCTAAAAATAAAAAACAGGGGAAAAAACAACAGAAACAGGGGTCCCATTCTGCCTCACCAATACCTGTGTCTACTGAGCGCACTTATAAATTGCGCGACCACGCTGTGATTAAGTCACCTGATTGCTTTCAGGTTCCTGAACAACGTTCTCCTCGCTCTTTGCAGGATTCATCGGTCTCACCCACCGGTGGAGGAGACTGCGGCCTGGTGAGGGGTGCGAAGCAAGACCCACCCTGTAAGACTGACGGTAAAGGCAAGCAGGACGACTCTTCACGTCAGAGACGCCAGTTTCAGAAGAAGAAAGTTGCTGCTGTAACAGCAAGATATGCCACAGATAGTGAGAACGCAGCTTCGGAATCTGACATGGGCGATGACACTGGTGGACAGCGCGGCAGAGATTACCATAGTACGAGAGGCCCTACATCCACTACTGAAGGTGACAGCGACTGACACATTCGTAGTTGAGATAGCTGACACCAGAGTGGCTCCACCTGAAAGACTTTTTGAAATTGTCCTTTTAATTGAAGGTAACATACAATGTACCATAAAAGGGGTATTTTGGGAAAATCTAACCACTACCTATGACATTTTGTTGGCGGAGGTCGACTGGCCCCTTTTGTTGGCGGAGGTCGACTGGCCCCCACCATTTGTTTTAGCAGCCCCGCAAGGGGAGGAGGTAATTCTCCCTAATTTTGCAGACACATTGCTGAAGGAGCAGGCCATGCATTTTGCAAAAGATTGGGCTAAGGCGCTTTTGCCGGCTTTGTACCATACTCACTGTGGTTGGGACAAATTTTTCCCCAGACATGAGATTCCCTTACGATCTATGCCACAGCCTCAACCCCAATACCCCATGCGGCATGAAGGGAAAGTTCCTGTAGCAGAGATCCTTGAACAATTGGAATATGAAGGTGTGATTAAAACGTGTGTCTTTGAAGAATAACCCTCTTTTTACTGTAACTAAGCCTGATGGCTTTTACCATTTAGTATTGGATTACTGCCACCTGAACACCCACTGTCGTACGTGTGTGGTACAGAATACTCACAGTTCTGCTCTTGTGGATAGTCCATACGCAAAAGGTTTAAAACCACACTTGACATATACAATGGCTTCTTTGCCCACAATCTGTCCCCTATTAGTAGTCAATGGACAGCTTTTACCAGTGGTGGCAAATAACGCCAATTCCGACGTTTTGCTATGGGCTATGAAATAATCCAGGCATCTTTGCCGCCCGCATAGTCTCTGTTTTAGAGGGGCTAGACCCAGATGCCTGTTCATATGTGGATAACATTTATCTCACAGACGACAAATTATGGCCGCATCTGTGTTGTGTAGACTGCATTATTTGCCGGTTTACGGACTTTGGCTATAAATTCAACTGTGCAAAAAGTCACATTGCAGAGTACACAGTGTTGTTCCTGGGCTACGAACTCAACAATGAAGGTCGCGGTTTGGCTCCTCACTTCCTGGAAAAATGCGCACAGCTGGCGCTTCAACAACACTGAAAAAACTACAATCTTTACTGGGCTTTTTGAATTTCGGGCGTACTTACATTCCCGATTATGCCCAGCGTATCAAGCCACTTTATGCTTTGGTACAACCTACTTTCTCCAAATTGTGATGGCTGCCTGAACATTCAGCCATTTTGAAATCTTTGCAGGCTGATCTTCTAGAATCTGAATTCTTATCGACTCGTGATAACCACACCAATGTGAGAAGCGTGGCTCAGTGGTTAGAGGCGGCAGACCCGGAAGCTGAGATCGGCCGTGGACCAGGGTTCGATTCCCCGCCTCGGCGGGTCTCGGGCTCAAAAATTCCACGGAGTCGACAATTCTTGCTCCGGTGCCTACTCGACTCACGGGGTCACACTCTGCGACTCTGGGCAATAGCTTGCTTAATCTCCACTACGGCCCCTCGTGGCGGGATGCCTGGCTTTCACCTTGTGGATACCCGGCCGGGGTATCTCACCGGGGAATACCAGGACGGGTTCCCTAAGCAAGCGCCTTGAGACCCCTGGGTTAAAGTGCGCTATATAAATCGAAATACATTTACATTTACATTTAACCTGGTAATTGGAATCGTATTGGGGCGGTGCATTTCACGTACCTCACTTTTAATGAGGTTGACACAGTCCTTATTGCTTACAAGTCACACTTGTACACTTCGGCTGAGTTGCGGTTTTCCACTGTGGAAAAAGTTTTGACAGCAGTGCAAATAGGGATTCTTAAGGAACGTGCTCTGTCGTAGGGAAAACGCATTTTGGTTGTTACTCCGTATCCTGCCTTGGAGGCAGTGACGAAGCCAGTGCACCAAATTCAAAGGCGTTGCACCCAAGGTGGATACAATGGGCTACGTCCTTGACATCTCTGGATGTCACGTTCATTTTTGATTCCTCTCTGCAGACTTAGGAGTTTTTGCAGTATGAATTTGTTCATCCTGCTCCTCTGACCATGCGGCCATTAGAGGATTTCCATTGTATCATTTACACTGATGGTTCTGCGCAAGCGGCTACGGTGTTCAAAGAACGCATATTCTTCGGCCTGCGCAATAGTGGTTGGTACTATGGTAGATGGCGAATTCAAGTCCGATGTCGTGCATACATAGACATTAGGGGTCTGTACCGCCCGATTGGCATAGCTTTGTGCTCTGATGCTTGCGTTGGAGTACAAAGATCCCAGTGTGACTACTCTTATCGTAAGCGACTCTTACTACTGTTTTCAATCATACAATGACAATTTATCCTTTTGGACTCAAAATTACTATCGTGAGTCCAAAGGTCGCACAATAAATCATAAAATGATCTGGATTTGAGTGGCTGAGCTTGAAGAAAGGCTCCCACTCGTCTTTGTAATTCATACTCTTGGTCACCAGCGTGTTGGAGTTCACTCTGTTGGCAATAGTCTTGCCGATGAAGCGGCCAAGACAGCAGTTGCAGCATACTCAGTAGTAGCAGTTACATGTTCCAAAAGTAAGATTGATGATGACATCTTGGCAGCTATTGCCGCAACAGAGAAGGGAGGTAATTACCCAAAAGGTTTCCCTTCTAAATATTCTTATCATTTAAGTCCTTATAAAGTTCCTTATGTGAGACTTAACGATGTTGGTGACAGGTTGATTCCCAACCCGGACCGCAGGCAGACTTTGATTACAGCGGCTCACGAGGGCATGGCCTCAGCGAATGCCGGCGTGCCAGCTACTGTTTCTCTCCTATAGCAGCGTTACTGGTGGCGCGGACTGTAAAAACAAACGCGTGATTATGTCCTTCATTGTGACATTTGCCAGCAGATTAAACCTTCTACTGCTGCATGCCGCCCCAGACACAGTTGTACATATCTAATAAACCACTTGCCTGTCTTTATTTAGACCACTGCGGTCCTTTCTCCTCTGATACTGCGTATGAGTACATCTTAGTTGCAGTTGATTCGTGCACACGCTTTGTGTGGATGTGGCCCCAAAGGAGTGCTGATTCTCGAACTGTAGAAAGGGATTTGCGTGTCTTTGTGGGTATTTTTCCATGTGGTACCTTCCATCCAGACCAGGGTCCAGCGTTTGCCTCTAAGGCATACAAGGATGCCATACGTTCATTGGGGGTCCAAGTTAAATTTTTGTCTCCATATCGGCCTGAGGGCAATAGTGTTGTGGAGCGGATGAACCGTGACTTAAAGCAATCCTTGACAGCTTGGGTATTAGGTACAGGCCGGAACTGGCTAGTCTACCTCAATAGCATACAACGTGCACTTAATAATCTCCCTGGAAGGTCTCTGGGTGGGTGGTCCCCATAAGAAATTCTCTTTGGCATCAAAATGTTTGTTATGGACCTTGAGGGTCTAGACATGGCGGCGTCTGCCGCATCCTTTGACGTAGATGAACATTCTACTGTTTTATAGAACCTACAAAAGACCAGAGACAGTCTTGCAAAGGAACATTTAGCCTCCACATCTGATGCTGCGTTGCAGATTCCGGTAGTTGGCTGGCCACTCCGAGTTGGTGAACTGGTCCGAGAGAAGATTGAGAAAACGAAGGAATTCGGCCCCTCATATCGTGCTCCAGTTCCTGTGCTTGGCATGCACAGTATAAGAACAGTCATTTTACCTCCACTTCCTGGTCGAAAGGAAAACAGGTACATCTCTATTGACAATGTCAAACTACACAGAGTGGCAGATTCTTCTTAGCATGACACCTGCGGTCTCTTGTCCTGCTATGATGTGAAACTGTGTTTTGGCTATGACACTTGTTGCCGGACCTGATATTGCCATCAAGATGACTACAGTTACGAATCCGTTATTGAATCCACCAGTTGGTGATCCTCTTGATGTTACTGAGTACACTTATCTCACAGACTTATCTATGCCCGGTTTAGAGACCTGTGGGGCTGATCAATCAAGTTTTTAATTTAACACTGACTCTGCCACATCAAAGTCCTCCTCAAAGATTTCTATTTTTGCTGTTTTGTTTAAAAAACATTTTTTAATCCCCCCCTGGACTTACATTTGGCTGGTGCTTTTTTCGATTTTTTTATTCCTGTCCATTGGATTTGTGGTGTTGTTTTTCTGTTTTGTGAATGGACACTATGTTAAAGAAAGAACTACAATTAGACTAATTGATGGAACTTTAGCGCCCCACTCCTCATCACACAGAATGAAAAGAGATCAGACTTTCGCGAATATCACTGCTTGGCCTGTCTAAGATGGGATTGTATGGGATGCTGTAAAATTTCAAATCCATGAACCCACAAAAGCTATTAACGTCCCTAATATACTTTGTGTTTCAATGGGGGATGTGCTTAACACCTTGGCTGCTAGGCGTTTTCCCCCCCAGTGCTGAAAGCTCCAGATTTTCATAGTTTCATGACGAGCTCAGCTCGTCATCAGCACAGCTCAACTGTGCATCATGACAAGCTGAGCTCGTCATCAGCATCGAAAGGGTTAAACAAAACATTTGCTTTGATGATTGGGACGCCCAAGCCGTGTAGCGGGGTTTCCGTTCTCCCACAGAACTGTGCATAGAGATCTAGAACCTCAGTGAGTTAGGATGATCCAAAACTCATCTCAGTGTCAGAAATCTCGTTACCTAGCTAGCTACAGTGTCTCATGGATCATTATGAAATGATACATGTATTAGACAAACCAGAACATGATCTTTAGAATACCTCAGGAGTCGTGGAACACATGAACACTCTTTCGTTATATAATCATTTCAAACCAAAACTGGGAGTCAAAGAACACAAGTGCAAGTTTGAAATATTTATTATTCAATGCAAAGTTCTCAAACGCAGTATCTTGTATAATACCAAAATGCAGATTATAAAAATCAGAGTTAGCAGCATAGTCACTAATCCATAGTAAGCAAAAGGTGCTAGCATGTTATAATGCAAAACCTATAGAATCGATATCACCTATATTTCGCGCACCCTATCTAGTATATTATTTTATATCTAAGAAGGTCTCATTCGGGCTTTAGCAGGGCGGCCCCATACCTCTCAATGTCAGTAGGAGCAGTTCACATCAACAGCTACCAGCTCTCTCCATGCGCAGTACCAAGTGTCTACGTTCATTCCGTGTAACTCTATCTTAAACCCGCGTAGAGCCCACAATGTTGGCATCAACATTATTTGTGTTATGTCTAATGTCTAATGTGGTGCGAGGATCAGACTTCCCAGCAACCTTGTGTTAGGTTAATCTTAGAGTGTGCAGCTCTCAGTGTGCAGACAGTTGTACCAAGTGTACGAGGCAAAGCTGATAGCATAGGAATAACATATTATTCTCAAATAAAACACCTCACCGCTTCTAGGGTGAAAGCTACAACAACAAGTACGTGTCGTGTGCAAAACTGAAGCCGAAGGCAAAGCGGCTGTTTAAACATG
This sequence comes from Lissotriton vulgaris, assembly GCF_964263255.1. NCBI lineage: Eukaryota > Metazoa > Chordata > Amphibia > Caudata > Salamandridae > Lissotriton > Lissotriton vulgaris. Next base: position 1,128,048,270 of record NC_141693.1, read on the forward strand.
TAATACACTCATGCTAACTTAACGCAATATATGTAATGAAGTATCCATATGACACCCCCCCATTGGTCCGAGCACCGCCAATCATAAGGGAAAAGGCAATACTAAATCAGATACAAAAATTGAAAGCAAAATTCAATAATCTTGAGCTAAAATAAGCTAAAAATATGTATGAATGAATATGTATGAATGAATATGTATGAATGCCTACAGTGGCCTCAAATCTAAAAAAAGAACAAAAGTCTTGAACCAAAAGTCTTCCGCCAGGTCCAAAAAATATGAAATGTATGACCAGGTCGCATCCTTTCAAATGTTTGTAAGAGAAAAAACCAAGGCACTTATCCGATATCCAAAGTCATGTGCCACCTAGACGTTATCTCCAGCGACATCACGTGAGTGAACTTTCCATCAACTGAACATAGTCCATCCCTCCAATTCAGCGAGGGGAAAGTTATATTTCACAACAAAGCATTCCCTCCAGGCATCTCACGATTGGAAAGTATATGCAAAGAAAGTTGCAACAGCCTCCAGTATGAAATCACTGCCATCATCCGCAAATAGCTCAGCCATCCAATTTAGCAATGGGAAAGAACATACGTGCTCCTCCAGCATCGGATCCTCCTGCAACGTCAGAGGACAACTCGGTGGGTTCACCAGATCGCTGTGTGTCAGAAAGGCATTCGCCGCTGCAGAGATCTCCCATTGGCCCAGAACTCCATTTATTGCTGCCAAGGCCATAACTCTCTCGCCAGAACAGATCAGCTCGTGAGCCACAACGGGACGCATTAGCTGATCAAAATCGACGTCAGGAGCAGTCCTCAAGCATAGGCATAAATCAATGGCCCAATCGAACTCGCAGCTCAGGCAGTGAAACACAGGTTGGACACACGTGAAGTCGGTGAACCGAAATGACAATCTATAGGCCGTGCTTAATGCTGCAAGCGGCAATGTTCCATAGTAATTGAGCATCCGATTACGACACAGGGTCAGGAGGCGCTGAACGGCGTCTTGCGCAGGATGGGCATCCATGTTTTATGAAGAAAAACACCAACAGAAAGCCTGCGGCCACAGCCAGCAAAACAGGTAGTCCACCAAACAAACTCGAAAAAATAGTGTGGAAAAACGTGGGAATTATACCAAAAACTTTTTCAAACGTAGTCACGAGGCCACTGCTTACTAGTTTAAAAAAATGTGCAAGGCCAGTCGTTGAAGAAGCATTAAAAATCTGGTGTACCAGCTCGCAGAAATGAAATGGCAAATCAGTGTTTAAGAGCGCCTGCACCTCTGTGCGGGTGTTGGCTATGTGAAGGACATAAGTTTCCCGGGCCGAACTCAGGGTCACTTGTTTTTGAGACAAAAGGGCCCTTATTCTGCTTAAACCATTGAATTTCGCTTCCAAGGTTGGGATCCGTGGCCAGATGGAGACATCCGAAGAGCCATGCGTGGGTGGGTATAGCACGTTCTTGCAGCACACTACACGCTCTGATACAGTAACTATATAAGCCACACCAATTAATAAACCACAACATAATTCGTTGTTTAAAAGCAAATAACTACCATTAGCTAATAATGTAAATGTGGGCACTACTGCTGGAACTGGCGTGCCTTTTAAAACACATGCTAAATTTGGGCGGTCCTGATTACAAGAACCGTGTAACTGAATGTGTCTGCATATTAATGAATGGTCAGGTGACTGTGTGCATTCCTCACCATTAAGATTAACCTCTTTTCCATCTTTCAGACATCTGTATGTGTATGGTAATGACCATGCCTCATGTAGGAATGCATTGCCTAGCGGTTCATATCGTCCTATAGCAATATAACGCATACAGTTAGTAAATTTATATAAAGGGAATGGTAATGTAATTAATCCATGAATAAGCCATGTGGCAGTAGTGGTTTCAGCAACAGAGAAAGGCAAGGACTCTAGCTTTTCAATATGTAGCATAGAAAATGAAGCATCACGCATTGAAAGCATGCGCTGTTTCTCAGTAAGATTAAAAGGAGCAAAAAGGGATGAAACGTTCAATGAGGTCCAGGGAACTCGACCAGCCTTAAGAGTCTGTAGCGTCCATGCAAACTGCATCACAGAACGCAATTGATTTTGACCATGGTATAACGTGGACACTTCATCATGTACAATATCAACAACAGAAGAAACAATATTATCCAATGTGTAAATTCTGGAAGAAAGCATGTTAATACTGTTATCGACCACTGCAAGCACTTTTTCCAAATTTGCTTGATCAATAGCTCTCAGGCGTTTAGCTGCCTCAACTTGTGAAAATTTCCAAATCTCATTGTATATAGCATAAAGAAAGCGTTTAGATCTACCCCTAGCTGGGCCTTTTATAAAATCATTTAGATCTATTTTTTCATTCAACTGGGACAGATGCAGTTTAACTGCAGCCAAAGTGGAATGTTGTAACCAGTTCTGACACAATTTTCCTACTGAATAAGTAGTAACAGTGTGATCTGTTTCAAACCTGGGATCTGGCCTGACGTGTGTAAACCCTTCAGACAAACCCAAAAAACGACGTTGGCAAGCATCAGAGCTCCTCTGCCACAAGAGCCACCCCTCCGGGTCGAAATGGGAAACATTAAAGGAGGAGTTCTGCAAAAGTGCTTGTATCTCACTGATGGACAATGTACTGAAATTACTCCAACCTGAATATTCTTCCAAATCAGGGATAGTAGGGGTATTCAACTTTTTAGATGTAGCCAATCCAAAACATGTTGTTTGGGAAATAGATGAATTTAAAAACAACATATGATTCGGGATGAGACATGCACGATGCAAAGCCTCAGTGCCTTGTACCTGCCAATCTTTGGTACCCCAAACCGATTTAAGGTCAATAGTATCCTTCCATAACTCATAGCCATCTACAGATAATCTTTCTAGAAAGGACTTTGAATACAGCAATTTTGTATCAGTAAGTCTGACTTTGGGCATGAATTTCTGGTTTACTTTAAAATAAAACGACTCAGGATTTGATTGATTAAAGTCTGTAAAATAAGAGTATTTTCCCAGAAACGTACTTGAGCTCCCATGTAAAGGAGCAGGGCAATGTTCCCACTGAGTGTAATTCACAGGAACCCTCCTGGAACTTGTCTTGTGTAAGAAATGATTCCCATAATGTTGATAGCAAAACAAATCACCATAATTGACAGAATCTAAGTACAAATCCTCAGCATCAAAGGCCGAATAATATTTTAAATCAGAGAACAATGCTTCTACGGCCTGAAGATCCCAGTCATCAGAATGAATATTTTGTTTAACCACATCTCCCATGTTTACTCTAAGCACATTAGGAACATTAATAACTTCTGTGGGGCCATGTATCTGAAACCTAACCGCATCCCACACAATCCCATCAAGGACAGGCCAAGCAGTAATTTCTACTGTTTTCAAGTCTCTCCGTAGCCTGTGTGCTGAATGTGAGGAGGAAAGAGGGGCCAATGTTCCATTAAGGTACCGAATTCCTGTTCTTTCTTTCACATAATGGCCATCAATCAAGCGGAAAAAATAAAACACAAAACCAATTGACATAAAAAGATAAAATGAAAATAGTATCAGCCAAACGTAGGTCCAAGGTGGAACTAAAAAATGTTTTTTAAACAACGTGGCATATTTTGCAATAGTCGATGGTTTCTTTGAAAGTTCCGAATCAGAGTCAAAAGAGAATCTTGACTGGTTAGCCAAACGAGCATTTAGATCAGACATAGATAAATCAGCAGGATCTGCATAGGTCAGCTCATCAATGTTAGCAAGAGGAATAGTATTTAATAAAGGATTGGATAAAGCAGGCATCTCGAGGGACACCTCCTGATCTGTACCAGATGTAATAGCCAGCACAGAGTTCCTCACCATGGAAGGACAGGATGCAGCCGGTGTCATGCTATGAAGAATCGGCCACCCTGTGTGTCTTGACATTGTCAATAGAAATAAATCTGTTTTCCTTACGACCTGGAAGTGGTGGTAAAATGACTGTTCTTGTGCCCTTCACTCCAAGGACTCGAACTGGTGCTCGATATGAGGGACCAAACTCTTTCTTGTTATCGATCTTCTCTCGAACCAGTTCTCCAACTTGGGGTAGCCAGCCAACTACCGGGATCTGCAACGCATCATCCGATGTGGAGGGCAAGTGTTCCTTTGCAAGACTGTCTCTGGTCTTTTGTAGATCCTGTAAAACATTGCAATGTTCATCTACGTCAAAGGCCGCGGCCTGGGCCTGGCAGTCTGCACCATCAAGGTCAGGGACGTACATCTTGATACCAAAGAGCATTTCGTATGGGGTCCGCCCACCCAGAGACCTTCTAGGGAGATTATTAAGCGCACGCTGCACGCCATAGAGGTGGGTCAGCCAGTTTCTACCAGTGCCTATAACACGGGCTGTCAAAGATTGCTTTAAGTCGCGGTTCATTCTTTCTACTACAGAATTGCCCTCAGGCCTGTAGGGGCTTGAAAACTTCACCTGTACTCCCAACGAAACCATAGCATCCTTATACGCCTTAGAGGCGAAAGCCGGACCCTGGTCCGAATGGAAAGTACCACAAGCAAAGATTCCCACAAAGACACGCAAATCCTTAATGACAGTTCGCGAATCAGCGCTTCGATGCGGCCATACCCATACAAAGCGTGTGCATGAGTCAACTGCTACTAAGATGTATTTACAAGCAGTCTCAGAAGAAAAAGGACCGCAGTGATCCAAATAAACGCAACCAAGCGGTTTATTAGAGATGCACAACTGTGTCTGAGGCGGACGCGCAGCAGTAGAAGGCTTAATCTGCTAACAAATGTCACACATAAGGACATAATCGCGCGTCTGTTTGTACAGTCCCCGCCACCAGAACCTCTGTTGTAGCTGAGATACAGTGGCTGAGACGCCCGCATGCGCAGACGCCACACCTTCATGAGCCGCTGTAATCAGAGAAGCTCTGCGATCCGAGTTGGGAACTAAACGCTCTCCAATTTCAGGAATTTTCACATAAGGAACCTTATCGGGACTTAAGTGGTATGTGTACTTCGAAGGGAACCCCGCAGGATATTTACCTCCCTTCGCTGTGGCAGCAACAGCCGCCAAGATGTCATCATCTATTTTGCTTTTGGACCTCGTGACCGCTGCAACTAAGTATTTTGATACCGCTGACTTCGCTGCTTCATCAGCAAGCGAGTTGCCAACAGCGTGGACTCCCACGCGCTGGTGGCCGAGAGTATGAATCACAAAAACGAGCGGCAGTTTCTCTTTAAGTTCCGCCACTCGGACCCAGATCATTTTATGTTTTATTGTGCTACCCTTGGAATCACGAAAATCATTCTGAATCCAAAAGAACAAGTTCTCATTGTAAGACTGGACACAGTAGTAAGAATCACTTACGATTAAAGTCGTCACACAAGGATCAGCGTACTCCAATGCAAGCATAAGAGCACGAAGCTCTGCCAACTGTGCGGTGCAGTCCCCAAGCGTCTGCGTGTGCACGACGCTGGACTCGAACTCATCGTTCACCATGGCACCGACCACAATGGCGCAAGCGGAAACGTAGGCATGTTTAGAGCCATGCGCAACCTGCGCCGAACCATCCGTGTAAATGATACAGTGGAAATCCTCCAACGGCCGCATTGCTAAAGGAGCAGGATGAACAAATTCATACTGTAAATACTCCTGCGACAGTAAAGCGGCGTCAAAAATAAACGTGACATCCTGAGATGTCAAGGATGTAGCCCACTGAATCCACCGAGGGTGCAAAGCTTTAGAATTTGGTACACTGGCTTTCGTGACCGCCTCCAAGGCCGGACACGGGGTAACAACCAACATGCGCTTTCCCTGCGACAGGGCACGTTCCTTAAGAATTGCCATCTGCACAGCCGTTAAAACTTTCTCCACAGTGGAAAATCGCAATTCAGCCGAAGTGTACAAGTGTGACTTGTAAGCAATAGGTACAGTATCCCCCTCATTAAAAGTCAGGTACGTGAAACCCACCGTCCCAGGGATAATTCTTATCACCAGGTTGGTCTGGTTATCACGGGTCTGTAAGTAGTCAGAAGTGAGCAAATCAACCTGCAAGGACTGCAGAATGGCTGAATGCTCAGGCAGCCAGCATGATTTGGAAAAAGATGGTTGTACCAAGGCATATAAAGGCTTGATACGCTGGGCATATTCCGGAATGTATGTCCTCCCGAAATTTAAAAAACCCAGTAAAGACTGTAATTTTTTCAGCGTTGTCGGAGAGCGCAACTGCGCGCACTTCTCCAGGAAGTTAGGAGCCAATCCCTTTCCTTCATGGTTAAGTTCATAACCTAGAAACAACACTGTGTACTCCGCAATGTGTGATTTTGCAAAGTTAAACTTGTAACCCATGTCTGCAAAGTTACAAATGATGCTGTTTACACGACACAGATGCACCCAAAGTTCGTCGTCTGTGAGATAAATGTCATCCACATACGAACATGCAACTGGATCGAAACTCTCCAAAAGAGAGACTATACGGGCGGAAAACACCCCAGGACTATTTTTATATCCCATTGGGAGTCGTTTAAACATTTTTTGTACGCCGCCGCATGTAAAACTGGTCCATTGGGAACTTAGACCATCTAATCTATGTGCATAAAAACCATTGGAAATGTCAAGCGTGGTTTTGAACCGTTTACGCTCAAGACTATTCACTAGGGCAGAGCCGTGAGTATTCTGTACTGCACAGTTACGGCAATGCGAGTTCAAATGCCGGTAATCCAAAACCAGACGATATGATCCGTCCGGCTTGTTAACAGTAAAAAGGGGATTATTCATCGGTGACACACACGTTTCAATTACACCTTGATATTCCAATTGTTCAAGGATAGCCGCGACCGAAGCCTTAGCTTCACGCCGTATGGGATATTGGGGTTGTGGCTGCGGCTGTGACCGTAACGGAATCTCATGGCTCGGGGACAATTTATCCCAGCCACACTGATTCCGGTACACAGCCGGCGCAAGCGCCAGAGCCCACTCTTCTGCAAAATGCAGAGCTTCCATTCTTGGCACAGTGTGCGCGAAACTGGGGAGGATTACCTCCTCCCCTCGCGGAGCTGCGAGAACAAAAGGTGGGGGCCAGTCAGCCTCCGAAAGCAAAATATCATACGTATCCGAAAGATTTTCCCAAAATACCCCTTTTACAGTTCGCTGCATGTCACCTTCAATTAACAGGACAATTTCAAAAAGTCTTTCAGGGGGAGCAACATGTGTATCAGCTGTTTCAATCACAATAAAAGTCTCAGTCGCTGTCACCTTCAACAGTGGACGGAGGGCCTCTCTCACTATGGTAATCTCCGCCGCGCTGTCCAGCAAGGTCAGAGCCCACGTCAGATTCCGAAGCCGCGTTCTCACTATCTGGGGCATATCGATGCGCCGTTAAGGCAGCGACTTTCTTCTTGGCAAACTGCGGTCTCTTTGGCGTAGAGTCGTCCCGCTGATCCCCTTCACTTCGTGTGCGGGGCTGGTCACGTCCTTGCTGGCCACCCCTGCCCCTGCCGCCCCCTCCACCACCGGTTGACGGAGCCGATGAGTCCTGAAAGGAACGAGGAGAGCGTTGGTCAGTTGCCTGATATCTATCAGGCGATTTAATCGTAGCGCGATCGCGCAATTCATAAACTCGCTCTGACTGCGCAGGTTGTGAAGGCGCCGGACTCGAAACCTGTGTCTGTTGTTGTTGTTGCTTACCCTGATTCTGCTTTTTAGGCCAATTTTGTTTTTTGGACTTGGGCTGTCCACCTGTTTCCGAAGACTGTCCCTGGGGCTGCTTCCTTTCTTTTTCAAGAAAAACCTTTGCGCCCTTAGAATTGCGGCCAACCGTTTTATAAGCTGCCACAATAATTTTTGCCAGCTGACGGGGTTTCTCGGCATCGGGAATTAACGCCAGACCATTGGCCACTTGAAAGTTCACAGCATCCCCTTTTACATTGGCAAGGATAATACCGCAAACTGTCTCAAATGAACCGTTCAGGCGCATACCCAACTCAACCGCCGACTCAGGTCCGTGATCATCTTGAACACGTTTGAGGATCGCAGACAGGTTCGACACTGTCGGTGTGCCAAAGCACCTCGAGTAAACCGCTGCAAAAGTCTTACCCCATGTTTCACAGTCAGCAAGTTCAGGGGCTAAATCCTTCGGTAAACTAAGCGTAAGAATCCGGTGTTTTTCACCCGGAGTCGTATTAGGAAACACAGCCTCCAGCTGGTCGAATTTCTCGGCAAGCCAGTAAGGAAAATCATCCTTATTGTCTGGCTTTCTGCCCATTACGGAATTCACCAAGACAGGACTGATTTTCAAACCAGCCTGTTCCGCTCGAAGCTGCGCACCTGCGGGGGCTGCGCCATGTATATTACGACCAATGTAATGAACAAGCGCTCTAATCACGTCAACCGCGACATCATGCAGACGCCGCAAATCACCCACATTACAAGTGGCGCGATTAGGATGAGGAGTAAATCCGCCCAAGGCGGGCCAGGCTGTGCCCGGAATGGACAACGGACCTAACCTCGGAGCCGTTAAAGAGTGGGGTAGGACGCCACCAAACCAAACTCCGTGCTGCCAAGCATCGATAGGTACTTCCAGTGCTCTGTACGGAGCATAAGCCGCCGGAACAGCCGAGGCAGTGTACGAGTGGTAGACGCCCGAATTAGCGTTTACTTCCGGAAACGTCACCCAGGAATAAAACAATTCGTACGGGTACGCATGTTCCGCACTCACCACTAGAACCACAGCCAAACCTTCCGCAGGGACATTATATGCCCTCAAGTGGTCGCGAACCGCGACGCGGCTATGCTGCGCTATTTCCACGGCCATGGTAGCACCGGAAGTGAAAAAAGGACAAAGAACACTTTGTAGCATAACTGGGTAGTAATTCAAAGAAACCGTTTAAAGTAGAATTCAAGCTTGAAAAGACCTATTGCAAAAATAGGTAGGTTTTTCCGACACCACCGTTTACCGGAAACGGGAATGAAGGTGTTAAGGTTTGAATGATATACTACTCGAGTGTCATGAAATACGGCCAACCAATCCGTTGGGCGCCATGTAGCGGGGTTTTCGTTTCTCCCACAGAACTGTGCATAGAGATCTAGAACCTCAGTGAGTTAGGATGATCCAAAACTCATCTCAGTGTCAGAAATCTCGTTACCTAGCTAGCTACAGTGTCTCATGGATCATTATGAAATGATACATGTATTAGACAAACCAGAACATGATCTTTAGAATACCTCAGGAGTCGTGGAACACATGAACACTCTTTCGTTATATAATCATTTCAAACCAAAACTGGGAGTCAAAGAACACAAGTGCAAGTTTGAAATATTTATTATTCAATGCAAAGTTCTCAAACGCAGTATCTTGTATAATACCAAAATGCAGATTATAAAAATCAGAGTTAGCAGCATAGTCACTAATCCATAGTAAGCAAAAGGTGCTAGCATGTTATAATGCAAAACCTATAGAATCGATATCACCTATATTTCGCGCACCCTATCTAGTATATTATTTTATATCTAAGAAGGTCTCATTCGGGCTTTAGCAGGGCGGCCCCATACCTCTCAATGTCAGTAGGAGCAGTTCACATCAACAGCTACCAGCTCTCTCCATGCGCAGTACCAAGTGTCTACGTTCATTCCGTGTAACTCTATCTTAAACCCGCGTAGAGCCCACAATGTTGGCATCAACATTATTTGTGTTATGTCTAATGTCTAATGTGGTGCGAGGATCAGACTTCCCAGCAACCTTGTGTTAGGTTAATCTTAGAGTGTGCAGCTCTCAGTGTGCAGACAGTTGTACCAAGTGTACGAGGCAAAGCTGATAGCATAGGAATAACATATTATTCTCAAATAAAACACCTCACCGCTTCTAGGGTGAAAGCTACAACAACAAGTACGTGTCGTGTGCAAAACTGAAGCCGAAGGCAAAGCGGCTGTTTAAACATGTAATACACTCATGCTAACTTAACGCAATATATGTAATGAAGTATCCATATGACAGCCGTAGAGGCTTTATTTTCTGATTTGAAATATTATGCTGTCTGTGATGCTGAAGATTTGCACTTAGATTCTGCTAAATATGTTGATTTGTTATGTTACCAACACTATGGCAATCACTTTCTGCACAAAGCATACACATTTAGAAATGTGGTTAATTACACACAATGGGAACATTGTCCCACTCCTGTTGAAGGCAGCCCCAAAACTCTTTTGAAAAAAGTTTTCCTACTTTACTCATTTTAGTCAATCAAATCCTGAAGCATTTTATTTTAAGATGGCTGAGAAGTCCTCTTCCAAAGTTAGACTCACCAACACAAAACTATTGTATTCGAAGTCCATTATCGAGCAATTGGCTGCAGGGGTCTATGAGCTGTGGAGAGATACTATTGATCTTAAATCTGTTTGGGGTTCCAAAAGTTGGCAAATGCAAGGCACTGAGGCTTTCCATCGTGCATGTCTCATCCCGAACCATATGTTGTTTCCGAATTCGACTAGTTCACAATGCCCCCTCTTTTTCTGATTTGGGAGAGTACTCCAATTGAAATAATCACACCCATAGATCCCTTAGTGATTTACAGACTCTGTTACATAATGCATTCTTTAACATTTCCAGTTTGGATCCCAAAGGCTGGTTATTATGGCAAAAAGTGCAGATTCATGCCAACATATTTTTCTGGGTTTGGCCCTTGGCTATATACAAGCTCGGGTGGACCCACGTTTTGAGAATGATTATTCTGTCACTACCTAATCTGCAGGCAAGCTATGTCAGTCCTGGCTCAAACACTCCACCTTAGCGTCAGTTAAACTCAATTTGTCTAAATTGACTGATGCCGTTGACTTGAATGACAAAAATGGATTTATGCAGTTTACAACGAAGTTTGGAAGCTGTCCCTAATTGAAGCTGCTTCTAGGTTACGTGCTATTAATCAAGCTAATTTAAAAAAAGTGCTTGCAGTTGTAGATAATAGCATTAACACACTTTCGTCCCAAATTTACACATTGGATAATATTGTTTCTTCTGTTGTTGATATTGTGCAAGATGAAGTCTTAGTTTTGTACAATGGTCAAAATCAATTGCATTCTATTATGCAGATTGCATGGACTTTACAAAAGTTGAAGGCTGGGAAGGTGCCTTGGGACTATATGAACACTTTTTTGCATATTGAAAAGTTAGAACCCTTACCATTTTCAGTCGCCAAGACAAACTCTGCAGTTTGGCTTATTCATGGGTTAATAACGCTACCTTTCCAGTTGTTTAAATTTGAACAATGCATAAAACATTATGCCATAGGCAGATATGAACCATTGGTTAACGCGTATCTCCATGAGGTTTGGTCTCTTCCTTTCACGTATAGGTGTCTGGAGGAGGGAAAAGAAGTTTATTTAAAAGGAGAAGATTGCACTTCCACCCCCGATCACTCATTGGTCTGTAGGTCTGTAGAAATTTACAATTGCACAGATCCTGTAATACAGACGCCCCAAATTTGGCCTGTATTTTAAAAGGTACATCCAACCTGGCTATTACACCTACTTTCACGTTATTAGCAAATGGTAGTTATTTACTTTTAAGTAATGAAGATTGCTGTGGTATGCTGGCAGGAATTCCGTACATCGTGACTGTTTCCCAATGTGTTTTCTGCTGTAAGAATGTCCTGTTTCCTCCTCCACATGGGAAGCTCGATGTATCCATCTGGCCTTCTTTTCCGACCCTGAAAGCAAAGTTCAACAAGATGAGTCGAATAAGAGCGCTATTGTCTCAAAAGGAAGTTGCCCTTACATCTGCCTGTGAAGCATTCGTCCTTCACGTGGCTAATACTTGTACTGAGGTACACGCTTTCTTAAACACAGATCTCCCCCTGCATTTTGGGGCATTGATTCACACAATCTTTAATGCCTCTTCGACCGAAGGCTAGACACATTTTTTAAAGTAGTAAGTTCTGGCCTTGTGACTTGATTCCAGACTATGGAGGCGATTATGATGGCGGACGGACCTGAGTCTGTCCGCCACCATAGAATAGGAGGGAACCTCTGCATTGCCTGCAGAGTTCCCTCCTGTGCAATTAGGATGTGACCGCCACCCTGGCGGTCACATCCTCAATCTTTAAAATTGCGGCGGGTGCAGTGCCGCAATGTTAAAAATGCATGCACGGCATTTGCGTGCACAAAGCAGCAGGCACCATGCGGTGCCTGCCGCTTTGTCCATGCAAATGCAGGGGGGTACCATAGGTACCCCCCATGTGCACCCCCTACCCCCCCTTCACCCAGGGGGCCCGCAACGGGCTCCCGGAGTGAAGCTCTGTATGCTTTTCCACGGCGGAAAAGCCGCCGTGGAAAAGCATACTTTGTACTCCATCCTAATATGGATGGCGGTGTCTGATAGACACCGCCAGCCATGTTAATGCTTTTACGCCGCGGTCGCCTTCCGACCGCGGCGGAAAAGCGGAGGACTGATTGTAAGACCCACCAGCCATCCTAATTTGGCGGTGGGTCTTTCAAGCCTCCGCGGCGGATTTCCCGCATCCTCCGGGCCGGCGGCGGCTTCCGCCGGCCCAGAGGATGCGGGAAATCCGCCATCATAATGACCCCCATAATTTGGTGTGATACCGGCATTTTTTCATTGTATTTTTTCCAGCGTCTTTGGAGTTTTACCATTAATTCTCGCCTTAGCTGCCGGTGTACTGCTGTTAATTTGCTTACTGCTAAATGGTAGCACATTCTGTGCCTCACGATGGTCTGCCCTGGCTGCTCCTGCTTCGTAACCGGATGCTAAAATACTGTGGATCGCTATCTCTGGCGACTCTGAGTGTGGCGTATGGTTTATCTTTCTGTTTTTCGTATTTTACATACATGCAGCCAGTTTTCCACTGCCTGGATTGCAGATTTGAATGGGCTCTGGATTTGTGTCTCTGCAACACGGTGTCACCTAACCCGGATTATGATCTACTAATGAGTCCCTTAGTTGCTCAAGGGGTCCTGGAACATATGGACTGCAGCCCATGACTTTCTGGCACGCAGTTATCTCAAAGAACACCCAAATTGTTCTCTGATGGTGTTAGAGGCTCCGGCTGTTGAGGAACATGTGTGTTCTTTTCCATTGTTAAATTGGATGGCTGAAATGTTCACCGACGAAAACAACGACTTCCTGTTGGAGGCGGTTGCAACGTACTGTGCGCTGTTGGATTGAAGTTACCGCTTTTATGCTTCATAGACAAGTATTGGTATGCTGACCTTTTTCCTTTCAATTTTTTCTTTCATTAACTCTACAAGTTACATGTGTTTTGACACTATACATCCCTGTTGGGTTTTCCCAAAATTTTTTGGTTACTAATTCGGATTTTACTTCCAATTATCCATTTTGGTGAACTTTTGAACTTGGTTCTGTCTGATTCGAACTTGAACTCTGCGTTCTAAAAAAAAGGACCCGCTATTGTGCGGTCTCCGATCAAGAGAGGGTGTAGTGTGGACTGGGCCTTGTTATTCACACTGTTATGTTAACATGGGCTAATTAGAAGGTTAAACGCCATTTTTCCTTTTTGCTGCTTTTGCACATGACACTGCATATAACTGTGGTTGTAAGTTAGGCTGCGTGAAATGCTTCACATGAGACTGGCTTGTTTTCAGCATCCCTAGAATTACATCATGACTCAAGTCTGCACACTGAGTGCTAAAGCCTCCAAGGTTATCATAATAAGGTAGCTGTTGTTCGAGCTGATCGGCTCATGTTCTAGCCATAACATATATGCAGCTGCAGGCCAACGTGATTCTGGCGCCTATATTTATACACTGTAAGCATGATTTCAGGCACTTGGAAGAAGCCCGTTTTTCCAGAGAGACAGAGAGCTTTTGCAGATCCCGATGTGATACACACCTGCTGATCTTAGAGGTTTGGGGTCCCCCAAACAAGTCTAAGAGACCTTCTATATTTTATAAAACATAGTTCCGAGCTAGGGAGGGTGATTTACTAGGCGCTATAGTACCTATTTTCACCATCATTGTAGTATGATTTCTCCTTTTGTGTTTTATGGAATTGTAACAATGCTGATCATATTATTTCTAATCATATGTCTGCTTATGTTAGTAAAAATACTGCATCTTAGAGCACGTCGTTAAAATAATTTTAACCTTTCTGTGTTTCTTTTTTACTCCTGTTGTGGACTGGTATGAGAGTATAACGAAAGAGTGTTCTTGCTTCCCATCATTCCTGAGCATAACCTAGTCGCATGTTCTGGGTTGTCTAATCATTGGTTCCTTTGCTATAGGACGAAGAGCTAATGTGACACTGTTGCTAGCTGGTTAGGGTTTCTAGGCACTAAGGTGAGTTTTTGGTACACCACAATTCACTGAGGTCCTGGGTCTCTGTGAACAGTTCTGTGTAGGAGCAGAACCCCAGCGACAACCTGTTTACATGGGCTTTGTTTGGATTACAGCATTGCACAACATCTCCCCTCATTTGTTTGCACTTTGGGTCACCTTTATGCATAATTGTTGCAATATAATATGGATTGCATCACAAATTGTGTTTACTCATAGGAATTGTTCTCGGTTATATTATGCTTTTGAGAGGCTGTTGTAGTTTATTTTTCCCTTTGTACCAATAAGATGAGGCTTTGTGCAACAACTGTTTAACGAATATCTTTTCTCGTATTGAGTCACCACTCCAATATGGCCGTAGTATTTACCTGGAGTTTTGCTTTTTAAACTGCTATTGTTTATTTCGACCATGTTTTGTTACATAAGCCAGTTACAGGCGGTTCATCTTACACTAGATCAAGACTGCGGATGCAGTTGAAATGCGTTGTGTAAATAAACACTTTGCAAGTTTATTTGGAGTAGTGGGTCCGTCCTGATTATCCTGAGAGCGCACGTACTTTGAACTTGTGTATATATACATATATATATATATAAAATTCACAGAAAAAAACATAGGTTTCAGACATGTTATAGTTAGGAATTAGCATTCAAAAAACCTTGGAAATTTACTGAAAAAACATAGGTTTAAGGGGTGTTATAGTTAGCTGGACATTTAACTCGTTCAAATACCATTGAAATTCCTTCTTTATAGTTAGTTGCACTAACTGTAACTCTCGCGGCTGCAATCCACTGCTGATAATGTCACATATTACATAATTCATAACATGGTCAGTGACATCACTGATGACATCACTGATGACTTCTCAAATGACATCACTGATGTCATGACTTCTCAAATGACATCACTGATGTCAAATGCGGCCCCACTCCCACATTTGTAAGAAGCCGCAGGGGGTGGCAGTCCCTAGGGCTGGGGGGGCCTCAGAGCCCCTCCACACCACCGGGGGTGGCGGTCCCTGGGGCTGGGGGGGGCTGAGAGCCGCCACACCCAATTTTAATAAGACCCCGGGTGGCGGTCCCTGGGGCTGGGGGGCCAGAGAGCCCCCCACCCAATTTTAATAAGCCCCGGGGGGTGGCAGTCCCCGGGGCTGTGGGGCCTCAGAGCCCCCCACCCAATTTTAATAAGCCCCTGGGGTTGGCGGTCCCCGGGGCAGCGGGTGGCGGTGAGTCCCCCGCCTATAAAATGTTGAACCCCTGGGGGGTGGCGGTCCCCGGGGCAGTGTGGGGGCGATTGGGACCCCCCCACACTCTTTTTGATAATGCCCCCTAAGGCAAATAAGCATATTTAGGGCTTCGTTTTTTTTTTTTATCGGCCTGATGCACCCACCCTCCCGTTTAAAAAAAAGAATTCAAAAATGTTGGCCTTGGGGGTCCTTCTGGGACCCCCTGAGCAGGCCTAGGGGGTCAGGCTGTTTCTACCCTGCCCCCTTTTCGCGTTTTGCGACGTGTTTTAATAGGTTTCCTGTGCCTCGGTTCTACTGAGGCACAAGATGCCTGCCAACACTTCCAGATTTGGAGTGCTGACAGCCAATTAGAATGCAGCTCGTGCACGGCAGGGTGAGCGTAGGCTGCGCTTAGGGTACGCGGACCCTCCGAGGCCATAGATGTATATGTACTTTTAAATGTAATTTTCTCAGGAACTACTGAACGGATTTACACCATTTAGGCAAAAGCCACAAGTATGAACTAAGGACTACCTCTTTGCCAAATTTGGAGTCATTCCGTTCAGCAGTTCGGGTTGTAGTAGCGGCTAAAGGTCCTATGGGAAATTGCATGGGGAAAACATGTTTTGGGACCCCCCTTTTCTCTCGGTCCCCGCTTGACAAATGATCCTGAGACTTTCAGGATAGGAGCGAATCGAAGCTGGCCCAAAGTTTTTTCAATTTTGCGAAGATTCATCGATCGGCGTCAAAGTTATTGGGAATAGAATGTTGCGGATTTCCTATGGATAATAGGTCCTAACTATAACTACCTACTGGCGACCATCAGTAGGTAATGTATGTAATATATATATATATATATATATATATATATATATATATATATATATATATATACAGCAACAGCAGTATTTCAGGGCTCCGCATTTCATCGACCCAGAGAGACCACACGAATCCAAAGCGTAAATGAAGGCACAGGGTTTATTAAAGTCTAGTCCAACAAAATCTGACGCGTTTCGGGCATCCGCCCTTGCTCACAGACAGTCAGTTAGTGCGGCATTCACATTTAAGTACCCAGAGCTTCACAGTTTTTTTCAATGTGCCAATGAACATTTTTTTCATTAGCATTTTTTTCTTTTTTTCAAACACTACACCATGTGATCATGGAAAGGAAGGACATACTCCATTGTAAGTACTACAAAGTCTGTTTTCCAGACATACATGTTAACAGTTAATCCCTACTACACATTAGATGGTTAAAATCCATAATATATAAAAAATGAGTTAGTTAAAATCCATTATTTATAACAATATATTCAATGGCCAATAAATGTGACAAAGTAAATACATTTGGGCGCAAATAAAATGATTGCTTATAATGCAAGCAGACCCAAGCGAAGAGAGCCTTGTTGACATACATTCAAAGAGAAACTGAATAATTCAAAAACCCATACATTGTGCAAACTACGCAATCATGTGCAAATATGCAAGTAAACATCCTGATAAAGTGCAAGTGCAATGTGCAATTTGTATTATCAGCATTATAAAGTGTCAAAGTGCCATTCTGTGCAAAAATTGCATAAATGTAAACAATTGGATAAAATCCAATATGAATGGGTTCTATGTCTCTTTTTTATATAACAAGGCAATCTGAAACCAGAATGCTCAGAATGCAAGAAGGCCAACAATGTAATTAAACCAAAAAAGATGGATCTGTAGTAGAGAAACCACTGTAGATAAGTTCTGACGTGGTTATAAGACAGGAAAACAGAGAATGACAAGTAGTACTGTATGGCTATGTCCTAATAAAGTAAAAAAGTGTATCCCAAAAAAAAAAAAATATTTAACAGGTGGAAAAAAGCTGTATGGCAACGACCATGAAGCAATTTATGATAGGGAAAATGAGAAAGTAAAAGGGTATGTATATGAAATTCTGTGTACAAAGATATCCCAAAACCAATGATATTACTGACAGATGTTATTATGCGGTAAGTAGAAAAACAGGCAACAAAGGTTTAAAAGAAAACGTGCAAATCTTCTGTATTATTGAGCCCATTTGGAAATCTGCTGTCTAATTCCAAAATAAACTGGGACTCAAGTCTCCTCAGCATTTTATCTCTGTCCCCACCCCTCGCAGGTTTGTCTACAGAGGCGATGACAAAGTATGATAGGCATTGTAAATCATTTTTGTGAATGCTTTTAAAATGCCTAGCCACCGGATATGATGGATCATTGTTTACGATGGCACGGAGATGTTGAAGGATCCTGACATGCACGGGTTGTCGCGTACTGCCGACATACCTAAGTCCACATGTGCATGTCAGGACGTATATGGCAAACTCAGTTTTACAAGTGAACTGGCCCCTGATGTTAATTGGGTCAGCACAGAATGGTGTGTAATACTGAGTAGTAGATTTGCCAAATTTGCACGCCCTGCAGGAAGTGCAGCGTTTGAAACCAGAGTGAGATTTCATCCACTCTTGTTTCTTCCTAAGTTCAGGAAAATCATGACAGATATGTGATCTTAAGGAAGGGCCCTTCCGAAAGGTCACAGTTGGACCATCAGGCAGTCTAGGTTTTAACACCTGATCTGTAAGCAAGACTGGCCACCTTTGTGACTTGATAGATTTTATTAGTCTTGCTTGCCTACTATAGGCAGTTATGAGTCTTGGTGCTTCAGTACTATTCTCAGGGACATTAACAGATCTAGTGTTCTGCGTTTGGTCTAGCAAAGATTCGCGAGTTCTGATGTTCGCTTTTTGCAAAGCCACTTTAAGAGTAGATTCACGGTAGCCCCTTTGTCTGAATCTCTCCAAGGCTTCTTTAGTGCAGACCTCAAGATCAGATTCTGTGCTGCATATTCTTTTGATCCTGAGTAACTCGCCTAGGGGGATATTTTCCACTACATGTCTAGGGTGGGCACTGCTGGCATGGAGAATACTGTTGCCAGCAGTGCTTTTTCTATGCAGTTTAGTTGCTAGGTGTCCGTTATGTACAAAGATTTTAACATCCAAGAACTCAGCCTCACAGTCACTGATAGATTTAGTGAATCTTAGATTTTCCTGATTAGTATTGAGGCTAGTCACAAAGTCATCAGCACTAGCAAAATCTCCACGCCATAAAACAAAAACATCATCTATATAACGAATCCACAGCAAAACATGTTTATCAAAAATAAACGCATGTTGCTGCATGTTGCTGCCTGAGGACCTGTTCCTCCCACCTAGCAACTCCACGCTTCTGAACAAAAATATCATTCCCAAATAAAAAGAAATTATTGTTCAAACACCAAGTTGTTAACTCAATTAGTACCTTGTTATGGCAATAACAATTGATGGGTCTCTTGCCAAGAAAGAAATCGAGCGCTCTTAGGCCAGATGTATGCTCTATGCTCGTATAGAGCGACTCGATATCTAAGGTGATCATTAACATATCACTGCTCCATGGAATATTGTTAATTTTAGCAATGAAGTCACTGGTGTCTTTAACATAAGTAGGTAAATCTTTAACCAAGTCCTGCAGGAAATAGTCAATATACTGTGTAACATGCTCAGCCACACCCCCAATAGCCGAGATGATAGGCCGACCAGGGACTGGTTTAACCTGCTTATGAATTTTTGGGAGTAGATATAATTTGGGCAAAATAGGAACCTCAATATGGAGAAAATCAAACTCCTGAGCGGAAATCATACCGTCTCTTTTACATTGAAATAGCAACTTTTTTAAACCATCCTTAGCATCATTGAAATGTTTCATGTTGGAAATAGAATAACATGTTGGATCATTCAGTTGCCTTTTAGCTTCTTCAATGTAAGCTTCCTGGGGCCAGATAACTACATTTCCCCCTTTGTCCGCAGTGGTTACAATAATGCTGTGGTCGTTACCCAGTTTTTTGATGAGTGAAAAATACTCATTTTCATGCTTGCTTTTGTAGCGTTTTTTATGCTTAGTCTTGTAGTGCAATTTTTTGAGGTCCTCAACCACCACGTCCTGGAACACATCAATCGAATCCCTAGGCATGGTGGGATTAAATTTAGACTTAGGTTTGAAAGGGCTGATGTTAGCCCCTACTTGTGGAATGGAAGCTGCCCTTAGTTCTTTCTGAGTTGAAATTAAATTTGAAGATGTTGCATTATCAGAGGCCAGATCATGTAAAGCCAATAATGGTTTAGCGTATCTTGATGGTAGAGCTAAAGATACATTTTCAGTTTCTTTAGAACGTGAACGCTCTTGTTCCTGTTCGTTAAGCCCCTCCTTGATGTTAAAGAATTTTTTAATTTTCAGTTTTCTAATATACAGGTAAACATCAATGCAAGTCTTTGCATAATTAAAGTCAGTTGCTGGACAGTATGTTAACCCTAAGTTTAGAAGTTGTTTCTCTGCCTCAGTTAGGGTAACAGTAGATAAATTAATGATAGTATTGTCACTTATCTTTTTTTGCGCCAGTACTGTCGCTTCGGTTTTCCTGGAGATTTTCCGCTTTTTCCGGCGCTCGCTCCTCCTTTTGTTGCACCTGGCTCGCTTGATTGCTGCTGCTGTTGTCCTTTCTGTTGATGTTTTGTCCGAGGCCTTAATGTTTGTAGTCGATCCGATACTAAAAAATCGACCTCCTCTCCTAAATCCAATACCAGGGAATTGCTGTCCCATAGAGTGTTTCCATCTTCATCAGATGTAGGGCCACTTGTAAGCGATTCATTATCGCTTATTTCCAGATTGCCTATGGATAATAGGTCCTAACTATAACTACCTACTGGCGACCACCAGTAGGTAATGTATGTAATATATATATATATATATATATATATATATATATATATATATATATATATATATATATATATATATATATATATATATATATATATATATATATATATATATACATATATATATATATATGTATAAATATATACATATGTATGTATATATATATATATATATATATATATATATATATATATATATATATATATATCCGCAACATTCTATTTGGAATAACTTTGGCGCCGGTTGAGGAATTTGCGTGTAATTTTCCAAAATTTTGGCCAGCTCGGCTCCGCTCCTTCCCTGAAAGTTTCAGGTGGATTCATGAAGTGGGGGCTGAGAAAAAAGGGGGGTCCCCAAACGTGTTTTCCCCATGTTAATTTCCATAGGACGGTCTGACAAGTCTACAGCCCGAACCGCTGAAGGAAATTACACCAAACTGGATGTATGACGTAACAACGCATACTATAACAACGCATACCATTACAACGCAATTTTTACAACACAGGATCCTTTTCAACGAATACCTTTACAACGCAAGACATTACATAGCAGATGCTATTACAACGCATGCCATTACAACGTAAATATAGGTAAGTATATTATTTTATTTAAAAAATGAATTAATAAATATTTAATGAATTTTATTTATTAAATTAATTTTTTATTAATTTATTTGTAAATATATATATATATATATATATATTTAGAAATAGTGTAGGTGTTTTAAAATAATATTCTAACTCCAGGGGAGTGTAATAGCAGAGTAAGTGCTGGATAGTGTAGGGGTAAAAATTACATTACTTTTAATTTATAAAGAACTATTTTTAATAATTAATAAAATTATTAAAATTAATTTATTTAATTTATTTAAAATATTTTTTTTAAAACTGAACCCAAAAAATACCCCAGTACCCCAAAACCCAAACCTAGCCCTGAACCCTAAAAATACTCCTGTACCTCAAAACCCAAACCTAGCCCTGATCCCAAAAAATACCCCAGTACCCCAAAACCCAAACCTAGCCCTGAACCCTAAAAATACCCCTGTACCCCAAAACCCAAACCTAGCCCTGATCCCTAAAAATACCCCTGTACCCCAATCCCCAAACCTAGCCCTGACCCCTAAAAATACCCCTGTACCCCAAAACCCAAACGTAGCCCTGAACCCTAAAAATACCCCTGTACCCCAAAACCCAAACCTAGCCCTGAACACTAAAAATACCCCTGTACCCCAAAACTCATACCTATGCCTAAACCCTAAAAATACCCATGTACCCCAAAACCCAAACCTAGCCCTGAACCCTAAAAATACCCCTCTACCCCAAAACCCATACCTATGCCTAAACCCTAAAACTACCCCTGTACCCCATAACTCAAAACTATTTCTGAACCCTTAAAATACCCAAACACCCCAAACCATATACCTCAGTACCCAAAACATAAACTCCTATACACATACATACTTTTAAAAATTACATTACTTAAATAAATGTATTTAATTTATTTTTAATCTTTTTTAAATTTAAACTTACCTATACTTACGTTGTAATGGCATGCGTTGTAATAGCATCTGCGATGTAATTTCATGCGTTGTAAAGGCATTCGTTGTAATGGATCCTGCGTTGTAGTAGTTGCATTGTAAATGTAGTTTGTTGAAAAAGTTGCGTTGTAACGGTTGTATACCCACCAAACTTGGCAAAATTGTAGGAACTGGTACGCAGATGTGCCTTTGCTATGTTTGTTGAAAATTGCTCCAGTGGTTTTTATAAAAATTAACTTCTAAAACACATATATATCTATAGGCGCGCTCCGAGAGCTCACTGGTGCGCGTACCGGGGAGCGCACCCGGCGCGCTACGGGAGTGCGCGAGTGGAAAGGTGATTGGCTGTTGGATGTCTGTCAACATTCTAAACAGTCCGGAGAGTCCGCCATCTTGTGTCTCGGTAAAATCGAGACATCTCATGTGAAAATAAAAAGGGGGAAATGATTAAAAGGGCGCAGGGTAGACACCCCCTGATCCCCTAGGTTTTTTGAGGGGGCCTAGAAGGACCCTGAAGGGGAAAAAACTATTTTTTTTTAAAGTTTTCACGGGGTATGTGCCCGGTGCGTTCCCATGTACGCTCTCGGGTAAGTAAAACAGTGAAAGAAAATAGTTTTAAATAAGATTTTGGATTGCTTATAACAAACTATTTTTTACTTTTTTTTTGTTACTATTTTCGCCTGGTAAGCGCTGGGTGCGTTCCCAGGTGCGGTCTCCGGTGCGCGCACCCTGAGCGCACCACGGGGAAAAACACTCACTCCTTTTGTATTTGTTAAGAATACAGCTCTTTTTGGAGAATTGGAGGTCGGTAGTTCTAAAAAGAACTGTTTTTTTTCTTCTTTTTAGGTTTTCTTTGTAAACAAAAACAAAAACAGGGAATGCCAAACTGCTCAACAGGAACAAATAAAAGTAAAAATTAGGGCTGGGGACGGCAGCGATGGTTTTCCCTTGTACGTACAATGTTCATGATACTTTGTTCTCCGTAACAAAGCACTTCATCACAGTCCTTACATTTTATAGTGATGCCATGAAAAACAGGCTGAATGTTAGGAATCAGCTGTTCAGGTCTCCCTCTCACGTAAGCATGGCCGGAAAATCCGTTCCGCTCGCGGATTTTGCGGATTTTCGGAAAATCCGCAAATTCGCACGCAGCGGATTTTTTTTTCTTGGTGATACAATTTTGCGGCGTGAGTTCGCAATTACGAACATGTAGGTGCGGCGGGCAGCAGCAATCTCGCACTCGCAAAATTACAAAAATTTGCAATTCTGCACAAGAAATCCACTAGCAAGCAGCATAGACCTTCTGAAAATGATGATTTTTATCAGAATAACTCTTCAGGTTGACATTTGCCTGCACTTTTTTGGATTTGAGGCCTTTTGACTTTCTTTTGATCACTTTTGGATTAGAAATCAACTTTCACATGTAAGTTTGTTTGGGGCATTACAGTTGCTGTAATGCTGTTCTGCAGAAAAACGAGTTTTGCAAAAGTGAAAGCCTTCAGCAGGTGCAAAAGTTCAAACTCATCATTAGTAACCATTCCCTCTAGTGCTTCCTGACTGGGGCCCCTCCAGAGTTCAGTTGCTAGTTGCAACAATTGTATGACCCTGCTCTGACCCTCACAGCAGGCTCATAGAATAGCTACAAGTAGGCCACAAAGGTCCTGGAAAAAAAAATTGCACTGCAACAGAAAGCAAATTACAGATAAGGAAGCAGGTGCCAGACTGGAATTTTAAAACAGTGACACATTAATAAATCAACCCCAAATTAATTCATGTCAGCTGAAGCAGGGCAGGTGTGCTTGCTTCCCCCCCCCCATAATCTACAGTGATGATGAACCAGAGGGTGGCATTGATGTACCAGAGGGTGGCATGGGTGAAACAGAGGGTGGCAGTGATGAAACAGAGGGTGCTGGGACCTGTGATGATGAACCAGACGTAGAAAAAACATAATTGCGACCGTTGCTAGCCGACATGTAAGTTCGCAATTGCGAACTGGTAAAAAACCCTCGCGAACTGGTAGAAAGCCTTGCGAACACAAAAAAAAATCCGCAAATTCGCGAGAATTCGCGGATTTTGCGGTTTGCGAGTTCGCAAATCCGCAAATTCGCGAATGCAGGATTCGCAAAATTCGCCCATGCTTACTCTCACGTTTGATGTAGTTGGTCCTCCAGTAGATGTTGAAGCACCATCCCTTGGGGTTTTCGTGTCAGGGCCCGGACACTCTCCCGGGCATAGTTCTGGCGGTGCCTCCTCTGAACATGGCGAATCATTGTCGAGTTTCCAAAACTGTACTTCCTTGTAGGATCACCCCGTGAAAGCACAGTTTTGCAAATTTCGCACTCCACTTTTGGAGCATTCACCTTTTTTTCACCTGCTGGTATAGTGAAAAACTTCCAAATAAAGTGCTCCTTCACCTTGGGCTCAGGAGGCACCTCATCAAAGAATCCATCTGAGTCCTCTCTGCTGCTGGATGGTCTAGCAGCCATTTTTTTCACAAAAAGGAAGAACAGAAAAGAACAGGTCTAGCTGTCTCCAAAGTGAAAGAAGAAGTGAAGGAAATGGGTGGGGTTTTCATTACTTGTAAAAGAACTGTTAACAACCAATGAAAAGAGTTATTTTAAGGTCACATGACTTGACGCACCGAAGCGCTTCCGGAGGCGCTTAGGCGGCACGAACGTAGGCGCTTCCGGGTGCGCTTACGCGGCACATACGTAGGCGCTTCCGGGGGCACTTACGTGGCGCGTCTAAATGACGTTTTGCTAGCATTACGGAAATACGTTTAAAGTTATAATACGGGTATTTACAATCAAAAATGATACTTTTATAAGTATGCTACTCAATATCTTGCATTATTATTAAGTTAAATACATCCTTTTTTCCGCACGCGGCAATAGTGCTCTTGCTGTGCTCTCAGGTGAGCTTACCGGTGCGCGGACCCTGAGCGCCCCAAGACAATATGATGAAAAAACCTACATGAAAAATACATTGAAAAAAATTATTTTTGTGAAGAAAAAAAAATTATAGGTATAAAGAGCAGGTAATAAAAAAAATTCAGTTTAAAAATTGTAGGTTACAAACTCAATATACAAAGGAATTAGCTTTTAAAAACCTTCGAAATTCACTGAAAAAACCATAGGTTTCACAATTGTTATAGTTAGGAATTAGCATTTAAAAAACCTTTGAAATTTACTGAAAAAACAATAGGTTTCACAATCGTTATAGTTAGGAATTAGCATTTAAAAAACCTTTGAAATTCACTAAAAAAAACATAGGTTTCACACCAGTTATAGTTAGCTAAAAATTTTACTCATACAAAACCATTGAAATTCCCACGTTATAGTTAGTTGGACTCACTATAACTCGCGTGCCCGCAATCCACTGCTGATGATGTCACATATTACATCATTCATGACATGGTCAGTGACATCACTGATGACACATCAAATGACATCACTGATCTTATCACTGATGACATCATCCAGTAACTGTGTGTTTCTATAAAGTTTAAATTTGTTTTACATATTGAAGAATGAGTGGATGTATAAGTATCTGGATGAAGGATTTAGTAGGTACGTGACTGATTGTATGAGTGAGTGATTAAATGTGTCTTACTGAATGCATGGGTTATTGACTAAACGAGGGGTCTCCAAACCGGTCCTGTAGGGCCGGATCCATGCCAGATTTTTGGGATATCCCCATTGAGATACATGTAGTGTTTTGAAAAATCTGGCATGGATCCGGCCCTCCAGGACCGGTTTGGGGACCCCTGGACTAAACTGTCTGAATGTGTGCATAAGTATGTCTGTTATTGTGTAAGCTGCTGCATGTGTTGATCAGTAGCTATATAAGTGGCAATATAGGTTATTTATTGGTTGACCAAGTATTTGTATGGGAGACTGAGTGTATGGGTGGCTGAGAGGTGTGTGACTCTGTGCATAGATATATGAGCAGTTGATTCACTAGGTGTATGGGTTTAAGAGTGCATGTGGAAACAGCTGTATTGGCAGTTGACTGTGTGCATGGGTGTGTTGGTGAGTAAATGGATATCTCAGTGCTACATATCCAAGTAAGTACATATGTAATACACAGTGCATGTGAGAGTTGGCATATATAAATGACTATACATAAGAGCCAGTGATTGTGCGAGTGGCTGTATGGATCAATGCGTACTTGTATCAGCGATTGTATAAGAGAGTATGTGTTAGTATATGTTTGAATAAGTAAGGTGTTGTTTGTATAACTGTATAGATGAGGAAATGGGAGTGTGATTGATTGTTTGCATGACTGACTAGGTGTGTAAGTAACCCCATGGATGAGTGACAGTGTGTGAGTCTCAGTATAGGTGTATGAGTGCATATGATAGTATTGTATTGATGAGTGACTGTATGTATGAGTGATTGTATGGGTGAATGAGTGGATGTGTGTGTAGACCTAAGAATCAGTGAGTTCATATGTAGTAACTGGTATTGGTGTGTCAATGGTTTCAAGAATGGTAGTCTGTATTTAAATCTGGGTGTATCAAAGGTTATATTAGAGTGTGAGGAGATGCATCGTATTATCACATGAATAATGTCATCAGTGATGAGATCAGTGATGTCAATTGGCATGTATATATATGTATTGAAATTAAAGGTGTCAATTGAGAAGCCATCAGTGATGTCATCAGTGATGTCACTGACCATGTCATGAATGATGTAATATGTGACATCATCAGCAGTGGATTGCGGGCGCGCGAGTTATAGTGAGTCCAACTAACTACAACATGGGAATTTCAATGGTTTTGTATGAGTAACATTTTTAGCTAACTATAACTGGTGTGAAACCTATGTTTTTTTTGTGAATATATATATAAATCCAACAACAAGCTTACCGATTCCTGTAACCACGAGCCACACCAATCCAAGTTTGGCAAAAGGTATTTTATTGATTTAAGGCAAAATATATATCTGAGTTGTGCAAAACTCACTGAATCACTTGTAAGACATTTAACTTCCACAATTAACTGGTGAATTTTCTGCAACAACTACCATGCCCTTACTTGAAAGTTAAATAGGCTGATTAGGTGAACTCAGTGTACAAGTGTTCAAGTGTACAAGTGCATGTTTGGGTTTGGGGGGGTGGGAGCACATGGAATGTTTTATGTCATAATGCACAATTTTAAAGAAAGCAAAATAAAGCTTTGTGAGACAACTACAAAATGGGAAGTTGAATGGAGACACAGTCGCCCTCATCCTCCTCGACCTCTCCGCAGCCTTCGACACAGTCTGCCACAGCACCCTTCTACAGCGCCTCAGAAACATCGGAATCCAAGGAAAAGCACTAGAATGGATCACCTCATTCCTCACCGGAAGAACCCAGAGAGTCCGCCTTCCACCATTCAAGTCGGAGGCCACTGAAGTCATCTGCGGCGTACCACAAGGATCTTCACTCAGCCCCACCCTTTTCAACGTATACATGAGCCCCCTCGCGGCCATCGCACGCCAACACAACCTCAACATCATCTCCTACGCGGACGACACCCAACTGATCCTATCACTCACCAATGACCCTAACACCGCCAAAACTAACCTACACGAAGGAATGAAAGAAGTAGCCGAATGGATGAAACACAGCCGCCTGAAACTGAACTCAGATAAAACTGAAGTATTCATCCTAGGTACCTCCCCCTCCGCATGGGACGACTCGTGGTGGCCAGAAGCCCTTGGAAAAGCACCCATCCCAACGGACCACGCTCGGAACCTGGGCGTCATCCTGGATTCCTCACTTTCAATGAACAGACAAGTCAACGCCGTCTCTTCATCCTGCTTCAACATTCTTTCCATGCTCAAAAAAACTTTTCGGTGGATCCCCACCGAAACTAGGAAAACGGTCACCCACGCTCTGGTCACGAGCCGACTGGACTATGGAAACACCCTCTACGCCGGTACTACCGCTAAACTCCAGAAAAAACTCCAACGAATCCAAAACGCCTCAGCCAGGCTCATACTAGACATCCCACGTAAAGAACATATCTCTGGTCACCTGAAAAACCTCCACTGGCTCCCCGTCAATAAGAGGATCACTTTCCGGCTCCTAACCCACGCACACAAAGCACTCTACGAAATTGGACCAGAATGCCTCAACTCACGACTGTCCTTCTACACCCCCTCCCGCCAACTACGATCATCCAACCAAGCCCTCGCCACGGTACCTCGCATCAACAAAACCACCATGGGAGGCAGATCCTTCTCCTACCTGGCAGCTAAAACCTGGAACTCACTTCCCACCCACCTTCGCCTTACCCAGAACCACCTAGCATTCAGAAAGCAACTTAAAACCTGGATATTTGACAAGTAATTCCCCACCCCTTCTCAAGCGCCTTGAGACCCTCTGGGTATGTAGCGCGCTATATAAATTCTTTGACTTGACTTGACTTGACTTTGTTACCTCCAGGGCTTAAACCAGTGGTTGAAGTGGTGGAAAATAAAGAAGGAGAACTGTGGGCTGAGAATCAGAGGGTGGGGATAACCCCAGGATTGGGTCAGAGGGCGGAGTTAGAGGTTTGGCCAGAATCCACAAAACATCATAGTTTTTTGTATTTGTTTGTTATTTCACTCACTGGCCAGTTACAGCTTATTATGTTATTTAATTCAACCAATGAATAAGCATGATTAATTAAGGTTTAATATGAGTTATTGACATTAAAATATATTCACAAAGTGGGATATATTTCTAATCACACAATGTCCTGAATACACTTAAAAGTGGAAACACAAGCTATTCGTCTCTAAACTATGGAGTTTCTGTCATCAGCACTTCTCCTCCCTTTTTCCACAAGAGCAGTTCAAACATGAATGGCAAAATATCCTAGTTTGCAAATGTTTTCTATATAATTATGGCTCTGCCATATTATCCACATAATACTACATCTGCTGTATAATCTGACAATTTTAATTAATTGATTGTTTGTAGCACAAATGGATCAAAAGTTCCTAAAAATGTGACTTGTGTTGCTGTGAAATGGATGGCCCTTTTCAAGATTGACTGATCACCTTTCTCACTGCTGCATTTTATATGTTTCACTGGTACTTACAAGACAAAATATATTCACAGAGTGGGATATATTTCTAATCACACAATGTCCTGAATACACTTAAAAGTGGAAACACAAGCTATTCGTCTCTAAACTATGGAGTTTCTGTCATCAGCACTTCTCCTCC
Source organism: Lissotriton vulgaris (assembly GCF_964263255.1). Classification (NCBI taxonomy): domain Eukaryota; kingdom Metazoa; phylum Chordata; class Amphibia; order Caudata; family Salamandridae; genus Lissotriton; species Lissotriton vulgaris. The sequence goes on from NC_141693.1 coordinate 1,128,077,302, forward strand.
CTTTTTCCACAAGAGCAGTTCAAACATGAATGGCAAAATATCCTAGTTTGCAAATGTTTTCTATATAATTATGGCTCTGCCATATTATCCACATAATACTACATCTGCTGTATAATCTGACAATTTTAATTAATTGATTGTTTGTAGCACAAATGGATCAAAAGTTCCTAAAAATGTGACTTGTGTTGCTGTGAAATGGATGGCCCTTTTCAAGATTGACTGATCACCTTTCTCACTGCTGCATTTTATATGTTTCACTGGTACTTACAAGACAAAATCTTTCCAGAGACTGTTAGCATGTGTAAAGTTTTAGAAAATATACTGCATTAAGCGCCAACCTTTATTTTGCTGCATAATTTAGTCAACACTGCGGCATAATTTTGTCCTCCTTTGCTTCATAATTCCAGTGTCCCCAAAGCAGGCAGCACATGTTAAAAGTGTTTGCACATGAAGCAGAGATTCTGTGAAGTTTGCAAACTTAGTTTGGTGTGAGTGCAACTCCTGCATTGGCAATCGCTGGTGAGTTGCAGCAACTACTGGTGAAACAAGGCTAATTGAGGTACCAATCTTTGAGTTGGGCTGGCCTCAAGGGCTGGGCTGGCTTTAGTGCTGGTGCAACCCTATGCAACAATGTTTGTTGATGCACCCCAAATTACCACCTCCACCACAGATTCCCTTACTACACCCTTTAACAGTGCCCTTCAAGTTGTCGTGATCCCTATGCAGGTTCCACTAACCTGTTAGCCGGGGACAGCGGGAGCGATGAATGGAGCTAATTCTCCCTATCCCCATGCAATGGCACACCCTGTGAGTATGTAACAAACACCACAGAGAGTATCACTACCAGGGAAGAGGAAAAAAGGGACAAAGGAAACAATAAAATTGCAGCTGTTCAAAATAAAGTGGCAGATAACTTCGGATATCTGTGCGAAGTATAAACTCTCTGATCTTTGGTGGTAGACCCTGCAGAGGGAGAGACAATGAATCATTCATACATTCAAAACCTCTAATATAGATCAATGCACTATGTGTGAATATAACTTACAGTTTTACATAGCTGTAAGAATCCCAAAGTACACATTCAAAAACAAGAAAAATAAAGAATAAAAGTAAAGAGATGATTCCGAAGTTAGCGAGGCACTCAGAATTCTGTAGGTTTAGTCACCATAAGATCCTCTGGCCATCACGAACATATTCTCCTGGGTAACACAGTAATAGTCAAGGTAAGCAGTACAAGCAATGTCTGTGGGAATATTTCTGTTAACACACAAAAGTATTCAACGACCAGCAAAAAGGAAAATTCAATAGTCTCACTTCTAATGAACCGGAAAAATAAGCAAGCTACTAAAACAAAAAATAAACCAGTGATACTGGCGAGTTCGTAACAAGTGGGGGAATCCCCAAAGGTAAAGTTAGTGAATGCCTCTTGTAGGTCCGGTATTCAACAGAGCATCGGCTCTTCTATTTGTATCCGGCGCGTGTGGAAACGCGATCAAGATGGCAACAATGCGCCTTACCGTGAGGCTGGTGATATTCGTGCTTGTGTGTCGGTAGTCTTCTGACGGCTGGCCGCGCCCGCCTCAGATCCCAGCGCGTTCAATGCGCGATCGAGGCAGGGCCCATAAGATTCAGGAGGCTTACCAGAGCGTGATGTTTCCAGAATGCAAAACAACAGGTTCCAAAAACCGGGGGAAAATACTTCAAAATCCAAGGCGACTCACGGGCTGCAAACAACACCGCTTACTCCGAAGGTCAGGTGACAAGCACCGGACTGTAGGTCAGGGAGGAGTTATGTGTAGGAAAAGGAAAAGAGAGAAAGGACATCGCCCCTAGGCATTCTGGGCGATGTAGTGTTTCAGTCATGCTCACACATTCCTCTTTCGCACGGTCAGCCCAGGGCGAAATGTGACATAAGTCTCCATAACCACGCTTTCTCTCTCAGATGTATTTAATTTGATTTACAGCACCACTTATACCAGTGTATGGTGTCAGAGCACTTTACATCACACACATTACACAGAGACAATCAATTATACACTGTAAATAACTGTATAGGAAATGTTACAGAAGACAAATGACTACAAGGTGTAGGATTCACATGACTACCATACTAGTAGGCAGTTTAATAGTGATTGGTCTGGAGAAACACAAACTCAGAATTTAAAATGTAATACCATGGTTGAGGGTTCTCTTTAATAATCAGATTTGATTTCTATCCAAATGAACTGTTTTTGCAACATTAGGATAATTAAAGACTGGGGGAAAAACACAACTCTCTAATTTATACCTTGCAGTTTGGATGCAGCTCTTAGATGACAGTTAATAGCTCACTGTTCTATATTAGGATTTTAACTTATAAACTGCAGGTAACATTAGGATCTCTCTGACAAAAGCAGTAACCCACTGACCTATTTATATTGAAATGCGCAGAAGTCAAGCCCCTCCTCAAGAAACCCTCTGCATACCTGACGGACCTGAAAGATTACCGACCCAGCTCTCCCGTCTCTTCGCAGCCAAGGTCACCGAGAAGATTGTCAACGCCCAGCTGATCAACTTCATTAAAGAGAACGCCTCGACTCTTCCCAATCCGGATTCCGCAGAAACCACAGCACCAAGACCGCCCTCTTTGCCGCCACAGACATCTGCACGCTCCTCGACCAAAGCCACACAGTGGCCCTCATCCTTCTAGATCTCTCTGCAGCCTTCAACACCATCTCACACCGCAATCTCGCAGCCAGACTCCATGACACAAACATACAGGTAACCGCTTTCGACTGTCTCCGCTCCTTCCTTGCGAGCATAACCCAAAGGATCAGACTCTTGCCTTTCCTCTCCGAACCCAACGAGATCAACTGCGGAGTACCCTAAGGATCATCAATCAGCCCCACATTCTTCAACATCTACATGGCCTCCCTCGCCCCTATCGTCAGACAGCTTAGACTCAGGATAGTAACCTACGCCGATGACACCCAGCTCATTCTCTCCCACATGAAGGACCCCAAAAACCACCAGTCTCAGCTTCCAGGAGGGAATTAAATATATCACTGATTGGATGAGCAGCAGCTTCTTGAAGCTCACTTCGGAGAAGGCAGAAGTCCTCGTCTTTGGACCCACCCCCTCAGCTTGGGACAACACTTGGTGGCCCACTGCCCACAACAACCCTCCCCGCCCCCACAGTCCACACCCAGAACCTGGGCATCATACTCGACTCCTCCTTCCACATGACTCGCCAGGTCAACGCCGTTGCCTCCACTCGCTTCAACACCCTCCGCATCCTCTGGAAGACCTTCAAGTGTATCCCTCTGAAGCCAGAAAGACCTTCTCCGACGCACTCATAACAAGCAGACTGGACTTCGGAAATGCCCTCCATGCTGGAAACAACAAATCCCTGCTATGCAAACTCCAGACCATCCAGAACACCGCAGCCAGATTCGTCCTTGGCCTCCCACAACATAAGCACATCACCCAACACATGCGAGGGCTCCACTGGCTCCCCATCGAGAAGAGAGTAACCTTCAAGCTACTCACCCACTCCTACAAATCCCTCTACAACACCGGACCCAAATACCTCAGCAAAAGAGTCTCCTTCCACTACCCAAATGAAACCTCCGCTCCGCCATCCTCGCCCTAGCAGAAACCCCGCGCATTCACAGAACTGTAGCAGGTGGAAGAGCCTTCTCCTACATTGTGGCCAAGGCCTGGAGCAAGCTCCCAGTCAACATCAGATGCTCCCCTACTCTGCACACCTTCAGGAAGAGCCTCAAGACCTGGCTTTTTGCTGACTCAAGCTGCACCCCCCCAGCGCCTTGAGACCCTCGTGGGTGAGTAGCACTTTTTAAAATTCCCTGACTGATTGATTGATTTACATTATGTGCACTTTGTAGTCTGCATGGTACATGTTTTATGCAGCAGGTACATTAACCCTCTGCGCTACCTTTCCATGAGTGAAAACATCTACTAGAAAAAACTCCAATCTCTTTCTAGGTAGAACAATAATCACTTGAGTTATCATGACATTTTTATTGTTGCTGAAAATTGTTTGAGGCCCGGAAGGAGGCAGCAAGCACTTTTAAAACCATAATATACTTGCAAACACGATTCCCCCACCGAACGTCAGCACCCCGTGCAGTTAAACCGTTTGCACCGCCAGCCTTTCTCAAGGGTCGTGTGACCTCAGTGACAGACTCACTGTTGCTCTAAGGTGTGCTGCTTCATAGGCCTGCTCGCAAGACTGGAGGATACCTTCACTATGAATTGTGGTGGACAGGCCTTCAAGATTAACCCAAACTTGCCACCCCAAAGGTCTATCTGCTGGTGCTAAGACACCAGAGCTTCTAAGGTCTTTCGGGGCCTTCTAAGGTCTAGCAAGGAAATGTGCTCCCTCAGGAGAGTAGTATGGGTGACTGGCCTTGAAGGCTGAACCTGGTTCCCCAGTTCCAAATTCGGCAGTTCTGACCATTGTGCCACCTCTTTTCCCCCACTGAACACCACAATGCCCCACTGAGAGAAACTCACACTGCCTTCAACTACAACCCTATTGTGCCTGCTATAAACACCTGAATGTGACTTAATTCAAATTACGCACTAGACACGAGCAATATGCAGCCTAAAAAAAAGGAACACCATCCTGGAAAAAGCAAACACTCATAGGGAATGCAAGATTACGTAAAGCATTTGAAATGCAAGCAGGAACAACATAGTTACCTTAACTCTTTTACACTCACTTTTCAGAAATCAAAGAGTGATTCTGCCTGGAAAGTTAAGGAAATGACTACAGGGCCCGGAAGAGACCCTTTTCAATATCCACTGCTTATAACCTTACAAAACGTAAGCAGTATGGTTTAAAAAGACCACATACGTGAACACAGAGCCATTGTACACATTTTGCTTTCCACTCTTCGCATCAACCAGGTATTGTAATACCTCTAGGATTCGTACACTTCCCCACTTGGGGAAAACAATGTTGTTCAAAGAAAGACAAGAAAACTAAAGTAGTGATTCGCTGGCAAACTCTGTAAAGTGACGCTGATGTGTTTGGGTTTAAATAAAATCAATCTGACCACTTTACGACCACTCTGTCTTGCTTTATTTAGGTATTTATTAATTTGTCATATTTTTAACCTTTTATTCCAGAGGCTGCATGTTGGAATAGACAAAGGTCAGAAAAAGATAACATTTCAAGCAAAAGTGTTTTTCTTTTTTAGATCCATTTCACAGGGGAACAAATAAAAGTCTTTGTTTCCTTAAGTGGGGAGGAGCTGGACAGAAACAGAGGGAATAAGAGGAAGAAAGAGAGAGGGGGCAGCTGTCACCGGCAGAACACAAGCGTCCCCTGCCCTTGTGTTCTCTGGGCAAGAAGGAAAAGACAGAGCCCTTTTCCTTCTCTGCCCACCTACCAGTCACTAAACGGCCTCAAACGCTGAGCCCTATCTGTAGGCCTTGGCTATTTCTGCCGTCCTGGGACGCATGTTTAAAATTAAAAAGTAGGGGAATGGAATCTATTGAATTGAAGAAGTAGGGGAACTCTGTGCCCTGCTGATCCAGTCCACTTCGACCACTTGCTGAAACTATGTATTTTTCAAAGGTATGTCTTTCAAATTACACAAGGAAGGTACCTCGGTATAGGCTAAAAGAGTGACTGAGGCAGTACAGGGCAGTGAATAGCAGAGCTTGGTGAGAGGCACGAAATGGAGTTTGGTTGGAACTGTGCAAGAAAGCGAAAAAAGGGCAATAATGTTAACTAAGAAGGAAGCAAAATCTGTCCATCTGATCCACTCCTCACCCTGATGCTCTTGGGCATGGTTCACAAAAGTAAACTTACACTTTTGTGTAAGTTTATGATGGTTTGTTATTCACAAAGTTATTTCATGAGTAGTATCTTTATGACGCCAAAGTCTGCACACATAAAAGGTTTAGACTTTCCTATCTTTTATGTGTGTAGACTCCGCACTGGTAAAGATCCTACTCATAAAATACCTTTGTGAATAACGAACAATCGTAAACGTACACAAAGGTGTAAGTTTACCTTTGTTAATCAGTCCCATTGTTTCAATAAAATTAATTGATCACTACTAAATATACTTAAAATCATGTCTGCGTCTAAGTTTAATTAAGTCCATAAATTGCTTTATTTTTACAAGTTCAATTTCACTTTTGGTATAACCAAACATGAGCAGATGTTCTCATGCCACCATTTACTTACTGGGTGAATGGGCTATCCATGTTGGGGATGCCATGAAAAGTAGCGACATTGCCAAAACATTTGACACTCCCAAAAATTTGCAAGGCTCATTCACAACATGAATACAATGTAAAACTCACTCCTGCTGCCTGGGCAGGCGAACTCTCTCCCCGCCTCCAGTCCACCCCCCACACACACAAAACAAAATATTTTCTCAGCAGAGGAACAAAGAAAAATAAGCATTTGCAATGCAATGGGTCTGCGCATTTGTGAGAATTAAAGCTATTGGCTTTGTAAATGTAATTGGGCAGATTTATGAGTTCTGGCGCATCTCTGCAAATCAGCAGGGATGTGCCAGAACTGATGCGTCACGCAATTCCCTCCTTGCGGCACCACAGATGCGCCGCATTTACAATGCGGCGCACCATGGTGCAAGGAAGGGCAGATGCGTGACGCATCTTGTGGTGTACGGGCGGCGCATTGCTGGAGTAGCATCGCAAGTGCGGCGCAACTCCTGCAATGTACAGAGGCCACCCATACATAACGTGGTGCGTCACTCCTTACGCCTGCTTCAAGCAGGCGTAAGGATTTGACGCAGCAGCCTCGTAAAACTGACTCAGTGAAATCTTGTAGATTTCACTGCGTCAGTTTTACGGGGCTTTCCTACGAGGGAACGCCCACCCTGCGACAGAACGCCCACATGAAACCTGACGCAGGTTCCATGTGGCGCAGGGCTTCACAACGTGACACATCTGCCTAGATGCATCACGTTGTAAATAGGTCGCAGGGATGCGCCACATTTCCGCGCCGTTGCGTCACGCAACGGCGGCGTAAACGTGGCGCAAGTCTGTCATAAATCTGCCCCAATGTCTTTTACCCATGTGTTTTTGTTTGGAGTGGTGTGGATGTATGTGGTGTGGAGTGGAATTCTGTAGGTTGAATAGGAATTGTTAATGTGGAACTATGTGGGGTGGTATTGTGTGGGGTATTTGAGTAGTGGAATTATGTGGCATGGTGTCTAGACAGGGGTGAGAGCTGCAGAGAATAGATAGAAAGGAAGATAGAGAGGGATAGGTAGAGGAGCAGAAAGAGTGTGCGAGAAAGAGAGAAAGAAGTGGACAGCAGGCCACAGAATTATGAAGAGGGAACGTTTGTGTACGCGGAAGACACCTGAAGAAGAGGAGGAGAGCCTGGGTTTGAGGGATGGAAACCTTGAAGTGGTACGGGAAATATACTGTGCCCAAAGACCTGAAGTGAACCACAAGAGAGATTCTGGAAGAGTGTGTGAGAGGGCGAGAGAGAGGGGTGACAGATGATAAGAGAGAGCGAGAGATAGGGATGAGTGGGAGGGGCACTGGGGTGTGTGGAGGCGAGAGGTGGAATTGTGTCCAGCGCGAGGAAATAAAGGAAGGTAGCATGTGGGAGCAGGCATTATTGGAAGTAGCAGTGGGATCTCAGGATGAGAGGGGGTACTGGGAGCGTAAGGGAGAGATGAGCAAATTGTAAACATCATTTTAAAATATAATACATTTATGAAATGCACCAACACGAGCTCATAAAAAAGCATAAAGCAACACTAATTGTAGAAAGTTGTTTTTAATTATCACAAAGGGTAACGATGCCTTTAGGCTACCTTCACACTGTAAGCTAATTGAAATGTATTCATACTTTTTTAGAAAAAGAAATGAGGGTGCACAAAGGAGTCTGGACTAGTGTGATACATTTGAATAGTTTCTTGATCTGGTGGAAAGGAGTTAGCCACAATAAAGTGCAAATTAGGCTTGAAGTAAAGATCATTATCTTTACTGCAGTGGCATATGCGAAACACACATTGAATCAGTTGCCATAAACAACAGTATCTCAAATTCCCACACAGACTGCAACTTGCTTCTTAAGCTGCCAAGCGGTGCAGAGAGCACAGTGCACGCAATAGAGCCAAGCGAAAAATCATGACGAAGACAAAACTCAAAGATTTCCAAAAGCTGAAAGCATGATGGAAAGTGCACAGAAGTGGGCAAACACATGTTTACATCAGGTATTACTGTGTGTACACATTCTTTTCAAATGAATTGCTGTCCGGGGCGTTAGTGGCATTCACTTTTGGAAAATGATTTTGAAACGCTAAAAATTCCAAACATTTATGACGTGCAACTCTGAAATTGTCTTGACACAGAGACATATATCCAACACACTTAGAGCTCACACCACCAGCAGAAGCTCTGGTACCATCGCAATCATAAGCCCTTCATTCATCGCTGTTTCCCAAAAGAATGCACCCAGTGCACATCAGAACTGGCAAGAACAAGCAGCATAACACCCCCACCACCATCACGTGATGTTACCCTCACACTGTCATTCAATGCTCATGTGATTAACAGTGCTGAGGTGAAGCAGCGGCATCTTTTTCCAGCAGGTAGCCCATCCCCTCATCTTGTACGTCCGGGAGTCGAATCTCATTAGGTCTGTGTAGTTGCATGCCTCCCTCACAAACTGCATCTCTGCATGCACAGCCTGGAGTGCGGCTCACGTGTGGCTGGGTAACATCATCAGGAGCAGTGTTGTCTCTTCTGGTGCAGCAGGAGAAACGCATATTATTTTTAATGGGTGGGACCATCTTGTGTGTGGGTGTTTCAACTTTTCTCTACAGTTTTCACTTGTTTTAATGGGACCTAGAGCAATGCGTGCTTTTAGTGGGGCCTATCAGTAAATGTAAGCCTGTCTTGTACCCTCTTTCACTTCACGTTTTGATTAATGGTTGTTACAGTCCTAGAGCAAAGAAGTTGGGTGTTTAGGATCTTCTAGCAGGAAAAAAGACAAGTGCTCGGAATCTCCCAACCGATTCAGAAGGGTTTGGCATATAGGATCTCTACCTAATCCATAGTTGCCCTCGGAGGCTGCTTAGTGTTTCGTACTGAAAATAAAACGATCACTGTAGGTGTTTATTTAATAAAAGTTTGACAACAATGTTGTGCACGATGTTTAAAGAGACTCCTCTCAAGTTTATTTTAGCAATGGAGCGGTTCATCATGCACACTGCAAACGAAACATTCATGTATGTTCAGCATGAGCAGGGAACAAAGAAATTGGGGGCATATTATCAAGCACAGGCGATACAATTATCTCCGCTTTATCGGCAGGAAACTGCCGCTAAAGCGGCGATAATGGGCTTGATAATATGCCCTTGTGAATTCCCATAGCAGCCCAGGTTAACACCAGAACCTGGGCTGCTGTGGGAATTCACAAGGACATATTATCAAGCCCATTATCGCCGCTTTAGCAGCAGTTTCCTGCCGATAAAGCGGCGATCATTTTAACGCCTGTGCTTGATAATATGCCCCATGGTTCCAAGACCAAACACTTAAACACACCGGGCGAAAGTTAACAGAAATTAGGCGATGCTCTCTGGGAGTAACAAACAGCAAAAGGCAGGAACTAAAAATACATATTAGTTAATAGAAAGGAAGACTTTTTACACAACAATGAAAGTGACCAATAAAAAGCCAATGGGTGGGCTCACAACCTATAAAGTGATTACAGCATATCTCGAGAGACAATGCATGCACTGTCTAGGCTCGACCTAAAAAAGAGCTTCAAACTGCAAAGTGTGTTTGCAAGTGTAAATGTATATACCTTTTACATTCATCGATATGTGAATAAAATACAATATTGCATTTGCTGTCAGTCACCCAGGCTGCCTCATGGTGCTCCGCAAGAACAGTAGGGCTCTAACTTTCTTTTCTCCATGAAGTCTATGCAAATTTGAAGGCTGCTTTCCTCATAAATCAACCCACCTTATGATGCTGCTTGGGGGCATGGGCCATCACAATGTAAATAACTATACAGAGACTGTGCCAAAGAGTTAGGTATTATATTTTTATTAAACATAATTGTGTAAACACCTCAAGTGTATGCAAACCACACAAGGTTATAACAATGGATCACATGCACTGTGGTAACAGAACACGCAGTCACAAGATGAAATTAATGGGGAAATAGGAAATGGCTCAAGATCTGATTTAACTCGCAAATACATTGTCCTAGTCCAGGTATAGAAAAAGGATACATTTTCAGGTACAATTGAACTATCAAGTTTTTTAATTTAAATGTTTCATTTATTTGCTCTTGGTGTGTGATTGTAATGTGGCAATTAGTGCCAAGTGGAACCCTGGGACCACAGATGGAAATGCGGCGTGTTTGTGATTGGTGCAGTGGCTTTGCCCTCCAAGAATCTTTTTTCTGGAGAGCCAAACAGCATACACCCCTATCAGGACCGGACTGGCCGTAGCAGGCCCCGGGCATTTCCCTGGTGGGCCACCAGGGTGGGGGCCAGTTTTGGACCCTTGGGGGGACCATTTTTATTACTGGGGCCGGTTTTGCAGCATAGCTGCAATATCGGGCCCATGTAACAAAAAGCAGCTGCATTGGTTTGCACACGCACCCCATCCACCTTCCCCCCTTCGGCCAGTCCGACTCAATTGCCAGGGCGGGTTTGAATTCTGAGTCTTGCCCTGTCCCCTATGGTGTCCCCGGCGCTTCCTATCTAACTCTATTTGAATCTCGCTAGCATCGGTGAAGAGGTACAGTGCTGTAAAATTGGTCTTGTAATGGATCACGTTCCCTTCTATTCTATGGGGTTCTACTCTGTTGGGTTGTATCTTGGCCCTAATCTTACATAGGTACAGGTGGAGAAGGCATTTTGCTTTTTTGGGGGCTACCTCTTATGACAAGTGAAGCCTGCCTGCGCCTACTGCCTGTGGTATCAGCGAACAAATGAAGCATGACCCGGCTGATGTCTGGGTGCCCATGGTAGTCATGTGCTGATACCATGTGTTGTGCAAGAGTACGCTGTGTAGTGCCTGTGGGATACTGGTGTTGTGATGAGTGTAATTATAGGGTATTCACCTGTTACAACGCATTTTTTACAACGCACTACCACTACAACGCAGGCATTACAACGCATACCATTACAACGCATTGCGCTGGGGGGCGCTCTAGGATAGGGAATAAGTATAATTTACTATCCAACACCTTCCCTAGGGTCCACGGGGACTGGAGTTAGAATAGTAAATTATACTTACCACTATCCAGCACCTCAAAGCGCTATGCGTTGTAACGGTATGCGTTGTAAATACCGCGTTGTAATGGTATGCGGAGTAAAAGTATGCGTTGTAACGTTATACATCCTAATTATAGGTGACATGGGAGAGGTCCTTACATAAGCTCTGTGCAAACATCGGGGTGGATTTCATTTGACTAGGCAGATCTTTGGCAACATGTGTATGCGGCCACATCCATGGTAAACAGAGGGTATACAATTGAACAACCATACAGAACTTGTGGATCATAGCAGATCTTGGGGATGGATCCAGGAAAGATGTCTGTGGTCCTCCTGTGATTGGGAGATTTCTCTACTTTGGAAAAGTTTGAAAGAGTTCGGCGTGCAACAGTTTGATAAAAGTTTGAGGTGTTGGACTTGCACACTTGGGTCTTTATAAGGATTTTGGAAGTGGTTATCAGAGAGATGATGGGCCACTGTAAGTGTGTTGCAATTTAGTGGCTTGATTGCAGACGTGTTGGATAAGAGCTGTTTTTTTGTTGGTTAAGTTTTACAAAACATTTTCATCAGTAATTTTTGGGGATTCCTGTGCCTTTTGTAGGGGTGTGCTTTTACATCATATGTCTTATTTTTGTGGGCACCGGAAGGTGGCCCGACCTTGCTGTCTACTGTTTGGAGACAACAGCTGTTTATTCATGGGTCACCTTAATTTGGGCTTGTGGGTCATCGGATCTTACCCTTTCCATGATAGGAACAGATATATTTTGATAATGGGTGGTTTTCGTGAGGCTATGGATGGTCTGGGTTCTTTAACTAATGTTTTATGAGTATCTCTGGATGTCTAATTTCCTACCTTCCCTAGCGAGTGAGTGCAGGGCATGCCTTTTGATCTACAAGTGCGCTGGGTGATTTGTGAAGAGGGGGCGTGCTGTAATTAGGTGTCGTGGGTGATCGCAGCTTGCTCTTGGGTCACGTGTATACTCCTTACACCCAAGCACGCAACATGCAGCAGGAACCTCCCTAACGGCACCAGGTGTCATGACTATGCCCTTTATCTAGAGGGTTCTTTTTGGGCTAGTTTTGGGCTCCTTTTTTTGCAGGTATCTTGGGTGCTTCCCTAGGTTCTCATGTGATCAGGTTATTTCCATTGTTGTTTACTAGAGAGGGTTGAAGAACAGTCCCGCGGCCCGCATGTTTCTTATGTGGCGGTGTTCTGGATTGAGCTTATTTGCTCCCCTAGATAGTGTGTGTATGGCCTTGTGTGTTGTCAGCTTGATCGCTAGGCCCGATATGGCAGTGAGCCTATTTCTGAGTAACTCGCAAGGAGCTGTGATGGATTTTTGGGAACTCTCCTCTTTCAAGCACCCCCTTTTCCATCAACTACCTCCTACCCATGATTTTGGCCATGCTGTCCCCAGCTGTGGCCAGAGACTACCGACCAGTGACATGGTACTTTGATGTCTTGTAGGGACGTGACCTGACTAGCAGGCTTTGGGGGTTTGGAGAACCTTGAGGGAAAGGAGGAGGCAGAATGCTGATCAATGGCGGGTCCAGCCCGAGCCCAAAACTCATTCCATTTTGGCCGATGCGAGTAACAGACTGTTTTGATCAATTGTTCTGGTGAACTCCCGACTGACTCAGCAACAGGGTTTGTGAATGGTTGGAGTTTTGTGCATGCTATGTATATTATGGATATTATAGGGTCTTCATCATCCAAAGAGGGCGAGAAACCTGACATTTCCTTGTTTTGGAACTGAAAAGGGGCCTCCATTGGCCTGGAGGCTGTTGGCTGCAGTTGGTACCTCACGCCATGAATAAATTTAGGTCCCAGTCCATAGCCCTGAGAATGGGGTGCTTTTGATCTGATTATTAGAACCTGTCCTATTGGACTTGAGTGAGGGGACCTGGGTTCCTGCTTTTAATGGACTGGATGGGGAGCCAGACTGACCCCCCGGACATGACCAGTTAACCCAGGCCTGGGGGATCAGTCTGGAGTAGGGCGTAGGCTCCTGCAGACACCCAAATGGTGAACTTTAGAGTGGGTGCCCAATGGATGCAAGGTACCACAGCCCTGATATTCCCAAATTCAACTAAAGACTTGGAATTCCTAATGTTGTCTGACTAGTCTTTATTTTTTAAATGTGTGTTGAGGTGTGCATGAAGTGTATGTTCTGCATTGAAATTTGAATCTACTGCATAGATGGGTTTTGCGATTGTGTAACGGCATTGCCTCCCCAGACAGTTACCCCTCCCTGCTGCAGTCCTTGCTGGGCTGGGGACCCTGTCTGTTGCTGCTGTTGCCATGTGTTTGACCAACCACCTGTTCCCTACTGTGGTGGTGTAGTGGTGTCTGATCTCCCTGCGGCTGAGAGTATGGTGCATTCAAGTTACTGTGGGTTTGGGTTTGAGGATGGGGATTCTGCAGACACTGATCCAGATTTATTGATCTCTACTTGTGATAAGCTTTTAAGCTGGATAGGTTGGCCATGTAGCCCTTTCGGTGGCAATGTTAACATTCTCAGATGTCCGGCTGCTCCCAATTTCCCTAACCTCTGCCTTTATAACTGGGTTGAATCCCTTTGGGGTTTTGCGGTGGAGCCCTCTTCAAGACTGGTGCCATATGTATGCCAGTGGTCAACACAGCCCCCTCGAGGGCAGTCTTTTTCAATTTGTGTTGAACCAATTTGGTGGTGTCTCTCTGGGCTTGCGCCTGCTTTCCCCTGTCCTTCTACTGTTTCTTTCTATAGTCGTGTAATATGTGGGCCTGTATTTCTCATCAGGATTTGGTGTCTAACCCTACTCTGTCCAATCCACTTTGCATTTCAGTGGACAACTGTTTTTTAGAATGTTGCAGAAAAATGTGACCTGGGGGCCCATATTGGTCCAAGTCTGGCCTGTCTCTACTCCCCATTGTTCGCTCATCCTGTCTAGAAAGTCTTGTTATGGTCTCCCCAGGCTTCATACTTTCTGCCATCAATCCCCCTACATCTGTGCAATGAGGGAATATTTCCCTCAAGGCCATCCCTATTGGGTGTCTGTTTGAATTGAATGCAGCCCTGTCATGCTCTGTGTTTGTCAGCGTGACTTCTGGGATGCGGGCTTGGGTAAACACCAGGTTAGTGTGCTTTCCAAAGAGAGTGCTCCGCAGGCTTTTGACATCCTATTGCCAGGTTTATCCCTGTGGTGTTCTCAAAACATGAAATCCACTTCCCTGCTACATCCATCAATGGCAGCAGTTTGGGTCTTAACCCTTCCATCTGAGCCCAAGGCACATAGATGGTCCCTGACGTGACCTTCTTCAATAGCAGGCACATTTTGGCTTGGGGAAGCGCAGAGGGTTTCTCTCTAACATAGAGCTCCCACTTCCTTAGGCAATCCTGCATGTAGGGGAAGTTCGACTTGGGATCTCCCCCTCCTTGCCAGATACAGTCCTCAACAATATCCATGTCCTCTGGTTTGAAGGATCCTTCTCAGTCCAGCGAGCTAGCAGGTGGCACAAAGGTTGCGCAAAGATTTCGCCTTCCTCTCTGATCAACATCTCCCCTGGGGTCAGTTTGTCTATACTGAGTGTTAGGGGGAGCAGAGGACATTTTCGTTGCTGCTTTCCTCACTCACATGTAATGGTGCCATGTTGCTTCTCCTACATCTTAATTGAGTCTGTGCCAGGCTACCTTGAGCCCTTATTACCTGGTTTACCCTTCTCCTACGCGGACATCCTGGTGAGGCTTGGGCCTCAGACAGAAGCCTTCCTTCCATCTCAGACTCCTCTCCAAGTGATGCTCTACACCTACCCCCGCTCTTCTCAGGTGGAGGGTGAGCTGCTCTGTTTTTTCATTCACAGGGTGAGAACTCTCTCTCTCTCCATCCTTCATTCATGCCTCTTCTCTAACTTCCACCTGGGTTGTCTTCTTCATTCTGAGCTGGGTGCTGTGTTTCTGGATAGGAATTTGCCATCAAACTGTTATCCCTTCGACTGCCTGAATATAACCTGCGGCTCCCGCTTCATTGTCTGATCCATAAGGACTGGGGCCCTTCTCTTTGCCCCCACTGATTGTATCGCTATCCAGTATTGCAATGAATCTCCTGGTCAACCAAGTGCTTTCACCCAGGCGAGTGGGAGTGCATGTGCTCCGGGTCGCTCGAGTTTGATTGGTCGAGAGTGATGAACGGGTGGTTGAGCTTTGGAGAGCTCTAGCACTGGACTGGGGTGATTGCCTGGGGGCCTGTTGGCGTCCCTCATCTAGATTTGATAGTTTGTTGTTCGGTGTGGGGCCCACCAGCTCCCTCAACAGTGGATTGGTTTAACCTTAAACAGGGATGGCAGTCATCAGAGAGAGCACCCCCATTCCTACAAACAGTGGGGAGGCACCGACGCCTTGCTTACGGGTTCTAGGATAGGATTATCGATCTATGCCTTCTCAAAGACGGCCCATAATTCTAGCAATGCTTCTCTCCTGGTCTTTTTGTGTCCTACATATTTGGTCTGAATGTGTGTTATTGTGTGTTCGATTAGTTGGTGTCGAAGTTTCCCCCCTCTGTCCAGGGGAATGTGTGTGCCTTAGTGTGTGCGTGCCATTCGCGGCAATCCTTGCTACGTTTTTTGATCTGTGTGGGAATCTAGTTTGCATGAGTTTTAGTGGCAGCTCCATGATAGCTGGGAACTTTTTAAGGGACTGATACCCTCTAGCTTCTTGAGATGTATTAATATTTGATTCTACTCTGATTGTTGGAGAAATGGACACACAGGGATTACCAGCGACGGCTCGTGGAGGGAGTTACGGTGGGGCAGGAGGGTGGGGAGGGGGAGGGGCAGGGTGGAGGTTGCTAAAAACCGGCATATGGATAATTGCAGGTAAGTAAACAATTTAATTAATAAAACGAATTTCGTAGTGCGCCTTGCATCGCAAAATGCAATGCAGTGCGAGCTACGAAATTCGTTTTATTAATTAAATTGTTTACTTACCTGCAATTATCCATATGCCGGTTTTTAGCAACCTCCACCCTGCCCCTCCCCCTCCCCACCCTCCTGCCCCACCGTAACTCCCTCCACGGGCCGTCGCTGGGGATTACTGGTTTCAACTATTTCTATGAGCTGAACACTATTTACACAGGATAGACATTAAACACAAACAAAAGAAGCATTGGAAGGATCAAAACCTGAAAGAAAGTGGAATGGTGTAAGGGTTTGTTCCACACAAAGAGCCTGCCCCCTATCTCTGCATCAGTTAAGAGCAAGATGTTGTCAAGTATTATGCAATGCCCAAAAAACAGTAAGATGACACAACCCCATTAATGTTATGTGTCCCAGTTCCTGTTGTTTCATTCTTAGGGGCATTTTAACTTGTAAGTTGCCTTTCGTGCCCTGTGTTTTATTCCGGGTATGGTATTGGTTTTATCAAGGCTTGTTTACAGACTTTGATTGCATATGGAGTTAAGCGCTAACAGAATCCTTGGTTGTATGCTAATCAGCGCTGCACGTTTTCAAACTGAATCTCTTTCAACGTGCAGCGAGTGAGAGCCCCGCCCGCCCTCGCCTATAAAAGGCTCCTTGGAGCACCTGTGGTTGCTTGTGCTCGTCAGATTCCCCGCTTACCTGAAGATCCCACGTCGCCCTTCCTGCTTCCCCGCTCTGCCGCACAGGTCCATCTTGCTTCAACTCTTGGTCCGGTCCCAAAGATCGTCCTCTGCATTTCCGGTGATCTTGACTTCGGGTTCCCGCAGAAAGCATCAAAGAAAGACAAAGTGTAAGATTAGCGCGCAAAGACCATTGCAGCAATACAAGTAATTGCAAAGTCTAATCTAAATAAAGGAGCATTAACGGACAATGTAAAAGGCACAAGATTCAAGATAAAGCATTTTGGGAGTTTTTCGGGGCAAAGACGGAGTGTTTTGAACAATTCCTTTTGACTTTTGCCCTGATATAAGGCGCCACATTATTGAAGAACTTCATCTTTAGGGACATGATGAAAGAGACACTAAATCCTCAGTTATGTTTTATATATGTTTTTTGCAAGAAATGATCACCGTATAAAGAAATGCTCACAGTGTGTGAGCCAGCACAGAATCACAGTGTGTGCAGGAATATATTGGACAATTGTTTACCAGTATATTTATCAGTGAATTATCTTACAGGTTCTTATCAATATACTCATTCAAGTGACAATGTTTTAAAGGTTGTGCACATATAGCACATTAATAAGGTATTTTTGTGTTAAGGAAGAAGATCATTTCTTTACCAACCCATATCAATTTGGTGAACAGAAAGACCAGAAACAGAGAGGTATTTAGTTATACATGTTGAATTAAACTAACTAGAAGATTAGGGAGCAAGAAGCATTAAGAAGAGGGATAATGATATATATTTTTTGTTTGTATGTCTTTAATAGGTTCTACAGCCTGATTGCGTCCATCTTTGGCAGACGCTACGAGCGGAGCTGTGTTTATCTCTCTTTTATTATTTTATCCACTTCCCCCTTCCCTTGGGCTTCTCGTTTTTGCGCACTGTTCATCTTCAGTGCAGGAAGGATAAGAGGCTCAGGGGTGGGTACGAACTGTCTTCGGCTTCCTAACGGACTATACTGGATGTTCAGGTGAGCAGGACCTTGACAGAAGCACAAGCCTTTACACCTCTATTTCTGTTGGAAAGATGAATACAAGGGAAGATGCAGAAGTCATAGACGTTGCTGACATGGCACAGGCTTTGAATGAGGATTTGGCCCGTGATGAATCAGTACCAGTACTTTTACAGCAAATGCAAGTTGAATTAGAGAAATTAAAATTAGAAAATGCAATGTTAAAACAGGATTTGGTACGGTATTAACCCAGGGAAAGTCTTTGGGGAAAAAACTTCTCTCCTTTGTTTAAAGACTCCTTTGAGACAGGTGCCAGACCAAAAATAACCGCTTCCACTTCTTCTCCGATGGAGGTCATGGTTAATGTTCCTAATGTAGTGCCCTTAGCAGCTCCTGAACGATTTCATGGAGATAGTAATACATTTCATGTGTTCCTTAATCAATGTCAGTTACACTTTGTTTGTAAACGCCAACAATTCCCCACTGATCCTACCAAGGTCGCTTTTGACCTTTCGTATTTGGGAGGAACAGCGGCAAATTGGTCCATTCCCTATGTGGATAGAGACGACCCGATGCTTCACAACTGAAACCTTTTTAAGAGAACAATGACTCGGTTATTCGCAAAACACACCTATATGCAGGCCAGTGATAATGAATTGTTAAATCTAAAACAAGGGAACAAAGACTTGTTGACCTACCTTATTAGTTTCAATCGGCTACTGACTGAGACTCAGTGGCTAGAAGAGAAACGTGTTTCTCTCTTCTCTAAAGGTTTGAGAGACAATCTGAAAGATGCCTTAGCTCATATTGTTGACCTGCCAGATAACTATTCGGATTTTGTGAATTTAGTGGTAAAGTTAGACCATCGTTTAGGAGAAAGGGAAGGTGATAGGTCTAAAATGGAGCCTAGACTAACTTTTATAAAACATAAAAAGAATGAGGTGAAGGCAAATTCCCAGATCCTGAGCCAATGCAGATAGGAACACTCAGAGGTCCTTTGTCCTCCGAAGAAAAGGAAAGACGGAGAAAGCTCCACTTGTTTTTGTACTGTGGTAAGGCTGGTCATTTTGCGAGGAAATGTCCAGTGAAGCCTAAAACCACAAGAAAAGTTAACCAGTTATCGTCTGCAGATTCTACAGAGCCGGAAAACGAATAAGCACGACAAGGGTAGAGGTCACTTGTTCGAGAGATAGTTTTACTCAGACTTCTAACTCTGCGACATATACTGTGCCACATATTATGAAAAAACTTTTGATTCACATAATTTTAATCGTGAGCACGCAAGTTAGATATACTCTTCCAGTGCTTTTGGATTCAGGAGCAACTGGGAATTTTGTAGACAATACATTGGCTAAGAAACTAGGACTACCTACTGTTCAAAAGACATATCCAGAGGCCGTTTGTGCAGTGGAGGGGTCGGACTTAACATCCGGCCTAATCACAAGACAAACTGGTCCTATTACCATGGTATGTCAGAATGGACACACAGAAGACATTAGTTTTGATCTAATATATACTCCCAACTTCAGTTTAACTCTGGTTGTGCCTTGGCTCACTACTCATAATCTAAAAATTGATTGGGTAGCTCGAACTGTTACCTTAGATTCTTCCTTTTGTAGATCCAGTTGTTATCTAGAAGCAGGTCACAAGCACCTATTAGTATTACATTGCGCTAGCACAGTTACACACGAAGAAAGCATTATTCCATCTGAATATCTGGACTTTAAAGACGTCTTTCATCCGGTAAAAGCAAGTGTTTTGCCTCCGCACCGGTCATATGACTGTCGAATAGACTTGATCCCTGGGGCTCCTCTGCCAACTAGCAGAGTATACACTCTAACAGAAAAAGAAACCAATTATCTAAGAACATACCTAGATGACTTGTTACTATCCGGTTTCATTCGACACTCCACATCTCCAGTGTCCTCTCCACTTTTTTTTATACCGAAATCGGATGGTTCCCTTCGGGCTTGCATCGATTATAGAGGACTCAATAAGGCCACAATCAAGAACAAATATCCGTTCCCTTTAATTCCAGTCCTCTTGGATCAACTGCGGCATTCCACTATCTATACCAAATTAGATCTACGAGGTGCGTACCATTTGGTATGAGTGAAAGAAAATGATGAGTGGAAAACTGCGTTTAAAACTAAATTTGGCTTGTTCGAGTAGACTGTAATGCCCTTCAGGATATGTAACGCACCAGCTGCGTTCCAATTTTTTATTAATGAGGTTTTGCACAAATTTTTGGACGTCGGTGTCATAGTGTACATTGACGACATCCTCATTTATTCCAAAGTGCCAGAGGAACATACACAACATGTTAGAGCAGTCTTATCTAAACTAAAAGAACACCACCTGTTCGCTAAATTGGAAAAATATATTTTTAACGCAACCACTGTCGACTTTTTGGGTTATTGTTTATCAGCGCAAGGTATCACTATGGATACAGAGAAAGTAAGTGCAATCACTGATTGGCCAGAGCCTACTTCCCTAAAAGAAGTACAGACATTTTTAGGGTTTGCCAACTTCTATAGGAGATTAATTTCTCATTTTGCAGACATCATGGCTCCAATTACTAAACTGTTACAGAAAGGACAACGATTTATTTGGGATACTCAGGCCTCACAAGCCTTTCAACTCCTGAAGCAGAAATTCACGTCAGCGCCAGTTCTTAAACATCCAGATCCTGATCTTCCGTTTTATGTAGAAGCTGATGCTTCACAGGTGGCGCTTGGAGGAGTCCTTTCACAATGGGACCCTGTGGATAGTCAGTTACACCCAATCGCTTTTTATTCCAAAAAATTGCTACCTGCAGAGCAGAACTACACTGTGGCTGAGCGAGAATTATTGGCCATAAAGGTAGCCTTTTCTGAGTGGGGACACCATTTAATAGGGGCAAAGTTTCCCGTCACTATTATCAGTGATGATAAAAATTTACAGTTCTTCAGTTCAATTAAAGCATTAACACCGCGTCAGATGTGATGGTTAAATTTTTTTAGTACCTTCGACTTTGTCATCACATATAGACCAGGTACACAACAAATCCAATCAGATGTGTTATCCAGGTATGGTCATTTTGTGGAAACAAATCAAGAAAAGAAAGGGCAACCTATCATAGTACCACAGGACATATTAGCACCCATACAACAACAGGATTTTATGAAAGGCAAATATGAGGCTCACTTGTAGGTCCTTCCACAAGACTGGCTGAAACACCCACTGAACACTATACAACAAGGTTTGTTGTATCATGATTCCTTACTTTATGTACCCACTACTGATTTACAAACATGGATCATAGCTTGGCACCATGCTTCTGTTTTGGCAGGACATCCTGGCTGGGTTAAAACATTAGAGAATGTGCGAAAACAGTTTTGGTAGTCCACTATGAGTAATGATGTTAAACAGTATGTAATAATGCTTGTCCCACATGTGCTCGTCAGAAAATATCACACAGAGCGCCAGCTGGTTTATGGGTTCCAATGTGAACCCCAAAGAGTCCATGGCACACATTGAGTGTAGACTTTATCGTGAATTTACCTCCTAGTGAAAAATATACCACTGTACTTGTAATAGTAGACTACTTGTCCAAAATGGCGCATTTTGTACCTATAACGAAACTGCCTACGGCGGTAGAATTTGCAGATATTTTTCTACAAGAGGTTGTACGTCTACTTGGATTGCCAAGTAAAGTAATTTCTGACAGAGGCAGTCAATTCAATTCTAAATTTTGGAAAAAAGCTCTGAAAAATTAAAAGTAGAAGTAGCTTTGTCCACCGCTTTCCATCCGGAAACAGATGGACAAAAACGGAACGCTTAAATCAAACTTTGCTTCAAACGCTACGATGTTTATTAGCAGACTACACAAGTGAATGGGTTGAGGCCTTACCAATCGCAGAATTTATATATAATAATTCAGTGCATACCGCAACACACTGTACTCTGTTCTATTTTATGCAGGGTTATCACCCAAGGGCTTTGCCTGTTGTTGTGGAGGACTCTCTTCTCCCACCAGTAACTGAAAGACTAACTAGCTTGTTAGACATACAAGAAAAAGCTAAAAAACACTTGAGTGTCTACAAGGACCGTATGAAAAAACAAGCAGACAAACATAGAACTGAGGCACCAATCTATAAAGTCGGAGATAAAGTTTGGCTCTCTACAAAGAATTTGAACATTGAAGGGTCTCGAAAATTACAACCACGATTCATAGGGCCCTTTTGTGTAACTGCATTATTGAATCCAGTCACTGTGCAATTAGATCTCCCTGATGATTATCCGGTATATCCTACATTTTATGTGTCTTTGCTCAAACCATATAACCCTCATACCCGGGCAGAAACCCCACCTCCACCCATCCCTATTGCAGGACACCTTGAATATGAAGTGCGCAGTATTTTAGATGCGAAAAGAATTCATGGACGACTGTTTTATTTAGTAGCCTGGAAAGGGTATGATGAATTAGAAAACTCATGGGAGCCAGCTTCCTTTGAGCATGCTCCACGTTTACTCAGGTTGTTTTATATGAGAAATCCTGGTAAACCTGGTCCGATAAGGGGGCCTTTGAGGGGGGCGACTGTAAGGGTTTGTTCCACGCAAAGAGCCTGTCCCCTATCTCTGCATTAGTTAAGAGCAAGATGTTGTCAAGTATTATGCAATGCCCAAAAAACAGTAAGATGACACGACCCCATTAATGTTATGTGCCCCAGTTCCTGTTGTTTCATTCTTAGGGGCATTGTAATTTGTAAGTTGTCTTTCGTGCCCTATGTTTTATTCTGGGTATGGTATTGGTTTTATCAAGGCTTGTTTACAGACTTTGATTGCATATGGAGTTAAGCGCTAACAGAATCCTTGGTTGTATGGTAATCAGCGCTGCACGTTTTCAAACTGAATCTCTTTCAACGTGCTGCGTGTGAGAGCCCCGCCCACCCTCGCCTATAAAAGGCTCCTTGGAGCACCTGTGGTTTATTTTATTTATTTATTTAGAAAGTTTTATATAGCGCGGACAAGATCTTTGCAGATATCAGAGCGCTTTACATAGAGGGGTACATGAGGGAGCAAAGTCAGACATACAAATCAGTAAATCAAACAGTACAAATAGGTGGCTGCAAAGCCAGTCATGTGAATAATAAGATAACTCATACAAATAAGCAGAGGGGTCAAACATGTAGTACAGATTGGAGCAGAGTATTAAGAGAGTTTGAGATAATAGTTCAAGTGTATTTAGCCATGAGGTGATTGTGCTCGTCAGATTCCCCGCTTATCTGAAGATCCAACGTCGTCCTTCCTGCTTCCCTGCTCTGCCGCACAGGTCCATCTTGCTTCGGCTCTTGGTCCGGTCCCGGAGATCGTCCTCTACATTTACGACGATCTCGACTTCCGGTTCCCGCAGAAAGCAGTCCGTCCTACAACAGCAAAGAAAGACAAAGAGTAAGATTAGCGCGCAGAGACCATTGCAGCAATACAAGTAAGTGTAAAGTCAAATCTACATAAAGGAGCATTAACGAACAATGTAAAAGGCACAAGATGCAAGATAAAGCATTTTTGGAGTTTTTTGGGGCAAAGACGGAGTGTTTTGAACAATTCTTTTTGACTTTTGCCCTGATATAAGGCGCCACATTATTGAAGAACTTCATCTTTAGAGACATGATGAAAGAGACACTAAATCCTCAGTTATGTTTTATATATGTTTTTTGCAAGAAATGATCACAGTATAAAGAAATTCTCACAAGAAATGCGCATGCGCCAGGGCATGTGCAGTTTTCGCAAGGATTACCCAGAGACGGCGAGGAAGACGAGGAGGGCAGGCTGGGGACGCCGCAGTACAGGTAAGTGGTTTTTATTTTACTTTTAATTAAAGTCTAATTTATTGTTAATAGGGGGAGTGGAGGTGGGTGGAGGCAGTGGGCGGAGCGGAGCTTGTTCCCAACTTCCTGGACCTCCGAGTAGTCCCGCTACGCCAACTACGCCCAGGGTTAGAGAAAAGCATACCGACTGTGTCACACCAAGTAGTCCAAGCTACCTTGTGACTACTCAGTTCGGACCTATCAAGTGGGCGATAGGTCAGATTTCTGTCAGAGGCAGGCTGCTCAGGTTAAATTATTTTACATCTTCAATGTTTGCCATACGCCATATGCTGGGGACTAAGGACCAGATGTAGTCTCTTACTGTAGGAAGCTGGCTCTGTATATACTATAACAAAGTGAGGTATAGTGTGCACAGAGTCCAGTGGTACCCCAAATTTAGGCAGAGGTAAAGGTAGATAGCACCTTACTCTCTATTTGTGGTAGTAAGGCTTTATCAGAGGACAGTGTTAAGTATTTGTTGTACACACTCAGTCAGCAAATGATTTCACACACTCAAAGACTGAACTTCAGACCAATTGTTTTTGTATAAAATATTCCTTTCGTTATTTTATTTTCTAGAACCAAGCAAGCCTGGCACAGGTAAGCAATAAATACTTTACAGTGGTGATACAGTTGTAACACAGTTTGGATTGCAATTGTATATGCACTTTGTTTTGATTACAGTACTGTTACTGAAAATGAAATCCTTTGGTAATACAGCACATATACTTTGTATAGGCTTTTTAGTAAAATGACCAGTAGATTACATTGCAGACTATTTTTCTTACAGAGTGCAGTATACCTGGATACTGCACTGGGACATTTCCTGCAAACAGGTGAGTGAAAGCGTTTTTGTTATTTAGTACAATTTTAAAAGCATTTCTTAGATTTTCCAACTCCACAATTAGAAACTTTTCGCAGAAAAACAGTCTACATTATCCGATGGAGGAAAATAGTGTTATCTGTTAACAGGTTAGTACTCTGTTGTGGGAGTTGGTATTCTGGGGTTAAACTCATCCCCAGGGTCAAAGATGCACTCTTGTTACACCCTCAGTGGCACTAGGGCGGTCGGGTGCAGAGTGCGGAGGCCCAATGTTATCCAATGGGGAATAGGGGGTCTCCGGTTGGTGACTGCTGACGAGCAGGCCACCGGGTTGTGGGAGAAAAGCTCGTAGACCTAAGCTCAGCAGAATGGGGGTTCAAGCCAGCACAAAACGTGCACCCTCAGTGGCAATGGGGCGGCCGGGTGCAGAGTGCTGGTTTGGCGTTAGGCGCCCTGTAGCTTTCAATGGGGAGTATCAGGTTTGCAAACACATTGCAGGCTCGGGGACGAACGTCTTCTGGGTGCGACCACCACTTGGAGAGGTAAGTTGGGATGCTGGGGGTTGGTTAGGCACTGTCATTTGGGCCACCCAAGGCTGTGGGGCGCCGGATGCAGGGGTGCCTTTTAGGGTTGAATCTTCTTACCTGCTCCTGGTCGCGGTTGGGGGACCTTCTGGTTTGAGGCTGCAGGTGTCGGCTGGAGGCTTGAGGCAGAATAGGGATCACTGGATTTCTTGTCTGGATCACCGGGGAGACCTCCTTGTGGTGTTGGGACCTGTTCTCAGGACACCCCCGCGCCGCACGGCCACCAGCTGTGTGTGTGCCCCTTGCTGCTGCTCGCAGCCTCGTCGTGCTGTCTGCCTGCCTGCCTTCCCCAGCTGTTCGCCGTATTTGCTGTTTTATTTGTATTTAGTATAGTTGTGCCCATCTTGTTACTGCTGTATCCCCTGTGCCTGCCTTCCCCAGCTGTTCCCCGTATCTGCTGTTTTATTTGTATTTAGTATAGTTGTGCCCATCTTGTTACTGTTGTTTCCCCTGTGCATGCCCACCCCGCTCCCCGCTTCCCGCCGCCGTTCACACGTGGCCACGCCCCCTTTGCTCCGTGTCCTCTCCGCTCCCGCCTCCCAGCTGCTCCTCCCTCCCACTTGTCCTTAAATGGCGACCGCGCGGCGCAGGTGAGTGTGACCTGTTCTCAGGACACCCCCGCGCCGCACGGACACCAGCTGTGTGTGTGCCCCTTGCTGCTGCTCGCAGCCTCGTTGTGCCGTCTGCCAGCCTGCCTTCCCCAGCTGTTCGCCGTATCTGCTGTTTTATTTGTATTTAGTATAGTTGTGCCCATCTTGTTACTGTTGTTTCCCCTGTGCCTGCCTTCCCCAGCTGTTCGCCGTATCTGCTGTTTTATTTGTATTTAGTATAGTTGTGCCCATCTTGTTACTGTTGTTTCTCCTGTGCCTGCCCACCCCGCTCCCCGCTTCCCGCCGCCGTTCACACGCGGCCACGCCCCCTTTGCTCTGTGTCCTCCCAGCTGCTCCTCCCTCCCACTTAGCCTTAAATGGCGACCGCGCGGACGTGCAGCGGTCATGCGCAGCGGGCGCGTCGATTGTGCGCCGAAGGCGCGCCAAAGGCAAGCCCGTCTGTGCCCGTCCGCGCCTGGACCACGCCCAGCGCCAGGACCCCTGGCTCCCGCCAATGCAAGACTACTCAACGGACCTACGACGCCGCCACCCTCAATGCACTCAATGCCGGCCGGAACCCTGCCTGCTACCGAGCCACCCCGAGACGCACCCACGGACCCTTCACCTGCCAAGCCTGCCGATTCACCAGCCCCTGGACCTGCACCACCCCCGCCAAGTCGAGCACCAGCACCAGCCACCTGAAGTGCATCCTGCTGAACACCCGCTCCGTCCACAGGCACGCCGTGGAACTCTGGGACCTTCTCGATGCGGGACTACGGGAACACCCTCTACGCCGGAACCACAGCCAAACTTCAAAAAAGACTCCAGCGCATCCAGAACGCCTCCTCACAACTCATCCTGGACATCCCCCGACACAGCCACATCACCGGACACCTGAGAGACCTGCACTGGCTCCCCGTCAGCAAGAGAATCACGTTCAGACTCCTCACCCACGCACACAAGGCTCTCCACGACCTAGGCCCCAAGTACCTCAACGACCGCATGACTTTCTACACGCCCACCCGCCAGCTACGATCAACCAGCCACGCCCTCGCCACCGTACCATGCATCCGCAGAGCCACCGCCGGAGGAAGATCCTTCTCCTACCTGGCAGCCAAGACCTGGAACTCCCTCCCCACCCACCTTCGGCGAACCCAGGACCATCTCTCCTTCAGAAAGCAGCTCAAGACCTGGCTGTTTGAGCAGTAACATACCCCCCTCCCCCAGCGCCTTGAGACCCTCCCGGGTGAGTAGCGCACTTTATAAATGCCGTGATTGATTGATTGATTGATTGATTGGACGTCGTTTGCAGAGTGGTGCAGACTTGCGGCTCCTTGTGGAGCTGGAGTCTGTGGGTGAACAAATTCGGTGTTCAAGGGAGACAAAGTCTTTGGGATTGAAGGCAGGTAGGTACTCTGGGGTTCTTGAGGTTGCTGGCTGCAGAACACACTGAGATTTCACTTGAGCAGGTTCGAGGTGGGGACAAGCCGGTGCGGCTGGGGCCAAGTCAGTGAGCATCCTCCTCTTGTTAGCTTCGGCACGGCTGTTCAGTCCTTCTTCTTCTTTTCTTCTTCTGGTTTCTTGTCTGCCTTGTTGGTTCAGGGCTGCCCCCTAAATACTGTATTTAGGGGACGTTTTAGGGGTCTCGAGTCAGTAGCCAATGGGCTACTGACCTTAGGGTGACTATACCCTTGGTGTGCTCACCCCACATGGGGGAGTGAGCGCAATCCCTAATCCTTATTGGGGAGTGCCTGCCATCTGTAAGATGGCGGGCACTGAGGAGTGGGCTTCACCTAGCCTCCCCCACCTGAGGGATGGGGTTGGCAGAGGTGGGCATACCTTCGCGCTGGCCAATTTTTTTTCCGCCTGTCTTCCCGCTGAAGAGAAGGGGAGACAGGAAGGTGCCTGCTTCTGATAGCATGAGAGGCTGGAGGTCACATTCCAACGGCTGCAAGGCCTTTGAAGCTCTCCTGCTACAGATAGCACTTCCTGGCCTGGGGCAGGTGTGACCACCTCCTCCCAGGAAAGGCTTTGCTTCTGGGCTTGGGAAGCAAAGGCTCCCACCCCAGGGGTCCAGAAACATGTCTTGTAGTGGCAGGCTGGTGTGTACCAATTAGGGAACCCACCGGAGGTGGTCGTTTCTCAGGGGCCATCTCTAAGATACCCTCTGTGTGCATTTTGCATTAAATTCCACACGGGCAGCAGTGTGGGTTTAATGTGCTTAGACAGGCCCGGACTGGCCATAGCGGGCACCGGGAAATCCCCCGGTGCGCCGCACGGTGGGGCCGGTTTTGGGCCCCTGGGGGCCCTTTAATTTTACTGCGCCATTTTTGCAGCATAGCTGCAAAATTGGCCCTGTACCAAAATCGGCCGAAAACGTGCCCCTGCAAAGTGCTCGGCGGCACCTCCAACCCCCCCGAGTGGGGAGGGGGGCCGGCCGAGCACTTTACCGGGCCGGTTTTGGTTCCCAGTCTGGTTCTGTGCATAGAGGTTTGATAACAAACATAGTAGTTTTCAGTGCAGCCATTATGGTACTGTGGAGTTCGGAATGACAAACTACCAGTGGTCACCTAAAAAAAGAATTTCTAGCCTATCGGATGGGGATGCACGTGGCAAAGGACTTGCTACCGCCCTGGAAACAGACTAACCAGACGGAAAAATGCCGCCTCTGTGGGTGTAAAACAGAATCATTTGTACACCTTTTTTGCACATGTCCAGCCCTGGTAAGTCAAAGACGACTTTTATTGAAACCTATCTTCAACGAGTTAAAAATTCGTTCTTGCAGACACGCAGTTACAAGCTGGCTTGGAGGATCCTCTATAATCCTGGCTTGCCGGGGGGTCAAATTTTTGGCTACAGCAAAAAAAAACTTAGAATCGATTGAACAGGAGGATGAGCCAACTGGCGGGCCATCAGGGACCCTTTTAATTCAAAGACCTGATATGCACCGGCCCTAACAAAACAGAGACAGTGAGACACTATTGCAGTTTTTTTTTATTTTAAATTTTGTATTGTAATTTTGATCATGTAAATTTTGTAATAATTTTAATTAATTATGCAAATAAAACTTCTGATTCTGATTCTGACAAACTCCCAGCACCAAACACTCCTAATGGCAGCACTGCACTTACAATGTTTAAGAATTGACTTATGCTTTTTAAGGAACAATGGTTCAGGTTAGGCCTAATTAGGTCCTGTGGAGAGGGTCAAAATAGCGAGTATTTAATAAACGCTGGGGAGCAAAGACTGTAGGTACATGTAGGAAACTTTTATTTCAATCTTTCTTTTTTTATATATATACATAAATATTTTTACTGTATTTCAGGTGCTCAGGTGAATAGTACGGTGCAGGACGTGACAAAAAGTGATCAAAGTGAACGGACTGTCACACAACAACAACAAGGTTAAAAAAACAATTATATAAAATGACATGACATGAAAATCCTTGGGTAGGTCGACGGCGTTTCGATCTATATAACTTTAGATCATCATCAGGACTGATGAGCTTCCTGAAACTTGCCAATTAATTCTCAGGCAAGAGTGCTTGGTTGAGACTGTAATTCAGGAGGAGGTTGCTTCCTGGAGAGAGAAATATAGTTAATCAAAGTGGTCTCACAAGAAGATGATCCAAGTAGCGCTCGGGCATTTTTAATTGGACGAGGGTCCTACTTGAACTATTAAGTAATCCGCTCTAGCGCATTCGTCGCTATAGCAATTATCAATTAGTGGCGCCTGGAACTTTCGAGAGCAGCTGTCGGTGAGGCACTCGGACCCCTTACCCGCTACGCCACAACGCCGGTATTAAATTCCAGGCGCCACTAATTGAAAATTGCCATAGCGACGAATGCGCTAGAGCGGATTCCTCAGTTCCAGGCGCCACTAATTGATAATTGCTATAGCGACGAATTTCTCTCTCCAGGAAGCAACCTCCTCCTGAATTACAGTCTCAACCAAGCACTCTTGCCTGAGAATTAATTGGCAAGTTTCAGGAAGCTCATCAGTCCTGATGATGATCTAAAGTTATATAGATCGAAACGCCGTCGACCTACCCAAGGATTTTCATGTCATGTCATTTTATATAATTGTTTTTTTAACCTTGTTGTTGTTGTGTGACAGTCCGTTCACTTTGATCACTTTTTGTCACGTCCTGCACCGTACTATTCACCTGAGCACCTGAAATACAGTAAAAATATTTATGTATATATATAAAAAAAGAAAGATTGAAATAAAAGTTTCCTACATGTACCTACAGTCTTTGCTCCCCAGCGTTTATTAAATACTCGCTATTTTGACCCTCTCCACAGGACCTAATTAGGCCTAACCTGAACCATTGTTCCTTAAAAAGCATTGTTCTACCCCAGGTTCTACTTTGTGGGGTTCCCTTGTTTACAAAAAACATAAGAATTGACTTAGACACTGTGGGGATAAAGGGCTCAAGCACCTGTACCCTCACCACTGGTATAGTGCACCCAGCTAGCGGGGTGACTGATCCATGCCAGGGCAGTGGGTTGTAGGCATGATACACAGGGATGGGTGCCATGTCGACTCTTCACTTTGTTATGCACCAAAACACGCAGCCTGAAAAGGCAGTGTGTGAGTGCAAAGGTACAGGACCTCTAAGGGTGGCACAATAAGTGCTGCAGCCTTTAGAGGCCTTCCCTGGTCACACTGGCCTGGATACTTGTGGTACCATTTACATGGGGCTGACCTGTGGCCAGAGAGTGCCAATTGGGTGTACAAGGTACAGTTTTGGGGAAATAATCCAGGGCCTGGGAACCTGATTGGCAGGAACCCAGGGCACATCAAGTCGAAGAGCATCAGTAGTCTGGCAAAAAGTAGGGAAGTTACTGCAACAGAAACCCAGCTTCTCACACTTACCCAATAGATGGTTACTTAAGGACAGACCCCAGCCCCATGGATTCAGCAGAGCTTTCAATTAATTGAGGTGTCTGCTAACCTTCCTTGCTGCGCTGATGCGGATGCATCACAGTGGAGTCCTTTCCCTCAGCTGCAGTCAGGTTCGAAGCACCAATCTCTCCTATCACGCTTGCCAAAATGTTGCTCAAATGTAAATTATTTTGAAAAAACAAAGACAAGAGGTGTTTAGCAAAACAGGAACAGTTGGTTTAACCCCTTCGGTGCTCATGACGAGCTCAGCTTGTCATGAGGCACAGTGCTCGTGTGCTGATGACGAGCTGAGCTTGTCATGACCACACCCATTTCCATTATGGTCCAGCACAGAAGTGTAATAAGTCAAGCAGCCATGGTGTTAATCAAACACTATGGCTGGGAGTGCAGCATACAGGAATGGGTCTGAGGACTGGCTCAAAGTACATTGTTTTGAATGTCTTCTCTTACACTATAAAATATTTAGCATACTGTAGGATCTTGTCACATGGTTTACTCGTCCAGCAAAGGACACCTTGGATGATCTGATTGCTAATTTCTATTCTTAGTCTCTGTACCAAAGAAGCAAGGAACCTTTTCCAAACAGTCTCCAAGCAGGTTACTCATCCTACTATGCTCCCTATGCAGCTACATTAACATCTTGAAACAGGCATGCACAGACTCATTAGGTTCTTGAGAAGTTTGGAAAATGTTGGGCCAATCCATTTCTCTTTGGGAAACTTTAGTCATTAAGGGCCAGATGTAGGAGACCACATACCGGGCGGTAACGGCGGATTTCGGCCGTTACCTACCGGTATTTGGGTTTTGTAATGTAGGGGGCCTTTGATTTTCAGAATCTGTAAATATACCGATTCGGTAAATTTACAGAATCGGTAAAACACTGAATTGGTAAATTTACCGATAGTGTAAATCAATATGTAGGTGGCACAGTAAACAGTGCCACAGGCCCTTAGGAATTCGTTATTTACCACCCAATACTATTGGGTGGTAAATAACGAATTCCTGTGTACATGCACATTTGTGCATGTACACCTGTGCCATGTGGCACACATACCTGCCCTAAGGGCATGTATGTGTGTCACATGGCACACAAGCCAGAAACAGGGGTGCAACAGGGTGTCAAAGTGACACCCTGTCCCCCTTGGCAATTCGGTATTTTTACCGAATCGGTAATTACCGAATCGGTATTTGCCATTGATTCCTATGGGCTTCAAGGCCCATAGGAATCAATGGCAAATACCGTCCGGTAATTACGGATTCGGTAAATACCGAATCCTACCAAATCGGTATTTGTTACCGAATAATTACCTATATCAGATTTACTGATTCATGAATACCGAATCGGTAAAATTCGGTATTTATGAATCGGTAAATCTGATTTACCTACATCTAGCCCTAAGTGTTTTATAACGTCATCATATTTAATTTTGAATATGGGTGAGAGTGCATTTGTTCCTGCTACTCCAGGGGGTTCTTGATTTGGCCATTAAACTGCTGTCCTCTTACATTCTGCTCATAAGTCCTTAGGGACTGCCAACTCGAAACAACAAATCCAAGTATTCGCACAAGACTTTTGTGCATTGTCACAACCTGACCCATTTCCCTTAACTTCAAAAGAAAATTCATAAAGTGGAAAAGATCTGTCCGAGGCCATGGGACATGCTCGCATGCTCCTCCCTGTACTTCCCTTTAAAGGTATTCCCTTACTACCTGTTCTGTGGTTTTTGTTTTCATGTTTTTTGGCTGTTTCGTTTAGCTCCCTACATTTCTCGGTCCAATCCTTAATGTTCTCAATCAATTACCTTACATGAGTTCTCAATCCCCTCAGCTTTAACAGTTTCAATTCCTTTTCGCCCATGATTATCCTAATATTCCTCTGCATCTTCTTTCTCTGGGTTAAATCAATTTTGCACTCATCCACTACTTTCTCCGTTCCTGCTTGTGCCTCTCTCACCACCCTTGCTGCTTCCTAGCTCACATAACGCAATTCGTTCTCACTGTAATGGCCTATGAAATCCATTCCCACATTTCCCTTAACAATCTCTTTGAATTTGGCTTTTAGGTGGACGAGGTTAAATCACTGTGGTGTTTGCCCAGTGCTTGGCAGGTTGACTGGTAAGGCTCAACAATCATCTACCTTCCTGTTGCGGTACTAGCCAAACTTTCTATTTGTGGAGGTCCTAGTGCTATTTCTCCTAGTTTCAGTGTGGGGTCCTGGAGTTTACTTGGAATGAGTTGATTCGTTGGAGTACTAACAAGTGCCTCAATGGGAGCCGTGACTGCAGAATCTGACAAAGGCGGAGTACTTATTGCTGCAGACGTGGCTGTCTGAGTGGAAGGTGAGATTATAGATTCTGTATAACATGGGGTTGCGCAAACTTCTATAGGGGAATCGGTAACTGTCCCAGTCTCAGCTGCTTCAGAGGCTGTAGCACTTGGTGTAGCAGCATCCGCATTGTATGGGGATTGTTTGATGCGATGCTGAGGAGCTCGTCTATGACCGAGTTCTCCTCCTCACTCTCTGTGTCTGTCTCCTTCTCAGGTTTTCCCTTCTCTGCCTCCTCGCTTTCAATCATAGGATAAACCCCAATAGTCTTGATGATTTCCTCCCTCCATTTTCTATGCCTTTCTCCATCCTGCACATTTCTCCATGAATGAGCCATATCATAGATCTTTAATGCAAATTTCTTCCTTTTTTTTGCACTCACCTTCTGCTACCAAAGGTTTGTGGCTTCAAATTGCGTGGGCCTAGGCTAAGGTTTTAAATTCTACATCCTCCTTCTCAGATTCTCCATTCTGGGGATATGTAAAATCCCACTCAATGGGAATCGTAATTCTCCATCTTTGGATGTGTATTCGTGCCATTATCTAAGCCACATGCATGTGTGTAACCATTTCCCTAGCTGATGTGCTTCTGGGAGAAACTTCTCCATTTTATTTACATCTTTCTCCTTTTTCTAAAAGGGATTTCCCATGCTGGCAAGTTCTCAATCACTCTTCATCTCAGTCTCTCACTCTGTGACAATGGGTTCGTGATCTGCTACCCATACCAGCGCGTCTCTGTCGAAGGTCACACTATCGTAGGCCAGCTTACAGCATCTGCCAGCCAATCCCTGTGCGACACCCTGATGCTGCAACACCCGCAAGTCCGAGGTTCCTGAACTACTTCTCACTAAACTTCTTCATCTGCCTGCTTCGACTGTACAGAAATTTCTACAATGGTAAGAATACTACCAACCTCCACACAACAGTGGACACTCGACTGATAGCACTCACAGCACAGCACACCTCACCTTTTTCATTACATTTTCTGATTTGAGGTACCTTAAGCAATTTACACATCTGTCGATCTAAAAAAATCTAAGAATATCATCCAAAATGCAATGACTACTGCTCCCACAAATCCAAAAGCTAAGGCCACATAATATTTATTCTCAGAGTACGTTCCACCACAATGCACTCACTGCAACTCTCACCACACACTGCTTCGCAACTCAGCCATTCCTCCCATGCATGCAAATCATTATTGATACTCACATCGTCCTTCTTCAACCACCTCGTTTCCCTGAACCAGGATTGGGTTGGGAATGAGTTAATTTGAATCTCAGGGGGAAAACGTCTGGACCATGAAGGTGCAGTAACGGTTCTATGGCCAATAGTTTTTTTCAATTACTAGTTGGATCCAACCAAAACCATCACCTCTGTTACCAGATCTGTTGGCATGCAAAGCAGTCCTTAATAATAATACTGAAGCACACCAACGGCTAGGACCGGGAGCAGTGTAGTTTCAATACAGACTCTGGTGCTCCCCAACAGGATCCATCTCTGTTACAGTTAAGTTCAGTGCTAATATTCAGGGCTGTAACATTCTCAAAGAAGCCAGACACAAGTTGAGGTTTGAAGGTTCATATAAAAAATAAATAGACAAAATACGGAACATATGCCGTTAATAAGTTTAGTAGCAAAGCATGCAATTCACAAGTGCAAAGAACTTAGTTAAGTTCTATGTGAAATCTGGCTTAGTTTTGCCTTATTAGAATAGGAGATTGAGGCTCTGGATACAGAGAAAAGCGAATCCTTTAGTAAGACTTTAGACAATGGTCTTCATACATTACTGTGGTTCACAGGATATGTATCAATGAGGGATAAGCAAGAAGAAACGTTTTACTATAGAATACATTTGAAGATTCTCTCATAATACTATTACATTTGATTCAGTAATTCTCATAGTTTATTCAAGCATGATAGTTCATATATTGTACAACGCTAGCCTGGGAAAGTTGGGATGTCCTTGGTTAGGTAAATTGTGGGGAGAAGTCTTTGGGAACGTTCACAAATTACTAGTGTAAAGCTCAAATTTTTGATTTAGAACAAAACAGTATCACTACCAGTCATTATGTAGTGTGTTAAAACTGTACTTCAATATGGAGTACAGTGTAAACACAGCTTATGTTAGACAGAGGGCAAAACACTTGGACGCACTCAAACATGTCCTGACTCCTGGTCTTAGCAACATCTCCTCTCCAGCATGCATCAGTGGCTGCTGTTGGTGAGGTTCCTTGGCTCTCCCTTAAGAAAAAGCACCTTTACTCAGCAGGGGTGCCTTTGGTAACAGGAGGGACAGAGTGCACGAGGCAAAACATTATGCTTCAGGCAGCAGGAAGAAGAGCAGGTAAAGGGGGTCACTGGGTGTAATTTGAGCAGTTGGGGACAAATAGGTGAAGGAAGCCATCAGATGTGCTTTGTGTGGCCGGGGGAAAATCCAGAGGGGTCCATCAGGTGTACCTCAGGCAGCCTGGGAGAATGTGTATGGGCTGCATTAAGATGTGCTACAATCTAATCTCCTTCTGTTCTGTCGATCTCTCAAAACTTGGCTTTTCAGCCAATAGGTCTCGCCACTCTTTCTGCTGTTCCTCATGGCGCCAGGAAACCCTCTTTGGGTAGCTGTTGCGCTGACATATACATTTAAATAAATAAATAAATGTGCTTCGGATGGCAAAAGTGTGGGTCCATAGGGTGCAAAAGTCAGTCAGCCAAGACAAATATGTGGAGGGGGTCATCAGGTGTCTTTTGAACAGTCAGAAGAAAGGTTAGAAGGAACTGACTAATGTGACTCCATGAGACCAAGGACCAAGGGAATGGAGCCTATGTTGCAGACTAGAATGTCTGGGTAATCATAGTAGAGGACAGACAGGAGTGCTTCTCTGGTCGACTGGGAGCAGGCTCATAGGTCTCACATCTCTGTGTCTGGTGGACAGCTACACAGCACCATTGAGGAGAAACCTAAACAGGCACATAAAGTTTATGATACAGGTATAGAATCACTCAGGAGCCTTGAATGTAGTTTCAACAATTTATTCGGAAATATACAGCACACCGCCTCATCCCTTCTCCCTGCTCCTCGCCTCTCACTTTCAACTGCCTGAAGTGGAACCCCAGTACTAGGCAACTATCCAACCTTCAATCCCACATTCTCTACACTCTCTATTACCTACCATTATATTACAAAACATAACACCTAAACAGGTACATAAAAAACACACAGGGCCTGATTATGACTTTGGCATTCTTAGAGCAGGCCGCCACGCCACTCCAAGACCACCAAAGTCATCAGCACACTGCCTGCCAGATTACGAGTTAAAATCCTGCAGGTGGTCCTGCGGTGCCACTGCGGTGCGTTAGTAAGGCTCCTAACAGAGCTTTAGAAAGGTGCAGCCCCGGGACCGCCAAAGCGGGTTTCTGCATGTCATGGACTGTTAAGTCCATGACATGCAGGAACAGAGGGTGCAGAAAGACAGAGGGGCACACCATGTGCCCCCCTACATGCATTACCATGCACAGGTGCACAAGCAGGGGGCCTGTATGGACCCCTTAGTTTCTTAACTGCCACAGTTTTCATGACTTGTGGCAGTTTGTGGCAGTGAGGAAACTCGTAATATGCTTGGCAGTGCTGCAGAGGCACCGCCAGCATATTGTGACCTCACACCACTGTGCCACCGACGTGGGATCAGAGATCCCCGGCAGTTGCAGCGGTCCTTTGCTGGTCCTAACGCCAACACAGACCCCCTTGAACGATAGTGCAATGGGGCCTGCTGTACAGGGAATGATTGTTTATGTGCAGGAAGGTGTCCCTTCCTGCACATAAAATGGTGATTTACTACTTCAGAATGCAGCACACATAGAGGTAGCAAATCGCCATTATTTAGTGATTGTTTATTTGCAGAAAAGGACACATAAGCAATCATTAATGGTGTTTTGCCAAGAGCAAAAATGAGGAGAAATAAAAGCATTTCTCCTCATTGCATCAACCAAGGGTGTTGTGGTGGAAGGCCCAGAGCAACATCCATTGCACACACCTTTCACGCATAAAACGGCGTGAAAGGGTACCATATTTACAAAACAGCGTTAAGTCAGGAAAAGTGGCTTACCGACACTGTAAATATGGTGCAGTATTGAGCCACCGAAAAGTCGTAATAAAGTGACGTTCCGGTGGCGCAATCCCCTTGTAAATCTGCCCACGGGCCCCAGCACGCTCAGCGGTCTTCCCAACCACATGCCTACAGTATCCTTTCCATACCGCGTGCACTCAATCTGAAACACATGCAACACGGCTGATCGAATATCGAACCACCTGCAAAGGTTAACAGCCAGTTTCCGTAAGCTGGACGCACACTCCGTGCGCTTGAAACGTGAAACCTTAAAACCCCAAGTCGGTCTGTCATCACGTAAGAACTGTCAAATGTAATGGACGTCTTCAACGCCGTCGACGTATTTCTCCAATCTTCTGAAGCACGCCGTGAAAAATAAGGAGGCGTGTGGAGGGAAAACTAGCTTTTTAGCCTAAGGTGTAATTGGCCTTGCAGCTAAAACTATAACATACACCCACAAGGTCAATTATAGCCTGAACAATGCGCAAAGAACCCACTCCATCTTTAAATATTCCCTGTTGAATGATAATTATATTGTTTAATTTTGAATCAGATGCGGTATCATGTGACACTGAAAACATTCGACACACACATTCCTGTGAGATTGTATAATTATGAGGAAGATTCTGCAAGTATGCTCCAAAGAGCTCGTCCCTGAGAGTCAACATTGTCTTTTTTTGTATTATGTAAATTCTGTTTACAGGCTGATTTAAAAAAACAGAGCCATTCGGCCGGTATAATTGTGCCAAACACCTTGCGGTGGGAACATTTTGCTAAATTTAGCTACAAAACCAGAAAGCACAAATAAGAATCATTGAATCATTTCACGGTGGACCGAGGCGATTTTTTTGCATCTCTTTGTTTGGTTCAGTATGAATCGCTGCAACACAAAGGGAGCCAGCTATACCCAGGCATGGGATTCAATTTACCTAAGAACCGAATTGTGACATGAAATCACTATATTAGTGACCTCATATATCTGCCCAAAAAGTTATGTAAACATGGAAACACCAAGGGCCCCATTCTTAGTGCTGTGGTGACTTTACAGTCGGGAAGAAACAAGGGGCCTCATTTATGAAAAGTGACGCATCGCTGCGTGAAAGCAGCGATGCGTCACTTCTCAGTGCGCACTCCTTGCGACATTCCTGATGCGTCATACTTAATGTATGACGCATCATGTCGCAAGGAGTCACAGATACGTCAGTATTTCTGACGTATCTGTAAGTGCAAAAGTGACGCATTGCTAGAGTGCGTCACAAAAGTGACACAACTCCAGCAATGCGTCCTTTCACATGGGGCAAGCCCCATGTGAAAGGGCCTGCGTCAGTCTTACGCCTGCTGTGAAGCAGGCGCAGGATTTTGACGCAATGGCGTCCTAAAAGTGACGCAGTGAAATCTCATAGATTTCACTGCGTCACTTCTAAGGCCCTTCCTTGCGTCAATACGCCCCCCTTGCATACATTATACCTGGAGCAGGTATAATGTGGCGCAGGGGTTTACAAAGTGGCGTATCTACCTAGATGCGTCACTTTGTAAATATTACGCATTTTTTACGCCACTGGTGCGTCACAAAAAGTGACGCACCGGCGGCGTAAAACTGACGCAAGGCCTCATAAATGAGGCCCACTGTGTCTGTGTGACTGTAGGGGGGGCAGTCAAAAGTGTACCAAAGGCACCAAAATAAAAGTGGCCCCTATTAGTGAACTAGAGAATTAAAAATGTGGCCCATGTTTGCAAATTGGTGCAGTTTTAAAAGTGTAAAGACATGATGTGTAAGTATTTTGCAAGATATGTGACGCTGCATGGATTTGTACTTGCTGGGGGTAATGTTTGTTGTAGTCTCAGGGAAATCAACAGTAAAAACCTGCCCAACAAACCATAAATCAGGCCCACAAACAGCGCAAAATCCAGCACACACACTGCCCTGTGAGACCAACTCTTTGGACCCTGTGTGATTGCCCTATAGGACAGTCCGATCCAGTGGCGGAGCTGGGAGGGGTGGAGGCAGGGTCGGATTGGGATCACAATTTGGCCCGGGCACTGACGAAAAAAGTGGCCCACGTTCAAGGGGCGTGGCCCACATTCAAGGGGCGTGCCCTTTCATGAAACACTATTTGGTTACTCTTTGAGGTCTAATTCGTAGAGAAATATTTAGTAAATGAAGCCTTTTAAAGCTTACAGAGCAAGTAACATTGGTAAAGACTAGGAGCACTGCAGGTCTGATCACTGAATACTTACATTCAGTCTTAACGCCCTGCACAAGGTCGTTAGATACTCTTTCCCAACCAGCTAATCATCACATAAATCATAAATCTAGTACAAAGTCAAGGAGAAAGGGTAAGACTGGAATCTCTGGGAACAGAACATGCAATAACAAAAGTAAGAATTCACAAATGAGGAAAAGGCAGTCTGTGGTGTAAAGAATGCTGAAAAAATGTATCTGTACAATCTAGTCATACATTTATTTCACAGCCAGCAAGTGATGTCTATATACAAAAAACACAGTTTTATTCACATCTGTTGCTGCCTTCAAGTCTGGGCCATGAGGAGACTGAGGATTACTCAATTAACCATGAAAATGATATAAAATCTGCAAAAAGGAATTCTAACCTGAACATGCTAGAAAAGTTAATTCTTCTGCACAGAGAAAGAAGTGCCAAGTTTGCAAATTTTGCTTAGGCCTCGAACAAGGCCTAGCATAGAATGAGGCTAAACAGCTCTCTTTTGAGAAATCACATTACACAAAGTCTTAGACATGTCCTGAAATCAACACACAAACATGTTGCCACATTCTGGCCTAGGACCTAAAATAGAGTGCAGTCAGACCTACACACTACAAACAAAAACTAACTAAAACTTACTAATTAATATTTTTGGCATATAGAGAAATATGCCCCTTGTCTGCATTTTGGATGAGGCCTTTAAAATAAAGTTACATTATTAACTGGCACACATATGAATCAGTAAATTGTGCAAAGAAATGGTAAACAAAATGGTTCCTACCGGTTCCTTCTTGCTTCAGAGGAAGGGATCGGCTAGCAACACATTG
Organism: Lissotriton vulgaris; assembly: GCF_964263255.1. Lineage (NCBI taxonomy): Eukaryota > Metazoa > Chordata > Amphibia > Caudata > Salamandridae > Lissotriton > Lissotriton vulgaris. Next base: position 1,128,117,342 of record NC_141693.1, read on the forward strand.
CATTTCTGGGTGCTGGATGTGGCAAGTCAAGTAAACCTTTGAGGAAGACCTACTGCACCGAGTCTAGTGCAGTATTTTCTGGATTCGGTGGGAGGACAATTGAGGCACACTCGATGTAGCTTTGAGTACTGCTTTACTCAGCCTACTTTGGTCAGCCCTGTGGAGAGTGGGATGCCCAGGGGATTAGATGGCCCCTCTTGAGTTAGTGCATCTGGTTACAAGAGTAACCAAATGGAAAAAGCAAAGTGAACACTCTGTAGTTCTGTATGGGAGTGTCAGGACTAGGGTGACCAACTGGCATGGGTGCAAATTCAGGATGGGGAGTGTAGAAATTCAGGACAAAGGGTTAAAATTCAGAACAAACCTTCTGGACAAAAGTTACGTTTTACAGACCCATCAGAGGAGGTTGCGCATTATTATGTAAGTAAGTAAATAGACAACCATTTAAGCACTAGTCAAAATAAGTTTATATCAGGTTGAACCAATCGTGTACTTCATGGTTTTTCAGTATGCACGTAGCTTTGATCAACTGTGCAGGTCTTTTTGTGATATTTCATATGATAATAATCTATATATATGGTTACAGCACTGGGTTGTCCAGTCTGATATTTTGTTTACAATTCATGGTTCTGAGTAGGCATGTTTGGTGAGAGAAATGGTCGGGAAGATCTGCTTGGATAGTCATTGTGAGATGTAAAGTGGCAAACATAAGATGCCGCTAATCCAGATTCAAACATTTTCAACCGTTTGCAAACCTATCCATCATGTATTCTTCCATCCATCATTTCACTCATCCATCCCTCCATCCACCCTTTTACTCATCCACCCATTATCCACCCATTCATCCACTCTTCCACCCATCCATTCACTCATCCATCCATTTACCCTTTCACCCATCCAGCCACCCTTTCACTTACTCATCCATCCACCCAGTCACTCACCCTTAGACACATTCACACTTTCAGTCATCCACCCATCCATCCTCACTTTTTCTCTCCATCCACCCTTTCACCCAATCCATCTCTTCACTCATACATTTAGCCATTTGCCCTCTCACCCATCCAGCCATCCTTTCACTTTCTTATCCATCCACCCAGTCACTCATCCTTCCACCTATTCACCCTTTCAGCCATCCATTCTCCCTTTCTCTCTCCATCGACCCTTTCACTTAGCCATCCATCCTTCCTTCCATCCACCCAACTATCCATCTACTCATCCACTCATGCATCCATCCATTGACCCTATCACTCATCCATCCTTTCTCATCCATCCCTCTTTTCTCTCATACATCCTTTCACTCCTTCACTCATCTATCCAATCTTTTGCCCATGTACCCTCCCTTTCACTCACTCATCCATCCTTACGGCCACCCTTTCACACATCTGTTCATCCATTCACACTTTCACTTATCAATTAATCAATCCATCCATCATTTCACTCATCCATCCACCCATTCTCTCTCATCATCCATCCATTCACCCTTTCATTCATCCATTCACCCTTTCACTGATCCATCCAGCCATCCCTTCACTTACTCTCTCACCCACCTTTTCACAATATTTGTGACCTGAGCCTTTGTACGCAGAGTAGCAGACAGAAGAGACTCATCAGGAACTTACCCCTCGCTGTAGTTCCTAAAGCAAAGGGAGGCGTTCAAGATGCCCCTGCACATAGTCAATCTGAAACCTTGGAAGTCATGAGTCATGCATGATGGACAGTGCCAGGCCCTGAGGTGTCTGTGACATGGTGTTGTTTCCAGGGCTTTTAGTGGGATGACAAAACTGAGGGGTCTCTCCAAAGGGGGTGTTCAATGTAATTATGGGCGTAGCTTTAAACACCTAAGCTACAAATCTGTGCTTAGCATAGTGTGCCGTCCGACTGGTATTTTGCTGCTTCTGTTATTGCGTTCAGATATATAATACAGCAAGTAATGTTACACCTAAAACAAGCCAGAACTATGTTTTGTCAATGGTTGTTAGTTGCATAAAATAGAAAAGCTGCAACCATGACTTCCTTGAATGTAATATTGAAAATGCATCAGTTCTAAAATGATGACACCGAGAAAGAACTATAACCCTTTTTTTTAAACTTCTTGCATGGGGGGGGGCTAAGGTGAAGATTGTGCGCTTTCAAAACATTACCTGGCCCCCACAGCCAGACCCATTCTTCCTCGCCCACTGTGCCCTGAATGTGAGGGGCTGTGGGCGAGGTGTTAAGACTATCACTGTTTCCCCGGCGGCGTGGGCCCCAGTGGGGCCATGGTGAAAATGGCTCAAAAGGCCTGAAAAACACCTGGCCCCCAGGGAGGCCGATTCTTGTAAACAATCACCCCCTCCCCAGCCACCCTCAGCGTGATTGCTTTGCAGGGCAGGGGGTGCAGTAGAGGCCACAGCTGATAATCGCTGTATGGCCTGCACAGTGAAGCGCTTTCATTTCTGTCTCTGTCTTGGTGCTGTGGGCCGTTTTTTTTCTCCCATTTCCCAGTCGACAGAGAGCAGACAGCAGAGAGCACTCTCTGTGGACTGGGAAAGGGGAGAAAAAAAACGGCCCACAGAGGGCACTGAAACAGCGGCCCTTCGGCCGATTCCCGAATGCCCGCAGTGCCTGGGTGGAGGGAAGGAGGGGCACTCTTTTTGGGGGTGGCGGAGGTGAGCAAGTCGTCTATCGACTGCCACGCTGCACTCCCTGAGAACAAGTTGTCTGTCGACGGCCACTCCCCCCCCCAAGCACAAGTCATTTTTTGATCTCCACCACCCACATCCCCCTGCCTGCTCTTACCTGCACAGGGCGGCAAACTTAAGGGCAGCCCCGGGCAGCAATAGGTTTAGCTATGCCACTGGTCCGATCCTGTGTTTAAAGTGTAGTTCAAATCACAGGTTCTATGCAAATTGATCATGGTTCCTCAATTTTGCATTTGCAATTTCCACCTGGGAAACAGTGTGCTAAAGAGAACACCATGCGGGGATACTGGTCGCAACACCTATTGCTTATTGCCTCAGATAACTCAGAAACAGGTGCAACAAGAATTGGCAAAGTCAACAAGCCTAGTGGTGACTGCCTGCCTTTGCCAACGCGTATATTGGTTTGTAATTTTTTTTTTTTTACTTGAATGCCAAGCAAGCTACATTGGCCCTTTCCAATTCTAAAAAAAAACATTAACTAAAAGCAACAAACAAAATGGGGATTTTAAAAATCACACATTGCTTTAGAAGTCCCTGGCACTAATGTGAACGACTTTGTATGGGTGATGCACCCCTTGAAAAAGAGCAAGAAAGCTGCCGCTTACAGTGAAGTTAGCCAGTGGCTGAAGTGGGCTGATTCCCTACCCATGCGGTGAACTGTAGTGGGCAAACAACAAATGTGAATTATACAACAAAAGGCCATTGGATGAAGAGTGGTGGCTGAAAGACCCTAAAGCTATTATATAAATAAATGTACTTAAATCAAAAGACCTTCACTAACACCAGACCTAAAATTAGAGCTGATGCAGTGTGTTAACTGCATTTCCTTTGCAGTGATTCATGCATCTGATTTTTTCCCTAGTATTGAAAGAAGCAACTAGTGTTATTTAACCACAGGTGACTAAGGAAATTACATTTTATGTGCCCACTGTTTGAACAAACTAAAATCTTCACTTGTATGAACAGCCTTTTGTTATGACCACACATATAACAATATATATGATGTGTCATTTCCTCCAGGCAGTGGCGTAGGAAACTCCCACAATAGTAGTTTAAGTCGGATCTGCCACTGTGCCCAATGGCTAGTGAGCTGGGACCCACTTAAGCGAATCAATTGTTTCTAGGGGTCTTTTGTCTGCAGGATTGCAGACCAAATACTAATAAACAACACTGTTCTTTACTGTGAGACTCGAAAGAGAGTTACGTGCATTGGTTGGCATGCACATTGGAGGAAACTGAGAATAATTAAAATAGAGAAAATACAGGTAGAGGGACACATAGATAAGTAATGAGTAAGAGAGCAAAAGATAAGAAAGAAAAAGTAAGGAGAAGAGAAAAAAGATGGGCAGGTAGAAGGATGAAGGAAAGAAAAGTGAGATAAAGGGAAGGTGACAGGAAGGAAGGAATCAGGAAATGAAAGAAGAAAAAATGGTGAAAGGCAGGGTGAAAGGGTGAAGGATGGATGGAAAGGTGAAAATATTACTAGATGAAAGGTTGGATGGAAGAATTAATGAATTGACAGGCGAAAGCGTAAATGGAAGGATGTAAAAATGGACAGATGAACAAGAGTTAATGTTTGGATGGATGAAAGGATTGGTATATGGATACATGAATATATTAATATTTGGATGGGTGAAAGGATGTACATACATATGAAAGGGTGATAGATTGAAAAAGTGTGGTTGGAGTGGAGATGGGAGGGTAGATGGAAAGGCAAAGAATTGGACAAATGGATAGATTAATGGATGGAAGGGTATATCAATGTATGAAAAAGAAGGCTAGAAATGAACTCTGCTATTGTGGGTCAGGTTCGCTCACTTCATTGTGCTCAGTGTCATGTATGCTTCAAGAGTGAGCATTCTCTTTCTCTGGCTAGTCCCCTACCTATATGTTTTCCATGTATACTTAATTAAGGCACACAGGCTCAATAGATTGTTTTCCAAATGTTTGTCAACCTTGGCACCCCCATTTTAATATGTGGATATCTGAATCGCAATGTCTTTAGCTGCCACAAAAGCATAAGGGAAAGCGCGCTGTTGTTCAAATTCCACAAAAACAATAGAAACAAACAAAAAGTGAAGCTTGCAAAAACATGAGCAGGAAAGAAAGAAAAAAGTAGTGCCCCAAAATGAACAGATAGGCCCCAAGGTGACAAGCCAGTCATTATGAGCTGCTCTGTGGGAGGAAATAAATGACAACAAGGAGGGAAATAGAGAAAATATTAACCACTAGTAAAGGAAGCCTTTTTAAAGGACATTGGAAGAAACAAATAGAAAAGCAATGGGCGGGCTGTAAGTGAATACAACATGTCTTGAAGAGACAACACAAGCGTTGCCTAGGCTCGATCTAAAAACAGGCATAAATACATGAGGTAAATAAATAGCTGCTCTCCAAAGTGCATTGCTCCTTTAAGGACAGTTTTGAGGTGACTGAGCTGAAAATCTCTTCTGGAGGAGAACAAAAGACAACCTCATACACGTTCATGGGTGCAGTTAAAGAAGAGGAAGACCGTGATAGTTGAGACTGAGAGCACGTATAAAGCACACTAAGTGTAACATGAATCTAAACACTTTTTAAACTTTTGTCTGCATACTAAGGTTGAACACATAACCTAGAAAAACAAAACCTTTAAAACTGATTCGAAGTTGCAAGATGAGATTTCTGACCTATACTGACTGTCAGGTACATCCAAGTCAAGATTGTCTTACTGAATATACTACTATTAAGGTTGGTGCAATAGTAAGAGAGTATAAATGTCCCTTTTCCCTCCTGGATGGGCAGAAACGACCTATTCATGGTATGACTGTAGATGGCCTTGGCTTGCAATCAATGATGAATATTGCACAGACTTTGTGATAGATCTGGTTTCAAAAGAACTTGACTCAAGATACTTGATGGTGTTTTCTGAGCCTCCTTAATTCCCAAATGTTTGGCAATTTGAAATGTAGAGCCTTCTGTTACTAATCTCCAAATGTACACATTAATACACCAGGTGTTCTCTTGAGATCAGCTGGTTTGGTTATCATATTATTCTCAATTTTACTTAAAAGCTTGAAATTTGGGAGAATGCAGATTATTAAATGTGGTGTCCTCAATTTATGCTATTCCTACAAAGTGTAGAATAAACCTTCCTCTCTCAACTTATCTGCTAATATAATTGCTATTGGTGTACCATAACCTGCAAGAATTGCAGTGAGAAGGGTACACCGTCATGTGGCCAGCACTAAGATCTTTTTGTCAATATCCTAATATAGATGATAGAGTTGTATAGAGAGTGCTAGCAAATGAGGCCTCCTCTTGAGAGATGTATACTGGGTTGGAAAAGCCCTGCTGAAAAGAAGGAAGACTGCCTGAGTAGTTGGACACTACCCTGCACTGCTAGAGCTTGCTACTCGGTGTGCTTTGTCATGGCACTGTGGGTTGCATGCCAGTCACTGCCGTGACCCCTCCACCCACAGCATAAAGCTTCCACATTTGGATCCACCTGCAGAAGTGAGGCTGAAATGCCAGGTGCTACCACGGAAGCTCCACTTGCTGGCCCATCACTGTGAGCCCTCATGCCCTTTCAGAGCCACTGGCTGAGAGACGCCATCCCACCGAAAAGACAACGAGCTGCTTACAAGACGTCATGCCTCTTCTGCACACTTGTGGAGGAGTGTGGCTCTATGGTTAGAGTGGCAGACCCTGATGCAGAGGTCTAGCCCGGGACCAGGCTTTGATTCCCGCCTCGGCGGGGTCTCGGGCTCAATTTCCTCGGACCTGTAATTCTTGCCTCGGTTCCTATTCTAATCACGGGCCCCACGCTGCAACTCTGGGCAATAGCTTGCTTAGCCTCCACACCGGCCCCAACAGCGCTAAGGATGCCTGGCTTCACCCTGGGGTTGCCCAGGAGTGGACACTTCACAGGGAAAGCCAGGAGGGGTTCCACAGCGGTTTGAGTATCAGCGCCAGGAAGCCGAATAGGCGACAAAGCAAGGTGACCGTCTGGTGACAGTGTGCTCTATAAGTACCATGACATTTACATTTACATTTACACTTGAGTTCATCCTGAGGCCAGTGCAGCATCAGAGAACCAACACTGCAATTGCAACCTGTTGGTATCTGCCTTTAAAGAAGGCCTCTCAGGCACCTCTGATAGCCTGCACAGATGCTGAAGAGTGATAAACACATAAAACAAAAAAACAGGTGGCCACTGGACTTCAACAGATTGCCGCACCCACACCTTTATACCCCTAAAGTAAGCCAATTTGAAAAATATATTTCATACAGTGTGCACTACCCTATATGCACCATATGCCCAATAGGTTGCTCCCTTCTCATAGGGAAATCTTTTCAAACAATACAACCAGAGGTGCACCACATACAAATAAAATCGAAATGATCTCAGAAATTTTGAAAATTAGTAACAACGAAGTTCATGAATCCAATGATATTCTTCTTCTATTGATGCTTCTTTATGATACTGAGAAAGTCAGCCAAAGAGTTTCGTCCAACAAATAGAATTCTTCAGGGCAAAATTGCAGTGAAGAAAAAAGTAATGTCTGGTCTTGTTATCAAGAGTATAAAAACTGTCTGATAGAGGACATTACTTTTCAAAGAACAACGTCCAAATAACAGAGCAATTGGAAGTCAAAACACAGAGTAACATTCCACCCCCTTGTAGGTTAGGTGAATATTGTGGTATTTATTTCATTCTGTATTTCCACCCTATACAAGTCACCTTTTCCATGTGGTGTGATGCTGAAGAGTGCAATGCTATCTGCAGTCCCCCTTATCTACTGAACTGCAGTCCACTCACAGTCTCAACAAGCATAAGAGACTCTGAACACTCATCATGAAGCTTCTGAGCAGTAAAATATATGAAGAGCACCAGCACTTGGCAAGCAGGAGCTGTGCTTGGCTTAAAGACAAGTGTATTCAGAGCCCTATTTTCCCAGTGTGTGCAGTGGTGCAGCAAGTGTGTCGTAGGCCCCAGTGCAAGAAAGGAAATGAGCCCTCTGGCGGTTTTCGAATTGTAAAGTACAGTGATCATCACAATTTGGTCGGCCTCTCATGCCTCTGGCCCTGGTGCCAGTGCACTTTCTGCACCAACCAATGTACACAAGTTTTCCTCCAACTTATTTCCATTTTATATAAAAGTGTGTACATTGTGTGATAGTAGTCAAATCTTGTTGTGTAATAAACGGGGCCTAAGAACTGTTTTCCTCAAAGGCAAAATCTGATTGACTTGGGCCATTTCTTTACCAATCACTGTAGAAGGTGACCCGTAATTCGGCACTGGGAGGGTTTTTTGGTTTCTCTCAACTATTGTGGGCTTTGGTGCAGTCTCCTACCTCTAAATAAAGGGAAAAGGTCATAATGGTGGGTCCAGACCACAGGTACGGCATTTCCCTTTTGGTGTTATATTTAGAATTTCATGCTCTTTCCCAGACTGCCCAGGAAACTGCGCTTTGCTCCTATTGACTACCAGAGTCCAGCAGGGTCACCTGGATGGGAGGCAAGGTCACAGGCAGGGGCATTTAAGTTGTGCCCCCTGCGACCGTTGACATGACCTGCTGTCCTGTACACAGGCTCATTTCACCCACCTGACCACAGTTCAACAACTTTGGGATGAGGCATATAATTGTTCATGGTTGATTTTCTTAACCCTGCTTCCCTTAATGAGTATGCTCAACTTTGATAACATAAATATGTGTCTGAAACATCCATGCATCAAAGAAAGGGCCGGAAGGTATTCTGGGATTAGTAGTTCAAAACATCGTAGTTAAGGGGATAGGCAGTTGGAAGGGGTGGAGAGCTAACGGACCCTGTGAAAAAAAGAGGGAGGCAATAAGTGGGAGGTTTACATATCGTTTGGTACATCATCGTAATGAAGGCGCGAAGCGCGAAAGGAAGACGTTTGAAGTAAGTAGGGAGAAAGTGGGTGGTTGTAAAGGGATGCCACTTGAGGGAAAGATGTGTAGAAATTCATAGCGATGTCAGAAGGGGAAAAGCTTTGTGTGTTGTAAAAGTTTTTTGTGGTTTAGGTTTTGATGCAGAGTTAAGAAATTAGAGGGAACACGTTAACTATGAACGATTAAAAAACAGGGCATGCATAAAAATTGGGATGTATTGGGTAATGAGCGTCATAACCGAGGTTCTGAGTATTTGAGTTAACACTGTGTTTTTTTTAATTTGTAGTGAATCCCTGAAGAAGGGCGAAGATTATGCCTGAAATGCATTGGATACATTAACAAGGATGTTTCAAATGTATTTATCGTGTTGCAGTAGAAAGGCCTGGATGGGCAATCTGCAATATTTGAAGTGTTCTAAATACAGCAACTGTCACACATGTGAATGTGAAAAACTGGATTGAAATCGTTCTGATCTATGGATTAACGGGACATTAAAAGAAGTGAATTAACAGAAAAATTGAGTTACCCTTACTTTAAGGACTGTGGCTGTGCGTTCGAAAGGAGCAGCAAGGCACTCCACCAGTGTTGATTATTCATTCGAGTGGTTAAATAGGCAAGACCACTAAATCTGGACTGCAAGCAAAAAAGTTTAAATAACATCATAAATCAAAAGCATTTAGATAAATAATGGTGTGCATTTCGTCACTAATGTGTGTAATTGTATGCTCATGATTTGTCATATTTATTGCGGAGAGGGAGGTAGGTTTGGCCACAAAGCTGGTAGACACCCTGGCATCTGGAACAAGAAGGCAGGCAAATTCTGAAGACATTTGGTTTCAAGTCTGTAATCAGGTCCGGCAGAAGTACCATGGTTAGTAAGGCAGGGCTAGGGATTTGCATTTGCCTTGTCCTTGGCTCTCTGGGTGAACTAAGCATCTGCCCTGGGGATTGTGGGGAGTTGGAGCTTACAGCAGGGTACCAAGGCCAAGTCTTAAAGAAGTGAGAAAGCAGGCAGGAACGCATCAATGGTAAGTTACGAAGGGCAAGATGTAGGTAAATATCATTTACCGATTCTAAAATACCGAATTTTACCGATTCCGTATTTTAGAATCGGTAAATGATATGTAGCTAATGATTTGGAAAATTTTACAGAATCGGTAAAGTTCGGTAAATACTGATTCGGTATTTACCGATTCGGCATTCCCCATGCAAATACCGAATCGGTAATAGGGGGTAGACCTACAAGGGTGGCAGGGTGTCACATTGAAACCCTGTTGCACCCCTGTATAGTGCATGGGTGCACATGTGGCACACATACATGCCCTAAGAGCATGTATGTCTGCCACATGGCACAGTTGAAAAAAGCACAAAATTGCATTTTTTAAGGTTTTCGTTATTTACCACCAACTTGTAGTTGGTGGTAAATAACGAATCCTTACAAGTGAAAAACACTCACTTGAGTGCTTCCTACATTAAGGATTCGGTAATTTACCAAATCCTTAAATTAGGCCCCTACATCTCAGTAGCCTAATACCGGTCGTTAACGGCCAAAATTCGGTAATTTCGTCCGTTACCGACCGATATTGGGCGACCTACATCTGGCCCTAACTCTTTAAAGAAAGCATTACCAAACTGCAATAGTTCTGGCTTGCTACTATATTGATGTGTTTCATCATTGGCAGGTGATGCATTGAACTGAGTACACTACATTATTTTTCTCAGCTAATGCACATGTCTTTTGCAGAAAAGAACAAACCTTAAATGGATTTCACATTTGCTTACAGGAGTCATCTTTGTGTGTCATAGATGTATGCTTGAGTTAGAACGTTTTGCTTTGATCACGTAATTGTGTGCGTTGATTCTCTCTGGTATGCAGCTGACAGCACTGCATAACACCAAAGCACATTGACTCACACCTGTTCCATGTAGGCCTGGGTGGAGTTTGTGGAGTTCCACTACGTGGAACTCTTGAAAGTGACAAACAAACTCTGTCATGCTCCACAGAGTTCCGCAAGCAGTGAAGTGAAGTAAGTTGTGCTGCTTGTGCTAGTTTTTATTGCAGGGAGCTTGTCCCATGCATGAACTGCACCATAATAATTGAGTGTATATTTAAGGTGTGAAGTAACATCTTGTGCATTGCAATTCGAGGACTTCATAGGCAAGGAAGTAAGACATGAAAGAGCCAATAGTGGGGAATTGCCAAAACCCATCCAGTGAATATGTTAAAGTATGAATAACAATAAATAGGCAGACAGCTGCACTGTTTAGTCAGTCCTAAATAAGATTCTCTTTATTATTACTCTGTAAACCAGTTAAAAATTGCCATGACCAAGTTCCACACTGTTTAAAAGTATTGTCACTTTCACCCATTTCTTCACCTGTTTATAAACTGAAATATGGAAATAACACACATTCCCTTATGAACACACTGGCTTGAAAAATGTTGTTTTCACATTACTGTGTGACTATATTAATGTCTTGCTTGTATATATGCATGTATTTCGTGTAATGTACCTAGTCCTTGTACAGAATGTGCCAAGGCCTGAAAATGTGCCTACGAAGAAGTGTAAAGTGTAAGCAACCCATTTTCTGAAAACATTATCACATACGTGCACACAAACTAATGTGTGTTAAAAGTCACCGTTTAAAAAGATGTCAATATGTAAAATGGAGGTGTTTGTGCCTGGGGCCTATATAACCTCACAACAGGAGGTCACTGCAGATCACAAACTTCATGCAGAGTCTCATATTTGTAATGCATCACAAACAACCTTACACAAACTAACAACCTTACACATATTTATCAACCCTGATACTGCCTTCATTAGCTCCAAATATACATGACAATGTTAAGAATGCTTTGCTTCTTAATCAAAATCTTTATTCATCAACTTTAGATGTGTGCATGAAGTATATATACATAGTCCATTATGGCATACTCTGAAAATGATTCAATGTTTATAAATGCATGAATTATGTAGATTGTGGATTTATTGTCTGAGACATTCAAAGTTTTGTCTTCACAAACAACAAGCTGGAGATGGTGTATATTTGGTTCAGATATGAATATATACATTATATACATTCGTAATCAAATATACACAAAAGGCAATGTCTATGTTTTAGCTGAAAAGCAGGCCTGCTTCCTTTTATGAGAGGGACATCGTAGGGGTGTGAGGTTGCTGAGTGTGACATAACTATCCATGCTAATTTGCCCACCCCCCACTATTTCTTTTAGGACCTGCGCTTGGGTGAGCTATGACGATGTCCTTCCTGCATCAGAGTCTAATGGGGTAAACTGCTTTCACATGTGTGGTGCTAAAAGGTCTTGCTAAGCTGAGATTCCAGCCTACATTCCGCTGCTTATCTTTAAAAACTTAAGAACTGTCCTTTTCATGGTCCGGCTTGACAGCACAGCTGTCACCAGATAATTATGTGAGTATCACTACAGATGGGATTTGGCTATATCCACATGTTGGGAGACAGGAGTACATGTTTTGATTGGGCAAGGTGTGTGCTTCCACAAAAAAAGTTACTGTCCTCCACGCAGCTGGAAACAATGTGTTTATTTGTCCAGCGGTTTGAACTTTTAAGGGCACACACAGGTCACTGAATTGCTATTAAAGTGTCTTAGATAACTAGTTAATTTATGTTGTTTTTCTCTGACAGAGGCACGGATGGGAGTAGGGCAGTCATTAACCTGCATGGATTTTTAAGTCTGGCTTGACAGAGCAACTGTCACCTAACCTTTTAACCTACACCAATATAATTCTACAGTTCTATGCTTCCACCCAAATACATATGCATCCCAACGCTATTTACTTGTAATGCTTCACATTACCATGCCTCGTTCATTTAGCGCCTGACCTATTGGCATTGTCCCTGCTTGTTTTTCATTTGAGCCAGACTGAGAGCAGCACGGAATCCTCCAACCCAGTGGGGAAGCTGGGATTTACATCTAGATTTTCTTACTCATCTCTAGAATCCCAAACCAGGTCGACTGGACCTTTTTCCCTGTTCTAGAAGAATAAAGGGAAGATTTTACAACCACTTTGAACAACTTCACCATCTAATCCAAATTAAATTCAAAGGACCACTGACTACGAACTGAAGTTTCAAAGATTCAAAGCCAAAAATAGTTGGACATACAAACATCTCAGCAAGAGGTTCAGAAAATAAACTGGCACTAATACAAACATAATTCTACGCAAGATTCTCAGACGACTCAGAATAAAAAGCAAAGTCAATTCGATTGACATTAGGCAACCAAGAACAGTCCCAGCTTGAAGTTTAGATTGCATTTACAAAAAGGAAAAGAAAAATGATTAGTCTGTCCCTACACTATTCTAAGGTGACATCCCTACATAACATTCCCATCAGACAAGAGTAAAGGTGTCAGCGGTGAAAACTTTCAAAGAAGTACATTTACCTTCTTCAGGAAAACAGTCTAACTGTCGAGCTCATTCTAAAATGCTCCTTCTTACACCCCACTCTGCCCTAAGTTCCCTAAGACTCTCTCTCTACAGCTTTCTACATCCTGCTCTGTCCATTCCCTGACTAAGACCTGCTCTTCACCCTCTGGAGCTATCCCTAATACAAAATCGCAAAAACAGTTGACACGCCCAGAGGTACACCCCTCTGGCAGATCTTCGGATTTTTCCAGCATGGCACCCCCCCATCAAGCGTCCGTTGTTGTGTCCTTGGGTCTCAGGCACCTCCCTTGCTAAATGTTGCACTCCCAAATTCTTTGGCAGCTTTTCTCCATTCGCTCCTACTATCCTAACTCCTAAACAATGGACCTTTCTACCTAACGAGCCTTGTGGCCTTGCACCTGCAAACTGAAATACATGGGAACATCTCTGCAAACATTCTAAGTTACAATTCAACATTTTGCTGACGACAGCTTCTCCCCGAAGAGAGAAAATCTTTCCTTCTGGACTAAAGCTAACAAAAGAAAATACAGTTAGGCCTCTACTAGCTTTAACATGTCCCAGGCCTTTGCACGTTTAAAGACATTTCTAATGCAACATGACATTACATTTCACCACTATAGAATATTAACCTTACTTTCAATGTAAGCACTACCTTTCATATTAGAAGCCTATATTAATTCACTCCTTAATAAGCATGTATATATTTCAAAAGCATTTCATTAGTAATACAACATTCCACATAAGATTATACTTCTACATTAGGCAACACAGCATTTCGATTAGAACACTACATTAGTCTCTTATTAATAACCACATCACTACATATCGTGCTGATTCTCAGCCTAACATTATAAGTCTAAACTACATTAGTAGACCCTCTAAATATGTGGGTGCTGACTACTCTGGATTATGGTGCACCCCTACAAATTTCAAAATAACATGGCGCTCCCTCAGTTCCCCCTTTGATGACCCATGTCATCACACACACTACACCATCCTTAGAGAAGAACCGACTTATACAGAGCTTGTTGCCATTTTCCCTCTCCTGAGCAACTCCATGTTCTTCAGGCTTTAATACTGACTGTCCTGCAGTCTCTCCATTTGACTCTCTTGCATTCTCATAGATCTTTCCAGTCGGCGTGACTTGTACCACTTGTACACTCTAACCAATCCCCACAATCCAATCACTCAGCACACCACTATTATTATGGGCTTCAAAATGTAACCAAGAATACCTTTCCCAAGATTCGCAAACCAACTTCCAACCTTACCAAAGCCCTTTCCAACCTTCTCCCACACTGTTTCTTCAGTCAAGTCCTCAATCTCATAATGAATCGCAGTAATGTTGCTTATAAATTTCACCAGATCTTTGCTGTTATCTGATATATAAGTGCAAAATTCTTGAACCTTTAAAAGTTTACAGACTCCTCCCTCTTTAGATAGAAGGACGTCTAAAGCAAGATGATTTTGTAAAACCATAGTCCTTATCGATAACATCTCACCCTCAACCAACACTAAGGACTTAGCTGTATTCATGGATAATTAGTCTACAACAGTCGCCAACCTTTGGATTTTCACGTCATTCAGAATGACTCCCAACGTGGGTATCATTGGACCAAAAATATCCCCAACTATGGCTCTCGCACTGTCACCTCGCTTCACTCTCACATGTTGTCCTCCTTCTATCAGTTCAAAATCTTCTGTATGGTAAATCTTGGGAAAAATGATCGCTAAATAACACATTCCGTACCATTTCTCAGGCAATCACACATAAGCATTCCTCCCACAGACAAAATAAACCGTCAGAATCACTTTCACCACGCTCTGCAAGAAATCCTTTGCATAATACTCCAAAGAGAAAGTATGCTCACACGTGGTGTGACCTACGTTGACATTCTCATAATATGCACAACTTCCCTTCTGTACTTCATCTAGCGCTATTGGACCATAACTCCCTTTAGACTTGTGCAACTTCTCTTCATCTGTCCAATCCACTTTGCCTTGTCCTGAATCTCGCAACTGTTTTTGCTTTCGATATCTATCTTCTACCTGATCAATGAATTTCTTCTCTGTAACTGACAATAGGCATGTCAGATTATGACAATGTACATAAGCTGTATCTAACTCCTGGGTCGGAATAAAATACGTTCCAAGCCTGTCTTCAGACTTATAATAATCATACTTGTTCAAATGCTTATATGCCGGTACTTCGGGAAGCACCGCATCATAATTCGAAAAGAAATACTCAAAATGATTGCGACCATAAAATATGCTAAGCAGCAAACTACATGAAATTCCATATGTTAATGGAAGATGGTGATATCCTCGTCTATAAACGCAGCCAATTGCATACACACATAGCAATCTTTCGCATCCATTGCATCAATATACTCAAACAACAACTTTGCATATGCATTAAACTTGAAATTACCCTAGGCAGATCTGCATGTAATCTACGACTTTCTTCTAGCAGCAAAGCTCTATTGTGTCCTACATTAACCTCTTCTTTGCTAGGAGTAGTAGGTGTGGGTGTACTCTCAACATCTATGGCCTGCTCATGTGGTGCCAAATACGAAACTACAACTACTAAAATAATGAAGAGTATCACTTCTCCTATAAGTGTGCCTACAATGCACCTAGCTCTACGATTTAGGTTTCCAGCCTCCATGGTCTCAGGACTGGTTTTTCAATACAATCGTTTAACAGCAGTGTCCAAAGTCTCTTGCCTCCTTTTTCCTGTAGAAGCACTCGAACCACACCTCAGAGGCTGAAAGTCCCCTTTTATTATCAATTCCTTATTTACAGCGAATAATAGACAACCCTAACCCTTCTCCGTCCTCCATGGGAAGTCCCTAAATTTCTTCTTCTTCCACTCGGACCTAGGTTATTTACAGCAAGTATTTACAAAAGTCTCATTATCAATAATAAGATTTGTTCCAACCGCTCCTAGTATATATTCCAAAAGTTCAAGATGAATAATAATAGATTCTTGAGCTGATTCTTGAGCTGATATTTCAGGGCCAAATGTAGGAAAAAGAAATGTACTCAAAATCAGATGACAAATTCTGCTTAAAAACTGTGGATTTGGAACAGTGATGGTCAGTACACCTTCGATTTCAAGTCCCGGCACCAACAACAGCACGTCCAGTTTGATGTTAGGACTTTTACTGATCACTGTCACTGCCCTCACCCTCCCTGATCTCAATATGCCTGGCATTAGTCACAGTATAGGTCCACTCAGGAGTTGCGTACCTTCGACAAGGCACCCTCTTTCGCCTTGATCTTCTCGGTCCTCCACAAGCTTGCCTTTCCCCGTCTCCGTCTGATTCAGACTCCTCAGACACAGGAGCAAGATCCCTCTTGGAAACCAACCTCAGGTTCAGCCGCCTTTGTCTTCCTGGCCACTGCTCCCCTGCTCTGCTGGTACTCCTGCTTGGTACTTGCTCACTTTGCTCACTGTTCTCTTCAGCTGAATTTGGCTTCGGGTCACTTTCACAGTCACCTCCATTTTCTGAGACAGTCTCAGACTCACTTCCGTTGTCAGCTTGATTCGGTGAGTCACCAGCTTCTTCAGACACCCACACAGATTGGCTTGTCCTCTCCTGTGGCCCTGTCACTTCAGCTGGATTTTCATTACAGAGAGGAGCTGTTTCTACCAAGGGTGCTGGACCTCATGGGGTGTGTGAAGCATGCACCCAATTCGGCAGCCCTCCACACTTCACAGCAGTGTTCGTAATAAGGATGACTTGATAGGGCCCCTTCCAACGAGCATCCAAGCAGATTTTTTCCACGTGCCTCCGAACCAGCACCCAGTTCCCCAGACGCAGGTCGTGGCAGAGGTCACTGGAAGCCGGAACCACAGCAGCCGCCCACCTGATGGGGCACAGAACAGATGACATCAGCGAGTCTCTTGCAATAATCAAGGATCAGATCATCTGTGATACACAGCAAAGCTGCTGATGGTACCGCTGGTAACCTCATTGCCCTCCCCATCAGCACTTCATGAGGCGAGAGACCTGTTCTTCTGTCTGGGGTACTGCGCATACTCATTAGCACCTAGGCAAGGCAACGGGCCACTTAAGAGACGCGGATGAACACACTTTCGCCATCCGAGCTTTCAAAGTTCTGTTGACCAGCTCCACTATCCCAGAAGCCTCTGGTTAGTAACTACAATGGAGTCCCTGATCAATGTTCAGTTCTCTGCAAAGCATCTTCATAATCTCATTATGGAAGTGAGTTCCTCTGTCCGATTCCAGAGAGGTTGGGACCCCGAATCTAGGCACAAGTTCCCTCAACAATAGCTTAGCTACTGTAAGTGTGTCGCACCTGCGTGTCGGGTATGCCTCCACCCACCATGAGAACACACACACCACCACCAAAATGTGTCTCAAATGATTGCATCTGGGCATCTCAATTAAATCCAATTGCATCCTATTGAACGGTCCCCCAGACCTCTCAATGTGACTCATGGTGACTGCAGTTCTCTTCCCAAAATTCATTTGTTGACACGTAACACACCTTTGACAAACAGCTTCAGCCTATGCAAGAAATTTTGGATTGTACCATGTTTGTCTGAAGTCTTATATTATTGCATCCCTTCCCAAAGGAACTGCACCATGAATTTGTCTCGCCATCGGACTCAACAGCTCATCTGACAACACCGGTCTCCCATCAGTGGAGACCCAAATGTCCACATCTCCTTTCAAACAGCCTGAACTGATTCACGCATTTTTCTCATGGTCCGACACCTGTTCCTACATGCACCTAAGCTCATCCCAA
The DNA here is from genome assembly GCF_964263255.1 of Lissotriton vulgaris. Lineage (NCBI taxonomy): Eukaryota > Metazoa > Chordata > Amphibia > Caudata > Salamandridae > Lissotriton > Lissotriton vulgaris. The sequence continues at coordinate 1,128,135,129 of NC_141693.1, forward strand.
GTATCTGCCATGACAAGCATCATGTCTAACTCCGTTCTTTCCTGGCATCCCTCTAATTTTTGTTCAGTGAATGAATAACCTTGCTCGGCACAGAATCGTGCAACTTCGTCCGCATAGCGGTTTCCAAGTGACACAAAATCTGTCCCTTTACCATGAGCCGTGCACTTCACAATAGCAATTTCTAAGGGGTCCTGCAAGGCTTCTAGAAGCAGCCTGACAAATTCTCCATTCCGAATTGGTGTTCCTGGGGAAGTCATGTAACCTCTCTGTGACCCTAGCTGTCCAAAGTCATGAACTACACCAAACCCGTATTGGCTGTCAGTATAAATGGTAATCCGAATTCCCTTAGCTGCCAGGCATGCACGAGTCAAAGCTATGAGTTCAGCCACCTGAGCAGAGTATACTCCTTCCAGGCAAGCAGCTTCAACAACTCCTGAAATAGTGCATACAGCAAATGCTGCTCTCAACTGACCAACACTCTCTCTTATGCACGTACTATCAACAAAGAAAATTTCATCAGGGTCAAGCAATGGTTCATCGACAATGTCAGGTCTCAGTTTGGTATATAGTTCAGTCACATCAAGACAATCATGGTCCTCACAATCTTCATCAAGCGTGTTTGGAAACGGCATCAAGGTAGCAGGATTCGAAACAAAGCACCTCTTAAGGGTCACGTTCTCCGCGGCAAGTATAACCTGCTCGTAACGCGTGAGCCTATTATTCGTCAAGTGCTGTGTCTTGGTCCTGGTCATCAATAGCTCAACTGAGTGTGGCACATAAACAATCAACGGATGGCCCATCACAATGCTTTCACACCTTTCAATGCTGACACCTGTTGCAGCAACAGATTTGAGACATCCGGGCAAGGGTGAAGCTACTGGATCTAAAGTAGCTGAGAAATAGGCAACTGGTCACCTACATGATCTGGAACTAGGATTGCTAATGCACAACCTTCTCGTTCACAGCAAAACAATGAAAAAGACTTATTGTAGTCAGGCATTCCCAATGCCGGAGCACAACAAAGGTCCTTTCAAGGAAAGCCTTCATACAGTCGTTGTCCGATGGTACCGGATCGCTCACGTCCTTGTGTGTCAGTCTCTGCAAAGGCTTTGCCTTTAATGAGAAGTTGGCAATCCACTGGCGGCAATAGCCAACCATCCCTAGGAACATCCTGACCTCCCTCTGTGTTGAAGGCACCATCATGTTCAAAATTGCCTCAATCCTGTCTGGCAACACCTTCCTTTTGCCCTTCTCTATCCTGTACCCCAGATACTGCAACTCATTCAAGAAGACTGCAACTTATTTGGAGACACCTTGTGTCCCTTCTCGGCCAAATGATTCAGTAAGGCAATGGTATCAATCCTGCACGCATCCTCAGTCTCTGACGCAACAAGGAGTTTGTCTATGTACTGGACGAGAACAGAGTTCTGTGGCAGTACTAGACTCTCAAGGTTCTTTTTCAAGATCTGATTGAAGATCGATGGGCTCTCTGTATACCCCTGAGGGATACGGCACCATGTTAAGACACGATTTTCCAGCCTGAAAGCAAACACAAATTGTCTCTCTTCATGCAGAGGTATCGAAAAGAAAGCCTGACAGAGATCGATCTCGGTGAACCACTCAGCTTAGCACGAGATCTGAATGAAGATTACAGATGGATTCGGTACCACTGGACAACAGGGAACAACTATGTTGTTCACTCGGCGCAGGTCCTGTACAATCCTGAACTTCCCACTCAGGTTCTGCAATCCCATGATTGGTGAGTTACATGGACTCCCCAATATCTCCTTCAGTATTCCCTGCTTAATCATATACTCAATCACAGGCTATATCCCTGCAATCGTTTCTGGGGTCAAATTGTACTGGGGTGTTCGGGGGAAATCAACATTCTCCTTGACCTGAATCTTAACTGGCTCAACACCCTTAATCATTCCTATGTCTTCTCCAGTAAAGTCAAACACCACCTGTGAAACTGACTCTCTCAAATCAAAAGGAAGCTCATCCACTGTCAAAGCTGGGTACATCTGAATGCACACATGCTGATTCGCGGCCTTAAAGTTAGGGTCATCGTCATAAGTCTGCAATTCCATTCCCTTAGGGGTGCAATAGATGGTGCACTTAGGTTTGCACAGGAGATCCCTCCCTAGCAAACAAACAGGACTTGAATCACATACCACAAATTGATGTCTATCCCTGAATGTTCCTGTCTTCACAGGAATCGGTTCTGTCAGAGGGTTTGTCAGTTTCCTATTAGCAACACCTACAACTTGGATTGTCTGTCCCGAGAGGGGTAGGTTGGGGACTACTGCAGATCTCACAGTAGAACGGGTAGAACAAGTATCAACCAAAAAGGTGGTAGGGTGACCATAGACATCAACTTCCACAAATGGTCCCCTCAGGTCTACCTCCAGGACTACCCCAAGAGTGCAGTCCCCCTCCCCTCTCAGGCACCGTCAGGCCAATGGATCCAAGTAACAATCATCACTCTCCTCAAAGAGAGGCATCTGCCAATAAGTCTGAGTCCCCGCCGATATCTTCGTTAGCTGAGGAACCTGCACTCGAGGAGCCGAAGTCCCCCCTTTTATCGACTTAGTCTTTGCCACTGATGTCACCGTCACCTGAGGTATCTGTTCCAGAACCATTTCCTCCTCCTGCTGCTCCTGATTTGCACGATTATAGGGACACTCGCGTCTCCAGTGTCCAATCTGATGACACTGGTGGCACTCAGTAGTCTTTTTCAACGATGCTACATCTACCCTTGGCTTGGAGTCGTCCCCATTTCCCTTTTTCTGACCATTCTGTTTTATCCCTAAGGTTACTCCCCTGATTGGACCTGACCTCCCATGTCAACGGATTGCATCTGGACCAGCATCAGCTTGTCCTTGAGCTTTTTGTGCTCCGAGTCGATTTCATCACTACAGTGCCTAGCATACCTCAAAATCTCGTTCAGCAGTTTGTTCTGCCAACAAATCAAATGTTGCTGGATGATAAGACAGATTTCAGGCCTCAATCCTAGAACAAACTTTTAAACAAACTGTCCCATGTCTCCAGGATCCATCACATCCAACCCACTGTGCTGCTTAAAGACCTGTAATAGTCGTTTGTAGTACTCATGCACTGTTTCTTTAGGCTCCTGTACCATCTGATCTATCTTAACCCAGTCGACATCCTGTGGTGGTACCTTAGATTTCAACCACGTAATCACTTGTCCATATTTTTTCTTCACAAGAGGTGACGGTCCATTTTTGGCAGCCTCCCTCTCTGGCTCCACAGCGGGCCATTCAACAACGACCTTGCATGCTACCTACAAGTCTCCGGGAACCACAATGTCAAATAAGGTGTTCAGATCAATCCACAGCACCTTCGAGATCTTGACAATCCTCTCTACCTGCTTGTACCATTCAACTAGGCTCTCTCGCAGCTTTGGGAAATCATTTGTAAAGGCAGCTAAATCTCCCCGACTTCGGGGCATGTGTACATATCCTCCAGGCCCATAGGAATGAATGGCAATTACCGAATTGGTAAATACCGATTCCGTAAATACCGAAATATTTGCTACATAGCATTTTCCGATTCTAAAATACCGAATCAGTAAAATTCGGTATTTTTGAATTGGTAAATGCTATTTACCTATATCTTGCCCATGGTCATCTAACTCGTTTTCCCAAATCCCACAATGCACCAGTGAGCAAATTGCGGTGTTAAAATCCCCGCACCAAATTGTAATGACGTCTATCCCCGTCAATCCACCTAGATCGCACATATCCTCATTGAGATTACCTAGAACACTTTTAACATTTCCCTTATTTATGTTGTTATAAAAATGTATAACTACTACAACCACCTTTTTGGAGGAATGAAAAATGACTATCTGATAATAAGTACAGGTCCTAAATACTTTAATCTTCCTGACCTTTAACAAATTTGAGATGTATACACAAATCCCCCTTTATTCCTGCCATGGGCTGAATATTGTGCTGGAATATGGAACGTTTTAAAACCATCTTTATGCAATTCGTCTAACAGCCAGGTCTCCTGCAGACATAATACATCGAAAATCCTTATAAAATCAATCCACTCCTTATTAGAAGTCTTAGATCGAAGCCCAGAAATATTCCATAAGATTACGCTGACCGAGTCTTGTGCTGGCTCTATTTGAATTTCTAATGCAGGTGCCTGATCTATTAAGTTAGAATTTGTCCCTTCTATTATGTCTACCTCAGGGAAACCTACCACCTTTATCAAAAAGGAATCAACACTGAGTTTTGGGCCACTTGACTCATCCATAGTAACTTCGTTCTCTGAGGCAACTGGCAAAGATATCTCCGATCTAACAGCATCCTTACATGCTTTTAGATATACAAGCCTGGATGGTGTTAAAGGCTCTATTTCCCTCTCCACTGGAGTGTTCATTCCCAATAATTTTCCTGTAGTTAATGAGCGATTCTCTGGTCTGTGAAGCTGATCTATTATACTAATTTGGTTTTCTCTGTTAACCTGAAGTCAATCTACCTCCTCTAGGGAGTACAATGGGCTGTACCTGTTAGATAGTTCCACATTGTAACTCCGATTGCTATTCAGACGGGAGGGGCTTTCACGACCAACATTATTCCGTTGCCCTGCCGGATGGTCGAAAAACCCCAGCGGAAAATCTTTAAACTATCGGCCATAGAGTCGTTTAAGTCTGATCGAATTAGTATTTCATGAACTAGTGCAGGCGAGCCTAATGATAAGACAACACAGCCTCCTTTAAAGATGTTACTATTAGGGCATCAACAAAATGTGAATGTAGCCTGCACACCCCTTTATTTTCTCTTAATTTTAATCCTAGTAATCTCCTTTAAACAAATCGGTGCAGTCCTACTTTCTTACCTGACTAACCCCTGTCAGGTTCATGCATAACTGAACAACCGGATACTACTGTGTCTTGTGTAGGAATGCACTGTTCGACCTTGCGCAAGTGCAATTATTTATTTTAGTTCAATTCTCACTTTTATTATGTATTCATGTAACTTGCAACCCTATTCAATATTAAAAAATATGGTGTCAACACAACAACAATTTTTCTTCCACCACCAATATTTGTCTCAAGCGCGTAAATAAAATAGCGTGAGAAAGATAACAAAAAATACTTATACCAATTCATAAGTCATTTACTGATGATTTTTCAAAAATGCTTTGTTTTAACGTATTTACATACATATTCACAATTTAAATTCATTGCAAACGTTGTTCATTTTCTCCTATGTCATACACGACTAATATAAATATAACATATTGTGTATTGCGACGACTCCCAATGCATTTCGATGCCTCAGCATCTTCGTCAGGGGACACGCTCTAACAAAAAAACAATTTTTCATAAGGTCAGACCGTATTATATACACATATATTTCATTTATATCTCCACATTTTTTTTTAAACTAATACTCCACATGATAAATGCATCTTTGGTGTAATCATGCAATTATACTTAAAGTTATCCAGGCTTAACCAGTGCACAGTAGGTGTTCCTATGCTACTTTTTCGTGGTGAGACCCTATACATGCCATTAAGTTTGGTATTGTGCTTCCAACGTGTGCATACGTCAACCGTTACCAAAAGTGAAACCAACAGAAAGAAAAACGATACACATACCCTCCAGGCGGGTATACTGACTCTTGATGAAGTTCGTCCGTCACAACAAAATCTATAAACAAACCAGACCATTGCCAATATGATTACAAAACGCGAGGCTCGGCCAACGCTGTTGGACACAAATATGTGCGTTTAGCAAATGTTTCACTTACTCAATCCTTTTTCCACTCAACCCAGATCGATATGTGTTTGGGGCTCTGCCTGTCAAAACAAAAAGCCAAAAAGCCGTCTTTACTATTTGCGCACGTTTACCGTGTGCCTAGTCATTTATCCTGAAGTGACTCATCGGTGTAAACCATCCTAGCTCTTACCTCGGTTTTCTTCCGAACCACTGTAGTCGGCTGTCTCCTTCCTGCACCTGTGAAAACACGCCGTACTCCGGCGCTACGTGCTTGAACGTAAATAACGTTCAACACTGACAACGGACAATCGTCCCTCCTCTCTCATCTAATCCGTGTGGAAGAACCTGTTAGATACAAACAACGGACTAACCTTTATCCACCCTTCGTCACTTCAGTGTCAACAAACCAGTGTTTACAAGAAATACCCAACTATGCCTACAAAACGTAAATTGATGATAATAATCACACACAAAACATTGAGCGCACTTATCCACTGCGGCTACCTTTGGTTTTATGCTCAAATTTCGTGACAGACAGTCATCCTACCCTCATTGGAACAACGTACCAGATCCGGCGCTACATTCAAGCACGTAGCGCCGGAGTACCGCGTGTTTTCACAGGTGCAGGAAGGAGACAGCCGACTACAGTGGTTCGGAAGAAAACCGAGGTAAGAGCTAGGATGGTTTACACCGATGAGTCACTTCAGGATAAATGACTAGGCACACGGTAAACGTGCGCAAATAGTAAAGACGGCTTTTTGTTTTGACAGGCAGAGCCCCAAACACATATCGATCTGGGTTGAGTGGAAAAAGGATTGAGTAAGTGAAAAATTTGCTAAACGCACATATTTGTGTCCAACAGCGTTGGCCGAGCCTCGCGTTTTGTAATCATATTGGCAATGGTCTGGTTTGTTTATAGATTTTGTTGTGACGGACGAACTTCATCAAGAGTCAGTATACCCGCCTGGAGGGTATGTGTATCGTTTTTCTTTCTGTTGGTTTCACTTTTGGTAACGGTTGACGTATGCACACGTTGGAAGCACAATACCAAACTTAATGGCATGTATAGGGTCTCACCACGAAAAAGTAGCATAGGAACACCTACTGTGCACTGGTTAAGCCTGGATAACTTTAAGTATAATTGCATGATTACACCAAAGATGCATTTATCATGTGGAGTATTAGTTTAAAAAAATGTGGAGATATAAATGAAATATATGTGTACATAATACGGTCTGACCTTATGAAAAATTGTTTTTTTGTTAGAGCGTGTCCCCTGACGAAGATGCTGAGGCATCGAAATGCATTGGGAGTCGTCGCAATACACAATATGTTATATTTATATTAGTCGTGTATGACATAGGAGAAAATGAACAACGTTTGCAATGAATTTAAATTGTGAATATGTATGTAAACACGTTAAAACAAAGCATTTTTGAAAAATCATCAGTAAATGACTTATGAATTGGTATAAGTATTTTTTGTTATCTTTCTCACGCTATTTTATTTACGCGCTTGAGACAAATATTGGTGGTGGAAGAAAAATTGTTGTTGTGTTGACACCATATTTTTTAATATTGAATAGGGTTGCAAGTTACATGAATACATAATAAAAGTGAGAATTGAACTAAAATAAATAATTGCACTTGCGCAAGGTCGAACAGTGCATTCCTACACAAGACACTATTAGGGCCTACCCATGATACACGTCTTATCATTTTAAATGCTGCAAACATCTCTCTTGTTAGCCCTATCTTGGCACCTAAATAATGGATTGTTGTATTCCTCAAAGAAAGCCAAGATGCATTTAGGTGGTGGGACATTTGCCATAATCATTGGGTATGGTACTGCAGCTGTCGGAAGGTTTAAGTTTACACAATTAAATATCTGTTCTTGAACCTTTTCCCCATTTTTACACATCCTAGATGCATTATCAGACGGAAAAGCAGATATCATGTTATCCGCCGCCTTGCCTCCCCCTTTCCTTTGTGCACTGATGGGGGCACAATTGTGGAAGCTATTAAATTCGATGATGAGGCGGCATGAACCAGGTTACAATTCTCCTTTGTGAAATTTTGGTCTCTGGGTCTATTAATGCCAGTACTTGTATTCTGGCTACTTTTATCCCCTGTGGTAACTTTAAGGGTTTTAATAACTAATGCTAAATCTAGCTCAATATTATCTAATCTGAATACCATAGCACTAATAGATTCTTTAACCAAAATGGTTAGCTGGTTTAGCATGTCTGGTATCCCTGTCGAGCTATTTGAAGATTGACCTTTGTTGTTAGACTTGGGTTTTCAGATGGGGCAAGTTGTTTGCTCTTTAACCTTAGATACAATTATACAATCCTTACGCATAATTGGGTCAGAAGTCGGTTTTCCGAGGGCATGTATAGGCAATGCCTCAGGCACTAAAGGTGGTAATTCAGTTAGATTATCCTTTTTCTTTTGATTACATGATCGTTTTGATGGCGGTAGTGCTGCACCCTCAAGGTCAAGTTCAGATATTTCGTCACACCCAGTTTGGCCTAGGGGTGGGCAGAATTAGCATAATCGCTTTACGCACATCTCCGCAAAACAGTAAAAAATCTCCACGAACATGCAGAAATTCCGCGAACACGCGCAAATTTCTTACTTTTTTTTACTGTTTGCAATTGCTGTTTGCGTGCTCGGGGGGAAATATCTTGCGAACACGCATTTGAGAACGCGAACAAGCAAACAAAATTGCGAAGTCCCGGAAAGCAGGATTTTGGGCAATTTCCCGTTCTCCGCGGAGCGGGAAATTACCCAAATTCCGCAAATTCCGCGAATGGAACGGAATTTACCACCCAGGCGTAGTTTGGACGCAGCCGTTAGTACCACTAGAAAAACCCAAAGGACCCATAGATGTCACATCCAGTGCAACTCCCCCATCTGGCAGATCACAACTAGGGGATCTAGTGTTCCTATTTGATGATGGAGTTTGTGACTCTTTATTCAGAGCCTCCTCAGCATTGTTAATTTGCTTCTCTAAGGCGCCAACTGCTCCCGTCAAATATTTCATTAGAGATGTACTCGAGTAAGGGGCCTTCTTTGTCTTTGGACCCTGCACAGAGACAAGCAGTTTTCTTTTTCCCATGCTAAAACACTATAGCTACGTGTAAACACAAAAACAATCTTCAGTCTCATAAAAACCCTGACTAAAGTCAAGTAGAGCAGAGAAATAACAATATGCCAACCTCCACAGTAGTCAGAATCCGTAGTTCAATAGATGCCATACATAAGCATACATAAATGTCTTACTGGGAATGACGGATAAAACCAAGAGTCCTGGCCGAGCCCAGCCTCCTCCAGATGATGACGGGCAAGGACGGGCCCGCCCTTGGCCCGGGCTTCGCCCGGCGCGTCCCGCGCAGCAGGTAGCGAGGCAGCGCTTTATAGCGCAGTGTTGACGCCTATGCCCTCAGCAGCTGCGGATGGTTTGGGGCTGGCGATAACGAGATGTTGCACTGTGGGACTCCAAGTCCCACCAGAGTGTGGTCACAGCAAAAGAATTAGCAGCAGGAGTCCGTGAGGGTGATGGCAAGTTCTTGCAGTGAGGCAGAATGCCTCCAGTCCCTCAGGTTACACAAACCGCAAACCGGCGAGATAAAACAAGGCAAATGACCCCCACAGTGCGAGGCGTGAGGCAGCGCTTTATAGTGTGGTGTTGAGGCCTCCGCCCTCAGCAGCTGCGGATGGTTTGGGGCTGTCGATGATGAGATGTTGCACTCTGGGACACGGAGTCCCACCAGAGTGTGGTCACAGCAAATAAAGCGACAGCAGGAGTCCGGGAGGGTGAAGGCAAGTTCTTGCAGTGAGGCGGAATGCCTCCAGTCCCTCAGGTTACACAAATAGCAAACCGGCGTGGAAATACAAGGCAAATGACCCCCCTTCTAACACTCGTACTCCTTCTAACACTCTTTTTCGTTGACCACCTTTCTTCCCATTTATCAAGTTTACTTCAAGCTTGTATCCCTTTAATTCGTTCTCGAATGTGAGTCTTCAGTCCGATCACCCGTTTCTCTCTAGATCTTGGTCAGTATATTGCGATCTGTGATTACCCTGCAGCATTTTTGTTTTGGACAAGTCCACATCATATTTGTCTGCTAATTCAGTCAGTTTCTCATGGGTCGACCTAGCTTTCTGAGTCACATCCTTCGCCACAAACAACAACTCATCTGGTTTATAGAGCTCAATCCTCTCTAAAGGCAAATTTCCTTCAACAATCTCATCTACTTCTGCTTTTAATTGCATCACATTAATTCTTTTTGACATTATTGCCGCACTAAAAGTACCTCGACTAGAGCCACTACTCCTTTCTTCACAAACACTGTCTTGTTCCCTGCACCTGTTCACTTCAGATAGGCCTCGGCAGGGCGTTCTATTTTCAATGCTCCCTTTATCCCAGTCCTCCCTTGGCCTGTCACTCTGAGCCCCTTCAATCGTCTCCCATGTCCTAAAGTCCAGCATCAACTCCCCTATAGATTTTGGCCTCGGCCCCTTTAAATCCATCGGACCTCTTGATGAGACTGGTGTCACTGGCAATGGGGTACTCCATTCTGGAGGTCTTGGCATTTGATCCACCACACTACTTCTTTTACTAATTATGCTCCCTTCCATACCCATCCGCGATGGACCTCCACTTCGCGTCTGCTCTGGATTATACACTGACACTATCGGACCAATGATTAACGGTACTGTAAGAGCATCCGGCAACCTTCTACATTCTGTCCTTCTCCTGTCAAGAGCTTTCCCCCTACTTCAGCTCTAGGAGGGAATTGCGGTACCCTCACCTCCTCTACCGGGGCTGACTTCTCCTCGCCGGACTCTGGGTTGTATGGGGGTGGTCTCTCAGATAACAGCCTTTCTATCAAGCTGTCATCCGTATCACTGTCGTCGTCCTCTGTGCTCTTTTTCACTGCGTCCCCTGTTTTAACCAACAGTGGATACAACCTATCTCCTTCGATCGTCCGTATTCTCCATCTCTTTTCCAATGCTTCCCACCTCGCATCTTGGACCGCCATAACTGACCTCTTCCCTCTTTCCTGTCGCCTGTCCCTGTTTCTTTCATGTGCCACCCTGATCCATGCATTCAATGCCTCAAACTGTGTCAGCCTAGGTAAATGCCGCAAGGAAGCCATAATCGCCATCAACTGATACAACACTTCCAATCTGAAAGTTCCGTATCTAGGGAAAGTCAACTCCTCATTTCCATCTGTCATCTTAGCCCAATTCTCGAGCCACAATATAGTGTGCAACCCAACTTTTGTAGCCATGTAATGAGCCGGAGTATCCTCGGGTGGGGCCTCTTATCCACCCCCCCCCCCCCCCCCCCCCCAGGGGTTCTAACTTCTTTCCTGAACAAATTTCGCAAAACTTTAAAACATTTCATGATGAAACCCAGCGTTTTTCTTCTCCCACAGGGCTCTTATACTTCCTGATGACACTCCACCAATCCCAGCACGTCTTCACACCAACCACTCTATCCCAGCGCGGCACCTACTGACGACACACAACCGAGAAGCATCTCAGTATAACATCACAGTATGGCAAACTAAAAGAAACAAGCCACTGTGAACTCAAGCACAGCAAACATACCGAGAATCATCTCTCTATAAAATAACAGCATAACAAACTAAAAGACACAAGCCACTATCGACTTATGCACAGTAAACATCCACACACCTCACATCAGAATAGCAACCTAAAAGACACTGGCCACTGTTTGCTCAAGCACAGCAAACAGACACACACACCTCATTATAATATCACAGCATAGCAAACTAAAAGAAACAAGCCACAGTGAAATCAAGCACAGTAAGCATACAGAGAAGCATCTCAGTATAAAATCACGGCATGTCAAACTGAAAGAAATACGCCACTGTCGACTCAAGCACAATAAACATACAAAGACTTCACTATAAAATCACAGAATAGCAAACCAAAAGAAACACGCCACCATGAACTCAAACACAGAAAACATACCATGAAACATCTCAGTATCAATTCACTGAATAGCAAACTAAAAGATACAAGCTACTGCCAACTCAGTCTTGGCCTATATAACACTACAGCAAAAACTGAACCTACGGGACCTGACTTTGGAGGAGCGAACGCTCCGACTCTGTTGGAACAGATCCCAACGCCTGGCGGGAGTACGTCACCCATACGCGCCGGAAATACCTATCGGAATGGTGACGGCGTTACCGCATGGAGGGGACTTGTCGCAGCAGCAGGTCTGGGAAGAGGCGGGACTGCAAGTTGTAGGAGATCTGTACGAGGACGGGACACTATTACCTTACCAAACGCTCCAGGAAAGATTTGACCTACCAAGGGGGGATTTCTTATTGCATGCCGCGATTACTAGAGCTGTGCAGGCACACTGGCAGGAGGGATTAATGGAACCCACGACATCTATGGCCTGCCAGTATACCATGATGGCGGAGGGCACCTACAAAGCGGTTACCTGCCTCTATGCCAGAATGCTCCGAGAAAACTTGCCACCTTTAACTGGGTTGAAAAACAAATGGGAAGCAGACGTAGGTAAAGAGATCCCGGAGACAGCTTGGGTGCAGATAATGCGTCGAGCCCGCAAGAGCACTAGGAACGCTCGCTTCCAACTAGTGCACTTTTTCATATTGCATAGGGTGTATTTAACGCTGGGGAAAATTCGTAAATATTTTGGAGTAAATGAAGCAGCATGCCCGCGATGCACTAGGGAGGCGGTAGAACTAGATCAAATGTTATGGACTTGCCCCATGCTGGGAGATTATTGTGAGGTGATAGGAGACGTGTTGAATGAGGTGACGGGGAGACAACTACAGTTTGACATGGCTGTTGGTGTCCTACACTGGTTCCCTCATACCCCCAAACACAAGAACACTAGCAAATTCATAGACATGGGCCTTATCTTAGCCAAACGCGAAATCACTCGACATTGGAAGGCAAGGGCTGGCCCCTCGTATAGACGCTGGATGAGTGAGTTTCTGAAATGGGCTACCCGCAAAAGCTCCCTCAGGTATCAGATGGCGTGTAGGCGGCAAGATGACAAAGCATTAGCTGCAGCGACGGTGTGGGAGGTATTAGTACAGGCCCTAAGAGATCTGGAGACACAGGACGAGGAAGAGGAGCAAGAAACTGGAAGGGAACCCCAACAACACACCCAGGATGCATCACACTCCGAAACATCTAACGCTCCTGGTACATAGCACTAGAGGACTGACTGCGATAACTTATGGAAGTGGTGGGATGAAGGGGAGGGGGAGGCGGGAAGACCACATCAAGAGCACTAGAGAACTGTAAATAACGCACCAGCGCCCCTAGGGAACACTATAGATGGAACCTTCACGATATAATATACAATATCATAAGATCAGCAAGGGACCCCCGAAGAAGTAATATGGACATAGAGCCACCTGATACTGGGATGGGGGGATCCCGTGAGGCATAACTACCCGTTGGGAGATTCATAAGGTTGTGGAGAGAAGGGGAATTACAAGCTATGTTAAGGCGCATCCAGTGGACTTTGATTGTTCCTTAAGTTTACAATATGATGTTGGTTGTTTGGGGGGGGGGGTCCTTTTAGAAGAGTTGTTTACAAAAGAAAAAGCAGACACAAGATCCTCCTACTAGAGGGCTGCGATGGACTCTTATTTTACATCCTTTAATTTCTCATGATACACGCCGCCCGTCCTCCGGGATGTGGGCATAGGGGCTGTGTAACGAGATCCCAGGAGACTGGCACGTCGCAACCACTGGTTATGGAACTGTACAATGTGATTACAAGTGACTTGTATACTGCCTGCAATAAAAACACATTTAAAAAAAAAAAAGCTACTGCCAACTCAAGCAGCGTTAACATACACACACCTCCCTATAAAATCACAAAATTGCAAACTAAAAGACACAAGCCACAGTCACCCCAAGCACAGTACACATATACACACTTCACCATATAATCACAACATAGCAAACTAAGGTACAAGGCAATGTCAACTCAAGCACAGTAAACATACATACACCTCAATATAAAATCGCAGCATAGCAAACCAAAAAAAACACAAGCCACTGTGAACTCAAACACAGTACACACACCGAGAAGCATCTCAGTACAAAATCACAGTATGGCAAACTGAAAGAAATAAACCTCTGTCAACTCAAGCAAAGGAAACATGCAAACACTTCACTATAAAATCACTGCATAGCAAATCAAAAGGAACAAGCCACTGTGAACCCAAGCATAGCAAACATACAGAGAATCATCTCTCTATAAAATCACAGAACAGCCAACTAAAAGACACAAGCCACTCTCGACTCATGCATGGTACACATCCACATACTTTACTATAAAATAACAAAATAGCAAACCAAAGGAAAAAAGCAACAGTGGAAGCAAGCACAGTAAACATACAGAGAAACATATCAGTATAAAATCACAGCATGTCAAACTGAAAGAAACATGCCACTGTCAACTCAAGCACAATAAGCATACAAAGACTTCACTATAAAATCACAGCATAGCAAGCCAAAAGAAAAAAGCCACCATGAACTCAAACAGAAAACAGACCATGAAATAGCTCAGTATCAATTCACAGCATAGCACACTAAGAGAAACAAGCTACTGTCAACTCAAGCAGCATAAACATACACACACACCTCCCTACAAAATCATAAAATAGCAAACTAAAAGACACAAGCCACTGTCACCCCAAGCACAGTACAAATATACACACTTCACCATAAAATCACAGCATAGCAAACTAAGACACAAGGCACTGTCAACTCAAGCACCTTAAACATACATACACCTTAATATAAAATCACAGCATAGTAAACCAAAAAAAACAAGCCACTGTGAACTCAAACACGGTACACACACCGAGAAGCCTCTCAGTACAAAATCACAGAATGGCAAACTGAAAGAAATACACCTCTGTCAACTCAAGCACAGTAAACATGCAAGCACTTCACTATAAAATCACAGCATAGCAAATCAAAAGAAACAAGACACTGTGAACCCAAGCATAGCAAACATACAGAGAATCAGCTCACTATAAAATCACAGCACAGCAAACAAAAAGACACTAGCCATTCTCGACTCATGCACAGTAAACATCTACACACCTCACTATAAAATAGCAAAATAACAAACCAAAAGAAACAAGCCACAGTGGAAGCAAGCACAGTAAACATACAGAGAAACATATCAGTATAAATTACAGCATGTCAAACTGAAAGAAACATGCCACTGTCAACTCAATTACAATAAACATGCAAAGCTTTCACTATAAAATCAAAGCATAGCAAGCCTAAAGAAACAAGCCACCATGAACTCAAACACAGAAAACAGACCATGAAACATCTCAGTATCAATTCACAGCATAGCAAATTAAAAGATACAAGCTACTGTTAATCTACTGTTAATTCAAGCAGCGTAAACATACACACACCTCCCTACAAAATAACAAAATAGCAATCTAAAAGACACAAGACACTGGCAACTCTTTTTAAAAAATTTTATTTGTAGTTTGCAAATCACAACAATAACATAAAAGAAAAAGGACAACATCCACATCTGCAGCGCTACACTAGGACAAGTTCACATAGTTTTTCCACGATAACTGTTGAGTCATAGAACCAATCTCAACATATGCATTAAAATTCAACAGTGTTATTACAATCCAGTAATAGCCCAGACACATGCGGATCTCAATAGACAACAAAAAATATAAAAGAACCCCCCAAATTGATAAAAAACAAAAATGAAAACACAGTGAAAGAAATTAAACCTAAAGAAAAAAAAAACAATCGTGATCACAATGCAATTTCGCTGCAGGAGTTCACTCATTATGCGATTCAACTATCCCTGTGTTCCTATACCCTGGCTCGGTCCACACTCTCAATCAGACATGGTTCTAGCAACACCACGGGGCTACTGTATTCAGTCCCTACCCCGCCCTCTAGGCAGAGGTGGTGGTGTCGCCATCATTCATCGAGAACATCTCCACTGCAAAACCTACGATGCGCAGATTACCGACTCAGAAAGTCTGCATTTCACCTTCAAACTAAACCCAACCAATTCACTAACAGGACTACTTGTGTACCGCCCCCCGGCCTCCCAGGTCCCTTCGCCTGTTCTCTTCTAGACTTAGTCACAACCCAGGCCCATTCCCTATCAAACTTTATGATAGTCGGGGACCTGAACATCCATCTAGAAGACCAGGTAGACTCGGTAGCCAATGATCTGATCCAAGACCTAGCGGCTCTCGACATCCGCCTACTAAACTCCGGAGCCACCCACATCAAGGGTCATCTATTGGACCCGGTGTTCACTAGCTCTCCCTCGATGCAAGCGAAGGAGGCCCTTCCCCTTCCCTGGACAGACCACTTCCTAGTCCCCTTCCAATTACCTGGAACTTTCAGGAAACACCGAAAACCCCCCACCTACAGCAAGGACAGGACCTGGTCCAGACTCCCCATGGAAGAATGGGCTAAGACCCTTGAAAGAACCACCCCTGCACACGCAGAAGACCCGGCTACGGCAGACAGAAGATTCAGGGACTGGATCACCTCCTCCCTAGACTTAGTACTCCCACTTAGAACCAGGGAAGACAAAAACGGTAAACCTGGCTCAGCTCCATGGTATACCGCGGACCTCCGAATACACCGCAAAAATTGTAAAAAAGCCGAACGGCTCTGGAGAAAAAACTGGCAACACGCCAACAAAGAAGCCTACCAGTCCACGGTCAAACTCTAAAAAGAGGCCATCAAACAAGCCAAAGCCTCATACTATGATACGCGGATACAAGAAGCATCTAACTCAGCCCGAGAATCCTTCTTAATCGTAAAGGAGCTGCTCAAGGTCCCCATCACTTCCCCCTCCAACACCCCCAAAGTTGACAGAAGCAATGAGCTAGCGAACTACTTTAACGACAAAATCACCCGCATCCTAGTCTCCCTCCCACCCCCCGGTCTCCCCAGCCACACGGAAAGCCGTCTATTCCCTGACCAGGCTGAAAGTAACCTACGCCCCACTCTACCAACATTCCGGCCAGTAACCTTCCTAGAGGTTGAGCGAACCCTAACGAAAATGAAAAGTGGGTCACCCTTGGACCCAGCACCAATCAGGTTCCTCAAGACCGTTGCCTCAGTAATCGTACCTATTGTCACGGATCTCATCAACAGCTCGTTCGCCCACGGAACTGTCCCCGACAGCTGGAAGAGTGCTGTGGTAAAAGCACTCTTAAAAAAACCTCAGCTAGACCCAACAGATCTGTCTAACTACAGACCAATATCTCTACTCCCTGGTATCAGCAAAGTCACTGAGAAACTGGTAAATACTCAATTATCACAGTTCCTTGAAACCAACAACTTGCTTCGACAATCCCAAACTGGATTTCGCCCGGGCCATGGAACAGACACCGCACTCCTCGCAGTCATTGAGGAGGCAAGGGGCATACTGGATTCAGGAGGATCAGTGGCAGTGATCCTCCTGGATCTAAGCGCAGCCTTCGACACAGTCAACCATCGTGTCCTTCTGCATAGACTGGCGGATGCAGGACTTACCGGGACAGCAATCAAATGGATTGAATCCTTCCTTACAGGGCGCACTTTCCAAGTGTGGGACGATAATCATCATTCTTCCACCCTCCCACTCACAAGCGGCGTCCCTCATGGCTCCTCCCTGAGTCCGACGCTTTTTAATGTCTATATGGCCCCTCTTGAGGACGTGGTAACACCATTCAACATAAAAATGGTGAGCTACGCCGACGATACTCAATTAGTCGTCTCCCTGTCCCAGCTGATCGACCATCCAGAAAATCTGACCAACTGCCTCATAGGAATTCATAACTGGATGAATAACTCATCATTAAAACTGAATGGGACAAAGACGGAGGTGATGCTACTAGGAAAACAATGGACGACCATCCCTCCAACACTCTGGCCCGATGTGCTCGGGGAAATCCCCCCCCCCCGAAACGTGAAATCAAGACACTCGGGGTGTGGCTCGAACCACAGCTCACGATGAAAACACAAGCAACTAAAACCTCGGGCACCTGTTTCGGGCTCATGCGCACGACCCGTAAAATCCTGCCCTTACTGCCACCTACTTCCAGGAAGCTACTCATCCAGGGACTAGTACTGTCCCGCCTGGACTACAGCAACCTGGTTTATCTGGGAGCCCCCGAGGCCACCTTAACGAAACTCCAGCGGACACAGAATACGGCGGCACGCATGCTTACTAACACCCCTTCCAGAACGTCCGCCAAGCCGGCCCTCAAAGCCCTGCACTGGCTCACTGTGGGCCAAAGGGTGCAATTCAAAGCGATGTGTACAACACACAAGCTGTTCAACGGATCTGGTCCGGCGATTCTCAGCAAAATGATCACCCCCTACACAGCAACCAGATCCCTACGATCCCAGAATGAGAACCTAGCTAGCACCCCTAGATTCAAAAGAACCCGTACAGGAGGACGACTATTCTCCGTTCAAGCAGCTAAGGGCTGGAACGCACTTCCCCGCTCCCTCAGACTTGAACCCAACTACCTGGTATTCCGCAAGAAACTAAAGACTCACCTGTTCCCTAAATAAAATCCCCCTGTCGCTCTCCCCTCCCTTTCTTCCCCCTCAACAGGATTTCAAATCACATAGCGCGGAGATGCCCTTGGGTCACCAGGCGCTTTAGAAATCGCTATTAAATTAAATTAAATTAAATACCCATTGCTCTGCTCCCATTGTTGGACTCCCCAGCCACGAACCCTCTACAATACAGCTCCCTTCCTATCCTAGTTCACGCAATGCCCTACTCAGTGCGCTCTAACAAATACAACCTCAGAGGCTCCCAGATATCCCCCAGCCTAGACAATAGGGGCAGCTCCTCCGCATACGGACTGAGGTTATCTCGACAATACACCAAGTCGGCCAGCCAGGCCTTGAAGATGGGTCGCTTACCCCTCCCCCACGTGATCGCTACCCTCCTAGCAGCCACTAGCAATGCCAACCACACAAATTTACCCGTCGCCCCCTTAATTTTTGGCACACAACAGAGAAGACACACCAGCGGCGTACACAGGAGGTCCGCAGCGACCATCTCACGCAAACCGCACATTACCGCTTCCCATAAAGCAGCCACCGGCTGGCAGTTTCACGCTAAGTGCAGAAAGTCTGCATCATCCTGTCCGCACCGATCACACCTCGCCGTCTCACGCAAGCCGTATCTATGCAGTCGCGCCGGAGTGTAGTATACTTGATGTATATACTTGAAATTAATGATATTAAGGTTGCCATTCATGCAGAGTGTCCCAGTCAATCTACATATGTGCTTCCAATTATCCTCCGATATGTCGACATTCAGACAATCATTCCACTTGACCCAGCTTTTATCTACACCCAACACTGTTTCGTCTTTGATGAGTTTATGTATCTTGGAAATTAATCTCTCATTATTAGGGACAGTGAGAACAGCCTGCAAACACACCAGAGCTGGAGGCTCGTCCGGAAAAGTGGTATAATGCTCCCGTGCTGCACTCCGCAAGCGGTGAATCGGAAAGCGGAACAAAAGTGATTGATTCAAAATGTGACCCAAGTTTCCCTGCTCGATGAACGTGCCGTTTGGGTATACATCCCGCATATGAGTAATGCCCACTTCCTGCAACATCCTCATAGACGGGGCCTCATGTGTGACTGATAAATGCGCATGATACTCTAGGCGCAGGTCCGGTGCATACAGCAGTAGTTTCTGTGACAATTTCCCTATGCGCTGCCATGCTGATATCCTGGCGTCAAATGCATTGATCTCCGATTTCGGGTTACCGTGTGACCTATGTGTGACCACACTATGCAAGGGGATCGGAGCGGCATCTCCCTCTTCCACCGCAACGTGGGGCGTGAATGCATGCGGTCTATACCAGTAATACAGATATTGAGCCTGCGCACTCAGGTAGTATACATAGAAGTCTGGGGCAGTGAATCCCCCATGCTCATACCCCCTTGTAAGAACCGACCACTGCACTCTTGCCGTCTTACCTCCCCACACCAACCGAAGCAGATGACCACGAAGCGTCTTGAAAAAGGACAGATTCAGCACTATGGGCACATTCACGAAAAGACACTGGCAACTCTACCACAGTAAACATAGAAACACCTCACTATGAAATCACAGCATAGCAAACTAAAAGAAACAGGCCACTGTGAACTCAAGCACAGTAAACATACTGAGGGGGGCATTTCTACACAGAGCTGACTGCACTGACTGCCCTGACATCCTACCTGCTGGGCTCCTGACATTCTTGCTGCACCTGGCGGGCCAACGCTGTGTGTCTCCCCTGCCGCCGCTTCCATCCACCTCGCAGCCGCAGTTGGGGGAGACTGCAGCTCCCAGGCTGCACAGCGGCCAACTTCCGGTCCCGTCGTGAATCCCGCCCGGAGGCGATATAAGAGAGGAGAGGCTCCCTCGGCGGAGCGGGGGCATTTCTACACGGAGCTGACTGCACTGACTGCCCTGACATCCTACCTGCTGGGCTCCTGACATCCTTGCCGCACCTGGGGGGCCAACGCTGTGTGTCTCCCCTGCCGCCGCTTCCATCCACCTCGCAGCCGCAGTTGGGGGAGACTACAGCTCCCAGGCTGCACAGCAGCAAACTTCCGGTCCCGCCGTGAATCCCGCCCGGAGGCGGTATAAGAGAGGAGAGGCTCCCTCTGCGGAGCGGGGGCATTTCTACACGGAGCTGACTGCACTGACTGCCCTGACATCCTACCTGCTGGGCTCCTGACATCCTTGCCACACCTGGGGGCCAACTCTGTGTGTCTCCCCTGCCGCCGCTTCCATCCACCTCGCGGCCGCAGTTGGGGGAAACTACAGCTCCCAGGCTGCACAGCGGCCAACTTCCGATCCCGCCTGGAGGCGGTATAAGAGAGGAGAGGCTCCCTCGGCGAAGCGGGACGCGCGCGCGCGACGCCGGGCTAGGCCCGGGCAAAGGGCCTATGTGGCCCTCAGAGGCCTGAAGAGACTGGGCTGGGCCACAGACTTTGGTCCTGTAGCGAAGAACTAATTTTATTGAAGTGAGACTTTATATTTTATTTTTTGTTGGCCGTGTAAAGTGCATTGAATCCTTGTAGTCTGTTCCATTACATTAGCTTTTACTCTGAGTATAGCAATAAGCTGATGTGATGTCCAGAGGTAAAGCAGACAAATCTGCTTCTGGGTTGGGTACCATGGACAATTACCTGGTTAAAAAGGTAAATCAAATCAATAATGATCGAAGAGCCTCTCTAGGTCGGGGAAGCCCTCCATTGCTACAGGAAGAGGCGCCTCTCCCAGTAGTGGATATACCTATGCCTGATAACTCTGACATTAGTGATAGGGATGTTATAACGGCTGTAGTTCAGGTACATGCAGAGACACATGAAGACCTGCCAGATACCTCCATTGAAGAAATAGAGCAGACACCGCCAGCTCCGGGACTGGTGAGAAACTGTAGAAAATCAAAACCGAAACGTGGGGGGAGGCATAACTAAAAAAGAGTTGATACAGCCGAATCAGTCAGTAATGGCTCTGCAATGGGATCTTGTCCGCCTGAGGGAAAAAATGAGGGTGGTATTAAAACACATCTTGAGCAACTTACCCTCTTGATTAGCACCTTAGAAGGGAAAATTGTGGCAAAAATGGAAGACTTGATAAGACCTCTGACATGTAAGCTGGATACCTTGGCTCTTGAGGTGGATAGACTAGGTGGACTGCTATCAGCACACCTGGCATCAGCCTCGCCTGCCAGACCTAAGGTAGCGGAAACGGGGTAGGGACTCATGAGAGAGAAGGTACAGCAGACTTGTCGGCAAGTCTCTGCAGCGGAAAACGCTCCACCTGAGCCCCCATCAAAAATTGACCTGACTATACAGCCCACAGCAGATTCTGGTGGTAGATCAGATCTTAGACAAATAAGGAAAAGTCGCTATATTAATTTTCCACCTGACTGTGCACCCTATGTGGCTGTCTTGACTAATGTCCCAACTATAGATGACCATTCTGCCCAGATACATGGGGGAATCCCATGAATCTTTAAAAAATAAAACAGTAGCTTGGCTGAATGTTAATTGTGGATTTCCAATCGCATACTCTGACCAAATACTATCAGTCAGAAGGGTGAATTGGATTGGTCCATCTAGAAAGACACATAGTGGGGATTGTATTGTCGTTAACTTTAAACATCCTCAACATGTGGCAACAGTTTTATAAAGAGCATCATCTCTAGTGTATAACGTGAACAGTATATGTGTTCATCCACTTGGATACTTTTACACCCACTTGATTAAAGCCCTGCCTAAACACAGGAATTATAGGCCACTGATCCAAACTCAGGCTCCGGCTCCGATAGCACCATACCTGTACAATGTTGTTAACCAAAATAGGAATGGGTTTATTGTGGAAACACAGAACAGATATGATTTGCTTTCAGGTCTTGAGGCGTGTGATTGACGTGAGGAGTCTGAAGGCCAGGGAAATGTAAGATCTGCTGAAGTGGGCCATATTGAGATCACACAGGTGAAAACAAGTGGAAATAATGTAATCTCTTTGAACATTGCGGAACTGGGCACAAAGATGGCGGATTGAAACTGGGTTAGCAACATTAAGCAGTTTTAGATCATTTGTCTGCAGGAGACCTGGTCAGTGGAATGTGACTTCTTTCTCGAAGGGTATAAGGCCTTCTATGTTCCTGCAATAGCATCTAGCAGGGGGAGATCTAAGGGGGGCCTGGTCACGTTCATTTCCATAGCACTCTCTTGCAAAATACGCAGAGTTTTAACAGGCAATTCTGGAATTATTGGTTTAGTACTGAATGGAGATAACTGTTCGGCTGGTTTGGTGAATTTTTATAATGCTATTAACTTATGTTCAGTTCCTAGTCCTGTATCAGCACTAAATGCATTTATTAGTACTTCAGTGAAGGAATATCTCCATAACCTTATGATTATGGGCGATTTTAATGTCCATCCTTGTGGCGACCCCCTGCTGAAAAGCATCTCGGATTTGCATTGTGATCGTTACGAGGGCTTGCATTTGGTACATACGGCGGAGGGGGCAGTTTTTAACGATTTATTGAACGATTTGGATTTATCGCTGACAATGGCATTGAGGGATCCCTTAAAGTGTTTTGAGATTCCAACTTTTAAGAGTCATGGGAGGGGTACCTTCATTGATTATGTCTTACTTTCTTTGTCAATGCAGACTTTTGTGGACTCTTTTACTATTGAACATAGTGAATTCAGTGATCATAATCCACTGACTGTACACTTGAAGGGCCCCTGGGTGGCTAAGGAAGGTCGGAACTGTATCACAGGCAGGTTGAGCACAATAGATGGGAGACAGCGTCTTAAATGGTCTAAGATTTCTCCAGACTTGTTGTACAAAAACATCAAGGATAATTGCACAGAGGAAATTGCAAATTGTATTTAAGAAGGGGCAGACCCGTGTCAGGCCCTTAGTGCTTTTCAAAATCTATCGGACAAGGTGTCTCAGATGATGTTAGTTCCGGTTAAGAACACAGAGATTGGGGGACCAAGATGGTTTAATCATGACTGTTCTAGGGCGGCACGTAACCTAAGGATAGCCTTGGCAACTAAGCCCAGAATAAAGGAGAATGTTCAACAGTGCCGAAAAGAATACAAATCCGTTATCGCCATACGCAAGGAATCTTTAAGAGAAGAGGCATGGAGTGAGATTCTTGATCCCTCTATCCTGAAGTGTAGCACTAGATTATGGGCTGTAGTAAAGAGACCTTTCCTGGTTCAGGACCCGGGGGATGGTCTGGAATGCTGCATAACAAAGGAAGAGTGGGAAACACACTTCAAGCAATTGTATTGCTGTACGACGAATGATAATTTTAATCTTTCTCCTTGCAACAGTGGTGATACTATTAGGTTTGATAGAGGCGAGGTTACTGAGGGTATAGTGGGACTTACAGCCGGATAAGCTCCAGGCCCTGATGGGATCCCTCCAGATTTATATAAGTCTGAGCCTAGCTTCTGGGCACCCATATTAGAGTAGGTCTTCAACGCAGCTGCTAAAATTGGTTGCCAATAATTATGGGGGGTATCCACGATTGTCCCAGTTTTTAAGAAGGGGACAAGGGTAGCCCACTTTGTTACAGACCTATTTCATTAATTGACTCTATGATTAAAATAGTGGGCAGAATTTTACTGCAGAGACTTTTTGACTGGGCGCTGGATAATAATATTATGTCCATTTCTCAGTAGGGTTTCTGCAGTGGACGCTCTACTATTACGCAGTGCCTTAACCTCTTGTTAATACTAAGCAAGTACACTGTTGCTCAAAGGGGTACTGTCCACCTTGCCTTCATGGACTTGTCATTTACTTTCGACTGTGTAAACAGGGAAGGCTGTGGCAGTCCATGAGGGATAAGGGTGTTGACAACGGGATTGTCAATTTCCTTGTTGATCTACACAGCAATACCAGTGCTAATGTTAGGTATTCTCAAGATCTGTGCGTAACTGGTAATTTTGATATCAGAAATGGTGTGCGTCAAGGATGTATTCTCGCCCCCTTTCTTTTTAATTTTTATATTAATGAGCTAGACAGCGTATTACAGAATGTAAAGGTTGACTGCCCCAGAGTTGGCAGGCGGGGTATTCCTGTTCTTTTATACGCAGATGATGCGGTTTTAATTTCTAGAACCGAGAGAGGTCTTCAAGCTTTACTAAATGCTTTTAAAATGTTCATGACGGATAGAGACCTCCTGGTCAACAACTCTAAATCTTTTGTCATGCAAGTTGGCCAACAACCAAGAAGGAACTTCTTATTTAAAATAGATGATGTAGCAATCCCCATTTCAAAATCATTCTCGTATCTGGGGGTCCTTTTTGATACCAAACTTAGTTGGGGTCCTCATCTTGACAAAAAGAAAGGGGAAAAATGCCGCCAAAAGTGCTCTTTTCACCCTTCTCCACCTCAAGAAAATCAAACCTTTCATTCCAGCTGATGATTTCAAAATTGTTGTCCAATCGCTAGTCCTCTCCAGGATTGACTATGGTAAAGCCACCCTTGCCAGCACCCCTAATACCCATCTTGCACCGATTAAATCTGTCCTCAATCTAGCTGCCCGACTTATCTCTGACTGTAAAAGATTTGACCACATATCGCCCGTCCTCAAAAATCTTAATTGGCTCCCAATTGAAGGAAGATCCTCTTACAAGATTGCCTGTATCACCCACAAAGCTCTTCACCAAAACACCCACGTCTACCTTGCAACAAAACTAGATAAAGCAGGCTGCACCAGGTCCCTGAGAAGCACTGACTCCCATCTCCTGATCCCACCCAGACTTAAATGTCAAAAAACTCAATCCCGTGCATTCTCTGGTAAAGCTCCTACCATTTGGAACTCACTCCCCAAAGACCTTCGCTGCAACCCCTCTTACTCTCTTTTCAAAAAAGAACTCAAACTACTTCTCCACAACAAATATTGGGGTACCTAGCATCCACTCTTTCTACTCTTGTACCCCCACCTTGTCTGAATCCAACATTATCTCCCCTGTTAATTGTTTCGTCTATTTTTAATTTTTACCTGTCTCTCACTCCCCCCTTATCATATACTTATTGCAATACTGTATCCCGTTGCTAATTCTGCATATATTGCTATTTTATCTTATTCTGTCTAACTCTGTTGTAAAGCGCTCTGATACTCCAGGGTCCAGCAGCGCTATATAAAACCTTTGAAATAAATAAATAAATTAATTGGTAAGGGTGAATGCTTCAATTTTTAACTTTGCATCAAAACTGGGGAAAAACCTAATAATGCTATGCTGAAACTTTACAATGCAAAATCAGTGGCAACTGCCGTTTATGGTAGTGAACTATGGGGCTATGTGGCCGGCGAGCAATTGCAGATTGCTGAAAACTCTTTTATGAAACGTCTCCTGTGTGTCCCAGCAGGTACATCTAATTTTGTAGTACATGAAGAGTTAGGGTCGCAATATTTATGTGACATCTTTTCTTTACGCCCACTTACCTGTTGGTTAAAACTGTGGATGAATCAGGACATACCACTGACACATATGATTGTGAGAGACTACCTGTCTCAGGATAAGGCAATGGGCACCCCTTGGTTAAAATATTTAAAATCCAGTTTTTCAAGGCTCTGCCGATTGGACTTGTTTGAACATCCGAGCAGGATTGTAAAGGGTGATGTGGAGGCAGTTAAGCGTGCCTTCCTTATGGACAGAAAGCTCAAAAGAGAAGGAGATGAGCTCCTGAAACCCAGTGTAAGAAAATGTGTTATGTTAAAAACATGTGATATGATGGAGCCCTACTTGACGGGCTCGCTGACCTCCCATGAGACAGTTCCTGTTAACAAGGTTCAGATTCAATCTCTTTCATCATCTGCTGTTTAGACCAAAAAATGATATTTTAACAATCCTACTGCACCCTGTGGCTGCGACGGAAAGTCTCCACAGGATATGCTGCATTTTATATTTTTATGTAAATTTTATGAATACCCGCGCAAACGCTATCTAGTAGATCTCTTAAAGAAACTCAATTTTAACCTGCAACTTTTGCATAGTGACAGTATTCTCCAAGTTACTGAATTTTTTTAATTGTCTGTTAAGTTGAGAAATTGTCTGGACCAGTGATGGCCCCTTTGCTGATTGAATTGTCTTTTTAATGAATTTTATGTATGGAATACGTTGTACTTTTGCACTCTTGCACTTTACCCATCATGTTTTATAACTACTGTGTTTTAAATTGTCTAATATTGCACATGTACTTTTATGGTTTGAATCAAAACCGAAATAAAGTCTCTATTGAATTGAATTGAATTGAATACTGAGGAACATCTCACTATAAAATCACAGTATACCCAACTAAAAGACACAAACCACTGTCAATTCAAGCACATTAAGCATACAAAGACTTTACTTGAAAATCACAGCATAGCAAACCAAAAGAAACAGGCCACTGTCAACTCAAGCACAGTAAACATACAGAGAAGCATCTCATCAAAAATCGCAGAACAGTAAACTAAAAGACAAAGCAGAGTAAACATACAAACACCTCACTATAAAAATACACAGATTGGCAAACTAAAAGAAACCGGTCACTGTGAACTCAAGCACAGTAAACATACTGTGAAGCATCTCACTATAAAATCACAGTATAGCCAACTAAAGACACATGCCACGGTCAACTCAAGCACAGGAAACATACAAAGACTTTACTTTAAAATTACAGCATTGCAAACCAAAAGAAACGGGTCACTGTCAACTCAAGCACAGTAAACATATAGAGAATCATCTCACTTAAAAAATCGCAGAGTAGCAAACTAAAAGAAAAAGGCCATGGTCAACTCAAGCACAGTAAACATACAAACACCTCACTATAAAATCACAGCGTAGCAAACCAAAAGAAACGAGCCACTGTGAACTCAAGCACAGTAAGCATACAAAGACGCATCTCAGTATAAAATCACAGCATGGCAACTAAAAGAAACACACCACTGTCAACTGAAGCACAGTAGACATACAAAGACTTATCTTTAATATCACAGCATAGGAAACCAAAAGAAACAGACCACTGTCAACTCAAGCACAGTAAACATTGAAAGACGCAGCTCAGTATAAAATCACAGCATGGCAACTGAAAGAAACATGCCACTGTTATCTCAAGCACAGTAAACATACAAAGACTTCACTTTAAAATCACAGCCTAGAAAACCAAAAGAAACAGGCCACTGTCAACTCAAGCACAGTACACATACCAAGAAACATCTCACTGCAAAATAACAGCATAGCAAATCAAAAGAAACAATTCACGGTGAACTCAAGCTACCAATCCAATCCAATCCAAAAATTCTTTATTTCGGCCATTTGAGACCATAAAAGATTCATTAAAACATTTAAAACATTTAAAACACATCAGACTCACAATAAAAACATGGCAGGGTGCATTTCACAAGTAGTACAATTCCCTGTGGGGTCTGGGCATGAGGAGGCGATTAACTCTATTTCCTTGCAGTTCATAGCACTTTTTACAGAAAATCAGTCTTTTAGTATTTTTCCCCTTGTCTGCCACATGGCCATTAAAAACTTGGCGACTGCAAAAACTATATGGGGGAGAGTACTTGTCTTCAGAATTCTGTATGAGTGTAAATAGTTTCTTATGCCCAAATTCCTACACAATGGCAGTAGCCAATATTTCCTCGGTCTAGTGTAGGCAGGGCAAAAAAACAAAACGTGAGTTTCTTCCTCGTCATTCTTATTGCACCCAGGGCAGATTTTATCATCCCGCACTGTCCATTTGTAAGTGAAAGTTTTGAGGGGCAGGGTGCCTAGCCTCCATTGAATGAACAGTTTCCTTGCTAGAATAGGAAATATAATGTCCATAAAACCTTCAAAATTATAAGAATTTTTGGAGTCCAGAAATTGTTCAGTTAGGGTGCCGACTTTGGACGCACACACAAGAGAGACTAGACTTTTCTCCTTGGATATTTCAACCAGCCTTTTGCGTGGCACCCTTTGGCAACCTCTTTCAGGAACCTCCCATAACTCAGGAAGTCCCAGACGATAGAGTTCTCTTTTCACAAAAGCCAACCACGGGATTCTGTCACGCTGGTTGAGATTCATAACGTGCTTAAGGTCTTCCCTATAGTGGGCAAGTTCACCAGTAGACCAGAGCCTGTGCCAAAACCTCAGCGGTTTTAGTTCCAATTCATCCCCTATTGAAGGGAGCCCCAGATCTAATCTTAGAGGTAGCAAGGGTGTAGCTTGAGGGAGAACCAAAAGGCGTCTGAGGAAGTTGTTTTCTACCCTGACAAGTTCTGTCCCCGCTTTATGACCCCACAACTCACTGCCATAGGATGCGGCCGCTTTGGCTTGAGTTTTGTACATCTCCACAGCTGGACTAATGGGATTAAAGGTTGATGTATTCGCGACCTTCAGAATTGCCCCAGACATTTGGGCCAACTTTAACCGGGATCTAGCTATCTGAGGACCCCATGATAAGTTCTCGTGTAAAGTTACCCCCAAATACTGGAACGTTCTGACCCTGTCCAGCCTTGCAGAACCCAGTGTTGGATTGGGCCTAGTAGTTAAGGAGGGATTGAATATCATGAATTTGGTTTTCTCTGTATTGATCTCCAAACTCAAGCTACAGTAAACATACCAAGAAGCATCTCAGTGAAGAATCACAGCATCACAACTGAAAGAAACACACCACTATCCACTTAGGCACAGTAAACATTCAAAGACTTCACTTAGAATCACAACACAGAAGACCAAAAGAAACAGGTCACTGTCAACTCATGCACAATAAAAATACAGAGAACCATCTCACTACAAAATCGCAGAACAGCAAACTAAAAGACAAAGGCCACTATCAACTCAAGCACAGTAAACATACACACACCTTACTATAAAATCACAGATTTGCAAACTAAGAGACACAAACCACTGTCAACTCAAGCACAGTAAACATACAAACACTGCGCTGTAAAATCATAGCATAACAAAATAAAAGACACACGCCACTGTCAACTCTAGCACAGTAAACATACAAATACCTCACTATAAATTCACAGCATAACAATCCAAAAGGAGCAAGCCAATGTGAACTCAGGCACAGTAAACATACCGAGAGACATGTCACTATAAAATCACAACATAGCAAACTAAAAGAAAACAGCCGCTGTGAATTCAAGCACAGTAAACATACTAATAAGCATCTCGGTACAAAAGCACAGCATAGCAAACCGAAGGCCACAAGCCACTGCCCACTCGAACACAGTAAACACATAAAGAAACGTCTCACTATAAAAATAATGTACAGCAAACTAAAAGAAATAAGCGACTGTCAACGTGTAGTACAATAAGCACATAAACATTTCGCTGTCAACTAAAACCAGAGTAAACATACAGAAAAGCATCCCTCTGTGAACTGATATCCCAGTAAACAGAGAAACATTTGGCTGTGAAATCACACCAGAGCCAGCCAATAGAATAATCACAATATTAACTCCCAGCATAGTATACATACTTAGAAACATTTCACCGTGAAATGGGACCATCAAGCAAACATACACAGACACGTCCCTTTGTGAACTCATAGCACAGTAAACATGCCGAGATAAACATTTCACCGTGAAAACAGTGTAGCAGCCCACAAAAACATCTCACGAAGGGCTCAGCACATAGTAAACAGAGAATCGTTTCACTCTGGACCTATGGCTTAGTAAACAGATAGGTAAACATCTAACTGTGAAATGACAATGTAGCAAACATACAGAAACACCCTGCAAAGTAGACATATAGAAGAGCGTCTCAGTGTGAAATCACAGCACAGCAAACCGAAAGCAACATCTCACGATGACAACATAGCGTAGTAAACACACAGAGAAACACCTCACGCACAGTGAAATCACAGCATAACAAACACAAACCAAAGAAACATTTCACGATGACTCATAGCATAGCAAACACAAAGAGAGAAACGTCTTATCGTGAAATCCGAGAACAACAGGCCTAATTCAACATGGCACGATGACATTATAGCATAGTAAACACACTAACCTCTCACTGTGAAACCACAGTATACCTGTGCGAAATCAACCTTTCACGATGATCTCATAACAGAATAAACAACACACAGAGAAAAGTGTCACAAAGCAAAAACTGCTTACATTGTGAACTCATAGAACTCAGAATTTACAGAGAAACATCCTATAGTCAATTTAGAGGACCTACAGAGAAACATGATCTTACTGAGAAAATATAACTTAGAAAACCAACAGAAATATCACTCTGTGACCCCACGGTACAAAAAGCGCCACAAACGTGTAAAGAAACACCCGGCAGTGGAATCTTAGCAGAGCAAGCGCAGCAAACGCGGAAAAAAGCCCAGCGGGGATCTCATAGCAGAGAAAGCTCAGCAAACGTGCAGAGAAACGCCTAGTAGTGAATTCACAGCACAGCAAGCGCAGCAAACGTGTAAAGAAACACCCGGCATTGAAATCATAGCCGAGGGAGGAACTTAAGCAGCAAACGAAACGCCCTGCAGTGGATTCGTAGCAGAGCAAGTCCAGCAAACCTGCAAAGAAACACCCGGCAGTGAAATCATAGCAGAGCAAGCGCAGGAAAACTGTAAGGAAACACCCAGCAGGGAAATAATAGCAGTGCAAGCGAAGCACACGTGTAAAGAAACACCCGGCATTGAAATCATAGCCGAGGAACTTAAGCAGCAAACGAAACGCCCGGCAGTGGATTCATAGCAGAGCAAGCCCAGCAAAGGTGCAAAGAAACACCCGGCAGTGAAATCTGCAGCAAATGTGCAAAGAAACATCCGGCAGTGAAATCATAGCAGAGCCCGGAAGTGAATCATAGTAGAACAAGCGCAGCAAACGTGTAAAGAAACAGCCGACAATGTAGAGCAGCATAAACAACGTACTGTGAATTCAAGTCACAGCATCGAATTCACATAGGGAGTCATCACTGTGAAATGACAGCACAGCAGACCCGTAAAGGCACATCTCACTGCACCATCTGAGAAAAGCAAACCCGTGGACAGCATAAATACATACAATGATATACTGTTAGCAAAGTAAAGCAAAAATATGCTAAACTCGTCCTGTTTTTTGGTGCATGAAAACATGTACTTAACCATCTCATTTTCACATCAGACCTGAGACCGATAGGAACAGACCGAGACATTTCTATGACTATAGAAAAAGTACAACAGAGAGGCACACATCAATTGGCGGGGCAACGAAGACAAAGCACCGAGACAACTTGTTGTGACGTCAGAAAAACCAAGGACACAAATACAAAGAAGAAACCCGTGAAACCAGAGCAAAGCGAGCACGCGTGAACATAACTTCTTGTGACGGGAGAGAAGAGAAAGTAAAACCCCAAATAAAAGTAAAAATGTGTCATTCTTGCATCAGAGAAAACCAAAATCCCCTGTGGCATCAGATTACATCAAATGCCTTCGTGACATCAGAGCAAAGTAATAGGGCGAGCGACTCGTTGTGCTTTCAGAGAAGAGGTGACGCCTAGCTAAATACACTGCGAGCACGGAATAGTACAAAAAAAACACAGTTCTGCAGCAATAAAGCAGAAATTGAAACACTGCCCTATATCACCAGTAAAACTACTGAGTAGGAACTCAATTTCTGACGATGAAACAACGCAGAACAGAATAGCGACACTGTGGTGGAACATTGAAAGTAGAAGGGCAAAGTAAAAAAAAAACCATTGCGGCATCACATTGAAACAAAATGCGAAAATAAAACATTGTGACGTCAAATCAGGTCAACCATTTATCGTTGCGACCCCATTGAAAAAGCGAGGACACCGGAAAGCTTATTGTTGTGACGTCAGAGTAAAACAGAAACATCTTATTGTGCCCGCAGAGAGAAGAGGAATATGTCATGTTGACGTCAGAGCAAACACGTGCCATCTCGACAGTGGAGAAAAGCAAGTACACCTCACTATGTACTCAGTGAAAGGAGAGAATAATAGCGGCAATATCTCTATGACGTCAGAGGAAAACAAACACACCCGATTACGTTCTCAGTGACACGAGAGTACTCGCGGGGAAATCTCCTTGTGACGTAAGAGGAAAGCAACACCCACGTCCGCACGTTCCTAGTGAATAGAGAGCAGCCAGAGAATATATGATCGTGACGTCAGAGTAAAGCAAACATTGTAAAAAAACTTCTTTACGTCTCAGAGAAAAGAAGTTAGGAATGGGAATATCTAATTGCTTTACCTGAGCAGCGCAGGTACCGATAGAAATATCTCCTTATGACGTGAGATAATAGCAAACGAGCAAACGATGTCATCGTGATTATATCAAGCAACAAATGCCTCATTATGTCGTTGCTGAAATAAGATCGCATACAAAAGCTCTCTTTGTAACGTCACAGCAAAGCGATGACATTCCGATATCAGTGCCAGTGTGACGCACCTGTACAAACAGTCACTGAGAAATCTCATTATGACAACCTGGAAGTGATGCTTCCATTCTACTGGGTTCTGGACACAGACTGTGTGTCACAAAAATACACATGTTTGTTTACACATATTTCACACCACGTGCCCCACCCACCACCACCCTAGACCCTCGGAAGAAACTATCGTTTTTACATCCACCAAAGGATCGTAACAGACCGTGGAGCGCGCCCGCTCTGGCCAAGGGCTTTTCCGACCATCAAACATTTTCAAACGCAGACAGGATCCTTTCTTTTTTTTACTCCTTTGCCCCTTTTTTCCTTTTCAGCACTCGGCGGCGAGGCCGCGCTCCGCAGACAGATTCGGTGCGCGCAATTAAGACACATTACCAAGGCCCGCTTTCAAAGGCTCCGCGGGCCTCTGATGCAATTGGAATCGCCCTTTGAAAACACAGTCCGTTAATATTAACCACAGCAGCGGCAATATTAATAATACTTTTTATTAATAGCCCCTTGCCTGCTGTGTTGTACATTAATTGGCTCACAGAGGGGAGCAAATGCGAAGTCACCATGAGTTTCCCTCACCCCGCTTGTGCAGGAGCGCAAGAAGGAGGGACGGGCAGAGCATTTTTTATTTTTTATTTCACGCAAGAACAACTTTTTATTGAGTTTTTTCGGATCCACAGAATGATGTCGTTGACGAAAAAGATAATTTTGGAATTAAATCTTTCTCCGTTTGAATTGTTGTATTTTGTAAACGAAAAAAGGGGCGGTGTTCTGCGCGAAGTTAAATATCTGTGTAAATGTAATCCAAAAATGTGGAGACAAACATAAGCGTTTCTCGCTTATTTTTACAATTTTTTATTAATGTTACTGTGTTCTTATCCATCCGTCGAAAGAAGACATTGGGTTATTTATCTAATATTTTCAATTTGTGCGACCTTTAGTCATTCAGAGAAATCTACTCTTTTAACACTGTAATGAATTATTTCACAATAACTCTTAACACAAACAACGGAGGAGCCACAATAAATAACACTGCGATATAAAGCCTTAATAAATTCGAAATGAAATGAATGCATTCTCTTTCCCTAAACATCGTTTTTTTTGCCTTGAAAACTAAGGGCAGAGCTGTATTTGTACTTGAGTTCGGCACTTCACCAAGCTTGAAATCCGGCACAGCTTTTTTTGTTTTCGTTCTTTAAGCTGCAAGCACAGAAGCAAAACATTTGTTTTCCTAGCTGAACATGTGAGTTTAGACCTGGGGAACTGTGAACAATTGAAAAAAATGGAATGCGTTTATTGCATAAAAATGTGTTGCTGCGGGGTTTTTAAAGACGGAATGAATTCCACAAGCTATGCTCTGCTGCCACCTTCTGGTCCATTTTATAACAGGCCAATCCTTCTCCTTTCTCGTCTTTTACACCTGACATTTCATCCTCCTCGCTTTGCTAGTGCTTGCACCAGACTCACCAGGGATGTATCTTCCACTGGTGCAGCAGGTGCAGTGACGCCGTGGCAAGGAGGAATGACAGTCCCCCTGAAAGGTGATTATTGCTGCATTTGAACGTTCACACAGCGGTCAGTGGGACATATTACTTCCTTGCACTAAGCCATGAACTGGCTACGGTTTGGGGTGAGCGTCGTTAGGAGTCGGTCTTCAAAGAGCCCTGCTTCCCCTCCTACCCCAAGAGCGTCATACTGACGATTATTACTGCATTTTTAGATGGCAGCTACCAGGGAACATTAATGACCATAGGAGTAAAAAACATTGTTTTTGTTAACTCACTCCTGCAAAAATGCCCTACTAAAACTCCTGCTTTGATATGTGTTTTATCGCCCCATCCTGTACTGCAAGGTAGCTGAGTGGTCTGAGCGCCTGCTGCAGAAAGGCGTTTGCACCGAAATTCAAAGAAAAGCAAAACTGTCGCCCTGAAACGATTTCCGCAACATTCACATATAATGTTTCAAGCGTCTGCGTAGTTGAACATTAGTTCACTTTTAACTTTTTTTACTCGTCCTAGTAGGGAATGCAAGGTGGTCATTTATAAAGTTACGATTATTCAATGTTTTCATTGTATTTTACTTTTGAGCAACGGTACTTTTAAAATTTGATTATAATGTTTTTCTGAACGGAGCATGTTGATTGTTGACTAATTAGATTGCACGTGTGATCATTCGATTAACGAATGAATAGATGATGGACAGGGAATCAAACAGAAATAGAAAACATTAAAACTTGTCATTGGTCCATTTTATGTAATCTTAACGAGACAGTTATCAGAATTCCGCCTATGTGACGTCAAAATGAGACCCACGAGCTGGTGACAATAAAAAGTACATATTGCCTCACTCATAATAACTTGTTATTAGTCTGGGCACTTTACAGTACAATACGTTATTTTTACCTTCCCTGTGCCATTCCAAGCAAAGGCCGACCATATGCAAACCTGCCTTGACTCCACGCCTAAAGTAACTGCCCAGTCCCTGCGTCACGACGATTCCCACGTGAACAGGAACACAATTAACCCTTCCAGTGTTGTATCGTCCTTGCTTCTTCAGTGAGTCCACGTGACGTTCACGCCTAGCAGCCACACCTGGGTACAGACCCCGGAAATGAATGCTTGGCTCACTTAGTAACAGAAAAGTCACGCAGGTGTTTGCGCTACTTGCATGTTCAATATTAAAGTAATTCTATAGCAGCCACATTCTCTGGCTGTTGTAGGCACTATATACATAACTGCCTTAATCTTCTATTATTTTTAGGAGAAGCTCGTTACAGTCTATGAAGTGGGTCGCGCTGCTTTACAAATACTCAAATACTTATAAACATATATTTACTGTAAAATTATAAAGTCGCGTCGGTCACAGTACAGCGCCGGGTTCGGCCTGCATGAAAACAGCTGGTGCAATCATCGGCACTTTTGCCTCATTTTGTTTTTAGGGTGGGATTCTGCAGAAGGCATTGCGCCTGGGTGCCGTTGGGATGTGGCGGGCACAGCACATGTCAGGGACACGAGGGACATTGCGCCCCAGGCCCCCATCCGCATAGTACATGTTTAATTTAGGCGCGCTGGTATCTGCGAAGACGCCTATTCCCTAACAAGCTGCTCCGAGTGACATCACGAGACAGCCAGATCAAAGCCGGTGTTGTCAGAGATGTCACTTGTCACTGCCAGGTAGCGTCAGCCGCAGCTCTTAATGACCATGGAGGGCACGTGCTCGGAACCTGCGCAGGCCCCAGTGGGCATTTGTCCCGGAGCGCAGGGGAACATGGTGCTGGGTGCAAGGCGGCCGCACTCTGAAAAACACCCATGCCAAGCCTTTATAGCGCGCATACACTCAGGTTTCTTGGCCCTGCAAAAACATGCTGGGAAAGCATTTTAGGAACACTGGGAAATCAAACACCAGCATTACCGAAGTTGGGGCTAGAAAACAAAGGGGTTAAGATGCTTCTCGGGCGAAGAAGGGGCAGTGAGTTACAGATTGTTGGGTCCAAGGGGATCTTCACAGTTATTTATGAGTCAGGAGAAGGAGTCTGCCAGGACCACTACATGCACTCATAAATGGCAATTCACAAATGTATGGGTGGTGCTTGATTATGGTTTGTAACAACAACAATGGTTCCAGGTGGAAATACTCAATTACAGCATAAATTGACAAAAACTAAATAAAATGAATGAAAATAAGGGAAGAAACTGTGCCGAAACACAGAATTATGCAAAAAAAAGGCAGTCAATATTCAGTAATGTCCTAAAAACATAAAACAATAGCTTCCAACGTCACACCAGACAAACACATACAAGCAATATTCAGTGTAAAACAAGAAAAACAGGCAGAGGGTATCACAATCAGCTGGTTGGTTCACCATTAGCAGAACCCAGCAGTCAATGTTTTATCCAATCTGTCAATCGGGCGTTGATGGCATTTCGACCTCTGTGATTTAGTGGGTCATCATCAGGACAAACAAATTTGGAGCACAAAGACAAAAACACTGCGGGCCTCAATGCAAAACTCCCTACTATCCGGAAAGCGTCTCTGGGGAGACGTTTTGAAAAATTAAATCTTTGCCCAGTTTCCTGTGCCTTTGGCTCAGCCCTTGAGGTGCCTGTGCCACAGGCTCCAGGATCACGTGCCAGTCACCGTAAACTGTTCCCATGCTGCTCTCCTGTTTTCCCACTTACTGCCTCCCGAGCACCTGTCCAAGACCTACTTAATGGCCAAGCAACCCTCAACCACTTGCAAGCAGCCAACCACTGGCTTTTGGCATGCACAGCATGCAGTTGATCTCAAAGGTCCTGGCTGCACTCAGGTAGACTTACTGACTTTGCCAAAGAGTCACAATACCAAAATATAATAAGTTAACCTATTATCATCTTTCTACAAAAATCACAAATATTTTTAATCTAGTGTATATCTCAGTAAATCACGCAATGCAATGTTAAGTAATAAGGAGTGCTTTAAAAAATATGTCAGGCTCTCTTTGGGTCATGGATTTAATGACCCAGGGGGCCGCTGGACTCCCTGCAGCCCCCAACAACATTAAATAAAAGTTTGATGGGGCCCTTTGCTATGCTACGGGCATCTCTAAGCTAAAAAAATATAAAAAATAAAGCCCTTGTGGGGCATTATGGGGAGCTCCCTCAAACTCCTTACTTGGAGAGGTTGGGTCATCAGATTAGTAAAAATGGCAGGAAATGTCATTGGCTTTCCCATGGATCACTCAGGCTCTGGTTCTGCCACAAATTCTATATATATAGACCCTCTCAAATCTTGGAATGCTCTCCTATCATAGCCAACAACAATTTTAAAGGCTTATGATCTCTTTGCACTACAGACCCAATGCCAAACAAATAAGGGTTGAACTTGCTCAAGGGCTACACAATTGCAAACACTCTTTTTCAATTGCCGCCCATATCGGCTCCCTGGGTAATAATCTCCCACTAATAATTGGTACAGGATGCTATCTACCCTTGTCATCCAGTGGGGCTGACACAGCTCCAACTCCCATGTGAGAGGCATCATTTTGTACGATGAAAGGCTGACCATAATCAGGGGCTTTCAGTACAGTACAGTACATTGAATTGTGCCTTCTTCAGTTCCTCAAGTGCTTTTTGACCCCCCCACAGTCCAGACCACTTTTCTAGGCTGCTTCTTGGAGGTCAATGCAGTCAGTGGGGTATCTGTACTCTCATAGTTCACCACAAAGTGCCTGTAATACCCGGTGCGTCTGAGAAAGGCCCTCCTTTTAATATGGTAGTGGGTAAGTACCACCACAGACTGAGTTTTGGCATCCATTGGGTGGGTCTTCCTGTAACCCTGCCCCCACATGGCCACTGTAGATTACAGAGGACTGTCCCTCCTTGCACATGGTTACCTTGCTCAGCAGTTTTGCCTTCTGAATCACATCTGTTGTAGGTGTCTCAGGTGGCCCTGACATGAATTGCTAAACACAGCAATTTTATCCAGGATAATCAATTGACAGAGGCATATAAACACATCTATAAAATACAGAGAAGTAGCCTAAACTATGATGCACTATTAAAAACAACTTTAGAGGACAAATGAGCATTTCATGAGAGGATTTTGTGTTGGGGAGAGAGAGGAAGAGAAGACGAGAAAAGAGAAAAGAGAAAGGAAAAAAAGAATGCAAAAACAAAAGGAAAAAGAGGGAAATGATCCTCAATAACATA
Source organism: Lissotriton vulgaris (assembly GCF_964263255.1). Lineage (NCBI taxonomy): Eukaryota > Metazoa > Chordata > Amphibia > Caudata > Salamandridae > Lissotriton > Lissotriton vulgaris. The sequence goes on from NC_141693.1 coordinate 1,128,173,554, forward strand.
TATATATATATCAATGATATGAAAAAACTTTATTCTAAATCCAACAATAAATATAGAAAAAAAGAAATACACAACAAAAGAACATATGACAATTTAATGAAAAAGCTGGGCAGTAATCATGAGATAGTCATCAAGAAATCAGATAAGGGCAGTAACTTGGTGATCTGGCCCAAAACAGATTACATTAGTGAAGCTAAATGACAATTAGATGATCCCCTCTGCTATATGAGAACTACCACCAAAGAGTATGAGGGTGCAAAAAATAAGTTGCACAAAATGCTGGGGCAATTTAAGCGAGAAGGCCTGATATCTTCTGAAGAATTCAAATTTATGTGTGTGGACTTCCCTATTTTACCATCTTTGTATTTAATACCTAAAATACACAAAGCCGTGGTTCCCATACCCGGCAGACCAACTGTATCTGCTATAGGAAGCGTGGGTGAGAAAGTGGGGGAATTTATTGACTATTTCCTCCAAGACTTTGTAAAAGAGTTACCCAGCTTTGTGCGAGACACCAGTCATTTTTTGAGTAAAATTGATGGTATACCATGGGACTCTGATATGTGGCTAATCACCTTAGACGTTGAAGCGCTTTATACAAGCATAGACCATCAACAAGGGTTGGCTGCTGTTAAACATTTTCTGTCTAAGCGCTCCATCACACACTATGAACACAATAAGGTTATTATCGGTCTCATGGAGTGGTGTCTACACAACAATTTCTTCACCTTTGGTAAGGAGATATTCAGACAACTTCGGGGCGTGGCGATGGGGGCCTGTTTCTCCCCCAGCTATGCGTGCTTGCACGTAGGCTGGTGGGAGGAGCAGGTCCTCATGGTACGCCACAAAGTGTGGATGGACAATCATGTCGTATGCTTTTTACGATACATTGACAATATCTTTATTGCCTGGTGAGGCAGTAAAGCTGAAGCGTTAGCATTCATTGATGATATCAGCAATAATCATCTCAATTTAAACTTTACTGCTCATGTGGACAAACATAAAATTCAATTTTTGGATGTTGAAGTTTATATTGATGACAACAAAATTAATACCACTCTGCATAGGAAATCCACGGCAGGCAATGCCACCTTGCAGGCTACCAGTATGCATCCTAAACATACAATAGCAGGTATTCCCTATGGCGAGATGCTGAGGCTAAAAAGAATCTGCAGCTCAGCATCTGATTTTGAATCTTGTCTTAGGGACCTTACTATACGCTTAAAAGCTAGGGGCTATCCAGAAGCGGTCATAAAATCTGCCTACACTAAGTCTCTCTCTCGGCCGAGGGAGAGCCTGTTCACAGACAAAATTGATGAGACATTGATCACTCCTACATCTGAGCTCCCCATTACTTGCCCACGTATGATCACCACTTTCAGCAAGGAAGAAAGGAAAATTAGAGCCATTCTCAATAAAAATTGGCCCATTGTGCTGAGTGATCACGTGTTGAATACCAGATTACCCTTAGCCCCCTCTGTTACCTTCAGGAGAGCTAAAACGATGGGGAACTCTCTTGACACACCCGCCCCTGAGCTGAAAGCCAAAGCACCCTGGTTAAGACCTACCAGGGGCTTTTTCAAATGTTCAAGTTGCAGGGCTTGCAATTTTGGTATTTCCACTGTACATTATAATACTCCCTTCAGCACTTTACCTAAGACCATCCAGAGTAATTTTTCCTGTAAAACGGATTATGCAGTGTATGTTTTAACTTGCACCTGTGGGCTTAGGTATGTGGGCAGAACCAAGCTCCAGGTGCATGTCCGTATTTTACAACATTTACGGGCAATACTGCATAATGATTCAGCTTATCCGGTCGCAAGGCATTTTAATTTATTTCACAACAAAGACTTATCTTGCCTAAATTATTTTGTGATCGGATCTGTTCCAGTGCTGAGAAAAGGTGGGAATAGAGAATTGGCACTTAGAAAGTTGGAAGCACGGTTCATTCTAGAGCTCGACAGTCGTTGGCCCAACGGGCTCAACAATATTGAAGAGTTACATCACTTCCTAGAGTAACATACTAGAGCCCCTCTAACACATAGCCACCTGCCCACCTTTATAAAGATATGTATTATCACCACAGCAGCAGTTCGCAAGTTAGGTTCCCTATTTGCGATCCGTACAACTATAATGCTCTGGCTTTAAGACCCTATGCTGTTTGTATATTTTCATGGTACTTTGCGTCTTGTTGTCATTTATCAATTTTGATCAGATGTTCTGTATATATTGTGTGTTTTTGTTACGGTGCTGAAACCATATATGAATTTTCATATGGGATATAATGCTTTTTAGATATAGACCCATTTTTAATGTTTTCATAAGGAATTCTTTTGATACTAGTTTTTATTATATGGGATTTTTACATCGTTACTATTTATGGTATAATTTGCTTACTAGCTCAGGGACCTGGGTTTTAGGATGCATTTATATTCTGTATAGTATGTTCAACCATATGATAATGCGCTACTTCCTGCATATAAGTAGAGAAACTCCTCATATTCACTTTTTGCACTTTATTCAATTATTTGCACTTTTTTGATCTATTGCTGCTATTTAAATTTTGCTATTTGCACATGATGATTTAATTGCTTCCATTGAGATGTGATGTTTTCCTGATCAATTGATCACTCTAACCATTCAGGCATTATGCCATTTTGCACTACTAGGATTCATTGAGCTATTTTTACTTCTGGATTTTAACCTAGTTGTATTACAGTGTGTTATGAGTATTTTTAGCCATTACCCGCATCATTGTTGGATTTTATCCTAAAACTGTAATTTTCATGTGCATTAAGCTTATTTTTCTATGTGTCAGCAATAGTCTTTCCTCACTTGTTATTATTCACACAACACTGGAGGTCACCACCAGGGGGTGGTAACGGAGGATTAGTAATGTATTAAAAAAGCTAGTGAATGTTCAGTAAGTCGCAGCGTGATCAAGGGTACTTGTACTCGAAACGCGTCGCTGATGGTTCTGTGAAAGACTAATAAACCACATTTGCTGATTTCTGCGGTCCGTTCCTTTCCTTTGTTGGCGTGGAGGCGTGGGTCCCAAGCGCAGAGCAAGCGAAGAAGGAAACTTTGGTATTTATGTATATATATATATATATATATATATATATATATATATATATATATATATATATATATATATATATATATATATATATATATATATATCACAGTAAAGCCACGCTCCTTCTGGAGTGCTGGGACCCAAGAAAGTTGGCGCAGATACCGGCGAAGCAGTCCGGTTCATTAATACATCCAAGGAAACAAAGTTCATCATGAGCTCTCAGGCAAAAAGGCAAAGGAATCCAAAGTATCGGATTTGCAGTTTATTTACACAACGCGTTTCAGCTCAACAGCCTTGTTCAACGTGAACAAGGCGGTTGAGCTGAAACGCGTTGTGTAAATAAACTGCAAATCCGATACTTTGGATTCCTTTGCCTTTTTGCCTGAGAGCGCATGACGAACTTTGTTTCCTTGTATATATATATATATTTATATATATATATATATATATATATATATATATATATATATATATATATATATATATATATATATATATATATATATATATATATATATATATATATGTATATAATATCATTATAATACCTAATATCAAGGCTAAAATATAGCAAATTGAACTATCTATACTTCAAGAAGGGTCTTAGTTAATGAATGGAACTGAAAAAGTAACAGTCTAGATGAGAAAGCCGTAAATGGCTGCCGTAGTCAATCCTGTTTGACCATCAGAGGTGTGGAAGTAGCATTTGCTGTATCAAGTCAGTGATTGCAGCATATCATATTCCTCCTTCCTGTATCTGAGATTTTAGTAGTGTCCTTCCAATTAGAAGTGATGATCTCTAACGCAATGGCTATAAGTAGATCGACAAGCTTAGCAACCATTGTTTGCAAATGGCATACATATGATGAATCACCTAGGTATATATATGCTGTAAAATGGTATATTTATAGAGCAAATATTAGATATCTTACCCGAAACTTGTAACTAAAGTGAATGCACATTTGGACATTCGAAGAATATATGAAGAACGCCACTATTATTTTTTTGACAAGACAAGCAATTACTATTGGTGGAGAGTTTGAATCTATTTAGAGAAGTAGAGGTTAAAAAGAGTATATTGTAGAAAGTATTGTTTGGTAATACTCGCTGAATGAGAAGTGGCGTGTATTTTAGGCCAACTGTGATTCCATGTTTGAAGAAAAAAGGTTTGCTGGAGAACATGTTTCCAAAATAATTCTACTTTTGTCTTTAGCCTGATATTGTGTTGGTTGTCCAAAGTTTTATTGATACAGGAGGCAGAAACTCCAGAGGAGAAATTAGGAACAAGAGAAGTTGTGGGATGTTCAGAGAGGTAAACAGTTAAAATATCAAGTAAAAAATATCGAATGGACATAATATCCAGTATAAAATATAGAATGGACAAAATATCGAATGGACAGAATATAGACATCAAAAATATCGTTTTTAAGGTAAGTAATGTAATATCGAATGTTAAAAATATAGAAAGTTAAAATATCGAAGTATATAATATAGGTTGTTAAAATTATCGAATTTTTAATATTATCGAATTTTTTATAGTGTTTTTTATGTTATTATATGTGTGAAAAGTGTGTATTTATGTTAAAATTTATTTTAATTAATGAATTTTGTTTTTTAAATCTTTGCATAATTTAATTCTGTAGCGGGTTGTGGGTTTATAGGGAAATAGGGTGGGAAGTAATTTAATTATAATTAATTAAATATGTAAATGTATTTATTGGTATTCATTTTTAATTAATAGTTAATTAATTTATATTTGGTAATTAATTACATTTTAATTGCCAATTAATTTTATTTATTTGATTAATTGCTAATTATGTTAATTTTACTAATTTATTTTCTGTAGCGGGTTGTGGGTTAATAGGGGAATAGGGTGGGAAGTAATTTATTTATAATTAATTAAATAAATAAACTTGTTTAATTGTATTTCATTTGAATTAATTTTTAATTGTTAATTAATTAATTGTTAATTTGTAATTAATTTGTATTAATAGGTAACTAATTGTAATAATTATTTTTAATTTGTAATTTTAATTGATTAATTATTATATTATATTAAATTGGTAATTCCTTTCAATTAATTTTTTATAGATGTTAATTTATATTTTTTTAAATAATGTATGAAGTATTTACTTTCCCTACTGTTGCACTCTCTGGAGTGGGAATAGTAATTTTTACGTTAAAAAAAGGAGAGGTACCCCTTAAGTTAATCAAGGGAATTAGGGTTGGACAACCAGAGAAAAGTAATTCCCTTGAACAGGACTAAACAGTGTTCAGAAAATACAGTTAAACCTAAATCACAAAAAATCATATATACCATGACACACTGGATAAAAATGGAAATAGCAATTTATTATGTATCCATACAATAAAGATTCTACTAAATTACAATCAATTCTTAACCTAAACATACATAAATAATTTTTTAAAATAAAAACAAATTAATACAACATGTAAATAACATAACATTAAATTATGGCCCGCATAATTGGTAAAAGAAAGACAGAAATAGCCAGACGTAAAAGTTGTACAGTGCTCGTAGCATATTCGGACTCCTAGTTTTCCACATCCATGTCATATGTACAGAACATCAATTTATCAACAAGAATGGAGGAGTCTTGAATTATACAATAAAAGAGCGTCAACGCGTTTCGGTGGATTTTCTTGCTTTGTGCCACCTTTCTCAAGACTAAAATAATATCTGCCGCAACCAGGGAGTCATATGAATTCCCCAAAATCTTTAGAGAGGTGCAAAATTATTCTCAGGTGCATGTTTAAATTTCTCACAGGGAAGGACGATACCCTCAGACAAAGCCTCTGGCCTGTAGTACAACTTGTAGTGTAAGCGCGGTGTGTTCAAATGATCCCTTTATTATGGCTCAAAAGGCTGCACCTTAGTCGCTTTGAAAAATCTTGACATACTTTTCTTATCTTATTGGTCAAGGGAACCTGTATTTAATTTGTAGGCGTGAAGGCGCGGTGAGTGAGCATGCTAAAATTAGCTCCTTGCCCCAATAAGCGTAAACACAGCCTCGCCGAGTCTATCAGTCTCAGGTCCGAGTGTAATTAGCTGCTATAAAGACTCTGGTCGCTGGAACATCTATCTCCGTGGCGCCACGAATATACTACGAGCACTGTACAACTTTTATGTCTGGCTGTTTCTGTCTTTCTTTTACCAATTATGCGGGCCATAATTGTATTTAAAACATTTCTTTATGTATGTTTAGGTTAAGAATTGATTGTAATTTAGTAGAATCTTTATTGTATGGATGCATAATAAATTGTTATTTCCATTTTTATCCAGTGTGTCATGGTATATATGATTTTTTGTGATTTAGGTTTAACTGTTTTTTCTGAACACTGTTTAGTCCTGTTCAAGGGAATTGCTTTTCTCTGATAGTAATTTTTACCCTTACGCTATCCAACGCTTTTCCTACTGTTGCACTCTTTGGAGTGGGAATAGTAATTTTAACCCCTACGCTATCCAACGCTTTCCCTACTGTTGCACTCTTTGGCGTGGGAATAGTAATTTTAACCCCTACGCTATCCAACGCTTTCCCTACTGTTGCACTCTTTGGAGTGGGAATAGTAATTTCTACCCCTACGCTATCCAACGCTTTCCCTATTGTTGCACTCACTGGAGTGGGAATAGTAATTTTTACCTCTACGCTATCCAACGCTTTCCCTACTGTTGCACCCACTGGAGTGGGAATAGTAATTTTTACCTCTATGCTATCCAACGCTTTCCCTACTGTTGCAGTCACTGGAGTGGGAATAGTAATTTTTACCCCTACGCTATCCAACGCTTTCGCTACTGTTGCACCCACTGGAGTGGGAATAGTAATTTTTACCCCTAGGCTATCCAACGCTTTCCCTACAGTTGCACTCTTTGGAGTGGGAATAGTAATTATAACCCCTACGCTATCCAACGCTTTTCCTACTGTTGCACTCTTTGGAGTGGGTATAGTAATTTTTACCCCTACGCTATCCAACACTTTCCCTACTGTTGCACTCTTTGGAGTTGGAATAGTAATTTTTACCCCTACGCTATCCAATGCCTTCCCTACTGTTGCACCCACTGGAGTTGGAATAGTAATTTTTACCCCCACGCTATCCAATGCTTTCCCTACTGTTGCACTCACTGGAGTGTGAATAGTAATTTTTACCCGTACGCTATCCAACGCTTTCCCTACTGTTGCACCCACCGGAGTGAGAATAGTAATTTTTACCTCTACGCTACCCAACGCTTTCCCTACAGTTGCACTCACTGGAGTGGGAATAGTAATTTTTACCCCTACGGTATCCAACGCTTTCCCTACTGTTGCACCCACTGGAGTGGGAATAGTAATTTTTACCCCTACGCTATCCAACACTTTCCCTACTGTTGCACTCTTTGGAGTTGGAATATTCATTTTTACCCCTACGCTATCCAACTCTTTCCCTACTGTTGCACTCATTTGAGTGGGAATAGTAATTTTAACACTCTTGCTATGCTACGGTAATAATATTGTATATTTATTAATAATATTATGTTATTATATATATGTTTATCAAATAAAATTGTTTTTTTTTTATTATAACTTGAATTAATTATTTAATAATTTTAAGGTTATTTAAGTATTTTTTAGTATATTTTAGTTATTTATTTTTAATATTTTTTAATTTTACATTAATTTTAATACATTCGATATTTTTACAAAGTACATATTTTTAAACGATATTTTTGATTCGATATTTTTGTACTCACCTGTTTGTAGATAGGATTTCGATATTTTGGTAGTCGATATTTTGGAATCGATATTTTAAATGCCTATATTTTTGTAGTCGATATTATGTCAGTGATCCGTTCAGAAAATGTAAAAGGAGAAGAAGGAAAAAAAACGTATGATAGTCCCCATAAGGTGTTCGTAAAAGGTGGTGTAATTAGAGGGAAGTCTGTATTTGGATTGAAGATCATGGAAGTTAAGAAGAGCCGCATCAAGGAAAAGCAGATCTATGGTTATAAACCCTTTGTGAACCCAATCTTTCCAAATAAGCACTCTGTTATGTAGCTGGATATGTTTGTTATACCAAATTGGAGAGGATTAGAAATTAACTAACTTGAGGATGAGTTGATAAGTATGGGTTTGGCCAATCTAATAGAATGAGTCAATATTGGTTTGCAAAACCACTTTAGGGGCTGTGCAGTGAAAACCAAATCTAAAATGGAGAATGGAGTGGTTAGAGGGTGTTCCATTAGATGCCAAATGGTAGGGGTGGAATGTGATGCTTGTGCAGAAGCTGTCCAGATTTGTTTAAGTGTAAATGCAGAGTGCGTTTCTTAAAATGTGGAATATTGCCCTCATTGACTTAAGACTGTGGTAGCGTGGCTAATGACATATGTGATTTTAAGTTATTCCATAAAAATCGTGATAATAAGGAATTAAGATATTTAAAAAAAAGCACTGTGCAAGAGTAATAGATAGCATTGATAAATAAAAATTGACAATTGATAAAATCATCATTTTAGTGGTTGCTATTCTGCCCCACCAGCATAGAAAAAGAGGCGACCTATGCTCAGACATAGTTGCTATTTTTGTTTTGACTTAATTAAGATTAGCTTGGATGGTATCTTTAATAGAATTAGAATATAGAATACCCAAGCATTTAAGGTGTTTGGAATACCATGAAAAACCTGAATCTGAGAACATCTCTGGAAAATAGTATTTGTTTAAAGGCATAACTTCAGATTTAGTTATATATAATTTATAGCCTGAGACCTCAGAATATTCGTGCAGAAGATTAAATAATTCAGGGAGGGTATGTTGGGGGTCTGATACATAAAGTAAAATGTCATCTGCATAGGTGGTAAATTTGACTTCTACATCATTTTGTTTGTTTCTAGGGGTGGGCAGGGGCTTGTGGAGTTGCACTACGCAGAATGCAGTGGAGTTGCATAAAAACTCTGGAATTCAACGGGGTTCCGCGAGCAGGCAGAGTTGCTCGACACGCCCACCCCTAGTCACAACGATCCAACAACAGGCAGCTCCAAACTGGCCTGACCTCACCTCGCAGCCGACCAGGGGCAGAGCTGGATTCTGGAGCCTCTCCTATGCTCCAAGCTCCACTCTCATCAGCGACTCGGGCATGCGACTCAGCTTCAGCTTTCTCAGCTGGAACGCATTGTGCAGTTCAAGCCTTGTTTTAAGCCCACAAGAGAAAGTGCAACTCAGCTTCTTGCTCCTTGACAAGAACGATTTGACTGAAGATGAGGGTTGAATCGCACAATGTGTTCCACATAAGAAAGCTGAGTACTCAGGGCCGGACTGGGAACTAAAAGCGGCCCAGGCAAAGTGCTTTGCTGGGCCCCCCTGGGGGGGAGTGTAGCCGAGCGGTTTGCTAGGGCCGGTTTTGGCCGATTTTGTTACAGGGGGGCGATATTGCCGACTCCAGTAACAAAATGGGCCCCCAGGGGCCCAAAAACCTGCCCCCACCCTGGCAGCCCATTCCCAGTGCCCGCTACAGCCAGTCCAGTCCTGTGAGTACACAGCACAATCCGATATGCCTCCGTCGGCTCCAGCCAGTCATTAATTTGTAGTTATTTCTACGTCTCCACCTCAAGCAAAACTCCTCCCAAATGCCTGCTGCCATGACCCCCTCCACTCTACAATCTTACCAACTCACTGTTCAAATTGCAGCAGGCTGGAAACCAGCAACATGGATATTCACTCACTCCTGCTTCTTAGTGGAGAGACATGTTGTTTGGAGGAACCTCTTTTCTCTGCCTATGCAGGTGCTGGTAACAGATGAAAGTGGTGAGCTGTTTTCCTCTGTCTTCTACTGTCCTTCAGCACAAAGACAAGTACACAGTGCACTTCTTGATCATGGCGGCAAGGAGATTTCAGCAGGCCCACTCGAGACACCGCTTTCCTCAGCACCACCACGTAGGAGTCTCCGCTTGCCCAGGCCACCCCGCGCTTCTCCACCGCTTCCTGCCCAATGCCAAAAGTCAGTAGCTTCTTCCTTCCTCTGCGGCATGTGACATTTAATCAAGCAATGACGGATAAGTCCTTTCCTCAAGCTGGAGATGGATGCCTCTCACATGCACAGTGGCTGCCCTTTCATAATTACTGTTACACATGATGAATGAGTGTAAGATCACTCAGTTCAGTCTCACACATAGCTGCACATATTAGCTTCCTTGGACCAGTGGTAGGAGACAGCGGATCTCGCGTAAAGATTGCTGCTCCTACACGGTGTCCTCATTGCAGCCCATTAGCAGCTCTCAGGGAGGTTTTTTGCTTTGGCGTGAGCCTGTCCTGTATCATCCATTGAGGTGTCAATCAGCGAAAAGAGAACATTCACCCCAGGATCGCTGCAGGATTCGGACTGAAGATGACATTTCATATGATTGGTGTTGGTGAGAATGATTGGTTGGGAGTGTTATGGTGGGCGGTGGGGTCAAACTCTGTTACATGGCTGAATATGAGTTTTTTGCGGAACTCTGTGCTCTGAGCAGAGCATAGAGTCACAAAATTCCCCAAACTCCATCCATGGAGTGGAGTTTACCACCCACCCCTATTTGTAATCAGAAAAGGCAGAAGTCCATCGGATCTTTTCCAAAAATGGTTCCAAAGATAAAATAAAAAGTAGAGGGGATAAGGAGCAGCCCTGTCGGGTGCCCCTGTGCGGTTGAAAATATTGAGATTGCTTACCGTTCACATAGACTGAGGTAGAAGGTGCAGCATATAACTGATGTATCTAAAACTGATGTATTTAAGTATATGAGGACTGAAACCCTGCCAACGTAATGCTCCTAACATAAAATACCAATTCACACAATCAAATGCTTTTTCTGAAGCTAATGTTATTGAAGCCATAGGAGAGTTAGACTTGGAGGCGTGGTGGATAATATTAAGAAAGTTTCCAAAATTATCTGATATATAATTTCCATTTACGAAACCTAACTGTTCTTTAGCAAAAGGGTCTGGAATTACTTGGTTAAAACATAAGGCCAATACTTTTGCAAAAATGTTACTATCGATATTTATTAAGGAAATAGGTCTGTAGTTTCCACAAATGACAAGTCTTTGGGGGCATATGCATCAACATTGCGATTCCTAATCATTTAGGAATCGCAATTCCTTATGCATGTAGGAATCGCAATATAAATTACTATTCTTACTCATTACCTAATAGCGATTCACAAATTGCGAATCGCTATTAGATAGTGTCACTACATTAATTACAATAGGCCTGTAGGCCCATAGAAATGAATGGGAATGTTGAAAATAGTATTTTGTAAAACACTCAAAAAGCTTCAAATCTGAATTATGTCAATTGTTGTGTATATCAGTAACGACTGTTATCTTGCATTTTTGCTTCCACATTTTAAGATAATTAGCAAGTTGTCTGCCTACTTTTCTTGCACCTGCCATACTATTTAGCGTTTAGTTTTAATAAGAAGCCACAGGCATTGTCAATAGATATTTTATTATGCTGTAAATTTGCCTTAATTAGTTGTGTTAGAGTATTTTGTTATTGGAGGAATGATATTCATGTTCCATGCTTTTAATTTATTTTAAAAGAATTACAGTATCATTAATAACCTCTTTCTTTTTTTTGTGACATAGTCCATAATAAATCCCCTGGCGGTCACTTTGAAAGCATTTCAGACCAACTGCATCTGAGTGTCTGTGGTGAGATTACGTTAAACAAATTAATTTGAGAGTAAACAGAATTGTTTTACAAAAATTTTGACAAGTAATAAGGCATTATTGAATATCCATTTATTTGAATAGGGAGTGTCATTTAGAATGCCGAGATCAAATGAAACGGAGGCATGATCTGAAATGAGGTTAGAGCCTGCATGGATAATATGTTGAACTACATTTGGATTTAAGAAGATATAGCTGAGTTTGGATTTGGAATGGTGAAAAGGGGGTAACAGGTGTAGTCTAAAGGCTCTTCAAGCATCTTTTAGACCTCTGGATATAAAAGCATTTTAAAGGTTTTTGAATTTTGGTGGGGATGTATCTAGTTTGAGAACATCTATCAACAAAACTGGTTGCAGTCTCCCCCTACAATGGGGTTGTCTGATGGGCAGGACTGCAATTGGGTAGAAACTTTTCCCCAAAATTGTGAGTCAACCCCAGTAGAACCATGTATATTACACATAGAGAGTGCAATATTGTGTACCTTAAGATGTAGAAAAAGTCATCTTCCCCTATCATCTTCAACCTCCTTCTAGACCCGAAACTGTGAGGCTTTATGAATGAGGTTTACAACACCATTTTGTATTGTTAACAACATGAGAACCAAACATGTGACCAACCAAATTTCGATGTAAAGTTGATATATCTTGTTCCTTGGGGTGAGTATATTGTAAGAGGGCAATGTGGCATTTTAATTTTGATAAGTGAGTGAGAACTCTTTGTTTCTTGTTGGGTTGGGAGAGACCTTTAACATTCCAGGATATAATACGCAAATTACTCTTTGTGCAGAAAATATGTAAATGTAATCACAGGCATTGTAGGTAGGGCAGTTATATGAACGGTTATTATAACAAAAGGAAAACATGAGATGTATGGATGAGTACATAGATAACATTCAAAGATTGCTGAAAGAAAAATATATGGTAATGGGGAGTAATAAGAAGGTCAAGGGGAAGGAAAACTGTAGGGGGAGTGAAAAGAGTGAAGAGAAAAGAGTGAAGGAAAAGAGAAGAAGGAGGAAATAAATGTAAATGTATTGCGATTTATATAGCGCACGTATCACCCGAAGGCATCAAGGCGCTTGCCTTGGGAACCCGTCCTGGTATTCCCCTGTGAGATAACCCCAGCAGGGTATCCACAAGGTGAAAGCCAGGCATCCGGCCGCGAGGGGCGGTAGTGGAGATTAAGCAAGCTATTGCCCAGAGTCGCAGAGTGTGAACCCGTGAGTCGAGTAGACACCGGAACGAGAATTATCGAGTCCGTGGAATTTTTGAGCCCAAGACCCGCCGAGGCGGGGAATTGAACCTTGGTCCAGGACCGATCTCAGCTTTGGGTCTGCCGCCTCTAACCCCTGAGCCACACTTCTCCACCAAATACCAAGATTTCCCACTGATAAGAGAGGTAGGCAGACAGAAAGCCAAACAACTTTAGCCATGAATATCAATTAAAGGATGAAAAAGTTTGGAAGGTGAAGGAGGAGTGGTAGAGCTTGAGCGAAGAGGCCGACCCAAAGCAGACACCTGGGCAATTCAAAATTTATGAGAAATGTATTGAAGGGAAAGAGACTAGAACATAAGCGAATATCAGAAACCATGAGAAGTAATACAGACAATAAAATCTAAATATGAGCGAGACTTACAGACAGGGACAGAACAAAAGTGCAGGAGGTAGGGGAGATACAGACAAGGGAACATGGGAACAAAGAACATTGTAATCCAACAGAGCAGAATTCTCTGTAAACCTATGTGGAGAAAAAAGGAATATGAGTAACCATCAAACATGTTGAGTAAGCAATGTGTGTATAAAAAAGAGAAAATTCAAGTTTTGCTAAGGTCCATCGCCTCTCTCTTGTGAGTGTGAATAAAAAGTCTTAAGTCAACAGGTTGTTCAAAAGAAGTTGTTTTGTCCTTATAAGTAACCTTGAAGAGGCAAGGATGGAAAAGATCATAGCTGGCATTCATAGATCTCAAAATCGGGTGTAAATCCCAAAATTCTTTCTGTCGAATAGCTGTAGCTTGGGCAACGTCCTGACTGAAGAAGAGCTTATTACCAGACCAAAAAATTTGTTTGCTTTGTTTAACTTACAGAAAGAACTTGTGTGAGTTTAGTAGGAAACAGAGAATAATTCCTCTTGGTTTGGCTGAACTTGATGATGATAGATGTGGAGGGCCTAGGCGATTAGCTCTCTGGATGTTGAGGACAGAGGATGTCTGTAAACTGACAATCTTGGGAATGTTGTCCTTTAGGAGATGATGTGAGACCCCTTCAAAACCTCTGAAATGCCATATATTTTCAGGTTGTTGCACATTTTTGGATATCTCAGTCCTCTGTCTGCTTCTTCAGTGTGGCGACCTCCCTAGACAGAGATGCCACTATAAATATGACATCTTGTGAGTCACTAACTTTTTGTTCGACCTCTCAGAGTATGGAGTCCAGAACAATACACACTCTCATGAGGGGTGCCACAGGGCTCGTGCCTAAGCTCTACCCTGTTCAATCTCTATGTTTCACCTCTGGATAATATCATCAAGCAGTTTGATTTCTCAGTGGTCTGATACGCCGATGAGACTCAGCTAGTATTGTCAGTTTCCAGTGACGTTGAAGGGACAGCAGATCGTTTTAATAGCTGCATGACCCAAGTCAACCAGTGGATGAGTTCCAACTGCCTAAAATTGAATGGTGAAAGATGGAGATTCTCCTGTTGGGTACTGATACCTCCTGTTGGTCACCCAGATGGTGGCCTTCCAGTTTGGGAGACCTTCCAGTTCCAAAGCAGAAGGTGAACTATTTAGGGTTCCTATTTGATGACAATGTGACCATCAAAAAACAGATTAGTACATTAATTTCAACTATCTCTTTTATTTGAAAGATAATCAGGAAAGTTCCCCCTTTCATTCTGCCTAACACCCGAAAAACACTTGTGACAGCATTGGTCTTGTCCAGATTGGACTATGGTAATGCTTTGTACATGGGTATTTGAACGCAGTATCTACAAAAGCTACAGCGTCTCCAAAGTGCGGCAGCCAGACTGCTGCTGGATATCCTGAGTTCCCAGCCAGTCTCCAACCAATTCAGAACCTTGCACTGGCTCCCAGTGGTCAAGAGGACCAAATTTAAACCCCAATGCTTAGCATTTAAGGCATTGCACGGTGCCCGTCCTCATTATCGGAAGAATCATCGGATCTGGTACGTGCCTTCCAGAAACCTAAGATCTGCACATAGCAAACTCCTACAAACCCGCAGGTTTGAGAAAGCTTGTTAGGGTGGAAGAATCTTCTTGTTAGGCATGGTCAAAACATGGAACTCGCTCCCGGCCGGTATAAAGAGCAGCCCAACACTATTATCCTTTAGGATATCGCTGATAAACTGACTCTCTGCCAACTAACATTTTCATCCACAGTTTCACCAGCAACCTTACGGAATTCCCTACTATTAACGCCTAGACACCACTGGGAATTTGTGTGCTTTATAAATGTTTAAATCAAATCAAGTTAAATCAGATTAGACCATTTATCTTTGACCCTCTGGAGAGCTGCATTAGTCTCAGGGGCAGGAGGTGGAATGTCTGCCGCACTGTGTGGCACTGACACTTCGGGGGGCGGAGATGTGGATGTAGTGGTAGAAGCAGCATGCATCAGCACCAGGTCTTGTGGCAGCAATGCTATGAGGATGGTCTTGAGGTCATTGAGGAACCCAGCTACCACTCACTGGTGTGCAGCCGTTGCAGCCGCTCTTTCCGCATTTGCCGGCTCGATGGTCTCTATTAACCTCCGCATGTTTCCCAACTCCCATGTGACATCACTAGAGCCATTCTGACTCGACAATTGTTCTATTCTCTGAGTCAGGGCACCAGCGATGTCAGCCATGGTTCACTGGAGAGCATCGAGTGGACTGTGAGTGTCAGTTAGGGACTGTGAGTGGTCCCTGATGGGACTTAGACACCCACATATGGCATCTAGTTTGTCTGCCATGCAGTCAAAGCCCACCGCACCTGTTCAGCCAGATTCTCCTGGCACCCCAAGACACGGTGTTGGATTGCCATGCCTTCTTCATGGGGGTCCTGGGAGGCAGCCATGGTGGTGGGTGCTGCCCACTGTGTGGTCTATGCAGGGGTAGGGTCTCCACGTATCAGCTGGGCTACCCTACTCCTGGAGGTGGGCTGTGGAGACTGTCCACAATGTGATTGTGTATGTGTCTTGTAAAGCGCACTGCTGCCCTGAGGCGTCGTGGCGCTGTAGACCGCTGGGGAACCCGTCCTGGCTATCCCTGTGAGATGGTCCCTACTGGGTATCTCCAAGGTGAAACCAGGCATCCCCGGCGAATGTGGGGGGCCGTTGTAGAGATGAGGCAAGCTAATGCCCAGAGTTGCCGAGTGTGATCCCTGGTTAGAGTAGGCACCGAGGCGAGAAATATCAAGTCCGCTGACCCTGGTCCACGACCTTGCTGCGTCGGGGATTAACCCTGGTCCCGGGCCGTTCTCTGCTTCCGGGTCTGCCGCCTCTAACCAGTAAGCCACACCACTGCTGTAAGGCGTTGGAGTCAAAGCTGTGGTGGTCCTCTTCGTCATCAGAGAAGAGAGGTTCAGGCTGCTCTGCAGGAGGTGTTGATTCTCCCTCTGCAATGTGAAGGGGAGATGCAGTTTAACAATGTGTCCACATGTAAGTTGTCGCATTGTCATGTTTTCATACAGACTGCATGACTGTGTACATTGTGGCTGTTTGGGAGGTGCTGCCTATTTGATGGGGGACAGTGGACATTTTGACAACATGACGGGTGTGTGTTTGTACTTGTACATTTTCAACTCATATTTCCTTGCAATGCCAAATGTGATTTACCAGTGTCTACACCCAGTCAGCACCAGTTGTGTCCCGTGTTCTGTTGTGGATGTGTTGCGATTTGTACCACATTGTTGTCAGTGTGGAGTTGGAGGGTGGAGTTGGAGGGTGGAGTTGGAGGGTGGAGTTGGAGGGTGGAGTTGGAGTTGGAGGGTGGAGTTGGAGTTGGAGGGTGGGGTTGGAGTTGTAATTGGAGTGTGGAGTTGGAAGGTGGATTTGGAGTTGGATGGTGGAGTTGGAGGGTGGAGTTGGAGGGTGGAGTTGGAGGGTGGAGTTGGAGGGTGGAGTTGGAGTTGGAGGTTGGAGTTGGAGTTGGAGAGTGGAATTGAAAGGTGGATTTGGAGTTGGAAGGTGGAGTTAGAGGGTGGAGTTGGAGGGTGGAGTTGGAGGGTGGAGTTTGAGTTGGAGGGTGGAGTTGGAGTTGGAGGGTGGAGTTGGAGGGTGGAGTTTGGAGTTGGAGTTTGGAGTTGGAGGGTGGAGATCGAGGTTGGATTTGGAGAGTGGAGTTGGAGTTGGAGGGTGGAGTTGGAGGGTGGAGTTGGAGGGTGGAGTTGGAGGGTGGAGTTGGAGTTGGAGGGTGGAGTTGGAGTTGGAGGGTGGGGTTGGAGTTGTAATTGGAGTGTGGAGTTGGAAGGTGGATTTGGAGTTGGAGGGTGGAGTTGGAGTTGGAGGGTGGAGTTGGAGGGTGGAGTTGGAGGGTGGAGTTGGAGGGTGGAGTTGGAGTTGGAGGTTGGAGTTGGAGTTGGAGAGAGGAATTGAAAGGTGGATTTGGAGTTGGAAGGTGGAGTTAGAGGGTGGAGTTGGAGGGTGGAGTTGGAGGGTGGAGTTTGAGTTGGAGGGTGGAGTTGGAGTTGGAGGGTGGAGTTGGAGGGTGGAGTTTGGAGTTGGAGTTTGGAGTTGGAGGGTGGAGATCGAGGTTGGATTTGGAGAGTGGAGTTGGAGTTGGAGGGTGGAGTTGGAGGGTGGAGTTGGAGGGTGGGGTGAGGGGGTGAGGGTGAGTGAGGGTGATGGGGTGTGAGGGTGAGTGGGTGTGAGGGGGTGAGAGGGTGTATGAGGGTGAGAGGGTGTGTGAGGATGAGGGTGTGAGAGTGAGGGTGTGTGTGAGGGTGAGGGTGTGTGTGTGGGTGAGGGTGTTTGGGGATGCGGGTGTGTGAGTGAGGGTGTGTACCGGTGAGGGGGTTTGAGTGGGTGAGGGTGAGGGGGTGTGAGGGAGAGGGAGTGTGAGGTTGAGGGAGAGTGGGTGTGAGGGTGAGAGGGAGTGTGAGGGTGTGTGAGGGTGAGAGGGTGTGTGAGGGTGAGAGGGTAAGTGAGGGTGAGAGGGTGGGTGAGGGTGTGTGAGGGTAAGAGTGTGTGAGGGTGAGAGTGTGTGAGGTTGAGAGTGTGTGAGGTTGAGGGGTGTGTGGGGGTGTGAGGGTGAGGGGGTGTGAGGGTGAGGGTGTGTGAGGTTGAGATGGTGTGTGAGGGTGAGAGGGTGAAAGGGTGTGTGAGGGTGAAAGGGTGTGTGAGGGTGAAAGTGTGTGTGAGGGTGAGGGGTGTGAGGGTGAGCGAGGGTGAGGGGGTGAGGGAGGGTGAGGGGATGTGAGGGGGTGAGAGGGTGTGTGAGGGTGAGAGGGTGTGTGAGGGTGAAGGCCAGCTCTGGCATTGGAAAGACAATGAGCACCCCTGCACCGCGGCCTGATGGACAGTGTTTATGCACCAGCGCCAGTGTGTCATACTAGCACCCCCTGCCCCCATCCAAACCAGAAAGGAAAAATGTATATCCCACAATTCTTAGCATATTTATTAATACTTGTTAACGATGAGAAATGCCCTGGTTAGTGAACAAGGCTTTATCCATCACAATCCCCGCAAGGTAACCCAAACAAAATGTGATATTTCTTTAATGTTTGCAGCCTGACAAGAACAAAAAAGATGCGGACATTACACCCAACACCGTGAAAAACAGATTAACGTGTACTATAATGCGCCAACCCCTAAACGACTGAAAGTGAAACTATGTCCCTACTTGGCACCAGCCGACAGACTATCCGTTTATTGCTGCATCTTATACTCCCTACTTCGAACAGCTGTAATTCTGTGCTCTATGTATCATATGCCATTTTCAATGTTGGACCTTGTATAATGATCTTAGTTTGTTGTAAAGCAAACAGATATAAGGATGTAAAGCGTACATTTGCAAATATATGCCTTATGTAACGATCTGCTACTTTGTAATTTTGGACCTTATTTAACAAACGTTATCTACTGTAAAGTTCTCTTGCACCTTTGGGTAATGACACGCTATATAAAAAAAAAGCATACATAAATAAAATAGAGGTCAGGGCAGGTGGTGGCAAGGCCCAAAAAAGGGGGGTCCTCTTATTGTGAGGGAGTTGGCAAAACAAAGAGCACTCTTTTCTGCTGCCTAGAGCACTTATTGCCCCCCTGCTGCGGATAAAAGGAATTGCGTCAACGCTATGAAAGTGGGCAGAGTTGTCAACTTTTTGAATGCAATACCTTACAAGGCACAAAACACTTTAACTCCTTGGACGCTCATGACGAGCTGAGCTCGTCATGATGTACACCTCCATACACTCATGACGAGCTCAGCTCGTCATGAACAATGGGATTTTAAAAAAGTCCGCATTGACGATGACTGTAATGAGCATTGATGTGGTTAAAACGAATAGAGTTGAAATTAAGCATTCCTTTTAGCAAAAAAAAAACAAGTACCCCATACTTGAATGCCACTCTACAGTGTGTTTACTTCACTAGAAGTGCCACCGTACATTCCTGTGTGCATTGCTGTAAATTTCATAAACAGACCTTGGAACACGCTGGCCTTGATGTTCAAATCAAATAAGACTGGCACTGTGAATAAAAGTGCGCCACTCCCACACGGGGGGTGGGGAGGAGCGCGCCCGCGCTTCGAGAGAGAGAGGGGGGGGCGCAAGTGAAAGCTGGGTGAGGGAGGGTGTTTTAAAAAAAAATTTTATTCAGTGTCCTCATTGTTGGTAAACTCATGCACACAACACAAATCCACACAAACATCGCTGTAAGGGCCACACCACTGCGATGACCGGTCCCCGCAGTGTGTATAGTTATGTGCGTACACAATGAAAGGGGGGGGTGTATAAATGGTGAAGATGTCAACTATAGCACGCGGAGGGCTCAGGTTCCCATTCCCTGACCCCTCGCCATGCTTGGTTGACCGATGCCGGTCAAAATAGCCTGCCTCATCTGGAAACACTGAGAAAGAAAAAACATGCCCAACCGATAAATGTGGGTGCAGGCATTGTAGGTTGTAGGGCACAATAGCTGGGACTGAAAGAGAACAGAGTGTGAAGAAAGCACCAAGAAGTCACTCAGCTGTCCACAGGCAGGATATTTCAAGGAGCACGAGCAGGGTCACTGGTATCATGAGATGCCGAGTCGTGGTGTTTTACACAGAGTTATGGATTTGCTTCATAATGTATCATTTGCAGCACAATTTGCACATTTTAACCCCAAAAAATCGTTTCTAGCTCAAACAGACCAAGTAACTAATAAGAAAGGGTGCGCAACAGGCTTTCCGTGCCGGAGAGAAAATGGCACCAGCGTGAAGAACAGTACCTCAGAGGACACCCTTTTTATCGCCCGAAAAGACGTATACAATGGCGAACGCCTGTAGCCGGGAGGAATAAAGCGGCAGAAGCTAAAATAAGCACCTCGCATTAGCGAGAGATGTCCCTGTGCAGTACAAGTATTTAAATAAGCTGTCGGGAAATATAGTTAAATCTGCAGCTGCGGTTTACGCTGCTGATCAGCTGCTGTAGGGGAGGAGGGAAGGGGGGCAAGTTGGAGGCCGGCACAGCGGCTCATTACTATAGCAGTTAGAGGCACATCAAATGTGCAGGCTGTTTGCCGTGAAAGTGAAACAAGGGAAACACCACAGCTAAAACCCATCCATTTTAAGATTTACCGTGAACATTACACAGTTACCCAGCATTGTACATGTATTCTGACGTGCCGTTGAAAAAAGCCTGGATGGGTATATCCAAAGCTTTTAAAGTTGCTAATCACGCTGCCTCCATTGTGAACTTCTAAAATAACAAGAAGTGTAATGAAGAAAAAAAAAGCGGATGGGAAATGCACTCAGGGCAAGAGTGGGAACGCAGTTGCAGAAAGAGGTTTTTCTAAAGCTTTTAAAGCTACAAAAAGCGAGGCACGGCCTGGCAGCAGTGACATGTGTGAAGCAGGGGGCTGGGGAGCGGATCCCTTTGAAGTAAGCTAACCTCTCGGAGGCAGAAGGCTCGGGCAAGCGCGTGCACGAGCACCACATGCACTGGATGAAATCCGCAATGGTTTCAGAGCTTAGTTTAGCTTCTATATCTCTCGCCAGCAATGCGCAAGCGCATTGGCAGGCGAGACCTAAGAAGGAGTATGGCCTATGAGAATCTCAACTTTGTGAGTGATCATGAATGTGCAGCTGCCATTTCATGAGAAAGGAACGGATGCATATTATGTGAAAAGTTGTGGATCGATAGGGTGCTGTCTTTTTATAAGGGTAGAAAGGCTTGGTTAATCAAATTTAGCATGTACAGTCTCAAAGAAACACACACTGATGCACACTGATGCAGACAATAACACACACAACTAAACATGAACATACAAATACGCATACAGTTACACGGGCAATCTCTCAAACACACAGATGTGCACACATATAAACACATATACACAGAGAAAAGCCAACACACCCAGGCACACACACGGACATGCTGAGTAAGACACATGTGCACAGGGGTGCAGTCATACAAAGGCACATTCACACATAGCTATAGAAATTAGCAAACTCTCAGAGACAGGCGTATGCATATACACTGAATCCCATTAATAAACTTATAAAGTCACACACACACTCATGCAATTCACATATAAATAGATACATGCATATAATTGAAAATTCAGACACACGCATTCATGCACGGATACACACACACACACAGATACTCATGTGAGTATGAAAACAGACATATACACATACACAAATACATATACAAGCACACACACTTAAAAAGAAATACATATACAGAGAGAGGCACATACACACATGCAGGGGGTGCCCAGACAGAATATTGAGTTTAAAATGTCGACATACACAAATATCGAGTTTTAAATATTGTGATATAGAAATATCGACAGGAAGAATATCGTGGTCAAGAATATTGACTTGCAGGTAACAAATATCGTTTATGGAAACATTGAAGTTGTTAATATCGTTTGCAAAAATATAGTTGTTTAAAATATCAATATTTTAATTTGTGTTATGTATTTTAGTATGCATTTTTAAAAGTATGTGATCTAGTTTATTTTTATAAGAATTTGTTTTGTTTCTTAATTTATGTGTTACATTTTTAGTAGTTTTTAATTTTATCTTAATCTAATTTTCCGTTTTTAAGTTCTGTACTTGTGGTTTTATAGGGGAATGGGGTGGGAAGTAATTTAATTATAATGAATTAATGATTATGTTTTATGCATTAGTATTTATTTAATTTAGATTTTATTGTGGTAATATATTTATTATTAATTATCTATAAATCAGTTGTTAATTATTGTAAATAATTATTGGCAATTATGTTAATTGTGTCATTTTATTAGGAGCTGGTTGTGGGTTTATAGGAGAATAGGGTGGGAAGTAATTTAAATATAATAAATGTATTACTATTTTTAATTTATTAGTATTTATTTAAGTTATATTTTATAGTGTTAATTGTGGGAGTTATTCTATTATTATTGGTTGTTAATTATTATTAATTAATTTGTAATTAATTATGTTAATTGTGTCATTTTTTAGGAGTGGGTGTTAAGGTTTATAGAAGAACAGGGTAGGAAGTAGTTTATTTATAATTAATTAATAAGTGTTGGTTAATTAATGCTTATTCATTAATTAAAAATAAAATACGCCAACTGTGTAATTAATTTTTGATGTAAGTTGTGGGGTTTATAGTGGTAAAGGGTGGGAAGTAAATTATTTTATATCAATTTATGAGTTTTTAATTGATATTAATTTATTAATGTAAAATTAGTTATGGAAATTGTGTAAGAAAATTTTAGGTGTGGGTTGTGATGTTTATTGGGGTAGCGGGCGGAAAGTAATTTATGCTCAATTAATTAATAATTAGTTGATTATTATTTATGGTAAGTGTTTATTGTTATTTTGTGTGTGTGTTTTGTTTTTATAGGGGTAACTTTTAGGGACTAAATTAGTTTTTATTTGTTTAAAAAAATGAATTAATAATATCTGTTTAATTATTGATAATTAATTATGTTAAATATGGAGGTACATTTAAAAAAATAAAATAATTGTGGGTTGTGAATTTTGTGGTGTTATAGGGTTGAAAATAAAAAATATTACATTTATGTAATAAGTAATGTTTTTGTTTATAAAGATTTTCTATTAAAAATACTTATTTGTTTTTAAATTAATTTTGATTTTTTTAAATAATCTTTCTAGGTATTTGTTCGATCTTTTTATTATTCTAATCTGTTTCTTTCTTTTGCAATATTGAAAACTATTATATATATATTATTTTTTTGTTTTTTAAAATCTTTTGTGTTGCTGTTAATTTGTTTCTTTTTAATTTTGAACTGAGTCCAGTGGAAATATAAATTTTTACCCCTCCGCTATCCAGCACTTTCCCTACTGTTGCACTCACTGGAGTGTGAATAGTAATTTTTACCCCTCCGCTATTCAACACGTTCCCTACTGTTGCACTCACTGGAGTGGGAATAGTAATTTTTACCTCTCCGCTATCCAACACTTTCCCTACTGTTGCAACCACTGGAGTGGGAATAGTAATTTTTACCCATCCGCTATCCAACACTTTCCCTACTGTTGCACCCACTGCGGTGGGAATTTTCCCTACTGTTGCAGTCACTGGAGTGGGAATAGTACGTTATACCCCTCCGCTATCCAACACTTTCCCTACTGTTGCACTCACTGGAGTGGGAATAATAAGTTTTACCCCTCCGCTATCCAACACTTTCCCTACTGTTGCACCCACCGGTGTGGGAATAGTAATATTTACCCCTCAGCTATCCAACACTTTCCCTACTGTTGCACTCACTGGAGTGGGAATAGTAACTTTTACCTCTCTTCTATCCAACACTTTCCCTACTGTTGCACTCAATGGAGTGCAAAATTTAATTTTAAAGACTGTTAAATATTGTAATGTTTTAATTTATAATATAATGTTTTTTATTAGATATTATGTTATAAGTGAATGTAAATATATATACATATTTATTTGTACATTTTTATATATTTATAAAATAAATTTAAATTAATAGTTTATTAATTGGTTTAAAGGCAATAGAGATATGTATATATATATATATATATATATATATATATATATATATATATACATATATATATATATATATTTTTTTTTTTTTTAATTTTATATATGTATGTTTAAATATTTTTTATTACATTTATTTTATTTTATATGTTAAAATTTATATTACATCTGAATAATTTTTTAAGTTACTTTCATTATTTACTATATTTAACATTAATTTTATTTAAATAAAAAAATCGATATTTTGTTCATCTATATTTTTGACATCAATATTTTTGTTTCGATATTTTTGTACTTACATTTTTAAATATAGGATGTCGATATTTTTGACATCGTTATTTGTGTATGGGGATATTTTGGGAATTGATATTCTATCAGTGCACCCATGCACCGTTATACACACGGCTCACATTTATTCACAGTCTTGCAAACTTGTGCAAGTATACATAGGCATACAGGTGCACACAAAATAGGAGATGCTGACACACAGGCAGAGCGAGAGACATACACAAGCAAACACACCTGTATACATGACTATATACATAACTAATTACACACAAAGAAGGTCCCAGGGGAAAGTTTATAGACCCTACTGTTAAGCCCCCTGTATTGAAGTGACACCAACCTAAAGTTAACAGAGAGTCAGAAAACAAGCAACCAATGTACCCAAATACAAATATGCAGGAAATAGTTACTAAACTATGCGAGTTCCCATCAGTCCACCATCGAGACCGCCCTTCATCATCTGGGATCTCTGGTGCATAATTTCTGTCACATTAGCGGTTGAAAAAACCTCTGCTGGTGGATGACTAAACCAGGCACAGGAAAAACCACAACGATATTTACAGATGTGAATCAGAAAAAGCGTGTCTAGATGGGAACTAAAAAATAGCCGTGCGTGAGAAAAAAGTGTGTTTGTGAAAGTGAAAGAAAGATGCTCTAAAATTAGGTAGTGGTCGGGAAAACAATTTAATAAACACCCTCACACTCCTAAATCAATAAAAACAGTGCAATAGTGGTTTAACAAATAGCCACTAAAGATGAAAGGTCGACATGTTTCTGCAGACACCCGGAGT
Source organism: Lissotriton vulgaris (assembly GCF_964263255.1). NCBI lineage: Eukaryota > Metazoa > Chordata > Amphibia > Caudata > Salamandridae > Lissotriton > Lissotriton vulgaris. Next base: position 1,128,198,562 of record NC_141693.1, read on the forward strand.
CTAGTGATCTCCTGCTGCTTCCTCGGGACCATTAATGCTACTGCTAGAGAAAATAATAAAAAATAACAAGAACCATATCACCTGAAAGTGTATGTATCAACATCCTCTCATCCCACTTGATGAGAAGGAACCACTCCACCTCACCTGGCACGAGCTCAGGTAAATGGATGCACCGCACTCTCCGTCGGTGCACCGGTCGTCCCTCTAAGCTCTATCGTAGGGAGTACATTGGTTGCTTGTTTTCTGACTCTCTATATACATAACTAACATATGCATAAACACACGTCGATGTATATACATATTATTGCAAATGCACATCACACACAAAGAAAAAGACACCCACATAAGCAAGAGTACACACATACACACAACATACACACACAAACACACACACACTTAAAGTGAGGTCTGTACAGACGCGGTCAGTAGTGCGAGTACCTGCCGGGCGGTGACCTGGGGAGGGGGAGGGGCAGGGTGGGGGGTAGTAATCTAGGGATTAGGGAGCTTTACAGGTAAGTAAACATATAAATAAATAAAACAAATTTTGGTGCGTGCACTGCATCCCCAAATGCAATGCAGTGAGCGCAACTAAATTTGTTTTATTTATTTATATGTTTACTTACCTGTAAAGCTCCATAATCCATAGATCACTATCCCCCATCCTGCCCCTCCCCTTCCCCACGTCACCGTCCGGCAGGAACTCCCACTACCCACCGCGGCTGGGTCTGTATTCGCATATGCATGCACTTAAAAACTTTGCAAATACTAATTCACTTCACACATATACACATGCTTATGAAGAGAGAGGCACAAATACATGTATGCACACAGGTTGATACTAACTAACATATATGCATAGTAAAATAAACATGTGCAATAAACAGTTTCAGTCTCACACAGATATTCACACAGTCAACGAACATACTGTCACACATACATATGTACAACGATAGAGAGAGGGGCAGACACTTGCATGCAGAGATACAGACACATGTAAATATGGATCTTTGAAAACATGTATACACATATGTTATGATTGGTTCACAGTAGCAAACAGACACATAGGTACACTCGTACAGATATACACACAGTGAGTCACATATATGCACATACAGATGCACACAAGTACAAAGTATGAGAGAAATGTGTGCACATCCATGCATAAAGAATGATTGAGAAGTAAATGTGCATGCTTGCGAAGACATAAACACACAAAAACATGTGCACATTCAGGGCAGAGTGAGAGAAAGAAAGACACACACTTTCGAAAATGAATACATACACACACATTCAAACAAACATGTTCAGGTAAAACACACAAACACAGATACAAATACACAGAGAAAAACTATTAACTGGGTTTATAGGAGTACGCACACACACATTTTGAAGAATACATATAAACACACATACGCTCACAGACAAATACGCAGACATACATCAAAACAGACTTACACAAAACATACACAAACAACGATACTTTCACAAATAGACACTGCCTTACAGTCACGTAGCAAAAGAAGGTAGAACGGAATTGAGAAAACATGAACATGAGAAAAGAGAGATAAAAATACAACCATGTGAACAACTATAGTGAATCAGCTTATGATGGCCTTTATTGTCGTTCTGGTAATACCTCTTTGCTCCCTGGAGAAGGTAAAAAAATAAAATAAATAGCCGACAAGCGAACATTGAGAAAAAAGAAACTGAAGTAAAACACAAAAGTGGGAGAATTTGAGCAGTAAAATTAAAATGAAAAGCGTCTTGTATATTAAAGAGAAGACAGTAGTTATTGTGGATGCACACATGTTCACATACTGCTTCTGTCCATGCTCTAGTGGATGTTTCACACACATGCCACTGTCTGCCCATACTTTAAGCAGGTCATCACAAATCTCTGACATCCAGTATTATATCACCAAAGCTCTTCTCGGTGGCTGCAGGCACAAAAGACACTGATGGTGGATCAAGTGGTACCACTGGTGGCACACCCGTTGATTAGCTTGCTGGCTGCATATGGTGGAGGCGAAGGGTGGTCAAAGTGGAAGCGGAGAAATAGTTTTCCTTGTCAATCATTGCCTAGAAAACCCTGGCAATGCTTGCACTGCACTGTTCACATAAAGGAGATCTTTATCTGAAAGGGCAGAAGAAAGTGGACCCATGCTCAGGAATGGGAGGGAAGATGGTACATAAAATGGCCTGGATTCTTTCTCCTATTCTTTCTCCTGTGAGTGCATCTCCGCATGCAAGATTTCATCAGCAGGAGCAGAAAAAGCAGCAGTAAGTAAAACTGGCAGAGTACCATGATCATATGGCCCTGCAGTCCTGGGCAGAAGAGGTAGAGATGCCAGTACAACCTGTGAAAGATTTTGCTCTTGCAGCAAGATTGAGGTCTCAATCTCAAACAGGAATGTAACTTGTGTGAAGGAATAAAAGTTTAAAACATGTTACGATTTTTACCGTTTAGTATAGGAGGGCCTAGTGAGTACAATGAATTGGGGTAATGATGGTAAGAATAAAAAACAAGATTCAAAAGCACTATTTTAAGGTGCGAAAGACTGTAACTCAAAATAAGATTGTGTTTGTCAAGCACAACTTTCAGCCAAACAAGAATAGATTCCCAATTTACAATAAATAAACAAAAATCAAAACAAAAAGGAAGCAGGAAAAAAAGAGAAACAGAATATTTGACATGGAATGCGACTCAGAACCTTTGGCTAATAGAAGAGTTAATGCATTCACAAAGTAATCTCGTGAAAACGTTTGTCTGCGGGAAAGAACGATGTGCATTCCAACAGTAAGGCCCCCATTAGGATGGCAGGCGGACTTTGCCCGCCCGCCATCCTCCCGGTACAAAGGACCGCCCACCATAAAGGCGGGGGTCTCGTGGGGGGAATTAGGATGCGCTCGCCACAGTGGTGGGCGCATCCTGTATTTTTACCATTACAGCACCGCCCGCCGCAATGGTAAAAATACATGTTGTGCATTTCAAAGCACAACGTGACCGGCACCGTGCGGTGCCTGCCATGTTGTACTTTTAAATGCAGGAGGGTACCATATGTACCCCCCCCATGTGCACCCCTAACCCCCCGGAGTCCCTAGGGTCCCGCAACGGGCCCCCAGAGCAGACTCCGCATGCCTTTCCGTGACAGCATTGCCGCCACGGAAAGGCATTGGTAAATACCCATTGTAATATGACTGGCGGTGTCTGATAGACACCGCCACCATATGAACCCTTTGTGACCAGGGCGGAAAAGCGGTGGACGATCTTTCCGCCCACAGCGGACCCCCCAATCATGATAATATGGCGGGGGTCATTCCGGCACGGATGGCGGGCGGATCGCCCCCGCCAGGCCGGCGGTGGCTACCGCTGGCCTGGCGGGGCGATCCGCCCTCCATCCTAATGGGCCCCTAAGTGTGAACCATCTTTTCTAAGGATATGTTGAATGTCAAAACAAATATTACGGTGGAAGATTGATGGAATGCCAGTATCTATTAAGACTGCTTAGATAGATGTAGTGACAGTCGTCTGAGGTTTTCAACCTAAAAACAAAAATTCAAAAATTGGTAGCCCACAACTATGTTTGGTGCAGTGTTATGTTTGAAATCACAATGATTGTTGGAGGGCCATGATTTTTCTGAAAGTGTTGTTTTTATTTCATTTGCCAGAATAACACAAGGAACAAAGATCCAAGCAGTACCCAGCACACTAAAAAAGGAGAACATTAGATTGCTGACAATTAGACACGCTTTTTAACACTCCGAAACATCACACCACCTCATTCTGCTTACGTCTATTGAAGTAATGTGTCTATTTTGAAAGCTCAAAGAGGATCCAAACTAAACTTTTCAGCATACATTCTCGATTAGTGGATCCAACTAATCTCTAGAATACAAATCCAGGTCTTCTTTGGATCCATTAAAAGCTGGAGAGCACTTGAAACCTTCTCAGGCTCTAAGGTCCCGAAAAGTGAGGAAGTTCATTTTAGAAAAGGCAGTAAAGAGGCAGAAGTGATTTGATTTGTCGGTGGACTGGGTTGCAAAGACTGGACTACTGGCTGCACGGATATAGGTTGAGAAAGAACAGTGGCTTTCTAAGAAAAGGACAGTGCTGCTAGGGTGCACAGGCGAGCTAGGCTGTGGTTAGAAAAAAGGCAGCGAACTGGGGACCATATGCAGAACTTGTATAAGCACAGATTAAAGAGCAAAGCAGAGGGTATTCGAAAGCAAAGAGAAATTCAACCACTGCAGATTCTCTCCCTTGAGAGTTTAACAAAGAAAGAGCATCATACATCATAGTAGTCTACTAAAAACGGTTGGAAGAAAGACTTTTATTCATCTAAGGTTGCTGTGATGGAGAAAATTACATCTTTCACTATGTACGGGACATTAAATTGACTGAAAATGTAAAAATAGCATGTAACGCGAAAACATGTAAGGACTATGGTAAATTTTGGGGTTTCACAACTGGATACCTTTTATATATTTCCAGTTCGTTATACCTGAAATAGAGGTTGGAAACTCAAGAGACAGAGAAGTAAAATACAAACTTGTTTGAATAAAGATAATGTATTTAAAAACTAGAATTAAAATGAGGTCAATGATCAGATAAATTGTAGAAGCTCATTTGAAAAGTAAAGTTAGGTTTCATTAGATGATTTTAACTTAGAAGAGAGCCACAAAAACATATTGCGACATTGGAACATGTTATATGCTATAAGATAGTCTATTGTGAGTTAGGAAATTAGTCTTTTATTGGGTACTTGAAATATATGCAGAAGAGATTAAATTAAAATATTATAATGAATAAAATACATCATTACCAAAAGTGGATGTTAAATGACACATTGGATATATATAAAAAAGACAGTTAAGAAGTGAAGTTACTAGTCTCATATGCTTTCTGCAATGGAATACCTTTCATTTTTTTTGACCATTTGAAAGTTGAGACCGCAATTAAAGACAAGAGACTGATTCTATGTCAATAATAGCTAGTATAGTGCTTCTGCTCCTGTATTCGAACACTCATCTTCTGCATCTTTCTGTCTAATATGTAATATATGGGCGGGGCGTGAGTAAGGCTCGCCTTCCCCAGACACTTTTGGTCTCCGGGACCCCATCCCCCGAGGCTGGTATATTTAATTAAGGGAGTGGGGCACATGGCCCCCCACCCAGAGCCAATGGTGGCCCCAGGACCCCATTCCCCAGGTTGATTGCAATCAAAAGGTGAAGGGGGCCCACGTGGCTCTTCTCCCTGAGCCTTTAAAGGCCCCAGGGACCCTATCCTCCAGGGCTGGTTCACTTACTGTGCCCTGGGGAGCCCAACCCCTGGCACAGTAGTTGCCCTGCCTGCACTAGCAAGGGCAGCAAAACATGTGCGGGCTTCCATCTGGTGGAAGCATTTTTAAATCCACTGCCAATCGGGAGCAAGCACTTAAGTCTACCAAAACCATAGACCCTTGCAGCCTTTTCTAAATCTTGTGTGCTCTTAGGGTCGTAGCCCATGTTAATTTGGACACAACAAGTTTGTCATACCTCCTTGGTACCTGCAAATATGACACAAATAAACTGCCTATATGTGTTAGTATTTATGTAGTATGAACTCAGCTTGATAGCAATGGAGCACTGAACAGGAGACACTTTCTCAATGCCTAAATAGCATATCATGAGGAATTTCATGACTTCAATCCATGAAGAGCATGAATATTAATGGGGGAATGGGCAAAAAAAATTCCCCAGCTCTATTGATCATCGACTATTAATACTCAGATACTTTTGGTGTGGGAGAGGGAAATTGGGGAACTGACAATTGATGAGTGGCAGGAAGCCGTAATGTCTCTAGTAGAGTCAGCAATCGCTTTGTAAGTCAGACTGCTACTGCTTACATACTTACTCCGTAATTACTTGACTAAGGAAAACCTTAGGAAAATGGGTTCTACTCCCTCCCGGGAATGTTTGATATGGAATTATTAAATGGGAGATGTCTTACACACAACTTGGCACTGCACCAAACATAAACCCTTTCAGTGCAGGTGTATAATATATTAAAAGAAGTGTCAGGTTGGAAGATAGTGCCTGATCCTTAGTTAGCTCTACTCCATATTACGGTTGATTTGAATATGAAGCACTATAAACTGACCTTGCTGTTGCTGGACCATCTAGCGGCCAAGAGAGGTGTTCTGCTGAGGCCCCTTCGGCGGTGGCCTGGCACAACTAATGAATCATTGTTTGACTTTAGAAATGCCAGGTTACACAGTGAGAAGATGCCAAAAAATCATTATAATGTCTGCGGGACTAATGTCAATATAGTAGCATTTAGCTTGATCTGATGCCAGTTTTGAATCATGTTCGTAAGCTTTCAAGATCACTAATTTGGGACATGGCTAATAGAGAGAAGGGTAGCTCACAATGTGTACTAACATGGAGAGAGATTTTTTTCTCCTGTTTGTGCTGATCGCTGTTTACTTTATAAAAACTTATCATCAGAAAGAAGACTGTTAAAACTGCCTTTCACCTAGGTTACTGGCTCTGCTAGCAGTCATTTTGACATCACAAATGTGTACAATTGAACAGCTATGTCATTTGAGGTCATATGTGCAAATTTTAGGAATATCGATTAGCTAACTGATATTTTCTGTGATTTACAATTAGGATATTGCTATTCCAATGTCTGAAATACACTGAGTTTCATTTGGTGATTTATAGTGGGTCGCAAATAGACCTACCACATGAAAATGAATGAGGTAGGTTGCAGTTTACAAACAGTTAGAAATTGCTGAGGTCAGCAAACCACCATGTCTGCGATTGTTTTTAACTAAGCAATCTTTTTTTTCTAAATGTAGCCCATTTTCCATAAGGTAATACAGGATGCATTTAGAAAAAAAAACTGTAATGTTAGCTAGTGGTCTGTGGGACCTCTGCCTGCTCTTAAAAACAAGCATTTGCAATGCAATAGGTCTCGTATTAGGAAAGTTTGAGCTATTGGTATTATAAATGACACATTTTTTATTTAGGTTTTGTTTTTGAAAATAGCGAAATTAATAGCTTTGTCATTTACCATGCCAATAGTTATAACTTTCGCAAATGTGACACCTATAGCATTTGTAATGCAATATGTGTTGTATTTACGTGACTTACATGTATTGATATTACAAATAACAATGGTTTTTAATTTTTTTTAAATAATTAATACTTAAATAAAAGTTATTGTAATTTATAATGGCAATAGCTTAAACTTTTGTAAATAACATTTGTGAAGATTATTTTCAGTGTATTTTATTGTGACGAAAATCCAAGAACATATGTCAAATATTAACATCTTCCTGCAAAGAAGCGCTGTTCCTGTGTTGTTGCTGTCTGGCCACTTCGCCACGCCTCACGGCCCCCGCTTTGCGGGTGCCGCTCGTAGGCTTAGACTCTCTCTGGGGAACATCCTTTCTGCCTCCCTTCACGTGCTTTGAGCACCAACGCGCCCCTTGCAAGCTGTCATCTGGTCAACAGGGGTAGAGGCGGGACTGCGAGGACCAGCATTCCTAGCGGCGTGGATCGGCCGCAGCTGGTTCTCTTCCCGCCCCCTCCTCCTCCTCTTTAAAATCTGTGTGGAGTGAGTGAGCCTTGGGACCCTTCCTGCAAAGAAGCGCTGTTCCTGTGTTGTTGCTGTCTGGCCACTTCGCCACGCCTCGCGGCCCCCGCTTCGCGGGAGCCGCTCGTAGGCTTAGACTCTCTCTGGGGAACATCCTTTCTGCCTCCCTTCACGTGCTTTGAGCACCAACGCGCCCCTTGCAAGCTGTCATCTGGTCAACAGGGGTAGAGGCGGGACGGCGAGGACCAGCATTCCTAGCGGCGTGGATCGGCCGCAGCTGGTCTTCTTCCCGCCCCTTCCTCTTGTTTTTCCTTCATAGCTTGTGTGGACAACGCGCACGCGGGACGCGCGCGGGGCAACGGCCGGGGCGAAGACCGGGCTAAGAGCGGGCCGTTTGAGGCCGTTCGAGGACGGCAGAGGACGACCCTGGCCCACCCCCCTTATTGCTCCTAACCTGCTTGTTATTGTATCATCGTGCTGAGACAGGTTAGCTTAAACTGAAGCTCCCTAGTTAGTAAGTCGAGTGACGACCCTGATCTCATCGTAAGCACCATGAGTACTAGGATGACACGTAGCAAAGCCTCCAAAGGTGGTTCACAAATCTGTGGCCCTATGGACGACTTCATCACCCGCACAAATATAGCCATTGATGAAGAAATATCTAAACTTCAAACCCGGGTATCCCTAGAATTGGTAGCTGCACGTAGGCTGTCCGAGGTAATTGCCCTCTCGAAAAAATCATCCCTAGGACATATAGCCTCTGCTGTCACTCCAGCACGCCCTGCCCGCCCAAATAGTATTACCACCCAGGTTGATTTACACCAGCCCCCGATTACTTCCACCCTCACTCCGCCCTTAGAACAATCACGCATTACAGAAGAGCTAAGTTTCGCTGCACCTTCTCACGCCCAGACCCCCACCCTTAATCCCCTTTCCCAAGTATTCCCAACTACTTCCCGTGTTAGTGGTGCACAACCCAAAAGAAAACGCCAATCACGCTCAGCCTATTCTCGTAAAAAGGCAAAGGTGGCAGTCTCCCACCAGCTCACAATGACCAACACTCAGGCATGTAATGCTTTACCTGAGGGTTCCTCGAGCACACAGTCAGTATGCCAAAGTATGGGAGAGGGTCCAGCCAACACCACCCCAGTAGACGAGGGGGCGCAGGTACAAGACCAGGGAAGGAATGATAGGGAATTTATAGATCAAGTCTGGGAAACATTAAAAAAACTTCTCTCACCACTCGACTTAAGATTGTCTAGGATAGAAAACAATCTACTCGAGATGGAGAAGAGCATTATTGCTCTGGCCACTCTTGGCCTGAGAAGTCTCGAAAACCAGGGCGTGTCCTTATCTGACCCACTTTCGCCAGCCCCTGTTTTGCAAGCTGAGCAGCACCCCCCACCAGTACCTGTTGCTGTAAGGCCTGTTCCTAAGCCGAGGACTGTGGCTGTGGATCAAGTTTCCATAACCGCTAAACCTTAGGCTACCAAACCGCAGATTCCCACACGGAACTCTAAGCCTGGAAAAGTAAATCCAAACCTGGTAGCATCCGCCAGACCCCAGCCTGCCGAAACCCAGGGTCCTCGTCCAAAAGAAAATTTTAGAGGAGGCTATATAGACCTTCCACCAGAGGCCAATGACTATGTGGTCGTGTTGACAGGCGTCCCTGTGATCGGCACTGACCAACACGAAAACCACTGGTCATTGAAAAATAAAACTATGCACTGGCTTAACGTCAACAGACCGATTCCCAATGGCAAAAGAAGCCGAGTAATGATGGTCCGTAGAATACCCTGGGTGGGCCCAACCAAGAAATCTAAGCAAGGGGACTGTGTAGTTGTAACTTTTGAAGACCCACATACGGCGCACCATATCTGTTCCTGGCCAACTAGTGAAGATTCTTTAGTCATACCAAGGCCGCTATCCTATTTTTATCCCCCACACCAAGTGCATACCCAAGCGGATAACTGGTCCTTGGTGCAGCACCACCCATGGAACACCCATCCTATGAGGCAAAAGAATACTCTTTTACACTGGAATGGCCTTTCAACCTACAATAGATTTGGAGGCCTGGAGGAGGTCGATTGACTTTCTATGTTCCCAGCATGCCCACAACTAGAAAAAGCATCGTCTCCACATGTTAGGGACATAATTGGAAATCCAACCAACGGCCCTCCAACTAGCCAAGCCGGGCTTCTGACTCTCTTGCCCCGGGCCATGGAACCGATCAAAATGGCCATTTTTTGCAAAAGAGTGGAAACGAGGCCAGACAGTCCCTGTCCGATCCCCCCTCTTCCAGTACAATCTAATCCAATGGAGATCGACCGGCCTGATAGAGTTGCCTCCCCAGGCGATTCTTCACTGAGGGTCTTAAGCTGGAATGTGGCTGGCCTTGCACGTAACTTTGATAACCCGGAATGGAACACCTTCCTGGCACCCTATGACATTTGCTTGCTACAGGAAACATGGTGCCAGGAACCTAGACATAGAGTGGGGTTTTCGACCTTCTATGTTCCGGCTGTATGTCACCAAGGTTCTAAAGGACGCCCATCCGGTGGTCTTCTTATCTGGATCAACATAGCACTAGACCTCAGTGTTTCTCAAAGGACCACCGAAACACCTGACCTTCAATGGCTAACAGTGCACTACAAAGGGGGAAGGGTAACTAGAACTATTTAATCTCTACTTAAGGGGCAATAGGAACGGAGGATCTCTAAACTCTTTAGGCTTAAGTAACTACCTGTCTGCCTGTGACGCCGACTCTCTCGTCCTGCTGGCAGGCGATTTTAATTGCTGTTTTGAGCCTTTAGCCAAAGAAGATATTCTGGATACCAACGATGAGGATAACAGGAGGGGCATCCCTATTTTGAACCTCGAACCGATCCCTAAATGGACACAAAAGGTGATCGATATAAATGCTCTTTGCATGGAGTATAACTTGAGAGCAACGAATGGGCGTTCTAAATCAGATCCCATGGGTGCCCATACATACAATAGGACGGGCCACTCATCCAGAATTGACTTTGTTATGCTCAACTATAACCTCTGGCCATATCATCAAGACATGGAGGTTATAGAGACCTGTGACAGCGACCACAGCCCTCTCGCTTTAACCATCTCTGTCCCCTGGCAAACTGGGTCTCAAGAAACCACTAATCAGCTATGGAAAGCTTCACATGAGATTCTTCCCTCAAACTGTGGCAGACGTCTTAAATGGGCAAGAGTCTCAGCGGATGAGGCTAGGATGTCACAAGCTGAAACCATCTTACTAGAGGCTGAATCTAGGCTTGATAGCACTAATAGCGATAGCAAGATGTTTTTATCGTTATTTACGGAGACTGTAACGGCACTAAGTGGGCTGTTCATCATTCCCAAACCCAGCTCCAGAACTGCTTCAAAGGGGGCCCTGAGAACAAGTGAAAAGTGGTTCACAGCCAAGTGTCGACTTGCTAAGGGTGATCTTGTTGCTGCAGTAAAAGGAAAAGACCAAGCTACCATCAGGTCTGCAAGGAAACTTTATAGGAAAACTGTGACTGAGGCCAAGCGGATATATGATTTCAACTTTTGGCGTGACCTAACGGAGGCGAGCACAAGGAAAGATGCTAAGGGGTTCTGGGACTTGCTAAGATCAAGAGACAAGCCCATTGATCAACAACTGACTTGTAATATCCCTGGTGTTGCCTGGTTTGCCCACTTTTTGAAATTGTATTCGGCTCAGACAGGGCCTCCGCAACCAGACCCGCTCCCAAGGCTCAGTTCCGCAGATCTCCCACCAAATGAAGTCCTATTTACCACCTTGGAAGTAGAGAAGGCAATCAGGAGTACTGTTTCTAACAAAGCGGCAGGACCTGATGGGATCCCGGGCGACCTGATAAAAAATAATCCCCCATTTTGGAGCAGATTAATTGCTGCTCTTCTTAATGAGGTTATGTTGGGGGGGTCTTTCCCTGACTCTTGGAGGGGCGCTGAAGTAGTCCCCATTTTCAAGAAGGGTAGCAGGGAAGACCCAGCCAATTACCGCCCCATCAGTTTGCTGGATTCGACGCAAAAGGTAGCGGGGAAAGTGGTATTGGGCAGGATTCTGGAGTGGGTGGATGAAAATCAGATATTGTCTGATTTCCAAGCGGGTTTTAGATCAGGGACAGGCACCGTCGAGCAGACATTCCGCCTTTTAATGCTCTATTGGAAGGTAGTGGTGCTAGGAGGGGGCAGCTTATACTTAGTCTTCATAGACTTAAAAACAGCCTTCGACCTGGTTCCAAGAGCATTATTGTGGAAGGTCCTTGACGAGTTAGGTCTACCTCCCTATTTGTTGGCCTTGCTGATAAAATTCCACGAAAACAACTTTGCCCAAATCAGATGGGGTGCCCAGGGAGAAAAAACCCCGTGTATTCCAGTAGACAGGGGCGTCCGCCAGGGGTGTGTGCTTGCCCCCACTCTGTTTTCGCTTTACGTCAATAGAGTGGTGGAGCACCTTCTTCAACATCCTGCAGATGCACCATCCCTGGCTGGGAGGAAAATTCCGACGCTCCTGTTTGCGGACGACACCCTCCTGATTTCGAAATCACCTGCAGGCATACAGTCACTACTTTCCAGCTTCAAGGCCTTCTGTGACACCAAGGGACTGGCCATAAATATTGGCAAGACCAAATTTCTTGTCCTCAACCCCCCTAAGAAATCTGTTAAACCCCCCACTCTAGACTCTGTCACATTAGAACGGGTCAAAGAATTTGACTATCTAGGCATACGTCTTTGTGATAGTATGAGCTGGAAGGCCCATCACCAAAAAGTGTTTCTAACCCATAAGAGGGTTGTTGGTGCTTTACTTAAAGAGCAGCGTGCTTCCTCCATAAAACCTATTGGGGCACTTCTTGATATTTATAGGGGTAGGGTTGTGAGTGCAGCACTGTATGGCGCAGAACTTTCGGGTACCCAGAGAGTGGATACTTTGGCCCACCTAGAAAATAAATTTCACAAAGATCTGATGAGGCTACCCCAGAGCACCCCCACAATCCCCCTCTTGCTGGACGCAGGTACTCGTCCAATCAGCGAGCAAGCTAAATTACGCCCCTTACTACTATGGTCTAGAATTTGGAACGTCCCCGAACTCCACAGCTATGCAGACGCCCTAAAAGATGTACTGTCCTTACCTGGCTGGCATAAGATCGCCTGGCTCAGAGAGGTCAAGAGGGCATTGTACAAGCTCGGTCTAGGAGCTGCGTGGGAAAATAAAACAGCACCTCCTAAACAAGAACTGAAGAAGGCTTACTGGTCTTGGGTGGATAACGAGAGACTTGGTAAATCAAATCACCCAAGATCTGTTGCCAACTTCTTGATGGTTAAAGATATCCCCTCCAGAGAACCATATTTGGACTTGATTCACAGTTCACATGATAGGGCATTATATTTTAAATTCAGGGTTGGGGTCTTACCTTTATGTCAGTTTACCTCTACCTGGAAACCACCACTGCAAACTGTACCCTATTGCCCATTCTGCGAGCTAAAAATTGAATCTGTCGTACACTTTCTATTTGAGTGTCGAGTCTATATGGCCCCTAGACGGAGGTGGTTGAAGCCTCTTTGTAGGAGCCTGGGAACTCGCTCACATCTGGAAGCTATAAGAATACTGCTCTCAGATACAAGACCCTTTTTTGCCATTTGTTTGGCTAAATTCCTAGGCTGGGCTTGGCGCATAAGATCTGCTAAACAACTGACGATACAGTAAAGTGTCCCTTTTTCATTTTTCATAAATTTTAAGATTATCTCGTGTAAATATGAAATGTTTTTAATGGTAATATGAATTGTAAATTGCTTTGTTTAGACCATTGTTTTTATGCTGTCATGTTTTGCTTTTATGATATGTTTCTATATCGAAATAAAGCTTTACTACTACTACTACTAATAAAGCTTGAAACATTGAGAGAACATATTTGAACCAGTTGTTGTTGAATGGTTGCACAGATTGATGCTGTGGTGGAGCTCAGTGATGTTGTGGTGCCACAGAGGAATGCTGTAGTGGTGCTGAGTGATGCTGTATGCTATGCTATGTTTTGTTTTGCTATCCTATGTTTTGTTTTATTATGCTATGCTATGCTGTTTTGTTATGTTATGATATGTTTTGTTATGCTATGCTATGCTATGCTATGCTATGTTTTGCTATGCTATGCTATGTTATGCTATGCTATGTTATGTTATGCTATGCTATGCTTTGTTATGCTATGCTATGTTTTGCTCTGCTATGCTTTGTTATGCTATGCTATGTTTTGTTATGCTATGTTATGTTTTGTTGTGTTGGTATGCTATGCTGTGTTTTGCTATGCTATTATGTTTTGTTATGCTATGCTATGTTTTGTTTTGCTATCCGAAGATTTGTTTTGTTATGCTATGCTATGTTTAGTTTTGCTATCCTATGCTTTGTTTTGTTACGCCGTGCTATGTTTTGTTGTGTTTTGTTATGCTATGCTATGTTTTGCTGTGTTTTGCTAGGCTATGCTTTGTTATGCTATGCTATGTTTTGCTGTGTTTGGTATGCTATGCTGTGTTTTGCTATGCTATGTTTTGTTGTGTTTTATTATGCTATGCTTTGTTTTGCTATGCTATGTTTTGTTATGCTATGCTATGTTTTGCTGTGTTTGGTATGCTCTGCTGTGTTTTGCTATGCTATTATATGTTTTGTTATGTTTTGTTAAGCCATGCTATGTTTTGTTGTGTTTTGTTATGCTCTGCTATGTTTTGTTGTGTTTTGCTCGGCTATGCTTTGTTATGAGATGTTTTGTTATGCTATGCTTTGTTATGCTTTGCTTTGTTTTGGTATGCTATGTTTTGTTATGCTATGCTTTGTTGTGCTATGTTTCGTTATGCTATGTTAAGCTTTGTTTTGTTATGCTATGCTATGTTGTGTTTTGTTATGCTATGCTACGCTTTGTTGTGTTTTGTTATGCTATGCTATGTTTTGTTATGTATGCTATGGTTTGTTTTGTTTTGCTATGTTTTGTTTTGCTATGTTTTGTTATGCAATAGGGCTCGCATTAGTAAAGTTAGAGGTATTAGTATTGCAAATGACACATTTTTTATTTATGTTTTTGTTTTGAAAATAGCAAAATGAATAACTTTGTCATTTACAATGCCAATAGTGTTAACTTTTGCAAACGTGACACCTATAGCATTTGTAATGCAATATGTGTTGTATTTACATGACTTAGATGTATTAATATTAAAAATAACAATGGGTTGAATTTTTTTCAATATTTAATACTTAAATAAAAGTTATTGTAATTTATAATGGCAATAGCTTAAACTTTTCCAAATAACTTTTTGGAAGATTATGTTTAGTGTATTTTATTGTGATGAAAATACAAGAACAGAAGTGAAATATTAACATCTTTCTGTGACATTTGTAATAAAGTTTGAAACATTGAGAGAACATATTTGAATCAGTTGTTGTTGAATGGTTGCACAGATTGATGCTGTGGTGGCTCTGAATGGTGTTGTGGCGGCGATGAGTGATGCTTGGCATTCAGTGATGCTCTGGTAGCGCATAGTGATGTTGTGGTGCCCCTGAGTGATGCTGTGGTGATGCGATGGATAGTGAGGGCGATAGATAGAGGGAGGGTGAAAGATAGATAGAGGGAGGGTGAGAGATAGAGGCAGGGTGAGAGATAGAGGCAGGGCAAGAGGGCGAGGGATGGAGTGTGGGCGAGGGATGGAGTGTGGGGCGGGGGAGGGATGGAGTGTGGGGCGGGGGAGGGATGGAGTGTGGTGAGGGATGGAGTGTGGGGCGGGGGTGGGATGGAGTGTGGGGCGGGGGAGGGATGGAGTGTGGGGCGGATAGGGATGGATGGAGTCGGGGAATGGATGGATGGATGGATGGATGGAATGCGGGGATGGATGTATGGGGTGCAGGGAGGGATGGATGGAGTGGGGGGATGGATGTGAACTTATTATTCCTTGTGGAATTGATAGGGCGAGCCCTAAAAAAAAGTAGTTATCTCACTCCCATACATGAGTGCTAAAAGCGAGCCCCAGCGCCTTGAAAGCCTGAAGGTGGAATGGGTGCTACCCAAACATCTGATAACATACCAGTCAGGCCGCAGTGCTGAGGGGTTGAGCTAGAAACAGCAAAAAAGAGAGGATGATGAAGAGATGAGAGAGAGTTAGAGACTGCCCGAACAGAGAGTCTGCGGGGGAGGGAGAGGGGGGGCTGGAGAAGAGAGGGAGAGCAAGAAAGGGGTAAAGAACAGTAGAGAATGGTTGAGAAGCACGGGGCGAGATGGGATTGCGAGACACGGAGAAAAGAGCGGCGGCGAAGGGCAATAGCGAGAGGCGGTAAAAGAGAGACAAGACAAGGCGCAAATGATAGCTCTTTACACCAACGCACCAAAATGAATGGCAGGCATGCACGTGCAGTCTGAAGGTCGTAGGTTCGAGCCCGAGTGCCCCTCCCAGCCTCTCATCCTTGTGAGGTCGGTAAACTTTGCACCATTTAGCTGTGTGACAAAACACCAATCTCGTAAAGGGGAAGAAGATTAGTTATGGGGAGAGGGAGGAGGAACAGTGGTTAGGGTGGGATAGGCAGATGGGAAAGAATAGGGCGAGCAGAGAGGCTAGAAAGATGGTTAAATGGGGGAATCGAGGAGTAGAAACCGGAAAAGAGGAGAGCCGACACAATGGGAAGAACAGAAAAGGCCTCAAGAGGGCATGGGTAAAAGAAGAAGGGAATAAAGAAAGAACACGAATGTGAACAAAGAAAGCACAACGGGTGGAAACGGGTGTGAAAAATCGCAGCTTTTTTCATGAAGGTTTGTGACATTCCATGACAGAGTAAAAGGCGGTTTGCTGGTACCTTCTGTAGCTTTTTCTATGCAAAGGCACACCTCGCAATTGAGAAAACATGTCTCTCAGCAACATGCTTTTAGTGCTCATCAGTCTTCTGCTGGTATCTCGTGCATTTGTTTTTTTTTTAAGTAGACCGCTTACTCAACAAGCAACAGGAAACCAAGGCTCTAACTGAAGCAAGGGAGGAAGGGTGACGAGGCGCATGGGGAGCAGCAGCCTTTGATGTGCCGGCCGGCCGGCCATGCAGTGAATAATTAGGGGAGGAGAAATGCCGGCCTGAGGCCGAGTGCAAAGCAACAGATGGCTTTGATGTGGAGGCAGGCGGCTCGGGCGGATAGAAGCGCGTTCATGGACATAGATGCACATCGAAACATTAGGGCAACATCCCTCACACAGAAAACAGTAGGGCAAGCTTTACTCGCACAGGTGATGTGAATAGCACATAAAATTCAATTCAAGTGCTTCCCTCGCTTTGGAAACATGCATGTGCACGACTGCACGAGAAACCTAAAGGGAAGTGCCTGTTACAATGGGAACAGTAATGCAAGCTTCAGTCACGCGGCGGTGTGAACAGCACAGAAAATACAAGGAAGCGCGCGTGTGGCTTGGGATACATGTACGTGCACCAGAAACATAAAGGCAAGCGACCCTTATAAAGGCAACGATAATGGAGGCTTCAGTCACACGGCGGCGTGAGCAGCACAGAAAAAAGTGCGTCTGCTGCTTGGTAAACATGTATGTGCACCCGATATATAAAGGCAAGCGTCCATTATAATGGGAACAGTAATGGAGGCTTTAATCACATGGCGGCGTGAAAAGCGCGGAAAATTCAAGGAAGTGCGTATGCCACTTGGGAAACGTATGTGCACTGCACCGGAAACATAAATGCGAGCGTCCCTTACGATGGGAACAGTAATGCAAGCTTCACTCACGTAAAGGGCGTGTCTGACGTGGATACCACAGAAAATACAAGGGTGCGCTTACCTCGCATAGAAAATATGTGTGCGCACCAGAAAAATAAAGGCAAGCTTCCCTCACACTGGGAACAGTAACACAAGCTTCACTGCCGCAAGGAACGTGAATAGCACTGAAAATGCAATGGTGAGCTTACCACACAAAGGAAAAAAAATGAATGTCCATCGGAAATAAAAAGAGAAGCATCCCTTACAACATAACCCCAAGGGCAAAACCCTCTCACACAGAGGGGTTGAATGTCACAATAAATGCAAGGGTGAGCTTACCTCGCATAGGAAAAGTGCGTCCTTTGAAATATAAAGGCAAGTGTCGCTCACACTGGGCACAGTGGGGCAAATTTCCAACATACACTGGGGGTGCCGACCTAGCACAGGAAACACATGCTTGTCGGAGATATTAGGGCAAGCACCCCCCACACAAGGAATAGTACTGCAAGCTTCCCTGACACACGAAACATGCTGGCCTGCCCTTGCACAAGAAACATGCATGCGCACCAGAAACGTTAGGAATAGCCTTCCTCACACAGGGAACAGTAGTGCAATTTCGTCTCGCACAGGAGACATGCTTTTCTTGCACAAGAAACACATCCACATTACAAATAATACGGCAATAACCTCTAACACAACAAGAAGCGATGGGC
This sequence comes from Lissotriton vulgaris, assembly GCF_964263255.1. Lineage (NCBI taxonomy): Eukaryota > Metazoa > Chordata > Amphibia > Caudata > Salamandridae > Lissotriton > Lissotriton vulgaris. Next base: position 1,128,216,597 of record NC_141693.1, read on the forward strand.
TGGATGGGGTGGGGGGCGGCACTGCATGGGGAGTTTAAATAAATTGTGAGCAGTGACGGGCGCTGACAGGAGCAGGAAACTAATGGAAGAAAAAAAGACGGGCACTGCAACTGAAGAGAGCAGCTCTGTGAGCGGAGAGCCTTCTGCAAGCTGAACTCCGTGCACCACAGAGGGGTCTGTTTATGCAGCCTTCAGATTTCCTGCACAAGTGTTTAGATCTGATAGAGGGGCACTCCCGCCTTGACACGCACCATTCCCCTACTGGTGCTTTTAAGTAAACTTAATCGGCTCTTGGCCACCGCTTTATGGGTGGTCACGGCCCAGTGGGTGTATAGCGGGACAGAGACAATAACTGTGCCAGCCCTGCACCGAGCTCAACGACGGAGAAAGGGTGGGGGAGGAGGGTATTTATAACCTCCGAGACGTGAGCTGTCTGCAATGAGGAGGATGTGCACCCAAGCGGAGCTATGAAAGGGGAGAGTCCGAGGCCAGGAGTTGGGGGTGCAGAATCGCTGGGGACGAGTGAAAAGCAAGGGGTAACAGAGGAAACAAAGTGGGGAAGGAACAATCAAAGAATACAATGAAAGAAAGTGGAGCGCTGAGAAGCGTGCAAAATATATGGTAAGCGACTATCGGGGAAGGGAAAGAGGACAGAGAAGAAGAAGCAAAGGGAAGGTACGGTGCAAACTCAGACAAAGAATCGAGAGCGGCATTGTGAAACAAGACCTCACCACGAGTAAATGTTGTACTTATACGTAGCTTCAGCAACTTCCGTGCTAATCTAATTCCTTATGTAATTTACTCTATTGTAAAGCGCTCTGACACCTCTGATTAAAGTTCACGCTGTATAAAAAAGCATACATAATAAATAAGTAAGCTGCCCGTAGTGTGAGTGTGTATGGAGTCTTTGGAATAGCCTGTCTGCCCCCTGGGGGACTCGAGTGGTTTCTGGATAGGCTGCTGACATCGCCGAATGAAGCTGTTAGCCTGTGGGGAAATGCGAGGCGCGGCCGAGAATAAGTGACGGTGGGGGGCGGGGCAGCTGAAGCCTTTGATGTGGCAAATGCTGCTGGCAGCAGGCAAGCTCGTGCACAAGGAGCTTGTCACGTGATTCGCTTCTCGTGAACTGTTGAAAATCCGGATCGTAAAAAGTCAGCTTTGGACGGCATTAGGTCTCTCTACGAGACCTAAATATTTATGTGAACATTCACAAAGGGGAAGAGGTGAAATGCTTACCACCTCCTCTAAGTGTCGGTAAAACATTAATATTTTGAAACAGTAATTTGCACACAAAACATTCATACATACCACTGTAAAGGGACGCCCTTAGCATGCCCCTTCCTAATATCGATTTGTAAACCCAAATTGCGATTGCTAGCAGGCTACCAAATTACAATTTGGATTTTGTACATGTACAAAAACATTTTTGCAGTTGTAAATAGCCCAATTCTGTGACTTGGGCAATTTGTGACCTAAAAAAACGTTTTTCACATATGGCCCTTTGTTATTGCAGGTGACTAGAAACATCAGAGATCAACTGTAATAGGTAAATTTGAGGCAGATTTGTATACAGGGAATGGAGGCTTTCATGTTCTATAAACATATTGCTAAACGTGTTGGCTGTTATATGGCACAGATGGTGCTGCAGCTCATTCTTCCTAGCCTCCCTTGTAAACAAATACAAGTGACTCAAAACGTTTCAACACACCTCTTGTTCATTGTCTGATAGTTTCAGGATTTAGACTCATACTCTGCATAGGGATCAAAAATCATCAATTAGTTCATAGTCAGGATTTGCATTGTGTTGATAGACAGTGAATCAGGACTGAGGGCTAGGGAGTTGGAGGCTCTTGCGTCTGGGATGGAGATGGAGCAAGGCTTTGGATTGCACTCATTTGAAACCAGTTCCAATATGGCAGCCTCAATTTTATAATGCAAAGTCAGGGCCTACAATGTTCCCAATCCAAAATGGAGCCCACGAAGATGAGTCTGAACTTCTCATTTCTCTTCATGGTCATGCGTGGAAGTGACAGTATAAATAACCAGGGATAGATAAGAACATTGCCTGACAACATGCTTGTTGGTAGTTGCTTCATTCTTCTGTGCAGTTTTCAGCCGGCCTTCCATTGCTCGCCTTTGTTGTTTTCCTCAAGTTCCTTCCCTTGGGTTAGTCCAGGTTAAGCTTAGTCCTTGTATGTGCCTTATTACTGTTAAGAGGTGTTTCCATGGGATCAGTCTCCTTTGCCTCCAGACCATGTAGGAGGTTGAGTAATATTCAGATGCATTTTCTGTGATTAATGTATTGTTTTTAATGCTGTACTATAATAACGTTTGTTACAATCTCCTGAATGTGCTCCAGGTCCTTGAGCGCACCATCCAGCCTAATTTTTCATTGAGAATTCCCTGTTTCCCAGCAGCCAAATGTTTTCCAGTACATTAAATATACATATTGTTTCCAATCGGGGCGGTGCAGGTAAGGTAAGTGGGGCAGTGTAGCGGGCCGGGCGGGTTTCCTAGAGGGATCTGTGCTGCTTGGAAACTCGTGGTTATTTGAGGGGTTCTCCTTCCACATCCTCGATTCGTCATAAATGTCTGAGTCAGAGCCACAAAGCAGAAGGTAAAACCATTTCAAAACAAAGGCTTTCCAGTAAAAACAACTCCTGCGTCTTGCTTAGGAGTTTTAGATTCACACCAATTTAATTTATCCAAAGAAACATGAAGTAATAATGTTGGATAAGAAACTCTTTGAGATAAATTCATTTCTCTCAATGTATATTGAATTCCATGTAAGTGCAATAGAAAAGTGTTCCACAGTTATATTACTTTGCAAACAATCAATTAGGTTTTTGCGCCAGGCCTCAAGACCAATCTTGCTCAGGTCTTGCTTAGACTGCCTCTACGGCAGAGGAAATGCTGGCACTCTACCCTCCGTGAAACTAAATGCGCGTAGAAATAGAACAGCAGTGTGGGATTTTTAAAACATATTCTGGTATGCAGACATTGCACAATGTATTAGAGGTAAACAGCTGTCTAGCTCAGGTCATGCTTCTAATATCTCTCGACTGGACTGAAAGAAGTAAGCCAGTGGCTTCTTAACATTCAAAAAAGACCCTCTTGAGTATATTATGAGATAATCTGAACCTTGTCTGCAACGATTAGAGATGGAGGTTTGGAGTTGGTGCTGAGTTCATAACTGCATGTCAGGCAGAACAGGGATGTGTGGGTCAAACTAAAAGCATGGACCCTTCGGTTCTATCAAAAACAGTTCAGGTCTTCTTACTTTCCTTTTTGCTGCTCAGTCACAGAAAATGCAGGAAGAGCAACCCCAGAAGAATTCAGTTGTAATATAATATATGTATTAATCTTAACAACAACATGTTAAACATCAGTTAGTAGTGAATTGTGACGTATGTTCTTTTGTTCTACATATTTACCTAACCACTAATCCTAGGAAGTGAATACACCACTTCAAGAACTCAATTATATATACAAGCTACGTTCAAGGGTTTATATAGTGGTGAGGCAGGCAGACAAAGGCAGAAATATTGTCCTTTGGCCTACCTTCATGTACCAGGAAGCGGCTCTGTTATAACTTAATGCTAGATAATGCTATTTGAAAATAGACAAAGATGTATTACTAGATACTACCATCAAGTTCCAGTCAGATCTAGTTCATTGGAAATCAGTAGGGATAATTTCCCAAGCAGAATTCCAATTCCTTAAAGTGGATTCGCCAGTCATACCAGTGTTTTAACTTATACAACAAATTCATAAAAATCTTAAATGTGCCACCTGGCCATTCCATCATATCGGCCATAGGTAGTCTCTTTGAAAACACCTCATAATACCTAGATCACTTTCCTCAGGACCCTGTTAAAAATCTTTCATCATATACCAGGGGCACAGGAGATTTCCGTAGGAAGATCTATGATATTCAGTGGGAGGAAGGCTTTGTAATGAAGCTTTGTAATGATGACGTTTGATGTTTCCTCCCTCTACACCAGCATTTCACCCACAGATGGAATAAGGGTGGTGCAGTGTTTTTTAAGTTCACGTCCACTGTCCCCACATACACACACAGACATGCTTGTGTTCATGCTGGGTTGGTGTTTATGCAATAACATCTTCCTTTTCGGTAAGGATCTCTACCAGCAAAGAGGGGAACAGCATTGGGCACCTGCTTCGCCCCCAGCTATGCTAATTTGCATATGGGCAGGTGGGAGGAGCAGGTGTTTGCAACGCAGTATGCTCAAGAAATGACTGTGAATGTGTTCCTATGGTCCTGCTATATAGACGTCATATGGCAGGCGATAAACCATCAGCAGAGAACTTTACAAAAAGGATCAATAGGAATGATCTGAATCTAAAGTTCACATCATACCTTAGCGAGGAAGAAGTCGTTTCTTGACCTGACAATTTATGTAGTGGACGGAAGGGTTCACACCAACACTTTTTGAAAAAGCACTGCAGGCAATACCATACTGCATGCCTGCAGTTTTCATCAAACCAAGCTCATGAACAGTATCCCCTACACAGAGATTCTGTGTATGAAGAGAAACTGCAGCTATCCAGAGCAACTGTCTAAAGCACAGGGAGAGCTGAATAAAAGATTTGAGAAGCAAGGGTAGAGTAGGACACTCTTTGAAACTGCTAAACACAAGGCCAATCTGAAGCACAGGGAACAGTTAATTTTCACAAAAGATAACAACACTGCTTTCCCTCCTGAAAGACAAGAACAGAAATTTCGCTTTATTACAGGATACAATACACAATATCAAAAGATCAGAGGACTATTACAAAAACACTAGCACATAGTAGGCCAAAGATAGAAAACAGGCCCCTCATCACCTTTTGCAAAGCAAAATCAGAATCTGGTGGTTAACAGTCCAGAGTTACAACAACAAGAAACATGGCTGGGAGTGAGCAAGGGGTTTAGATGGTGTCACAAGTATAAAGCATGTAAATATGGTGTGAATATCACGGAAGTGTCTCTACTCTTTACAAATAAGAAGTGGAAGATCATGAAACCCCTGAATTACAAAAGTTAATTTGTTGTGTATGCCCTGAGGAACAGGTGTTCTAAATTGTATATTGGGAGCACTATTTTACCTGTGCATCAACGTATTTTACAATACATTAGAGCCATTAAAAACAGGGATCAAAAATATCAGTGGCTATACATTTTGAACAGATGCATGAAAGCAAAGTACTGGAGTTGAAGTATTTTGTGCTAGATCAGATGCTACAGAGCTTGAGGGGTGGCAATAGGGAGAAACATATGAGACTGTTGAAGTCACAGTGCATTTTACACTTCAATTCTAAAATCCCTAATGTCCTCAATAGTGAGGAAGATTTACATGTCCACCTATGATACTGCATTGATTTGAGGAACAATGTATCTGGTCAGTTTGCAGTGTTTTGATCTGGTCATAGTCATAAATGAGTACTGTAATTAGAGATTCCGGTCACACTCTTGCAAGTCATTTTGTAGTTATTGATTTAATTTTTCACCTATTGAGTTAGTTTTATCTATGTTTGCACTGTACTTTAGAAATAAGTGGACCTGTCTATAAGAGGTAAAATTCATACACATGCATCAAGGATGCACACGGGCACTTGCTCTGCGATATCGTTATATATAGTACCAAATTGTACAATTAATTGTATTTCTATTGCCTCCGTGTTGCTGCTGCTTAAGTAGATTGTTCTATTATGAACAAATTACAGATATCTTTGTCGACAGATACTACAAGGCAATAACCGTTGAGAACAGCATTGGGCTCAGCAGAATGCAGGAATATACAAATGAGTTTCCAGTAGAGAGACGGCAGGAAAACATTATGTAAATTAGAAACCTTTATCAATATTGAATGAATTTTACAATTGATGCTCAATGGAGTGTATTGTATACAAACTTTCCACATTATTAGAAAGTTTATAGAACATGCACAGGTCACTTTATTTCTGGTTTTTCCTAAAAGAAAAATGCATGTGTCACTTTAAGTCAAAATGTAGGGACTGTCATAGGTTGTTGAAACTTTATGTAGGCGTATATAAATAAACAAAAAAGGGCGGCAACATCAGGTTTGACAAAGACCACAGGAGCGGTCTAACTGCCTTACTTGGTTATATGTAGCCACAATAAAAAGCCTTTTAGGTGATCCCGAGCTTTCTGGAGTCTATTCGAATGTTGGAGCAGATGCTTTTAGAAAATAAATATGTGACCAAGGCCTCTAGGAGGCCGAAACGTTATGCTGTCCGTTGCAGAAAATAAATAATTACTCACGGAAAACCTGGGTCTCCTGTTTCTTGGCGGCGCCACAGTGGGATTGAGCCTGCTGCATTGTTCGTGGAAACCTGTGTATATATATATATATATATATGTATATATATATATATATATATATATATACATATGTATATACAGTTTCACAAGGTGCCCAAAAGCAGAGTGCACTCCCTGCTTGCTTTCTCCAGTAAGGGGGGGTTTGCAGATGCAATCAGCACCAGCAGAGCCTGACGCATTTCGAGTTATCCACTCTTCCTCATAGGCTGGCACAGTTTGGCACAGGTTTTGAAAGGAGAGGAATCACGCCTGAGCGCCTGTGATGTTGTTCAATTTACAGAATAGACTGCCTGCAACCCACTTGGGATTAATCATTTTGATGGACTACCAGCCCCAGAACGCCTTGTAATATGCACCTGATTGTGATTTAGACAAGTGAAAATAAATGAGGGACAAACGCTGGTTTTCCTATTTTGTGTGCAGTCATTCTGAAAGCAGAGAAGCCTTCGAGAAAGGGCAGTGGCTCGAAACGCGCCAGGCTATGCTGGCGCTGGACACACAGGTCTCTTCTCCCAATTGGAGTGTGTCAACAAGGAGTGCGCCCTGGTTTTTGGGTAAAGTGTGAGGCAGTATATATACATATATATATATATATATATATATATATATATATATATATATATATATATATATAACCTTTAGAACATATACAAAAAATTTTGTTGGAAATGTTACTGGTAGCAACTGCAAACTTTCTCAACGTAGGTTTATTTGCCCATAAAAAAGGGTCCACATTTGACAACTGTATCCACGTTAGAAGCAGCAGAGGACAAACTTGCTTTCCATTTGCTAAAATTTTTTCGCAAAGTTGCTTGATACTTATCTTGGTGTGACACCTTCATATCCTAACTGTCACTCCCGCCCCAACTCCCTCCTTGCCTCCAACACCCCTCAAATCTAATTTGATTGCACAGTGGGTCATTGAGACAAGTGTGCCTCCAAATAAATTGTGGCTGTATCCAGAAGAAAATAAGTAGAGGAAGCATTGATCACAATCCCCAACTATCAACTTGCTCTAAGATAAAAAAAAATCATCCAGAGTCAGAGAGGGGATTCGAGAGGGGCCATGTTAGCTCTAACCTACACTGCTGAGTTAATCTACACCTAACTACATGGAATCACAGATCCATTGTTCTAGTTTAGGGATGTCCAAATTAGGTCTCATGACACATCTTCCAGATACCCACATACCACAGATTTTCATACACTTAAACTCAATGGAATTAGTTTGCATAGTCGTTGGTTTTCTTGAACGGATGGCATTGATCCTTCTCTCCTACACCTACATTGAGCACTCCTAGGGGGCACATTATGATAACGGGTGGATCGCCACCGCCCATATGGCGGTGGCGATCCGCCCACCAAAAACCCCTGCCCGCTACTGATTTCCCCAGCCACATTACCATGGCGGGGGGACCCCGGCGGACAGGAAAACCGTCTGACGTTTTTCCACCGGTAGGCAATCCACCCGATTGCCTACTGAGCGGAAAAGCAGTTTATATGGTGGTGGTGCCTGGTAGACACCTCAAATGATCCGTCCATCATCCCCTTTTGTATCGCTTTGTTCGCCCTAAGTTGGCAGGGTATGCTCAGACGTGAGTCCCTTGCTCACTTGGCCACTGGATTAAAGATAACCTGGCTGATGAGGATTATGAATCCGAAACTGGTCCCAGGATGCTTGTTTCCGGTCCAGGGAAGACATGGCTTTGCAGTTCGGGCTGGACTGTTCCCATGAGGCACAGGGTCAGACTGATTTGCATATGGTCATGTCTGAACTGGGGTCGCTGAGTGAGCTAAAGAATGGTGATGGAATAAACCCAGATCAGTTGACTGGCGGTGAGTGTTTGATTTGCTCCAACGCTCCGTCCATCATCCCCTTTTGTATCGCTTTGTTCGCCCTAAGTTGGCAGGGTATGCTCAGACGTGAGTCCCTTGCTCACTTGGCCACTGGATTCAAGATAGCCTGGCTGATGAGGATTATGAATCCGAAACTGGTCCCAGGATGCTTGTTTCCGGTCCGGGAAAGACATGGCTTGGCAGTTCGGGCTGGACTGTTCCCATGAGGCACATGGTCAGACTGATTTGCTTATGGCCATGTCTGAACTGGGGTGGCTGAGTGAGATAAAGAATGGTGATGGAATAAACCCAGATCAGTTGACTGGCGGTGAGTGTTTGATTTGCTCAAACGCTCCGTCCATCATCCCCTTTTGTATCGCTTTGTTCGCCCTAAGTTGGCAGGGTATGCTCAGACGTGAGTCCCTTGCTCACTTGGCCACTGGATTCAAGATAGCCTGGCTGATGAGGATTATGAATCCGAAACCGGTCCCTGGATGCTTGTTTCCGGTCCAGGGAAGACATGGCTTGGCAGTTCGGGCTGGACTGTTCCCATGAGGCACAGTGTCAGACTGATTTGCATATGGCCATGTCTGAACTGAGGTGGCTGAGTGAGCTAAAGAATGGTGATGGAATAAACCCAGATCAGTTGACCTGGGGTGATTGTTTGATTTGCTCAAACGCTTCGTCCATCATCCCCTTTTGTATCGCTTTGTTCATCCTAAGTTGGCAGGGTATGCTCAGACGTGAGTCCCTTGCTTACTTGGCCACTGGATTCAAGATAGCCTGGCTGATGAGGATTATGTATCCGAAACCGGTCCCAGGATGCTTGCTTCCGGTCCAGGGAAGACATGGCTTGGCAGTTCGGGCTGGACTGTTCCCATGAGGCACAGGGTCAGACTGATTTGCATATGGCCATGTCTGAACTGGGGTGGCTGAGTGAGCTAAAGAATGGTGATGGAATAAACCCAGATCAGTTGACTGGCGGTGAGTGTTTGATTTGCTCAAACGCTCCGTCCATCATCCCCTTTTGTATCGCTTTGTTCGCCCTAAATTGGCAGGGTATGCTCAGACGTGAGTCCCTTGCTCACTTGGCCACTGGATTTAAGATAGCCTGGCTGATGAGGATTATGAATCCAAAACCGGTCCCAGGATGCTTGTTTCTAGTCCAGGGAAGACATGGCTTGGCAGTTCGGGCTGGACTGTTCCCATGAGGCACAGGGTCAGACTGATTTGCATATGGCCATGTCTGAACTCGGGTGGCTGAGTGAGCTAAAGAATGGTGATGGAATAAACCCAGATCAGTTGACTGGGGGTGAGTGTTTGATTTGCTCACACTCTCCGTCCATCATCCCCTTTTGTATCGCCTGGTAGACACCGCCATCCATATTACTATGCAGGCGGAGAGATGCCTTTCCATGGCGGCAACGCCGCCACGGAAAGGCATGCGGTGTCTGACATTGGGGGCCCATTGTGGGCCCCCAGGGACTCTGGGGGAATGGGGGGTGCACATGGGGGGTACATATGGTACCCCCCAGCATTTCCATGCACAACATGGCAGGCACCGCGCGGTGCCTGCCATGTTGTGCATGGAAGTGCATGACATGCCGTCCTGGCATTGTGGTGGGCGGTGCTGAGTGCACCGCCCGCCACAATGTTAGAAATGCAGCATGCGCCTGCCACTGTGGCGGGCATATCCTAATACCACCAACGGGACCCCCACACCGATGGCGGGCGGTCCCATTTCCCACTGGTATGGCGGGTGGAAAGTACGCCCGCCATACTAATGTGCCCCCTAGTGTTCTAGTGTGTAGTTATTTGCAGAGCAAGTAACCTGATTAGCCCAGTTACTGCAGTGATGATGCATCTGCATCAAGGATAACAACCTCATTTCGGGATATAGTCTCAGAACACACCCACAATCCTGTTCAAATTTCAACCAACGGGTCAGAAGACATGTTTTAATAACCTGGTCAGATTAGAAACTATCATGATAGTATACAATTTCTTATCTGCCTTCACCTCTCAAACCTGCTGTCCCACCTTACAGCCAGCAGCAAGAGGTATTTAAAATGCAACGTAGGAAATACAATGTAAGTGTGGACAGGCTTTATTGTACCGACACACTGGTTAAATAAACCATGTGAATGCCTTAAACCTATCGGTAAAATATGTTTCCTCTTTCCCTGTAGGATTTGTTAATTGGTGCTTATGCTCTGTGAGGCTCACATGAAGTTTTCAACACTACACCCCAGAAATACATCTGTGCTGACTCCTTAGATCATTGTAACAGCATTGATAGTCTTCAAAATGTAGAAGCTCTGGCGGTTGAGTGTCCCTGAACCTGAAGAAATGGAAACAAAAGAATTTATCTAAATGCTCTCAAAATTGCTTTGCACCATTACATACAGACTCTGGGCAAAGAGACAGAATACACTCAGACATTAACATCACATTGTGAACTGGCCCAGAATCTGAGCTTAATAGACGTACATGTCCTTCAGGAGACGTCTGAGACCTGAAATATTCAGCCTCACCTGGAACTAAACTCCACAGAAATTAGTGGTTGTGATATCAGATTTTAATCTCACAAGGACACACTTTGAATTCTGTCTTCCCTATACTCAAAAACCTACAGCGATCTGAAGTGCCCAAAAACAAATTTTAAACAATTGACTTAATTTATGCTTCATCTAGATGTTAAAAGTGAAAATATTATTTTTAACATGCGGCAAAAAGAAATGAAATATCTAAAGAAAGTAAAAAGCTAAGCAAAGTAGGAGCTAGTGGACATTGGTTATGGCCTGCGATCAGACCAAGCAAGGCAAACAAATTAGTCAGGCAATGTGGGCTCGGGTACCAGGTGAACTGAGCAGATTCCAGAGCCAGACAACATGCCCAGCAGGTTCTTCTTCAGGCCTTGGGTTACAATTAGTCTTGATGAAACTAGGCGCAGGTCATTTTTATTCACTGTACATGTTTCCACCCAGAACCTTTGTGATCAACCTTTCTTCCTCATCAGAGGTCTGGGTGCGCAGGCCTTTCAGAATGTGCTACAGTCAGTTTGCCTTGCAGCTCATTCCCTTGTCCTGACTTGGCTCATCCATCCATCCATTCATCCATCCATCCATCCATCCATCCATCCATCCATCCATCCATCCATCCATCCATCCATCCATCCATCCATCCACCCACCCATCCATCCATCTGCTGTTTGAGACATCTGTTATTCAGGTAATATTGATATGCACCACGTGTGGAATTACCTTTCACGCTGAGTTCCACACTTCTAAATAAGAGATAAGACAATAGTACTGTAGGCTTACCCTCATTTTCAGCTGCAGAACTTGGGATCCTCAAACCACAAGGAAGGAGATGGGGAGTGTAGGTTACCACACGTCCTCCCAAGGTGAAGTTCCAAAACACCAAAGGTATGGTGGCTATGTGGTGCTTTTACTCCATCAGGAAAATACCACCAGGGCAGACTCAACTTCCTACTGGACCCGTAGGAGGGAGTTGCTTAGATAAGATAGTTTTCTGACTAAAACAGGTATTGCCCTACCAGGGTGGGGAGAGGTTGCCTATAATGAAGCATGTCACATTATGTCAGTGAGACTTCCTCTGAGCTCCTATGAACACCCCCAACCACACCAGATTTTTGGTAATTTATATACCAGCAATTTGTATTTGTAACAGAAGCACCACATAGCCACAATACCTTTTGGGTTTTGAAACTTGAATTCCTGTGTTTTCTCTTCACAAATTCCAGCAGGTTTTTCTAGGCTAACTTTGTGCAAGTACAGAATAGAGATAACACGTCCAACTGGATGAGAGTCTAAATTGTAAGGAAGAGAAGAATATAAAACGTTTCTGAGGACACCCGAACAAAGACTGCTTGTCATACTTATGGTTCCTCATCCATGCAGCATGGAATGTTGGCCAAAAGTGCTTGAGTACATGGCAAAATAAATCAATGATGGCCGGTAGCCCATACTTTTGCCTCTTTTTCAAAGATATTCCCTTAAAGCAGGTGTTTGTGCTCCAAGAGCACCAATGTTCAATCCACCATGATGAATGCTGCAGATAAACCAAGCTAAGTTGCTCTACCCCTCTTACTATCACTCAACATTTATTGAAGTGTGTCCATGAAGTCCACCAGGCTCTCTTCTGTGCCTTTGTGAAAGTGAGAGCCAAATTGGTGCTACTACAATACGATATTCTTTGGGGTCTCTTGATAGGACGACTCAACAGGCATACTCCTTTATTGTCTGGCAGCCTTTTGCTTATCATAGTGTGGCTGTTTTCCTCTTTAATAGTCAGACATTTTCGCCATATTAAGAACTAACGTGTGTGCACAGGCATAGTTACTAAAAACACCGGGGGCCTGATTCACAAAGTTAAACCTAAACGTTTGCTATTCACAAAGGGATTTTTAGTAGTATCTTTACAAGTGCAGTGGATATCACATCCTCGAAGGGGTTACCTCCAAAGGGTTGTCCAAATATTGGAAGAACCTAATGCTCAAGAACCGCATATTCATTCAGATAACTCTAACTCAATAGGATGGAGCCATCACCAATGGTGAATCCCTCCGCCACCTTAATCCTGGTGCCAATAACTCTTTGTCTTGCTTCAATATCTGTTCATTGATGTTTGTATACATGTAGTTATAGTGATAGACACAGCAGTCTAAGTGACCGCACAAAACTTTGAAACTACTGAACACTTGTTTATTATCATCACCTCAAAGTTTCATATTACAAATTGTAAAACCCATTGGCTTTGTAAGGCTCGCTTTGTAGGCTGTCGTTAATAATGCACCAGTGCCAATACTGTAAAGAGGATATGTTTTAAATACAGGTGACTCTGTCTGAAGAATTAGATGCACACATTTAATTTGGAAGAAACACGGATTTGGAACGTAGAAAATAACAACTGGTTAGGCAAATGGACACCTTTATGGGGGAATCATTCATAAGGATACATTTTCAAGCCTACTGCAATACCGTTCTAGGAGGGGAGTGCCTGACATGCAAAAGGTGATATATATCTGTATTGATGACGTGGCATTTGGGTAAATTGTGGTTAGGCTAGATAATATTAGTACATGACAAAGAACTGATTGCATGAGCTTTATACAAATAACCAATCACATACTATAACATAACACATTTATTTTATTTGTTAAATATGTAATTAAGGCTCTGGGGTATCAGCCTAAATTTAAATATATTTTGGACGACTTTGTCTTAATTAGTAAAGGCAAACATTACTTAAAAATCAAGTTGAGTTTAGAGTGCTAGTATAACGTCCAGAAAAAAGTGTGATTCATTTATTGAAAATCAATGTTCATGTGCAGATAAGAATTTATTTGAAAACAGATGTAATGGTAAAATGCAACAGGGCACGTGGCAGAAGCAAAATATAAATATTTGGGGTAGGAGTTCTTTCTCACAGTAAAATAATTTAAAAAAAACCCTTGGAGTTTTTATAAGATTTTGATATAAACCCAGCATGACAGAGTTACTATTTACATCCTTTATCATGATATATTTATTTTAAATGTGGTAGATAAATGTGCGCAAAGGTTTTACTATTTATTTCAGAACATTCTCTCAGGAAGAACCCCAGCATTTGAGAGTAGTTTTTTTAAGCAGGATTGATCAGTGTACATGGAGTACATCTGTGAAGTGTATACACACGTTCTGCAAGATTCAATTCTACCAGTGTCGGATGTGTCAGGATGTTTTCATAATATATTTTTCGTGAATTGTGCAAATGCACTATAACATAGAGACTTCGGGAATATTATGTGCCTTTTGTTAACAGGCAATACCTCAAAAGGACCCGCAAAATCAAGTGCCACTTTTTGCCAAGCTTCCTCCGGTAGAGCGTCCATATGAATTGGTGACTAATGTACCTTCCAGTGCTTATCAGATTCCAAGCAGGTGGTGCAATTGTCAATTAACTTGAAAACATAGGCTTCAGGCCACCAGTAAAATAGTTTTTATATATTTGCATGTCCTACTGGCCCCATAATTGCCCTGGTGTGCCTCCTTAATAATATAATCGCTGATAGTCAAAGGATGCACACACACATCATTACATATGCATGCACACATTATTATGCACTAGCATCCCTAGCAACTGATAGGTCCTCTGAAATCTGTCCAAAAGGTCTCAAAGAGACCTCAACATTTCTTTCATTGGGCCAATCCCAAAGTATATCCTCCACAAAAGCATTCACATTCTCATTATGAAGTGTTTTGGATTCTTCACTCCTGGTGGGTAACCTGGAGAGATAGTCCACGCTTTGATAACAATCAGGCCAATTGTGATGATGCTTTCTATGAACCATTGCCACTCAAGAGGAGGAGCAATGGTTTGTGGCATGTGAAGAGATCAAAATGGGAATCCCAAATTAAAGCCTTGAACCTTTCCACTGCCCAACAGCATGCCAATGCCTCTCCCTCAATGCTGCTGAAATTGGCTTCTGCAGTACTGAGAGTGTCCTGACATAAATGTGAAAACACAGCCCCTCAATCCAACCTTACTGGCATCAACAGTTATGATACACTTTCTGCCTGCTACAAAGAGAGTTAAAGCTGGGGTTGGAGTAATGTGATTCTTTTTTAAAAGCTTCTTGCACATCATCAGACAACATATACTTCACTCCTTTCTTGAGTAAATTCCTCAAAGGATACACAATAAAAGCATAACCTTTCACAAACCTTGCATAGTATTCGTTTAGCCCAAAAAAGGGAGCAAAATATATCTTTGTCATTGAGTGAATGTGCATCTTCAATAACTTAAATCAATGAAAATGTTGGAGTAATACCATTGAGTGTCCTAAGTAGTGAATGTTTTCAGCTGAAAATTTGCATTTATCCATGTGAAGAGTGAAGTGTGATACCAAAAAACTTGAACTGCTGAAACCAATCCAAAAGGGAGTCCCAAAACTTAAATGCTCTGAATGAAGTTACAAAGGGAGTTAACTCTTAGGACTTTAGATTTAATGGGACCTGGTGGTAAGCTGATTTGTGATCCAAAAGTGTAAAATACTTAGAGTCTCCAATGTTGGCAAACAAGTCTTTAACCTTGTGCAGAGCATGGCAATCAACTACAATGTTACTGTTGAAACTGCACAGATCAGTGCAAAAGCAAATCTCTTCATCCTTTTTGTGCCCAATGACAGTGGGGCTTACCCTTTCAGAGGAGTCAATAAGTTTGATAATGCCATCTCCAACTAACTACTCTAATACCTTTTTCGACTCAGCTCTAACACATCAGGGGACAGGTCTGGCTTTGTATGTAACAGTTATAGCATGCCTATTCAGCTTAATTGTGTGCACATATTCCTGAATGAGCCCGATCTTACCAGAAAAAAATATTTCAGGAAATCTTTTCACAATATCTTCAGTGGCATTAAAATTATCAGTAGTGGATACAGATGTATTTGCTACCCTGTGTGGTGGATCAGCACCAGACATAAGCATTAGACCAAGTTTTGCAAAGCTCTGCCAGCCGACTATATTTCTACCCTTGACTGCCATGTAGATTTCAGTTATACAAAAGGGGGTGGTGATGGACGGAGCATCTGAATCAATCAAACACTCACACCTAGTCAAAAGATCTGGGTTTAATCCATCACCGTTCTTTAGCCCACTCTGCCACCCCAGTTCAGACATAGCTATAGGCAAATCAGTCTGACCCTGTGCTTCATGGGAACAGACAAGCCCAAACTGCCAAGCCATGCCTTCCCTGGACCGGAAACAAGCTTCCGAGGACCGGATTCTGGCATTCCAGCCGTCTTCAGCCCGGCTTGCTTGAATCCAGTGGCAAAGTGAGCAAGGGACTCACGTCTGAGCATACCCTGCCACACTTATTGCGGCCAAAAGCGGTACAAAAGGGGGTGGTGATAGACGAAGCATCTGAATCAATCAAACACTCACACCTAGTCAAAAGATCTGGGTTTAATCCATCACCGTTCTTTAGCCCACTCTGCCACCCTAGTTCAGACTTAGCTATAGGCAAATCAGTCTGACCCTGTGCCTCATGGGAACAGTCCAGCCCGAAATGCCAAGCCATGCCTTCCCTGGACAGGAAACAAGCTTCCGAGGACCGGTTTCTGGCATTCCAGCCGTCTTCAGCCCGTCTTGCTTGAATTCAGTGGCAAAGTGAGCAAGGGACTCACGTCTGAGCATACCCTGCCACACTTATTGCGGCCAAAAGCGGTACAAAAGGGGGTGGTGATGGACGAAGCATCTGAATCAATCAAACACTCACACCTAGTCAAAAGATCTGGGTTTAATCCATCACCGTTCTTTAGCCCACTCTGCCACCCCAGTTCAGACATAGCTATATGCAAATCAGTCTGACCCTGTGCCTCATGGGAACAGTCCAGCCCGAACTGCCAAGCCATGCCTTCCCTGGACCGGAAACAAGCTTCCGAGGACCGGTTTCTGGCATTCCAGCCGTCTTCAGCCCGGCTTGCTTGAATCCAGTGGCAAAGTGAGCAAGGGACTCACGTCTGAGCATACCCTGCCTCACTTATTGCGGCCAAAAGCGGTACAAAAGGGGGTGGTGATGGACGGAGCATCTGAATCAATCAAACACTCACAGTTAGTCAAAAGATCTGGGTTTAATCCATCACCGTTCTTTAGCCCACTCTGCCACCCCAGTTCAGACATAGCTATATGCAAAGCAGTCTGACCCTGTGCCTCATGGGAACAGTCCAGCCCGAACTGCCAAGCCATGCCTTCCCTGGACCGGAAACAAGCTTCCGAGGACCGGTTTCTGGCATTCCAGCCGTCTTCAGCCCGGCTTGCTTGAATCCAGTGGTAAAGTGAGCAAGGGACTTCAGTTTCAGTTGACATTGACCTGCCAAGACAAGAAACAGTGTCTATGAAGAACTCAACAATATCAATATACTGATCACCGTAAGTTTTAGGATGCATTTCCAGTGTGTTTAAGATTACATTAGACCTCCACTGTTGATAAATGAATGTGTCAGATATGAAAGTAATAGGTGCACCTGAGCTACACATCATATTAAGAGTTTTTTTGGAACCTAGAGTTACATGACATAAAGGGTCCTTAATTTTGTTAGTAGACAAGGAGTTAATCTCCAGATTCAAGACCATATTTGATACATCCAAAGGACAATCCCCTGTGTGTTGGTGTTTACAAGATCTGCAAACACTGTGAAAGTGACCTAATTTATTGCACTTATTGCATCGTGTACCTTCTGCTAGGCATTGCATATAATTACTTAAATGAGATTAAGATCCACACCTGAAAAAAATGTGTTAGTATTACATTGAACATTCTCAATGATGTTACCCTTAATTTGTACAGCATCAACATGTACCCCACAACATTAACAATTTGAGAAGACTTCTTAGTGGATTCCTGAACAATTAAGCAACTGCAGACTATTGAACACTCAATGCTTTTGGTCAAATCAACAACTTCTGACAATATAGGGTCTCTGACACTGAGAAGCCTTTCTTGTATCATTTTTTAAAATCAGCTATACACAAACTGATCTTGAATATATATGTCAATGGAACGCGTGCCTGCCTCCCTGCCCTTACAAGATTTATCATCAAGGATCTAAGTTTTTTTAACAATTATGGGAAGGTTGACAAAAAGATATAAAAAATTCGGCAGCACAATCAACTTTGCTATAGCTATTCTACCTGGAAGGGAAGGGGGCAGGCGTGCCCAAGTCTCAAGCTTACCCTCTAACCAGCTCACTGTACGTCCAAAATTCATCGTCCAAAGTTCCTGTATATCCCAACTCAACCAGATTCCTAAGTATTTAACCGGGTCCTCCGCCCATTTGAGTGGATATTCCAGTGGGAATGGGGATGTGTCATGTGTCCGAGGGAAAATTGTGGATTTTGACCAAATAATCTGAATTCCAGAGAGTCCGCCAAAGTTGGTCATTTCGTGGAGTATATTATTTATTGGATCTGTTATGTAAAGCGTAATGTCATCCACATAAAGCGAGATTTTCAGGCCTCTGGTCGAGAATCCCACTTCTTTATTAGCATGGTGTTGTCGGATTCGAGCAGCTAAAGGCTCCATAGCTATGGCAAAGAGGAGTGGGGATAGAGGACACCCCTGTCTGGTGCCTCTAGTTATAGGCAAATTCTCTGATATGAAACTATTTATGCTCAGCCTGGCTGTGGAGTTAGAATATAGAAGCCTAATTTGGGCTATGAATGTCAGGCTGATACCTAACCTAGCTATGATAGCAAAGAGATAGGGCCACTCGAGGGATGCAAATACTTTGATTGCATCCAACAATACAGCTACTGAGGCGGTCTGGGGGTGTAAATAGTGAAGTAGAGCAAAAAGGTTCTTAAATTATGTGCTGTTGACTAACCTAGTATAAAACCAGATTGATCTGGCCTTGCTATAAAGGGGAGCAGAGATTTTAGTGTCTGGACGAATAATTTAGCAAAAATGTTATTATCCAAATTAATGAGAGATAGCGGGCGGTAGGAGTCTCGGCTGGTGGGGTCTCCATCAGGCTTCAGTATTACCGCTTCTCGCATCGAGGGTGGGAGGATACCAGTTTCCATCGATTCCTGGTAGATGTCCAATAATCATGGGCCTAGCAAGTCAAAATATGCTTTATAGAAGGAGGTGGGCAGACCATCAAATCTCAGGGCCTTGTCTTTAGGAAGTTTGTTAATGGAGTCTCTGTCTAATCGACCTCAATACGCCCTCCTGCTTAGCAATGCAACATCCCCTTATAACCACCTTAAATGCTTCCCAGAGTGACCCCCCCGATTCAACATTGAAATAATAGCTTATGTCTTTCCTAATCTCCTCGCGGAAGGCGTGGTCTAGCAGAGCCATGGTAGGAAGCCTCCACGTGAAGGGACGCCGGTGTGTCACAGGGAACACTAGCTGCAATAAACGTGGGTCGAAAGAGTTCTAGGCAAAAGGGAAATCTTAGAAGTTCAAGCCGCTATGTCCCAAGAAACCACCCAGAAATCCAGTCTAGACCAGACGCTGTGTTGTGAAGTAGTGCATGATCCTTCCACTCTATCAGGGTTTCCGTGCCTCCATATGTCTACCAGTTAATTAACATGGATAAGGGAGTTTAGTGCTACGCTGGCACATGGATGTAAACTATGGGATGCACCATTTCTATCCAGGGAATCATTTAAGATTGCGTAGGAGTCACCAACCCCAGATGATTGTGTTGCAGCCTAGGCTTGCAATGTGAGCTCTTATCGTGTGAAAAACCTTGGGGTCATTCATGTTGGGACCATATACAGCCGCACATGTGACCTCCGACCCACAGAGAGAGCCCTTAAGGATAAAAAATCTCACCTCAGTGTCAATGTGTGTAAGTGTAGCTTTACAATTCAATCCCCTATGTGTCAATATAGCCACCTCTCAACCATAATTAAAATATTCAGTGGAGAGTGCGATCAAGGTAATCTAGTCCATTGCAGTGTGACCAACTAACAGATCAAAAGGTGAGGGACCTCATGGTTCAGCAGAGCCTTGTTTCAGGATATATTGGCAGTCCTTTTTTAGTCCTTACCACCAGGCTCATTAGATCGAACCATGTAGATATGCCACCAAGTTAGTCATTGTCACTGAGTGTTCCTTCTGTTCGCCCTGAAGTTTTCATCTGACGTTTGCTCCATGCAGCGTGTTTGGCATATTTTAAGGCCGATTTAGCGTCTGTGAAAAAGTGTTGGTTGCCATCATGGTTGACCTTAAGCTTGGCCGGGTATAAAAGAGCATAGGTAATGCCTGCCTGTCGAAGGATATGCTTGGCAGGAGAAAATTCTCTTCTAGTCGATTGAACTGCAGGAGCGAAATCAGAGAAGAAAGAGATCTGGTTTTTCTGGTGTGTTATCTGACCCATTTCTCTTGCTGCGTGAAGAATGTTATACCTATCCCGATAGTTCACAACCGTGTCAAGATAGGTCGTGGAGTGCCTCCAATGGGGCGTCCAGGAGTCTAGGCATCAGGGACCTGTTTGCCCTCTCCACAATGAACAGAGTAGAAAGTGGTGACCCAAAAATATCCAGGAGAAGAGTTTCAACAAAGTCCCCCACTTTTCCCATGGCCGCTGTTTTCGGGATTCCGGTTACGCGAATATTATTGCGATGGGACCTGGCCTCCAAATCCTTATTTTTGGCCTTAATGACTTCCAGTACTTGTTCTATATTTAACAGTTGATCTCTTGACTCTGTTTGGAACTCATGTGCATCGGAGACCCGGTTTTCCAATTTATCTATGCGTACTTCATGAGTGTCTACTTGTTTTTTAACTTCGAATCGGTCTGTGAGTGTATTGATTTTGGTTTCAATTGTTTTGAGGCTTAATTGAACCTCAAGCAGGATTAATCGCAGGCTGTAATTTCCCTCCGCTGCCCCCTCTTTGTGCACAGTCTCGGGATCAGTCTCTGAATCCGTGGTTCTGGTGAGCCTTTTATTTTCGAATGTTAGTTTGGTTTGCCTTGTCTCTGTCTTCCCCCTTCTCTTGCTGGGCTTCACCTCCAGTTAGTAATAGTTCACCAGGGGTCCGACACCCAGGGCTGATTGTCCCGAAGACTGGGGCAGGCTGTCAGCAGAGTCCGCAGTACCCTCCGGTTCTCTCCCCTTGACAAACAGCAAGTGGACAATAGCAGTGACTCACAGCTCAGAATCAGACCCACCGTAGCATATGCAGAGCACAATGCCATCTCCCCTTTTGTCCCTCGGATTGAGGGGTAACCACCAACTCTACCCGAGGAGTCTAAACTAATTTAAGTGTCACCCACACTCCACTTCAGGGCCCAGTGGCTCTCAGTATCTCGTAGGGGTCCCGACTCTCACAGTTCGTGGCCTACACGCAGTCCAGATGATGCACCTACGCGTCCGCGGCCTGCTCGGATCCAACAACAAGGGTCCACTCAATACATCTGGAGCTTTCCTCCCCCAAGCGTTCCACGCTTTTCAGGTCCTCAGCTGTCTCCGTTGGGCAGGGCCAATGTGTGCGCCCACCGCGCTGGCGTGCCACAGGCTTGGGAGCTGCACCAGGAGTCGACCGCGCCCCCCAACCGCAAGGCAGCGCTCCTCCGTTCAGCAGCCCAATCTGGCGTCCGATGCCAGCAGCAAGAGGCTCTCAGTCGTGGGACCGCTGCTTTGGCAAACTACAGGTCAGGTCAGGCTCTGGGCCCCAACAGGACTGCTGCTACAGCCGGGCCTGTCCGGCGCCACCCCCCCTGCTCCTCACCTGGGTCTGGGCGCGCTCCACCCTTCCGAGACAAGATCTCGGCAATCCAATCCTGTCCCAGGATACATCGTCTTCCTCCCAGCTGGGGCACAGACGGCCCACGATCTGGACGCTGAGTGTCGAATCACACACCAATACGCTCACGGCCTGCGGCCTCCACACTCCGCCGTGAGCGTGGCTTGGCCCAGCCTTCAGCAGCCCAATTATACAACGTCTAGCCACCAGACGAGGCTCATTCTGTTCCTGAAGTGACGGGCGATCCGTTTTGTGCTATTTGCCACAACCACACTCCCGGTTGCAAGCGGATTGTGGACGAATGTTGTCTCATCCGGCGAAGCCCTCTCAGAGAGTGGCCATTTCGCAGCGCAGCTAGACCACGCCCACTCCCACTAGGTAGTGATTGGTCACCGTCATTTGGTACCTGGAGCAAGAACTCTAAAGTCACACAGAAAAAGGGTCTGCGACCCAACAAACCCCAGACTCATTTGCCTAATTCTGACCTCTGGAACAGTGAGGAAGTCCCAGGTCTGGACTCCATGATCTCCAATACTCTGAGCCCACCAATGGTCTGGCTAGTCCAGACAGAGTCTGCTAGAGACTCCTCAGCCATCTCAGCGCTACAGAGACTATATTCAATAGTTAAATGTGTCACTTTTTGTGTTGTTGGATCCGTCTGAATTTTGGGAGGGATGGTGTGTCACACCTTTGTGACACCAACATTGCAAGGTGTGGATTATTTCTCTGCTTCCTTTTGTTATAATTTATCGAGTCCAGTCTCATGAGGGGGGCTTAATCGCCTGGGGCTTCTAGTGGTCTTCCAGGGATGCCTCGACGAGCCTAGCATGTGTATGTATGCATTACTGTCAACGCTGCACCAGCAAGGGCCTACTCTATGACTGCGGGCTGGCATAACAGAGCCCTTCACAGCCGCGTAAGGCCTCCAATCACAAATGAGGAAATACTAGAATATTCATATCTCCTCGCCATGCCCTGCCAGCTGATTACCAGCTCCTCTAGTTTCCTTGCGTTTAATACCAATTCCCCCCTTGCAGGTAGGCAGGCCAATTGTGAGCAGAAAAGCCGGTGCTTTCCACAGAAGTCCATTTGCATGTTATAATTAGTTTTTCCCTTTTGTGCATCCAAGCATTGGCTAAATAAAGTGTACCATTTGTAATCTCTTAAAACTATCTTTCTATTAATATAGTTTAATTGTGGTTTTATATTTTGGACTTTTGTCTGCAAATCCATATTGCTTCCGAAAATTAACTCTGATTTGCCGCCTTATAAGAGTTAGAGCTAATTAAGGATATTATTTTAATAGAAAGGTATCTGAATACCACTCTGCACACAGCTTCGCGAATGGTAAAAGCCACGTGGAAACAATGTGAGGTGATAATGAATAATGTTACATACTCCATAAGTCTCATAACACCATAACTACTACATCCATACGGTATGTCAATGTACATGAGAAATCAATTTAAGAGCGCGGCTTATTAATATTTAATACATCATGTTTCTCATCAACAGCCTTCTGCAGGTCAGTTTTCAGGCCAGGCTCATGTGAGACCGGAATGTGCTGAGGGAAAGACATGGCTTGGCAGTGCGGGCTGGACTGTTCCCATGAGGCACAGGGTCAAGGCTGATTTGCATATGGCCATGTCTGAACTGGGGTGGTGTGGAGTGCAAAAAAATGATGGATTTAGGCCCAGATCTCTGTACTGGGGTGAATGTATCTCATTGTTCTGCATTCTGTCCATCAACTGTTGTTGTTGCATTTGTCACCCCGAGTGGGACGGGTATACTCAGACGTGAGTCCCGTGCTCTCCACACCACTGGAGTCAAGCTATCCTGGCTGATGATGGCTGATAGCCAGAAACCGGTCCTAGGATGCTTGATTCCAGTCCATGGAAGACATGGCTTGGCAGTTCGGGCTGGACTGCTCCCATGAGGCACAGGGTCAAGTGAGGTTCCGTGACAATTGTAAGTGGTGTTTTCGACTCACACGAATATGGTCGAGTCTAGTATCTATGAACCGCAAATGACGAGTTTAGCAAGTGTGCGCAGTTTCGCTGTGCTAACTTAAACCGTTCGTTTGTTATGTGGGTTTGTCATCTGTACCCACGGGTTCCATCTTAGATACGGCATCCATTTTGTCTCTTGCCCTCAAGTAGCCAGCGAACGGACGCTGTCCGCTTCGCGACCCTGGGACTCCCAAGATATTTGCGGAAGACACATGTTCTTTGAAAGTGTCTTTATGACGAGGGGGATGCTACTGTAAGGCAGATGGCGCCGCTCGAGGCTCATCTTGCCGCACGGGCTTATTGTCTCAGCCGTGCATCTCATTAGGCACGTCCCTTTGATGCCTGTATCTCGTGCTTCTCGACACTCCCCTTTTACACCCTTTCCGATCTCCCCACTGTTTCCGTCTTCCTCTGCACCTGTCTTCGTTCCTGTTTCGATCTACTTTACTGCTGATTGGAATTTGCTAATGGTGGGAAGATGGGTTTTTACAGTTGGGAACCGCCAAATGTTTCCGCACTTATGTTCCGGATCTTGTGTGTTTCAAAGTGATCTAAGCGACCCCTCTGAGAGCGACTTGTGGGAACCAGGTTGTAAACTATTGTGTATCATGTTATCCTATGGGTAGAAACTGTATAAAAGGAGCGATCCACAAATACAATTTGAAGCAGTCTCCCCGAACTACACTCGATGTACTTCTTGTGACTTCTGTGTTCCCTGCAGTAAATAAACCTTGACTCTTTGACGCCGAAGGAAGTGTCCCGTGTCTCTGTGATTTGTACGCCGGAGCAGGTTACCCACGAAGGTTTCAGGTGTTGTGCCCTGGCACCGCTGGGTCCAAAGAACCCAGTCCTTCAGTTGGCGCCCAACGTGGGGCTGCATCAGTGGTACCGGTCCAAGCCTGACGATCGTGAGGAACTTCGTGTGAAATCTCTGAGGGAAGGTGCACCCCGCTTCATCGATCCTGTTGTCGAAATAAGTGGCCCGAAGACTTTTCCCGCGAAGATTCCCGCCTCCTAACGGCTGCGACGAACTGCTACCCTGACTGTAGACCTGTTTTGGCGCCTGGCGTAGACCTTGGTATAGCGAGACGATTGACGGGCCTTCCTGAGGACGCCATTGATCTTTGAGTTAAGTATTTGTGGGTCGCTCCCAGAGTTCTTGGTTGTAGACACTTTAGCGAGTGTCTTTGTTGTAAACACTTTAGCGAGTGTTTTTGTTGTAGACACTTTAGCGGGTGTCTTTGTTGTACACGCTGTGTGAGTGTTTTTGTCGGTGACACTTTGCTAGCGTACTTTGTTGTTGTTGTATTTGTTTGACGACTGCAGCCGCCAAAGACCGAGGGTTTAGTTCTTTGCTGGGACTTGGTAAATCCCGAAATCCCGTAACCCTTGAAGTTTGTGAAACTCGGCTAGTGTGCAAGATGCCTGGTCGCAGTACTTTGTTCAGTTGCTTTAGACCTTGTGGTGCGGATTCCCTGCTGGAGGACTCATGTCCGATACCTCCGGTTGGAACTCCTACTTATGACCTATATAGCAAACATGGGCTAGGCCCGATTGCTTTTAACGATTATTGGATCAAATATACGAAGAAAGACGGCGATCTTCGTTGGCCACCTCACGGTAGCTTCGAAGCGTCGATCTTAGATAATTTGGAAATAAAGTTGTTCGAACGTAAATCAAGGCCGGCCATGTTTGATGCCTTTCGGTTCTGGCGCAAAGAAGCCCGACAGAAAGAGATCAGACAAAATAAACGTAGTCAGCGAGATACTGTTGCTACTATAGTGAAGAAAGCTGAGCAGTTTCAGCGTGATAAGGAGGATAAGGATAAGGAAGTGTTTGAGAGATTACAGCGTATGTCCATAGACAAATGCTATCCTGCTTTGCCTACGGAGTCGGATAAGAAGGAAGAGGCAGTTGAGGATTCTTTAATGTCCTATCTTATGAAGTCGCCACCTCCGTACGTACAGGGTACCGCAGCTCCTGTGGTCCCTGCCGTACCTGTCCCACCAGTTCCTCAACCTGCACCCGCTCTTCCGACTGTTCCTGCTCCTGTGCCTGTGTCTATTCCTACTGCTCCTCCGCTTCCACATACTCCTGTTCCCGCTACTGCTCACGCTACTGCTCCTGTGTTGTTAACCCCTGTTGCTGCTAACGTCTCTACTCCTTCTCTTGTTAGTCCTGTGTCTTACTCTTCTCCCTCTACTCGTAATCGTGATTCTCCTCTTGCGACAAACTTCTTTCAGTCGCTCGGACCTGTTTTTGGGTCTGCTGGTTCTGATGGTCCACAGAGACGTAGCCAGCTTCCTGGTAATAGAGAACGTGTTGCGCTATACAATATGGCGATGGGTTGGATGATAAACCCTGTTAGAAATCCACCTCGTGTTGTCCTCGAAACGTTTGATCAATTCAACATACCTACTCAGAGATATGTGTTTGATGAAATGTGCAAGTTCTTACATGATCAGATAGCGGCTGTTGCGCCTGACGAGGTGCTGACCGCCCTGTCTAATCTTCGGCTTCAATTCGCAACTGGACTGATAGTCGACACTAATGTCCGACGTGCTATTGAACGGTTGCTATCTCTTCGTCCTGCTCCTATTCCTCATGCATTGTTCGTTGAGGACATTGAACAACGAGATGGGTCTGGCCAATATCCTATGCGAGAAGTTCCGCCAGTTTGGGTACCCGCTGATAATACTAATGCTAATGCTCCAATACCAGCACATTTCCAGAGAGTGTGGATACACCTCCCTTGGAAACGATCGGAAGTGCTTCAGGTGAAACAAACTTTGCCTGATCCTCGCAAAAATCCTGCGGGGTATTACAAAGAATTATCGCAGCTCGTAGACGCTACGATAATGAATCTGGCCGATATCGACATGTTGTTTGGCAATGTCGTACCGCAACCGGTATGGGCCAAGATTCGTCACCAAGATCACGCGAATGAATTAGGTGGTGATTGGGCTGCCATTACAGCGGCAGACGCTGGACAAGTGGCTGCTACTAAACCCGATCAGTTGATTGAACTTCTTCCCCAGCGAATCATTACATTAATGAAAACGCTTATGCCAGCTATGAGGGTAAATTGGGACAAGTTGTCAGCCTGTAAGCAGAAGAAAGATGAGAGTGTTTCAGACTTCTTTACGAGGTTCGAGGAAACATTCGTCGATCATAGTGGGCAGGATATGGGTACTGAGGGTGGACAAAGGCTGTTTGTGGATAAATTCGTATCGAACTTATTGCCCGACTTGTGCAATAAATTGAAAAATTCAGAAAGTGCGTGGGCCGTTTCTACCTCAGCTCAGATTCTGGCTACGGCACAATATTACGAAAATAGAGAAAAAGAGGAAAATGACCGTGCCGATAAAAAAACGAAAGAGCTGAAAACTAAAGTGTTGTTACAACAAGCATATCCGCCGCGTTCTAATCAGAATGCGCCTCAGCAGAATAGATCGCAGTCGCAATCAAATCGATCGCAGCCGCGTAATGATTCATCTTTTCAGAGATCTTCGTTGGGGTACAACCAATGTGCTTATTGTAGACAGGAGGGACACATTAAATTCAATTGTCCTGCTTTAAATGACCGTAGTGGTGGTAATTCGTCTAGAGGAGGTCGTGGTGGTTCACAGAACGCATCACGTGGTAGAGGTCGTGGTGCTCAGAACGACTGTTCTGATAACTCGTCAAATTCTAATAATTGTTTCGACCAACGTGGATCATCGCAAGGACGATCTGCGCAGTACAATGTAGACGATTATTACGTCGATCAGGGAACTGACGATAGTAATTACTAGGACAGCCAAAGACAAGGAGAGGGAGTGGTATCAGTTCCGGTTGATCAGAGAGGGCCTTACGTCGCAGTTGCTACATCGGGCGTCGTTGAGCCTTTTCTGTTGGACACTGGTGCAGCGAAAAGTTCTATCATGCATTCGAAACTCCCTGGCGCACCTTTGTCTGGCTTAACAAATGTATCCGTTGGATTCTCTGGCGCCCCCGTTAGCAATCCAGTTTCGCGCCCTTTGCCCCTTAAAATTGGGCCTCGTGAGCTCGAAGCTCCGTTGATTTTAACCACTGGTTGTGGTGAAAATCTTTTGGGTCTGGATTTGCTTAAACGCTTGTATGCGACTTTGTATTGTTCTCCTGCGGGTGTAAAGCTTACGTTAGGAGAGAGGGTAGTCTCTCCCATGTACTTGTCCCTCGATAAGCTTCCACCGGAATTGAGTTCTCTTCCTGCATCTTTGTGGGCGACGGGTCCAAACGACGTGGGCCTACTTGATATCTCCCCTTATGTTGTTCAGTTGAAATCGAATGTGCGATTGCCACGTATTCCCCAATATCGTATCTCCCTGGATGGTGAACGAGCTTTGTTAGCGATCATCTATGATTTGATCGAGAAAGATGTCATTGAAGAAACTCGGGGAAACGTGTGCAATAGTCCTGTACTGCCCATTCTTAAACGTACTGATCCTACCAAACCGCTTGTTTATCGTTTTGTTATTGATTTACGGGAGGTGAATAAAATTGTGGTTCCTCAATTCCCTGTTGTGCCTGACATTACGGCGCTACTGACTCTGATTCCAGCTACGGCTTCATGGTTTTCGGTGATTGATTTGAAAAATGCGTTTTTCAGCATCCCGATTGCCGAAGAGAGCAGGGACCTTTTCGGTTTCTCTCTTGGTGGACGTAGCTTCCGGTTCAAACGCGCTCCTCAGGGCTACTGTGAAAGTCCATCGATTTACAGTCAAGCTTTGAAGGGTCAACTAGATGCGTTTAGGTTGCCGGTTGGTGCGGCTTTAATCCAATACGTCGACGACTTATTGGTGGCTGCTGATACTCAGGACATTTGCAAAATTGCTACAGTGTCGTTGCTGCAACATCTCTGTGAGTTAAATCACAAGGTGTCACCTTCTAAACTCCAATATTGTTGTCAAGAAGTAACCTATCTAGGTCACTTATTGTCAAAGGAGGGAAGGAGATTGACCCCAGAGAGAATTGCAGCGATTGCGCGCATGGCTGTGCCACAAACCCAAAGAGATGTGCGTGCCTTTCTAGGTATCACATCGTACTGCAGGCAGTGGATTCCTAATTTTTCATTGCTAGCGAAACCATTGGTGGCTCTTACGTGCAAGGATGTTTCGACTCCTTTACCATGGACGGAAGAATGTCAGAAAAGTTTTTCTGAATTACGTGATTCATTGTGTTCGGCCCCTGTGTTAGGTACCCCTGATTACAGCAAGCCGTTCACGTTATATGTTCACGAGAGGGAAGGTTGTGCTTTAAGCGTCTTAACGCAACCTTTTGGTGGTAAGCAACGTCCATGTGCATATTTTTCCTCGACCTTAGACCCAGTAGCTAGAGCATTGCCGAGTTGTTTGAGAGCAACTGCGGCAGCTGCGGTCTCCATCCGACAATCATCAGGATTGGTCATGGATAATATGCTTACGGTGATGGTTCCGCATGCAGTCGATACTCTTTTGAACCGTACGAAAACTCAGCACTTGACGAGTGCGAGGTTATCTGGGTACGAATTGACGCTCTTGGCAAGCCACATTCAGATAAAACGTTGTAATGTCCTAAATCCGGCAACTTTGTTACCAATTAGTGCAGAGTCAGATGCAGTAACAGAACATGACTGTTACTTGCGTACAGAGGAGGAAACAAAAGGTCGTGTGGACCTTAAAAACACCCCATTGGAAGACCCGGATGGCATCCTGTATGTGGATGGGTCATGTTTTAAATTGCCGAATGGTGATGTGACTACTGCTTATGCTGTGGTGACATTGAATACTGTTGTTGAGACTGCGAGATTGAATCAGAATTCTGCCCAAGCTGCAGAGCTGATCGCTCTTACTAGAGCATGTGTATTAGCAAAAGGTAAACGTGTGAATGTGTACACCGATAGTCAGTATGCTTTCGGTGTAGCGCATAGTTTCGGACGATTGTGGCGAGAACGTGGTTTCTTGACGTCACATGGCACGAAAATACAGCATGGCCAGCTTGTGAACGATCTTTTGGATGCATTGACTTTGCCTGCTCAAGTTGCAATTGTTAAATGTAGTGCGCATCGTAAGGTGACGGATGATGTTGGTCGTGGTAATGCGTTTGCAGATGAGATTGCTAAGGAGACTGCCCGGAACCTTAGCACTCGAATGTATGTGACGAATTCGGTTAGGTGGCCTACAGAATCAAGTATGTGTGAGAATACTATAGAGAGTGTGAAAGCAATTCAGAATGAGGCCACCGACACTGAAAAGATGAAGTGGAAAGAAAGTACGGGAAGGTTGGATATGAATGGTTGCTGGATTGATTTGTCAGATCAGAAAAGATGGATGTTGCCTGATGCGTATGTACTGGCCGTTGTGCAAATGGCACATGGGTTAGCACATATTAGCGCGAAAGGTATTTGCAAGTTGTTGGCTGATGTGTGGAAGAATGATGGAATTACTAAGTGTGCTGAACGTTTGGTGAAGAATTGTATGGTGTGTATAATGTACAATCCTGGCAAAGGAACCCCAACTCCCCCTGGCAGTTTTGCTCCTCCTTCGTATCCCTTTGAGGTGATCCAATTGGACTTCATCCATATGGAGCGATGCAATAACCTGAAATACGTTTTGGTTGTGGTTTGCGCATTCTCCCGATGGATCGAGGCCTATCCCCTCAAAGATAATACTGCTTTGTCTACTGCGAAAATCCTACTGAAGGAATACTTTCCTCGGTATGGAATGCCTAGAGTCGTGTGGTCAGATAACGGAAGTGAGTTTGTTGGAAGTGTGATGAGGAGTGTGTGTAAGGGCCTTGGAATTAATCAGAAATTCCACAGCGCCAATCATCCCCAGTCAGCTGGATTGGTTGAAGGGTACAATGGCACCCTTAAACTAAAATTAGCGAAGATCCAGGCTACGACTGGACTTTCGTGGCCTGACGCTTTGCCTCTAGCATTACTGTCAACTAGGGCGACTGTACACTCCCGAATAGGGCTTAGTCCCTATGAAATAGTGTTCGGCCGTCCTGCGAATGTGTGGGGGGTTCCTAGGCCAGGTATGTTTGTTGATCTTGAGTACCCGATGTTGATTGACTACTTACATGACTTGACTGCTAAACTGAGGTTAATTCATCAACAGGTTTACGACGCCTTGCCGACGCAGACGGAGGGTCCAGGCCACCAGCTCCAGCCTGGTGATTGGGTTGTCACCCGAAATTTTTCGCGCAAGAAGAATCTGGACCCCCGCTTTGTTGGACCTCACCAGGTGCTTTTGGCCACGAGGACTGCCGTTCGTCTTGAGGGACGGAAGAACTGGGTACATGCTACCCATTGTAAGCGAGTCCCTATTCCTTTGCCGGCAGACCCGTGGGTGAGGAAAGGCATTGCGTCAACAGAAGCAGCGACATTGCCGGCGTTTGTACCTTTCAGTGACGCACAACTTGTTGGTGAACACTCAGCGCAGCAGAAAGCCATTGTTGGAACATTGTCAGCAAAAGACTCAAGACCAAATCAGCAAACTGATCAACAGGACGCTGTCTCTTCGACAGATCCTTTGTTCGACGAGCAGACACGTCCCGGGAAACATCGATATTCTTTGCGTTCTCATACTAAGGACAAATAAATTTTTTTCCTGCTTTGCTGAAACTGATAACTGCAATATCTTCGTTTCCCCTGATCAACTGTGAACAATTCGTATCACTGAAAATTGTTTTGTACATATATCAAGCGTCTTCCTTGTATCTTTTTCCTTCCACAGCTGAATTATTGTGCTAAATAAATACATATTGTGTATTGAGGGCCGTAGGGCCGCGCGCGTACTTCCTTCTGGACAGTAGGTCTTGACGCTAGGTTAAAGGCCGTCGGTTCCTAGGAACTCCTGGGAATTGACTATTGCTGCACAGAACGAAGTGCGTCAAGAAACGTTGCGGACGGTCGTAGGGAGATGGCATTTTCAGAGCTGAACGATTTGGAAGGAGCTCAGGCGTATAGAGTCAAACTGCAGAAACTTAGTCGTACTAAATGTTTTGTATTCCAATTGTTTGTATTGTTTTTAACTGCTTCTGCATTTTTGGCGGGTGGGGTGTATTACACTATGTCTTACTTCTTACTTCCTACCCCTACTCCTACTCCTTACCCTAACATTACTTCTACTGCTTCTCCTCATTCCTTTCATATGTTACCAGAACACGAACAGGCTAGACGTGTAGAATTCCGCAACAATTCCTTTATCCAGCTCCTCCATCAGCATCAGTTAGTGGTTAACACTACTAATTGTTGGGTGTGTGGGTTGATGCCACATACTACGGGTAAGGGAATTCCATATCTGGTGTTACCGTATAGTTCCCAAGGGTCAGCTCGAGCATACCAAACAATGCTTCGAAGCGCACTAGGTTTCCACCCCTCTCCAGAACGTTCCCCCAAACCGGGTCCTACCTCATGGCAGTGGGTGGTATCGATGACAATACAGGATTTGGAAGATGAGATCCATGATGCTTATCTCATCCCTAAGGCAGAGGTACAAGCCTATAGGGCACCGAATAAAGGGGAATATAGTACGTTCACTAATGAAAAGCAGCTTAAAAGCTCGTCTCCAATATGGGTCGTACCCCACACTGGTAATCTTTGTCTTGTGGGTCGTGGCTCGCAAGCCTCACTTGGAGTAAGTGCTTGCACTGAAAGTTACGTTCTGTCAATGTCCCCGATCCCTGTGTTTCTGGCTGCCAAGGGTACGTACTTCATCTGTCATGATCGTGCATACACATGGTTGCCCGCAGACTTCATGGGCTCATGTTTTGTTGCAAATCTGTTGCCTCCGACGTTCACTGTAGATGCCGATTACCACAAGACTAGAGTTGTACGAGGCGTAATTAGTGAAGAGGATACTGCCGGTCAAGAGGCAGGAGACTTTTTCAAGGGTTTCCTCCCGTTTTGGGGACCTATGGTTAATAGTAGGAACCTGAGACATTTGACTCGAGTGGTAGAATCGACAGCTAACATTACTGCCAGTGCCCTTGGTAATATCACCACAGAACTTCAGGCGGAGAGACTTATGACATTACAAAACCGTATGGTTTTAGATGTTGTCTTAGCAGATCGCGGTGGGGTATGTAAAGTGATCCATTCGAGCTGTTGCATTTTCATTCCAGATAATGCTCCTACTGTCTATCAAGCCATCTCGAAGTTGCACAAGATCTCCGAATCCATACACGTGGATGTAGGGGATTGGACGCTACTTGGTTGGTTTTGGGGCCTGGTGTCGACTTGGGGTTGGAAGATTCTGACGATCATCGGGGTTGTGGTAGTGTTCCTGTTCACGTGTTGCCTTTGTGTGCAGTGTGGTCCTGCCTTATGTGGCCTCTGTGCTACAACGTGTATGAGACAACCATCTGTTACCAAGGGGACTCGGTTGGACAGAGCTATGCTACAACGACATCTTGATGGTCTGATGAATATCGAGTATGATTCCGACTAGTGCTTGCCTACATGAGGGCAAAAGGAGCGTCTGAGGTTCCGTGACAATTGTAAGTGGTGTTTTCGACTCACACGAATATGGTCGAGTCTAGTATCTATGAACCGCAAATGACGAGTTTAGCAAGTGTGCGCAGTTTCGCTGTGCTAACTTAAACCGTTCGTTTGTTATGTGGGTTTGTCATCTGTACCCACGGGTTCCATCTTAGATACGGCATCCATTTTGTCTCTTGCCCTCAAGTAGCCAGCGAACGGACGCTGTCCGCTTCGCGACCCTGGGACTCCCAAGATATTTGCGGAAGACACATGTTCTTTGAAAGTGTCTTTATGACGAGGGGGATGCTACTGTAAGGCAGATGGCGCCGCTCGAGGCTCATCTTGCCGCACGGGCTTATTGTCTCAGCCGTGCATCTCATTAGGCACGTCCCTTTGATGCCTGTATCTCGTGCTTCTCGACACTCCCCTTTTACACCCTTTCCGATCTCCCCACTGTTTCCGTCTTCCTCTGCACCTGTCTTCGTTCCTGTTTCGATCTACTTTACTGCTGATTGGAATTTGCTAATGGTGGGAAGATGGGTTTTTACAGTTGGGAACCGCCAAATGTTTCCGCACTTATGTTCCGGATCTTGTGTGTTTCAAAGTGATCTAAGCGACCCCTCTGAGAGCGACTTGTGGGAACCAGGTTGTAAACTATTGTGTATCATGTTATCCTATGGGTAGAAACTGTATAAAAGGAGCGATCCACAAATACAATTTGAAGCAGTCTCCCCGAACTACACTCGATGTACTTCTTGTGACTTCTGTGTTCCCTGCAGTAAATAAACCTTGACTCTTTGACGCCGAAGGAAGTGTCCCGTGTCTCTGTGATTTGTACGCCGGAGCAGGTTACCCACGAAGGTTTCAGGTGTTGTGCCCTGGCACCGCTGGGTCCAAAGAACCCAGTCCTTCACAAGGCTGATTTGCATATGGCCATGTCTTAACTTGGGTAGCATGGAGTGCAAAAAAACGATGGATTTAGGCCCAGATCTCTGTACTGGGGTGAATGTATGACATTGTTCTGCATTCTGTCCATCAACTGTTGTTGTTGCATTTGTCACCCCAAGTGGGAAGGGTATACTCAGACGTGAGTCCCGTGCTCTCCACACCACTGGAGTCAAGCTATCCTGAATGATAGCCAGAAACCGGTCCTAGGATGCTTGATTCCGGTCCAGGGAAGACATGGCTTGGCAGTTCAGGCTGGACTGTTCCCATGAGGCACAGGGTCAAGGCTGATTTGCATATGCCATGTCTGAACTGGGGTGGCGTAGAGTGCAAAAAAGCGATGGATTTAGGCCCAGATCTCTGCACTGGGGTGATTGTATGACATTGTTCTGCATTCTGTCCAGCAACTGTTGTTGTTGCATTTGTCACCCCGAGTGGGACGGATATACTCAGACGTGAGTCCCGTGCTCTCCACACCCCTGGAGTCAAGCTATCCTGCCTGATGACGGCTGATAGCCAGAAACCGGTCCTAGGATGCTTGATTCCGGGCCAGGGAAGACATGGCTTGGCAGTTCGGGCTGGACTGTTCCCATGAGGCACAGGGTCAAGGCTGATTTGCATATGGCCATGTCTGAACTCTGGTGGTGTGGAGTGCAAAACAACAATGGATTTAGGCCCAGATCTCTGTACTGGGGTGGATGTATGACATTGTTCTGCATTCTGTCCATCAACTGTTGTTTTTGCGGTTGTCACCCCAATTGGGACGGGTATACTCAGATGTGAGTCCCATGCTTTCCACACCACTGGAGTCAAGCTATCCTGGCTGATGACGGCTGATAGACAGAAAGCGTCTCTATGATGCTTGATTCCGGTCCAGGGATGACATGGCTTGGCAATTCGGGTTGGACTGTTCCCATGAGGCAGAGGGTCAATGCTGTTTTGCATATGGCCATGTCTGAACTGTGGTGGTGTGGACTGCAAAACAAAAATGGATTGAGGGCCAGATCTCTGTACTGGGGTGGATGTATGACATTGTTCTGCATTCTGTCCATCAACTGTTGTTTTTGCATTTGTCACCCGAGTGGGATGGGTATACTCAGACGTGAGTCCCCTGTTCTCCACCCCACTGGAGTCAAGCTATCCTGGATGATGACGGCTGATAGCCAGAAACCGGTCCTAGTATGCTTGATTCCGGTCCAGGGAAGACATGGCTTGGCAGTTCGAGCTGGACTGTTCCCATGAGGGGCAGGGTCAAGGCTGATTTGCATATGGCCATGTCTGAACTGGGGTGGTGTGGAGTGCAGAAAAACGATGGATTTAGGCCCAGATCTCTGTACTGGGGGGAATGCATGACATTGTTCTGCATTCTGTCCATCAACTGTTGTTTTTGCATTTGTCACCCTGAGTGGGACGGATATACTCAGATGTGAGTCCCGTGCTCTCCACACCACTGGAGTTAAGCTATCCTGGCTGATGACGGCTGATAGCCAGAAACCGGTCCTAGGATACTTGATTCCGGTCCAGGGAAGACATGGCTTGGCAGTTTGGGATGGACTGTTCCCATGAGGCACAGGGTCAAGGCTGATTTGCATATGGCCATGTCTGAACTGGGGTGGTGTGGAGTGCAAAAAAACGATGGATTTAGGCCCAGATCTCTGTACTGGGGGGAATGCATGACATTGTTCTGCATTCTGTCCATCAACTGTTGTTTTTGCATTTTTGTCACCCCGAGTGGAATGGGTATACTCAGACGTGAGTCCCGTGCTCTCTACACCACTGGAGTCAAGCTATCCTGCCTGATGACAGCTGATAGCCAGAAACCGGTCCTAGGATGCTTGATTCCGGTCCAAGGAAGATATAGCTTGGCAGTTCGGGCTGGACTGTTCTCATGAGGCACAGGGTCAAGGCTGATTTGAATATGGCCATGTCTGAACTGCGGTGGTGTGGAGTGCAAAACAAAAATGGATCTAGGCCCAGATCTCTGTACTGGGGTGGGTGTATGACATTGTTCTGCATTCTGTCCATCAACTGTTGTTTTTGCATTTGTCACCCGAGTGGGATGGGTATACTCAGACGTGAGTCCCCTGTTCTCCACCCCACTGGAGTCAAGCTATCCTGAATGATGACGGCTGATAGCCAGAAACCGGTCCTAGTATGCTTGATTCCGGTCCAGGGAAGACATGGCTTGGCAGTTCGAGCTGGACTGTTCCCATGAGGGGCAGGGTCAAGGCTGATTTGCATATGGCCATGTCTGAACTGGGGTGGTGTGGAGTGCAGAAAAACGATGGATTTAGGCCCAGATCTCTGTACTGGGGTGAATGTGTGACATTGTTCTGCATTCTGTCCATCAACTTTTGTTTTTGCATTTGTCACCCTGAGTGGGACGGATATACTCAGATGTGAGTCCCGTGCTCTCCACACCACTGGAGTTAAGCTATCCTGGCTGATGACGGCTGACAGCCAGAAACCGGTCCTAGGATACTTGATTCCGGTCCAGGGAAGACATGGCTTGGCAGTTTGGGATGGACTGTTCCCATGAGGCACAGGGTCAAGGCTGATTTGCATATGGCCATGTCTGAACTGGGGTGGTGTGGAGTGCAAAAAAACGATGGATTTAGGCCCAGATCTCTGAACTGAGGTGAATGTATGACATTGTTCTGCATTCTGTATATCAACTGTTGTTTTTTATCGCGAGGGAAAAAGGGATGTCATTTAACCCCTTGGCTGCGGGGGCTATTCCGCCGCAGCGCTAAGGGGGAGGGAGACCGCGCGGCGGGCGCATGCTGGTGACGGAACCGCTCCGTCACCAGCCGCGGTTGAGCTGTGCTCATGACGGAGCGGTTCCGTCATGGCCCGCCCCGCTCAATAGAACGCGCCGCGCAGGCGCGGCGGCTGGGCCATGACGGAACCGATCCGTCATCAGCACAGCACCACCGCGGCTGATGACGGAGCGGTTCCGTCATCAGCATGGAACGAGTTAAAAATAAGCATATACAGTTTCAGGCTTTTTCAGTAGGCACCAGGCCCCAGCAGAGGTTTAAAAATGAAAGGGTACAAAATGTCCTAGGAATACCATGGGCATTATTTACAGGTCACCTATTTAATCTATTAACCTTCCCTTCACCTGCAGATTTTGACTATACCCATTGCTTTAAATGGAAAATGAAAAGTGCCGGTACTCACTAATTAGATTGGGTGCAGGGGCGTAACACAGGCCCCCGCAGCCCCTGCGGTGCGGGGGGGCCTCTAGCTCAAAGGGGCCCCCTCGGCACTGCACTCTGGCCGGAGAGCTCCTGATTGAGCCCGGAGGGGGCCCCTCTAAGTACCGTGCAGGGAGGCCCCCTCACTTTTCGTTATGCCAGTGATTGGGTGGGCCGTTAGGGGCGTGGCTATGAGCCAGGAATGTAACAATAGCCACATAAGTAAGCTTTAATGCAAATGTTCTGATAGTCATGTAAAGCACTTGGACGTCCAATGGCCATATTTGCACAATATCAAACTGCCTCAGGAGACATGGCAAGCATCAACTTCTATGTCATAGGTGCAGGGCCTAATGTTTGGCAGTTTGAGATTTTGCGAATTTGGGCCATAGGCATTTAAGCGCTCTACATGACAGTCAGAACATTTGCATTAAAGCCTACTTCTTTTTTTAAGCACAGATGCTTAAGTAAGTTACCCAGAATCGTAGGGTGCTGAGCCGACTTCGGGATTCGAACCTGGTCCACTGTCGGCGTCTCCGGCCACATCCTCAATTCAATTCTTCATCTTTATTCGATCAAAAATATATCAGACCATAAAAGAACATTTACGTGGTCTTCTTCAGTACAGACTCGTATTTTGGGGCTGTGCAGTTATATATGGAATGAGAGGATGAATCAGAGCTACCAAAAATGCTATTTAAACCCCTCATTCCCGTTTTGTGTGGATATTAAACGAAATAAATAGGCCTTCATTTAGAGACAGTACTGTAAATGACCTACGTTGGGATAAATTGATAAAGATTACCCTAATTCTAAGACACACCTGTAGTCAGCAGACAAAAAAACACAAGGATATCCAATTTAAGCCTGGATATCCTTATATGGTAATCAGAGTGCTGCATCAAATTTTATAGCACTCATCGAAGCATCAGGTGCCCTATAAAACATAAGCCCCTATCGTCGTTACATGTGTTACACGGCCAGAACACCGTGGCCACAACCATTACAGTATCAAGCAAACAAAGGCCACCTTGCAGAGATCTGCATGTTGGAGAAAGACACACATGACCATGTTGCTTCACTCTGAGCAAACATTTTACAAGCTAAAGGAGAAGCACAATTCAATAACTATGTAACGCTTCACAGAAGATTCGGCAGCTATATGTACATAGGCCAATAATTCAGATGACACCTATTAGTTAACCATCGAGTGTTACTTCAACGGCTGTCAGATGCCGGCGTGAGGGGGATGGCTCTGAAATGGCTTAGGTCATTTCTCAGCGATCGGACCTTTCAGGTCTGGGAAGGGGGCGCACGATCGGCATCCACCCACCTCCATTGTGGAATGCCTCAGGGCTCATCTTTGAGCCCCACATTATTCAATGTGCACATGGGCCCCTTGGAGGATGTGGTGGCTCCATTTAACATCAAAATCGTGAGCTATGCCGATGACACCCAGCTGGTGTTTGCCCTTACCCCGGCCACGGAATATCCCCAGGTGCTACATTCCTGCCTATCCAAAGTCCATACCTGGATGGGGGAATCAGCACTAACGCTGAATGGTTCAAAGACCGAGATAATGCTGATGGGAATGAAAAGTCCCTCACTCCCCCGGTCTGCCTGGCCTAGTTGTCTGGGATCCCCTCCCAAACCCAAGGCTGGGATCAAAAGCCTTGGTATTTGGTTGGAGCAAGATCTTTCCTTCAGGACCCAGGCTACCAAACTGGCTGGTGTCTGTTTCGGCCTTCTCCGATCGGTGCGCAAAGTGCTGCCCCTGCTTCCATTTCTATCTCGGAAGCTTCTGATCCAGGGCCTGATTATATCAAGATTAGATTTCAGTAATGCAATCTATCTGGGTGCCCCTGAGATCACTCTGAACAAACTACAGCAGGTTCAGAATGCGGCAGCACGAATACTCTATAACATCCCTATGTCACAATCGGCAAAACCTGCATTGAGGGCGCTGCACTGGCTGCCAGTGCGAGAAAGGGTGAAATTTAAATCTCTCTGCCTCGCACATAAAATCTTGCAAGGTAAAGGCCCTCCCGCCCTTCAAAAGCTGGTAACCCTGTATAAGGCAAGTAGAACAGTACGCTCAGACCAACAACACCTACTTAAGATCCCTAGGGTCAAAAAGGCCCGTCCAGGAGGGAGGAGATTCTCCGTAAAGGTTGCAACCCTCTGGAACTCACTTCCCCTAGGTTTGCGCTCTGAGCCGTGCCTTTTGCTTTTTCGTAAACAACGAAAAAATTTTCTCTTTTGTTAACCCGCTGTGCCTCTTACTCACTTAAATTGTTACTCTGTTTGGTTAAGCGCTGGGATGCTCCAGGGTAACCACGCGCTATACAAAACTGTTTTAATAATAACCTATTAGTGGCCTGGAGATTCCTACTTTATACACAGCGTCACCTGACACAATGGATTGTCGTCTTTCTCACACTCCATCTATTAACGCCCTTTAAGACCACTTCAAATAATGCTCAACCTTTTCATAGACCTTCTCCCTCACCTCCTCATCCAAATCCTCACCAGCACTTTGGTAAAGAAATCAGGGATACGGGGTGCCCTTTGCAATAAATATCTATACATTCTATACGGCTACAATTTTTCAAAGGGTAGTACCGTCCTGTGCCAACAGTTCGACTGGATCATTCACCTTCTGCTACAGAAATGCATAACCTTTCAGTTCACTGTATCCCTGTGGCTCCCTTCCATGTGTGGAAAAGCACAAGGATGCCAAAAGTGATTGGGCAGCAGGTGCCCGACTGGGACCGCTCCCATCACGCTGGGGAATGAAACAGTCAATTTCAGGCCCAGAGCCCCATTCCCACATGTTTAGAGTCTAGGTGAAAACCACAGTGAGACCGAGAGGCGATGCCCACAAGGTAGGGCTTAGATTGAATCTTCATAATACAGCCTCCTCGTGTAAATATATGCCTGAATGGGGACCCTTCCGGGCCATCTGAGTAATGGGCCATTTTTAATTTGAATAATGCTATGGGTTCTGAACTACACTGGACTTCACCAAGGGAAGATTCTTTCAAGGCCAGACTGGGTAACCAAAAGCAGCTGTGACTAAAATTCCCAAAGCCTATTTCTTCCTTGTATTTCCTTTCTCTTTCCATCCAGCCATTGTATCACTCTCTCCCTCTTTCTGTCCTCTCTCTCTCTTTCTTCTCCCTCTCTAATACCTATCTCTCTACTCCCCCTTCACTCCCTCTTGAAGACTCCGTTGTCTGCCGCAGTTAACCTCAGGGAGTTAGGGTAAGTGACAGAGACACCAGGAGCCATCTGGACTTTCAGAACTGGCCTCGAAGGGCTCCAGCCCACCAAAGAAATGCCCATTGGAATACACGACCTGTCCTGTCCTGACTTCTTTCACTTGTTCACTCCCTGCATCAATGACTCTAGCACATAATGCACCACTTGACTGTGCCTGCTGATGTGCAAACCAAACAAAAAACAAGATTCTGGTGATGATCTTTAAAATTTTGAAGACCATGAAACCAAGTAATCCATGCTCTTGTGTGAAGTTTATCCCAAGCATATCCCAAAATATCCCGATATCAACCAGGTTCCCCTAAAACATTCCAAAACTGCAATACCAAGTTCTCTGACAGCATCCGCTGATGTGGATTCTCCCTTATACAACGGACATGACTGTAAGCTGTGACAGACAACAAGCATACTAGCTTGTTCGCAAGTGCTTTTGCCATAATACCTCCAGATTTAACAAACAAATTGGATGGTATGAGGAATGCTCAGTGGCCGGCCAGGTTTGGGGGAAACCACAATCTTTGTATGGCACCAATAGGGTGAGAGGATGGCAGTATGGGCTGCATAGCGTACCACTCCAAGCATATGATCCCAGAGCTTGGGTATGGAAGCTTTATAAAACTCACTTGGGAACCCGATGGGCCCTGGGGTCTTCCCATCATTCAAGTCTCCTAGGGTTTACGAGAGCTCATCCCCGACAAGAGTGCTGTTCAGCAACTCACACAGTCAGTTGTAGAAGGAGGCTTGAGGGGGGGAAGGGACTGCACAAAATCTGCAATCTGCTCCTGGGACAGGACCTCCCTAAGAGCGTAGATGCTCTCAAAATGTACAGCAAAGCTGCATACTATCTTCTGAGCAACTGTGAGCAACATGCCAGGCGAGTCCCAAATTAAGGGAACAGGGAAGGTGTGAGGGATACTCCGATGTATTCTATGGACAAACTTATCAGATTTGTCCACCCCATTGACAAATGCAAAGCTAGGCCACCTGCCAGGGTCGTTTTGCCTCATCCAGCATGACCTGTTGGCATTGTTTCTGTAAGAGACTTCGTTGCCTACGTGCCAGTTTCCCATCTGCCCCACTACTTCACTTATCCAGTGCTGTCATTCGAGTTTTAAGATCCACCAAGTCACATGGCTTACCATGCTGCATCCCTGCATAATAACCGATGTCCACCCCCCTTAATGTGGGTTTCAGGGCTTCCTACAGCATCTCAGGTGATAAAGTAGACACAACATCATGTATGAAATACTCTAAAATGGAGTGTTCCATGTGACAATGGTATTCTGTGTTGTGCAGGTGCGAGGGTGAAAAACGCCATAGGAAGATCTGGTGATGGTGGCCCATCTAGAGCTGCGTAATGAGCGGAGAGTGATCGGACAGCTCTCTGTAAAAAAAAGTAGTGTCAGAAACTCTATGTTGGTAGGGCCGCGGGACAATGAAATAATCCAAGCCGGAAAATGAGCCATGGGCAGCTGAGAAGAATGTATATAGCCCCCATCAGCCAAATGATGGCCCTCCATAGGTCTGCCAAGCCCAGAGTAGAGATAAAGGAGGACAAAGGTATCGCCCCAGACTCTGGGGGAGCTCAACTAGGGCGCCACTGATCTAGAGTAGGGTTCACATCCAGTTCCATTCTTCATCTAACACTATGAGACCCCATTCGGGTCTCCCCATAATTTCATCATTAGCTCCACAAAAGCAGGACCATGGGGTGGAGGGGTATAATCACATATAAATGTGAGTGATTCCCAAACAGTGTTCCCATACCTGCAAAGTATGGCCCTGTTGGTCTGGCCATTATTTGGTCTGTTGATACGGGACAGTATTGTTAATCAGGATACATGTACCCCTGGAACCCTTCATGAACCTTTTAGACCTGTCAGCCCTAGGGTGGTCTTACCCCGTTTCTTTTGTCCTTTTCGCCTTATTTTTGCCACCCTCTTTTGTTGGACCTAGGTCTCTGGGCGCCTTACCACTGTTAAACAGTGCTGAGGTGAAGGTGCTCTCTCCCAACAACATGGCTGCCACAGGCCCCTAATACTGCGGAGTGGCCATTGAAGACACGCACTAGTAGTTAGGAGCAGGCTGGGACATCCTGTTACAGTATCACTACCATCCCACCTTTTTGTTCCATAGCCTAACATGTGGAAGCTCCTGGAATTCTTC
Organism: Lissotriton vulgaris; assembly: GCF_964263255.1. Lineage (NCBI taxonomy): Eukaryota > Metazoa > Chordata > Amphibia > Caudata > Salamandridae > Lissotriton > Lissotriton vulgaris. The sequence goes on from NC_141693.1 coordinate 1,128,259,131, forward strand.
CAGCCTGGGGAGGGGTTATGCTTTGCTGCCTTTAGAGGAGGGTCACCTTACCTAAGGGTATAAGAGTAAAGGAGGGAAACCTGGTTGTCAGTTGGGGCACCACTGGACCTGGGGGAACCTCTGCCGGAGTACAGGCGATTGGGCCTAGGGGAGGAACCTACACTACTGGGACTGACTGAGCTTAGGCCCTGATGTTCCAAAGTTAGATGAGGGACCCTGCCAGCCTGCTGATCTAGCCCAGCGAGGGGGAACCCATGGAACCATCTCCAGTGTGCTGCAGGGAACCATCCTGCCTCTGAAGACTGCCAACTGACAACAGTGATGCAAACTAGTGCAAAGCATTGATTTTGGAACTTACTTTTCAGCACCAAATAAAACTATTCAGCAACAGGGAGACGAACCAGGGGTGATACATGGGTGTTATCAAGAAACCACCCATGAGTTTTGATGTAAATCCCTATTTGATAACATTGGTGGATATGGATTTACAAATCCTCGAGGCAGGCGTAGCATTGAGAAAAATGTGTTTTTTAAAAACATTTCTAACTGCATGTGTACCGCACATATACAACAGTAGCAAACTGTTAAACTATGTAAAATCATATTATTTCTTATTGAAAGAATCCTCTGCCACCGCAAAATGTTTGGTTGATATTACACACTTGCACTATGGTGCAAGTATATGTGTGCATGGGTCAAGGCAGCCTAAAGTGTGCCAGTGCATGGACAGAGGTAAACAGTGCCCTGTCTTAGTAGATATGATGCAGTTCGTCTCTCTCCCTTCCTGCAGACAGCACATCAACTTCGATTGGTGTGCTGCATTTCATGCATTCTTTGTAACTTTGCCCCTTAGTCTGAACTCATCTGCAAGAGTCAATATAGAACCAATCAGGGGTTGGCACAGAGGATGATTGGGGTTTAGGAAGGATATGAGGTCACGTCTTCTGGATCCTCTTGAGACTTAGAGGACAACAACTCCTTGACCTCCAACACCACCGGTTGTAGCAGATTACTGTGCCACATCAAATACCAATGAAAGGAAGTTGAGATGGGCAAAAGAAGAGAACAAATTCACCTTAACCAGCATGGGTATCCGAGACTGTGACACCCAAAATTGAGTGGAGTGGCTAGAAATAACAGAATCCTGTTTCTTTTAGCCTGTACAGAAATTTCTGCGACGGTCACAAAGGCCAGGAATACGTCCTCCTTACTGAGGCAATTAGCCATAAAGAAAACAGATTTCTCTCTACTGTCGTCAGTTTTCTATTGGACCCTGCATAACCTAACTGTTGGTGTAATCTTTTTAGTATTATAAGCTCCAGTCCTCTACTGCTTTCATCAAATAATGTGGCTACATCTCTTCATTATGATTTAGAACGTAATGCCACAAATCATTTTTGAAGTCTCAGGTGGACGATGCAGCTGTTGTCATACCCTGGTAGAGCCAGCTGTTTGACCTACAACACAGCTGCCCTTCCCCAGTTGAGGCACTTCTGGCAGGTAGAGGACCCCAGGCCCCTCCTGGTTAGAAAGGCCCCGTGTGTCTTGGCCATAGGGGTAGAGGATCAGGTAGGGGATGATACACCCAACAAAAACTTCCTTCTGCACTAAATGCCAGTTCCTCCCAGTTTGGTGGCAGGTGCAGCTGGGTGACACCAAAGAGCTCTTCCACATAAAATACATTTGTCCTGCTCCAAGTGCAGAAGCTCAGTTCAATAAAAGTGGTTGAAGCCTAAAGTGATCATATTACAAGGTGTTTGCTTTGTAATATTATATCTCGTCCAGGTTTTCCATGTCTGATGACTTATCTTCGCTTGAGCTGCCTCCCTCCCCGCTGGTGTGCGCTAGACATTTATGCACAGGGAAGTTAAATCCAACAGAGCAAAGCAACCCTATGCATGCTCACAGCAGGCACAGCAAGCCAAGACCCCTCTTGAAAGAAGTGTTCGCTCACTGTAGCTAGAAGCTGACACGTGCATTGCAGCCCCCCTGAAATAACTCTTGGCTTCCGCTCTACGGAGCTCGCGCGCCTCCTTTCCTATGCCAGAGTGTGCCCCCAGACCACGACACTTCTAACTCTCCACAGCCGACACCCAGCTCAGACACAGCAAGGCAGGCACACGTCCAAGTCGGGCACACAAAAGGAACAATGGAATTTGAGGAATTCTGGTGCGTAACCCACTTTCAGTGGAGATATTCTAGAGGTGTGTGAGACATGAGAGTAGTCAGACCTTTGCTCAACACCTCTTATTATAACTACCTCTCGACTATGGGAAGGTAAAATCAATCCCATAAGAATATACAGAAAGGAATATTTCGTCTTTTATTATTTAAAAAAAAAGAGAAAAGCAGGTTCACTTGTCTGGAGGGGGAATACAAAGTAATAAAAAAAAAAAATCTTGACAGTGACAAAAAGACGGAACTGCCACACTTGTCCTTTTCTCACGGAAAAAGAGCTGCTCTGACAATACGGTCTTTGATTCTATACAGAGACTCTTCGACTCTGTTCCAAAATGGGGCAGGCTTGGAGTGCCTTAACAAAGCTTCAGAAGGCTTGCCCTGTGGCAACGTACAGCCTCCACAGTGTTTTTGACATTCTTCTGCGACAGAAGAAAAGGGCGCGCACGAAGGAAAGAAAGAGAGAAAGCTGAAAGACAAAATAAGTTTCCTTTCTCAAGGCGTCGAGGTAGAGGTGAGTGCACGGAGATGGCGGGGCTCGAATGTCTCGCGCATGGGTGTTCTTCCTCTGTCTTGAGCGACCTTCCATCCCACTTTCTTCCCCTCCCAGTTTACACACAGCTTATTGGCGAGCTGGACAGCCAGGAGTATCTCTGCATACGACTATTATCCAATGCCCTCCGAAGCTCCCTCTTCGCTTTACTCCAGTGACGTCCCTTCTTCTGAAAACAGGAATCAGTGGGAATCAGAAAAGGGTGTGTTGTAAAGCTTTGAAGAGGTAACAAAGTGTAACATTTATTGGAGGCAGGATAAAGCTCACACTTTTGCATCCTTGGCTCCATGGTCACACAGGGAATATTGAAGTCCCTATGGGCATACTGATGCATCTAAAAAAAAAGCTATAACTCCCACTTCTCTAAACAAATCAACACACGCCCTTTCGAATCTAAAGGCCCCTCGGCTTCTGAGGGTTTGTTCTACTCCTTCCTTGCAGCATTTTTGGCCTACCGGTGTATACAACGGGCCTACGGGACTTCTGTGCACAATTCTGGGCCTACTGATTATGTACTACAGACATGCCTGCCCCTGCTTCATCTTAAACTCCTACTGGTTCCCCGGTGAGCCTGCCCACACTCTGATCTCCCATGCTCTTTAGTACATCTACTTCCTTTACTAAGTGAATTTACCACAATATTTTTATCAAATCCTATGTTCTCCTATTGGTGTTCTGCCATAAGAAACCCTCCCAGTTAGGACCTCATAAAGAGTCGCTGGAAGTGGTATCTTTCGGGGGGATACCGCTCTGGGTGGTTTTGTGTAGTCAGATGGTTTCGGACCAGGGATTTCCAGGTCTAAAAATGCTGGGCTGGTATGTGTAATCCCAGGGCCCGGAAAACAAGCCTTGCTTTCACCAGGTCCAGATCTGCACCCTATGAAAACACAGGGATGGACTGTTCATAAAGGCACAGCCTGGCGTTGGTGCAAAGTGGGGAGCAGAGCCCCCTCCCAGAACCATCTTGCCCTACCCTGCCTTCCGCTCACTCTCAACCCACTTGCTTAATGCAGGTGGTAAATGGCAGAGGAAATGGGCCAGTCATTCAGCAAGCAAGAAGCCATTTAAATGGGAAAAGCTCAGTATTCCCGGGTCCGCATGTTATTCCTGATTCATGGTGGAATAACTTGGAATACCCATTATTGCTTGGGGACACTGTTCGGAATCAGAGATTGTTATGCCTGTACCAAATGAAGGGAAATTAGTAATTGAGACTGTTCGTTTTTTTACTCCCAACTAGGAAGTTCTCCAGTTCCTCAGCAATTCCTCCTCCAACCCTTAAAACTTCTCAAGTACATTCAGGTTTCAAATAGTAATAACCTCACCCTTGTCGGACGGAATAGCGCCAGGAGCCTCTAAGCTATAGTGTCACCTTCCAACCAATTGAGCCTATGGAAACATCCTAGTTGTGTCCTTTATGCTCCTCCTGTGCCCTTCGGTTCTCCTCCCTTCCTCTGAATCCACTAGGCACTCACCCAATATCACCCCTGCTTCATCAGTACTATTTGTTTCCTGTCCTATCGTGCTCTTCGCTGCAGCCCACCACACTTTTTTGAGCATGCGTACACAACTGATGTAGATGGAAGACAAAATCTATTAGCTAAAATTGTTGTTTTTTGCTTTTTCCTACTTAAAACCCCCCAACTCATTGCATCGTCCAATGTTTTTAGATTGTTTAATCTCTCAGCTAATAGAGTCACTTGCACAAGTATAAGTGCACTCCCGCTAATGGATATGACCATAGTTCACAGGGTATCCCAAACAGGGTCCTACTGGAACATATCTTTAAATATGCAGATCTATAGGGGGGGCAAATTAAGAGGAACAAAAATGAACTATTGCAGTAAAACCAGGCAAACAAAGACCTGATACCGGGAGGTTGGGTGGGAAGTATGACTGGGTCGACGAGTCATAACAAATGAGGTATACCAATGTAGACACCCAAACAGCAGGCTTTTGACATACCATCAGAAAACAAAAAGCACACACGGCATAAGCACACCACAGTGATTAAATGCTACATCCCAGGTGCAATCGAACAGGAGCAGGAGGCACCGCAGCCTGTAACACACCACTCCCAAAGCTCAAACGATCGTTCAGGCGCAATCCAAATGGCAATGACCGAGAAAGGTATGTTCAGATGCCCAAGTCCCAGCACAACAGAGCTCATCCAATGGTACACATTCTAAAGCGGCCCACGAAGCTAACACTACCCTAGTGGTCCTCGCCAGGACCTTGGTAGGACACGGCAAGTCAGAGCTATGATATGCCAAAGAGATGGTGTCCTTAATACAATGCTCCAGAGTCAACATAGAAACAGCCATCCCACACCCGTCAAGACCAAAAGTCACAAACAAACTGACAGAAGAACTAAAGCAGAATATCTGTCCACATATGCAGACATAGCACATTAACATCAAGGGTGTGCAAAACCTGCTCCTCAGTGTTAGAAATGGGATCCCTGGCTGGCCAGGGCTTTCGCCAAAGTCAGTCAGAGACCACCACTCCTAAGTCAGGGCAAGGGAGTTACACGCCAAGATAACCCCTACTCACCCTCTAGGTAATGTGGCGCGAGCAGCACGGCTAAACTTGGAGGCGATATGAGTTAAGTATTTGCGCACGCACCCCAGCAACAACACCCAAGGCCCACCACAAAGGAAACTCCACACAAGGTTATATATAAAAATAGCCTTTGTATTACACCAAAACACATTAGATAAAACACACACTTTACAATGTGCCAGGGGCACGGGCAGAATTTACAGGGGATATTTACAAGACAGGGCCACCTGGACCACTGTCAGGAATCAGCACTTTGAGAAGTAACACTTTTAAAAATAGCACATAGAATGTAAAATCATTGTAGTACACAACCAGTAACTACTGGTAACCAGGGCCTCACTAGCACCACCTGTACTAGGGAGAAAACAACCACCTACATATCACACTACCTGTAGGGGTGTAAGAAAATAACACATGATGCAATGCATAACATTCATTCAGAGGTGTAGCAATAATCATTGCGCAGTAATCACATTGCACATAAATCATAAATGCGCCAGAACTCACATTAGTCACCACCTGTGACTGTCCCTAGGCCAACTGGCCTCTCTAGGGCTAGGGCGCCCTGTGTCCCAAAGTCAGGGGGCCTAAACGTGGCAGTTGCCCACAAAGTGCTGGGCAACTGGTGTAGATAATTAGGGTCAACGCTGGAACCTCGCAGGCTCTGACCAAATCTACTGTCCCCCAAAGAGCCTCGCTGGGCTCTAAAGTACGCAATGTTCCTGAGCCTTTCTGGGGTTCAAAACACACTGTGGCACCCCAGAGCCTCTTGGGGCTCTTAACACTGATTGCCCCCTCTGGAGCCCTCGTGGCTCTGAGTACCCACTGAGCCTCTCTGGGCTCGAAAACAACAGTGGCAGGGGGGCGGCTCTCTGGTGGAGCCTCGCAGCGCTTCACACAACAATGGCCCCACTAGCCTCTCGGGGGCTTTGCACAACTGCAGAAGGAGGGGGGCGGTCACCGCCAATGTGCCCCGACGCCCCCCCTCTCTATAGCACTCACCGGGACGTGACGCGGGGGCTTCCTCTCCTCTCGCTGGACTCTACCGCGGGCGGGGCTCTCTCCTGGCACGGGAGCCCCGCGGCCTCACGCGCTGTTTCCGCTCTCCCCTCTCACCCTCCGGGGCTCACCCCTTCGCTTCCTTGGAGCCTCGGCGGGGTGCAGAATGTGCCGGCTTCTTCTTCTGGTGCAGGAGCGCGGGGTGGACTCCCGTCCGCTTCCTGTTGTCCCGCTGCAGCTTGCCTGACTTCCGGGTCAGACCTCGGGGACGCGCTGCAATTGGCCGGCCGGCCAAGCACTTCCGGGTTGCACTTGGCAGCGGCCCGGCAACGGTTCCAAACACTCCGGGCTGCGGCGGTGAACCCTCTAATTTAAATATAAGGCGAGTTGGGCTCTCGCTATGGAGGCAATGTCCCTGGCAGGGTGGGCACCTGCCAAGGGGCTTCCAAATCGGCCAAGAACGGGGCAATGCCGGGTGGGCACCGGCCTCTTGAAAAAGCGCTCCCAAGCGCTATAAAGGCAATTAAAGCGCTCTTAAGCGCTGAGTCACCATAAAGCGCTCTCAAGCGCTAAAAGGCGATCAAAAGCGCTCCCAGGCGCTAGGGGCCAACAAGCCCAGTCAAAGTCCTTAGGTAGGCAGGGGGGCAAGGCTGGACCCAGAGCCAGCTCACTGGGTCTCCAGGCAGGGAGACAGTCCAAGTGGCGGTCCTCTGGCCCAGCAGCAGTAGCAGCAGCCCCCTCAGGATCCTAGAAGAGAACAACTTCTGTGGGGACACAGCCCCATTTTTATATACCTCATTCCTTTGTCTAAGGGTGCAGGGTGGGGGAGAAACCAGTCGCAGCTGGTTTTGGAGCACTCTTGATTGCTCAACCACCCATTTCATTCACTGGCAGGGCTAGGGAGATTAGACACACCACAGGGGGGCGGAGCCAGCATTGTGTGGGGAAAACCCAGCCCATCCAGGACACAGGTACACTCTTCCCAAACATCACTCATGCTAATCTCACACTCACCAACGGGCAGACCCATCCAGCCTTCCTGGAGCCAGGCTCACAAGCCAGCTCCAGCCAATCACACGGCAGGCATATTTTACTCTAATATGCCAACTCCCAGAAGTGGCACTTCTACATATGACACACTCATGCAACACACACCATTGCGAAGCATTCACTCTCACGAGTGCGCACATATCAAATTCGAACCTGTACACCCCACGCATCAGGAACTACCAGGGACACATACATTCCCCATCCATTCCTACGGGAGGGCAGGCCTATCTCATTACATGCACTCAGAGTGCGCACACACTTTCCACTGGGACACAGTGAATTGCGCAGAACCCAAAAATCACCATCACCAGGTCACAAACAAGCAAAAAGTCTAGGGGTGAACCTGCCCTAAGGGCCAAGTCCAACACAACCCCCTTCCAGCCAAAACGCAGGGTAGACCAATCACCACCGTGATGGACTTCCCTGCTTGGGGCGATAGAACACGGATGCGGGCCCGCAACTGCAGGGACACCCCCCTGTTCTATGCCACGGTGAACCCCTAGGGTTCCTTCTCAAAACACTGCCTGGACCAACTGGGCTACCCCACTGGTACTCCCGAGCTGTCCGCGGCCAGGACCAGGCCCTGGGCCACCCAGGTGCCACCGGTCCTTGCCTATTCACAGAGTGGGGGGTAGTAACCCCTGGTACATAGTAGCCGTTCTCCACTCTTCCTGTCTGCCAGACAGGACTAGACTGCCACTGGTTCTCCAGCCTAGGGTCTACAACCTCAGGCGGACCAGGAGTCTCGGGGAAGGCTCTCCTCCCCTACCTCTTCTTCTAGGGTTCCTCCTCCTCCTGCGAGGGGTACCCTTACAACGCCACTCCAACCCAGGGTTTAACCCCTCAGGCTGCACCGGGGTCAGAGGTGGGCTCTCCCACCCTCTGCACCCCCTTCCAGAGGTCTGGCCTCTCCCAACTGGAGAAGTTCCTCTGGAAGAAGAACTGGTCAGGACACTGGTTACAGTCATCCTACCCTTCAGGTCAGGCTGATCCTGAACCTGGCCTTCCAACCTCTGGTCTAAAACCTTCGGTGGAACAATTGCCTGGCACTCCAGGACTTCTGGGGATTCACACACCATCCCCCTGAGGCTAACAAATGACACATATGTTGTGTGACTGTCAGCCTGGCGCAGATCTCCCGCCTCCTGTCCACCTGACAGTGCGCAAAGATCCCCCAGCACAGAAGTGGTGTCACCATGGTCACTACACGGGATCCTAGCCCAACTGGGTAGTCCCTGACCCACTGGTTCTTCCACTGGGGAACTCCCCCAATCACTCCTCACGCTGGACTCCTGTACCCTCCCTACTGGAGCGGTACTGCCAGACTCTAGAACCACAGGAGCTCTGGTTACAGACGCTCCAGGTCCTCTACTCACTAGGAGATCTTCCTCAAATGGACTAACAGGACAGCCTAGGTCCCCAACCTGGTGTTCCATACAGAAACCATCCAAGTCCTGAGGCAGGGCTTCGGGCGTCTGGGGAACCTCGGTCTCCCCCTCACTCCTGCTCCACTGAGCCAGGCAGTGAGCCCCTACACTCTCCTTGCTATCCTGGGACCTAGCTGGGCTATACTGAGCCTCCTCCACCACGCTGGGCTGGAGGATACCTTAACCACTACTTTTGGAGTCACTCACAAATGACTCTAGAGAACCTCTAGCACTTTCCCAGCGCTCTGCTTCCTCAGCAAGCGTCCAAGGACTAAGGGATTCATACTTCAACAGGTGCTGGCGCAACTCTGGACAACAAACACTGAGCAACTGCTCTTTGAGAAACATATCCAGTACTCCGTCCCTCTCATCATCCGAGCTAGCTGCCAGCCACTCCCACATTGCCTCCCAACAGTCATCCACAAAAAAGCCCCAACTCTGGTGAGGCAGTCTCCTACTGCCCCTGAACTTCAACCTTAACTCCTCCTCTTGGGAACAAGGGACCATACGTTGGGCACAGGGAAGGGGACTTCCTGCACTGAAGTCTATATAGCTGCCACCACTGGACTCAACCCTCCCCGGGGAATCCAGAAAATTAAAACTGTGCGCAGGGGATAGTCTACCCTCCAGAGCTACTTTGCCTCTGGTGGAGGCCCTCTCAGCCTCCTCTATCCTTTCCTGTGCTAAGACCCTCTCAGTCTCTAACTGTTGCTTTCTTACGCCCAGCTGTGCCATAGCCTGGGCATGCTCCAACCTGAGCTTTTCTAAAGCCAGCTGGTGCTCCCTTTCTCTACTCCTATCTTCCAGCTCCTCTGGGGACAGGGAAAGGGATGAGACGCTGCCTCCTGCGCTGGACCCAGCAAGGGACTCCCTATCTATGGGGTCCTCACTATCTGCTGGCGTCCCTGTGCTATCATTTTCTTCCTCCTCTTCTGAATCTTCAGGGCTCCCTACAGACCCACCACCCTCATGGTGTGAGGCCCAGGCCCTTTCCTCACTGCGTTCAAGATCCCATTGACCCTCTTGCCATCTGACCAGGCGGTCCCTAAGTTCGTACTGGTTTGACTCACCCCTCCCTATGTCTCTCTCGTCACAGAACCTTACCAGCTCCCACGTACTGTAGGTATCTAGATCACTGAAATCAAAAACAAGCTCCATCTTAGCAGGACGTTCTAAAGACAAGATCACACAGGGAACCTAAGGGTCTGAGCTTAAACAGGAGTACACAATTCACAAAGGTTCAGCAAGCTCTCTACCCCAGAGAACTCACACTCACTTGTCTAGTGCCACACACCATTCATCCACACACAACCCCCCCCTCGGACTGGTAAGGCAGTTTCTACCACCCCTGATTCCTCAACCTGACCACACGTGACACAGGTACCAAACTCTGGGCGCGGGGCAGGGGAATAAATGTACTGGACACAATTGCACAATGATACCTTCAGGAGAAGAAAATAATGGAACTTCAAAAACAATAATCCCCTAAAATGTGGTCATCTAAAATGCGGAGTTTTGTAGTGTGGCCTGTCGCCACTGTGGTACAACGCAAACACAAATCCTTATCCTCACCGCTGCGTCCAATGTTAGAAAGGGGATCCCTGGCTGGCCAGGGCTTTCGCCAAAGTCAGTCAGAGACCACCACTCCTAAGTCAGGGCAAGGGAGTTACACGCCAAGATAACCCCTACTCACCCTCTAGGTAACGTGGCGCGAGCAGCACGGCTAAACTTGGAGGCGATATGAGTTAAGTATTTGCGCACGCACCCCAGCAACAACACCCAAGGCCCACCACAAAGGAAACTCCACACAAGGTTATATATAAAAATAGCCTTTGTATTACACCAAAACACATTAGATAAAACACACACTTTACAATGTGCCAGGGGCACGGGCAGAATTTACAGGGGATATTCACAAGACAGGGCCACCTGGACCACTGTCAGGAATCAGCACTTTGAGAAGTAACACTTTTAAAAATAGCACATAGAATGTAAAATCATTGTAGTACACAACCAGTAACTACTGGTAACCAGGGCCTCACTAGCACCACCTGTACTAGGGAGAAAACAACCACCTACATATCACACTACCTGTAGGGGTGTAAGAACATAACACATGATGCAATGCATAACATTCATTCAGAGGTGTAGCAATAACCATTGCGCAGTAATCACATTGGCACATAAATCATAAATGCGCCAGAACTCACATTAGTCACCACCTGTGACTGTCCCTAGGCCAACTGGCCTCTCTAGGGCTAGGACGCCCTGTGTCCCAAAGTCAGGGGGCCTAAACGTGGCAGTTGCCCACAAAGTGCTGGGCAACTGGTGTAGATAATTAGGGTCAACGCTGGAACCTCGCAGGCTCTGACCAAATCTACTGTCCCCCAAAGAGACTCGCTGGGCTCTAAAGTACGCAATGTTCCTGAGCCTTTCTGGGGTTCTAAACACACTGTGGCACCCCAGAGCCTCTTGGGGCTCTGAACACTGATTGCCCCCTCTGGAGCCCTCGTGGCTCTGAGTACCCACTGAGCCTCTCTGGGCTCGAAAACAACAGTGGCAGGGGGGCGGCTCTCTGGTGGAGCCTCGCAGCGCTTCACACAACAATGGCCCCACTAGCCTCTCGGGGGCTTTGCACAACTGCGGAAGGAGGGGGGCGGTCACCGCCAAGGGGCCCCGACGCCCCCCTCTCTATAGCACTCACCGGGACGTGACGCGGGGGCTTCCTCTCCTCTCGCTGGACTCTACCGCGGGTGGGGCTCTCTCCTGGCACGGGAGCCCCGCGGCCTCATGCGCTGTTTCCGCTCTCCCCTCTCACCCTCCGGGGCTCACCCCTTCGCTTCCTTGGAGCCTCGGCGGGGGGCGAATGTTCCGGCTACTTCATCTGGTGCAGGAGCGTGGGGTGGACTCCCGTCCGCTTCCTGTTGTCCCGCTGCAGCTTGCCTGACTTCCGGGTCAGACCTCGGGGACGCGCTGCAATTGGCCGGCCGGCCAAGCACTTCCGGGTCGCACTTGGCAGCGGCCCGGCAACGGTTCCAAACACTCCGGGCTGCGGCGGTGAACCCTCTAATTTAAATATAAGGCGAGGTGGGCTCTCGCTATGGAGGCAATGTCCCTGGCAGGGTGGGCACCTGCCAAGGGGCTTCCAAATCGGCCAAGAACGGGGCAATGCCGGGTGGGCACCGGCCTCCTGAAAATGCGCTCCCAAGCGCTATAAAGGCAATTAAAGCGCTCTTAAGCGCTGAGTCACCATAAAGCGCTCTCAAGCGCTAAAAGGCGATCAAAAGCGCTCCCAGGCGCTAGGGGCCAACAAGCCCAGTCAAAGTCCTTAGGTAGGCAGGGGGAGCAAGGCTGGACCCAGAGCCAGCTCACTGGGTCTCCAGGCAGGGAGACAGTCCAAGTGGCGGTCCTCTGGCCCAGCAGCAGTAGCAGCAGCCCCCTCAGGATCCTGGAAGAGAACAACTTCTGTGGGGACACAGCCCCATTTTTATACACCTCATTCCTTTGTCTAAGGGTGCAGGGTGGGGGAGAAACCAGTCGCAGCTGGTTTTGGAGCACTCTTGATTGCTCAACCACCCATTTCATTCACTGGCAGGGCTAGGGACATTAGACACACCACAGGGGGGCAGAGCCAGCATTGTGTGGGGAAACCCCAGCCCATCCAGGACACAGGTACACTCCTCCCACACATCACTCATGCTAATCTCACACTCCCCACCGGGCAGACCCATCCAGCCTTCCTGGAGCCAGGCTCACCAGCCAGCTCCAGCCAATCACACGGCAGGCATATTTTACTCTAATATGCCAACTCCCAGAAGTGGCACTTCTACATATGACACACTCATGCAACACACACCATTGCGAAGCATTCACTCTCACGAGTGCGCACATATCAAATTCGAACCTGTACACCCCACGCATCAGGAACTACCAGGGACACATACATTCCCCATGCATTCCTATGGGAGGGCAGGCCTATCTCATTACATGCACTCAGAGTGCGCACGCACTTTCCACTGGGACACAGTGAAAGTGCGCAGAACCCAAAAATCACCATCACCAGGTCACAAACAAGCAAAAAGTCTAGGGGTAAACCTGCCCTAAGGGCCAAGTCCAACACTCAGGATAAGATGGATAAGGTAACATCAAGCCCAAAGAGGGATGAAACTGAGCCTGGACCTTAGGAAGAAGTTTAGTATCCAAACATAAAACCACAGCATCCTCCAATAATTGCAGAAAAGGAGAACATCACAAAGCAGAAAGCTTCCTCAATCTCCAGGCCAATGTAACAGCAACCAGGAAAGCCCCTTAAAGGAGAGGAACTATAAATCCACGGTAGACAAAGGCTCAACTTGAGACGACAGATGAGCCGAAGGACCAGAGGGAGATCCCATGGAGGGACAGAAGAACGGACAGCAGGGGGAATTAAAGCAAAACTCCAAAATAACAGGCTAAACAAAGGCCCAGCATTCAAGGAACAGGATACAGAATCCCCGAAAGGCCAGTAGCCCGCTCACACAGGTAAGAGTGGTAGGGCGGGGTGGTGTGGGAGGTGGTGGAAGTCGACAGGTGACAGGATAAGTAATATGAAAAAACTCAGCGATGCAGCAAGCGCAAGGTAAGTGGTTTCATCTATTTCATATTACTTCTCATGTCGTCTGTCGACTCCCACCACCCCCACCATGCCCCACCGCACTGCTCTTACCTGTGCAAGCCACCCATGTGGAAAGCCGCTACTGTAAGAAGACGTAAGAGAATCGAAAAGCAGCAAAGACGCCACAGCTGATTATGAGCAACACTCCCCCCTTCCCACCAGCACACATGCAGTGAAGGGAAGCCACGTAGACAAGCCGGTCCCCAGGCCACAGAAAGCAGCTCACTCAGCGCCCTAAAAAGGAGCAATTCTAATGCCTGGAAATGAACCACCAATGCATGGTCTAAAGTCTAGGTAGTATGCAACTGACTCGTACAGCTGTCAAGCCAGAGGACAAATCAAGCAGAGATGAACAAAAAGGTGTCCCAGAAGAACAACACGAGCCAAGCAGGCAGTACTCCTGGCAGCAAGGGGTATACATGTGTTAACTCACAGATAAGGAGTCACAGGAGACCATAAAAGGCGTCCCGGATCCCCGTGCTCTCTACAAGTATGGGCCCGGGAACATTCTCCTCTAAATCCCACAAAGGGAAAAGCAAGGACATGAAGCGAGGCACAAGAATACTCTCCAGACCCTTCTACTCATTCAAGAGGACGTCCAACATGAAAGGATAAATGGGCAGGGTTTTAGGAGAAGGTGTCTGAAATAGAGGCAACGCCAAATCATTGGAAGGCCCAGTCATCTCCGAGTCAGGAAATCCAAATTTAACACTAATGTGCACCAGAATCTCTGGCAATATGTCTTTAGATCCCTTAATGTCCCAAAGAGGCCAGAGACAGCTCATTATTAGAATTAGAGCCGGAGATTTCAGAATAGAGCCCCTTCCCACCTCCAGAAATTGAACCAACCTTATTCTTCTTTAGAGAGGACAAGGTGTAGCATAAGAATGGTGCCAAACACTGCCCGGAACGTGAGAAACGCAGCCACCAGACCTCGCCTGCAAATACATATCCGGGCCATCACCAAAGTTCAGCGGATGTGCTGCAGTCCCAGATTTCAGAGTCCAAGCCTATCATTTGGGCTTTTATTGCATCCGAAATTGCTCTAGGTCGACTTCATTATTTACGTTGTCTAGAGAAAGAAGTATTGTTTTTCAAACACATACAAAAAGAGTAGGGTGGGAGGATGTCAAATTGTGAATATGTGAAATTACATTTTTTCTTTACTTAAACAGATATATATTTTTAGGATGTCAAAAGAAAAAAGTACATACACATAATTATTTGCATACACATATCTATATTTTTTAAACGAACCATCAGATTCCAGCAAGGGCTGGCATTCACTTTGGGTGGCTTTGGTAAACTAAGCAAAACCAAAGGGGATGATGGACGGAGTATTGAACATTGCAAGCACTCACCCCCAGTCAACTGATCTGGGTTAAATTCATCATCATTCTTTAGCTCCCTCCGCCACCACAGTTCAGACATGGCCATATGCAAATCAATCTGACTCTGTGCCTCATGAGAACAGTCCAGCCCGAACTGCCAAGCCATGTCTTCCCTGGACCGGAAACAAGGATGCTTGATTCCGGTCCAGGGAAGATATGGCTTGGCAGTTCGGGCTGGATTGTTCCCATGAGGCACAGGGTCAAGACTGATTTGCATATGGCCATGTCTGAACTGGGGTGGCGTGGTGAGCAAAATAACGAGGGATTAAACCCAGATCTGTGACTGGGGGTGAATGTTTTGCCAATGTGCAACATTCCGTTCATCATCTTGTGTGTTTTGCTGTTTGCCCTATGTGGGAAGGGTATGCCCAGACTTGGGTCCCGTGCTCACTACGCCACTGGAGTCAAGCTATCCTGGCAGATGACGGCTGATAGCCAGAAACCGGTCCTAGGATGCTTGATTCAGGTCCAGGGAAGACATGGCTTGGCATTTCGGGCTGGACTGTTCCAAAGAGGCACAGGGTTAAGACTGATTTGCATATGGCCATGTCTGAACTAGGGTGGGGTGGTGAGCAAAATAACTATGGATTAAACCCAGATCTGTGACTGGGGGTGAATGTTTTGCCAATGTGCAACATTCCGTCCATCATCTTGTGTGTTTTGCTGTTCGCTCTATGTGGGTAGGGTATGCCCAGACGTGGGTCCCGTGCCCACTTCGCCACTGGGGTCAAGCTATCCTAGCTGATGATGACTGATAGCCAGAAACTGATCCTAGGATGCTTGATTCCTGTCCAGGGAATACATGGCTTGGCAGTTCGGGCTGGACTGTTCCCATGAGGTACAGGGTCAAGACTGATTTGCATATGGCCATGTCTAAACTGGGGTGGCATGGTGAGCAAAATAACGATGGATTAAACCCAGATCTTTGACTGGGGGTGAATGTTTTGCGAATGTGCAACATTCCATCCATCATCTTGTGTGTTTTGCTTTTAGCCCTGTGTGGGAAGGGTATGCCCAGACGTGGGTCCCGTGCTCACTACGCCACTGGAGTCAAGCCATCCTTGCTGATGACGGCTGATAGCCAGAAACTGGTCCTAGGATGCTTGATTCCGATCCAGGGAAGACATGACTTGGCAGTTGGGGCTGGACTGTTCCCATGAGTCACAGGGTCAAGACTGATTTGCATATGGCCATGACTGAACTGGGGTGGCGTGGTGAGCCAAATAACGATGGATTAAACCCAGATCTGTGACTCGGGGTGAATGTTTTGCCAATGTGCAATATTCCGTCCATCATCTTGTGTGTTTTGCTGTTTGCCCTATGTGTGAAGGTTATGCCCAGACATGGGTCCCGTGCTCACTACGCCATTGGAGTCAAGCTATCCTGGCTGATGACGGTTGATAGCCAGAAACTGGTCCTAGGATGCTTGATTCAGGTCTACGGAAGACATGGGTTGGCAGTTCGGGTTGGACTGTTCCCATGAGGCACAGGGTCAAGACTGATTTGCATATGGCCATGTCTGAACTGGGGTGGCATGGTGATCAAAATAATGATGGATTAAACCCAGATCTGTGACTGGGGGTGAATGTTTTGCCAATGTGCAGCATTCTGTCCATCATCCTGTGTGCTTGGGTTTAGTAAACTTACAGCACCTTCTGTAAGGCCAAGGTTTTGGGGCTCCCTAACTTCATTGCAAATTTGTATCTGCTCCACCTGGCACCATGTGGCCATAGAAGTTGCATGACTCTGGAGACATTCTTCAAAAGCTGGCCCTCTGTGGGAGCAGGTTTGTTTTGCCCGCTCTGATGCGAATAGGATCTTTGTGTTTACTTTGCTTCTCTCTGACAGCAGTGAAAGCCCCGTGCAAACTTGCCTAGGAAGTAGCCATCCGCCTGGCAGAGCGACCCTGCACAGCACCAGCCTCCGACACCCCCCAGGACTCATAAGCTGCAAAGATAGCCCACTTCAACCACCAACGGAGTATAGCAACAGAAGGCTCCCATACTGGATCACAATCAACAACTCAGCAAAGTTGTAGAACATTTTTCCAGCTTTTTATTTTTAGGTTTTAGTTTGAGTATCCAAGGGCAGGGATAGCTTCAGTCTCGTAGCTAGGCCCTTTGCTGCCCATGGGGGTCCCAGCCTTTTGTGTCCCACGTCGGCAGTAAGACCGGAGGAAGGAGGTGCTGGTGAACGAATCCTGCGTTTGCTGCCCCGCTTGGCTACAGGTATGAGCACATGGGGGCACCACCCCCAAAACTCATGCTACCCGGGACGCACCACCCCCATGCAACACCACTGGATAGCTTAAAGATCCATGAGCAATACATTTTACAGTGTTCTCTGTGTAGTCTCTCCACATTGAGAATGAAACCTGAATTGCATTCCTGGCTTGGATTCAGTGCCATACTTAACCAAAAAGGACTTGTAACAGCGTGTATAACACAACACATGTGGGCTACAGTTTCTTTAAAGAACTTAACTGCTTCTCTTGTGTACAAGAAATCTAGGATAGAATGAACTCTAATGAACTTCAATTTCAAGGTAAACTCATGCATAAAATGTGATTTTTTTTCTCCTGCATAGAGATAGTAGAAAGAGACACTTTGTAATGTCTGTTTCTAAAGATTTACCACCTGACTCACTTTTGTGGAAGCATTTCCTCTGGGGGAAACCCAAGTTCCTCCTCATTCTTCCAAGAAGTGTCTCTTAAATGGGTGGCCAGCCACTCCAAGTTCTTGGAAGATCCATCCCCTAATCAAAAAGTTTCCCGCCTTGTCCTACTTTAGCTTCTCTCTTGTTTCTCCTGTACCTCATACAAGGCCAACCGGTCACCAGCAGGGTGGCACCGACATGGAGTAAGCATGGTCACTCCCCCGCCTTCCCAAGATGCCCCAGGACATCAGAACCCAGAGGTCTATGACTCCAGGAGTTTCAACTCCGGCTAATCTTCTCCAATTATATACCAGGTTAACTGTCTCTTCGTGAAATGATGAAAAATGAAAAATACGAGGAAAGCCTGTTCAGTTCAAACACATACTTTTAATTCGCTGTACAAGCAATAAATAAATAAATAAATGAGAAAGAGATTTAATCTGCACCTGGGCCCTGAAAGAAATGCGAGCTATCATTCACTCATCTAAATACTTTCCGCCTCATTATTCCCGCCGTGTACGTAGCACATCTGTTACTGGATGCTGTCCAAGATATTTAATTCCATTAGTTACACCTACGGCTGAGGGATAATCCGCACCAGGTTTAGGGAGCAGTCACTTCGTTACTGGCAGGGAGCCCCGGAAAGGCAGACAACATGCGTGAGTCCCTGCTGCGGCTCCGTGTCAGGTCTTGGCCAGGAGCTGTTTTCATATTTATTACCTCCCGGCATTCCATTGAGGGAAATATTTACTCTGTGCTGGGCTCCTCGGCCATGTCCATCTGTACATTTTTGGAGGTGGGGCTGAATACCGGGTGCTAGCCTGCACTTTCCACCCAGACGAATTAACTGAGGTAAACTGATAATTCAGGTTCAGTGGGCCAA
This sequence comes from Lissotriton vulgaris, assembly GCF_964263255.1. Classification (NCBI taxonomy): domain Eukaryota; kingdom Metazoa; phylum Chordata; class Amphibia; order Caudata; family Salamandridae; genus Lissotriton; species Lissotriton vulgaris. Next base: position 1,128,277,483 of record NC_141693.1, read on the forward strand.
TGACCTGGCAGTGCGTAACTTCCGGTTCACAGGTTGGAGACCTTTCTATTTGAATTTAAAATTTGACCTTTCTATTTGGTAACAATAACATTAATTGAATGAACAGGCCTTTTTGAGTTCAGAAAGTTGAGTTACTGTAAGGTGATTATCCAATATTATGCAGAGCATTCATGCCACTACACACCAAGGAAAAACAGACATGGAATGTTGATGCCCTAAGGAGAATGCGAAATGACAGAAATGAGCGAATAAACTTGCTCTAACGCAATTTCCTAGCTGCTGGAATCTTGAAGGCGGGCTACATTTTTTTTATTTGGTGCTTTTAAAGCACGGTTGTTATGTTAGCAAAATTTAAGACTGTAAGATTTCATTCACATCAGAAAAAAGAAAATTATTAAAAAATAATCACTCAGACCCTAATACGCCGTGATTCTTCGTACCAAGTGCATCCTAACATAAAACAGGCACCCAGCTGTTCTGAGTACCATCTCAGAATGAAGATCGCCAAATAGCTTGGAAACAGAAGACAGGGAAACAAGGATGCACAGGAAGGATGGAAATAGCGATTCACCAATTAAAATGCAAAGAGAATCTGAATTTCATTAAAGACACGGAGGCTAGCATTATGTATTAATCATTTAATTCTACTCCACGCAGCACTTTAAAGAATACATTACATCCTAAACAATACCAATCCAGAATTAGAACCTTTCCCAACACATATATGGTCCCTGCTTGGAATCCTCGTCCTCTTTTAAAATGTGAAATGTTGTTCCTTCTTCTTATGCCACTCTTAAGAACATCCTCCTTCCAAATTGTCATCCTCCCCTCACTGATTCCTTATTGATTCTTTTATGAAACAAGAAAAATTTGCTAAAAAAACTTTTCAATGCAACTTAACCATAAGACTTTTTTTTCAAACTTATATATTCCCATTGAAACACAGGGAGCGGCGGGCTGGATAACGCTGGCCTTTGTTTCTTCAATGAAATTTAGATTCTCCTTGCACTTTAATTGGATAATCACAATTTCATTACAAGACCAGAGGTAGCCCTCTAACACCACATTTTCCATATGTTCAATTGGCTTACAATAATGTTTTGCAAAAATAGAAGCATTTGACCAATCAGCTGCTCTCATAATGTCTTCCAGCCTCCCACCTTTCCAAAAGGCTTATCTCGCCATTGCGCCTCTCATCAAAAGTGCTTTCCAGCCAGCTGCATAGTATATTTCACCCATCTTGCAATTGTTACCGTAGTTACGGCTTAAAATGGCTTTACAAAAGAAATCACCAATTCAGTCACTCCATCAAGACGATACGCCTCCACTCTAGGATCATTCTCTTTAATACAATCCACTACACAGACCTTCTTACAAGCCTTGACTTATTGTATAGAAAATAGTATCCGTCATTATCTTTGTTCTATTCATAATACCAAATGTCACTCCAAAAGGGTCATAAACTCTATTGGTCATCTCCAGGGCCTTCACATCTGAAACTCTATGACATAACACCAAACACTGTAAAGATGTTAATTTCATAGTCAGTCTTTTCAACTCTAAATATCTATTATTAGGCCATGAGGTCAACAGAGATAGCACCACATTGACATCCCACACAACTTCATACCTTGCTCTAGGTGGTCTCTGTAATCTGATACTTTTCAACACTCTACAAACCAACACATTTTTACCCACACTTCTTCCATTAACCTGACTGTGTCCGGCAGATACTGCAGATCTGCAGCAATTTATAGTCCTATTACTAAGTCCTTTTTCAAATTGTTCCACCAGGAAATTGACCACTTCCACTATAGGTGCATCCACGGGATCCAAATAACTTTCCATGCATCAACATACCCATACTTTCCATATTCCCTTGTATCTATTCCCTTGTATCTACACCTAGTACCTGGTACCCTAATACTCCTCAAGTAGTTCATCTGCCTTTCTGAAAAGTCCTGACACACATGAAGATCTTCTGACACTTTCCAGACAAGAAAGTTCAAAACCCCTGTCTGAACTAAGGGATGTTCGTCTCCATCTACATTTCTCAAAATACCCTCTGCCACAGGAAGATAAAAGGGTACCTCACATGTAAGCTCCAAAAGCATTGGAAACCACACCTGCTGCACTCAATATGGAGCTACCAACACTAGAAGACACTCTTATCTCCTCACTTCCTGTACACCATCTGAATGGTAGCAAAGGGGGGAAACACATACGTGCTTACTCCCCTCCAATCCTGTAGAAAAGCATCAAGTGCTACAGCACCCAGGTCTGGCATCCGACTGTAATAATCATTCACCTGAAATGTTAACCTTCTTGCATAGATATCTATCTCTAGAGGAAACCAAAGTCTGCCTATCCTCCTGAAGTATACCTGATACAACCTACAATCACTTAAATCCTTTAAAAACCTTGAATTGCAGGCCACAGTTAAATTTTCCTTCCCAGGTAAAAATTCATATTGATTTTGTGCACTAAACAAAAAGAAACTCTTTTTCCAATTCCGTCAGTCCCTGGGATCACATGCCCCCTAATCGATGTATACCTGGCACTGCAGAAACATTGTCCATGTTCAGCAAAATCGCTCTCCCTTGCAAAATTGGCCTGAAACTCATGAGAGCAGAAATCCCTGTTGGCAACTCCAAACTGTGTATGTGTTGTTTTCTTTCTCTGTTTCACCACAATCTACCTGTCTCCTGTGCACCCAAACGTGCACCCCAACCAGATAGGCTTGAATCTGATTCCAGAACAAACTCTAGTATACAACCAAATATTACTCACCCATTCCATGTATCTTAGTTCTCCAACCTGCAATTCAACTCTATCCTCGCCTCTAGTACAGTCTAGTCTCCATAGCATAAGCCTGCTGGAAGAGCTCTCGCCTTTATGCTTCGCAGTGCTCGATAATTCAAAGGAGCTGAGAATACTGCCTGATTTGAAGAGGATAACAGACCTATCAGCCTCGCTAGTTCCCTTAAGGTAAAAAAATCTTGTTTCAGTACATAACGAATTTGCTTCCACAATTTGTTCACCTTCTTCACTGGTAGAAGCAAAACCTAATTAAAGTTGATTCAAACACTGAGACATAATCAAAATGTCATCTAGGCAAATGGAAGGTAGAAAAAATGGATAAATTAAACTCTTCCAAATTAACTGAAGGGAAGGTTGACTATCCTTTGCCATAGGTATTGTAAAGTAAGCATTTTTCAGATCTAACTTTAACAACTAATTGTTCCACAATAACATGTCCCTTAAAAGATGAATGCCCTCCATCTTGACATTTCTGTACTAGTAATGTGTTCAAATACCTCAAGTTTATAACTGGCCTCCATCCTTTGTCTTTTTCTCTATCAGGAACAGAGTACTGACAAACACTTTGTTCTCCTTGTTCACTTCTACTATTGAGCGCTTCGCCAACATACTCTTTATTTCTTCCTCTACCACACTCTGTTGGTCCAAATTCAACAATAGTTGCCTTGGTAAGTCATATTGATAGGGCATTTCTGTGTAAAATCTATTTTGAAACCCTTGATAGTCTGCAACACCCATGGATCTTGTGTTATCTTTCCCCATATGTTGGTGAAATATTGCAATCAACCACCTAATCTTCCTTAGAGAGAAGAATTCACTATACTCACCATGGGAGACAGATGTTCTATGACATCAGGACTTACTTACTCTTCCTCACTGAAAGTGACCCCTCTGAGGATAGAAAGGTGTTACTGTTGCGGCATGGTAACCTCTTCCGTGACCTCTGCTTGTAATAGCTGTTGCAATGGGACCTTTGGAATCTCAGGTTGGCAGCTAGTCCCCTTCTGCTGGCCCTGCCAAAACATCCCGACTGAATACTCTGGACATACTTAGTGTGCCTTGGTTAGGGTGGTGAAAGTGGCCACATATTTTGTAGGCTCTTTACCATATCTTCTCTAAAAGATAATACTTTCAGATTTTCACATGCTTCCTCAGTCGTCAAATCTTCCAATTTGGGGTTTATTTTCATTAACACAGCTTTCCTCCTTTCCATGTTAAGGCCCACATTAGTGTTACCAAGAATAACAAGAGCTTTTTGGTTCCAACCTCTTGACAGGTCTAAGTCCAAAGGAAAGCTTTTAATATGTGCTTCTTCAGACATGTGAATTATATGGACTAATGGCCCAACCACATCCAGGAGCTGGCCCTGGCGCTGCTTCAAAGACTGTTCTAGTCCCTTTCTGGGATCACTGGCCATCTAAAAACAAGAATGTGATCATCTCAAGATCTAAATGAGAGGTGAGACAGACCGTATTATCTATTACTGGCTTTGAACACTCTGCTTTCAATATATTCCTCACCTCTTTCTCTAGAGGATTTCTTATCCATTTCCTTAGAAAATTGCCCACATGTTTCACGGGCCACCACTCTGCACTTCTAGGGTGCTTAATGTTATACAGGTGAGAACATTTTCTCACCTGCAGGATTTTTAATAAACGCCTTTGAAGTTGAGGGTACTATATTTTCTCTTAAAAGATCCTCATCTCCATCATCCTCCTGTTGGAAGACTAACACATATTCATTGATAAATTCATCATCTACTTTCAAATAATCCATCTCTAAAAACTAATCTTGAGAATTAAAATTCTGTGTGCCGCTATGGACACCTCTCTTTTGCATACCACATAGGACACTTCACTTCTTAGTTTGCGTGCCGTCAAGGCTATCCCTCACTTTTAAGATGCTAAAACCTACCACTCCTTTCAGGGGAATAGTCCCCTGCCCAATGTGCTTTGCTTTCCTCTTCTTTTTACCTCTTTTTTTCTCCATTATGTGATTCTTCCTCAGTTAGGATCCAGTACTTATTATCTGAGCCCTTTTACTATTTTCTACTTTCCATAAACTTATCCACAGTTTCCTTACACAACTTCCCATTTCGTGTTGTGTTATTCATTTGATTTTCTCCTCAATTATTTTCCCCTCAGATTTCAGGGACTTCTTTACCTTTTTCTGCCATAGCGATGGCAAACTCCTTTCTAAATTTGACCAAACACCTAAAGAAAAAACCCTTTAACAACTCCTTCCTCTTATTAATCATGGCTCATAATCTGAAAAACACCCTTCTACTGTCTGTCACCTCAACAATCGATACAGTAAATGTCACTTGACAGATCACGTTGTGACTGTTTAGAAGAACACTGTAGTGTACATAGTATTTTTAACATTGGGACAGGCCCAATCCAAGATGGCCTCCTGATCACCCGAGAATTACAGCACCACGCTGTTTCTCACTACTCTCCTCTAAAATGCAAACTGCAGTCTGTGCTTGTGTAATGGACGCACGAGCAGCTGCCTCCACAACGTGGTCAGGGGCTTGCGTGCGGAAGATGCACCATGCTCCTGCCACTCCGAGGCTAATTGAAAGCTCCTGGCTTGTGCTACCAGCACAAGATAACTGTGCTTCTCTGCTCATGCTCAAAGCGTTGAGAATCTTCTGACTGACCATGTGCCTCAACAATCATGTGCTATAAACCTCCAATCAAATTCCCACTACAAACATTTCTAAAACGCTGTTAAAATACTAATCACCAGCAGCACCGGCAAGCACCTGCAATGAAATCGTGAAAAGCACAAATCACACTTCTGTACATCGTAACATGGAATAATAAACCAATCAAAAAGTGGTGACACCTTAAGTCACATCATGCGACTGCATGTTTCTGTAAACTGGAGACCAAATTAGACATAAAACTCATACAGACAAGTATAAAATGTTATATATATTTCATTCAATAAAATATATCAAAATTAATTACTACTGATCTGATGAGAAGTAGGATTTAAAAGAGGAAGAGGATTCAGAGAAGGAACTATTTATGTGTTGGGGAAGGTTCTAATTCTGGATTGTTATTGTTTATGATGTAATGTATTTTTTTAAGTCACGCATGGAGTAGCATTAATGGATTAACTCATAATGCTAGCCTCTGGGTGTCAGGAATGGTCTAGACATTAACTTAACATCGGGTAAAACCCCTCATCATCTGGTTCCTGCAATCACAATGTTGCTTGGTCGCTCGATCAGATGGACGCAATTAGTGGCAAAATTCCGACACAAGATGGAGGTAGCTACTTCTAATGTTTCTGATCTCTCTGCTGGTCAGCGTTCTAGACTTGCTAGATGACGTGCTGGAGCAGGGAAGTTGATGCGCGAGCGAGGTAACCGCTGCGCACTTCAACTGTAATCCCCTGAGAGACGGAAGCCTCGCCGTGCTCTTAGATCTCTCTTTGAACCGTGTTAGCGGTATTTTCCAGTCAGCCATTTCTGAATCCTGAGGCGTTCAGTCTCCCCGTTTAGTTTCTTCAGGAGGCAGCATTTTTTCCGTGTAGACAGCGTCAATCCTTGTCAGCTGTTAAGCGGACCTGATTATTTCTTAGCGAGCGCATACCAGTGATGACAGCGCTCGTACTCCTGTGTTGACGGCGCTGTTCTTTCTCAAGCTGACTCTGAACTTCACCGGACAACAATCTCCAGAGAGCGCATTCCAGTGTTGACAGCGCTTGCATTCCTGAGTTGACGGCGCAGTTCTTTCTCAAGCCGACTCGGAACTTCAACGGACATTATCTTCAGTGAGCGCATTCCAGTGCAGACAGCGCATTTCCTGTCACACCATTCAGAACTGCAGCAGATTAACCCGGTAAGACTGTTCCTTGAATTACCGGCTGAATCTTCGTTTGTTTCACCAATGAAGAACTCTTACATTATATGACTATGACAACATAATCATTTTGAGAGGAGTCTCCGAGCTCTTAGTCAAAGGCTAACTGTGTTTGTTTCAATATCAAAATATTCAAAAGACTTTATTTCTGAGTCAGTAATTCCAGACATTGTGTGTAGAGCAATCTTCTGAGGAAGACTTCAGTATTCATCCTCTCAAGGCACTGGGCAGCAGTTTGATCGTTCTACTAGCAGGTTCCTGAATGTAGATAGAAATATATATATATATATTTTTGCTTACCAACTCAACTCTTCAATTATACATTCTTGCCTACGGAGAACAGTTAATTCTTTAAACATCATTTTCTTGCCAAGCAAACTCTGCTCCTTAGACCATAACTCCGTCCCTTCCACAGCCTTAAAGACTCAATGATTAATCTCCAGAGAATCAGCTTGTATCAATCCAGCTTTGAGTCTTTACAGAGAGAGGCTTAGGTACACACTCAGTCAGGTAACCCTAATGTTTTAGAGTAAAGTACAGTCTAGCTAAATTCTGATGTTGTGAGAATGTAGTAATGGTTTGTTAACTCTTGCAGGTGAACTACCATATTCTGAAGAAGAAGGAAGTCACCAGTGTGTCTGTCTCTCTTGTTAGTCATCCACTTCCCCTTTCCCCTTCGCTTCTGGAGTCAGAGAAATCTGGTTCAGTGGTGAGAGGGAGTTGGGAAATTAGCGTCACTCTTCAGCCAGGCGTCTCTACGGAAATCTGGAATTTCAGGTACTTGCCCCTTGACAGATTGAAGTGCCCGCAGTTGCCTTCCGTCTGGGCGTCATGGCTGAAGGTTTAGATTTGAAAGCTCTGGGCTCAATTTTGGAAGGTTTACAAAAACAGTTGAGTGAGACAAGGGAGGAGGTTAAAAAATCTAATCAGGAGACTAGTTATCTGCGTCAGCGACTTAATGAACTTACAATTAGTCCTAGTCCAAATTTTGGTGGTCAGAGGTCCCAAACATTCAGTCCTTCTCCTTCAGCCTCTGAACTTACTACTCAGGTAGTGCATGCTATGTCCCCGACAATTCCTTTAGCTCCGCCTGAAAGATTTCTGGGAGACCCAAACAAGGCACAGGTATTTGTTACTCAATGCTCTTTGCATTATCTGTGCAAACCAATAATTTTTAAAGAAGATCAATCAAAAGTGGCTTTCATGCTGTCTTACCTGAGTGGCGATGCAGCGGCGTGGTCAATGCCGTTAGTGTCCACCAATGACCCAGTGTTATATAATTTTGAAAATTTCAAAACTGAATTTTTGCGCATTTTTGATCGACGATCAATTTCTCAGTCTACCGACAACGAGCTTCTGGATTTGAAGCAAGGAAACAGAGAGTTGGTGGCATACCTTGCTCAGTATAATAAGTTAATTGTGGAAACGAAATGGCCAGAGTCCAAAAGAGCAGCCATATTCTATCGAGGTTTGAGGGACGAATTAAAGGATGGGCTGGCTCAGATTCCTAAAAGACCTACTGATGTTTCGGAATTGATAGATTTGGTTCTTCAAATTGATCAGAGGCAATCGGAAAGACGTACCGAACGAAGAAAAGATATCCGACCGATACCTCCAAGGTTTGATCGAATGCGTGCTGAAGTTGGAAAGACAAAAGAAGAAGCAGCTCCAGAAGAACCGATGCAAATTGGTACCGTCCGAGGACCGTTGAGTAAAGAGGAAAGAGAGAAAAGACGAGTAGGGAAACTGTGTATGTATTGCGGTGGTTCTGGTCATTTTTTAAGGGAGTGCCCTAGACGACCCAAGGCTGCGTCATGGGTAAAAGACAAGCTCCACCAGTAGAAGGAGTTGCTCTGGTGGAAGCAGATTCTAAGACAACTCCCAACCTGCAAAGTTTGGCAAATACCTTGCAATTTTCTGCTCCTCATCTTATTCTCTCATGTCAAATCTCTTTTGGTAAATCCGGACTGGCCACAGTGGCTATTATGATTGACTCCGGAGCCACTGGAAATTTTTGTGATCTAGTTTTTGCCAAAAGTTTGGGCATTCAATTTTTGAAAAAAGCAAAACCTGAACCAGTACGCGCTGTGGATGGAACTCCTCTCTCCTCAGGTCCAATATCCTTTGACACAGAAGTGATTACGATTTTGGGACCAGGAGAACATAGTAGCGATATCAGTTTCAATCTGATCGATGCCCCGCAATTTCAGTTGATTTTGGGGTTACCTTGGCTAACAGAACACAATCCCAAAATTGACTGGGCCAGGAGAACAGTTGAACTAAATTCTGATTACTGTCTACAACATTGTTTTCACCCAGCTTCCAAGGAGAGAGAGCCAACAACCTCTTATTGTCTAGCTAATCAACCTCAGATCATTTGCACAGTGGAAATTCCAGAAATCCCAAGAGAATATCAAGATTTAAAGTCAGTATTCGATGAAAAAGAAGCTCTTAAACTCCCTCCTCATCGGGAATATGATTGTAAGATTGAGTTAGAGCCTGGAGCGTCATTGCCATGTAGTCGGATCTATGCTCTTTCAGAATCCGAGAATTTGCATTTAAAAGAGTACCTTGATCAGAATCTGGCCAATGGCTTTATTAGGCCTTCACAGTCCCCAGTCTCCTCTCCTCTTTTCTTCATTCCAAAGAAGGACAAAAGTTTGAGGACTTGCATCGACTATAGGGCTTTGAACCTGGTTACAAAAAAAAATCGTTACCCGCTACCACTCATTTCTGAGCTTCTGGATCAGGTGAAAGACGCCCATATTTACACCAAATTAGATCTAAGAGGGGCTTACCACTTGGTGCGGATGGCAGAAGGAGATGAGTGGAAAACGGCATTTCGAACTAGATTTGGTTTATTTGAATACCAGGTTATGCCCTTTGGGTTGTGCAATGCACCCGCAGCCTTCCAACATTTTGTGAATGATATCCTTCGGGAGTTTTTGGATAGGTTTGCGGTCGTCTACATAGACGATATCCTTATTTTTTCAAAGGATCTGGATGAACATGTTCATCATGTTCGTACCATCTTAAAATGTTTATTGGAGAATCAACTTTTTGTCAAATTGGAGAAATGTGTTTTTCATTCATCACGAGTCGAATTTTTGGGCTTTATTCTTTCTCCTCAAGGAGTTTACATGGATGATTCAAAGTTAAAGGCAATTCAAGATTGGCCCGTTCCAAGATCTGTAAAAGAAATCCAAAGTTTTTTGGGGTTTGCGAATTTCTACCGACGTTTCATTCAAAACTTCTCTGAAAAGGTGAGTCCCATCACACGATTGCTCAGGAAGAATGAAAGGTTTGTGTGGGATTCTGTTACTGAGGAAGCGTTCCAGTTCTTAAAAAAATCTTTTATCTCAGCACCCATCCTGCAGCATCCAGATCCATCTGAACCATTTTTTGTAGAAGCCGATGCCTCAAACTGGGCCATTGGAGGAGTCTTATCACAACGACACCGGAAGACTGGACAGCTCCATCCAGTAGCTTACCATTCTCGAAAGTTATCACCTGCGGAGATTAATTATTCCATTGCAGACCGTGAATTATTGGCAGTTAAAGAAGCATTTCAAGAATGGCGTCATTATTTATGGGGCGCGAGACATGTGATTACCGTGTTTACTGACCATCGAAATTTGCAGTTCTTGAAATCAGCTCGATCTTTGACCCCTCGACAACTCAGGTGGTCTCTTTTCTTCGCAGATTTTGATTTTGTTCTAACTTACAAACCTGGGTCAGAAAATGGAAAAGCTGATGCCCTTTCTCGATTGAATTCCGAAAATGATTCAGTTGATGAACCAAAGACTAAGTCGGAAGAATTCATCATTCCTAAGGAAAGAATTGTGGCAGTATCTGTGGCACTTGACTTAGAGGAACAAATCAAAGAAGAATTTCGAAAAGAAGAATATGAGAATTGGGCTTCTGAGGGTCCAAATCGATCAGTAATAGATGGAAAACCAGTAGTGCTGGGAAAGACATTCGTTCCAGGAACTGAGTTACAAGAAAAGGCAATTGGTTTGTTTCATGATCAACAACTGGCTGGACACAAAGGAGTAACTAAAACTTTGGAACTTTTGAAGCGGAATTTCGATTGGCCTGGCATGGAAGCTCAGGTGAGACAGTATGTTGCCACTTGTGAACAATGTTTAAAAGGGAAAAGTCTTAGACAGTCTCCACAAGGTCTTCTCATGCCCTTGCCCATTCCCCCTCATCCTTGGCACACCGTGTCGATGGATTTCATTGTCGAGTTGCCTTCTAGCCAGGGAAATTCAGTCATTTGGGTAGTGGTTGACCAATTTTCCAAGATGAGTCATTTTGTCCCTCTGAAAGGCCTTCCAAATGCCACTCAATTAGCTTCACTATTTGTTCAACACGTTGTAAAACTGCATGGAATTCCCCGGGTGGTCATTTCAGATCGAGGGCCACAGTTTGTGTCTCGGTTCTGGAGATCCTTTTTGAAGGGGTTAGGAATAGACTCTCGTTTGTCCTCCAGTTACCACCCGGAAACGGATGGACAGACTGAGAGAGTTAATCAAGACCTTGAACAATATCTCCGAATTTATTTGATGGAACAAGCTGGGGAGTGGCCGTCTTTACTTGTAACTGCAGAGTTTGCGTACAATAACTCAGTACACTCTGCTACCGGGTTCTCCCCTTTCTTCTTAAACTATGGCAGGCATCCCAACATGCTGGTGGGTCAAGTGGAAGTTGAGGTTCCAGCAGCTGGTGATTTAGTTCTGAAATTGCAACAGGCCTATCAGTTAGCTTCTGCGAATTTGATTAAGTCAAAGGGAGATTACAAGATGCAGGCTGATAAGAGACGTAAGGAGGGACCAGTCTTTGCACCAGGGGATCAAGTTTGGATCTCTACTCGCCATATGCGGTTGAGAGGTAATCGAAAATTTCAGCCAAAATTTGTGGGTCCTTATCCAGTGGTACGAATGATAAATCCAGTGTGTGTCAAGGTTGGTTTGCCTAAAACCTTTAAAATCCACCCAACTTTTCATGTTTCTTTAATACGCAGACATCCACCTAACTTGCGCAAGGTCCTTCCTCCTGCCCCAATCCAAGTTCAATCTGCGGAAGAATTTGAAGTAAAAAGGATTCTAGACTCTAAAATAAAAAGAGGTCAGGTCTTTTATTTGGTAGATTGGAAAGGCTATGGTCCAGAGGAAAGATCTTGGGAACCCAGTTCTAACATTCATGCCCCCAGATTGGTGAGAGAGTTTCATAAAACTTACCCACAGAAGCCTAGAGAAGGGGTTTTGGTGGGGGGTACTGTCAGGAATGGTCTAGACATTAACTTAACATCGGGTAAAACCCCTCATCATCTGGTTCCTGCAATCACAATGTTGCTTGGTCGCTCGATCAGATGGACGCAATTAGTGGCAAAATTCCGACACAAGATGGAGGTAGCTACTTCTAATGTTTCTGATCTCTCTGCTGGTCAGCGTTCTAGACTTGCTAGATGACGTGCTGGAGCAGGGAAGTTGATGCGCGAGCGAGGTAACCGCTGCGCACTTCAACTGTAATCCCCTGAGAGACGGAAGCCTCGCCGTGCTCTTAGATCTCTCTTTGAACCGTGTTAGCGGTATTTTCCAGTCAGCCATTTCTGAATCCTGAGGCGTTCAGTCTCCCCGTTTAGTTTCTTCAGGAGGCAGCATTTTTTCCGTGTAGACAGCGTCAATCCTTGTCAGCTGTTAAGCGGACCTGATTATTTCTTAGCGAGCGCATACCAGTGATGACAGCGCTCGTACTCCTGTGTTGACGGCGCTGTTCTTTCTCAAGCTGACTCTGAACTTCACCGGACAACAATCTCCAGAGAGCGCATTCCAGTGTTGACAGCGCTTGCATTCCTGAGTTGACGGCGCAGTTCTTTCTCAAGCCGACTCGGAACTTCAACGGACATTATCTTCAGTGAGCGCATTCCAGTGCAGACAGCGCATTTCCTGTCACACCATTCAGAACTGCAGCAGATTAACCCGGTAAGACTGTTCCTTGAATTACCGGCTGAATCTTCGTTTGTTTCACCAATGAAGAACTCTTACATTATATGACTATGACAACATAATCATTTTGAGAGGAGTCTCCGAGCTCTTAGTCAAAGGCTAACTGTGTTTGTTTCAATATCAAAATATTCAAAAGACTTTATTTCTGAGTCAGTAATTCCAGACATTGTGTGTAGAGCAATCTTCTGAGGAAGACTTCAGTATTCATCCTCTCAAGGCACTGGGCAGCAGTTTGATCGTTCTACTAGCAGGTTCCTGAATGTAGATAGAAATATATATATATATATTTTTGCTTACCAACTCAACTCTTCAATTATACATTCTTGCCTACGGAGAACAGTTAATTCTTTAAACATCATTTTCTTGCCAAGCAAACTCTGCTCCTTAGACCATAACTCCGTCCCTTCCACAGCCTTAAAGACTCAATGATTAATCTCCAGAGAATCAGCTTGTATCAATCCAGCTTTGAGTCTTTACAGAGAGAGGCTTAGGTACACACTCAGTCAGGTAACCCTAATGTTTTAGAGTAAAGTACAGTCTAGCTAAATTCTGATGTTGTGAGAATGTAGTAATGGTTTGTTAACTCTTGCAGGTGAACTACCATATTCTGAAGAAGAAGGAAGTCACCAGTGTGTCTGTCTCTCTTGTTAGTCATCCACTTCCCCTTTCCCCTTCGCTTCTGGAGTCAGAGAAATCTGGTTCAGTGGTGAGAGGGAGTTGGGAAATTAGCGTCACTCTTCAGCCAGGCGTCTCTACGGAAATCTGGAATTTCAGGTACTTGCCCCTTGACACTGGGCTTCCAATAAAATCCTTTGGCTTTGTTGGGCTTGGCGTCTCCTCTTGAAAAAAAACCATAGTCAAAAGTTGTTACAAATAATTCCTTACATTTTATTATAAATATAATATAGATCTTTGTTTAAAAACCTGTTTAAACCTATTTTATTACAATCTAGTATGACATTTCTACAGACATTCTAAAAATTCACTTCCGTTGGGGGCGTGGTGCTGATCCAGCGGCATACCAACAACAGATACTCCACTACCATATACTCACCTGGGCCCACAAACACACACAATTGAGTAAACCGCGGGAGTCAAAGTTGATACATTTCCACAGTTTTCAAGATTAGTTATTTACCATTCCTAACTAAACTTTTACTGATCAAAATGTTCTTTCCTCTGGTCGATGGGCCATTAGTTGAACTAGTTGATGGTGAAAATGACATAAGCTAACTTGTTCTCATTTTTAATGTAAATAACCACAGACTCAGGAAAGTTTTAAATCTTTATCTAAATATTGAACGCATGTGAACCATCTTAAATACACAGTGCAGTCACCATCGTTTTTAGGAGAGAAAATTCAATTAAATCATCAAACATATACTTTGGACTTATGCAATGATCAGTGCTCAGAAAGGTAGAGGACAGAGGGAAAAGAATATCTGCAAATAGCGCAAAATATATTTACCAAGAATGGTGTGAAGACCAACCTCCTTGCCAAAGGGCTGGTAAAGTTCTCCGGGACAGATCAGGTGACAAAGGCTGCAGGACAGGAATCAGGACAGGATAGATGACCTCTCTAGAATACCGACGATTTGCGTTGCCCCCCTCTCCGACACTCTCTTCTTTCCCGAGATTTTTCTGCGATCTTCTTATCTAACCCAATTAAGGGGCCGATTAGGATTGCGGTGATTCCGCATCCTCGGGGCCGGCGGAAGCCACCACCGGCCCGGAGGATGCGCAATCACCGCTGCGGCCCTTCAAAACACCCACCGCCAGATTAGGATGGAGGTGGGATAAGCGGTGGACGGCAGGTCCATCCGCTGCTGTTCCGCGGGGTGTTGGCCGCAATTTGGTGGCGGTGTCTGCAAGACACCGCCAGCCAAATTACAATGTGTTTCAAAACATGCGTTTCCGCGGCGGATTCACCGCAGTGGAAAATAGCTTCTGGGGGGCCCTTGCGGGCCCCTAGGGTGTCGGGGGTAGGGGGTGCACATGGGGGTAACCTATGGTACCCCCCAGCATTTGCATGTACAAGGCGGCAGGTACCGCGCGGTGCCTGCCGTTTTTTGCATGCAATGGAAGAAATGCATATTTAACCTTGCGGCGGGTGCTGCTTCAAGCAGCACCCGCCGCAATGTTAAATATACAGGATGTGACCACCAGTGTGGCGGTCACATCCTAATTCACATGGAGGGACCGCCGCTGCCCCTGCGGACGGTCCCTCCACCTAGGGGGTGGCGGACGGACGCAGGTCCGTCCGCCATCCCAATGAGGCCCTAAATTAGAATAGAAGGTTCTGCATTTGATTCTTCATCAGCATCTCACAGCATCTCTCCCAGCATCAGCATCTCACGAACTCTCCTCTACATTTGGCAAATCTTCATCTGACTAACTAACTAAAGCTTTCTCAATGATACCTTTCATTCTTCATGTACCACCCACTAATGTTTCAATATTGTAAAAATACGAAATCTAATTGGTCAAGCAAGGGGGAAGATCATCATACCATGCTTACATGTCATTTACTATAGTAATCCCATTGTTAGCAAACCCATCCCCTTAATTTTTATTCACAATTTTTATTTCCCACCCGCATACATGTCTCATTTGCAACAAAATTATATACAATTGAATAGGAGACCTCATTCGTTGAACTTTTCACCGTCCGTTCTCAGGCTGGGACACTTCGCGACCTTGAATTTCATTCAATCTCCGCATCATCACTCCGGGTTAACTTTCAGTGCCCATGCGCCATTGTCACATGACTCAGTTACTTCAGTTATACTTGAGAGGCCCAAATACGTACTAGTGATAAAGTCAGAAAGACAGATGTTACTTTAAAAAATAAATGGTTTCACTGTATACCACCCACTTTTACTCTATCCCAGTTTATTTATGAGACTTTTCCCCACGTTAGCTTTAATAAAACCACTCGATTTAGTTCAAGCAAGCAGATGCCATGCACTCAAGTCTTCATGACTCCGTTTTAGTACCTTCTGCTCATGCGCAAGAATTTCCATCCAAGCATTAACTCGTCATACTGCGTAGATGCAGTTGACGCATGCGCAGTAAAGATTTCCCAGTTTAAAGCAGTTTAGTCCTTCGTTCATGTTAGTCTAGTTATCAAACACATACGCAAGCTTCACTAACCCGCGTTTTGATGTGGTGCGCATTAGTTTTACACAAACAGTTTTAATAGCTGGTTAAGGAGTTCAAGGAAAGAAACGCTTCAGAGCAAGACTCTTTTCTACTAGTCTTTGCTCCATCAGTGCGGCCCGCAAAAGTGATGGAACCTCTCCTTTGAGCTCCTGCCAGCCCTTTTTGCTGCACAGAAACCAGACAACTGTGGGGGCTGCCTTTGGCCCGATTCTGTTTTGGGGATGATTGCTGGTCCCACTGATGCAGTTTGAACCCACTAGCAGAGTGGAGCACTCCCCTGTTTGAAGATCTGTGGCCCAGTCTACACCGTAGCTACATGCACGGTGCTGGAGAAAATGGTGGTGCCATGCTAGGTCGCGCAGGCAGCTGCAATCCTACCACCCAGCCTGACCTCATTTCTACCACTAGGTTTACCTCGCCTGCATCTTCTACACCAATTGCTGCAGTGAAGCACAATTTGGGACTACAGCATAATTTATTGGCATGGTGAAGATGACCGCGGTGTGCTGAACAGGCAAATCGACACCTTGCCTTCCCAAATTTCCCATCCTGCTGCCTGCACTTTGCCATAACCGCGGTGCCAGGTAAGTTAGTGGCACTGCATGTCAAGTTCCATCACTACTGTAACAGGGGCTCACCACATGACCTGTTATCTTTTTGTTCATGAGGTGCCTGGGAAGATGGCAGCGCCACACTAATTTGTAAATCTCTATGTGAAACCACCATCAATTTGAACCACCAGAGGCGGCAGCTGCTTGCTCCATTTTGCTCATTTATGCATTGAGGTGACTAGCAGATCTGTTGATCCTAGCTCAATGCTCATCAATTAAAACCTGGTGCTGGGTGAACCCTAAGTAAGACAACTCTTGCCATGCTCTGGCCATGCGCTAATTCCAACTTGGTTCTACCCATTGCCGTTTCATCTTACTACAGTACCAACCTCCCATAGCTTGTCTTGAGTCCACTACACTCATTTGGAACAACGCCTGTGTCTTTCCTGTGTGATCCGGTTCCTCATGAAGCAGAGTGACTATCATGTACATTGACAATCTGAGGCCTTACAATGATGGATTTGAAAGGTCACAAGGAGAAGGAAGGGAAAGGCAACCTTTAAAGGGAAAAACAAAACCCCTCTCTCCCTGAATCTCCTGTAAAAGAAAAACCGGACAACTCGACTACTCTAGAGGCGATCCTGAAGTAACTCAATTCGGTGAATGATATAGCCCAGAGCACCATAACAAATACCAATCTCCTACAAGTGGAGGTCTCTGGAATTCTCAAAGAACTTAGTCTGGGAATGTCCAACACAGAGAACAGAATTGGGATGGCGGAGGACAATATATCTGCTCAACACAAGAGTCTTGCTAGATCCAATATGATGATGACCTCACTCAAATGGGAAATTACCAATTTGGAGGATTGCAACAGGCGTAGCAATCTTCGGATCTATGGTCTTTCAGAGGCTAAGTCTGAAGCCCCCACTGTGGTTTATTTTCTGGGAAAATGGCTTCAATCTGTCCTTGGTCTTTCATTTGGCAGAGACTTTTAAATTGAACACGTTCATCGAATACCCACCTACAAACCCAACGCTACTGCCTCCCGCCTCATCAACACCAGTATACTGAGTTGATTTTGACACACATGAGGGAAATCAAGTCAGACCAATGGAATGACGCCAGGATTTCTATCTCTCAAGACTTTGCAAGGGATATGGAGATGAGGAGGAAGGGTTTTTCCTTACTATCAGGAAAAACCTTGTGGACAGAGCGGTCCAGGACTCCTTTGTGGCACCGTTCAAGTTCAGGATTGTCTTCAAAGGGTGATAGTACGTCTTTTTGGAACCAATGGAATTTGTTACTTTTCTTCATAATACTTTTGAATCACAGATGGAGGAGAGTAGTGAGTGACAAGCCTGGCTGACTTAGTTTGTGATGGTGTGCAGGTTGTTGTCCTCCATTGGCCTTGGATTCGGACAGCGACCTTTCTGCCTTGTCCACATATCTACTCTCATGACACCTAGAGATCTGGCTCTATTGATATATCTCTCCCCAGTAAACACTATTGTTTGTTTGCAGATCTGTTCTTATTGTCTCATTCAATCTACCAAGTATGTTTAATTGCATTTCCAATTCTCAGGCTTATTGTCCTACTGAAATTGTGGACATGATATGTTGTGTTGTAATGTCTCAACAGACTCTTAGTACCTTATTGACTCCACTGTGTATGTTTAGCAGCATTTCCAATCCTCAGGCCTATTGTCCTACTATTATAGATATGTATGTGTGTTTTAATGCTTCAACGGGTTTTGGTTTCATTTTGTATGTTTGCACCTGCACTGAGGGCAGCTGTCATGCTTCTCTGTGGCAAACTCAAAGTACTAGGGCAAATTGAATGCCAGTGGTCGATCTTAGTTGTCTCTGTAAATATCAATGATGACATCCTTAATATTTTTGTGATTGTGGCCTGGTATTTTCAGTTCTCTCGTATATCAGCCGACAATTACTAGTGTTTATTTCGTTTACTACTATACAGTGTTCCCCAAGGGGGCTGGTATAATTTGAGGGACTAGCTTGTAGTACATGCTGACTTACATGGTCTGTTCATGATGTCTGGATTTGGACATAGCGATATCAATATGTTGGATGGCCCATCCCTTTTCCAGGCTGCTTGCTGCATGAGTAAATGGCTCACCGCTCTACCATATTACTGTCTTTGTGTGAGGGTGGTGTATGCAGTTGGATTCTTTCAGTTGTTAGCATTCTCTATGTCCCCCAATCTAGTGGGTTATGTTCCATATCGAATGAGTTCATCAGTTACTCTGTTGTATGCACACATCCTGGTCATCTAACTAGTTAGTTAGGTTGTTTGCTCTGTAGGTGGCGGTGGGGGAGGCTCCCACTCCTCCTTGCATGTGTGCCCCACTGCCTTGTTCATACCTTTTCGCCTCCTTGAGGTGCTCTCCATATTTTAAAGAGTTTCATGTTTTCTGGTTTAACCCTTCCCTTCTCTCCTCTATTTTGTTTAACTTTCTCTTTTTCAGAGCCGTGTTTCTCCATATAATGCATTCCTACCTCTGGTCCTTAGATAGAACACGATTACCCCTTATACTAAATAGCTCATCATCGCCTTATATGTCTGACATATGTCTACACTGAAAATAGTTTCTCTTAACACGAAAGTGTTTAATCACCCAGCGAAGCACAGGAAGATCTCTGATTACTGGCACACTTTAAAAGGGGACATAGTGTTTCTACAGGAAACAAAGATCGGAGGCAAAGAAACACTTTCTATGCGCAATAGCTGGGTACACAACTTTTCCTGCTCCCCGGCAATGTCTAAGAAAAATTGAGTAGTTACCCTCATATCCAGGAAATCTGGTCTCTTAACCATTACTTCGGAGCAGGATGACAGTGCAGATGACTGATTACTTGACTCCAAGCTGGTAACTCAGAAGTGTTTCCAATAAACATATATACTCCAAACATTGACACCCCTGTCTTCTGGTCCGAAATGGCTGTCAAAATGATGTTGCTCATCACTAAGGCTCGTCTCATATTGGGAGGGGACTTTAATTTACCAATGGATACTATTTTAGATATAAAGTCAGTCTTTAATACAGAACCCCTAAAGCCCATAAAACAATGTGTTCACTTTTCACTGTGAATGCCTAGTGGAAGTATGAGGGCTACAGAATGGGGTGGGGGAGCAGCCTGATGCCTGGGAGGGTACCTTCCTACCTCTTCTTTCCTGTATCATTTTTATCCCTGGTGCCTAGTGCTCTTTCTGCCCATGAGCGGCAGATTAGGGGCAAACTCCCAAATGGATCAAACCTCTTATCTACCCCTGAGAGGACAGAAAGTCTCTATTGACCATACTGGGATGGGGCAGGTATGACCATTTCTTTTCTGCACCATCTGCGCCATTTCTTTTCTGCACATTTAAAAATTCCAGGGCATCTGCCCCTCCAGGAGCAAGTCAGGGCAAACCTCTTATCTGCCCCTGGGGGACAGAAAGACTATGACCTCTTTTGGGGTGGGGTATGGCTCAATGCCAGGATCGGCCCCCTCCCTTTTTTGTACCCCACTCTAAAGGACTTTCTGCCTCCGTGGGAGGGGCAAATTTGAAGCAGATCCTTGGGGGCAGAAATATTGTGTTAGCTGTTTTGCAAAGGGGCCTGGCACTATGTTAGGGTAGATCACCCCACACCTTACAAGAAAGGTTGGCCTAAACATCTTTTCTGTCTGGTGAGCTTTATATACTACCTTGTGAGGTAGACTGGTGGCAGACTTCTCAATATACTGCACACAGGGATACAGATAAACTGCAGTACCCCCTCTTGGGATGGGGTCATGACACTCTGCCATGGTTCTCACCTCTACCTCTACCCCTTTATTTCTTTTTTAGAAAATGGATTTCCCTGGTGTCCAGTGGGTTTTCTACAACATTCCCAGTGGGGCAGGTTGGGGTAAACCCCCAATCTGCCTCCAGGGAACTGAACACTATATTGTCCCTTTTGAGATGGAAGTATAGCTCTATGCCAGGTGGGTCACACACACCTCTTTCATTTTTAATCCCTGGTGTTGAGTGGGCTTTCTATCCCGACGGGGCAGACTGGGTGAAACCCCCAACCTTCCCTGAAGAAAGGACAGAAATTGTATTGACATTGGGGAGGAACACTGGCCCTTGCCCTAGGGGCCACTCCGGCCCAGGAAAAAACAACTCCTTGGTGTGTAGTGGGCTTTCAATGCTCCTGGGGTGGCCAAAGTGGGGGCAACCCCACCTTATGCACCCCCAGTGAGGTCCGGAAGACTGTATGCTCCTTCTGCTGTAGCAACATGGTCCTATATTAGGGTGTGCCACTCCAGCCCCTTTGTTTATAAATCAACTAGCAGCTCGTCCCGACGTTGTCCGGGTATGAATTGCTGCCGGCCAGTAGTATATTGTTTTGTAGGATTTCGTTTTGATAGCATTTCTTATCTGTGACAGGCCTGTGAAGCGCTCCAATTCACAGTGCACTGCTGATGCACTTAAGAGTGCGCGTTCAGTAGTGTGTGAACTTTATTTTTCCTTGCAATATTATATAGTGCGAACTCGACAACATGGCATGAGCACAATTTACATTACAGAAGAACACATTCATTTGTGGTAGGCACGGGGAGACAAAGCGATTTGCCTGGAATCACAGGATGTTGAGCTGATGCCGAGATTCCCCAGCTCTAAAGTTCGCAATTCTAGAACTTGTGGCGGGAGGTGTATCTAAAAGTGTATGTCGGTGCTGGCCATCAATGAGAGAGACCTGTGCATTTTTCAAATCGGTGGTGAAAAAATACGAGTATGTTGCTGGAGATGTGGGCCGCCGTGCCACCAATGTACTTACCGGGCTGGGTAAACACCCATTATTCCACAACTTTCTTTCCGCATACCATCACTCCGCATACTTTCATTACGAAAGTACCATGACTCCGCAATGCCATTATAACACATGGCATTACATTTTGTATGCTTTTACCATGCTTACATTTACAACGAAATTCATTGTAAATGCATGAATGGTAAAAGCATGTTTTTTTTTTAAATGTTTGGATAAGGTAAGTATGGGTATAGGGGTATATGTTTTGGGGTACTGAGGTATATGTTTTGGGGTGTTTGGGTATTTTAAGGGTTCAGATATAGTTTTGGGTTATGGGGTACAGAGGTAGTTTTAGGGTTTAGGGATAGGTATGGGTTTTGGGGTACAGGGGTATTTTTAGGGTTCAGGTCTACGGTTTGGATTTTGGGGTATAGGAGTATTTTTAGAGTTCAGCGGTAGGTTTGGGTTTTTGGGTACAGGGGTATTTTAAGGGTTCAGGGCTAGGTTTGGGTTTTGGGGTACAGGGGTATTTTTAGCGTTCAGGGCTAGGTTTAGGTTTTGGGGTACAGGGTTATTTTAGGGTTCAGTGGTAGGTTTGGGTTTTGGGGAAAAGGTCATTTTTATGGTTCAGGGCTAGGTTTGGGTTTTGGGGTACAGGGGTACCCTTAGGGTTCAGAGGTAGGTTTGGGTTTTGGGGCACAGGGGTATTTTAGGGTTCAGGGCTAGGTTTGGGTTTTGGGGTACAGGGGTATTTTAGGGTTCAGGCTTGGGTTTTGGGGTACAGGGGTATTTTTAGGGTTCAGGGCTAGGTTTGGAATTTGGGGTATAGGATTATTTTTAGGGTTCAGCGGTAGGTTTGGGTTTTCGGGTACAGGGGTATTTTAAGGGTTCAGGGCTAGGTTTGGGTTTTGGGGTACAGGGGTATTTTTAGGGTTCAGGGCTAGGTTTGGGGTACAGGGGTATTTTAGGGTTCAGGGGTAGGTTTGGGTTTTGGGGAACAGGGTTATTTTTATGGTTCAGGGCTAGGTTTGGGGTTTGGGGTACAGGGGTAGTTTTAGGGTTTAGGGATAGGTATGGGTTTTGGGGTACAGGGGTATTTTTAGGGTTCAGGGCTAGG
Source organism: Lissotriton vulgaris (assembly GCF_964263255.1). Taxonomy (NCBI): domain Eukaryota; kingdom Metazoa; phylum Chordata; class Amphibia; order Caudata; family Salamandridae; genus Lissotriton; species Lissotriton vulgaris. The sequence continues at coordinate 1,128,299,815 of NC_141693.1, forward strand.
TTTGGAATTTGGGGTATAGGAGTATTTTTAGAGTTCAGAGGTAGGTTTGGGTTTTCGGGTACAGGGGTATTTTAAGGGTTCAGGGCTAGGTTTGGGTTTTCGGGTACAGGGGAATTTTTAGGGTTCAGGGCTAGGTTTGGCTTTTGGGGTACAGGGGTATTTTAGGGTTCAGGGGTAGGTTTGGGTTTTGGGGAACAGGGTTATTTTTTATGGTTCAGGGCTAGGTTTGGGTTTTGGGGTACAGGGGTTTTTTTAGGGTTCAGAGGTAGGTTTGGGTTTTGGGGTACAGGGGTATTTTAAGGGTTCAGGGCTAGGTTTGGGTTTTGGGGTACAGGGGTATTTTAGGGTTCAGGGGTAGGTTTGGGTTTTGGGGTACAGGGGTATTTTTAGGGTTCAGGGGTAGGTTTGGGTTTTGAGGTACATGGGTATTTATAGGGTTCAGGGCTAGGTTTGGGTTTTGGGTTACAGGGGTATTTTTAGGGGTTAGGGATAGGTTTGGGTTTTGGGGTACAGGGTATATTTATAGGGTTAAGATGGGTTAGTGTTTAAGGGTGTTGGGGTATTTTAGAGTACGGTGGGTTATGATTATGGGGTGCAGGAGTATTTAAGGGGAGCAGGGTGGGATTAGCACACAATAAAAAATTATGGCATGAAGGTCGGAAAGTACCACACGCCCACAACGTTTGTCACGCCCCCCAGCACACGCCTACAGCACAACGCAGACACACCCACAAGGGACTACTTTGCTGGCACGGTTCTTTTACCGTTTAAATGTATATGGTGGGCGTCTGCATAGCCTATGTCCTTCTGCTGCAACTGCCCTTTCCAACGCTGTATTGGGTGTTGTGATTGGTGCTGTACTTTTTGAGTTTACCCGCCTCAAAGGTTTAGGCTGTCTCTTTATATTATTAGTATGGATTAGAAGGCTTTCCACACCCCAGGAGGATGTTTGGGAGCAAATCCCCAATCAATCTGACAAGTACTGCTTTCTGCCCTCCTAAAAGGGGTAGAAAGATTATCTCACCTTTGCTGGGAGACACTGTCCCTTGCCATGGGGTTTCACCCCCTCCCAGAAAAAAAGAAATACCTGGTGTCTAGTGGGCTTTTTACTCCCCCAGGCTACAGATTGAGGTGAACCTACAATTGTCTCCCCAGGTAAGCAGAACGACTATAGGTTCCTTTTGAGATGGGGCATGGCTAGATGCCAAAGCACACCACCCATACAGCTTTTTTCTTCTAGTGGACTTTCCATTCCCCTGGGGAGGCGGATTGATGCCTCAAACTGCCCTCCAGAAAGACTGCCTTGTTCTTGGGTGGAGGGGAGCACTGGTCCTTGTCCAATGGGCCTCTTACCCCTCACAAACATAATTCCCTGGCACTAGTGGAGTGGATCTCTGCTTGGGGTTGTCCTCTGAGCGGGTATCCATGAAGGAGGAACATCTTTGGAAAGGTGAGATTCTCCCCTCTCCAACAATACTTCTGCAATCAAAATTAGTCCTGGGGGTGCGAGACATGCCCCGAGCACAGTTGAAAGTGAAACTAAAATGAGCCAATAGGCTCATGTAATTTTAGGCTCATGTCATTTTCACTTCAACAGTATTGATGTCAGTGCATCATGTGCGCTGATATTCATTGCATTCAATGTGTCTGCTGGGAAAGACTGACCTGAAATGAAAAAAAGGGAAGACACCCTAGGTATTTTCTGTTTACATCCTGAGCAGAGGACAATAATGTTTAATTAAGTTGGAACTCAACTTGTATATATATATATATATATATATATATATGTTCACTGAAAAAACCAAAGGGACGTTGTAGTTAGGTGAAAATGTCAGTTAAAACATAACAGGTTTTAATTACCAAACCCATTATAACTCATAACCTAAAGTAACTATAACTTGCACCCTCACCATGCACTGCTAATTACCTCAAATATTACATCACTCATGACATTTTCTATCACATCATGATAACATCCATGTACCATCTGACATGACATCATTCATGACAGTACTGTGCATGGTGAAACCAAATCACAAAAAGCCTACTTTCTGAGTAAAGTTGTAAACTTTTTGCCAAATTCGACAAAGATTCCTACAGTAATTGATATGTGAAATTGCTCTTTTGGCCCCGCCCCCTTTTTCTTGGCCAGTGCTTGGCGAATCAGCACAAAACTTTCAATGAAAGAGCCAAGGTCAATGAAGCTTTTCTTGGAAAGTTTTCTGCAGGTTCATCAAATGTCACCAAAGTTTTTAGCGAAACCACACATGCTCTTCCAATAATAACCAGGAACCAACCATAACTGCACGTAGGATGACCACCCATCCGTAATCTACACATACTGTCCGTAATTTAGGCCAAAATGCCGTTGTCCATAATAAAATTTGTAAAGGATGCCCTTTGGCTGTAATTTCAACAGGCGTGACTCCTTTGTTTGAGCGGAGAAACGTCGCCACACTTAAAAATCCCCCCCAAAGTCTCAAAATGAAAAATAAACTGGTAATTCAATACCGTTTATTTTTCATCCCCCGTCCTGCACCGAGCGTCAGGACGGGGGCCGGGCCACTGCTGAATGACAGCAGCGGGAGGAGGGTGAGCTGTGTGTGCACTTTTCAAAGTTTGCTTATCCCTTTGGCCAACTGTCTTCGGAAGACCAGCCAGACATGCGCACTTTGAAACCTCTAACCAAGCTCTCTTAAGACAGCTGGGTTAGAGCAAGTGCAGGCCTCCAGAGCACGGTGGAGTGCCAAACGAGGATGCTCCTTCCAATCAGGGCGCTGCTCTCACAGTATGAGAGCAGCATCAGGATTGGTCTAGGGAGTTTCCTGGTAGATGAGCTGCAGTCATGAGAGGTCCGGAGCAGAAGTAAGATAAGTTTACTTTTGTTTCATTTTATATGAGCACACGCCAAGCCCTGACCCCCACACCCCGCCCCCAGTTGATCCCAGCCGCCACTGAATTTCAATGATGCGAGATGACAAGTCTCTGAAGCCTAATTGGCCAACCAATTCAGTCAGATGCGTTTTTCATATTTCTAATTTTGTAATATACATTGGTTGCACCTGAAGTTCCATGTGAGCCACTAGTGGTGTGCGCTCTCTCACTGCCTTCACGTCTCTACTCAGCTCCCCTCTTTCTCACCTTACTGTGCCTTTCTCATTTTTTATCGTGCCTGTTTCTCTTATAGTGCACCTCTCTTTGTATTGTGCACAGCTCTCTTTTATTATAGTGGAATTCTTTCTCTTTCGCTTGTATTGTGTCTCTCATTCTATGAGCTTTCAAACGTCTTACTTAATGCTGGTAAATGCTGAACTGCTTCCTGCAGGGTGATTGGCCGGTATTCAGGTTCACACCATTAACAAGTGCGCAAAATCAATCTAATGCATATCAAGTAGTACTCAGGAGAAGGGACCCCTTTTTAATTCTTTTAATCTGTATTTCCTATAGCTGGGGTGAATCGGTGTTTAGTCAGACGTGGACTGGGCACAAGCAAGTTTATTATTCATGTGTTTTAAAATATGTGTTCAAGACGAAAGGGATGTCACAGGAAGATCCTGTGATGGGAAATAGTTAAAAGGAGGAGAGAAGTGTATGTATGTGAGTGAAGCAAATTTCCACTAAAATTAGGTATTTCATACATTTTTATGGCAAACCCATGGATCCTTGGCATGAGAGAGCTGCCCAAAGTAAAAAGAGAAAAACATGCCTGACAAAAACAAGCACTGGCAAACCAATAGGTTTTGGCTTTGGGACCTACTGGCTTTGTCTATTTTTTTTTAGACTTGCTGTACAGCCTCCCCGGAGCTGTGAAACCTGGCTAAAAAAAGGTAAAGAAGGCACTTTGACATATAAGTCATGTTCTTTTTGCAAGCGTGAGCACCACGCATGAGTGCCTACAACATGGTATAAGCTTTTTTTCAGAAAAAAAACATTTTGTTTAAGCGTAGGAGTAGAGTAACATGGAGAGGTAGGGGTGGGGGAAACAACAAGTGGGGCGTAGGCCTGGGCAAGCAACACAGGGGTGGTGGTGGGGAGGAGAAGCAACAGGCGAGAAAAGAGGGTGCTGATGGGGGAACAACACAAAGTGCAGGGAAGCACAGCAACAGGCAAGAGCTGTTGGGGAGATGCCAACAGGTGAGAAAGTAATGGAGAAAGTACGTGAGAGTGAGCCCCATGTGGAGGGGCAGTGAGAAGCACAAAGGGGACAAACAGACGACAGACAGCAACACGGAGTCCAGGCGGAGATAAGAACACGAGGGAGACAGCTGGAAAACACATGAACTCCCATGAAGTGCTTAAACCAAAAGAAAAAAGTAGTGTTTGAAAAGCATGCTCTGGAAGCATAGAAGTAAGCCAATCAAAAGACATGATAGAGAGGCTATGCTCCAGGGTAGGGACAAATATAAGATTGACAAACTGGGACAAAAATAAACAATAATAAAATGAGAGCGACGGGTTTTCTATTTACTTACTAATACAATATTATTTGCCTCCTCAGAAGTCTCAGTAAAATGGACCTTTTGACCTTAATTTTTGTCATGAATGTTGAATCTTTGTCAGGAATTCATACACTTTCTGCCCAGATTTTGCCTCCATGCCAGGTGGACAGAAGGACGTTCCTTGGCTGTGCAAGATGGCAGCCCACCTTCTGTAAGGCTTCCCTCTGGAGGGCCGCGGAATCGTGCCTAATTCTGCATTTTAGACGCATCTCCCCAGCAGCCACTCAGAGGAGGTGGGCACAGACCACTGGGGCACCGACTGCCACCCTGTTCGCCATTGGGGAAATTGAACTGCCGCATTCAGTTTATGGCGGGCCCCGCTTGGAGTCTGACCGATTCGCCAGGGGTACTGTGGCACACAAGGCTGTGAAGGCTTACAGTGCATCCCCAGTCACGGACCCCTTCGGGTGCCTGGGGCCCGATCCACATGGAGGACGTTGGAGACATACCAATGCAGCACCAGGGGGCTGACTGCATGTGCCCAAGGTGAGTGCCCCTCCACCCTGAGGCCCTCCTTGTGAAGAGACACACTGTCAGAGCAACCCGTCTGGAGGCCACCCCTTCCGCATTTGTGGCTCCTGGCATTACTGCCTGCCTGCCTGAGAACGCAGGGCCCGGCCTCGACCAGGGATAAGAGGGGGACACCAGCACCATGCAATGAACGCAGCCTTCAGCAGCCCGGGTGCGCGCCGCTCCCCACTGAGGCCAATGCTGCACTAAGAAACTAGCCAGAGAGGCCTGGCCGGGCCTGCTCCTTTGATTTCCGCAGCACCTGCTTTCCTTCTTCCTGAAGCTGACACAGGTTACCTCCTTGGCTGGACAACTCAGCCACTGCCAGGAGTGCCGGGCCTGACCCGAGGCTAGCACTTCAATCTATGACATTCCCTGCTGCCAGAGGGAACATCTGTGCACTGTATTAAACCTTGAAGCGGGCCTCGCTTAGCATCCTGCCACCTCACTGTACCTGACGCCAGTGGCAACAGGACATACCGGGCAGCGAGGTATGCCCACAGACCTCTTGGAGATTGTTAGGTTTTAAATTCCCTTTCTTATTGTGCATTTATACATATCATGTAGGGTAGCATTATGTGGCTAAATAGACGCCATTTGCATTCGCATTATGTAACCCACTGAGTTATCCTTGCGTCCTATAAGCTTCAGTTGGCTTGTGTGCCTCCATTTTGTAAATTATGGTTACTAGAAGTCTATTTGGGCCCCATCCACACTAGGCCCCATTTTGCTTTTCTCTTGCTTCAGCAGAACTGTAAAACTGTACACTGTTATTATTCTCTGTCTCTGCGGTTCAAGGTTGTTCAAGGTTGAAGCCTGATTTGCTACTGTATAGATGTTCTTTTCGTACATTCCTTTCAGTATGTGTAATTCTGCTCCCACGTTAGGAGATGTTGAGGCCCGGCACATTGGCCCTGTAGTACTGATAACGCACCCATCAGGCAGGGGTTAGCTCATCTCTCTGTACCTCTTTTGTTCATGCCCGGCTCATGCCGATACTTTTCCACAAGAGGCGTGGCTGAAGTCCCCAGAAGGATTTATCATGAATTAGCACACCTTGGGGAGTTAGTCCCGCTCAGGAACCATCTTTGGGTGAAGGCCTGAATCGGGCTCATCTGCAGAGCATATATTCAATAAAGTAAGTTGGCATTCTCTACTGTCTGATCGGCTCTTCATTTTGTTTGTTGGTTGTGGAACGTAACCTGCGGGGCCCTAAAGGGCCCCGTCCTTCAGTTGGCACCGGAACAGGAACCCCACGAAGTGTGACCCCCTCACCCGCAATTGGGTCGCAGGGGCCGGGGTGGTGTCTGGTCGGTTGGGCCGATCGGGGCCCCACATCGACAAGACCGAGTTTGGTTCTCGCAACCTCCCAACCCTTCCGATCGGGCGGATCCTCAGCTAGTGGTCACCGGCTGGGGTCCTGAGAAGGCAAACTTTGTTGACCATTTGGTCTGAAGAGTCGGCAGTGGAGAATAACTTAACTTAAACCTGAGTGTACCACGTGAGTGATGTGATTCTTGGAAAAAAAGGTGTCTTGCTTGCACAACACTAGCCTGCGGGCCGTGCCTGGTACAGTCTGCGGAAAGTCTTGTCTTGGACTTGGTGGGTCTGTGGACCCTTGGGGGACACAGAGCGCTTGCGAGCAGTCTACCAGGCCAACTGGTAATTGGCCTCTTTGTGAAAAGGTCCGAGACTGTTCACAGGTAATCTGCCAGACCAACTAGTAATTGGTTCTGTTCATGAAAATGTCAGGGGCTAGAGGCTTTTCCTCTTGTATCGGTACAGTCTTTGGACTGTCTTGGGTGCAGTTTGCAGACTGCCTTGCTTGGATGACACCGGCCTGTGGGCGGTGCCATGATAAGTCTTCAGACTGTCTTGGACGACAACCGCTGATGAGCTGTGTCTTGGTGCGGTCTTCCGGGTCGTCTTGGTTTGTACTTGGTAGGTTTTGCAGACCCCTAGAAAAGACACAGAGTCTTTGTGAACAGTCTGCCAGAAATTTAGCTCACACTCTAAAAGGACTGGGGCTGTTTGCAGACAATCTGACATGCCAATTGGTAATTCGGCCTACGTTTGAAAAGGTCTGGGGCTAAAGCCTGTCTTCTTGAACTTGGTGCAGTCTTCAGACTGCAGTGTGCGGATTGCTGACTGTTTTGTTTGGTTTTGGACTATTGTTCTTGTTTTGTTTATTTTTCTTTCCTTATTTGTTGGTGTCATATTTGTCCGTTGAGGACAGTGTATGTGTCTTATATTAAGATGCCTTGTTTCAGTAAGTTTGGGTGTTTCGGATGTCGATGTTGTTCCACTGATGCTCGATTGGAAGAGAGCCAGTCTGCACCTCCGGAGAGTTCCCCACATTTTGACGTATACATGAAGCACGGTATTGGCCTTATTATGTTTAGCAAGTTGTGGCATAAATCTTTGAAGGACAATTCTGAACAGCAATGACCGCTTGCCGGCTCGTTTGATGAGCAAAAGTTGAATTTCTTACAGAACAAATTGTTTGCTAGAAAAAGTCGGCAGTAGATGTTTGATTCATTAAGAATGTGGCAGAAAGAAGCAAAGCAGAGGCCTATGAGAGCAGAGAAAGAGGCCAGGAAAAGAAAGACGCAGACAATAACCCAGAAAGCGGTGGCCTATCAGAGGGAAAAGGTAGAGAAAGGCATAGAATGTGCAAACAGAACGTTTTGCTTACAGACTGATAAATGCTATGTTATGAGGGAAGGAGGTGATAATTTTGTTGAAGAGCTATTGGATTTTCGCCCCCCACCTCCTTATGCCCCTGAATGGATATACCCGACAGTCCTGACATCCCAATCTCTGCCCCCTAGTGCCACCCTCCTGAATGTTTATACATCCAGTTCTACTGCCTCCACCCGACCCCTCTTGTTTCCCTTTTCCACATGCCTGTAACCTGAGCGGGTATTGCTAGCCCCCCTACCCTGTCTGTTGATCCGCTTCGGCTACCACAGCTCTTTCCACACCTACAGCGCGGTCCCCTTACATGATGATTCCTGTCTCTGCATCCACTCTTTCCCCCTCAGGTGTGACACCTCAAACGCTGCCTTATGTTGATACGCCTGTGCGCGGAGTGCTTGAAGGAAACTGGGCAGCAGCGCGAGATGGCATGGAGAGAGTGTTGGTGCATTCTGCCGTGGATAATTAGGAAAAACACAATGGTGGCGAATCAGGCAGCCCAGTGGGCTTGCAATGTGATTTATACTGTGGAGGATGTGTGGAGTGTGTTGAAAGACTATGAACCTTTTTACAGTGGCTTGCTCTTAAGCACATAGCCGCTACATTAATAGGATTGTGGGAGCAGTGCTTCCAGGGTGTTGCACCGCAGATTATATATGACATACGGGACAGGGTCTATGCTATGGGTATGGCTCCAAATTAAGTTTTTGCCAATGTGACGACAATAGTGGGTACCGAGGCAGACTGCTCCAAAAGGTTCCGACCATAGGGGCACAGCACTCTAATGGCGAAGTCCATCCCATTTATCATCCTGAAGTACCAGAATATCGCGACTCAATGAAAACAATAATTCATCTATAAGTTGATGCCCGGTTTCAGGAACAGTGGATCTATACTCCCTGGAAGAGAGAGGAGTAAGGTTCTGTCCCTAAAGAGCCAGCTGCCAGATCCTCAAAAAAAAACCACTGCATATTATAAGGAATTGACAGCGGCGGCCTCCTCCACCGTGATGACACTAGCGGTAAACATCCTTTACATTGGGGTGAGTACACTGCGATGCATTTAAAACGTAGCCACTACGACTTGCGCTGGATGGTGCTATAACCTAAGGAATAGTAAGATTTACTATTCCAACACCTTCCCTACTGTACGTAGACTTGTGTTGGAAAAGTAAATTTTACTACTCCTAAGTCCAACGCCCTCCAGCGCAAGTCGTTGTAACGACTTGCGTTGTAAAAACTGCGATGTTACATACCGCAATCATTTTGATCACGTTGTAACATCACGTATTTGACACTAGCTGACATACAATCGTTTTTCGGCCTGCTAGTACCAGTTGTTATATGAAGGCAGGTTCATACGCAAGATCATGCCCTAGAATTGGGAGGCACCAGGGATTAGATTAAAGCATGGGATAGAGAGCGCAAGCCTGGTGACAAGCCGAAAGTGGAGCTGTTAGCCTTACCAGGTCGTATTATAACTTACATACACTCCCTTACTCCTCCAAAGAAAGTGGATTGGTACAAGTTGATTGGGGCATGTCGCCAGAAGAAAGATGAAAGTGTGTCTGATTTCTTTACCAGATTTGAGAAAGTGTTCTTGGATTTCAGTGGTCAGGACTTATCCAAAGAAGGTGGTGTTCGCTTGGTCGTTAATAGATTTGTTACTAATTTGCTTCCCGAGATTTCAGCTAGACTGCAGGCTTCAGAGAGCACTTGGACTATGTCCTCCCCATCAGTGATTTTGAGTATGGCATGGTATTATGAACATATAGAGAATGAGGATAAAGAAAAGATGGAGAAAAAGGCAAAGGATTTGAAGATGAGGGTATTGTTGCAGCAAGTTGCGAGGGGCAGAGACAGGGGGTGGGGATCGGCCCTGCGGTTACCTGGGTCTAATAGGGGTGGTGCTTCCAGTGCTACCCTTGGGCTTAACCAATGTGCATATTGTAAAAAGGAGGGGCATTGGTGAAATGAGTGTCCTGAGTTGAAGCACAAAGGCGAGGCTCCTAGAGGTCAGGGATTTAGAGGACGTGGGAGAGGGGGATGTGGACCAGAGGGGATGCAGTCAGAGGATGCATCATTCAATAGACAGAGTGGGAATTATTTTGATGACCCTAGGAGCCAGCAGTATTATCTTAAGGACTATGACATGAATGAGGAGACTGGGTTGTCCCACAGCTAGGACAGTCAGGGACAGGACGAAGGACTAGTTCCAGTGCCTATCCGTCAATGTGGACCCTACTTCACTGCTTATTTGCAGGGCACCACAGAGAAATTTCTAGTTGACACGGGGCAATTAATAGCTCTGTTTCCCGTATACTGGTCCCGGGGGCAGCTCTGTCTGGCCAAAACAATATTTTGGTTGTTTTCTGAGGTGTTCTGATTGTTAGCCCCATTTCCAAACCAATTGAATTAACTATTGGTCCCATTACATTTGATTCTCCATTTTTATTAACATCCAATTGTGGGGAAAATTTGATGGGATTGATCTTTTAAAAAGACTACAAGCGACAATTTTCAGTTCTCCTGATGGTGTGTATATGACAATTGACCCGCAGGTGGCCCGTGCCAAACAATGTTTTGTCAAGGGTGCTCCACTTCCCGCAGAATTTATAACAGTACTCCGCACATTGTGGGCTACAGGGGACACAGATGTGGGGTTGCTTCAGATCCTGCCGGTGTCCATTCAGTCCAGGGATAATGCGAAATTGCCACGTATCCCTCAGTACAAGATTTCACAGGCAGGAGAAAAAGCTCTCCTACAAATAATTCAATCAATCACTCATAGACATTTATAGAGCGCTCTACTTACCCGGAGGGTCTCAAGGCGCTAGGGGGGGGGGGGGTGCTGCTACTACCTGAACAGCCAGGTCTTGAGCTTCTTCCTGAAGGCGAGGTGGTCTTGGGTCAGGCGCAGGTCGGGAGGGAGGGAGTTCCAGGTCTTGGCGGCCAGGTAGGAGAAGGACCTTCCTCCTGTCGTCGCTCTTCGGATGCGGGGGACAGCGGCGAGGGCGTGACTGGCTGATCGGAGGTGTCGTTTGGGAGCGTAGAAGTTGATGCGGTTGTTGAGGTAGCTCGGGCCTTGGTCGTGAAGGGCTTTGTGTGCGTGGGTGAGGAGACGGAAGGTGATTTTCTTGTTGACCGGGATCCAGTGCACGTCTCTTAGGTGTCCGGAGATGTGGCTGTGTCGTGGGACGTCGAGGATGAGTCTGGCTGAGGCGTTCTGGATCCGTTGGAGTCTCTTCTGGAGCTTGGCGGTGGTTCCGGCGTAGAGGGCGTTGCCGTAGTCCAGTCGGCTGGTGACGAGGGCCTGGGTGACAGTCTTCCTGGTCTCGGTGGGGATCCACCGGAAGATCTTCCGTAGCATGCGCAGGATGTTGAAGCACGACGAGGAGACGGCGTTGACTTGCTTGGTCATGGAGAGGGAAGAGTCCAGGATGAAGCCCAGGTTGCGTGCGTGGTCGTCGGTTTGGGTGCGGTTCCCAGGGCGGGGGGCCACCAGGAGTCGTCCCAGGCGGAGGGCGAGGATCCCAGGATGAGGACTTCTGTCTTGTCCGAGTTCAGCTTCAGGCGGCTGGTCGACATCCACTCGGCTACCTCTTTCATTCCTTCGTGAAGGTTGGCTCTGGCGGCGGCTGGGTCGTTGGTCAGGGAGAGGATCAGCTGGGTATCGTCGGCGTAGGAGATAATGTTCAGGTTGTGTTGGCGTGCGATGGCCGCAAGGGGGCTCATGTAGACGTTGAAGAGGGTTGGGCTCAGCGAGGATCCTTGGGGTACGCCGCAGATGACTTCGGTGGCCTTTGACTTGTACGGTGGTAGGCGGACTCTCGATTAAGTCTTGTGGGGTTGAAGAGACTGTGGTGAATGTGTGTAATAGCCCTATTCTTCCTATCCTTAAAAAGATGCCCTTAGACTCTCTTGATGCTCCCCCAGATGTCTACCGTTTCATGATTGACCTGCAGGAGGTCAATAAGATTGTAGTTCCCATTACCCTGTGGTCCCGGACATTACTACAGTTTTGTCAATGGTTATCCCATCTGCGAAATTCTTTTCTGTAATAGATTTGAAAAATGCCTTTTTCAGCATACCGATTCACACACAGAGCCGTTGAACAAAACCAAAAACGAATACATAGGATTTTCATCCTACTCAGTTATGGCGGATATTTTATCCTTTAACCCACTCTAGACGTCTATTGGAGTATTTTACGGGAAAAAAGGGGTTTCTGTGAAAAGCACAACTGAGTATCTAGCGTTAAATTAGTGCCCTACCAAACGTTGGGCGCCATGTAGTGTAGTTGCTATATTCCCAATAGGCTCTGTGCAGTGGAATAATATATCCTATAGATGTGAGGTAGGACTTATATCTACTAGGTCTCTATCGAAATATATTAGACTTAAATGTGAGTGCCAGCTAGCTCAGAGGTCATTAGAAACTTTCTCGAGTTCACAAGAAGGGATTTAGTTTCTGACAACCGCATAAACATGACAACTTTGTTTCCCCAAGATAAAACTGATCTTCAGAGTCAAGGAAACAATAGATAGATATTTCACTCAGTCAATCGTGCATGCTTCGTTTCACCTGAGGTGCAGAGAAATAGATAGACGGGCGTTTTCAATAAAAGGGTTTATTGAACAGTCTTCTTTCTCAAGCATAAGAAATGAACTGCTACAATCGTAAAACTGGTTGCAAAATGTAATGCGTACAGTAAAAAGAGTAGAATAAAATAATACTGTAGGAGCATTGTATGGTTCCTAGACCATAGATAAAAACATACATAAATAACAGAGGCTAAAAGTACTCAACTGGTGCTTCTAAAATATGCCTACCCCGATGTACCTAACCTAAGCTTAGTACGAGGGAAAAAGTAAGTGAGGTGTAGCATAAATGTACTTTTCTTTGCCAAGAATCTGTCCAGGATTTCTCTTAGGGTCTAATCAGCTCCGTACCTTGATTTGGAATGAAGAAGGTCAGGCGCAAGACTCGATTTCCCAAAAACTTGCAAGGGTGGCTTGGAAACACTGGAGCCGGATTTCTCGGCAAGAGAAAAGACAGCGTCTCTCTCAGTGTGTCTGCTGGAGGGTCGGCTTCCTTCGGCACTTGCAGTAGCAGGGCGCATCGGGCAAGTAGATAGTCAAACAGCTCCAAACCACCGTGTGTTTGCTATGGCAAGTGTGGGCATATTTATATCTTGAAGGTGCCGAGATTGACGTAAAGGTGGACATAATAACGTCATCAAAGAGTCTTAGTTCTTTGAAAACTCCATGAGTTCTTGGACAAGTCAGTATTCGAGCAAGGGGAGGTCCCTAGCTGATGAAGGCGAGTTTTCCAAGAAATCGTTGTAGATTTTCGGAAGTAGTGGAAGTAGCCCTGCCATATTTGGACTGCATGAGCTATGTCTAAATATGGTTATGATTCTTATGCCTATATAAGGACACAGTGATTTATACCTATATAAGGGCATGAATTGGGAAAATTACAATAGGGTTCTAAAATGTTATACAACAGGAGGTCACCTACTTAGGCCACCTACTGTCGAAGGAGGGATGCAAACTAATCCCAGAGCCCATAGCCACCATCACTAATATGCCGGATCCCAAGAGCCAATGCGAGGTACGCGCGTATATTGGAATAACATCGGTTTGTCGGCATTGGATCCCTAATTGCTCCCTACTAACGAAACCCCTTCTGTACCTAACTACCAAATACGTGCATGAACCGCTGCCTTGGACACCTGCATGCCAGCAAGCGTTTGAACAGCTAAAGGCTGAGCTTTGCTCTGCTCCTGTTCTTGGTACTCCTGATTACCAGAAGCCTTTTGTGCTATATGTGCATAATGCGGACATTGCGCACTTTCTGTTCTATCACAGGGTTTCGGTGGTAAGCAGGGATCCTGTGCCTATTTCTCTTCCATGCTCGATAACGTCACCAGACCGCTCCCAAGCTGTCTGAGCTGCCGCAGCTGTGGCAGTTTCTATCAAACAATCTGCAGGGCTCGTCCTTGATACTGATCTCACAGTAATGGTACCTCATGCTGTGGACACGCTTCTGAACAAGACAAAGATACAGTACCTTACTAGTGCACGTCTTATAGGATATGAGTTGACTTTGTTTGCTACACACATTACCATCAAACGATGTGCCACTCTGAACCCAGCCACGTTACTACCCCTCCCTTCGGAAGAAAAAGACAATGATGTCCATGATTGTTTATTTTGGACCGAAGAAGAGACGAAGGGACGAGTAGACTTGACTGATGTTCCCTTATCTGACCCCCAAGAGGAACTATATGTCGATGGCTCTTGTTTCAAACTGCGGATGGCACTACTACTGCAGGCTATGCAATCACCACATTACACACTGTAGTTGAGACGTCTCTCATTCCATATCAGTCGGCCCAAGCAGCAAAGTTAGTCGCCCTTCTAAGGGCTTGTGAATTGAGTGAAGGACTGACTGTCAATATTTACACTGGCAGTCAATATGCGTTCATAATTTTGGGCACCTCTGGGCGGAGAGAGGGTTCCTGACATCACAGGGCCAGAGAATACAGCACGATCCACTGATAATTAGACTGCTATCAGCCCTGACCCTTCTTGATAAATTGGCTATAATAAAATGCAGTGCCCATAAGTCTATCAAGGATGATGTTGGGAGAGGCAATGCGTTTGCAGATAGAACAGTCAAGGAGACAGCCAAATCAAAGATGAATAAGATGTTTGTGGCAGGTCCTGCTAGATGGGTCCCAGATAATGGGATGTTCTCGAAAACAGTGGAAAGTGTGAAGGAAATACAGAGTGAGGTGACTGTAGATGAACTGGACAATGTGGGAGGAGAGGACAGGATGCTTGGACGAGGATAGTTGTTAAACTGACTTGTCAGGAAAGCAGAGATGGTTGTTTACCTATTGCTTTTGTTCTCCCTGTGATCACTATGGCTCACGGTCTGGCGCACATTAGTGCGAAGGGCATATGCAAGTCACTAGACCCAGTATGGCAGAATGACAAAATCCCTAAGGTTGCTGCGCATTTGGTGAAGCACTGTATTATTTGTATAAAGCACAACCCTGGGAGAGGCACCCCCAAACCTTCTGGTAAATTTGCACCGCCGTCCTTCCCTTTCGAGGTTCTCCAGATGGATTTCATCAAAATGGAACCAGTTAATAATTTAAAATATGTTTTGGTGGTGATTTGCACGTGCAGTAAGTAGATAGAGGCCTACCCTGTCAAAGAGAATACAGCCATGGCTATTGCAAAAGCACTTTTAAAGGAGTTCTTCCCACGCTACGGATTGCTACGCGTGATCTGGAGTGACAATGGGAGCCATGCCAATGCCAAACTCATTGACTTGGTGTGCAAGGGCTTACAGATTACGCAGAAATTTCACACAGCAAACCACCCCCAATCGGCAGGCCTTGTTGAGAAGTATACCGGCACTCTCAAATGAAGCTTGCAAATATACATGAAAGTACAGGATTAAAATGGCCAGATGCACTACCACTAGCATTGTTGTCTACAAGAGTAACAGCACATTTTAGGACAGGATTGTCCCCCTATGAAGGTGTCTTCGGGCACCCTACTAATAATGTATGGGGCGCCCTAGACCTAGCAGTACTCTGAGATAGAGTATCCTCTTTTGATTGTCCATCTGTATCAATTGTCTAAAGATCTTCGTTTTGTTCATCAACAGATACATACCACTCTGCAACCAGTACCAGAGGGGCCTGGGCATCGACTACAGCCCGGGGACTACGTCCTAGTTTGACAGTTTCATCGAAAAACGTGTCTGGAGCCAAATTGGAAAGGCCCCGCCCAAGTGCTGTTGGCCCCACACACTGCTGTGAAGGTGGAAGGGCGAAAACACTGGCTGCATGCTTCCCATTTGAAGAAGGTACCTCTACCACTACCATAAGACGCCTGGGTTCAGGACTGAATCGCCGATCAGGAAAGAGAGCTGGTGCCACCATTTGTTCCCTTCTCAGATGCACGATTGAGAGGTGCCCAAACAGATGAGGAGAGTGACAAGGTTCCTCTTGAGGCGATTCCCCCAGAGATAAGAGCTGCTCTGAAAGCTTCAGCTCTCAGTGCATCAACACCCGCATCTGCAGGCCAACCTGAATGTGAATTTCTGCCTCTGTTTGCTGATGAGGAAGTGCCTGGGCGCACCAGGTATAATCTGCGGCCCTGACAAAAGGACAGTGCACCGGCAGAGCAAGGCAGGAGTTAGGGATGGACTGGAGTTTAGGGCAAAAGTGCTGTGTGCCTGGTGCCTATTGTAGACTAGAGTGAAGAACACAGGTGCACTGCCTTGAACACTGGACAGGATCGTTGAGGGTATTTGCCCAGGAGGGAGGTTGCCTAATCCTCCCTGGGAGCATTTGGTGAACAATAGGAGCCTGCCTGTGAGGCTCTGACGGACACAGGATAGAAGAACACCCCTCTGGTTGGTTGTATTAGTGCTCTCAATTTTTAAAGTACAATCTATGTACCCATTTGGTCGTGCAACAATGAGACAGGAGCGCGCTTTAATGGCTTCCCCGATACAGCAGAATGGACCTGGATTGCCTAATTGGTTTACTGGAAATAGGGTGGTGGTGGTGGTGTTCATTCTGGTGCTGATGATAACATTATTTGGAATAGTCTGGTATATGGAGGACCAACACCATGTACATATTCTGATAGGGATTACCCCAGTTCCAGTTGAGCATTTATTTATTACATTGGCCAACATAAAGAAAGACATAGATAAACTTCCACTCAGAATGCGTTTATTCAAATGCTTCATCAGGTACATAGCACGACTAATGTCACAAAGTGCTGGGTATGTGACCTACTCCCTTCAGTCATGCATAACAATGACTTATTGATTTCCATGCCCTTATCTTACTTAGGTAGCTGTGAAGCTTGGTTTCAATTACTATCTATGGTTTATATGCATTATTATGCAGATGCAATGAAAATGATGCAGGCTGATTAGGAAGCTTTTCTAGATTATATAGTGGTGCATCAAGGATATACTCCTGGGGAGGATGAAAAGGAGGGTATGCTACATCCTGATGCTTGCATGAATGTTTTCATAGTCCACGAAAATGTCACCTGGTTGAAAAATGAAGTATTAGACTTTCACGGATTCAATGTCACTGAAGACTTTAAATGTTTCCAAGAGCATAATATCACTGATGATAAAACTATGCCCGTTCCTGTGATAAATGCTATGGCTAGTTTCTGTGTTCAAGGGTCAGGAAATGTTTTTGTAGGACGGAGTCATTGTAACTATACCTACCGACTGAATACAACTAGTAGCCCACCCTTACTGACACCTCCGAATGTGTACTTCATCTGTGGGGAACAAGCTTATACGTGGCTCCCCTCAGGATGGTCTGGCCATTGTAATCTCTCCTTCCTTCTGCCTCCTGTTTACATTGCGCCATCCACATACCACAGAGATCATAGGTTGCATTGAAGGAATGTCCTAATACGCCGATTTAAAAGAGTTGTCAATGTAGGCGATATTGATCAAACGGATACTTTCCTTTAGCAATTCACTGATATAATGAAGGGTATTGTGCCATTCGGGGGTCCCATGTTTAATAGCTGCAACATACGCCGTCAAGCTAGAGTGGTTGAGGGAGTCATTAATACTACTGCCGGTATACTCACTAATATCACAGTCGAGCTCCAAGCTACGAGACTCGTTTCACTTCAAAATCGGATGGTTTTAGATGTCATAATAGCTGATAGGGGTGGAGCATTTCGGGTCATCGACAGTAGCTGCTGTGTGTACATACCTGACAATGCTCCGACTGTATATTCCACCATACAAAAGTTACACAGATTAGCCGCAGAGATACACCAGGACAATGGTTCATGGTCTCTCACGGGATGGCTCTGGGACCTATTGACTTCATGGAGTTGGAAGATATTTCTCGTACTGATAGCTGTTGCAGGGGTTATCTTCACCTGTTGTTTATGCATCAATTGCCTCCCGGCTTGTTGCACGTATTGTGCAACCAAACTCACCTCCAACGTTGTGTTGCCCACACAGGAAAATAAATATTCCCCTATGATGGTGCATGAAATTCAGTCTATTATGTTAATAGAGGAGGGAATATTTGATTATTGAGGTACAATGATTCCTATATGTTTCTTTTATATGCTTTGAATGCGTTCTGCCATATGGACGATTATGCAATAGTTTCCCCCCCCTTTTAGAATTGTAAAGACCCTACCGGATAGCAATAAATATTTTTTAGCCACATATGCGAAAAGGAGGGAATGTTAGGTTTTAAATTCCGTTTCTTATTGTGCATTTATACATATTATGTAGGTTTTCATTATGTGACTAAATAGACGTTATTTGTATTCGCATTATGTAACTCACTGAGTTATAATTGCGGCATGAAAGCTTCAGTTGGCTTGTGTGCCTCCATTTTGTAATTTACGGTTACTAGAAGTCTGTTTGGGCCGCATCCACACGAGGGCCCATTTTGCTTTTTGCGCGCTTCAGCAGAAGTGTACAACTGTACACTATTATTATTCTCTCTCTGCTGTTCAAGGTTGAAGCCTGATTTGCTAATGAATAGATGTTCTTTTCGTACATTCCTTTCTGTATGTGTAGTTCTTTTCCGAGGTTAGGAGACATTGAGGGCCAGCACATTAGCCTTGGACTACTGATAACGCATTTATCCTGCAGGTGTTAGCTCATCTCTCTGTACCTCCTTTGGTCAGGCTGGTACTTTTCCACAAGTGGTGTGGCTGAAGTCCCCAGAAGGGTTTATCATGTATTAGCAGGCCTTGGAGAGTTAGTCCTGCTCGGCAACCATCTTAGGGTGATGGCCTGACTTGGGACTCCTCTGCAGAGCACATATTCAATAAAGTAAGTTTGCATTCTCTACTGTCTTACTGACTCTTCATTTAGGAAGGCATATCAGGTGGTTGTGGAACATAACCCGCGGGGCCCTAGAGGACCCCATCCTTCAATTTGGATCTGACCTACATTGGAGACTGGGGGCCGACATTGTTGCTGGGTCCAGGAGATGACCACCCACCCTCCTGGAAGAGCACCCCTTCCTCCGGAGGCCTTCACTCCTGAGAGACGTCTAGTGTTAAGGCCTGCTCAGGGACCCCCTTTTTCACCTTCATGGTCCCTGGCATCTCAGTCCTTTTGGGGCCAGGGGCCCGGCTTGCACTCAGGGCCATGAGATGACCCCACTGCCGGGCCAGAGACATATCAGTTTATAGCTCAGGTGAGTTCCTCTTCCTCCTGATACCTACACTACTGTGAGACTCTAACTGGAACAGCCCACCCCGAGATTGTCCCTTAATCTCCCAAACTCCTGCACCACGGCTCCCCCTCCCTGCATCTGTCATTGGCCATTTAACTCTGGACAGCTGGTTGAGACTGGGTGGGCATTGAACCAGAGGGACTGCTGCACAGGGGTAGCCATGTCTAGGGCGTCGCTACTCCTGAAGGGACTCATAGTGAATGACCATGAAGAGCCTTTTTGCCACAATGCCACAGAAACATGGGGCACCGCTGCAACTCATAAACAGATCCTGGCACTGCTGTCATCCGGCAACCGGATATTAAGCTAAAGTGGCACATGGTGTGGGTACTGTCCTTCCCTATGGCCCCAGTGTCGGGATTACATTAACTGGTGTTTGGACACTGGGACCGATGAAAGGTCCCTCCAGGCCACCATCCCCATCTGCAGACTCAGCGGACCGACCATGTCATGGCCACTAGTAGATGGCGCAACCTCTGGATGCTCAGGATAAGTTGGATCCCATCCTGAAAGCCTTTGTCACATCTAGGATATCTGTGGAGATGAAGATTGAAAAGCTGCGCGCTTAACTCTGGCTGCTCGGACATGATGAATGGAAAATTGACCTCTAGGGTGATGGGCATGGAACGCACACTGTCAGATGTAGCACCTCAATTAGAGGCTCAGGAAAAATGCACCCAGGATCTCACTGAATGCCTCAAGAAGACCCACTCAGCTCACCAAACTGCCTTCCCAAAAGAAACTTTATGACAGCCAACAGTCAGCCACTGCCATGGACATGTCATTCTGCCAACCTGTGTTATCCTCCGACTCAGACACAGCCTCCACCGCCAGAGATGACTATCTTGGTGCCGACCAGCTACCTCTCCTGGGTTTATGACAGGACCACATTTCACTCCACAGACATCCGATGACATACTCTGATAGCCTCTCTGCCTCGGTGGGTCAGGGTCCGGACTCATGGCTCCTGTACCAGGGGGTCTGGCGGTGACTCACCCCCCTCAGGCCGAGAACTTCCTGCACTGAGACTCCAGTGGCCACTGCTACTTCATGGAACTTGCCCTGTCAGATGTTGCTCCTATTGACTCACCTGTGAAGTCAGTTTTCTCCCTTGCAGCACGAGCAACCATCACCACATACTACACCCACATGCAGCATGAGAGAGGGGAAGCTACTACCCCAGGGAGGTCATTGATCCTCCTGTCAACACCACTCAGCCCATAGCGGATGATACCCTGTCCTCAGACACGGTTTCTTAACCTATACATCAGGGGCAAGTACTCAACATGCCACCGCTGTTCCATATACTCTTACCTAAAGTGACAACATGCACACATACGTTTCCTGGTGGAAACCCACATACCAGCATAGAGTTACAACACCTGCAACAGCAGTTGCAGGGGGGTCTATGGCTCAACTTATTGCACATACGCTTGAGGAGCTTTAATCTGAATCCGCCAAGGCATGCTCTTTCAGTTGTTTGCCACGGTTGTGGACAGTGAGGGCAGGTATGCATTCAAGAAAGGGCACTTTGTTTGGAACCCTAGTACTCCTAGGTAGCATATTTGTCCCACACATGGTCCAGACTGGTTTCTGGGACACTTTATTCGGGGTCCTGGTGCTATGGCCAGACATCCTCTGGATACTGGGCAGGGACAACAACAGTGTACTAGACATCCACCTTGATAGGCTTCACCCGCCCCTCCCGCTGGTGCCCACTCACCTACACTCTACACAATTTGCGCACTTGATGCATAGAGGGCTCATCATCCAACTCTCAAGCAGTACTCACACTAGTTAGCCCCCATGACTTACATGTACACAATGATCGCTTCCTCTGCACCTCTATTTGTCTCCTGCAGCTCAAACACTGGGATTATCTAGGGCACATTATTTCTAATCATGCAGCACACATCATTTTTGTGAACTGGAGTGCACCACTCACCCCTGTCCCCACCTGGTGGCTCCCCCAGGAATTACTCGATGACCCTATCTTCAGGGCCACCCAACTCGAACATATCAGCCACTATTTTGCAGAGAACAATGTCAAGGCCACCATTCACACCATGGAATCGGAGGCCTTTAAAGTGGTTATGTGGGGGGGGGGGGGGTGTATCCAAAACGTAGTGGGAATGCATCTGGAAATTGAGAGAGACTTAACCTAGACAGAGTCATCCCTAACGCAAATGCCCAGGTCTCCCTCACCGACACCAAGCCCAACACGCTACCCTTTAAGAGCGCCTCCGTTGCTACAACTTCGCAGCATACACAACTCTGGTGCACTTGACGAGCAATAATACAGGCTGCCTCCTGGTATGGCTGGCAGGCCAGGAGGCCATTGCTCCTGGAATTACGGAGATTGTCCCAGCCCAAGGCCCACCCCTCCAAGCATAACACAACGGACTTCAAGCCTTCTATGCCTATTATTTAGTTTTAGATCACACACATCCAAGGAACTGTTCGGTAGCAGCCGGCTCATTTCTGGCAGGTGTCCCCCCTTCCCAGCAGTTCGGAGTAGGAGCAACTGGACACTCACATCTCAGTGGCTGAGGTGAAGGTAGCCATCCATGATCTGACCCGTAATAAAACACCGGGTATTGATCAAGTACTACGACTGATTTTTGACCAATTTGGCTCCGAAACTCGTGGCCATGTACAACGAATCACTAGAAACGGGAACTTTGTCCCCCATACACAGGTAATCCCTAAACAACGCCTTACTAAAACCTGGGAGAGGCCCTACCCATTTAACGTCCTACAGCCCTGTAGCAAACTTGAGTGGCTGTTATAAGCTCCTAGGGAAAATACTCGCAGAGTATTACTTTGAAGTGTTAACTAACCTTGTGCACTCAGATCAAAATGGGCTTGCCCTTGGCCATAACACCTCTAACAACCTTTGGTGCCTCTTTCATGTGATGGATCAGGCATCATTACTGCTCCCATGCAGCGGCCCTAATCCTCAGCCTGGAGAAGGCGTTCGATACACTGTCCTGGGAATATCCCTTTCAGGCCCTTACGAAACTGCTCTATACTAGCCCAGAGTCCAAAGTGTGTATCAGTTGCTCAATCGAAATAAAAAGAAGGGAGGTCTCCTAAAAAATTAAATAAGGGACAAGGAGAAAGAGATAAGTAAAACAGAAGTAGTCCCTGCAGTCTTATCAATTAGATATGGTTTTTTAGCACAAGAAAGAAATGTATTCCTTTTTCTTATATATATATATATATATATATATATAGCCTCCACTGACCTCACACAACCCAAAAGTGCAACATTACATATTCCTAGTGACTAATTAAAACAATAAACTGATCAAAAAATATAAATATTAAAAATACATGATTTATTCCATAACAATACAAATTCTGTACAGAAGTACCATAAAGCAAGATTAAAACAGTGTCAGTTCATATAGACATATTAAAAGGATTAAAACAGAAAACACAAGTTGTCGACACAGCGTTTCGGTGAATATTTTACACCTTCATCAGGACAGTTTTCTATTCAATAGAAAAAACATACAATTAGCATATTGTTCTCAACACTGTAACATATATAATTAAAATTCGAGCTACATACAAGAGGTAATATTTCTCCATTTTTATTATAGCAGGCTAAAGGTACTTTTAACAAACAATGGTCAGAGGCAACTAAAGGGTTGGGGATACATTCATATGGAGCAACAGACGATGATATTTTTTTAAAAACTGTGCACTTTTTCGAAGTACTTTTATGTATCACCTTCTATATATATCTCATTAAGATGAGCATATCGCATACCTCAGAGTAATTTATATTTCTCCTACAGGTTCCACTGTAGTTTGGAGCACTTTTATCAGCTGCCACCAACCTATTGTCATTGGGTTGATGGAAGTGAAGTCTTTTCAATAAAGTACCTTCAAAAATTAGATGGGGAACCAATTTATTACCCTGCTATTATTAGTACTGGAGTAACAATCCGGGTTTAAGTCAGATTATTTACCTTGAGATTGTTCTGTCTCTTTGATGTGTATATGTATAAGGGAGCCACCGAGGTTTATAATTGTTCTCGAAGGATACTAAAAGGAGTAGACATACATTATTGCTGATTAGTGCTTTCCTCCTAACTTAGGTGTTCTAATTATACCCAAAGGTTACTTCGATCAACTTACCGAGTATTAAAAGGCCAGTCAAGTGGAAGTAGGGGATTGTCCTCCTTATGTGGTTTTTTCTATTGACCATCTAGAACAAGGCAAAAACATAAGTACTACCGCCCTTTGCTTCAATGTTTTTTATAAGAAAAGAGTATATGCTCTATCAATCTACCAGATCCTGTCACTCTTCGGATTTCTCCTTTTTTTTAGTTAAAAATACGAAACGTGCACTATTTATCGATTATATAAATATAACCAAACAATAGCGTCAGCCCTCGCTTCATAGTGAGGAATTGCAATGCATTTATCTTTATCGTGGACTGCCTTTGTCGAATTATATTTAGGCGGGCATTCTAACTAGCATTTGTCTATGAATTAGCTCACAAGCGTTCTCTGGTGTTTGCGTTGTTATAACTCTAATGTTAATGTTTCGCATAACCGATAACAGCCATCTCTCCATTTATAATCTCTAGAGGGCTGAGATCGCGTGCTTATCAGTTGCTCAATCTCCACTCCCTTTAAATTGGCAGAGGCACCAGCCAGAGCTGTCCCCACTCCACTGTTTTATTTGAGGCTTATAGAGAATCCCAGTGGGCAAGTAGTCCAAACAGTATCATTATACACTAAGGCTGTTCTGACATACATCAGAGATGTCCTTGTTGGAACTGACCTCATACACGCCCTGTTCCTGGAATCTGAGTAGGCACCTGGCCTCCGGGTTAATTGTGGGGAGTCCTATGTCTTCCCTGTTCGCCGGGATGAGCCCCTTTTAGGCATACAAATGGGAGATAACACCCTCAGCTGGGCTGGGGAGACAACCCGATACTTAGGGATTCACCTTTTCCATTTCCATATCGACCTTTCTAAGGGAACCTGAAACGAGCGCTTACATCCCTCAAACCCCAGACCCAGACTTCCATTAGCAATCACGGGAAAAATCACCCTTTCCAAGATGATAATCCTCCACCACTTATTATATTATTTTGTGAATGTCCCAGTGTACCTGCGCAGGGCATTCTTCGATTAATTAGACATTATGCTGGGGGAACTGCTATGGGATGGTAAACGCCACCGGGTGGCCCTCTCCAAACTTCAATTGCCTGTGGGACGGTGTGGGCTGTGTGCCCCTTCATTCGAATCCTACTCCCTGATAGGACAGCTACAGTGGGTATCGCACTGGCAAGCCGGAAGTTACCTGTGTGAAACCACTGGGTAGGTGGTTCTTCTCCCCTCCGTCAAACACCCTCATTCCTGAATGCTGCTCGCGTGGGTAGCACCCTCAAGTGCCTGACATGGATGTTCCAGCTAAAGGGCCATATCTTACCCTATGACCCCGGAATTCCCCTTAAGGGACTTCCTCACTTTCCAGGAGCATTCCTGCCGGAGGGCCTGACCCTTTGCAACAATAGATCAATTGAAACAAACGGAGCCCTGTTCCAGGACCAACACCTATGTCATTCGATCAACTGTTTCAAGAACATGGTATTCCCCCGGGTCAGTTCCTCCTACATGGCCAGCTATGGGCGATCTGCCACAGGTTGTGGCACACTGTGGACGAGGAGGACCCCCATGCATCCAATTGTCTAAACACTGTACACTGCGGGTGCCAGGGATCATTTGATCACTTGGCTGCACAAGGCCAGAACATATAGTTTGGGTCTGCTTTGCTAATTTGGCACTACTGCTTGCCAAGAGAGGTATTACCCTACACTGGAGCGCCCCAAAGCCATTGCTCTCAAATAGATGGCACATCACCCTTCTCTGGTGGGGAGATGCTTAAAATATGAACCTGCATCATGAGGTGGCTTGCTGCCTAGGCAAACAGCCCATAGTGGATGCGTGGGACACCAAGAGCACACTATTCCTTGAGGAGATGCGAGAACCTGACACCGCCCCCCATGCCCTGAATAGCCAAGACACGACCCCTTCCCTCTCCCTTCCCCCGCCCCTCCTTCCTATTCTCCCCCATGACTGACAGATAATGTGCATCTACGGCACATCAAATAAGCCCCCCTTGGTGTCTTCTCTGCATGGCCCCACCTGCTGCTTTCTTTCCAACTTAATCATGAGTCCCACCCCCTGCTGTGGTATATCTCCTGGTGCACTCCAGTCTGCCGCAATTCCTCCCCTGACACTGTGATCCCATCAGTCTCGCACTGCCATTTTACTTCACCCCTACTCTCAGTTTACTGTTTCAGAGGTGCCTGTACATGCAACTGACAAGAAGGAACGGCATACTCCCTCAGACACTTGGCTCACACCGCACAGCTGGCTCGTGCTCTTCCTCTTCCAGGGGGGTCCATATATGGCCTAGCCCCACTTCGATCCTGCTCTGAGCTCCACAGCCGACTTACCCTTAGACCAAGGTGTTCCTGTTGCCTTATGACAATCCTGATAAGCATTTAATGTTGTCCTTATCCTGCCATGCCATGTTGTACCAGCGAAATGACTCAATAAAAAGAATGTGGAAATCCATGCCAGGTGGTCACCATAACTACAAAGTGGGGCCACTGTTAAAGTCAAGGTATTGTTCCGAATTGCTCCCCCAAAAAACACTGAAGTTCTAAAGTTATGATTAGGAGCCCATTCCATAACTCGCATAACTGCTATGCTAACCATAAGTGGCACATCAAATGTAATGCTTGTGATCTTACCCTTGAAGCAGATGCAATTGAAATTGCAATTGAAATGTAAATCATCTGACAGATGAGTTTAAGTATCAAAAAAATTCAAATTCAAAAATCTTTATTCGAATTTTTCAATTCATAAAAGTACATATCATAATACATATCCCATAAAATACTGTTATCCATAAAATACAATTTAAAAAGTACAGGTTAATTTACAATTTAAGGATTTTCCATCATTTTGCGCGCTCCAACAGCAATTTTTAAAAAGGTACCAACACGACAAATTAATTCTTCATTATCTAAGTTTGACAGTGCCTGATAGGATTGTTCCAAAGTAATAGGTCTGTGTCTTTTAAAAAACGGAATTAATAGCCATTTAGTATATTTCACATAAAATTTACAGCAAAAAAGAAAGTGCAGATCATTTTGTGCACTTTGTCCATCACAAGGGCAACTAATTTTAACTGTGCTTTGCTGAAAACCCAAAGGAAAATTTAACAGATACCTCACAGTGCAAGCCCTTAGGCGAAATAATAAACTCCTTTCCCAGCTGGTCAATGGTAATGTTAAATACAATGCCAGGGTACATTTGGGCGACACAGTTTTCAAGTAGTTAGCGACTGTATCTTTCCCTGATTCAGTCTTCAGCCTTTTCTGTAAATAAAGTGCCCTTAGTGCTTCTTTTAAATTAGATTTCTTGACGCTACTAGCTTCGGTTTGGATCAACAAAAATATTCCTCATACCCACTTCCTCCAGGCTAGTATACACATAATGAAGCCACGGGATCTTCCTCCCTCTTTCGCTGTTTAAACAGTCAGTTATTATCTCTTGTGTAAGTTTGGCTGACTGGTTTGTCCAGACCGAGTGCCAAAATAGAGCTGGACGGTATTTAACAAAATCTGATACAAATGTTAGATTTGCTGTTGTAAAACGTTATTCGATAGATTTATCATAATATTAGGTACATATCCTATCTATTACAACAATGGAATACATGGAATAAAATACAACCGATAAAACCGTTAAAAAAGCTTATTTACAATAAAAAGAACAAGGTAATTTAAAGTGCATCAGTGGATATAAACCATTCAATTTCATCAACATGACCACAATCATCTAAGCAAATTTGTTTTTTAAAATAGTGGTACGAATTAGCCAAGCCCTACCCAAGAACTTTGCAACCTCACAGATCATGGAAAGGGACGATGTGTTGGATGTAAGGATACGTAGGGCTGTCTTGTATTGTCTTACTCCGAGTTCTTTGCAGACTGGTGTTAGCCATTTTCTTCTAACGTCCCTATATGCATTACATGCAAACAAAAAATGTGGTAGGGACTCCCTAGGGCAAGAACAGCCCGGACAGGTGGCTAGCTCTACCCCGGGCCTCTTCCATCTCTCTGTAAAATCGTTTAATGGGAGAGTCCCGTATCTCATTTTTAAAAAGAGAGATCTATCTTTTGGTACTTGTTTGAAGTCTGAGAAAGGCTCCAGCTTCCTGATGGGCTTATGCTCTAGAAATGTATTTGTTAGGGCCCCCCACTTAGTGCTACGTAAGTCCTCTGTCTGAACCCACTCCCATTATATTTGCTTCATAATGCCTTTGGGGGGGGGGGTGTTTGGGCCAACCAAGCATCTTCCAGACCCAGGTCTATGAGCAGCTTCCTTATATTGTTCAACCACTTGATTTTCTTAGAGGTATTCAATTTGATTAGTTTGTCCAATACTAAAGCATAGTTCGCCAAATCAGGTGTCCTCCTTAGGCGCACCCAAAATAGTAATGGACGGAGGTGAGCTTTGTCCCTTATTGAACGTTTTCCTAGATCATGAAAGAGGGGTTTTAAGGGTATTGAAAGGGGAAGGGACACCAAATCTCTCATGAACTTATTTTCTGCTTTGGTCAGTTCTGTGGTGTTTTCAAACCCCCATAGTTCTGAACCATGCATAGCAGAAGCCAATGCTTTCCCTTCGTATACCGCAACAGCAGGGGCTATAGGTTTGCTGATTGAGATTTGTTGGTTTCTCTATATAGCCCCAGATGCTCTTTTAAGATTTAGAAGCATTTTGGTCACATGAGAGTCCCACTTCATTCTGTTATTCACCCTGATGCCTAGATAATCAAACGCCTCCACTACCTCTAATGGAGATCCGTCTAGTGTAATATTAATCATTCTTCGTTTTCTAGCTGTTGTCAATACCATCAGCTTGGTTTTAGAGGTATTAATAAGCAAACCCCGGGAGTCACAAAACAGTTTAAAACTATCCAGCAATTTCTGTAACCCCATAGGGGTTTTCGCCATCAGTAGGGTATCATCTGCGAAAAGAAGGGTAGGTGTTTTCTCGCCCGCCAGGACCGGGGCATCGGCGGGCTCTCCCTCAAATGAGCTGCCAACCCATTTAAAAAGAGAGAGAACAGGGTCGGTGCCATTACACAGCCCTGGTGGACCGCCCTATTCACAGGAACCCTGCCAGTCAACTGACCCTGGCTCCCCCATCTGATTTTAGCAAAATTCTCCTCATGGAGCTTTTTGACAAATTCAAGGAGGTGGTGTGGGAAGCCCATGTTATTTAGAACCTGCCATAGCCTTGCCCGAGGGACCAAGTCGAAGGTGGTTTTCAGGTCAATGAAGGCCAAGTATAAACTTCCTTTCTCGATGGACACAGTTTTCCAGTAAACCGCAAAGAGTCTGAAGACCTGGTCCATCGTGCCCACCCTTTCCCTGAAACCCGCCTGAAAGTGAGTCAATATGTTCCCCGCATCAATCCAAGCCCCTAATCTAGAAACAATAACTCTGCCCACTACCTTTTGAACCTCATCAATTAAACTAATCGGCCTGTAGTTTGCAGGGTCTTCCCTTGCGCCTTTCTTGAATATGGTAACAACTTCAGCTGCCTTCCACAACTCAGGGACCGGATGTCCCCCTGCAATTAGGTTCATGATAAGGGTGA
Source organism: Lissotriton vulgaris (assembly GCF_964263255.1). Lineage (NCBI taxonomy): Eukaryota > Metazoa > Chordata > Amphibia > Caudata > Salamandridae > Lissotriton > Lissotriton vulgaris. The sequence goes on from NC_141693.1 coordinate 1,128,328,512, forward strand.
TGAAGTTGGCCCATAATGGGGGGTCATATTAAAGTAAGTCACCGGGGAGGCCGTCCGGCCCTGCTGCCTTTCCCAGTGTTACACTCTTTATAGCCGCTTCAACCTCATTGGTGGTCAAGGGATCGAATGGCTCAGTGGTATCTATAGACATCTCTTTCGCTGGCCCTTGGCTTTCATCTTGTTCCATCTCCCCAGAGTATAATTTTGAGAAGTGTGAGAACCATTGCTGGTCTGTTATGTGATTTGGGACAGGTTCTTCTCCCCTTCTGTTAAGTTTATTTATTAGCTCCCAGAATAGGGTAGAATCTTTAAGCTGGGCAGCTACTTGAAGCTGTTGCCAGTGGTCCTCCTCCCACTCCTGTTTAGCCAGATACATCGTATTTTTATATTCCCTGCACCTAGCAGTGTACCACAAATTACCCCACTTACCACGCTTGGTCATATTATTCTTGTTACTTCTAATTACCTTTGTGGAAAAGTAGGAACTTAGCTTCTCTACAAGATTGCTATATAAATCTCTTAGGCAAGGTCCCTGCAGGGTATTTTGGGACAGATTAAGTACTAACAGATCCCTGCTCATCGCTAATACTAGTTCTTTTATGCTAGACAGTGTTTCTTCCTGACAAGCCACCTTCTGCCATTTTAATCTGCGGTTACAGTTTGTAGGGACCACCTCTTTTGTTATCAATAGCTGGATTTTAGATGCTTCTCCCAAGTTTCCCCCTTAATTTTCATACAAAGAGGGTTATGATCGCTGTCTTGTGTTGGTAACACCTCCATGTCTATTAAGTTCCCCCAAAATCGTCTATTGAGGAGAATATAATCAATACGCAAGGGACTGCTAGGCCTATTAAAAGTCATTGACCCATTTGGATCCGAGGTGGTTCTACCATTCAGTGCTCGCAGATTATATTCTATAGTTAAAGCGTTGATTTGGACCACCCTTGGTGACCATTTCCCCACTATCGGCAAATTAAGCGGTAGATTTAATTCACTATGCATAATAAAATTAGACGAATAAATAGGCAAACTTAGCAATTTCCTACAGAACCTATTCTCAATTTGCTGGATAGTGGTACTTTTTCCAATGCCCCATACTTATGCCCCGTAGGTCGCTACCGGGACACACTGTAATTTAAAAAAATGTACAATCACTTTAATAGCATCATATCTCTTTGGTCTTGGAATACTTAAAATTGAGTTAGTGGCCTTTGAGAATTTGCCCGTGGCGTGGGCCAAATGCCCAGTCCACGAGCCATTCTCAGCAAAGGTCACCCCCAAATATGGAAAATTATGAGTTCCGATAAGTTTTCCTTCTCCAACCTGTATGGAGTTCATTTGAGTTTAAGTATCACATTAACCCCCTTACCACTTTGACAGAGATGACTATGAATGTAGGATAATTAATTGGAGTATGTTCTGTTTTTCAATTACATTTTATTTTTACTATTTGTTATTCATTGACATAACTATTGTGAGTTTATAAGCATAGCTGGTATGTGAGTGATGGACAGCGTTCTAAACCGTAACTTGCAAATTTCAATGTTTTTTTCAGCTTTATTTCATAACCATAACTGCAATTTAATTGTGTTTTTAGATGAATTTCTCACGTGTTTTTTAAATAGTTGAAGCGTTATAGCTAGCACTAATCATACATTCACCTTAACCTTTCAATGTTCTCAGCAACTTTTTGTTTGAATTGTTTTTTTACAGCACCCTAGTCCGCAATCCTCTGTAGCCAGCATTGAAGGTGGCCACGGGGCCTAGCCTCTGGGCCCTATGCCCCACCCGCTACTGGGTACAGCCTTTGGCTGTGGGCAGCTAGATTGTCCCCAGGGCCTGGGCTCCATGAAGCCCCTGCACACAACTAACCACAATTCCTTTGGCATTGCACAGTGGGGTTGGTCGCAGGGTCTGGCCTCTGGGTCAGCCTTGTGCTCGACCCCTTGTGGGATATCAACGTCCACTGCACACAGCCTTTGTTCATTAGCAGTGGAGGGGGTTGTTCACAGAGCCTGGCCTACAGCCACCCCCTGTGTCCATCTCTCCCTGAGTGACAAACAACTGCACTGTATGTCCTTTGGCCATAGGAATCTGAAGTGGCCATTGGACCTGGCTTCTGTCAAAGCCTTGCAACCAACGCTCCATGAGTGACCGACCCTGCTGGACATGGCCATGGGTAATTGCAATTCTGACCTCCAGGCCTTCAGCCATGTGCAGTAGTGAGGTTGGCTTTAGGACCTCGCCTCTGACCAGTCTATGCACTCAATTCTCTGCAGGCAACCAACATCTGCAGCCAGGGTCATCCACAGTGGTGGTTGACTACAATGCCCGGTCTCTGGCTGGACTCCGCAACCAACACTCAGCCTCACAAAGAAGTGGGTAGGTGATCTTTCAACTGCTATTTTTTCAAAGAAAAGAATGAAGCACGTTCTCCAAATTTCAATTTTTTTCGTCTTTGTTTGGGCATTACAGGTGCTGGTTAATAGCAAAAAAAATGTATGAATGGTAGAAAGACCTTGCACTTTCTAAAGGGGGCAGATATCTCTTTATTACAACTCTATGTATGCAGATTTTTGAAGTACTCCTGGAGAATCCCATATAGTCTGACAGTCATGTAACACTAAACATTTCTTCTCTCTCTATCCTTGGACTTAACAATAATTCCTAAATGCTCTGAGAGCTATCCTGAGTGCAATTAATGTGAAGCTACTATGCCCGTGCATTGTTTTTTGGATTCTCTACAGCCCCTACTCCTTGAGATCTGTGAAGTGCTGTTAAAATTCTTATAGCAGGTTTTGTATATTGGTTTTTTCATAAACATTTGTTGAAACATGAATTACTTTAGCAAGTTGGAGTGCTTGCTGCCCTTATCTACTTGGAATAAATGACAATGCAGTTTATATGTCAATTGTATGTCTAATTTTTATATACTTTAATATGTGATATTTTATGATTTAAAAAAATATAATCTTGTTTTTTTTCCCATGAGGCACAGAGTTAGACTGATTTGCATATGGCATGTCTGAACTGGGGTGGCAGAGTGGGCTAAAGAACTGTGATGGATTAAACCCAGATATGTTGACTGGGTGTGAGTGTTTGATTGGTTCGGATGCTCCGTCCATCACCACCCACTTTTGTACCGCTTTGTTCGCCATAAGTTGGCAGGGTATGCTCAGACGCGAGTCCCTTGCTCACTTTGCCACTGGATTCAAGCAAGCCTGGCTGAAGACGGCTGTAATGCCAGAAACCGGTTCTAGGAAGCTTGTTTCCGGTCCAGGGAAGGCATGGCTTGGCAGTTTGGGCTGGACTGTTCCCACGAGGCACAGTGTCAGACTGATTTGCATATGGCCATGTCTGAACTGGGGTGGCAGAGTGGGCTAAAGAACGATGATGGATTAAACCCAGATCTGTTGACTGGGTGTGAGTATTTGATTGGTTCGAATGCTCCGTCCATCACCACCCCCTTTTGTACCATTAAAATTCTTATAGCAGGTTTGTATTTTGGTTTTTTCATAAACATTTGTTGAAACATGAATTACTTTAGGGAGTTGGAGTGCTTGCTGCCATTATCTACTTGGAATAAATGACAATGCAGTTTATATGTCAATTGTATGTCTAATTTCTATATACTTTAATATGTGATATTTTATGATTTCAAAAAATATAATCTTGTTTTTTTCCTGAAAAGTAAGCATTCAATTGCATTTAGTAGTAGATGCTATTGTGATATTTCAACTATTTGTACATTTAGAAAAAGTTAAGTTATAAAACATTGCCCAGAGAAAGAATTTCCTACCTCATCTTCAGTTACACCTTTTTCTTACAAGCAATACAAACTACTCCCACATTTCTCCTCCTAGTCCCTCCACACATAAATCTCTAAGCAACTACCAAATCCTTCTATCCTGAATACTTCTCCTTTGCTAAATCCAAATCCATGTACACTATCACCCTCTCTCACACTCCAACACAGCAACAAACCAAAAGAAACTTTATGCCACCCATCGACCACCACTCTCAATCAATCAATCACTGCATTTCTAAAGCATGCTACATACCCGTGAGGGCCTCAAGGCTCTAGGGGGGGGGGGGCCTACGGATCAAAGAGCCAGGTCTTGAGAAGTCTTCTGAAGGCCAGCAGGTCCTGATTCTGTCGTAGGCTGGTAGGGAAAGCGTTCCAGGTCTTGGCGGCGAGGCAGGAGGAGGATCTGCCGCCGGCGGTGGTTTTTCGGATGCGAGGGACTGTGGCGAGGTTGGCTGAGCGGAGGCTTCGGGTGGGGATGTGGAAGCTGAGTCGGTTGTTGAGGTATGAAGGTCCGGTGTTGTGTAGTGCTTTGTGTGCTTGGATGAGGAGTTTGAAGGTGATCCTCTTGTTGACGTGGAGCCAGTGCAGGCCTCTCAGGTGGGGTGTGATGTGGCTGCGTCGGGGGACGTCGAGGATCAGACGTGCCGAGGCGTTCTGGATTCGTTGTAGTCATCTCAGGAGCTTGGTTGTTGTTCCTGAGTAGAGGGTGTTCCCGTAGTCTAGTCTGCTGGTGATGAGGGCCTGGGTGACGGTTTCTCTCATGTCGGGAGGGATCCACTTGAAGATCCTGCGGAGCATTCGGAGGGTGTTGAAGCAAGATGCAGAGACGGCGTTGACTTGCCTGGTCATGGAGAGGGTGGAGTTGAGGATGACCCCCAGGTTGCGTGCGTGTTCTGTGGGTTCCGGGGCTGTGCCTAGCCATGTGGGCCACCAAGAGCCATCCCAGGCTGATGGGGTGTGTCCGAGAATGAGGACCTCCGTCTTGTCCGATCAGCTTCAGTCTGCTGTCTTTCATCCAGTCGACTATAGCCTTCATTCCTCTGTGGAGGTTGGCTTTGGTGGTGTGGGGGTCTTCGGTGAGGGATATGATCAGCTGGGTGTCGTCGGCGTAGGAGATGATGTTGAGGTTATGTTGTTGTGCCACTTGGGCGAGCGGTGCCATGTAGATATTGTACAGCCTCGGGCTGAGGGAGGATCCCTGTGGGACGCCGCAGATGATCTTTGTGGTTTTCGAGCGGAAGGGTGGTAGGCGGACACTCTGGGTTCTGCCGGAGAGGAAGGAAGTGGTCCAGTCTAGGGCCTTCTCTTGGATTCCGGCGTCATGGAGGCGTGCTGATAGGGTGCAGTGGCAGACGGTGTCAAAGGCAGCTGATAGGTCCAGGAGGATGAGGGCGGCTGTTTCTCCTTTGTCCATCAGGATCCTGATATCGTCAGTGGTGGCGATGAGGGCGGTCTCGGTGCTGTGGTTGCTGCGGAAACCCGATTGGGAGGGGTCTAGGATATTGTTGTCTTCGAGATAGCGGGTTAGCTGTTTGTTGACAATCTTCTCTGTCACTTTTGCCGGGAATGGGAGCAGGGAGATGGGCGGGAAGTTCTTGAGGTCCTTGGGGTCCGCTTTGGGCTTCTGCAGAAGGGCGTTGATCTCGGCGTGCTTCCAGCTTTCCGGGAAGGTTGCTGTCTCGAAGGAACTGTTGATTGTTTTCCAGAGGTGGGGCGCGATGGTTGTGCTGGCTTTGTTGAAGACGTGGTGAGGGCAGGGGTTGGATGGGGATCCGGAGTGGATGGAGTTCATGGTTTTGATGTGTCTTCATCGCTGACGTTGGTCGAGGCAGTCAGGTAGCTGGTGCGGGTAGTGGTGGTGGGGGTGGTAGACTCGGTGGTGGGTGCGGGGGTCTCGGCTCGGAGTTGAAGCTGTCGTGGATGTTGGTGATTTTGCGGTGAAAGAAGGTGGCCAGGGAGTTGCACAGGTCTTGTGAAGGTGGGATGTCGTTGGTCTTGGAGCTGGGGTTGGAGAGTTCTTTCACGATGCTGAAGAGCTCTTTGGTGTTGTGTGCGTTGTTGTCTAGTCGGTCCTCTTGGCGTTCCTGATTAGTTGGTGGTGTCTGCGGGTGGCGCTCTTGTGGGCTGTGTGGCTGCCTGGTGTTTGGTCATGGAGCCATTTCTTCTCCAGCTTCCGACAGGTGCGCTTGGAGATCCGGAGGTCTTCAGTGAACCAGGTGGCTTTCTTGTTGGTGTGGTTGGTTGTGGAGGTCTTGAGAGGGTCGAGGGTGTTGGCGTAGTCGTTGATCCACTGTTTGAGGTTGGTCGCGGCGGAGTCGGGGTCGGTGGGGTCGGCGGGTGGTTTCATGGCGAGGATGGTAGTCAGTTGGTCCTTGGTGACCTTGCCCCGGCAGTGGTGTGGCAGCTGTTGGGTGCGGTGGTGTGTGGTGGGTTTCCTGAAGGTGAGGTGGATGCATCTGTGGTCGGTCCAGTGGAGTTCAGTGGTGTGGTTGAAGGAGACGTGGGGGCTTGTGAAGAAGATGGGGTCCAGCGTGTGTCCGGCGGCGTGGATGGGTGTCGTCACGAGCTGTTTGAGTCCGAGGTTGGCGAGGTTGTCGATCAGGGCGGTGGAGTTGGCGTTGTTGTTGTTCTCGCGGTGGAAGTTCAGGTCCCCGAGGAGAATGTAGTCTGTGGAAGCGAGGACGTGGGTGCTGACGAGGTCGGCGATGGTGTCGCTGAACTGTGGTCTTAGTCCGGGTGGTCTGTAGACGAGTGTTCCTCGGAGGGTTGTGTTGGGGTCGGTGTGGATCTGGAAGTGCATGTGCTCGGTAGCGGTGGGGGTGTCATCGGTGTTGGTCGAGATTCTGAGGGTATCCTTGTGGATGATGGCGAATGCCCATCCAACTCCGTTGGTGGGTCTCTGCGGGTGATCTTGTAGCCCTGTGGGATGGATATGGTGATGTCTGGTGCCGAGGTGGCGTTCAGCCAGGTCTCCGTCAGGAAGGCCACGTCGGGGGAGGAGGTAGAGTCTAGGAGGTCCCAGAGTTTGATGGCATGCTTGCGAGCGGAGCGGGTGTTGAGAAGGATGCAGCAGAGGTGGTTGGGTTCTCTGGTTGGTGGTCTGGTGGGCTGCCTGCTGCAGAATCTGCAGTTCTGGCAGGCGAAGGGCCCTTGGGCGCTTCGGGGTGGCCCGGTAGCAGGGGTTGTCTCGTCCGGTGTTGAGTGCGTGGAGGGTGTTGGAGTCGTAGCGCAGTCTAGCGCTGCAGGGGGCGCGGGGTCCAGGGGTTCTGGTGCTGGGCGCGGTCCAGGCGCGGACGGGCGCAGACGGGCTTGCCTTTGGCACGCCTTCGGCACGCCAGCGGCGCGGCCGCTGCATGGCCTTCATCCTCTTGCTTCCTCCTACTCATTACATCCCTTCTTTGGGCTCTTCAACTCTCTCCACCATATCCTCAAACCCTCCTGTTCCTACTCTCCTATCCCTGCTCCTTCACACCCTCTGATTGCTCATTCTGTAAAGTAATTTCTAAGCAAGCTTGAATATGATCTTGACCTTGAGTCCCTCAAAATCCTCTGCCTGAACCCATTGCTGAACATAATTATTTTGCCAATCTCTCAATACCCCAAACTTACTTTCCTGTGTGACAGAAATCTGGATGAGAGGTGATTTACCCCCCATTCTGCATAAAACCATTATTTGTGATATAAGATACTTCCTAAGAATTGCCTTCGAAAAGTCTAAAGGTGGGCTAGCCATCATCCAGAAAGCAGACCCAACCAGTTAGAGGTTATTGAGGGTTTTCAATTAATGTGAATCTTATTGATCCAAGGCTCACCATCAGCAACCTTCACGTGTGCCTTCTTCCTACCCTACAGACCACCCAGTACATTTAATTATTTCCTGAAGCTTTCCTGAACCTTCTTTGCACAGAATAACTTAAATCGCTGCTGTTAGATTTCGGGGTCTCTAGTCGGCACAGGTAGGTACTTGTGACAAATAGGGACGCTGGCCTCTAGTCAGGGTAAGGGGGATACACTCTTTAGGTAACCCCTGCTCCCCCCGTTGGTAGCTTGGCACGGGCAGACAGGCTTATCAAAGGCAATGTGGAAAGAATTTGTATCAACACTCACAGTAATACAGTGAAAACACCACAAATGTTCTCTACACCAGTTTAGAAAATTAGAAGTATTTAATCTAAACTAAACAAGACCAATAAAACAAAAATCCAACATACACAGTTCAAGGATATGATTTCAAAAGAGTTCTTAAGGTTGCGTTAAAATAATCCACAATTGCGTCACGTTTGATCCAAAAGTACCTAAAGATGCGACAAAAGTTCCAAGCCATGCGTCACTCCGAGACCCTGGGGAGGCGATGCGACAAACCACGCTGGACGCAGCTGGCATGTTGCTCTGTATGGGGAGGAATGTGACATCTTGTATGGATTCCGGTGCGCAGGTTTCGTAGGAAGCGTCTCGCAAAGGTACGATGCGATGATCTTCGGGATGGCGAAGATCTCAGGTATGGCGGCGATGTGCAGCGTCGATCTTCTCCTCTCGCCGGCCCCTCGATGCGATGGCTCTGCGACGACTCTCGCAGCGACGTGATGGGGTCTGCAAGCAAGCAGTGCGACGATCTCACCCAGTGCCGCCAGGCTCTGCAACGATACTCACAGCAATGGTACTCTTCCCGCACCGGGGCGATGCGTTCCGCAAGCGAAGGATGCGTCGGTTCTTGCAGGGGCAACAGGCGCTGCGACAATCTCGATCTTCGCGGCGGAGGGAATTTCCTTGCACTGACGGGGATGCGCTCTGCAAGCGAGCAATGTGTGAAACTTGGCAGATTGTCTTTAGTTTCTTCTTATCTTAAAAGGGGCTCACAAGTTGGCATTAACCCTAACCCTTGCATATGGGTCCGTGTAGACGCTAGATATCCATTTCCTTATTCAAGGTCTTCTCCCACTTTTTCTAGTGTCTGCCCTAGGTAGGGCCAGTGAACGTGGTCGAATGCTTTTTCAGCAGTGATAGATGATAGGAATGTGAGTTGGGATGCTTGTCTCACTTTTTCTAATATGTGGAACAGTATTTAGTATTGTCACTGCATCACCTTTCAGGGTTAAAATCAGTTTGTTATGGGTCTATCAATCCCTGCATATCAGGAGCCTTTCGTTGCGCTACAATCCCAGTGAAAATCTTTACGTCCTCATTCTATAGCGATATGGGCCTGAATGAAGAACACTGTGTGAGGTCTTTCTCAAGCTTGGGTATTACAGTTACTACTGCTTCCCACATCGAGGGAGCCAGGATACCAGAAGTGCAAACCTGTTAAATAGCCATGTCAGTGTTGGGGCCAGCAACAAACAAAACAACTTATAAAAGGCTTTCATAAGGCCGTAGGGCGCCTTCCCCAGTCGAAGTTTGGTGATCAATGATATCACTTCCACCATTGTAATGTCTGCATCTAGGTGTTCTGGTTGTGCGGTTGTTATGGGTGGTAGGGAGACATTCACCAGTAGGTGTGTTTGTCAGAAGAAGAACAGCTGGTCCTCTGTCTACTGACCTGCATAGAAAGTACGGAACATGTCCGCTATGCCAATAGTGTTGTTCGCCACATTCATGTAGTGTTATAGTGCTGTCCTGTCATTTGGCTCTTAATTTACAAGCTAGCAGGTGGCCCGCTTTATTGCCCCTTGTGCAATACAATTGCTTAAGTTAAAGTCATGCCAGTTCCATCTTATCAATGCAGGGAGACCCCTGTATGTTTCCTACAACCCTTGCTTCTAATTATTTTCACTTGTCTCTTTGGTCCCTGTTTGAGTGTGCCGCTTGCCAGATGAATTCCCCATGGTTGACTATTTTTATTGTGTCCCACAATATTGGGGCAGTCATGTCAGGGGTGTCATTGATAGTAAGGAAATTTGTGATGATGCGTTTGATCGTTGCTATCACCTTGTTGTGTTTCAATATGTTATTATGAAGCCTTCACACCTGTGTGGGGGTATCTGTGGGGGCCAACCGTAGTTCGATTGTGATGGGGAAGTTGTCAGACAGGGCAGACTTTACCATGTTGGTGCGTATGGTCATTGTGCATGTGTGTGTGTGGTGCCAACAAAGTAGTCAAGTCTAGCATAGATCTGTTGGGAGGTTGAAAAGAACGTGTATTCACGTTATGTGGGATGTAAGTCTCGCCAAATATCAAGAAGCCCCAGGTCTTTGATCCATGTGAGGCACCATTTTGAAAGCTCCCCTGTTTGTCCCATCCTTTGAGCGGATCTGTCCGTGTCTGAGTGCATTACTATATTGAAACCTCCGCCGATAAAAATGCCCCTATCTGAGGATGCTAGGACTTGTGTAAGGGCAAATTTAAGAAATGATTCCTGGTTCTGGTTTGGAGCATATATGTTGACCAGTGTAAGGGTGGTGGATCCGACCAGTGTGCGTACCACTAAAAGTCATCCTGGTATGTCAAGTAATATGCCAATGAGTTTACCCTTGAATTTGTTAGCCAATAGGGTAGCCACCGCCCTGATGTTTGGGACTAGAAGAAAAGAGCTGCCTGGAAACCAATCGGCCAATCTTGTTTGATGAGATGTGTCTCATGCAAAACACAGATGTCCCGGTCCATGTCCATCAGGCAGGAGAGCAAAGACAGGTGCTTACCTGGGGCATTAAGCCCTCTTACATTATATCTTATGACCTTCACCATTGTGGAGTTGGAGGGATAGTGCAGTGACCCCTGATGACCTTGAAGTTTGAGGCGTACCCATTTATAGGCCTAATTGTCAACATTGTTGTTCTAGTTAATGTTGCTAGTGGATCAATTTTCCACCCCCAATAATATCTGTTGGACCCGGCCCTTTTGGCAGGTTCACCCCGAGATTTTTTGCTTTTTACTAGCCTGTTTCTGTGACCTGGTGTTGGTGATTTTAGGCCTCTGCGCACTTTTTCACTGTGGTACAGTGTAAAGTGCTTGAGCTCTCTGTGTATGTGTGGTGAGTAACCTGCCCTCCCATAGGAATGAATGAGGAATATGTATGCCATGGTAGTTCCTGATGTGTGGGGAGTGCAGGGTCGAGTTTGATATGTACAAACTCGTGAGATTGAATGCTGCGAAATGATATATGCGGCATGACTGTGTCTAGTGTAGAAGTGCCACTTTTAGAAGTTGGCATATTTGTGTAATTTGTGTCTGGCGTGTGATTGGCTGGTGAGCCTGGTCCAGGAGTGCCTGGGCCTGCTTGTAGATTGACTATCTGGTTTGAGGGTGACAGGGGCTGAGGAGCCCCAGGAGGTTGTCTGAGTCAGCCCGTGGATGAAAGGCTGCATCTGCTGCCAAGGAAGTGGGAGGAGATGGCACCTGGGAGTGACTAGGGCTGTGCCTGCCTGACCACAATGCTGGCTCCTCCTCCCGCTGGGCGACAGTCACCTCTGTCCCTGACACTGAAGAGAGTTCCCTAAAACTTCTTTTCTAGCTGGTTCTCACACTGCCTGCACAAAGACTTCGAAGACTTTTCTCTGTATAAGAAGGGGCTGTGTCCCCTTACAATTTGTTCTTGTTTCTCCCACCCCTCGGATAATGAGACCCCGCCTGCAATTGCCTGAAGCGGGCCGCCGAGCTGCCCGCGACGACCCGGAAGTGTCTGCCCGGCCAGCCAATCCCTCAGGCCGACCGGGAGAAGAACCGGAAGTCCCTCCCCCACAGCCCGGGTGCCGAGGAATTGCAGCCGTGAGGCGAGGGGAGGAAGAGAGGAGGAAGCGTGGCCTGCTGCTGGGGCTCTCGTGTGCTAAGGGAGCCCGGGAGAGAGAGAGAAGTCCAGCCCGAGGCTCCCCGAAGGGAGGGAGAGCCCCGAGTGAGGAGAGCCGCTGATCGTCTGGCCGGTGAGTGGGGCAGAAGAGAAGGGAGGGGCGCCGGGACACATTGTCGGTGTCCGCCCCCTCCCCAGTAGCGCGAGCTCACGCTTATGGTCAGTGTGAAGCCACGAGGGCTTCAAGGGCGGCCCCGGTTGGCAGTGGGTCGCCCCAACGTTTGGAGAGTCCAGTGAGGCTCTAGGGGGCACCATTGTTTTCAGAGCCTGAGGGCTCCAGGGGCCTATAATTGTTTAAGAGCCTGTGTGGCTCCAACGTTCTGCACCATGGGGCATGTGTGATATGCCCAGAGCCTGTGTGGCTCCAGCATTTGGCCGGTGTGCGGTGTAAGAGCCTGTGTGGCTCCAACGTTTGGGCGCAGTTTTGTCCTGAGGGCTAGGAGAGCCCTGCCACAGTTTTTGATTCACAGCTGTCCAGCAATTAGTGGGCAGCTGCACCGTTTAGGTTTTGTGATTGTCCTCAGGTGCCCAGCAAGTAGTGGGCACCTGCAACGTTTAGGTTTTGCGCCAGTGGCGCACCCTGACTGGCGCTGCTTGGCAGCGCGCCCTGACATTTGGACACAGGGCGTCTGAGCCCCAACAAGGCCAGTTGGCCTAGGGACTGCCACATGTGGTGGCTTATGTAAGTTTTGCGCAATTGTATGGTTATTGCACCTCTGAATGTGTTTTCTTGCATCATGTGTTATTCCTTCACCTCTGAATGTTTTTAGGCATCATGTGATTTTTGCGCTATTGTATTGTTCTGGCACCTCTGAATGTTTTTAGGCATCATGTGTCTTCCTTTTCCTTGCGCTGCACCTCTGAATGTTTTAGGCATCATGTGTCTTCTTGCGCTGCACCTCTGAATGTATTTTATTGCATCATGTGCTTTGTTCTGAACACCGCTGAATGTGTAGGTTTATGCATCATGTGTTTCCCTTGTCTTACACCTCTGAATGTTTTTAGGCATCATGCGTTTTTCCTTTACTACTCCTCTGAATGTGTTTCATGCATCATGGGTAAGGTGTTCTTGTGTATACCCCTAAATGTATTTTATTCTTAGGTGGTGGTGTTTTGCCTAGTATAGTTATACTAGAGAGGTTATGTGTCCATGCGTGATCTAGGCCTATGGTTATTAGTATTGCCTAGTGTGTACCTACCTTTACCAGTAGTTACTGGTTGTGATTTAGAACTGTTATCTTGTGCTATACTTATTCTATTTCTAAAAGTGTTGATTCTGACAGTGGCCCATGTGGCCCTGTCCTGTACATAATTCCTTGTGAATATTGCCCGTGCCAGTTGGCACAATGTACATGTGTGACTTCTATCTGATGTGTTTTTACAATACAAAAGTTATTTCATAATAAGCTTGTGTGGAGTTCCTTTTGTGGTGTGCCTAGTATGTTGTTGCTGTTGTGTGCTGGCGCAAATGCTTTACACATTGCCTCCGAGTTTAGCCTTACTGCTCGTGCCAAGCTACCAGGGGGTGAGCAGGGGTTATCTTGGCGTGTGACTCCCTTGCCCTGACTAGAATGGTGGTTTCTGCCTAGCTTTGGCGTCAGACTTAGCCAACCAGAAATAGCCAGTTCTAACAATATCCTAACAACATGCACTCCCCACTCTACAGAGCATCCAGTTCCTTGAAGTGACCCAATCATTGAGCTCAAAGAGTCCTCGTCCAAGTCCATTCTCTGTCGCTCATTCCAATGCCCCCTCCCCGCTCCTGCCCACCACTCCTTACAGATATCTTACCAAACCCCACGTCTCACCCACTCTGGGCATTGAGGTTGCAATGTGTCAGCAGCACTGTGAGACCACTGCCCTGGCTGAGGAGCAGCAGGAGTCACCCCTCAACCTCTGCTGTATAACTGGCCTGCAGCTTACTTAGGACCACCTGCCTCTCCTTGTGTAGGAACAACGGGAGGAACAATATGTAGATTGCTTGTTTGCCACCATGGTCCAGCATCCTATTTTACAACATTCTGGTGTCCCTGTCTGGTGGGCAGTGTCAGCCAGAGATGGACTCTCCAGTATGTCCAGCATATCCAGTATCGATCGCAACTCTGCCAGATTGCGGATGGTATGTGTTGAGCCGGAGATGATGAACAAAAGGTTGAGCGGGAAACCCCAAAGGTACTCTACACCTTTGTCTATGAGGAATGCCATCCCTAGGCTGATTTGTCACTGGCATTGGAGGGTGCTTCAGGAGAGGTCCTGGCAGAGGTGCAATGTAGCCCCCTCAAAGGTGATTGTTCCAGTTGTGCGAGCAAACACCAAGACTGCCTCCTCCTGCTTAAATTGGTGTACATAGGTGAGCAGGTCCACTGGGGCTTTCCTAGAGTCTGATCACCTGCCAACTCCGTGGGAGTAGTCAAGCTGGACGTCCTTCTGTATTAGGCTGTGGAGGACCAGGAGTAAGAGCAGTTCCACCTAGTCTTCGGGCACGCCTGACACTAATTTGTTGGGAATGCTCCGTTTACGAATATTTGATCTGTGGGATCTGCTTTCCAAGTCGTCCAGGTGGCACTGGAGGTCGGTGTTTTGGTCGGCCACCTGAGTGCCTCAAGTTCCTCCTCCCTCGCGTTCCCCGGGGTTTTCAGTGTGCAGACTTGCTATCCTAAATCTGGCGCACCCAAGAGAGACAGACGTTGGGCCTCATTTATGAGGCCGTGTGTCATTTTTACGCCGCCGGTGCCTTACTTTTTGTGATGCACCAGCAGCGTAAAAAATGTGCCTTGTTGCACCATATTTACAAAGTGAAGCATCTAGGTAGATGCGTCACTTTGTAAACCCCTGCGCTACATTATACCTGCGCCAGATATAATGTATGTAGGGAGGCGTTCTGACGCAAGAAAATGTCATAGAAGTGACGCAGTGAAATCTATAAGATTTCACTGCGCCACTTCTAGGACGCTAATGCGTCAATTTCTTACGCCTGCCTCACAGCAGGCGTAAGACTGACGCAGGCCCTTTCCCATGGGGCTTGCCCCATGTGAAAGGACACATTGCTGGAGTTGCATCACTTTTGTGACACATTCTAGCAATGCGTCTTTTTTGCGCCATACAGATACGTCAGAAATACTGACGTATCTGTAACTCCTTGCGCAATGATGCATCATACTGTAAATATGACGCATCATTGGTGTCGCAAGGAGGGCGCATTGAAAAGTGACGCATCGCTGTTTTCACGCAGTGATACGTCACTTTTCATAAATGAGGCCCCGTTGAATCTTAGAGACTGCAGAACCAAGCAGCCAGCCTCTGCTTGAATCTGAAGAAATTGTGTCTCATCACACCCCTGCTAGGTTTCGATGGTACAGATGATTTGGTTGAGATTACTTTACATTGCCTTCAGCCTGTGAGGTTTATGATCCTAAGTGCACAGCAGAACTGACCCCACACTATGTACCTGGCCAAATCCAAAGGTCTAGCAAGGCAAACCCAATCACAGAAACCAGATCCAACCACAAGATCAGTAGTGGTAGACCAGTCCATGAAAGTGGCTCTTAGGTCTGAAGTTTGCAATGTATGCCAAGGTCTAAAATACACAACCAAGCTTGGCTAAAATGAAAATGAAACTCCAGACCAGTCTGTTCATGAAGGACTTCTCCACTGATGCCCCCTCTCTCCGAATAGAGAATGGACTCCTCCAAGCACACTTTATGCCCCAGCATAGGCCAGAACTGAAGATTTACCGAAGTCTTACTGCTACAGAACGACAAGGATTAATTTCTCCCAATTTTTAAAACAAAAGGCAACTGTTGACAATGTGCTTTTCGGAGCTGCAAATTCTTTTCTTCTTATAAGTCCGGCCTTCGCAAAATAAATCGACAATGCATTAATTCACTGGTTGTTATATGGCACAAACCTCCCTCTAGATCCTCCACCACCTCTTTCATCAGTTATCAGAATGCCCGTCTCTGTACACTAAAGGGCACTGCACACTTTTATTTCACTAGTATTCTTATCCTTCTATAAACTTTTAAGTAAGGCGCACTATTTCCATTTACAGCTCTTCCTACCTCTTTCCCTAACAAACGTGCACTGCAATCCCTCCAGAATTAAGTCATTTGTCCTCCTGGCACCCTTCAATCAAAACAGTATCCCCGGGGCCTAATGACAAATACCTCTTGGAATACGATTAACGAGTCTTTCAAGAACACCCTCCTCTTCCGCCTCCTGGAAGATTCAAACTGGTTATGTAGTTCATCTCTCCTGGTTTTACTGGTTGTACCAAAAACCACACGTTGGTCACTCTGCTTATGTTCTCTTTATGTAACATGTGAACCATTGTGGCCAAAATACTCAACAGTAAAATGTAGCACTTAGAAATTCACACACACCTACTGGTGGTTGTTTCAGTGTCGTTTGTGCACATCTCCATAGTGAAATGGGGTATTGTTTATACGAAATGCGTCCGCCATTGATGCTTTCGGTAGAGGATGGATGAGCAGTGTATCTTATGCATTTGAGCACCTGATAATTCTGAGGGACCCCTGCCTCGTAATTATGTGTTTGCTTGCTAAACTGTTTGTCATAAGGGTTCGTACTTAATTTTGACTTATACATATTGTATTTTCATGAAGTGAAATGTTAACCGAATTCTAGCAGATTATGCAAGCTTCGTACCCACACATGAATTTACCAGACTGCGCATTAGATTGCCATGTGATTTATATTAAGTAATGATTTTCTACAATTTTTACCATTGCAGCACATCACCTTTTATCTAAAAATTTCAAAAACAAACAACAGTGCCATCATTATTGTCTTTTCGCCAGAAACAAAGTCTGAGCGGGTCGGTGGGCCAGATATGCTACTCATGATCAATGTATGAACATTAAAGGTCCAGGGAGTCCCATGTGGTGCAGGCTCCAAGGCCAGAAGCATTGGTATCTCCAGGTCTAAGTCACTCTGAAGTCTTATCACTGAGTTGTCAGTAAGGTCGGTAGCATGATGCTTATTTCTGGTAAGGCCATAGCGTCCAGTCTGTTGCCCATAGCATGGGACTTCCCCTCCCAGTATCCCCCCCCCCACCACCACCCCATTTACAATGTGCAATGTACCCCTGTGTTCTCAGTGTGATCTCTTCAGACACTTTAGTGATATATTCTGTGATAATAGCAAGAACCTCTATTAGGACAAGCAGCTATGATTTTTTTTATAGCGGGTCTTAAAATGTAATCAACAATTTATTTGTAAATAGAATTTTTGTCAGTTTCAAGGAAGTTACTCTCACGCTTGTGCTGTGGCGGCATCAAAGGTGAGGCTGAGCACACATTTCTCCGCTGACGCAACCGCGGGGTCTCATCATGGGCGCGCGACATATGCCGCTCAAAGTTCCAGAACTTGATGCTGATTCCACAGTACTTAGGAAAGTTTCCTCGATCCATACGCCATTCCTTTAATTGGCTGCTGCTAATGCCTGCTGCATGGCTCAGCTGTTAATGAACTGCTTCCGGATTTAATCTCGCAAATGTTCTGCGTTCGTTGGTGTTTAATCCCGTTGTCTAATGGCCATTTTATTATGCAGATCAATACTGTTTACAAACATGAAAGCCCTCTGTCGGTTTTTGAACTCCAGAAACGATGGCATCGGTTATCAATAGCGAGACCGCCTCAGCAGGTGGCCTGCCAATAAGCCCCCCCCAATTAATATTCATAAAGCGAGGAAGATTAAAAGTTTATGGGGCGTAGGCTCTGTAAGACTTATCTGAATTTTGAGTAGTTGGGGGACGCGTGTGGTCTCTGATATCATTAACCCTATCTGCCTCCCCAGGCAAATGACTTTAACTTTTTAGGAAATGAGTTTTGACAACAAATTTCAACTTGCAGACCATAGAAATTGCACTTTTAGAATGAATTTAAAATGCTGTAGAAATGTTGTTACATAGAAAATGTAATTAATTCGTTAAAAGAATAACTTAGTAAATTACACATAGGAAAAATGTGCTTGCTTAACTGTAAATGAGAAAAACGTGAAGACATTTTTTTGTACCAGGCTATCATACCTAAATGTGCCCTTGTGCTTAGGGCCAAGCCTGTTTCTCTTGCTCATAAGCTAAATACACATTTATTGAGGACATTTTGCCTAGTACAAAAATCCTGCTAGAGAATGTGCTGACTTTAAGATTATGTTTCCTTAGCTTCATCGTGCCATTTTAGATCATTTTTACAGAACAATAAACCCTGCTGTGAATTCATAACGGATAGACTGATAGAATGAACAATAATGTAGATATATTTTAATTATGCTTAGCTAAAAAATCATTGATATTTGTTTCAGCCTCTGACTAGCCATTGTATTCAAATTAGACTCAGAATGCAGCTTTAGCTTCAGTAAGAAGGTTCTCAGGAGAACTTTCCTCCATATTGCCAGCAATGGCTAGTGTTTAACCATGTATGGGCATAAATGTTTACCATGGGAATAGGAAGGAGAAGCAACGGATGTTGACGACACCATCGGATGAGCGGTTTCCATTGAAAGAAAGTATCGAACATCTACAAATTTTCGTGAAGTTATGGAGTGATCTAATATATCATGGGGCAGATTTATGAAGGGCTTGCGCCACGTTTACGCCGCCGTTGCGTGACGCAACGGCGCGGAAATGTGGCGCATCCCTGCGCCCTATTTACAACGTGACGCATCTAGGAGATGCGTCACGTTGTACAGCACTGCGCCATGAGGAGGCGTTCCTGCGCAGGGGGGGCGTTCCTGCGCAGGAACGCCTCCTGAAAGTGGCTGAGTGAAATCTATGAGATTTCACTCAGTCACTTTCAGGGCAATGCTGCGTCAAAACCCTGCGCCTGCTTGAAGCAGGCGTAAGGCTTGAGGCAGCATTGAAAGAATAGGCCCCCCCAGAGCATTGCTGGAGCTGCGTCGCGCTTGCGACGCAACTCCAGCAATGCGGCACTTTTACGGCACAGATGCGTGACGCATCTGTGCCGTTTTTGCCCCATGGTGCGCCGCATCATAAATGCGGCGCACCATGGGTGGCGTAGCTGTGGCGCACTGTGGCGCATGTTAACTGGCGCATCCCTCGGGATGCGCCAGTTAACATAAATCTGCCCCTAAGTGTTTTGAGTGAGTTAGAAAGGAGATCTCGTATGACTCAGCTGCAGGAGAGTTGATTCCTATTCTTGCTCTTTGTCACTAATAGCTATTGCTTAAGGTGACTTTATTCTGATTTCTCTGATCAATGCTGCTGCAACGATCATTCTTCTTTCACTGATAATCAGACGGTTGTTACTGCAATTGTGGGGAACTTGGATGAGTTTTCTAGAACAACTCTTTACAGGAAGTTCTATTCTCTAACTATGCTCCAAAATCTGGCTCTCTCCCAAAAGCAACTCTTCATGGGTTTCTCTGCATAGGGTAGGTTAGCTCCTTTAGCTAGTTTATTGGCGTCATGGAACACTCTCTGTTGACATATGCTGTCACTAAACAATCTTTTATTCAATATTTCTGTAAATTGGATTATCCTGAATAAAGATGCTAAAACTATACTAATCCTTTAAGACAAATAAAGGTTTTGAAAACTTCTACAACCTCTCATTATTAAATGAACATTGAGGATCTGGCAGTTGATGATTTATGCATGACTTGTGTTTGTTCCAGCTCCATTAGCATCACGGTGGCAAAGGTCCATACGACCGATCAAGCGCCATCTTGATTTCCAAACAGGTAAATCTGTAAGACGAGGTGTTTATTATAAAATAACATTTGGCCAATACTATCAGGCGCTAACAACTTGAATGTGGAATATAAAAATGCAACATTTGAGATCCAGACAGAGCAATGCAGACCTAAAGCTAAGTCATATGTGCATTACGCATTCTGAAACATGTCAAATAAGAAGTTCAGAGTGCTTGATACAGCCAGTTTCTCTCGTGCTCCTTACAAGTGTAAAATGTAGGCATACCCCACAATTTTACACTAGCAATTTTATTGTTTACCAAGATGTTTCATATAAGTGATTAAAACGTTATGGACATCACAATCCAATTTCCTACAATGTAATATAATATGATAAATGAAAATAAAAACAGAAAGAACATTATCCATTTCAGTAAAAATGTACTTTACTTAAGTGTTCATCAATGCAGTAGAAAGCCTTCTACATTCTACATTCAAGAGATAGTTTCACATATTTTCACATGAAAGGTATATCATTTTATGTTTCCATCAAATATTGTACCACTTTGGTAAACTCACCTGCATTTTACAAAATTAGAACTATTTTATCACAAAGCTTGCTTTTTAAAAGTCATTATTTCTGAATGTAACAACTCCTAGGAATTGGCAACCAAGTTGCGAAATTGCTGATGTAGCGAGGAACCACCACTACCTCAGCAGTTGCAGCCCGGCCATAAATTTTGAAGTATCTTGGATTGGAGGGGGTGCAGTTATATGTCTACTGAAGTGAAGCAATTTCTGTGGACACATCTCTACAGTGGCATGGAGGAACTGCCGTCATCAGTTCCAGGAATCACACAGAGAATATGACTGATGCTTTCTCCAAGCATGTGGAAGACATTTGATAAGTATTCAATTACTTTCCCAAATAGAGGAGACACCATCATGTATGGGTTACTCCTGGCTATCCTAAACTGGGCAGGTCATTCAAGTCAATTTCTGAAGATGTCAAAACTACAAAAAGGTGTTCAAGATGGTGGAGACAACTCTGGCTCCACCAAAAGAACAAAGTATTCTACCATTCTGTAAATAGACACCAGCCTTTGCCACCCTCCTCTAATTGAGTCTGTTAGCACCTGAAGGAGAGGTTCAACACACCATCTGGACTTCTGTGTGTTGGTCTCCTAGGGTGGATAATACTCTGTCATGCAGACTCTAAGGCCTGTATTATAAATTTGATCTAAATTACTATTTGGGTGTAAACTAGATTTTATGTGCCATGCTGTAATACTGAATGCAGTTATACCACATAAGACATTGCCGGATTGGTTTCAAAGTACACATCCTCTACGTCAAAATGGGAGGACTTTTTCCTAGGAAAAGGCCTAGAATTATGGACACATGTTACTGCAAATTACATAGGAGACCAACACTGGATACTTACTTAGAACTCATGGTAAGCCTGCAACCTGGAATTACTGACACTCCTGGAATTGTAATTACGGCGGGAGATGTAATATATCGATATTGCTTTAAAGCTTCGTTGCATTTAAGAATTCTCCAAATTCTCTTTGGTCCTGTATGGTTTGTGCAGAATTGGTCTTTGCACAAGTCCCTGACTTCATAACAAGGATATTAGCATTTGTGGGTTGCCAGTTCCATGGTATATACATTTACAGAGCCCACCCTCTGGTCATACGAAAGGGTCCGGCGCCTGCATATTCATTGATTCTCAAGTGACGGAGGAACAAAAACTTTCTCAAAGAAGAAGAGCTCAATTGCTTCTAAGCAGGAGGTGCTTGTCCTGGAGAGTTTAAAGGCCTTCATTCATTCTTTTCTACAACTTTTACAGGTTTGAGAATCAATGTTTCAAAGCTGTCATCATTGTTGAGAAAAAGTGCGGGTGAGGGAGAGATTTTGCACAAAGATGACAGGATTGACCCCTGGGTGCGGTGTGCATGCAATTTAATTACCTGAAAGGATATGTGGCTGGGTGGAAAGCGCTTGCTAAACCAGGGACGCACAGCAATCGTTCTGCATGAACTAAGATGTGCAACTGTGCAGACTCAGCGCCATGAAACCCTTGGGTGCCCCTGCGCTTTAAAAATTATTATTAACATAACATAACAGACTCAGGGAATTTTTGAGGATATGTGCATTCACACAGCATATGATTTATACATTTACAATTGTTAAGTGGATTTGTACTGTCTTTCTTGATGTACACTAACGGAATAATGTGCACATGCGTGGACATGTCCTTTCACACACTTTAGGCACACAGTAAAAAACTTGTAAGAAACCACGCTGTGTTATTTGACCTGCTCCAGACGACTGTGTACGAGCTACGTTCTATAGGCTTGATTTTTGCTGGGCCAAGCCAATCGGTCGGGTCTTTTCAAGTATGCATTTTTGTTTTTTGCAAGCATCTGCTATAGAAATGTACATTTTTAAAGTTTTTATTTTTTTAAAAAAAGGAAAAAATCCACCCTCTACAAGAGAGTATTTGCCTCCAAATCAAAAAGTAAACATGGAACCATCCCGGCATTTGGACCATAACTACGGATGAGGTTCCAAAAGTACCAGTCTACTCAAATATTTCAAACTGCTTGTTTCTGCCGGTAGCCTGTTTTGCAACAATTTATTTTGCACAAGCTTATCATATTTAAATATTGTGGATGAGAAGAAGGCCAAGCTGGGTCTTACGTCCTAAGGAAAGGATGGAGGCAGAGATGATGGGGCGTTCACACACCTCCTACCTGCCTAGCGATGTGGTGACTAGCTTTGTGGTGGGGGAGGACATTGATAAGTGGTTCACTTATTATGAGAGGCCACTGAGCAGGCACAGGGTAGACAAACAGCACTGGGTGGTATTGTTGTGGGAGTCGGTGCCTACACTGGTGAGGGATGCACCCCTGAATCTAGAAGAAGAGGTAGCAGATTTCTACACCAACATGAAGGAGGTGGTAATGCAGATGTTTGGTCATACTCTGGAAGAATACCATAAGAAGTTCAGAGGCAAACTCAAGGAGTCACAACCATCTTGGGCTGAATTTGTAGAGATCTCATTGAAAACTCTGGCAGGCTGCATGAAGGTCAATACAGTGAACACTTATGATGGACTAAGGAATTTGGTTATGAATGAGCACATCTTGAGTAACCGTTTCTCAGAGATGCACAGGCTTCTATCGGATTCCAAGCTGAATGACTCCAGACAGCTTGCTAAGGCTGCTGATGTATGGAAGTGTCAGGATCCCCCGGGACACTTTTGTGTCAAACTTCCCGGGGTTTCCTTAAGAAGGGAGGGTTCATCCCTCTGAAGTGATTGGAAGAGAACAACAAGACTCAAAGATATAACTACTTAGGATCCAAAATCCTGACAAAGGGAAAGAGGCCCAAATCACTTCTGAGAAGTAAGAAGGTGGGAACGCAAGTGGGAAGTGTCCGTTTGAGAACAGCGGGTGTTTTGACTACCTGTAATCAGGCTACTGAGGGGTGATTCCACAAGTAGACACTCCAGATGAGTGGCAATTATATCACAGGGGGAGTACAACTACTCTGGGGAAGGTATGGCCCATGTTCTAGTGTCCCTTAGTTGGGAGTGAACACAGAAATAAAGCTGAGGATGATAAGAATCACTTCCCGAGGGTAATAGTGAATGGGATTCCTGTCCCTGCTCTTAGAGATACTTGTGCCAGTCAGACCATGGTGGTTCCCTCACAATAGTATGTATGAGGAAAAGTCTGTAGTTTAAAGAATGTCCATTGGGGGAATCTGACTGCCCTGTGGCCATGGTCTTCTTAGAGTGGTGGTAGTTGCCAAGAGAAGTGTAGTTGTATGCCCCCACTTTTCCATATACAGTATCCTTAGCTGCAAACTACCACAGGCAGGTAGAGAACCTAGGGGTGGGAGCACCCAGGTTGTCCTACCCCAGGTTTCTGGTGGTAATGTCTTAAGGTTAGGACATAGAGACCCAGAAGGGAAGTAAGGGGTATGAGGCAGGTACCACCAGCAGCGAGGAGATATGACAGCCAGAGAATACATGCTATGAAAGGAAAGGACCCCAACACTGGCACTGGTGAGGGCACTACTGTCATTGAGGAGCTGTCTGTGCTGCCCCAGAAACAGGAGGCCTGGACCAGATAACCCCTACCTGATACAGAGTGTGTCAATCTTGAGGGAGGCTATGTGTCTACCCTAAAAGTCCTGGGCTACCAGGCAAGTGTACAGCCTAGGGGTCTCACCTCTGAAGTGGTAGGAGTGAGAATTTAAGAAAGGTGCCTGCAGCCTGAGATGTAGGCCTCACTCTGAGTTAACTAGGAGTTACATAGGAGGCTTGAGAGACCTGAGGAACATGTGGAAGACTCCTTGCCAGCCTTCGGCTGCAAGTGAGGCCTGCCTAACGCACAGAAATTAAGCATGCACCTGTCAGTGGATGGCCAGTGACCAGAGTCCAGACAGCGGTCAGTGGCCTATGTTGGTTGCTAGCTTTTTTTAGAAGAACTGATTCCTTAATTGACCTGGAGGGTCACAGTAGGCCAAATCATCTTGTTAGCCCTTGTGGTACTGTCCACCTGCTGGGAAGCATATGTGGGTAGACTATGAATAGTCCTTTCCCAGTTGGGGTCTGCATATGAGAAGAGTTCTCCATGGGTCAGATTAGCGGCTGAGCTTGACAGAGTGGCAGTACTCTCAAAACCAGACAATGAGGGAATGTGCACAACTGCTGAGGTGGGCCCTTTTCCTACAGGTAGTGCTCTTGACAGTAGCATGTGAGTCTGCAACTGACCATGCCAGTGTAGGTGGCTTTTCCACATTCTTTTATTATAGGCAATGAGAACTGCCTAGCAAATGTCTGAGATGCTACTCACCTTAAAGCAAAGGAAGCAGAATGTTAAAGCACTTCTTTTTGTGTGGTCAGCCCATTTATGAGTCTGGCCTTTGAAAGAGCTTTAATTATCTCCTCAGACTATTGCTTTTTTTAAAGCTGAATATATAATAAAAAACTTAGAGCAGTTTTGGTTTATTGATCTTCATCCATTGCTCAGTTAAATTGTCATTCACATTTTGCTTGCAACCAACATAGCATACAGAATGGAGCAATGGGTCGGCCTACTTCAGCCATTGAGACTGATGGCATTTTGTTTGTGCACAATGTGCACATCTATATTAAAATTAGCCCTCTTCAGTGCCAGAGCTGGTGAGCCAGTGTTTCATCAAAAAGACAGAAAAAAACATAAATTACTTTTGTAAAAAAAAAATTCTTTATAATGTAAAGACTGAAGCACAACCAACAAGCATGCAATCCCAGAATTTGCAAACTCAGTGGTTGAAACATGAAAACAGACTAACACAGAATCCGCTCATCCAGTCCATAGAAATGACAATACAGCGGCCATATTGTTCTGCTTTATTCTTTTACTTAGTTAAATGAAGTTCAATGATAATTCCTGTCATTGGGTTTACATGCAGCTGTAATTCAGTTTCATTTATCCAGCGGCGGCCGCCATAAGTGAAGGGTGATGGGCGAGTGGGGTAGAGGAGTCATGTGGGGAGAAACAGGGGAGAAATACAATATAAAAAAGAAATAAATAAAACTTACCTTTGGCCGCATCCAGCATTGCGTCTCGTCGCGTCATTTCTGCTCTTCCTGCCGGCTGGTCCCAGCAGCCCCTGGGACAGGCTCCCTGTCCAATCCCCGGTCTTCACAACAGTGTGGGGATTGGTCTGAGCAAGCAGGAAAGACACCCTGCTCAGACCAGAGAGTCTGTGGGGTTTCTCCAACCCGTCTGCTCATTGCAGCTGGGCTGGAGAAAACCTAAGTGTACATGTGTGTTTTGGTCAGCCTGAGAAGGCTGGCCAAAACACATATGCACACTTAGGGAGTGGAGTGCACGTAGCACTCCTCCTCCCCACTCCCATGCCTAGGCCCCGCACTTCCCAACACCGCTGGGTAAGAGCCGACAAATGCAAAATTAAATGATGCAAGAACATCGTTTTATTTTACATTTGCTGGCTCTGAGCCAGGCAGCGGGGCAACGCTCCTCCACCATTGCGGAGGAGCCACCACTGGATTTATCGACAGTCTTCATTCTAAATATTTCCAAAGACGTCTATACAAATACTTTAGAAAATAAAGAGATCTGTGCAATGAAATTCTTCTGTGGCGCCTACAGCCAATGATATCAATGCCTGTTCACAGAGTGAAAGGCATACTGAGCAGATATGTGCTAATTAGCCCTGCCACCACCTCTATTTCCAGCAACAAGGATATGCAGGAGGTTAATGAATGTTCTATATGCTGCCACTTTCCCAGTGAGTAAAAAATCCAGTCCTTCGCCAACTTCACACTTTTGGGGAGGAGAGGAGAGTGGCCAGATATCCAGAGACACATGACTTCTCGCTTCAATTTTTTATTGGTATTTCAGAAATAAAACAGGCTATGTTCAGTATATAAATATAATTGTACATAAAATACAAATAATACATTTGAAGATAAATTGAGTAAGAAAAGGGAATAACAAAGAACATTCAAGCATGTAAGTCACATGTATGTGAAAACAATCATTTCAGCATATCTTTGTGAATATATCAAATAATCCTCAAGTGAATAAAACTTTCAGGATAGGTATGTTCCTAATATATATGAGGCAAACATTTTATAACTGTTGTAGGTCCAGAAAAGGGCCTTGAATACAATCAAATTGTTGCAAGTTATCAGTTAGGTTATAAATAATTTTCTCAAATGTTCCCACTACATACATATCTTCAAGCCAGGAGTAAATTGTCAGGAGTATATTTGTCTTTCAAAAATTCTGTATAATAACTTTAGCAAGACCAAGGGCTGTGGAAAGCCAGTTATAAGCATTTATAGACATGGGGGGTACGCCTGATATATCATGCAAACGTGACACTCGTGCCCATAGGTTAAGGTTAATGGGAAAGCAGTCATTTAAATATTTCTCAATCTGAAGCCAAAAAGTATGAATTTGTTGACATTCCCACAATATAAAAACAATGTCACAATCAGGTTCCTGGCATCTCTAACAGAGGGAGTCGGGCTGTGTTTGGCTAGATATAACTCAGAGGGTGACTAGTGCCAGCGATGCAATATTTTAAAATAACTTGATTTACTACAGGAATCTCTGAGTCCTCTAATGTAGTTTTCCAGTAATGTGTTCCATCCCTTCTCCAACAATTGTATATTTAATCCTTAAGACAACCACTGTTGTGATGAGGAAGATGTGTTATTGCGTGAATATACTTTTGCAGTTCTCTCTATGAGCCTGGTGATCATATTTTCCACCCCACTCTAAGTAGGGCATTAAAGACTATGCTGTGTACTCAGAACCTCATTACAATGTTGGACGGAAAGCAATCCGACCGACTCCTTGTCAGAATCGGTTATGACCAACTCGCGTTCGGCGAGTCCAACTGACCAATTACGATGGTTCCGAACACCGTTCGGAAAGTCTCCAATTGACTTCAATTGAAGTCTGAGTTCTGACCGTCAACACATAAAGGGGTGGTTGAGGAAAACCTTGCACCCTGTGGCGGGCACCACATGGTGCCTGCCACACTGTGCATGGTTGTAAAGGGAGGGGTCCCTTGGATACCACAACCGGAGCCCTCAGGGGGAAGGCAGGCCTGCTACGGGACCCCAAATTCAGTTTTGACAGCCGTTCTGTGTCACACAGTCCGATTCGGAAAGGCTGTTCGAATCTGACATCGTAATACGTCGGTTGGAAACGCGGTCCGTAGAACTGTACGATTCGGCCTCGACTGACTGGAGAAGTGTGGCTCAATGATTAGAGCGGCAGACCCTGATGCAGAGGTCTAGCCCGGGACCAGGGTTCAATTCCCCGCCTCAGCGGGTCTTGGGCTCAAAATTCCACGGACCTGATAATTCTCGCCTCGGTGCCTATTCCAATCATGGAGTCCCACTCTGCAACTCTGGGAAATAGCTTGCTTAATCTCCACAATGGCCCCCACAATGCTAAGGATGCCTGGCCTCCACCTTGGGGGTGCCCAGGAGTGGATGCCTCACAGGGAAAGCCAGGATGGGTTCCACAGCGGTATTCATACAAGCACCTTGAGACCCTTGCGGGTGAGTAGTGCGCTATACAAGTATCAATTTACATTTACTAGGGGTCTCCGAATGCCAGTTGAAACCGATTCAGACTGACCATACCTTTCCATCGTAATCAGTTGGTTGGAAAATGTTTCAGAGTCAGTCAGAAACATTGGTTCCAATACGGTTTAGGAGAATCCAACTGCAGTTTGCAGCCTTTCCGACCAACATCGTAATGAGGCCCTTATTGTATGTTTAGTTAGTGAAGTTGGTCTTTACTCACTGTAATAAGTGATAGGATTATTTGTAATTTACTTAGTTTGCGTTCTATGGTATGGATTGATGTGCATTGCTGTCAGGCAGGAGAAGCAGTATTAAAAAAGAGACAATTTAAAACAATGTTTTTCAGAGGAATTTCAGCTGCATCATGATGAACTAAATGTATCTTGCTGTGATCAAAGGTGAGAAGGCCCTCTCGCCAGAAAGAACAGCAATACGTTTTGGTGTTTTCTGGAGCTTCTAAAATGAAATACTAGTTTGCATATATGTTGAAATTATTGCACTACCGAAAATAATGCATTATTTTCGGTAGTGGAATATATATGCAAACTAAGCGGTAGCGACTAAGTGGTAGCGACAGAGTAAACTTTTAGAAGACTGGACTAACCACATACTTCTCTGACAGTGTCTCAGGGAAATACATCTCCTATTTAAAGTGCCCATTGCTTATGTGCAGTAGCGGCTGACACAGATAAAGACAGGAGCGGCAGGTATGCTGGCAGAGCCGGTGGGGGAATGGGCACTAGGGGTCACAAGAGGGAATGCCATACTTTTTTACAAATGTGCCTGCTGATGTCCCTATTGAGCTCTTCTGCTCCTTTTCATCTCTTCAGGAAGGCACAGGCTCCCAGAATGCCCCGCGGCCAATCCTGAAGCTGCTCTCACGCATGAGAGCAGATTCAGGATTGGCCTGAGTGCCCTCAATTTGTGTTTCAGGACAAACAGTGAGTCTGTGCCTGCCCTGTCCAACCCAGCTGCATTGCTGAGTTGGATAGCACTTTCACTGCGCATGATAGTTTGACAGGACTGAGATGGCTGGCCAAACCATCTTGCTCTGGGATGGGAGTGCACCACCACTCCCCTCAGTGCCTGTCACTACCAGGCCCCACCCTCAAGACTCGGCAGAAAAGGAAAAACAAAAGGAGTCTCATTTTATTTTTTCTTTCCTGACATTTTTGGGGAGCAGCCCTTCTCCGCCATAGCGGAGGAGCCGCTGCTGGATGAAGAGTGGTGGGGAGGGTGGAGGAAGCCTGGGGAGGGGCAGAGGAGCACACGGTGGGTGGGGGGGTTTAATAATTTTTAAAAATTAAAGACTTACCTGGTGATACCGGCCACTTTGCACTCCTCTGCTTTCAGTTCCTGGATCCAGCGGTCCCTAGGACAGCATTATGTACAACCAGCCAATCCCTGCGCTGCTTTCAAGCATGAGAGCAGTGCAGGGATTGGCCTGAGTGGGAAGGCTTAAGGCTTGCTCATACACAGGGAGTCTGTGCTGTTTCTCAAACCTGGCTGTGCAATACAGCTAGGTTGGAGAAACCTAAGTGAGCATGTCAGTTTGGCCGGCCTAAGACGGCCAGCCAAACTGACACACGCACTCAATAGGGCACCTACCAGCATGGCCGGCTCTAGGGCTGTCCGATCGGGGCCACTGCACTGGGTGCTGTCTTGGGGGGCGTCATTTTGCAAGTAGATTAACATTTTAAAAGCACCTGCTGCTGAATTCCTGGCTTCCAGTAATGTTCAGGCATCAATTAAAATGTCAAGATAACTCCGGTGATTAATCGTCTTCCTGAAAAGAGACTGGAGGCTTGTCTGGTGGAAGTTTTGACTCATCCTAAGGTGGTGCAGAGGGTTAAAATGCCTGCAGCTAAGAACGTGTACCATGCAGATAACAAAGTGCATATAATGTAAATAGGTCAGTGGGTTATTGCTTCTATAAGAGAGCACTTTTTGTTACTTGTAGTTTATAAGTCAAAATCCTAATATACAACATTGAGGGGCATATTATCAAGCCTGTGCGCTAAAATTATCGCCGCTTTATCGGCCGAAAACGGCCGATAAAGCGGCGATAATGGGCTTGATAATATGCTCTATGGAATTCCAATCGAAGCACATGTTAGATGTGAAGACATCTAACATGGGCTTCGATTGGAATTCCACAGAGCATATTATCAAGCCCATTATCGCCGCTTTATCGGCCGTTTTCGGCCGATAAAGCGGCGATAATTTTAGCGCACAGGCTTGATAATATGCCCCCGAGTTATTAACTGTCATCAAAGAACTGCATGTAAACTGCAACGTATATGTTAGAGCTATATTTTTTTGCTGCACAGTCTTTCATTATCCTAATCTTCTCAAAAGGGTAAATTTGGGTAGAAAACTATCGTTATTATTAAAGAGAACCTTTAACAATGGTGTTACGTTTTAAATTCTGAATGTGTGCTTTTCTAGAATAAGGACTCTTAAACTATATTGCCTACCAGTATCGATGACATGTTACTCCTACACTACACCTTGTTGTCCTGTCTGATGTAACATTTCCTATACACTGATTTACACACATGATTGTCTCTGTGCAACGTGTGTGTGATGTAAATGGCTCTAACACTTTAAACTGTTATGAGTGTGAAGTGTCCATCATCAAGGAGCGAGGCAGACAACAGGTAGCTGTGATGAAGATGATTTATTACAGGACAAGAGATAAGGTTAACCAGAGCCCACGCCAACCGCTGCAGAGGAATCACTGGAATGCCTGGGCACAGGATTCCACATTCCAATGCATGCGGCGAGGTGAGAGCAGCAGGGAGGACGAGGAAGCACGAGGATATAACACATCCTCCTTTCTAGAAAAGAAAGAATTAATCTTAACAGTATGTACATACAGGCAGAACAATAAATGCAGACACATAACATTGAGATCAATCTGGAAAGGAAAAGGTTATTTACCAACCATGTAATCTTTATGCCACACAGGAGGTTTCCTCGAACGGGAGGAAATTGGACGAGGGGAGCGGAGGGGAGTGGACCCAACAGAAGGTAGGGAAACAGGAGAATGACTTGAATTGAAACCAGTAGAAAAGGTCCTAGTGTGGTTGGGAGCAAAAGAACTGCTAAGGGAAAAAGGAACCTTGACAACCTTAGAAAGGCTCCACACATTGCCGTCTGACAACTCCACAACCTGCTTACCAACTCTAACAACTAACATCGGGTCAGAAAAACGTGAAACACCAGATTTAATAAAACCAGACTTTCTCACACGTACCCAATCACCAACCTTACAGGGATTGCTGGAAGAAGAAGGCACTAAAGGGGAACGACGACTGGCATGGTTGCCCTTGGCAAGATCATGCATCCAGGGTTGGCTTAAATTACACACACCTTTCCTCCCCCGCATTATTTCAAAAGGAGAAGGTTCACCATAGGCCTTAGGTGTATTCCGATAGCTCCACAAAAGCTTCCTAACAGCCTCGTAACAATTCTCACCATTGCACACAGCTAGTTGTAGACCTTCTTTGAGCACCCTGATCCACCTTTCAACCATGCCATTGCCTTGAGGGTAATAAACAGATGAACGTTTGTGTCGAATACCATGATTGCTACAGAAGAATTTCATCTCGGAAGAGGTAAACTGAGGGCCGTTATCAGAAAGCAAGGAAGAGGGAAAACCTTCCTTTTCAAAAATCGAATTTAGAAAATCGATAACCACCCTAGAAGATACAACAGAAACGAACTGGACTTCTGGCCAACTAGAGAACTGGTCTATCAGGACAATGGCGTATACAGGACCCTGACCAAAAGACATAGGACCAGCAATGTCAACAGAAACACATTCCCATGGTTTTGACGGTCTTGAGATGGGATCGTGGAGGTACTTAACAGGCTTTTGAGATTTGTCACTCACACAACATTCAACACACGATCGTACCTTTCTCTCGATAAGTTTGTCGACCCCAGGCCACCAAAATTCACTCCTAATCCTTTTTTTCATATTGGACATGCCTGGATGACCCTCATGAGCCATGTCCAAAACAGTGTTTCTCAAGTTATCAGGAACTACTAACAATAAACCTCTCAAGAGGGTTTCCCCTTGGACTGAGAGTTCAGGAGCCACATGAGAGTAAGGCAAAACATTAGGAGGTAGACTATTTTTTGGAGGCCAACCATTTTTGACAAAAGATATGACATCTAAATAAACTTGGTCATCAGCACAAGCAGAATTCCAAACATCTTCACTAATGCATCCATTGGATACCTCACAAATAGATACAACTTTGTCAGGGTCATCATCAGGTGCAACAAAATTATCATCATCGATGGGAAGTCTTGAAAGAAAGTCAGCTAGGACATTCTTAGCACCGGGAATGTACTCAAGAGAAAAATGAAAATCTTGAAGTTTATACTGCCACCTAGCAATTCTAGAAGTGGCTTTACCGCAGCCTTTGGTTGTGAAAAGGTCTACAAGGGGCCGATGGTCTGAGCGTACTACAAAGTCAGTGCCATATACATATCTACGAAAGTATTCAATGCCCCACCAACAGGCTAATGTCTCCTTCTCAAGAGTGGAATATTTCGTCTCAGCACCCCGTAAAGGCCTTGATGCAAAAGCAATGGTAACAAGACCTCTGTGTTGCTTTTGCATCAGAACAGCGCCAATGCCAACATTGCTGGCGTCAGTAACAATAAAGGATTTACAATTAGTGTCGAAAGGTGCTAAAGCAGGAGCAGAAATGATACATTTTTTGATAAAATTGAATTGACATTTACAGTTATCGTCCCAAACAAATTCCTGATGGTTCTTCATCAGGTTGCGAAGGTGAGATGTTTTATCAGAGAAAGATGGAATGAATTTGGCATAATACTCGGCCAAACCGAGGAAAGACCTCAGTTGATCTTTGTTGGCAGGTTCAGGTGCATTTTCAATTGCTTTGACCAGACTGACTTTGGGAGAAATGCCTTGACTGCTAATGGAATGACCGAGATAATCTACAGAATTTTTTCCAAATTTGCACTTTTCTTTGGTGAGAGTGAGACCGTTGTCCTGAAGGATGGAAAGAACTTTAAATAAAACTTCTGAATGTTCACGTTCATCCTTACCAAAAACAAGGATGTCGTCCTGAAAATATAATACATTGGGTACATTCTTAAACATGTTGTGCATTACACGCTGAAACACTGAGGATGCGGACACTAACCCAAAAGGCATTCTTTTATAACGGTATGCACCCTCAGTGGTAATAAATGAAGTCAAATGTCTACTGTCATCATGCAGAGCAATCTGGTGATATGCGTTAGATAAATCCAAAGTGGTGAAAATGGATGCATCCTTCAGTTTAGCAAACATTTCACCAATATTGGGTAAAGGATGCCTATCCACCCACACGCTTGAATTTAAATCGCGCATATCAACACATAAACGAATTTTACCGTTAGGCTTGTGGGCAACAACTACTGGCGAAAGCCACTCGGAGGATTCAATTTCCTCAATTACATCTAAGTCACACAATCTTTGAAGCTCAACTTTTACAGATTCACGTAAGGCTAAAGGTATGTTGCGTACCTTATGTACTTTTGGAACGGCATTGTGCTTGAGAATAATTTTATGTTTGAAATTTTTGAGTAAACCCAAAGTAGGGGAAAAAACTTGGGGAAAGATAGTTTCCCATTTGTTGTCTGGGACCACATCAACAGAATTGATGAAGTCAGAATACCCTAAAACTTGATCGGGGTGATTGGGATCAAGTTTTATCATCAATTCTCTTTGCTGTGGCCAACCAAGTAAACACGACCCATCTTTGGCAACATAAACCTTAGCTTGAATCGATTTGCCCTTGAACGATAAAGTGGATGGAAAATATCCAAAAACATCAATAGGTTTTTTCCCATAACCCCTTAATTTTATGTCAGAGGGAAATAATGAAACAACATCAGGAAATTCATTTAGTAACACGTCATCGCCTATTAAAGTATATTTTGCTCCAGAGTCGGCCATGACCTTTATCGACTTGGAACCAATTTGAAGCATACAGAAGGGTGAGTCTTTCTTTTCCCCTCCAACTTCGTAGACAGTACAGATGTCGTCGTATTCATCGTCATCAATGTCCACAGGTTGGACTTCAGAGAACCTGGGGCGTCTGGGGTCAGAACTAGAATATCTTGACTTGTTGCGATTTCTACACATCCTAGAGAAATGGCCTCTGGACTTACAATAGTTGCAAAACTGTCCAATAGCGGGACATCTCTTATCCGTAGCCACATGGCCGGGAAAACCACATTTGAAACAGATAACATCTTTTCTGAAGTTTTGATGAGATGTAGAAGTGAACATAGGTTTGTTGGAAGCAAAAGAAGTTGGATTCTTTTTGACGTTTTGGACAACTGATATACTTTGATTTTCTAAAGGAAGATCTTTTGGTTTCTTTTCAGATAGTTCTTTTATTCCAAGTTTCATATCCTCAAATCGGTGAGCGATGTCAATCGCTTTTGAAAGAGATAGATCCTTCGCGTCAAGTAATTTTTCTTGAAGTTTCACATCAGAGACGTTGTGCACGAGCTGGTCCCTTAGCATTTGATCTTGAAATTGTTGGTAGTTGCACTTGGCTGCAAGGATCCTTAAATCTTTGATAAAGGAATCAACTGGTTCCACTGGAAGTTGTTTTCTGCTAAGGAACTTGTGACGTGCCACGACTTCATTAACTTTCTTTATGAATTGTTTGTCGAGTTGCATTATTGCATTTTCGTAGACATCGGCCTCTTCTTCTTCTTCATCGTCTACTGTGATAGGAGGGAGATGAGAGAGTATTTGTCTTCCTTCTGCGCCAAGAGAATGTTTAAGAATTGCGAATTTGCGTTTGTCTGTGAAATTCTCGCCTCCTATAGCTTCCAGATAGGCCTCAAATCCTTCACGCCATTGTTTCCACTCCAATGGTGGTTCACCGGGGCTTGCCAAGAATGGCGGAGGAGCATTGAAGCTCTCCATTGAGAAGTAAAGAATATGACAAGAAAAAGTAGAGAAAATTCCAATAGCGTGTAGAAAAAAAAAAATTATTTCACTTGGATATTATGATGTCATAAATGTGATGAACCTTTTCCTGAAGAGTAAATGGGTAAAGACTTTCTGTTGTCACAATAGCAGCTAGAGCGATTTCCTAGAAGAAACCCTTTGTGATGTCACAATAGCAGCATGTGGAGCGCTGACGCTGTCCGGTTGCCAATGCCGACAGATTGGAATGCTGACAACGAGGTGCGCGTGTAC
Organism: Lissotriton vulgaris; assembly: GCF_964263255.1. Lineage (NCBI taxonomy): Eukaryota > Metazoa > Chordata > Amphibia > Caudata > Salamandridae > Lissotriton > Lissotriton vulgaris. The sequence goes on from NC_141693.1 coordinate 1,128,363,159, forward strand.
TTGCTCGCGCTGAACAATGAAGGCGCGTGGTGAAGAGAACGCGTCAATTTGTGCAGTCAAAATTAAACGAAAGTCATTAAAATTGAAAATAATCTCACCGCTTGGGTTGAAGAAAGCGGGATTTTCACCAAATGAGCGTTGCAGCGGAAATGAAGACTCGGAGGGGGTGAACGAAGAGATTAAACACCTTCGAACAGCAACGGTAATCGTGGTCCGGGAAAACCGGGGCTGCGGGCTCTGGGGTCGCGTAGGTTCGTTCACCTCAAGTCGCCAGTGAAGTGTCCATCATCAAGGAGCGAGGCAGACAACAGGTAGCTGTGATGAAGATGATTTATTACAGGACAAGAGATAAGGTTAACCAGAGCCCACGCCAACCGCTGCAGAGGAATCACTGGAATGCCTGGGCACAGGATTCCACATTCCAATGCATGCGGCGAGGTGAGAGCAGCAGGGAGGACGAGGAAGCACGAGGATATAACAGAGTGGTGCTATAAAACTAAATGAACCTGAGAGACAGTGGTTATGAAGACTTGGGGGCACTGTTAAAGAGTGCTAGTGAGGGAATCCGTAGCAGAGGTGGTCATGGGGGGGGGCGCCACCTAACACTGTCGCACAGGGCGCCACCAGTGTTAAAGCCAGCCCTGCCTACCACTCCTCCTTCCCTCCTCTCATGGACTCTCATTGCCCTTCTCTGCACACGCATCAGCCAACAGCATCAAAATAACACAATTGTAAAATATTGAGTTTTCTTCAGCTGCTGGCTCTGAGCCAGTGGGGCTGTGCTCCTCCGCCATTGCGGAGAAGCTGCCGCTGTTTATGTGCCTGTGCAGGCATTCGTTCAAAAGAATACAATCTACTCAAGATCACACAAATTGGTCTGGGAGGGACCGAAGATTACAAAACAGGCCTCCCACTTCTACAGTCATTGATTTGTTGATATAGCCACAAAATGACAGAGATTCCTATTGTAGCGCATAATAAAATAAAGGCAGTGCACCTTGTTTCTTATCTGTTTCGTTAGTAGTGTAAATAATCATCATTTAATTGCAGCACACAATAAAGTAACCTGTTGCTTCTCTCCTGAAATTGATGATCAGGTATCTGAAGCGCGCCTTCCTCATGGTGATATATCTAAAATAGACACAAGTCGTCGTTTTATCGTAAATTATATTTTATTGCCATAGCAAAAAAAATATTATTTTTCTTACAGCTTTCTATGCTGTAAGTAACATAAGTTGCTATCACTCAAACTAATCGCAGTCTCTTATCGACATCATATGAGTGAAAGATTAGGACAGGTCTGCAGAGATTCCCGCCTGTTCCAATGCTTACATAAAACTTTTAAAGCAGGTGCATTTACCAACTGAGCTACACCTACATTACATTCTTGCTACAAAGGTGTATGGTTACAGTTTTTCCAAAAGAAACTAAAGCTGCCCCCATAAAAAGAATCACTGCTGCTTGGACCTTGATGTCGACGTGGCACAGCAGACAAGAGACAACGTGCCAAAAACTCACTACTGCTGCCTGCTGCCATTAAGTGGCTTTTTAGTGCTGGCTTTTGAGACAGCTTTGGCTCTTTCGCCAGACTTCTATATTTCAATGAAAGTCATACATAATGTCCTTACAGTACAGTATACGTAATATACTTTTGGTTAGCATGCATCGCACATGGATCTTTAAACTGTGATTCATATTTTGCTTTGTGCGTCACAGCATACAACATGGGGCAATCTGTCAGAACACTGTACCCATTGACGGCTTTCACTTTGACTAAGTAGCACATAAGGTTAACATCCATGTACAAGTAGTTCCTTTATTTTTATTTACAACACTCTTTTCAAACGTTTCATTGCGTCATTGCAACTTCTCGTGACTTGCCTGCATGGTTTGGTGTTGATTTATTAATGAATCCTTTATAAAGAATAATAATACAATGCATGGCGCACACTCAACCAAAGGCTTGTTAATTTAAAAATATCACTTATAAAACAGCAGCACTTGTGAATCTTTTTCAAATTAAATATTTTATTTGCACTCATACTGTGGACTGTGGCCATGTTTAAGTGGCGTCTTCTCTTCTTTTCTTTTCTTGCATAGATTTGAGGAAAAAAAAGCACAAAAAAAATAACCATGGCACAATCCTGCAAAGGCCTGACCTACTGGCTTTGCCATTGCTTTGCTGACTGGCATTGCTTGCGATTGAGCTCTGCACTAGGCATGAGCGGATTTTGCGGATTCGCAATCCGCGGATTTGCGAATTTGCGGATTTGCGAATTCACAAAATCTGCGGATTTTGCGAATCCGCGGATTTGCGGATTTTGTGGTGGGGGGGCGCAGGGGTCCCTTGAGTGAGCTGTCCATCATAGTGGGTAAATGGCGGGAAGACGGTGCACACCGTGAGTGTGTGGGCGGGGCCAAACAGGCATGGCTTCAATGCGAGTTCACATGCCTCTTGTGTGTATAAAAGGTCAGAGAAAGATCAGTTCAGCAGATGAAGAGAAAGAAGCTCCTGGTCACAGGAACAGCACTGGTGTTGTGCTCGTGAAAGTCAAGGATGCAAAGGCCTCTATCCAGCATCACAGCTGATGTTCCACGGTAGATTTGGGAAGAAGGCACACCTGTCCAGCCTCGACGACCCTCACAATTGTTTTTGGGCTAATGAATGAGTCACTGAATTTGAGCTTCAACTAGTTCGAGCGACCATGTGTGTGTTACTATGCAATCGCGCCGAAGGGCACAGGGGTCCCTTGAGTGAGCTGTCCATCATAGTGGGTAAATGGCGGGAAGACGGTGCACACCGCGAGTGTGTGGGCGGGGCCAAACAGGCATGGCTTCAATGCGAGTTCACATGCCTCTTGTGTGTATAAAAGGTCAGAGAAAGATCAGTTCAGCAGATGAAGAGAAAGAAGCTCCTGGTCACAGGAACAGCACTGGTGTTGTGCTCGTGAAAGTCAAGGATGCAAAGGCCTCTATCCAGCATCACAGCTGATGTTCCACTGTAGATTTGGGAAGAAGGCTCACCTGTCCAGCCTCGACGACCCTCACGATTGTTTTTGGGCTAATGAATGAGTCACTGAATTTGAGCTTCAACTAGTTCGAGCGACCATGTGTGTGTTACTATGCAATTGCGCCGAAGGGTGCAGGGGTCCCTTGAGTGAGCTGTCCATGATCATACTCATGTAACTTAGATAAAATAAAGCAGCACCTGCTTCGTTTTATCTAGTGGTTCCTGTGCAAGCTAACTTTGTAACTATTTTACAACGGCGCTGGCAGCTTGCTGGCGCCATTGTAAAATAGTTACATGAGTGGGGGTTCAACTTTTGAACCCGTTACGTCCGCGGATTGTTTTTGCGGATTTTGTGGGAAATCCGCAAAATTCGCGGATTGCGGATTTCCCAATAATCCGCAAAATCCGCGGGCGTAACGGATTTTACGCCCATGCCTACTCTGCACACTGGCGCGCAACTGTCCAGGCCCCAGTGTATGTGCTCTGATCTTTAAAACATGGTAAAATTGGATGAATTCTATTTTCCCTCCTCACCTTTCTATAAAATGAAACAATATTTGGTGCAGGAAAATACACCAAATGAATAGAAAGTTAAATGTCACCTGTTGACGCCAGGAATGATTGTGCCGTCCACTAGTGTGACAAAGAAAATATGGCTACCTGTTGACCTGCCTGTGTAAACTGACTACTGCAGCTTTTTGGACCTGAAGGCGAAACTGTCAAAATAACCTTTTTGAAAAGGAAAGAACCCTACTAAAAAATAAATATGCCACCCCTGAATTGGCCTTGCAGCTAGGCCTGGATGAGATTTTCATTATGATGATGCAATTTGGTGTAATATCAGTAATTCAGAGTAACCAAATTTACGCGTAATGCCCCAGATTTCACAATGCGATATGTTGCATAATGAGAACTACCTTTGGTGAGATATCCTAATGTGAGAAACATGGAAGCTATGTGATCTGCAGTTCCACCATGAACGGGAGCCGCATTTTCCAAATGCAAGCGGCAGTTGGTGAAGAGACAGAATATCTAATTAAAAATATCAAGTTGTACTAATATCGAGTTGCAAATATCGTGGGTCAGAAATATCGACAGCAAGAAAATCGTGGTCAAGAATATCGACTTAAAGTAAGTAATATAATTTTTAAAAATATCAAAGTGTTTAATATCGTTTGCAAAAATATAGTTGTTAAAAATATCGTTTGTTTATTAATCTTATGTATTTTAGTATATATTTTACATGTATGTGTTGTATGTTTTTTGTATGAGAAGTGTTTGTATTTTTAATATGTCTTACATTTTTAGTATATATTAATTATTTGTTTGTGTTTTTAGTTCCTTAGCGGGTTGTGGGTTTATAGGGGAATATGGTGGGAAGTAATTTAATTATATTAAATGTATTGATTATTTTTTATTTATTAATATCTGTTTAATTGAGATGGTATAGTGTTAAATATGTAAAGTAATTATTAATTGGTTAATGAATTTAAATTAATTAATTGGTAATTATTTCTGGTAATTAATTGTAGGTGTGTGTTGTGGTGTTTATTGATGAATTAATAATTGCCTGTTCATTTTAAATAATTCATTCATATTTAATTATGGTAATTGTGTAATTACTTTTAGGTGTGTGTTGTTTATAGGTGTTAAGAGTGGGAAGTAATTTATTTTTAATTGATTAATTAATATTTGGATATTAATTAATTTAACCAATGAATTAGTAACTAATGATGGTAATTGTGTAATTAAATAATTTGTATTTAATTAATTAATATATAGTTGTTAATTGATATTAAATATTTGATATTTATTTTGGGTAACTGTGTATTTTTTGTCGGTTTTACTTATAAAGGGGTAATGGTGAGTATTAAATACATTTTAACTATTTTATTACTAGCTAATAGTAATAGTTTTTAATTTATAAATAAGTTTTAATTGTGTTATAGTATTTTAGAGTTTAATTTAGGTGTGTGTTGTGGATATCATAGTGTTAAAATGTGTGTAGTCAATTAAAGTTTATTAGATTTTTGTTTTTAATTTTTTTTAATTGATTATTAATTATGTTAATTTTGAAAATATGTAATTAAAAATATTGAAGTGTTTTGTTATTGGTGTGGTGTTATAGGGTAGGAAATACAACAGATAAATGTATGTACTAATAATTAATTTATTCGTTTGTAAATATTATTTAGTCCAAAAGATTTTTTTATAATGTATTTATTATTTTATATTTATATTATATATTCTTTGTAGGTTTTTTATATGTAATGAATATTATAATATTTTTCTTTTTATATATTTAATATATTTGATTTTTAATTTTTAAATATTGTTTAATTATTTTTATGATTTTTTAAAATACTGTTTTTTATTTTTGTTTTAACTGTTTAAGGGCGAATAGTAATTTTTGTCTCTTCGCTATCCAACATTTTCCCCAATGTTGCACTCACTGGAGTGGGAATAGTTATTTTTTACCTCTCTGCTATCCAGCTCTTTCCCTACTGTTGCACTCACTGGAGTGGGAGTAGTAATTTTTACCCAGCCGCTATCCAACACTTTCCCTACGGTTGCCCTCACTGGAGTGGGAGTAGTCATTTTTACCCCTCCGCTATCCAACACTTTACATACTATTGTACAAACTGGAGTGGTACTAGTAATTTTTACCTCTCCGCTATCCAACACTTTCCCTACTGTTGCATTCACTGGAGTGGGTATAAAAATTGTTACTCCTCCGCTATCCCATAGTTATTCTACTGTTGCATTCAGTGGAATGGGACTAGTAATTTGTATAAATTATTATGTTTGTGTATTTTTTTATTTCAGTTTATTTGTTATATTTTGTTAAAATATATATGAAATGTAATTTTGTTAAAATGAATACTAATGTTTAATATATTTAATATATATCATTTTATTTTATAAATACATTTAAATCAATATTTTTTACATCTATATGTTTTACATCAACATTTTTATTCAATATTTTTGTACTTACTTGTGTAGGTGTGGGAGTCGATATTTTTGTAGTCTTTATTTTTTGTTTCGATATTTTGAACATCAATATTTTTGTCATCGGTCAACATACATTTCACATTGACTTTTTACACGAGTGGACTATTTAGGTATTTTTCAAAGTGTGAAATTGGGTTTCTGAATGTGAAGGAAACTCTTTTAATGCTAATGCCTGAAAATCATCCCAAACATTCATTGTTTACGTTAATTTGTACATGAGCAGACCAGAGTATTGTTAGCAAATGTTTTTTTTACAGGAGGAAAGTGCAATAACGATTGGGGGTGACTGTACATAATGTAACAATTTCCTTTTGTAGTACTGAAGGCTCCTCTCTCTGTCTTGTTCAGCCCCTGGCCACTTGGAGCTTGAGCTCTGCCACACTGTACAGCTTTCCAGGCCTGATGCCTGCTGCCATCATAAGGGCAGGTGGCTCTGTTCGTAAAAAATCAGCACTAAAAATGAGACAAAGCATTACACCCTCAGAACACTGAAGATCACAGGGACTCTGGAAGGATGAGACAGTGCTGCCTGTCTCTGCCATAGATGGGTTAAAAAATGTATTGATACAAATACAAACACACTGAACACAGACAATGGAAATTAAGATGCAGTCACAAAGTTACTGAAAAGTGAAAATAAAAAAACTGAGAGGTGGAAAGAATGGGGTGGATGGAGGTGAATGTTACTAAGAAGGAGTACAGCTAGGCAGGAGCAAGCTGGAGTAAACAAAATGGCAGCACACTTACAGGACAGGGTTTGTCATTTTGCTCTATGTTTTTTAATGTGAAATGCATATCTGATGTCATTGTTTTAACCTGAGGTGACAGGCATGCATTTCACACAATTAACACATTTTTATGCAATTATTTGTAAATTATTCCTAGTTACGGCAAATTGCACAAATTCTGCACACCCATACTCGTAGCCCATAAGGTAGAATGCCTAATATTTAAAAGTTGTACACACCAGAATTTACTGTTGGCATGTAACAGCAGTAACTACCCCCCAAGAGCTAGTTTCACTGTGAAGGGCTATAGTTGTTCTGCAAGAAAAAATCAAATTTAGAATAAAATCCTAACTGCTATCTCTGCTTTGGGACAAGCTACTAGAAAAACTCCATTTTTGATGTTTATTAAAATACAATGTGGTGAACTTGGATTTTTAATACTCTTTATGTAGGAAAAGTGACTTGAAAAATTAGACTTGGTCTCTCTTTAACCTCCGGTAGGCAAATTAGCATTAGACTGCTTGCAGATGGCCCTATCAGTGCTTCCCCTTAATGAGGTAGGAATACTGCCCCCAGCGGTTAAACAAGGGCTTAGGCCTTGTGGAAGGGAGACTGGGTGTGAGGTATGTGACACATATCAGCTCCGGAAGGGTAGCTAGAGACAGTTCGGGAAGGTCATTAACTTGCAGGACCAGAGTGAGGTCTGCCTAAGTGTAAAGGGAGACCTCGGGAAAGAAGCCTTTTGTCCCCTTGGCTTTCTGTAAACAGTTTGGTACCAGCCAGTGGCGGTAGGAGGGCGAAGGTGGTCCCAGAACCAGTTCGGTGTGGCTGAGGAGTAGGGGACTGTTCATTACCCTAAACACAACTCTGGCTTACTCCAAGAGCAGAAAAGCTTTGCTGTTTTGGATTTTACTTAGAATAGGACACTGTGGGATAGTTTACAATAAGGTAAACAGGATATGCTGCAAACGTGGGAAGGTTTGCTCTTGGGAACCTTTTCCTCATTGGTTAGGGAGTGTCCAGCAGGCACTCCAAATTACTTGCTAGTAACTCCCACAATAGTAGCACCTCATCAACAACTCATCAGAACGCATTTGGACTTAAGGAAGAACAGAAGGGGGCTGGACATACTGTCTGTGACATTTGTGGAGTTCCGAAGGGTTAGACCTACTCCTTCTGCTTGCATGACCCTTGGCCCTTAAGTGCTATCTGCGAGGTCCTGTGAGACCAAAGGAGTTTTTCCAGATACTCTGAAAAGTTGGAATTTTGAAAATGTTTGAACTTCCAAAAACTGTGGAGCTTCAATGGGGTCTTGCGGCAATAGTTACCGGTTTCAAGTGATCTTCATCAGACACACCTCAAGGCTTGCTCTGGTGAAGACTTTTGAGCTCCATATAAAAAGACTAAGGGCCTGATTTAGATCTTGGTGGATGGGTTACTCCGTCACAACAGTGATGGATATCCCATCCGTTGAAATATAAAACCTATAGAATATAATGGAATTTCTATTTCAGCGTACAGGATATCTCTCACCTTTGTGATGAGTATACCCATCCGCCAAGATCTAAATCATGCCCTATGCCTTAAGGTAGACATCTTGTCAGGGCACAGAAGTGAAAAGCCTCTGTCTGACGCAGGGCACTTGGCAACTGTTAAATCTTAATATCTTCTGCTTGGAGCTTCTCCTACCAAAATCATCAGCTTCTGCAAGGTCTCATCCAGTGGCTATCTGGGTAAGTCAGAAGGAAACATTTTTGACAGGGATTAACCTGCTTGGGTTTTCTGCCTGCCCGACAAGCCATTGTGGTTAGCCTAAAATCATGCCTGGGTCCCTGTCAACTGTGAACAGTGACTACTGATTGGTGCTTTACTTTTTCTTGGTACTTTTTGGCTTATATCTGAAAAATTCATGTTTCTGGTTCCCCTTCTTCGGACTTTGTTACTTTGGTTTCCTTTTGCTCTTTAATATTTTGTCTATTTTTAAAAATGTAGTGTGGGATTTTTGTTGGTTTGTGTTGTGAATTTTTAAATATTTTCTAAGTTAAGCCTTTTGGCATTGTGCCTTGGCTGCCAGGAGTTTGACGCAGATTTAAAATACTGAATCAGTGTTTTACCCTGGTAAGTTTGTGGGGTTATTCCTTGTGGTGGACTCACACCCATCCCAATTAATAAACCACTTTCATACATGCGTCATTTGATTTCTGCCTGAAGAAATAATTTACTATTTAGCTACTTTTTGACTAACACTACACAAAAGCTGGACTTTCTCGGTCTTTCTATGTATCTCACACTCGCTTTGTATTATATATATATATATATATATATATATATATATATATATATATATATATATATATATATATATATATATATATATATATATATATATATATATATATATATATATATATGACGAAAAAGCACTCCAAAATTGAAGAACTCAGAGGCCAGAGGGATTGCAGTACAAACAGCTCGTATTTATTGACAGGTAAGCAGTGGCGGCGAATGCATTTCGGCTCTGATGGCCTTCCTCAGCGCCCAATCACTGTGGCATGTCCTCCCCCAATGGTCATCTTCCTGTTTAAAATGTCCTCCAGCGTGTGAGTCCCCTCCCCCTTGAAGCAGTCGGCTCACCCTCAGTAGTTCACGAAAGTCTTGAACCACAACATCCAGAATGCACTGTGGCGGCAGGTCCGGGTGGGTGGCGTAGGGGAGTAGGATGCGCGGTAGGCTTTTGCTGGATGCAGGAAGGTGGTGGTAGGCGTGCATCCATGACCTGAAAATATCCACGGCTGCCTGTTCCTGGTCCCTCGTACCGTTGCAACCAGAGACCGCTCCCGGCGTATCCAATGAGCAGGGGCAGTCAATAAGGACTGTGATCCCATATCGGTGAAATACCAGACACTCCCCACTGGTGCCGCGTGTGTCTCTGGCAGTCCCAACAGCTATCGATCCCTCGATGAACAAAGTACTGCAAGCAGCGTGTTGCCAGACTTGCTGATGGGACACTTGGGTGCATCGGGGCCAACTGTACTGCGTCGTCCGGCAGGTGCAGAAAATATGACGAAAAAGCACTCCAAAATTGAAGAACTCAGAGGCCAGAGGGATTTCAGTACAAACAGCTCGTATTTATTGACAGGTAAGCAGTGGCGGCGAATGCATTTCGGCTCTGATGGCCTTCCTCAGCGTGCAATCACTGTGGCATGTCCTCCCCCAATGGTCATCTTCCTGTTTAAAATGTCCTCCAGCGTGTGAGTCCCCTCCCCCTTGAAGCAGTCGGCTCACCCTCAGTAGTTCACGAAAGTCTTGAACCACAACATCCAGAATGCACTGTGGCGGCAGGTCCGGGTGGGTGGCGTAGGGGAGTAGGATGCGCGGTAGGCTTTTGCTGGATGCAGGAAGGTGGTGGTAGGCGCGCATCCATGACCTGAAAATATCCACGGCTGCCCGTTCCTGGTCCCTCGTACCGTTGCAACCAGAGACCTCTCCCGGCGTATCCAGTGAGCAGGGGCAGTCAATACGGACTGTGATCCCATATCGGTGAAATACCAGACACTCCCCACTGGTGCCGCGCGTGTCTCTGGCAGTCCCAACAGCTATCGATCCCTCGATGAACAAAGTACTGCAAGCAGCGTGTTGCCAGACTTGCTGATGGGACACTTAGGTGCATCGGGGCCAACTGTACTGCGTCGTCCGGCAGGCGCAGAAAATATGATGAAAAAGCACTCCAAAATTGAAGAACTCAGAGGCCAGAGGGATTGCAGTACAAACAGCTCGTATTTATTGACAGGTAAGCAGTGGCGGCGAATGCATTTCGGCTCTGATGGCCTTCCTCAGCGCCCAATCACTGTGGCATGTCCTCCCCCAATGGTCATCTTCCTGTTTAAAATGTCCTCCAGCGTGTGAGTCCCCTCCCCCTTGAAGCAGTCGGCTCACCCTCAGTAGTTCTATATATATCAAAACAAAACCCTTTCAGGCATAAAGTGACGCATAAATTATGCAAAAAAGAAGAAGAGAACTCTGGGTAGTTCTCACGTTTAGGTGGAAAGCAGCTTCTGTTAGAGCACTCTCAACACCAGCGACACTCTAGATCTGCTCAGGTGAGCAGATCTAGAGTGTCGCTGATGTTGAGAGAGCTCTAACAGGAGCTGCTTTCCACCTAAACTTGAGAACTACCCAGAGTTCTCTCCTTCTTTTTTGTATGTACTCGAGAACAAGGGTATTCAGTTCCCGAAACGCGTTGAGTGCGTTTTGAATAAACACAATATCTGAACAGAGCTGTTGGCCTGGACGTCGTTCTTGTGAGACTGAGTGGAACGATTGTTGTGGAATATATATATATAAATATATTTAACAGCAATGCTTTGAACTTAGAATTCACAGCCACTATAAGTAATTCTAGAGTTGATTTCCTTGATGTTGAAGTGTATATTTTTAATAACGAAATCATGACCGAAATGCACAGAAAGGTCACGGCAGGTAATTCTATTTTACACGCCCAGAGCAATCATCCTCGACACCTTATTCGACGCGAATCAGTGATGTCATGAGTGATGTCACTGACCATGTCATGAGTGATGTAATATGTGACGTCATCAGCAGTGCATTGCAGGCGCGCAAGTTATGGTGAGTCCTACTAACTATAACGTGGGAATTTCAATGGTTTTATGTCAGTAAAATTTCCAGCTAACTATAACTGGTGTCAAACATATGGTTTTTTCAGTGAATTTAATAGGTTTTTTAAATGCTAATTCCTAACTATAACTGGTGTGAAACCTATGGTTTTTTTCTGTGAATTTCATAGGTTTTGTAAATGCTAATTGCTAACTATATATAGTGCCTCAAACCTATGTTTTTTTCAGTGAATTTCAAAGGTTTTTTAATAGCAAATTTCTATTGCTATCAAATATAATATTATTTATAATGAATCCTATATTGTATATTTATGTAAAACTATTTTTTTTATGTATATTCTTCATTTTTTATTGTTTTTGCCCTGAAGCGCTCCCGGTGCGCGTACCGGTGTGCGCACCGGAAAGCGCTGTCTTGCGGCGCGCCCCGGTGCACGTACCGGTGAGCGTCCCGTTTGCGCTATTGCCGCGAATGAAAACATCATCGTGACGTATCGCGTAGCCGCGTCCGCGTGATACGCACAGCGTAAGTGCACCCGGAAGCACCCGAGCGCACACGATATGAGCGCAAAATATAGTTAGTACAACTAACTATATAGGAGCAATTCCAATGGTTTTGTATGAGTGAAATGTCCAGCTAACTATAACACCCCTAAAACGTATAGTTTTTTGAGTGAATTTTAAAGGTTTTTAAAATGCTAATTCCTAACTATATAAGGCCTGACACCTATGGTTTTTTCAGTGAATTTCAAAGGTTTTTTAAATGCTAATTCCTCACTATAAAAGGCCTGAAACCTATGGTTTTTTCAGTGAGTTTTCAAGGTTTTTTAAATGCTAATTCCTAACTATATAAGGCCTGAAAGCCCACCAGGAATCTCCAGTATGCGCCAGGGGACTGCATTGCAGAGAGGTGTAATGAAGCCACACCCCTTTTTACACCTCTCTGCAACGCAGTACCCGTGCATGTTTGAAGAGGGGGAACTAATTCCCCTTGCATACTGGGGGCCCCTGGGGGCCAACTAGCGCACCTGGAACCTCCGGTATGCGCCAGGGGGCTGCATTGCAGAGGTGTAATGAGGCTATGCCCCTTGTTACACCTCTCTGCAATGCAGCCCCCTGCCGCGTTTGGAGAGGGGGAACTAATTCCCCTTGCATACTGGGGGTCCCTGGGGGCCAACTAGCCCACCAGGAGCCTCCAGTATGCGCCAGGAGGCTGCATTGCAGAGAGGTGTAATGAGGCCACACCCTTTTTTACACCTCTCTGCAACGCAGCCCCCGTGCATGTTTGAAGAGGGGGAACTAATTCCCCTTGCATACTAGGGGTCCCTGGGGGCCAACTAGCCCACCTGGAACCTCCAGTATGCGCCAGGGGCTGCATTGCACAGAGTTGTAATGAGGCTATGCCCCTTTTTACACCTCTCTGCAATGCAGGCCACTGGCGCGTTTGCAGAGGGGGGACAAATTCCCCTTGCATACTGGGGTTCCCTGGGTCATATCTGCCCAAACACCGATATTCCGAACGATTGAAATGGACTTTTCTTGAGAAACATTTGGATTTGGATTAACATGTCCTATACTTTGGAATTTTTGAAAGACTGACTTTGAGGATGCTATAAATTACTCAAGTCTGCCCGAATTGTGTGGGTAAAATTGATACCTAGTCACTTTGAATAAGAATGTACTTACGTTTCGTCTAACATTTGGAAGAAATATCTAGTTATATGACAACAGGATATCGACATAACTTGAAGAAATAAGAACGCCCTGAAGAAGTTCTGTTGTACAGAACGAAACGTTTCGGCTGGCTGTGGTACATAAACTTAAAGAAAATAAAAGCATTTGAATATACACCAAGATTCAGCGCTTCAATAAGGACTCTAAGTGATATGATTTGATTGGACTTATTGTGCAAGTGGTGCTGTGCCAAACTTGGGAATATTCTCCACTACTCTCTACTACTTACTCTCTCCTACTCCACTACTCTCAAATACTCACTCTCTACTAATCATTCTCTACTACTCTACTACTCTCTACAACTCTCTCTCTACTACTCACTCCCTACTACTCACTATCTACTACTCTCTACTACTCACTCTTTACTACTCACTCTCTACTACTCTCTACTACTCACTCTCTACTTCTCACTCTCTACTACTCTCTACTACTCACTCTCTACTACTCACTCTACTACTCACTCTCTACTACTCTCTACCACTCACTCTCTACTACTCTCTCTCTACTAGTCTCTACTACTCACTCTACTACTCACTCTCTACTACTCTCGACTATTCTCTCTCTCTGCTACTCACTCTATACTACACTCTACTACTCACTCTCTACTACTCACTCTTTACTACTCTACTACTCACTCTCTACTGCTCTCTACTACTCACTCTCTACTACTCACTTCTACTCACTCTCTACTACTCACTCTCTACTACTCTCTACTACTCACTCTACTATTCACTTTACTACTCTCTACTACTCACTCTCTGCTACTCTCTCTACTACTCTCTACTACTCACTCTCTACTCTCTATTACTCACTCTCAACTCTCTACCTCTCTCTACTTCTCTCTCTACTAGTCTCTACCTCTCTACCACTACCTCTCTATCTCTACCTCTCTACCTCTACACCTCTACCTCTCTACCTCTCTCTACACGCACACATATACACATATATATATGCATATATATGCATATGCATTTATATATATGTATGTGTATGTATATATATATATATATATACATACATATATAAACATATACAATCTGTATATCTATATAAATACAAATATAAATGCATGCATACATATACACATATGCATACAGATGCATGTTATTTACATGAAAGTTTAAAAAACACTAATAAAAGCAAAGCTAAAAAGCCACCTCATTACAAACAGAATGGCTTTAACTTAAACGAGGACGAGATCTATTGCATTTTCAATGCTTGTTTACTTTGGTTCCATCAAGAAGGCATTCAGATGCGTCACACATTTGCCATAAAGTCTGAATGTTAGCACTCTAATTGCTCATTAGATCACTGTAGTAAAGCTACTGCTCACCAGAGAAGTCTTCTGCTGGTGTTCAAAGTGCATGTTTCAGTCTGCATGTCAGAATTTTTTTAATGAAATAGAAGAGGATTTGAGAAGTCGCTCAAAATGATCCCTAATTTTTATTTCTGAAGCACTAATCATACTTTCTATGGCAAAATTAACCCCCTCATTTTGTTCCTTTATAAATTAAATGTTTTCAGACGTACCACTTCATTCCAATCAAGATGGCTTCTGGTGTGCCATACTTTTGTCATAAGTAAGACTGTTAGCGCTCTAGTTGTTCTTTAGAACACTCTGGGACATTCTGTCATTGGGCTATACTTGGGCTACATCTGGGTGATATTTGGGCTACATTTATTATTATTATTATTATTATTATTATTATTATTATTTATTTTTATAAAGCGCATAGTCACCCGGAGGTATCCCAGCTCTAAAAAAAACCCTAATTCAACAGGCCTGAGGCCCAGGAGCTGAGAGCAGAAGAGAGCAGGGGTGAGGATTCAAACAGGGGGGGGACATAAAAAGCTAGGGAAAGAGATGCGTCTTTAGCAGCTTCCTAAAGCGCAGATATTGTGGTTCAAGACGCAGGAGGCGAGGGAGTGAATTCCAAAGACGAGCAGCTTGTACCGAAAAGCGTCTTCCTCCTGATCGAGCTTTCCTGAATCTTGGGGTATTGATGAGGTTTTCTGCGTTAGAACGGAGGGATCTAGTGGTTATGTAAGGGGTGACAAAGTTGGTGAGAACTGGGGGGCCTTGATTATGCAAAGTTTTGTAGACGAGGCACAAGGCCTTGAACTTGACTCGCTCCCTTATGGGGAGCCAATGAAGGAGTTTGAGAGCAGGTTTAGCAGATGATCTGGCCGGGGTGTTTGTGATAATTTAGGCTCTTTTGTCTCTGGTTGCCATCTTGGGAGACTGCATGTCAGAATTTTTTAATGGAATTGAAAAGGATTTGAGAAGTCACTCCAAATGTGCCCTAATTTTTCTTTCTGCAGCACTAATCATATTTTCTATGGCGAAATATACCCCCTCATTTTGTTCCTTTTTAAATTAAATGTTTTAAGAGTTACCACTTTATTCCAATCAATATGGCTTCTGGTGTGCCATACCTTTGTAATAAGTAGGACTGTTAGTGTTCTAGTTGTTCTTTAGAACACTCTGGGACATTCTGTCATTGGGCTATACTTGGGCTACATCTGGGTAATATTTGGGCTACATTTGGGCTCTTTTGTCTCTGGTGGCCATCTTGGGAGACTGCATGTCAGTATTTTTTAATGAAATAGAAGAGGATTTGAGAAGTCACTCAAAATGTGCCCTAATTTTTCATTCTGCAGCACTAATAATACTTTCTATGGCATAATATACCCCCTCATTTTGTTCCTTTTTAAATTAAATGTTTTAAGAGTTACCACTTTATTCCCATCACGATGGCTTCAGGTGTGCTATACCTTTGTAATAAGTAGGACTGTTAGCGCTCTAGTTGTTCTTTAGAACACTCTAGGAGGCTGCAGGAGAACACAAAATCAGGAATCAACTGACAGTCTCAGTCCTTGTTGGATGTACATTACAGTAGGTAATATATATATATATATATTACCTACTGGCAGTCGCCAGTAGGTAGTTATAGTTAGGATTGTTTTCTATAGGAAATCCGCAACATTCTTTTGGGAATAACTTTGGCGCCGGTTGAGGAATCTGCCTGTAATTTTCCTTAAATTTGCCTCGCTGCGCTTCGCTCCTTCCCTGAAAGTTTGGGGAGGTAATATATATATATATATATATATATATATATATATATATATGTATATATATATATATATATATATACATATATATATATATATATATATATTATATTACCTAGTGACGGTTGCTATAGTTAGGACCAAGTTTCCATAGAAAGAGCACTTTTTTTTTTGCTTATAACTTTGGCGTCGTTTGATGAATCTTCATGAAATCAGGATAAGGCAAACCCAGTTGCGGGGGGCGCTAGAGGGCGCACTAGCTAATGGCCGCACCTCTGTGAGGCTCTGGCTGCCTGGCCAGCTTTATCCTACTTTAATCCGCTTCCCCTGCAGATGGATGCTTGAAGATTGCACCGCTGCTGGCTACACCCGAGCTGTGGCGCCGGTCCGAATCTGGTGAAGATCCGAAGCCCAGGACCGGAGTTGTGGCGCCTTGAAAGTGCCCCGAGGTGCGCTGCTGCGGAGGGCCGCTGACCGGGACCGGGAGCTGTGCCACCTGAGACCGCGGCTTCACACGAGGCGGCTAGGCCTCGTCATCGCGTAACCCGGACAGACCTGCGGGAGGCCTGCTGGACGATTGCCGTGGTCTGGCGGAGGTGAGTCTCGCCCCCCCCCCTGAGAACGCTGCATTGAGGGGGAGGGCTGATCATCGCGCCAGCTCCCCTGCTGCGGCGGCGGACGGACGGTTGTCTGCACCCCTGATCCCGGCGGAGGCCGTGGCGGACATCCCCGAGGGCGCAACCCTCCACCTGGAGGACTCCCCCCGGACCCAGTAGGGACTACCGCTGCGCCTACGCACGACGGCTGTCTGCACCCCTGATCCCGGCGGAGGCCGCAGCGGACATCCCCGAGGGCGCAACCCTTCACCATCGAGGACTCCCCTCGGACCCAGTAGGGACTATCGCTGCGCCTACACACGGCGGCCACTGGCACCGCCGGCGATTTAGAGCCACAACGAGCGGGGCCCCGCCGGCAGCTACTGCTGGGACATACGCACTCTGAACTCGCCCTCCACTGCTCTTTACTACCTGAGGTGCTCCGGCTGCTGTGGCGGGCTGCTGTGCTGGGGGCTGAGCCGGCTCCCAGGTCTGGTGGGGGCTGCATATACCCTATTGACAGGCCACTGCCACGGTTGTCTCTGGGTCATCATATTGGGAACGACCTACGCGAAGGCTCTGATCTCGGGGACTGGCGGGCCAACCACTCATTGCAACCACTGGGTGCCAACTGCTGGGTCGCCATGGGCAAGAACGATGCCAAGCAACCCAAACTGTCCTTCGAACCTGCAGCTTCAAAGAAACCAACACGTGGTACAACGGGCGCCGGGAGCTCCTCGGGACAGCCGAGCGCCGAGACCCCTCCTGCGGTCATAACACCTGAGTTGCGCCTGATCATAGAGGAGATGCGTCAAGGCTTCGCGACTGTCGTGGATAAGGTGGATCGGCTGTCCTCCAGGATGGACGGCGTGGTGCAAAAAGTGGAGGTGCACGAGGAACGGCTCTCTGAGGCGGAGCGACGCATTTCCACTGCCGAGGACACTGCCGCGACGCACGACACACGCCTTACCCGCATGGACGACATCCTCAGAGTGATAGCGGCGAAGAATGAGGAGTTGGAGGCGAGAAGTAGACGCAATAACATCCGCGTCACGGGGGTTCCGGAGTCCACCAACACTGGGCGCATGGAGGACTATGTCGAACGCATACTACAAACAGCTGTGGGCAAGGAGGCCTTCTCGAGCCAATTCATAGTTGAAAGAGTGCACCGCTCCCTGGGCCCGATCCCCAAGCCAGGAGCATCACCGCGGCCTATCATCGCCCGGTTACTTAACTACCGTGACAGGGACGTTGCCCTTCGAGCTGCCCGCACACACCGGAATTTGTCCTGTGATGGTGTACAGTTTTCACTCTACCCGGATTTCACGCCCATGGTACAGGACCAAAGGAGAAAGTTCCTGGAAGTGAAAAAGAAATTGAGGGACATGCAGATCGACTACGCACTTTTGTACCCGGCCCGGCTTCGGGTGACCCATCAGGGCAAACAACACTTCTTCACGAACCCACAGCACGCTGAGGATTATGTTAAAAGGCTTCGCACTGAAAGGAGAGACAGGCGAAACGAGGGAGAGGATGAAGCGGGAGGGAATCCTGCTGAACAAGATGAATGAATCATAACGGCGCCCTCATGATGTCTGTGCCACTCGCACCCTATCACACTGCTGGAGTAGGGGCTGGGCGCTGCTGGCGGAGACATCGGTATCCCCGCCCTGGCTGCTCCGGGGTGGCATTCTCCTTCATCATTTGATTTGGGTACCTACCTTCCTGCGCCATGGACCCCCAGCAGACCACTGGCCCAGCTGGTGCGCACTACTCCTTTGATTGACTAGCGCTTGGGACGCACACACTGATGATAATGCAGGTGACTTTGCGGGTGGCAGTTGGGACAGGGACGGGGCCATTGAAGTTATTATTGTTTTCTACAATTAGAGGGCTGGGGGTCCGGCACTGATGGTTTTTTGTTGAGGCTTCTATCTGCAGGACTACTATAAGCCAGGCACCACCCCTTCTTCTCTGTCTTCCCCATATGGTATATGCGGGAGGGGAGGGGAGTGTTGGGGTGAGTGGAAGTGTACCTCTGATGCCCCCAGGAGGGGATTCCCCACATGGTTTTACTATGGGCAAGTTTGGGTTGCTTCAGTGGGTTGGGGGAGGACATGGGGAGTGGCGTTTCTGTTACTATGAAAGGAGTGAGGAGGAATGTTCACTTGTTGGGATGGGGCTTGTTGGGAGAATGCATGAATGTGCGGATGGTAGTCATGGCATGTGTGTCGGGACTGGACGTGCGGGTTGTGTCAGCATGAATGATCAGGAAAACCGACGATACTGTGCGCTGTGGTTTTTGGTACAGGATGCGGCACCACAGAGTGCCGCGACTCTGTGCACTTATTGGGTACAGGGATGTGATGATGAGCACGGGTGACCATACTTTGAATACTGTGTCTATAATATCCTGGAATGTCAGAGGCCTTAATAACCAGCGGAAATGTAGGAATGTGCTGGGGTACTTAGATAGACACCAAGTGCAAATAGCTCTGCTCCAGGAGACTCACCTTAATCCGCGATGCATCCCTCGATTTGCAGACAGATGGGCGACCGTGAGAGAGTTTTCCTCCTATTCCACCTATTCCAGGGGCACTGCCATTTTGATCAGTAAACGACTAACGTTCCAAAAGCTGGGTGCTCGGACGGATAGTGAGGGGAGATACGTGATCCTCTGGGGGAGACTGGGCACTGATGTTGTGATGCTCATAAACTGTTACGCACCCAACATCGACACACCTGGGTTCTTCTTGTCACTATGGGGACATGCACTTGAGGTCGAGGCCACACACGTAGTCTGGGGGGGGACTTTAATCTCTCCTTACACCCGGGGGCGGACAGGTCAGACGGTAGCGGACAGTACAATACGAAAGCCAGAGAAGCGTTGCGGGGCATACTGACGGAAGTGGGATTGGTGGATAGCTGGAGGCACTTACACCCGGGGGCTAGGGAAGGCACCCACTTCACCACGCATGCGCGCTCGTGGGCCAGGATTGATTACTGTTTCATCTCACGGGGTCTGGCTGGTGGCGTCGCCAAGGTGCGACACCTGCCTCGAACATACTCGGATCACTGTCCTGTGCTGACCGTCCTAGAATTGCCTGGATATGCGAGAATACGCCCACCGTGGCGGCTATTCCCCTCGGCCCTCCTTGACCCGGTATTCTAGCAAGAACTCGGGGAGGAAATTGAGGCCTTCTTCCCTAGGAACAAGGGGTCTGTTGCTAAGGTCGAGACGATCTGGGAGGCTTTCAAGGTCACTGTGCGCGGTGTCACAATCTCTAAGAGCTGTGGCGTGTTGAGGGAAATAGTGCGCACGCTGACGGGTATTGAAACGGAACTCAAAGCGATAGAGGCGGAGATGGTTGGAAACCCTTGCCCTGACCTAGCGATAGCATTCAGAGCCAAGTTATCCAAATTTGAGGAGGAGGCAGCCAGGGAAGCCAAGTTCCGTGGTAAGTACTGGACGGATCGACGCTACTGCAAAGGAGATAGGCCGGGAAAAGTGTTGGCGGCACTCACTAGACACCAGCAATTTGCCACGCACATACTGGAAATCTCTGATGGTGAAGGCAGAACCTATCAGGACACTAGGGGGATACAGGACACCTTCCTGCAGCATTATAAACGGCTGTATACCACACAGCAGACTGAAGAGGTTGACCTCAGTGGGTTCCTCGATGACATTGCACTGTGTTGGCTGAGTGATAGTGATAGGACTTTCCTGGGGTGTCCTTTCGAGATTGATGAAATCCGAGAAGCGATCATGTCACTAAGTAACGGCAAAGCCTCGGGGCTGGACGGCCTACCAGCCGAATTTTATAAATGTTACTTAGACATAATGGCACCAGTGCTGAAGGAGGTGTTTGAGGAGTCGTTGGAGGAGGGGATACTACCGGGCTCTATGAGGGAGGTGGCAATCACTTCGCTGCTTAAGCCGGGGAAAGACCCGAAGGATACCGACGCCTACAGGCCCCTTATCGCTGCTAAACTGCGATGCAAAGATTCTAGCGAAGGTGCTCGCGACTAGATTATCCCTACTTATGACTACCCTGGTGCTGCCGGATCAATCTGGATTTGTCCCGGGTAGAGCTACGTCCCATAACCTCCAAACCCTGTTCTCCCTCATACCTACCATCTCGCCGGACCTGCCGGTCGCCGCTGTGTTTCTGGACGCCACTAAGGCGTTTGATTCGGTGGAATGGGGCTATCTCCTGGCCATATTAGGCAGGATGGGCTTCCCCCGGATCATCATTGCCTGGGTGACATTGCTTTATACCTCTCCAGTTGCTAGGGTCATCGTCAACGGAGTGCTGTCATCGCAGATGCCAATCACGAGAGGGACTCGACAGGGCTGCCCCTTGTCGCCCCTGCTTTTTGCCCTAGCTATCGAACCCCTGGCTTGCAGGATCCGGCAGTTGCATAAGGACAGCGCCTTTAATTGCAACCAGAGACAGATTGGCATATCCCTCTATACGGACGACGTTACCTTGTATGTGCGGCGCCCGCAAGAACACCTCAACCCCTTATTGAGAGAATTTGTGTTATTTGGTGGCGTCTCCGGCGTGCACATCAATTGGAAGAAGTCGCAGTTCTTCCCCCTCACCCCCTCAGTGGCCCATTTCCCGCTTGATTACCCGCTGGAGTGGTGTAGTACGGACTTGAAATACCTGGGAATTGTTGTGTCACTCGCTAAGGAGGACACGGTCCGACTGAACTATGGGGTGGCCATCTCCAAATTAGCCGATACTGTGACTCGCTGGTTGGCCCTCCCGCTGTCGATGGCGGGAAGAGCCTCCCTGATAAAAATGGTCATCCTCCCACGCTTCCTATACCTCTTTCAAAATATACCCTATTATCCGGGAGCCTACTTCTTTAAAAGGCTTCGGTCTGAACTGCTTCGCCTATTTTGGGGCGGGAAGCAGCCGCGCCTCAGCTGGAAAGTATTGACACAGCCGTATGACAGGGGCGGATTCGACGTGCCCGACTTGGAGGTGTATTACCTCAGTGCTCAGGCTCAACATGCTTACTATTGGATTAACCCCACCCCCTTTATGCCTCAGGTGGCAGCTGAGGACTGGATAGTTCACCCGCTGCCGCTTAAGGGCATGCTGCTGGGCTTGATTGGAGACGTTGAGACGCCTGCCACCACTGTCACCTGTACCATGGACGCTTGGCGAAGAGTGACTAGATTACTGGAAGCCCCCATGCTCTACTCACCGGCGATGCCCCTTTCATATCATCCGAAGTTATCGCTCCTAACGGAAAATGGATTTCATTCCATGTGCAACCGCATCCAACTTCATACTTGGGGGGACTTGTTTCATGAGAAGCAATTCCGCACTAAGGAACAGTTCTTTTGTGCTACTCCCCCGACGCCAATGGAGGTGTTTTATTACATCAGGCTCCGTCAGGGCATGAAGGAGATAATTCCTGGCTACCCGGAGGAACCGGGCACGGTCCTGCCGCTTCACGTCATGCTCATTTCGAACGGCAGACACTTGGTGTCGAAGCTATATTCGGCCATTCGAGAGCAACGCCCCCCTGTTCCGTCCAAGGCACGTACTGCCTGGGACTCTGACCTGCCCGCTGCACTCACTGATGAACAATGGAGATACTGCTGCTCGATTACCGCAAGAGTCTCCTCTAGTTGTAGACTGAAAATTATCCACTATAAATTTGTGCAGCGGTATTATTATACCCCAGTTCGGAAACTGCGATTTCGACTGTCGGATGACGACAGATGTGCGAGGTGCCGTGCAGAGGGCGCAGGTTTCCTCCATTTGGCCTGGGAGTGTGGAGTAATTCAGGAATACTGGGAGCAGGTTCATGCTGCGCTTCAGGTGATGGTCGATGGCCCTCTTGCCCTTGAGCCAGTGGTGATGCTGCTGGGTTATACCAAAAACGTTCCCAAATCGGATCGCAAGTTTGTTGATCTCGCACTCCTTCTTGCTAAACGGAGAATTGCATGCAGATGGGGAAGAGGGAGGGCACCAAAGTTTAAGGAATGGTTGGACGACCTCAAATATTGCCAGGACCAACACGGCGTTAATGCGGACCTGATGCCTGCCCGCTGTAGACCCTGTGACTTCTGGTCCCCCTTGCAGGCTTACTGGTTGTCCCAAGCTGCCGGCAGCGACTCCTCTGGTGAGGACGAACCGATACCTGGCCCATGAGCGTATAGGTGCACACTACACTGAACTCACCGTATTGCATTCTGCCCAACAGATTGGCCCTTGACCGGCAGAGCTCCACCTCTCATAATCCTTCCATGAGTAGCTCCCTGGGGCGCGAAGCGGGTCCACATCCACTAGGCACACACATAACGTATTGATATTACGGACTCCTTTTTCCCTTGCCGGGGGGATGCCTAACTACGAGGGTGGGGAGGCCCCCCCCCTCTGCTACTTGCACAGCTAAGATGGCGGGGGGATGGCGGGGGGATGGAAACAGGCACAGTGGCTTATGACTCCGAAACATTGTTGGAATTCATCTATGTTGTCCCTTACCCGGTGTAGATGATGTTTGTCCGCTGAATGTACCATGATCGATACTGTACAGGATTATTGATGCTGTTACTGTCATGACTCTGTGATGCACAATGTTAATAAAAAAGGTTTAAAAAAAAAGGCAAACCCAGTTGCGAGACATTTTAAACCTTGTCATGGGAGTGATCTGGAATGTCTAAGCTATTTTGCTATAGATGTGGTCCCACAGTTGCGCAGGGGGTGACCGAGAGGCTCAATTAAGGACGCTAGAAACACAATACATTCTTGAGTTAGATTCCAAAACACCGAACATGCCCAGAAATACTGATGAATTAATGTGTGTACTGCTGTACGCAAGAGAAATTTCACATTTTATGTTTGGATTGATTTTTCACTTTTTACACAAGGGATGGTCTATATGACCTACACAAAATAGTTTCTTGTTTCTTTCCTTTTTTTTACATGTATGTATATCATCTTTGAACAGACTTTTAAGGCAGTGAGGACATAGTATGGTTACCGCAACACATTTGCCCACATGTGCTTTATGATTATATCAGGGATCCACTTATACAAGGATATACATCTAATCAATGGGAAGCAGCAGCGATGAAGATAATCATAATGTTGGGGTCAGCAAACATTAGTGGTAAAGGACCCGATCAGTAGCTAGGTTATAGCGGGTACGATTAGGTGTGCTTTGCTTAGCCTTATCGGTCCTGTGTCAGCAACCCTGATGCTAGAGATACTTAGACCAAAATATTTTGCACAAAAAATAGCATATTTTGCACATTTAAAAGCAAATTTGCACATTTTAAATAATTATTTATATTGCTGTATATTTATTTACGGAATGTTGCACACGTGTGAAATATTGTTGCACTATAATATAAATGCTGCTAAACCTATGATTTTAGATGTATTATGGAGCCTTGGTTTTATTCGACAACAATGTATGAATTGATAGTATAGAACTTTCCATTTGAATTGTATTGTAATGTTGCGGAAGTCTGTTGTTTATGTCCTTAGGCCTGGTGGTCAGATGACCTGCACTTGCACTTTAAATGGTGAAGCTTGCCAAGACAACGTTATGTGAACAAGGGCTCATGGGGCCATGGCGGTCATGAGGATGCACGCAAAATAAAAGAAGACTGCAAATCACCTGTTTGGGTCAGTTTTCATTTGTCCTGTTTATTTGGATTCTTGAGACGAAGTTCCTTGAATGTTTTACACCGTCCTTGCTTCCTTGGTGTTTAACGGACTTCTCCTACCTTCAGGGTCGAGCGACAGGAAGGTGGCTCCTGCTAACCCGGAAGCATCTGCAGTTCCTGTAACGGAGCAGCGGCAGCAGCCCCCGGTCGTCAACACCCGCGCTGACCCGGCACCCACGGACGGAGGACTCTCACGGCTGTGATTGAGTCCAGTCTGAAGTAAGTACGGGGATTGCGCTATTGTAAAGATTTGCGGGCGTAGGAGTAAGGAGTGTGAAGCGAGCATCGCCATTGGGAGTGTTGCCTCGCACAACACTTTGCTTAACTGAATTAAAGAACGCACGCATCACCATGGCCGCCGCTGACGTTGTTAGAAGCTGTGAGGAAGCGGCAGCCGGAATGTTTGATGACTCACCAGTCACAGAGGCGCAACTAAAAGACATTCCAACACAGGCGAAAGCCGGGGGCTGCAAAATGAAGGATATCTTTAAACAATTGGAGAAGGCAATGCGAACAGAACAAGCTAAGTGGTGGAAGCACAAATCACTCTCTCTGTCTACCTGGAAGTGGGACGTATCCCACGTGGACTTCGCATTATGCTGGCCCCAGCTACGAAAACCCGGACCCCAACATGCTATTGGAATGGGCCGAGTGCAATTTAGATTCATCTTGCCGGCTATTGAGGATACTTGTTAAGTATGCGTAGAGCGACAGAGCAGCGCAACAGTTTAAAATAACTGAATTGAATGGGCAGATTACTGAAATGGGAGATGCAGATCTGGAGAAGAAATATCGGGAAGAGATGAGCGTGAGGTTAGCGAAAGAGGAGAATGTCATCAAAAAGCGAAAAACCTTTAAGTTCCAAAAAGACAAACTGGATTACCAGAATGGGCGCATTTTCACTTTCGCCAAGAAATATGATTCTTTCAAACAAGATAAAGGCACAACGCGAGTACAACCTGCAACACCAGTCAGGAATGATGCAGCCCAGTTTTCAACCTCTATGTCTGACTTGAGCTCAGTGCCTGGGAGCGAATCGGAGAGTGAACAGGCCTCCTCAAGTGCTTGATTGGGGTTTATCAAGCTATCACTGGCTCAGGAAGTGGACTGCTTGAGACAGGATCGCAGGCAGACATTAAGACCTCGCATCCCCAATCCAAAGCAAAACAGAGAGCCAACATCCAACGCCGAGAGCGCAGGAGCTGCCATAAGATCAAACAGTGCAGACAAACCAATTCTCAAAAAGAAAACGCGAAGGAATTGGAAGCGCAGATAAACGATCCTACTGGTGACTCTTTGTCTATTATCAATTTGACTGAAGTGCACTTGAGTCCGAAGGAAATAAGAACATTATCTCTAGGCTTAACATACTGTTCTCCCAGTAACTTTAATTATGCTCATACACGTATGGATCTGTTTAAATATACCCGCAAACTAAAGTTGAGGAAGTTTCATCTTCTCAATACGAACAAGACTCGGAATGCACCGGAGCCCATTGCCACATCCAACCCTGGTTCACTTAGTATTTCAGCGGGTGAATATGAGCTGCTTTGTGATCTGCAGGAGTTGCACAGAGAAGGAAGAACAGACTGGACAAGCTCGGATATCACTGTACAACCCAAACTAAATGCGCCAGGATTAACCAAATTCAGACCCAAATCCACCTTCAACCCTGTCTTATGCATGACAACATTGATGTATTTAATGAATTGGTGACCACACAAGTTAAGGATTTACATACCGTCACCTTATCAAGTGAGAGCAAAAACGCAGGCATAACAATGCCTATGGAAGTTTAATGCATAAGTTACAAAGCAATAACAACGTGGTAATAAGACAATCTGATGAAGGTGGGAATATTGTTCTGACGCAGTGACTGGCTAACAGTCAAAACAGCTTGGAACAGTTTCAATTCTAGACTGTTGTCTTGGAAAAGTGCGGGTTTGATCAGTGGTGATGAGTTTACATTTTTGAAAACCAACTATCCAGTGATTCCCGTTTTTTACTTAATCCCCAAAGTGCACAAGGATCCTGACAAAACAAAAGGGAGACCTATTATCTCGGCCCAAAAAAGTATTTTTGAAAATACCTCTTGGTATATAGATTACTTCCTCCAAGAGCATGTCAAAGGCTTACCATTGTACTTGCAGGACACTGGGGATTTTTTGAGGAAGATCCAAAGGATAGATTGGCAGCAAGACTTCCTGCTGATCACGCTTGATGTAACTGCATTGTACACATGTATCAACATTCTGGATGGTGTATGTGCAGTAGAACATTTTTTGCGAACTAAAACTACTCACATGTTGAAACACAATAGAATGATTATTGACATGATTCAGACCTGCCTTAACAACAACTATTTTCTCTCCCAGAGTCAAGTTTTCCAACAGATGAGGGGCATGGCAATGGAGGCTTGCTTCTCCCCCAGCTATGCTTGTTTGCACATGGGGCTGTGGGAGGAGCAAGTCCTCAGAACCAAGTTTGAAGATACCATGTCTAATAACATCATAGCATGGTATCGATATATAGACGATCTATTTATCATCTGGAAAGGCTCCGCGGTAGCAGCAGGGAACTTTATTGAAGGGATCAATGTGAACAATTTAAATCTCAAGTTCACTGGTCAGATGAGCAAGGTTTCGGTGAATTTCCTTGATGTGGAAGTATACATCAAGGACAATAAACTGGAAGCCAGATTACATCGCAAGGATACAGCGGGGAACACAGTCCTGCATGCCACTAGCCACCATCCGGAAAATCTGGTTCGCAGCATCCCCTATGGGGAGATGCTGCGAATTAGACGTATCTGTAGTACGGATAATGATTGTAGGCAGGCTCAACAGAGGAGAAAAATCAGGTTTTTGGCTGAGGTTATTCTGCTACTGTGTTGGATAGAGCTATTTCTAGAGCGCATTTGACTTCTCATCTACCAAAACAGGGCGATTGCCCTGGGATATCATCAAATCCTGACAAACCAACTCTGGACCAACATAGACTCATTACAACCTACCGTAGGCAACATAAACAATTGAGCAGGATTATACGTAAAAACTGGCCAATTGTTCAGGGTGACCCCGGTATTGGTAGTACACTGTCTAGAACTCCGGCTATTACATTTAGCAGAGCACTATCCATGAATGATATGCTCGTGAAAAGCAGCCCAGAGTGAGTTCCAGCAGTTCATGGTTGCAAACCACCAGGGGATTTATTAAATGCGCATCCTGTAAAGCAGCCCAGAGTGAGTTCCAGCAGTTCATGGTTGCAAACCACCAGGGGATTTATTAAATGCGCATCCTGTAAAGCGTGTAAATTGGGTAAAAATAAAATCTCTTACCTCACTCCTTTTAGTGATGTACCAGTACCCATATCTAAAAAACTAACATGCAAATCTGAATATGCAGTGTATGTGCTGGAGTGTATGTGTGGCCTGCAATATGTTGGGAGTACCAAGTTGCAGGTTCACAAACGTATACTCCAGCACATGCGGGCTATCACTAATCAGGATGAGCAATACCCAGTTGTGAGACATTTTAAATCTTGTCATGGGAGTGATATGGAATGTCTAAACTATTTTGCTCAATTAGGGACGCTAGAAACACGATACATCCTTGAGTTAGATTCCAAAAAACCGAACGGTTTAAACTCAAGTGAAGACATGTACACTTGTCTCTAGTTTGCCTTAGGTCTGAGGGTTGAGATTACAGCAAATAGGTTAGAACTGTGTTTGATAAAGTTGCATGCCCAGGAATACTGATGAATTAATGTGTGTACGGATGTACGCAAGAGAAATTTCCCATTTTATATTTGGATTAATTTTCACTTTTTACACAAGGGATGGTCTATATCACCTGCGCAAAAGTAAGAGTTTCTTGTTTCTTTCCTTTTGCACAGAGTTGTAATGAGGCTATGCCCCTTTTTACACCTCTCTGCAATGCAGGCCACTGGCGCGTTTGCAGAGGGGGGACAAATTCCCCTTGCATACTGGGGTTCCCTGGGTCATATCTGCCCAAACACCGATATTCCGAACGATTGAAATGGACTTTTCTTGAGAAACATTTGGATTTGGATTAACATGTCCTATACTTTGGAATTTTTGAAAGACTGACTTTGAGGATGCTATAAATTACTCAAGTCTGCCCGAATTGTGTGGGTAAAATTGATACCTAGTCACTTTGAATAAGAATGTACTTACGTTTCGTCTAACATTTGGAAGAAATATCTAGTTATATGACAACAGGATATCGACATAACTTGAAGAAATAAGAACGCCCTGAAGAAGTTCTGTTGTACAGAACGAAACGTTTCGGCTGGCTGTGGTACATAAACTTAAAGAAAATAAAAGCATTTGAATATACACCAAGATTCAGCGCTTCAATAAGGACTCTAAGTGATATGATTTGATTGGACTTATTGTGCAAGTGGTGCTGTGCCAAACTTGGGAATATTCTCCACTACTCTCTACTACTTACTCTCTCCTACTCCACTACTCTCAAATACTCACTCTCTACTAATCATTCTCTACTACTCTACTACTCTCTACAACTCTCTCTCTACTACTCACTCCCTACTACTCACTATCTACTACTCTCTACTACTCACTCTCTACTACTCACTCTTTACTACTCACTCTCTACTACTCTCTACTACTCACTCTCTACTTCTCACTCTCTACTACTCTCTACTACTCACTCTCTACTACTCACTCTACTACTCACTCTCTACTACTCTCTACCACTCACTCTCTACTACTCTCTCTCTACTAGTCTCTACTACTCACTCTACTACTCACTCTCTACTACTCTCGACTATTCTCTCTCTCTGCTACTCACTCTATACTACACTCTACTACTCACTCTCTACTACTCACTCTTTACTACTCTACTACTCACTCTCTACTGCTCTCTACTACTCACTCTCTACTACTCACTTCTACTCACTCTCTACTACTCACTCTCTACTACTCTCTACTACTCACTCTACTATTCACTTTACTACTCTCTACTACTCACTCTCTGCTACTCTCTCTACTACTCTCTACTACTCACTCTCTACTCTCTATTACTCACTCTCAACTCTCTACCTCTCTCTACTTCTCTCTCTACTAGTCTCTACCTCTCTACCACTACCTCTCTATCTCTACCTCTCTACCTCTACACCTCTACCTCTCTACCTCTCTCTACACGCACACATATACACATATATATATGCATATATATGCATATGCATTTATATATATGTATGTGTATGTATATATATATATATATATACATACATATATAAACATATACAATCTGTATATCTATATAAATACAAATATAAATGCATGCATACATATACACATATGCATACAGATGCATGTTATTTACATGAAAGTTTAAAAAACACTAATAAAAGCAAAGCTAAAAAGCCACCTCATTACAAACAGAATGGCTTTAACTTAAACGAGGACGAGATCTATTGCATTTTCAATGCTTGTTTACTTTGGTTCCATCAAGAAGGCATTCAGATGCGTCACACATTTGCCATAAAGTCTGAATGTTAGCACTCTAATTGCTCATTAGATCACTGTAGTAAAGCTACTGCTCACCAGAGAAGTCTTCTGCTGGTGTTCAAAGTGCATGTTTCAGTCTGCATGTCAGAATTTTTTTAATGAAATAGAAGAGGATTTGAGAAGTCGCTCAAAATGATCCCTAATTTTTATTTCTGAAGCACTAATCATACTTTCTATGGCAAAATTAACCCCCTCATTTTGTTCCTTTATAAATTAAATGTTTTCAGACGTACCACTTCATTCCAATCAAGATGGCTTCTGGTGTGCCATACTTTTGTCATAAGTAAGACTGTTAGCGCTCTAGTTGTTCTTTAGAACACTCTGGGACATTCTGTCATTGGGCTATACTTGGGCTACATCTGGGTGATATTTGGGCTACATTTATTATTATTATTATTATTATTATTATTATTATTATTTATTTTTATAAAGCGCATAGTCACCCGGAGGTATCCCAGCTCTAAAAAAAACCCTAATTCAACAGGCCTGAGGCCCAGGAGCTGAGAGCAGAAGAGAGCAGGGGTGAGGATTCAAACAGGGGGGGGACATAAAAAGCTAGGGAAAGAGATGCGTCTTTAGCAGCTTCCTAAAGCGCAGATATTGTGGTTCAAGACGCAGGAGGCGAGGGAGTGAATTCCAAAGACGAGCAGCTTGTACCGAAAAGCGTCTTCCTCCTGATCGAGCTTTCCTGAATCTTGGGGTATTGATGAGGTTTTCTGCGTTAGAACGGAGGGATCTAGTGGTTATGTAAGGGGTGACAAAGTTGGTGAGAACTGGGGGGCCTTGATTATGCAAAGTTTTGTAGACGAGGCACAAGGCCTTGAACTTGACTCGCTCCCTTATGGGGAGCCAATGAAGGAGTTTGAGAGCAGGTTTAGCAGATGATCTGGCCGGGGTGTTTGTGATAATTTAGGCTCTTTTGTCTCTGGTTGCCATCTTGGGAGACTGCATGTCAGAATTTTTTAATGGAATTGAAAAGGATTTGAGAAGTCACTCCAAATGTGCCCTAATTTTTCTTTCTGCAGCACTAATCATATTTTCTATGGCGAAATATACCCCCTCATTTTGTTCCTTTTTAAATTAAATGTTTTAAGAGTTACCACTTTATTCCAATCAATATGGCTTCTGGTGTGCCATACCTTTGTAATAAGTAGGACTGTTAGCGTTCTAGTTGTTCTTTAGAACACTCTGGGACATTCTGTCATTGGGCTATACTTGGGCTACATCTGGGTAATATTTGGGCTACATTTGGGCTCTTTTGTCTCTGGTGGCCATCTTGGGAGACTGCATGTCAGTATTTTTTAATGAAATAGAAGAGGATTTGAGAAGTCACTCAAAATGTGCCCTAATTTTTCATTCTGCAGCACTAATAATACTTTCTATGGCATAATATACCCCCTCATTTTGTTCCTTTTTAAATTAAATGTTTTAAGAGTTACCACTTTATTCCCATCACGATGGCTTCAGGTGTGCTATACCTTTGTAATAAGTAGGACTGTTAGCGCTCTAGTTGTTCTTTAGAACACTCTAGGAGGCTGCAGGAGAACACAAAGGAATCAACTGACAGTCTCAGTCCTTGTTGGATGTACATTACAGTAGGTAATATATATATATATATATTACCTACTGGCAGTCGCCAGTAGGTAGTTATAGTTAGGATTGTTTTCTATAGGAAATCCGCAACATTCTTTTGGGAATAACTTTGGCGCCGGTTGAGGAATCTGCCTGTAATTTTCCTTAAATTTGCCTCGCTGCGCTTCGCTCCTTCCCTGAAAGTTTGGGGAGGTAATATATATATATATATATATATATATATATATATATATATGTATATATATATATATATATATATACATATATATATATATATATATATATTATATTACCTAGTGACGGTTGCTATAGTTAGGACCAAGTTTCCATAGAAAGAGCACTTTTTTTTTTGCTTATAACTTTGGCGTCGTTTGATGAATCTTCATGAAATCAGGATAAGGCAAACCCAGTTGCGGGGGGCGCTAGAGGGCGCACTAGCTAATGGCCGCACCTCTGTGAGGCTCTGGCTGCCTGGCCAGCTTTATCCTACTTTAATCCGCTTCCCCTGCAGATGGATGCTTGAAGATTGCACCGCTGCTGGCTACACCCGAGCTGTGGCGCCGGTCCGAATCTGGTGAAGATCCGAAGCCCAGGACCGGAGTTGTGGCGCCTTGAAAGTGCCCCGAGGTGCGCTGCTGCGGAGGGCCGCTGACCGGGACCGGGAGCTGTGCCACCTGAGACCGCGGCTTCACACGAGGCGGCTAGGCCTCGTCATCGCGTAACCCGGACAGACCTGCGGGAGGCCTGCTGGACGATTGCCGTGGTCTGGCGGAGGTGAGTCTCGCCCCCCCCCCTGAGAACGCTGCATTGAGGGGGAGGGCTGATCATCGCGCCAGCTCCCCTGCTGCGGCGGCGGACGGACGGTTGTCTGCACCCCTGATCCCGGCGGAGGCCGTGGCGGACATCCCCGAGGGCGCAACCCTCCACCTGGAGGACTCCCCCCGGACCCAGTAGGGACTACCGCTGCGCCTACGCACGACGGCTGTCTGCACCCCTGATCCCGGCGGAGGCCGCAGCGGACATCCCCGAGGGCGCAACCCTTCACCATCGAGGACTCCCCTCGGACCCAGTAGGGACTATCGCTGCGCCTACACACGGCGGCCACTGGCACCGCCGGCGATTTAGAGCCACAACGAGCGGGGCCCCGCCGGCAGCTACTGCTGGGACATACGCACTCTGAACTCGCCCTCCACTGCTCTTTACTACCTGAGGTGCTCCGGCTGCTGTGGCGGGCTGCTGTGCTGGGGGCTGAGCCGGCTCCCAGGTCTGGTGGGGGCTGCATATACCCTATTGACAGGCCACTGCCACGGTTGTCTCTGGGTCATCATATTGGGAACGACCTACGCGAAGGCTCTGATCTCGGGGACTGGCGGGCCAACCACTCATTGCAACCACTGGGTGCCAACTGCTGGGTCGCCATGGGCAAGAACGATGCCAAGCAACCCAAACTGTCCTTCGAACCTGCAGCTTCAAAGAAACCAACACGTGGTACAACGGGCGCCGGGAGCTCCTCGGGACAGCCGAGCGCCGAGACCCCTCCTGCGGTCATAACACCTGAGTTGCGCCTGATCATAGAGGAGATGCGTCAAGGCTTCGCGACTGTCGTGGATAAGGTGGATCGGCTGTCCTCCAGGATGGACGGCGTGGTGCAAAAAGTGGAGGTGCACGAGGAACGGCTCTCTGAGGCGGAGCGACGCATTTCCACTGCCGAGGACACTGCCGCGACGCACGACACACGCCTTACCCGCATGGACGACATCCTCAGAGTGATAGCGGCGAAGAATGAGGAGTTGGAGGCGAGAAGTAGACGCAATAACATCCGCGTCACGGGGGTTCCGGAGTCCACCAACACTGGGCGCATGGAGGACTATGTCGAACGCATACTACAAACAGCTGTGGGCAAGGAGGCCTTCTCGAGCCAATTCATAGTTGAAAGAGTGCACCGCTCCCTGGGCCCGATCCCCAAGCCAGGAGCATCACCGCGGCCTATCATCGCCCGGTTACTTAACTACCGTGACAGGGACGTTGCCCTTCGAGCTGCCCGCACACACCGGAATTTGTCCTGTGATGGTGTACAGTTTTCACTCTACCCGGATTTCACGCCCATGGTACAGGACCAAAGGAGAAAGTTCCTGGAAGTGAAAAAGAAATTGAGGGACATGCAGATCGACTACGCACTTTTGTACCCGGCCCGGCTTCGGGTGACCCATCAGGGCAAACAACACTTCTTCACGAACCCACAGCACGCTGAGGATTATGTTAAAAGGCTTCGCACTGAAAGGAGAGACAGGCGAAACGAGGGAGAGGATGAAGCGGGAGGGAATCCTGCTGAACAAGATGAATGAATCATAACGGCGCCCTCATGATGTCTGTGCCACTCGCACCCTATCACACTGCTGGAGTAGGGGCTGGGCGCTGCTGGCGGAGACATCGGTATCCCCGCCCTGGCTGCTCCGGGGTGGCATTCTCCTTCATCATTTGATTTGGGTACCTACCTTCCTGCGCCATGGACCCCCAGCAGACCACTGGCCCAGCTGGTGCGCACTACTCCTTTGATTGACTAGCGCTTGGGACGCACACACTGATGATAATGCAGGTGACTTTGCGGGTGGCAGTTGGGACAGGGACGGGGCCATTGAAGTTATTATTGTTTTCTACAATTAGAGGGCTGGGGGTCCGGCACTGATGGTTTTTTGTTGAGGCTTCTATCTGCAGGACTACTATAAGCCAGGCACCACCCCTTCTTCTCTGTCTTCCCCATATGGTATATGCGGGAGGGGAGGGGAGTGTTGGGGTGAGTGGAAGTGTACCTCTGATGCCCCCAGGAGGGGATTCCCCACATGGTTTTACTATGGTTATTGAGTACGGGGTTTGGCAGGGGGGGAGAGATCGTAATACTGGCAAGTTTGGGTTGCTTCAGTGGGTTGGGGGAGGACATGGGGAGTGGCGTTTCTGTTACTATGAAAGGAGTGAGGAGGAATGTTCACTTGTTGGGATGGGGCTTGTTGGGAGAATGCATGAATGTGCGGATGGTAGTCATGGCATGTGTGTCGGGACTGGACGTGCGGGTTGTGTCAGCATGAATGATCAGGAAAACCGACGATACTGTGCGCTGTGGTTTTTGGTACAGGATGCGGCACCACAGAGTGCCGCGACTCTGTGCACTTATTGGGTACAGGGATGTGATGATGAGCACGGGTGACCATACTTTGAATACTGTGTCTATAATATCCTGGAATGTCAGAGGCCTTAATAACCAGCGGAAATGTAGGAATGTGCTGGGGTACTTAGATAGACACCAAGTGCAAATAGCTCTGCTCCAGGAGACTCACCTTAATCCGCGATGCATCCCTCGATTTGCAGACAGATGGGCGACCGTGAGAGAGTTTTCCTCCTATTCCACCTATTCCAGGGGCACTGCCATTTTGATCAGTAAACGACTAACGTTCCAAAAGCTGGGTGCTCGGACGGATAGTGAGGGGAGATACGTGATCCTCTGGGGGAGACTGGGCACTGATGTTGTGATGCTCATAAACTGTTACGCACCCAACATCGACACACCTGGGTTCTTCTTGTCACTATGGGGACATGCACTTGAGGTCGAGGCCACACACGTAGTCTGGGGGGGGACTTTAATCTCTCCTTACACCCGGGGGCGGACAGGTCAGACGGTAGCGGACAGTACAATACGAAAGCCAGAGAAGCGTTGCGGGGCATACTGACGGAAGTGGGATTGGTGGATAGCTGGAGGCACTTACACCCGGGGGCTAGGGAAGGCACCCACTTCACCACGCATGCGCGCTCGTGGGCCAGGATTGATTACTGTTTCATCTCACGGGGTCTGGCTGGTGGCGTCGCCAAGGTGCGACACCTGCCTCGAACATACTCGGATCACTGTCCTGTGCTGACCGTCCTAGAATTGCCTGGATATGCGAGAATACGCCCACCGTGGCGGCTATTCCCCTCGGCCCTCCTTGACCCGGTATTCTAGCAAGAACTCGGGGAGGAAATTGAGGCCTTCTTCCCTAGGAACAAGGGGTCTGTTGCTAAGGTCGAGACGATCTGGGAGGCTTTCAAGGTCACTGTGCGCGGTGTCACAATCTCTAAGAGCTGTGGCGTGTTGAGGGAAATAGTGCGCACGCTGACGGGTATTGAAACGGAACTCAAAGCGATAGAGGCGGAGATGGTTGGAAACCCTTGCCCTGACCTAGCGATAGCATTCAGAGCCAAGTTATCCAAATTTGAGGAGGAGGCAGCCAGGGAAGCCAAGTTCCGTGGTAAGTACTGGACGGATCGACGCTACTGCAAAGGAGATAGGCCGGGAAAAGTGTTGGCGGCACTCACTAGACACCAGCAATTTGCCACGCACATACTGGAAATCTCTGATGGTGAAGGCAGAACCTATCAGGACACTAGGGGGATACAGGACACCTTCCTGCAGCATTATAAACGGCTGTATACCACACAGCAGACTGAAGAGGTTGACCTCAGTGGGTTCCTCGATGACATTGCACTGTGTTGGCTGAGTGATAGTGATAGGACTTTCCTGGGGTGTCCTTTCGAGATTGATGAAATCCGAGAAGCGATCATGTCACTAAGTAACGGCAAAGCCTCGGGGCTGGACGGCCTACCAGCCGAATTTTATAAATGTTACTTAGACATAATGGCACCAGTGCTGAAGGAGGTGTTTGAGGAGTCGTTGGAGGAGGGGATACTACCGGGCTCTATGAGGGAGGTGGCAATCACTTCGCTGCTTAAGCCGGGGAAAGACCCGAAGGATACCGACGCCTACAGGCCCCTTATCGCTGCTAAACTGCGATGCAAAGATTCTAGCGAAGGTGCTCGCGACTAGATTATCCCTACTTATGACTACCCTGGTGCTGCCGGATCAATCTGGATTTGTCCCGGGTAGAGCTACGTCCCATAACCTCCAAACCCTGTTCTCCCTCATACCTACCATCTCGCCGGACCTGCCGGTCGCCGCTGTGTTTCTGGACGCCACTAAGGCGTTTGATTCGGTGGAATGGGGCTATCTCCTGGCCATATTAGGCAGGATGGGCTTCCCCCGGATCATCATTGCCTGGGTGACATTGCTTTATACCTCTCCAGTTGCTAGGGTCATCGTCAACGGAGTGCTGTCATCGCAGATGCCAATCACGAGAGGGACTCGACAGGGCTGCCCCTTGTCGCCCCTGCTTTTTGCCCTAGCTATCGAACCCCTGGCTTGCAGGATCCGGCAGTTGCATAAGGACAGCGCCTTTAATTGCAACCAGAGACAGATTGGCATATCCCTCTATACGGACGACGTTACCTTGTATGTGCGGCGCCCGCAAGAACACCTCAACCCCTTATTGAGAGAATTTGTGTTATTTGGTGGCGTCTCCGGCGTGCACATCAATTGGAAGAAGTCGCAGTTCTTCCCCCTCACCCCCTCAGTGGCCCATTTCCCGCTTGATTACCCGCTGGAGTGGTGTAGTACGGACTTGAAATACCTGGGAATTGTTGTGTCACTCGCTAAGGAGGACACGGTCCGACTGAACTATGGGGTGGCCATCTCCAAATTAGCCGATACTGTGACTCGCTGGTTGGCCCTCCCGCTGTCGATGGCGGGAAGAGCCTCCCTGATAAAAATGGTCATCCTCCCACGCTTCCTATACCTCTTTCAAAATATACCCTATTATCCGGGAGCCTACTTCTTTAAAAGGCTTCGGTCTGAACTGCTTCGCCTATTTTGGGGCGGGAAGCAGCCGCGCCTCAGCTGGAAAGTATTGACACAGCCGTATGACAGGGGCGGATTCGACGTGCCCGACTTGGAGGTGTATTACCTCAGTGCTCAGGCTCAACATGCTTACTATTGGATTAACCCCACCCCCTTTATGCCTCAGGTGGCAGCTGAGGACTGGATAGTTCACCCGCTGCCGCTTAAGGGCATGCTGCTGGGCTTGATTGGAGACGTTGAGACGCCTGCCACCACTGTCACCTGTACCATGGACGCTTGGCGAAGAGTGACTAGATTACTGGAAGCCCCCATGCTCTACTCACCGGCGATGCCCCTTTCATATCATCCGAAGTTATCGCTCCTAACGGAAAATGGATTTCATTCCATGTGCAACCGCATCCAACTTCATACTTGGGGGGACTTGTTTCATGAGAAGCAATTCCGCACTAAGGAACAGTTCTTTTGTGCTACTCCCCCGACGCCAATGGAGGTGTTTTATTACATCAGGCTCCGTCAGGGCATGAAGGAGATAATTCCTGGCTACCCGGAGGAACCGGGCACGGTCCTGCCGCTTCACGTCATGCTCATTTCGAACGGCAGACACTTGGTGTCGAAGCTATATTCGGCCATTCGAGAGCAACGCCCCCCTGTTCCGTCCAAGGCACGTACTGCCTGGGACTCTGACCTGCCCGCTGCACTCACTGATGAACAATGGAGATACTGCTGCTCGATTACCGCAAGAGTCTCCTCTAGTTGTAGACTGAAAATTATCCACTATAAATTTGTGCAGCGGTATTATTATACCCCAGTTCGGAAACTGCGATTTCGACTGTCGGATGACGACAGATGTGCGAGGTGCCGTGCAGAGGGCGCAGGTTTCCTCCATTTGGCCTGGGAGTGTGGAGTAATTCAGGAATACTGGGAGCAGGTTCATGCTGCGCTTCAGGTGATGGTCGATGGCCCTCTTGCCCTTGAGCCAGTGGTGATGCTGCTGGGTTATACCAAAAACGTTCCCAAATCGGATCGCAAGTTTGTTGATCTCGCACTCCTTCTTGCTAAACGGAGAATTGCATGCAGATGGGGAAGAGGGAGGGCACCAAAGTTTAAGGAATGGTTGGACGACCTCAAATATTGCCAGGACCAACACGGCGTTAATGCGGACCTGATGCCTGCCCGCTGTAGACCCTGTGACTTCTGGTCCCCCTTGCAGGCTTACTGGTTGTCCCAAGCTGCCGGCAGCGACTCCTCTGGTGAGGACGAACCGATACCTGGCCCATGAGCGTATAGGTGCACACTACACTGAACTCACCGTATTGCATTCTGCCCAACAGATTGGCCCTTGACCGGCAGAGCTCCACCTCTCATAATCCTTCCATGAGTAGCTCCCTGGGGCGCGAAGCGGGTCCACATCCACTAGGCACACACATAACGTATTGATATTACGGACTCCTTTTTCCCTTGCCGGGGGGATGCCTAACTACGAGGGTGGGGAGGCCCCCCCCCTCTGCTACTTGCACAGCTAAGATGGCGGGGGGATGGCGGGGGGATGGAAACAGGCACAGTGGCTTATGACTCCGAAACATTGTTGGAATTCATCTATGTTGTCCCTTACCCGGTGTAGATGATGTTTGTCCGCTGAATGTACCATGATCGATACTGTACAGGATTATTGATGCTGTTACTGTCATGACTCTGTGATGCACAATGTTAATAAAAAAGGTTTAAAAAAAAAGGCAAACCCAGTTGCGAGACATTTTAAACCTTGTCATGGGAGTGATCTGGAATGTCTAAGCTATTTTGCTATAGATGTGGTCCCACAGTTGCGCAGGGGGTGACCGAGAGGCTCAATTAAGGACGCTAGAAACACAATACATTCTTGAGTTAGATTCCAAAACACCGAACATGCCCAGAAATACTGATGAATTAATGTGTGTACTGCTGTACGCAAGAGAAATTTCACATTTTATGTTTGGATTGATTTTTCACTTTTTACACAAGGGATGGTCTATATGACCTACACAAAATAGTTTCTTGTTTCTTTCCTTTTTTTTACATGTATGTATATCATCTTTGAACAGACTTTTAAGGCAGTGAGGACATAGTATGGTTACCGCAACACATTTGCCCACATGTGCTTTATGATTATATCAGGGATCCACTTATACAAGGATATACATCTAATCAATGGGAAGCAGCAGCGATGAAGATAATCATAATGTTGGGGTCAGCAAACATTAGTGGTAAAGGACCCGATCAGTAGCTAGGTTATAGCGGGTACGATTAGGTGTGCTTTGCTTAGCCTTATCGGTCCTGTGTCAGCAACCCTGATGCTAGAGATACTTAGACCAAAATATTTTGCACAAAAAATAGCATATTTTGCACATTTAAAAGCAAATTTGCACATTTTAAATAATTATTTATATTGCTGTATATTTATTTACGGAATGTTGCACACGTGTGAAATATTGTTGCACTATAATATAAATGCTGCTAAACCTATGATTTTAGATGTATTATGGAGCCTTGGTTTTATTCGACAACAATGTATGAATTGATAGTATAGAACTTTCCATTTGAATTGTATTGTAATGTTGCGGAAGTCTGTTGTTTATGTCCTTAGGCCTGGTGGTCAGATGACCTGCACTTGCACTTTAAATGGTGAAGCTTGCCAAGACAACGTTATGTGAACAAGGGCTCATGGGGCCATGGCGGTCATGAGGATGCACGCAAAATAAAAGAAGACTGCAAATCACCTGTTTGGGTCAGTTTTCATTTGTCCTGTTTATTTGGATTCTTGAGACGAAGTTCCTTGAATGTTTTACACCGTCCTTGCTTCCTTGGTGTTTAACGGACTTCTCCTACCTTCAGGGTCGAGCGACAGGAAGGTGGCTCCTGCTAACCCGGAAGCATCTGCAGTTCCTGTAACGGAGCAGCGGCAGCAGCCCCCGGTCGTCAACACCCGCGCTGACCCGGCACCCACGGACGGAGGACTCTCACGGCTGTGATTGAGTCCAGTCTGAAGTAAGTACGGGGATTGCGCTATTGTAAAGATTTGCGGGCGTAGGAGTAAGGAGTGTGAAGCGAGCATCGCCATTGGGAGTGTTGCCTCGCACAACACTTTGCTTAACTGAATTAAAGAACGCACGCATCACCATGGCCGCCGCTGACGTTGTTAGAAGCTGTGAGGAAGCGGCAGCCGGAATGTTTGATGACTCACCAGTCACAGAGGCGCAACTAAAAGACATTCCAACACAGGCGAAAGCCGGGGGCTGCAAAATGAAGGATATCTTTAAACAATTGGAGAAGGCAATGCGAACAGAACAAGCTAAGTGGTGGAAGCACAAATCACTCTCTCTGTCTACCTGGAAGTGGGACGTATCCCACGTGGACTTCGCATTATGCTGGCCCCAGCTACGAAAACCCGGACCCCAACATGCTATTGGAATGGGCCGAGTGCAATTTAGATTCATCTTGCCGGCTATTGAGGATACTTGTTAAGTATGCGTAGAGCGACAGAGCAGCGCAACAGTTTAAAATAACTGAATTGAATGGGCAGATTACTGAAATGGGAGATGCAGATCTGGAGAAGAAATATCGGGAAGAGATGAGCGTGAGGTTAGCGAAAGAGGAGAATGTCATCAAAAAGCGAAAAACCTTTAAGTTCCAAAAAGACAAACTGGATTACCAGAATGGGCGCATTTTCACTTTCGCCAAGAAATATGATTCTTTCAAACAAGATAAAGGCACAACGCGAGTACAACCTGCAACACCAGTCAGGAATGATGCAGCCCAGTTTTCAACCTCTATGTCTGACTTGAGCTCAGTGCCTGGGAGCGAATCGGAGAGTGAACAGGCCTCCTCAAGTGCTTGATTGGGGTTTATCAAGCTATCACTGGCTCAGGAAGTGGACTGCTTGAGACAGGATCGCAGGCAGACATTAAGACCTCGCATCCCCAATCCAAAGCAAAACAGAGAGCCAACATCCAACGCCGAGAGCGCAGGAGCTGCCATAAGATCAAACAGTGCAGACAAACCAATTCTCAAAAAGAAAACGCGAAGGAATTGGAAGCGCAGATAAACGATCCTACTGGTGACTCTTTGTCTATTATCAATTTGACTGAAGTGCACTTGAGTCCGAAGGAAATAAGAACATTATCTCTAGGCTTAACATACTGTTCTCCCAGTAACTTTAATTATGCTCATACACGTATGGATCTGTTTAAATATACCCGCAAACTAAAGTTGAGGAAGTTTCATCTTCTCAATACGAACAAGACTCGGAATGCACCGGAGCCCATTGCCACATCCAACCCTGGTTCACTTAGTATTTCAGCGGGTGAATATGAGCTGCTTTGTGATCTGCAGGAGTTGCACAGAGAAGGAAGAACAGACTGGACAAGCTCGGATATCACTGTACAACCCAAACTAAATGCGCCAGGATTAACCAAATTCAGACCCAAATCCACCTTCAACCCTGTCTTATGCATGACAACATTGATGTATTTAATGAATTGGTGACCACACAAGTTAAGGATTTACATACCGTCACCTTATCAAGTGAGAGCAAAAACGCAGGCATAACAATGCCTATGGAAGTTTAATGCATAAGTTACAAAGCAATAACAACGTGGTAATAAGACAATCTGATGAAGGTGGGAATATTGTTCTGACGCAGTGACTGGCTAACAGTCAAAACAGCTTGGAACAGTTTCAATTCTAGACTGTTGTCTTGGAAAAGTGCGGGTTTGATCAGTGGTGATGAGTTTACATTTTTGAAAACCAACTATCCAGTGATTCCCGTTTTTTACTTAATCCCCAAAGTGCACAAGGATCCTGACAAAACAAAAGGGAGACCTATTATCTCGGCCCAAAAAAGTATTTTTGAAAATACCTCTTGGTATATAGATTACTTCCTCCAAGAGCATGTCAAAGGCTTACCATTGTACTTGCAGGACACTGGGGATTTTTTGAGGAAGATCCAAAGGATAGATTGGCAGCAAGACTTCCTGCTGATCACGCTTGATGTAACTGCATTGTACACATGTATCAACATTCTGGATGGTGTATGTGCAGTAGAACATTTTTTGCGAACTAAAACTACTCACATGTTGAAACACAATAGAATGATTATTGACATGATTCAGACCTGCCTTAACAACAACTATTTTCTCTCCCAGAGTCAAGTTTTCCAACAGATGAGGGGCATGGCAATGGAGGCTTGCTTCTCCCCCAGCTATGCTTGTTTGCACATGGGGCTGTGGGAGGAGCAAGTCCTCAGAACCAAGTTTGAAGATACCATGTCTAATAACATCATAGCATGGTATCGATATATAGACGATCTATTTATCATCTGGAAAGGCTCCGCGGTAGCAGCAGGGAACTTTATTGAAGGGATCAATGTGAACAATTTAAATCTCAAGTTCACTGGTCAGATGAGCAAGGTTTCGGTGAATTTCCTTGATGTGGAAGTATACATCAAGGACAATAAACTGGAAGCCAGATTACATCGCAAGGATACAGCGGGGAACACAGTCCTGCATGCCACTAGCCACCATCCGGAAAATCTGGTTCGCAGCATCCCCTATGGGGAGATGCTGCGAATTAGACGTATCTGTAGTACGGATAATGATTGTAGGCAGGCTCAACAGAGGAGAAAAATCAGGTTTTTGGCTGAGGTTATTCTGCTACTGTGTTGGATAGAGCTATTTCTAGAGCGCATTTGACTTCTCATCTACCAAAACAGGGCGATTGCCCTGGGATATCATCAAATCCTGACAAACCAACTCTGGACCAACATAGACTCATTACAACCTACCGTAGGCAACATAAACAATTGAGCAGGATTATACGTAAAAACTGGCCAATTGTTCAGGGTGACCCCGGTATTGGTAGTACACTGTCTAGAACTCCGGCTATTACATTTAGCAGAGCACTATCCATGAATGATATGCTCGTGAAAAGCAGCCCAGAGTGAGTTCCAGCAGTTCATGGTTGCAAACCACCAGGGGATTTATTAAATGCGCATCCTGTAAAGCAGCCCAGAGTGAGTTCCAGCAGTTCATGGTTGCAAACCACCAGGGGATTTATTAAATGCGCATCCTGTAAAGCGTGTAAATTGGGTAAAAATAAAATCTCTTACCTCACTCCTTTTAGTGATGTACCAGTACCCATATCTAAAAAACTAACATGCAAATCTGAATATGCAGTGTATGTGCTGGAGTGTATGTGTGGCCTGCAATATGTTGGGAGTACCAAGTTGCAGGTTCACAAACGTATACTCCAGCACATGCGGGCTATCACTAATCAGGATGAGCAATACCCAGTTGTGAGACATTTTAAATCTTGTCATGGGAGTGATATGGAATGTCTAAACTATTTTGCTCAATTAGGGACGCTAGAAACACGATACATCCTTGAGTTAGATTCCAAAAAACCGAACGGTTTAAACTCAAGTGAAGACATGTACACTTGTCTCTAGTTTGCCTTAGGTCTGAGGGTTGAGATTACAGCAAATAGGTTAGAACTGTGTTTGATAAAGTTGCATGCCCAGGAATACTGATGAATTAATGTGTGTACGGATGTACGCAAGAGAAATTTCCCATTTTATATTTGGATTAATTTTCACTTTTTACACAAGGGATGGTCTATATCACCTGCGCAAAAGTAAGAGTTTCTTGTTTCTTTCCTTTTTTTTTTTACATGTATGTATATCATGTTTGAACAGACTTTTAAGGCAGTGAGGACATAGCACGGTACCGCAACACATTTGCCCACATGGGCTTTATGATTATATCGGGGCTCCACTTATACAAGTATATACATCTAATCAATGGGAGGCAGCAGCGATGACGATAATCATAATGTTGGGGTCAGCAAACATTAGTGCTAAAGGACCCGGTCAGTAACTAGGTTATAGCGGGTACGATTAGGTATGCTTTGCTTAGCCTTTGCGGTCCTGTGTCAGCAACCCTGATGCTTAGACCAAAATAGTTTGCACAAAAAATAGCGTATTTTGCACATTTGAAAGCAAATTTGCACATTTTAAATAATAATTTATATTGCTGTATATTTATTTGCGGAATGTTGCACACGCGTGAAATATTTTTGCACTATATTATAACTGCTGCTAAACCTGCTAAACCTATGATTTTAGATGTATTATGGAGCCTTTTTATTCGACAACAATGTATAAATTGATAGTATAGAACTTTCTATTTGAATTGTATTGTATTGTTGAGGAAGTCTGTTGTTTATGTCCTTAGGCCTGGTGGTCAGATGACCTGCACTTGCACTTTAAATGGTGAGGCTTGCCAAAACAACGTTATGTGAACAAGGGCTCATAGGGCC
The DNA here is from genome assembly GCF_964263255.1 of Lissotriton vulgaris. Lineage (NCBI taxonomy): Eukaryota > Metazoa > Chordata > Amphibia > Caudata > Salamandridae > Lissotriton > Lissotriton vulgaris. The sequence goes on from NC_141693.1 coordinate 1,128,407,860, forward strand.
CGAAACGCGTCATGGCAGTCATGGGAATGCACGCAAAATAAAAGAAGACTGCAAATCACCTGTTTGGGTCCGTTTTTGTTTATCCTGTTCATTTGGATTCTTGAAACGAAGTTCAGTGAATATATATATATATCTATATATCAAAATAAAACCCTTTCAGGCATAGAGTGACGCATAAATTATGCAAAAAAGAAAGAAAGAACTCTGGGTAGTTCTCAAGTTTAGGTGGAAAGCAGCTTCTGTTAGAGCACTCTCAACACCAGCAACACTCTAGATCTGCTCAGGTGTGCAGATCTAGAGTGTCGCTGGTGTTGAGAGTGCTCTAACAGGAGCTGCTTTCCAACTAAACTTGAGAACTACCCAGAGTTCTCTCCTTCTTTTTTGTGTATTTATATATATATATATATATATATATATATATATATATATATATATATATATATATATATATATATATATATATATATATATATATTCAGTTTCACATTTGCCCAAGAGCAAGGCGCACTCACTGTCGGCATTACATCGGGTCAGGAAAGGGGAACAGGCACGCCCAGCGTCTGCAGCACCTGACGCGTTTCGGGTATCAGCCCTTCCTCATAGGTTCGCTGCTTGCAGATAGAAACCAGCACGATGACTCTCCAAATTAATCCCTTTAATACAGCTCAGGTGAGTAAAGTGCATCCTGGGAATGGTAGTCACAAAATAATACCCATGTGGGTTGCTGGCGTCTTACATGCAAAATTTCAAAGTTCATCATATCAGGGAGTGTCGCCCACACCTTCCCTCATTCAGCCACTTGCCAGTTTGTCCCGCAAAGCCATTCACGAACAGCTGCAGAGCCGCTAAGAATGTGCGGCGGTGCGCCTCCCGGCCAGACTAGCCGTTTAGTATTCAGTTTCACATTTGCCCAAGAGCAAGGCGCACTCACTGTCGGCATTACATCGGGTCAGGAAAGGGGAACAGGGGCACGCCCAGCGTCTGCAGCACCTGACGCGTTTCGGGTATCAGCCCTTCCTCATAGGTTCGCTGCTTGCAGATAGAAACCAGCACGATGACTCTCCAAATTAATCCCTTTAATACAGCTCAGGTGAGTAAAGTGCATCCTGGGAATGGTAGTCACAAAATAATACCCATGTGGGTTGCTGGCGTCTTACATGCAAAATTTCAAAGTTCATCATATCAGGGAGTGTCGCCCACACCTTCCCTCATTCAGCCACTTGCCAGTTTGTCCCGCAAAGCCATTCACGAACAGCTGCAGAGCCGCTAAGAATGTGCGGCGGTGTGCCTCCCGGCCAGACTAGCCGTTTAGTATTCAGTTTCACATTTGCCCAAGAGCAAGGCGCACTCACTGTCGGCATTACATCGGGTCAGGAAAGGGGAACAGGCACGCCCAGCGTCTGCAGCACCTGACGCGTTTCGGGTATCAGCCCTTCCTCATAGGTTCGCTGCTTGCAGATAGAAACCAGCACGATGACTCTCCAAATTAATCCCTTTAATACAGCTCAGTTGAGTAAAGTGCATCCTGGGAATGGTAGTCACAAAATAATACCCATGTGGGTTGCTGGCGTCTTACATGCAAAATTTCAAAGTTCATCATATCAGGGAGTGTCGCCCACACCTTCCCTCATTCAGCCACTTGCCAGTTTGTCCCGCAAAGCCATTCACGAACAGCTGCAGAGCCGCTAAGAATGTGCGGCGGTGCGCCTCCCGGCCAGACTAGCCGTTTAGTATTCAGTTTCACATTTGCCCAAGAGCAAGGCGCACTCACTGTCGGCATTACATCGGGTCAGGAAAGGGGAACAGGCACGCCCAGCGTCTGCAGCACCTGACGCGTTTCGGGTATCAGCCCTTCCTCATAGGTTCGCTGCTTGCAGATAGAAACCAGCACGATGACTCTCCAAATTAATCCCTTTAATACAGCTCAGGTGAGTAAAGTGCATCCTGGGAATGGTAGTCACAAAATAATACCCATGTGGGTTGCTGGCGTCTTACATGCAAAATTTCAAAGTTCATCATATCAGGGAGTGTCGCCCACACCTTCCCTCATTCAGCCACTTGCCAGTTTGTCCCGCAAAGCCATTCACGAACAGCTGCAGAGCCGCTAAGAATGTGCGGCGGTGCGCCTCCCGGCCAGACTAGCCGTTTAGTATTCAGTTTCACATTTGCCCAAGAGCAAGGCGCACTCACTGTCGGCATTACATCGGGTCAGGAAAGGGGAACAGGCACGCCCAGCGTCTGCAGCACCTGACGCGTTTCGGGTATCAGCCCTTCCTCATAGGTTCGCTGCTTGCAGATAGAAACCAGCACGATGACTCTCCAAATTAATCCCTTTAATACAGCTCAGGTGAGTAAAGTGCATCCTGGGAATGGTAGTCACAAAATAATACCCATGTGGGTTGCTGGCGTCTTACATGCAAAATTTCAAAGTTCATCATATCAGGGAGTGTCGCCCACACCTTCCCTCATTCAGCCACTTGCCAGTTTGTCCCGCAAAGCCATTCACGAACAGCTGCAGAGCCGCTAAGAATGTGCGGCGGTGCGCCTCCCGGCCAGACTAGCCGTTTAGTATTCAGTTTCACATTTGCCCAAGAGCAAGGCGCACTCACTGTCGGCATTACATCGGGTCAGGAAAGGGGAACAGGCACGCCCAGCGTCTGCAGCACCTGACGCGTTTCGGGTATCAGCCCTTCCTCATAGGTTCGCTGCTTGCAGATAGAAACCAGCACGATGACTCTCCAAATTAATCCCTTTAATACAGCTCAGGTGAGTAAAGTGCATCCTGGGAATGGTAGTCACAAAATAATACCCATGTGGGTTGCTGGCGTCTTACATGCAAAATTTCAAAGTTCATCATATCAGGGAGTGTCGCCCACACCTTCCCTCTTTCAGCCACTTGCCAGTTTGTCCCGCAAAGCCATTTACGAACAGCTGCAGAGCCGCTAAGAATGTGCGGCGGTGCGCCTCCCGGCCAGACTAGCCGTTTAGTATTCAGTTTCACATTTGCCCAAGAGCAAGGCGCACTCACTGTCGGCATTACATCGGGTCAGGAAAGGGGAACAGGCACGCCCAGCGTCTGCAGCACCTGACGCGTTTCGGGTATCAGCCCTTCCTCATAGGTTCGCTGCTTGCAGATAGAAACCAGCACGATGACTCTCCAAATTAATCCCTTTAATACAGCTCAGGTGAGTAAAGTGCATCCTGGGAATGGTAGTCACAAAATAATACCCATGTGGGTTGCTGGCGTCTTACATGCAAAATTTCAAAGTTCATCATATCAGGGAGTGTCGCCCACACCTTCCCTCATTCAGCCACTTGCCAGTTTGTCCCGCAAAGCCATTCACGAACAGCTGCAGAGCCGCTAAGAATGTGCGGCGGTGCGCCTCCCGGCCAGACTAGCCGTTTAGTATTCAGTTTCACATTTGCCCAAGAGCAAGGCGCACTCACTGTCGGCATTACATCGGGTCAGGAAAGGGGAACAGGCACGCCCAGCGTCTGCAGCACCTGACGCGTTTCGGGTATCAGCCCTTCCTCATAGGTTCGCTGCTTGCAGATAGAAACCAGCACGATGACTCTCCAAATTAATCCCTTTAATACAGCTCAGGTGAGTAAAGTGCATCCTGGGAATGGTAGTCACAAAATAATACCCATGTGGGTTGCTGGCGTCTTACATGCAAAATTTCAAAGTTCATCATATCAGGGAGTGTCGCCCACACCTTCCCTCATTCAGCCACTTGCCAGTTTGTCCCGCAAAGCCATTCACGAACAGCTGCAGAGCCGCTAAGAATGTGCGGCGGTGCGCCTCCCGGCCAGACTAGCCGTTTAGTATTCAGTTTCACATTTGCCCAAGAGCAAGGCGCACTCACTGTCGGCATTACATCGGGTCAGGAAAGGGGAACAGGCACGCCCAGCGTCTGCAGCACCTGACGCGTTTCGGGTATCAGCCCTTCCTCATAGGTTCGCTGCTTGCAGATAGAAACCAGCACGATGACTCTCCAAATTAATCCCTTTAATACAGCTCAGGTGAGTAAAGTGCATCCTGGGAATGGTAGTCACAAAATAATACCCATGTGGGTTGCTGGCGTCTTACATGCAAAATTTCAAAGTTCATCATATCAGGGAGTGTGGCCCACACCTTCCCTCATTCAGCCACTTGCCAGTTTGTCCCGCAAAGCCATTCACGAACAGCTGCAGAGCCGCTAAGAATGTGCGGCGGTGCGCCTCCCGGCCAGACTAGCCGTTTAGTATTCAGTTTCACATTTGCCCAAGAGCAAGGCGCACTCACTGTCGGCATTACATCGGGTCAGGAAAGGGGAACAGGCACGCCCAGCGTCTGCAGCACCTGACGCGTTTCGGGTATCAGCCCTTCCTCATAGGTTCGCTGCTTGCAGATAGAAACCAGCACGATGACTCTCCAAATTAATCCCTTTAATACAGCTCAGGTGAGTAAAGTGCATCCTGGGAATGGTAGTCACAAAATAATACCCATGTGGGTTGCCGGCGTCTTACATGCAAAATTTCAAAGTTCATCATATCAGGGAGTGTCGCCCAAACCTTCCCTCATTCAGCCACTTGCCAGTTTGTCCCGCAAAGCCATTCACGAACAGCTGCAGAGCCGCTAAGAATGTGCGGCGGTGCGCCTCCCGGCCAGACTAGCCGTTTAGTATTCAGTTTCACATTTGCCCAAGAGCAAGGCGCACTCACTGTCGGCATTACATCGGGTCAGGAAAGGGGAACAGGCACGCCCAGCGTCTGCAGCACCTGACACGTTTCGGGTATCAGCCCTTCCTCATAGGTTCGCTGCTTGCAGATAGAAACCAGCACGATGACTCTCCAAATTAATCCCTTTAATACAGCTCAGGTGAGTAAAGTGCATCCTGGGAATGGTAGTCAAAAAATAATACCCATGTGGGTTGCTGGCGTCTTACATGCAAAATTTCAAAGTTCATCATATCAGGGAGTGTCGCCCACACCTTCCCTCATTCAGCCACTTGCCAGTTTGTCCCGCAAAGCCATTCACGAACAGCTGCAGAGCCGCTAAGAATGTGCGGCGGTGCGCCTCCCGGCCAGACTAGCCGTTTAGTATTCAGTTTCACATTTGCCCAAGAGCAAGGCGCACTCACTGTCGGCATTACATCGGGTCAGGAAAGGGGAACAGGCACGCCCAGCGTCTGCAGCACCTGACGCGTTTCGGGTATCAGCCCTTCCTCATAGGTTCGCTGCTTGCAGATAGAAACCAGCACGATGACTCTCCAAATTAATCCCTTTAATACAGCTCAGGTGAGTAAAGTGCATCCTGGGAATGGTAGTCACAAAATAATACCCATGTGGGTTGCTGGCGTCTTACATGCAAAATTTCAAAGTTCATCATATCAGGGAGTGTCGCCCACACCTTCCCTCATTCAGCCACTTGCCAGTTTGTCCCGCAAAGCCATTCACGAACAGCTGCAGAGCCGCTAAGAATGTGCGGCGGTGCGCCTCCCGGCCAGACTAGCCGTTTAGTATTCAGTTTCACATTTGCCCAAGAGCAAGGCGCACTCACTGTCGGCATTACATCGGGTCAGGAAAGGGGAACAGGCACGCCCAGCGTCTGCAGCACCTGACGCGTTTCGGGTATCAGCCGTTCCTCATAGGTTCGCTGCTTGCAGATAGAAACCAGCACGATGACTCTCCAAATTAATCCCTTTAATACAGCTCAGGTGAGTAAAGTGCATCCTGGGAATGGTAGTCACAAAATAATACCCATGTGGGTTGCTGGCGTCTTACATGCAAAATTTCAAAGTTCATCATATCAGGGAGTGTCGCCCACACCTTCCCTCATTCAGCCACTTGCCAGTTTGTCCCGCAAAGCCATTCACGAACAGCTGCAGAGCCGCTAAGAATGTGCGGCGGTGCGCCTCCCGGCCAGACTAGCTGTTTAGTATTCAGTTTCACATTTGCCCAAGAGCAAGGCGCACTCACTGTCGGCATTACATCGGGTCAGGAAAGGGGAACAGGCACGCCCAGCGTCTGCAGCACCTGACGCGTTTCGGGTATCAGCCCTTCCTCATAGGTTCGCTGCTTGCAGATAGAAACCAGCACGATGACTCTCCAAATTAATCCCTTTAATACAGCTCAGGTGAGTAAAGTGCATCCTGGGAATGGTAGTCACAAAATAATACCCATGTGGGTTGCTGGCGTCTTACATGCAAAATGTCAAAGTTCATCATATCAGGGAGTGTCGCCCACACCTTCCCTCATTCAGCCACTTGCCAGTTTGTCCCGCAAAGCCATTCACGAACAGCTGCAGAGCCGCTAAGAATGTGCGGCGGTGCGCCTCCCGGCCAGACTAGCCGTTTAGTATTCAGTTTCACATTTGCCCAAGAGCAAGGCGCACTCACTGTCGGCATTACATCGGGTCAGGAAAGGGGAACAGGCACGCCCAGCGTCTGCAGCACCTGACGCGTTTCGGGTATCAGCCCTTCCTCATAGGTTCGCTGCTTGCAGATAGAAACCAGCACGATGACTCTCCAAATTAATCCCTTTAATACAGCTCAGGTGAGTAAAGTGCATCCTGGGAATGGTAGTCACAAAATAATACCCATGTGGGTTGCTGGCGTCTTACATGCAAAATTTCAAAGTTCATCATATCAGGGAGTGTCGCCCACACCTTCCCTCATTCAGCCACTTGCCAGTTTGTCCCGCAAAGCCATTCACGAACAGCTGCAGAGCCGCTAAGAATGTGCGGCGGTGCGCCTCCCGGCCAGACTAGCCGTTTAGTATTCAGTTTCACATTTGCCCAAGAGCAAGGCGCACTCACTGTCGGCATTACATCGGGTCAGGAAAGGGGAACAGGCACGCCCAGCGTCTGCAGCACCTGACGCGTTTCGGGTATCAGCCCTTCCTCATAGGTTCGCTGCTTGCAGATAGAAACCAGCACGATGACTCTCCAAATTAATCCCTTTAATACAGCTCAGGTGAGTAAAGTGCATCCTGGGAATGGTAGTCACAAAATAATACCCATGTGGGTTGCTGGCGTCTTACATGCAAAATTTCAAAGTTCATCATATCAGGGAGTGTCGCCCACACCTTCCCTCATTCAGCCACTTGCCAGTTTGTCCCGCAAAGCCATTCACGAACAGCTGCAGAGCCGCTAAGAATGTGCGGCGGTGCGCCTCCCGGCCAGACTAGCCGTTTAGTATTCAGTTTCACATTTGCCCAAGAGCAAGGCGCACTCACTGTCGGCATTACATCGGGTCAGGAAAGGGGAACAGGCACGCCCAGCGTCTGCAGCACCTGACGCGTTTCGGGTATCAGCCCTTCCTCATAGGTTCGCTGCTTGCAGATAGAAACCAGCACGATGACTCTCCAAATTAATCCCTTTAATACAGCTCAGGTGAGTAAAGTGCATCCTGGGAATGGTAGTCACAAAATAATACCCATGTGGGTTGCTGGCGTCTTACATGCAAAATTTCAAAGTTCATCATATCAGGGAGTGTCGCCCACACCTTCCCTCATTCAGCCACTTGCCAGTTTGTCCCGCAAAGCCATTCACGAACAGCTGCAGAGCCGCTAAGAATGTGCGGCGGTGCGCCTCCCGGCCAGACTAGCCGTTTAGTATTCAGTTTCACATTTGCCCAAGAGCAAGGCGCACTCACTGTCGGCATTACATCGGGTCAGGAAAGGGGAACAGGCACGCCCAGCGTCTGCAGCACCTGACGCGTTTCGGGTATCAGCCCTTCCTCATAGGTTCGCTGCTTGCAGATAGAAACCAGCACGATGACTCTCCAAATTAATCCCTTTAATACAGCTCAGGTGAGTAAAGTGCATCCTGGGAATGGTAGTCACAAAATAAAACCCATGTGGGTTGCTGGCGTCTTACATGCAAAATTTCAAAGTTCATCATATCAGGGAGTGTCGCCCACACCTTCCCTCATTCAGCCACTTGCCAGTTTGTCCCGCAAAGCCATTCACGAACAGCTGCAGAGCCGCTAAGAATGTGCGACGGTGCGCCTCCCGGCCAGACTAGCCGTTTAGTATTCAGTTTCACATTTGCCCAAGAGCAAGGCGCACTCACTGTCGGCATTACATCGGGTCAGGAAAGGGGAACAGGCACGCCCAGCGTCTGCAGCACCTGACGCGTTTCGGGTATCAGCCCTTCCTCATAGGTTCGCTGCTTGCAGATAGAAACCAGCACGATGACTCTCCAAATTAATCCCTTTAATACAGCTCAGGTGAGTAAAGTGCATCCTGGGAATGGTAGTCACAAAATAATACCCATGTGGGTTGCTGGCGTCTTACATGCAAAATTTCAAAGTTCATCATATCAGGGAGTGTCGCCCACACCTTCCCTCATTCAGCCACTTGCCAGTTTGTCCCGCAAAGCCATTCACGAACAGCTGCAGAGCCGCTAAGAATGTGCGGCGGTGCGCCTCCCGGCCAGACTAGCCGTTTAGTATTCAGTTTCACATTTGCCCAAGAGCAAGGCGCACTCACTGTCGGCATTACATCGGGTCAGGAAAGGGGAACAGGCACGCCCAGCGTCTGCAGCACCTGACGCGTTTCGGGTATCAGCCCTTCCTCATAGGTTCGCTGCTTGCAGATAGAAACCAGCACGATGACTCTCCAAATTAATCCCTTTAATACAGCTCAGGTGAGTAAAGTGCATCCTGGGAATGGTAGTCACAAAATAATACCCATGTGGGTTGCTGGCGTCTTACATGCAAAATTTCAAAGTTCATCATATCAGGGAGTGTCGCCCACACCTTCCCTCATTCAGCCACTTGCCAGTTTGTCCCGCAAAGCCATTCACGAACAGCTGCAGAGCCGCTAAGAATGTGCGGCGGTGCGCCTCCCGGCCAGACTAGCCGTTTAGTATTCAGTTTCACATTTGCCCAAGAGCAAGGCGCACTCACTGTCGGCATTACATCGGGTCAGGAAAAGGGAACAGGCACGCCCAGCGTCTGCAGCACCTGACGCGTTTCGGGTATCAGCCCTTCCTCATAGGTTCGCTGCTTGCAGATAGAAACCAGCACGATGACTCTCCAAATTAATCCCTTTAATACAGCTCAGGTGAGTAAAGTGCATCCTGGGAATGGTAGTCACAAAATAATACCCATGTGGGTTGCTGGCGTCTTACATGCAAAATTTCAAAGTTCATCATATCAGGGAGTGTCGCCCACACCTTCCCTCATTCAGCCACTTGCCAGTTTGTCCCGCAAAGCCATTCACGAACAGCTGCAGAGCCGCTAAGAATGTGCGGCGGTGCGCCTCCCGGCCAGACTAGCCGTTTAGTATTCAGTTTCACATTTGCCCAAGAGCAAGGCGCACTCACTGTCGGCATTACATCGGGTCAGGAAAGGGGAACAGGCACGCCCAGCGTCTGCAGCACCTGACGCGTTTCGGGTATCAGCCCTTCCTCATAGGTTCGCTGCTTGCAGATAGAAACCAGCACGATGACTCTCCAAATTAATCCCTTTAATACAGCTCAGGTGAGTAAAGTGCATCCTGGGAATGGTAGTCACAAAATAATACCCATGTGGGTTGCTGGCGTCTTACATGCAAAATTTCAAAGTTCATCATATCAGGGAGTGTCGCCCACACCTTCCCTCATTCAGCCACTTGCCAGTTTGTCCCGCAAAGCCATTCACGAACAGCTGCAGAGCCGCTAAGAATGTGCGGCGGTGCGCCTCCCGGCCAGACTAGCCGTTTAGTATTCAGTTTCACATTTGCCCAAGAGCAAGGCGCACTCACTGTCGGCATTACATCGGGTCAGGAAAGGGGAACAGGCACGCCCAGCGTCTGCAGCACCTGACGCGTTTCGGGTATCAGCCCTTCCTCATAGGTTCGCTGCTTGCAGATAGAAACCAGCACGATGACTCTCCAAATTAATCCCTTTAATACAGCTCAGGTGAGTAAAGTGCATCCTGGGAATGGTAGTCACAAAATAATACCCATGTGGGTTGCTGGCGTCTTACATGCAAAATTTCAAAGTTCATCATATCAGGGAGTGTCGCCCACACCTTCCCTCATTCAGCCACTTGCCAGTTTGTCCCGCAAAGCCATTCACGAACAGCTGCAGAGCCGCTAAGAATGTGCGGCGGTGCGCCTCCCGGCCAGACTAGCCGTTTAGTATTCAGTTTCACATTTGCCCAAGAGCAAGGCGCACTCACTGTCGGCATTACATCGGGTCAGGAAAGGGGAACAGGCACGCCCAGCGTCTGCAGCACCTGACGCGTTTCGGGTATCAGCCCTTCCTCATAGGTTCGCTGCTTGCAGATAGAAACCAGCACGATGACTCTCCAAATTAATCCCTTTAATACAGCTCAGGTGAGTAAAGTGCATCCTGGGAATGGTAGTCACAAAATAATACCCATGTGGGTTGCTGGCGTCTTACATGCAAAATTTCAAAGTTCATCATATCAGGGAGTGTCGCCCACACCTTCCCTCATTCAGCCACTTGCCAGTTTGTCCCGCAAAGCCATTCACGAACAGCTGCAGAGCCGCTAAGAATGTGCGGCGGTGCGCCTCCCGGCCAGACTAGCCGTTTAGTATTCAGTTTCACATTTGCCCAAGAGCAAGGCGCACTCACTGTCGGCATTACATCGGGTCAGGAAAGGGGAACAGGCACGCCCAGCGTCTGCAGCACCTGACGCGTTTCGGGTATCAGCCCTTCCTCATAGGTTCGCTGCTTGCAGATAGAAACCAGCACGATGACTCTCCAAATTAATCCCTTTAATACAGCTCAGGTGAGTAAAGTGCATCCTGGGAATGGTAGTCACAAAATAATACCCATGTGGGTTGCTGGCGTCTTACATGCAAAATTTCAAAGTTCATCATATCAGGGAGTGTCGCCCACACCTTCCCTCTTTCAGCCACTTGCCAGTTTGTCCCGCAAAGCCATTCACGAACAGCTGCAGAGCCGCTAAGAATGTGCGGCGGTGCGCCTCCCGGCCAGACTAGCCGTTTAGTATTCAGTTTCACATTTGCCCAAGAGCAAGGCGCACTCACTGTCGGCATTACATCGGGTCAGGAAAGGGGAACAGGCACGCCCAGCGTCTGCAGCACCTGACGCGTTTCGGGTATCAGCCCTTCCTCATAGGTTCGCTGCTTGCAGATAGAAACCAGCACGATGACTCTCCAAATTAATCCCTTTAATACAGCTCAGGTGAGTAAAGTGCATCCTGGGAATGGTAGTCACAAAATAATACCCATGTGGGTTGCTGGCGTCTTACATGCAAAATTTCAAAGTTCATCATATCAGGGAGTGTCGCCCACACCTTCCCTCATTCAGCCACTTGCCAGTTTGTCCCGCAAAGCCATTCACGAACAGCTGCAGAGCCGCTAAGAATGTGCGGCGGTGCGCCTCCCGGCCAGACTAGCCGTTTAGTATTCAGTTTCACATTTGCCCAAGAGCAAGGCGCACTCACTGTCGGCATTACATCGGGTCAGGAAAGGGGAACAGGCACGCCCAGCGTCTGCAGCACCTGACGCGTTTCGGGTATCAGCCCTTCCTCATAGGTTCGCTGCTTGCAGATAGAAACCAGCACGATGACTCTCCAAATTAATCCCTTTAATACAGCTCAGGTGAGTAAAGTGCATCCTGGGAATGGTAGTCACAAAATAATACCCATGTGGGTTGCTGGCGTCTTACATGCAAAATTTCAAAGTTCATCATATCAGGGAGTGTCGCCCACACCTTCCCTCATTCAGCCACTTGCCAGTTTGTCCCGCAAAGCCATTCACGAACAGCTGCAGAGCCGCTAAGAATGTGCGGCGGTGCGCCTCCCGGCCAGACTAGCCGTTTAGTATTCAGTTTCACATTTGCCCAAGAGCAAGGCGCACTCACTGTCGGCATTACATCGGGTCAGGAAAGGGGAACAGGCACGCCCAGCGTCTGCAGCACCTGACGCGTTTCGGGTATCAGCCCTTCCTCATAGGTTCGCTGCTTGCAGATAGAAACCAGCACGATGACTCTCCAAATTAATCCCTTTAATACAGCTCAGGTGAGTAAAGTGCATCCTGGGAATGGTAGTCACAAAATAATACCCATGTGGGTTGCTGGCGTCTTACATGCAAAATTTCAAAGTTCATCATATCAGGGAGTGTCGCCCACACCTTCCCTCATTCAGCCACTTGCCAGTTTGTCCCGCAAAGCCATTCACGAACAGCTGCAGAGCCGCTAAGAATGTGCGGCGGTGCGCCTCCCGGCCAGACTAGCCGTTTAGTATTCAGTTTCACATTTGCCCAAGAGCAAGGCGCACTCACTGTCGGCATTACATCGGGTCAGGAAAGGGGAACAGGCACGCCCAGCGTCTGCAGCACCTGACGCGTTTCGGGTATCAGCCCTTCCTCATAGGTTCGCTGCTTGCAGATAGAAACCAGCACGATGACTCTCCAAATTAATCCCTTTAATACAGCTCAGGTGAGTAAAGTGCATCCTGGGAATGGTAGTCACAAAATAATACCCATGTGGGTTGCCGGCGTCTTACATGCAAAATTTCAAAGTTCATCATACCAGGGAGTGTCGCCCAAACCTTCCCTCATTCAGCCACTTGCCAGTTTGTCCCGCAAAGCCATTCACGAACAGCTGCAGAGCCGCTAAGAATGTGCGGCGGTGCGCCTCCCGGCCAGACTAGCCGTTTAGTATTCAGTTTCACATTTGCCCAAGAGCAAGGCGCACTCACTGTCGGCATTACATCGGGTCAGGAAAGGGGAACAGGCACGCCCAGCGTCTGCAGCACCTGACACGTTTCGGGTATCAGCCCTTCCTCATAGGTTCGCTGCTTGCAGATAGAAACCAGCACGATGACTCTCCAAATTAATCCCTTTAATACAGCTCAGGTGAGTAAAGTGCATCCTGGGAATGGTAGTCAAAAAATAATACCCATGTGGGTTGCTGGCGTCTTACATGCAAAATTTCAAAGTTCATCATATCAGGGAGTGTCGCCCACACCTTCCCTCATTCAGCCACTTGCCAGTTTGTCCCGCAAAGCCATTCACGAACAGCTGCAGAGCCGCTAAGAATGTGCGGCGGTGCGCCTCCCGGCCAGACTAGCCGTTTAGTATTCAGTTTCACATTTGCCCAAGAGCAAGGCGCACTCACTGTCGGCATTACATCGGGTCAGGAAAGGGGAACAGGCACGCCCAGCGTCTGCAGCACCTGACGCGTTTCGGGTATCAGCCCTTCCTCATAGGTTCGCTGCTTGCAGATAGAAACCAGCACGATGACTCTCCAAATTAATCCCTTTAATACAGCTCAGGTGAGTAAAGTGCATCCTGGGAATGGTAGTCACAAAATAATACCCATGTGGGTTGCTGGCGTCTTACATGCAAAATTTCAAAGTTCATCATATCAGGGAGTGTCGCCCACACCTTCCCTCATTCAGCCACTTGCCAGTTTGTCCCGCAAAGCCATTCACGAACAGCTGCAGAGCCGCTAAGAATGTGCGGCGGTGCGCCTCCCGGCCAGACTAGCCGTTTAGTATTCAGTTTCACATTTGCCCAAGAGCAAGGCGCACTCACTGTCGGCATTACATCGGGTCAGGAAAGGGGAACAGGCACGCCCAGCGTCTGCAGCACCTGACGCGTTTCGGGTATCAGCCGTTCCTCATAGGTTCGCTGCTTGCAGATAGAAACCAGCACGATGACTCTCCAAATTAATCCCTTTAATACAGCTCAGGTGAGTAAAGTGCATCCTGGGAATGGTAGTCACAAAATAATACCCATGTGGGTTGCTGGCGTCTTACATGCAAAATTTCAAAGTTCATCATATCAGGGAGTGTCGCCCACACCTTCCCTCATTCAGCCACTTGCCAGTTTGTCCCGCAAAGCCATTCACGAACAGCTGCAGAGCCGCTAAGAATGTGCGGCGGTGCGCCTCCCGGCCAGACTAGCCGTTTAGTATTCAGTTTCACATTTGCCCAAGAGCAAGGCGCACTCACTGTCGGCATTACATCGGGTCAGGAAAGGGGAACAGGCACGCCCAGCGTCTGCAGCACCTGACGCGTTTCGGGTATCAGCCCTTCCTCATAGGTTCGCTGCTTGCAGATAGAAACCAGCACGATGACTCTCCAAATTAATCCCTTTAATACAGCTCAGGTGAGTAAAGTGCATCCTGGGAATGGTAGTCACAAAATAATACCCATGTGGGTTGCTGGCGTCTTACATGCAAAATTTCAAAGTTCATCATATCAGGGAGTGTCGCCCACACCTTCCCTCATTCAGCCACTTGCCAGTTTGTCCCGCAAAGCCATTCACGAACAGCTGCAGAGCCGCTAAGAATGTGCGGCGGTGCGCCTCCCGGCCAGACTAGCCGTTTAGTATTCAGTTTCACATTTGCCCAAGAGCAAGGCGCACTCACTGTCGGCATTACATCGGGTCAGGAAAGGGGAACAGGCACGCCCAGCGTCTGCAGCACCTGACGCGTTTCGGGTATCAGCCCTTCCTCATAGGTTCGCTGCTTGCAGATAGAAACCAGCACGATGACTCTCCAAATTAATCCCTTTAATACAGCTCAGGTGAGTAAAGTGCATCCTGGGAATGGTAGTCACAAAATAATACCCATGTGGGTTGCTGGCGTCTTACATGCAAAATTTCAAAGTTCATCATATCAGGGAGTGTCGCCCACACCTTCCCTCATTCAGCCACTTGCCAGTTTGTCCCGCAAAGCCATTCACGAACAGCTGCAGAGCCGCTAAGAATGTGCGGCGGTGCGCCTCCCGGCCAGACTAGCCGTTTAGTATTCAGTTTCACATTTGCCCAAGAGCAAGGCGCACTCACTGTCGGCATTACATCGGGTCAGGAAAGGGGAACAGGCACGCCCAGCGTCTGCAGCACCTGACGCGTTTCGGGTATCAGCCCTTCCTCATAGGTTCGCTGCTTGCAGATAGAAACCAGCACGATGACTCTCCAAATTAATCCCTTTAATACAGCTCAGGTGAGTAAAGTGCATCCTGGGAATGGTAGTCACAAAATAATACCCATGTGGGTTGCTGGCGTCTTACATGCAAAATTTCAAAGTTCATCATATCAGGGAGTGTCGCCCACACCTTCCCTCATTCAGCCACTTGCCAGTTTGTCCCGCAAAGCCATTCACGAACAGCTGCAGAGCCGCTAAGAATGTGCGGCGGTGCGCCTCCCGGCCAGACTAGCCGTTTAGTATTCAGTTTCACATTTGCCCAAGAGCAAGGCGCACTCACTGTCGGCATTACATCGGGTCAGGAAAGGGGAACAGGCACGCCCAGCGTCTGCAGCACCTGACGCGTTTCGGGTATCAGCCCTTCCTCATAGGTTCGCTGCTTGCAGATAGAAACCAGCACGATGACTCTCCAAATTAATCCCTTTAATACAGCTCAGGTGAGTAAAGTGCATCCTGGGAATGGTAGTCACAAAATAATACCCATGTGGGTTGCTGGCGTCTTACATGCAAAATTTCAAAGTTCATCATATCAGGGAGTGTCGCCCACACCTTCCCTCATTCAGCCACTTGCCAGTTTGTCCCGCAAAGCCATTCACGAACAGCTGCAGAGCCGCTAAGAATGTGCGGCGGTGCGCCTCCCGGCCAGACTAGCCGTTTAGTATTCAGTTTCACATTTGCCCAAGAGCAAGGCGCACTCACTGTCGGCATTACATCGGGTCAGGAAAGGGGAACAGGCACGCCCAGCGTCTGCAGCACCTGACGCGTTTCGGGTATCAGCCCTTCCTCATAGGTTCGCTGCTTGCAGATAGAAACCAGCACGATGACTCTCCAAATTAATCCCTTTAATACAGCTCAGGTGAGTAAAGTGCATCCTGGGAATGGTAGTCACAAAATAAAACCCATGTGGGTTGCTGGCGTCTTACATGCAAAATTTCAAAGTTCATCATATCAGGGAGTGTCGCCCACACCTTCCCTCATTCAGCCACTTGCCAGTTTGTCCCGCAAAGCCATTCACGAACAGCTGCAGAGCCGCTAAGAATGTGCGACGGTGCGCCTCCCGGCCAGACTAGCCGTTTAGTATTCAGTTTCACATTTGCCCAAGAGCAAGGCGCACTCACTGTCGGCATTACATCGGGTCAGGAAAGGGGAACAGGCACGCCCAGCGTCTGCAGCACCTGACGCGTTTCGGGTATCAGCCCTTCCTCATAGGTTCGCTGCTTGCAGATAGAAACCAGCACGATGACTCTCCAAATTAATCCCTTTAATACAGCTCAGGTGAGTAAAGTGCATCCTGGGAATGGTAGTCACAAAATAATACCCATGTGGGTTGCTGGCGTCTTACATGCAAAATTTCAAAGTTCATCATATCAGGGAGTGTCGCCCACACCTTCCCTCATTCAGCCACTTGCCAGTTTGTCCCGCAAAGCCATTCACGAACAGCTGCAAAGCCGCTAAGAATGTGCGGCGGTGCGCCTCCCGGCCAGACTAGCCGTTTAGTATTCAGTTTCACATTTGCCCAAGAGCAAGGCGCACTCACTGTCGGCATTACATCGGGTCAGGAAAGGGGAACAGGCACGCCCAGCGTCTGCAGCACCTGACGCGTTTCGGGTATCAGCCCTTCCTCATAGGTTCGCTGCTTGCAGATAGAAACCAGCACGATGACTCTCCAAATTAATCCCTTTAATGCAGCTCAGGTGAGTAAAGTGCATCCTGGGAATGGTAGTCACAAAATAATACCCATGTGGGTTGCTGGCGTCTTACATGCAAAATTTCAAAGTTCATCATATCAGGGAGTGTCGCCCACACCTTCCCTCATTCAGCCACTTGCCAGTTTGTCCCGCAAAGCCATTCACGAACAGCTGCAGAGCCGCTAAGAATGTGCGGCGGTGCGCCTCCCGGCCAGACTAGCCGTTTAGTATTCAGTTTCACATTTGCCCAAGAGCAAGGCGCACTCACTGTCGGCATTACATCGGGTCAGGAAAGGGGAACAGGCACGCCCAGCGTCTGCAGCACCTGACGCGTTTCGGGTATCAGCCCTTCCTCATAGGTTCGCTGCTTGCAGATAGAAACCAGCACGATGACTCTCCAAATTAATCCCTTTAATACAGCTCAGGTGAGTAAAGTGCATCCTGGGAATGGTAGTCACAAAATAATACCCATGTGGGTTGCTGGCGTCTTACATGCAAAATTTCAAAGTTCATCATATCAGGGAGTGTCGCCCACACCTTCCCTCATTCAGCCACTTGCCAGTTTGTCCCGCAAAGCCATTCACGAACAGCTGCAGAGCCGCTAAGAATGTGCGGCGGTGCGCCTCCCGGCCAGACTAGCCGTTTAGTATTCAGTTTCACATTTGCCCAAGAGCAAGGCGCACTCACTGTCGGCATTACATCGGGTCAGGAAAGGGGAACAGGCACGCCCAGCGTCTGCAGCACCTGACGCGTTTCGGGTATCAGCCCTTCCTCATAGGTTCGCTGCTTGCAGATAGAAACCAGCACGATGACTCTCCAAATTAATCCCTTTAATACAGCTCAGGTGAGTAAAGTGCATCCTGGGAATGGTAGTCACAAAATAATACCCATGTGGGTTGCTGGCGTCTTACATGCAAAATTTCAAAGTTCATCATATCAGGGAGTGTCGCCCACACCTTCCCTCATTCAGCCACTTGCCAGTTTGTCCCGCAAAGCCATTCACGAACAGCTGCAGAGCCGCTAAGAATGTGCGGCGGTGCGCCTCCCGGCCAGACTAGCCGTTTAGTATTCAGTTTCACATTTGCCCAAGAGCAAGGCGCACTCACTGTCGGCATTACATCGGGTCAGGAAAGGGGAACAGGCACGCCCAGCGTCTGCAGCACCTGACGCGTTTCGGGTATCAGCCCTTCCTCATAGGTTCGCTGCTTGCAGATAGAAACCAGCACGATGACTCTCCAAATTAATCCCTTTAATACAGCTCAGGTGAGTAAAGTGCATCCTGGGAATGGTAGTCACAAAATAATACCCATGTGGGTTGCTGGCGTCTTACATGCAAAATTTCAAAGTTCATCATATCAGGGAGTGTCGCCCACACCTTCCCTCATTCAGCCACTTGCCAGTTTGTCCCGCAAAGCCATTCACGAACAGGGATTAATTTGGAGAGTCATCGTGCTGGTTTCTATCTGCAAGCAGCGAACCTATGAGGAAGGGCTGATACCCGAAACGCGTCAGGTGCTGCAGACGCTGGGCGTGCCTGTTCCCCTTTCCTGACCCGATGTAATGCCGACAGTGAGTGCGCCTTGCTCTTGGGCAAATGTGAAACTGAATACTAAACGGCTAGTCTGGCCGGGAGGCGCACCGCCGCACATTCTTAGCGGCTCTGCAGCTGTTCGTGAATGGCTTTGCGGGACAAACTGGCAAGTGGCTGAATGAGGGAAGGTGTGGGCGACACTCCCTGATATGATGAACTTTGAAATTTTGCATGTAAGACGCCAGCAACCCACATGGGTATTATTTTGTGACTACCATTCCCAGGATGCACATTACTCACTTGAGCTGTATTAAAGGGATTAATTTGGAGAGTCATCGTTTTGGTTTCTATCTGCAAGCAGCGAACCTATGAGGAAGGGCTGATACCCGAAACGCGTCAGGTGCTGCAGACGCTGGGCGTGCCTGTTCCCCTTTCCTGACCCGATGTAATGCCGACAGTGAGTGCGCCTTGCTCTTGGGCAAATGTGAAACTGAATACTAAACGGCTAGTCTGGCCGGGAGGCGCACCGCCGCACATTCTTAGCGGCTCTGCAGCTGTTCGTGAATGGCTTTGCGGGACAAACTGGCAAGTGGCTGAATGAGGGAAGGTGTGGGCGACACTCCCTGATATGATGAACTTTGAAATTTTGCATGTAAGACGCCAGCAACCCACATGGGTATTATTTTGTGACTACCATTCCCAGGATGCACTTTACTCACTTGAGCTTTATTAAAGGGATTAATTTGGAGAGTCATCGTGCTGGTTTCTATCTGCAAGCAGCGAACCTATGAGGAAGGGCTGATACCCGAAACGCGTCAGGTGCTGCAGACGCTGGGCGTGCCTGTTCCCCTTTCCTGACCCGATGTAATGCCGACAGTGAGTGCGCCTTGCTCTTGGGCAAATGTGAAACTGAATACTAAACGGCTAGTCTGGCCGGGAGGCGCACCGCCGCACATTCTTAGCGGCTCTGCAGCTGTTCGTGAATGGCTTTGCGGGACAAACTGGCAAGTGGCTGAATGAGGGAAGGTGTGGGCGACACTCCCTGATATGATGAACTTTGAAATTTTGCATGTAAGACGCCAGCAACCCACATGGGTATTATTTTGTGACTACCATTCCCAGGATGCACTTTACTCACTTGAGCTGTATTAAAGGGATTAATTTGGAGAGTCATCGTGCTGGTTTCTATCTGCAAGCAGCGAACCTATGAGGAAGGGCTGATACCCGAAACCGTCAGGTGCTGCAGACGCTGGGCGTGCCTGTTCCCCTTTCCTGACCCGATGTAATGCCGACAGTGAGTGCGCCTTGCTCTTGGGCAAATGTGAAACTGAATACTAAACGGCTAGTCTGGCCGGGAGGCGCACCGCCGCACATTCTTAGCGGCTCTGCAGCTGTTCGTGAATGGCTTTGCGGGACAAACTGGCAAGTGGCTGAATGAGGGAAGGTGTGGGCGACACTCCCTGATATGATGAACTTTGAAATTTTGCATGTAAGACGCCAGCAACCCACATGGGTATTATTTTGTGACTACCATTCCCAGGATGCACTTTACTCACTTGAGCTGTATTAAAGGGATTAATTTGGAGAGTCATCGTGCTGGTTTCTATCTGCAAGCAGCGAACCTATGAGGAAGGGCTGATACCCGAAACGCGTCAGGTGCTGCAGACGCTGGGCGTGCCTGTTCCCCTTTCCTGACCCGATGTAATGCCGACAGTGAGTGCGCCTTGCTCTTGGGCAAATGTGAAACTGAATATATATATATATATATATTACCTACTGGCGGTCGCCAGTAGGTAGTTATAGTTAGGATTTTTTTCAATGTTAAATCTCAAAATTCTATTTGGAATAACTTTGGCACCGGTTGACGAATCTGCCTGAAAATTTCCTGAAAATGGCCTCGCGGCGCCCCGGTCCTTCCCTGAAAGTTTGGGGGGGATTCGTCAAGCGGGGGCCAAGATAAAAGGGGGGTCCCAAAACACGTTTTACCCATGTTAATTTCCATAGGGCGGTCGATTTCACTTTTAGCCCGAACGGCTGAATGGATTCCCACCAAACTTGGCAAAATTGTAGGGACTGGTAGCCCGATGTGCCTTTGCTATGTCTCAAGATATGTGCTCCACTGGATTTTGAGTAATTTAGGTTCAAAAAAATATATATATCTATAGCAGCGCACCGGTACGCGCACCGGTGCGCGTACCGTGCGCGCCACGCGACTTGCGTGAGGAAAGCTGATTGGCTCTCGGGTGTCTGTAAACATTCTAAACAGTCCGGAGCGGCCGCCATCTTGTGTCTCGGTAAAATCGAGACACAAGAGGTGGCCAAAACAAAGAGGGAAATGACCATAAGGGGGCAGAGTAGATCCCCCCTTGACCCCCTAGGTTTGACGTGGGGGCCATAAAAGGGCCCCGCGGGGCAAAAAAAAAAAAAAAATTTTTTGATTTTCGCGGGGGGAGCGCCCGGTACGCGCACCGGTGCGCGCACCGGTGCGCGTACCGGGGAGTGTACCATGGGGAAAAAGAATGACAGTTTTATACGTAGCTGTTTAAAAAAAAAATGTTTTGTTGTTTTTTTATACATACACATACATATATAAATGCATATGCATATATGTGTATATGTGTGCGTGTAGAGAGAGGTAGAGAGGTAGAGGTGTAGAGGTAGAGAGGTAGAGCGGTAGCGGTAGAGAGGTAGAGATTAGTAGAGAGAGAAGAAGAGAGAGGTAGAGAGGTAGAGAGTAGAGAGTGAGTAATAGAGAGTAGAGAGTGAGTAGTAGAGAGTAGTAGAGAGCAGTAGAGAGAGTAGCAGAGAGTGAGTAGTAGAGAGTAGTAGAGTGAATAGTAGAGTGAGTAGTAGAGAGTAGTAGAGAGTGAGTAGTAGAGATTGAGTAGTAGAGAGTAGTAGAGAGTAAGTAGTAGAGTGAGTAGTAGAGAGCAGTAGAAAGTGAGTAGTAGAGAGTAGTAAAGAGTGAGTAGTAGAGAGTGAGTAGTAGAGAGTGAGTAGTAGAGAGTAGTAGAGAATGAGTAGCAGAGAGAATAGTAGTGAGTAGTAGAGAGTGAGTAGTAGAGTGAGTAGTAGAGACTAGTAGAGAGAGAGTAGTAGAGAGTGAGTAGTAGAGAGTAGTAGAGAGTGAGAAGTAGAGAGTGAGTAGTAGAGAGTAGTAGTGAGTAGTAAAGAGTGAGTAGTAGGGAGAGAGTAGTAGAGAGTGAGTAGTAGAGAGTAGTAGATAGTGAGTAGTAGGGAGTAGCGAGTAGTAGGGAGTGAGTAGTAGAGAGAGAGTAGTAGAGAGTAGTAGAGTAGTAGAGAATGAGTAGTAGACAGTGAGTATTTGAGAGTAGTGGAGTCGGAGAGAGTAAGTAGTAGAGAGTAGTGGAGAATATTCCAAAGTTTGGCACAGCACCACTTTCACAATGAGTCCAATCAAATCATATCACTTAGAGTCCTTATTGAAGCGCTGAATCTTGGTGTATATTCAAATGCTTTTATTTTCCTTAAGTTTATGTACCACAGCCAGCCGAAAGGTTTCGTTCTGTACAACAGAACTTCTTCAGGGCGTTCTTATTTCCTTCAAGTTATGTCGGTATCCAGTTGTCATATAACTAGATATTTCTTCCAAATGTTAGACGAGACATAAGTATATTCTTATTCAAAGTGACTAGGTATCAATTTTACCCACACAATTCGGGCAGACTTGAGTAATTTATAGCATCCTCAAAGTCAGTCTTTCAAAAATTCCAAAGTATAGGACATGATAATCCAAATCCAAATGTTTCTCAAGAAAAGTCATTTACAATCGTTCGGAATATCGGTGTTTGGGCAGATATGATCCAGGGACCCCCAGTATGCAAGGGGAATTAGTCCCCCCTCTGCAAACGCGCCAGTGGCCTGCATTGCAGAGAGGTGTAACAAGGGTGTGGCCTCATTACACTTCTCTGCAATGCAGCACCCTCGCGCATACTGGAGGCTCCTGGTGGACTAGTTGACCCCAGGGACCCCAGTATGCAAGGGGAATTAGTTCCCCCTCTGCAAACACGGCAGTGGGCTGCGTTGCAGAGAGGTGTAACAAGGGGCATAGTCTCATTACACCTCTGCAATGCAGCCCCTGGCGCATACTGGAGGTTCCAGGTGGGCTAATTGGCCCCCAGGGGCCCCCAGTATGCAAGGGGAATTAGTTCCCCCTCTTTAAACATGCACGGGGGTTGCGTTGCAGAGAGGTGTAAAAAGGGTTGTGGCTTCATTACACCTCTCTGCAATGCAGTCCCCTGGCGCATACTGGAGATTCCTGGTGGGCTTTCAGGTCTTATATAGTTAGGAATTAGCATTAAAAAAACCTTTGAAATTCACTGAAAAAACCATAGGTTTCACACCAGTTATAGTTAGGAATTAGCATTTAAAAAACCTTTGAAATTCACTGAAAAAACCATAGGTTTCACACCAGTTATAGTTCGGAATTAGCATTTAAAAAACCTATTAAATTCACTGACAAAACCATAGGTTTCACACCAGTTATAGTTAGCAGGAAATTTTACTGACATAAAACCATTGAAATTCCCACGTTATAGTTAGTTGGACTCACTATAACTTGCGCGCCTGCAATGCACTGCTGATGACATCACATATTACATCACTCATGACATGGTCAGTGACATCACTCATGACATCACTGATGACACCATCCTTGTGACAGAGTGACAGACCTAATTTCAGTGTAATGTAACGCTTGAAACACATATTCATAAATAGAAACAAACATTTTCAAAAAAATGGAGGTACCCAAACCAGTAACAACAACCAATTCAGTAATTCCACCATCTATATACACATCCACTCATTCACCAACAGTTCTATATAGTCACTCATATATATACTCACTCATCATATGTAGTGATACACCTATACATCCTGTTACACATCAGCAGTCATCCAAAAGTTACTCTCACACATACTCACACATGCAAATAAACTATTGAACATCCATTTATTTTCATATACATTTATACACACACTACCACCTTACTTCTAAGGAAACTTACACATACTTACTCTCTTAAACAATCACTTATAGAAACACATACTTATTTAAACAGGAACTCCTACAATCTCTCACTATATATACTATACTCACTTATATACATCAATACTCACATATACTAGATTAAAACATATGTCGTTACTAATGAAGACACTAGTGAGACAGTCATTCACTCACTAACACACACATATACACACTCATCCACCCATACAGTCCTGCACATATGCTGTCTTCAAAACACATACAAACAGTGAGTCAGTCACCAACCCCTGCAGCCACTTATATACAAAGAGAAACACTGATACAAACATTTAAATATTTAAACAATACTCGCTAATATATGTATTCACTAAGATACACTTAATAAGCCAGTTAACCAACCAATTTTTTTTTAAAAAATCATCCATTTACATACTTATTTAAACATTTATTCTTCCATCGACCTTTACAAATACATATATAAAACAAATTTATTTTTCAGAAAGACACACATTCACTGGATGGTGTCATCAGTGATGTCATGAGTGATGTCACTGACCATGTCATGAGTGATGTAATATGTGATGTCATCAGCAGTGCATTGCAGGCGCGCAAGTTATAGTGAGTCCAACTAACTATAACGTGGGAATTTCAATGGTTTTATGTCAGTAAAATTTCCTGCTAACTATAACTGGTGTGAAACCTATGGTTTTGTCAGTGAATTTAATAGGTTTTTTAAATGCTAATTCCGAACTATAACTGGTGTGAAACCTATGGTTTTTTCAGTGAATTTCAAAGGTTTTTTAAATGCTAATTCCTAACTATAACTGGTGTGAAACCTATGGTTTTTTCAGTGAATATATATATATATATATATATTACCTAGTGACGGTTGCTATAGTTAGGACCAAGTTTCCATAGAAAGAGCACTTTTTGTTTTGCTTATAACTTTGGCGTCGTTTTAAGAATCTTCAATAAACATTGATGTACTAAGTAAGTTTTTACGTAGCCTTAATGTATTTTACAATAATTTTTTTAGGCGTAATGAACAAAAGGTTTGCTATATATATATATATATAGCTAGTCAGTGTTGTAATAGATTTACTGCTATTTTAGCAATAACTTCACCGACTTTTACCTGCCTTGCTTTTACACTATTTATGTGTACCCACATGTTACTGTACGAAAAACAGTTTAATAGTAACATTGTTTATGCCTTCAATTTATGGCGAGTTGCTAGACAATAGTCATTTTTTTATGTCTATGAGGACGTTATCAAAACGTAACTGCATTGTCACTTTAAATATTTGAATTGCACTCCAAAACGCGTCATGTGATCAAGGGCCAAGGAGGCCCGAAACGCGTCATGGCTTAGGTGCGGGGTTTCATGCACGAATAAAATTGCACCTTTGAAAATTTGGGTCCGCTGTCGTATTTTTGGAAACATTTCCGAGTCGACTTGTCAATCCATATGTATATATATATATATATTACCTAGTGACGGTTGCTATAGTTAGGACCAAGTTTCCATAGAAAGAGCACTTTTTGTTTTGCTTATAACTTTGGCGTCGTTTTATGAATCTTCATGAAAACTTAAAAACTAGTTTTTGTTCAAATCAGCTTCTAAGGTAAAAGTTTGGGAGTGATTGGTCAAGGGGGCCGAGATAAAAGTGGGGTCCCAAAACGTGTTTTCTCCATGTTAATTTCCATAGGAAACTTTAGACAAGGCTACTGGTCGAACAGGTGAACGAAATTACCCTAAATTTGGCAGAGAGAAGGGTCTTGGTCTAGAAAGCATGCTTTTGTTTATTTGGTGTAAATCCGTTCAGATATCGATATTTTGGAATCCTGCCATCTGATTGGGTGAGGCGTTATGAGCACGAGCTTGCTGCTTATTGGTTGCAAGCACTTCGAGCGGTTGCAACTGGGAAGTGTTGGCCGCCATTTTGTGATTCCGTTGAAGGGAGTAAAGGGAAAAAAGTGCAAAAAAAGTAGGAAAGGAGGGTGGGAGCACTGTAACCTCTGTGGGGGAGTGCGAAACGAAGTAGTCATTACTATTGGTCTGAAAGTGCGCTGTTGCTCAGAGTGACATGGTGCTGATAGGATATGCTGCTACACTCGGGTATGAAACCGAGAGCTAAACCGTGAGCTCATTGCTGTAAAGTGATGTGCTCTGGTCTTTGTAGCATACGTGTGCAAGTAGTGTTAGTAGGCGTTTATACTATACAGGGAGTGGGAAGCGAACTACTGACCGCTATTGTGCATTTATACTAAACAGGAAGCGAGAAACGAAGTACTCACCCCTATCGGTGTGAAGACTTGGGAATCAAACCGAGGTGATTGCTGTAAAGGGATGGGCTCTGGGCACTGTAGAATATGTGCCCAAGTAGTGTTAGTAGGCGTTTATACCATATAGGGAGTGGGAAGCGAACTACTGACCGCTACCGTGTGTTTCTACAATACCAGAAGCGGGAAGCGAAGTACTCGGGGATCAAACCGAGCTGATTGCTGTAAAGTGATGGGCTCTGGACGCTTTAGGATACTAGCCGCTGTATTATAACTGGGTAAGTAGTGTTAGTATGCGTTTATAGTATATCAGGAGTGGGTAACGAACTACGTTCTCCTACTGGTCTGAAGACTCGGGGATTAAACCGTGAGCCTAAATTGTGAGCTCATTACTGTAAAGTGATGTGCTCTGGGCGCTGTAGTATACCTGTGGAAGTAGTGTTAGTTTGCGTTTATATAATACTAGCAGCCCGTCCCGACGTTGTCCGGGCAGAAAAACAGAATGTCCTGAATGGTTCGAGTAGGTAATAATAATTTATTTTAAAACCTTAACACGCTCCAGCCGTGAACGTGTTTGTCCGCTGTAGCCGACGCAACTGCAATATGTACCTTAACACGCTCCAGCCACAAACGTGTTTGTCCGCTGTAGCTGACGCCACTGCAATATGCGAACTGTGTCCGCTCCAGCCGTGAACGTGTTTGTCCACTCCAGACGACGCCACTGCAATATGCAAACATGTGTGTTCGCTCCATCCCCGAATGTGTTTGTCCGCTCCAGCCTACGCCACTTAGACGCACAACATCGCGTCAACGTCCAACGCCCACAACAATGCTAAAGGACACGTCCACTCGTATTGGAACGCTATTCCCACACAGAACGCTTCTCGCAAGCGGTATAATTCCGCATGCTTTTGCCGAATGCCGCGCCCATCGCTTTACAGCACAACGCACACGCCCACAATGGACTACTTTGCACAAAACTTTCTTTTCCCCTTTTAATGTATATGTTGGGCTGCTGTATAGCCTATGTCCATCTGCTGATACTGTGTTTTGCAATGCTGTATTGGATGTCCCGATTAGCGCTGTAGTTCCTGAGCTTACCCGCCTCAATGGTTTGGGCTCTCTCTTTATAATATTAGTAAGGATATAGGCTAACGTCAGTTTGTAATGTTTTTGGAATCTCTTTGTCCGCTTCTGCATGCACTGTTAGTAAGAGCGTTCTTGATATGTGCCTCCTTAGCTGTCCCATATTTGAAGAACATTCGTTATATGTGTGTCGTCAGCCTTAAGCTTTGCAGCTTGTGGGTGTTGTGCAGTGGCTTGGTTATATAATCCCCAAGCGCGTTGTGTTTGACGTTAATGTGTGTACGCTGACAGTGCCCGGCGTGACACCGTGCTTGCGAGGGCTGTGCGTGTGAGATTCACGCTGGTAGTTTGAGTGCTTTGAGGCCCTGCTTGAGCCACAGACTAAATTTCAATCGTGAAGTTGCTTTTATCGTGTGGTACGCTGCCTCGCTTGAGTCTCTGCCGTAGCCGTTGTAGCATGAATGGCGCGCTGAGTGAATGGCGCGCTTGTGGGCCCCTTTATTTTTTATTTTTGTGCAGCCCCCTCTGACAAAGCTGACGGGCAGAAAGGAGTAAAGGTTTGTTTTTGTTTCCAATTTGCGATGCACTATGGCAAGGTCAGTGAATGTGGCGCACGTTGGTGTTTTGAGATGGCCGTGTCAGAAGTCAGCAGAACACGAAGGTGGAGAGAGAATGTGCGCGCACATTGCTTGTGAAAGCTGCGCCCCATTTAAAAAAAAAATTGTCCAGCCCCCTCTGACAACACTGACGCCCACAAAGGTTGCGCCGCACTATATATGAGTAATGCCGCCTGAATGGCAATGGGTGTGAATGCGGCGCATCTTGGTGTTTGGAGACGGCCGTGTGAGAACTGAGCACAACGCCAAGGTGGAGCATGAATGGGCGCACACATTGCTTGTGAAAGCTGCACTACTGAACTCAGAGGCCATTTTTTTTTGTATTTGGGGCACGCCCCTCTGACAACGCTGCACGCCCACAAAGGACTAATGTGAAGTGCACTTTGACACTCCCACGCCAACTTTTTATTTGTGCCATGCCCCTCTGACAACGCTGCACGCACACAAAGGAATAATGTGAAGTGACAATCTATCCAGGACAGTTTTATCCGTATTTGTGACAAGTTAAAGCAGTGCAACACAAAAAGTATTAAAAATTGAACATAAATTTATTACACTTTCCAATACACAATACATTAAAAATGTTTCAGGACAACACAAGTCAACTTGTGTTCTCAAGAAACATTTTTAATGTATTGTGTAATATATTGTACTTTTAGTAAATTTGTTGTATTCCACAAATGTATGAAAACGTTTTTAATCTTGGAAAGTGTAATAAATTTATGTTCAATTTTTAATACTTTTTGTGTTGCACTGCTTTAACTTGTCACAAATACGGATAAAACTGTCCTGGATAGATTGTCATAACTGCATGCTGGTTTCCAGTCTAGGGTTTATATATTCCTGAATTATTGTGATTCACATAACTACTTTCTTTGTACTGGTTGGTTGTGCCTAATAATCTAACGACACACAGTGGGTACTATATCCCGGTTGATCATCTCTACGGGATTTTCTTTGATCTTTTTGACTTTAGGGACATTGTAACTTTCTTAAACATTGTTGTGTGTGCAAACACTACGGGCAGCAGTGTTCACAATTCAGTTGCAGTGTTCATTGCAGGGTGGTGTACACCTCATGGATCCCTTTCGAAACACGACAGGCAGTAGGGTTCACAATTTAGAGCCAGTGTTGGTTGCCAGGATGGTGCACACCTCATGGATCCTTTTTTTTATTGAGCACTGTGATATGCGAGGTAGATGCAGACATATCACCTGAGGCAGTGTGGAAGAACTGGGACATGTGGTGTCGTCGTTATCCTATTTATACGTAGGCAAAGTGAGCTGGGCTTGCGTACGCCAGGCCAGCATAGAAGTGTGAATAATTGTTCCGGGGATCTAGGAGTTGTTCAGTTCCTACCTGGCCAGGAAGTGTATTTTATGCTTTTTTCTATTGCAGTTTTGACGTTGTTGAATGCACAATTTACTTTACTGAAGCATGTATCAAGTGGGCGGCAACTATCGCTAATGAGATGCTGTTCGAAAAGATTGAATAGCGAACATCACGTCGTTGTCAAGGTTGTGGATATGCGCAGACACGCATGTCAATGGTGTGCGGTATTATTGAAAGTGTTGCTATCGCGAAGCATACACATGTGAATGTGCTTGGCTGGAGGGAGGATCAGCAGTGAGGCTACGGCATACACAGAGATAACGCTCATTCCAGTCAAGCAATGTATGTGAAACGTGAATCTGAAAGTCTCACATAGAAAACACTACTATATTGGAAAAAGCCTGACAACAGAGCGTATAGCAATACAAATCTACACATTACTGTTTACTGTTTGTCACATGGGATCTAGGATGTGTACTCTGCCCGTGGCTGATGATACTTCTTAGAGCCACCAATACCCAGGCCGAAAAGCAGCACAATAATGTGCACACACACACACCAGGGGCATCTTGTAACACACATTTGTTTTTTGATATAACGTTTGAGATGCATGGCCATCACACGTGGAAGGCTAATGTACAGACCATGAATATTGATCAAGATGATCGTTGCATGTTGTGTGTAGTATAAGATATGTGTATACAGCAAAAAAAAATTCAAAAAAGCTCTTTAAGCAGAAGAGGTGTCTCTCATCAAACGCTGTAGAAAGAATGACTAAAATGGGTGGGGTAATCTAACTGTTACAATGGGAAATGTTATGAAGCAATCAAATGCTTTTTTTAAGGTCACATGGCAAACACGCACCGAGCGTGCAAGGAGGTCGCAGCTGACGCGATTTGAGAAAATATATTTATCGTAATATAAGTTTATTACAGTTAGAAATATATAAATGTTTCAAATATTTTAGATTATCGCTTGCTCTCATATACTGTTTAAAGTTATTTAGATATAGATAAAAGAGGGAATGGCGTACCCGGCGCGACACCATACCTCTGTGATGTAACACAGGACCTGGCAGCATGCACTCGTCACATACGCAACGTGCAGCGGGCGTGACCCCATACATACATGACGTAACGCGCTGCTTGGTACTGCGTACCAGTCAGATACGAAAGTAGCAGCTGGGGCGACCTCATACGTATATGATGTTACGCGGGACGCCACGAAACGTCTGATACGAAATGCGCATCATTTACGAGTTTAGCAATATGGTGGATTGGATTCGCGTGGTGATAGAGCTTGGTATGAGAGTGCAGTTTTCTAAAAAAAAAAAAAAAGATACATATTTTTGGGGGAAGATATAAAACATTACATCATTTTTAAAGTGAAAAATAAGAAGTATAATAGAGTTCCAAAATATTAAAAAATAGAAAACATAAAGGTTTTATAAACAATAAAATATGAAATTAACATTTAAAAAACCTTTGATCAGTGATGTCATCAGAGATGCCACTGACAATGTCATGAGTGATGTAATGTGTGACGTCATCACCAGTGCATTGCAGGCGCGCAAGTTATAGTTAGCTCACCTAACTATAACAGGCGAATGTCTCTGGTTTTATATGAGTCAAATGTTCAACTAACTATAACGTCCCTGAAACCTATGTTTTTTTTGTGAATTTCTAAGGTTTTTGAAATGCTAATTCCTAACTATAACATCTGGAAAACCTATATTTATTTCAGTGAATATATATATATATATATATATATATATATATATATATATATATATATATATATATTACCTACTGGCGGTTGCCAGTAGGTAGTTATAGTTAGGATTGTTTTCTATAGGAAATCCACAACATTCTATTGGGAATAAATTTGGCGCTGGTTGAGGAATCTGCCTGTTATTTTCCTTAAACTTGCCTCGCTGTGCTCCGCTCCTTCCCTGAAAGTTTGGGGAGGATTCGTCAAGCGGGGGCTGAGATAAAAGGGGGGTCCCAAAACGTGTTTTCCCCATGTTAATTTCCATAGGGCGGTTGGACTCACTTTTAGCCCGAACGGCTGAATGGATTTCTACAAAACTTGGCAAAATTGTAGGGACTGGTAGCCCGAAGTGCCTTTGCTATGTCTCAAGATATGTGCTCCAGTGGATTTTGAGTAATTTAGGTTCAAAAAAATATATATATGTGGGCGGAGCCTAACCACACATCTGATCTGATTGGCTGTCAGCACTTCATCCAAGAAGTGTTGGCAGCCATCTTGGGACCAATATACATGATAGCACCTCATTAAAAAGCATTGTAGTGAATAGAGGGTTGTAGGACTTTAGTTACATTATAAATCATTTGTTGATGGTACCATACTCATTTTAGGAATTGTGGTGTGTTCTAAGGTGATTTTACCATGTGAAAAAGCCTTCTGCTGTGATATCATGAATCATGTTTGAAAGAAAACTAATATCTCATGATTTTCCCACAGTGGTTTGGAAGGGGATCTATAAGCTAAACTGAAAGCATATTTTCTGTAAATTCGCATTATCTTTCCTATTCATGTGAGAATGAAGTCTGACATTCTCAGTAAAACATGTACATCCAACAAGGACAGAGACTGTCAGTTGATTCCTTTGTGTTCTACTGCAGCCTCCTAGAGTGTTCTAAAGAACAACTAGAGCGCTAACAGTCCTACTTATTACAAAGGTATAGCACACCTGAAGCCATCGTGATGGGAATAAAGTGGTAACTCTTAAAACATTTAATTTAAAAAGGAACAAAATGAGGGGGTATATTATGCCATAGAAAGTATTATTAGTGCTGCAGAAAGAAAAATTAGGGAACATTTTGAGTGACTTCTCAAATCCTCTTCTATTTCATTAAAAAATACTGACATGCAGTCTCCCAAGATGGCCACCAGAGACAAAAGAGCCCAAATGTAGCCCAAATATCAGCCAGATGTAGCCCAAGTATAGCCCAATGACAGAATGTCCCAGAGTGTTCTAAAGAACAACTAGAACGCTAACAGTCCTACTTATTACAAAGGTATGGCACACCTGAAGCCATATTGATTGGAATAAAGTGGTAACTCTTAAAACATTTAATTTAAAAAGGAACAAAATGAGGGGGTATATTTTGCCATAGAAAGTATGATTAGTGCTGCAGAAAGAAAAATTAGGGCACATTTTGAGTGACTTCTCAAATCCTCTTCAATTTCATTAAAAGAATTTGACATGCAGTCTCCCAAGATGGCCACCAGAGACAAAAGAGCCTAAATGTAGCCCAATAATCACCCAGATGTAGCCCAAGTATAGCCCAATGACAGAATGTCCCAGAGTGTTCTAAAGAACAACTAGAGCGCTAACAGTCTTACTTATGACAAAAGTATGCACACCAGAAGCCATCTTGATTGGAATGAAGTGGTAAGCCTGAAAACATTTAATTTAAAAAGGAACAAAATGAGGGGGTTTATTTTGCCATAGAAAGTATGATTAGTGCTTCAGAAAGAAAAATTAGGGATCATTTTGAGTGACTTCTCAAATCCTCTTCTATTTCATTAAAAAAATTCTGACATGCAGACTGAAACATGCACTTTGAATACCAGCAGCAGACTTCTCTGGTGAGCAGTAGCTTTACTACAGTGATCTAATGAGCAACTAGAGTGCTAACATTCAGAATTTATGGCAAATATGTGACACATCTGAATGCCTTCTTGATGGAACCAAAGTAAACAAGCATTGAAAATGCAATAGATCTCGCCCTCGTTTAAGTTAAAGCCATTCTGTTTGTAATGAAGTGGATTTTTAGCTTTGCTTTTATTAGTGTTTTTTAAACTTTCATGTAAATAACATGCATCTGTATGCATATATGTATATGTATGCATGCATTTATATTTGTATTTATATAGATATACAGATTATATATGTTTATATATGTATGTATATATATATATATATATATATATATGCACAAAGTGTAGCTCTCTCCTGTAATTACGGCAGCTGCCGCAGCAATATCGAAAAGAAACCACGCCACTCCAACGCTCGTCATGGGCCAAAAAAACAATTTATTTGCGCTCAAGCCACCAGATCCTACGCGTTTGTTCACAGATCGTTAGTCAGTAAAATCTCAACAGCTTAAATACAAAAAGTTTTCCCGGGCATTTTTTTCACAACCACGTGGTAGTAAACATTAAAGACACACTACATATCTTAGGCTAAGCAGTCTTTTTTCTCCAAGTTCAGTGCCATGGAAAGTCATTACATGAATATTATAACAGCATAAATGCATAATCATGTTAAAATCACAATGATATTATAATTTATTTTATGAATAAAAAAATTAATACGTTTTAGCAATAAAAATATATTATTGATTTTTATACCAAACACGCAACAGAGACAATGTGCAAATATCGCAACCAGCAAATTTGTGCAAAATTTGCAGAAATAGTGCAAAAAGCAATGCATTAAAGTGCCATGGTCTAAAGGTGCAATATTGTTTAAATAGTCAATGACTAGAATGTGTAAACAAAACACTCTATGCACAAAGAAATATTTGTACATGCTCCACCGGAGCTAAGACCTGGTGTATATGCATAGTTTTGGATTGTCTCTAGTTTGCTAGATAAGGGACTTATCTAATATCAGCATAAATGCTCTATAAATCCATCATGATTTTATATTCTGTTAATGAATGCTTATATGGTCACTGAAAATAAATCGCATAATACGAAAAAGCGTTGTCACTGCTTATCATCATGCCCCCTTTGTCTGTGTCAATGTTAAAGTGCTATAAAAAACCCAAAATTATGAGTGTGCCCAAAGGAAAAAAGGGGGAAGAAATCCAAAATGGTGTTCTTCCAGTAAGAATGGTGAGTGAAAGAAGTACTTTTACCCAATTCCAAACATATGTGCCAAAGAATAAAGAGATGAAATTAAACATATATTTCATTAAAAGACTTCAAGAGAGGGAAGGGGGGCGGGTAATGGCAGGAAAGCTTTAAACTAAATAATTCATGGTCAACAAATAATCTTTACAGGAATACATGGAGGTCTTCAGTTGTATTAAGACCATTCGGAAAACGACTGTCCAGTTCGAGGATAAACTGAGATTCCAATCTCCTCAGCATTAGATCCCTGTCCCCTCCTCTGATAGGTTTGGGTATGGAGGCTATAACATAATATGTCAGGCATTCAAGGTTGTTGTGGTGAATAGCTTTAAAATGTCGAGCCACGGGGTATGAGCTATCGTTGTTAACGATAGCTCGCAGGTGTTGCAGTATTCTGACATGCACCTGTTGGCGTGTGCTACCAACATATCTTAAGCCACAGGTGCATGTCAGAACATAGACTGCAAACTCAGTTTTGCAGCTATGTTTACCCTTAATTTCCACTGGATCAGGTCTAAAGGGTGTGGAGTACTTGGTGGTGTTCACCCCAAATTTACAGGCTCTGCAGCTAGAACAGCGGATGAAGCCAGGCTTAACCATCCAATTTTCTTTTTTAATGACTTCAGGGAAATCTCTGCTCAGCTGGGTTCTCAAACTTAAGCCTTTCCTATATGTAATGTTGGGTCCTGCCGCTATTCTAGGTGCCAGTACCAGGTCAGTTTTCAAAGCCGGCCACCTTTGATTAATAATAGACCGAATTTTAGGTTCCTGTCTATTAAATGTCAATATCAGTCTAGGTGCGCTGATGTCTGAATCTGATGTTTTCTCCAACATGGTTTCTGAAATGGGTGTGTTGAGGTTTGATAAAAGAGAGTCTCTGGGTCTACTCTTTGCTCTCTCAATAGATTGCTTCAAGACGGATTCTTTATATCCCCTTCCTCGAAATCTATTGAGGGCTTCTGCAGCACAAAGTTCATAATCTTCATCAGTACTGCAGATTCGTTTGAGCCTCAATAGCTCACCAAAGGGGATGTTGTCAATGGTGTGACGGGGGTGAGAGCTGCTGGCATGGAGTGTACTGTTGCCGGCAGTGCTCTTACGATGTAATTTAGTGCATAATTTGCCATTTTTTACAAATATCTTAACATCAAGAAAGTCTGCCTCTGCTTGATTGATGTGTGATGTAAAATGTAAATTTTCGTTATTGACATTAAGTGATTTAATAAAGTTTTCTGCACTTGTCTGATCCCCCCTCCACACCAAAAAGACATCATCAATGAATCGCATCCAATGCAACACATTATTAGCCATAATATCACTGTAGGTGATGTTGAGTACCCGCTCCTCCCACCAGCCCACGTGTAAACACGCGTAGCTGGGGGAGAAGCAGGCACCCATCGCCACCCCTCTCTGTTGCAGATATATTTCCTTACCAAACATAAAGTAATTATGATGCAAACACCAATTTGTCAATTCTATCAGCATCTTATTATGTTTGTAGCAACTGATGGGTCTAGTTCCTAAGAAATGTTCAAGTGCTCCAAGCCCAGTTTGATGATTAATGCTGGTATAGAGTGATTCTATATCTAGGGTGATTAATAGTAAATAATCACTATATATATACATACACATACATATATATATAAATGCATATGCATATATATGCATATATATATATATGTGTATATGTGTGCGTGTAGAGAGAGGTAGAGAGGTAGAGGTGTAGAGGTAGAGAGGTAGCGGTAGAGAGGTAGAGACTAGTAGAGAGAGAAGTAGAGAGAGGTAGAGAGTAGACAGTGAGTAATAGAGAGTAGAGAGTGAGTAGTAGAGAGTAGTAGAGAGCAGTAGAAAGAGTAGCAGAGAGTGAGTAGTAGAGAGTAGTAGAGTGAATAGTAGAGTGAGTAGTAGAGAGTAGTAGAGAGTGAGTAGTAGAGAGTGAGTAGTAGTGAGTAGTAGAGAGTAAGTAGTAGAGTGAGTAGTAGAGAGTGAGTAGTAGAGAGTAGAAAAGAGTGAGTATTAGAGAGTAGTAGAGACTGAGTAGTAGAGAGTAGTAAAGAGTGAGTAGAGAGTGAGAAGTAGAGAGTGAGTAGTAGAGAGTAGTAGAGAGTGGGTAGTAAAGAGTGAGTAGTAGAGAGAGAGTAGTAGAGAGTGAGTAGTAGAGTGAGTAGTAGAGACTAGTAGAGAGAGAGTAGTAGAGAGTGAGTAGTAGAGAGTAGTAGAGAGTGAGTAGTAGAGTGAGTAGTAGAGAGTGGGTAGTAAAGAGTGAGTAGTAGAGAGAGAGTAGTAGAGAGTGAGTAGTAGAGAGTAGTAGATAGTGAGTAGTAGGGAGTGAGTAGTAGAGAGAGAGTTGTAGAGAGTAGTAGAGTAGTAGAGAGTGAGTAGTAGAGAGTGAGTATTTGAGAGTAGTGGAGTAGGAGAGAGTAAGTAGTAGAGAGTAGTGGAGAATATTCCAAAGTTTGCACAGCACCACTTGCACAATAAGTTCAATCAAATCATATCACTTAGAGTCCTTATTGAAGCGCTGAATCTTGGTGTATATTCAAATGCTTTTATTTTCCTTAAGTTTATGGACCACAGCCAGCTGAAACGTTTCGTTCTGTACAACAGAACTTCTTCAGGGCTTTCTTATTTCCTTCAAGTTATGTCGGTATCCTGTTGTCATATAACTAGATATTTCTTCCAAATGTTAGACGAGACGTAAGTACATTGTTATTCAAAGTGACTAGATATCAATTTTACCCACACAATTCGGGCAGACTTGAGTAATTTATAGCATCCTCAAAGTCAGTCTTTCAAAAATTCGAAAGTATAGGGCATGTTAATCCAAATCCAAATGTTTCTCAAGAAAAGTCATTTTCAATCGTTCGGAATATCGGTGTTTAGGCAGATATGACCCAGGGACCCCAGTATGCAAGGGGAATTAGTCCTCCCTCTGCAAACGCGCAAGTGGCCTGCGTTGCAGAGAGGTGTAAAAAGGGGCATAGCCTCATTACAACTCTGTGCAATGCAGCCCCCTGGCGCAAACTGGAGGTTCCAGGTGGGCTAGTTGGCCCCCAGGGACCCCTAGTATGCAAGGGGAATTAGTTCCCCCTCTTCAAACATGCACGGGGGCTGCGTTGCAGAGAGGTGTAAAAAAGGGTGTGGCCTCATTACACCTCTCTGCAATGCAGCCCCCTGGCGCATACTGGAGGCTCCTGGTGGGCTAGTTGGCCCCCAGGGACCCCCAGTATGCAAGGGGAATTAGTTCCCCCTCTGCAAACGCGGCAGGGGGCTGCGTTGCAGAGAGGTGTAACAAGGGGCATAGCCTCATTACACCTCTGCAATGCAGCCCCCTGGCGCATAATGGAGGTTCCAGGTGGGCTAGTTGGCCCCCAGGGACCCCTAGTATGCAAGGGGAATTAGTTCCCCCTCTTCAAACATGCACGGGGGCTGCGTTGCAGAGAGGTGTAAAAAAGGGTGTGGCCTCATAACACCTCTCTGCAATGCAGCCCCTGGCGCATACTGGAGGCTCCTGGTGGGCTAGTTGGCCCCCAGGGACCCCCAGTATGCAAGGGGAATTAGTTCCCCCTCTGCAAACGCGGCAGGGGTCTGCGTTGCAGAGAGGTGTAACAAGGGGCATAGCCTCATTACACCTCTGCAATGCAGACCCCTGGCGCATACTGGAGGTTCCAGGTGGGCTAGTTGGCCCCCAGGGGCCCCCAGTATGCAAGGGGAATTAGTTCCCCCTCGTCAAACATGCACGGGGGCTGCGTTGCAGAGAGGTGTACAAAGGGGCGTGGCTTCATTACACCTCTCTGCAATGCAGTCCCCTGGTGCATACTGGAGATTCCTGGTGGGCTTTCAGGTCTTATATAGTTAGGAATTAGCATTAAAAAAACCTTTGAAATTCACTGAAAAAAACATAGGTTTCAGGCCTTATATAGTTAGGAATTAGCATTTAAAAAACCTTGCAAATTCACTGAAAAAACCCTAGGTTTCAGGCCTTATATAGTTAGGAATTAGCATTTAAAAACCCTTTGAAATTCACTGAAAAAACCATAGGTGTCAGGCCTTATATAGTTAGGAATTAGCATTTTAAAAACCTTTAAAATTCACTCAAAAAACTATACGTTTTAGGGGTGTTATAGGTAGCTGGACATTTCACTCATACAAAACCATTGGAATTGCTCCTATATAGTTAGTTGTACTAACTATATTTCGCGCTTATATCGTATGCGTTCGGGTGCTTCGGGCTGCGCTTACGCCGTGCGTATCACGCGGACGCGGCTACGCGATACGTCACGATGATGTTTTCGTTCGCGGAAATAGCGCAAACGGGACGCTCACCGGTACGCGCACTGGGGCGCGCCGCAAGACTGCGCTTTCCGGTGCGCACACCGGTACGCGCACCGGGAGCGCTCCAGGGCAACAAAAAAAAAAATGAAGAATATACATTAAAAAAATAGTATTACATAAATATACAATATAGGATTCATTATAAAAAATATTATATTTGATAGCAATAGAAATTTGCTATTAAAAAACCTTTGAAATTCACTGAAAAAACATAGGTTTGAGACACTATATATAGTTAGGAATTAGCATTTACAAAACCTATGAAATTCACAGAAAAAACCAAAGGTTTCACACCAGTTATAGTTAGGAATTAGCATTTAAAAAACCTATTAAATTCACTGAAAAAACCATAGGTTTGACACCAGTTATAGTTAGCTGGAAATGTTACTGACATAAAACCATTGAAATTCCCACGTTATAGTTAGTTGGACTCACTATAACTTACGCGCCTGCAATGCACTGCTGATGATGTTACATATTACATCACTCATGACATGGTCAGTGACATCACTCATGACATCACTGTTGACACCATCCTTGTGACAGAGTGACAGACCTCCTTTCAGTGTAATGTAACCCTTGAAACACATATTCAAAAATAGAAACTAAAATGTTTAAAAAATAGAGATACCCATACCAGTTACAACAACCAATTCAGTAATACCACCATCTATATACACATCCACTCATTCACCAACAGTTCTATATAGTCACTCATACATATATTCACTCATCATATGTAGTGAAACACCTATACATCCTGTTACACACCGACAGTCATCCAAAAGTTACTCACACACATAATCACACATGCAAATAAACTATTGATCATCCATTTATTTGCATATACAGCTATACACACACTACCACCTTACTTCTAAGGAAACTTACACCTACTTACTCTCTTAAACAATCACTTATAGAAACACATACTTATTTAAACAAGAACTCTTTCAATCTCTCACTCTCACATATACTCACTTATATACATCAATACTCACATATACTAGATTAAAACATATGTAGTTACTGATAAAGACACTAGTAAAACTGTCATTCACTCACTAACACACACATATACACACTCATCCACCCATACAGTCCTGCACATATGCTGTCTTCAAAACACATACAGTGAGTCAGTCATTGATGCATCTATGTGCTAAGTAACACCCCCACCAAACCATACAGACACTCATACTGATACTAAAAAAAATCTAATAACCCATATACACACACATGTAGCTACTCACCAACTCATGCAGCCACATACACAAAGTGAAACACTGATACAAACATTTAAATATTTAAACAATACTCGCTAATATATGTATTCACTAGGATACACTTAATAAGCTAGTTAACCAATCATTTTTTTTTTTAAAAACATCCATTAAGACACTTATTTAAACATTTATTCTTCCATCGACCTTACCATATACATATATAAAACATATTTATTTTTCAGAAAGACACACATTCACTGGATGGTGTCATCAGTGATGTCATGAGTGATGTCACTGACCATGTCATGAGTGATGTAATATGTGACGTCATCAGCAGTGTATTGCAGGCGCGCAGGTTATAGTGAGTCCAACTAACTATAACGTGGGAATTTCAATGGTTTTATGTCAGTAACATTTCCAGCTAAC
Source organism: Lissotriton vulgaris (assembly GCF_964263255.1). Lineage (NCBI taxonomy): Eukaryota > Metazoa > Chordata > Amphibia > Caudata > Salamandridae > Lissotriton > Lissotriton vulgaris. The sequence goes on from NC_141693.1 coordinate 1,128,447,181, forward strand.
TATAACTAGTGTCAAACCTATGGTTTTTTTAGTGAATTTAATAGGTTTTTTAAATGCTAATTCCTAACTATAACTGGTGTGAAACCTATGTTTTTTTCTGTGAATATATATATATATATATATATATATATATATATATATATATATATATATATATATATATATACAGGAGTAGACTAGCAGCAGTATTCTGAATTCTTTGTACACTTCTCATAGTTGACAAAGTAGAGCCATGATAATGACCATTATTGGAGTTCAATTTTGATAGGACAAGAGAGATGGTAGCTTGAGCCTTGTTTGGGGATCCTTTGTGCTGTAAGATGCGTTGCCATGTACATAGATTATGGGATAAAGATGATGAGTCATCAGGTATCACCCATGTTACCAGGAATCAGCAAGGGTATAGGTTAAGGATCACTGCCTACGGAAACTGTAAGGTCAAGTGCACAGTGCGAGAAGCAAGATCACAGCAGGGAGGGCCAAGCCAGCCATTACTGTAGTTGCACGCCTTGGTGGACACACAAACCACTTATTTTTATACTTAGGTTGCTATCAGTTGGATGGGTTTCCATCATGTGATTCGACTAAGTGGACTTCTCCCCTTCTGGAGATAATCTTCAAGTTTTAGTCAGGAAACCGTAAGGAGAAGCGAGTGCATGTTTTCGTGTCACTGAAATAGTATTGTATTGTGTATTGTGGCATACTTGTATAGCGCGACCTGTCACCACCAAGGGCATCCTGGCGCTTTGACCCATAATCCAGCGAAAAACAGTAGCTCAGCCTATCCTGGGAAAAAGGTGAGTTTTCAGAGCCTTTCTAAAAACTAAAAGATCTTCAAGGCTTCTCAAGGATATAGGCAGAGAGTTCCAGAGTTTGGCTGCCGCTACTCTGAACGAGCGGCCACCCATCCTCACTCTCTGGAATCGCGGGACTACCAGTAGCCTGGACGACGAGGAGCGTAGAGCTCTAGATGGACAATACCAGGCAAACATTCGCCGCAAAGGGATCGGGCCCAGGCCATGAATGGCCCTGAACACAATACACGCTGCTTTGTAGCGCACCCGCAGATGGACTGGCAGCCAATGAAGTTCTCGCAGCGCTGCCGTAGAAGAGCTATGGTAGGGGCGAGAGAGGGCGAGTTTGGCAGCAATATTTTGCACCCTTTGCAACTTGCCCAGAAGTGTTACCGGGGCCTCCAGAAGTAGTGCGTTACAATAGTCAAGTCGACTTAGGATGGTACAACGCACTACTTCTGGTCTGGCTTGCTCAGGGAGGAGAGGTAGGACCTTGCGCAGCATACGAATCAGCATCATACATGTAGAGGTGGTCTTGTTTACATGTAGATCCAGCTGCAGGTTAGGCCCAAAAGTAACGCCTAGATTGCGCGCTGATTGTGCAGCAGACACCGTCTCTGAGAAGGACGGAGGCCAGAAGTCAACTGGGAGATCTCGAGGAACTCGATCGGTGGAACAGTGCAAGACCTCTGTCTTTGTTCCGTTGAACTGTAACGAGTTCAGACGGAGCCATTCCGCTGTCGCCTGCATGCACTGGTGAAAAGTCTCCAATGTGACTGCCTCCTGTCCCTCCAGGGAGAAGACCAGCTGGGTATCATTGGCATAATTAAATGCGGAGATACCAAAGGATTTAATGAGCTGGACTAGAGGGCGGAGGTAGATATTAAAGAGTATAGGGCTGATGGCTGAGCCCTGGGGTACTCCTTGACCCACACTCCGCTCCTCTGAACTGAAGGGGGTAACGAGACCCGTTGTTGACGGCAGTCCAAGTAGGAGATTAACCAATCCCTGGCCTTATCTTTGACCCCGCATTCTTCCAGCCTAGAGATCAAGGTGGAGTGGCTGACCGTGTCGAACGCGGCCGACATGTCGAGCAGCACCAGGAATGCTGCCCGACCACTGTCGACTCGCGCCCGCAGATTGTCTAGCACGGTCACCAATAGTATGTTAGGCCTCCTGATAACTTGTATTCAAAACAAGTATTTGAGCCTAAATTTAGTCATGAACTATTTACTGTTGACATTTTATTTTATTGCAAGAAACAGGAGTGTCAATTTAAATGCGAAGGGCATTATAGCATGGCACTAAAGGTAGACACGGGGAGGCGTGTGTGGCTTTAATCACACCTTATGTCAGCAATCCAAATACCTACTGTACTAGTTCTAAACTGTCAACTCTTACCCTTGACTAACACAAGTGGCGCTCCGGCATGCTAATAAAATCAATTGTCTTAAGCTTGGCATAAACGAGGCGCATGGCGTGGCAGGGCTCAAACCAACACCGAAATGCTGCTAATTAGTCACTGTGTGGTTGTGTTCAAGAACACCTACATGATCTATTGGTTTTGGCGCCGTTGCTATTCTGGGACAGTGAATGTTCCGTTCTGTCCAAAAGCTCTACTGACAAGAACTCTGTGAACTTTTTAGAGCCGTGTCTATTAAAAACAAATGTGGAAATGCTAATATGAACTTCCGCTTGCTTTTTTTTTAATAGCACTAATTGGCAGAAAATTAATGAGCCTGCATCCACCCTGAGCAGATGCCGTAATGGAAAAAATGGATTTGGATTTGCACTAAACGGGTTTTCTTTAAAAAAAAAAAAAAAAAAACACGCACAGACACATCAAGAAAGTAGTAACATGTGGCAGGTCAGAAATTAAGGAAAAGGCACCCACACAGGCTGCCAAGAACACAAAGGACCTGCTTGGGATTTTCTCTCTCTCTCTCTTTTGTTTTAACTTTGCATTGCATCGGGCGTTTTGCCCACACTCTGCGCCAGCTCCTAATTAGCAGGCATGCCTCTGGGACCTAATTAACCGAATCAATTAACGACACAAAAACAAAAACACACACGCGCAAAAAGAAACTCCTCCAAGTCACCCTGACATTTGTAAGCTGTTCCACGAGGGCTGGTGTCGGCGCTGGCAGGGCCTGTCGAGGCCGACTCCTCCGAGGCCTACTTTTTCTGCTAACCCGTTACCCAGCTGGCCCACCTGTAGGCCCGCGTGGGCAAGCACGTGGCAGGGAGGCCTCTGGGCGGGAAAGCTGACCTTTCCATCCAAGGCTCGATCAATATTTTTCACCTGGGCTCAGACAGAAAAGAGTGCGCTGTCCCTTTTGCGATCTGACGCGTTCTCTAACCTTCAGAAAAAGTGTTTGCCGGAGGGGCCGAAGGGAGCGGCGGGGGAAGTGGGGAGGCGGTGGACCTGTGCTGCTCCGGGGGCCAAGAACACTGCGTTTTAAACTCCTTTTCTGTCGATAGCAATGTTTACTTGCTTACCTCAGCAGGGATCCGTCTTCTCTCTCAGTTCCAGCTCAGCCTTTGTTCTGCTGATTGATTAAATACTACAGGGCCTGCTTTTCTGAGGAGGCCTACTGCAGTCACCCGATAGGCGGGAGCTTTCGGTGAATAGGACGCGGCATATTTATTTTTATAGAATGTTTCACATGAGCTCATTCTATGTTGTTTACTGCTACACAGAATAGAGTACAAGTATTTATAAAATTATGTGAACAAGTACCTCTTGGACAAATGTTGACCCCATGAGGCACCATATTACCTTTTTCCGGGTAACACAGAATGGACGTAGTCCAAACTCAAGGGAAAATGTTCAGCTTGATTTTAAATGCTAAAAGTTCCTCGATTTGAATGTGTAAATCAGTCAACTCAACCTCGTTTTGTGGGTATCACCTTCTTTTCATTCATATTCTCCCTTTTGACTCAAAAAATGCGAGGACAGGCTTCGATGGTGCCACCCTCTTTTCAAATCCGCTTTACCTTCCATTGACTTTAACGGATCACCCTCTTAAAAATAAAACTTCATCCACATTGGTGTTTCAACAGGCTGTCAAGTATGAATGCATGCATGGTATTCGATGTCCTTTGTGCTGCCCTTTTCTGTGTCTTGTGCATAGAGTGTGATAATGTGATCTAGTTTGATGCTATTGCATAGTTGTTAGGTTGCTGATCATGGTGGCTTCAGACCTACATCCTCATCCTTGCCTGCCTGCGTAAAGGTATTTTGTGTTGCTGGGCAAATTAAATCATCTCCATGTGCCTCCCTACACTTGTAACTCCTGACAAAATTGGGAGAGCTTAAAAAAAATGTAAAATCATTTTTTTGTGCTAAATCTGCATACGTTTTTGTGAGGGGATTGGATGAGTCAACTGAGATAAGAAATTCCCTCTCAATTCGTTGATTCTGTTTAGTTTCCTACCACTGTGTTGCCTTATCAAATAATTATAAACCAGAATAATGGTAAGTGAAGAGCAACACCTGTTTAGATCTTCAGAGGAAACCTTTTGGAATGTCACTCACAGAAGACTAAATTGCAATGCTGCAATAAACATTTCCAACCTGGACACAGACAGAAGAGAAGTGGAGCCACGATTTTGATTTCTTACTTAGTTACAATAAGTAGGACCTGCTCCTGCTGGGCTGGTGACTGCTAGTGTGCATTTGATTATCTAGCCTTCATGGATAATGTGGGCGAAGTTTTGGCCTGGTGTGCATTAGAGAATGATCCTTTGCCACATGGTAGTACAAACTGAGTATTCCAGATCTAGTATTGTAAAGTTGAGGTCAGTGGTTTCCTCTCCAGTGGTATTGGTTTTTCTTTGGGAGCCCTGTGAGTGCTTTCAGCAGTGCCCTCCATTACCCAATGGAACTATTTGGCTTGAACTTTTTAACGTTGCAAGAAGGTAAAAAGACTGCTACAGGTGAGGAAAATTACACTTCCATTTTAGCAGGAAAAAGAGACACTTGAAGTGTATGTTGAGCAATTCAATTAAAGTGGGCATCTACCAATTTCTATTACCAATTTCTATTAAGATAAAAGGATCATACCTTATATGGGCCTTCTTTTCTGGAGACCTAATCAAACATGTACACTGATTAGTCAAACTCTGATATCAGAACAATGGTGAGCTGCAGCAGTGAGAGACGAAAACAGCTCAAACACGGGCAATAGCTTACCAAGACATACAAAATAAAAGTATGAACCTTGAGTGGGTATTGCCAGAATGCAATGCAATTTGATCTAAGTGTCAAAAGTTGAGACTTTGAAGGCACGAATTAGAAGTGTATTAATGCTATGTACTCCTATTTATATATGATAATATGTTGTTTTCATTTTAATTAATGCTATAATATTAAAAAACTCAAAAACGATATATCAAAAAGAAGAAACTGTATAGTTTTTAAAAAATCAGATCCTGTAGTAAGAGAAGCCACATTTTCTGGTATTGCATACAGGCATAAACTTCACACATGCAAAATGTTAACCAACTGGAAAATTCTGCTTATGGAAAGCTGACACAAATAAGCATTTGCACATGTTTTTATGTTCCTCAACTGGGAAAACATGTTTCACCATAAAGTAACTACTTCCCTTATACGAAACATAAACATGAAGATTGTCTCTTTCACTTATAAACCTAGAAACATACTTAGTCCTTGAAAGGAATACACGTGTATCTGTTTCCAGAGTGGTAAACTACCTGCGAGCAATATGCAGGTACCCACAAGCATATGTGTTTGTGATTTTTCACCTATTTCCTTGGAACAGCTACATACCTGTCCACACCTTAACTTTGGGAAAGTTTTTCTCGCTGGTAGAATATGAGTGACCTAAAAAAAATCATTCTGTGAATTAGGATTTCCATTTTTTCCTTCACAAATTGATTTTTTAACACACATGGCTTTGTGAATCAGGTTATGGGACGTAGAAAGACTGCTACAATGTGGATAATATAGCACCATCTATGTGGCCACAATATTTCAAAAATCTATTACAGTCATACCGATTTGGTCAAAGCGATATGGATGGACTCAGTGGATCCTTACAGCGGCAGGCGTGACAAGTCCGGTGTGTTTGAAAACAAGAGGCTGATGTGAAATTTGTGCCACAAACCTCTTTCACCAAACACCAACACTGATATGAGAGAAAATGGAGTGTGGCAACATGAGCTCCATGATGGAACATGCAATAGGTAAATACTTAGGACACTGTGGGGGGTAAATAATCAGATTGAAAAATTGGGAACTATAAAAAAAGAATGACCTCAAATTATATTCTGAAAACTGTTTGAAAAAGCACTCCTTTATACAGTTATCAGAATCTCGATGATATGTTTATATTCAGGTGAAACTGAGGTACCCTGGAGAAAGTCAGTGAATCTTTTCTGTATTTCCCACATCCAAATACAGCGAAAGTCCTTTATTAGAGGACAAGGGTCAACATGAATATAGGATGGGGATATGGATAAGAACCAATGTTTAAATAATTATTCTCTGAAACTTATGTGTCACCTTATCTACAGACCCTGATAATTAAACTGCAAATCCCTGCGGGGAAGTTTGGACAGCTACACCAAATGTTCGGATATGTTATTTTCTTATTACTGACTAAAACCTTCTATAATAAGACAGGTTCAGGAAAGGGCAAAAAAATTCCTATGCAATGTGAATGCAGAATAATGCAGAAATGTCCTATTTCTTTGGCTACTTTGCAAACACAGCTAGAGGGAAAGAGGACTCGCTAAAAACACAAAAGCCACACACCCTAATGCTGATAATTAAAACAAAATGCGAATCACCCACCCTGGGGATCCTTATTGTCAGCACCAGATAACACTGCCTCCATTTCTGTCTGGAATCCTTTTTGGTCACATTAAGCTAGTGTAAACCTAAAACTTTCTGAATATTATTTCAATAGCCCCCTTTTGGGGGAAACATAATTATAGCGGACAGCCTCTGTTCGACTTTGTATTGAAATTAAAATAGCAACTAACCCCCTTTAAACCTCCCTCCAGCTTCCAACACAGGAGCAAGGTGGAAACTCTTCTAGTTGCTTTACATATTGGAGCAATATAATAATAAGATTAGTAAATGAAGCGTGATAAGTAACAGAGACAAATTACCAGGGCACAATAAATGCAGGCCCACTGAAATTAGGCGGCAGAGGAGGGTCAAATTATGCTGCAGGGTTGACTAAAACATGGTTCGAGGAAAAAGGCAAATTATGTGGCAGAATGCAGCAGATTTTGTAGAAGAAGTATTACTTCCTTATATTGGCATTTTTACACCTTTTTAACATTGTCTGGACATGGGTTGCATCTCCTTAGTACCAGACTAACACCCAAATATAGCAATAGGAAGTGGACAGGGGACCAGTTCACCTTTACTAATACCCTTTCACATCGCGACAACACACACCACTGCGTTTTCAGCAGCTTGTGAACCATTTGAGATAGAAACAAAACGTTTTTTTTTGTTAAAATCGGCACATTATGTAGCAGCTGATGGATTATGTGGCAAATCTATATTTATGCGAACAATCCTACTGCCCACAATTGCATAATTCCAGTGAATCTGTATATATATATATATATATATATATATATATATAGATATACACACACACATATACATAAATATATCTTTATGCCAACAATTTCAGTGCTTAGATAGGATTAACAGTCCTGGCTTGAGCCCCGATCATGATTCCCCTTCAATGGGCTAGGGTATTTACTGAATGCTGCACATGCAGACAGTCTGGGATGAAGTATTTATTTGGTACAGTAAGTACTTCCGGTTCCAAGTTAACACTCAGTAAATGCATGTTTTGCAGTAATTCTGAATGTATTGGTATTTATGGGCATTTCCCTCCAATAAATATCAGCAGGCTTGACCTGCCAATATTTACATGGGAAACATTGAATGTGAGGGTGGTAAGGACTGCAAAACCTGCATTCTGATATGTGTGGTAAAGGTGTTGTGGCACATGTCAGAAATTATTGGTCTATTCGTAACTAGGCATTCGTTTTTCAGTGCTACTTAATTTGGGCAACATTCACAGCAGCATTGTTTTATTCATTAGGAGGTGCAAATCCATTATTTACTGTTCATTCCTCTGCATGACGTGTTTTTGTGAGTGATGCTGTGCTCAATGGTCCAGTGCTGGCCAGAGCTACAGGGCCTGTGCTTTCACCTCTGTTTGGTCACTGAACTGGGGCTGTTGCGAATAAACGGACTGGGATTGAGTGAGTCTGAATAAAGAGGGGTCACAGGTTAACCAGAGAAGGGATGGAGGGCATGGGGCCACAGCTTCATGCAGATAACCCCGGTGGGAGCCTGCGTACAAGTACGTGTAACTCACAGGAGGAGTATTACCTGGGGACTCTCTGAGGTTTATTTTGAGGCAGGTCCCAGATCACCGAACACACAACTTGTTTTCCCCAATAGAACTGCTGCTGGATTGGAGGTGGATCCGGAGGTTTCATGGGGACCGCCAGGGCGGCATCGAGGTAGCACTTTTCTTTTCTTTATACAGAGTTTTACATAGAGCGAACTTGACCCGAATCAGGTATAGAGCGCTTTAAATAGCACCAGTTGCATTACTGGAGGACACATTCATTTTTGTTAGGTACCGGGAGATTAAGTGAGTTGCCCAGAATCACAGGATGTTGTGTGCCCCTACCAAGACTCGAACCCAGTTCCCCAGATTCGAGGTGGACCGCCCAAGCCATTCCGCCAATTCCTCTCCTTCTTATTCAAAGGGCACTTGGTGGGACTCTTTGAAAGTAAACACGAGTCAGATGTTCAACATGGGTTCACATTTTAGAGGGGTAGTCCCGGTAGAACCGGAAAGAAGACAGTGTACATGTTATATACCTTTATATCAAAGAGTCACATCAGTCACAAGGAAAAGGATATATTTGTCCGTCTTGCAAATGCAGTGAACACATAGATCCTGAGCCACAGGTTGCAAATGTGGCCAAAAGGAGACATTTTTAAAATATTATATTCGAGCAGAATTCATATGGTAACACCAGCGGGTAATTACCTTTGATAAACATGTGTAATCGGAGTTTCCAAAGAGTTCAAGTCAACTGGGCCCCAGATCCATTTCTGACACGGTGAGACTGCAATCATCAGAGAGTAAAATGGGAAAAATCTCTTTATTTTCACAAATAGCTGTATACATGGGAGTTGCTAGCACAGTGCCTAGAACCAATTGTGAAGCAAGTGACAGCATTGGTTGCACTGTCATCCTGGGCAACAGGCCAATGGCACACACAGCACTAAGTGACCTGATGACATTACATGTGTGCCTAAATGTAATACACAACCTGTATAATTGTCTATTGATTGAAAGGTTTTACAATGTAGCAGCCATATCATGGACCTCAATAAAGGTACTGCAAATATTTCGATCCCAAACTATATTTGTGACTAATTTATATAAACGGAATGTAATTGAGATTTCTAAAGATTTTAATCTGTCATTTATGTTTTTCTGACTTTGTGAACGGGCTGCTAATTATTTCAAGTATGGTTTTACCGTGTAATGTTTTTTCTAAATATTTTATGGAAAAACAAGAACATAAAAAAAGAAACAAATAAACTAAAAAAATGAAACTGAAAAGGAAGTACAGAGTCTCCGGATTTTAATTTCACACATCCCTGGCTCCTGTTTTGTAGTTTCATATCTAGCATCATACCAACTAAATCACATTACATTCCTTTGTCTGCTGTGAGCTATATCCTCTGACCCATGAATTGCATTAAAAAAACGTTACCAGTGGTGGAGCTACTATAGAAACCACAGAAATAAAAAAGTTAATACTCAAAAAGGTGAACACAAACATATGGAAGAACATTTCTAAAGGGGTCGTTTGATAGTGTATCAACTTCCCCACACATTTCCATCGCTCCTGTTCCACCAAACGTGCAGTTCCCCTGTCCCACTGACTCTGTGGGCAGAAATCATATGGCAGTAAAGCATCTAACAGACTGTCTCTGCTTACAGAAAGGGCCTTCTTACGAAGTTGACTGTCCTCCTGTCGGCCCCCACCGCTCCACCGACAGGAGGACCACCACACCTGTTGAGCGTCTGCCCGCTGGATTATAACTGTAATCCATGGCAGGCGGCGTTGCTGTGGTGGCTGTAAAAGGCTCATAGGTGAGCCTTAACTGCAGACGCCGGTAAACAACGTTTACCACGAAAAGTTTTTCCCACAGGGGATTACAACAAGGTCATACAACAAACGTGTTGTAACCTCGCATACCATTACTCCGCAAGTCGGAGCAATGACTTGCGGAGGGGGCCGAAGGTATTGGATTTTAAATCCAACACCTTCCCTACTGTCCTCACAGACTGGAGTTGGAATATTAAATTGTACTATTCCAACATCCAGTGCCCCCCTCCACAAGTCGTTGTTATGACTTGTGGGGTAATGGTATGCGTAGTTACAACGCCGTCGTTGTAACAACCGCGTTGTAATTCCCTACGGGGAAAAATAACTTGTGAAAAAGATGTATATTTTCAGACGCCGCCATCGCAGCACATGCAGCACATTCCATTCATACCACACCGTGCAGGAGCTGGGGTGCAATTCCAGGGGGCATAACATGTGCCCCCCCTGCACGCACCCCCATGCCCAGCAGCAGCAGGGGTCCCTGTTAGGGCCCCCTTAGTTGCCTCTCCACCACCCTTTTCATGGCAGGCTCACTGCCATGAAAGGTGAAGTGGACAGGCAACTCGGAATATGCATGGCGGTGCTGCAGCGGCACCGCCAGCAAATTGCTGCCCTTTCCGCTGTGTGACTGCAATGGTATCCTGGATCCCTGGAGGAAGGAGTAGTCCTGTGCCGGTCTGACCTCCACCCTCTGAATAATGGGGGCAGATCTGCAGTGATGGCGGTGGTCGAACCCCCACCACGAGTATGGAAGTCCTGTGGGCCACCAAACTCATAATAGGGCTCTAGATCTGGAGACCTGCCCTATTTAGAGCTGACCTTCCAATGCAGATTTTTCTTCAGCCCCGAGAGCACTTTGGACCCAGACATGAAAAATCATCACTAAGCCCCACGTTCAAGCCCCACATGTAGGGAGAAAACTCTGTGTGCTTCTGTGGCATTGGTTTTTTGATATACATAAGTACCCCAATTTGCAGGTTTGTTCATGCAGAAGAAAAAACTATTGGCTGCCTTGACATGCAAGTTGGCTAGCATTACATTTTAGCCCGGACTGCTAATGTTACATTGGAAGGAGCACTTTTGGCAAAAATAATCTCCCATGCGCTAGCTGGAATCACTAGCTGTTACATGTAGTTCCTTCGAAGGCCAGTAGAGTCAGTGACTCTGTCACACCAGCCAAATAGCATGTCACCCAATAAGGTGTAAATAAGTCCCTGAAACAGGAGTTGATAGTAGTGACTAGTGAGTGCAAAACAGTAACTATGCTTAGCTAGGAAAACAGCTCTGGTGGTCACCACTGAAAATGTGCATACTCAATCTAATCTACTCTCCTCAGTTTTTGAAAATGTGAGCATTCTCCAAATGGCTTTGTCTTCAAATGTCTAAAACACGAAAATATTCCGAACTATAGGACAAAAATGAGAAAAAGTGAAACATCTAAAGTAAGAAGTATTTAGTGAAGATATCTATAGTGCAAAAAATGAGCCACCATTTAGTGAAAATACAAGTATACATTTAAACATCTATAACTAGTTTTCTTCAATGTAACATAAAATCTGATTTCGAATCCTAATTGTATATACATTGTTTCCCAAACATCGTAAATGATTGCTTAACTCTACTCCTATCCCTAACACGAATCCTCTGCTTCAAAAACTCCTTACCCTAACCTGAGTTTAATGGGTTCCCTTTCCCAATTCCACTATTTAGGCATATCATAATGCTCATTCTTAATTCTAGACAATACATTTACCCATACCCTTACCTTCACATTGCACCTACATTGAACCTTTATTCTAAAGCTAAACTTAAATCTAAACATAACCCATTGCCTTACCCTAACCTTCATCCTAAACATTTTCCAAATGCTAGCTGGTGCTATTTAACTCTTCACTAAATGCTTAACCTAACCCTAGTTCTAATCCTAATCTAAAACCTAACTCATACTCTAGCCCCAGTTTAAGGACTTTCCATTACCCTATGCATGATGCTGATTCTCTCTTTAAACCCTTCCATTCTGTTACCCAAACCTCAATCCTTTCAATTTATTTACAAACAATTTTTCCCGACTTTGCTTTCTCACCGTTTGTTTCCAACTTTTGATCTAAAAGGAAAATCCATCACTTCTGGTACTATTTAAAAAAACGGCTTTTGCTTATCTCAGGAGTTAACATCACCTTGATTTAAAAAAAAAAACAGAACCACTTATTGTTGTCATACTACAAAGTATACACACATAGTCACTGAATGCCAAAAGTGTGATTGACAACAAAATATAACCTTGACAATTTTCAAGGGGCCACGAAAATCTTAGGCAGTGGACTCAGCATCTTCGTTGAAGAGATAAGAACCAGGCACGCCGGTGAACTAATTTGGAAGGCTTATCAGGATTTTAATCATGAATCTGTGTAAAACGTTGTTCCACCCCAATTCTAGTTATTTAAATGTCACTAACTGAGATAATATGTTGTTTATGATGTTATAACAAGTTTTGCGCTGGATAGTAAATAGCAAAAACAAAAACATTTTGCGCTGGTTAGCATCACTTTTGTTACACTAACCAGCGCAAAATCTTTGTAAATCTCCTTATATGTTTAGATATAATTTGAAACCTTTGTATGTCTTTTGTGTAGTACAGCACACATGCAAAGTCAGAAAAGTTCGGAATAAAAACAATTCCTCCAGCTTTAAGTTTGCCTCGAGGAAGCGTAAAGTTTTTACTCAAAGCCCTGTCTCCAGGTGTTAGTAGATAGGGGTTTGCATCAAAATCAATCAGTGATTGCATGAAATTGCCCATGTACCAGCCATGGAATATAACCTTGATGCAAACCAGCACATAGCACTACTTCGTGTTACTTTAGGGCTATTTTTTAACGCAAAACAAGTTTTGCACTGGAAAGGAAATCCCAATACAACACATTATTTAATGTGAATTTATATAGCGCGAACATAACCCGAAGGTGTCAGAGCGCTTTACAAAAGAACCAGTTGCGATGCATAAGGATTTAGGATTACATGAATTACATAAAAGATACAAACAGAAAAAATTGCAAATGTACAAGTTGTAAAGTCACTCAAGGAAGAGATACAAATTAATAAACTCTAAGAATCACATAGGAATGGTAGAGAGTAAAAGGTCTACTACATATACTAGTGGTTAGAGTTATCTCTATATACATATAAATACAAATAGATTTTCTCAGGGTTCCATTTTACCAGCGATTAGGCTTGGACAAGTATATATTATCAGCACCTTTTTGCTGCACTTTTGTTGACATTGCACTGGTGCTAAACATTGATAAATTTGGCACCAAGTATCCTTATTTTGACTTCTGAAAGGAAGCAGTGGAGAAGTGCCTGAGACAGATCCACCATGGTGTGGTTCATCTCAGTGTCGCTGGTCGCTTCTGTGTTGGAATGAGAGCGTCTCTGCTGCTGCAATGCACAGAACACAGCAGCTTTCATTAATGCTCCCATTGTCTGCTTAGAAAAAGGGGACGGGGCTGCAGATGAAATCTTTTGCAGCTCTTAAAGCATGAAAATATTTCCTGCCACCGCACATTTGATAGTGATCAGAGCGTCACATCAGGGGAGGATAGCAGCTTAAATAAGCCAAAGGAAGCTTTATCTCTGAATGCAAGGGATGACATCGTCGCCTCTAGCTTTGGCTCCCCAAGCGTTATTCCCTTTAAGAAGACGAGTCTTTCTTCCACCTCCAGATCATGCTGCTCCGCGTGCGGCTCAATGTGAGAATCCATCAAGGAAAGCATGGCGCAAAGAGGGGAGCGAGCGAGCGCGGTGGAGGGAGACCTCCCCAGTGCCTCTTTCAAAAACAATGTCTCTTAATAGTGCTCCTGAGGGAAATCAATGCTGGATTCTGGGAATTGCAGTAAAGGGGGGCGTGGCCTTCTCTTATTGACAGCTCTTTGGGCTCTGCAGAGTGACACTACAGGAGGAAAACACAACTAACAACAAAAAAAACTGGTCTTCATTCTTCAGAAGATTCAACGGCAAGGTATGGTTGCATAGCGTATTCTCTTCAGCTGTGTTCGGGTGCTGGAGGACACAAGGTCACTTTCTAGGAAGAAAAGGAAGGTGATGTGATATTGAGGTAGGTCGGTATTCTGTGGGGCTACACCACCCCATTCACAGCAATGGTCCAGGTATAAAGAGTGCCTATCTGGACCAGGGTCTGCAGAAAATGAACTAAAAAACACACTGAAATGGTTGTGGATGGTGATAGGTTTATTTTAATTTTGAAAATTCCAGTTGTTATTATCATACATATTCGACTGTGCAGATGAGTTGCTTCCTAAAGGTAAGGTAACCCACTGGTAACACCTAATGGTGTCACCAAGTAGCAGCAAATAGACTAAAAATGATCTTCTTTACTGTGCATGGACACCACTTCAGGAGCAGGTATATCATTTTGCCTAGTGTGCTGAAAATCCTTGCATCGACCATATGACTTTGAATCATGGGGTGAGAATAAGAAAGTAGCATATCATTTTGGGAGAATCTTTACATGCATAGACTCTCTTAAGATCTCAATGTTTTGCAATAAACGTGAACGAGAATTGCAAAGAAGGCAATCATACGGTGGTGGGGTACTCCGCTGAGTACTGCTCAGTCAGAACATATGCACATTTAGCAGGCCTCACCTGCTGCGGGAAATACTTGGGAAAACATATTTTAAAACGAGCCTTGGCAGGATGGACTTTATCTGTTTATTGTAACAGGATCTGAAACACAAACATCAGTCACACAGAAATATTTAGGGTATCTATGCCTCCCTCAAAATAATAAGAGCGTACCACAACAGCCAGGTTTCACTTGGTTGCAACCGGCCAGTATGACATCACATGGTGTTGTGATGTTAGGTTTGGAGGTATTCTCATATCCCCTCCTATGTGTTAGGATTGTGGACATATTCTTCACATTACTGTCTGTTATGTCTAGAAGCCTTCAGTCTATCCCCTGTATCAACCGTTGCCATGCAGACAGCCCTTGGTTCTATCAAGTCAGAAGCTGGAACTTCCACAGCCTGACTGCTCGATGAGTGCCAGATTGACACAGCAGCCACCGCCACTAATACTAAATCCTCAGAAGGGGAGGGCATCAGGGCCATTTTTTTTAAATTTTACTAAAACAAACTCCCAACTTGATAGATTGCTTCAGTAATGCAAACATGCCTGGAATGTGGGGCCAAAAACATGGCCTCTGCTTGGCTAACCTTTTGGCTGTCAGTGCATCCCCAGTTCTGTCTGTAACCTATTCCAGGCATAGAAGGCAAAGAGATCTCCATCAGGAAAGGTGGGATATCTACTGTTGGTGTGCTGTTCTCCACTAAGGGGGTGGGCAGGCTTGGTGGCTTACCCACCAATGCAGGAATCACATGTCCAGTGCTTTTGTTATTGACTAACCATGGCCTTGACACAACTTGGTGTGCTAGCATCAGAAATCTATTATCTCAAGCATTACCACTGAATCATTCTGAGATTAAATAATTCTGAGATCAATAAGCCAGATAATTTATACATTTATCCGTGTGTTGTATTTATTAGGAAAGCATGTAATAAAACACATGCATCGTTCCCACCTATAATACCAAACATGTTATGCTGAAAGAAATTACAAGTTCTAATTGTGATAGAAGATAAGAAATGAATAACTTTATTGAAGAAGCAATACTTAAAATAAAAAATATGATCGCCAGCAACAGGAGCACAGCAGGGTTTCATTCTTCCCCTTAAACATCCAGACAAACCACAATATCTCTACAAGGAGCCCGATTAACGGTCAAGACTTAACAAATACAGCAAGCAAAGAACCCATGAGACTGAAAGGAAGAGTGTAGGAGAGTAGGGTCTGCAATCCCATGATCACCCAGATTTTTTTGCTTTTGTTTCACTGGTTTACGACTTTCTCTGGCTGTGGGCCTGCCAATCAGACCCACAGCCTGGCTGTTCTCTTTCTAAATTACGACATGTACCCTAGGTGCATTTACCAATTGGTACTGGGCCACCTTATCAGACCCTGTAACTCAGGGCATAGGTGTACCCAGGGCCGCCAGGGGCTGCAGCATGTATTATGCCACCCCTGGCTGGCCTCCTAAATTTGACACAACTGGCTGCATGACAGCTGGGGCAAAGTCGTGTACTCACCCTTTGCTTTAGGTATAGTAGCTCTATATCTAACCATACAATGGGCACCCGAGCTCCTATCAGTCACTCCTATGGCAGGCCTTGACAATCCTGAAGGCAGAGTGCGTGGGCTCGTGTGAACTGTGTTCTGGCCCGAGCCGAGCCGGTTGCAGCTTGCGGAATCAAGACCCAATGGCTGTTCCATGATAACGCGTACCATATCGGTAACTTCGGTATTGCGTTATCAAGACATGTCGAGTAAGGTGTCATACGAATCGGGATGCGGCCCTCTCACCAATTCTGGCGACGAGGTTAGCATTCCGCCCTTCTAGAGGGACACGACATGTACGTAACTGTGAACCCCGGTTTAAGTTAACTGAAGCCTCAGCTCCAGAAAATGGATGCTGCCACCACAGACACTAGTCTGACCTCCTGCTGCTGGGAGTCCTTCCAGCGAGGAGCGCTTGGACAAAGGGTTTCCTGTCGAGGGCGGTGTTCGCACCGTCCCAGACAGGGTTTGTGTATTCTGGGTAGGTAGGGCTTTTGCGAGAAGGTGACTGCGGAGTGGCACCCCGGTGCTCACTACGCATCCGCCGGTCAGAACCAGTTCCAGGGGCGCCAGCCCTGGCCTGGGGAAAGTCCGGTAGGGGAGAGGGGTGTAACTACCCCCCTTTCTGGTCCCACCCTTAGGGCAGGACCTAGTCATGTAGCCACCCCTTTCTTTAGGATAAAGGCCGGAGCGGGGACCCTTCCAAATTAGATCATCTTTGAATCAAGAACTACTTTCCACGAAAGGACATTCAAGACTCTTCTCAAGATTTCTCCCTTGTGACTAAGGAGTAGTCACCCTGCATCAGCGGGCACCATCTAAGAACTCTGCGGTTTGCTGCAAGTCCTTCCTCAAGGATCCGACGGCCCAGCTCGACGAGAACCGGCTTCCCTGGCACCTCTGACCTCTACCCACGTCATCAGCTCAGCTGTGATCTGTGGGTGCGACGAGACCTCCAGGGACCGGCCATCATCAAAACCTGCACGCTTTCTTAAACCAGCACGACCATCGAAGTAATTCTCTGGTGAGTGCTCTGGGGTCCGAGAAGCCCCGACCCTGAGCCGCTCCAGCACCGAAGTGCAGTCTCCCAGCATCTCCACGATCTGCGTGGGGCCCTTCTGCTCGCTGCTCAGCACGTTGTCTGGTCACTAGCCGCTGGCTTGTGTCCTCCTTTGACGACATCCGACAATCAACGCTGCTGGTCTGGTTGCTCCAGACCGGCCCTTGCTCCCCTTTGACGAAAGGAGCACCCCGGACCCTCCTGGTCCACTCAAGACGCCATCTTAGGCCTACCACGTGGCCCTGAGATCTGCCAAGGCTTGTTGCCCCAATCCTGGGCCCAGCGACGCCGACAGCATCATCCTTCGTGGGACAGCTCGCACCTCCATCCTGGTCGCCGACAACGCCTCCTGGTCCGTGAGACTGCAGAGCCTAGCGTCGCCCACTCACCTGGTCGAGGTGACGGCCAACCGGTGCCTTCCTGGTACCCTCTGACTACTGGCTAGTAGTACGAACTTGGTCCCCTCTGCTTTCAGGTATCATCGATCTCTGATCCAGGCTTGGATCTCTACGAACTAATCATCACTGGTCGCCGGCCAGCAACTCCTTTTCTTCCGGCTCCTGGCTCGTCAGCGAAGACCCCGACGCCTGTAAGACTTGTGCAGCCGCAGCCCTCGTGGCTAGGTAACTCGGCATTTCGGTGCCTGCATAGCCTCTTTACTCTAGGGTCCCGCGCCCTTCGCTTCCGACTTGCCTTATCGGGTCCGCCCGAGACCACTAAACTTTCCGTGTCCTCGGACACTTGTTTAATTGTGCACTTGAAGTATTTTCCTAAGAGATTTGGTTTGTGCTTAGTACCCTGTCCTCATAAAGAGTACAGGGCTGTTGTGAATCTTAATAAATATCCTGTTTATTTTCATAACACTTGTGTGGTGTCCTTTCACTTGGTGTTCAAGGGGTACATGTGTGGTAAACAGCTGGCTTAACACGCCCTCTCGAGTCTTTAGCCTTAGACTACTCGTATCCACGCTACTAGGATAGCTGGTCTATAGGTTGACTTACAACCAATCACCATAAGGGTCGTTTGGAACGATACATAGCGGTCGCTAGAATAGCGAACGCTGCATATCGGGCCAACTTCTCACAAAGAGGATGAAGAATCTGACCATGGTAAACATGCAAAAACTGTGAAGCTTCAGGATCTATGGTACAAAAAGACTCAGCACATCATTATCATCATCAGGGAGTGGGGGTAACCCACTTGTAAGAAGTACGCCCTTCACAGCCAGTTTCCCATCACTAACTAAATACCTATCGCCTCTTCTGATACATCTGGATCTGAGACTGACTTCCAGTAGCAGAAGGGCACGTGAATATAGGAGTGGGGACTTGGTCGGACTGGACTACAGGGCAAGCAGGCAGTGCCCAAAGGGCCAGTCTGACAGATCAGGGTGAGGGACGTTTTTGACTCTTTGTGGGCCTGTTTAATGGTTTGCTGGGCCTGATTTTATTTTTAATTTCCCTGGTATTACAACAAACATTTCCAGAAGCATGCATACATCCATGGAATCTTCTATACCTTGCAAACTATGCATAGAGTGTGTCTTTTTAAGTTTAAAACTGCCCCAATATGCAAACATGGACCTCTTTTTTAGCTCTCCGAATCACTAATGGGGGCTATTTTGATTTTGGTGCCCAGGTCTATTTTCTGTCCCATTCTGACCCCCAGTTAGGTCCTTGAGACGTGTCAAATAAGTGTTAAAGTAATTCGAGATTTCACTGAAGATTAATAACCTGTTCTGAAAATATTCTAAATTCATTATACCTCCCAATGCTAAAGAAATGGAGATAAGCTGAGTTGTGCATGTCCTGATCATCAGCACTGGTTAATGTGCCCACCGTGGGGAAATGAAATTGATATGTACTGGTTGCTAAGAATCTCTGGCTTCAAAGGATCAGTGGCGGCTCCTCTGCTCTGGTGGAGGAGTGTCGTCCCCTGCCACCCTCAAACCTTGAAAAAGAAAACGATAATAAAGCAGGTTTATTATCATTTTATTTTAAAGGTTCTGAGGGCTGGGAGAGTCATGGGAACGGGACATCACGAGGGTAGAGCCAGAGGGAGTGGTCGCACTGTGATCCCTGTGCATGTGTGTTTGGCTGGCCGTCTCAGGAAGGCCACACCCACATGTGCAGTTGCTGGGTTGGAGACAGCAAAGCACAGGCTCCCAGTCTCTCTGGGAGTGCAAATTCCCAGCACTTAGGCAGATCATGACGCTGCTTTCTGTGACCCGACCGTGACCAGTGACAGGATTCCTGGACCACCACACTGCCAATGCTATGACCCAGCGGCACTCCACTCTCTCAACCGAGGCTGCAACAACAACTGCAAGCTAGCATCACCAGCCGACACCCACAGACCCTTCAGCTGTCACAACCGAACCGAAGACCCTGCAATGCATCCTCCTCAACGTCCGATCCCTCCACAAACATTCCACCGAAATCTGGGACCTCCTCGACAGCATCACCCGGGCGTAGCTTTCCTCCCCAAAACCTGGGCCACCACCCCCTCGGGACCGGACATCGCCATCGCCATTCCACAAGGATACAAGTTCTCCAGGAAGGACCGCCCCACCCGCCCGGGTGGAGGAATCGCCATTGTCCAAAAATCCAGCCTCCGCCTGAGCACACTCCCAGACGAGCCCACAGACTTGTTGGAACACGTCCACTTCAAGATACTGGCCAGCACTACCTCCACCCTCTGAGAAACCCTCATCTACTGACCCCTTGGACCCTGCGGACCTTTCGCCAACTCCATCACAGACATCATCTCCCCGCATGCCATCGCATCTACCAACTACACCCTACTGGGAGACCTCAACTTCCACCTCGACACCCAACTGGACCCCAGCACCATATCCCTCCTGGACGACCTCCACAACATTGGACTCCTCCAGATAGTGACAGAATCCACGCAATCAGCGGGACACACTCTCGACCCCCTCTTCACAACAGGAAACTCCATCAACTTCAGCCACATCACCAAACTCCAACGGACTGACCATCGATGCGTCCACTTCACCTTCAGAACACCCACCATCCATAAACACCAGCACCTGCTCCCACAAAGAAACTGGACCAGAATCACCGATGACTAGCTAACCTCATCACTCAGCAACTCCACCCCAACCATCGCAGAAAACGATGACCCCCAACGCCACAGCCCGAACCCTGCACAGATGGATCTCCTACAGTGCCAACACCATAGCCCCCTCAAGAAAAACAACAACACACATGCCAAGAAAGCTAGATGGTTTACCACTGAACATCAAGAGTCCAGATGCACTTGCTGCCGCCTTGAGAAGGCCTGGAGGAACACCAAATCCAGAGGAGCCCACAACACCTTCAGAGCCGCAACCAATGCCCACCACAAACTCATCAGAAAAACGAGAAAAAAGTGATTGAAGACAGAATCTCCACTCATGCACACAACAGCAAAGAAAACTTCAACATCATCAAGGATTTTTGCCCAACCCACCAGGGAGTCCACCGACATCCCTCCCTCACAAGACCTCTGTGACAAACTCAGCACCTTTTTCCACCACAAAATCAAGAGCAACTACAACAACTTCGACGAAGACAACCAACACACTGAAACCTCACCAACCACCCTGACACCTTGAAGCCAGCGATCAACAACTGGACAGCCCTCACCACCGAAGACACGCTGAAGATGATGAAGTCAATCCACCCTGGGACCCCCACGGACCCCTTACCCCACCACATTTTCAACAGAGCCGCCAACACTATCACACCTATGCTCTGCCACACCATCAATCACTCCCTGGCAGCCGCCTCTTTTCCTGACGACTGAAAACATGCCGAGATCAACCCCTTCTGGAGAAACCCTTGGTTGACCCCACCGACCCCAAAAACTACAGACCCATCTCCCTGCTCCTGTTCCCAACGAAAGTCATCAAGAAAGCCATCAACAGCCAACTGTCACATTAATCAAAGAGCACAACAACCTTGACTCCTCCCAATGCTGCTTCAGAAAAAAAACACAGTACAGAAACCGCCCTCCTCGCCGCAACAGATGACATCCGCACCCTACTGGACAAAGGAGAAACAGCAGCCATCATCCTACTCGACCTCTCAGCGGTGTTTGACTCAGTCTCTCAACGCACCCTAATACGCAGACTCCACGTCGCAAGGATCCAAGACAAAGCCCTCGACTGGGTCCGCTCCTTCCTCTCAGGCACAACGCAGTGGGTCAGACTCCCCCCTTTCCTACACCAACCACCTGCAGAGTCCCCCAGGGGTCCTCCCTCAGCCCTACGCTCTTCAACGTCTACATGGCTCCGCTCACCCCCATCGTCCGAACCTACGGACTCAACATTGTGTCATACGCAGATGACACTCAACTCATCCTTTTCCTATCCAACGAACCCAACACCACCAGACACAACTTTCGGGAAGTTATGGAAGCCATCACCAAATGGATGAAAAACAGCAGCTTACAACTAAACACCAACAAAACAGAAGTACTCATCATGGTTCCAAACCCCAACACCTGGGACAACACCTGGTGGCCCCGCCACCCTTGTAAGCTCTCCCACCCCCACGGACCACACACACAACCTGGGAATCATCCTGACTCAGTGCTCCAAATTGACCACCAGATCAACTCCGCCTCATCTTGCTTCTTCCACACCCTCCGCCTCCTACGAAAGACCTTCAAATGGATCCCCCTGGAACACAGAAAGACCGTTACTCGAACCCAGCAGACTCGACTATGGAAACGCACTGGAATAAACAAAAACCTTACCCGCAAGCTACAAAACATCCAAAACGCCGCTGCAAGACTGTTCCTCAACCTGCCAAGACACTGCCATATCTCCCAGCACCTGCGCCCACTTCACTGGCTCCCCATCGAAGTTAAAATCCCTTCAAGATGCTCACCCAGGCTCACAAGGCCCTCCACGACACTGGACCAGCATACCTGAACACACAACTCAAATTCCACACACCCCAAAGGACCCTAGGATCAGCCCAGCTCTCCTACGCCGAAGTCCACAGCACCAGAAAGACCAGATCGGAAGACCGCTCCTTCTCCTTCCTCGCGGCCAACGTCTGGAACGCCCTTCCGCTCCACCTCAGACAGACAACATCGCTCCCCATCTTCGCAAGAAACCTCAAAACCTGGCTCTTTGACAGACCCCCTCCTTGATGGACTGGAGCCTGCGAACCCCTCCCCCCCCCCAATGCCTTGGGACCCTTACGGGTGAGTAGTCATGCTTAACAAACCCCTGATTGATTGATTGATTGATGGATTGATTGATTGCTTTCAAACATGAAAGAAGCGTCAGGATTGGTCGCTGGGGAGGCTGGGAGCCTCTGCTGCAGCGAGGACTGGAAAAGAGTGTCAGGTGGCAGGCAGAAAGTAAGTTCTTTTTTTTAAAATGTTTATTTGTTATGCATTTCCCCTTCCTCCCCTGCACCTCCCCCTCGTCCATAGACCCCCCTCAGTCCTCACCTCGGCTTGTCACTCCTGCACACCAGCCGCTACTGAAAAGGATGGTCCACTTTAGAAATGCTTTATAGATCACCAGCTTGCGTTCAGTATGCTGTCCAAAAGTACGTTGAAATACTCCATTTGCTGCTATTTTTTTCCGAAGATCTCTAGAAGGAAAGTTCTGCCTATTTCCTTTACTATAAAACGCCTTTCATTCAAGTCTTTGGGGAGGACACCCAAGTTCGCTATCTATAAAATTGTTTTAGAACCTGCCGTACGTACGAAGTACATTTAACTCCACATGCTGCATTTCATTTCTGCACAATAAGTAATTTGTCACATTTTTAATATATTTATTGGTGAGACTGTGCACACTTTCCGTTGGTGTTGCCTAAAAATCCCATGCAGTTTTGATCAATTTTACTGCCTCGATGTACTTATAAACCCTTAATTTGGCAATGAAACGCAGGACAGGGTTACCATATGTAATTTTTTTACCAGAGCCCCAAGCATTTTCTGACTCAGCTATTGGCTTGACAAATTATTCTAAGTATATGCGGCTCTCTTCTCATGTAATTGGAATTTCCATTCGTGCACGATAGGCTCTTCTCCCAGCAGCTGGGTCACAGTTATTAATTAGGAGGCAAAGGGTTAAGGAAAACTGCTAAATCAAATTATAGCTCTTCCTACAATATACGTGTTGACTCCATGTTCTCTGAAATATCTTTTTTTAATGGATTGGCTTATTCACTGAGGAATAATTCAATTTAAATGCATTATCATGAGTTTCTGCGGTGCACAAAAACACAAGAAATGGCTTCACCTCGGGCTACATCTGTTTTAGAAATGTTTACTCGACTCCACTAAACACAAACCAGCCATTAGAAGTGTAAATCTACATAAAGGGCTCGTTTTTGCTGTAGGCTAATAGAGAAATTACATGGAAGTTTACAGAAAGAAATCTCCTTGGTGGAGGTTGGGGATGGCTGACAGGCAAATGGAGAAATGGAACCAGCACTTGAATAAACGGGTGCCCACAGAAGTCTCCTGATGGGGCCATTTGAAGAGATGCAAAGAAAGATGTAGATTCTGCAGCATACATGGCTTTAGTAAAGTAATTTATCCTCACATTAGGACCCTCTGTGGAATGCTGAGATAGGCTCAGCCAATCAGGAGGTTAAGAGTCTGGGCATTAACTATACCTGTACGTCTGCATTCTAAATTAAATACATAGGGGCCCATTAGGATGTCGGGCGGATTGCCCCTGCCAGGCTGGCGGTGGCTACCGCCAGCCTGGCAGGGGCAATCCGCCCGACATCCGCATTTGAATTCCCCCCTGCCATATTAGTATGGCGGGGGGGACCTCGGCAGACGGAAAGACGGTCCGCCGCTTTTCCGCCCATGTCGCCTTGCGGCCAGGGCGGAAAAGGATTAATATGGTGGCGGTGTCTATTAGACACCGCCAGCCATATTACAATGGGCTTAGGGAGATGCCTTTCTGTGGCGGCATGTGGTCTTCACTCTGGGGGCCCCCTGCGGGCCCCCAGAGTGAAGGAGAGGTAGGGGGTGCACACAGGGGTACCTGTGGTACCCCCCTGCATTTGCATAAACAAAGCAGCAGGCACCGCGCCGTGCCTGCCGCTTTGTTTATGCAAATGTAAAAGTGCATTTTTATCATTGTGGCGGGCGGTGCTGGGAGCACCGCCCGCCACAATGCTAAAAATACAGGATGCGCCCGCCACAGTGGCGGACGCATCCTAATACCCCCGTAGGACCCCGCCCTTATGGCTGGCAGTCCCGGTTACCGATGGGATGGCGGGCGGACTAAGTCCGCCCGCCAAACAAAGACATAAGAGTAGTGAGTAGCGAACAAGTTTACTAGATAAATCCATGTTACCCGTGGCACTTGTTTTACTGTGACTGAATTTCATTTTCAAGATCTCTTTATTGTAGGATTTGTGATTTTGGAAAAGGCTGCTAATGTCGTGACTGCCCATTTAAAAAATATATGTATATGTGTTTAAGAGCACATTTGCCATAAAGAAAAGATAAGACATATCATATCCACTTTAGTAGAAAGCAGGTGATATATCAATGAGAAATACACAATCTATAAAAAAACAAGCATTTGCAATGCAATAGGTCTCACATTAGGAAAGTTTGAGCTATTGGTATTGTAAATGACAAATTTTGTATTTATGTGTTGGTTTTGAAATTAGCGAAATAATTAGCTTTGTCATTTACATTGCCAATAGTTTTAGCTTTTCGCAAATATGACACCTATAGCATTTGTAATGCAATATGTGCTGTATTTACGTGACTTAGATGTATTGATATTACAAATAACAATGTCTTTTATTTTTTTTAAATAATTAATACTTAAATAAAAGTTATTGTAATTTATAGTGGCAATAGCTTAAACTTTTGTAAATAACTTTTGTGAAGATTATGTTCAGTGTATTTTATTGTGACGAAAATCCAAGAACAGAAGTGAAATATTAACATCGTTTTGTGACATTTGTAATAAAGCTTGAAACATTGAGAGAACATATTTTAACCAGTTGTTAAATGGTTGCACAGATTGATGCTGTGGTGGCGCTGAGTGATGTTGTAGTGGCAACGTGTGATGCTGTGGCGTTCAGTGATGCTGTGGTAGCGCATAGTGATGTTGCGGTGCCCCTGAGTGATGCTGTGGTGGTGCTGAGTGATGCTGTGGTGATGCGATAGATAGAGTGAGTGCGATAGATAGATAGAGGGAGGGCGATAGATAAAGGGAGGGAGGATAGAGGGAGGGAGGGCGATAGATAGATAGAGTGAGGGCAATAGATAGATAGAGTGAGGGCGATAGATAAGTAGAGTGAGGGCGATAGATAGATAGATAGATAGACAGATAGATAGAGGGAGGGCGATAGATAGAGGGAGGGCGATAGAGTGAGGGAGGGAAACAGATAGAGTGAGAGAGGGCGATAGATAGATAGAGTGAGGGCGATAGATAGATAGAGTGAGGGTGATAGATAGAGTGAGGGCGATTGATAGATAGATAGACAGATAGAGTGAGGGCAATAGATATTTTATTTATTTATAAAGTTTTCTATAGCGAGAACTGGGCGATGGATAGAGTGAGGGCGATAGATAGAGTGAGGGCGATAGAGTGAGGGCGATAGATAGATAGAGTGAGGGTGATAGATAGATAGAGGGCAATAGATAGAGAGAGTGGGGGCAATAGATAGATAGATAGATAGATAGATAGATAGATAGATAGATAGATAGATAGATAGATAGATAGATAGATAGATAGATAGATAGATAGATAGATAGATAGATAGATAGGTTGAGGGCAATAGATAGATAGATAGATAGATAGATAGATAGATAGATAGATAGATAGATAGATAGATAGATGGATTGATGGATAGATGGATAGATAGATAGATAGATAGATAGATAGATAGATAGATAGATAGATAGATAGATAGATAGATAGATAGATAGATAGATAGATAGATAGATAGATAGATAGATAGATAGACAGACAGACAGACAGACAGACAGACAGACAGACAGACAGACAGATAGATAGATAGATAGATAGATAGATAGATAGATAGATTGATAGATAGATAGATAGATAGATAGATAGATAGATAGATAGATAGATAGATAGATAGATAGATAGATAGATAGATAGATAGATAGATAGATAGATAGATAGATAGATAGATAGATAGATAGATAGGTTGAGGGCAATAGATAGATAGATAGATAGATAGATAGATAGATAGATAGATAGATAGATAGATAGATAGATGGATGGATAGATGGATAGATAGATAGATAGATAGATAGATAGATAGATAGATAGATAGATAGATAGATAGATAGATAGATAGATAGATAGATAGATAGATAGATAGATAGATAGATAGATAGATAGATAGATAGATAGATAGATAGATAGATAGATAGATAGATAGATAGATAGATAGATAGATAGATAGACAGACAGACAGACAGATAGATAGGTTGAGGGCAATAGATAGTGTTAGATTCCCACTGGCCCAAGCACTGCAGGGACGTAGCATGCACCAATCCCCTTTACCAGCCCCGTGGACCCCCACAGGTCAAAACACTATGTGGGCACCAGGGGACCCGAAAAGAGGGTGGTAATGTTGAAAAGACACCAAGTCTTCCACCCTTGGCGACGAAAAGAAGACAGCTCCCTCCTGCTTTACGCTTCTGCACCAAACTGTAATAGGAAAAACAAAACAATCCCTTCATGTATCAATACTGACAAATAAACCACCAACCCTCCATGATCATGCCTTGGAACACAGTCAATCCCCTCTTACCGCTTTACTGTGCAGGCTTTGCTTCGTAAAGAATAAGAGTTCAGTTTACATATGCACAGCACTCCAGTTCCTGCAATAATGGTAAGGTAACTTGCAGGGGAGGAGAGGGCGCTGTCGTCGCTAAGCCAAAGAAAAATAAACAAATGAATAATGGCCAATAAGGGGAAAAAAAGGACACCGCCTAAAAAAAAACCTTCGTTTCTTCTACAGAAAACAGCGGACCCAATTACAAGTCAAGCCGAGTCTCAATCACAACCCAGCGCTGCCTTCGCGGAGTGACCCAAAACGTCACTTCCGCTAAAAACGATGTGGAGAGCGGCGCCAGCGAAGACGCGCTGGAAACTCCCGGCGCTCCGCTTTAACTCCGCGTTGCTTTCTCTAACGAGAGAAATATCCCAGTGCAACGCTCGTGTGAGCGGGGGCCCTCGGACACACGTACAAAAAGAAAACAAACACGAAGGCAGTAAAATGAAAATAAAACGGGACGGGAGGGGAACCCAGGACACCCTTCTAACTAAGACGGGGGTGGAACAGGTCAAGGAAGGGACAAAACGGCAGTCTTCCCACGAGCCCGTGAGAAGAGGGAGGGACACAGCCCAAAAGGAATAAGGGATTCAATCAGCAAGAAGGAACTCGATCCAGCAGCAAAACGACAGCCAACAACCAGGGTAGAAATCCAAACACTGGCAGATATCAAGCATCGAGCTAAAGGTAGGACCACCTTTTATCCTACTTCCTTGTCATGTGATCACAAGGCATGATCATAAACAAGGGACTACCTGATTCCTAACAGATAGATAGATAGATAGATAGATAGATAGATAGATAGATAGATAGATAGATAGATAGATAGATAGATAGATAGATAGATGGATGGATAGATGGATAGATAGATAGATAAATAGATGGATGGATGGATAGATGGATAGATAGATAGATAGATAGATAGATAGATAGATAGATAGATAGATAGATAGATAGATAGATAGATAGATAGATAGATAGATAGATAGATAGATAGATAGATAGATAGATAGATAGATAGATAGATAGACAGACAGACAGACAGACAGGCAGGCAGGCAGGCAGGCAGGCAGGCAGGCAGGCAGGCAGGCAGGCAGGCAGGCAGGCAGGCAGGCAGGCAGACAGACAGACAGACAGACAGACAGACAGACAGACAGACAGACAGACAGACAGATAGATAGATAGATAGATAGATAGATAGATAGATAGATAGATAGATAGATAGATAGATAGATAGATAGATAGATAGATAGATAGATAGATAGATAGATAGATAGATAGATAGATAGATAGATTGAGGGCAATATATAGATAGATAGATAGATAGATAGATAGATAGATAGATAGATAGATAGACAGACAGACAGACAGATAGATAGATAGATAGATAGATAGATAGATAGATAGATAGATAGATAGATAGATAGATAGATAGATAGATAGATAGATAGATAGATAGATAGATAGATAGATAGATAGAGTGAGGGCGATAGAGTGAGTGCGATAGATAGACAGATAGAGTGAGCGCGATAGATAGATAGAAAGATAAAGTGAGGGAGATAGATCGATAGAGTGAGGGCGATAGATCGATTTTTTTTATTTATTAAGTTTTATATAGTGCGAACTGGGCGATGGATAGAGTGAGGGTGATAGATAGATAGATAGAGTGAGGGCGATAGATAGATATTTTATTTATTTATAAAGTTTTATATAGCGCGAACTGGGCGATGGATAGAGTGATTGCGATAGATAGATAGATAGAAAGATAGAAAGAGTGAGGGCTATAGATAGATAGATAGATAGATAGATAGATAGAGGGATGTAGAGAGAGGGGGTGTAGAGAGAGCGGGGCAGAGAGAGGGGGGTAGAGAGAGAGGGGGTGTAGAGAGAGGGGTGAAGAGAGAGAGAGGGTGTAGAGAGAGAGGGGTGTAGAGAGAGGGTGTAAACTGTAGAGAGAGGGGTGTAGAGAGAGGACTGTCAAAACCTATACCTAAAAAATAGGAATTACTCCCAACCAGGTGAGTGCCGGGGATGGTCAAAAGAAGTCCGTCATCAATCTTAAGCAAGCAAAACTTGGCACACTCTCTACCCATCTAAAATTCAGACATGCAAAGCACTGAAAAACAGGAGAAGCTTGATACACTGTCGCCCTTTTCTCTCTCGCAGTCCTTGGGGCACTTACCCAGCAACGCTATAGTAAGTTGTAAGTAATCTTAACTACTGAAAAGATATAAACGCTGCATATCCCAGAGCCAAGGAGGCACTGGTTGCAGGATGGAGCGTTATGGTGTTACAAAGGAACACAAGCATTTACAATGCAATGGTTTCGCCTTTGCAAAAGTTAGAGCTGTTGGCATTGCTCATGACATTATTTTTATTTATGTTTTTTTTTGTAAAACATAAATACATGGCATTGTCATTTACAATGCCAATAGCAGGGCAGGAGAGCAAGCACAAGCAATGAGGGGGCAATGACACTATTTTTATTTATGTGTCAGTTCAGCCCTGCTCCAGAGGAACAGCAGGCACAGACCCGGCTCAGCCCAATCCCAGGGGAGCAGCAGGTGACTAGACATAGCTCAGCCCAATCCCCCTACAGCAGCAGGTGACCATACCTTAGCCCAATCACAGGGGAGTAGCAGGTGACCAGACCCGGCCCAGCCCAATCCCAGGGGAGCAGCTGGTGACTAGACCCGGCCCGGCCCAATCCCAGGGGAGCAGCAGGTGACCAGACCCGGCCCAGCCCAGTCCCAGGGGAGCAGCAGGTGACCAGACATAGCTGAGCCCAATCCTAGGGGGAGCAGCTGGTGACCAGACCCGGCCCAGCCCTATCCCAGTGTAGCAGCAGGTGACCAGACATAGCCCAGCCCAATCCCAGGGAAGCAGCAGGTGACTAGACAAATCCCAGTGGATCAGCAAGCACCCAAATCCAGCAAAATCCAATTCCATATGAGCAGCAGGTGACCACCTCAGCCCAATCCCAGGGGAGCGTTGGCCCGACCCACCTCAGCCTAATCCCAGGGGAGCAGCAGTTGACCAGACCCATCCTATAGCTTAGCAGGTGTCCAGGCCCTGCTCTAGGGCTGCAGCTGGCAGTGGCACCCGTGACTGAGACGCGCAGCAGTGTTTGCAGAGTGGCCGTTACATTTCAGCACCGCCCACACAGAGGTGTGTCCGGAAGGTGTTGTCTAAGCCTGCCCACTAGGGGGCGACAAAGAGGTCCAATAGAGCTGCCCTCCCCGGACAGCTGTCTGCGGCAGCAGCCGGACTCGCACTCACCACGCTCGTGGCCTACAGGGTTAGAGGAGGAGATGAGGAACTCCCAGGAAGGAGGCTGGCCTCAGCCGGGCACACAAGAGAGCACTCTGCTGCGGCAGCACAGGGGAACCTATGCCCATGCAGCCATACAACAAGACGTGACGTGTGGTGACGGAAGTAGAGGCCGAGTGGCTCTTGGCGGCTGCTGTTCTACAGAAACAATTGAGAGAATACGAGGCATGCCTTGCCAAGAGTCTGTGTGTTTCCCAACTGCCTCTGGGCCGTCTCCTGTTGACTGCCTAAAAAGTAATAATCATGTTTTGCAAATACTAGAATAGTTATACAATGTAATTTGTTCTCAGGTAATTTTCTCCTCATGTTTCATTACTGGTCCTATTGTGAAGCTCTCCAACACCTTCGGGTAAAGTCTGCTCTATATATAAACGCATAAAATAAATAAATAAAATGGCATTGTGTGTGTACCACCTACTACAGTGAGGCTCTTTGAGCTGACGTCACTAGAGCCCGCCCGCTTCGAGCAGGGTGGGTGATGTGGATCTGATGCAGACTACGTCTCTTTGGCCAATGAACAACCTGCAAGCTCTCCCTTCAACCAATCCTGACCAACTATGAAGGTTCTTAGGCCTCGTGCCAATGAACATGGGATAAGATCTTCCCAGCCAATCACGTGTTGGGAGGTCCTGACCAATACAACGTTACCGGTCCTCCAACTAGTAATCACGTCCTTTTTAGGTTCCTAAACCCTTGTGATCTTCGTGCACACCTCGCAGTGATAAAATAATTCTAAGACGGAGTAATGATAAGATTTCAGCCTCATATAATATAACGGACTATACACTAAGGCAAATCCCATCAAATGGTCGCCCGAATGTTTCACGTGATATCAAGCACAACGTTCCTCGAACAAAAGATAAAAAAAACGAGTGCAGGGTTCCGGGAGCGAGCCGCGGGGGGATTGTGGGGCTGGGCGGGAGAGTGGGACACGTCCATCCCGGCAACAGACACATTGGAAATGAGAAAAACATGCCGTAAAAAAAAAAAAAAAAAACATCCGCCCACCGCCGGATTGACGTTCTAAAAGGGGCGGAGAGCGAAAAAAATCGCCGGAACGCCCACAAATCTGCTCCGACAATGACGGACGGACAATGTGTGAATGGCAGATGTGAGAATAGATGCAGAGCGGATGACTGGATTTTGGGGTGTGGGTACCAGTGAGGGGTAGAAGAATGAATAAATGAATGAATGATTAATTACTTGGGTGGGGGGATTATGGATGCAAGGGAATAGACGGGTCAATAGTTGATCTGCGGCATGTGGTGAAAGAATGAGAGTAAATACTGACAGCAAGGGGGTGGTAGGACACTTTCAAAATAACAAATTGAGTGGTTTGAGATACATATAATCATGTTTTTTTTCAGTTTGTGCATTGTGTTTTTTAATTCCACCGATCTGAAAGTGTTGTAGAAATATTATCGAGGAGAGTTCAGTAAAGTTACTCCAAACCAAAAGCAGTCACACGCCGAAGGGACCAACAACCCCACTCGTGAGGTTACAGAACAAGTCTACCTGCCGGCTGTGCAACATCTGTCGGGATTGGAAGGCGCACTCACTCACCCGATGATCAACACAGATCAACCCCTTATAACTCCATAGTAGCTGGACGCCTGTGTGATGATAAACCGGATGTAGAGGCCATATATGGAGCACTTGTGTGATAAGTAGCCTTCCAAACTAGCACACATCAAATAATACACAACACCTCTGGGGACCCAACACCCAATGACATAACGTACAGAGACAGGGCCCAATGAGGAACGTGGTGAACCCCTCCCCCCCACATGCACAGAACTTAGGGTGCATAGAGGCCCCCGGAAGGTGGGCCACTTCCGAGTCACAAATACTACGCCCCCGACAACACCTTGAAGCTACCACAGTGAGACCAGGCTCAACCCCGCAGACACAAACACCCACTGAGACACAGCAAAGAACCGGTGTGCCCGAGTTCACTTCAACCCTGATGGAAGACAGGCCCGTGTCAGTGTATCTACAGGCAGCAGGGCAAGACCATCCCCCCTACTAACAAGTGAGAAGGGCATTTCCAGCCCTTACCTTGCAGGGTGCATGTGCACTGCTGCAGCCACACTCACCACACGTGCTGCCTGCTTTTATCATCAGGTAGGGATAAGTTAGAAAGTTGTTAAAAATTGTCATTTCTTCTTCTATTCACTATTTTAAATGTATGTTTCAAAGGGGAAATACAAACTTTTACTCATTTTCTAATTTCGATTAAGTGGTCTTGGCCCAGGAATACCAGCCACGACTTAGAATGATGGCCAGGCAGCAAACCTGATGCAAGTGCAGGGCCCAGACCAGGCCAGATGTCAACAGGAGGTACCATAAATGTGTCGAGAACCTTCACTAAATCAAACACCAAAGGGAGATGGGATGTCACGAGAACACCCATGGCTGCCCAGTGAGAAGGTGCAAAGGCTCCAGGTTGTATTTACATTATCTGTGATGGTAAATTATGCCTAGTGTCAATCTGGTGTGCAGAAGGGCCTTTCATTAAAAAAATGGCTTTTTAAATCATTTGTCTCTCACTATTTTAAGTTTAATTCACCTCAATACGAAAAAAAATACTGCAAGGCTCAGATTTTGAAAAAGGGAAGAACACGCCTTGCATTGAAAACCTTGGATGCACACGGGCCAGATGTCCAAATGCCCTCAGTTCTTGCCTGGGGTCGATGCCCAATCGCAAGCGGTCCAAGAAAAATAAACTGCAATTTTAGATTTGCTTTCAACTAAAATCACCATATAGCAACCCACAGCTGCAGAAGAATACAGTTCTACTGCATTCTGTTGCACCTGCATTTCCATAGTGCTTCTAACCCATAACGAGTTGCTGAAGCGCTTTTGGTGGGCAGGCAGCACGCTACTCCCATCCCCTTGGACCATGAGTGAGAGCTCACAGGGATGAAATGCACATGCACGAGCTGTGTGGAATTTCAAGGTCCATTTTTGAAACCCTAGTAAAAGGGCTTTTCGCTCGCTTCGCTTGCGAGCCCTAAAAACCAAGCAATAACAATGCAGGCTTACATTACTGTAGAATCCAGATGTTGTGGGTTACCATATATGCAAGCTGGTGCATTTAGTGAGAAGAACACTAAAGTCTTTCAGTCTGTGAGTTCAGGGTTTGATAACAGATAGGCACGGAGTGGTTGCAAAATTTTTTTGGGTCGGGGGTAGGGGTATCAGTGTCGCATAAACATCACTAGTGGTATTGCAAAACATCAGGTCTCTCAACCATGCCTTCACAATCGGGGGTGAAAGCCCCCCCCCCCCAGTGCAGGAATGCCTGTCTCTTGGACAGCAGTAAGGCGATAGCAGTAAAGCTGCGTATTCCAGTACCTGTTAAAAGGTAGGAAGCAATCAGTAAACAAAGATCCTTAAGTGTTGCCCGGCGATTTCGCCTCTTTAACCCACAAAGTATTAATCAATGAAGAGGCAGGCGCTGGAGACTGGAAGGCTGGAAACAAGGGTTTATTCTCTCCGGAGGAGAACACATCAGTTCAGACAACAAGTATCGTCACGAGGTGCTCTAACTGCATCTCTGAGGCCTGGCCTCTTATACACGGATTTATTACTTTATTGCATATAACACATCTCTGTCAACCTTTTGATGTACGGAAAGACATCCTCGGAATCCCCGCTTCAGGCCCGTTCCCACACACATTTACAGTTGAAGTCCCCACCCCGGTCACAACAGATGATGATTATCGCGCAGCTGGACATTCCGCCGATTCACGGAATGTGTGAGGTTGATCGGATCTCATGGGGTGGGGGCTTTGATCAGCTCAAGGATCCTTTGATGGGGGGGGGGGGTTTCCTACTGTACAGGAGGAAGGGGGCAATGACAGTATCCGCAGGGCCAGGTGGCGGCTTGGGAACGAGTGAGACAAACGGGCACAAAGGAAAGAGGGGTGTTATCAAGGGATCCGGGACCATGAAAGGGATGGAGGGAAGTGTCGCGCTGGGAACAGGATGGGGTTCCGAGGCAGAGCTGCGTGGAGGAGAGGTTTATGACCCAAGGCATGTGAGAGCGGGGGCTGTCAGCGGGCGGGGGATGTGTTCGTGAGGGCGAAGAGCCGTGCTAGGGGTCAGTGGCGCGCAGAGTGTGGTTCTGGCCAAGGCACCTAAAATGGCAGGTGTGCACGAAAAAGTGTGGCATCGAGGGAAAAGGCAAGATGGCACAGATAATGTTTACCAAACCGTATTAATTTTCCACATACCCAGTGGGTGGACATGTCCCTACAATGCCAACAGTGGGGAGGGTGATAGCTCTGAGTCCACCATCAGTGCTAGCTGATCAAAGATTGCTTCCCAGAATGCCAGGACCGGGGGACAGTTCCACTATAGATGGATGAAGTCAGCCTGTTGTGTCATATAGCTACTTCTTTTCTATATACTGTGTTAAGTTAGCATGAGCTTATTAAATGTTTAAACGCCATTTTACCTTTCTGCCTCATTTTGCACACAACACATAATTGTTGATTTAGCTTTCACCCCAGAAGAGCTTCGTGATTTACTTGAGAAATAATATGTTATTGCTCTGATATCAGTTTTGCTCGGTACACTGTCTGCACAGTGAGTGCTGAAGGCTGCAAGGATACCTAAACACGATGTTGTTGTGAGGTCTGATCTTCGCACATCCATAGACATAATACACATGCTGCTGCCAAAATCTGGCTCTAGGCGGGTTTTATATTGTTGTGCTGCACACACACGAAACACACTTGATGGTGCTTCGCATGCAGAGAGCTGGTGGAAGATGATGTGAACCTCTGCCACTGAGATTTTGAGGTATGGGCCCGACCTGCTGAAACCCAAATGAGACCTTCATAGATATAAAATACTATGCTAAATAGGGAGGTTGTGAATTAGGTATTGTTAATTCCTATTCATTACAGCATCTTAGTATGCTGTCACCATTCGCCTTTTATGGACTAGTAACTATGCTGATAACTTTGTTGCTTATAATATGTTTGCTAGTATTGTACAAGATACTGCGTTTGCGAACCTTGCATTAGTAAATAAATATTTCAAACATACACGTGTCCTCTTTTACTCCACGTTCTGGTTTGTAATGATTATATAACGAAAGAGTGTTCATGTGTTCCACGATACCTGAGGTAATCTAAGTTCATGTTCTGGTCTGTCTAAACATTGGGAGTTTGTTATGACCAATGAGACACTGTAGCTAGCTCGGTAAGGGGATTTTGGGTACTGAGGTGAGTTTTGGGCCATCCTAATTCACAGAGGTTCCAGGTCTCTATGCACAGTTCTGTAGGAGAACGGAATTCCCGCTACATGGCGCCCATACGTTGTTGGCCTTATATCATGACTCTCGAGTAGTATATCATTCAAACCTTTACCCCTTCCCTGTCGTTTCCGGAAAACGGTGGTGTCGGAAAAACCTACCTATTTTTGAAATAGGTCTTTTCAAGCTTGATTCTTACTAAAACGGTTTCCTTGAATTACTACCCAGTTGTGCTACAAAGTTGAATTTGTTTTTCATATTTCCTGTGCTATCATGGCTGCCTTGGACATTCCGCAGCATAGTCGCATTGCGGTGCGAGATCATTTGCGGATGTACAATGTGCCTTTGGAAGGCTTGGCTGTGATCATGGTGGTGAGTGCGGAACATGCTTATCCTTACGAACTGTTTTATTCGTGGGTGACATTTCCGGCAGTGGACACTAATTCTGGTGTATTCCACACATACACTCCCACGGCTGTACCTAATGAGTATACTCCGTACAGGGCACAGGAAGTTCCTATTAATGTTTGGCAGCATGGAGTTTGGTTTGGTGGCGCCCTACCCCATTCTTTAACCGCTCCGAGGTTAGGTCTGTAGTGTAGTTCCTAGTTTCCCACTAGGCCCTGCACATTGGAATAACATAAACAGTAGTATCGACGTGGAACTGCGGATATTCCAGGCCTCCACTGACTATGCTAAACTTAATTGGGTTGTGTTACCAACTAGCTCAGAGGTCACTGGAAACTTTCTTCTCTGCATAGGAAGTGATCAGCTTCCTTGGCACAGACAAGAAGGGATTCAGTTTTCCAACAACCGTGCAACATGACAACTTTGCTCCTCAGATCAAGAGTCAATCTCTAGGGTCGTGTGAAACAATAGACATGCATTTCACTCAGTCAGTCTAGTGCAGTTTACATTCACGAGATGTAGAGAATAGAGAGACGGGCGTGTATCAATAAAGGGTTAACATTTATTGAACAGTCTTTCTTCTCGTACAAGAGAAATGTATTGCCACAATTGCAATAACTGTTATTATAAAAAGTACGTACAGTAAGATAAGTATTGCGAAATAGAACTGTAAAAGCATTGGTATGGTTTCTTAGCCATACAATGGTTTAAAAGTAATAAAACATATATACAGTCATATATACATTCGGCTAACATACTCAACTGGTGCTTCTAACTAAGCCTACCCCAGTGTGCCTGACCTAAGCCTAACACGTGAAAGGGGGAGTAAGTAAGTAGCTTAAGTTAAGTTGGTTTTGCCAAGGTTTGTTTCAAGAATTCTCGTCTAGGGGTTTAGTCAACACCATACCTCTGAATAGAATGATGGAGGATTGGTATCTCCTTCAGGGGTCTCTCTCGATATCCCAGTCACCCGCGAGGGTAAACCGGAAGCGCCGGGACTGGATTTCTCTGCACGAGAAAGGCAGCGGCTCTCTTCAGCGCGTCGAGGAAGGAGGGGGGACAGCGTCCGCGGGCAGCTGGAATCTGCTGGATGTCTTCGCAGAGGACGGCTGTTCAGCTCCTTAAGCGTACTGCACCATAGTTCGCGCTGTAGCGGCGATAATGGTAATCAGCAGCTTCACCACCACAGGATAGCAGGCTGCAGCGACAGAGTGCTAGATTTACCAACACAGGGTCATGCAGGCAGCCAGCATCAGCAACAGTAGCTTGCAGCTCTCTTTGCTTAAGGCAACGTTGGTAATATTTATACCTGACAGGTGCCGGGTTTGACGCAAGTTTGCTGGACATAAGACGTCAATTAAAGATATCACTAGGAAGTGACAGTTATCAGTTGCTCATTAGAGTTCCATTACTAATCAAAACATAGCAAGCGGGGATTTCCAGGTTTGCTAAGTTTTTATCTTGTTGAAGAACTCGGAGTGTTATCTAGGAATATCAGATAGTGACTGCTGCTCTGTCATTGCACTAATTGGTCGCAAAGGAAGTAGCAGAGAGTCATGCTGGAATGTGGCTCTGTTCGTGTGAGGCCAGAGATGACTTTTCAGAAAATCGCACTTGAACGGTTATGCCAATATAGGGAATAAATGGATTTATAGCCGAATAGGGGCATAAGGTCACAGTATCGATCAGGAACCTAGATAAGCACGCAACACCCACTCCACGTTTTCATGTCCATCAAAATCACTAAAACTAAGCAATTAGATGCATGTGTAACATTACCCACCCCAAAATACATAAATGCATTCGAAATAGGCGTACTTGTAATACATGGAATTTAGGTACTGTACGTTTTTTAAAGCATAGTAATCATTCAAAAATTATTGCATATGAAATCAATGAACGATTATGCATAAAGAATTACACATGAAGTATCTCTGACAGAAGAAATGCGAGACAAATCATCACATAAAAATGCATTGTAATAACATGTGTGCTAGAGGCTGGTGTTATGTTGTTATGTCTCTAGATGTGTTTAGAAATAGAAGTGTGAAGCTTCTGTTCTCTAAGAATAGTTTTTACGTTAAGCAAAGAATTGTTCGTGCCAAAAAAGGTCAATATTAGAAAAATTGTCCAATTCAAAAAAAAAAATAGATTTCCAAAGCTCCTGGCAGTTCTTTGTTGATCAAAACTGAAGGCCGAATTCATAGTTCATGGGAACGCTGTGTGTCGGAAAGCTTCTAAAAGTTATTGTTTCTCTGTGGGTGAGAACATCGTATCAGACAGGCTCTCAAAGAATTGGTCTACAAATTCAGGTGATAGTTCAACCAAATTAGATAGCGCTGTAACTTGGCAGGTGTGAGAATGATTGCTGTCATCGAAGGCAGGACCAGCAATGCTCACAGAACGTTGTACCTGGATGATGTTACTTTTGTCACTTGCTCCACTGTTACCACTTGGCTGTAGTACAGGAGTCTCCACAAATGCCGTCATCAGGATTGGTAGCCGCTGGGGACAACACAATGCGTGAGCCGTTATTGGACTGAGCAAAGTATCGACGTCCATTGGTACTGCTGATGGAAGTGAAAGACAGATGTCCAACACGCATTCATCGCCGCAAAGCATACACCGTAGCACAGGTAAAATGCAATTTTGCCATATCGGTCTGAATGAAAGGAACCAGGTCATGTTTAGATCTCTCAGCCTGGCCAATCCGAGGACGTCAGTTATCCTGTCCCTGTAGCGCATTGCTAGGATTGTCTCTTCCATTCCCATGGGAGCTATGTCTGAGCCGAGGCTTGCCATAACGTAGCAGGAGGGTCAAAAATAGAATCCCTGCAACGAGTCCCAAAAATAGTGGTATGCCGCCAAAAATGGAGTGCACAAAATTAGGAAAGATTCCCAAAATTGCCTGGAAGGGTGTTAGCAGTCCCGTAAAGACTGTCTTAAATATGCCTGGGATGCTTGTAGCACTAGACATGTTAAGGAGTTGGCTGAACATTTCTACGAAATGCACGGGGCAATTTGTTGATAAAAGGTCATGGACTTCAGTAGCCGTCCTTGCGACTAGAAGATCATACGTCTCTTTAGATGACGTTATAGGCACTGTTGTCTGTAAAAGCACAGATTTCATTTTGCTTAATGTATCAATTCATATAGAATAGAGATTCAGACGAGGCCAGAGGGGAGTCACTATGTCTGGAGGCCCGCTCGGGAACAATGCTTGCATACAGCATTTGACCATGGACGTTACTTGTACTAGATAACTTGTCCCTGGCGCGAGGCCACAACACCTGTGATCCGTTCTAAGAATGTAACTCCCGTTTGCGAGTTGCATAAAGAAGGGCTCTATCTGAGTTGCAGGTGTGACTAGCTGGTGGCATGAAAGGTTGTTTGAATTTCCATCACATGCTCCGTGTAAATTAATACCCTGACACAAAAGTATACCGCTTAGTGAATGTTTACAGTTATCACCACTAAGAAATACATTTTTGTCGCTGTCACTATAGCAAGAATGAGTGTATGGTAATTTCCATTCGGATTTTACATATCCTTTACCCAATTGTTCATACTGGCCAGCAGGTATGTATTCAAGGCACTTTTTAAATCGGAAAGTTGTTATCGGAATTGTGATAATTCCGTGTATTATCCATTCAATGACAGGACTCTCTGACATTGTCAATGGTAATCTCTCGAGTCTTTCGATGCTCAGGATTGTATAGTCTGCTCCTTTCTGTGCCAAACTGATCTGTTTATCAGTAAGGTTAAAACTGGAAAATAATGACGTTGTGTTGATTAAACGCCAAGGCACATAGCCTGAACGAAGATTTTGCAGCGTCCAGCCTAATTCTATAATAGAGCGTAATTGAGATTGGCCATGTTGTAACATCAGCAAATCTCTGTCTATCACATCAAAGGCAGAGGATACAATATTGTCCAAAGAATATATTCTGGAAGACAGAGTCATTAACCCATTGTCTACCACAGAAAGTGATTTCTCCAAATTAATACGATCAATTTCTCGTATTTTCTCAGCAGTTTCAATTTGCTTTACTTTCCAAGCCTCGTTGTAAGCCGCATAGATGCTGGTCGCTATGAAACGCTTTTGACGCTGTTTGCGTGGTCCAAGAATGAAATCGCGCAAATCAGCACCATCTTTTAATAAAGACAAGTGTTGCTTAATTTCAGCCAGTGTGGATGAAGTTAGCCATTCTAGGCAGAGTTTCCCTACACTGTATGTTGTTATAATCCCTGGATGCTGTCTCTGGGAGTATCTAGAGTCTAATCTGGTCATTTTTAAACCCTGTGTTTTATTCAGGAATCTATCTTGACAGCTATTTGTGTCTGTAGGCCAGATTAACCACTTTTTCCAATCAGGATGTGTTCTGTTGAAATGTAAAATTTTTGACACGTCTAATTCAATATCTGTGGTTTCATTCTCAGGTATTGGCTTTGGTATAGACGGTGTTTTAAGGTCTTTGTTCTTAGCTAGGCCAAGACAAGATGTTTGGTGTATTGTGTCATTTAAAAATAACATTTGTTCTGGTATCATGCAGGTTCTAAATAGTGCTTCAATGCCTTGCACCTGCCAATCTTTTGTACCCCAAATTGTTTTCGTTTCAATATTATTTTTCCAATAATCAAAACCAAATGTCATCATTTTGTCATAAAATGCTTCTGAATATATCAATTTAGAATTTGTCAGCATTGTTTTCATTCCTGTTTTTTCTAACAGTTTGTAATAAAACGTTTCTGCATCACTGGTGTTAAACCCTGAGAAGTATTTGAATTTCTCAAAAAATGCTTTAGAACTGCTTTTAGGTGGTGTAGAACAATGTTCCCATTGATTATACATAAAAACATTTCTAGGTTGTGCAGATTTATGCAAGTAATGATCCCCATAGTGGGTGTAACAGAATAATTGCTCATAACTAGATGAACCTTGTAAATAATCATGATCTGTGAATCTAGCTGACATTACTAAATCAGACATCATGTCATTAATACTGTTAAAGTCCCAATCATCAGAGAATGTACTAGGTGTCACAAAGTCACTTAAGGAAACCTTTAGTTGATGAGGATACTTCAGGATTTCGACCGGACCATATATCTCATAGTCTGTTTTCTCCCATACTACCCCACCAGGTATTGGAATTGCTGTGACATTTACTGTTGACAGTTCTCTTTTCTTCACATGGGATGATCCGTGTGGTTTCAGGACTAGGTTGATGTTCTGACTTGCTGTGTCCATTGTAATATATTTTCCTTCAATGAATTTTCCCAAACATAGTACCATGATGAGCCAAAGCAGGAGGAAAAATACACCTAGACCGAACCAGAACTCTAGCCAAGGGGAAATTAGGTAGATTTTCTTCAGTTGATGAAAGAGTTCCGTTGCTTTTTCTTTAAAAGACTTTTTTGTTTCTGGCATTACTTCGGGGTCGTTTTGATCTTCAGAGAAGTTGTCGAAGTTGATGAAATAACCAGAGGCAGTTCTGTCAATTGATGGGATTGTTCTTTCAATCTGTCTCTCGGTAGCACTTTCTGATGCCACATCATTGTAGACTGGTGTTGTTTCTTGACGAACTGTTTCAATCTGTGATTCAAGAGGCACGAGTTCCATGGCATTATTGCATAGTCCTTCATTGTGCACTGCAGGCTGATCGAATGTGATTAGTCTTTCAGTTTGAACCTCTTGGATTGTTGCAAGTTTGGGTATTCTGTTGTTTCTTGGGAGTCCACTGGGCCTACTGTTGATTATAGGCCACATGCTTGTGGTTTTACCAGATCGATAGACACGACTCTGTTCTCCTTTTTACCAGCAAGGGGCGGTAGCACAACTGATCTTGTTCCAGTGACTGCTAAGACAGGTACTGCTTTTCTGTAAGAAGGCCCAAATTCCTTCTTAACCGCGATCTTTTCTCTGACTAGATCCCCAATCTTTGGAATCCAGACAGGCCTTGCTGGGGCTGTTGCTGGTGGTGCCTCGTCAGTGGTACTTGGCTGTTGCTTTAACTTTATGTTGCTTAACGATTTTCTTGTTTCATTCAGTTCCTGTAAAACAGCCAAACGATCCTTTACATCAAAGTGCGTTGTTTCTTCTTGTACCACTGACATCTGACTATCGAGGTCCTGAACGCGCATTCTAATTCCGAACAATAGTTCGTATGGGCTGAAACCTTTTAGAGAATTTCTTGGCATGCTGTTAAGACTAGTCTGGACACTTATTAAATGTTTGACCCACCCAGCGCCTGAACCTAATACCTTCGCTGTTATAGATTGCTTTATGTCACGGTTTTTTCTTTCTACCACACTATTCCCTTCGGGATGCGACGGACAAGAATACCGCAACCCAATTCCCATGCTGGCCATGGCCTCCTTATAAGCTCGAGAGCTGAAAGCAGGACCCTGGT
This sequence comes from Lissotriton vulgaris, assembly GCF_964263255.1. Taxonomy (NCBI): domain Eukaryota; kingdom Metazoa; phylum Chordata; class Amphibia; order Caudata; family Salamandridae; genus Lissotriton; species Lissotriton vulgaris. The sequence continues at coordinate 1,128,489,666 of NC_141693.1, forward strand.
CAGAATGGAACGTGGTAATTGCGTATGTGCCGATAAAGACTCGCAAATCTTTTATAACAGTTCTAGGCGTCAGCCGAGTGCTGGAGGACTCATTTTTAAAGTGCTTTTTGTCTTAACTAATTAATAGGACGCAGGTTGGGGTGCAGGCAGCGTTACGCTCTTTCTGATTGGTAGCCGGTAGCAAGGTTCGCTACTGCGATCCCTATTGCAGTTTTCACAGTTGTTTGCATATATTTGGTGTTCTACACTCATTCCCGGCCACCAGAATACTGATTGCAATTCAGTCAGTGACTCCTTAATTGTTTGGTGTCTCAGACCCAAACCCATATGTGCGTCTGCTATTAAAAATATTCTCCTGTTCATGTTTGGAATTACTCTATCCCCCACTCCAGGGATTCGAGCAAAAGGAACGGAGTTTGCATCGATTATGTATGCATAATTGAGTGGATAGTTTACGGGTAGTGCTGCACAGTCGCTTTTTACGGTCGTTTTTACTGCCAGCATGGTTTCCCCGTCTATGTATTTATCTGTACGCTTTTTTGTGGCTACGGAAGCCGGTTTAGTTGCTTCCGCTGTGGCTGTATTAGCCAATGAATTCCCTGCAACGTGAACGCCATCACGTTGATGACTCAGTGTATGTATCACGTGAGTCTTTTGTAGTTCTTTGTGTAAAAGAGCTACCTCGTTCCAGAGCTTTTTATGCTTTATTGTGGCACCTGTGTCATCTTTGTAGTTGTTTTCGATCCAACTCTGCAGTTTATTGTTGTAAGAGTTGACGCAAAAATGAGAATCGCACACTATAAGTGTGGGGAATTCGCGTTCTGCATTTTCGAGCGCCATCTTTAAACATCTGATTTCAGTTCTTTGAGCCGAACAGTATTTTACTGATTCAGTTTTTGTTATTTTCGGTTTGATTTTACCGCACAGCCAACGACATTTAATGATCGCACATGCTGCATCGTAGGATTTTCTCTCTACGTTGAAATGCTGTACAGAGCTATCTGTATAGATTATACAGGCATATAATGGGAGAGGCAGAATTTCGATTGGCAGAGGATATTCTTCTTCATACTCTAAATCATTCAGTTCTTCGTATTGCGGGGCGAAATAGTATTTCACATCTTCGGCTCCTAGAGAATCTATGCACTGTATCCATTTCGGATCTAGTGACACTGTAGGCAGGTTTACTGGGCTGAATAGCGCCTCGAAGGCGGATTCCGCTGTGAGGATGTTAATCCTTTTGCCGTGTGATAGTTCTCGTTCATTTGCTAGTGCGATTTGCACTGCGTTCACAGTTCTTTCTGTGTGACTGAATGTTTTTTCTGCTTGTGTGTACAAGTGAGATTTAATTGAAATAGGTACCTTTTCTCCCTCATTAGAGGTTAGGTATGTGAATCCGCATCTTCCTGGGATGACTCGGATTACAAGATTGATCGTGTTGTCACGTGTATCTAATTTTGTTTTTGCTAACATGTCTGTTTGCAGTGATCTCAAAATTTCTGTGTGTTTTTGAGTCCAATTGATTTGTTTAAAATCAGGTTTAATTAGTTCGTAGAGAGGTTTAACCCTCTCTGCGTAATTTAGGATGTAAGTTCTTCCGAAATTCAGAAAACCAGGAATGGATTGTAAATTCTTCAGCGTTTTTGGAGCTTGGAGTACAGCGCACTTCTCTAAGAAGTTGTCCGCTAGGCTTTTCCCTTCACTTGATAATTCGTACCCTAAAAACAGTACTGTCAGATGGGCAATTCGGGACTTTTTAAAGTTGAATTTGTAACCCTCTGCTGCGAACCCAAGTATAATGGTGTTCACTCTCTTCAAGTGAGTATCCAAGTCGTCATCTGTGAGATAAATATCATCTACGTAAGATAATGCTTCATCATCATAGATTTGTAGTAACTCTGTTACCCTAGCTGAGAATAGTCCTGGGCTGTTCTTGAACCCCTGTGGGAGTCGACAGAATTTTTTCTGCGACCCAAATGCGGAGAAAAGCGGTCAAATATCTGCTTTCCGGTGCAATGTTTTGACAAAAGAAACCATTAGAAATGTCTAATGTCGTTTTGTATTTTTTCCTAACTATGTTATTCATTAGGGCTGCACTATGCGAGTTTTGTACTGCAAAGGTTTTGCAACATGTATTAAGGTGCCTGTAGTCCAAAACTAGACGATATGAATTGTCTGGCTTGGAGACAGGAAACAAAGGATTGTTCATTTGAGAGGTGCATGTTTCAATCACCCCCTGGTACTCAAGTTGATCTAAGATCTCCCTGACCTGTTTTTTAGCTTCTTGCTTTATGGGATACTGCCGTTGGGCAGTTGGTTCACTTTTTAGTTGGATTTTGTGAGGAGGTGAATCCTCATCCCATCCTACATGATTTTTATACAATGCAGGTGCCTGGGCTACTGCCCATTTCCGTGCATATGTATATTTTTTATGAATCGGTATGTGATTCGAGAAGGCAGGCATAATCACTTCTTCGCCACGAGGGCACTCCCTGACAAACTCCGGGGGCCAATCTTTTTCAGCTAACAGAATATCATAGCCTTTTGAGAGCTTATCCCAAAATAGACCCTTAATTTTCCTAGTCTTATCACCCTCCATACGCAATGTTATTTCGTATATTTTATGGGGCTCGCTAAGTCTGGTGTCGGCAGTTTCAACCTGAATGTATTCATTCGTGTCCACTGTCTCCAGATGACTCATCAAGTTCTTGCGCGCTATACTGATTTCTGCTGCACTGTCCAACATTGTCAATGCCCACTCCCCGTTTTTCAACTGTGTCCTCAGTATCCTCGGCATGGTTGATTACTCTTTTTAGGAAATTGAGATTTTTTACTCTGATCAGGTTCCTTGTCTTTGGACTTGGTGTGCTCTCCTGGGTCTGACCGTCCTCTTCTTTCCGAATTCTGTGGAAAAGATCGAGAGGGACGTGTATCAATACTTTGATATCTATCAGGTTTTTTCAGATTATCCCTATTTCTAAGGTTATATCTTTTCTCAGAGGGCTCCCTCTGGGGAGACTGGCGTTCTCGAGTCGGAGTTCTTTCCCTCCGTCGAGGAGACCTTCCTCTGGACTGGAAAACTTTTTCCCTGGGAGTGGATTGTTTATTTCCATCCCAGCTCTTTTTAGGAGTGTTAAAATTATTTTTAATAAATAATTTTTCAGGATTTTCGAGCAGTTGGGGTTTAACTGGTTTTCCACCCAAGCTGTCTCTACCTAATTCTTCATAGCATTTTTCTATTATTTTTGCAAGCTCAACAGGATCTTTTATATCTGTTTCCCTCAACTTCTGGCGAATCGCCACAGATGCTGCTTCTCCTCTAATGTTGGCTAATAATATAGCCGAGACCTGCTTGAGGTCTTTGAGTAATTTCATACCTAGATTTAAAGCGGGCTCTGGACCGAATTCATTTTGAATCTGTTTTAGCACTTCTGGTATTACCGCCATAGACGGAACACCGTGTGTTTTTGTGTAAATGGAAGCAAAGACTGTACCCCAAGTGTCACAGTCCTCCACGTGTGGTGCGATTCCCATAGGAAGGCAGATGGTCAAGATTCTGTGTTTCTCAATAGGGGTAGTATCAGGAAATACTGCCTCTATTTGAGTGATTTTCTGTGCTAACCAGAAAGGAATTTGTTCCCGTTTTACGGGTGTTTTACCAAGACATGACTGTATGTTCTGTGGTGTAATTTTATTTGTGTTCCCCTGATGAGGGGTCAGCTGGTGTGAATTAACAGCTGGCTGGACTGTTGCAGTCTGCATTACATATTGGACTAATTGCCTATGTATTTTTATTAATGTGTTTAGCTGTACTAACAGCTCTTCTCTTGACATTCTTGCAATGTCAGGATGTGGTGTGTAGCTGGCTAGAACCGGCCACGTGGCTCCTGGTCTACCTAGAGGACCGAGCCTAGTTATGTGATTATTGTGTTTTAGGGCGCCATTAAACCAGAGCAGGTGCTCTTGAAATTTAAGTGGGATTTCAATCTCCTCGAAAGGAGCGTACTCTCCCGGAGGTTCCTCTATTTTGTAATAGTGAAACTCTTGTGTTGCAGCGTTTGCCGCTGGAAAGTTTATCCATGAATAGAATACCTCTGTCTGTCGATACTCGTGAGCCTCTATCACGAAAATTACTGTACCACCCTGAGGTGTCAGTCCGTTTTCTATAAGTTTTAAAGTTATAGATCTTCTTAAGTGAACCGGGATGATAATAGCATCCGGGTCTGCTTGTTCGGGACCTTGCTGAGTCGCATCTACTGCGGCCCCAGAGGTTCCGTTGTTTTCTACTGACATTTCAAAAAATGCAGGTTTGCAGAGTAGGTCTCCAAGGAGACAAAGATTAGGTGCACAATATTTTGGAACACTGTATCCTTCAACGTTGAATAAACCGGAGCTTTACATAGGAATCTCTTCCTACTAAGGTCGGGCGGATTTTAACCTTTCACCCACTCCAGACGTCTATTGGAGTATTTACGGGAGAAAGGGGTCTGTGAAATATGCACGACTGAGTTACTCTATAAGTCTTACGTTAGTTTACCGCCTTACCAAACGTTGGGCGCCATGTAGTGTAGTTCCTAGTTTCCCACTAGGCCCTGCGCATTGGAATAACATAAACAGTAGTATCGACGTGGAACTGCGGATATTCCAGGCCTCCACTGACTATGCTAAACTTAATTGGGTTGTGTTACCAACTAGCTCAGAGGTCACTGGAAACTTTCTTCTCTGCATAGGAAGTGATCAGCTTCCTTGGCACAGACAAGAAGGGATTCAGTTTTCCAACAACCGTGCAACATGACAACTTTGCTCCTCAGATCAAGAGTCAATCTCTAGGGTCGTGTGAAACAATAGACATGCATTTCACTCAGTCAGTCTAGTGCAGTTTACATTCACGAGATGTAGAGAATAGAGAGACGGGCGTGTATCAATAAAGGGTTAACATTTATTGAACAGTCTTTCTTCTCGTACAAGAGAAATGTATTGCCACAATTGCAATAACTGTTATTATAAAAAGTACGTACAGTAAGATAAGTATTGCGAAATAGAACTGTAAAAGCATTGGTATGGTTTCTTAGCCATACAATGGTTTAAAAGTAATAAAACATATATACAGTCATATATACATTCGGCTAACATACTCAACTGGTGCTTCTAACTAAGCCTACCCCAGTGTGCCTGACCTAAGCCTAACACGTGAAAGGGGGAGTAAGTAAGTAGCTTAAGTTAAGTTGGTTTTGCCAAGGTTTGTTTCAAGAATTCTCGTCTAAGGGTTTAGTCAACACCATACCTCTGAATAGAATGATGGAGGATTGGTATCTCCTTCAGGGGTCTCTCTCGATATCCCAGTCACCCGCGAGGGTAAACCGGAAGCGCCGGGACTGGATTTCTCTGCACGAGAAAGGCAGCGGCTCTCTTCAGCGCGTCAAGGAAGGAGGGGGGACAGCGTCCGCGGGCAGCTGGAATCTGCTGGATGTCTTCGCAGAGGACGGCTGTTCAGCTCCTTAAGCGTACTGCACCATAGTTCGCGCTGTAGCGGCGATAATGGTAATCAGCAGCTTCACCACCACAGGATAGCAGGCTGCAGCGACAGAGTGCTAGATTTACCAACACAGGGTCATGCAGGCAGCCAGCATCAGCAACAGTAGCTTGCAGCTCTCTTTGCTTAAGGCAACGTTGGTAATATTTATACCTGACAGGTGCCGGGTTTGACGCAAGTTTGCTGGACATAAGACGTCAATTAAAGATGTCACTAGGAAGTGACAGTTATCAGTTGCTCATTAGAGTTCCATTACTAATCAAAACATAGCAAGCGGGGATTTCCAGGTTTGCTAAGTTTTTATCTTGTTGAAGAACTCGGAGTGTTATCTAGGAATATCAGATAGTGACTGCTGCTCTGTCATTGCACTAATTGGTCGCAAAGGAAGTAGCAGAGAGTCATGCTGGAATGTGGCTCTGTTCGTGTGAGGCCAGAGATGACTTTTCAGAAAATCGCACTTGAACGGTTATGCCAATATAGGGAATAAATGGATTTATAGCCGAATAGGGGCATAAGGTCACAGTATCGATCAGGAACCTAGATAAGCACGCAACAGGTCCTTTGTCCATTCCAGGCGCTAGTTGGCCTGTTTTGGCTGGATTTACTCCTCATCCTCTACACGGCAATTGTAACGTGGCTGAACTCCGACGACTACATGTAGTCGCGATTGCCGTGATTAGAGACTTAGTGCATTACATGGCCCGTGATCTTCCGAGTGGAGCTCCGGGGGGTGCGGCGCTTCCAGCCGGACAGGGCGGTTTGAAAATCAGTCCTGTCATGGTGAATGCGGTCATGGGCAAGAAGCCCCAGGATAAGGATGATTTTCCTTTCTGGCTTGCCGAGAAGTTTGACCAGCTGGAAGCTGTATTTCCTAATACGACTCCGGGTGAAAAACACCGGATTCTTACGTTAAGTTTGCCGAAAGATTTGGCCCCTGAGCTCGTCGACTGTGAGACCTGGGGTAAGACTTTTGCAGCGGTCTATGCAAGGTGCTACGGCACCCCGTCTATGTCCGTGCTGTCTTTGGTCCTTAAACGTGTTCAAGATGATCACGGACCGGAGTCTGCGGTTGAATTGGGCATGCGCCTGTGTGGCACCTTTGATGTGGTTTGCTATCTGATCCTTGAGAATGTCAAGGGAGATGCAGTGAACTTTCAGGTGGCTAACGCGTTGGCACTGCTTCCCGATGCAGAGAAACCCCGACAGTTAGCGAAGATCATTGTGGCGGCTTATAAAACCGTGGGTCGCAATGCTAAGGGACTTAAGCCTTTTTCTGTTAAAGAGAAAAAGCAGCCCCAGGGACAAGCTTCGGAAACTGAAGTTCAGCCCTAGTCCGAAAAACAAAATTGGCCTAAAAAACAGAAACAGGGTAAGCAACAGCAACAACAACAGACCCAGAGTTCTTGTCCTGCGTCTCCGTTGCCTGCGAAGTCGGAACGTATTTATGACTTGCGCGATTGCGCGATGATTAAAACTCCTGATCGTTTTCAGGCTTCTGACCAACGCTCTCCTCGTTCCTTTCAGGACTCATCGGCCCCGACAACCGGTGGTGGAGGGGGCGGCAGAGGTCCAGGTGGCCAGCAAGGACGTGACCAGCCCCGCCCGAGGAACGGTGCAGAAAAGCAGGAGGGCTCTACGCCTAAGAGACCGCAGTTTGCCAAGAAGAAAGTCGCAGCCTTAACAGCGCATCGATATGCCCCAGATAGTGAGAACGCAGCTTCGGAATCTGACGTGGGCTCTGACCTTGCTGGACAGTGCGGCGGAGATTACCATAGTGAGAGAGGCCCTCCGTCCACTACTGAAGGTGAAAGCGACTGATACTTATGTTGTCATTGAAACAGCTGATACCAGAGTTGCTCCCCCTGATAGACTTTTTAAAATTGTCCTGTTAATCGAGGGTGACATACAGCGAACCATTAAAGGGGTATTTTGGGAAAATCTTTCTTCTACATATGACATTTTGCTTTCGGAGGCTGACTGGCCCCCACCTTTTGTGCTCGCAGCTCTGCGAGGGGAGGAGGTGATCCTCCCCAGTTTCGCGAACACAGTCTCGAAAGAGGATACGCTGCGCTTTGTAGAAGAGTGGGCTCTGGCTCTAGCACCGGCTGTGTATCGCAATCAATGTGGTTGGGATAGATTGTCCCCATGCCATGAGATTCCTTTACGGTCTCAGCCGCAGCCTCAACCTCAATATCCCATACGGCGAGAAGCAAAGGCTTCCGTCGCGGCTATACTTGAACAATTGGAATATCAAGGTGTGATTGAAACCTGTGTGTCACCAATGAATAACCCTCTTTTTACTGTGAACAAGCCGGACGGTTCATATCGTTTGGTATTGGATTACCGGCATTTAAACTCGCATTGCCGTAACTGTGCAGTACAGAATACCCACGGCTCTGCTCTAGTGAGCGGTTCAAAACCACGCTTGACATTTCCAACGGTTTTTATGCCCATTGATTGGATGCTCTAAGTTCCCAATGGACATCCTTTACTTGCGGTGGTGTTCAAAAACAATATCGGCGTTTGCCTGTGGGCTATAAAAATAGTCCTGGGATTTTCACTGCCCGAATTGTCTCCCTCTTAGAGGGAATCGACCCAGATGCTTGTTCGTATGTGGATGACATATATCTCACAGACGACGAGCTTTGGGAGCATCTGTGTCGAGTCAACGGGTTTATTTGTGCCTTTGCCGCCTTAGGTTACAAATTCAACTTTGCAAAATCTCACATTGCAGAGTTCACAGTGTTGTTTCTGGGCTACGAGCTCAACAATGAGGGAACGGGATTGGCTCCTCACTTCCTGGAGAAAAGCGCACAATTGCGTGCTCCAACAACACTGAAAAAATGACAATCTCTACTGGACTTCTTGAATTTCGGGAGGACATACATTCCGGAATATGCCCAGCGTATCAAGCCATTGTATGCTTTGATACAACCATCTTTTTCCAAATCATGCTGGCTGCCAGAGCATTCGGCTATTCTGCAATCGTTGCAAGCTGATCTGCTCGCTTCTAAATTCTTACTGACTCGTGATAACCAAACCAACCTGGTGATAAGAATTATCCCTGGGACGGTGGGTTTCACGTACCTGACTTTTAATGAAGGAGACACAGTACCTATTGCTTACAAGTCACACTTGTACACTTCGGCTGAATTGCGCTTTTCCACTGTGGAGAAAGTTTTGACGGCTGTGCAGATGGCAATTCTTAAGGAACGTGCCCTGTCACAGGGAAAGCGCATGTTGGTTGTTACCCCGTGTCCTGCCTTGGAGGCAGTCACAAAAGCCAGTGTGCCTAATTCTAAAGCTTTGCACCCTCTGTGGATTCAATGGGCTCCATCCTTGACATCCCAGGATGTCAAGTTTATTTTTGACGCCTCGTTACGGTCGCAGGAGTAATTACAGTATGAATTAATTCATCCAGCTCCTTTAGCAATGCGACCCCTGGAAGATTTTCATTGCATCATTTACACTGATGGTTCGGCGCAGGTTGTGCATGGCTCTAAACATGCCTACGTTTCCGCATGCGCCATTGTGGTCGGTGCCATGGTGAACGACGAGTTCAAGTCCAGTGTCGTGCACACGCAGACACTAGGGGACTGCACTGCACAATTAGCAGAGCTTCATGCTCTGATGCTTGCATTGGAGTACGCAGATCCGTGTGTGACAACTCTAATAGTGAGTGATTCTTACTACTGTGTCCAGTCTTACAATGAGAACTTGATCTATTGGATTCAGAATGACTTTCGTGATTCCAAGGGTAGCACATTAAAACATAAAATGATCTGGGTCCGAGTGGCTGAGCTTAAAAAGCGGTTGCCACTTGTGTTTGTGATTTATACTCTCGGCCATCAGCGTGTAGGAGTCCACGCTGTCGGTAATTCGCTTGCTGATGAAGCTGCGAAATCTGCAGTATCGAAATACTTAGTTGCAGCAGTTACACGTTCCAAAAGTAAAATAGATGATGACATCTTGGCGGCAGCTGCTGCCACTGAGAAGGGAGGTAAATATCCTGCGAGGTTCCCTTTTGAAGTACACATACCACTTAAGTCCCGATAAGGTTCCTTATGTGAAAATTCCTGATGTTGGCGAACGTTTGATTTCCAACTCGGATCGCAGAGCTACTTTGATTACAGCGGCTCATGAAGGTGTGGTGTCTGCGCATGCGGGCGTCTCAACCACTGTAACTCAGCTTCAACAGAGGTTCTGGTGGCGGGGACTGTACAAACAGACGCGTGATTATGTCCTTCAATGTGACATTTGCCAGCAGATCAAGCCTTCCATTGCTGCGCTTCCGCCTCAGACACAGTTGTACATTTCTAATAAACCACTGGGTTGCGTTTATTTAGATCACTGCGGTCCTTTTTCTTTTGATACTGCGTATAAATACATCTTAGCAGCAGTTGATTCATGCACACGCTTTGTGGGTATGGCCCCATCGCAGCGCTGATTCACGGACTGTCATGAGAGATTTGCGTGTCTTTGTAGGGATTTTTGCCTGTGGTACCTTCCATTCGGATCAGGGTCCGGCTTTCGCCTCTAAGGCGTAAAGGGATGCTATGAGTTCGTTGGGGGTCCAAGTCAAGTTTTCGTCTCCATACAGACCTGAGGGTAATAGTGTAGTGGAGCGAATGAACCGTGACTTAAAGCAATCTTTGACAGCTCGAGTTATAGGCACTGGCAGAAACTGGTTAGCCCACCTTAATGGCGTGCAGCGTGCTCTAAACAATCTCCCTAGAAGGTCTCTGGGTGGGCGGACCCCGTACAAAATGCTCTTTGGTATCAAGATGTATGTCCCTGACCTTGACGGTCTAGACTGCGTGGCTCAAGCCACGGCCTTTGACGTGTATGAACATTGCAATGTTTTACAGGATCTACAAAAGACCAGAGACAGTCTTGCAAAGGACCATTTGCCCTCCACATCGGATGATGCGTTGCAGATCCTGGTAGTTGGCTGGCTACCCAAAGTTGGTGACCTGGTTCGAGAGAAGATCGATAACAAGAAAGAATTTGGTCCTTCCTATCAAGCACCGGTTCCCGTTCTTGGAGTGAAGGGCACAAGAACAGTCATTTTACCACCACTTCCAGGTCGTTAGGAAAGCAGGTTTATCTCAATTGACAATGTCAAGTTACACAGGGTGGCCGATTCTTCATAGTATGACACCGGCGGTCTCCTGTCCTTCAGTTGTGAGAAATTCTGTGTTGGCCACTATTTTTAATGCTGAGCCAGAAGTGGCCCTCGAGATGCCTGCAATTTCCAATCCTATATTGAATTCTTTTCACGTTAATAACATTGATGACTTAGACTATGCCTATCCTGCTGATTTGTCGATGCCTGGTATACAGACACGTTTGACCACAGAATCCCGATTCTAATTTGACTCTGTTTCAGTAAATTCAAAGAAACCGTCATGACTAGCAACATATGCCACATTATTTAAAAACATTTTTTGGTCCCTCCATGGACATATATTTGGCTGGTGCTTTTTTCAGTTTATCTTTTTATGTCAATTGGATTTATGTTTTATTTTTTCCGTCTGGTCGATGGACACTATGTCGAGGAGAGAACATGCATTCAGCATCTTAATGGAACTTTGGCCCCCCTTTCCTCGTCCCATTCTGCACACAGACTGAAGAGAGACTTGAATTTTGTGAACATCACTGCTTGGCCGGTTCTTGATGGGATTGTGTGGGATGCAGTTAAATTTCAAATCCATGGCCCAACTGAAGTGGTTAATGTCCCCAATGTACTCAGAGTGAACATGGGGGATGTGGTGAAACAAAACATACGTTCTGATGATTGGGATGTTCAGGCCGTAGAGTCATTATTTTCTGATTTGAAATATTATGCTGCCTTTGATGCTGAAGATTTGTATTTAGAATCTGCTAATTATGGTGATTTATTTTGCTTCCAACATTTTGGTAACCATTTCTTGCATAAAACAAGTTCCAGAAGGGGTACTGTAAATTACACACAGTGGGAACATTGCCCGGCACCGTTACGAGGCAGTTCCCGTACATTTTTGAAAAATAACACTTATTTTACCGACTTTAATCAATCAAGTCCTGAGTCCTTTTACTTTAAGATGACACAAAAGCCCATGTCCAAAGTTAGACTTACCGATACAAAATTGTGGTATTCGAAGTCCTTTCTAGACAGATTAGCTGCAGATGGCTATGAGCTATGGAAGGAAACCATTGACCTTAAATCGGTTTGGGGTTCTAAAAATTGGCAGGTACAAGGCACTGAGGCGTTGCACCGTGCATGTCTCATCCCAAATCATATGTTGTTTTTAAATTCTACCATTTTCCAGACAACATGCTTTGGATTGGCTACTTCAAAAATATTAAAAACCCCTTCTTTTCCTGATTTAGAAGAATATTCGGGTTGGAATAATTATACACAGTTTTCCATTCGAGAATTGCAAACGTTAATGCACAATGCATCCTTCAATATATCCAGTTGGGATCCGATGGCTGATGTGACACAGAAGCTCTGATTCTTGCCAACGTCGCTTTTTTGGTTTAGCTGAAGGTTTTACACAAGTCAGGCCTGATCCACGTTTTGATGCTGACCATACTGTCACCACTTACTCAGTGGGCAAATTATGTCAGAATTGGCTACTACATTCTACATTAGCAGCTGTTAAATTACATCTTTCTAAGCTGACTGATGATGTGGATTTAAATGACTTCATAAGGGGCCCGGCTAATGGTAGATCTAAAAGATGGATTTATGCTATTTACAATGAAATCTGGAAAACTTCACAGGTTGAGGCTGCTAAGTGCCTAAGAGCGATAGATCAAGCTAATTTGGAAAAAGTGCTTGCTGTTGTAGATAACAGTATTAACATGCTTTCTTCCCGCATTTATACATTGAATAATATTGTATCATCTGTTGTTGACATCGTACATGATGAAGTGTCTGTTTTGTACCATGGTCAAAATCAATTGCGTTCTATAATGCAATTTGCTTGGACCCTGCAGACGCTTAAGGCTGGTCGTGTGCCTTGGAGTTACATGAACGTTTCCTCTCTTTTTGCCCCTTTTAATTTAACTGACAAACAACGCATGCTTTCAATGCGTGATGCTTCTTTTTCCATGTTACACATTGAGAGGTTGGAGTCTTTACCGTTTTCTGTTGCTGAAGCTACTGCTGCAACGTGGCTTATCCACGGATTGATCACATTGCCATTTGCCTTGTACAAGTTTACTAATTGTATGCGTTACATAGCTATAGGGAGAAATGAACCATTAGGGAACTCATTCCTCCACGAGACGTGGTCTCTTCTGTTCACTTATAGATGCCTGAAAGATGGGAAAGAGGTGTACCTTAATGGGGAAGAATGCACAGAGTCCCCTGGTTATTTGCTGTTGAACAACGAGGAGTGTTGTGGTTTAATTAAAGGGGTCGCTTATGTGGTAACTGTATCAGAATGTGTCGTCTGTTGCAAAAACGTTCTGTATCCCCCTACACATGGGAGTTCAGCTGTTTCCATCTGGCTGCGCATCCCAACCTGGAAAGCAGAGTTCAATGGTATGACTAGAATAAGAGCCCTTTTGTCTCAAAGAGAAGTGGCCCTGAGTTCGTCCCAAGAAACATTCGTCCTTCACATAGCTAACACGCGCACAGAGGTGCAGGCCCTTTTGAACACTGATTTACCGTTACATTTCAGTGAGCTGGTTCACCACATCTTTAATGCCTCCTCCACTTCTGGCCTGGCTCATTTTTTAAAATTGGTTAGCAGTGTCTCTTGACTTCATTCGAGAAGATATTTGGAATCATCCCTAGCTTTTTCCATTCTATATTTTCGAGTCTGTTTGGCGGCTTCCCGGTTTTGCTGGCATTAGCTGCAGGCGTTTTGATTATATTTAGTTTTGTTAAACATGGATGCCCGTCCTGCGCTGGAAGCCGCAGAGCCCCTCCTACTGCTGTTTCGCAACCGGATGCTTGATTACTATGGCACCCTGCCGCTTGCGACTTTAAGCACGGCTTTTGGATTATCGTTTCGATTTTCCTATTTCACATGTGTCCAGCCTGTTTTTCATTGCCTGAGCTGCGATTTCAAATGGGCCCTTGATTTGTGTCTCTGCTTGACGGTGTCTCCTGACGTCAATTTTAATCATCTGATGAGCCCTGTAGTTGCTCACGAGTTGGTTTGTTCTGGCGAAAGGATTATGGCCTTGACAGTGATGCATGGACTAATGAGTCATTGGAACATACTCGCAGCGGCGCATGAGTTCTTGGCACATAGCTTTCTGGAAAACCCACCGAGTTGTCCTCTGATGCTGCTAGAGGATCCAATGCTGGGGGAGCACGTATGTTCTTTTCCACTGCTTATTTGGATGGCTGAACTGTTTTCGGATGATGACAGTGATTTCATTTTAGAAGCTGTTCCTGCATATTTTCCATATACGGTCCTGCCCTGAAATGCCTCGGAAACTTTTTATTTAGGCACGTACCAGTTTGTATTTTTTGATGGTGTCTTTAGCTTATACTGAGTTTTTTTTACGCCCCAGGCCTATTGACTTTATATGCCCCGGGCCGATTGACTTTATCTTTGGGGGTTTTGAACCCTTCATTTTGGCCACTATAGGCCGTCACGTGTGCCTATTCAGATTAGATTAGCTCATTATTATTGAACTTTGCTTTCATGTTATGGCCCTGTTCTGGTTTTACCTTGCCTTGCTTTTGTCCGTGCTCGGATCATTGGGGGGGGGGGGTGTCATATAGCTACTTCTTTTCTATATACTGTGTTAAGTTAGCATGAGCTTATTACATGTTTAAACACCATTTTACCTTTCTGCCTCATTTTGCACACACACAACACATAATTGTTGATTTAGCTTTTAACCCAGAAGAGCTTCGTGATTTACTTGAGAAATAATATGTTATTGCTCTGATATGAGTTTTGCTCGGTACACTGTCTGCACAGTGAGTGCTGAAGGCTGCAAGGATAACTAAACACGATGTTGTTGTGAGGTCTGATCTTCGCAAGTCCATAGACATAACACACATGCTGCTGCCAAAATCTGGCTCTAGGCGGGTTTTATATTGTTGTGCTGCACACACATGAAACACACTTGATGGTGCTTCGCATGCAGAGAGCTGGTGGAAGATGATGTGATCCTCTGCCACTGAGATTTTGAGGTATGGGCCCGCCCTGCTAAAACCCAAATGAGACCTTCATAGATATAAAATACTATGCTAAATAGGGAGGGTGTGAATTAGGTATTGTTAATTCCTATTCATTACAGCATCTTAGTATGCTGTCACCATTCGCCTTTTATGGACTAGTAACTATGCTGATAACTTTGTTGCTTATAATATGTTTGCTAGTATTGTACAAGATACTGCGTTTGAGAACCTTGCATTAGTAAAAAAATATTTCAAACATGCACGTGTCCTCTTTTACTCCACGTTCTTGTTTGTAATGATTATATAACGAAAGAGTGTTCATGTGTTCCACGATACCTGAGGTAATCTAAGTTCATGTTCTGGTCTGTCTAAACATTGGGAGTTTGTTGTGACCAATGAGACACTGTAGCTAGCTCGGTATGGGGATTTTGGGTACTGAGGTGAGTTTTGGCCCATCCTAATTCACCGAGGTTCCAGGTCTCTATGCACAGTTCTGTAGGAGAACGGAATTCCCGCTACAGTTGTGCCGCATACCTCCTACAGCTGTCCGGTCTAGAGGGATCCATTAGAAATTTGTCCAGTATGGATATGTCCCGGTTCTCAACAATGTCCATAATCGAGCGCACCTGACGCTCCTTAAAGGCATCTCCAATCACCCGAATTTGGCAGCATGTAAGTGCATGCTGCACTAAGCTCTCAGTGGTCGGGGATATCCATGGAATGTTAGATAATGGCATGTGCAGGGAATACAGGTGGTCAGCTTTCAAATATTGACAAAGTCTCTCCCAGGCCCAACAAGTGGTTTGTAATGTATCGATTTTTGTTGGTGTAAAAAATCCACTTCTCAGGGGTCTCACTAATACAAAGAAGTTGACACAGAAGCTGGAATATAAAATAACATCTTTATTAAACTCAAATGAGTGAGACTACGTCACACAGAAGCCTTAGCAACTGAATGAGGCAGTTTGCTAGAATGGTCTTACTTCCCATCTTATATACTCTTTATCCTGCCCCAGGCATGTAAGGGACTTGTACCAATTACATTCCTAAAGAAATGGAAAATCTGGAGGGTCAGCAGGTGAGTAACCTTTGGGGTTTTAGCAGGATATCGGCGAAACATTATAATTACATAGTTCACAAAGGTTAATCTGATTTAGATGGCACTGCAGGGCATGGCATGATTACATGTACAGTATCCCAACCCAAAAGTTAATCATTACAAATGTCCCAAATTCAACCTCCAAAAGCCGGACAAACCTATTATTGAAAGCATAACCCATGTAATGAAGAAACATAAAAAGAAACAGTAGCAGATGATGAACAATATAAGGCATGTGCAAGGAAACTAAAAGTTAACGATGTCCTGAACATTCTCAGACAAAGATCGATCAGGGAAATTGGCTTTGCAAGGTCAGTTTTTCAGGTGAAGAGGTCAGTTTCTTACAGTTCATTTCAGAGTCAAAAAGAAACCTTATTTAATGTATACATGAACTAAGAGGTGAGCAGATCTAAAGTGTCGCTGGTGTTGAGAGTGCTCTAACAGGAGCTGCTTTCCACCTAAACTTGAGAACTACCCAGAGTTCTTCCCTTCTTTTTTGCATGAACTAAGAAGGCCAGGCCACTTTATTCGCCAGGCTACCTTCATAGGCCTACGTGAGGGCAACACAAAATGGTGGCACAGAACAAAATGGAGTCAGACTCGAGAATTACAGAACCTCATTGGCGTCCTTGTGAGGCCCTTCAGTAAAATAGCAGAGAGGCAGTAGGGGCGAGCCTCAGAGAGCTCAGGCTTTACATACTGCAATTGTGCATCAGGGTGGTACCAACAAAAGGCATAGTGTGCCTGCGCTATGAGATGATACAGGAAAAAATCTGGTACTCTAAAACTGCCCAGCTAAAAAGGCATTGTAAGTGTCTGCCATCCCACCCAGACCCATCCCCCAGCCTAAACTAGCCGAGTCAACAAGCCTCTAAGTGTCGCAAAAAAATAGTAGTGGTAAGTGGAATGTGAATATTTAAAAATAGATAGACCAGTCGCGGCAAAACAACCATCTTGATAATGGCTATCCTGACAGCAACCGACAACGGAAGTGTAATCCAATGATCGATCTGCGTGGATAAAAAACGGTGATGGATCAAGCCCTGATCTTTGGACTGGGTAAGAGTGGTCTGCTTAATTCAGACACTCTGTTCATCACCACCCCCTTTTCTGAATCGATCTGCGTGGATAGGCGGTCAGAAGTTGTGCGATATAGCAGGATACCAAGATATCTGGGGGTTCATCGCACCAACGTAGCGGGAAGTCAAGCGCAAAGGGCAGGGCAGCATTAGTCAATGCGAAGACCTCTGATTTGCCACAGGTAATGACGTGTCTGGAGAAGTCTCCAAAATGGACCACTTCTCGTATTATTGGAGAAAGATTAACAACCAGATTATACACGAAGAGCAGAATGTCATCTGCATATAACGAGGCCTGGAGGGGACCCTGATGAAATCTAATTCCCTGCTGGAGATGGCACTCCTGTGGGTGCCTCACTAAAGGATCCATGGCAATTATAAATATAAGTGGCGAGAGGGCATCCCTGCCTGGTACCCCTCAACAGGGGGAACCGTTCTGTGAGTTCTCCATTGAGGCACAGCCGCGCCACTGGGCGGGTGTACAGTAGGCGGGCCAAGGCACTGATATTGTCAGGGAAACCTAGTTTGTTGAGTGTTGCATACAAAAAAGGCCACTCCAAGGAATCAAAATTCTTTTCAGCATCCAGCAATATCGCTGCGGCTTGGAGTTCTGGGTTAATCAGGCTGATGACTGCAAATATTCTGCACAAATTAATTGCAGTTGATCTGTTGGGGACAAATCTCATCTGAAGCTGGGAGATTATATGCTTATTTAGGAGTGATATACGTGTCACAAGTATTTTTGGCAGGATTTTAGAATCTTGTTTTAAGAGGGATAGGAGCCTATAGGAGGCGCACCTATCAGGCAGTTTGCCTGGCTTGGGCATCAACGATACAATAGCCTCACGGCTAGTAGCAGGGATCGTTCCCACCTCTAGAGCCTCAGCATAAACCTCCAGTACATGGGAAACTAGCATGGTTTGATAAGTCTTATAGAAGATGCCCGTGAGCCGGTCTGTGCCAGGGCACGTGATCCATCAAGGTCATTTATGGCTTGGGATATCTTGCGCTCGCTGAAAGGAGAGGCTAGAAATTGCTGACCAACGCCCTCAATCCACACCATAGCAACTTCCTCCAAGTAGTCGGAGAGGGAGTTGTCGACCGACAGGGCACTCTTCACGTAGAGTCGGGCGTAGTAGGAGAGAAAAGCATTGTGTATGTCCTTGCCCTGAGTGATATGGGCGCCATCATCCAATTGCGTGATGTATGTGGCCTGCTGCCGGGATTTGAGCAATCTAGCTAGAGTCCATCCCTGTCTCCCTCCCATACACCAGGCCCGCGTGTATTTCCCCATATAAGCTGCCTCACGAGTGGCGAGCTCCTGGGACTCCTCCAGAAGCTGTGTGCGCTGGTGCAGCAGAGGTGGCAAACCCCCCCCCCCCAAGAGTGCCTGAGCATCGAGTTCCCTCTGCACCTTTGTAACAGCTAGGTCCCGACGTATAACATGTTAAACTCCTGCCTGTTTAGTGATACAGATGCCTCGAATGTATACTTGAAGGCTTCCCATACAGTAGAATATAGTGAGACACTGAGCCTGTGTTATTCTTAAAGTATTCTACAATCACCTCTCGCACTTCTCTCTCGAACACCGCGTCGAGCAGCTCATCTGCCGGGAACCACCATAATCTATGAGGATGTGCAATACTGGGCAGGGTCACTGTCAACATTACCGGTTTGTGGTCAGACAATGTACGGGGCAAATAATCTGCCGCCTGAGAATTTATCAAGAGGTCCGGAGTTAAATACCGGTGATCTATAGGGGGATCACATACCATGAGGCGCAGAATAAAAAGAGAACTCTGTATCGGTTGGGTGCTGTTGCCACCAGGCATCAGTCAGTAAGTACTGTTGCATCAGTTGCTGGAGCTCACCACAGAGTGTGGTTTAGTAATGTGGTCTGCGCCAGTGGTGTTGGAGACAGGCTGCAAGGTCAGGAAGAAGTCACCCCCAATATGATAGAGTCAATGGGAATGTCAGAAATGTGAGAAGATATGCCTGCATAAAAACAGATGCATCGACATTAGGGGCATAGACATTGATTATGAGTATCTGCTTCACACCAAGGTTACCCGCCACCAGCAAGTATCTTCCCTCAGGATCTTTAATTAATGTGTGTACCTGAAATGGCAGTGTTTTATGAATCAAAATGCAAAACCACCTGAGTAGGTCCTGTAACTGGCAAAGAACCTGTTGATGCCCCAGTTGGCCGCAAAATGATTATCAGAAAGTGGTGCCTAATGAGTCTCCTGTTATAGCACTATATGTGCCTTATGCCAGGTTAGATAGGCCAAGATCGGCCTCCCTTTTAGAGGATTCGATATGCCCCTCACATTCCATTTCATGCAGTGCTATTCCATTTCCCCCGTCCCTCCCCTCAACCCTGACTCAGAAGCTGTGGCCGCAAACCTGTAATTAAGTCAATACATATAACATAAAACATATGGCAATAGCGTAGCATGATATCCTGCATTTTGAACTTACAATCATAATGTAACATTTCTCCGCCTCCACCCCTCACCCACATTGGATAGCCCCCAACATGTATCCAGTGAATCCCCATACCCTGAAATTAACAATGTACGAGATCTCCTAGGGGGAAGGCAACGCCCGGAGCGGGCCACTAAACATAACATAAATATTGCAATGATTGTATGTAACTGCAATTTGAGAATAGCAGAGAGCAAAATGGCATTAATAAATGATATTTCATCTCATCAACTCGTCCCAAGCCAGAGAGATGCAACTCTGAGAGGGACTCCATATTGGGTTGTGGGTAGCTGGTCCATGACACAAAACAACAAGTATAAGTGGGGAGATACAGAGCTAAGTTACTTCCCAGCGGGAAGAGTTGTGTTCAATTTGCACTGCTTCCAGAAATTCGTAGCATCCACAGGAGTGTCAAATATGCGGGTCTTTCCATCAACCTGATTGCGAAGACGTGCCGGGTACAGCATGGCATAGCGAATGTCCGCTCCCTTCAGCATCCGCTTCATTTCTTGAAACTTGTGCTTAGCCTCCTGCACAACTGGTGTGAAATTAGGATACGATGACAACAACATCCCTTGATATTGTAAATCCGCAACTTCTCAGGCTTTATGAAGGGTCACATCTCGGTCGTGATAATTAAGGAGTCATGCAATAATTAAACGTGGGGGCACCTGGGGCTGACCAACGGGCAAGCGAGCGATGTGCCCGCTTAACTACAAATGTTCCAGAAAATCGTCCCTTCCAAAGAAGTCTGTGAGCAGCCACTCCAAATAGGACTCCATGGGACCTGTATTGATGGACTCAGCCACCTCGCAGGTTGTTGCGGCATGACCTTGCCTCCAGGTCCTCTGCTTTGGAGGCTGTTACTTTGAGGAGGCATTCCACATGATCCAGACGCTTGTTCATAGCTGCCTGTGCATCCTCTGTATTGGAAATGCGCTTTTCGGCAGGCTCCAAGCGGGTTTCATGTTATTCCAGGCGGCCATACGGGATACAGAATCACCAAGTTAGAAATATGTTTTTATACCTAAACCTATTTAGATATTCCCTCAAGGGAGACGGCTTATTTAATTCACATCTCACTATGGTACCTCCCAAAAAAATAACACGTTCTTCGATGTGTGCTTGCAACAGGCATGCCCAAAATACTGCAGAATATGCAATATTATAATCAAAGTAGTGCTTAAAGTACTTTTTGTACGTGCACCGTTCAACAAAATCAGATAGAGAAAAATCTCCTCATTACCTGCCTACACAAATTGCAATTCGCATATACAAACCTATACAAATCTAAAGTTGGCCAACACAAATTCCAAAATTCCAAAGCTATACCAAACAAATGGTTGTCCAAATTCTAACTGCCAAGTTCTAAATGACCTAACGGTCTTTTTTTCAAATACTCACGCCAAAAAGGTTCTCAGTCAGGAGTGACATCATGTGGAGGATCAAAATCAGGAAGATCAGAAATATACTGGGCTGCAGAGACAAAGAATCCCCAGAACCTCCGTGCACAGAGTACCTCCTTAGTAGAGTCCTGTCCTCCTCAGTAGATTTCTGTCTTCTGACAAGATCACTCCCTCAGATAGCCACTTCTCTGATGAGGCCCGCGTTGGCCGCGCCATTTGTAGATATCAAAAATCCACTTCTCAGGGGTCAAATAATATACAAATAATACAAAGAAGTTGACACAGAAGCTGGAATATAAAATAACATCTTTATTAAACTCAAATGAGTGAGACTACGTCACACAGAAGCCTTAGCAAATGAATGAGGCAGTCTGCTAGAATTGTCTTACTTCACATCTTATATACTCTTTATCCTGCCCCAGGCATGTAAGGGAGTTGTACCAATTACATTCCTAAACAAATGGAAAATCTGGAGGGTCAGCAGGTGAGTAGCCTTTGGGGTTTTAGCAGGATATCGGCAAAACATTATAATTACATAGTTCAAAAGGTTAATCTGATTTAGATGGCACTGCAGGGCATGGCATGATTACATGTACAGTATCCCAACCCAAAAGTTAATCATTAAGAATGTCCCAAATTCAACCTCCAAAAGCCGGACAAACCTATAATTGAAAGCATAACCCATGTAATGAAGAAACATAAAAAGAAACAGTAACAGATGATGAACAAGATAAGGCATGTGCAAGGAAACTAAAAGTTAACGATGTCCTGAACATTGATTGGCAATCTCAAACAAAGATCGATCAGGGAAATTGGCTTTGCGAGGTCAGTTTCAGGTGAAGAGGTCAGTTTCTTACAGTTCATTTCACAGTGAAAAAGAAACCTTAGTTAATGAACTAAGAGGTGAGCAGATCTAGAGTGTCGCTGGTGTTGAGAGTGCTCTAACAGGAGCTGCTTTCCACTTAAACTTGAGAACTACCCAGAGTACTCTCCTTCTTTTTTGCATGAACTAAGAAGGCCAGGCCACTTTATTCGCCAGGCTACCTTCACAGGCCTACGTGAGGGCAACACAAAATGGTGGCACAGAACAAAATGGAGTCAGACTCGAGAATTACAGAACCTCATTGGCGTCCTTGTGAGGCCCTTCAGTAAAATAGCAGAGAGGCAGTAGGGGCGAGCCTCAGAGAGCTCAGGCTTTACATACTGCAATTGTGCATCAGGGTGGTACCAACAAAAGGCATAGTGTGCCTGCGCTATGAAATGATACAGGAAAAAATCTGGTACTCTAAAACTGCCCAGCTAAAAAGGCATTGTAAGTGTCTGCCATCCCACCCAGACCCATCCCCCAGCCTAAACTAGCCGAGTCAACAAGCCTCTAAGTGTCGCAAAAAAATAGTAGTGGTAAGTGGAATGTGAATATTTAAAAATAGATAGACCAGTCGCGGCAAAACAACCATCTTGATAATGGCTATCCTGACAGCAACCGACAACGGAAGTGTAATCCAATGATCGATCTGCGTGGATAAAAAATGGTGATGGATCAAGCCCTGATCTTTGGACTGGGTAAGAGTGGTCTGCTTAATTCAGACACTCTGTTCATCACCACCCCCTTTTCTGAATCGATCTGCGTGGATAGGCGGTCAGAAGTTGTGCGATATAGCAGGATACCAAGATATCTGGGGGTTCATCGCACCAACGTAGCGGGAAGTCAAGCGCAAAGGGCAGGGCAGCATTAGTCAATGCGAAGACCTCTGATTTGCCACAGGTAATGACGTGTCTGGAGAAGTCTCCAAAATGGACCACTTCTCGTATTATTGGAGAAAGATTAACAACCAGATTATACACGAAGAGCAGAATGTCATCTGCATATAACGAGGCCTGGAGGGGACCCTGATGAAATCTAATTCCCTGCTGGAGATGGCACTCCTGTGGGTGCCTCACTAAAGGATCCATGGCAATTATAAATATAAGTGGCGAGAGGGCATCCCTGCCTGGTACCCCGCAACAGGGGGAACCGTTCTGTGAGTTCTCCATTGAGGCACAGCCGCGCCACTGGGCGGGTGTACAGTAGGCGGGCCAAGGCACTGATATTGTCAGGGAAACCTAGTTTGTTGAGTGTTGCATACAAAAAAGGCCACTCCAAGGAATCAAAATTCTTTTCAGCATCCAGCAATATCGCTGCGGCTTGGAGTTCTGGGTTAATCAGGCTGATGACTGCAAATATTCTGCACAAATTAATTGCAGTTGATCTGTTGGGGACAAATCTCATCTGAAGCTGGGAGATTATATGCTTATTTAGGAGTGATATACGTGTCACAAGTATTTTTGGCAGGATTTTAGAATCTTGTTTTAAGAGGGATAGGAGCCTATAGGAGGCGCACCTATCAGGCAGTTTGCCTGGCTTGGGCATCAACGATACAATAGCCTCACGGCTAGTAGCAGGGATCGTTCCCACCTCTAGAGCCTTAGCATAAACCTCCAGTACATGGGAAACTAGCATGGTTTGATAAGTCTTATAGAAGATGCCCGTGAGCCGGTCTGTGCCAGGGCACGTGATCCATCAAGGTCATTTATGGCTTGGGATATCTTGCGCTCGCTGAAAGGAGAGGCTAGAAATTGCTGACCAACGCCCTCAATCCACACCATAGCAACTTCCTCCAAGTAGTCGGAGAGGGAGTTGTCGACCGACAGGGCACTCTTCACGTAGAGTCGGGCGTAGTAGGAGAGAAAAGCATTGTGTATGTCCTTGCCCTGAGTGATATGGGCGCCATCATCCAATTGCGTGATGTATGTGGCCTGCTGCCGGGATTTGAGCAATCTAGCTAGAGTCCATCCCTGTCTCCCTCCCATACACCAGGCCCGCGTGTATTTCCCCATATAAGCTGCCTCACGAGTGGCGAGCTCCTGGGACTCCTCCAGAAGCTGTGTGCGCTGGTGCAGCAGAGGTGGCAAACCCCCCCCCCCCCAAGAGTGCCTGAGCATCGAGTTCCCTCTGCACCTTTGTAACAGCTAGGTCCCGACGTATAACATGTTAAACTCCTGCCTGTTTAGTGATACAGATGCCTCGAATGTATACTTGAAGGCTTCCCATACAGTAGAATATAGTGAGACACTGAGCCTGTGTTATTCTTAAAGTATTCTGCAATCACCTCTCGCACTTCTCTCTCGAACACCGCGCCGAGCAGCTCATCTGCCGGGAACCACCATAATCTATGAGGATGTGCAATACTGGGCAGGGTCACTGTCAACATTACCGGTTTGTGGTCAGACAATGTACGGGGCAAATAATCTGCCGCCTGAGAATTTATCAAGAAGTCCGGAGTTAAATACCGGTGATCTATAGGCGGATCACATACCATGAGGCGCAGAATAAAAAGAGAACTCTGTATCGGTTGGGTGCTGTTGCCACCAGGCATCAGTCAGTAAGTACTGTTGCATCAGTTGCTGGAGCTCACCACAGAGTGTGGTTTAGTAATGTGGTCTGCGCCAGTGGTGTTGGAGACAGGCTGCAAGGTCAGGAAGAAGTCACCCCCAATATGATAGAGTCAATGGGAATGTCAGAAATGTGAGAAGATATGCCTGCATAAAAACAGATGCATCGACATTAGGGGCATAGACATTGATTATGAGTATCTGCTTCACACCAAGGTTACCCGCCACCAGCAAGTATCTTCCCTCAGGATCTTTAATTAATGTGTGTACCTGAAATGGCAGTGTTTTATGAATCAAAATGCAAAACCACCTGAGTAGGTCCTGTAACTGGCAAAGAACCTGTTGATGCCCCAGTTGGCCGCAAAATGATTATCAGAAAGTGGTGCCTAATGAGTCTCCTGTTATAGCACTATATGTGCCTTATGCCAGGTTAGATAGGCCAAGATCGGCCTCCCTTTTAGAGGATTCGATATGCCCCTCACATTCCATTTCATGCAGTGCTATTCCATTTCCCCCGTCCCTCCCCTCAACCCTGACTCAGAAGCTGTGGCCGCAAACCTGTAATTAAGTCAATACATATAACATAAAACATATGGCAATAGCGTAGCATGATATCCTGCATTTTGAACTTACAATCATAATGTAACATTTCTCCGCCTCCACCCCTCACCCACATTGGATAGCCCCCCAACATGTATCCAGTGAATCCCCATACCCTGAAATTAACAATGTACGAGATCTCCTAGGGGGAAGGCAACGCCCGGAGCGGGCCACTAAACATAACATAAATATTGCAATGATTGTATGTAACTGCAATTTGAGAATAGCAGAGAGCAAAATGGCATTAATAAATGATATTTCATCTCATCAACTCGTCCCAAGCCAGAGAGATGCAACTCTGAGAGGGACTCCATATTGGGTTGTGGGTAGCTGGTCCATGACACAAAACAACAAGTATAAGTGGGGAGATACAGAGCTAAGTTACTTCCCAGCGGGAAGAGTTGTGTTCAATTTGCACTGCTTCCAGAAATTCGTAGCATCCACAGGAGTGTCAAATATGCGGGTCTTTCCATCAACCTGATTGCGAAGACGTGCCGGGTACAGCATGGCATAGTGAATGTCCGCTCCCTTCAGCATCCGCTTCATTTCTTGAAACTTGTGCTTAGCCTCCTGCACAACTGGTGTGAAATTAGGATACGATGACAACAACATCCCTTGATATTGTAAATCCGCAACTTCTCAGGCTTTATGAAGGGTCACATCTCGGTCGTGATAATTAAGGAGTCATGCAATAATTAAACGTGGGGGCACCGGGGGCTGACCAACGGGCAAGCGAGCGATGTGCCCGCTTAACTACAAATGTTCCAGAAAATCGTCCCTTCCAAAGAAGTCTGTGAGCAGCCACTCCAAATAGGACTCCATGGGACCTGTATTGATGGACTCAGCCACCTCGCAGGTTGTTGCGGCATGACCTTGCCTCCAGGTCCTCTGCTTTGGAGGCTGTTACTTTGGGGAGGCATTCCACATGATCCAGACGCTTGTTCATAGCTGCCTGTGCATCCTCTGTATTGGAAATGCGCTTTTCGGCAGGCTCCAAGCGGGTTTCATGTTATTCCAGGCGGCCATGCATGGTGTCATGGCACGCCACCAGAGTATCAAAGCGTGCGTTGATGGCTGAAAGCACGCAGCACGCAGCTCTGCCATTATGGCCGCCTTCCTATCCATATGCAGATGCTCCCCATCAGGTGGATCAGCATGGTCCAGAAGGTTCCTGCTCACCGCAGAATCACCGTCCTCCCGCCTAGGGATTTAGTGGGCTCAAATGGCAGCTGCCGCTGCTTAGGGTCCCCCCGACCAATAGTGAGGCAGGTAAGAATTGGCAGCAGCCCTGAGTCACAGTCGCCAGGCAAACAAGGGTGGAAGGGGTGCTGGGTGGGACCGCAACCAGCAGCGGAGCCACGGCGTAGGCCACTATGAATCTAATAGGTAATGCCCAGTCACTCCATGCTCATAAAATTGAGGTTGACAGTGTAAAGTGCAGTGGTGGACACCCCACAGTTGAAAGGCACTGGGGAAGGGCCTGGAAGATGCTGACAGCCGTGCCTGTGTTGCCTCCAACTTAATTGCCAGGGAAATAGTGTCCAGCCATGAGTCCAGATGAGTCTCACTTGCGTAATAAAGCAACTTATCGCCCAGAGCCCGACACGCAGATCGCAGGGGGGCCGACTTCAATAAGGTTTAGCATCACTCAGGGTCCCGGCGCATCGCCAGAGCAGCAGCAGAAAGTACGATGCTGCTGGGGGGGGGGGTGCCTGGGGGGGGGCAGTGCACTACTCACTACCCGAACCCCATCGGGGCTCGGAGGAAATGGACCGGTATCAGCTCCATGTCAGGCCTAAGATCCCCAGCCTCACTTGTTCAGGGAGGCCACGATGTATAGCAGCAGCCCTGCCTCAAGCTCACCCTTGGGCCCTGACACCACGGGGCCTCCGGAGGCTGCATCAGGCCACCGCTGGGTTCCTTGCTGTGTACAATGCCACTCCTGCATGCCACTCCTGCCGCCCTCCGGTCTCTGCACCTGCCGCCCATTTTCAGCGGTGCATGGTTGCCATCAGCAGCAAAGATTGCATCCCCGGGACGGAGAAAGGCAGTTAAATCAGCGCAGCCGCTCCGGAGCTCCCCATGACTGCCCATTCTTTGTTGGACATTAGCACCCTTTGTTTGTGCTTGCTCGTAATTGTTTCATAGTAAGTCACAACTTATTTTAAGAAGTGACCATTTTCTAATGGTCAGTCACTGCTCTAATGTTGTGGTGCCTAAATGTGAAGCAGTAGTGCCACACATTGCATTACCAGTGAGATGTGTCTCCTGCAATAGGGCCACTGTCGGGGAGCATCACTTCAAACTCTGTAACACTAATCCCCTCTTTATTTTGTCACCCAGGCCATGTACGTTCCAAGTGAGCATTGTGAGGGGTGTCATATGTTCCAGGGTCAGAGGCTATCTGAGGTCGTGTCGTCATATTTAAGACTGAGTGCTACTAGTGTTGAGGATTCCCGCGTGTCATTTTGCTGCCGGAACCTATGAGAAAATTCAACATGCCTGAAGATGTCACTGTAGAAGAACATAAAAAACCAACTTGACCAAAAGAACAGACCCATCACCTCCTCCCTGCCCCCAGCCCCCCAACAGTTAGCAAAGACCATACACTCCTCCCTTCCTCACTCAACCCCACCAAAAATTAGGACCATATAAAACCAGGTAAAAAGGCCCATGGCCCATCCCCCCAACCCCACTCCCTGCCTTCCTGCCTGACGAACTCATAACTGCCCGCCTCCCCAGCTCAGCAGAGTGCTCAAACCCACTCCCCAAAAAGTACTTGCGTGTAGGAGGTGAGAGGTCCGAGGACAGGCGTAGTCCTTCCCCACCCCCAAAGACTGCTTCTGCTGCACCGCCAATTCAAGTCTCATATTGAGTGAAGTTACAGGTGTGCCATCACACTACTTTCAGTCTCCGAGACCAATGTTCTCTCGTAGATTCACTCTTCGGTCCCACTCTGCTGCAATCGGTCCTCGCCCTTCAGCTGTCCCCATTCCCCAGGGTCATCAGCCATCTCGCGTCGTCGTTGGTTCCTCTCCGTTCATTTGGATCTGTCCACTGTGCGCCATCCCTCGAGCCAGTCGTGCGCTTCCTCCGGCGTATCGAAGAACCATGTCTTCCCATCCGCAACCACTCTGAGTTTTGCCGGAAATAACATCGAGTACGGCAGTTCCCTGGCTTTCAACTCTTTTTTGACCTCCATAAAGCTCCTACGGCGTCTCGAGACCGCCACTGTGTAGTCCGGAAAGAAGGACACAACCGAGTTCTGGATACGGAGCGGTGGGGTCACCCTGGCGGTCTGTAGTATAACGTCTCTGTCTGAAATTGAAAATCAGAGCCAGCACAGGTCTAGGGGGGGCCCCGGGTTTGGGCTTACCTCCCGGAACTCTGTGGGCCCTTTCGACGGAGAAGAAGGTGGAAAGGCCCCTGGGTTGGAGCCTTGATTCTGTGAGGTCCTCCACATATAAGTCCATTGCTGGGCTCCCTTCACTTTTGGGAATTCCCATAATTCTGACGTTATTGCGGCGGGAGCGCCCTTCCTGGTCATCCAATTTTGCCGCCATCAGCTTGTTCTCTGCCTCCAACCGACTCACTGCTTTTTGCTGGGCTGTAGTGTCTTGCACAAGAGTTTTGGTGGCTTGCTCTACTTCCGTGACCCTGGCCGTCATTTTTTGAAAGACGGCTCGTAAAAAGGAGACGTCCGCTGATATTGTTCCCACCGTTGTTTGCACACTGGTAAGGGAGATCATTAAGTCCTCCAGAGTCACTTTTCGGGCACCCTCTCCCCCCGGGGCCCTGTCTGCTGGAACTTTCCGTTCAGGCAGCGGCCGGAAGTTATTTCCATGAGCAAACTTGTCCAACTTGGACTGGGTGGCCGACGTTCTTGGGCCCCTGCCCCCCATCGCCTCCCCCGGACAACCGGCGCACGCACCAGTACTGGCCGCCGCCTGCCGCGAAGAATCATGCTCCGCACGGCCTGGCGGTTTTCCCAGTGCCCCCCCTGAAAGCAGTGCACTGGCTCTGGAAGGTCAAGTGTGGGGGTGCGTCCACACAATTCCCCCGTACTCAATGCTCAGTCTCTTTGCTTTGTCAGCCGCTCAGCCAATAATCCCGAACTGTGACCACTGTTTAATTAGAACTAGGGACCTCCGTGCCCCGGATTCACTGCATGCTTCTCAGTTCTTTCAATGACGAGGGGGGGATGCTCCCAGCCCCCGAACTGTGACGACCGCCTTTGCGTGTCCCGCCCACCGGCCAGCGATCTAATAATGATAAGGGCCCCACACCCTTATTGCTTTCCACCTGTTGGTACCCGGCTTCAAAGCAGTGTGTTGGCCTCACCTCACCCCGTCGTCTGCAGGGCTTCCGAATCAACGCCGGGGGGGCGGGGAGGGGGGAGGGGGGTGCACACCCCGGCTTCACTCCTGCGCATGCTGTCTATACTGCCCCTACTCCGCACTGCCACTCGTGTCTGTATCCCCAGCAGCGTGCAGCGTCAGCCCTCCTGAAGGCTCTGGGCATGCGACCAGCCCGTCTTCACTCCTGAGGTGCTGAAACAAAACCCCGGGGGGAGAGGGCTGGGGGAAGAGCGGGCGACGGGCGCTACCTCCGCGCTCCCGCGGGCTCCCGTCTGAAAGATCTCTCCGTCGTGACAGTTCCCGGAGCCCCCCGCCGGCAGCCCCAGTTCGCCGCCCGCTACAGTGTCCCAAACCGGCGCTCCCGCAACTCCATGTCCCGGCTGGGAGAAGGTCCGTAGGCCGCAGCAGTCTGCGCTCTGTCACAGCGCTTCCTGGTCTCGGAGACAGACCCGAGTTGCTACCTTGGGTACAGCTCACTCACAGGCGTCAGCGACAGTCCTTGGGTTAAGATTATTTTAACAGATTATATGGCGGATCGGCGTGGGAGTCTACCGAGTCCTCGGAGCTCTCCTAAGTTGCAGCCATCTTGGAGACAGAGAGAGATAGGGAGGGAGACAGAGAGAGAGGGAGACAGAGGGAGGGAGACAGAGGGCGGGAAACAGAGGGCGGCAGACAGAGGGTGACAGACAGAGGAAGACAGACAGAGGGAGACCATTTGCCCACTTTCATTTCCAAATTTTCTTCCGGGGGAAGAAACCCACTCTCACCCCCCTCCCCCCCTCCCCCGAATCCGACTTAAGTGGTTCGGGCTCGCTCACTCGCTACACTGCCTTACTGTGTCACAAAATGATGCATCCCCAAAAAGTGTGTCACCAACATGAAAAGTTTGGAAAGCTGTGGGTTAGAGAGAGCAGGCACAGACTTGCAGTCTGTCCAGTAGCTCTAATCAAGAGCACAAAGGCCAATGCTGAAGCTTTTCTAAAGCGGCTGCAAGCAACACCCCCCTCCAGGCAGCATTTTCATCCTCTTCCTAGATGTCCAGCCTTAATCAAACTATGCTTTCTGTTTGAATCCTTCCACTTGTTTTCTCCTAATTTTTCTCCTAATTTTTCTTCCTGGATTTCAACAGCCTTTTGGAGGTTTTTTGCCCTCTGGCTTTTTTCTCCATTTGGATTCATTCTGGAGGGCACTGTTATGCTTGGATGTTCCCTGCATCAGTGGTAATGTGGCTTTTAGCCCTTATCGCTGGCAAACAAGAACTGCCAAAATCCAGAGTTCTCCATTAGTCCATGACCGGAGATCCACAAGTAGCCGTCTGATTCCTGACACCTGAGAACCTGAATGTGGAGAGGAAATTGCTGAAAAGTTATGTACAAATGGACCAATCTGAACCATTGTTATTCATTTTGGGTGTTCCAAGGATTCCATCTATTTCATATTTTTTAGCTTGTATTCGGTCAAAACTGCTAGTCTCAGCCTTATTGTGCTTCGCTAGTGAGGCAGCACTCAATGGAACTTGCTTAGGTAGCAAACCGTCACTGTCGGAAATGTTAGAATCAATCTCAACAACTGGTATCTGGAAAAAATGCAATCCATCTTTTTAGGTCTGAATACTGACGGTTTTAGATTTTTGGTAGATATTGTTACTGATTCTTTAACTGTATTAAAATGGCCTACTATTCCTTTAGGTTGCCAATTACCGGTCGGTAACGGCCGATTTCGGCCGTTACCAACCGGTATTTGGGATTTGACATGTAGGTAGGCTTAACTTACAGAATCAGTATATTTACTGATTCGGTAAATTTACCGATTCTGTGAAATACCGAATCGGCACTGAAAACAGTGCCACAGGCCATTACCGATTCGTTATTTACCATGTAATACTATTACATGGTAAATAACGAATTCCAGTGCACATGCACATCTGTGCATGTACACCTGTGCCATGTGGCACACAGATATGCCCTAAGGGCATGTATGTGTGTCACATGGCACACAAGGCAAAATCAGGGGTGCAACAGGGTGTCAAAGTGACACCCTGTCACCCTTGCAAAATCGGCAATTTTACCGAATCGGTATTTACTGATTCGGTAATTGACATTGATTTCTATGGGCCTGTAGGCCCATAGGAATCAATGGCAATTACAGAATCGGTAAATACCGATTCAGTAATTACCGAATCATACAGATTCGGTCAAAATTACCGAAATTTTACCTACATCTGATTTACCGAATCTAGAATACAGAATCGGTAAAAATTTGGTATTCTAGAGTCGGTAAATCAGATTTACCTACATCTGGGCCTTAAGTGCTATAGATCTCTTGGTATAGCATTCTGCCTCTTTTGAAGTACTTGCGTTGCTATGCATAAGGGACCAATAAAATTCACACTCTGGCATCATGCATTACATTTTTAATCATACATGCATCGCATAAATTCGGCACTCTTTGACCCCAAGACGCAGCCCTGGAAGGCTGATGAGCAGCGGCGGCTTCTCCGCTATGACGGAGGAGTGTAGCTCCCCCAAAAATGTCAGGAAAGGAAAAATAAAACAATGCTCTTTTTTTTTCTCCTTCCCTGTCGTCTTGGGGGTGGGACCAGGGGGTGATAACACTGAGGAGAGTGGTGTGTAGACTCCTTTCACTGCACATGATGGCAAACCGTGAAGCTCTCTCCAACCCAGCTGCATTGCTGAGGTTAGAGCAGAGATTTCCAAACTGTGTGTCCCGACACAGTACTGTGTCGCCTGCAAATGGTGGGTGTGTCGCGGGCACTTAGCACATAATTGCTGCTAATTAAGAGGCATTCCTAGACACTCTGCTCTATGGTCTTTTAAAGACCTGTGAAGTGCTGGGGTGCAGCTGTGTGTGTGCCCGGGAAGCTGGGGTGAGGTGACAGAGGGTGACAGACAGAGGGAGGGAGTGAGACAGAGGGAGGGAAACAGAGGGAGGGAGACAGGCAAGGGGGATCAGGCAAGAGGGAGACAGGCAAGAAGGAGAGAGAGGACGGGAGACAGAGGGAGACAGAGAGAAAGAGAGGGAGAGAGATAGAGAGAGGGGTGGAGACAGAGAGAGATAGGGAGGGAGACAGAGACAGAGGGAGACAGAGGGAGGGAGACAGAGGGTGGGAAACAGAGGGCGGCAGACAGAGGGTGACAGAGGAAGACAGACAGAGGGAGACCATTTGCCCACTTTCATTTCAAAATTTTCTTCCAGGGGAAGAAACCCACTCTCACCCCCCCTCCCCCACCGAATCCCCCTTAAGTGGTTCGGGCTCGCTCACTCGCTACACTGCCTTACTGTGTCACAAAATGATGCATCCCCAAAAGTGTGTCACCAACATGAAAAGTTTGGAAAGCTGTGGGTTAGAGAGAGCAGGCACAGACTTGCAGTCTGTCCAGTAGCTCTAATCAAGAGCACAAAGGCCAATGCTGAAGCTTTTCTAAAGCAAGAGCAGCTTAAGGGTTGGCAGCAGGGTAGGCTGGTAGACGGTGCCTGGAGAAGAGGAAGGAGCAGAGGAGCATGACACTGGATGTGGCTAGCTGAAGGTACGTTTTTTAAAAATAATTTTTTATTTCTCACCTCCCTTTGCAACCCTATGCCCCTCTCACCCCCTAACCCGCCCAGCCACTCCTAGCAAACACCGGCCGCTACTGCTGATGAGAACTGTAACAAAAGCAGCAATCTCACAAACTACTGGGGGGGCTATCTTCAGGTTAGGCAGTGCTGATCACCTCTCACAAATAAAACATACTTTTGATCATCATGTACAATAACAGTAGTTTGTTCCATGTTTCCTCACACCTGGTCTCTGTTTCTCTTCAACCCTCCTGTCCATGTGCCAAAGGAACAACTCCTCCCTGCGCCCAATCCTCTTCCCTGCACAGCAGCCCTTCCTTCCAATCCAGACCCAGACTTCCAGCTCACCTCACTTCCTCACCCTGCCATGGCAGCAAGAGGAGAAAGGCAAGAGAAAGCAGGGATGGGTGGAGGGAGAGGGCTTCTTGACTCATTTGCAATAGGAGGCTACTCTTCTGAAAGCCAGTTCGTGTAACTTTCCTGGACGAAGATCAGGCAGGAGGCATCTCTCCTCTATACTCTACCATATGTATATGCATATGAATATCTATATGTATATGGGTTTGTATATATATTTTTTTTTTCACTCAAAAAATAAAGCTTAAAGTGACGTATGTTAATGTGATCTTAATGTACGTTTAAAAACAAACCAGAAGTTCACTGAAAAAAGCAAAGGTTAAAGTGCCATTATAATTAGGTGCTGAAATGAGATAAGAACTAACATTTAGAAATCGAAAACCACAGAAAATTGTCAGTTATAATTTAGTGAACTATAACTTGTGCCTCTATTATGCATTGCTTATGACCTCACATATTACATCGCTTATGACCTGGCAATGTTTCGATTGCCCTGATGCTATTTGAGTCAGTGCAGGCTAAATTAATACATTGTATCCAGTACTCAGTCAACTGAGCTCTATTTCTTATTTTCTTGCAAGATACCTAATCACAGAAAAATACGCTGCCTGGAGCAGGAGATGCTAAATAGTGCTCTATGTGTATTCACAGGCAAACAGTTTAGCATGGACTTATGATGCCATTTAAGCAAAAAACTTTGATGTATCAGGGGTTGCAGAGAATACATACATTCACTGGGCAATAATATTGCATACAAGAAGCTACTGTAGTGTCTGACACATTTAGCCATTCCTCACTGTTTAGACTAAAGCACTTTGCACTTTTGTATTCAATCATTATGCAAATATTTTCTCACATGTATAAACTGTCAATATCTGAAAGCCTAACTAGAGTTTACTGTTTTGTGAGTCAGTGATCCCAAGACACATTGCAAGATTTGGAGCCTGAGCTGTAGTTTGACTGAGTATGCTGTGTGCACAAATTATAACCTCCATTAAGATAGTGATGGAAAATCCACCATTCAGAAGTGCCATGACACTGTGGGATAGGTACATTGCGAATAAAACCTTTATGAAAGGTCCACCATTACCTATCACTGCTGCCAGAATGTCCACCACCTAATGGGGATCCAACTACATTCCCCACCAAACTTGGGGTACATTGCCAGTGCACATACATTTGGTTTCCAAAGGATGCTGGCAGGATAACTAGAATGTTAGAGACATCACACATTTCCATTGAAGTTTACCACCATCCCCAGCGAAGTCTTGGTCAAATTTAATTTCACCAGACATGGCGGCAGCCCGTGCCCCCTGGATTGGGTAACTAATCCACCACCATATTTGGTGGAGTTAACCCTGACCCTAGGTGGAACCGGTAGCAAAGCATTGGAGTCTCCAAAATAGCACGTCTCTAACTTGGAGCACTACACATAGGGTGGCTTTAAGGCAGTGCAGTTGTTGAATCTTCAAATTTTTAGGAGATTCTTCATTACTGTCTTTGAAAAGTAGCTCCTAAAACAGAGACACTTGATTGTCCACTTGTGAAAATGTTTTATGTTTTCAAATTCTGCATGGTAGTGCACTGTTGTAGAGCGATGGACGCATTCCAGCTGAAGAAAAATTAGATAGCACATCGTGCTGTGAACACTTTTTTTATCAGTAGCAGCCAGGCTTACTATCTTCTGATATTAATTCTAGTTCTTGCTAAAATAAAATATTCACAGAGTTCTGCCAATACACTTCAGTTCCTGTAGTATCTCTTGCAATAGAGGCAGCCCACACGCACAGATTTCCCAATGTACTGGAAGGATTTCCAAATTACTTATGGGAACCTACAGCTGAAGGTGTGACAGAGTGAGAGGTCTTGTATCCTTCCTAACGTTTCTGATAGATACATTTGTGTTTGATTTTCAATGAGAGGATTCTTTTGTCTTGTGTGTAGGTTGGAGCTTGGTAGGCAGGCCGTGCCATCTAATTGAACAGGCATTGCAGCAGGAGTAAAATGGGCTGAAGACATATATGATAATGTTCTTCAGCTTCTCTCTAAACAAACTGCTGATATGGATGTGGTGAGTGGGGAATAGTTGCATTCATGGCTTCTTACGCATCTCTTTAGAAGTGTTTGTTGAATGCAATGCAAAGATAACTTAAAATTGAAAACTCTATAAAATCTGTTAATCTCCATTTCAGTAGTTTTCAAGAGAGGGGAGGGTGATCAATCGATCAGCGGGGCATTCTTTACCACTTAGCCAAGTGAAAGGTCCAGTGTCAGCCAATGCCCCCAAGGAGTCAATGAAAACAAAGTGAGTAGCTGAACCGTTCCTGAATAAGGAATTATGTGTATTTGGCGTGACCGGGGGTGTACATGTGGCACCCTGGGGCATCCATTGTGTTGGATATATTTGCCTCACACACCCGAATGGGTGTCATGCTTCATCATTGGCGTTTGCTCCTCGTCGGGGAGGCGGTGCAATCCCCGACGGGCTCACCTCAAAGAGGGGCTCTTTATCGGAGATCTTCTAATCCAACTGCCTTATGGTGAAGTGCGGGTATGTGGAAGAATGGAGCAGATAGCCAAGAAAGTGATTAAAATGTAGTAGGGAGTACCAAAAAGTACTACTTTATTCTGGGGGTCTCCCGCTACGGTTAAAAACGTGAATCCAACTTACTTGGTACCACCTAGTTAGGTATGGTGGCACTAGATGAAGATGGATGGAAAATTGGTCAACATGTTTCTCGCATGAGGAATTACCCGTGATTCATCAGGACCTTAAAGGTGTAAAAATAGTAGAATATGCAGTCATTCAGCAGCATGCTAGTGTCATGTGTAGAATGCAAGCAAAATAGGTTTAAATACCTCTGTAGTCATATCCTATGCCTAAATTGGGGAATAAGAACGAGGTTGAAAGGTTATTTGCATTGAATCATAGCAAAAACACAAGTTTAATCATGCCAAAATTACACACAATGTGTTATGCTAGTGTTGGTGGAAATTCAACTAGCTCAGGTGAACTATGGCCGCATGATAGCAGCGTGCAGTGAGCACAACAAACCAACCGTCTGTGTTAGAGGAAGTGCTCTTTAATCAAACTATGGTGTAGAAAATG
This sequence comes from Lissotriton vulgaris, assembly GCF_964263255.1. Taxonomy (NCBI): domain Eukaryota; kingdom Metazoa; phylum Chordata; class Amphibia; order Caudata; family Salamandridae; genus Lissotriton; species Lissotriton vulgaris. Next base: position 1,128,525,841 of record NC_141693.1, read on the forward strand.
GTAAAAAAAGACAATTAAAAACAATTAAAAACAGCAGTGTATTGAGGAAACACCAACTATTTATTGTGTGGTGCACATTTAATATTGAGAGTGCTCACTCAATATATGCAGTGAGATGATAGGCATACATCCATCTCACCTAAGGGTCGAGGATTATGTACTGCATGAGTGTTCGGCGGTAAAAGAACATCAGGAGAGCACCTTAAGATGTTGCTGCGGGAGGAGGAAGTTTGTATATTAGTAAATATAAGCCACTGTTGCCGATGCGGGGGGGGGCGGGGTTGTAAAATGCGTCCCCTATTCCCACTTCGGGGTCAAAGTCGGTTAAATGAGAGTTCTATTTGGGCCCGCCGTCTTACCTCTATCAGCCTGTGTTCCTGCTCTGTGACCTACCCATCACCGCCCAGCTCGGAGAGATGGTAGAGCTCAGCGGCGCCCGCCATATCTAGTGGTGAGCGTCCTAGAAACGGGGTAGCGCTCCGCCCTTCAGTGAAGGTCACGTGATGCGGGTGTCTGTGGCGGCCGCCATCTTAGAATGGGTAATGGATAGTATATCATGTATCCCACAATTGTAAAACGGACAGGACCTAATTAACCATTGCCCAGATTTGGTATGTGGATTCACCTAATGGACAAAGCACAACGTAGGTTGGGGTGAGTGTGTTATCAAATATGCGGGTCGCCCGGGCGCACTCGGTCGGGGATCCGTCAGTGAAACGCCCATACTGGAGTAGGTGTACGAAACGGGACAAAACTCTAATGGCCCCACATGACGGAATTGTCTGTTATCGGCGGTAAAGCACAATTGTGGGCCCCGGAAATTACATCAGCGTAGTGGCTGTGGGTATGTCCGTATTATGTAACGTCAGTATGTAGTATCAACATGGCGACTATGAGTATGATATAGTATGCATATTGACCCAAACTGTGCGAACAACCCAGGTTTGTATATAATTGATATGCGGGGGTTAGGATATATTTGGAATACGAACAATTGTTCCTTGTGTGCAGTATCAATGTGTAGTGTCTCCATGAACTCTATAGCGACAAGCAGTACTAGCGAGTATGACAGTTTATTGCTTGGTTAGAACATCAGCTACATGTCCCGTGTAGAGTGGTATAGTGAGTATCATGGTGGCAGATCATGTCACAGGGCATGCCAAGGGATGTCTTCATTCAAGCCACCGCTATCAGACGCTAAGCGATGAACCCATCTTTGCTCTTTGCGAAACAATGCTTGTTTGGGGCAATTGGCGCTGGATTCAAGCACTAGCCATTTAAGTGAGTCTGCAGTATGGTTTGCCTCAACAAAATGTTTACACATTTTGGTGTTTGTCTTTTTGCAGCGGAAATTGCTGCGATGTTCTATGATACGGGTTTTGACTGGATGGGTCGTCATCCCAATGTATTGTAGTCCACATGGACATGTAAGCATGTAAATACAGTGTGAAGTGTTGCAATTAGTATGCCCCCTGATGTCCCAGATGAATGTATCACTTAGTTGGATTGTCTTGTGTATGGTTGTATAGGCACAAACTCCACAGGATTCACACGGATAGTGACCTTTAACTGGAGGTAAGTTCCACAGAGTCTGTTGGGTCCCTTTCTTTTGTACTTTGGGTCTCGTGCTTATCAGGATGTCTTTAACATTCTGGGACCTTTTGAACGCAAACCTAGGTGTTGCAAGGTTGAGGTTACCTGTGTTTAAGATGTCCCAGTGTCGCTTGATCACACTTTTGATTTTGTTGGAACCAGGGGTGAAAGTTGTTACGCAGGTAATTGGTTGATTCTCAATAGGTACCGCCTCACGTGGTTCAAGCAAGGCCTCACGATTGTTATTCCTTGCTCGTTTTTGGGCCCTGTAACCTCTCTCTTAGAGTAGCCTCTGTCTAGTAAATTCCTAGATAGGATTGCAGATTATTGTTTGTAATCAGTTAGTTCACTGCAATTTCGCCGGACCCTTAGGAATTGTCCAAAAGGAAGGTTGGACCGTAGGGCTTTGGGGTGGTGGCTAGAGTAATGTAGCAAGCTGTTCCGGTCGGTGGGCTTTCTGTACATAGTAGTCTGCTTCTTTCTTGGTAATCCACTGTTCACATTCTGCATTGTCAATCAGACCTGTGATTATGGTATGTAAGCTTGGTGTAGGATCACAAGGGATCGGTGTGTAGTACCGTCTATCATTGAGTTGCCTGTTGCATTCACGATCATAATCCACAGTGTTCATCAGCACTGTTGCACCACCCTTGTCCGCCTGTTTGATAGTGATCAGGGGGACTTCAGCCAGTGATCTTAGAATATCCATCTCTTGCCGGGAGATGTTACAATGTTTTCTTTGCTGGTCTAAAGTTTTCAGATCTTTTAATACAGCCTGTTCATAGGTGAGGACTTCATTCGGAACCATCCCATTATGGGGTGTGAAGGTTGAGGGATTATGGAGGCCCGAATCTTCCGTCAGGTCACTGGGCCTCTCATTAAAGAAGGCTTTCAATCTGATCTTGCGGAAGAAAGATTGGATTTCCCGAGTTTGTTGAAAGAGGTCAGTTTTTGGGGTCGGTACAAAGCCCAGTCCCTTTTGTAAAACTTGCTCCTCTTTATCTGTCAAGGGACGGTCTGATAAGTTTACCACCAGACTTATCTTTGTCCCGACCGGTTCGTGTTCCGCGTGTCCATCCCCTGTGGGCGTTTGTCTTCCCACTGTACTGTTTTCTCCGGAGCGTTGCCTCGCTTTCGCCCTCGCACTCTGCCCCAGCCTCTGCCTAAAAAAGGGGGACGTATGTTACCTTGAAGGGCACAGTAGGGTGGATATTGCGGGGCAAAGGGTGGTTGGAAGTTCACCTGAGCTAGTTGAATTTCCACCAACACTAGCATGACACATTGTGTGTAATTTTGGCGTGATTAAACTTGTGTTTTTGCTATGATTCAATGCAAATACCCTTTCAACCTCGTTCTTATTCCCCAATTTAGGCATAGGATATGACTACAGAGGTATTTAAACCTATTTTGCTTGCATTCTACACATGACACTAGCATGCTGCTGAATGACTGCATATTCTACTATTTTTACACCTTTAAGGTCCTGATGAATCACGGATAATTCCTCATGCGAGAAACATGTTGACCAATTTTCCATCCATCTTCATCTAGTGCCACCATACCTAACTAGGTGGTACCAAGTGAGTTGGATTCACGTTTTTAACCGTAGCGGGAGACCCCCAGAATAAAGTAGTACTTTTTGGTACTCCCTACTACATTTTAATCACTTTCTTGGCTATCTGCTCCATTCTTCCACATACCCGCACTTCACCATAAGGCAGTTGGATTAAAAGATCTCCGATAAAGAGCCCCTCTTTGAGGTGAGCCCGTCGGGGATTGCACCGCCTCCCCGACGAGGAGCAAACACCAATGATGAAGCATGACACCCATTCGGGTGTGTGAGGCAAATATATCCAACACAATGGATGCCCCAGGGTGCCACATGTACACCCCAGCTCACGCCAAATACACATAATTCCTTATTCAGGAACGGTTCAGCTACCCACTTTGTTTTCAAAATCTCCATTTCAGCTCATTATCGGGAAGCTTTGCTAAAGACATTGCAGAAATATTACAGCCCAGCCTGCAAATAATTTGGTTCGGAGTAACCTTATCATTCTTGGCTTCACATGAATGAATGGAATGTAAACCCAAAGCCCATTTTCCGAGCAGTTGTTTCCCAAGCGTGTGTACTTTTCTCCAGCAACTGTTCCAGAAATTGACCTCGCTTAAAGACACCAAATCTGGACCTTTCATTCTTTCATTTCTGAGATTTCAATGAAGGAGCATATTTTGCGGAAAAACAAAAATACCTTCTGGGATTATTGTATATACTTTTTAAAATGGTACTGTGGATAGAGCAAAAAAATGTTGGCCTGTCAAAGGGGAGGCAAATGAGAAAATAAAAGAATGTTTTAATTCCAATTATGCAATTTCTAGATTCTGTATTGGTGAGGAATTTATACCAAAGGTTATGAAAAAAAGTTTCTTTTTGCGTATTTTCCCTTATTTTTTGTTGGCTGATGCTGCAGACTTTTGAACTCTGCCCACCGGGTCACTGATGGCTAGTTCCTAATGTTTGTGCTGTGACCCTTCAAGCATGGTAAAATTAACTGACTCTGAATTGACATACTTAACTTTCTAGTACGATTATAGTATATGTGCAGGAAATACACCAATGGCTTGGAAAGGTAATTCTTTCTTGTAGACTACAGCACTTAGTGTACCATCCACTAGATTGACAAAGAAAATGTGGTTTCAGCCCACGTGTGGAGCCTGACTCCTGCTGCTTTTATATCTGCAAAAACAACAAGTGATGGACCGAATGTGGATCAATGTCACACATTCCCCCAGTCAAAAGATCTGGGCCCAAATCCATCGTTTTTTTGCACTCCACACCACCCTGGGTTAGACAATGGCGATATGCAAATCAGCTCTGACCCTGTTGCCCCATGGGAACAGTCCAGTCCGAACTACAAAAGCCATGTCCTTCCCAGAACGGAATCAAGCATCCGAGGACCGGACCGGTTTCGAGGTAACACCTCTCATCAGCCCGGCTAGCTTGACTCAAAGTGGTGTGGAGTGCCTGGGACCCACGTCTGGGCATCCCCAGCGCACTTAGGGCGGCAATTGCAAAAACAACAAGTGATGGACTGAATGTGGATCAATGTCACACATTCCCCCAGTCAAAAGATCTGGGCCCAAATCCATCGTTTTTTTGCACTCCACACCACCCTGGGTTAGACAATGGCGATATGCAAATCAGCTCTGACCCTGTTGCCCCATGGGAACAGTCCAGTCCGAACTACAAAAGCCATGTCCTTCCCAGAACGGAATCAAGCATCCGAGGACCGGACCGGTTTCGAGGTAACACCTCTCATCAGCCCGGCTAGCTTGACTCCAAGTGGTGTGGAGTGCCTGGGACCCACGTCTGGGCATCCCCAGCGCACTTAGGGCGGCAATTGCAAAAACAACAAGTGATGGACCGAATGTGGATCAATGTCACACATTCCCCCAGTCAAAAGATCTGGGCCCAAATCCATCGTTTTTTTGCACTCCACACCACCCTGGGTTAGACAATGGCGATATGCAAATCAGCTCTGACCCTGTTGCCCCATGGGAACAGTCCAGTCCGAACTACAAAAGCCATGTCCTTCCCAGAACGGAATCAAGCATCCGAGGACCGGACCGGTTTCGAGGTAACACCTCTCATCAGCCCGGCTAGCTTGACTCCAAGTGGTGTGGAGTGCCTGGGACCCACGTCTGGGCATCCCCAGCGCACTTAGGGCGGCAATTGCAAAAACAACAAGTGATGGACCGAATGTGGATCAATGTCACACATTCCCCCAGTCAAAAGATCTGGGCCCAAATCCATCGTTTTTTTGCACTCCACACCACCCTGGGTTAGACAATGGCGATATGCAAATCAGCTCTGACCCTGTTGCCCCATGGGAACAGTCCAGTCCGAACTACAAAAGCCATGTCCTTCCCAGAACGGAATCAAGCATTCGAGGACCGGACCGGTTTCGAGGTAACACCTCTCATCAGCCCGGCTAGCTTGACTCCAAGTGGTGTGGAGTGCCTGGGACCCACGTCTGGGCATCCCCAGCGCACTTAGGGCGGCAATTGCAAAAACAACAAGTGATGGACCGAATGTGGATCAATGTCACACATTCCCCCAGTCAAAAGATCTGGGCCCAAATCCATCGTTTTTTTGCACTCCACACCACCCTGGGTTAGACAATGGCGATATGCAAATCAGCTCTGACCCTGTTGCCCCATGGGAACAGTCCAGTCCGAACTACAAAAGCCATGTCCTTTCCAGAACGGAATCAAGCATCCGAGGACCGGACCGGTTTCGAGGTAACACCTCTCATCAGCCCGGCTAGCTTGACTCCAAGTGGTGTGGAGTGCCTGGGACCCACGTCTGGGCATCCCCAGTGCACTTAGGGCGGCAATTGCAAAAACAACAAGTGATGGACCGAATGTGGATCAATGTCACACATTCCCCCAGTCAAAAGATCTGGGCCCAAATCCATCGTTTTTTTGCACTCCACACCACCCTGGGTTAGACAATGGCGATATGCAAATCAGCTCTGACCCTATTGCCCCATGGGAACAGTCCAGTCCGAACTACAAAAGCCATGTCCTTCCCAGAACGGAATCAAGCATCCGAGGACCGGACCGGTTTCGAGGTAACACCTCTCATCAGCCCGGCTAGCTTGACTCAAAGTGGTGTGGAGTGCCTGGGACCCACGTCTGGGCATCCCCAGCGCACTTAAGGCGGCAATTGCAAAAACAACAAGTGATGGACCGAATGTGGATCAATGTCACACATTCCCCCAGTCAAAAGATCTGGGCCCAAATCCATCGTTTTTTTGCACTCCACACCACCCTGGGTTAGACAATGGCGATATGCAAATCAGCTCTGACCCTGTTGCCCCATGGGAACAGTCCAGTCCGAACTACAAAAGCCATGTCCTTCCCAGAACGGAATCAAGCATCCGAGGACCGGACCGGTTTCGAGGTAACACCTCTCATCAGCCCGGCTAGCTTGACTCCAAGTGGTGTGGAGTGCCTGGGACCCACGTCTGGGCATCCCCAGCGCACTTAGGGCGGCAATTGCAAAAACAACAAGTGATGGACCGAATGTGGATCAATGTCACACATTCCCCCAGTCAAAAGATCTGGGCCCAAATCCATCGTTTTTTTGCACTCCACACCACCCTGGGTTAGACAATGGCGATATGCAAATCAGCTCTGACCCTGTTGCCCCATGGGAACAGTCCAGTCCGAACTACAAAAGCCATGTCCTTCCCAGAGCAGACTTGTTAAAATCACAGTTTTTTGACAGGAGAGAACCATACTTTTAAATATTAAATGAGCCAACCCTAATTAGCCCACAATTTAGGGTGCCTAGTATTTAAAAGTGGTACATGCAAGAATGTAATGTTGGCATGTATCTAGAGTGATTAGAACAACAAAAGTCAATTTCAAGTCGCTGTCCTATTTGAAAATGAAATTTCAGAATAAAATCATAAGCCTGCTAATTTAGGATTGTGATAAGCAACAGAGGCAATTAAACAACTATCTGTAACCTTGATTATAAATCCAAATGATTAATAAAATAATATTTCTAGTAAATCTTTGGGAAAAGTGACTTAAAAAGTTACAGTTTAACTGACCGAACAGCCTGTAGGCTAACTAGCATTTGCTAATAGCTGGACCCAGTCAGGACTTCCCATTAATGAGATGTAAAAATTGCACCCAGAGAAGGACCAAAGGCCTTGACCTTTTGATTGGAAGAACTGGGGGTGAGGAATGTGACTCCTTTCGGCCAAGAATTGACAGTTGGGGGACCAGGAATGTAATTTCCTTGAAAAGGACCATGGTGAGGCAGGTCCACTCCTAGTTAAATGTAAAGGGAGATCGGAGGATGGGATGTCTTTTGTTTCTTTGGCTATCTGTTACTGGGCATGAAGAGAGGGGTGATTTCAAAATCAATTTGGTGTAGTTGAAGTGGAGGGTACTGTGCATTTCCATAAACACTCCCCTGGCTGGCACACATATGATGAAAGATACAGCAATGTTGGATTTGACACAGAACAGTGCACTGAGGGAGAATTTACGGTAAGGCAAGCAGGATGTGCTACAAAGTTGGGAAAGCTTGCCCTTGAGATCTCTTCCCTTATAGGTTAGTGAGTGCCCAGGAGTCACCCCCACCCTCTGACTGGCGAAACCTACAGCAATGGTACCTCACCTGCAGCTTATCAGTACGCTCTTATGGACCCGCAGAATTAAAGAGGAAGACTGGGCCTACTGTCTGTCACCTGTGTGGAGCTTTACATTTCTCTTCCAGCTTCCACTGGCAACCAGGACTAAGAAGTGGGCTCCATTGATGAGTTGGCTGACCAGTAGCAACTGAAACTGGACTGGACTGGGCCTTGGTAGTGGCTTCTGCTGGAGTGAGTCCTGACCCCTAAGTGGTCTCTTCAAGGGCCTGGGAGCTGCTCCAGAAACTCTAAATGGATTGGATTTAGAACATTTTTGAACATCCAAGATCTCTGGAGCATCAGCGGCACCTTGGGGCAAATGTGTCCAATTTCAAAGTGACTTCATCAGACACAGATTCAAGCTTGCCCCACTGGAAAATTCTGAGCTCCATTAAAAAGATTGTGTCTGAAGGTAGAAATCATTACTGGGCGAAGGTGTGAAAAACATCTTCCAGACCAAGGATTACACTGGTCACAAAATTGGAATCCCTCCCGCTTGCAGCTTTTCTCACCAAAGCCAACTGCTTCAGCAGGTCCTTGTCCAGTGACCATAATGTTTTGAGAGGACTTCGTCCTGCTACTTTATGCAGTTGGTGGATTTCAACTTTCGTTTCAAAGAATAAGTCAGAAGGTAAAATATTTTCTGGCACTTTTGGCCTTAAACCTTTCAAATGTCATTTTGCCAGTTCCTTTTATTATTGTCATTTTGGTGTCATTGTACTCATGAAATGTTTCTCTATTTTTTTTAATTGTTTGTGGTATTTTTATTGTATTTAGTTTTGAATTTTTAACTATTTTGTAGCCAGTAAAACACATTTACCTAAGCTAAGCCTATCTGCTCTGTGACATGACCACCAGGGATTTGAACCCAGATTTAAATTATTGAGATTGTGTTTTAGCTTACATGTTTGCAACCTTTTTCCTTGTGGAAGACTACCACCCACCCCATTGAATAATCCACTTTCTTACAGTGTCCCTATATTCGTTTTGTGTCAGTAGCAGCATTCAGGAGATTCATTACTAACACGTGTCTGTGTTTAATTATGTCCCACTTACCATCCCAATCCATTTCACTTGACTTGTCATAATTATAGCTTTATCTTCTAGGATTTTAACAGATGTCGTAGTTACGAAACATTTATGGTCAATCACTATCAACAATAGGGTGTTTTGTGATAGCATGGTTTTACCCGATCTCTATGGTGCTTACCCAGAAGTAGCTCTGTATACATTCAGCCTTATGGGCTTCAGGAGTGATTACTTCTACCAAGGACCTATTTTGAATTGTTTATGCTTCTTCCATTTTATCTGTGTCATTTCCTTTACAGCTTCAGAGGCTGGCTGTGAGTGGATTGCATGTGCTTGCTATCTCTATATGGCCATCACTCATACTCATTGTAGTTGTGCCTCTACCTTGGTGCAGTGCATCCATGTGGATGGCGATATGGGCACAGTGCTGCAGATGAAGAGAGGAAAAGGACTGTTGTAGCGTTAACATGTTGGCCCTCACAAACTATTTTATAGACAAACAAGCAAAACAACGGTGGACTATAAAAGCCGCACTTAATTTTTTCGAGTTTTTTTTATCAGTGTTTCATACAGACGTGCACAACAATTCCTGCACCTGCCGTTGTTTGGTGCAATTGTAACACAGAACAGGAATCTTGAGTCTTTGGAATGTTGCATCACCAATCTTCTTTTCCAAAAGTCAATAAGAAAATAAATGTGTACGGACAAAGGTTCCTTTTTAGTTTCTCCTTTATTTTGTCAAATCAAAGTCTCTGCATCAACGAACAACATCCAGCCACCGCGTTGCGTTCAATTCCACTTGAACTTCATCAGGGCTCTTTTGTTAATGAACGAATCGAAAATCCAGTTTAGGTCCCAAAATATTATTCTATAGCAAGTGTAACATGAGTTTGTTCTCGATGTAATAATTTGTCACACCAAAGCTAGCCTACTTCAAAGAAAACCGGCCCCACGTTAGGCCCCCGGGTTTGATAGCCCGTCAAAAATCCCACGAAATCCCATGACACGTCAAGTCTCCAGCCTGGTAGGAATCCATGGGGACCAGTTTTCTTTATTCTTTATACAATATTAGGTGTAATCTCCCAGGTAATCCCACCTCTCTGGGTTTGGTTAAACACCAAATTAAATTGTAAACAAATAATGAGAGAATCAGCAGAGTAATTGATCTTAATTTGTATTTCTATTTAGATTTCAAATAACTAGCATAACCCCTAAATTAAAAATAGATCAGGTTTAATAGATTTTTGCAAGCTCTGTGAGATTCAAACATGAAGGAACAATCTTCCTCAGCCGAGGGAGATTTTATCCTAAGGTAAGTGAATTAGAAGCAAAATCAGTTGCTTCTCATACCAACATTATTAGGAAAGTTCAGTAAATCTCAAATGACCTGCTCCAGTTCATGGGCAGAATCTTCTGTCTCTGTCCGCACTGCAGCGTCAATGCCGCAGTTGTTCGGACGTGATCCCTTTCAGCCATAAATGTTCCACTATGCTAGCATACCAGCTGGCAGTAAATCGTAGTATTTTGTCACAGTTCACGTTGTTTCTGGGAGTCCAAATCGCCAGTCTCTGTACCGCAAGATGAGTAAAGTGGTGACACCCCTTAGTTCAAAATTTAGGCAATTATGCTCTATCGATTCCATGTTTACACACCTTGACATCACCAAATTTGCCCGACCACTCTGACCTATTGGTTTCTCATGGTAGGATGAGATGATGTAGTAGGTAAAAGTATACAGGTACGGAAGAATTAAGTAAGCCATTACTCTCCATTTCCTTAGAGCCACTGTAGTTTAGTCATACGAACATTTGCTGCATTTAGAAAGTAGGCAATATCATGCTCTCATTCCTTGTCTGTCCATTCTCAAGTCTTTGCTCTGTTTGCTCTAGAAAGTAACCCTTTTGTTGCAAGTATAGTTGAGTAAGCTACAAACGTCAAAGAAGGGGTTGAGTGTTAGAATTCAAGTGGTAACTTTATGAGAGGTTCCCATAGGCTTCAGACTTTTCAGTTCATACCAGGAAAGGAAGCAAAGTTGAGGCCTTCATGAAATACGATGAAATTGTGCTTAAATGTGAATCTCGTGTTATATAGAATAGGGCATTAAGCATATTAATATCACTTCAATATGAATTGTAATTATTTAATGTAAGTATATGGTACTCATAAAAACATTTTTTATATTCATTATCACTTCACATATAATTTTGTAAGTCTCTTTTGCACATTATATATTATTATAGCATACAAGCTTTAAAAGCACATCAAAGGTAACATTTACGAAATGCAATCATTACATAACCTTGTGTAGCACCTACTTTTCTTGTTAACGCCTTCGATGCTCATGACGGAACGGTTCCGTCATGAGGCACAGTGGAGCTGTGCTGATGACGGAACCGTTCCGTCATGACCACACCCATTATCATTATACTTCAGCACCGGAGGGGAATATGTCTAGCAGCGATGAGGTTACTGTAAGTGCAAGTAAGTGCTCATGTTATACATTCTAATATTGCTATCCATTTTCTAACACATGAAGCAATTTTAGTCTCACATAGAAATTTTCAGTATTATTGTTTATTTAGCATGTTTCTCTAAGCATATGCCACTAAATGTTAGATTTCCCATCTACTTATTGACTGTTATGTTTTATCAGAAAATGAATTCTAACATTCTGAATGCTTTTATGATGCAGTATGTCAATCAAACTTAATTTGTGTGTTTCTTGATTATGTGGAGCCTAACACACATTTTGTCATTATCAAGTAAAAAGTGTCACAAATCATTACTGTGTAAAATTGTTGTAAATAGATAAAAGGTAACATCACTGCTCTATCAGAACGGAGTGGGAAATAACCTTTACAATGCAGTCATTACTTTGCACTACCTTTACATAGATGTCATTACAACGCAACATCCTTTACATCGCAGGTCATTACAACCCACCCATTACATTGCGTGTCACTACAACGCATGTCATTACAAAGCATGTCACTACAACACAGGCATTACATCGCAAGTCATTACAACGCATACCATTACAACGCAAAGTACCCTTACACTATCCAACACTTACCCAACTGTTGCAATCACTGGAGTTAGAATAGTAATTTTTACCCCTACACTATCCAACACTTACTCTACTGTTGCACTCACTGGAGTTAGAATAGTAATTTTTTCCCCTACACTATCCAACACTTACCCTACTATTGCACTCGCTGGAGTTATAATAGTAATTATTACCCCTATACTATCCAACACTTACCTTAAATGCAATGTAATGGTATGCATTATAATGGCATGCATTGTAAAGGTATAATGCGATGTAATGGAATGCGTTGTAAATGTCGTTTCTGAAAATGTGATGTAATGGCATGCTATGTAAAAGAATGTGCTGTAAACGACAGTGTGATGTAAACACTGCGTTGTAAAGGCATGCATTGTTAATTGTAACGTCATACATTCAGATGGAGTGGCTGCACTTCTTGGTGTAAATATGGAGGCCAATTTACTGACCCAATCTCCAGAAAGATGAGAAAAAGTATTGCATGTAAAGAATGTGTGCTCACGGGCAGGTCTGATCTCATACTAAGCAGTTCATTGAATATTCTGGAATATGTTCTATAGGGAACTGCACAGATGAAATTTGAATATTAGAGACAACACTAGACAGCAGAAGGTCGCCTAGTTTTCTGAACGCATCTGTAAGTTCCTGAAAAGGAGTGGACTGCTACTTGGACCCTGCTGTTCTCACTTCTTGAAACTGACTGTCAAGTATTTTTCGTATCGTTTTCTTGAGGGTCAAAAATATAAGTTGATTGAGGGTAATCTTTCTGGCCAGAGACTAGTTTTAGGAAGGTATTTCAATGTTTTGCCGCTTCTGCCTCTTGTTTATCAATATGAATGGGCTAAATATAAAGGATTTTCTGCTCAGTTGTTTCTTCTTTGCACCGGGGTGGCTAGTCGTCATTTGACACAGTATGCTACAGGTTTATCCTTATTTCTGCCCAGTGGGTTATATTAAAGCTCCCTACACACATTCATTTGTATCAGTGATCATTATTCAGGTTTGACATGCAATATAATTTGTGCCATTCAGGGTGAACATAGTATTTTCTATACATATTTTAGGGGGCTTTGGTTCAGCCTTCTTTAGCCAATGCCTTGAGACATTCTCAATCACGTCATTCATCAGTCCTCAAGCTTTTTGCAGTCTCACCCTCTTTTATTGGCTGTGTGTATGTATCCTGCATCTCCTACTGGAATGCATGTGGGACTATTTTACATCTAAAAAGCATACTCTGTCATCACAAATGTAATTATTTATTCCATTTATATGATGTAATTGGTTTTCCCTGCAGCAAGCATTTTTTATTGCTTTTATCAGAGTTTGAGTGCCAACGTCAAACCCATTGGGGTTGCCAACGCTTGTTTTTCATAAGGAAGAGATTGGTGTTTTGCTGCAACTTCAATTTGGTGGAGTGATTCTGGGTATTCTTTTTGATTTATCTCTCTTTACAATGATTACAATTTTCAGTTGTGGATGTTTGTGTTCTTGTCCATTGTCTTTGTGTGCTTTATATGATATTAGTATTGTTGGCTTTCAAGTCTGTCTTTAGTCAGTGTATTACTTAGCAGTGTTATTGAATACCTATTATGAAATTGGTTTTCATGGTATACTTGTCATGGAACTACATTATCCATTTTGAGCAGGATGACAAAGGCGTTCATTTTATTGGATTCAATAACCCCTTAAAGGAAAGAAAGGCCTTTTTTGCTACTTGAAAGTTAAAAGGTAGAAGTGGCTGTGCTTTGGAAAATGCACCTCACCTAGCAAGTGAAGGCTTTGATTGGCAATATTTAAGTAAATTGTAAACAAGTTGAAGCTATACGCAGTCTAATGTTTATCAGCAAACAGTGATCTTTCAATGTTCATGTGATAGTCTTTCTTCACTAGTTTCTAATAGACACATTGTGGCAAGTTCATTTAAGGTAACGTTAGCACCCTTTCAGCAACAGCTCTTAGTCAATCTGAATGTATGATAATTATATTCAAAACTGCAGCAGTTGAGGAATGGGCTTGATGTGTTTTTTCAGGTCAGTTTAAACGTATTGTTGTTTAATTAACATCTTCATAATGAAAGACTTGGGGACTTATTTAGACTTTGGTAGACAGTTTACTTATCCCATCCACTTTTATTTCAAGGTTGATAGAATATAATGCACTTGTACTAAGGCAGGCCAGAAATCCATCACATTTGCCATGGAGTAGCCCATCTGCCAAACTCTGAATCAGACCCGTAAACATTAGGTATTCATCATATAAAAGCAGGCACTAAAAGCAGTCCAATAGGGAATGCCGGTGATGTGAGCTAACAAAAATATTAATAACATCCTCAGCCAATACAAGAACATGCACTTCCTAGAAAACAGTCACACGTGAACTGGAGTGATTGAGCAAAGGCTGCAGAGTCTAAAATCTAATAACATTTGTAAGGCAATTGCACACTACGAAAGAGCTGCACTTTGATTGGCTCATAGCTGGTTGATATCTGCCCATGAGATTCATAGCTAGCACCAATCACAAACCTCATTACAGTATATCTCATTTTTATGAACAGGATGAAGAACAAATAGTTTCCACGAACCTGGCTATGTCTGTTGTTGAAAAGCTACCTATAAAGGGGGCAAAGCCACAGACACAATATGGAAGATCTTTTTAAATGAGCTAACAAGGGTTTGCATTCGGCCCTGTGGCTCCACCTATCATTGACTCTTTTATCCAGTTAATTAAATCATAGTTAGTACATATGGATTATTTGAAAAGAAAATGTAAGTAAATATGCTCAGTCCAAAATGACTTGGAAACCAAGTTAGAGTTAGTAGCTCCCACTCTACATTCCAACGTGTTTATGTAACTCCAAAAGTTCTTGGAATCCTTGTCTCTGCAAATATCCTAAAACAGCTTATTATGTTGATCTAAATAAGCTTTTTTGGCTCCCACACAGTTTTGTGTACATATTTTTCAACTGATTGCCCTTGTTATGAATAGCAATACTGGTAGGCTATTTTCTCAGTGCTTTCAAGTATCTATTTAACTTATTCCTCTCTATTTTCAGTTTTTGAGGTGAACTAAGATCCTTAGTTGTGTAGGAGATTAAGAGACCACTGTATGAATAGGTGATGAAAAGTGAATGTGCAGGGATCTAACTACCTGGCCACATATATCATATGTAGGAGGCACCAAAGAACTAGGGGCCAGAAGTATGAATATCTGGTCACAAAATTATCGATTGAACATTGTGACCAGTAAATATTTTTGAGAACCAACCTATTTACTTATAGATTGTCTTTTAAAAATCCAAATCGTACTGGGTCACAATCCTACTAATCTCATGAATATTAAAGAGGAAGATTGCACATTGTAACTCCCTATGATTGGAAGCTACCACAAGGTTGTGGCTGGATGGGGCCAACAGACCGCCATGTCTGTGACTGCCTTTCAATAAAGTAAACTTTTTTTAAATGCGTTCTCTAAAGGGAACACAACTGCATTTAAAAAGAAAAGGTAGCTTTTTTTGCTTGTTTAATAGCTGCCAGTGGTCCCATGACCACTACTTACTCTTCAACAGATATTCTTTTCTTTTACATGCACAGAGAGAAATGGGTCCCAATGTGTCCCTTCCCTTTTGTGAATGCATTATCACCTCATTTGAGGTACCAGCAAAATAGCTATATTTTACATTAGAAATCGATTTAGAATTATGAAGGGATTTCTACAACATGCTCCTTCCAAATAATGAATTGGTATCTATTCGCAATCCCGTTTTTGGGATTGGAAAAACGTTTCCCCTGCCTAAAAAGGGATTAGCACATTAGAAAAAGTATATTAGATAATGGCCCCAAATGCCAGTTGGGTTGTTTGCAACAATTACATTGCTTAGTACATCTGGCCCTTGGAACTTTGATCAACTGTGTTTTTCAATAAATTCCTCCATTTTAAGCATTTTAGAAAGAAGCCACATACCATTTAATCCACTTAGTTTGTCTGACCTCACTTCCTTTGCAATCTCATTGAGAAGGTCAACTTTATCCAGCTACACTGTAGGCTCAATAATTTGCGGTGCAACATCACTCTCAACCTTTTCAAGCCTCTCAACCCTTTGCCAGGCTTGAAATGATATACAATTATGTAAAAGAGGTAATGAAAGAAAATGTAGTTCAGCACCAATTAAGAGATATGATAAACCCCTCTAATCAGTACTCGCAAGTTAACATAGTGTGGTGATTTTAGCAGCGTAACACCCACTTCATTCTCCTCCCCTTACTCCAGATTATTTGATAGGTTTAGCCTAAAATCTAAAAAAGAAATATACTCTATGCCCCAGAGTGAGCTCAAGATGTTGGTAAGGCTGCTATTACAATTTTTTTTGGCCTTACAGGATTGTGAATAGAAACATTGATTACAAAAGGAGAATTGGTACTGGTACACGGCGTAACTTCATCTAAAATTTAGACTATTGGTTTTTAGTTTCAATTTTATTTACTTGAAAAAATGTCATGATTTGCTGAATGAATCTCTACGACTCCCCTTGCACAACCTTTCACATTTCCAGGCACACCCTCTATAATTACCTGTTGATTGCACAATTAATTCTGATAGGTTAATGACCAAGGGCCAGATTTAGATCTCGGCGGACGAGTTACTCCTTCACAATGGTGATGGATACCCCATCTGCCAAAATATAAATCCCATTAAATCCTACAGGATTTATATTTCTGTGGATGGGATATCCATCACTCTTGTGAAGAAGTAACCCATCCGCTGAGATCTAAATCAGGCCCACAGGTTTCTTGCACAAAGATCACATCATGTTCCCTCAACAAATCCACTGCCACAGCATCACCCATAACATGTCCCAAACATGCACATTCCAATAGAGGATTTCCATGTTTAACTCTTCCTTATCTCAAAGGGATTTAAGGTGCTAATGTATGGTGTAAAATGCACCCTCTTAATAAGTAATTTAGCTTTTTCTCTAGAGCTCACTCACATTATTCAAAGATAGACTAGTTACCTATTTTCCCTTTTTGATGTTAAAAGCTAAGAAATTGGAATTAATGAAGTAGCTGCCGATGATCATGCCTCGGTTTTCTTTAGTTATAGGTGAGTGGAGAAACTAGCACTATGCATTGGCATTTAAATGCATCTCTCCTTCACGACTGGATTATGTTTAGCACTGTAAACACTCAGATAGAAATTGATTTTATGTTCATGGTTCCCTTTAAACATTTTTCAAGAGGACATTTGTCAGCCTTGCTTCTGAAAAAAAAGTCTTTACAATAATTGCCTTTTGTTAGAATCACCTAAGTCTAGTGACTGTTTACATGGGCACCAACACTTGTAAACTGCAGAAACATCCCAAGACACACATGTTTGAATGTGTATATTACCGGAAGAAGGAGTGCTCAATATTTTAGTACAAAAGTATTATATCAAAATACTGACAATCAAAACATTGACAAGGCAAATACATATAGTTTAGTATAGGTTTGCTCACTCAACTCCATATGTGTGTGTGTGTGTATATATATATATATATATTGGCGAGGTACATAGATGTGGAGGTAAGAACAGTAAATATATACTTACTTTGTTGATAATTTTGTTCTTGATATTTTTTCTACAGTATTTCTGTATTAGAGCATTCTTGGAGTCAAATTCTGATATACAAGCAGGGGTGTAATTGAACGAAATGATCATTATGCCGAAGCTTTTCCTAAGCAGGAATTTCAAACCAAAAAAATGTAGAAACATTATCAGCACACAAGGGTTACAGAGTTATAAACTCGCTACATCTAGAATAATATTTTCCATTAAGTGCTGGAATTAATTATGCTTTGCTAATTAAGTTGTTAATGATCGTCTAAAGACTACAGAGCTGCGTGATAGTAATTTGTGAGGATGGGACAGATTTGTGTTCAGAGAGAATACCAATACCTTTGATGTGAGTAAAAGAATTGTGGGAGTCTCGCTAATTATTACTTGTGGAAGTTAAGTTGTAATAGTTTCTCAAAAGACTGGACAATTACTTGAAATTGCTGATTTCTCCTCTGAGTTCAACTTTTCCTTCAAATTTAATTTAACTGCACTTCTAGCTGACGTATATTCTAGTATGCTGCAAGAGGGGCTTGGGCCCAGACTTTGGAAATGGTAGTGACTTTACTCATTACAAAAGAAAGTAAAAACAAGCAAGCTACAGATTGATTTTTTTATTGATTTTTGACTTCTCCCGAACCAAAATGATTATTTTAGGAGTATAGAGGACCATTCTGATGTAATGGTGTTTCTGGGTGTGCTCCTTTTCAATAATCAGAGTCAGACACCACTGCCTTACTGGTGAGAAAGCAATCGAAAGTGAGTTGAGTTTTCCTGAAGAAGACTCTTGAAATGTTTGGTTTTCCTCTGTTCACAAGATAGTCACTTTAATCAACAATTTGAATGCCTGCATTTCCACTAATGGCATTCTGTCTGAAATTGTTGAATTACCATGGGGTACATTCTAGACTGTCCTCCAACACCTATGCTATTTGATCTTCTCGTTGAGCCTTCTGGTGCCTCTGTGAGATACGATCACATTTCACATATTATACATATGGAGCAGGAATTTAAGCCATTCAATCACAATGATATTTTATTACTTTTGTCCAGTGCTGAGGACAACTTAATTTCTGAAAATGTACCAAATATGGGGAAAGCCTAAGCTTTTTTATACGGAGGTCATCGTTAACGGGACATATTATTACATGAGAAGTCGGATTAGTAAATTACAAGTCTGGAAAATCGACCCCACTCCCTGTTAATATTCAGCTTTCAACAAATCCCAGGAAAATGAGGATTTTGCTTTTGCAAACTGAAAACAAAATCTTGGAATACTCAGTAAGCAGCCAGTAGATCTTTTTCACCCACCTTGTTTAGCAGGTATGACAAAACGTACGATATGCTAAGCAGTGCACACATTGGGCCTGATTCACAAAGGTAACTTTCAATTCTGAGTACCTTTTCACTTAAAACAATATCTATTTATTAGAGTTTAAATGTACAACCACAACAGACAGTAGTCCAACAAAATACATCCTGCATCAGCCCAGTTGGGTATTAGCTTGAGTTAAACACAGTATGCATTATAGACATTTATCGGCTCCCTCCGCCTCCTGAAATTCTGACCTCCGCACAGTGTCTCAAAGTCCACACAGATTCTCAATCAGGCTATGTTGAAGCTCCATCCTATCTCCTGATCATGTTCTGTCATGCCCATTTTTGCATCAATTATCCATTCACATCAAGCCCCACTACATGTTCTCGAAGAGGCCCTCAAACGTCTCTCTGCCTGAATGAGGGTGGCAGCATCCCAGCATATGGTACAGTCAATTCACTGTACACAATCATGTCTTTACACCAACATTTAAACTTGCAGATCTGTTTGCCGCCCCATGTTAGGGTCACCCGTCTGTGTACCAAGAAGGACACCATTGCCAGCAATTTCCAACCGTGCCTATGGGCGTCCAATATGCTTTCCGATAATAACATCATTGGGGAAATCAGGGTTGTGCTGTCTATCATTATGTCAAGTGCATGCATCATCTGAGCCTAGGATATCACAATTGATGGGCATGGGCACACAAGAGGAAAAATCTGCACATGGGGCAGCAAATCTGCGTCGGGTGATGTCTGACAACATGCCATGCTTCACCATGCTGACAGGGGTATAATAAGTTTTGTGAAAATATTGTAATGAATAATGTAATGATATTTCCCTGGTTTTGGGCACAAGAAAAGGACCCATTGTTCTTCAGTAAAGTCAATGCCTACGTCCACAGACCACTCTGTGCGAGCCTACTATTCTGCTTCAGCGGTAGCGCAGCATACCATGCTATACATTTGTGTCACAAGATGTTTAGCGGATGGGTTTACTAGCAGGACAGATAATAGCTCCCTGTAAGCAGAGACGTCCGGAATTGCTGGAATTAGTTTCTTCAGAATGTATTTAAGGTTATGGTAACTTGATATATCCAGCATAGGGAAAGACTTAGCTTAAATTCCTCGGGTGAGATACATTTTTGATTTGGGAAGAAGCCCCCTATGCATTGGAACTGTTACGCTACAGTGCCGGAAGCAGTTTGGAATTGTGTTCAATATGGGCATATAGGCAATGTGCAATCCCGGCCGCAAACCAGAGGTGGTGTCTGCTGAGCTTCACCAGCAGAGTCAGCACCCAGCACTCCACCTTAAGTATCTCCCAGGCTGGGTGAGGTAATCTACAATAAAGTTTAGATGGGTTGGGGGACGGCTCAATCCAGCCACATTCCAAATCCACATGTGGTGTCCATGGGACATTGTGAAACAATGATGAGCCAACTGGGCTTGGGCCACTAAGTAGTAAAGCTCTGTTAGACCTGGCACCTTGGCGTGAGCTTCCCTTCCACTTTTTGCTGGTGTGCCTCCGATGTTTTGCTGGTTTTCCGATACTCAGGGCGCTGCGCCACGGCTGACCCGTGCCGCAGTGCAAGTGCTCCCTACTGTAAATTGTACATGTGATTGATGTCCATGATTGGTGCATTGGATTTACTGTTAGTCCCTAGTAAAGCGCACTAGGAGTGCCAGGGCTTGTGAATGCCAATACTGCTAGTGGGCCTGCAGCGCTGGTTGCGCCACCCAGAGAAGCAGCCTTAAGATGTGTCTAGGGTCTGCCATTGCAGAACCTGCGTGCAGTCTCGTACTGTCACGCTGGCTGGGCAAGTGCACCCACTTGCCAGCCTCCAAACCTTCCCTTAACTTCATATTAGTCACCCCTATGGTAGGCCCGAGGGCAGGGTGCATTGTAAGTGTAAGGTAGGACAAGCCCTGATGTGTGTGGCATGTCCTAGTAGTGAATTACAACTAAACTCGTATTTCACTATTGTAAGGTTACCTGCTTCCTTTAGGCCAGAACGGGCTGCTGGAATTATTACACCCTATAATCCCAGCAGGCTCAGGGAGCATGGTAGAGAGTCGTGTTTAGTATGCCTGAACTCCGAATAATAAAATATTTCTTTTAGTAAAGTTTATTTTAGTATCCTGTGTTTGCAAATGCTACTTTTAGAAAGTTAGCATTTGCTTGCCTAACCATTTCAGCCCGCCTCTGCTGGTATGTGTATCGGACTGTCTGGGATGTGTGAGTGACAGGGCTGGGGGATGACAGGTGGTGAATGCGTGGATTGCACCTTAGTGGGAGGTAGGAGTGGCTCTTGACTCTGGATCTTGCTGTGCTCTGCCACCACAATGCTGGCTCCACCCTCCTGGGGAGCGACTGATGACTCAGCCGACACCTGGCCCAGGAAGGGCGAAGCCCCCATCAACAAGGTACTCTGGCTGCCCCAGTCCGCACAATGCTGGCTCCACCTCCTGTGGGGCGTCTGATGCGCCTGCCCCTCACCCTGAAAGCAGAAGCCGGATTACACCCACCAGAGTACTCAAGGACTGAAAGTGGCTATGCAAAGGCCCCCCTGGCCTGCGAGAACAAAAGAAATGCAGTATAAAAGACGGAGCCTTGCTCCTTGTAAATTAGATCCTGTTTGGGCTACAGAAGGAACTCTACCCGACGAGAAGGACCGGGAAGGACAAGGAAGAGTGCTGTCTGGTGCCTTGCTGCAGAAGGAGAGGAAAAGAAAAGACTACAAGAAGACTTTTGCTTTATGAAACTTTGTGCCAAACTCTGCTGAAAGATCTCCAAGGGCTTGCTGCTAAACTTGCCCCCTGACCAGCGCCCCAGGACCAGTGGGCGCTACATCCTGAAGAACGCGACTGTGTGTGCTGCTTATCGCTGCAGTACTGACAGAGGGGTTTGGGAGTGCTGGGCAAGCCTGCCACGCTCCCCGTAATCCAAGGCCTTGACATCCCCCAGAGCACCGTGACCGGGGCCCAAAGCAACAGCGAGAGCAACGTGAGGTCCAGCCGCTGCTGGCCCGAGCACCGTGACCGCACCTGCACCGGGAGCCCGAGAGCAAAGTGAAGGAGGACCAGTCCGGTCCAAGCTCCCGAATTGACTGCGCTTCTAGCCATCAATCCACCTGCGAAGACGGACAGCCGCCCTGTGATAACCCCCTCTGGCCGGTAACCTGCCCGACAGCTCAGCTGTGAGCGTACAGCTGCAATCGGCACTTTGGCTGGGTACGTCCTGCACTTGGGGACCGTACTGCCACTTGCCGCCACCGCACAGCCACCGCCTCCAGGGTCGGAGCGAACGACGAAGGAAGGACCCTGCCGCCACTGAGCACCGCCGCCCCAGATGACCCGTGACCTGCCCGGCTGAGAGCCGCAGCGAACAGCGACCCCGGAAAAGCAACGCGACGTGGGACAGCTCCCCTGGAAGCCGCCCACTCTACAAGAATTTGAAAGGTACTGTGTTGTGTCCTCACGGTGCGAGCGCCTTGCAACTCGAGCTCGCACCGCGCTATCTGCTCCCAACACGAGCCGCCTCTGGAACCGAGGCTCGCACAGCTCCTGGTCCTCGAGGCCCGATCTCCCCTCGGAAGCGATCAGAGACAGCGGAAAGCGCATTGAGGCGCTACGAGACACTGAACCTTGTCGAACCCGGGCAGAAGGCCCAAAAGATTGCTTATTGCTAGAAAGAACTGTGGCAACCTGAACTTGAGTAAACTGGAACCGCTATTGAAAGTTTGATAACTGTATTTACAAGCCTGCTTGAAATTTATATAAAGATATATATTTTTACAAATACAGTTTGGTGTCATTGTGTGGTGGGTTGGTTGTGATGGTGTGATATTGCAAATGTTTAACCCTATGTGCCCCAAAGATTAGCCTACGACTGCTTAAGCCACACTACCTAGAGGGTAAGCAGAGGTTGTCTGGAAGGTAACCCTCAGCCCTGACGAGGAAGAGAGAGTCCCTGCTTGTCGCTAGTGCTACACTGCGCCAACTAGAGCCTCCCCCTTCCTACATTGGACGCAGCGGTGAGGATTTTTCGAATTTACATTTGCAGTGTCTATACCTTAACTTCTGACCATTGCACAGTGATTTCAGTCCAGTTACTTGGCCACAGGTTTGGTTGTAATTTTGCCGAGAAACGATCCCTAGCGAAGAAACCATGCCGGGCACGAAGAGCCTGGATGGAGCGGAGTCCACGACCTCTGAGATGTTGGAGCTGGAATGGGATGCAGCAAAGCTGGACAAATACTCAAAGAGTGAACTGAAGTTTTTTTGCAAAAAACTCAAGGTTCCGCACGCCGGTTGCAAGAACAAGCCAGAGCTCTACAAGGCCCTGAAAGCCTGGATAGAGTCCAGAAAGGCCCCGGAGGATCAAGATGCCCTCGCGGAGCAAGATGCAACTGAGGAGCAGAATGCACCTGTGGCTCAGGTCAATCTCGAAAGGCAAGACAGCGTGCACAGCTTTGGTAAAGGCCTGTCGCCAGAGGAGCTGGCAGACAGGAAGGAAACGAGGGATCATGAAAGGAAGCTGGCAGAATTAAAAATCCAACTGGAGCTTGAAACCAAAAGAATGGCGCTGGAAGAGCGAAAGCACCAAATGGATTACGAATTGAAAATGAGGGAGATGAGTCTAAAGGAGAGAAACTTGGATCATCCTCCCTCTGGTGGCAGCACAACGCCGGTGCAGGTAGAGTCAAGAGTGCACATCCCCAAAGATGTAGTTAAAGAGTTCTGTAAGGGGGATGACATAGGACAGTGGCTTAGGGCATACGAGGTAGCCATGTCCTCCCACCGGGTCCCTGACAAGGATTGGGGAGCGGGGTTGTGGGGAAGGTTCCTTAGCGAAGGGCGAGATACCCTGCTAGATTTGCCCGTTGAAAACCAGAGATCCTATTCCCACATGAAAGAAGCTTTAATGAACAGGTACGGGCTTACCCCTGAAATATATAGACAGAAGTTTAGGGGATGTACTAAGCGGCCTGGGAATACGTATGTGGAGTATGTGACTTACTTTTGCAGAGCACTGGATGGTTGGGTGAAGGGTAGCAAAGTGAATGATTTTCAAGGTCTCTTTGATTTAATTGCATGGGAGCACTTGTCTGATCACTGTTTTCCTGAGTTACGCCAACACCTGATCGATAGCAAGCTGTCCAACCCGAGGAAGCTTGCTGAGGAGGCGGACCGCTGGCTCAGCACCAGGGTCCACAAGGGTCCAGTGGGAGACTCCGCCAAGAGTGGGCAGGGTCCCCAGCAGAAGAGTGGGGGGGACAAGGGAAAACAGAAAGGGTTCCAAAAAGGCCCCCAAAGTAATCCCCAAGGGGACCAGCAGAAAGGTTCTCAGCCTCCCCTACCCCCAAAGCAGAATGGGGCCCGACAGGTAAACCTGTTCCAAAGGGGCCCTTCAATTGTTTCAAATGTGGTGAGCCGGGGCACATATCCAGCGACCCCAAGTGTCGCCTGTTTGGAAAACCCGCACCCACTGGTGCTCCACCCCGTCAAGTAACTAGTGTTCACTTAGGAGAAGAAGTGATGGTCCCGGGGGGTGGAGATCCCGTTCACATGACCCTAGTCTCACTAGGAGACAGTGAGATGATCCCTACGAACTACCTGCCCTCTAACACTAAGAAATATGGGCAGGTGGTGATCATCAATGGTAAGGAAGCTGAGGCTCTTAGAGATACAGGAGCCAGCGTGACTGCAGTGAGGCAGCACCTGGTGTCTCAAGAGCAGGTTGTACCCCATGCCTACTGTAGGGTTATCAACGCTGATAATTCAGAGAGTCAGTGTCCGATGGCTCAAGTTCCCTTCGAGTGGGGGGGGGGGTCTCTGGCACTCTGCAGGTCTGTGTGAGGAAAACCATGCCTGTTGACTGTTTGCTAGGGAATGACTTGGAGCACTCCCCTGGGGAAAAGGTGGAGAAAACGACTCACCTGCGGATGGTGGGTCTGCCTGACTGGGCGTGCGTGACCACCCGGTCGATGGCAGCCAGTAAGGGTGATCAAGAGGTCCTGGGGCCTGAAGGAGAGGCCCAGGAACCGGCCTTAGGGAGAAGGCGCAGGGGGCGCGGGAAACCGGCCCCTGAAGTTCCCACTGTCCAGGAGGAAGCAGACCCTGAGGGGGATGCCCTGGAGCCTACAGGGGAACAGATTGCTGAACTGGGGGACCTGCCTGAGCTGACCCATTGGCAGCAAGAAGGAGGACCCTCCAGGGAAGAATTCTGCAGGGAGCAGAAAGAATGCCCTTCTCTCGTGGGTATGCGGCAGCAGGCTGCAGACCAGGTCAATGGTGTTCAGGCCAAAACACATTATGTGTACTGGGAGAACGACCTCCTGTATTCAGAGCCTAAGGCTGCTGAACCTGGGTCAGCCCGTGTGCTGGTGGTACCCCAGAAGTTCAGAGCCTTCCTACTGGGTCTGGCTCACGATGTGCCTTTAGCAGGACATTTGGGGATGGACAAGACCTATGACAGGCTTGTCACCCACTTTTACTGGCCCCAAATGCACAAGAGCTCAGACGCTCATTGTAGGACCTGTCCGACTTGCCAGGCAAGTGGGAAGAGCAGAGGGAAGAACAAGGCTCCCCTCCAACCCTTCCCTGTGGTCGGTACGCCATTCCAGCGAGTGGGTATTGACATTGTTGGGCCTCTGGACCCCAAGACAGCCATGGGCAACAGGTTCATCCTGGTCTTGGTGGATCATGCCACCCGGTACCCTGAAGCCATCCCTCTGAGGACAGTGACGGCCCCCGTGGTGGGACGTGCACTGATGGGAATTTTCTCACGAGTAGGATTCCCTCTA
The DNA here is from genome assembly GCF_964263255.1 of Lissotriton vulgaris. Lineage (NCBI taxonomy): Eukaryota > Metazoa > Chordata > Amphibia > Caudata > Salamandridae > Lissotriton > Lissotriton vulgaris. The sequence continues at coordinate 1,128,551,457 of NC_141693.1, forward strand.
GAGGTGGTGAGCGACAGGGGGACCAACTTCATATCCAAGTATATGAAGTCCCTTTGGCAAGAGTGTGGTGTTACGTACAAGTTCACCACGCCTTACCATCCCCAAGGAAACGGGTTGGTTGAAAGATTCAACCGAACCCTGAAAGGCATGATCATGGGCCTGGAGGGTCCAATGAGGCGTAAGTGGGACGTCCTCTTACCATGCCTGCTCTTTGCATATCGCGAGGTACCACAGAAGTCCCTAGGGTTCAGCCCCTTTGAACTGCTGTACGGTCACCCCGTGAGAGGACCACTGAGTTTGGTAAAGGAAGGCTGGGAGCAATCTCCCAGGAAACCTCCCCAGAATGTATATAGCTACATGCTGGCCTTCAGAAACCAAACCAGGCGCTTCAGACAACTTGCCGAGGCAAATCTGGAAGCAAGCCAGGAGGAGATGAAGCGGTGGTACGACCAGAATGCCACTCTGGTCGAGCTTCAGCCTGGACAAGAGGTGTATGTCCTGGCCCCAGTGGAGCCCTGTGCCCTTCAGGATAAGTGGACAGGCCCCTTTGAGGTTGTGGAGCGCAAGAGCCCAGTGACATACTTGGTGGACATGAAGACGCCCAGGAACCCTTTGAGGGTCCTACATGTCAACCGCCTCAAGCCCCACTTGAGAAGGTCCGAAGTGGGCATGCTGTTGGCAACTGATGATGGAATGGAGGAGGAGTCGGAGCCTCTTCCTGACCTCTTAGTGGCCTGTGAGAAAGATGGGTCAGTGGATGGAGTTAACCTCTCACCCAACCTGACCCCCGAACAACAGGAAGACTGCCGCCAGTTGCTGGGGCAGTTTCCAGATCTGTTCTCCCTGGTTCCGAGTGTCACAGATTGGTGCGTCCATGACGTGGACACTGGAGACAGCTTACCTGTGAAGCATAAGGCTTACAGAGTGACTGACAGGGTCAGGGCCTGCATTAAGGAGGAGGTCTTCAAGATGCTTGCCCTTGGGGTGGTTGAGTCTTCCAGCAGTCCTTGGTCCAGCCCCGTGGTCTTGGTCCCAAAGGCTGCTGCGCCGGGAGCCACACCCGAACTCCGGTTCTGTGTGGACTACAGAGGACTCAATTCAGTCACGAAGACTGACGCGCACCCCATCCCCAGAGCTGATGAGCTCATTGATCGGCTAGGGGCTGCCCGGTTCCTCAGCACGTTTGATTTAACGTCTGGGTACTGGCAGATCGCCTTGACCGATGGGGCAAAGGAGAGGTCAGCATTCTCTACACCAGATGGGCATTTCCAGTTCCGGGTTATGCCATTTGGAATGAAGAATGCCCCCGCCACCTTTCAGAGATTGGTCAACCAGGTGTTGGCTGGGCTGGATGAGTTCAGTGCAGCCTACCTGGATCACATCGCAGTGTTCAGTGGCACCTGGCCAGAACACCTGCGACACCTCTGGGAGGTGTTGATGGCCCTGCGCAGAGCAGGCCTCACAATCAAGGCAAGCAAGTGCCAGATTGGGCAGGGTTCAGTGGTGTACTTGGGACACCAAGTGGGGAGTGGCAAGGTGGCACCCTTGCAACCCAAAATCGAGACCATCCTGGCTTGGGAACCCCCCAAGACCCAGACTGCAGTGAGAGCCTTCCTGGGGCTCACTGGGTATTACAGGAGGTTTGTCAAGGGCTATGGCACGATTGTGACCCCCTTGACAGAGCTGACTTCGAAGAAGCAGCCCAGGAATGTGATTTGGACTGACACCTGTCAGAAGGCTTTTGACACCCTGAAGACTGCCATGTGCACGGTGCCCGTGCTCCTGGCTCCTGATTTCTCCAAGGAATTCATAGTGCAAACAGACGCTTCAGAGCATGGTGTAGGGGCTGTTCTTTCACAGATGACTGAGGAGGGCTTTGACCAACCTGTAGCCTTCATAAGTAGGAGGTTACTTCCACGGGAAAGTAGGTGGAGTGCAATAGAGCGTGAAGCATTTGCTGTGGTCTGGGCGCTGAAGAAGCTAAGACCCTACTTGTTTGGGTCTCACTTCCGAGTTCAGACGGACCACAGGCCCCTCAGATGGTTGATGCAAATGAGGGGTGAAAACCCGAAACTGTTGCGGTGGTCCATTTCTCTACAGAGTATGGACTTTACGGTGGAACACCGCCCTGGCACCGATCACGCCAACGCTGACAGTCTGTCCAGATTTTTCCGCCTTAGTGATGTGGAACTCCCTGGGGAAGGGTAGTTCCCCCCACATTTCAGCTGGAGGGGACACATGTTAGACCTGGCACCTTGGCGTGAGCTTCCCTTCCACTTTTTGCTGGTGTGCCTCCGATGTTTTGCTGGTTTTCCGATACTCAGGGCGCTGCGCCACGGCTGACCCGTGCCGCAGTGCAAGTGCTCCCTACTGTAAATTGTACATGTGATTGATGTCCATGATTGGTGCATTGGATTTACTGTTAGTCCCTAGTAAAGCGCACTAGGAGTGCCAGGGCTTGTGAATGCCAATACTGCTAGTGGGCCTGCAGCGCTGGTTGCGCCACCCACAGAAGCAGCCTTAAGATGTGTCTAGGGTCTGCCATTGCAGAACCTGCGTGCAGTCTCGTACTGTCACGCTGGCTGGGCAAGTGCACCCACTTGCCAGCCTCCAAACCTTCCCTTAACTTCATATTAGTCACCCCTATGGTAGGCCCGAGGGCAGGGTGCATTGTAAGTGTAAGGTAGGACAAGCCCTGATGTGTGTGGCATGTCCTAGTAGTGAATTACAACTAAACTCGTATTTCACTATTGTAAGGTTACCTGCTTCCTTTAGGCCAGAACGGGCTGTGGAATTATTACACCCTATAATCCCAGCAGGCTCAGGGAGCATGGTAGAGAGTCGTATTTAGTATGCCTGAACTCCGAATAATAAAATATTTCTTTTAGTAAAGTTTATTTTAGTATCCTGTGTTTGCAAATGCTACTTTTAGAAAGTTAGCATTTGCTTGCCTAACCATTTCAGCCCGCCTCTGCTGGTATGTGTATCGGACTGTCTGGGATGTGTGAGTGACAGGGCTGGGGGATGACAGGTGGTGAATGCGTGGATTGCACCTTAGTGGGAGGTAGGAGTGGCTCTTGACTCTGGATCTTGCTGTGCTCTGCCACCACAATGCTGGCTCCACCCTCCTGGGGAGCGACTGATGACTCAGCCGACACCTGGCCCAGGAAGGGCGAAGCCCCCATCAACAAGGTACTCTGGCTGCCCCTGTCCGCACAATGCTGGCTCCACCTCCTGTGGGGCGTCTGATGCGCCTGCCCCTCACCCTGAAAGCAGAAGCCGGATTACACCCACCAGAGTACTCAAGGACTGAAAGTGGCTATGCAAAGGCCCCCCTGGCCTGCGAGAACAAAAGAAATGCAGTATAAAAGACGGAGCCTTGCTCCTTGTAAATTAGATCCTGTTTGGGCTACAGAAGGAACTCTACCGACGAGAAGGACCGGGAAGGACAAGGAAGAGTGCTGTCTCTTGCCTGTGTCTGGTGCCTTGCTGCAGAAGGAGAGGAAAAGAAAAGACTACAAGAAGACTTTTGCTTTATGAAACTTTGTGCCAAACTCTGCTGAAAGATCTCCAAGGGCTTGCTGCTAAACTTGCCCCCTGACCAGCGCCCCAGGACCAGTGGGCGCTACATCCTGAAGAACGCGACTGTGTGTGCTGCTTATCGCTGCAGTACTGACAGAGGGGTTTGGGAGTGCTGGGCAAGCCTGCCACGCTCCCCGTAATCCAAGGCCTTGACATCCCCCAGAGCACCGTGACCGGGGCCCAAAGCAACAGCGAGAGCAACGTGAGGTCCAGCCGCTGCTGGCCCGAGCACCGTGACCGCACCTGCACCGGGAGCCCGAGAGCAAAGTGAAGGAGGACCAGTCCGGTCCAAGCTCCCGAATTGACTGCGCTTCTAGCCATCAATCCACCTGCGAAGACGGACAGCCGCCCTGTGATAACCCCCTCTGGCCGGTAACCTGCCCGACAGCTCAGCTGTGAGCGTACAGCTGCAATCGGCACTTTGGCTGGGTACGTCCTGCACTTGGGGACCGTACTGCCACTTGCCGCCACCGCACAGCCACCGCCTCCAGGGTCGGAGCGAACGACGAAGGAAGGACCCTGCCGCCACTGAGCACCGCCGCCCCAGATGACCCGTGACCTGCCCGGCTGAGAGCCGCAGCGAACAGCGACCCCGGAAAAGCAACGCGACGTGGGACAGCTCCCCTGGAAGCCGCCCACTCTACAAGAATTTGAAAGGTACTGTGTTGTGTCCTCACGGTGCGAGCGCCTTGCAACTCGAGCTCGCACCGCGCTATCTGCTCCCAACACGAGCCGCCTCTGGAACCGAGGCTCGCACAGCTCCTGGTCCTCGAGGCCCGATCTCCCCTCGGAAGCGATCAGAGACAGCGGAAAGCGCATTGAGGCGCTACGAGACACTGAACCTTGTCGAACCCGGGCAGAAGGCCCAAAAGATTGCTTATTGCTAGAAAGAACTGTGGCAACCTGAACTTGAGTAAACTGGAACCGCTATTGAAAGTTTGATAACTGTATTTACAAGCCTGCTTGAAATTTATATAAAGATATATATTTTTACAAATACAGTTTGGTGTCATTGTGTGGTGGGTTGGTTGTGATGGTGTGATATTGCAAATGTTTAACCCTATGTGCCCCAAAGATTAGCCTACGACTGCTTAAGCCACACTACCTAGAGGGTAAGCAGAGGTTGTCTGGAAGGTAACCCTCAGCCCTGACGAGGAAGAGAGAGTCCCTGCTTGTCGCTAGTGCTACACTGCGCCAACTAGAGCCTCCCCCTTCCTACATTGGACGCAGCGGTGAGGATTTTTCGAATTTACATTTGCAGTGTCTATACCTTAACTTCTGACCATTGCACAGTGATTTCAGTCCAGTTACTTGGCCACAGGTTTGGTTGTAATTTTGCCGAGAAACGATCCCTAGCGAAGAAACCATGCCGGGCACGAAGAGCCTGGATGGAGCGGAGTCCACGACCTCTGAGATGTTGGAGCTGGAATGGGATGCAGCAAAGCTGGACAAATACTCAAAGAGTGAACTGAAGTTTTTTTGCAAAAAACTCAAGGTTCCGCACGCCGGTTGCAAGAACAAGCCAGAGCTCTACAAGGCCCTGAAAGCCTGGATAGAGTCCAGAAAGGCCCCGGAGGATCAAGATGCCCTCGCGGAGCAAGATGCAACTGAGGAGCAGAATGCACCTGTGGCTCAGGTCAATCTCGAAAGGCAAGACAGCGTGCACAGCTTTGGTAAAGGCCTGTCGCCAGAGGAGCTGGCAGACAGGAAGGAAACGAGGGATCATGAAAGGAAGCTGGCAGAATTAAAAATCCAACTGGAGCTTGAAACCAAAAGAATGGCGCTGGAAGAGCGAAAGCACCAAATGGATTACGAATTGAAAATGAGGGAGATGAGTCTAAAGGAGAGAAACTTGGATCATCCTCCCTCTGGTGGCAGCACAACGCCGGTGCAGGTAGAGTCAAGAGTGCACATCCCCAAAGATGTAGTTAAAGAGTTCTGTAAGGGGGATGACATAGGACAGTGGCTTAGGGCATACGAGGTAGCCATGTCCTCCCACCGGGTCCCTGACAAGGATTGGGGAGCGGGGTTGTGGGGAAGGTTCCTTAGCGAAGGGCGAGATACCCTGCTAGATTTGCCCGTTGAAAACCAGAGATCCTATTCCCACATGAAAGAAGCTTTAATGAACAGGTACGGGCTTACCCCTGAAATATATAGACAGAAGTTTAGGGGATGTACTAAGCGGCCTGGGAATACGTATGTGGAGTATGTGACTTACTTTTGCAGAGCACTGGATGGTTGGGTGAAGGGTAGCAAAGTGAATGATTTTCAAGGTCTCTTTGATTTAATTGCATGGGAGCACTTGTCTGATCACTGTTTTCCTGAGTTACGCCAACACCTGATCGATAGCAAGCTGTCCAACCCGAGGAAGCTTGCTGAGGAGGCGGACCGCTGGCTCAGCACCAGGGTCCACAAGGGTCCAGTGGGAGACTCCGCCAAGAGTGGGCAGGGTCCCCAGCAGAAGAGTGGGGGGGACAAGGGAAAACAGAAAGGGTTCCAAAAAGGCCCCCAAAGTAATCCCCAAGGGGACCAGCAGAAAGGTTCTCAGCCTCCCCTACCCCCAAAGCAGAATGGGGCCCGACAGGTAAACCTGTTCCAAAGGGGCCCTTCAATTGTTTCAAATGTGGTGAGCCGGGGCACATATCCAGCGACCCCAAGTGTCGCCTGTTTGGAAAACCCGCACCCACTGGTGCTCCACCCCGTCAAGTAACTAGTGTTCACTTAGGAGAAGAAGTGATGGTCCCGGGGGGTGGAGATCCCGTTCACATGACCCTAGTCTCACTAGGAGACAGTGAGATGATCCCTACGAACTACCTGCCCTCTAACACTAAGAAATATGGGCAGGTGGTGATCATCAATGGTAAGGAAGCTGAGGCTCTTAGAGATACAGGAGCCAGCGTGACTGCAGTGAGGCAGCACCTGGTGTCTCAAGAGCAGGTTGTACCCCATGCCTACTGTAGGGTTATCAACGCTGATAATTCAGAGAGTCAGTGTCCGATGGCTCAAGTTCCCTTCGAGTGGGGGGGGGGGTCTCTGGCACTCTGCAGGTCTGTGTGAGGAAAACCATGCCTGTTGACTGTTTGCTAGGGAATGACTTGGAGCACTCCCCTTGGGAAAAGGTGGAGAAAACGACTCACCTGCGGATGGTGGGTCTGCCTGACTGGGCGTGCGTGACCACCCGGTCGATGGCAGCCAGTAAGGGTGATCAAGAGGTCCTGGGGCCTGAAGGAGAGGCCCAGGAACCGGCCTTAGGGAGAAGGCGCAGGGGGCGCGGGAAACCGGCCCCTGAAGTTCCCACTGTCCAGGAGGAAGCAGACCCTGAGGGGGATGCCCTGGAGCCTACAGGGGAACAGATTGCTGAACTGGGGGACCTGCCTGAGCTGACCCATTGGCAGCAAGAAGGAGGACCCTCCAGGGAAGAATTCTGCAGGGAGCAGAAAGAATGCCCTTCTCTCGTGGGTATGCGGCAGCAGGCTGCAGACCAGGTCAATGGTGTTCAGGCCAAAACACATTATGTGTACTGGGAGAACGACCTCCTGTATTCAGAGCCTAAGGCTGCTGAACCTGGGTCAGCCCGTGTGCTGGTGGTACCCCAGAAGTTCAGAGCCTTCCTACTGGGTCTGGCTCACGATGTGCCTTTAGCAGGACATTTGGGGATGGACAAGACCTATGACAGGCTTGTCACCCACTTTTACTGGCCCCAAATGCACAAGAGCTCAGACGCTCATTGTAGGACCTGTCCGACTTGCCAGGCAAGTGGGAAGAGCAGAGGGAAGAACAAGGCTCCCCTCCAACCCTTCCCTGTGGTCGGTACGCCATTCCAGCGAGTGGGTATTGACATTGTTGGGCCTCTGGACCCCAAGACAGCCATGGGCAACAGGTTCATCCTGGTCTTGGTGGATCATGCCACCCGGTACCCTGAAGCCATCCCTCTGAGGACAGTGACGGCCCCCGTGGTGGGACGTGCACTGATGGGAATTTTCTCACGAGTAGGATTCCCTCTAGAGGTGGTGAGCGACAGGGGGACCAACTTCATATCCAAGTATATGAAGTCCCTTTGGCAAGAGTGTGGTGTTACGTACAAGTTCACCACGCCTTACCATCCCCAAGGAAACGGGTTGGTTGAAAGATTCAACCGAACCCTGAAAGGCATGATCATGGGCCTGGAGGGTCCAATGAGGCGTAAGTGGGACGTCCTCTTACCATGCCTGCTCTTTGCATATCGCGAGGTACCACAGAAGTCCCTAGGGTTCAGCCCCTTTGAACTGCTGTACGGTCACCCCGTGAGAGGACCACTGAGTTTGGTAAAGGAAGGCTGGGAGCAATCTCCCAGGAAACCTCCCCAGAATGTATATAGCTACATGCTGGCCTTCAGAAACCAAACCAGGCGCTTCAGACAACTTGCCGAGGCAAATCTGGAAGCAAGCCAGGAGGAGATGAAGCGGTGGTACGACCAGAATGCCACTCTGGTCGAGCTTCAGCCTGGACAAGAGGTGTATGTCCTGGCCCCAGTGGAGCCCTGTGCCCTTCAGGATAAGTGGACAGGCCCCTTTGAGGTTGTGGAGCGCAAGAGCCCAGTGACATACTTGGTGGACATGAAGACGCCCAGGAACCCTTTGAGGGTCCTACATGTCAACCGCCTCAAGCCCCACTTGAGAAGGTCCGAAGTGGGCATGCTGTTGGCAACTGATGATGGAATGGAGGAGGAGTCGGAGCCTCTTCCTGACCTCTTAGTGGCCTGTGAGAAAGATGGGTCAGTGGATGGAGTTAACCTCTCACCCAACCTGACCCCCGAACAACAGGAAGACTGCCGCCAGTTGCTGGGGCAGTTTCCAGATCTGTTCTCCCTGGTTCCGAGTGTCACAGATTGGTGCGTCCATGACGTGGACACTGGAGACAGCTTACCTGTGAAGCATAAGGCTTACAGAGTGACTGACAGGGTCAGGGCCTGCATTAAGGAGGAGGTCTTCAAGATGCTTGCCCTTGGGGTGGTTGAGTCTTCCAGCAGTCCTTGGTCCAGCCCCGTGGTCTTGGTCCCAAAGGCTGCTGCGCCGGGAGCCACACCCGAACTCCGGTTCTGTGTGGACTACAGAGGACTCAATTCAGTCACGAAGACTGACGCGCACCCCATCCCCAGAGCTGATGAGCTCATTGATCGGCTAGGGGCTGCCCGGTTCCTCAGCACGTTTGATTTAACGTCTGGGTACTGGCAGATCGCCTTGACCGATGGGGCAAAGGAGAGGTCAGCATTCTCTACACCAGATGGGCATTTCCAGTTCCGGGTTATGCCATTTGGAATGAAGAATGCCCCCGCCACCTTTCAGAGATTGGTCAACCAGGTGTTGGCTGGGCTGGATGAGTTCAGTGCAGCCTACCTGGATCACATCGCAGTGTTCAGTGGCACCTGGCCAGAACACCTGCGACACCTCTGGGAGGTGTTGATGGCCCTGCGCAGAGCAGGCCTCACAATCAAGGCAAGCAAGTGCCAGATTGGGCAGGGTTCAGTGGTGTACTTGGGACACCAAGTGGGGAGTGGCAAGGTGGCACCCTTGCAACCCAAAATCGAGACCATCCTGGCTTGGGAACCCCCCAAGACCCAGACTGCAGTGAGAGCCTTCCTGGGGCTCACTGGGTATTACAGGAGGTTTGTCAAGGGCTATGGCACGATTGTGACCCCCTTGACAGAGCTGACTTCGAAGAAGCAGCCCAGGAATGTGATTTGGACTGACACCTGTCAGAAGGCTTTTGACACCCTGAAGACTGCCATGTGCACGGTGCCCGTGCTCCTGGCTCCTGATTTCTCCAAGGAATTCATAGTGCAAACAGACGCTTCAGAGCATGGTGTAGGGGCTGTTCTTTCACAGATGACTGAGGAGGGCTTTGACCAACCTGTAGCCTTCATAAGTAGGAGGTTACTTCCACGGGAAAGTAGGTGGAGTGCAATAGAGCGTGAAGCATTTGCTGTGGTCTGGGCGCTGAAGAAGCTAAGACCCTACTTGTTTGGGTCTCACTTCCGAGTTCAGACGGACCACAGGCCCCTCAGATGGTTGATGCAAATGAGGGGTGAAAACCCGAAACTGTTGCGGTGGTCCATTTCTCTACAGAGTATGGACTTTACGGTGGAACACCGCCCTGGCACCGATCACGCCAACGCTGACAGTCTGTCCAGATTTTTCCGCCTTAGTGATGTGGAACTCCCTGGGGAAGGGTAGTTCCCCCCACATTTCAGCTGGAGGGGACACATGTTAGACCTGGCACCTTGGCGTGAGCTTCCCTTCCACTTTTTGCTGGTGTGCCTCCGATGTTTTGCTGGTTTTCCGATACTCAGGGCGCTGCGCCACGGCTGACCCGTGCCGCAGTGCAAGTGCTCCCTACTGTAAATTGTACATGTGATTGATGTCCATGATTGGTGCATTGGATTTACTGTTAGTCCCTAGTAAAGCGCACTAGGAGTGCCAGGGCTTGTGAATGCCAATACTGCTAGTGGGCCTGCAGCGCTGGTTGCGCCACCCACAGAAGCAGCCTTAAGATGTGTCTAGGGTCTGCCATTGCAGAACCTGCGTGCAGTCTCGTACTGTCACGCTGGCTGGGCAAGTGCACCCACTTGCCAGCCTCCAAACCTTCCCTTAACTTCATATTAGTCACCCCTATGGTAGGCCCGAGGGCAGGGTGCATTGTAAGTGTAAGGTAGGACAAGCCCTGATGTGTGTGGCATGTCCTAGTAGTGAATTACAACTAAACTCGTATTTCACTATTGTAAGGTTACCTGCTTCCTTTAGGCCAGAACGGGCTGTGGAATTATTACACCCTATAATCCCAGCAGGCTCAGGGAGCATGGTAGAGAGTCGTATTTAGTATGCCTGAACTCCGAATAATAAAATATTTCTTTTAGTAAAGTTTATTTTAGTATCCTGTGTTTGCAAATGCTACTTTTAGAAAGTTAGCATTTGCTTGCCTAACCATTTCAGCCCGCCTCTGCTGGTATGTGTATCGGACTGTCTGGGATGTGTGAGTGACAGGGCTGGGGGATGACAGGTGGTGAATGCGTGGATTGCACCTTTGTGGGAGGTAGGAGTGGCTCTTGACTCTGGATCTTGCTGTGCTCTGCCACCACAATGCTGGCTCCACCCTCCTGGGGAGCGACTGATGACTCAGCCGACACCTGGCCCAGGAAGGGCGAAGCCCCCATCAACAAGGTACTCTGGCTGCCCCTGTCCGCACAATGCTGGCTCCACCTCCTGTGGGGCGTCTGATGCGCCTGCCCCTCACCCTGAAAGCAGAAGCCGGATTACACCCACCAGAGTACTCAAGGACTGAAAGTGGCTATGCAAAGGCCCCCCTGGCCTGCGAGAACAAAAGAAATGCAGTATAAAAGACGGAGCCTTGCTCCTTGTAAATTAGATCCTGTTTGGGCTACAGAAGGAACTCTACCGACGAGAAGGACCGGGAAGGACAAGGAAGAGTGCTGTCTCTTGCCTGTGTCTGGTGCCTTGCTGCAGAAGGAGAGGAAAAGAAAAGACTACAAGAAGACTTTTGCTTTATGAAACTTTGTGCCAAACTCTGCTGAAAGATCTCCAAGGGCTTGCTGCTAAACTTGCCCCCTGACCAGCGCCCCAGGACCAGTGGGCGCTACATCCTGAAGAACGCGACTGTGTGTGCTGCTTATCGCTGCAGTACTGACAGAGGGGTTTGGGAGCGCTGGGCAAGCCTGCCACGCTCCCCGTAATCCAAGGCCTTGACATCCCCCAGAGCACCGTGACCGGGGCCCAAAGCAACAGCGAGAGCAACGTGAGGTCCAGCCGCTGCTGGCCCGAGCACCGTGACCGCACCTGCACGGGAGCCCGAGAGCAAAGTGAAGGAGGACCAGTCCGGTCCAAGCTCCCGAATTGACTGCGCTTCTAGCCATCAATCCACCTGCGAAGACGGACAGCCGCCCTGTGATAACCCCCTCTGGCCGGTAACCTGCCCGACAGCTCAGCTGTGAGCGTACAGCTGCAATCGGCACTTTGGCTGGGTACGTCCTGCACTTGGGGACCGTACTGCCACTTGCCGCCACCGCACAGCCACCGCCTCCAGGGTCGGAGCGAACGACGAAGGAAGGACCCTGCCGCCACTGAACACCGCCGCCCCAGATGACCCGTGACCTGCCCGGCTGAGAGCCGCAGCGAACAGCGACCCCGGAAAAGCAACGCGACGTGGGACAGCTCCCCTGGAAGCCGCCCGCTCTACAAGAATTTGAAAGGTACTGTGTTGTGTCCTCACGGTGCGAGCGCCTTGCAACTCGAGCTCGCACCGCGCTATCTGCTCCCAACACGAGCCGCCTCTGGAACCGAGGCTCGCACAGCTCCTGGTCCTCGAGGCCCGATCTCCCCTCGGAAGCGAGCGGAGACAGCGGAAAGCGCATTGAGGCGCTACGAGACACTGAACCTTGTCGAACCCGGGCAGAAGGCCCAAAAGATTGCTTATTGCTAGAAAGAACTGTGGCAACCTGAACTTGAGTAAACTGGAACCGCTATTGAAAGTTTGATAACTGTATTTACAAGCCTGCTTGAAATTTATATAAAGATATATATTTTTACAAATACAGTTTGGTGTCATTGTGTGGTGGGTTGGTTGTGATGGTGTGATATTGCAAATGTTTAACCCTATGTGCCCCAAAGATTAGCCTACGACTGCTTAAGCCACACTACCTAGAGGGTAAGCAGAGGTTGTCTGGAAGGTAACCCTCAGCCCTGACGAGGAAGAGAGAGTCCCTGCTTGTCGCTAGTGCTACACTGCGCCAACTAGAGCCTCCCCCTTCCTACATTGGATGCAGCGGTGAGGATTTTTCGAATTTACATTTGCAGTGTCTATACCTTAACTTCTGACCATTGCACAGTGATTTCAGTCCAGTTACTTGGCCACAGGTTTGGTTGTAATTTTGCCGAGAAACGATCCCTAGCGAAGAAACCATGCCGGGCACGAAGAGCCTGGATGGAGCGGAGTCCACGACCTCTGAGATGTTGGAGCTGGAATGGGATGCAGCAAAGCTGGACAAATACTCAAAGAGTGAACTGAAGTTTTTTTGCAAAAAACTCAAGGTTCCGCACGCCGGTTGCAAGAACAAGCCAGAGCTCTACAAGGCCCTGAAAGCCTGGATAGAGTCCAGAAAGGCCCCGGAGGATCAAGATGCCCTCGCGGAGCAAGATGCAACTGAGGAGCAGAATGCACCTGTGGATCTGGTGGATCTCGAAAGGCAAGACAGCGTGCACAGCTTTGGTAAAGGCCTGTCGCCAGAGGAGCTGGCAGACAGGAAGGAAACGAGGGATCATGAAAGGAAGCTGGCAGAATTAAAAATCCAACTGGAGCTTGAAACCAAAAGAATGGCGCTGGAAGAGCGAAAGCACCAAATGGATTACGAATTGAAAATGAGGGAGATGAGTCTAAAGGAGAGAAACTTGGATCATCCTCCCTCTGGTGGCAGCACAACGCCGGTGCAGGTAGAGTCAAGAGTGCACATCCCCAAAGATGTAGTTAAAGAGTTCTGTAAGGGGGATGACATAGGACAGTGGCTTAGGGCATACGAGGTAGCCATGTCCTCCCACCGGGTCCCTGACAAGGATTGGGGAGCGGGGTTGTGGGGAAGGTTCCTTAGCGAAGGGCGAGATACCCTGCTAGATTTGCCCGTTGAAAACCAGAGATCTTATTCCCACATGAAAGAAGCTTTAATGAACAGGTACGGGCTTACCCCTGAAATATATAGACAGAAGTTTAGGGGATGTACTAAGCGGCCTGGGAATACGTATGTGGAGTATGTGACTTACTTTTGCAGAGCACTGGATGGTTGGGTGAAGGGTAGCAAAGTGAATGATTTTCAAGGTCTCTTTGATTTAATTGCATGGGAGCACTTGTCTGATCACTGTTTTCCTGAGTTACGCCAACACCTGATCGATAGCAAGCTGTCCAACCCGAGGAAGCTTGCTGAGGAGGCGGACCGCTGGCTCAGCACCAGGGTCCACAAGGGTCAAGTGGGAGTCTCCGCCAAGAGTGGGCAGGGTCCCCAGCAGAAGAGTGGGGGGGACAAGGGAAAACAGAAAGGGTTCCAAAAAGGCCCCCAAAGTAATCCCCAAGGGGACCAGCAGAAAGGTTCTCAGCCTCCCCTACCCCCAAAGCAGAATGGGGCCCGACAGGTAAACCTGTTCCAAAGGGGCCCTTCAATTGTTTCAAATGTGGTGAGCCGGGGCACATATCCAGCGACCCCAAGTGTCGCCTGTTTGGAAAACCCGCACCCACTGGTGCTCCACCCCGTCAAGTGACTAGTGTTCACTTAGGAGAAGAAGTGATGGTCCCGGGGGGTGGAGATCCCGTTCACATGACCCTAGTCTCACTAGGAGACAGTGAGATGATCCCTACGAACTACCTGCCCTCTAACACTAAGAAATATGGGCAGGTGGTGATCATCAATGGTAAGGAAGCTGAGGCTCTTAGAGATACAGGAGCCAGCGTGACTGCAGTGAGGCAGCACCTGGTGTCTCAAGAGCAGGTTGTACCCCATGCCTACTGTAGGGTTATCAACGCTGATAATTCAGAGAGTCAGTGTCCGATGGCTCAAGTTCCCTTCGAGTGGGGGGGGGGGTCTCTGGCACTCTGCAGGTCTGTGTGAGGAAAACCATGCCTGTTGACTGTTTGCTAGGGAATGACTTGGAGCACTCCCCTTGGGAAAAGGTGGAGAAAACGACTCACCTGCGGATGGTGGGTCTGCCTGACTGGGCGTGCGTGACCACCCGGTCGATGGCAGCCAGTAAGGGTGATCAAGAGGTCCTGGGGCCTGAAGGAGAGGCCCAGGAACCGGCCTTAGGGAGAAGGCGCAGGGGGCGCGGGAAACCGGCCCCTGAAGTTCCCACGGTCCAGGAGGAAGCAGACCCTGAGGGGGATGCCCTGGAGCCTACAGGGGAACAGATTGCTGAACTGGGGGACCTGCCTGAGCTGACCCATTGGCAGCAAGAAGGAGGACCCTCCAGGGAGGAATTCTGCAGGGAGCAGAAAGAATGCCCTTCTCTCGTGGGTATGCGGCAGCAGGCTGCAGACCAGGTCAATGGTGTTCAGGCCAAAACACATTATGTGTACTGGGAGAACAACCTCCTGTATTCAGAGCCTAAGGCTGCTGAACCTGGGTCAGCCCGTGTGCTGGTGGTACCCCAGAAGTTCAGAGCCTTCCTACTGGGTCTGGCTCACGATGTGCCTTTAGCAGGACATTTGGGGATGGACAAGACCTATGACAGGCTTGTCACCCACTTTTACTGGCCCCAAATGCACAAGAGCTCAGACGCTCATTGTAGGACCTGTCCGACTTGCCAGGCAAGTGGGAAGAGCGGAGGGAAGAACAAGGCTCCCCTCCAACCCTTCCCTGTGGTCGGTACGCCATTCCAGCGAGTGGGTATTGACATTGTTGGGCCTCTGGACCCCAAGACAGCCATGGGCAACAGGTTCATCCTGGTCTTGGTGGATCATGCCACCCGGTACCCTGAAGCCATCCCTCTGAGGACAGTGACGGCCCCCGTGGGGGGACGTGCACTGATGGGAATTTTCTCACGAGTAGGATTCCCTCTAGAGGTGGTGAGCGACAGGGGGACCAACTTCATATCCAAGTATATGAAGTCCCTTTGGCAAGAGTGTGGTGTTACGTACAAGTTCACCACGCCTTACCATCCCCAAGGAAACGGGTTGGTTGAAAGATTCAACCGAACCCTGAAAGGCATGATCATGGGCCTGGAGGGTCCAATGAGGCGTAAGTGGGACGTCCTCTTACCATGCCTGCTCTTTGCATATCGCGAGGTACCACAGAAGTCCCTAGGGTTCAGCCCCTTTGAACTGCTGTACGGTCACCCCGTGAGAGGACCACTGAGTTTGGTAAAGGAAGGCTGGGAGCAATCTCCCAGGAAACCTCCCCAGAATGTATATAGCTACATGCTGGCCTTCAGAAACCAAACCAGGCGCTTCAGACAACTTGCCGAGGCAAATCTGGAAGCAAGCCAGGAGGAGATGAAGCGGTGGTACGACCAGAATGCCACTCTGGTCGAGCTTCAGCCTTTACAAGAGGTGTATGTCCTGGCCCCAGTGGAGCCCTGTGCCCTTCAGGATAAGTGGACAGGCCCCTTTGAGGTTGTGGAGCGCAAGAGCCCAGTGACATACTTGGTGGACATGAAGACGCCCAGGAACCCTTTGAGGGTCCTACATGTCAACCGCCTCAAGCCCCACTTGAGAAGGTCCGAAGTGGGCATGCTGTTGGCAACTGATGATGGAATGGAGGAGGAGTCGGAGCCTCTTCCTGACTTCTTAGTGGCCTGTGAGAAAGATGGGTCAGTGGATGGAGTTAACCTCTCACCCAACCTGACCCCCGAACAACAGGAAGACTGCCGCCAGTTGCTGGGGCAGTTTCCAGATCTGTTCTCCCTGGTTCCGAGTGTCACAGATTGGTGCGTCCATGACGTGGACACTGGAGACAGCTTACCTGTGAAGCATAAGGCTTACAGAGTGACTGACAGGGTCAGGGCCTGCATTAAGGAGGAGGTCTCCAAGATGCTTGCCCTTGGGGTGGTTGAGTCTTCCAGCAGTCCTTGGTCCAGCCCCGTGGTCTTGGTCCCAAAGGCTGCTGCGCCGGGAGCCACACCCGAACTCCGGTTCTGTGTGGACTACAGAGGACTCAATTCAGTCACGAAGACTGACGCGCACCCCATCCCCAGAGCTGATGAGCTCATTGATCGGCTAGGGGCTGCCCGGTTCCTCAGCACGTTTGATTTAACGTCTGGGTACTGGCAGATCGCCTTGACCGATGGGGCAAAGGAGAGGTCAGCATTCTCTACACCAGATGGGCATTTCCAGTTCCGGGTTATGCCATTTGGAATGAAGAATGCCCCCGCCACCTTTCAGAGATTGGTCAACCAGGTGTTGGCTGGGCTGGATGAGTTCAGTGCAGCCTACCTGGATCACATCGCAGTGTTCAGTGGCACCTGGCCAGAACACCTGCGACACCTCTGGGAGGTGTTGATGGCCCTGCGCAGAGCAGGCCTCACAATCAAGGCAAGCAAGTGCCAGATTGGGCAGGGTTCAGTGGTGTACTTGGGACACCAAGTGGGGAGTGGCAAGGTGGCACCCTTGCAACCCAAAATCGAGACCATCCTGGCTTGGGAACCCCCCAAGACCCAGACTGCAGTGAGAGCCTTCCTGGGGCTCACTGGGTATTACAGGAGGTTTGTCAAGGGCTATGGCACGATTGTGACCCCCTTGACAGAGCTGACTTCGAAGAAGCAGCCCAGGAATGTGATTTGGACTGACACCTGTCAGAAGGCTTTTGACACCCTGAAGACTGCCATGTGCACGGCGCCCGTGCTCCTGGCTCCTGATTTCTCCAAGGAATTCATAGTGCAAACAGACGCTTCAGAGCATGGTGTAGGGGCTGTTCTTTCACAGATGACTGAGGAGGGCTTTGACCAACCTGTAGCCTTCATAAGTAGGAGGTTACTTCCACGGGAAAGTAGGTGGAGTGCAATAGAGCGTGAAGCATTTGCTGTGGTCTGGGCGCTGAAGAAGCTAAGACCCTACTTGTTTGGGTCTCACTTCCGAGTTCAGACGGACCACAGGCCCCTCAGATGGTTGATGCAAATGAGGGGTGAAAACCCGAAACTGTTGCGGTGGTCCATTTCTCTACAGAGTATGGACTTTACGGTGGAACACCGCCCTGGCACCGATCACGCCAACGCTGACAGTCTGTCCAGATTTTTCCGCCTTAGTGATGTGGAACTCCCTGGGGAAGGGTAGTTCCCCCCACATTTCAGCTGGAGGGGACACATGTTAGACCTGGCACCTTGGCGTGAGCTTCCCTTCCACTTTTTGCTGGTGTGCCTCCGATGTTTTGCTGGTTTTCCGATACTCAGGGCGCTGCGCCACGGCTGACCCGTGCCGCAGTGCAAGTGCTCCCTACTGTAAATTGTACATGTGATTGATGTCCATGATTGGTGCATTGGATTTACTGTTAGTCCCTAGTAAAGCGCACTAGGAGTGCCAGGGCTTGTGAATGCCAATACTGCTAGTGGGCCTGCAGCGCTGGTTGCGCCACCCACAGAAGCAGCCTTAAGATGTGTCTAGGGTCTGCCATTGCAGAACCTGCGTGCAGTCTCGTACTGTCACGCTGGCTGGGCAAGTGCACCCACTTGCCAGCCTCCAAACCTTCCCTTAACTTCATATTAGTCACCCCTATGGTAGGCCCGAGGGCAGGGTGCATTGTAAGTGTAAGGTAGGACAAGCCCTGATGTGTGTGGCATGTCCTAGTAGTGAATTACAACTAAACTCGTATTTCACTATTGTAAGGCTACCTGCTTCCTTTAGGCCAGAACGGGCTGCTGGAATTATTACACCCTATAATCCCAGCAGGCTCAGGGAGCATGGTAGAGAGTCGTGTTTAGTATGCCTGAACTCAGAATAGTAAAATATTTCTTTTAGTAAAGTTTATTTTAGTATCCTGTGTTTGCAAATGCTACTTTTAGAAAGTTAGCATTTGCTTGCCTAACCATTTCAGCCCGCCTCTGCTGGTATGTGTATCGGACTGTCTGGGATGTGTGAGTGACAGGGCTGGGGGATGACAGGTGGTGAATGCGCGGATTGCACCTTAGTGGGAGGTAGGAGTGGCTCTTGACTCTGGATCTTGCTGTGCTCTGCCACCACAATGCTGGCTCCACCCTCCTGGGGAGCGACTGATGACTCAGCCGACACCTGGCCCAGGAAGGGCGAAGCCCCCATCAACAAGGTACTCTGGCTGCCCCTGTCCGCACAATGCTGGCTCCACCTCCTGTGGGGCGTCTGATGCGCCTGCCCCTCACCCCGAAAGCAGAAGCCGGATTACACCCATCAGAGTACTCAAGGACTGAAAGTGGCTATGCAAAGGCCCCCCTGGCCTGCGAGAACAAAAGAAATGCAGTATAAAAGACGGAGCCTTGCTCCTTGTAAATTAGATCCTGTTTGGGCTACAGAAGGAACTCTACCCGACGAGAAGGACCGGGAAGGACAAGGAAGAGTGCTGTCTCTTGCCTGTGTCTGGTGCCTTGCTGCAGAAGGAGAGGAAAAGAAAAGACTACAAGAAGACTTTTGCTTTATGAAACTTTGTGCCAAACTCTGCTGAAAGATCTCCAAGGGCTTGCTGCTGAACTTGCCCCCTGACCAGCGCCCCAGGACCAGTGGGCGCTACATCCTGAAGAACGCGACTGTGTGTGCTGCTTATCGCTGCAGTACTGACAGAGGGGTTTGGGAGCGCTGGGCAAGCCTGCAACGCTCCCCGTAATCCAAGGCCTTGACATCCCCCCGAGCACCGTGACCGGGGCCCAAAGCAACAGCGAGAGCAACGTGAGGTCCAGCCGCCGCTGGCCCGAGCACCGTGACCGCACCTGCACCGGGAGCCCGAGAGCAAAGTGAAGGAGGACCCGTCCGGTCCAAGCTCCCGAATTGACTGCGCTTCTAGCCGTCAATCCACCTGCGAAGACGGACAGCCGCCCTGTGATAACCCCCTCTGGCCGGTAACCTGCCCGACAGCTCAGCTGTGAGCGTACAGCTGCAATCGGCACTTTGGCTGGGTACGTCCTGCACTTGGGGACCGTACTGCCACTTGCCGCCACCGCACAGCCACCGCCTCCAGGGTCGGAGCGAACGACGAAGGAAGGACCCTGCCGCCACTGAACACTGCCGCCCCGGATGACCCGTGACCTGCCCGGCTGAGAGCCGCAGCGAACAGCGACCCCGGAAAAGCAACGCGAAGTGGGACAGCTCCCCTGGAAGCCGCCCGCTCTACAAGAATTTGAAAGGTACTGTGTTGTGTCCTCACGGTGCGAGCGCCTTGCAACTCGAGCTCGCACCGCGCTATCTGCTCCCAAAACGAGCCGCCTCTGGAACCGAGGCTCGCACAGCTCCTGGTCCTCGAGGCCCGATCTCCCCTCGGAAGCGAGCGGAGACAGCGGAAAGCGCATTGAGGCGCTACGAGACACTGAACCTTGTCGAACCCGGGCAGAAGGCCCAAAAGATTGCTTATTGCTAGAAAGAACTGTGGCAACCTGAACTTGAGTAAACTGGAACCGCTATTGAAAGTTTGATAACTGTATTTACAAGCCTGCTTGAAATTTATATAAAGATATATATTTTTACAAATACAGTTTGGTGTCATTGTGTGGTGGGTTGGTTGTGATGGTGTGATATTGCAAATGTTTAACCCTATGTGCCCCAAAGATTAGCCTACTACTGCTTAAGCCACACTACCTAGAGGGTAAGCAGAGGTTGTCTGGAAGGTAACCCTCAGCCCTGATGAGGAAGAGAGAGTCCCTGCTTGTCGCTAGTGCTACACTGCGCCAACTAGAGCCTCCCCCTTCCTACAAGCTCAAAATTCGATGCCCAATCCCTTCTCTTTCATAGGGCTTCAGTAATTCAGAGCAGCTTGTCCTTGGCTGGTTCCCAGCACATGCCAGAGTGATAACAAGAGAGCGCAGTTATAAAAAACAAAATTCTGCGGAGGGGAATGGGGATGTTCTGAAATAGATATAGTAGTTTTGGAAGCACTACCACTTTCAACGGGACGAGCCTGCCAGCGACCGATAAGGGCAACTTAATACACTTCCGTATTGAGTCAGTAATCCTGGCAATACAGATCCCATAGTTCACCTGCACGAACGTGTCAATATCCCTATGGCACGTTATACATAAGTGCATGAAATGCTCTGTTATCCAGCACAACAGGAATTTGGGTTCTGGTTGTTTAGTGGTAGAAGCGAGGGAGACTAATAATGACTTTTTCCAATTTATTTGGAGCCCTGACCATCGTCCATATGCAATTATATCATGCATGATTCGAAATAACTTACAGGAAGGAGTCTTTATTAGGAGGAGTACGTCATTCACCTACATTGACAATAGAACATCCTGTTTTCTGAAGCAGATACCCCAATGTCACGTAGGAGCCAGTCCATTGGCTCCTTGACAATGGCAAATAGGAGCGGGGACAGCGGGCATCCCTGCCTCATCACTCTGCAAATGTTATATGGCTCAGCCAGTAAATAATTTACCCTTATCCGTGCCCTCGGCCTATTATATAGGATTTTCATCCATTGTAAAAAATGCCATTCCCACACCACACATTCTCTCCAGTACCATTAACAGAAAATCCCCATTCAAATGAAACAGACATCTTTTTGGCATCTAAAAAGCCTATCACTATCTCAATCGTGGGTTCTATTTGATGAGTAATAACTGTAAAGAGTATACGCATATTGTCGCCTGTGGAGCAGTCAGGGATAAGGCCTGATTGGTTCGGCCAGACAAAGGCGGGCATAAGCAGCAAAAGCCTATTGGGCAGACATTTGGTGAGTATTTTACCTTCTACATTAAGGAGGGATAATGGGAGGTAGGAGATACATTTATCTAGGGATTTGCCAGGCTTTAAGAGCATGATAACAATTGCCTCATCCATCGAGTCAGGAAGACGACCAGTCTGGTATGACTCCTTGTAGACTGAGAATAGGATTGGAGTCAGGTCATTGGCATAAGCTTTATAGAATTCAGCCTGGAGCCCATCACTCCCAGGAGTGCTACCTTTCTTTAATTGTGCGATGACCCCCTTAAGCTCTTCCTCCATAATCTGCTGGCATGACATCTCCTATTAGGGAATAACCATGCCAGACGTGCATCATCTAGAAAACTATGCTTTTCATGGGTGGAATCTGATGGTCTGTAAATGTATAAGTATTTGTAGAAGGCAGTGATAGTATGTCCCGTGATCCATAAACGACTGACCCATCCTCATTTGTGGTCTCTGTTATGTGGCTCACCAACCAGTTTGGCTTCAGCTCCAATGCAAGAGTCTGCCCTGTATGTCCCCCCTCACCACGGGCTGTTTTATATTTGCTTGAAAAATAGATTTCCCATTCAGCCACTTTTTTATACTCACAGCTTTTGGTATGTAAATTCTCTAAACTGGGTGCTCCCTCTTCGCGGTCATACCTCTCTATTAGGGATTTTATTTCTCCCTTCAGCTTTGACAGCTCACTCCTTTGAGACTTTAGAATACCATTGCTTTTGGCAATACATTCCCTCCGGATTACCACCTTGTACACCCCATAAGGTAAAAACAGAATCCACAGAGCCTATATTTTCAGTAAAGTAATTCCTAGTGGCTTAGAAAATGTCCTCCCTAAGCACCCCACCCAGCAAATTCTGTGGAGGATGTTTGTTGATAAGCCAGGTTTCTTCTTTAGGGTCTGTGATGATCAGTGTTTTGCCCTTTAGTGAAAAACATATTCACTGAGGATATAACATGGCAAACAGGATGCCCATCTCCTTCACTTTTTTCTTGACTGGAACGAACCTGCGATGCTCGTCTTGTACACTTTCAGTAAAGTCTGGGAGAATGACAATGTCATGCTACCCTAAGTATTAGTGTGCTTCTCTGTCACGAGTCGGAGGTCTCTGTAGTTTAAATGTTTTGCAATAATAGGCTGCAGAGGAGCAGTCGGGACTGGTTAGGGGGCCAGCATGCAGTGGGCTGTCTCCACCACCAATGTGCAGTGTAGGAAGTCTGCCCCAAAGATTTCCTGCAGTAATTTGTCTATATAGTTCTTCGTTCTCCCCCATCATCTTGGTCTCTGCAATTCCCAGGATTGTGATATTATTTCTGCAGGATACTGCCATCAAATCTTTTTCAGGTCCGTCTTTTCCATTTCTGTTGCCATCTCTTTTAGGAGCAAGTTGCACTGGGCCGCATCATCCTCCACAGCTAATATTCAGTGTTCTGCCTTGTCAATACGTACCTGTTGTGGATCCAGACATTTCTTCATGTCGTCCCCCCGGCATGTGAGTGAGTCGATTTTGGAATCAATGGTGGAGAGGCTAGACTTCTTCTCGCGCAGGAGAAGCGACCTCATGGGAGGACTATTTCACCCCTGCCGCTCCCTCACCCGCATTTTGGCATTCCGCATCTTGTGGCTGTTTTTTCCTCAAAATTGAGCCGGAATTCCCCGTCAGGTTTTATCATGGTAAAAGCAGTCCTGTTACGTCAAAGTTCCAGAATAGGGGCCTCTTGCCACTTGTTGAGTTCCTAGGTCACAGTTGGGAGCAGGCAGTTATCAATGCAACGCTATGACCCCCAAGCCCATCAATCCACTTTGCGATGATGCCCTGCCCGTAACGACTGCACCATACCTTATGAGGCCCGGTGCGGTGCTGGAGGACAGCTGCCATCAAACAGCTGGCTGATTAGGCAAAATGTGGTGTGGGGGGCCCAGCAGACATCCAAGGGCCAAAGGGTAGTTGAGGAAATCGTGGCCAGTCGAATCGTGCCCCAGAACTTTGGGCAGTGGGGAAGGTGCCCTTAGGTGCCCGTTGTGTCAATTGAAGAGTAAATCAGGGTGCTCCTGCGGGAGTGTCTCTCTCCCATGCAGCTGCTCACTTTTCCCCTCTGTGCGGCTCAGTCATTCAGGGAGGCTGACTTCATGGTAAGGCACTCGCTCAACCACCCCCTTCCTGGGCCGGGACTCGCACCGCAGGGATACCGCCCTTGTCTTTGGGCTTCCTGGTTGGGTCTTTGGACCCACACAGCGCCAACCGTCACCACCTCAGGAGGTTCACATGGGAATTCCCTCTCTGCCGCAGCCCCCCAGAGGCTGAGCAGGCCCAGATTGGTTTGTCTTCTTCCACCTCACTGGTGGCTCCTTCGCTCTAGGGCGCCAGCAGTCATATCTGGCTTTGTCTTTCAGGTTCTCCTCCTAGGACCCTGAGGAATGAGGTGGCAGTGGTCTGAGCAGAAGGATATTTCTGCAGGATTGTCTCTCCAGCCAACAGATTTACAGAGCGGCCATCTTTGTTCAGGCTCTCTAGAGTCCCCCCAGTAAGTTTTCACTTTTGAGTGTTTACTACTTTTCAGTATTAACAAACTGCACTATTGTAGTAGCTCTCACTTTTATAGTAACTTGTACTTTAATAGTAAGACCAGCACTACACATGGCCAACCACTGGTACTGCAACATCCTCGTTTTCAGTCAATTATGGGCCTCATTTATGAAAAGTGACGCATCGCTGCGTGAAAACAGCGATGCGTCACTTTTCACTGCGCACTCCTTGCGACACCAATGATGCGTCATATTTAATGTATGATGCATCATGTCGCAAGGACTTACAGATACGTCAGTATTTCTGACGCATCTGTAAGCGCAAAAGTGACGCATTGCTGGAGTGTGTCACAAAAGTGACGCATCTCCAGCAATGCGTCCTTTCACATGGGGAAAGCCCCATGTGAAAGGTCTTGCGTCAGTCTTACGCTTGCTGTGAGGCAGGCGCAAGATTTTGACGCAACAGCATCCTAAAAGTGACGCAGTGAAATCTCATAGATTTCACTGCGTCACTATTACGAGGCTTTTAGCGGGGGAACGCCCCCTCTGCATACATTATACCTGACGCAGGTATAATGTGGCGCAGGGGTTTAAAAAGTGACGCATCTACCTAGATGCGTCACTTTTTAAATATGGCGCAACAAGGCGCATGTTTTACGCTGCAGATGCGTCACAAAAAGTGACGCATCCGCAGCGCAAAACTGACGCAAGGCCTCATAAATGAGGCCCTATGTTTTTTTGGGGGGGTTTTCACAATATAAAACATGTGATATCCACATGTTTTAGAGAACTCCATGTGTCCCCGTTTTATGTTCTTTTTGTCTTAGTGCATACTCCCTTCAGGTATACCCATATGCAATGAGACAGTACATCATGGCTGGTCATCCCATCAATGTCCACCAGCACTGAATCTCCCTTGTGGGTCCACTTGGGTGTGAGGACCATGCCTTTTGTGTTAGCGCACTTCTAGTAAACTTTAAGATAGTGCTCCACCTCCCTCTCATCCCAATCGATAGTGCTTCCTCCATCGGGCCCATACAATGTCAAACTGTTTTGGGCATCCTCTACTAGTATAGACCACTCTTTCTGCCTCCATACACATATCCATGCCTGCAAGTCATTGTCTTTTGGTTGGAAGTTGGGGCCTATCCCACAGCTTAGCAATATCCCTCTTCACTAGCATCAAGCCCGAGTGACAGAGCATGAGATTAGCTTGTGGACCAACATCGCATGGGATTCCCAACAGGATGAATTGTGGTGCCACAGAGTATTTCATTTCAAGGACAACATCTATTTCTTCAATGATGGTGGCCCAGAATACGTCTCTGAGGGAGCACTCCCAAGGAGTACGCATGAATGTACCTTCGCCCACCCAACAACGCAAGCATTGTTGACACAGAGCCCTGCCCTTTTTGTGCAATAGGCTTCTATTTCAGTAGATACAGTGTAGGATTTTCAGCTCTATCTCAATTTGGACTTAATGGTTACTTCCTTAGGATGAGTCACAGACAACCTGCCTGTCCACATTTTCCACCGGCTCACATTTCTCTCCCAGGTTGCCCTAATTTTCATAAGAGTGTCAGGTTTATTGTTGATGTTGGTACAACAGGTTTGGAAGACCACCTTTCTTCTCCAAAGAGTCTATTCTCCAAGGGCTATATTCTGGAGTGGATTCCCAGTCTATATTTTCCAGGGCATAGCTGGAGGAACCAGTATTTCTGTGTGGGACTCAGGTCACAGTCTTGCTGTAGAGCCTCAAAGGATTTCAACTCCCCCTCATCCATAGTGTCTCCTACTGTGGAGATGCCCATGGTATCCCATTGGCAAAATCCAGTCCGTTTTTATACCTCTTATAGCATATTCCCTTTCCACAGTGGTGTTTGCTTGGTTAACTTTCCCTGCCAACCCAGGTGCTTGGTTGCTTTGCCCCATACATCTAGTGTTGCCTGGGTGGGGCACAGCAAGTCCGCCTGCTCTCTTCACTATAAAGGTAATGTAAATGTGTATGCTTCTCCAGTCCCACCCACTCTAGTCTGGAAGCTACCTTTAGTTGTGAGTCGAAACCCCCATTCATTATTGTTCTGTAATTGCATCACCCGCCAGTACACCCTGATATCTTGTATTGCAATACCACCATTATAGACTGGTTGGTGCAAAGACCAGAGGACAATCCAGTGCGTACTCAGTCCCACAGGAGGATTCTATCTATTCTGTCAAAGTATGAGTCTGGAATACTAAACAGTGTATTTTGTAGGATGTAGAGCAGCCTAGTAAGTGTTATCATTTAAACAATTGCCACCCTCCCCAGCAACATCAGTGGCAGCCATCGCCATCGTTCTGTGTCGACCTGGTCATATGGTATGACCCTATCTATGTTCCTTTCAAGAAACTGCACGTTGTCTAAAGGAATGATAATCACTAGGTATTAAAATCCATCCCTCTTCACCTAAAGGGTGCAGTAGGTGTCATTTAAATTGCCCCAATGACTGAGGGCATATAGTGTTGATTTCCCCCGGATCTCATATTCTCAATATTTTTCAAATACCAGGAACACTGACTGGGCTGCAGAAATTACCACTTCTGGGTCTGTAGGTATAAGAAGATGTCATCTGCGTGTAGTGAGATTTTTTCCTGTTGTCCATTACATCATTAAATCCCTTTATTATCTGCCATCAACAATACCCAACACACCAAGGGTTCCTTGCACAAGGCCGAAATGAGGGAAGATAGGGGGCACCCCACCTTCTACCATGTCCCATGGAAAAACAGGTGGACGTCACTCCATTAACTTTAATCACTGCCGTGGGTGCCTTGTAAAGCAACGCTAACTTCATCCAAAACTGGAGGCCAAACCTGAATGCGAGGAGTGTTTGGTGGAGGTATACCCAGTCAATGGTTTCTTCTGATCTAAGGATAGGATGGCCAACGGTTCCTGAGTATGGTCAACTACAACCAAGCAGTTATGCAATCTCCGCAAGTTCTGTCGGGTCGCTGTCCTCGGCATAAACCCCTTTTGATCTACTTGCACCAATATAGTAGTCACCTGCACAAGGCAATTTACCAGAATGTTGGCTAACAGCTTCACCTCCACATTAACCATATGGATGCGTCAGACGGCCGACCGACAACATGGGTGGCATGTGCGTTGGACGGCCAGGAGCCGTCCGATTTGCGCATGCGGGAAATTTTGGCCGCATTTAAAGGTTTAAAGCGAGATAGGGTCAAAAAGGAGATGCAAATGTTCCTAGGCTTGCCTGGTTTGGTAACACCACTTGGCAACTCTGCATTGTGGAGGGCTATCATAAACACCCCTTCACCGAAGGCCCCTTTGAGCATAATGAGTTGAGGTGGGCCACTAATTGAGGAAAGCTGCCTTGATATCTCAAGTTGGAAGCCGTTCAGCCCCAGTCTTTTTCCATTTGACATGCCAATGAGGGCCTCAGCGAGCTCCATAAGTGAACGCTCCTCTTCAAAGGCCATCCCATTATCATCAGCCAGGATTGGCAAGCACAGCTCACCTAGGAAATCTGCCATGACTTGTGGGGTCGTTGCGCGCCACCTCTGGTATATTTCTTGGTAGTACTGCTCAAATTCTTGCAATATCCTGCTATCAGATCTGGTTGCCCACCCGCCCTCCTGCTGGATTTCTCCCACCCATTTCATTCTCGATTCCTCCTCTCTCCTATCAGCCAGGTCAATATGCAGCTCGATTTGTCACCACTCTCGTACAGTCTTTGTTGCTGTGTGATATACTTATTTTTGGTGGTCTGACTGTTAATATTCTTATACTCCTTTCTCCTCACCTGTGAAGACTGCAGGTCATTTACTATGCCAGTGGTTAAATAGTGGGCTTCTCTATCTATGCTCCAAAGCTTCCACTTTCTGGGCCCTTCTTCTCTTACTCTGGGCCACTAGATTTGGCTCCTTATCTCTAAGCATAGGTTTGTTGACTTCCCAAAGGGTGATGGTGGAGTCCAGCATACCTACATTTTCAGCAAAATAAAGCTATGAAGCCTTCATTAGGCCCATACCACAGACTTGTCTTGCTCCCAGGTTCTAAGGTGCAATGTGGGGGCATCCCATTTCCTAACCTGTTCCCGCCCTAGGGTAAATGTAAGGGGTGGAAAGAGATGCCGTATGCTAAGTAATTTGCTTCTTTTGTGGCTGTGGCCTCATCATTGGGAATGAACACATAATCTAATCATGAGACGGTTTTGTGGGCTTATAAGAAAATTGAATCCTGCCTGTCTTTCAAGTGTTTCAAACTCCATACGTCCATCAGGACCAGGGAGTGAACAAATTGCACAGGGTGTTGTGTGTCAACATGAAGTAAGAACCTATCCATTCCCTTATCGAAGGTGTCATGGAAGTCGCCTCCTATTATGTGTCTGACAGCACTAGATTCCAACAATATATGGCCTATCACATGGAGCACCCATTGTTGAAGCTTGATAGGGACATAGAAATTAAGGATGAATATGGATTGCCGGTCCCACGTGCCCTGGATGACGACATTGCACCCAGCGGTGTCTTCCTGTCATCTGGTTACCAGAAACAGGATATTTTTCCTCATTAGGATTACCATTCCCCTAGAGCCCTTGGCAAAGGCAGCATGGTCCAGGAAAACTTATAAGCCTCGCTGGAGGAATCTGCAGTGTGATTCAGTAGATTAATTTCTTATAGCAGTACTAGGCCAGGTGCCTATCTGCAGAGATACTGGGCCACAACCCCTCTCTCAATTCTATTATTTTAAGTTAAGCACTCAACTTTTAAACCACTTTATTCGAAATCCCAAGTAACAAACTCAAACAACAAGGGAGAGTAGCACCTGAACCTTCTCCCACATCAGGATGTTAACAGATCTTTGAAATACACCTAATCCACCTGCCAATCGTGTCCATGGGGAGGAGGGCCTTACCAACTCCACAATAAAGACAGGCATATACAGCTAACAAGCCCATCTGCTGTCCTCTTGGGTTTTCAACGCTCCAGTCTAACTGGGGTTCCCCGCTTCAGGTGTGTTAAGCAGTTTGGCCTCTGCACTAGGCTTGCCTGCTGACGGTCCCCAGGTGTCCCCGGAAACCATACAAAGGTGACTGGTGTCTGCTCCTGATGAGTCTGGAGAGCCACCGGGGTCGTCCTCTGTGTGTGTGAGAGTGAGATCTGTACCTGCCCAACAGGAGTCTGCCATTGACAGGAGTGGTCTTGCATCTGCCCCCAAGGGTGCTGTCATGGGCTCACATCTTTGCAGTTCCATCTCCTCTACCGTCCACTCCCATGCCACCTGTGGAGTATCGAAGAAGTGAAATTTGGCCCCATTAATGACCCTACATCTGCCTCAAACAATTTCGATTAGTTCTGAACTTGTTGAGTTTAGTCTGGGAAGATCGCTATGTGGGTGGAATAGTACAATAGCTCCCAACTCCAACAGGCATCCCACAGTATCGCATCTCATTCACATATATTAAATATATGGGGAATCAGGGGTCATGGGAGCACCGGGGGGGAGTTAGCTTCTGCATATGTGCTTGATGGACTCTATCAATGCCTAACCAAGGCAAGAGCACGCCACCAGGGATCAAGATACAATCTATTCCTTAAGTAATTTATCAGGAGCGGGAGATTCCATTGTCTCCAGGAAGCCAGAGCAGCACAAGTTGTTGTGCCTGGATACATTTGCGGCATCACTTGCTCTCACCTTCAGAGGTTTGGTAACTTGGACACGTCAATGAGCAGGGTAGTCATCTCCTCTTCACAGTTTGAGACCTGAGCTTGGGACTCTGAGACCCTGTTGGCTACATTTCAGAAGTTCTTCCACAGAAGCAACTTGTCCGCCTCGCTTCCCCAATCTTTGGCTCAATGGCCATTTAGGAGATTATCATGTCTATAAGGATCATAGCTGCATTGGTAGTATCTGGGATTTGTTGAATGGGTGCACCATCGAGGCGCTGTGTACCTGTACATCTTTGTCTGTGTTGACGGGCTGGGGGTTCAGCCCTTCTGGGCGAAGAAAGAGTCAATGAGGGTGGTCACCAGTTCCAGGTGAGACGAAGGTGTTGATCCCCACAGGATGCTCATTCCAAAGGAGCAGAGTGGCCCAGCATGCCTCAACCTAGGGACACAGAAGCCCAGCCAGAGGGATTCAGCCATGCATCATCCCTGCTTTACTACATGCCGGGACGGCCAGCCTGAGCAGTCGGGGTGGTTGGAGGTCACTTGCTCCTATTGTGGCCTGGTTCGACCCACTCAGCTCCAGCACCACCCTCCGCAACATTAGTGATTTATGCCAACCTCTAATTGCTGGTACAGGGAGACTACACAGTGGTGAGCAGAGGTGAACACAAGGCATCTTTGAGATCATGGCAAGGTGGGCCCCAACAGATCTTGTGCCCTTCCACCTGGTCCCCCGCCGGCAGCATCACCAGGGCCTTTTTCTCAGATGGGAAGGGCTGCACACGTCGTCCACCACTAGGCCAAGCTCAGGGGGTGAGAAGCGCTTTGGGTACGTACCTCCTGGGGCTCAGTGCATCCACGAGCGAGGGCCTCCTTCACGCTGACTAATTTGGCTCTCCCTATGCAATGGCTGCAGAGGCTGTTCCTGAGTCCGATACTGGTACCCACAGCCTGGCCAGTTCCGGGAACTTTGCACGGCCTTCCCCTCCGGAGCAGCACTGGCTGCCAGAGCCCCCTATAAATAGAGAGCGCTCTCATCCGACCAGCCATCTAAACAGCAGTTTTCACATTATTAAATAGAATCTGGTGGCTTGGGTGTTGGTTTTTTTCCTTTTATAATCCTTTTGGTCTCATGTTTTAACTGAATACATTTCTGAAACCTGGATGCTCACACTTAAAAATGTCTCATATTTATGATGTCCAGTTAGAAGATTAAGGAGTCCATGTTAAGAGATCAGAATGGAAGCATAAGCTATAATACAGTGTCTCAGATGCTTTGGATACCAAGGGCCTGAGTCTCATAAAAGCACTATGGCTACACTCTAAGGGTCTGATTCCCAAACTACACGTTGTAGTAAGTTGTATAGTACTAAAGTAGTGCCACAAAATGTACTATAAAGTGCTATTCACAAATTGCAATTTTGTAGTAACATAAGTTACCTCCAAGATGGCCTACGGGAGGTTGTTGCAGTGCCAGTGGTTAGCCACGTGTAGTGCTGAACCAACTACAAAAGTGCAAGTTACTAAAAAAGAATACATCACTACAAAAATCCAGTTTGTTAAATACCAAAAAGTAGTAAACTTACTAAAAAGTGTAAACTTACTCAAAGGTGTTGGTTACCTTTGTGAATCAGGCTCATAGAATTTATATTGACGCCCAAGTGCAGATTGCTAGTATTTGAAAAACACATCTTTAGGGATTCACATGGGAAGCCATAGCAGGCACACATTTCCATACAGGTTTCTGGAAAGTCATGAGACTTTCCAATCAGGATCCCATTCCCGTTGTACAGAATTCAGAAGATGAACTGAAGGGGTGGGCAATGGTATTGTGGTGGGTGTTCCACCGCAACACCCATTGATTTTGACGCTGTCCCATATTTACAAGTGTGGCGTAAATATGGGGAAGCTCCAACAATAAGACCAGGTAAAAGCTGGAAACAAGCATCCTGGGACCGGTTTTGGGGTATTACCCCTTATCAGCGAGGCTAGCTTGAATCCAGTAAAACACATAAGATGATGGACGGAATGTTGCACAATGGCAAAACATTCACCCCCAGTCACAGATCTGGGTTTAAACCATCGTTATTTTGCTCACCAAGCCACCCCAGTTCAGACTTGGCCATATGCAAATCTGTCTTGACCCTGTGCCTCATGGGAACTGTCCAGACCGAACTGCCAAGCCATGTCTTCCCTGGACAAGAATCAAGCATCCTAGGACCGGTTTCTGGCTATCAGCCTTCATCAGCCAGGATAGCTTGACTCCAGTGGTGTAGTGAGCACGGGACCCACATCTGGGCATAACCCTTCCCACAAAGGGTGAACAGCAAAACACACAAGATGATGGATGGAATGTTGCACAATGGCAAAACATTCACCCCCAGTCACAGATTTGGGTTTAATCCATCGTTATGTTGCTCACCAAGCCACCCCAGTTCAGACTTGGCCATATGCAAATCAGTCTTGACCCTGTGCCTCATGGGAACAGTCCAGACCGAACTGCCAAGCCATGTCTTCCCTGGACCGTAATCAAGCATCCTAGGACTGGTTTCTGGCTATCAGCCTTCATCAGCCAGGATAGCTTGACTCCAGTGGTGTAGTGAGCACGGGACGCACTTCTGGGCATACCCTTCCCACAAAGGGTGAACAGCAAAACACACAAGAAGATGGACGGAATGTTGGACAATGGCAAAACATTCACCCCCAGTCACAGATCTGGGTTTAATCCATCGTTATTTTGCTCACCAAGCCACCCCAGTTCAGACTTGGCCATATGCAAATCAGTCTTGACCCTGTGCCTCATGGGAACAGTCGACCGAACTGCCAAGCCATGTCTTCCCTGGACCGGAATCAAGCATCCCAGGACCGGTTTCTGGCTATCAGCCTTCATCAGCCAGGATAGCTTGACTCCAGTGGTGTAGTGAGCACGGGACCCACGTCTGGGCATACCCTTCCCACAAAGGGTGAACAGCAAAAAACACAAGATGATGGACGGAATGTTGCACAATGGAAAAACATTCTACCCCAGTCACAGATCTGGGTTTCATCCATCGTTATTTTGCTCACCAAGCCACCCCAGTTCAGACTTGGCCATATGCAAATCAGTCTTGACCCTGTGCCTCATGGGAACAGTCCAGACCGAACTGCCAAGCCATGTCTTCCCTGGACCGGAATCAAGCATCCTAGGACCGGTTTTTGGCTATCAGCCTTCATCAGCCAGGATAGCTTGACTCCAGTGGTGTAGTGAGCACGGGACCCACGTCTGGGCATACCCTTCTCACATAGGGTGAACAGCAAAACACACAAGATGATGGACGGAATGTTGCACAATGGCAAAACATTCACCCCAGTCACAGATCTGGGTTTAATACATCGTTATTTTGCTCACCAAGCCACCACAGTTCAGACTTGGCCATATGGAAATCAGTCTTGACCCTGTGCCTCATGGGAACAGTCTAAACCGAACTGCCAAGCCATGTCTTCCCTGGACCGGAATCAAGCATCCTAGGACCGGTTTCTGGCTATCAGCCTTCATCCGCCAGGATAGCTTGACTCCAGTGGTGTAGTGAGCAAGGGACCCACGTCTGGGCATACCCTTCCCACATAGGGTGAACAGCAAAACACACAAGATGATGGACGGAATGTTGCACAATGGCAAAACATTCACCCCCAGTCACAGATCTGGGTTTAATCCATCGTTGAATCCAGTGGCACAGCGAGCCATGGACCCACGTCTGGGCATACCCTTGGCCAGTTAGGGTGAACATAGAAAACACAACAAGAAGATGGATGGAGTGTTGAAACTTTTCAACCCCCCAGTCACAGATCTGGGTTCAACCCATCGTTCTTTTGCTCACTATGCCACCCCAGTTTGGACCCAGCCCCGAAACTGGTCCCAGGATGCTTGTTTTCCGGTCCAAGGAACACCTGGCCTGGCAGTTAGGGCTGGACTGTTCCCATAAGGAACAGGGTCAAGGCTGATTTGCACATGGGTGGGTTCAGCTGTGCCAACACTGGAATACGTGGTTAGCAAAATAACGCTGGATGAAACCCAGACCTGTGACTGGGGGTGAATGTTAGATAATGTTCAAGAATCCGTCCATCAACTTTTTGTGTTATATGTTGTGGTCTTGCCACAGGGTCTAAGCTTTTGGGAAGATATTTTTGTGAGGCTTCGATTAGCATCTCATGTATCTTAAAGACACTGTCCCTTTGGCTCATCTTCGTCAAGGTGAAGAGTGTGTGGAAGCTTTTATTCATCCTGTATGGTTGGGAAGTCAGGAACGCCACTTTTGATGAAAGATGTGAGTGGGACAAGCTTACTGTGTTGATCAATGTTTGATGTTTATTGGGTGTTTGTACTGAGTGTACTGTTTTCCTGTGTGTTATATTTGTCTAGTGTTTGGGGACTAGGAAGGCTTTTGGATGGGCATGGTCACTAATGGGGTAATATGTAGAACGATAATTGCACAACTGACCACAAATTAATGATATCATTGATTATTTTTTCGAGCGTTTTGTTTTTCAGATTATTTTTCATTACCAGCTTGCAGCAAACTTAATTCAAACGGATTGTAAATATTTATACGAATAAAATATAATAAAAATAAAGATCACTCCTGAAATGTGTGTAGAACCTACAAGACACTGGTTACAATATAAGTAGAGTATTTCATCCTTCCAAAGTTTGCAGGATGCATTCTAAGAGCTGTGGTACCAAGCACTATAGAAAAACAGAAGTTAGTATTAGATGTGTGGCCTGCACCCATTTACTGCAGGACCTGTACCCATATATAGCTCTCGCACTAATTCGCACTAGGGTCCAAACTGCAGGCCTGACGTTTAAATCTGAGCAGGGAATAAAATAAGTCATACCTTCCTGCCTTCGTTCTCTCCTCCTGCTCCAACTGAGTGCTGCTCTGCTGTTCGCACTCTGCTCTTTCAATGCAGCCTAACCTTGCTGGCAGCAGTCTTGCTGTTCCAGTACTAGGACACCCAATACAGCTCAGCCAGTTCACCTCTAAGATGAGGTATGCACAGCATTGTCTTTCTAAGACTAAATCTCCCAAATACAGCTCTGACAGTCATAGGCGCTGGAAGCAGGGGTGCTGGGCTTGCGGCAGCACCCCCAAAATTACCAAGCTGGAATTCAGCAGGGGATGAGCAATAAAAATGCCTACACATTTTGTTTTTATCTGATAACATTTTTTGTACTCGAAGGATTGAGGTCAAATGGCAGACAATATGTTCTTGCAAACAGCTGTCAATTCTTTTCAGAGTGAGACTGGTGTGTATGCTCTTTCTCTGCAAAGCAAGATGTCATTTGTTGTCTAACACATAATAAAATCTAAATACCTGTAAATGAGCTATAAAAATGTTTCAAAATACAGCAGTGGTATGGGAAGCGCAAATGAAGCACAATTTCTTCATAATTCTGAAGTGTGACGAAACAAAGATTTTAACAGGATCAAAATGAATCAAGACATACTTATTTCCTGAAACCCAATCCCCATTCATGATCGTTTATTTATTTATTTATTTATAATTGCATTTATTAAGCGCGCAGCTACCCGGAGGTTTCCCGGCGCTAAAGCAAACAAAAGGTAAGCTAGGTGTGAGGAACAAAGAAACAGTAGATTAAGTATTAAAAAGTCAGGTCTTAATTCCTTTACGGAATGGCAGGTAACACATTTCAGAACGCAAGATTTGGGGTAAGGAATTCCATAAGGAAGGTGCTAACAAGGAGAACGAACGTCCGCCCATTTTAGCTCTGTTAACACGAGGTATCCTAAACTTGTTCTGAGTGGAGGACCTCAGCGTGCGGGGGGGACATATTGCTGCACCAGAGAGGATAGATAATTCGGGGCTTTACTGGTCTTGATCCGGTGCATTAAACAGAGTGCTTTGAATTTCACTCGGCTCTCAATTCGTAACCAGTGCAGTTTACCCAGATGAATAGTGGCCGAGGATCTGGCAGGCAAGTTGCATATAAGGCGAACTGCCATGTTCTGTACCACCTGATACTTCCTTGTTACCTCCTTACAGGCACCCAAGAGTAGAATGTTCCCATAGTCCAAGCGTGAGATGACGAGAGCCTGGACTACAGTCCTCAGGGTGTCAGCAGGCAGCATCCACGTGATTTTCTTCAGCCACCTGATGATGGTGGTACAGGTGGCGGAGACTTTTACAACGTGTTGCTTGAAAGATAGCTGGTTGTCAAGGAGGACCCCAAGATTACGGGCTGTCACAGATGGAGTAGGTAGAGGGCCCATCTGCGGAGGCCAATGTTGCGGGCCCCAGAGTGAAGTATCTGGACCAAACAGGAGCGGTTCGGTTTTGTCCCCGTTTAATTTTAATTTATGTTTGTACATCCAGTCAGATATATGTTTCAGTCCGGACTGAAGGGAGGACGTAGGAAGATGTTTATTGGTAGAAAGTGAGTAGACGATTTGTGTGTCGTCAGCATAAGAATAAATTGTGAGACCAGCTTGTTCTGCCAAGAATGCAAGGGGTCTCACATACAGATTAAAGAAAAGAGGGCTGAGAATAGACCCTTGGGGAACACCGTGAGGGGAGGGGAGTATTGAAGAAACAGACGTAGAGGAAAAGACTTGAAAAGTGCGATCAGAAAGAAAATTCGCAATCCAGGCCAGGGCGGAACCATCGACACCCACAGATTTCAAGGTGGACAATAAGATGGAATGGGAGACAGTATTGAATGCGGCACTCAAATCAAGCAAGATGGGTGCCACTGTCTCCCCATTGTCCACCTGTCTTCTAATGGTCTCCGACACACCGAGAAGAGTGGTCTCAGTGGAAAAACCAGCCCTGAACCCGGACTGTGAACCATGAAGAAGATTAGAAGCTTCAACATAAGAGCTGAGCAAGGAGTTGACATGCTTCTCAAGAATTTTAGAGAAACATGAAAGCAAAGAAATAGGACGAAAATTGGAAGGGTTGTTTGGATCGATGTTGGCCTTTTTTAACAATGGAACCACCATCGCGTGTTTCCATTCATTAGGAACAATGGCTTCGGTTAATGATGCATTCAAGACATCCAGAATAATCTGGAGTAAGGCTGGGTCCAGGGTACTCAGAATTTGAGGCGGCATCGGGTCAAGGGGAGAACCAGATTTTATGTCTTGCAGATATTTATTTAGAAGCAAAGGGGAGATTGGTTCCCATGAATGGAGATGGGGAGCAGTGGGCGTTGAACTGGCAACATCAACAGGAAGGGAAGTGAGTAAAACATGATCAGGGTGAGTGGATGCAGCAGGAGTAGCATTAAAAATATCATAGATCCTGTCAATTTTCTCAAGAAAGAAATTTGCCAGGGCATTACACTGTGCAGTGTCCAGGCAAGGGTCCTTAGGTGAAGAAGACGCACCAGAGAGATCTTTGATTATTTTGAACAGGGCCTTCGGCCTATTTTGAGCGGTAAGTATGGTGCTGTTAGCATAATTAGCTCTGGCGATATCACAGGCAGAGTGGTAAGCTTTAAGGGCAGCCTTGTATTTTATTTTATGATCTATGCAGTAACTGGAACGCCAAATGCGTTCCAGTTTTTTGCAGCTGGATTTTTCTTGACGAAGAGAGTCATTAAACCAGGGTGCCAGAGGGTAATGGATCTGTGACTTATTTCTTTGAGTTGGAAGGCAAGAATCCAAGGCTGTTGTCAGCCATGATCTGACAGCAGGCACCTCTTTAGTAGTCACGCTGGAAAACGTAGGTTTCGAATTTACAAGAAGAGTGTTTAATTTGTCTTTGTCTAAACGTTTCCAGTTCCTACTGGCTTTATGAGGATGTACAGTAGTGGAAGAGTTATAAACAGATATCTTAATTGAAAAATTAACAAAAAAATGATCAGCCCAAGTAACCGGAGAGGAAGATTGATAGGAGATGCCAGTAAGGTTGGAAATAATGGGGTCTAATAGATTGCCGGCCTTGTGCGTAGGGCCGGAGTTATGTAGGTGAAGATCTAAGGCTGCAAGATTCTGTAATAGACGAGTGGTGATGGAACACGAAACTGAGTTAAAATGGATATTTAAGTCACCTACAACAAGAAAATTAGTAGATTGTGCTATTAGGGGGGCAATAAGTTCAGGAAAGGAGGAGGCCCATCCACCAGCCGAGCCCGGTGGGCGATAAATCAACGTTCCAGTTAAAGTAAAATGGGGAGAGAGAAGAAGTTTAAAAAGACCAGCTTCGCAGTTAGGAAAATCAAGGTCTTCCCATTTACAGGAAAATTCTCTCTTGAAAATGATGGCAATACCCCCGCCCTCTTTGAGAACCCGGTTTCGCCCCACATAGGTGTAATCATTGGGGAGAGCCATGGCGATGTCAGGGCCAGAGTTTTCATTTAACCACGTTTCTGTTACAAACATGGCTGCTAGGCTAGCTGTCTCTAGGAGGTCAAATATATCTCTCTTATGTTTCGAGAGAGATCGGCAGTTAATGCTGATAAAATTCAAGGAAGGACATGTTTTGTGCGAGATAGAAGAGGGAGGATGCGTAGGAGGAGGAGTAGTCCAGAAAGTAGAGGACATGCAATCTGTGACCGAGGTGGAAGAATCCAATGCAAGGGTGCAAGTCGAGCAATTAGTGGGTGCGTCCTGACAGTTAAGGACAGTTTCCGAAGAGCAGGTAGGTCGCCGTAATCTCAGTAAGGCAGTGCGAGAGTATGTTATATGACCGCGAACAGGGGGAATGGTCCCTGGTCCCGTCCTGGCGCGGACGGGCGCAGACGGGCAGGACTTTGGCGCGACTTTGGCGCGAAGTCGGCGCTCCCGCTGCGCTCGTCTGCTGCGCTTCCGCCATTGTGTCATTAAGTACTCAGGGGAAGAAACTCACTAGTCCGCTAACCTGCCAATTGGCCAGCAGGGTGGAAGTGAGGATGTAGGGGCGGAAATGAAGTCGCGCTCGTGTGGCCACCGCTGCTGCAAACGGCACAAGCCGTGGCGGATCGGTGCCAGGAGCCAAATACAATGCTGTGCAAAATACAATGATTGTGCAGATGAGGGGACGTTGCGCCGAAGAGCGGCGATCAAGTGCAGGTAAATT
This sequence comes from Lissotriton vulgaris, assembly GCF_964263255.1. Classification (NCBI taxonomy): domain Eukaryota; kingdom Metazoa; phylum Chordata; class Amphibia; order Caudata; family Salamandridae; genus Lissotriton; species Lissotriton vulgaris. The sequence continues at coordinate 1,128,589,667 of NC_141693.1, forward strand.
TGTTTTTAAAATCAACAATAATACCAGGATTACATAGCGCTAAGAAGCGACCACAAAGAATGTAGAATACACAATTAATCTGTTAAAAGTTTTAAAATGGTAACGAGTAAATGCACGGAGCCTCTGCGGCCTCACTTACCAGCAGTTAGCCCCGACTGATGACTACGCTGGATTTAAGTAGTATCAACTATTCCACTCACTAGTCCGCTAACCTGCCAATTGGCCAGCAGGGCGGAAGTGAGGATGCAGGGGCGGAAATGAAGTCGCGCTCGTGTGGCCACCGCCGCTGCAAACGGCACAAGCCGTGGCGGATCGGTGCCAGGAGCCAAATACAATGCTGTGCAAAATACAATGTCAAGTCAAGTCAAGTCAAAAAATTTATATAGTGCACTACATACCCGGAGGGTCTCAAGGCGCTTGAAGAGGGTGAGGAATTACTTGTCGAATATCCAAGTTTTAAGTTGCTTTCTGAATGCTAGGTGGTTCTGAGTGAGACGAAGGTGAGTGGGGAGTGAGGTTCAGGTTTTAGCTGCGAGGTAGGAGAAGGATCTACCTCCCATGGAGGTTTTGTTGATGCGAGGTACGGTAGCGCAGGGCTTGGTTGGAGGATCGTAGGTGGCGGGAGGGGGTGTAGAAGGAAAGTCGTGTGTTGAGGCATTCGGGTCCAAGTTCGTAAAGTGCTTTGTGTGCGTGGGTTAGGAGGCGGAAAGTGATCCTCTTATTGACGGGAAGCCAGTGAAGGTCTTTCAGGTGACTAGAGATGTGGACTTTACGCGGGATGTCTAGTATGAGTCTGGCTGATGCGTTCTGGATGCGTTGGAGGTTTTTCTGGAGTTTAGCGGTGATACCGGCGTAGAGGGTGTTTCCGTAGTCCAGACGGCTTGTAACCAGTGCATGGGTGACCGTTTTTCTGGTTTCGGTGGGGATCCAGCGAAATGTTTTTTTGAGCATGCGAAGAATGTTGAAGCAAGATGATAAAACTGCGTTGACTTGTCTCTTCATAGAGGGTGAGGAGTCGAGGATGACGCCCAGGTTCCGTGCGTGGTCCGTCGGGATGGGTGCTTTTCCAAGGGCCTCTGGCCACCACGAGTCATCCCAGGAGGGGGGGGAGGTACCTAAGATAAGGACTTCTGTTTTGTCTGAGTTAAGTTTCAGATGGCTGTGCTTCATCCACTCGGCCACTTCTTTCATTCCTTCATGTAGGTTGGTTTTGGCGGTGTTAGGGTCTTTGGTGAGTGAGAGGATCAGTTGAGTGTCGTCGGCGTAGGAGATGATGTTGAGGTTGTGTTGGCGTGCGATGGCCGCGAGGGGGCTCATGTATACGTTGAAGAGGGTGGGGCTGAGTGAAGATCCTTGTGGCACGCCGCAGATGACTTCAGTGGCCTCTGACTTGAATGGTGGGAGGCGGACTCTCTGGGTTCTTCCGGTGAGGAACGAGGTGATCCATTCCAGTGCTTTTCCTTGGATTCCGATGTTTCTGAGGCGCTGTAGAAGGGTGCTATGGCAGATTGTGTCGAAGGCTGCGGAGAGGTCAAGGAGGATGAGGGCGGCAGTGTCTCCATTATCCAGTAGAGTTCGAATGCCGTCTGTTGCTGCGATGAGGGCGGTCTCCGTGCTGTGTTTGACTCGGAAGCCGGACTGTGAGGAGTCGAGGGATTTGTTGGTTTCGAGGAAGGCGGCGAGCTGGCTGTTGACAGCTTTCTCGATGACTTTCGCCGGGAATGGAAGGAGCGAGATGGGGCGGTAGTTTTTGAGTTCGGTGGGGTCCGCTGTCGGTTTTTTCAGAAGGGCGCTAAGTTCTGCGTGTTTCCAGCTTTCCGGGAAGGTGGCGGAGTTGAGGGAGCAGTTGATGACGTCTCGGAGGTGTGGTGCTATGATGGAGTCAGTTTTGTTGAAGATGTGGTGAGGGCAAGGGTCTGTGGGGGATCCTGAGTGGATGGAGTTCATCAGGCGGATGGTGTCCTCAGTGGAGATTGGGTTCCAGCTATTAAGGATGTTCAATGGGGGTGAGGGTCCTGCAGAAGATTGGGTGGGTTGGTCTCCGGGTCGGTTGTCGAAGCTGTTGTGGATGTCTGCGATTTTGTTGTGGAAGAACGAAGCTAGGGAGTCGCAGAGGGCTTGAGAGGGGGTGATGTCGTTGGAGTTGGCTGAGGGGTTGGTAAATTCTTTGACGATGTTGAATAATTCCTTGCTGTTGTGGGCGTTGTTATCTAGTCGGTCTTTGAATGCGGCTTTCTTGGCAGACCGGATTAGTTGGTGGTGTATCCGGGTGGCGTTTTTGAAGGCGTCTCTGGGGCTGGTGTTTGGGTCTTTTTTCCAGGCCTTCTCGAGGGTGCGACAGAGTTTCTTCGATTTCTTAAGATCATCGTTGAACCAGGAGGCGTTTTTGCTGCCTAGTTTGATTTGACGTTTTTTCAGCGGTGCTAGGATGTCGGCGCTGTTGGATAGCCATTGAGTGAGGTTAGTGGCTGCTTGGTCGGGGTTTGAGGAGTGGGCAGGGGGGTTTTGAAGAAGCGATGAGGAGATCTGGTCGGTGGTGATTTTGTTCTAGTTTCTTCGCAGAGTAGGTTGAGGATGGTTGTGGGTTGTGGTCTTATTGTAGATAAAGTGTACGCAGCTGTGGTCCATCCAATGGAAAGCTGTGGTGTGACTGAAGGAGACATGTTTGCTGGAGGTGAAGATAGGGTCGAGTGTGTGACCTGCGATGTGGGTGGGCGTAGTGACAAGTTGTTTGAGTCCGAGGTTGGTGAGATTGTCAAGAAGGGAGGTGGCGTTGCTGTCGTTGCTCTTTTCCAGGTGAAAGTTGAGGTCTCCCAGTAGAATGTATTCCTCGGAGGGGAGGGCGTGTGGGGTGATAAAGTGAGTGATATCGTCGCTGAATTGTGCACGGGGTCCTGGTGGCCTGTAGAGGAGGGTGCCTCTGAGAGTGGTCTTGGGGTCGGTTTGGATCTGGAAGTGAAGGTGTTCGGCGTTGGCAAGGTTGACGTCTGAGCTGGTAGAGATGCGGATGGAGTTCTTATGGACGATGGCGATGCCTCCTCCTGTTTGGTCGGTGCGGTCCTTACGAATGATCTTGTATCCTTCCGGGATGGCAATGGTGATGTCTGGGGCTGAGGAGGCGTTCATCCATGTTTCAGTTAGGAAGGCGACGTCGGGAGAAATGGTGTCTAGTAAGTTCCAGAGGTCGATGGCGTGTCTGTGGACTGAGCGGGTGTTGAGCAGGATGCATTTTAGGTGGTTGGAGTCAGATATCTGTTTTGTGTTCGTGGAGGTTTTCTTGGTGCCGTCGAATTTGCAGGAGTAGCATGTGAAGGGTCCATGGGTGTGACCAGGAGCGGCTTGGGCTCAGTTGGGGAGTCGGCCGGGGTTAAGGGCTAGGAGGGTGGTGGCATCGTATGTAATGCGGGAGGGGTGGGAGGTACGGAGGCCAGGGGGTCTGGCGCTGGGCGCGGGCTTGGCGCGGACGAGCGTAGACGGGCTTACCTTTGGCGCACCTTCGGCGCGAATGGGGCGCGACCGCTGCGCGTGAACGCTGCACGATTGTCCATCTGTCATAAAAGGAGGATGGAGGGGGGCGGAGCGTGGGCGGGGCGGCTGGGAGGCGGGAGCGTGGGGGGAGGGACGGGCTGAAGGCACAACCAAATGGCGATCGGTTAAAATACACAACACACAGGCTAACACGCCGATATTGGGCACAAGGAAGACAATAATAGTATTGGAGATGTTAAGTTTCAATTAAATACTCCCGTGGGCACTGCTGAGCACACAGGCACCAAATCCGGGTTTAAATTAGCAAAGTTAGACACTCGGCACAATCAGTCAATAAAACTGCAGCAGCGCGAGGCGCTTGAGGAGGAGAGCAGCGCTACGATTACTCGGCACAATCAGTCAATCAAACAGCAGCAGTGCGAGGCGCTTGAGGAGGAGAGCAGCGCTACGATACCAGAAGCTGCAGGAGGCGAGTGGGAGCAACCGCTGAGTCAGATGAGGGGACGTTGCGCCGAAGAGCGGCGATCAAGTGCAGGTAAATTTGATTTTTTAAATCAACAATAATACCAGGATTACATAGCGCTAAGAAGCGACCACAAAGAATGTAGAATACACAATTAATCTATTAAAAGTTTTAAAATGGTAACGAGTAAATGCACGGAGCCTCTGCGGCCTCTCTTACCAGCAGTTAGCCCCGACTGACGACTACGCTGGATTTAAGTAGTATCAACTATTCCACTCACTAGTCCGCTAACCTGCCAATTGGCCAGCAGGGCGGAAGTGAGGATGTAGGGGCGGAAATGAAGTCGCGCTCGTGTGGCCACCGCCGCTGCAAACGGCACAAGCCGTGGCGGATCGGTGCCAGGAGCCAAATACAATGCTGTGCAAAATATAATGATTGTGCAGATGAGGGGACGTTGCGCCGAAGAGCGGCGATCAAGTGCAGGTAAATTTGTTTTTAAAATCAACAATAATACCAGGATTACATAGCGCTAAGAAGCGACCACAAAGAATGTAGAATACACAATTAATCTGTTAAAAGTTTTAAAATGGTAACGAGTAAATGCACGAAGCCTCTGCGGCCTCTCTTACCAGCAGTTTCAACAGCAAAATTGTATGTCAGCAAATTTAGTGAGCATTTCAATGGGAATGTGCTGTCTGTAAACCATGCTTTAATAATTTATTTGAAATAGTGTCGCAAAACACCATCAGCTGTCTATTACAACATTACCACTCTCCTGCTGAATACATTTACTACACTTGTTTTTAAGTGACACTTGTATGTGTTACAATTCCTATAGCTGCAGTCATGTAACATTATGTCCGCACCCCCACTCTGAAAATTGCTCCCTCAGCACCGCTGCCGGTGCACCTCAAGGCGGGCTGCACTCTCCCACAACCCCACTTTAGCACCACAAATACAGCTCTGAAATTTTGCCTCAATCATTAAATTATCAAGGAGATATAAAATGCATTCAAACACCAGATCACACAATAAAATGTGCTCACTGTGGAAACATTTTAGACAAAATCCAAGAGCAACTAATTAATTTGCTGCGGCTGAAGTTTACATTTTAAACCATTTAAATTGAAATACAACGTAAGCCCGATAATTCACATACAAAAAATAATAACTGCCCAGGTCAATAACTGCCCAGGTGTTTAGAGTCTGCACTGAATATTTGCTAAAGAAAGAGCAGCAAGAGTTCCCCCCAATGTCCGAAACGAAAACTGCAGGTTAAATTATTGGGCTCCAAAAGCCCGCTTCCTTCTGACAGGGCTGGTCGAAATTTATTCCATTCTAGACTGGTGTCTATGTGCATTATATATGTCATTGTTACTGCACGATGCGGTTTGGACTTCATTATTTATTTGGGGGATTTGTTCAAAGACTCACTGCATGCTAAAACACGCCTATGGTCTACTACCTCGTTAAAGACTTGCAGAGAACATACGTTACGAATAAAAGAACTATGTGAAATACTTTAACATCGAGTGCCTTTTGAGGTGTGAATTTTGGGAATTGTTTTTCTTCTTCTGAATTTCACTTTGAAAGAGACCGAGGACTTTAATTCAATGAAGATAGCTAAGTGGGTTCAGTGACTGCTGCAGAGATGCGTGTAGGCTTAACTAGGACAGGAAAAAATGCAAAGAAGGGAGGAATAAGAAAAGGAGAGAGAATACGATGAACCTAATTCACCGCAATTTTAAACCTGGGATCTGCAGTTAAAATGTGCACCTCTGCAGCAGATGTTTTCCTTCGTATATGCTGGGTGGCCTTTGATGTCAGTCTTCCACTTTCAAAGCTGTCGAAATGGCAGGTGTTGACGTAAAACAGTTGGAACCATTCTATTGTCATAGAAAGGATAAAGGGCGTATTCAATTCCAGTAGAAATCTATTTGTGATGTTAAAGCTAAAACAGTGAAACTGGTCACCTGCTGAGCTATAGAATGCAAAGAAAAAGCAAACCGGAGAAACACCAAAAAACCTTGACATTGAAAAATATAGGTTACGGAGGAAAAACTCATAGAAGTGGTGGGAGAGCTAGAGATAGGAAGATTCCCTGGATGGGCAATGAAAGACCGTCCAGAAAAGTGGACTCCGCCCACCGCGTAGGTGGAGGTCTTAGTGCCAATATCGGCCCAGACCCAGACCTTTCTTCATACAACACACCCCTCCACCAATAACCGACACAACACAAGTTGATGGAGAAAGTTGTTGCAGCTTTATTAGCACATACATTATGCCAACATGTTGGGTTATCTTACGGGCGATCCAAGAGCAGGCCGCCCCTCGCGACCCACCCACCTGATGAGCCATAACCCCCCAGGGTGTTAACCGCGGGGGCGTTTTCAGTTTTGAGGGAAGGTCTAACCCCTCCCCTCGGCGGACCTCTATTCCGCCCCTTGCTCACGCCCCTCCCCCTCGGGGGGCGGAGCGTTGTGACAACCCCCGGTTGCTCAGGTCTACAACCGCCCGAAGGACTAACGGGGCGCCGTCGGTCCTCCAGGATCCATCACAGCGTGGATCTCCCTGGGGGATAATTCTGCTCTCGCACCCACCGGTGCTCCTGTAGAGGGTACCCCTCTGTACCTTTCTGCATTGGATCGCCCTGTACTCCACCTGCAACACAAAGACAGTAATATAAATAGCAAACCCCCCCCCCACTTACTGCCCGAAAGCAGGGTAAGCGGATGGGAGGGAAAAGGCAACGGGCAGTCACCCGCTCAGGGTCCAGGCCGGGGAGGGCGAGGGTCAGCGCGAGCAGCGGCCAACGCACAAAGAGGGCGCTTGACCCTCGCCCCCTGGGCTATATAGACACCGCTCCATCCAAGACACAGGAAGTGACATCACGGGGGGACCAATGATCCCCCAACCACTAGACCGCTCAGGGTCTGTGCCATCCTATGGCACTAAGGGTGGCCGCCCTCGTAGGTGGCCACCTTTGGTGTCCCGGGGCAGCCTATCATAGTGCCAATATCGGCCCAGACCCAGACCTTTCTTCATACAACACACCCCTCCACCAATAACCGACACAACACAAGTTTAATGGAGAAAGTTGTTGCAGCTTTATTAGCACATACATTATGCCAACATGTTAGGTTATCTTACGGGCGATCCAAGAGCAGGCCGCCCCTCGGGACCCGCCCACCTGATGAGCCATAACCCCCCGGGGGGGTTAAACTGCGGGGGCGTTGTCAGTTTTGAGGGAAGGTCTAACCCCTCCCCTCGGCGGACCTCTATTCCGCCCCTTGCTCACGCCCCTCCCCCTCGGGGGGCGGAGCGTTGTGGCAACCCCCGGTTGCTCAGGTCTACAACCACCCGAAGGACTAACGGGGCGCCGTCGGTCCTCCAGGATCCATCACAGCGTGGATCTCCCTGGGGGATAATTCTTCTCCCGCACCCACCGGTGCTCCTGTAGATGGTACCCCTCTGTACCTTTCTGCATTGGATTGCTCTGTAACTCCGCCATGGCTCTGGGTGAGGCCGCCGCCTCCCCAGAGTCCCCCCACCTACTAGCTTCCTATTAGTACAACCTGCTGCTCCTATTGCTTTCCACTACATCAACCCAGGATCGTCATATCAACTTCGGGTAAAAGAACTCCGTCTACATCAAAGCACACAGTGCATTTGGCAAGTAGCAACTCGAGCCTGATGAAACAAATTCTCCTATGCTTCAGGCTACTCCCAAGTTGTCGGGCAACACTATCCACCTCTCATTGGCGCCAAGGACCTATTCCACTACAATTGCAATCACCGGCCTCCTTCAGCTCAGGCAAGGACAAGTCTGCTCTCTTCCTCAGCACCGCCAAGCTGGCACGCAACCAAACTTCCTTCTCACTTCTGCCGCCCTCCGGACAGGGAGCTGTGCCAGTGATGACCCTGAACTTCACAACTAACTGCCAACTGTGCTTTGCAGGTGTCCATCAAGTGTGCCATCCCCCAGACTGTTCCTATTCTCAACTGCTGGCTGACCAGCAACCAACGAGAGCCCCTATCAGGTAACAACACCACTGCCACTGGCAAGGTGTCCCCTGTCTAGCATGTGGCCTTACACCCTTACTTAGACCTACGTTATGTTATGTTATGTTAAATGATTCTTATTAAGCGCACTAACACCCGAAGGTTTCATGGCGCTGGCTGAAGGGACATGTAAGTGAGCAGAAAAAAAGTTTATTCAGAAAGGGTAAATAAAAAAGTCTTGAGAAGTTTCCTGAACTGAAGGAGGGATTTACTGGATTTGATAATCAGAGGGAGGGAATTCCAAAATTTGGGGGCAAGGAGAGCAAAGCGACGGCCGCCAAATTTGTGGAGTTTAAACTTGGGGGTAACAACCAAGTGATGGGAGGCTGAGCGAAGAGAGCGGGCAGGTTGATACAGAGTAATCAGAGATTTCAAAAAAGCAGGGAAGGAACAATGAAGGGATTTGAATACCAAGCAGCCCATCTTAAAGGCTGCTCTCTCCTTCACTGGTAGCCAATGAAGCCTGCGGAGCAAAGGCCTCGCCGATTGCCACTTAGGGATCTTAAATATGAGGCGGGCTGCCTGGTTCTGTACAACCTGGAGGCGGTGTGAAAGAAATCGCGGGAGTGCATAATAGAGGGAATTAGAAAAATCAAGGCGCGAAATGACAAGGGACATGACGACCTGACACAAGGCCGCATGTGGAAGTAGGTGCCTGATCTTCCGGATTTTTCGGAGTTGGAACATACACGAAGAAATCGTGGCCCCCACTTGGGCCTTGAGTGACAATTCAGCGTCGATCGTCACCCCCAGGCTCCTGACGGCCTTGGATGGTGTCGGAGGGGAGCCCAGGCCGGGAGGCCAAAACTGTGGACCCCAAAAAGCGACACTGGAACCAGGAAGAAGTAGCTCAGTCTTTCCAGGGTTGAGTTTTAATTGATTCTGATTCATCCATTGATGGATATGGGTCATAACGGCGTGAAAGTTGTTAGTCGCCTGAGGAGAATCAAGTGGAAAGACGAGCTGCATATCGTCAGCATAATTGAAGACGCTGACGTCCCAGTTGCGAAGGGAAAGAATTAGAGGGCGCAGGTAAAGATTAAATAATAACGGGGAAAGTGAAGAACCCTGGGGAACACCACAAGTGATAGGGGATTTAGATGCGGTGAAGGGGCCAAGACGCACGGCTTGTGATCTTCCCGTCAGGAACGACTCCACCCACTTGAGGGCTGTGCCCCGGATGCCGGCTTGTTCGACACGGTGGAGAAGGATGTCGTGATCCACCGTGTCGAACGCGGCAGACAGATCCAGAAGAACCAGAGCCTGTGGTCTCTTGGCGTCTGCGTTCTTTCTCAGGGTATCCATGACTGCCAAGATGACTGCTTCCGTGGAGTGGGCCGGCCTAAAGCCGGCCTGGTTAGACTCAAGGAAGCACGAGCTCTCGATGAAATTAGAGAGACACCAGGTGACATGGGCTTCAAGGAGTTTTGACAAATAAGGCAGCAAGGATATTGGGCGATAGTTGGAAAGTTCAGCCGCATCAGCCCCTGGTTTCTTCAGGAGGGGCAAGAGAATGGCCTCCTTGAAGGTTCCAGGGACTGTGCCAGAGGTGAGGGAAGCATTCAGAAAGGGAAGTATACACTCCGGTAGTTTAAGACAGACCTCCCGCAATACCGCGGGAGGGCAAGGGTCCTCCGGCGAGCCCGATTTTACACGATTGACTAGTTTCGCCAGAGAAGGAGGATCCAGAATGGGAAATAGAGTAAAAGAAGATAGATTGCCAGAAAGAGTGTCCAGATATGGTGATGGCTGAGGAGTGGAGGTGATAGAATTTTTTATTTTAATAATTTTTTCCCTAAAGAAGAGATTAAGAGCCTCGCAGGTCTCTTTGGACGGAGTTTGAGCTGGGAGAGTCCTGTCGTCCGTGGTCAGTTCATTCATAATCCTGAACACCTCGCGAGATTTGTTAGTGGCAGAGAGGATTCTATCAGAGAAGTGCTCTGATTTGGCTGATAAAATAGCCAATTTGTATTCCCTCCGAGCGGTAACAAATTTCTGTCTGGATGTCAGGGAGTAGTCCCGCCTCCAGATGCGTTCCAATTGACGTACCTTAAGTTTTATTTGCTTGAGGTTGTCAGAGAACCACCGGTTGGCATTGGGGTGTCTGGTACAAGGGAACTTAACTACTGGGGCAAATTGGTCACTAGCCCCTTTTAGCCAGCTGCAGATGTTAGTGTCGATCCTATTAACATCCTCATAAAGAAGGGTGTTCGGACAGGTAGAAGCCAGGGTGGCTATAAAACCCTTAGGATCATAATTCTTCCAATTGCGTGCAGAGCCACCTGCCATTAGTGGGGGCTTAGTTTGCCCACTAAGTGTGATGGTCATGTCGACTATGAAATGGTCTGACCATACGCATGGAAGAGTAGAAAGGGTTGAGAGGGTTATATTCGAGGTCCAAACCTGATCTAATATGTGGCCTTTTGCATGCGTCGGTGAGGTGACTTGCTGACTCAAATTCAGACTTGTCAACATCTCAGATAATGCTGAGGCATGCGCCCCCGCGTTGGCGTCATCAAACCAATAATTAAAATCCCCAAATAGGGCGAAACTGGATAATGAAGGCAAGAGGGCAGTCAGCTGTTCGCAGAGTTTCTCTGCAAAGTCTGGCATGGGGCGGGGCGGACGATATAGAAGGGCAAAAGAAAAGGCCCCAGCTGGCGTCCCCAGGTTAACGACTAAATTCTCTGTTTGTGGAAGTGCCAGGGAGGAAGAGGAAATGAGGTGAAAACGTTTCGAGATAATGGCAGCCACCCCCCCACCGGGGTGATCGGCAATGCGATCAGCATGGAGAATGAAATAATCTGGGGGAAGGGCTGCCAAGATGTCAGGGAGAGAATTCTCCGTGAGCCAGGACTCAGTGAGCAAAAGGAGGTCAGGGCTTTCTTGTAGCAGCAGGGTGAAAATATCAGCCTGATGTCTGACCATTGAGCGGGTGTTTAAAAGTAGAACCCGAATGTAAATATGAGTCAGTGCAGGGGCAGACCGGGTAGCCGGGGGATCAGGCAAAAGGGGGGGGTTACAGGAAATACCGAGTGCAGTGAGTTTCCCTATGATGACTGGAGGGGGAGCCAAACCAGGTAGGTTATAATGTCTCAATTGCATAGAGGTAAATGAGATGTTATGACTAGCAGCCCCTACCCCTAGCCCCTGCCGGCCGCGGACGGGCGCAGACGGGCTTGACTCTGGTGAGACTCCGGCGCGCCTACGGCGTGCCCGCTGCGCTCGTCCGCTGTGCTGACACATAATGGCCGTCTAAATAGGGAGGAGACAGGGGGGTGTGGCGAGGATCGCCGTCCAACCCAGCCCAAGATGGCGCCCACGAGCGCCGAGGAGCACCGGCAAGCGGTCTCACCACAGCGGATGGACTGGGCACAGAAGACAAGGTGGGGGTTTAAAAACGCTGCTAGCACTCAGCAGGGCAAGCAATGGCACGCAATACTAAAATAAAGGTCCGTCGCTCGTAGTCAGCGGGACCGATCTGGAAAGCGATTAGCACCGCTAGTAATCAGCGCTAAAGCGAGAATTAAATTAATTTTCCACTAAAATAGACAGTCGCACTCCAGCAATTGCTTGCAAGCCCACTGCCACTGGGCTGCCGGCGATCACAGAAGGCAAGGAAGGAGAGTCCTAAATAGGGAGGAGACAGGGGGGGGTGGCGAGGATCGCCGTCCAACCCAGCCCAAGATGGCGCCCACGAGCGCCGAGGAGCACCGGCAAGCGGTCTCACCACAGCGGATGGACTGGGCACAGAAGACAAGGTGGGGGTTTAAAAACGCTGCTAGCACTCAGCAGGGCAAGCAATGGCACGCAATACTAAAATAAAGGTCCGTCGCTCGTAGTCAGCGGGACCGATCTGGAAAGCGATTAGCACCGCTAGTAATCAGCGCTAAAGCGAGAATTAAATTAATTTTCCACTAAAATAGACAGTCGCACTCCAGCAATTGCTTGCAAGCCCACTGCCACTGGGCTGCCGGCTGGGGACATATTCACCATCAAGGTCACGCCAGGCGGCTCATTCCCCTGACGCCGACCCTACTGTAGGCTAACCAACTCCTCGCATGTTTAGCCTCACTGGGGCGACACGTAACTTTCAAACCCATGGGAACCTAATTGTAAGACCATGACCTCTCAACTATGCCTGTCAACTGTGTTCTGGTGTTGGCTTAAAACACAGTGTAGAGGATCTACTCATGTTTGACACTTGTACAAGTCGTCCCCCTGTGCCTAGCCTTCGATGGATCCTATGGAGCTTGTAACAAGCAGCCTATACAACTGTATATACAAGTTGTGCAACTAGAGGAACTAATCCTTCCTCGGTCTTACTACTTGGCATGTGAACACTGCCAAGGGAATCCCTACTTTGGTACCTGAAATAACTAAATAAATACTGTCTAGGTGAAAGCTTACCCGAGCCCCTAGCCACGGGCCTTCCACTGCGTGTCAACCCCTGTTGTTGGATTTTAGCTGTTAAAATGCCTGCCCACTTCTGGACCCTTCACGTGGAACCAGCCAAACCAATCGCTTACATGGCCAAATATGTGCCAACATGTGTCCCATTAATTAACAAGGTAGAGGCTTACTGTATCAGCCTGATCCCAAAGTGTAGGCAAAGCTGCGAGGTCTTAGTGGGCTCAGACTGGAGGAGGTGGGTGTGTGTGTAACTAATGCAGGCCCAACATTTTTGGGCAAACCTGATAATGAGTCCCCAAAGTGCCAATGGGCCATAGTAAAGGAAACAGGCAATGCTGTGGTACAACTGTGTGATTGTCTCAGCGTGAGCCAGGATGCAGTAGTTGATGTGTGGCTTATGCAGGCCCAACTAATCTGCAGGGCTATCCAGCTTGTTCAGGTAATGTGCTGAATATTGCCTTGTGTATATCCGCTATGCCAATTGCCTCCCTGTAATTTACAAAAGGAGCACTACACTTACAACAGTCAATGCTGCTTAGTTGCCCAAGATAAAGAAGCAACAGTTAAAGCTTTCTTGCATAGCCGACAACGAACTAGCCATCCCCTTTCAGAGCTACACGCGTAAAACTGTTATGGGAGACATTACCATTATTTCAGTGCACGATGAGTGACATTGAAGACTAAGAAAGACTCTTTCTTGCTAGCACACAACCTTGAAGATGAGGGAGACCCAATGTCAGAATTACGCCCATCTGACCCACAAGCAATTTAGGCAGACCAAGGATATAAGACTGCTTTAGTCAGACATACCATAGCTTGGAGTGTGCATGTGAGACCGTAACCTATGCACGAAACCTTGTGAGTAAAAGGGCCTGATCTTGAATGAGACTGCGTAGCTCAGATGGAACAGAGTATTACAAAATTACAGTAAGTCAAAACTGCCTGACCCCGTGAGACCGGAGATTTAAGAGAAATCCTCATGTACCCCACAATGAGAACCCGCCTAGTCGTCTACCCTTTTTCACATGAGGTTACTTGACCTGTCACCTAGGAGCTGTGGCCTGACCGGAAAATAAGACTTTGTTGCTGTTAGGTCATTGCCTAATGTTGAAAAATAACTGTGGGTATCGTGAAAGAAAAACCCAATTCGACATTCTGACTGATCAGCCCTTGCCACATGTACCTCCTGTAATGCACCGTTACATAACTCATGCTAATGAAAGGGTGCACATATTGCTCCCGAGTAACAGTTCTGTCCTTAATGTGAAGCGGCTGAACGCCTACGGGTCGAGTACGAGCTAACTAAAGGCAAATTAAAAGGGAATATGAGATAAAGAACTGCGGCGGGCTGCGAAGCGCGATGAAGCCTCGAACCCAGTTCCCCCTCATAACTTATCAATCGTGCACAACTATGGAACTATCAGCGACTCACAGGTGGATGCAGGCCCAGGGGAGACACGAGGGCCTGTGACAGTACACTATACTACGAAGTTGATCCCTTGCAAAATAGTACCACCAGGTCCCTTAATTAACTGTGGCACCAATGGAGCGGCCCCCTGTACCAGCACAAGGTTGTCCGCCACGAGGGTGGCCAGAAGGTGTCAAACACGAGGTCCCGGCAATCCTGAAAAGATGCGGCGAACAAACGACCGCGGTGGCCCGCAACCGCGATCCTGGGAAACTATCAATGTTGCGCATGTCATCGAGCGCGCTACGGGCAGGGCCATCGGCCTCGGAGAAATGAAAACGTCCCCAATAAATGCTTGCACGTTCAGGGCTTAAGAAGTGCAAAAAGACGGAATCTTTAGCCATAAACAATAAAGATACTCCCTATGCGCCTCAGGGCGGGTGCCTAATAACTATGAGAGGACGTAACGTTGCGACCCAAAAACCACCAAAGGAAGGCCGCAACTGCTCGTGCATAGCCTCCCCACTTGGGAATGCGGTAACTACCAGGCCTGAGCAGCCAACCCTGGTCTGACTGATAATCACAGTGTCCAGTGCGAGACCTGTTTCGTTGAAATGCTGTTACTATTGCCGCAGGCATTTCCTGGTATGGCAGCTTCCTGCACTCACCCCTGCTAATTCCGTAATATTTGTATATAACAGAGTCACACTAAAAGTATACAGCCGCGGCTGATGCTCGAACACTGTTCTACTGCTTGAGAGTCAACAGCATTATATGTAGAGCCGCCTCCACGCACCGAGTAGAAGAACTTCCAGCCCGAAAAGGAGGAGTCTGTAGCCATGTTCTAAACTATATTGCAAGAGAACACGGCGTGCGCATCGCTACGCCTCAAATAATGCAAAATTGTGCATAATGGGACCGGGGAATCTAGTAGAAAAGCATACCTCTTCTCCCTGGTGACGACCGGCAGCGCGGCCCGCAGGCCGAGTGGTACATCACGAGGAGATGGTAAATAAATCCAGAGGGTGTCGAAAGGTTGCACAAGTCCTTAAGACCCAAATCATAGCCGACCTAAATATGTGCCCATGTAAGTCAGCAGCCTACCTGCGCGCAGTAAAAGCGTGTCCCGCCAATGATCGAACAATACGTCAAGAGACAACGAGACGGCGGAAAACACGGTCACCGTACCCCTTTCACTCCCTACGTACTGAAGGGGGCTGCCTCGCCTGAAATCGCCCCAGACCATCTACACGCATGCGCCTATCGTAACAAATAGCGCTTAAAAAAATGGCCGTCCACAACCGCAAACTCCGATGGTCGGACCATGATGCCACGATGCCCGTCAAAATGGCCGTACATGGACGCCATTAACCCTTATGCATCAGACTCATAATGCACCTCAAAATGGCTGCACCTGGAAGCCCTTACCACGTGGAGCAAAAGAGAAACAATCATCCCAAACAGGACCAACTCTGCACTCAGTCCCCGAGTCCCTGCGTCAACCCCGTATTCGGAACTTGCATCAAGCTGCCTGTCGAATTCCAAATCTGACAACCCGTTGTTATGCCAGGACAAGCTCGCCCCCGTACGCTCGTACACACACGAATACATAGAAGGAAGGCTAGCCCCGAAAGGTACTAGGCAAGACGCTCCACGATGTGTCCCGTAACCCTGCTTAGCCAGCCATAGGTGCTCAGACGCCCGGCATTCCCCAATGCCTGGAAGCCATACCGAAATTGCTACGAAACTCACAAAACCTTAACATGCTTCCCCAAGTGGTATCCAAAAAAAACCCCAAAAACTGTAATGTCTTGATACCTTTCACACTAGAAATTGGACTGTAGCCTCTAACCTTACTCGGAACCAGCTTACAGGGTAAGATTACAACCTAGATTGGTGCAGCCCCCACCCGGGCTCTCTAATTTACTTGCTCGGACCTGGGGTAAGAAATATGCACGAACGCCGTAAGCTGCATGCAAAGACACGGAAGGGGTGCCGGTGACGCCCCCCCCTCCGACCTACTGAAAGGCCAATCCCGTACAGGTACCCGCCCTGTCCCGATGCAAACCGTGCCCGCTCCGAAGCCAAGCCAGTAAGGCCCCTACAAGCCTGCGAATGCAATCACCCACCACAATGTCTAAGGCAGCACCAACGCCAGCAAAAGAACCCGGGGGAAGGGCTCTTAACGCTGTGTACATCAGCCACCCGCCCCAGAGTCGAAGCTGCACAGGCTGAAGGCACACTATCTCAAGCACAGCAAGTACAGATCGCACAAGCCAAAGTGAGAACCAATATGACATAATTTCAATGACAAGGAACCTCCTGGCGAGCCATCCTGCAGCACTGTATCCGTTACAAGCCGGCCCACTGCCACAGCAGGACAAACCAAATTAACCCTGTGCTTTCCGTCAAGATGTGCGATCCTCCCAACTTGTCTTGATGAAGTCCTGCAGTGATAGAAATTAAAATTATAAATACTTTATATCCCCCACCACCCCCCACTGCCCCATCACTCCATGTCTGTTGATCTTCCCTTTGCTGCTCTCCTGCTGAAAAACAAAACAACACATAAAATTCCCCAAGCCCGCCACCCCCCCTCACAGAACAAGGGCGCCAGAGAGGTAGGAGCGAGGGGTGGATTCAGTGAGTGCGTTACAAGCGTGCGCAAAATCCGACCAGCGGTAAAAACGCGAACCCCGAAAGGCCAGCGGGTTATAATCGCGCTAACATAGCATGTGCCAGCCTTCTCTTCTCTTCCAGCTGTCCTGCAGAAAGACAAAAACAACAGCGTCAAATGCCCCCCGCAACCCACCCCCCCTCCCGCATCCACATTGCATCTGGTAATATAAAGTCCAACATCTGCACCCAAAGTCGCCGGTCCCCCTATAATTACATAACAATACATAACGCCCCCATCCATGAGAGTTACCGTGTGAAGATAACCTTGTGTAACCAAAGTTGTTAGGATTAGCGCACATGCTCCTACGTGTATGCTTCGCGCTACTAAATGCATAAGCGCATGCACGCGTGAGTGCTTGCAGGAAAGACTGGCCTCTGGCAGATGTAATCACCATTCTAGTCCAACCCGGCCCCAACCACGGGGACAGGAGACCAGCAAGGCCACGGTGCCGGAGCAGAGAGAGGGTCCAAGGCGGGAGGGAGAACACTCCTAGGGGGCCCGACATCAGACGCCGCCCCCTCCCACCCGGCCCGGGGAGGAGGGAAGGAGGAAAGGGAAAGATGCCCGGCCACCCCAGCGGCCCGCCAACCCACCGACCACCCCAGTGGAGGAGGGGCTGGGGGCAGGCGAGAACCGAATCACAGCACGGAGAGCTAACTGCAAGGCCGCGAAAACTCAGCGCCGGACAGGAAAATGCCCCATGATAATACCCGGTGAGAACAGTGGAGTCTGAGTGCAATAAATGAGGTCGCTCACCGGAGGGGGAGAGGATCGGAATGGAACCAGGGCAAAGACGAGTCTCCCGCCCGCTCGCGAAACTAGCATGGCCCACATGAAAACCCGGACCCCCTCCCCACACGAGAGCCGAAACCAGCCGCCTTAGCAGCGTACCTCGCCTCACGCAGCACTGCCCTCTCCCCACCCGCCCGCCATAGGAGAAGCAACGCAGCCCCGCAGAACGGACCCCCCCCCGCACTACCGTTCGATAAACAAAACCAACCCCCTTAACCCTGCTGCATAACCCCCCACGTCCTTCCTCACCTTGTACCAGAAAAGGCAACGGGCAGTCACCCGCTCAGGGTCCAGGCCGGGGAGGGCGAGGGTCAGCGCGAGCAGCGGCCAATGCACAAAGAGGGCGCTTGACCCTCGCCCCCTGGGCTATATAGACACCCCTCCTCCCAAGACACAGGAAGTGACATCACGGGGGGACCAATGATCCCCCAACCACTAGACCGCTCAGGGTCTGTGCCATCCTATGGCACTAAGGGTGGCCGCCCTCGTAGGTGGCCACCTTTGGCAGCCTATCAGAGGACCTATGGGCGGCAGGTCTCTCTCCCTTCCCTTTGTGGCTCACAGGAGTCTCTCTCTGCTAAAGAACAGAGCGCGAGCTAAATACGTTAGTATTCAAAGTTGACCTGGCCAGGCTGCGCAGAACCAGGTCACGAAACCACGCTGCATGCAGTGGTCGAAGTGGGAAATAAAAAGTAGGGGAACTGTGGGTGGAGAATCAGGGGGCGGGAATAACCAAAGATTGGAGCAGTGGGCGGAGTCAGGGGTGTGGCTAGAAATCGCAAAACATACCAATTTTTTGTACGTTTAGCATTTCACTGACCAGTTACAGCTTATAACGTTATTTAATTCAAACAATGGATAAACATGTTTACTTGAGGTTTCATTCAGGAAAAAGCAAATACTCTTAGGGAATACAGGTTTATGTAAAGCGTGCGAAATATAAGCAGGAACAACGGCATGGGCGCAAATTCAGGATGGTGAGTGTAAAAATTCAGGACAAGGGGTCCAAATTTAGGACAAAAATTCAGGACAGGAGGTCAAAATTCAGGACAAAAATTCGGGGCAACAGGTATTCTTTACAGACACATCAGTGGATGTCATGCAATAGTATATAAATAAAAAAGGCAGGAACATAAGTACAAGTCACTTCTCCTACCCTGTCACCGCTCCTTCCCTGTAATTTCACCTGCCCCGTCACCGCTCTTGCCCATTCACCGCTCCTGCCCGTTCACTGCTCCTACCCGTTCACTGCTCCTACCCATTCACCAATCCTGCTCATGCCTAATCACTGCTCCTGCCTAGTCACTGCTCCCGCCCAGTCACTTCTCCTGCCTCGTCACTTCTCCTGCCTCGTCACTTCTCCTGCCCCGTTCACTGCTCCTGCCCCGTCCACTGCTCCTGCCCCGTTCACCTCTCCTGCCCCATTCACCGCTCCAACCCATTCACTGCTCCTACCCCTTCACCACTCCAACCCATTCACCACCCCTACTCATGCACCGCTCCTGCCCCGTCACTTCTCCAGCCCCATCACTTCTCCTGCCCCTTCACTTCTCCTGCCCCGTCACTTCTCCTGCCCCGTCACTGCTCCTGTCTGGTTAGCAGTCCTGCCCGTTCACTGCTCCTGCCCTGTTCACTGCTCCTGCCTTGTTCACTGCTCCGGCCCCGTTCACCGCTCCTGTCCTTTAATTGCTTCCCCCCGGTTACCTTTCCTGCTCATGCCTAATCACCTCTCCTGCCCCGTCACCACTCCTGCCCATCACCTCTCCTGCCCCGTCACCACTCCTGCCCAGTCACCACTCCTGTCCGGTCACCACTCCTGCCCGGTCACCGCTCCTGCCCGGTCACCGCTCCTGACGTTCATTGCTCCTGTCCGGTCAGCACTCCTGCCCGGTCAGCACTCCTGCACATTCACTGCTCCTGCCATTCACTGCTCCTGTCCGGTCAGCACTCCTGCTCCCTCACTTCTACTGCCCCCTCACTTCTCCTGTCCCATCACTTCTCATGTCCCATCACTTCTCCTGTCCCATCATTTCTCCTGTGCCATCATCTCCTATCCGTTCACTGCCCCTATCCATTCACTGCCCCTATCCGTTCACTGCCCCTATCCGTTCACTGCCCCATCCGTTTACTGCTCCTGTCCGTTCACTGCTCCTGTCCATTCACCGATCCTGTCCCGTCACTTCTCCTGCCCCATCACTTCTCCTGCCCCGTCACCTCTCCTTTCCTGACGCCTCTCCTGTCCCGTCACTGCTCCTGACTTGTCACCTCTCCTGCCCCATCACTTTTCCTGCCCCATCATTTCTCCTGCCCGTTACTTCTCCTGCCCGGTCACCTCTCCGACCTCGTCACCTCTCCTGCCCAGTCACCTCTCCTGCCCCGTCACCTCTTCTGCCCCGTCACCTCTCCATCCCTGATGCCTCTCCTGCCCTGTCACGTCTGCCCTGTCGCTTCTCCTGCCCCATCACTTTTCCTGCCCATTACTTCTCCTGCCCGGTCACCTCTCCCACCTCATCACCTCTCCTTTCCTGTCTCCTCTTCTGTCCCTTCATTGCTCCTGCCCAGTTGACTCTGTGTATAACATTTTCCAAATTTCACATGGTGGCATAAGTTCCCCACAGTAATCTGTCTGGGGATAGCTCCTCAGTAATCACTAACTCAGCATGATATGCTAAAGGCAGAAGGCGGCGCATTGTCATTCGAAAGGGGATAATCAGCCTCAATCAGAATGACAATGGGCCTTCCCTCAGCCTGTGAGAGCTCAGGGAGGGGCTGCTGCAGCCTCTGGAGTTCAACAGAGAAGTGTGAGCCGCCCCTGACCTTTAAGCTGAAAGAAAAAGTTATCATTTTTAAGTTGGACTATTCTTGCCGTCCCAGGATGCTTTTTTGAAAGAAAGTAGGGGCACGCTGTGCCCTTCCGATCCTGCCCACTTCTACCACTAGCTGCACGTCACGGAGGGGGCGCGAGGAGAGCGAAATGAGGTGGATGGATCAATAGAGGGGACAATGAGCAGAAAACACGGAAGATATAAATGATAAGGGAAGGGAAAAAAGAGACACAGAGAAAGATAGGTTAGAATGGAGGTGAGTGATCCAACAAATTCACAGGGAGAGCCCAGCCAAGGTTCTGGCTGGGCTCTAGGAGCCCGTGCACAAATCAAGCCCTTAAAGCAGTTGGCAACTAAATAATGCAACAGACATCATGAAAAAATATGATAGTGTCTTTAAAATGAAAATAATAGTATTTTTTTTTATCATACAGGAGTGTTTCACATCGATTCATCAGATTATGTATGCACCGGGCACACCCAGACCTCACTTATAGGAAGGTGCTCTTATATGTGATAACGCAGAAAAAGGAAGCTCTATAAAATAAAATATTTGCCTAGGATCACAGTTTGGTCAAACAGGGAAGCCAGTATTGGCCCCATATTTTCTGGTTTTAAGTTATGCTGTTCACTCACTGGATGGTTGCCTCTTTACTTTTAAGATCAAATGTTTACCCATTGTTTTTAATTCTTGACACAAGATGATAAAGGGTAGGTGGCAGGCAGACGCTACATTAAAGCTCACTAAGGCCCCGCGGATCCCAGAGGATCTCGAGCTGAACCAGAGCCTTAGGGGGCTCACATCCTCTAAGCTAGGAGACAGGTATGAGCAGAGAGAGATAGATGAAGAAAAGAGCAAAAGGAGAGAGCAATAAAGAAAGAGAAGAATAGGGAAACATAATTCCTTTCCCCACTTCTTTTCTCTAAAATCTACGCAATTAAATGATGCTGCATTCTTCTGTATCAAAAAACACAGGAGGGAGGTAGAGCAAAAGGTTGGATTCTTGCTCCACAATGATACTTAAATAAACACAGAGAATCCAACACAGAGGGAGGGAAGGGGGAGGAGTGATCAACAACTGTTGAAGCACTCAGTGTTCTGTAAAATACCCCTCACACACCAAAAGGCCCCTTGGTGTCATGCTTCATCATCGGGGTCTTCGCACCCCTCTATCGGGATGCGGCGTGCTGCGACCTACGACTACGCGGGAGCACTTATACAAATGACTATGTGTGGTGTGTGGTGTGTGGGGTATGTTGTTATAAGTGAGTGGTGGGATGTGGTGAAAGGTTAAAAAGTACCTGGCACATGAGTATAAAAGAATTTTTTTTTATTCTGAACTCTGGCTGGTACTGTTAAAAGAAGTGCAGTGTGAGGTTTGATCTGTTAGGTTGAAGAACAGGACCTCTGGTGTGCATTTGTCAACATGTTTCGGAGACAAGCTCCTTCTTCAGGACGGGGGCACAACCTCCCCACCTTACTCACGTCTTTTTTAATAATAAAAATTGTGTATTTACAAAAAAGTGAAATATATAGGCTAAGTGTGCCTACAGCGGTCTGCTACAAGTACAATGACTTGTGAAGCTTGCTTGTTGGCTTCATGAGCAGAAATTGACCGTCAGGGGTGTTGCTTGATTTGCAGCGGAGCAGCCTGAGGGGTAAGACGGTGATCAAAGCGTCCTGTTAATATTGCAAATCAAGCAACACCCCTGGTCTACATGTTTCAACCTCATGAATGACGATCAGGTTTTCGTCAGGACCAATGGAAGTAACCCGGGCGGTATACATACGCTAAGGTGTACCCAACCCTTGGCTACTCAGGAACCCCACCTAGTACTTACATTGGGTATCTCACGGGGCGCCGATGAGGGTCACGGAATAGCCGGAACAGCCATTCCTGATTCTACACGTAATCGTGGTAGGAATGTATATCCAGACCCCGACGCCCATGAGGCACGCTACATTAGCGCTGCAAGATTTCCCTTTCTAGAATCCAAGAAAGGAAACATAAACCACCACTGTGAGTACTAGGTGGGGTTCCTGAGTAGCCAAGGGTAGGGTACATCTTAGCGTGTGTGTACCGCCCAGGTTACTTCCATTGGTCCTGACGAAAACCTGATAGTCATTCATGAGGTTGAAACATGTAGACCATTTTTATTCTTCACTTCACTTCTGATACAACAGGCCAACCTAACCTGGCATGGTATCCCACAAATTTTTATTGTTGCCCAGTTACTCCAGAATAAAGAGGTTTTTGTAGAGAGTTTTAAACTTGCCAACTTTTAAAACCCCTTTTTTCACTTACACACAAAAAATCAAAAACTACCCGCTCCACTGTAGTCAGGGGTTGCAGCACACCTGGTTGGCACTCGGCTATCCGGGTGGGACCCCGATGATGAAGCATGTCACAAACTAGGTTGGTGAGTGAGGATTCTCCTAACAAAGGATGAATCTGTTCTTCTCTTGTGCACCTCTATCTCTTTGACGGAGGCATTGAGGTGCCTCCAGGGTGTACTCCTCCTATAGTTTAGTCATCTTGTCTCTTATACAGGACCAAGGGATCCTTCTTATGCAGACGGGGTCAAATGCAACCCCTTCAGTAGGATCAATGACAGCTACCTCTACCCACAGAGAGACAGGAAAAGTACCACAGTCACCTCCTCCCATTGGCAGAGCCACAGGTACCCCTTGCTTTTGGGGTAAACAAGGGACACTCCTGAACTATCTTCACCTCTTCCCATAAACACTGGTACTTCCTTTTGCCAACCCTTCCATAGGAGAAGCCACAAAGACCAATGCCCACAGTCAGGGACAGGACCACAAGCATATCCTCCTATAGACAGGGCCAGAGGCGCAACTAGAGCCAAATTGGGGGGGGCTACAAAAAAAATTCGGGGGGGGGGGGTAATTCTTCCAGCAATAGGCAGGATGGAGATGAAGGGGTTGAAAAAACAACAAAACCTTGTTAACACGTAAAGGGTCTTTTAAAGACCTGTGAAGTACTCAGGTGCGGCTGCGATAAGCTCAGAAACTGTCAGCCTGGGAAGCTGTCTCAGCCCGGGCTGACACACACAACGGGGTGGGGGGTTGGAGCCCTTTGAGCCCAATGGGTGTCGCGTGCTGGAAAGTGCCAAGGGACACTTCTTTATTGGTCTGGGCCACAAGCAAACCCTCCATCGGAAGGACTACAACTATCTCTTTGCATAGGCTGTACAATATCACCCACCTCCTGCAGGCAGGACTATGGTCTCCACTTTCCTTAAAACAGACCACAGGAGCCTCACCCTTACGTAAGAGAACAATTTCTCCTTCAAAAAGACATTACTGCTGTTTTACTCACAGCACTGGGAGGCCCTTCTGAGTAGCCATGCACTCTATAAATCCAGGATAGGAGAATAGAATTCTACTTGTATAACTAAAATAAAATGACATTTTCCATGGGTTTGATTAAGTCCTTATATTATATAAATGCCACACTAACAACACATTTAGACCTTCATGATGCTTGCCTCGACATGCCTATTTTTGTTGCCTTTTAGCCATTCATCTCCTTTATGCTTCATACCTTTGCATTGATTTTAAATTTAGTTCCTTGTTTGAGTTAGTTATAGCCACATCTGTACTACTCTATGACACTCTAATGAATGAATGAAAAATGCATTGCATAGTTACCTAAAATTAGTGCAATTGCACATATACAGAGACACATTGAAAACAGTTGGCATTAAGAACACATGCATCTACAATTGCAAAATATATTTTGAAAAGTAATGAGGGCCACCAATACTTCTGTATTTCCTAGCTATCTTGCAGCTGCCATCCAGGAGTAAAATAATTCTAGCTTATAAGACCTCCTTGTACATTCCGATAGTCATACCATTGTATATATAGTGCTTTGTGCGTTGGCTTTGCCGTGGCTAATCTACCTCTCCACACTAAGGGCAGCCCCAATGGTAGGTCCCATCACTAGCCTTCACATTGCTGCTGGCCATAGACTGGAAGGTGCACCTGTTGATGGCTTCTCACTTAATAGCTCCTAATTAAGCATGGGCGGAAAATCCGTTCCGCTTGCGGATTTCGCGGATTTTCGGTAAATTTGCAATCTGCGAGATTTGCGAATTTCCCGCAAAATCCGCGAACAGAAATCCGCGAACGGGGTTTGGGTCAAAAGTTCAAGCTGACTTTTGAAACTCTTTTAGAATGGCACCAGCAAGCTGCCAGAGCCATTCTAAAATAGTTACAAAAGTCAGCTTCAACAGGAAGCTCTAATAGATAAAGTAAAGCAGGTGCTGCTTAAATTCAGTTACACAATCATTAATCACCCCCAAACTTGGGGTGATTAATGATTGTGTAACTTAATTTGACATTCAACTTGAGCACCTGCTTTACTTTATCTATTAGTGCTTCCTGTTGAAGCTATTTCTCGCTATTTTAGAATGGCGCTGGCAGCTTGCCGGTGCCATTCTAAATGGGGCTGAGGGCAGAAGGGCACAAAAGTGGGACAGAGGGCAGAAGGGGACAAAAAATGAGTGGGGCAGAGGGCAGAAGGGCACAGAAACAAGTGGTACAGAGTGCAGATGGGCATAAAAAACAAGAGGGTGGCAGTGATTAAGCAGGCAAAAAAAAAACCCCGCGAAATTGCAAAGCGCCTCACGAACACCCGCGAACACGCAAAGCACCTCGCGAACACCTGCGAATACGCAAAAATAAAAAAATCCGCAAATTCGCGGGAATTTGCGAATTTTGCGGATTGCCAATTCGTAAATCTGCAAATTCGCGAATTGCCAATTCGCAAAATTCGCCCATGCCTACTCCTAATTGTTCAATGTTTTCAGTTACTGATACCAAGCACTTGTCAGGGCCCGTTGTCATATTCAGACCGCTTTCATGTACCTTTTGAATTGGACCTTTTAAATTGGGCCAGGTCCATGGGCACTGTACAGGTGAAAAGCCATGATATTGCCTCATGCCGCAGGAACATTAGCTTTTAGAGGACCCGAAGGGGTTGTAGTAAACTCAGCATAGTTCACCCGTGTCCCTGTGCTCACCCTCTGTGAGCTAAGCTGAAGAGCTGTAGGTAGGTTCGTCAGCGCGGGGACGCACTGTTCTCTGTGCAACCAAGCGCTAAACAAATGTCATAAACTAAACTAAACTAAACTAAACTAAAGCAGGGCAGCAACATACAAGGTGTAGCAGTAGCTCTGCTCTATATTTGCACAGCGGGCATGCAATTAACTGCTCTAGGCATTTCCATCCTGGGCTCAATTCCTTGATTAGAAGATGTACTATCCTGGCCCATTGGATATCTTTCATGCATTTCTTGCCCAGTGTACCTTTCAAATATGGCTGCATGACTTTTACTTCATAGGAAGACGTCAGGCCTGGAAATTCTCTCTTATCCTTGAATGTGGCTATGTCTTCTGCCCTCGAAAGTTGAAAAACCTGTTTATTTACATCTTTCTTTATTGCCAAGTAACTTGCATCTTCCAATGACCAATTGGCTAATGTTAAGTTCAGTTTATACACTACCATTTCTATATAACTGTTCCAGCGGTTAGATCCCCCTTCAAAAATAGATTTACGAATTTATTTTAGTGATCCTGTGTGAGCTATGAGTATCTGGGAATAATATTTTGCATGGGTGCTCATGCATTTATACTTTTGTTGAACCAGTTGTACTCCAGCTGGGTCAAACAGTTGCATGTGTACTTTGGTAGATTAAAGACACGTTTGTAGCCCTTGCACTGAGCTTTTTCAAGTGCCGACTTCATCTGTCCTGGGAAAGCTTGCTGAGCATACCATGCAACTGCTAATAACTTAGATTTTATTACTCTCCTGATTGGTATTGTCGTGTAGCTGCATATTTTCTCCTGCAGTTTGCATAGCACGTATATGGTCGTGATATACCACTCTACTCTACACTGTCCACTCTATTCCACTCCACCTTATGCCATTCCACTACAGGTCATTCTACTCTACACCACTCCACTGTGTGCTACACCACTCTGTGCTGCGCCACTCCAATCTATGCCACTCTATGTCACTCCATGCTGCTCTATGCCACTCTATACTACGATACTTGAATGTACTCTGTGCTACTTCATCTACATCACTCTGCTCTAAGCAGGTCTATTCTACACCACTATAATCTACACCACTCCACTCTACTCTATGCCAATCTATGCCACTCTACTCTATGCCACTCCAGTCCACTCTATGCCACAATATAGAATTCCACTGTACGCGACTCTACTCTGTGCCCCTCTGCTCTGTGCCACTCCACTCTACTATATGCCCCTTTCCCCTATGCCAATTGACTCCACTTCACTGTATGCCACTATATTCTACACCTCTCCAAATCACTCCACACAATGCCACTCTATGACACTCCATGCCACTCAACTGAACACAGTGAAGCTCCACTCTAAGACACTCTATGCCATGACACTCCACTCCATGCCATTCTACTCCAATCTACACCACTCCCCTCTAAGCCACTCCACTTTGTGCCACTCCGCATCACTCTATGACACGCCAGTCTACGCCACTTCAAGCCACGCCACGCCACGCCACACCATGCACCACTGTACCACTCCACTCTACACCACTCCCCTCTAAGCCACTCCACTTTGTGCCACTCCGCATCACTCTATGACACGCCAGTATACGCCACTTCAAGCCACGCCACGCCACGCCACACCATGCACCACTGTACCACTCCACTCTACACCTCTCTGCTCTATGCCACTCAGTTCTACTAAATGCAACCACTTGGTTGCATCTTTTGACACTTTTAAAAATCTGCACTTTTTTACTCTTCTTAATTTGCTGCACCTTTACCACTCTACCACTCTCCTAAAATTACTCCACTGGTTGTACTCTGCTATAAAAAGCTGCATCTTTTTACACTCTAAAATGGCTGGATCATTTCAAACTATTCTCACTGTACCTTTCACACTCTCACAAAAAACTGTACCCAAGGCCAGGTTTGCCATGCATTTACATAAACCCTACGTAAAGCTGCACAAATCGAATCATTGAGCAACTTTCATGCACAAAAAATATTTGCACTGAAAAGTTGACACAAGAATAACGCCATTTTGCTTTGCCATTGCATAACAAGAAACCATTAATTTTAAATATAAAGAGAGGGTAATGGATAGTGCAAGCAACCCCAAGATTTCACTCAAAGTCATATTACATCAAGTAGCATGACCAGTTTTTACGTAAAATGTTAGCGCAAAATGAACCCAGGTGCAAACAGTGGGCAGCAGAATACTCTGAGATGTGCGTTCGAATGCGTAATGCTGGGGATACTTACTGTAATCTTCATTACTCCGAATATTGTCTTATTCGCCACATGCTTCAGCTCTACACCAGAACCCTCCAAATCAAAGTTATGCCTCCCATCCCTCCCCAACATGGCCGACCACCGCCACCCTTGACCCAGTATAAGGGGAGGGTCGGCCCACCCCACTACCTGTTTTTTTAGTTCTGCGGCGCTGGACTCTCCACGTGTGGAGCTGAAGCTTACTTTGTAACGGTAATGGCGAGGAAAACTTACGAGGAGGTAACGTGGTATTTCTAAAAGGTGACCTTAGCCCACGGCTGTTGTCATTGCGTAGAAATGTGTACTTGAGGTTGGACCTCGATAACAAACATCCAGCAGGATCCTGAAGTCCTACCTTTGCGACTGATACCACTCTTAAGGGCTTGCTAAAACTGTATTTTTACCAACTGTGGTTAATTACATAATTGTAACGTGATGCTTTATAGATAAGACCCTACGCATTTTTTTATGCAACACAGCAATGCATTTCATGACCTTAAATAAATCTGACCTTAAATATTTCCCTTTTTGCAAAACATATTTTCCATGTAATTTTGCGTCACCATGCTTTTTCGCTGTAAGTAAACCGAGCTTTGAATGGGTAGTCTTTGGAAAACAACATCTGGTGCTTTTGAACCATTGAAATCTCACAGGTGTTGTGCAAAAGGAATGGGTGTGTAATTGCATAAGTAGCAGACCATGAAAAAGCAGCTCTACCGAGGAAGTTGTGTTCAGATCTGTACAATAAAGTCTGCTCTCTCTTCTGTTATCAAGGGCCTGGTCTGGGACCAGGAACCTTCAGGGCTGTCAGGAGTTTGAAATGAAACACACACAGGTACTAACCCCTAAAAGCTGGCATCGTGGGAGGTGGGAAAGCACTCTGTCTGCCACTTCCTGCTGCACTTTTCACAAGCAAACATCGGCCAGGCCAGGTGATAAACCCTTCTAGGCCTGCGGCTGACAGCACCCAGATATGACACAGATGGATGGGCGCTGTTAACCTGTTTGGCTTCACTGTAAATATAGCTGCACTTTAGCCAGTCAACAACTCAACCGACCTTTCACTACCGTTCTGTTTTCATTCATGGCATTCCTTGCAGTTGTTTTTGACCGCCTCGCATTCCCTTTTTGAGTTTTTATGTGCATTACATTGAGTTTTACATTTTTGAAGAGAATAATATTCTATTTTTAAAAAAGTTGTGGACATTCTTCCAATACAGACCATAAGGTGATTAGCTTTTGTGACGTGCAATACATTGCATTTCTTATCTTCATAGCCTTCCATTGCATTGCTTGTATGCATAACATACGATTTAAGATGTAATATGTGCGCAGCACAATGTTTTATATTCACTATATTCAGAACATTTGATTTATTTACTTAAAACTGTATTTTCAGATTAAGGAGGAGGTACACCAGATAAAAATTAGATCATGGCAGTATATGAAAAGGAATTTCTAAGGTATTATATGTATTAGATGTACACATTCGTGCTGGATGGCACCTTCAAACGCAGCCGAGAGCAACCCTAGAATTAAGTATGAGTGCAATGTGGCAATATCTTGTGAGAGACCAGCCAAGTAAAAATACTTAGGGCCTCATTTATGAAAAGTGACGCACCACTGCGAGAAAACAACGATGCATCACTTTTCATTGCGCCCTCCTTGTGACACCAATAATGCATCATATGAACAGCATGATGCATCATGTCGCAGATACATCAGTATTTCTGACGTATTTGTAGGCGCAAAAATGACACATTGCTGGAGTGTGTCACAAAAGTGACGCAACACCCGCAATAGATCATTACACAAGGGCAAGTCCTATGTGAAATGCACCAGTGTCAGTCTTACACCTGCCATGAGGCAGGCGTAAGATATTGACGCATTTCCTTCCTAGACATGACGCAGTGAAATCTCAAAGGTTTCACTGCGTCACTATTAAGACACTTTCTTGCGTCAAACCCCCCCCCCCCCTGCGTACATTATACCTGGCGCAGGTATAATGGGATGCAGGGGTTTACAAAGTGACGCATCTTCCTAGATACGTTACTTTGTAAATATGACACAACATGGCACAATTTTAACACTGCTAGTGTGTCACAAAAAGTGATGCACCGTCGTCATAAAAGTGACGCAAGGCCTCATAAATAAGGCCCATAGTACATAATGCCAGGACCTAGGCCTCAAACTGCAAGAAGTAGATTAATACCACCAAGATGAACCACCGCGCAGTCCGACCATGATTGAGTGGAGTAGACCCTAGAAAACATGTCCATGGGGGCAGCAAACATTTGAAGGGTTAAGAAGGGACTCATAATGGGAACACGAGAAAGCAATGACCTGAACTCGCATAAACTGAGCTGTGTGTAGGGGTACAAAGCAACCTACCTTGACTTGTTATCTGCGGCGACCTCAAAGTGTCCAGAATTACAAGTCCCTCGACTATAGGGACTTGAAATATGGTCACCAATTCCCCAGTGAATGCCACCAGGCCCAGCAAGGACCGAAGGGGCCTCCTTCAAGAACACATGCCTGAGAGGTGATGGCTTGAACTAGAAGCGTGAAGAGCAGGGTATCCCATAAACACCCCGAGCAGCAAAACAAACCCAAAAGAGAATCACCCGCAGTAGGGAAAGTTGAGGTCAGTGTTATCAAAAACTGAAGTAGCTCCTCACTTAACCCCTTCCATGCTCATGATGAGGTCGGCACACTGCTCGTGTGCTCATGACGAGCTGAGCTCGTCATGACCAGACCTGTATCTATTGACCTTCAGCACAGCAGTCAAATATCCAAGCTGTCACAAAGAACAGGAACGTTCAAGGGCAGATGGAGAGCAATGAATGCCAACCCTCCAAAAGAAGATTTTGAGAACCAGCCATAACAATTCAATGTCTAAGCAGAGGCTTGAAACCCCGTGTAGGAAGATGCGAGAGTAACATAGCCTGACCTCCAAAAGGGCAGAGAACTGGGTCATTTTTTCCACAGCTGTAAGAGGGCTCGAAGTGTGAAGGAGAGGTCACCCAGCATATGCCCCTACAGCTAGCATGGACGGCCTGATGGGAGCTAGAATAAACTTGCACAGGGAGGGAGCCACCCTCTTGGCAGGACAATACTAATGGTAGTATAAACATATAATAAGTACTATCAATTAGGTTGATCACCAGCAAGAACTTCAGGGTTGTCCTGCAAATAGAAGTTAATCTAGATGAGCCCTACTAGAGACATATACATCCTGTCCAGGTCCCACTGCCCTTAAAAATCCCCTTCAAAATATGGTGATGAAGTAAAAGTCTCATGGTACTAGGCTACATAGGCAATGAGTTACGAAGAGGGACCGAAAGAATATCATATACCTTAATTGTCAAAAGTACGGAATCACAATTTAAGAACAGTTCAAACCATGTAATCCTCCCACTGATAAGTGGCCCGGCGACAGGACAGCAGAGGCAAAAAAAGGAAGAGCAACTCTCCTACATGAATGGAAATAAGGGCGAGTAGCAGAATATCGGGACTTGCTCCTGTCTCTGCCATAATGTGCTGTAGCCACTAATCGAAAGACAAGACAGCCTCCAGAGCAATGCCCACCCTCTCACGAGGCACAGGTAGATGGAAAGAAGAAGAAGTGATACAAACAAGAATTGGCAAAGCCAATAGGAGTGGCATGGAATTGTGTGCCTTAGAGTGCAGTGGCACTGTGAGGGGTAGGATGGATTATCATTCGTTCCCATGATGTGGAGGGGAGTGGTATTGTGAGGTATGGAAAATTGCCTGTGTTGCCACTGAATTTCCCTATAGCACTTCAAAGCCTTGTGCTATATAAGTGCAATTATAATGCAATATGTTACCAATTATCTAGGCCAATGAGCTATGTAAACATCTGAAGTCTGTGATCAAATGTAGGAGGTTTTTCCTATATACAACATTTTTGCAGCAACCGGTTTCTTGATAAATATGTGTGTTTTAGATAGTGAGGGGCTAGTGGGTGAGGCAGCAACATGTATCAAACCGTTGGAGATAAAAGAGATGGATCCCAGCGACGGGAATGAAAGGAATAGTACCTGAATCATAGTGTAAGCCATAAATGGACACTAATTAAGATGAATCAATCTGTGCTTTGTCCATGTTCCACATAAAGAAAAGGATGCACCGCTTGGCAGGCACTGCCCAATTAGAAGGTAGCAAAGAAGAGTGACAATGATACCAAAGAATGGAATGCAATGGGTGGGCTCATGGCCCCTTATTCAACACAATACCTCTCACAAGTAAAAGCTCATGTGCACGGTCAAGCAGGCGAGACCTAAAAATCTGTACAGGTGGTCTGCTAAGTAAGAAGCAGCAAGCAGTGCAGGCAGCACCATCAACCCTCTGAACCCAGTACTACTGCAGTGGCTGCTTCACTCACAGCTACACCCCCTGCTTAAGCAGCCACAGACGCGTGGAGTGGAAATAAATGAATGATCAAGAAAACCTTTGCTCTAGATAGCCATCTGCATGGCTTACTACACCGAATGGGTTCACAACCTAGTAACGCTGATCCAACACCGCCTTCTGCATCTAAAATGTTGGAGGAGAAGAATAGAGCATCCTAATCATTGTTAAAAAATAGATGTCAAGTACACATGTAATTTTTGTCTATTTGCCCCTCAAAAATGTATGGACGTCTGATGTTGTAATAAATAACGCTGCAGAGCGTACCCCTCGGACCGCTTGTTGGGTTGCTCCAGGCTTGCGTGTCATATGGTTATTATAGCTACAGGTTGCGCAGGAGTTCAAATCCCGTCAAAGACTGTTAATTATTCAAGCATTAGAAGTGGGAAGGAACACATTTTATGAAAAAACTCTTGTAAATGTATTTTGTTTTTAACTTTTACGTTCTCTGGTCAGAGATGCTAATTAAAACCGCAGTGTGCAGCTGCCCCCAGCCCACAGAGGGATGGCTCACTGAGATATCACCAGCAATGAAGTACGCAGGTTGCGTGTTTTAATTCTGGATAGGAAGTTTTGAATTTCTGACAGAATATCGACGGACAGAATATCGACCCACAGCAACATCGACGCTGGAATATCGAAGGCAAGTATATGGACACCCTATCTACAACATGGTAAGTACAAAAATATTGAAAATAAAAAATCAATGTTAAAAAGATCGTAATTTAAAAAATCGTTTTTTTTCTGTAAAAAAAAGTTAAATAAAGTACATAATACTTATAAATAAATTAAACATATTAAAACATATTTAATAATGTTTAAAATTAATAAATATTACATATTTAATAATAAAACTTTAATTAATAATAAACATACAATATATAATATATACTTA
Organism: Lissotriton vulgaris; assembly: GCF_964263255.1. Lineage (NCBI taxonomy): Eukaryota > Metazoa > Chordata > Amphibia > Caudata > Salamandridae > Lissotriton > Lissotriton vulgaris. The sequence goes on from NC_141693.1 coordinate 1,128,622,456, forward strand.
CTTAATAACAATATTTAGTAAATATTTTAATTAATTATAAATTAACTATAAATACCATAAATTACAAATACATATACACACATAAAATAATAACATACATAAAAATAATTAATTATATTTCATAAATTAAAAAAATGAAATATACTTTCAATATTTTAAAAGTTAATTAAATACAAAATTATCTAAAATAATACAAAAAATATTAAATACATGAATAAATAAAAATACTATTTAAAGTCCCATAAAAACTACATTAATGAAAACATTGGATAGCAAAGAATGTAAAATTACTGTTCCCACTCTAGAAAATTAAACAGTAGGGAAAGCATTATTTAGCATAGGGGTAAAAATTACTATTCCCCCTCCAGAGAGTGCAAAAGTAGGGAAAGCGTTGGATAGCGGGAGGGTAAAAATTACTATTCCCACTCCAGTGAGTGCAATAGTAGGGAAAGCGTTGGATAGCGTAAGGGTAAAAATTACTATTCCAACTCCAGAGGGTGCAACAGTAGGGAAAGCGTTGGATAGCGTAAGGGTAAAAATTACTATCCCAACTCCAGAGGGTGCAACAGTAGGGAAATCGTTGGATAGCGTAGGGAGAAAAATTAATATTCCCACTCCCGAGAGTGCAACAGTAGGGAAAACGTTGCATAGCGGGTGGGTAAAAATTACTATTGCCACTCCAGTAAGTGCAACAGTAGGGAAAGCGTTGAATAGCGTAAGGGTAAAAATTACTATTCCAACTCCAGAGGGTGAAACAGTAGAGAAAGCGTTGGATAGCGTAAGGGCTAAAATTACTATTCCAACTCCAGAGGGTGCAACAGTAGGGAAAGCTTTGGATAGCGTAGGGGTAAAATTTACTATTCCCACTCCAGAGAGTGCAACAGTAGAGAATACATTAAATAGCAGGTGGGTAAAAATTACTATTCCCACTCCAGTGAGAGCAACAGTAGGGAAAGCGTTGGATAGCGTAAGGGTAAAAATTGCTATTCCAACTCCAGAGGGTGCAACAGTAGGGAAATCGTTGGATTGCATAGGGGGAAAAATTAATATTCCCACTCCCGATAGTGCAACAGTAGGGAAAACGTTGCATAGCGGGTGGGTAAAAATTACTATTGCCACTCCAGTAAGTGCAACAGTAGGGAAAGCGTTGGATAGCGTAAGGGTAAAAATTACTATTCCAAATCCAGAGGGTGCAAGAGTAAGAAAGCGTTGGATAGCGTAAGGGTAAAATTTACTATTCCAACTCCAGAGGGTGCAACAGTTAGGAAAGCGTTGGATAGCGTAAGGGTAAAAATTACTATTCCCACTCCAAAGGGTGCAACAGTAGGGAAAGCTTTGGATAGCGTATGGATAAAAATTACTATTCCAACTCCAGAGGGTGTAACAGTAGGGAAAGCGTTGGATAGCGTAGGGGTAAAAATTACTATTCCCACTCCAGAGAGTGCAACAGTAGGGAAAACGTTGGATAGCGGGTGGGTAAAAATTACTATTCCCACTCCAGTGAGTGCAACAGTAGGGAAAGCATTGGATGGCGTAAGGGTAAACATTTATATTCCAACTCCAGAAGGTGCAACAGTATAGAAAGCGTTGGATAGCATAAGGGTAAAAATTACTATTCCAACTCCAAAGGGTGCAACAGTAGGGAAAGCGTTGGATAGCGTAGGTATAAAAATGACTATTCCAACTCCAGAGGGTGAAACAGTAGAGAAAGCGTTGGATAGCGTAGGGGCTAAAATTACTATTCCAACTCCAGAGGGTGCAACAGTAGGGAAAGCGTTGGATAGCGTAGGGGTAAAAATTACTATTCCCACTCCAATGAATGCAACCGTAGGGAAAGCGTTGGATAGCGTAAGGGTAAAAATTACTATTCCACCAGGGGGTGCAACAGTAAGGAAAGCGTTTGATAGCGTAAGGGTAAAAATTACTATTCCAACTCCAAAGGGTGCAACAGTAGGGAAAGCGTTGGATAGCGTAGGGATAGAAATTACTATTCCAACTCCAGAGGGTGTAACAGTACAGAAAACGTTGGATAGCGTCGGGGTAAAAATTACTATTCCAACTACAGAGGGTGCAACAGTAGGGAAAGAGTTGGATAGCGTAGGGGAAAAAAATACTATTCCAACTCCAAAGGGTGCAACAGTAGGGAAAGCGTTTGATATCGTAGAATTTAAATTTAACATACTTATAAATAATTTTTATATTTAAAATAATGTATAATTACATTTTTAAATAAATCTACATCATTTACAAACAATTAATACTTATTAAAAGCAATTACATTTGAATAATTAATTACCAATAAATTATCAACAAATACCAGTTAATATTAATTAATAAATATTACTCACCAAATAACAAATATTAAAGAATTAAATAAATTTCATTACATAAAAATATGATTTAAAATTAATTCACAATTAAAATTATTAAACAATATACTAATATTACTTTTTCATATAAAATATTGATTACCAATTAATTACACATATTTTCCAATTAATAAGAAATAATTACCAATTAAAAATATTAATTCCAATTAACACAATTATTTACCTATTAAAAAATGAATTACCAATGTAAAAAATGATTTCCCAATTACAAACATGAATTACCAATTTAAAAAATGTGTTAACAATTAAAAACATTAATTACCAATTTAAAAAAATAAATTATCAATAATATAATTAATTGTCAATTAATAATTAATTTAAAATAAATTATTTATCCATAACAAAAAAATTATAAATCAATAATTAATTACACTTAAATTACTTCCAACCCAATTCCCCTATAAACCCACAACCCACTACAGAAACAGAAACAAAATTAATAAAAAATAATTTATAATTCCTATAAATTAATAATTAATTTATTATATTTAAATTACTTCCCATCCTATTCCCCTATAAACACACAACCCACTCCGGTACTAAAACATACAAATTTACTTAAAAATAACATTAAATACCAATTAAATAATTATTTAATCAATTAAAATAATTAATTGCCTATTACTAATTAATATAAAAATTATTCATAAAAATAAAAAAAATCATTAATTAATTACAATTAAATTACTTCCCACCCAATTCCCCTATAAACCCACAACCCGCTACAGAAATAAAAACATACATTAATTAAAATTAATTTATAATTCCTAAAAATTAATAATTAATTTTGTATATAAATTACTTCCTACCCTATTCCCCAATAAACCCACAACCCGCTCCGGTACTAAAACATAAAATGTACTTAAAAATAACATTATTCATTTATAAAAATAATACACATATAAATTAAAAAAATTAAAATACTTAACAAAAACATATTACACATACATTATTAAAAACATAAAAATAATACAAATATCTATATTAGTAACATCGAAATTAGTTACATCGATATATATGCTTTCGATATTACTAACTTCGATATTACTTACAACGATATAAATAAATTCGATATTACTTACCTTAGGGTCGATATTCTGTCCAACGATATTCTTGACATTGAAATTCTGTACCTTCGAAATTTGCAACACGATATTTGTGTAGGTCGACAATTAGGACTCGATATTTTGACTGTGTACTGAAGTTTCAACCTTCCGTCCACTGGTGGCCCTCATAGGCAGCGCCTGGCTGCAGCATGTGCTGTAAAACATAGACTCAGCGCTAGCACCGGAGGGGCACTAATTTAGATGAATTAATCTGTGCTTGGCCTATGCGCCAAGGAAAGTAAAGGAAGTGCAAGCACTGCCCAATTAGAACGCAGCAAGGAGCATGAAAATGATGGCAAGGAATGGTAAGCAATGGACATGCTCCAAGTCCTTTTCTCAACATTACGTCTCGCGCAAGTGAGAACACATGCGCTCGTGCATGCTCATGGAGGTGAGGCCGAATAAGGACAGGAACAGAGAACATTGCACTGTGCCAATCCGCACCTGCTGTTTACTTTGTGCATGATGGGCAGAGTCTGAGTCGACGTCCAAATCGCCTGGGTGGCTGAAATGAAGCTCTTTCATTCATGATAGGGCTGACTTTAATCCCAGTCAGCCATGCATTTCTGCTATGCTTCCCCTACTCCACACCACTGGCACCACAACAGGATTGAGTGACTCAGTCAGCCGCATTCACCTCCAAGTTACAGTCAAGAATCCAATACCTCAGTAATCCCATTGCCTGAAGCTCCCCCAGAGCGCCAACATGCCAATAGGTCTTGCCTTTGGGACCTTATAAGTAAGTAAGTACGTTTATTATGCATAGTTAGTTAAAACCAGAGCAAAACGCTTTACAAAAAAAGTTTTAAAATATCATAAAAATGTGTTCATTATAATCATCATTAAAAAGCATACACTAAAGGACCCAGTCTGATTGTCCAGGAGCATTTATCTTAAGGCGGGCAGCATATTCCCTTGAGTCTTGTTGACCGCCTACTTGTTGCCTATGTCAATGATCAAAAGTTTTTTTGACAGTTTTTGCTCGATCATTGCAATGAACTTAACATATCTGCAGTTCAGTATCGTATTCGAAGGATTCAGGCAGGCGAGCAGCGCTTGCCTTCTAGTGCGAGTCCCTGGCTGCTTGAACTGGTCCTTTAAGAGCTGTTGGCGGGCTGGCCATAGCTCTTCGCAAAGACAGGTCATGTGAAGTATGTCGCCCTTATCTATGTTGCAAAACGGACAAAGTTCGTGGCCGTTGCTCCTGAGCCATGGTGGAAGATGCTCTCTACTAGGCAAAACCCCTAGTCAATGTTTCAAGAACTTCAGTTTTGTGGCCTTTGGATAACCTGACTGAAGTATGATTGTGGTGTCAGCGATTTATACAAGTTTAATGTCATCAATGCATGGTTTCTTTTGGCGAATGTGGCCTTATCCTCTAGTAAGGACAGAGATTTGACGGTTTTCCAGACTAGTCTTTTGAATGGGTTGTGCCCAAGTTGCATGTCCCAGATCGCAGTTAGATTGGTTGCCTCCAGGGCTGCCTTCAGGTAAGATCTTGCCTGAGATATGTCCCTGCCTTGAGTATCTTGCCATAGCAACGAATTTAAAGTGTTGGTAGTAGCCGAGCGAAGTTGTGGCACCAAGTGATATAAGCTTCCTGTCTCGCAAGAGCTTGTTTTTGTAATCCAAATTCCAGCCTAAGTTGGGCAGGTGATGTGTAGGACGGGAGCGAAAACATTATTCTGTAGACTTTTGTTTGGATTGTATCCAGGTTCTTGGAGTCTCTCCCATGTAGTGCCTCGCTGCCATAGCAGATAGAAGGGAGTAGCTTAGCCTGGATAACTTTCAGATAAGGGGTTAAAATTGGCCCCATCAATTGATTGGCTATATTTTTTAGTGTGATGGCAATGCAAGCCCCTCTCCTTTTTGCTTCCTGCTTTTGCTGTTCAAAAGTACCATCTCTGTCAAAGGTGACTCCCAGGTATTTGTAGACAAATGCTGACTCTATTTTTTGGCCGCCTAGAGCCCATGACTTCTGAAATTTCTTGTTAGTGTTAATCGACATGGTGCGTGTCTTGCTCAGATTTATTTTTAGTTTGTTTTCCGTGGCATAACTGTGCATTTGGGTCAGAAGCTGCTGGAGGCCGATGTAAATATGGCTGAGTAGCACAACGTCATCTGCGTACAGCAGATTACTCAGAGTTTTCCCTCCCAACCTCGGGGAATGGGAGTTGCATGTGTTGATTAAGCCTGATAGATCCGCCATAAACAGATTAAACAATATTGGGGCAAGCACGCACCCTTGCTTGAGGCCTTTGGTGGTACGAACTTTAGATGACAGATGTGTGCCGCCTCCTAGCTTCACCTGCACCCAGGTGTCAGAGTGAAGAAGCTTCAGCATGCTTAGAATCGACTGCGGTATTCCCCATTGTGCCAGTTTCCCCCAGAGTCTGCCTCTCTCGATGTTATCAAATGCTGCACTAAAATCGATGTAGCACATGTGCAGCAGGAGTTTTTTTGTTTTGGCTGCATCGATCATTAGAGAGATGGCCAGAATGTTGGTAGCTGTTCCAGTATTTTTCCGGAAACCGGTCTGGTTCCATGGTATGATCAGATTTGAATCCGCCCATAGCACAATCTCTTCTAAGATGGTTCCCGCAAAGTATTTTGCCTCATTATCAAGGAGGGCTACTAGGCGATAGTTGTTAGGGTCCGTTTTGTCGCCTTTTTTGAATATGGGGACGATCGTCGACCCTCTCCAGGATTCTGGGATTTTATTTAAGAGTCTGACTTCCGATAATAGCAGTTGCATGATGATAGCCCATTCGGTGATTTTTTTCGTTAAAAAGGGCTGGCGGAATACCGTTAGGTCCTGGAGCACCTTCCTTCCTGCCCTTGCAAATCTGCTATTTGCTGAGCGACTGTTGTATCCGGGATGTTTTTGGGTAGGCCTTGCTCTCTCTTGATCAGGGACCGTGGTGTGAACATTGTAAAGTCTGGCTCTGTGATGTTGGTTTTTTGTGCTCCTGCGTATTCCGGATAATCATTGAAGTGGCTTGAGAGGTGATTGATCCATGACTCTTCCAAAATGTGCGAACCTAGATCTTTATGCTGTGGATGCAGGATCCTGTTCGCTGATTTCCAGAAGCGTGCACTGTTGCTGCTTTTGGTGTTGTATAAGTATTTTGCCCATGTCTCATTTTCAGCGTCTTTTTTTATATTCCATTTTATGCATTTGAGCTCGGTTCTTTGTTTCTTCAGCACTGTCCGAAGATGTACGTTTTCGGGGGCTGATCTTAACTTCCATAAGGTCAAGTTAACTAGTCTTTTATGCTGCCTTAATTGTGCTCTCGGTCCTCTTTTTAAGTTGGTTTTACTGCTCTCTTTATACAAATTGTTTTTTGGGGGGGTCTTGGTGGCTAGTTCTTTTAGCAAGGATCCTGTGTATTGCTCCCAGTGAGAGATATGCCCAGCTGCATTTGGTTTTTGTGTGTTAAATAGTTGGAGGGTGGTTTCGGACAGAGTTGTTAAGTTGGTTGGCGTACATTTGATCCTTTTTTGATTGATGGTGTAGATCCCCCCTAGCATTTTGTCTGGCCTGATTGCAGTAGGCGTCTTTGATATCAGATGGCATTCCTGGGGGCGATGGTCGCTTTCGCCCTTATCCCCCATTCAGAATCCCAGGATATGGGGGAATAGTGCCAGGCTGGCGAATGTATAGTCCAGGATGGAGCTGGCTGTTTGTGTGTAAAATGTTTCTACTGGAGGACGGTCAGTCATGAATGGGACCTTATAAGGGCTTAGCCATGCAGCACATTATCCATTGCATTACATTAGCCACTAAAAACAACGTTTGTGGTAAACCATGTATGATATTCTGTTCCTAGTACTACCAGGCATTAATTAAAGTCCTTTGACAGTGCTGGCATTCTGATGCCTTTGCAAATTTGAGCAGGAATGGCAATTATGAGATGGGTGGCAATGAACCCTCTCCTAACATTTTTCCTAGGTTAATTTGGCACATGATAGTACAGTAGAAAATATGAATTAAATTTAAGTCATGCAAAATTCAGTGAACTTTTTAGACTTTGGGGTATTACTAGTACCTACCAAGAGTAAATAATGCATTCATCCCATTCCTACAGTCTCAGTTGATACACCTAAGTGAAGAGGCGAGGATATATACTAGCAGCTAGGGCGGTAGACCTCGATGCTGGGGAACCGGGTTCGAGTCTCCCCAACGACGCTCAACATCCTGTGATTCTGGGCAAATCACTTAATCTCCCTGTGCCTAACAAAAATTAATGTGTCCTTCTGTAACGAAACTGGTGCTCATGTAGAAAGCTCTGATACCATATGTCTCGGGTCTAGTTTGTACTATATAAAACTCTAAAAAACAAAAAAGGAGCCAGGATTTTAAAATTGTGGAGGCAGCAGGAATGTTTGTTATTTGTTGCGAAATTTGGGATGCTTGTTTATATGGGTTGTTATTTGCGTGTAGAATTATTCTTGCCCACTGGCCTCCCCCACTACCATAATATTGGTTGGTCAATTGTGATGCATTTTAAACCCAATGCATACATTGTGTCTGCTAAATAGACAGCATGGCAGGACATCTTTATGGGGGGCGTGGCTTGGGCGCCGATGGCGATGGTCGCCTGAGAGCTCGGCTCCGGGACTGAGCCCGTGATTATCCTGTAAATCGGAGGCTGCGGGGCACCCCGACCCCAGCAATCTGTTGATCGGCCCGACGGAGACCTGCCGGGGCCCCTGGCGGAATCCGAACGAGTGGTGACCCGGCGGAAAATCGGAGTTTGTGGTACTGCGGAGTGCGACCCAACATGGCGCCCGGACTTCATTGTCCCCTTGGCCGGATCCACTAGACGGATGGAACACCACTAGCAGCGGCGCACCCCCTGCCCTGCCGTCTCACGGGGAGGTGAGGACCTGGACATCGGTCAGATCGAACTCTATCAACGAGGAACGCACTCGGGCGGGCAGTTGCCCCCATTATAGTGGTTCCCGCACGCGGGCGCCTGGAGATCCCTACGGTGGCCCCACTCCCTACACTGTACTTGGCTACTTTCTTCTGGCCGGACCACTTCCATGGGAGGCGCAACCCTTTGGCGCCGCAGATCATCCGGAGGAGTCGGTGACCCTTACTCCGGGACTCTATCGGCCGCACGGGCCTGCCCGACCTGGCGACGATTGTCTCCGCCTCCTCCACGGTGCCCTCAGACGACGTGGTGGTGGCACGAGCCGAAGCTGAGGAGGTCCAACAGGCCTTGGAGACGGGGATTTCCGGCACTCGACCTGAGGCCCAATAACCGGGAGAGTCACGGCCGGCGCTTGCACTCGGAGAAGCTCACTCCTAGACCCGCACGGTGTGCTCCCGGCGACATGGGGAAACCTAGAGGAGCCAAGGGGGCTACCCCAGCCGCCTCAGACTCGGAGTCCCAGGACAAAGAGGAACGTGGGGACCCGGAGAGTTCTGGTGGTGCACCAATGCAGCAGCAATTTGACCGCGTCTTGGAGGCGATTGCGACCACGCGCTCGGCCCTCCAGCAGGACATTGCCCAGGTAGCGACAAGCCTAGGCCTCCTTTGAGCGGATCACGGCAAACTCTCGGACAGGGTCAAGGAAGTGGAGAGCTCGGTGAAAACTTTGGAGCCGGCGCAGCGAACCCTGGCTGCGACTATGAAGGATGCCCTGTCCCGGATTACGGTCCTGGAGCAGAGAGCGGAGGATGCGGAAGGCCGTAACAGGAGGAATAACATTCGGGTGGTGGGCCTGCCGGAAAAGATTGAGGATGGCGACATGGTGGCATACTTGGAGGCCTGGCTCCGAGACACGGTGGCCCCAGAGGGTCTATCCTCCTTCTACACCCTGGAACGCGCCCATAGAGTCCCAGCGAGGCCACCACAACCGGGTCGGACCCCGCGACCGGTGGTGGCACGGTTGTTGCACTTTCGGGACAGGGACCTCATCCTCAACGCCGCCAGACATAATGGTCCATTCAAAGTGGCGAACAACCAGGTGAACATCTTCCCGGATTACACCTATGAAACTCAACGTAGACGGTTTTCCTTCCTGGCGGTCAAGCGAGAGCTCAGGAGCGAGGGCATTCAGTACTCGCTCCTATTTCCTGCGAGGCTCCGCATAATTGTCGATGACAAGACTCAATTCTTTGATACCCCGGAGGACGTCTGCAACTGGCTCGAACTCTACAGAGCAGGGAAAGATGGCTTTGGCTCCTCATCACAGCAGACGGCGGAGCCGGAGCAGAGACGGCGATCCAAACGAATTCAGAGTCGCCGTGGCCGCTCAGGCGGACCCTCGACGGCGGAGACATCGACGGAGCGGAGGGGAGTGCTGGAGGTGTTGTCTACGCTGTCTGGCTCACGGGACGATGCCAATGAGGAGGAAGCGGACCCTGGTGACGAGGGGGTGCCAACGGACTCCGAGGAATCGGTGACTGATAGCGTCCATACGCCGGTGATCACACCGAAATCGGTGGAGGACCTTCTAGATGGACAGGGGTAACGGGGTGAGCTACTTCCTTTTGGGAGGGGGCCCGGCACGGGGGTGGTGGGTGCCGACACTTGATGCTGACTCCCGGGGGTAGGGGGAGGGGGGGCCTTGTTTTTGCCCCGAGCATGTTTGGCACTGTTTCGGGCTTATCTTAGTCCTGGTGGCCTGAGCGTCGAGGGCCCACTGCCTCCGCCCGGCCCGCACCTGGCCCTTAAAGCCTTCCTACGGTGGCGACCGCAGGATTAGTAGGGGATAGTGGGTTTTTGGAGGGTATGGTTTGGATGGGAACTAGATGGTGCTATTTGGGTCCTGTTCTGGGGAGGGCGGATGGGAGTTTGGTTAATACTAGGGTTGTTAAGTTTTGGTTGGGGAAAATGGCCGCCATCAGTGCTGGGGTGATTGATGTCCTTTCTTTGTTGGGACCCAGATGGGGAGGCTTTGCGAGAACGATCTGGGACAATGGCTAATGCTGCTAATCTGAAATGTGTTACTTGGAACGTGCGGGGGCTTCATACCATGTCTAGGAGGCACAAAGTCCACGCTTATTTAGTGCGTAGGGGGGTACAAATGGCGCTGCTGCAGGAAACACATCTGAACAAGGCGGAAGGGGCGGCGCTACAGCGTAGATGGAGGGGGCAGGTCTTTTGCACTTCGTACTCCCCGTATGCCAGGGGGGCGCTGATTTGGGTCAGAGCTGGGGTTCCCTTCCAGGTCACGAAAACAGTGATAGATCCAGAGGGGCGATATGTGGCCGTTTCGGGCACCTTGGGAGGGAGAGACCTAAACGTTTGCTGTGTGTACGCTCCTAATGTGGACCAGACTGCCTTCCTCTCCAGGTTATCGGGCTCGCTGGCCCACTTCTTCTCCGGGCCCCTCCTGCTCGGTGGAGATTTCAACTCGGTGGTGGATGTAGACACTGACCGATCGCATCCACCCCTACCTGACTCTCCGGTTCGCCGCGTGGCTAAGGGACGTAGGGACTGGCAGACTCATTGGGGTTTAACGGATATCTGGAGGGCGCAGCACCCCACAACTAGGGACTATTCCTACTTCTCGAGCCTCCATGAGTTGCATGTTAGACTGGACGGGTTCCTTGGCTCGCCAGAACTAGTCTCGGCAGCGGTCCGGTCTGAATATCTGACCAGGACCATATCAGATCATAACCCCCTCCTGCTGGACCTTCGCTGGTTCCCCGGGGTGCCTGCAGTGCCCACCTGGAAGTTACGGCCCGAGATCCTTGAGGACAGTGTTTTCAAAGCGGACCTAGGCGATAAGATCTCGGAGTACTTTGCGTCCAACGGTGGCACCGCGAGCTCGAGAGCGCTAGAGTGGGACGCTTTTAAGGTGGTGGTGAGGGGATACTGTATTTCCAAAAAGGTCGGCATGAGACGAATTATCCTCGCCGACCTAGATGCAGCGGACCGGAAACTCCGCGAGCTGGAACTCCGCCGCCCCGGGCGCCCTGAATTACAGACACGGGCAGCGGAGGCGAAGGAGGCGGTGGCGGCGGAGGTCGAACGGCTCCGCTATTTCGACTACAAGGCCTATACGGTTCGGTCCATCGCAGAGGGGGATAGGTCGAGCGCGCTGCTGGCATGGCTAGCCAACCCTACGCGCCAGTCCTCACTGACGACGTCCATGCGCAGGGCAGACGGGACTATGGTGTGCACTCAGCCTGAGATTCTGAGTTGCTACCGGCAATACTACGAAGGTTTATACCGCAGTCGCTCTACCCGAGACCCTGACTTGCTTAATAATTATCTACAGCCCCTGGAGCTCCGAACAGTGGAGCAGGACGTGGCGAAAGTCCTGGGGTCCGACATAGAACTGGGAGAGATCCGTAGTGCCATTAAAAAGATGGCGAGGAATAAGACCCCGGGCCTGGACGGCCTTCCGGTGGAGTTCTATGCAGCTTATGCTGATCTCCTAGCCCCTAGGTTATTGATAGTCTACAGAGAGGGGAAGAGGCTTGGGCGACTCCCGGGCTCGATGTGCGAAGCCTTGGTGGTTCCCCTCCTCAAGCCCGGAAGGGACTCATCCGATCCGGGGTCTTACCGCCCCTTATCAATGCTGACGGTTGACTATAAAATACTGAGCAGCATCTTGGCCTCGAGGCTGCTGGGGCACATGAGCTCCCTGGTACATGAGGACCAAGCTGGATTCATCCCCAGGCGTAACACGACCATGAACATTCGCAGGTTGTTCCGCTTGCTGGGAGAACCGCTTGTGGACGCCCCGTGCCCGGTTGTCTTATCGGTAGACTTAGAGAAGGCTTTTGACAGCCTGGAATGGGACTACCTTGGTACTGTGTTGCGGAGGTTCGGTCTCGGTGAGGGCTTCATCAGGTGGACCAAGGTTCTGTATGCCTCTGCATCGGCCAGGGTTAGGGCGGGACCGCTCATTTCCTCACAATATCCGGTGGAGAGGGGCACGAGACAGGGATGTTCGTTATCCCCGCTTCTATTTGCGCTGGCGGTGGAGCCGCTCGCACTGCACCTCCGATCGGGAGCCCATTATGCGGGCCTGAGGACTTCTTCGGGCCCGCACCACATTTCGCTGTATGCAGACGACCTGCTGCTCTTCCTTGAGGACCCGTTCGCTGCCTTACATGGTGCTGCAACGGCACTTACGGAGTTTGGGGAGGTCTCGGGCCTCCGGGTGAACTGGACTAAGACCTGTCTTTTCCCGGTTCACAGGGGCACCCCTAGCCCTGCTCTCAGCAGGGAGATTAGATGGGAACCTGACTGCTTTAAATACCTGGGGGTGTACGTCTATCATGAACCATCTGACCTCCTGGATGGGAACATTGCCCGCGGCACTCGTGCACTTCGGGCAGCATGGACTTCTGGGCCACGCTACCGCTCTCGGTGGCAGGGCGGATCGCTTTGCTCAAAATGGTGGCGCTTCCCCGGTTGTTATATTATTTCCGGACGCTGCCAATATGGGTCCCTCCGGCCACATTTCGAATATTACGATCTATGATGGTCGGATTCCTCTGGGGCTCGGGCTGCCGGCGGGTGGCCCTTAAGACCCTGATGAGGCCGAAGGATGAGGGTGGGCTTGCAGTGCCGGATTTTGAGAAGTATTATTTGGCGGCACAGCTCCAGACCTTCACCCAGGAGATCGCCCGGGAATTCCGGGGCCCAGAAGACAGAAGGGGTACGGGTATAGCCAGGCATGTTCTCTCCTTCATAGCGCTGCGACAACGTTTGGCCTTACAGGACTTGTCGCTTGAGGAGCGGACCGTTCGCCTGTGTTGGAACCGAGCTCACGCCCGGGGCCACCTGAGAATACCGTATGCGCCCGAAATACCTTTGGGGATGCTGACGGCGTTGCCCCATGGCGGCGATTGGTCGCGGTTGGCGAACTGGGAGGACGCAGGCTTACAGCTGATAGGTGACCTATACGAGGACGGGGCGCTTTTGCCCTTTCAGGAGCTCATCGATCGCTTCGAGATCCCTCGCGGCGACTTTTTGTTGCACTCGGCCCTTATCTGAGCGATTCAGGCGCACTGGAAACATGGGCAGGAGGAACCCCCTTTATCTCCGGTGTGCCAATACGTAATGATGTCTGCGGGCGCGGTGAAGGCGGTCACTTGCCTTTATGGCAGACTGATCAATGAGGGGCTGGCTCCCCTCACTACTCTGAGAACCCGTTGGGAGGTGGACATTGGCAAGGAGATCCCGGAGACGACCTGGTCCCAGCTGGTGCGGCGAGCCTGGAAGGGCACACGCCACGCCCGCTTTCAATTGGTCCACTACTACGTGCTACATAGAGCTTATCTGACCCCGGTGAAAATCAGGCGATATTTTGCTACGAATTCAGGGGACTGCCCCAGGTGCCCGGCCCAGGAGGCGGACCTGCTCCACATGCTGTGGGCCTGCCCAGGATTATCATCCTATTGGGTAGAAGTGGGGAAGACCCTGGAGGAGGTGACGGGGAGATCCTTATCGCTTGACGCGGCGGTGGGACTCCTACACTGGTTCCCTCATACCCCCAAGAACAAAATATCCAGCAAATTCATCGATTTAGGGCTGCTCCTTGCTAAGCGAGAGGTGACCAGGAACTGGAAGGCACGAGCTGGTCCAACGGGAGGCCGGTGGCACAGCGAACTTTTGAAGTGGGCGGCGGGGGAGAGCACACTGAGATACCAGCTAGCTTGGAGGCAGCGTAATGAGAAGGCGCAGGAGGCAGCGCTGGAGTGGGAAACGTTAGTGCAGGCCCTTAGGGATTATTGCGCCCCCAGCGATTCTGACAGTGAGGATGCAGCTCGCCCCATGTCCCGTTAGATGATTGAACTTTTCAGCTCTGTTGTTTTCCCCATGGGTCCTTTAGCAGATCCTGTTGCGGTAGTTACCGTGCGCTGATGGCGGGGTTGGGTAGGGGTTGCTTTGGTTTTTAGCTTTTGAGGGTGGGGTTTTCTTTCTGGGTTTATAGGCTTGTTTGGAAAAGCAGATGACAGACAGTGGATTATCCGGACCAGCTTTGGCGTCCTGCTGAGCCCCCATTGACTTTCGCCGCCAGACCCTAGGGGTGTGGGCTGAATGACTGTGTACGAGAAATATGGCGGGGAGACGGAGGGTTGTGCCTTATTGATTTTGCTTGTTTTATAATGCTGGTCGATTATGTAACGATTTACTGATTCCTGCAATAAAAATATATTTTAAAAAAAAAATTAAAAAAAAATGGCAGGACATCTTTATACTGTTAAATGGAGGGAAACTCTGGATTGCTGAATGAGAATCTCACTCTTTCTGAAGAATGACACACCCGGTTTCAACTCCTCTTGAGGGGAGACTAGTTGTTCCTCTCCTGCTCTAGAAGCAGATAGTTGTAAAGCAGACAACATTTGCGCATCAAGGAAAAGCGTCAGGTCTTCTTTGTGTAGGCTCTTGAGGGACATCTCCTGTTTCATGAACAACAACAAACTTAAGCTTCTTAAGCTTAATGCAGAGAAGACTGAGGTGTTGCTCTTTGGCAAGTCTCTCCGTCTGGCGGCTGGACTTTGGTGGCCGACAGAAATGGGCCTGCCACCTATTCCAGCAATCCCGCCCAAAAACCTGGGCGTTAAAAAAGGAAGCGGATCTCTCATTCATAACCCTAGTACCCTAGTACGGCATGTTGCAACTTCATGCTTTGGCAAACTGAGAAGCTTGAGGACATTTCTACATGTACTGCTGGAGGACTGTCATAGAGTCATTGTCTATGCCACAGTGACATCGCAGCTGGACACTGGGGATCACAGTTCGATCCCTGGCTCCTGTGGCAGGGGTCTGCCCAGCACCATGCGACTCTGGCCAATAGCTCGCTTAATCTTCCCAACGGCCCTCAGCGCCGAGAGACCCCTTCGGGGGGGATTCGTGCGCTATACAAGTACAGGACTTACATTTTAACTTTGCAAATTGTCTATACCTGGGTTTACCCTCCTATCTGATTAAGAGACTACAAATGGTACAAAATGTGGCTGCGAGATTAATTAGGCGAGTACTGTTTCGGCACCACATCTCTCCACATATAAGACAGCTCTACTGGCTGCCGGTAGCAAAAAAGATTGAGTTTAAGGTCTTGACCATGGCCTTTAGGGCTCTGCATGGCAGATGTCCTAGATACCTTAAACACCGGTTATGCCACTACCAACAAAAGCGATCATTGAGGTCCACCTCTCAGAACTTGCTTTGCATACCTCACTATGCTAAAGCACGCACAGGGGGCAGATCCTTCACGGTGGTGGCAGCCAGGTTGTGAAACTCCCTGCTGAATAATATGCACCTGATGCAATCTAAACTTGTGTTCAGAAAAACCTTGAAGACCTTGATTTTTAGCCATGGTTAGAACTTTTGGCTATGCACCTCTCATGCCTCCCTGCTATAGCACCGGGACACTTCTGTTTGAGGTAGCTGTCGCGCTCTATAAATACTGATATTATTATTATTATTATTATTATTATTATTATTATTATTATTATTATTATTATTATTATTATTATTACATACCAATGTAAAGGTTTTGTGGCCTTTCTAGTGCCATGGACAAGCATTCATGTTGTACTTTCTCCAATGTTCTGTTTAAAATCAATAATTCTGTCGGGACTTTTGGCGCATTGCTCTTTCACAAACTAGAAGCATACTTAATAAACGTTTCCCAGACACTATGGGCCTCATTTACAATGCTGGTCCAGTAGCTCACACTGCAGGGCCATATCTACAAGGACATATAAAGCCACCTTGTGAGACTTTTCATTGTCTTGTAGATATGGACTGAGGCAACACAGCACAAGACGCTGCATTTCCTCTCCCTACGACAGGGAGACGTGCCATGGACGTTACGGTGGGTGCTCCCACGTAACAAAAAACCACCTAACATAAGTGGTTATTACTAAAGTCCCATTAACCCAAACAAGTGAATCCCCAAAAAAGATTTTTTGGGAAATGTCAGCTACTGGGAACAAAATAAACCCAGTTAAGCCGATAAGGGGAAGGGGGGATTCTTTCCTTATAAAGAAGGACCCTCACTCACCACTAGTTGGTGACATGCTTCATCATCGGGTCCCCGCTGGGGTGGCCGAATGCCCCCCCCCCAGCGTGCTACAACGCCTGAGTTACAGCGGTTGTGCAAATACGCAGGGAAAAAACAAAACTAATGAGGCAGGATGGTAAAAAGCAGAGAGCATGGGTGAGTGGTAAATGGTAACAGCTCTTAAAACATTGCTGAAATTCCTGTGAACAGCTGCTTTACAACAGAAACTGCTTGTTCTCTTCCTTTCTCATACATTACATGGCTTTCCTTGTGCTGTCATAAAAATGCAGGAGGATGTAAATGCGCTAGCGGGTCACTCATCTTGCACGTAGTAAATACACAAACATTACTAACCACTCCACTCGGCCTACCGCCATGCTTCTCTCTGAATAAAGATTTCTTAAGAACAGGAACATTCTGCCCATCTCGTGCCAAGCGAATACCTTGCACTGTTATGCAAATGCCTGAGCGGGTCATTTATCTGGCACGTAGTAAACCCGCCTACGTTACTAACCCCGCTGCTCGACCTGCCGCCACGACTAACTCTGAACGAAAGGCTTGTCACGAATAGGAAGATCCTGCCTGTTTAGTGCTGAGCGAAATACATAAGGGCTTCCTAAAACGACACTGTTTGAATAGGTCCCTTCCCTGGCCAACGAAAGCAAATCAAATTAAATCAAATCAAATCAATACTGCAGCAGTGAAAGATGTGACGGCTATTTATTGCAGGAGGCAGCCAAACAGCAGTCTAGTCTCCTTGCATTGCTCGAAGTTATATTTATAAAGGAAATTTCAACAGTATTAAAATGTATTTCCCATTGAAATAAAAAAAAACTGCCTAAAAGTCAATTATTCAGTTAATTTATGAAAGTGGTTTATCACAACGCAGTACAGCCCAAGCGAGCAGGAAACACAGCGACAGGTGGTTGGTCCCGTGAGTCGAGGCAAAATAAAAAGTAATGCAAAACTAACATAAATGACCAGAAGTGAACTGACACATGTAACAGGCTCATTCTCCAGGGCGGGAACAAAACAGCCAAAAGGTGGAACAATTGTAACCTATTCACAGAAAAAACCAGAGGAATTTTAAAAGGCAGACAAAGGAACCAATAAAGAGAAATGGGTCTGCTGAAAACCCATAGAGACGATACGCCATGACTAGAGCTGCCTAGGCTTGACCTAATAAGGAAAATGCAGGTAAAAGCCTGACTTTTCATTGAGTACCCGTCCGGTTGGGCAGAGCATGCATTCGCAATAACCTTTTGAAATTTCCCAAGTAATGGTTGGGAAGAGGTCCAAGGAGTTAGAGCAATGAACAGAAGTAAAAGTACAAGTTAAACATGATTTGCTATGCCTGAAATTCCGCAGAATGACAGATAACCAGAGGAAACAACAAGTGAGTACCTTTAGGTACATATAAAGTGTACACATTTCCACCACTATGCATCGTGTTGCTTCACTCTTCCTCTGTTGTTTGGTCCCAGTTCGCCTTCTAGGTTTCTAGCATTATGATGCCCGCAGGTGAATGAGCGCCTCATAAATAAAGAAGCAAACAGGAATATCTGGAAATGTAAACTTCCTCCAGGTTAGCTTCTACTGAACTAAGGGTGTTGCATAGTTAGTAGTGATAACAGCATCTAATTACAAATATTGAAGGTGTGCTCGTCGATTTAAACTTGGACAAACAATACCGATAAATAGCCTGCTGGAGCAGACCCCGTTCAATCCTGTGTTACTAGGGGAATTGGTTGTGTAATTTGACAGTGGACTTTATCTAAATAGCTGTAAATTAGAAACTGCAGATTAATTGTGCACAGATGCCTGAGGCAGAAAGAGGTGCAAATGGGGCAGATTCCTCACTTATGACTGCCTTCTTATCCTATATGCCTCTTAATGATGATAGCTATTAATTAAATCCTCTTTTGAGTTATTTTATTCCATTGCCGTGCATCGTCTCCTTCTCTTTAAATCTGCTTTTCATTCAAGCCTGTCAGAGTAACCAGTTATACATTTTAGAGAACAGGTTATCGAAGTCAAAAATTCAAATCTCATTTTTTCACAGCTCGAGCCGTGTCTTTTATAATTATCCAGCAATTATCGTGGTTGTCCAACGTGTATTTCACCGAGGCAATTCCTCTTCAGTTGCAGGTAATTTGCTGTCAGACTGGATAAGCAAGCCCAGTAGATTGTCCCTTTCTTTAATGTTAGATAACAACCTCGAATTAAATGGAAATTAATCATTTAACACAACATGAAAAAGAGAGTTAATGGGAGCCGTGACTGCCATGGTCTCATTTTGCTACAACACAGTACAGAAGATATTGACTTAGCTAAAAGCAGTTAGCATTAGCAAATAGGGGCCTGGGTGGCTGGAGTTACATTATTTCCTATTCCAGATATATCATTGTTTGACGCTTTCGGATTGGTGAAATCATGCTTTGAATTGATAATTAATGTAAAAAGGAACAGAAATTTCAAAATGTCAGTAGAACTGCGACGGTTTTGTACCTGATTGTACGCCTAAAGTTAAACATGTCACTTAACTTGTATTATTGATAGCTGGCTCTGGTAGGCGATTGACTATCTGACATAACATCTGTATGGCAAGGAGCAATTGCCACACAATGTTGAGGTAATTTCCTTTAGTTGCAGGCTTCAATCTATGGTGTGATTTTTGATCCAGGGGTGATGGCTGAGTATTTTTATATTCAGGTGTTCTTTGTCTCCTTGGCGTGTCTGTAATGTAAAAGTCAATGGTCAGGGTCAATTTCAATACCTTATGAGTCAATCATGTAGAAATTAGCACGTTGAATACCGCACTCAGTCATGTTGCGTTGGCAGTGACTTCCTATGGCCTAGAGATATGTAGCTTTTTGTTACCTGTGTGCATATCAGCAATTCTTCCTATTTTTTAAATTACCAGATTGCATGTGTCTGTGATGGTACTAGCATCCGATCTGAACATAGTTACGTGATTTACTGATTCAGTTCATTTGTTGCATGGCATACTGTAAGAAATTGGGTTGTTGGTTGACTTGGGTGTGAGCTCTGATCAATCAGCAATCACAGTCCTTGTCAGGGTGAGGCACAAGCCAACCCTAAATTAACCTGTGCTCAACCTTCTGGTACCTTGGCGCAGAGCAGCCAGGTTTATATCAGTGAAAATGTGTAAAGTACTTGTGTAACACTTCAAGCAGTAATAAAGTGAAAACACCACACAAAAATGATCCCACACCAGATTAGAAAAATAGAGTAATTATAATAAATAAAACGAGACCAAAACAACACAAATCCAATCCGTAGAACCAAAGATATACAATTTTGAAGATTTAGTCGAAATAGCACCAAAAAGCGCAAAGCTCCAATTGTGGATATCTGGTTGCGTCAGACTGAGACAAAGTCACAAGTTCAGGCCGACTGAGATAGGTTAAGGGCTAGCTACAGAGATACAATTAGGCCAGCTAAACAAAGTACCTTACATTCAGGATTGTGGACCATTGAGTGGGTATGCGTTGAAGATGCAACGTGCAGTTAAAGTGATGTGTCAGTTCCACAATGCAGCAAGGCTGAAATGTGAGGTCCTGCATTGTCATTAAGGAACCCTTTGAAGGGGGCTTGCGATGTGAAATTCAATGTCAAACATGTGTCACTTAATTGAGGAGATGCCTTGGTTCTAAGGAGCTGCAAGTCTGCGATGCAGATCCTGGTGTCATTGTCAAGGCTGCCATTGACAAGTGATGCATAGGCCTGCGCCAAGGATACATCGCACTGCTGCGGTTCTGATGAGGCGGTGGGCTGCGATGTGGTACGGGTCTTTGTGTGGCAGAAGATCCAAGCATTGGTCACAATGCTTCAGTTCTGCTCGGGGTTCCGCTGTGCAGCAGAGAAGATGTATCAGTTCTGCTGGGTCCACAGAGGCTGATAGAGCACTTTAATCCCACTTTCAAGGGACCAGGATCAGGGTGGCACCAATTGGCATGGTAGACTCACAGACTGCAAAAGTCCAGATGCTGGGGTCGAGGTTGTTGGAGCCTTCTGTCCTGGAGGCTCAAGTCAGGACACCAGCCAACTAGCCTTTGGAGGCACCTGGTGGTACTGGGTTAAACAGATACAGGTTCAGTCCTTCTCACCCAAGAAAGAGGGTAGCAGGTCAGACATAGCAGGGCAGCAGTTCCTTCAGAGCGGAAATCGTTTCAGCAGCACAGGAGTCTTTCTTCCTGCCTAAGTATCCACAGGTCCAGAAGTGAACTTAAGTGGGTTGAACAATCAGTGCTGCAGGCCTACTAGGTCATTTAATTTACCGGCACTGGGCATATGTAGTAACACTTTACTAGGGAATTACAAGTAAAATAAACAGGCCAATTGGGTGGAAGCCAATTCCACTATGTTCAAAGGAGAGAGCACATGTATTTTCATACTGGTTAGCAGTGACAAAGTTCAGAGAGTCCTAGAAGCCAACAAAATGGGTTCAGAAAACAGGAGGGTGATGACAAAAAGTTTAGGAATGACCCTTCAAAAAGACCTACGCCCAACATGACTCCCCTCCAGTCAAAAGCTAGGGTATACTAATCAATACCTTCATGGGCTAGCTTGCTTAGGCAATATAACATGACTGAAAGCCCTTTTATGCAGTGGCACTTGTCAGTTCTATGCTCTCTGAACTGAGTTGGATCCCGATTCTTCTGTCAACACTCTCCTGAGCCACTAACCTGACCCATGGGGAACCGTTCTCCTCACTTGTGGACTCCATGTGTGAAGCACCTCACCTTAACTTGTTCACAGATGCATACCAGTAGGCAGACAGTACCACATACAAAGTGATGTGGCCAATTCCACCCTTGGATCAGACTTCTGTCCTCAAACCAAGAAAAACTCTGCCAATAAAGCAATAACCAAAAGAGGCAACTAACTGCTGTCAGTGTGGAGCCAGGCTTTGGCCATCCAGGCCTCTCTGAACTCTGTGGATTCTCAGAGTAAGGGGGGGCACCACTCCCAGGTATCCTGCATATTTGGTAGGTGTACTGCTCAGGGAATACCAGCCTTTCCACTACCATGGTCTGGCTTCCCCCAGTTAGGCCTGGGCAGAGTTCTTCCAATTCGACTGCACAGAGCTCTGCGAATTGACCAAATCTCTGCCGCGCTACGCGGAGTTCCTTAGCAGTGGTATGCATTACGTCGCGTCATTCATGCTGATTTCTAGTGCCAGGTGTTTGTCCCGTGCTGTAAAATCAGTCAAAATTGCACAACACGCAGTCTAAGAGGGTACTGCTTCTTTCTGTCACTCAATTAGATGTTCTACTCGAGCGGCAGCTTCCTTAGGTGAATGGAAGATTTCTTAGCGCGAAGGGTAGCGACCATCTGTGACAGCCCGTGTTGAGAAATATCGGTGGGAGGTGGTCTGGAGTAAGATTTTTTATGCTTGACAACTTAACGTTGGCAAGTGAGGAAAAAAATATTCTCCACTATGCACAGCGCGCACTAGAACAAGAGCCTGATAGCAGAGGCTACTGTAGCGTATCCTTTTTAAACCGCACAGTTACTTCTTTTAAAACTTTTTACTCTATTTGCTTATTGCACTACTGCGCCTACCTGTACATCTCTGACACCCTCATTTTTACCGCACGCTCTCCGGTCCACTGTGGGTTTTCGCATTTGTTGTGGAGGGAGCGGCGGTTTGTTTTACTTCCGGGCTAGAGGTAAGGGGAGGCGGGGATCAGCTTCCAGATACTATAAATCACCATGCTTGACACTTCGTGCAGGGGACGCGCGCTAAAAACAGGAGCCTGACAGCAGAAGCTGCTGTAGCGTATCCTTTTTAAACCGCAAAGTTACTTCTTTTAAAACTTTTTACTCAATTTTCTTATTGCACTACTGCACCTACCTGTACATCTCTGACATCCCCATTTTCACTGCACGCTCTCCGGTCCACCGCAGGTTTTCCCGTTTGTTGTAGAGGGAGCGGCAGTTCGTTTTACTTCTGGGCTAGAGGTGAGGGGAGGCGGGGATCAGCTGACAGATACTATAAATCAACATGCTTGACGCTTCGCCCAGCGGACGCGCACAGCGGTAGCGCTGAAGGCGCGTTAAAGGCAAGCCAGTCTGGGCCCGTCCGCGTCCGGCCGGGGCCAGGGGCCACAACCCCTGCTCCATTTTTCAATGGCCTAAGAACTTACTCACAAAAATTACTACATGATCTCCGACCTAAGCCTAAACTGAATTGTAAACCTCTCATACCAGGAAGCTCTACTCCTAATTGTCCCTGCTGTGGTTTCTCTCTCACCACACTACTCTGTAGGCAATTTCCTGACATTAGCAGTACCCCCAGGAACTGCAACAAACAGTTATCCCCTCTGCTAGAAATGAAGCAGTTTACTTGAATGAATTCACCTTTTTTAGTATTAATTGTAGGTCACTTCCCAAACACAAGGAGGACATCTATGACCTCCAACTGAATACATAACCTGATGCCATTTTCCTTATGGAAACATGGCTAAATGAGAGCTCGGGACCAGATATTGTGATCGCTCTACCTCCTAACTATATGATCTTTAGAAAGAGTTGCGTGGATAAAATTGGGGGTATTGCAATAATCTCCAAAAATGCTTACACTTGTAAATGGGAGGACCTACCCTTTAAGGGCTGTGAAACTAGTTTTTTTAAACTTTTGCTAACTTCTCAATTCACCTTCTCCGGGATCCTGATCTATCGTCCTCTGGGACCGGCGGGTACTTGGGCAGCGGCGCTCCCAGACCTTATCGCCCCTCTATTGTTTGAACAACGAACTTCACTATTTTAGGAGATCTTAACATCCATTTTAATGAACCCACTTGTACTATCAGCACCACTCTCCCCACTGATTTGGCAGCCATGAATGTTCTTCTTTGTAACTCAGGCTCTACCCATAAGGCAGGATATCTATTGGACCATATTTTTTCCAATTTAGCTAATATCTTATGCCAGGCAGCCTTCCCTATACTGTGGTCCAATCATTTTGTGGTTGCTTTTAAGGTGAAACAGGAAACGTGGCGTGATAACTCCTCTACCTTTTCTATCAAAACGGGGTTTAGCAATTGGAAAAATCTAGATGTTGATCGCTTTAACCTACATCTTAAGAATACCATTCCTGATATCACCTCAACCAATACATCAGATGCTGATACTATTCACAACTGACTGACATCATCTATTGATGAATGTCTGCCTTTGTCTAAAAAAAATGAATAATCATCACCCTCCTGCCCCCTGGTTTTCGGAAAAACTAAAAGTAGAAAAAACTCAATGTAAACCTTGGAGAGACGGTGGAGGAAGGACTATGCGCCTGAGTCAAGACTTACTTATAAAGTGGCAAAAAACAAGCTATCTTGCACTGTGTAATGCGGCTCAAGCTGAGCACACTAATAACATCATTTTATTGGCACATAACAGCCCTAAAGTCCTGTTTAAAGTGGTGAAAGAACTGTCAGGCGCAATATACAAACCAGAGCCACCAGGGTAAATGAAGCGCAATGCGAAGATCTGGCAGAGTTGTTTATTGACAAAATAGAAAAAATCTATTCAGAATTTAATACTACGAGAACTAATGTGGAGTTGCTATCAAAGATCATGCCTCCTCATCAGATTGTATCGCCCTGCCCATGACGCAGGACAAAAATGCAAGACTGGGCAATACGCCTCTGTATACTCCTTCTCTCTGTTGCATCCAGCTAGCCTCAAATCCGGCTCTCCTAAGGATCCTCTCCCCATCCCCATTCTTCAAAAACTGGAATTACCAATACTTAATATTATTATGGAACTGCTTAATGCTTCACTACGTGAAGCAATAGTGCCATTGGCTTGGAAACATGCCATGGTCCTCCCCTTGCTAAAAAAAGTGAATGCTGATCCGGGAAGTTCCATCTAACATTCGCCTGATCTCATTACTTTCAGCATTCTCGAAGATTTTAGAAAAACATATCAACCAACAGCTGACACAGTTTGCTGACTCCCAAAAATCCTAAGCACATCTTAATCAGGATTTAGAGATGGCTTCTCTTCGGAATCAATGCTCTTGGGAGTCACTGAAACCCTTTGCCAACGTCTTGATATGGGAGAAACTGTAGCACTCATACTGCTTGATTTGAGTGATGCTTTCGATACTGTGTCTCATACGGCCCTTCTACAAGTGCTACATTCTAAAGGCATTGTCGGATCCGCACTCAAGTGCCTGTCGAGCTTTTTGGCGATCAGGATTTTTCAGGTCTTTTCCCCACTGGCAAGCTCTAAGTCCCATGCTTCCCCGTATGGAGTGCCAGAGGGCTCTATACTTAGCCCATTACTTTTCAACATCTATGTCAGCCCCCTGGCCACTATAGCTATGGCTCCAGACTAACTTCAGGAGGGTTCTGCAGCCTTTGTGTGGAGACTGGACATAGCCTATTGAAATGTAAGTAGGGCTGTGCCCTGGTCCGTCCTTCCATCCTGCATGTGATGGCATACCCAGGAAAACCTAAGCTCTCTATTGTGTATAGCTGTATAGGAGGAATACACAAAGCCAAATTTCCAACTATATCCATTTATGTGACCCAGAGACAGGCTGCTGGCACTAAATGGCTAAGGCATGAAACTGCCAACTTTTAAAACATGGCATTTTTAAAAGTGTAACTTAAAATCCAACTTAACCATGAGAGAGGATGTTTCATTACAATTTTAAAGGCACCAATCATGAACTGGTAACCTACTCCCATTTGCAAATTACGGCTTGTTAAATGTAATAAGCTAACTTAAATGTTAGCCTAGGGTAAAGGTAGGCCTTGCAGTAGTGAAAACGAAGTTAAGAGTGTTTCACTACAGGACATGTAAAACTAAAAACATTTACATATCCCACTTTTTAAAATACAGTGCGCCCTGCCTTCTGAGCTATCTAGGACCTACCCTAGGGGTGACATATGTATTAAAAAGGAAAGCTTGGGCCTGGCAAAAGGGTTTATTTTGCCAAGTCGCCATAGCAGTTAAAAACTGTCGCCATTCGCCACACACAGGCTGCAATGGCAGACCTGAGACATGCTTAAAAGGGTACAATCAGTGCTGCA
Source organism: Lissotriton vulgaris (assembly GCF_964263255.1). Classification (NCBI taxonomy): domain Eukaryota; kingdom Metazoa; phylum Chordata; class Amphibia; order Caudata; family Salamandridae; genus Lissotriton; species Lissotriton vulgaris. The sequence goes on from NC_141693.1 coordinate 1,128,648,010, forward strand.
GGCCCACTAAAAGGGTTTAATTTACAGGCCCTGGGCACATGTAGTAACACTTTACTAGGGACTTAAAAGTAAAGTAAATAGGCCAATTGGGTGTTGGCCAATTCTAACTTATTTAAGAGAGCCCAAGCACTTTAACACCGGCTAGCAGTGGTAAAGCGTGCAGTGACCTAGAATCTAAAACAAAAATGGGTTCAGAAAACAGGAGGGTGAAGGCAAAAAGTTTAGGTAATGACTCTGCAGAAAGGGCCAAGCCCTACACATATTTATAAAGCAGTGAAGTCAGCAGCCAGGTAGTGGATTTCTGTGGTCTTGTGGCTTTTTCCTTATTTGGGAAAGGCTTGATGTTTGTTATGGTGGTCCTTGGGCATGGCAGGTTTTTGGACAATGAATGGATTAAGATGCAGATGAGAGGGCCACATAATCAGAAATTACAGGGTTCTCTCCCTCTTCATCTGGTGTATCAAGTGCTTATCTATGTGTCCTTGATTTCTGTGCAGGGTTGGAGTTCTGCTGAGTTTCGCTCTCTATGTCAAGAGTTTAAGTTAGTAAGCAAAATATGAGCGCTAGACAACATAAGCTTAAAAATGTTCATATTCCCTTGGCCACACAATTTGGGAAGATTGGGGATGGTGGAAGCCTAACCAACCCGTCTGGCACTTGGACATGGCTGGGATGTTCAGAGGTCAATGTCCTGTTAAAAAGTAAATAAATAAATGTATCAATTATACAGAAACCTTGGTCAAGGCAGATGGGTTATGGGGCTAATAGCCTTCCTCTTTAACCTTGGGCAATGATTATGGCAGCAGAAAACACAGATCTTCTTTCATCCGCCCCAGTGAAAAAATAATACATTTAGGAATAATAGTCCTACAGATAATGGTAGCAGAAAGTAATAAAAGCGAGAATAAATCAACCTGCCCCACCTAAGGACAAAGTGAAAGAGACACAAAATGGATCCCCGAGGAATTCCCATAGAAGTTAGGAGTAAAAAAACAATAATTTGGGCAATTGATGTAGTAATTAGTCAACGAGGCTCTTTACTTCTTAGGTCCTTTGACACTCATTACAGTCAATGGCTATTGCGATTTTTTGCAGCCTGGGGACTTTAATGTTTGTTATCGCCTGGGGCCAGTTTATTTGCTTAACGTGTTTCTATAGAAGACAATACCAATGGGTGCCTTAAAGAGAAATATTTTCACAAGTAGCAAAATGGGAACAATGAACTTATGTACAAGGAGAACGTTCTTAGGGGATGTACTGAGGGCTATAACTGGGAAGTAAGGGGCGAGAAGAGCTGTCCCTTGGCACAGAATGTATATTTACAAACAGTTAACAGAGTGTCCAGTCGTCCACAAGTTTGAGAAATCTAACATATTATTTACAGAGACTCAACTACGGAAAAAAACAAAGGGTCCGCAATAGAATCAGGCCGTGGTAGATGCAAAGTTGAAACCGAGGCAACCCTGGGAGGGAGAGCAAATGGTATTAGGCTTGTCGCGTTATAACTTATTCAGTTAAGTGCTGAAGTGACACTTGAGTAATAGTGTTTTCAATTACTTTTTAATTCACGGATAACAAGTAGTGCTTATGTCAGGCTGAATGAAGTTCTAAACTCTTACTGCACATCTGGAGAAGGTAAGCCCCTCGCCGAGGGATGGGGGGCTCTCTTAGTGGGAGAGTTTGGGGGAGGGGCCCAGAGTGCGGATGATGTCGGAGGCCGTATGATTACCGCGTCCCAGAGTTGTCCACTCTGAGAGATCGTATTTCCCCTATTGAATTCTGTTGAAGGAGACGCAATTTCAGGCAGAAGCAGCCAAAATAAAGATTTTCTTTGCTTCAAAAAATGGGACTCTCCCGCCTGAATCGGGTCTATTGGCATGAATGCAGGAGGCTCTGTGATGGGAGCAGGTGAGGGCCACACAGAAGGAGTAAAAGACAGCAGGGCAACTCAGCAAAAGAGAGTACATGGCCCCTGCGGTGTAGGGGCAGAGTGGGAGGTTGTAAAGGGCAGCACCTTCAAGGTTACCCGCAGCACCGGCTGTATTCTTGATACCCACTAGCGGGGCAGGAATGGAGTCCCCTTCCTGGCACAGCAGGCCCCCAGGGGCACGGGAAATTAGCCCAAGGAAAGAGGAGCCCAAGACCTTCCAGCAGAGGAGATAAGCAGGGGACAGGCTAGGCCTTGGGACTGCGGGTCCACGGTCATCAACTCGAGGGGCCTCATTTATGAGGCCGTGCGTCACTTTTACGCCGCCGGTGCGTCACTTTTTGTGACGCATCCGCAGCGTAATAAATGTGCCTTGTTGCACCATATTTACAAAGTGACGCATCTAGGTAGATGCGTCACTTGGTTAACCCCTGCGCAACATTATACCTACGCCAGGTATAATGTATGCAGGGGGCGTTCTGACGCAAGGAAGGGTCATAGAAGTGACGCAGTGAAATCTATAAGATTTCACTGCGCCACTTCTAGGACACAAATGCGTAAATTTCTTACGCCTGCCTCACAGCAGGCGTAAGATTGGCGCAGACCCGTTCACATGGGGCTTGCCCCATGTGAAGGGACACATTGCTGGAGTTGCGTCACTTTTGTGACACACTCCAGCAATGCGTCACTTTTGCTCCATACAGGTACGTCAGAAATACTGACGTATCTGTAACTCCTTGAGACATGATGCGTCATACTGTAACTATGACACATCATTGGTGTCGCAAGGAGTGCGCAGTGAAAAGTGACACATCGCTGTTTTCACGCAGTGATGCGTCACTTTTCATAACCGAGGCCCGAGAAGAGGGAGGTCTTGTGGCACAAGTGACCACGTGGGTCGACCCAGAGGCCAGGAAGGTCAGAAAGACATAAATGGAGAGGCCGGCAGCGGGGCTCGGCAGGTGGGGAGAGTCACCAGAGGGAGATCTAGAGGAAAAATTTGGAAATGTAGATTGGTACAGAAGAAGGTGAGACAAGCCCTACAAGAGGCAAGGGAACAGTACAAGATAGAGTATCCCCCTGTTACAGCAAAAGGCTCCACAGGGGAATGGCATTTCCATAGACTTTAAGGAGCAAAAAAATGTAATTTGGGCAAATAAAGTTATAATTAGCTATTGAAGCTCATGACATCTAGGCCCTTTGATACTCAATATTGTATGCGCTGGAAGACTGGACAGGCATCAGGCAGGAGCGACAGGAAACTGGACAGGAGGAGGTATCAGAATGCTCCACCATGAGTATTGTCGGCTATAGCAGAAGTTCACAGTGGAGAGGGGCAGAAGGAGAGGAGGGGCAGAAGGCCTACAGTAGGATGGGCAGCAGAAGGGTGGAGAAAGGCAGTGTGGCCCATAAGGAGGAAGGCCTGTCGGAGCTGTCAGGGACATCTTCGGATAATGGCTCCAGGGGTGAGAGCATGAGAGAGTCAGTTATAAGGAGGACTGGCAAGACAGTGGAAAGGAAGATGGCTTTGGTGGTGAGCATCCCAGACAAGAGAAAGGTGACCTGCCTAAGGGGACTCATGAGAAGTACGGGAGGCCAGGAGAGACAATAGGAGAGCTGCGGCCCAGGTGACATGGAAAAGACTTGGAGGGGTGAAACAGCAGCTGTCAGTGGGATGGCACGAGGAACAGAGAGCTGCCAAGGGCAATTGGCGGAGGCAGTCAGTACCTCCTCGACCCAAGATGCAACATTCAGCAAGTGGTTGGTGGTAGCCATGGGAAGGAAAGGATGAATCCTGAAGGGAAGGAGAGTAGTAGGAGAACAGAAGGAGGGCACATGGGAGTGTGTTGTGGGGTATGATATAGAGGTTTCAGGAGAAATTATGGGCGATATGAGAGACATTTTTAGAAAAAAAGAAAGAAGAGAGGAATGAGGTTAGCAGCATGCAGTTGGTGGTCACACCAGTGGCGTTGCTAGCATTGGCGGCTGGTGACATTTGAACCTGGTGAGGCGGAAAATGATTTCCGCACTGTAGCTCGCGAGCGAGGTGTGCGTGTCCGAACACCCCCCGCCCAACCCCCCCAGGAGAAAAATGTGAAAATCGAGCGGACTAATGGTGCATTTGCAAGCAATTTTGAGAAGGAAGGAAGGTAAGTAAAGAAATTGTGCAAGTGCAGTTATGACCGTAATTAAGAGATGTCATACAACATAGGTAGCTACCTGCTTATTCAATATGTGGCTTCATAACAGACTTTGAGATACAATGCATTTCTGACTACCTCACAGAGGCTTTTTATTTAAAAACAAGTAAATAGATCGCAAACTAGCAGAATACAGCAACTGATGGCGATTGATTCCTTGGCCCAAGGAAATGGAAGCACACTACGTTTGGTCTGGGTTTATCTACATATTTTGTTTTTATTATCAACCCCCTCCCCCTCCTCTGCTTTCCACCGGATCCGGACAGGTAGAGCATGTACATTGTGTAAAGAGCGCAAAAATAGATTATGTGGCCATGGAGATACTAGTAATTTGCTGCGGCAGCGGCACTAGAAAACATCAAACCTGCCATGATAGGAAGCGCTATATTTAAAAAAAACCTTACAGACCGAATGATGCCCAAACCCGCCATGGCACTCTCAGGGGTTCAGCTGTGGGGGATCATGGGTAATACTTAACGGGTCACGGGCGGGAGTTTAAAATACAATACAATTGCAAAAGAGCGGTAATCACCAGCAGAAGCAGTATATTATGGCTCACCTCAGTAGTACTAGTTCTCGTTAGTAGTCCAGCTCCATGACGACGAGGCAGGAAGAGTTACCATCAGGACAGGAGCTGAGGAGCACGCACACCAGGTGTGATTGTGAAGCGGGCAGCACTGTGTGTGGCAATGGCTGCGGGTGCGGGGTCACGGTGAGACTAAGGATTAGCTGACGTCACGTCAGGCATCATCAGGCAGGTCGGACTGACTCTACAGGATTGGCTGGTGCAGCCAAACTCCCCGCCCCATTAGGAGACCGGGGGCTTCGGCATGAGGCAACCTTCGGTCTCGCAAGGGGGGTGGGGGGGGGGGCTAGTGCGCATGTCTGCGCCGGGCAGGAAAATGACCTGTCCGAAACAGGACACGCGCACTAGCACGTCTGCACAGCCCCCCCCCCCCTTTCCCGATGGTTTCTGGTCCGGCCCGGTGACCGGCCGGCCAAATACTCGTTGTTGAATGGTGTGTGATTTAACACAGTGTCGGTCCCGGATGGCGGCAGTGCGCATTGGGAGGGCAACGCCCAAACGCCCCAATGGATGCACCGCCGCTGGTTGCTAGACATTTTGACGCCTGTGACGGTCCCTGCCTTTGCCGCCCCGCGGTAGCACTGAAGAGCAGGAGGGGGGGCATATGCTGGTGATGATTCCTGCATGTGCCGCCCACAGCAAACTCATGTAAGAGCTGGGGTATGCTCCGCTACCCCCAAAACTCGTGCACCCCCCCTCCACTCCCCGCCGTTTGCTACGCCACTGGGTCACACAAGCGGGATAGAGAGAAAGAGGACAGTTTGAAAGGGCAGTTGCAGAAAGGGGGCAAAGTGGTGAGAACGAGATTACAGGGGCAAATGTTTGTAACAAGGGAGCAGAGGCCGGGCCACCAAAGAGAATGATGCAAAAGCAAAGATGACGAGATGGATAATTGGATGAAAGTAGGGGAGGGACAAACTAAGGTGGCTTACATGGGAATTGAAGTGACAATAGGTATCAACTTGATGACCAGCACAAAAAAGAAGATCTGGGTCATCGAAGTTTGAGGAATCAAAGGTAGAGAAAAGGAAGGTGGCAAGTATGCCCAGCACATCCCCTAACATAAAAACGTGCATGGCAGCATTCATTATTCACGTTAGCATCATGTGTGAAACATACCCTGAGTATAATGTGGCATTATTTAAGTACATGGACTTGGTCACAATGGCACGTATGAATTTTGGGGGTCTTACATGGCTGATATTAAATATTAATTTAATTAATTCTATATATTTATTTTAAATGTAGAGCAAAACAATAGGGCTACAGCACTATTAACATAATTTTGAATTAAATATTTAATGAATTTAAATATATTCAATTAAATAAAAAAATGAAGTTTAAATTAACAATACATTTTAACCTAATTGTGTGTGTGCGTGTGCGTGTGTGTGTGTATATATATATATATATATATATATATATATATATATATATATATATATATATATATATATATATATATATACACATAGATATTATGTAATAATAATTATTAAATGTGATGGTTATAATTAAGTAAAAGTAATGTATTTAGATTTTAATACAACATTCATATTACACTAATTCGTCCATTCATAAGGGGTTATTACAATGTTTTATAATTAAATAATAAATGGTTTCTTTTGAGATTTTTTAACATTAAATGAAATGAGTTTATATTTTTAACTATTTTAAATATTTGAATTCAACATTATTTCCTATGAAGTTTTACTTTAATCCCCTACCTCCATTATTTTCTATAGGAGGTAGTTGCAGTACCAGTGTTTGGCCATGTGTGGCGCTGTATTCACACCAGCTCTGAACTGGAGAAATGTACTACTGTTTTAGGTTCCTTTATGACTGTTGTAACTTTAGAAGTATAATTTATGAATAGTAATAAGCCTATTCTTTTGTGGGTGGGTGCATGTCCCTCCCTAAACTCCTCCTTGATCCTTCCTTAAACCACTTGTTACTCCTTCCGGGGGGAGGTGGACACACCTTTGTCTTAAAAACAAACGCACTTTACGCTAAAACTGTATTGCTAGAATATGACCCTATAATGAATGCTTTAGGTCGAATTAGACTGTGGCAATAATCCGGGGTTTTAACCTATTTGGTTTTTAGATAATTATTTTACAATGTTAGCATATTGTAATGTGTAAGAAATGGGGTTACCAAATCTCCAAGGGGGTAGCATGGAACCAAGCGGGCAGGCCAAACTTCAGAGGACATGTGAAGTACTCACGCAGTACCCACAGACGACACACCAGGCACTCCACAAAAGAGACAGGACACCAGCTTGAGTTGGAAAAATAAGTAGTTTAGTATCTCCAACCTGTAAGGCAAAAATACATCAACAGTGGTGTCGCAACACGGCGCCAACTGGCACCAGAGCCAAGTGTATCAAGGGGGATTATTTACATAGGAAGTAAGGGCTGAATTTGTAAGTCCATGGCTGAAATAAAGAAGGTGATTAAATTAACATTGAACCTGGGGTCACTATGGCGGGGCCAACTCAGGTTCTCATCCTTAGCAGTATAACTCCAACCCAACCCCTGGGAAGGAAAACTTCATGGCATCACAGCAAACCCCAACAGACAGGAACACCTGTAATAAATCAGCAATGGGATATAACCAGGGGCTTGGAATGACACGTCAGGCCAGCACCGGGGCAGGACACCTGCATTGGCGTCTCCTGTGAGCAGAACATAAATCACCCAGCATTAACATCAGGTAGGGGTCCCTACTCATAGACCAGGAACACCTGTAATGAAACAGCAAGGCTTCCTCTACCATCAACCTAGGGGTATCAAACATCAGGCGGAGCAGGCCTAAATCAAGGGGCAGAAACCCATCAATCCAGAATGCACATATCATTAGACATCACATTAAGCCCGGAAGGTAACCATCTCCTCCGGTGTGTATAACCACTTCATTCAGCAGGGTCCGGGCTGGTCTAATCCCATCCACCCGGGGTCACCAACCTAATCCTGAGCACCTGGGCATAAACATATAGATTGGATGTCAGGCCTAAACATTTCAGGGAACATCAGGCAACAGGTAAGAATGTGCATTTCATTAGGCATATCACCTGGCTCTGCGTATCAAACCTTGGCATGAGCAGGTAACGTTCAGTAGGCAACCATTTGCACCCTTATACTTCTAGGCTCCCTTAGACCTTTCCTTCCTCAGGCTTCCGTGATCACTGGGGACCTCAGGGCAACCCATACAGTAGGGACCTACATTTGCAATAAGGGGGAATGAGGCTCTCTACCCCAAAATATTCAATAAGGGCAACTGGCTTGCTCCCAAGTTGCCTGGTAGGGCAGTTAGGTGCAGAGGAGTCAGGGCAGGTCAATACTTCTAGAGCCCAAGTCGCAGGTGCCCTCCGCCAGACGGGGCACCTGATAAGGTAACACAGTCGCCGGGGCGGGTACCGGCAATGTACCCCGTTGCCCTCCAGGCCCGGATTGGCTGTTGCGGGCACCGGGCAATCCCCCGGTGCGCCTCAAGGGTGGGGGCCGGTTTTGGGCCCCTGGGAGCCGTTTTTGTTACAGGGCCCTGTAACAAAATCGGCCGAAAACCGGCCCTGGCAAAGAGAGCGGTCGCACCCCCAACCCCCCTTGGGGATGGGGGGGGCGGCCGAGCACTTTGACAGGGCCGGTTTTGGTTCCCAGTCCGGCCCTGTTGCCCTCTCCAGCCCTCCACACAGTCTGAACAAGGCCTCACTCACCGGGCTATTCCGGGGCTCTTCTTTCGCCTCCTGGAACTCTGTTCCTTCAATGCTGGCGCGGGGAGCAAGCGGGGCACTCGCTCCCTATACGAGAGCCAGATCTTCCCTGCGGAGGGACCAGGCACCGACAATGTGCCTCGAGGCCCGGGCTCTTGACTCCTCTAGAACTCTCACTAGATGCGGGGGAGGTACCAACACTGATCCTGTGCCTCGACGCTCCCTCTCCCTCAGCAGCTGCTCCTCCTCGTGGGTCGCGGGCAGAAAAGGCACCCACGCTGTGCCTCGGCAGTCCCTGCCAGTCTCCCTCCACATGCGGGTCTCTCCTCAGCAGAGGCGTCTCATGCGGGGCTCTCCTCAACGCGTGAGGGCTCCGCCTCCCGCTGCTTCTTGCGTGTCTTTACCCGGGCCCTTATTCTCCACAGGGGCCCGGGGTTTCCAAACGTCCTTGGAGAGGCCACCGAGGGCAAGCGCGGTGACTCGGCCCGCACGGGGGAAGCCTGCCTGGCTTTCCTCCCACCTCCCACGGGCTCCAGCAGCACAATCGGGGCTCCCTCGTCCTCACGGGAGCCCCGCAGGCACTCGGCTCCTCCGCCCAGCTTCGCTTCTTCTGTGGCGGCGGGGCTGGCAGCGACAGTGTGCCCCAGCCCCGCCTCTTCCACCGGCCCCTCACTCCGGGGCACTGACCGGCGGGGTGGGCTCCTGTTCAGGTCGCTCTCTCTTAGGGGCTCCCCCTCGACCACGGGGGCCCCGCACCGACGCTTCACCGGGGTCCCCCTCCTACCTCACAGGGACCCGGGGCTTCGGGTCGGCTTTCTCCGCTTCTCTGGCTGCCCGGCCGGCAGCCAATCCCTGCGTGGCCTTCCAGGGGCACGGCTGTGCAGGCAAATCCGCGCGCAGCATTGGTGGGGGCAGGCCGATGACGAGGCCGAGCCCCTGTCACGTGATGCGGATGACGGCGGCCTCGGGGCCTAACGCGGCCCTTTCTTCACTTCGGCGGCCCTCTTCTGACACCGGGGGCCGCCGTGACGATGCCCACAGCAGTGGGGGGGTCCCTCAAACGCTGGGCCGTGGCAGTGAGATCGGCGGCAACGAGGCGCAATCCTCAAGCAGTGCCACAGTCTCTTCGACGACAGTAAGGGGTAGGCTCCCTTTTCATTAAGTAATTCTGTGGCACTATTCTCCTCAGGAAAAGGGCGCTTTTCACGGAGCACAGCTCCTCCCTCGGCCCACACAGTTTCGGCTCTTCCAACACACAGCGCTATGCCGGGCACAGTTCGAGTTTCTAGCGCTTCACAGGCAGTGCCTCTCGGCGGCAGAGCTTCCACAGGGGGCCACAGCTACCTTGGGGGCATCATCCTCCCCAAAACAGCGCTATTGCAGCACAGCACCTGGCAAGCACACCTCAAAGGGGGCGAACAGTTCCAGGGGGGCTTCTTCCGTGCAGCGCCGGCGTGGTTCACGGCCCCTCACACTGCCAGGGACCTAGGTGGACCCTCCCATTTCAGGGGCCCTGGGGACAGCAGAGGGGGGGGGTTCAGGGGTGCAGGGCCCAGCTCACAGGCCCATGTGGCGGTAGCACCTCGCAGCAGGTCCCCTCTCTTTCTTGTCCCAGCTCTGACTGACTCTCTGGTGGCACATTCCCCTTACTTATACCCTCCTCCCAGGCAGTGCCAGAACCTTCTAGAATGTTGGCAAAGCTGGCCTAAACTGGCTCAAGGGGAGGGTTTGAGCACCCTGGGTGCCAGGCTTTCCCTCCAAAAGCTAGGGGTGGCTGGGTAATATTATCTAGACCGCTGACCTGTGCCAGTCCGGTGGCAAAACCCATGGCCATGGCATCCATTTTAAACACAGAACATTTCAGTCAGTTGCATTTTACAATAGGGGGAATTTACAAGTGCTCACACCATTACATGACTTCACGTCTTAACAAGGTGTCTCACACCACTCATGGCCTATACAGGTTTAATCCCATGGGGGAGACATTCCACGTTAGGGGGGCAAAAGCGAAACATTTTGGGGGAAAAGGCCAAGTCCAACATAATGATTTTAATTGATCGAACAATGAAAGCTTTTTCACGTTTCACGTTTACTCCTCCATAAACCCCTTCAATTTATTAATAAGTATGCTCCTTTTTCCGGCCACTCCCCCAAGTCAATCCCACAATTACTACCAAGTAGTAAACTTACTTGTGGGAGAATTTCCCTATTGGAATGATAGGAGAGGTGGGGTGAAGATTTACATTTGTAGGTTTGTGACTATCATTTTGTGCTGCTTTAGTATTACTATGTTCTGCTACTAAATGTACTTCAAAATAGAGTTAGTGAATAGGTCCCACGGTTTGGAGTATAACATTACTTCCTCAAGTCAGTGCCCATGCTCTGTAGCATGTCCACAATTTAAGTACTTCAGCACATTCCTGAAATTGGTGCATTCCTGAAATGTTGGTAAAGTCAGTGGTGACCTCTGAGAAGGTGATCCATTACTGTGGTTGAGATAGGAGGTCAGGAAGAGTGTGCCAGATCAATGTCAGTGATGCCGGAGCATTTGGGGTACCTCTGGTCTCAGAGAAAACCAAGGGCTCAGCCACAATGCGGACCGAGCATGACTCATTAGCAATGGTGTCATTCTGCCGAAGGAGAAGTTGGTGTTCCCGCAGGATTTGCTGAGCGGGGTCGTGGTAATGGAGGAATGTAAAATCAGACGAATGCAAAAGTTTAATGGGGCACTTGAATTTTACTTGCAGGGTAGTGGCTTGGTGGAGAGCTTCCTGCAAATACAAGGCCATAACCATGAAAGGTGCATCAAAGCCCTACAACAGGATCAGGAGCACGGAAGGGAGAGGCAGAATCTTCCAATTTGAATGAGATTTTTGGATGACAGAAATGGGGTAACATTGTGCAATTCCTTGAGCAGTATGAATAGGATGTCAGGACATTTTCTGATGGTTCGGGGGCTTGAGGATTTGGATTGTACTGGCAGTGTCATCTTAATAATTTTCAGGGCCCTGTGCAAGGAATATGTTTGAGCCTCTGGAACAAATTTAAATTGTACCTATTTTCTCAAAATTCAAGCCTACATGATGCCAAACAATATTGAATTATACTTTAACTTTCACATAAAATAGCTGAAAGACCCTGAGTAGTGAAAGTCTTAGGTTGAGATAGGCACAAAGAGGTTATGATAGATAGAGTGGGAATAAGATCACTTTACCAAGGGGCCCCTTATTAATAGTGGATCATGAGCAATTGCCCACTTTACCCATGCCTTAAAATGTCAATATGTACTGGAATGTAGATGGTGTATGGAGAGATGGTGGGATGACTGGAGAAGAAAGAAAGAGAATGCTGTTCCTGGAATGCTTTCTAGTGCAGTTGACGGGTCAACTATGGGATGAAGAGTTGGGGAACAGGCAAGTGGTTTCCACAATGAACAATGAGGCAGTGCTGCGCGTGATCAACAAGTTGACAGCATCTCACTGGTGGGTATTAAAATGACTGAGTTAGTGCGGAAATGCCTGCAGCTGCATGTGGTGTTGCTAGCAAGACACATACCTGCACTGGAGCATGAGCTAGCAGAGATTTTGTCTCAGTTCAAGTGGTTGTGGCTCTGTGGTTTGGTGTCAGAGGCTGATCAGAGTGGGGAGAAGATGATAAATGGGGAAACTGATTAATAAATCTCTGCAATCAGCTACCATCCCGAAATCGTGGAAACATGCCAAAGTGGTCCCCCTGTTAAAAAAAACCACCCTGGACCCCTCTAAGCCAGAAAGCTTCCGGCCTATCTCGCTGCTTCCTTACTTGGCCAAAGTAATGGAGGCACATGTCAACTCTACTCTGACGGATTTTCTGGAGACTAATGGGATCTTGGAGGAGTCTCAGAACGGATTCCGTGCCAAACATAGCACGGAGTCAGCCTTACTGGCCGTCACAGAACATCTAAGGGTGGCACAAGACAGGGGTGACACCTCAGCTATGGTGCTGCTAGATTTGAGTGCGGCGTTCGACACCGTCTCCCATGGGATCCTAGTCAGGAGGCTATGGGAGATAGGTGTCAGAGAGGATGCTCTGGACTGGTTCGTGTCATTTCTATCTGACCGTTCCTTCCAGGTTCATGCTCCCCCGTACTCATCTGGCAGTTTTCCATTGGGCTGTGGTGTTCCTCAGGGCTCTGCCCTCAGCCCCACGCTGTTTAATGTGTATGTCCGCCCCCTGGCCACATTGGCCAGGGAACGTAACATCGAACTAATATCTTATGCGGACGATACACAGCTGATCTTCACCTTCTCAAATAACATCGTTGGTGATCAAGCCAAATTCCAAGAGGATATCGTGGCCATTTCCAGCTGGCTTACGGAGAACTGTCTTCAGTTAAATTCATCTAAGACTGAAGTCCTCCTGGTTGGCCCGGACACTCAAAAGTGGGACGAGCGGTGGTGGCCCCCTACATTGGGCTCACCGCCTATGCCCAAGAAGGAAGTTAAGAATCTAGGTGTGATCTTAGATGATGCTCTCACCCTGGATTCCCATGCGAAGAGGATAGCTGGTACTTGCTATGGCCGCCTGCGCTCTCTGAAACCTATTCTTGGCTTCTTTGAATCTTCCACCCGTCAGACAATTGTCCAGGCTATGGACAATTGCAATGTACTAATGCTTGGGTCCAATCTGACAGTCATCAATAGACTACAGAAAGTTCAGAACGCGGCAGCTCGGACCCTGTTCGGCTTACCAAGACGCTGCCATACCTCTCAGGTTTTGCGCAGGCTCCATTGGCTGCCCGTAAAACAACGCATTCAATTTAAAACCCTGTGTGTTATGCATAGAATGTTACATTGTCTAGGTCCTAAAATATTGCAAGGAATCTGTTCCTTCTATATTCCACAGCGTGCACTCCGGTCTGCGGACCTCTTCCTTGCCTGTACCATCAAGATTCGGAGGTGTAGAGCTGGTGGCCGCTCTTTTAGGTTTCGGGCCCCAAAACTCTGGAACTCTATTCCTCTAGGTGTACGTTCCATCACAAATCACCTACAATTTCGAAAACAAGTAAAAACATGGCTGTTTTCTTCTATTTAGGGTTCCGCGGTGAATAGATATCCTGCCGCATTCCTCCGGCTGTTATGTGATTGGACCTGTCTGCAAGCGCTGGGACGCCTCGTTGCTGGGGTAGCCATGCGCTATATAAGAGTTACGTAACATAACTTACGTAACAAGATGGAGGAACTATGGGAGCTGAGCAGATGAGAGCACGGCATTCAGCAGAAAGCTCATTGGCACCATCCACGAGGACTGCCTATAGATGGGCATTGATGGAGTTTGGGCACTGCAGGGAGGGCAAACAATGACAAGGAGGGGATGTGCATGGGAAAGAGCACGTGCTGCAATTTGTGATCACATTTGAATATAAAAAGGTTGGCTCCAGTAACAATTACCTGGAAATTAGCAGGTGTAGCCTTCCATGGAAAACGTTTTGGGGCTATGAGACACAAGAGTGCGAATCTGTGAGGAGAATATTCGAAGGTTGGGGTCAACAGAGGGGACCAAAGAAGAATGGCTGTGGACCATTTCAGTGAGTGTCAAGAATTCCTGTCATGCGAGGGGAGGAAAACGGTAACCAGCGAAAACAGACTACATCTCCCAGGATGCTTAGCGGTTGAGAGGTTATGTAAACAGGAGAGCTGTTACATAACTCAAGGAAAACACGCCCTTATGTAAACAGGAGAGCTGTTACATAACTCAAGGGAAACACGCCCTTATGTAAACAGGAGAGCTGTTGCATAGCTCAATGAAAACACGCCCTTATGTAAACAGGAGAGCTGTTACATAACTCAAGGAAAACACGCCCTATAAAGGGAGGAACCGGGAGGTACAACGCTGTCGGATATTGTGTTTACACCGACGTACCTGCTTCGTGAAGAGCAGTGTTCCGGAGTGGTGCTCCAGTAAGGCAAGAACGGAGGTAGGTCGAGTCGTTACTCCCTGGGCCGTGTCTTGCCCCATCGTCACCTGTGAAGGACCCGGAAGCTCTACCGGTCAACCATTGAGCTTCGCTTTTTGACTCGGCTGAGTCAAAGCGCAGTGGCGCTTTTGCTGGTTGGAGTCGTAACTCCCAGCCCGACCAGAGATACAGGGACTGCCAGCTGTAACGCACACCAGGAGGTGTTTGCCGCGTTACAGACTGGGAAGTCCACAGGATCGATCAAGCGGCTGCTCTCGGTTCAGTCTTCTTGCTTTTGATTGGGGTATCGGTGACGCATCACCAGGAGGTGACTCCGCGTCCCGGTGCAGTCTGAGGAAGAGGTTGAGCGGCTGCTCCCTTCAGGTAGAGACCCCGGCTGGGTGTTTCCCTGACTCCTCGATTCTCCCCAACACTCTTCGTGCCCCTCACAGCCTACCGATTGGCATTGTCGGCCATTTCATTTCTGCCCTCTGTTGGCATACGCCGGGATCGGCGTATATGCAGAGGACGGTTAGGACCATCCGTGCTGTGGGCTGGTAACGTACTTAGCCTGGAGGATTCCAGTGACTATAACTTTTGTTTACTCTTTGTATTATTTTTGCCTTCATTAAAATAACTAACCCTTCACAAGTGGTTGCGTCCTCATTATCGTGTCTGTTAAACGATCCTGAGACGTTCAGGGCGTTACAAAATATCCGACCTTAATAACACTAACTGTCTCCCGGTCGATAACAGACATGGCAACACTTGATGATGTGCTGGCTGCTTTAGCGACCGTGCAAGTTGAATTGGCTGCCTCTAGGCAAGAAACAGCCGATGTAAAAGCCAGACTGGATGCTATCCAATTGGACCCGCTCACGCCCAGCACCTCCCTCACGAACCAGACCCCTGCGGTAGTAGTGGAAATGCCGGTAGCCATCCCCTTGGCAACACCAGAGAGGTACTGTGGGGATCCTAACACAGTGCAGGTATTCCTCACACGAGTGGCGCTACATTTATCGTGCAAACCAAAGGCGTTCCCCACGAGTCAGGCTCGTGTGGCTTTCCTTATTTCCTATTTGGCTGGAAACGCGGCACAATGGGCCGTACCTCTGGTGAGCAGGGACGACCCCATCTTATGTGATTGGGGTGCTTTTCGCGAGGAATTCCTGAAGGTATTCGACAGAAGGGCTGACTCGTACACGGCGGACCGTGAAATGCTTGAGTTGAGACAGGGATCCAACGACCTGGTGCAGTATCTCAACGCGTTCCGAAGGCTGGTTGCGGAAACCGAGTGGCCTGTTGCTAAACAGACGGCGCTCTTCCATCAAGGGCTGTGCGATGAGCTCAAGGACGCCGTGGCTCATATTGACCCTCAACCCAAGACATGTGAGGGCCTTATCAACCTGGTATTACGGCTGGAACATAGGCTAAGTGAAAGAAAGGGGGATCATGGGAGAAAAGGAAAATCCCTTCCATCCTATGTGACGGTGGGAAGTCCTGAAACTTCCACCGCATCCAAGGGAGAACCCATGGACATCGGCGCAATACGAGCGAGCCTCACAGCCACGGAGAAAGAGTCACGCCGTAAACAAGGATTGTGCCTATATTGTGGCAAAAAAGGCCACTACGTACGTGAATGCCCTGCCAAACCGAAGACGTCACGTTATCGGGCCAACCGGTCGGTAACAGCCGTGGTGGACATACCGGCGGAAAACTAGAGGACTCCCAGACCAAAGAAGGGGCATCTCGGAGTCACTCATCCATCCCTTCACTTTCCAACTCGGTCACTAAGGGACAACGACACCTGTTTCTCACGGTGCACGTGGGAGTGCATGACCAGTGGATACCCGTTGTGGCCATGGTGGATTCAGGGGCCACTGGCATGTTTATGGACCACAACGAGGCATGCAGGCTAGGGCTAGTGCTTCTTCCCAAAGCTGTACCCGAAGACGTCTATGCTGTAGACGGAAGGCGATTGGTGACGGGGCCCATCGGGCAGCACACGGGGGTCCTTCCGATGAGATATGGGAGGAACCATTTGGAACAAATCGATTTTAACATCATCCGAGCGCCCCAGTATGGCGTCATTTTGGGATTGCCGTGCCTACAGAAACACAACCCCTCTGTGGATTGGCCAACACATCGCATCGAAATGACGTCACCGTATTGCACCCTGCATTGTGGAATAAGAACGGAATCCCTTGACGCAGATGAGAGCGGGAGTCAGACGGTGGCTACAGCGGCAGAAAAAGATGTGGCTCTCCCCCAGGCTTATCACAGTTTTGAGGATGTATTTGATGAGGTGAAGGCGGAAGTGCTACCACCACATAGACAGTTTGACTGCCAGATCGACCTGGTGCCAGGGGCCAGCGTTCCCAGCGGCAGGCTGTATGCCCTGACGGAGCCTGAAAACGTGCATCTCCGGGGGTACCTGGATAAACTCCTCAAGCTAGGATTCATCCGCCCGTCCAAGTCTCCGGCCGCCTCGCCACTCTTCTTCATCCCGAAGGCTAATGGGGAGCTGAGAGCCTGTGTGGACTTTAGGGCATTGAAAGGGGCATACCATCTGGTGCGCATGAGGGACGGAGACGAGTGGAAGACCGCCTTTAAGACCAGGTTCGGCCTTTTTGAGTACCTCGTCATGCCGTTCGGTCTGTGCAACGCCCCGGCAGCCTTTCAGTACTTTCTGAACGAGGTATTCAGAGAGGAGTTGGATATCTACGTGGTCGTATATATCGACGACATTCTCATCTATTCGTCCAGTGTGGTGGAGCACGTACACCACGTCAAAGCTGTGCTCCAAAAGCTGAGGGAAAACATGCTGTTTTGTAAACTCAGCAAGTGTGACTTCCACGTCACATCCGTGGAATTCCTCGGAGTGATGCTGAGTCCAGAGGGACAGGAGATGGCAGAACGAAAGATCAAGGCGGTGAAAGAATGGCCGGTGCCCCAAAGCGTGAAGGACGTCCAAAGTTTCATTGGCTTCGCCAACTTTTACAGGCGGTTTATAGATGGATTTTCAGGATTGGTGGCCCCAATCACACAGCTACTGAGGAAGTCCAAGGAGTTTGTCTGGTCCCCTGAAGCGAACACAGCCTTTGAGGCCCTGAAAAGCGCCTTTGGTAAGGCGCCGGTGTTGGCTCACCCCGATCCGGATCTCCCCTACGTGGTGGAAGCGGACGCATCGGATGTGGCGCTGGGGGCTATCTTGTCCCAATGCAACCACGACACAGGGGTGCTTCATCCCGTTGCGTACATGTCCCGCAAACTCAACGACGCCGAACGCAACTACCATATTGCGGAGAAGGAGCTTCTCGCAATCAAGGATGCCTTCACCGAATGGAGGCATTGGTTGATGGGGGCAAGACATGTGGTATCGGTGTACACGGACCATCGGAACCTACAGTTCATGACGGCCACAAGACACCTTTCTCCCAGGCAGCTGCGGTGGATGATCTTCTTTGCGGGGTTCAACTTCTGCATCACATATCGGCCGGGGACGGAAAACCGGAAGGCGGACGCCCTGTCCCGTCAATCTGCAGTTAAGGAACCATTGCCTGCGACCGAGCATTCCATCATTTCCCCGAGGATGGTATTGGGGGTTATCCAACCGGATACTTTCCTGAGGGGAATAAAGAGAGGGATCAGGTCATTCGCATGGCGGAGTTGGCTCCTCAGTCACAGAGAATGGCAGTTGAAGGACGGGATACCCCTGAAGGGCAGGTGCCTATTGATACCCATGCCTAGGCTAAGGAAACAAGCATTCATCTGGTGCCATGACTCTCCAAGCGCAGGTCATTTGGGCTTTGAAAAAACGGTGGCTAGCATGGGACGGCATTTCTGGTGGCCAACCATGAGAGTGGATGTCAGGAGGTGGGGACAGGAGTGTCCTACGTGTGCTACCATGAAGGCCGACCATGGCCGAACCCAAGGGCTCTTACATCCACTTCCAACCCCGGATAGACCATGGGATAGCATATCACTGGACTTCGTGGTGGGCCTACCGGTAGACCAGGGGATGGCGGCAATACTGGTGGTGGTGGATTACTTGACGAAAATGGGGCACTTCATCCCCTGCAAGAGAGTCCCTACGGCCGGGGAATTGGCGTCACTACTCCTAAAGAATGTGGTACGACTGCATGGATTACCTGGGGTGATCGTGTCGGACCGGGGGTCGCAGTTTACTGCGCAATTCTGGAAGACTTGGTGCACTGCGCTGCATGTTAAGACCGCCCTGTCCACCAGCTACCACCCTCAAACGGACGGCCAAACTGAGCGCCTGAACCAAACGCTCAAACAGTATCTGCGATGTTTTGTGGACCAGGGCAGGGAAGAATGGGTCGACTTGCTATGGGTTGCAGAGATAGCCTACAACAACGCCACTCACAGCTCCACACAGTCATCTCCGTTCTATAGCAACTATGGCCAACATCCCAGGTTCTTGCAATTTCTACATCCCTTCAGAGAGGACAGGATTCCCGCCACAGCGGACAGGGTGGCACACATAAAAGACACGTTGATGCGCTCAAGGGCTGTCCTAATAGAGGCCAAGAGAATATACAAGGCTGCGGCAGACAGGAAGAGACGGCCCGGGCCTCTGTACCGCACTGGAGACTACGTCTGGATATCCACAAGAAACATGAGGTTTCGAAAGAATGGTGTGTTCCATCCCAAGTACATGGGCCCCTATCGAATTACCAAGTGTATGGGTCCCGTGAACGTGAAGGTGTGCTTGCCCCAGTCATTGCGGATACACCCTGTCTTTCATGTATCATTGCTCAAACCAGCACCCTCCAAGCCGTCTGGGACACCTAGGCCGGTATGCGTGGAGTCGGAGGTGGAGTATGAAGTGTCGGGCATACGGGCGTCCAAATGGCGCAGGGGGAAACTGTGGTACCTGGTTGCGTGGAAAGGCTATGGCCCGGAGGAGCAATCATGGGAACCGGCTGAAGGGGTTCATGCTCCGCGCTTGGTCTCCTTGTTCCATCGGCGTTTTCCTGCCAGCGCTGGCCCCGTGGGGAGCCGCTGAGATGGAGGATGTACTGTCAAGAATTCCTGTCATGCGAGGGGAGGAAAACGGTAACCAGCGAAAATGGACTACATCTCCCAGGATGCTTAGCGGTTGAGAGATTATGTAAACAGGAGAGCTGTTACATAACTCAAGGAAAACACGCCCTTATGTAAACAGGAGAGCTGTTACATAACTCAAGGGAAACACGCCCTTATGTAAACAGGAGAGCTGTTGCATAACTCAATGAAAACACGCCCTTATGTAAACAGGAGAGCTGTTACATAACTCAAGGAAAACACGCCCTATAAAGGGAGGAACCGGGAGGTAAAACGCTGTCGGATATTGTGTTTACACCGACGTACCTGCTTCGTGAAGAGCAGTGTTCCGGAGTGGTGCTCCAGTAAGGCAAGAACGGAGGTAGGTCGAGTCGTTACTCCCTGGGCCGTGTCTTGCCCCATTGTCACCTGTGAAGGACCCGGAAGCTCT
This sequence comes from Lissotriton vulgaris, assembly GCF_964263255.1. NCBI lineage: Eukaryota > Metazoa > Chordata > Amphibia > Caudata > Salamandridae > Lissotriton > Lissotriton vulgaris. The sequence goes on from NC_141693.1 coordinate 1,128,667,871, forward strand.
ATCGGTCAACCATTGAGCTTCGCTTTTTGACTCGGCTGAGTCAAAGCGCAGTGGCGCTTTTGCTGGTTGGAGTCGTAACTCCCAGCCCGACCAGAGATACAGGGACTGCCAGCTGTAACGCACACCAGGAGGTGTTTGCCGCGTTACAGACTCGGAAGTCCACAGGATCGATCGAGCGGCGGCTCTCGGTTCAGTCTTCTTGCTTTTGATTGGGGTATCGGTGACGCATCACCAGGAGGTGACTCCGCGTCCCGGTGCAGTCTGAGGAAGAGGTTGAGCGGCTGCTCCCTTCAGGTAGAGACCCCGGCTGGGTGTTTCCCTGACTCCTCGATTCTCCCCAACACTCTTCGTGCCCCTCACAGCCTACCGATTGGCATTGTCGGCCATTTCATTTCTGCCCTCTGTTGGCATACGCCGGGATCGGCGTATATGCAGAGGGCGGTTAGGACCATCCGTGCTGTGGGCTGGTAACGTACTTAGCCTGGAGGATTCCAGTGACTATAACTTTTGTTTACTCTTTGTATTATTTTTGCCTTCATTAAAATAACTAACCCTTCACAAGTGGTTGCGTCCTCATTATCGTGTCTGTTAAACGATCCTGAGACGTTCAGGGCGTTACAGTGAGATTGTTGAAGGACATTGTGACCCAGGCAAGAACTACAGGTACATCCACCTGGGAGGCAAGTCATTTCGAGTTACCTTTCCTAGGATATTTCAGGGGCCTTCAGACTTCCAGAACAGGGGGAAGTGAAGAAGTATGAGGGCCTGGACAGGGTAAATGCGAGTTGGGTAGGGAGGGCTTGAGCATTAAGGAGGCCAGAAGTAAGGTGAATCAGACGAGGACTAACCCATTGATTTAAATGTTATCTTTTCACTATTTTGTAGGTTTCCTAAAAAAATAATAACATATCATCCTATATGTTATGTGATCACAAAGATGACTATCCACACTGCAGTCTTAGGATACCTTGAGGTTTGCATTGGTCAAGAATGCTATGTGCAGGCACCTTCACCCTCTCAGACTTCACAGCTAAAATACAGCTGTTTCATATAAGAAATAAAAGTGTGCTACAATGATGGTGAACTTTTTTAAAACTTTCCTCTCCCACCTTAGGAATGAACATTGTATGGCTATTAGTTTTCTCGTTGTTTTTCTTAGGTGTCTCTTTATTACTTCTCTCTCCACAAGCATCCACCTGCCCTGTCCACAGAGCCATCTGAATCTGTCAATACCCGTCTCATTAGTTTAATATGTACATAATGGTGGCTAAATGTACAGATTAATCTTTCTCCACCACAGCCTCAGTTGAACAATGCTTGGGGCCACGCGAGGGCCCTGACTGGGCTGTGAGGCTTGTTTTGGTGCAAACACGCTGCATCCTGCATCAAGTCATTGCCTAACACCAAGTAGCACCTATCATACCCTATTGTCGGTCTTATCATAAAGCTTCTTCTGCGCAGCCTCATCTCCCCAGGGTAGTGCTTAATTTGTGCAGGAGGTCGAAGGTGGTTGGCGCCAGCACTCATTTATGCTGGCAGGGGCTTAATTTTAATCATCAGACTTTGGCGAAGAGCAAGAGAAAATCAGAAACAGGAGAAAGAGGAAAAGAAAGGAATGGGAAAAGAAGATATTTGGATCAATAAGACCCTGCAAGAATGATATAAGGACACAGGGAGTACAGGGTGAGAGAAGAAAGAGGCATGATGTGTAATCAAGACTAGCCCACCTTGGCATTCCTCCTTCAGGCATTCAGCGGTGCTGCCAAGGAGGTCCTAAGAAAAACGTTCGGGTCCCTTTCTTTCCACAAACTGAGCATTGTGAACCCAGAGCTGGCATGCTCTCCATCGGTGGACCATTAGACCTCTGGCAGGAAACTGCCAAGCACGCGTCATTCAACAGACATGCCACACTGTCCCACGTGCACTCATCTGGCAGCCTAGAGGGCAGTCTGCCACAGGGTTGCCCCCCAGCACTCCATGGCAATGTGTCTGCAATCACTGCCAACCACCACAATTCCCCAAGCACTCTGCATCTGTGCAACCCCGACAGAGGCGGAGTCAAGGGCTGGGCACAGTGCATATTTGGGACACCTTTACAATCAGGGGCACCATTTTAAGTATGAGTTAATTTCATCTTCAAGATTTTCTTCTGTTGCACAAGTCACAGTTGGGATATTTGTTGGGAGGCAACGCAAACCTGCCTTTATCCTGGCGATGTTTTGTTCAGACACCTCATTTCCACCCATGTGTCTGTGACTGATTGAAAAAAACGACATGAATTATTAACCACAAGCTGTCAAAGAAAGACACAGCACGAAAAAAAAGATCATTTAAAAACATGGAGTGACTAAAGTAACCTCCTTCTTAATTTAGTTTCTCTGCGTGCCACGCGCCATCTTTATTTTTGTTTTTGTTGCAGCAGTTAAGCGGTTAATGATTTAATGAACGAAAATAAAATATCGTTTGTTGCGTCCCTTGGACGCGTGGAAAACCTCAAAGAGCCAGCTTTCTGTGTACCTCAGTCCAATATTGCTTCCTGCTGGGATGTGAACACAGTCTCTAAATAAATTGCAAGTGGCCTTGGGCAACAGCAAGCGCGCCTGCCTTTGATCCTAGCAGAGAGAGCGCCGTCAAAATGCTCAGTCAATCAATCACGGCCCGCACTCTCAGCCGCAATTTCCTGACAACAGCTTATTATTTATTTTTTAAATCATATATTTCATTTTTGCAAAACACACAGGCTCTCATGGGGAGGGGGAGGGGGGCGCGTACATTATTGATAGGTTTTATATGGGACTGGGTTTGTAGTCTGTGACACGGTTGTCACTAACTCTTGTCAGGAAGAATTTACTAAGATGTTGGGAGTTTGAAAAGTTTGCTCTGGTTTGTGTATGAGGATAAACTTTAATGGCCGCCTTCGATGTCGGGAGCCTGCTAGATAATGACAGCTGACGGGAAACGACACTTTCTAGTGCAAAACACCGGCAAAGGCATCCTTTTAATTGCTGAGGATGGCAGCGGTGCTGGCTCTTCAAATATGCATCACACGGTGGACGAGAGCGGCGCATTCGCGCGCGCCTTTGCTGCGGTTGACTCGGCAGGGCTGTGCAGGTGGGAAAATGCGCCCGGCTGGCCCACACCTGAACAAATGAACGCACTTAGGGATGGACTGTGAGATTAAAGAGACACAGAGGTGCGAGGTGGTGTTTCCGAGAAACAGCGGCGTCTCTTCAAGCGTGATGCACAGCCCTCGTGTGAGGGAGCACCTGTCTCTGCTGAGACACCTGAAAAGTATTTTTTTCTGTCAAAAAAGGAGCTCTTGTTCAGCGTAATGTCCAAGTGACTGCTCTGTTGTGAGGAGAAGGGGAGAAGTACAAAGAAGAAATAGGAACATACTATTAAGTCATGTACTTTCTTTGTCTGTGTTGGAAACACGCATTGTCAAACCCAATCGTTCTACATTTTGTATAGTAAAAAGTTTATTCAGGCTTCATTGAAGAGGCCGTCCTGTAAATGTTGTCACAATTCATCTGAAAAGCCCAGTTGACATCATCAGTCAAAGCATCATTTTAGAATGTCTATTACCACGGCCACTGGAATTATGCGGCAGGGTTGAGTAAACTATGCGGAAAGAAAATGCAAATTATGTGGCATTTTGCAGCATATTTTGTGATAGCTTTGCTTTCATTATTTTGTCATTTTAAACTTGTTAACACTGTATGGGCATTAGCTGTACCTCATTAGTACCAGTTTAACACTCAAATATAACAATAAATTACAGATAGGTGTCCAGTCAACCTTTGCAAAGGGCCTTTCACTACGTCACAACTCATGTTGCTGCATTTATACTAAGTTTTGCACTGTTTGAGCTGGAAACATTAAAAAAAACCTGCAGATTATGCAGCAGATGATGGATTATGTGGCAAATGTAGAAAATCTACAATTGCACAAAAATCGCAGGGGCCACACTATCGCATAATTCCAGTGGCCGCGCCTATTACTTGTGACTGTTAGGCAGGACTGGGGCAAGAGAAAGGCATAATTATTTACCATAGAGGTCCCTTACTCTTACTTCTACTTCTCCACGTCCCATTCATTACTTGTGAGGTGAATCCAACCTCCAAGACAGAAGGCAGCAGGAGGGCTGTAAACATAAGCCCAGTGGCGTAGCAAGGGGGGGGTGGGGGGGCTGCCCGAGCGGCACACCTTTTGAGGGCAGCAGCCTCCCCCTGTTTGCACCTGCCGTTCCGGGGCACCAATAGATCACCCCCCTGCTCTTCAAGGGGGACAAATGGGAAAAAAATCCCTCTAGCACCCCCGCTCTTTCATTCGGCTGCAGCAGGGCGGCAAATACGGGTACCGCCATGGTCAGCCAAAGTGCTTGCCACGCCACTGTGTAAGTCCCATCTTAAAATGGGTGCTATAACAGGTTAGGCATTCTGTAGTATGCTGTTCTGTAAAGAAGGGAGATGTTGTAGTATGCTGCTCAGCCTGGGTGACTGTGTGTGAGAATGTTGGCGTGAGAAATCTTGGAGTGCTTGAGTCAGTTGGTGATGGGGCTGAGCAGCATAGAGGCTGCTCCTGGTGGGGCTCATACTTTGTACAACTTACAACTTAAATAAACCTACATGAAAACTACTACGGCTGAACTACTCTTCATATTATTACACATTCCCAGGATTCCTTTGAATTTCTAAGCACCGTTAAAGGTCTGGAAGAAAGGGAGGTGGATGCTCGTAATGACTGGGAATAAGACGAGTAGGACAGAGAGTAATGAAAAGTGCCGGTAAGTAATTGTGCCATATCTCTAATGTCCCAGTCATTACTTACAAGGTACACCAAAGCTTAGAGGTTTTGATAAAGACAAATTAAAATCACCTGAATGAAACAACCATAAACACCTTAATACATACTAGTGACTCTATTTACTCAATTAATGAAAATAACTTACAACTTTATTACAATCTTGCAGAGTTAAGAAGCAAAATTCTCATCTATGTTTATAATTCTATTTAAATGATACTGTTTAACAACAATATTTCTGAAGCCCTTATCACAGCTCTAGTTATGAGTTCAAGAAGCTGGAACACCTCTTGTTGATGCTCTTAAATCTTATCTGAAACAGATGCATCTTGTCCTGAATAAGCCAATGTAATGGCCAAATGTATCCATCTGTTTTTAGTCGGCTTAGAGACCTTCTTATATGTGTCTGGTAGACCAAAAGCAACAAACAAATGGTCTGAACTACTGAATGCACCGGACGGGTAAAGATAACTTGACAAAGCACTCTATATTTCAAGAAATGCAATACCTCTTCCTCATGCGATGAAGGAGAAAGAAAGAAACTCGGTACCACTATTTCATGAGAAGTATGAAAAGAATAGTTTATTTTAGAAATAAAAGGAGGTCTCATAAGTAATCCATCCTAACAAAAGCAGGACAGCACAACAGAGTCACAAGTTTACCAACCCATTCTGATGTCATAGCCACCAAAAAGGCCTCTCGACATAAGAGGTCCACAAGAATATGTCTGAAGAGATTAAAGTACCAAAGGAAAGCCCCAAGGCAGTGTCCTAGGATCGGTATGAGATCGAGTGAAAGAGAAACATTTAAATAACCTAGAAACCAGTATATCAGTTTCCTGGAAAGACGAGTTCATTAATATCTTTTAGCACATACCAATAATTATTTAAAGTAGAAAGGAAAATATACATCTGGAAAACATCCCAAAAGAGTTAAATAGAAGTAAACATGAAACAGCAAACACCAAATGTGATCACCACAACTTAGTAAATCAGCCCAGTGGCTTGAATATGACTTTAAAGCAGAAGATCTTCTGGATTTTTGGATGCTTTCCATCCAGTGGCACAGAAAACCATTAGTTTTAAAGCTTAGTCTCTCAACTTCCAAACTGAGAGGCCCACCCTGATCGCAAGAGGCAGAGTCAAAGCTCGAAGAGGAGATGGAGACAATGGAAGAATCAAAATAAAGAGGACAGCTAGCAACTGAAGCAGAGGTAACCAAGCTCTGTGTGGCCAAAAGGGTACCACCATCATCACCACCATTTGTTCCTCTAGAATCTTGTGCAGGCGTTATGAACTGGGAGGAAGGTGAGGGCAGGCATAACGTCTTGGACCATTTCACAAATAATACATCATGCTGGAAAACAACAGCAGACTCTAACTAGCAGGGCATTATTCTGAAAGCAAAAAGGTTCAGAAATGAGCTTTTGCCCAGCTTCTGAAAAGTTACTGGAGAGTAAGAGATGTTTGCGAAAAATATGAAAAGCTTATTCAGATGCTCAAACATTAACCTGTTAGTTAATGTGCATTTTGATAGGGCCAGGTGATATGTCTTTGTCCATGATCCCAGATGAATTTCTGCTGAGTTCAATGCATTGGAAGGGGTGCTACCTGGTCATTTATGTATATTATAGTCACTATGTTATCCAATCTCACCCCAACATTATGGTCTTGAACTGTGGCTGAAAATTTTGTGAGGCCCACAGTATTGTAATTTCTCTCCAGTTTGAGGATTGATGACAATCCATTGGAGAAAATTGGCTTGAAAAGAAAGGGAGTCCAATGTCACAAGCCATTCTAAAGAGGTTGCATCCGATGCAAGCACCATTGGAAGTTCTAGCTATGTTGTGACAACCTCAGAGAGATATATTGGTTGCAACCACCCCCGGATATTTCTATCTGATTTGTGGAGACAAAAAAACTATAGCTTCCAATGACTTGGAAAGTGGATGCAAATGTCTCTTTCGATGCCATCGCAGAGGAGGAAGGTGGAGGAAGGTGGAGTATTGCCCATTGTACTGAAAGCACACAGTCTGATATATGACCCTTAAATTCCATCCATTTCCTTGTGAGAGCTCCCAGTAAACACAGCAGAGCAGACAGCAGGGACTGGAGTCAGTTTGCTCTCCATTAGGAAAGGAAAATGTTGCCTAAGTCAATCCTGACTGTGTCTACTCTGTCTACTCTGAAAGTCAAATCTCTGGATGGACTGAGTTGACATTTTGGAATATTCAGAAGGAATCTATGTTGGTTTGCAGAGGACTTCTGAATTTCTAGATAATATAGAACCTTGATGTTTGATGGAGTACACATCAGCCAGTCACTGTGATAGCGATAGATAGGAATATATTGGAGATGAAGATGAACTGCAATCGAAGCAAACCCTTTTGTCGAGATCCTTTAGGATGAATGAAGATCAAACGGGAAAACTTTGAATTGCCATTGCTGATTCTGGATACAAAACCTCATGAACGTCTGGTGGCAACTTGCACTACGTTTGTAGAAATTAGTGCATTGTAATAATGGGGTGATCTATGGGAAGCAGTGGAATATGTCTCAGCCTAGTCTTCATTTTGAATGAGATGTTCTTCATCCACTTTTTTTTTTAGGTCTAGCACCATCTGACATCTTACCATCACCTTGGGTACCAGGAAGACCGTTAAGTAGGCACCCTTCCCCCAATACAATATTGACCTGGAAGGATTGGTCTTTTATCGACGAAAGAACAAATTCCTTCTTTTGTTTGATTTTCTTTTGATGACACATTTTGCCCACATTGTAGGAATGGTCTCTGTATGCAGAAAGAGGGCGAGAAACTCCACGTCGAATACACTCTGTACCACATCCAACTTGCATGAATCTAAAGTTGATCCTTGCGACTCCTTTAGAAAGTGATGAATTCAACCACAAACCTCTAACTTTAGTCGAATGCCTGCCTAGGACTCAGCATAATCAGGAACAAGAATCGTTTGTAAAATAACTCAATTTCAGCTTTTTTATTAAATACAACCAGATAATGATTTCTGTTGGACTCTGGATTGTTGTCTCCTTGTTGGCTGCCTGAAAGAGGACTTCTGCTTAGAAGCTCCAAAAGTCTCAGTTTGCTGTTTTCTGAACGAATAAGACTATTTTCTTTTCTTAAACAGGCAATGTAGCTTATTTTGCAGATCAAGACCAAATAGGCAAGTTAATTCAAATGGTATCTGAAGGGCTGTGAACCTTTGAGCAACACCTGTATTCCAGTCCTTCAATAACAGACTCTGACAGGCTGCAATTAATGCTCGCAATACATCAAATGAGATGTCTGACAGGAATTGTATTTTCCATTCTGTGCCTTCAATGATTCAGAACACTTAGTTCCATCTTGGATGGCTTTAAATAATACCTTGAAGCCAGCAAATGAAGACTGTGATGTGTGAGCTCCAGAAATGCCTGCTCAAAGCACCAGGTATGAAACTGAATATACTTTCTTCAAAAAAGAATCAACTTTCTTTTCAGCGGAGACCATCACAATGTTTTTATCTGCCATTGAGGATCTGCAAACCAGTCTATTACAGAATCAACATAAACAATGTATGCAAATTTAGTTGACTGAGAACAGTGGCGTAACAATAGCCCCCGTAGCCCCAGAGGTGGAGGGATGCCCGAGCTCCAGGGGGCCGCTCCGGCACTGTGCACAGGCAGACCTGAGAGCTCCTGACTGGGTCTGGAGAGTGGGGTGACCCTCCATGCACTTTGCCGGGGAAGGGCCCACAAGTTTTGTTACCTCATTGACTGAGAACTGAGTTTAACCAAGAAGTCTGAGATCACCAACCAAAAAGCATGCGGAGCTGCAGTCATATGCTCTCGAAGGGTGGCACACGCTGAAGACATGGACACTGCCCGACTGCAGAACGAAATCTGCACCTGTGCTTCAATCAAGCTTCTGCCACAGTTACAGGGGGTGTGAGTTCTATCAGAACCAGGGTTCCCCATGTGGGAAAGAACATGGAGAGAAAAGGAGGTTGCGATATTACCCGGTATTTTAAAATTGGAATGTGTAGACTTTAGTGTTACTGTGTGATTGAAAGTACTTTTTTTTTTAAACATCACTGGGATGTTGGGATGTTGCTTTATTGTTGAGCTTTAAGCATGTGCCCCCACACTATCTCCCTGATAAGCCCCTGCTGCCCTAAGATTCAAGTGTGGAAAGGATTGCACTTGGATCAATATGAAGGGTCATTGTAGGATAGATCCCAGGACAGCACATGCAAACAAGCCCAACCACCACGATGGGATTCCAGTAGCCCTTGTCTGTCCTGTGCCCCCAACAAACAGGGTCTGACAATTCTCCTGGAGGAGCTGGCTCATTGCGCTCCTCCAACGCCTGTCACATATGAATGCAAATCACCACATGCTGTAGACTTCCTGCTGGAAGGAAGTGACTTCTATTTTTGAAGTGAGGTCAAAGTCTCAAGAGTAGCCTTCCTTATTATCTCATCATAACTCTCTCTGTAGTGCCTGAACCATTTAGGCGAGGGGAAACTTGAGGTGTCTGGTGATGATGGGGACACATGGCTCTTCTTAGAAGAATGTTTCTCTTTCACAATGCCCAGGATTACTCAGACAGGTAGCCAAAATGCTAAATTCCTGCTGACAGACGTGACAGCAAGATTCAAAATGAGCTCCTCTACACCGCTCACCTTCTTCACAGCCTTCAAAGCATAGCAACTTACCTGTTCGGGCATGCTGCTGTTTAAATACCCTGCAGCAGTCCTTCCCAAACGTTTTAGGACCATGGCCCAATTTTCAGAATGACAAACTTGTGTGACCCACCTAGCTTTAATCGACATGAGGTGGGCCATTTTCTAATGTAACTTAACCATTGCATGGTACTGCACATTTTCCACTGAAATAGCCTCTAAACTTGCATAGACATATACTTATACTAATAAAACTATATTACCCACAAATGATAATGTGTGGAAATTGGGTTCAGTGCATATTTATCATTTGTGCATCACCAAGTAAAATGTCTCAGTTTGTTTTGATCCTATTAAAATCTTTGTTTCCAGCACAGTTCAGAAGTACAAAAAATGTGCTTAATTTTTGCTTTCCTAAAAGCTAAATGTGTACCGTCTATTTGCAGGAATGTACATTTTGTCCAGTTATGGCTGGTGCAGGTAAGAGCGGTGGGCAGTAAAGGGGGGAGGGGAGGAGTCAACAGCGGATTCCGAGGGAAAAGATAAAAAGAAAACCACTTACGTTGCGCTCGCTGCATCGCCGAGATGGCGATGCAGCGAGCGCATGGTAAGTGTTTTTCTTTTTTCCCCCTCTTCATCATCTGTTGACTCACCCACCCCCACCCCACCGCTTTTACCTGCACCTGCCATGACTGATTATGTTGTGGTTTCACTCTCCCTGTACCCCAGCAAGATTGTCACATAGTACACTTTATTTTTCATTTTCTGACTGCAAAGTGAGAGAAGTTTGTAAATAGCAATCTGCATTTTCAAATAAATAAGCGACAATTTGTCACAATACATAGCCTGACCTTTGACTTCCATCTTCGACTAGCAGCAAATGGAACACGATAATTATACAATTTAAAGGCATCTTTATTTATTGCTTAGACTTTTGCAACCCACCCAAAACTAGCTTGCAATCGGGCAACATTAGTCTGGACATTGCCAATGTATCTCCTTGATCTCTTTGCTAGACACAAAAGATGATAAATGCAGAACCTTCCTCCTCCTATGCATACACACACCTCAGCCACTTCCTCCTCACCAATATGAGGAAAAGATCCATGGAACGTGGTGAAGCTCTTGTACATGATACTTGTCCCCAAGGCTAGAAAAACGATCCAAAAACTCCTTGTGCATGATGCTGCCACAATGGGAATCCAGTTCCTGTCCAGGCCTGCAGGGATGGAGCCCAGAGGTCAAGATGGTGGATCAAGTCTAGCAAGTCCTATTATCCTCCAGAGTCTTTTTCTTAGCCGAGACATGAAATCAAACAGGAAGATGCTGTGAACACCTGCCCTCTTGAGGCGCCCAACTTATGGTGGGTGTGGCTTGCATGTCCAACACCCCTAATGTTTCCTGTCACGAAGTGGGATTCACCTCACAAGTAATGACTGGGACCAGGAACAGGGGCTATAACTTCAATCTAAGTTTGGGTCTAACTTGAGGCTGTAATCTCAGACGCCGTTTCCATGGGAACGGCGCTTTCAGGAGTCGGAGTAGCAGCAGGACTTAGTCCTCAGACCTTAAGGTAATCCCCATGGATGGAGCTGTAATTGGCTTCTCTACATTGGAATGACACTTTAAGACACACTTCAGTTAGCACATAGGCATCAGCAGTTCAACCTTTCCACTTTCTCTCTCTCTCTCTCTCTCTCTCTCTCTCTCTCTCTCTCACACACACACACACACCACACACGTAGGCACACACTGTCTCATACAGAGCAGAAAAGAGTAAACTGGACAATTTCTTAAGCTTATCTAGTCCATTGTTGGAGCATTTATAATTTTCTTTGGGCATTTTTAAATTTCGTTTTTAGAAAGTTTAGTTATTTTTTTTTAAGTTTGCACTTTACCCAGTGTCACAGTGTGTATAATGGACTTTCTGACTAAAAAGCCTGACAATGAATCTTCTCTGCTGAGAAGGAACGGCCCAGAACTACAAAGAAATGTTCCTTGTCTTTTGAATGCGATACTGTTTCTCTATGTGTGAGTTGATCAATTTGATCATTTGAGTGAGATACAGAGCTCGCTTGATTTTGAATGCAAGAGCCATCTCAGTAGCAGGTGAACGCGGGCTCCCAAGGCAGTTCTTTACGATTTCCCAAAGAGAGAGCCTAAGCACAGAAAATCCCGGCGATGTCGCATTTCTTGCTATTATGATGTACTAAAATGTTGAGTGTCTCTGATTTTGGTGATGCCCCTTTTTTGTGACTGTTGGGTGGACACACATTCTAAGGGTAGCTGTTACTGGTGAGTTATGGGTAAGAAGCCTCCCACGGTCACGTAACCTGTTTTCCGTATATAATAGCAAGCAGGTCCACACCGTCAGGCTCGGCCTAAATCTAAGAATAAGTCTCAGTGTCCCATCAGGGAATGCCCTCCCTTGAACTGCCTACAAAGGATGCCTGCCCACCCACACATGGCCAAAAAACATCCATTCTACACAGTCTGTCATGGGCCTATACTTTCGTACAGAGCACAAAAAGAAGCATGAATGCACACTCACCCAACCCATTAAAGAGCTCTGGACAACTGAAAGGAAAAATGTATAGCAGCCACTAGAGCAGACTCCAAATCACCCTGAGTTTTTCTAGAACAAATTCGCCCAAACTTACTCCATCGCCCATAGGATGCCCTTATATTTTCCTTTGTAAAACTCCCTGAGCTGGGCACTTTAGAATTGTACCCAACATGTCTTAAGCCTCCAGCAACTTGCTGTCACCTGTCCTACAGATCGTGTTGATTGGCATACCCTTGAACAGGGAAAAAGCACAGGTGTGCCATGTGCCAGCCATCTGCAAATGAATTGTTGCCTCAGCTAGCAAGTGACCAGCAGATGTGTAACTGTCTCTTCTGTAGGGAAGTGGCGACTCCTCATCTCTCTGCAAGTTCACCAAACAACCTGAAATGGAAGCTCCTTTCTCCATAATACACGGTGGCTTGCTTCTGTTTGCATAATTATTCCCAAACCGCTAGGCCTGGCCTCTGTTTTGATTATGTGATAATTCCCATCGCTCTCAAGAAGGCTTCTTATAAATAAAGATTGTGATGAGTAGATTTAATAATGTATCACAACATATTCATATTCAATAATGCTCATTGGAGAAATAAATATTTCCACAATAGTATGTCTCCCTGTGTCATATGCATGCATGTGGGTCACATGTGTCTGAGCTGTCAAGGTCTTCGGTCCTTAATGAGGGAAATGTGTGTGCTTGAGGCCTGGGTAGGATGGTTTAAATCTGATGATTTTGAGTGGCACTTCATTGAACCTTGAAGACAGGTAGGTTAGCAAGGAGCACACCTGTCTCCAAGAGGTTCTGGAAGGTCTTAGCTAACCACGCAATACTTGGAGTACTAGCCATCTAGGTTTTTTTTTAAGGACAGGAGTTTTCATTTTACAACCGTAGATTAGCAATGGTTACAATTTCGTAGATGTGCTGAAGGATTTATCCTTAGCGAACACATAAACATGTTATGTAAGATATTTTCAGAACCCCTTTCAAGCAGGGGTACTGGGCCCAATCCTGGGGTGGAGGTCAATTACTACTGATGTCCCAGGTTCCATTTATTATGGATTCTCAGTTACTTCTCCAAGTACCCCTTCCGCACTTGACTGTAAGGGTATGCATGGTCTAAGCGGTCCAAAGCTCTCTCGGGGGAGGTGTAGATTCAGTAGAGTGAACATGTGCTCACAACTGAAAATAAGCCCAGCAGCAGCAATAAATCATCCTCCAACCAAATACATTTATGAAAAAAGAGAAGCGTTTTATTTCTACCGCTATCCACACAAAGGAAAAATATAGCATTCACAAACCACTACACAAGCGTCTAGTGTTTCTATGTCGATTCACTGTCCCACTCTCTACTCCCAACTTCCACGAGGAGTAGTGGTTATTCCTCATTCACTATTGGTAATATACAGGGTACGCCCTACCAGCCGTCTTAGTCTCAAGAATCCATTTTGCCTCTCAGTTAAAGCCAATAGTGCTTTAGTGGCGTAGCACCGTTAGCAGCAGTTCCCCCAGGGCCGACAGACCTGGAACCAGTTTTACCCCCTCCCTGGCAGATGTGAAGTGGTCTGAGTTCCTTTGTGCACCCTTTGTTCTGAGTTCCTCAGTGCACCCTATCCACAGGCACTTGCAGCAGCTGTAGTCAATGCTCAGGTAAATAGGCTTCACGCGACCCAGGTGCCTGCACTGAGCTGCTGTAGAGTCTCTCACTCACAGTCATGCTCCTCATTTTTACGAACCCCAAGTGTCAGTAAGACACATTTTATTGAGATCACGTTCAAATTAAGGAATAGAACAAAATGCATGAGTTTGTGGGAACTTTTTCAGTAGACCCTGGAAATTCAGCGGTCACCGGGCTTGGGCTCGGATTGTATCAACTGGCGAAGTTTATCACTAGTTTCCGAAGCTTAACCCTACAATTGGACCCAGAATTGATCCTCAAGTACACCACAGCAATTGAATCTCAGGTTAGCAGAGTTGAGCAATTACTCAGGGAGGTGGAGTGGGGTTCGAATTTCCAAACTCAAGAACCCACAAATACAGGTCAATAAAGGAAAGTCCAGCCAGTTCTAAGCATTTTACAAAAAAAATACTTTGTTATAAATCACACAAATTGCACTACCATACATAGAAAGGTTCCGAGCAACAAATTATTAAGGGTGTTATCATTACCCAAATAGAGAACAGTACATGGTACGAGTGATATGTCCCAGTTTCATATGGGACAGGTGCCCTTGTACTAAAGTCTGTGGTAAAGTGATGGAGCTCATGATGTTATTATGTTTTGGTTGGAATCGTACCCCAGTTCTCCGTTCTCCCAGTTCTCCATTATGAAGAAACATGGGTCTCACAGCATTTCCTCAACCACTACTATGAGTTCCCTTATTGTTCTTAGTACCTTTGGTGTTGTCAGTAATTCTGATGCAGGGTATGCCCATGCCATGTGAAGTGTTCTAATGATGGTGGAGCAGCGGTTCTTTTCATCAACCCAGCCAGTTGGTGTGTTGCAGGATCTCTATCACTAGGCAGATCAAGACCGAGTGAGAGAGCACCAGCACTAGTCAAGGAGGTGATGCAGAGATCGTGTCATGATTCTCGATAGCTCGATGCTTGGAAGTTCTTCCTCAAGTCCAGACAAAAACCAACCATACAAACAGCTATGTGCCCACATCTGTCAAATTCCTGGTTGCCGGGGCTGGTTTCTCCTTTACAGTAAGTTGGTTTCTTGGTGATGCCATGTGACCCGCTTTAGCCCCACATAGGTTAGTGTCACTCGGGTATTTTCTTGTAGCACCTTGTTGCTTTGCAGCTCTGTAACAGTGGTAAACTTGCACCTACCTTGGGGGTATACAGTTCAGTTGCATTCCTGGTGTTTCTCAGGGCCTCCCAGGTTTTACCCCTGTGGAGTGACACAAATCACATCCATGTATGCAGCAATAGGTGGCCGGACCCTGAACCGTATAGACTAGGGACAGCCAGTTGGGCCCTTACAAGACTGAAATCCCCATCAACGTCTTCTTTAGACCCCATCACAAACATATGAGAAGCTCACTCTGTCTCAACTGAGACACCTCTTTAGACGGGGCCAAATGAAATCATTTGAGCAATGGAAAACAGCCTACAACAATACAAACACTGTGCTCTGCATCTTTCTAATGCAGTGGTGGCCACTCAACCTGATCCACTTTGAAAAGCTGACCCACAACTATGCGTGCTTGAAATGGCTGAGTCCTAACATGTAGAGGACATTCCAGTTATCGAAACAGCTGGTGGCTATACCAGCAGAATTGAAAAAGACCTGGGATATGACTTGTGGGATTGCACTCGTAAGGTTTATCAAAGCATCCCGCATAGAAAGTCTACAAACAAGATAATGCCCTATTAATCTTCATTACTCCTGGTCCCGTTGTCCTTGTCCCATTCATAAACAAGTGAGATCATCCTATCTCACCAACAGAACAAAAGAACAAAGGAATGCTGGACCTAGCCCACCCCCTCCCACCAGAGTACATAAATGTACCTTACCCAGCATTCCCTCAGAACTACCAAACCACAGATAAAGGCCAGCATGTCAGGGAGGGAGGGAGGCTACTAATGAATGGGACAAGGACAATGGTACCAGGATCCATGAAGATTCTCAGTAAGTAGTAAGTAATAGGTCATTACCCCCAGGTCCCTCCTGTCCTTGTCTCATTCATAAACAAGTGAGAATACCCAAGCAACAACCAGCATTCATCAACAACAAACCACCAGGACACAAGGCAGACAGCAACACCCAGTAATTTATTGGCACAGAAAAACAAGAAGTCAGGAGCTCACCGCCTGTAGTACCCCAACCCATAATTAGCATCCCCAGCAAATTCTGGATCCGATAATGCCTCACAAAAGTATTAGAGAGCAGCCCTACAGATCTCGGACAGGGAAACCCCCTGAACCTCAGCCCAGGAGGCGGCCAAGCCCCGGGTATAACACTCCTGCACTTCCGCCGGAAGAGGGAACCCGAAAGGGAGTAGGCCAACATAATGACCTGCTTCAGCCATCAACCAATGGAAGAAGCCTTCCCTCCATGAGAGGAAACCCCAAAAGACACAAACAGGGAGTTAGATTTCCTAAAAGTATATGTGCAATTGTGATAGATATGCAAAGCCCGGAAAACATCAAGCAAAGACGAAGGAAGGTCATCGCTAGACACCGGAGCAGTGCACAAAGCAGGCAATACCAACTCCTGGGAGCGATGGAACAATGGAACTGAGAAGATACCTTGGAGACAAAAGAGGAATCCAACTGGAGGACCACCACATCCTCTGAAAAAGGCAAAAAGGGTTCCCGAACCATCAGAGCCCCCAACTCTCCAAGGCGCCTGATCAAAACAATGGGCACCAAAAAAAAACACCGTCAGCGTCACAAACCTGATGTCCACCTCAGCCAAAGGTTCAAAGAGAGAAGACACCAGAGCACGCAACACCAAGGGAAGGCCCCAAAAAGGAAATGACGGCCGCACCACAGGACGGGCCAAAGAAAATTCCTCAGCAACCGAGAGACCAAGTCATCCACATCCGACAAATTCTCCCAAGGGGAACAAAATGCCTTAATCGAGGCCCATTGAGCCCGCAAAGTAGAAACAGACAACTGCTTCTCAAACCTCTGCCAGAGAAATTGCACCACACCAGGTAGAGAGCAAGCCAGGGGGGACAACTCCAGAGCACAACACCATCGCTGGAAATTCCCCCAATTCCGTCCATAGGGCCTGAAAGTAGAAGGCTTCCAAGATTGTTACAGAGCCAAGGCTAAAGGCTCAGGGAAACACAGATGCCCCCACCCCTGCATCTCAACCTTCAAACCGACAGCCGCAACTGTGGGAGAGACAACATTGGAGACGACCGTAGGGGAGACGTAAAGCAGGAGAGCAGCAAGGAACCCTGAACCACCAACAGCCTCAGAGTGGAGAACCAAGACCGATGAGGCCAAAACAGCACCACCACCACCACCTCCCAGGACTCCAGAACGAGGCGAGGCAAAAACCGGGGGATCAGGGCAAGGGGCGGGAATGTATACAACAGGCGCGATGGCCAAGGAGCGGTCAGTGCATCCACACTCTCGTTCCCTCTTGACGGACACTGGAGCAGAGCTGAGGCAGCTGGGCATTGTGCAGGAAGCAAATAGGTCAAGAAAGGAAAGACCAAACCTCCTGCACGCAAGCTGAAAGGTCTCCGGAGTCAAAGACAGCTCCTGGGAGGCAGGGAAATAATGTCTGAGGGCATCCGCCACCCCATTGTCCACTCCCCGGATATGAAGAGCCATGAGAGACAACAGGTGCCCCTCCAACCAACAAAGCAAGGGAATAACCATCATATTCAGAGATTTGGACCTGGCCTCCCCTTGATGTTTCAGGTAAGCCACAGTCACCACATTACACCCCAACAACCGACTACTACGGAAGCCAATGACAGCCGGGACACCGCATCAACTCCCGCCAATTCAAAGAACGCCTCCCTTTTGGAAGGGACAAATGACCCTGAAGCGAGCCAGACTCGAACATGGCCCACCCACCCGAAAGCACTGGCATCCATCATCAGAACCGCTGGAGGAGAGGGCTGGAACGGGAGACCCCTAGAAAGATTGACCAACACCGTCCACCAGGGCGTGGAGGGTGGAAGGAGACACTGGAACCATAAGGGGCAAATTCCAATACAAAGGATCCCAATGGGCCAACAGATGCACCCACAGAGGCCTGATATTAAACTGCGCCCAAGGCACCGTGAACACTGCCACCGCCGTGAGACCCATAAGCCTCAATCAGAGACGGGCCAGGAAGGAGAACCCCCTCAGGAACTCCAGAGCAAGGGAACCCAAGGTCACCGCCCGAGAGACATGCAGAAACACACTGTTCAGATCGGTGCAAAAGTGAGCCCAGATGAAAGTCAAGTCCTAAAAGGGCTTCAGTTGACACTCGGGAAGGTTTAGCAGAAGCCCATGAGACTGCAACGCAGAACACACCAACTCCTGATCTACTTGTTCAAGGCCTTTAAGTCCAGCAACAGATGGAACCCCCCTGTCACTTTGGGTTCAAGAAAAATCAGGGAGGAAATTCCCCTACCCATCTTCAAAAGAGGCACCTCCTGAATCATCCCCTTCACCAAGAGGGACTAGACCCCTAGAGACTGCTCAGCTGTCTTGGTTCAACAGGATGACCAAGGAGTCGGACCAACCCCTGAATCCGGAGCAGTCTCTGAAAATTCGTTGCAATACCCCAGACGAACAATGTCCAGCAATCCACCAAAACAAACCCCACTGCCTGAAAGTAATTTCTTGAATACAGCATCACGTCTAGATTTAAAGCAGAGGGAAGTAAGTCGCCTCGTCATCACAGAGCTGAAACAGTGTGCAAAAAAGGTTGTTATAAAAAATTGGGAAATACATAATCTTGCATTTTGTAAGGATATATACCCTTAATTGTTTGTGCATGTCAATAATACACAATAGTATCAGAATACATCATTAGCTCATAAATAATCCATAAAATAGATACAAAAATGCATATATATCTACAATTACAAGCACCTCTATTCAACCAGACTCATGAATCATAAATGTTGTACATGATGAATTTTACTTAACCATATATTCTACTCAATACCGCACTCATTCATTCACCCATTCAAACAGATAGACAAAACAAAAACCAGACTGGTCAACTCAACAAAAACCTAAAATTCATTGAACTTTGGATAGTCAAACATACAGTACAAGATGGTTTATGCAAATACATTCCAAATGTATTGCTGTAATGATATCAGCACTTTCTGTTGTCGTGTCTAATAAATTATTTTATACAAGTTAGAACATTTTATACAGAAGAAACAAAGGCATGAATTTACATCTAATCTTATAGGGAAGTGGCACCAGTCAAGTAGGAAAATGCGTCGGCGCGCGATTCGGTGAAAGACCTGGGTGCAAAGGTTACACCTTCTTCAGGGTGCTTAAGGAGTTGGATAAGGGGACAACAAACGCAAGGGGTATGTGAGCGTGCTCAGAGTGTAGCCCACAATGGGTAGACACAGTGGTATTTTTAAGTATTCAGCTCCGAGAGGGAGAGATGACCTCAGGAGGTGTGCATAGAAAGCAGGGCCAGAGGCACAATGGAGGAAATAGGGCCCTGAAATGTCTGGGCGAGATAGATTAAGAGAGATGAGTAAGTAGTAGGCAGTATCCACATGTGGCGAACCAACAATCCTAAATCGTATGCTATAGAGTCAGGAACGAGGTTTCGGCAGGGAGACTTTGCTTTTCTGTCTCAACCCCTGCCAGAAGAAAACCTCCCATGACATCTAGAAACCTGCCTCTAAGGGGGCAGATGAAAGAACGATTTAGGCTTTGATGAAACAGCCGCAGCGGAGGATTACTTAAAAGAAGAAGAGTGCTTTTTCTCCTCAAAAAGTTTGTGTAATCTGTCCTCCATCTGTTCCCCAGACAGCATGGTCTCTTGAAAAGGCAAGCGTAGAGCAGAAACCTTCTGAGTGGAATCAGTTATCCAATCCTTCAAAACCAGATTGCAGCAAGCTGCCACACCAGCCCCCCCAGAAAGGTCTGAGGCCTACACTACGTCAAAGGACACATGGAAAGGAATTCCAGTTGCCGCTTGACAAGCCCCAAAAGCCCAGAACAGTCAGACCGATCATTCAGGGACTGATACAGAGCCATTGATATCAGAGACTGTGCAACACAATTACCATAAATGCCATTTCGCAGGGCCAAATGGGAACCTGAGTAAACCTCCCAAGGGGAAGCATCCACCTTCTTAACCACAGGATCCCTAATGACTGCATCCTCAGCACACAAACTCGACCTGCCAAACTAGCTACAAAAGAATAAATCGGGATGGAGTCTGGCAAGTCTTTCAACATGTCCTGAAGAGGATATAGCTTGGCCAAAAACCTCGGAATCATAGTACGATCAGGGTCCTTCCACTCCTGTTTCAACACCGCATGTAGTTATGGACAGTGACATCCACCACTGCTGAACTCTGAAACTGGCGCAGCAATGAACCACCAGACATACTGGGAGCCTCCTTGCTTGGAAAACCCATGTTGGGCTTGACATGCTTCAGCAAGACAGGCAACCAGTCCTTCTAAATGTATTTTCCCTTGTGCCCCTCACCCCCATCCAATTCTCCTCGGGATCCTTGAAAAGAGACCCCCCCACCCCATCTCTTGCAATCCCTCCTTACTCAGTCTCTTAAATCTGCAATCATCCCCCTCCCTGCGGCTTTTAGATAGTGCCGGAGAAGAAGAAGACTCAGAAGATGAAGAGGAGGAGACCGCCACATGTTTGCGCTTCCTGGAATGTTTGCCCATTGCAAACTGTGCACAGTCAAAATATCGACTACAAAATATCGAATGGACATAATATCGAGTACAAAATATAGGCTGGACAGAATATCGAATGGACAGAATATATACATCAAAAATATCGTTTTGAAGGTAAGTAATGATATATCGAATTTTAAAATATAGATAGTCAAAATATCAAAGTACATAATATAGGTTAATAAAAATATCGAACATTTAATAATATCGAATTTTTTATAGTGTATTTTATGTGTTAAAAGTGTTTATTTATGTTATAATGTAATTTAATTAATTCATTTAATGTTATTTAAATTTTGCGTAATTTAATTCTGTAGCGGGTTGTGGGTTTATAGGGGAATAGGGTGGGAAGTAATTTAATTATAATGACTTAAATATGTAAATTTATTTATTGGTATTTGTTTATAATTAATTGCTAATTACTTTTTATTTTGTAATTATTTACATTTTAATTGCCAATTAATTTTATTTAATTGATTAATTGATAAATATGTTAACTTAACTAATTTAATTTCTGTAGCGGGTTGTGGGTTTATAGGGGAGTAGGGTGGGAAGTAATTTAATTATAATTAATTAAATATGTACATTTATTTATTGGTATTTGTTTATAATTAATTGTTAATGAATTATTATTTTGCAATTAATGACATTTTAATTGCCAATTAATTTGATTTAATTGATTAATTGATAATTATGTTAATTTAACTAAATTAATTTCTGTAGCGAGTTGTGGGTTTATAGGGGAGTAGGGTGGGAAGTACTTTAATTTTAATTAATTAAATATGTTAATTTATGTAGTGTTATTTATGTTTAATTAATTGTTAAATAATTTTTATTTGGTAATTAATTACATTTTTATTGGTAATTAATTTTATTAAATTGATTAATTGATAATTATGTTAATTTTACTAATTTTACTCTTTGGAGTGGGAATAGTAATTTAAACCCCTACGCTATCCAACGCTTTCCCTACGTTGCACTCTCTGGAGTGGAAATAGTAATTTTTACCCCTACGCTATCCAACGCTTTACCTACTGTTGCACTCTCTGGAATGGGAATAGTAATTTTTACCCCTACACATTCCAACGCTTTCCTTACTGTTGCAATCTCTGGAGTGGGAATAGTAATGTTTACCTCTACGCTATCCAACGCTTTCTCTACTGTTGTACTCTCTGGAGTGGGAATAGTAAATTTTACCCCTACACTATCCAACCCTTTCCCTACTGTTGCGCTCTCTGGAGTGAAAATAGTAATTTTTACCCCTACGCTATCCAACCCTTTCCCTACTGTTGCACTCTCTGGAGTGGGAATAGTAATTTTTACCCCTACGCTATCTAACGCTTTCCCTACTGTTGCACTCTCTGGAGTGGGAACAGTCATTTTAACCCCTACGCTATCCAACGCTTTCCCTACTGTTGCACTCTTTGGAGTGGGAATAGTAATTTTTACCCCTACTCTATCCAACGCTTTCCCTACTGTTGCACTCTCTGGAGTGGGAATAGTCATTTTTACCCCTACGCTATCCAACACTTTTCCTACTGTTGCACTCTCTGGAGTGGGAATAGTAATTTTTACCCCTACGCTATCCAACGCTTTCCTTACTGTTGCACTCTCTGGAGTTGGAATAGTAATTTTTACCTCTACGCTATCCAATGCTTTCCCTACTGTTGCACACTCTGGAGTGGGAATAGTAATTTTTTACCTCTACGCTATCCAACGCTTTCCCTACTGTTGCACACTCTGGAGTGGGAATAGTAATTTTTACCCCTACGCTATCCAACGCTTTCCTTACTGTTGCAATCTCTGGAGTGGGAATAGTAATTTTTACCCCTACGCTATCCAACCCTTTCCCTACTGTTGCACTCTCTGGAGTGGGAATAGTAATTTTTACCCCTACGCTATCTAACGCTTTCCCTACTGTTGCACTCTCTGGAGTGGGAACAGTCATTTTAACCCCTACGCTATCCAACGCTTTCCCTACTGTTGCACTCTTTGGAGTGGGAATAGTAATTTTTACCCCTACGCTATCCAACACTTTCCCTACTGTTGCACTCTCTGGAGTGGGAATAGTCATTTTTACCCCTACGCTATCCAACGCTTTTCCTACTGTTGCACTCTCTGGAGTGGGAATAGTAATTTTTACCCCTACGCTATCCAATGCTTTCCTTACTGTTGCACTCTCTGGAGTTGGAATAGTAATTTTTACCTCTACGCTATCCAACGCTTTCCCTACTGTTGCACAGTCTGGAGTGGGAATAGTAATTTTTTACCTCTACGCTATCCAACGCTTTCCCTACTGTTGCACACTCTGGAGTGGGAATAGTAATTTTTACCCCTACACATTCCAACGCTTTCCTTACTGTTGCAATCTCTGGAGTGGGAATAGTAATTTTTACCTCTACGCTATTCAACGCTTTCTCTACTGTTGTACTCTCTGGAGTGGGAATAGTAAATTTTACCCCTACACTATCCAACCCTTTCCCTACTGTTGCACTCTCTGGAGTGAAAATAGTAATTTTTACCCCTACGCTATCTAACGCTTTCCCTACTGTTGCACTCTCTGGAGTGGGAATAGTAATTTTTACCCCTACGCTATCCAACGCTTTTCCTACTGTTGCACTCTCTGGAGTGGGAATAGTAATTTTTACCCCTACGCTATCCAACGCTTTCCTTACTGTTGCACTCTCTGGAGTTGGAATAGTAATTTTTACCTCTACGCTATCCAACGCTTTCCCTACTGTTGAACACTCTGGAGTGGGAATAGTAATTTTTTACCTCTACGCTATCCAACGCTTTCCCTACTGTTGCACTCTCTGGAGTGGGAATAGTAATTTTTACCCCTACGCTATCTAACGCTTTCCCTACTGTTGCACTCTCTGGAGTGGGAACAGTCATTTTAACCCCTACGCTATCCAACGCTTTCCCTACTGTTGCACTCTTTGGAGTGGGAATAGTAATTTTTACCCCTACGCTATCCAACGCTTTCCCTACTGTTGCACTCTCTGGAGTGGGGATAGTCATTTTTACCCCTACGCTATCCAACGCTTTTCCTACTGTTGCACTCTCTGGAGTGGGAATAGTAATTTTTACCCCTACGCTATCCAACGCTTTCCTTACTGTTGCACTCTCTGGAGTTGGAATAGTAATTTTTACCTCTACGCTATCCAACGCTTTCCCTACTGTTGCACTCTTTGGAGTGGGAATAGTAATTTTTACCCCTACGCTATCCAACGCTTTTCCTACTGTTGCACTCTCTGGAGTGGGAATAGTAATTTTTACCCCTACGCTATCCAACGCTTTTCCTACTGGTGCACTCTCTGGAGTGGGAATAGTAATTTTTACCCCTACGCTATCCAACGCTTTCCTTACTGTTGCACTCTCTGGAGTTGGAATAGTAATTTTTACCTCTACGCTATCCAACGCTTTCCCTACTGTTGAACACTCTGGAGTGGGAATAGTAATTTTTACCCCTACGCTATCCAACGCTTTCCCTACTGTTGCACTCTCTGGAGTGGGAATAGTCATTTTTACCCCTACGCTATCCAACGCTTTTCCTACTGTTGCACTCTCTGGAGTGGGAATAGTAATTTTTACCCCTACGCTATCCAACGCTTTCCTTACTGTTGCACTCTCTGGAGTTGGAATAGTAATTTTTACCTCTACGCTATCCAACGCTTTCCCTACTGTTGCACACTCTGGAGTGGGAATAGTAATTTTTTACCTCTACGCTATCCAACGCTTTCCCTACTGTTGCACACTCTGGAGTGGGAATAGTAATTTTTACCCCTACGCTATCCAACGCTTTCCTTACTGTTGCAATCTCTGGAGTGGGAATAGTAATTTTTACCCCTACGCTATCCAACCCTTTCCCTACTGTTGCACTCTCTGGAGTGGGAATAGTAATTTTTACCCCTACGCTATCTAACGCTTTCCCTACTGTTGCACTCTCTGGAGTGGGAACAGTCATTTTAACCCCTACGCTATCCAAAGCTTTCCCTACTGTTGCACTCTTTGGAGTGGGAATAGTAATTTTTACCCCTACGCTATCCAACACTTTCCCTACTGTTGAACACTCTGGAGTGGGAATAGTAATTTTTTACCTCTACGCTATCCAACGCTTTCCCTACTGTTGCACACTCTGGAGTGGGAATAGTAATTTTTACCCCTACGCTATCCAACGCTTTCCCTACTGTTGCACTCTCTGGAGTGGGAATAGTAATTTTTACCCCAACGCTATCCAACGCTTTCCCTACTGTTGCACTCTCTGGAGTGGGAATAGTAATTTTTACCCCTACGCTATCCAACGCTTTACCTACTGTTGCACTCTCTGGAGTGGGAATAGTAATTTTGACCTCTACGCTATCCGACGCCATATCTACTGTTGAACTCTCTGGAGTGGGAATAGTTATTTTACACTTCCGCTATCCTACGGTAATAATATTGGATATTTTTTTAATTATATTATGTTACTATATATATATATGTTTTAACAAATATGATTGTAAAAAACTATTTTTATTACATTAATAATATTTTAATTATTATAAGGTAATCAATTATTTTTAAGTATATTTTAGTAAATAATTTTTAATATTAATTTAATTTAACATTGTTTTTAATAAATTCGATATTATTACAAACTATATATTTGTAAACAAAATTTTTTACTCGATATTTTTGTATTTACCTGTTTGTAGATACAAAGTCGATATTCTGTCTGTTGATATTTTGTCGCCGATATTTTTGGTAGTCGATATTATGTCCCTCAATATTATGTCAACATCAATTTTCAACGGGAGCCAAAATCAGAAACAGAACTGGGAACAGGGGCCCACCAGGAACCAGCCACTGCTCCTAAAGACTATTACTCTAAAGTAGAGTGCCAAACAGGAGTTAAACAAGCCCGATCCTGCTTAACTTCTGAGAAAAGGCGAAAAAAGGCACTTTCAGAATAGACTACAGCACCAGGAGCAGGGGCGTAACGCAGGCCCTGGAAGCCCACGCGGTGCGGGGGTGCCCCTAGCTTCAAGGGGCCCCCTCGGTACTGCACTCTGGCAGGAGAGTTCCTGATTGAGCCAGGAGGGGGCCCCCCTAAGTACCGTGCAGGGAGGCCCCCTCACTTTTCGTTATGCCAATGCACAGGAAGAATCCCATCCAATCACCAAAAAGGCCCTACTCTGCTCAACTTCCGCAATCAGCCGAGATCATATGAGACCAGGCGCCCTCCGGGGAAAGAGCTATGCAGTAATTACCCCTTGTGGCTACATTTAAGGGAACTGCCAAAATCATCCCCGCAGCCGACCAGCATCGAAATGCCTGACGTCTTGGCTGCGCAACGCAACCCAGAAGGGAACCACACACCGGGATCAACACCCGCTCAGGTCAACGCCCAGGAGACAAACAGGCAAAAGGAGGATGCGCTTCACCCGCCAATGTACCCAGCAATCCAGAAGGTGCGGCCTGAACACCACCATCAGCAACACTGACTAGGGGGAACCCAGCATGTCTCCCTCCAAGCCCTGCAGGGAGGGAGACACAAAAACCAGCAACATCTCCAGCGCCCAGCAGTAGAGACATGAGTCCAACTGAAGCCCAGCAGCTCTTGACTCGTCCCAGTCTGTCAGCAGACAGAAAAAAAATAGCAGAGGGAAAGCTGGGTAAGGTCCATTTATGTACTCCCAGTGGGAGGGTGTGGATTAGTAACAGCATTCCTTAGTTTGTTTCTGTTGGTGAGATAGGACTATCTCACTTGTTTATGAATGGGACGAGGACAGGAGGGACCTGAGGGTAATGTATCAGAGGTGTGTGACGCCAGGGTGCATTTACCATAGAGCTGGAGCTGCAGCAAAGACAGGGTAACTCTTGTTCACAACTGGTGGTCGTTCTCGGTCATCCAGATGTTTTAGAAAGAAGTCCAGGGACACTCAGAGGGACGAGGTGCTTTCCCATCCTCGCAGGCCCAGGGACTGCCATCTCGGGTGTAAGAATCGAGGGTATGACTTCCCACAAATGGGCTCTGGTGCTGCACATGTTGGGAGCAGCGAGCAGGCGCGGTTCGTCCATTGGGGCGTGGGGGCGTAGCCCCCCTGCCCGACGCCGCCCGCAGCTCCCTCATGACAATCATGTCAATGAATCAACATGACGTCAGACCGCCGGGCGGGCGTCATGTTGATTCATTGACATGATGACATGATTGTACAGACAGCAACACAAGTACGCATGTGTGGGGACGGAGGGTGAATTTTTACCCGTGCCCACGCATGCGCACTTCTGTTTTGGCGGCGTTGCGCCTGCCCATCAGGAGCCCTAATGGGCGTGCTGCGGGCTAGAGGCTACCTGTGCCCCTGGCGCCAGGATTGGCCAGGGGCGCTGTGACGTGTGCGGGACCTGCAGCAAGGTAAGAGTGTGTTTTTTTCGGTGTTCCAGTAAACTAGCTTGCACAAATGACTTGAGATAGTTCAGTGTGTTAAAGCATCTGCTGCAGAAATGTGTGCGTCTATTCCAGGTCACCCGTTTATTTCACGGCATGGGGTTTTGGAAATGTAAAAATTCTCAGAATTTCTTTTTTGATAGTTGTAACAACAACCTTCAACAGATTTCATTTTATAAACATTTTCCAGAAAATGAGTTAACAACTATCACCACAAATATAATGTACTCTTTGAACTAAGGTTATAAAATTTCAAAATGTTAACAAACGGTAGAGGCGGAATAGCATGATATATGCATTTATTATTGCATGCATGTTGGTGTATGTTTGTATGTGAATTTGTATAGTACATACCTAGGGCTTACAGGATGGCAAATACATGGGCGGTAGAAGGTTTCCAGCATAAAAAGGTAGGGGTGATGTAATATGTAAACTGGCACATCCTTCAACATCGATCCTAAAGGCTTGTTAGAGTCCATAATTTATTTTTCTATGGTCATAAAAATACATGAATGATGGATGGATGCAGGGTGGGTGCATTAATGATTGTTCGGTGGATGGGTGGGTGGATGGGTGCATGGATGGATGCATGCACGGTGGGTGGATGGATGCATGAATGATGGATGCAGGATGGATGGGTGGGTTGATGGGTGGATGCATGAATGAATGATGTATGGATGCAGGATGGGTGGATGGATGGGTGGATGCATGCATGTTGGGTGGATGCATGATGGATGGATGGATGCATGAATGATGTATGGATGGATGCATGGATGCATGCATGATGGGTGGATGTATGATGGATGGATGGATGGATGGATGGGTGGATGGATGGATGGGTGGGTGCAAGAATGAATGATGTATGGATGCAGGATGGGTGGGTGGATGGATGGGTGGATGCATGAATGATGTATGGATGGATACATGCATGATGGGTGGATGCATGATGGATGGATGGATGGATGGATGGATGGGTGGGTGGGTGCATGAATGAATGATGTATGGATGCAGGATGGTTGGGTGGATGGATGGGTGGATGCATGAATGATGTATGGATGCATGCATGCATGATGGGTGGATGCATGATGGATGGATGGGTGGATGCATGAATGAATGATGTATGCAGGGTGGGTGGGTGGATGGATGGGTGGATGCATGGATGCATGCATGATGGGTGGATGCATGATGGATGGATGGGTGGATGGGTGGGTGCATGAATGAATGATGTATGGATGCAGGATGGGTGGGTGGATGTATGGGTGGATGTATGAATGATGTATGGATGCATGCATGCATGATGGGTGGATGCATGATGGATGGATGGGTGGATGCATGAATGAATGATGTATGGATGCAGGGCGGGTGGGTGGATAGATGGGTGGATGCATGAATGATGTATGGATGGATGCAAGGTGGTTCGGGCTCGCTCGCTGCGCTCGATCGCTGCGGTGCAATATGTAAATTAGTTTACGCCGCACCACTTTCAAATGTCACCAGCCGCCCCTGGCAGCGAGGCATGTTAGTGCCCAATCTGGAATAAGAGGCACCCCACCTCTTGCTCTCTGGTTTGCAGGGCCGGACTGGCCGTAGCGGGCACCGGACTATCCCCCGGTGCGCCGCACAGGTGGGGGGCCGGTTTGGGGCCCCTGGGGGCCGTTTTTGTTACAGGGCCGTTTTTGCAGCATAGCTGCAAAATCGTCCGAAAACCGGCCCTGGCAAAGAGCTCGGCAGCAAACCCCAACCTCCACACCTGGGGGAGGGGGGTGGCCTGCCGAGCACTTTGCCAGGGCCGGTTTTGGTTCCCAGTCCGGCCCTGCTGGTTTAATAAACAAAGGCACCTCTGGGCGACGAAGCCGAACACAGACAGGGTGCAAATTAAAAGTAAGATGTAGGCCATCATTCGACAATTTGATGAAAATGGAGCATGTCTGCTTCTTAGCCCCACAACTGAGTGCCCCCCATCTCACACCCCACTTGTCAACAGACCACAACACACTTTGAGGGGAGCGAAGTGCGCCAGGCATTTCCAGCAAACCACACGCTAGTTCTGCGCCATCCCTGTCACTATAATGACGCCTCAAAGCGAAATTCGATGTAAAAGGAAGGTACACATGTTGTGCCCTCCTGGCCACAAAGCCCTACTCTGAGTCTCACTCTAGAGCCTGATGGTCTTGTGTACTGGGGTGAGGGTGGAACACGCCACAACTTGCTGTGGAGCACTCCAGGCAATGATATTAGATCCTATTTCTCAAGTGACACCTCTGCGGTCAAGACGGCTCAGTAAATTAAATGTTGCCACTGTCTTCTGGAGTGAGGAGTCGGTCATGAGTCTGAATCCGGGCAAGGCTGTCTTAGTCAATGATCCTTCTGAGGTTGATAAATCGAGGAACTTTAGTCTATGTTCAACTATTAGTTATAACTCTCTGAAATGGCAAAAGTGTCGCATGTTAAAAATAAGTTATCATTATGAGTTCTAGCTGGGTGAAATTTCTTTTGAGCAGGCTGGCCTACCTATTTACTTCAGAATGTAGAAGGTTAAGAAACCAACAGGAGACTGGAGAGAACAGTGCGAAATCCTTGCTAGATAATTTAGTCTGTGCTGACCTGTGTAACTAAATAATTGGACATTTTCATTCCAAAACAAATGGTCGGGTCATGGCATTCTGGTACCTTCAAATGGTTTACTGAATGTAGAGTGCCCGGGGAATTCATAACACTCGCTCTATTAAAGACTTCATGCCAAAGGCACAAAACTCAGCAGCTCTTTAGAAAATGTTATGCCCTCGGGGCATCATTAGGACTTCGTGTGCAGTGGGGCTGCCCCCATGCCAAGTGCAAGCAGAGCAAATCTAAACTGGGTAGCAACATCTTTTTTTCACAACTTGTTTGTTCTCTCCATCTAAGCTGCCATGATGGGACGGGTGTGCTGCTGTGCTTACCTTTACGTCTTGAGCTTTTTTCATCTACATCATGGCTTTTATTTTGTTGATATTTTATTAAATTCAAACCTACCTCCACCAAGTAGTGCAGTTCTTTACAGCTAAAATGTTATTGTAGCGGGAACATCTCAAACATGAGATGCTGAACCCCGTACCTCGTCCTCTGTGCTGTCTAATTGAGACTGGTTTGGAGAAGTAAAGATGGATAGGGAGTGGTATTTAATAAAAGAACAAATACCAGAGCATTTCAGCAAGAGTTAATGTACATATGTTTTTACAGAACACTGCTAAAAATATAAACATATTTCTAGATAACATAAATAGGATAGTGTTAACGGTGTTGGTAAGTAATTGGCGGTGTAAGACAGTACATAACTTGCAATACATTAAATATTTCTACGATATGTATATTTACATAGAGATATGGCTGGTACCTGTGGTAGAGTTACGAGACTGTTATAAAGAATTAGGCAATCTTTCCCTGGTTTGAAATGTATGTTCTTAGAGAAATCTTAAAGGTGTGGAGACTAGATGCAGCAGTATTGAGTAGAGAGTGAGTTCCAGTGATGAGTTCGAAGGAGTTTATGAGGCAGTCAGAGGCTTAATCTTGAATAGCAGGAGTAAACGTTGGAAAAGTTGAAAAACAGAAGCATATCGGGTATCAACTGCAATGCATAGAGATGGCACAAGAAACCAAAAAAAGCAAAATCATGCTACTACTAAGAGATTTAGGGGCATATGTACAAGCTCCTATCGTCCTCACAACGTCACTTTCAGGGGGCCCTCCTCATCTACAAGGCAGCGTTAAGCCACTTAACGTGGCTTAATGCTGCCTTGTAAATAAGGCCCCTTTCACGCTACACTTAGCGTGAAAGGGGAGGCAATGGGTGTTGCAATGGCGTTCCACCGCAACACCCATTGATTCTGACACTGCCTCCTATTTACAAGGGAGGCGTAAATAGGAGGCAGCGCCAGAATTAAGACCAGAGAAAACCTGGTCTTAACCTGGCGCAACGAGGAGAAATGTTGCACAACGCACATAAAAACAGCAAAAGGCCATTGACTGTTTATGTACAGGAAGGTCCCCCTTCCTGCACATAAACAATCATTTTTTTTAATTGCCGTTTTGCATTTGTTGTGTGTGCGGCCTCAAGCAGCACACATATGGTGCAGCCCTGCGTTTCTGAAGTGGGAGAGCGAGGCGTGAAGCCAGGAAGGCTAACGGTTCACTTCGCCACTTCACTTGTACATATGCCCTTTAGTATGTAGAAAGGAAAGTAGGGAGGCCAAGGACTGAACCATGAGTCAGAGAAAGTTTGACTGGTAATTTAGGAGAACCAACAGAGTGCATTGTCATTGATACCTTCAGTGGAAAGAGTGGATATCAGGGTGGAGCAATCGAAAGTAGTGAACACTGATGAGAGGCCTGAAATTATGATTGTAGGCAATGAATTGCTATGGTGGACCAAGGTAATGAATGACATTAGCAACTTGAGAGAGGGTGGTATCAGTAGAGCCGAGGGCTATGAAGCCTGATTGATGGAGGTCAAATAGGGTTTTGTGGGGCGAGAAACAAGGTTAAACATTGGTAGGCAAGACTTCCAAAAATGTTGGAGAAGAAACAAACTCTGGAGCTGGAATGATAGTTGGATGGGGATAATTGGTCAGCAGTGGATATATTTTCAGTAGAGCTAGGACTGCAGCCGGGTTTCAGTATAGAGGATAGTAACCAGAGCTGAAAGTAATTGATGGCATAAGTGTATCAAGTCAGAGCTTTAGAAGATACAGTCAAGGATTTGACAATCTGGGGGCCAAAAGGGTCTGATGATGCACATGAGGGATTTGAAGATTTCAGTATGGTGATTGGTTAAGCAGGAGGTTTGAGCTGCAGTGTTGACATTTTAGTAGAATTAGTTGGGGTTACAGGAAGGAGTAGGACAATGGACATGATTCTAATGTGGTAACAACATTCCTGATGACTGCAACTTTAGAGATGTGTGAGGCAAAGTGTGAGGCAGAGAGAGGAGGCTCGGATATGGATATCCAAGACTGAGAAAGGAGGGAGTTCATGGTATGGTCAAGATAAAATTAGATTAAGAAAGTTGTTGCATTTGGTTGTGATCAGTGCCGGTGTGAGGTCATTCAGATGATGGGTTGAGTCCTCCAAATGTTTTCTGGTCCTGTGTGTGCCATTTGGAGATAAGCACAGTCATTTAGCTTTTATGGCATGGGTGTTGTGGACTATACATCTGGATTGATAGGGTATTTTATAGGTAGTGTGAGTTGTGTGTTATAAAATGATCAAAGGAAGTGGCGTGAAGCAGTACTGTATCCTTAATGTATTGCACCACTAACAGATATGCATACAACCATCACATTCATTTGTCCTGCACGCACTGAACAGCACCACATCCTTCAGTGACTGTATCACTCATAGGTACATATACATCCAGCACATGCAGAAATAATGAAAACACTGCTCAGTACTGCACTATCCCTGTATTGCACTCTTCCCAGGCACACATACAACCAGCGCAGATACACCACTTCTGATCTGTGCAGCACTTCACACCAATCTGATGTAGGCCAAGCTTGAATTAAGCACACAACAGCAGCACTTTAAAGTGAGTCAGCCTATAGGCCGCAGGTCATTATGAATTTGATTATGAATTATGAATTTGATTTAACAGTGAAGCATAGATATGTTATGGTTGTTTTCATTTGGTATTAGAGGTGATCTTTGTAGGGAAAATATTGGAAGGGATGTCCACTAACAAGTGAATGATGCCATGGTCAGAGGAAGAAAGGTAGGTGGTGGGTGGGGAGTGGGCCTGGGCTGTGGGTGAGAACCCTTCTCCAGCACCAACCACAATACTTGTCAGGGTGACAAAAAGTTAGTGTATTAACCTGTGCTTACCCCTCTGATATATTGGCACAAAGCAGTCAGGCTTAACCTAGAAGCAGTGTGTAATGTATTAATGCAGCACACAAATAGTAATTATGGGAACCCACAAGAAAAATCCCACACCAATCTAAAAAAGCAAAACAGAGTAAAATGTAATACAAAATGATACCAGTATGACACAAATCCTATCAGTAGAACAGGTAACATTGATTTTTAAAGGTTTAAGTAACGAAAACACCCAGAAGCAGAAAGTGCTAACTGTTGGTATTTGGTTATGCTAAATCGGGACAAGTCACAAGTTTAGGCTGGCCACAATGAAGTGCAAGCCTGACAGAGGACCAAGTTTGGCCTCCTGAAGATTATACCTTCTGTCTTTGGTGCGAGGTCTGCCTGGCGCTGCATTATGAAGCTGTTGCTTCTTCCGGCATTCTTTCTGATGAGGTTGTGCCGGGCTTCACATTGTTCGGCGTCAGTTCTGATGAAGCTTGTAGCTGTGCATCAATTCTTTGTTAGACTTTGCATTGCTTGGTGTGGGTTCGGATGAAGTTTTTCAGCTGCGCCGTGAGGCTTGGTGTGGCTTCACATGGTCTCACACCGTGTTTGATGGAACTTTCAGTTAAGCCGGGAGGATTTCTCTCTGATGCCACCCAAGTGTCCAGGACCAGGGAAGGCACCGCTTGGGAATCAGGAACTCACCCCAGCAAAGGCCAGCAGAGCTCAGGCGGGTCCGGTTGCAGGTCCAGTGCAGCAGGAAGACTTCTGAACCTTGTTGTATCTCTACACCTCAAAGCCAGAGGTCAATCAACTGACCCGCTGAGTCATTCAGGTAGCCTGGTATCAAGGAGAGTGTCCTCTATCCTTCAAGCAGCAAGGCAGTATCAAGCATTAGGGCAGTCCTCTGAAGAGCAAGGTAAGCCTCAAGCATCAGGGCAGTCCTCTGAAAAAACACAAGGCAAGCCTCAAGTAGCAGGGCAGTCCTCTGGAGTGCAAGGCAGTCCTTCTGAATTCGTCCACTGGTCCAGGAGTGTACTGAAGAGTTGATCTCAGGGTCCAAAAGGTATACCTTGGTGCCATCCTATGAAGTGGGTGAAACTTCTAGACTATCCCTCCATCTGGTTCTGGAAGTGTCTATCCTTTTCCTGCCCAGGCTCCAAGTAGTCTAGGATTATAAAAGGTTGCTGTCGACTTCCTTTGTAAGCATGATGATGGCAGCCGTTTGAAAGGTAAGTGGGGCTGAAAAAAGTTCTGCCCCACCCATCTTGGCAGGATGGCCCACCCTGCCAACACCTAGTCCCTTATTTGCCTCCATGTTTGGGAGTAATACACAAAGGCTAATTATTCAGTGATGTGACCCAGGACACAGGCACCCAAAGGGTCATGACAAGAAAAAATACCAACTTTTCAAAAGTGGCATTTTCTGAATTATTACCTAAAATCAGCCCTCACTATTAAAAATAAATTTAAATTACAGTACTTTTGAGAACACACATGACATTTCTACCTGTCACCAATCAAAAGTTAGCCCTTTTAAATGTGAGAGGCGGGCCTCAGAGTAGTGAACATAACATTTGGGATATTTTCACTACCAGAAAATGTGAAACTCAAACTCCAATGTCCTACAATTTAAATACAATGCACCCTGCCCTATAGGCTGTTTAGGGCTTACCACAGGGGTGACTCATATGTGTGAAAGGGAAGTTTAGTCTTGGCAAAAGGTTTATTATATTTGCCATGTCACTTTGTACACAGGCTGCAATGGCAGACCTGAGACATGTTTTAAAGGGCTACTTAAGTGAGTGGCACAATAAGTGCTGCGGGCACCAGTACCATTTAATTGACAGGCCCTGAGGTAAATTAAATGTGCCTATCAGGTGTAAGCAACTTTTACCATGTTTTAAGGGAGAGAGCACAATCTCAAAAACGAATTCAGAAAACTGAAGGTTTGTATGCAAAATGTTTGGGGGAGGACCACACCAAGGCTGTCAGGTCTAAAATATAATGTTTATGAAGTGGCACTCAAAAGGCAGCAGAAGCCCAGTGACTGCTCTTCTGCTAAGACGGAGGAGCGTCGCCCCACTGTTCTGCGAGCAGTGGTTAAAGGAAAACTAACATGATAATAGCCAGCGTTATTATCATTTAAATTTTTCATTTCCTGGTGCAGAGTGGGGCTGACAGCGCAGGGGCCAGGGGGAGGAGTGGTTTGCCCACGCCAAGTCTGCATGAATGTTTGGCCAGCCGTCTCAGGCTGGCCAAACCATCATGTGCACTTTGCATGTTTTCCACCAAGGCTGCATTACAGTCTAGGTGGAGAGCATGCCCAGGGTCACATTCGCCGTCTGAGTGCCGAACCCACAGTGCTCAGACCAATCACAATGCTGCATTGCAGCATTGTGATTGGCTAGGGGAGTTAGGAGTCTATATGCTTCCTGGTTCCTGCTGTGGAGGAGCCAAAGACGAGTGAGGGGCGGCAGCCGGCCTGAAAGTACATGTTTTAAAAAATTTTTTGTTCATTTACCACCCCCACCCTCCACCCTGCCCAACCCCACACCCTCTTTAAATAGTGGCCACCACTGCAGAAGCCTCTACTTTTTTTTTTTTTATAAAGACCTTTATTTAATGTATATGCAGAGGTGATAGATACATATCAGGGCCTACAACCCACCGGGCCGGCCGCTTCAAACATACTCATGATTAAAACTGTTCGATATAACACAGCTTTGTGGCCGACAACCCGGGGGTCCGGCTGCGCATTTTCAACCATTTCCCACATATCCTCCTCCGATTCGCTTGTATCTGCTGTCAGGTCTTGACTTTTTTACTTTATTATAACTGTGTCATCAACCATAACTCAGAACTGTGGCTAAGATAAATACTCACACTCAGCGGTTATTGCCATGTCCGTTTCTGTCCACTGATTTACCTCTCCGCATACTGTGGTTAATCCACATGCCAAATCACAATCACGGTGTTACACCCAATTCTTCAACTGAGCTATATTACCCACCCACACCCTCTAGACATCTTCCTTGTCTTCGTCTGAGCTTACTTCGTCATTCTCTGGTAAGGGATCACACAGCTCTACTCTGTACACATTGCAAGCGGACCACACCTTGTTCCATTTACGGGGGCAGGCCCTAAGCACATACACTGCTTTCTCCGTGAACATTAACAAGTCAATGTTCCTACTCCACATGGATGCTGTGGGTAGTTCTGAAGCTCCCCATTTTTGTGCAATGTCTCTTTTAGCTACCATGACTGCTAATGTGGCCCATATGAGTCCATATCTAGTCTGATCGTTCGGTTCCCAGATGTTTAATAGGCATTTGCGTGGTTCAGGGATGAGAGAAACTTGGAGTGTCTGTGAGATAGAACGCATGACTTGTCACCAAAATTCTACCATGTGGGGGCAGTCCCAAAGCATGTGAAACAGTGTACCCTCTTCACCACAGCCGCAGAGACAGAAGGGGGTCGGCGCTCTGTGTATCTTGTGCAGCATGCATCGTGTGTAATAAATGCGGTGTAGGATTTTGAGTTGTACTAATCTGAATTTCGCCGAAATGCCCACCTCTTTCGGGGATGCCAGCGCCTCATTCCACTCTAAATCATCAATATTGCCTACATCACCCACCCATTTCTCTCGTAACGTCAATGTGGGGTCCTTCAGGTTGTTAATCAGTTTCTTGTACGTGAGTGAGGTAGCTCCCTGCTGCATATAGTCAGTAAGTAATCTGTCCTCCAGTGGGGAGGAATCTGGCACTTTGCTGCCTCGTGGTATCGCCTGTAATAGCGAGTGCTTGATTTGAATATACCTATACGTTTCGTTTGGGCCTAATCCGTATTGTTGCTGCAGCTGTGCGAACGTGATCACAGTGTCTTTCTCCCACAAATCTCCCACCGTGGAGATACCAATAATGTCCCATTGCGCAAATCCTTTACTATGTCTCAGTCGCCCCAGAGCCGCCGTGTCCCAGAGGGGGGTTAGTTTGGTAATTTTCCCCTTCCATCCCAGCTTCGCCTGCGCTGCGTGCCATAACGTGACCGTGTGTTTTGCGGTCCCCAACCAGTCGCGCGACCTGCTGTTCATTGTATAGCGGTGCTAGCATACAGTCTGTTCTTAGCTGTGCCCAATCGGCTCTATATGCAGGGTCATCTCTCGGCGCATGCATCCACTGATTTACAATTTTAAGTTGCGCCGCCCAGTAGTATAAATGTATGTCTGGCAAGGCGATACCTCCCTCGTACCAGCTTCTAGTTAATTTGTCATGTGCGATGCGCACCGGTCCATTACTCCACAGCAAGGCGGAAACCAGCGCTCTTACTTGTTTAAAATAACGCGGTGCAACCAAGTATGGTGTATTCTCCAGGGCGTACAAAAATCTTGGTAGCGCCATCATTTTGTACAGTGCCACGCGTCCAAGGAGGGTCAGCAGCAGACTCGCCCAGTGCTTGACATCTGCTCGGAGACGTTCCAAGGGGGGTTTCAGATTTTTGTCAAAAAAGTCTGGGGCGTTATCTGTGATATGGATGCCCGGATATTTAAAGGAGCCCGTTGTCAGTGCAAGTTGGCAGCCTGCTGGTAGTACCGGCCTCAGCCCCTTCAACACGTAAATCACTGACTTTGCCCAGTTCAGTGTGTACCCCGACGTCTTCCCGTGCGTGTCACATTGTGTTAAAAGTGCCGGGATGCCCCTGTTGTGATTCGTTAAGTAAATCAGCATGTCGTCGGCATAAAGGGACACACGGTCCTCCCATCCTTCCTTCCAGTCTATCCTCTTCAGCAATGGTGTTGTTCTGATCAGTATCGCCAGTGGCTCCAATACCAAGGCAAAGAGCAAGGGGGATAGGGGGCAGCCCTGTCGAGTTCCCCGTGCCAGCGAGACTGTTTGCGAGATGTGACCGTTGGCTGTAACCTGAGCAACAGGCTTGGTATAGAGGAGTCTGATCCAGGAAATATATTTGGGGCCAAAGCCCATACGGGTCAGGACAGCAAAGAGGTATTCCCATTCCACCAGATCAAACGCCATCCTGGCGTCCAGAGAAAGGATCACTGCCGCCTCTGATAGGGAGTGGGCCTGCGCCATCACCCCGTGCCCCCGCCAGAGATTGAGCGCCGTGCTCCGATGGGGCATAAAGCCCGATTGATCCGGGTGGATCAACAACTGCAGGTGGTTCATCAGTCTGGCACCCAGCAGCTTTGCTAGAATTTTCGCTTCCGCGTTAATAAGTGAGATGGGGCGATATGTGGAGCATTCTGCCGGTGGTTTCCCGGGTTTTGGTATAGCCACTATCGTAGCGATACGTTGGTCTAATGGGAGCTCTGCCCTCTCAAGGCTGTCCATGTACATTGCCAGTAGGGGCTCACTAAGGGTCTCCGACATGATTTTATACCATTCAATGGGTATCCCAATAAGGCCTATCGCTTTTCCAGATTGGATCTCTTGGATTGCTCGTTGTATTTCCTCTCCCATCAGATCTGTCTCGAGCTCTTGCGCCGCTTCCGGCGGAAGTGTGGGGATGTCTATGTCGTCAAGGGAAGCCCTCGCCGCCTGTGCCGTGACTGCCTGGTCTGGGGTGTATACATCCTGAAAATGTTCCGCCAGGATGCGCACTATATCCTCTGGGTGTGTTTGTAGCTCCCGTTCACGAGTATGTAGGTGCTGTATACCTCTGTTACTCCCTCTACTTTTGTCCAGCCATGCCAACATTTTCCCCGCCTTGTCCCCGATGTCATAGACCCTATGTGCCGTGTTGGATATGTTGTCCCTGACTTGCGATTTGAGGTGGTCACTGTACTGTTGCTGGTGCAATTTCAACGTGTGTGCAGTTTCTGTCGTGGGGTCAGCCATGTGTTCCGTGTCCGCCCTTTGGAGCACCAGTTACAGCTCTGAGAGTTTTTGCCTGTATGTGTGCTTGTGTCCCGAGACTGACGCAATCGCTTGCCCCCGCAGGACCGCCTTATATGATTCCCACAGAATCGATGGGGAAGATCCCGACGTTGCGTTTTCCCCAAAGTAGTATTTGGTTGCAGATTTAAGGTCTTTTTTGATCTGGGGGACTAAGAGATAATTGGGATATATAGGGTAAATTCTCTCGCGTTTTTTCTCTTTAGTGGAGAGGGATAGCAACACAGGAGAGTGGTCGGAAATTCCCCTTGGCAGTATGTCTATGGTGTCCACGTTTCTCATTCCATCACCAAGGAGTCGAAAATAGTCTAAACGGGACAGGCTATTGTGTACCGGAGAGAGATACGTGTATTGCTTCGCCGTGGGGTGGATATGGCGCCAGGCATCTGTCAAACCCAATGCCTTCATGAAACCCGGTAAGGCAGAGGAGCCCAACGCGCATGTTCTGACGGGAAATGTGTCTAGCGTTGGGTCTGCAATAGCGTTAAAATCCCCTCCTATGATTGTGTCCCCTGTCGGGAGGTTTAGCAGAAACTCTCCCAGCGACGGCAATGCCTTGGAGTGTAGGGCTGGGGAATGTACACGGACACCACATTCATGAGTCTACCCTCCCACTGCCCATGAACAGCCGCAAAGCGGCCTTGATCATCCACCTTGTGCTGTAGAACGATGAAGGGGGAAGTGTTCTTCACCAGGATACCCGTCCCCCGTGACCCCGCTGTAAACTC
This sequence comes from Lissotriton vulgaris, assembly GCF_964263255.1. NCBI lineage: Eukaryota > Metazoa > Chordata > Amphibia > Caudata > Salamandridae > Lissotriton > Lissotriton vulgaris. The sequence continues at coordinate 1,128,707,184 of NC_141693.1, forward strand.
TGCGTGTGCCGCCATTTTGTATCCTCGTCTATCAAGTGCACGACACGCTGTCCCCGTGAGGTGTGTCTCCTGTAACAACACTAGCGCGGGCCCCTGGCGTTAGATCGCTTGCAGGACCAATCCCCTCTTAATTTTATCCCCCAATCCCCTAACATTCCATGTGAGTAGTCGAAGGGGGGGCACCGCCATGGAGCGCGGCATGCCCTCAGTGGCCTCCGTGTTGGACTGGTGAGCCATCATGTGGTCTCATGAGCGTGTCTGATCATTGCATTAGTTGCGGTGTCATACGTAGGGTGTCACCCGTGGATCCGCATGTGTAGGGTGTGGCATGGTGCGCCATAGTGTGTGTATCTTGAACCAAAACCAACAAAACTAAAACTCCCCCCTCTTCCCCCCTCCCTGCTTCCCTGCTCCACGGACATAACACCGCCCGCTTTCCCAACTGTGCAGAGTGCTTATTACCACCCCAAACCACCTTACTTGCTCGTGGGGGTTAAGAGTCCCTGAGCACCAACGGCTCAGTCCACCTTACTCGTCTTCACCCAACCGTGAGTCCAAGGGGCATAATTTCTGGTTGCCGAGATGCATCTTGCCTATTCAACTTTGTCGCGGATTGCTAGGGGGTCGGGTGGGTGTCTCCCATCCTCCGATCCCGCCTCTGATGTCCTCTCTTGAGGCGCCGGCCCCTCCTGGTGCTGCTCCTCTCGTGTCTTGGCTTGCTGGTTTCGACGTCCTCTGTTGGATCGGCGGGCCCCTCCACTAATCTCCATCCATCGAGCCAGTCCTGTGCGACCTCTGGTGTGTCAAAGAACCACGTCTTCCCGTCCGCCACGATTCGTAACTTCGCTGGAAATAGCATGGAATATGGCAGCTCCTGTGCTCGAAGCGCCTTTTTCACCTCAGAGAAGGTTTTCCCCGCGTCGGGCCACTTCTGCCGTGTAGTCCGGGAAGAAGGCTAGCGTGCAGTTCTGAAGTTTGATGGGCGGTGAGACTCTTGCAGCCTGCAGTATCGCATCTCTGTCCCTAAAGTTGAATAAACGAGCTAAGACTGGTCGTGGTGCGCCGCCCGGCTTCGGCGTTCCACCAGGCACTCTGTGCGCTCGTTCTACCGAGAAGAAATGGGAAAGTCCTTAGGGCTGCAGTTTGGTTTTTATGAGGTCCTCGACGTATAGATCCATGGCTCTTTTACCCTCTGTCTCCGGAATGCCTAGGATTCGAACATTGTTCCTTCGCGAGCGCCCTTCCTGGTCGTCCAGCTTCGCTTGTAGTTGTTTGGTGACCGTCTCCATGCGTTCCATTGCGACCTACAGTTCCGAAGTGTCCTCCACCAGTGATTTCGTCACTACCTCCACCTGTGCCACCCGTTCTGACATTTTGCGGAAATCGGCACGCAGTAAATTGATATAAGTGGAGATAGTCCCCACTGTTGTTTGAACACTAGAGAGGGTTTTCATAATGTCTTCCAGCGTCACGTTTTTGCTTCCTTCTGCGTCTTGACCTTTGCCCATGGACGCGAAGCCGCCGGTCGATGAGTGGGTGTCTTTTTTTTCATACGCATATTTATCAAGTTTTGCTTGTGTTGACATGTTTTTCGACCCTCTTCCCGCCATATCGACCGACTGTACCAGGCTGTAGGTGTGTATACGGGGCACTGGTGCAAAATGCGGCAGCGTTAGAGCTCCTCAATGCGCTCCTCGGCGCTTAGCACCCCCGGCGGTGTCTCAATATGGGGGAGGACTGTCACGGTTTCGGCCGTAGTACTACAGTTATAGAGAGCGGCTGTCTGATGGTATTCAGACACCGTGGCACCATGCGTTGTTCCGGTGTTGAAGATGGAGGTGCCCAGGCTTCCATAACGTCCTGTTCTGGTCTGGGGATGGCGTGGTCTTGCGTCTATCAAGCGATATTTCCGTTGCCTGTCACCCTTTTCGCCGCTGCAGGGCTGCCACAGCCTCACCGCCCCTGGCTCTTGCTTGTGGTGGGTGTCGTGTCGGGCTGCTCGCTTACCTGAGTAGTACGGATGAAGATTTAGGTTGCGCGCCGTCTGTCTCTCTGCGACCTCAGTGTGCGCACTGCGTCCCTCAACAGTGGTGCCCGGCAAGGAGCTTGGATCTCCGATAATTGTGCAGTTGGGGCTGTGACCATATGTAGTCCTGACTGTATCCTGGTAACTGTTTCAGGATCTCCAGGTGGCACCCTGTTAAGCACCACCCGTCTCCCTTACTATCGAGAGACCCTGAATATAGGTATAGCCAGCCCTGGGGCGCACAAGGCGGCGATGTAATGGCAGCGCAGTGCCGTGGCCGCACCCTGCGTCTCGGCTGCTGTATTTGCGACCTGCTGTTCTTCACCGCAGGGCACCATTGATAATAGGAGCCAGTTAGGAGGCCGGCACCTCCAGCCCCTGGTGTCCAATGTCTCAGTCCGATGTCGGACGGTGCTTCCGGCGCCTCTCCTCCTCCGGTCAGATGTTTCGCCCTTCACTGCTCACGAGCCCGACACCACAGTCCGTTGGAGTAGGGCACTTGCGGTGCAGCTACCCCTCTCGCAGTAGTGCTTCCAAGGTCGCCTCGCGCGTTTCACCGCTGGCAGTGGATTCAGCTGGGGTTCGTCTTCCCCAGGGTGCGTCAGTCGCAGCTCTTTACCGGGGAAGGTTCGCACCCCGGTAGACCGCACCTCGTCTTCGTTCACGGGGTTGTTCATACCTCGCTTTTGCCCCAGCAAATCAGGATAATTATCACGGAGTCTGGACTGCGTTCTCCGCTCCCGCTGCCTTTCAGAGCGCGGCTCGTGCCCCTCACCTAGCGGCAGACCGGACAGTCGCCGACTCCTTCCTCCGTCCGGCCTTCACTTCCGCCCGGGTTCTCATTCAATTCAGGCCGGTGCTGTAGCAGCGGTAACAGGCCCCCCTTTTTCTTTCCGCTTCCGGACCAGTTCCCGGTGTCGGATTTTGTACAGGATCAGTTCAGTTGATGCCGGTTGTACCCAGGTCTTGGGTTCTGCCCCTTCAAGTGGCGATGTGACGGATTAAGTATCCGGCTTCATTAAATGAGCCTCAGTGCACCGGGAGCTCCTCTATCAAGCAGCCGCCATGCCTGGCCGCTAGCCACGCCCCCCGAAGCCTCTACTTTTGCTGAGGAGCATGTGAGATAAAGTGGTGCTTTCACTATGAATGGCAGCTGGAATGGCTGGGCCTTTTGAATCGATCTCTGTGTCTGTGAAGGCAGTAAACATAATGGGTGAACAAGAATAAGTAATATAAGTACTTTTGTTATATCTTGAGCATGCATTCCATGAGGAGAAATAAATGGGAAAGGACTTGGGTGGCAAACTTTGTTCAGTCCTATTTGTTTAGCATTCAGTTGAGGATTGGCAGATAACAGTAGGAGTGAAGTGGGTGGGCGTGTATATATTTAAACTTTGAAATAGCATGATGGGAGGAGTCGATGATGAGATGACAAAGGTGCCACGATGATGGGGTGGTGGCTAGTAATTGTGGCCAAGTAGATTGGTGCCCTTAGGCAGCGGATGATGGACAAAAGCACTGCATCAAGCATTGATGGACTGGAAGCTCAGTAAGTGTGTGAATGGAAGATGTTGAATAACAATATATGTGAACTGTAAATTGCGTAACCAGGCAGGATAGAAGTACAGACAGTACAACCAGGAGCAAATTTACCAGTGATTTAGAAGGGGTACAATAACAGGGACAACATATGTGGCTCTCCTCTCCTATCTTATACTGTTTGCAAGCAACTACAGCATAAACATACATAAAAATACATTTTAATTATGAAATTCAATAAAACCTCAGCCTAGTAACAGCTCAGAGGACAGATCCCTCACACTCCTTAGATAAGTGAAACATGTTTAGATTAATGAGGCTGAAATGACCAATGTGTATTTATTTATTGTTATTTTGAAGGTTTTATATAGAGCGGACAAGACCCTTGCGGGTATCAGAGTACTTTACAAGCCGATATAGTAAACAGAACCCATATTACCGGCAGAATAGAAAAATAGTCATGATCCGAACATATCATACAGTAGAATAACAATGTATGAGCATAGATCATGTGAACTTAGACAGGAGAATAGATTTTGCTTCTTTTTTGAACAATACAATAGAGGGATGTGTGTCTGTTAAACATGAAACTTGAAGGAAGTTGTTTGCTAAAGTAGACAAATGAAATGACTTTGATACCTGAAAAGAGTAAACAAATGATACAATAAAAGAGTTTAAAAGTAAAATATGGGATACATGTAACTTTACTGAGTATGTTACGTTCTCCGTGAATGATATGCTATCAGAGGAGCCATTTTCCTTCAAACATTGTGAATACTATAACCCTCTGCACTTGCCCCTGATGGATATCGCCAAACATCTTCTAAAATGCCACAGCTAGACAGGGCATTAACAACTAGCAGCCCATGAATATTCCATGGTTGGCCTTCAAATTCTTGATCAAATTAACACAGATCTGTGTTGCTAGCCAACTCACAAACTATATCAATCCCAAGAATTTACTTGCTGAGTCCAAGCATGGTTTCAGGCCTGACTATTGGAACAAGACTGCCATGTTAGAATTATTGCTAACTGTCTCTGCATCTTGGACCAGGGGGGATCTAGCCTCGGATCCTCTTTGATTTGTGTGCAGCCTCCTGTGCCATGAGAAACAGAATCTTCCTTGACATATTAAAGTATCATTTTAGCATAGAGAGTCAAGTAGTCAGTCGGCTCACCGTGTGCTTTGCAAATGCTCTGTACAGATTAGTTTGGAGATCTCTCTGTCCCAATGTCTCTGAAGGAAACCAATGATCCAGCTTAACTTTCACTCCATGAAACCTCAGTACAGAGCCGCTCAGTGAAATGCGGCATGATTGGAGCAGATCGTTCCACCAGACTGCAGGTGGCACACAGCCACACTGAAAGTATCCATTGAATCTAATGTTCTCAAACTAGCCCTAGGAAAACATGCAGACATGACAGCTCATCTTATACAGAAATTCAGAAAACGGAATGCCGACTCATTTCTTCTGTGAACCCAACCTTACCACCTAATCCTATTGGATCCCTTTGCTGCTCGTGGCACGACATGAAGGCAGCTCTTTGTCAGCTCTGCCACCAACATCCCACCCGTATGCCCGATTATCAATTGGTGGTCCAATCTATGGTGCTGTCCATGCTAGATCATGTCAATGTTCTTCTCAGCGGAGTACCCAAGGTCTTGAGGCTGTTGTGAGTGCAGCCTGCATAGTCAATGACTGCAGCTGTTGATGTGAGGCCATGATTGGCATAAGATGGAGTCAGCCCTATCAGCTTTATCAATTCGAGTGTGTCAATGTCTGCTAAAAACTATTGCATGCTGGTCAACAGTGTGATCCAGAGCACAAATTTGCTCTAGAGCAGGTTCGGCTGAAGAAAAACAAACACAGCTTCCATGCCAACGCAATTTCAAATAAGTGGAAATAGGGAATGAATTTCGGAAATGAAAAACAGACGAAACCCAGAGATCAGATTCTAAAGAAGAAGGCATTGTCCAGACAGGTAACTCATTTTTTGTGGCCTCTGCTGTGGAATCAGTAGGTAGAGGGCTCTTTGCATTGTGCTCCAGTGGGTGCAGAAAAGCGGTCAGGTCTCATTCTTCGGACTATCCCACAGGACATATATTGTCCCTTAGAGACAAAATGTCACCTGGCTATGCCCTCGGTGGGTCGGCTTCTAGCAAGTCCAACCACATCCCTCCCCATCCTGCTGATATTCCTGTTTTGAAGCGGCTTCACATTGAAGTGCATTGTTGCCTGGTGGGAAATGTATGCAGATCCCAGGGCTTTAATACAAAGTAAAAACACACAACATGAGCTCAAACAACTGGCCTATAATTAGCAAGTGGAAACTTACAAAGCAGCAACATGTCCCCAGACTGGGACACCTGGTAAACCTACGCTTGTCAATATGACAAAGGAGGTTTCTGATGCATTTATTTAGTAGCTCCTTCCCATGCATTCTTTTTTTCTTAAGTCAGATGGTGCATATTTAATGAAGAAGAGCGAAGCTACCCTGCCTCTGTGGGAGATATCCAAATGTCTTTATGTGCAAAGCAGGTGTGGATCTAGGTCTCCGGGGGGGATATATTCATCGCGGTAAAGAAGACACTGGGAATGTTTGATATTATTACAAGGCGCATGGAAATGGGACTGATTCACTCTTCTGCCCTGCACAGTTCATCTTTGAATTAGTGGTGATCAATAACATTACATCCCGCTGCTAAGGTGCAATTCATTATCTACGTTCAATAAAAAGTGAGTAGCCCTTGTCTGTCATATAAGAATATACAGATAAATAGTGAATGAAAGAAGGTATGTCAAAGTTGCACGTTTTGACACCCGGTTGTTTGCTACAAGTAAAAACGTCCAAAAGGAGCAAAGGCAAAAATTAAAGTTTGTTAAAGTAGCACTGAAAAGTCACAAAACTTAGGAAGTGTAAACCTTTTTCTACAACTGAACCTTAACCCACGACCCTAAGCATTACTTGCAGGGTGACCAGACATCCTACAATTGACAGGATAGTCCGTTTTTTTCACAACCGAATTTTTATTAAATGTAGCAAATGTTCCGATTATTAGATAGGGTCGAATGAACACAGACAGAGTCAAGTTTTCACGTGCTCCAGTGCGGAATTAGTTGGCAGCCTCTAGTAATAAGCAGTTTAGTTGACCATGATGATGGTATGTTCAGAAGTTGCATTTAATTTTCCTTAATGCCTCATTGTCTGTGTTTTCCAAGTTGGTGAGTGCTGTTCCTTAAGTCAATTTATGTCCCTCGTTCAAGGGGAATATTGTAGTCCTATTGTTGTGTTTTGGAACGCCAAGTGTTTTTTTTTCTCAAGATCAGGAGCCACATTACACACAGTGGCCCTGGGGCGAAAGTAGAGTTTGCACCCATATTCTGAGCATCCAGGGAAACTGTAATTTAGATGCTTGTACAACCCCTTCTGTTATACTGATAGTGCCGGCTCACACATAGCCCCAGCACTATCATAAGAGGGAATTCCCTCCTTTGCAATGGGCGGTAGAGGGGGGGGGTGGCCCCATTTTGTTGAGAAAAACACTTTGCCTGTGGGACCACCCTGCATTATCAATACTGGTGCAGAGGCAAAGAGGCCGTTAGTAGGGGCACTGACATTACGCCACGCTAAGGTGGAGCACAACCAGTGCATCCGCTGAGGGAGAAGTAGGGGAGACAGAGGGTCCTAAAGATCCCTTCAAAAATCACCCTGCAGGCGGGTGCAGTCACTCACTGCACCCATCTAAGGGGATCTCTATTCCCCTTTGAAGTGCAGGCGGGTGCCACCTGCACAATAAAATATATGCAGCAAAATGAGGTTGGGCCCCGTAAAGCGATCGGAAACACTGGGGCACAGTTCTGTAAACACATGAAAAAATTCCTTCTCTCAACATTTATAAATTAATTCTCATTGTACAGTACACCTCAATCTACTGTAAAGGGGTGATACATTTGTTTCCACTAGATCTTATATTTGATCATATAATTGAGCATTTTAGTTCTCCCAGTAATTAGTTGAAAGGTACAAGAAGCGCAACTTTTTTACCCAAAAGACTGATTGGTCTAACCGAAGTTTGTGTGCGTACATTAAAATTGTTTGTGAATTGTGACTATAGAAACATTTGATCCCAAACAAAGGGCAAGGTGAGGCAATTGCAAACAAGTGCATCTAATATAAAGTGCAATCACAATTGAACAGGATTCGTTTATGGTGGACAAATCAGTCCCTCAACAAGGAATCAGATGGAATTGGCAGGGGCTGCCCTTCATTTAAAACGATTGACCCCTTTCTAAAAGTGTCCTGACGGTAATTCATTCTGATCAACCATCCTTGGCCTGGCAGATGTCAATACATTTCGACCTCATATGATTTCGAGGATCCTCAGGTTAGGGCCTGGTGGTATTTTGATACTTTTGCTGAAGACCTTTACTTTTTACGGTGGGGGTTAATGTGTGGCCATGGAATCCTTCTGATATGTAAGGCTGTGACATTGCTCTAAGGATTTTGTATTGGGAGATGTCAAACCTGCTGTCTCTGTGTATTGCTCCCAGGAACATCTTAAGGATTTTGAGGGTCATAGGCCAAATGTGTTTTGGGGCCCCCTGTTAGATTTATGATCCAATTTCAGCTCTTTCATGTCCTCTTTGGCCAGGTTATTGACTGTGCACAGGCACACTCCTCCAAATTCTAAATGTGTTTTCATCTAATATTCAGGGACAGTGATGTGTGTTTTCAATATTGCAACACAGCAGCAGCTCACTCACATTACTGCAAATAATCTCTATGATACCCTCCCATTTCTCAAATGTGGGGTTCTGTTTTGATCTATGGAAGTTGCATGAAACATAATAACAACATTTCTCTGCAAAATGTCTGTAATAGATTCTCACACATCAGGTACATTAAAAACAAATTAAAGGAAAACGGTATTTAAAAAAAATCTGTTTAAGAATTATTCAAGGCTATCAGGACAAGACCCTGCCTCCAGAACAAAGCTGGCTCTATCAGGGGGCTCCCTGAAAGGCTGGGCCCTGGGCCATGCCTTAAAGGGTCTCAGATTGTTCCAGGGATTGGTTAATTTATTATTAGTCTTCTTTTCTTTTGGACTGTTTCTGATTCGCGCTCAAGAGAACAGCATGCGTGCTAAAATTAATGGATGGTGTTTTGTGCAGGACCCTAACAGTGTGCGTTTTTGCCATCCCCCAGACTATTCTAACCCCTTCCTTTACAATTCAGAGGGGTTCACTTTGCACTTTGCTTAGGGTCTCAATGTTTGTAGTCACAGTTCACAAACAATCTCAGTGTATACACAAAACACCTGTTAGACCAATGTAAGGCTTTTGTTAAAAAAAAAAATGCAGTACTTGTACCTATCAGCTAAAGATTGGGAGAAATAAGATGATCGCTTATATGATAAAATATGAGATGTGATGTAAAAAAACGTTATCACACATATACAGTAGATTAGGTGTACAATATAACTACAATTAATGTATAGTTGTGGCGGTAAGGCAACTTTTTCTTGCACCGTGAAAGGCATACAGGCTGCTCTGTATTTTACTAATGCGCCTCCCCCAGGGCAGGCGTGAGTTTGCCGCTGCCCTGGGGAGTGGATTGATTTAATATGTACTGTATCTGATTTGCTCCTGGTGCACCTGTTCAAAGTGTGCTGTGGTGCAAACATGGATAGTGCACCTGTACATAATATGGGCACCCTATCACTTGTATTAACACACATACACCACAGTGCTTTATCTCAGTCCGGTCTTGCCAGGTTTGAGATCCGCCAGTAATTAGAAACTGACTTTGAAATGGGGCCCTATACTCAAGTCTTTAACTTTACAAGCAAAAACACGGATTGATTTCTCAACTATAGCTGCAGAAACCCCTAAGGTAATTTATATCACTGATGTAATCCATGTCACTTTTTATTTCATCTTGCATTCCCTGGGAGTATTTGCTTTTTGCAGATGTTGTGTTTCTGTAGTTTTCTTCTTGCAACATAATTGGCTCTTGTAAAGAATATTGTGAACTAAATCGCCTCAAGGTGTTTGGGTGAGCTCAGGAAATAGATAGATGGGTATTCAAGGGGGCCCAATAGGGAATTCTGCAGTTGAGGCTGAAGGCAGTGCCAGTTTCTCACAGTGCCTACCACATGCTCATCCAATCCTTGGACTCTTTGCAGAGTGCACAAAGAAATTATAATTTAAGGAAAGTGTTTGAACAAGGAACAAGGCTGTTGAAATATGGAATCAACAGAAGAAAAGAAAATGCAGTGCTTACAGGAGACTGGGTGGGTTGTGTGTGTATGGAGGTTGTGAAGTAAAGGAGATGGAAGGAAAAACGCAGAAAGAAAATGGTTTAAGTGAATAACAGAGAGAGAGATTCCAAAAGAACTGATGTGAAACGGTGAACAGGAGTGGTTGGGGGCACTCCGAAGAAAACTACCCCTTTCACAGACTTTAGTAATATTTAATTCACAGTCTCATATTTTCAAAATAGAAATACTTTCAATTTTAATTACTCACACTATAATCATTGGGGAGAGGATGTGGCCTACCGGCTAGAACGATCGACTTTGAAGCTGGGGAACTGGGTTTCAGTCTCGTCAGGGACACTCAACCTCCTGTGGCTCTGGGCAAATCACTTAATCTACCCGTGCCTAACAAAAATAAATGTGTCCATCTGTAACGCGACAGGTGCTCATGTAAAGCTCTCTGATACGTTCGGGTCGAGTTTGCGCAATATAAAACTCCTAAAAAAATAACATTGTTGTACTCATTTATGTGGTACTGCTAAGAAACAAAGCTAATAGGCATGGCTTGTTTTCAGTGTATATTCGTTTTATTAGTTGTCTGGATGCTATTACAGAAAACTCACAGAATGGCCTGCAAACACTGGTCAGGTAGCCTGCTGTGTACGCACAGCATTTTAACTTACATGTTTTAAGTCTCTCCCTCAATCACATAAGCCACAACTCTTGGATAAAATTCCTAGTTATGCTCCTGGGGCATGCATTCCCTTGCACAGGCAAACATTCTCCTGTATAAAAAAAACATATTGTATAGTATAAATGTTGTTCTCCGGAATGGCACTCCTTCCTGAAGGCTTATATTCTGAAGACCAACGCCCCAGTATTGTTGCGCAAATATTTAGAAACGTGCTAGAAAAGTGCTGCAGAGATCCCTGCAAATAAATACATAAATAACTACATTCTGCGTCATTGAGGCTGTGTCTCCAATTTTTTATGTTTACATCTGTGTAGCCCTCCACTCAGACTCAAACCTGCACTTTTTCAATGACTGTCCCGATAGTGAGAGCTATGGGCTTTTACCTAACCCCCTTACTTGCAACCCAATAGGTGACATGGCACCGCCATATTAAGTAATAAGGTTCTTAGATAGAACAACAGCCACACCCATGCTCTCTATGGTTTGCCGGTGGATTTTGAGACTTTTTTTTAAATAATCCAGCTGTGGATATTGTCAAGCACAGCATGGGAAGAGAGTAGTTTGTGAAGCGATGTCCTCCTCTGCTTTCGCTAAATGTTTTCGTAATACAAAGGAAATTGCATTTACATGGTTGAGGTGCGTGTTGAGCAGGGACACCCTACATCACTCAAGTCAGAAGGATTGTGAAAAATCCAAGCACAAAGAAAAAAGTGTTGTAAATGAGCCACGGCCATTCAGCAGGACAGTGGGAAACGTATACTATGTTGCTCGTAGTGTATGTTGGAGCACATTGTCACAAATATATTACTAAAGCATGGTGTGGTAGCGCACTGTCATTACAAATTGTACATTTGGCGTTGTTATGGCCACTAAATTTGCACAGACACACAGTTTTAATGGAAAAACTGTATTGCATGCAAATTATAAAGTGTGGAAATTGGGTTTCACTGAATATTTGTCATTGTGCATCACCAAATATAGAGTCTTGATATGTTATATTCTTTCTTTAAAAGCAGCAACTTTGACCAGATAAATACAGAATTTAAATGCATCTTTATTTATTGCTTGGACTTTCCAAATCCATCAAAAATCGTCTCAAAGTAATCATGCCTAGGGAATCTTAGATAGCACCACAGTGACCTGAGCCACCTCTAGGTTCGGTAAGGTTTGTGGGTGGAATCTGAGATTTTCCGTGAAGGATCCAACTTTGAATACTGTCAAACACAGCATGGGAAGAGAGTCGTCTGTGAAGCGAGGCCTCCCTCTTCTTTCACGTAATGTTTTGGGAATACAAAGGAAGTTGCGTTTATAGTGATGATGGGTATGTCTTGAGCAAGGTCACACTATTTTGCTGGTATCCCATCCATCGATGACCCATAACTGAGTACCTCTAACCTTCTCTATTTATTTGCCCCAAATCGTATTCCTGCCAGAGCGGATGCCCACATATTCAGAATTCGAAGTGAATTGTAAATTTTTGATTTTCTGGGCATGTTATTTTAAAATGCAATTTACTTCCACGAGCAAACTTTTTGGCGCATACAACTAATGCAACTCTCAGAACAGAAATGGTTAGGTTATTCTCGTCGTTTTTTTTCCTCCTGTATTCTGCAAGGAACCCCAGAGGCAGATTATACAGACGCTGCCTTAACTACGACAGCTCAAGTTTTGTGTCACTGGCCTCATTAATTGACGAACATACGCTGGCTGCTCTCCCTGCTGAATATGTGTGCAAATAATGTCGCTCTTACAAATGTTCTGGGGGAAAGAGGCGGGACCTTGAGAAGAACACTGGAGCAGGTTTACCATTTTCTGCTCTCCAAGGCCTGCCGGCAAGCGCGGCCGAGCCGGAGTGCGCGGTATCCGAAGCTTTCCTTGGTTTCCGAGGAAATTAAGACTGATGTTATGCGCCTCGTAATCACACAGGCCGCAGATCACGCCGGTAAGCCGCCATGACAGAAAAGGCCGCGGACCTCAGTATTTTTGTTTACAGCCTGCGTGCCAGATGTTTGCTTCCGCGAAGAGATAAGAAAGTGTTTCACATTATTTTGCTGAGTTCCTTTTACAAATGAAGTGGCGGGAGCTCTGGGGATTTGCTGCTGTCGGTAATTATAATGGCTTTAATTATACCTGGGAGCCAAGGTACTGGATATCAGAAGTGACTTACAAAATCCCTGATGGGGGAAGATTTGCGTGTCCCCGATGAGTCCAGACAGCAAAGAGCGTTTCGGCACTTTCTAATCACTTCCTTTTGTAGCTGCTTTAAAAAAAGTAAAATTATTAATAGCTGCGAAACCTGCTTGGACTGAAGGAAATGTGATAAGGTGGTTAAGGCTGGGAGAATTAATCTAGGCACTGACTTATGTAGAGCTTGTTGGTTTAGCTCAAGTCATGGCTGGAGTTGCAGGCCTATTTAAACCAATGTGACATACCAGTGCTACCGGTCAGAACGTGTTACTCCCCTACTTATGCTTTACAGGCATAGGGGTCTAGGAGAGCCCTCCATGTTTGCTGAATATCATGTGCCCTGTCAATACCTTTCATTCAACACTGAGTGCATTCTGGAAGTGGTTGTCTCCCATTACTTTGGCTGAGCCCACGTCTAACATACTTGATAGCATGGCCAGATTGGTCGTAGCGAGCACCGGACTTTTCCCCGGTGGGCCGCCAGGGTGGGGGCCGGTGTTGGACCCCTGGTGGGCCGTTTATGTGACCGGGGACGTAGCTGTAATATCGGCCCCCTGCAGGCCCGGACTGGCCGTAGCGGACCCCGGGCATTCACCCGGCGCACCGCACGGGTGGGGGGCCTGTTTGGGGCCCCTGGGGGCCGTTTTTGTTACAGGGCCGTTTTTGCAGCATAGTAGCAAAATCAGCCCTGTAACAAAATCGGCCGAAAACCGGCCCTGACAACGAGCGCGGCGGCACCCACAGCCCCCCAGGGGGGGGAGCACTTTGCCAGGGCTGGCTTTGGTTCCCAGTCCAGCCCTGGCCCCCTATAACAAAAGCAGCAGCGGTGAGACAGGAGTGGTGCTTTCCACTAGCACCATCCACCTCTCGGGGGCCGGCTGAGCTGTTTGCCAGGGCCTTTTTCGGTTCCCAGTCTGCTTAATAGCAATAGTTTGTACAAGGAAGGTGCAAGATGAGTACATTCATAGTGTTTTCCACAAATTAAGCAATCTCACAACTCTAGTCGCAGCATCAGCTCGATGAGCCTTTTCAAGATGCTCGCCTTTTTGTGGATGCGGCCATCTGATTAATAAAGCTACCCAATTGATTCTGGTATAAAATTCAAGTTGTTTAAACTTTCAACTTGGAAGTGGGTTTTCGTTATATTTGCTGCTTTTTATTGGAGTCTAATGGTTCCAATTGGTCTAAGTAGGTATTTTTAAAAAAAAGTTGTATTCCCTTCCTTTATCTGTTGTTTATAATATGCATTATAGAGCAAAATGTAGGTAAGAGGTACTGTAAGTTGCCCAAAGGTGGAAGTCCCATCTAAAAATAATAATGAAAAAACCCACCAATATCCCCACAGCAGCACCAGGACTAATTCTAATATTTTTATCTAATCCTGGTGAAATATTTTTTTCCGTTTCTGACACAAGCCAGCTGGAATTTTCTTTTTCACCTTTCTCATTCCTTCTTTCATTTGGTGAATATTAGATGAATGTTAAAAAAAATAGGGGAAAATCCATTTACACCTTTTTTTCTACTTATCTAATAAAGAATGGAGCAGATGACATTTGTACAAAAACTAAATTTTGCATAATTTTAAAAGTACAACATGGCGCAAACTGATGTAATTTTTTTGTTGAGGATAGAAAATACATGTTGGTGAATATGAAAGATGACACTGAGTATGAAGCTGACCCAGGCTGTTATTTTTATCTCATAAAAGCATAAAGAGAGAAAAATCATTGATCTTTATTTTTTTTTAAACAAAGTAATTTATGGAACTGGATTTCTTGCTAAATGCTCACACATGTAAAATAATTCATAATTTACATATGAGAGGGCTTTGCATAGATGGCATGTTGCATCCTTCTATTGGCTATACCCAGGTCCCTCTGGGGATAAGGAGATACAATCTTCTTTGAATATTTAGTGTACACTATCAAACAGTAATTAATCAATCAATCAATACAAATCCTGATGAAGTCCCATGTTGAGGACGAAACACGTTGGCCGGGCTGCAGTTGGATGTAACAAACAGAATAAAGAACAATTTTTATTGAGATGTTATATCATGGCTCCCGCTTTATTGGACCCTATTTAATGAAATAAGAATTTGAAAAGACTTTGCATCAATTGAATTCTGAACGTTATGAAGAATATTGCAGGACTTTCTAAGCTCTACCGTTGTGTGTGCATTTTCTTTGTTTGACTTATGGTCTTTGAGCAGTATGGCCATTGGAGGGGTGAGTGCTATATTCATACATTCTCAGTACAATCTCCTATGTGGTTATTGTGGAGCCAATATTGCTCTCTCTAGTGGTATATAAAGCTGACCTAGGCTGTCATTTTTACCATATAAAAGCATAACGAGAGACAAATCATTGTTCTTCAGTTTTTTAAAATAAAGTTATTTATGGAACTGGATTTCTTGCTAAACGCTCACACACGAAAAATAATCAATCATTTATAAATGTATTATAAATGTTTAACAATGGTTCCGTAATGCATTACTGACAATTTTGCACCAGTACAAAAATCAACCTTGAGGATTAGCTTTAGCAAAATCCGTTGCCTTCATACCATATTACAGAGCTAGTAAAAAAAGTGCAAAATGGATAAACCTGTTTTTGACCAGAGTACGATCGTTCTGGAATATGGTAAGTGGCATCACATGGTGTTGAAGTTGTTTTTAATGTGGAATTTTGGGTGACAAATTGTTAGTGCAAATTAATAATTTTGATGATGCATGTAGTCGTAACCCTTGAACTAATGATGTTGCATTTGAAACAACATAATGATATAGTTTTGAAGTGTCATTAATAATGTCGTATATTTATTCCACATTTTCATGTTAGACACCATTTTATTAAAATTGATGCAGTTTCTACTGTTTAGCTTATCTTTCTCCTGCTCATACCCTTCCCAATCAGTGACTTGCTGCCGGTATTTTCTCCAACTGTCATAGGAAAGCGTGTAATATGAATGAAACTTTCCACAATATTCTCTATGTATCATGTGAATGACTTCCACTGGAACCTCTGATGTAGGCCTGCAGAATAATTTTTTTAATGAATCTTTGTTTGAGAAACATTTCATATTGTATTCTACATATCTGGAGAGCAGTTGCTGAGTAAGCAAACATGAGATTCTCCTTACCTTAAAGAAATGACTTAGTGCTTCATGTTTAGTTATTACAAATTTACTTTTGATTTGTCCAATATGAGCTACCCATGATCATGTGCTGAATCCAATGGCTTGCTAATTGTTTACGCATAAAATGTTTATAAAAATACTTGATTTTGAAAATTCAGGGGCGCCTTCTTATTTTCCTCCCACGACCCTGTCCAAATAGCTTGAAGCTCACTTTTCTCTCTGAGAATGCAGTCAGTACTCTTTATGAGTTTGACACTCAGAATTTGGAGAGATTTAACTGCCTCAGTAGGCATTATTATCTTGTTTTCTGATTTTGTACATTGTATTTGGGCCTTTATGTCATTTATTGACTTTTTTGTACTGCTTATATTAAGATTTCTTGAATAAATACTTAAAACTTATTTTTGATTTAGAACTCAGTAATTGAGTGCTCCCTGATTCTATTTGATTTTTACTTTGATAACTAATTGTTAAGACTGTGGAGGGTACTCGCTTAGGAGCCTTTGCGAACAATGGCAAGCTGAGATAGGCACATTAGAGGACGAGGATTGGCAAGCTGCACTTATGTCTCAGAGAGAACCAGCTATTCCACTTAAGTTCCGACTTATCCAATGGAAGGTACTGCACAGATTGTATTTCACCGGGGCCACACTTATGAAACTTGGGTGCAGGGAGGATGCAACTTGCTACAGACAGTGCATCGATCAGGCAACCCTATACCGCACTTTATGGGAATGCTCGCACAGCATGGTTCTTTGGAAGGAAGCCACACGTCATATGCACTGGGCCATTGGGATGGATAGCCAGCTGGCATCGAGACTGGGGCATATTTGGGAGGCAACAGATCTTACTGAAGTGGAACAACAATGGGTCACTTTGGACTACACACTGGTCAAACAGGGAATTGCTATGCATTGGGGGATTGCTGATGTGCTGAAGGCGAGTGGATGTGCTAAGAAGATAGACAAATGCATGATCGCTGAAAAAGAGGTGTTTAAATCCAGAGGATGCCCTAAGAAATGGGATAAAAAATGGGGCAATGGAACTTTTATCAGGGGGAGATATGTGTCTCTCCTACTGTGAAGATGGAGATGCGAGAACAACAGAGAAATAGACATATTTGAATAAATGGATGTGGATGTACTATTATATGACGTCTATAATTCCATTATATGTAAATGTCTTCTATGCCATTGATATGGTGTTATTGGTGACTGTTCAGTTCTACAAAATAATGAAAACATAATTTAAAAAAAAGACTGTGGAGGGTGGTGTCTCTTGGTGCTAGATCAACAAATACTAAATGGAGTCAAACTGCCTGAGGTGAAAATCGTGGGTGCTAAATTAATGGGGTAGAGTAAATTATTGGGTTTGACTCCCACAGTAGCGCCACTGGCATTCACCCCATCTCCATCACATGACACAATATAGAAGAGGCGGGGGCATCTGATGGTAATACTGTATTTCACAAATATATGTTTAACATAAGACATAACATGTATGATAGACTGGAGAAGGGGCTGAATGACACACAGAGGAGTGGTCCAAACAAAAAGTTATGGGCTTAGACTTCTAGTTACCCTGCATATTCTATGTCAGCAAGCACTTTGAGTGGTCTTTACACTCTTTACCAGACACTTCTTTCACTGCTGAAGGTGTTGATACAAGGCACAATACCTAGTGAATAATTTACACAATTTTTTTGAGTTTATGGCACAATGAATACATTTTGTTTTGCAGTCTTTGGCATCAACTGTATGAGTGTTGTGACCAGGCTTCTCAGACATCCAATAAAAAAGTATAAATCAGTATGTCTAGCGAAACATAGCTATTCAGAATGCAGCAACACAACAAGGAAGTGGTTTCAATCTTCTAAATATCTTAAAATCTTAAAAGCGAGCAAGAAATTCGGTTATATTACTATCGCTTTTCCAAAAGTAATTAAATAACTGATCAATGAGGGCTGCGCTTGTCAGAGCAATAAAGTACATTCAGTGCCATAGCAATCAATAGTGCAACAGGTACAGTGGCACCGGGGCCTATGACTTTTAGGGCCCACATAAGCCCCAATAATGTCTGTTTTTACTGGGCAACCAGTTAACAGGGCCCATTTTCAGGGACCTTTGTACTCTTGCTATGCCATTGGATACATTTAATTGGGGCTCAGCTGTATTTACATAGGTGACTATTGTCACTTGGTACAATGGCAGCGCCTTGTAATTTTCATATTTTGAAACATTGCAATTTTGAGGGAGAGATATAATCTGTAGGCAATTCTCCAATTAGCACCGCTTAACTTTTAGCTCAGCAAACGTGAATATGGAATTTAATTATTTTGCGGTTCTCTATTGGAGTAATTGGCTAGGTAAAGTTCAATTTATTTTCCCAAAGCATGTCACGGTTCCACAAATATGAAGCGGCCGGCTCATAGTTTCATTTACCAATAAAGAAATATTGGACGCGACCAATCAACGATTACAATTCAAAAACTGAATGGTGCCTCGGTCAGGAAACAGTCCTCTTTTTTTTAATGGTATTCTCAAATATAACAAATTAAGATTAAGTAATGATGAAACACGTATTAATTTAATAGTTACCGTTTCTTTATCCGTGTTCACCTTGTCGCAGACACAGGGCGTTGACTTCTCCAATATGCAACTATCCATTTTCCATCACATTTTTCAAGGACAATGAAATTGAAAACATTTCTTCTCGTCATGCAAGAGTGTACATCAGCATAAGCAAGCGAGCATAGGTTAATGTGTTCTATTTCTGCTGGACAGCAGCCCATGATGCCCTACTACAGCATACTTCAGTGTGCTGTGCATCCTAAAAGAACAGCATTCTCTCCCACTACCTTTTCAGGGTATAAAAGGGTTAAACCCAAGTCAGAGGAATATACATTTCTTCGCTTCTACTACAGGCTGTCGGTTGCATCATTCTGCCTTCTAGGGAGTAGCTCATAGGAAAAGTGATGAATTCATCACACATTTCAATCAATCAATCAATCAATCAATCAATCAATCAATCAATCAATCAATCAATCAATCATATCATTTGTAGAGCGCACTATTTACCTGTGAGGGTCTCAAGGCACTGGGGTGGGGGGTGTTGCTACTGCTCGAAGAGCCAGGTCTTGAGGAGTCTTCTGAAGGTCAGTAGGTCTTTGGTCTGCCGTAGGTGGGTGGGGAGGGTGTTCCAGGTCTTGGCGGTGAGGTGGGAGAAAGATCTGCCACCGGAAGTCGCTCTTTGGATGCGGGGGACTGTGGCGAGGGCGAGGCCGGCGGAGCGGAGCTGGCGGGTGGGGGGTGTAGATGCGGAGTTGTCTGCTGAGGTACACTGGCCCGGTGTTGTGGAGTGCTTTGAGTGCATGGGTGAGGGGCTTGAAGGTTATCCTCCTGTTAACGGGGAGCCAGTGCAGGTCTCTCAGGTGGGGTGTGATGTGGCTGCGGCGGAGGGTGTCGAGAATCAGACGTGCAGAGCCGTTCTGGATGCATTGCAGCCGTCTCAGGAGTTTGGCTGAAGCGCCTGCTTAGAGTGCGTTCCCGTAGTCCAACCTGCTGCTGACGAGGGCTTGGGTGACGGTTCTTCTAGTATCGGTGGGGATCTACTTGTAGATCCTGCGGAGCACGCAGAGGGTGTTAAAGCAGGAGGTGGAGACGGCGTTGACCTGCTTAGTCATGGAGAGGGTGGAGTCGAGGAAGACCCCTAGGTTGCGTGCGTGGTCGGTGGGTGTTGGGGCTTTTCCCAGTGTGGTCAGCCACCAGGAGTCGTCCCAGGCCGAAAGGGTGGATCCAAGGATGAGGACCTCCGTCTTGTCTGAGTTCAGCTACAGTCGGCTGTTCCTCATCCATTCAGCGACGGTACTCATTCCTTCGTGGAGGTTGGTTTTGGCGGTGTGGAAGTCTTTGGTGAGGGAGAGGATCAGCTGAGTGTCATCGGCGTAGGAGATGATGTTGAGGTCGTGCTGTCGGGCGACATGGGCGAGGGGTACCATGTAGATGTTGAACAGCATTGGGCTGAGGGATGAGCCCTGGGGTACATCACAGATGATCTCGGTGGCATCGGAGCGGAAGGGGGGGAGGCGGACGCTCTGTGTTCTGCCGGAGAGGAAGGATTTGGTCTAGTCCAGGGCCTTCTCTTGGATCCCGGCGTCGTGGAGGCGTGATCGTAGTGTGTGACCGTGTTGAAGGGGGCTGACAGGTCCAGGAGGATTAGGGCTGCTGTATCTCCATTGTCTAGAAGAGTCCTGATGTCATCAGTGGCGGCGATGAGAGGGCGGTTTCCGTGCTGTGGTTGCTGTGGAAACCAGACAGGTCCAGGATGCTGTTCTCCTCGAGGTAGCGGGTCAGTTGTTTGTTGACAGTTTTCTCAATGACCTTCGCCGGGAACGGGAGCAGGGAGATGGGCGGTAAGTTCTTGAGGTCATTGGAATCCGCCTTGGGTTTCTTCAGTAAGGCGTTGATTTCGGCGTGCTTCCAGCTTTCTGGGAAGGTCACTGTCTTGAAGGAGATGTTGATAACTTTCTGGGGATGGGGTGCGATGGCTGTGCTGGCTTTGTTGAAGATGTGGTGTGGGCATGGGTCTGAGGGAGATGGTGTTTATGATCTTGCTGGTGTCGTCGTCGTTGATGTTTGTCCAGGAGAGCAGGCGGTTGGTGCGAGTGGTGGTCGTGGTGTGAGTGACGTTGAAGCTGTTGTGGGTGTCGGCGATCATGCTGTGGAAGAAGGTGGCTAGTGAGTCGCACAGGTCTTGCGAAGGTAGGATGTCATTGGTGTTGGAGCTGGGGTTGAAGAGCTCTTTGCTGTTGTGTGCGTTGTTGTCTAGGTGGTCTTTGATTGAGGTCCTTTTGGCGGAACTGATGAGGTGATGATGTGTGTGGGTAGCGTTCTTGTGGGCTGCGTAGCTGTCCGATGTTCGTTAGCTGAACAAGTTCTTCTCCAGTTTTCCGCATGTTCGTTTAGAGGCCTGGAGGTCTTCAGTGAACCAGCTGGCTTTCTTGCTGGTGTGACTGTTGGAGGGGTCTCTTTGGCGGGGCGAGGGTGTTGGTGCAGTCGTATATCCACTGTCTGAGGTTGCAGGCGGCTGTGTCGGCGTCGGTTGGGTCGGAGGGTGGCCTCTGGGCGAGGGTGGTGGTTAGCTGGTCTTCGGTGACTTTACTCCAGCTGCGGCGAGGCAGCTGTTGGGTGCGGTGGTGCGTGGTGGGCTTTCTGAAGGTGAAGTGGATGCAGCGATGGTCGGTCCAGTGGAGTTCGATGGTGTGGTTGAATTAGCTGTGGGGGCTTGCGGAGAAGATAGGATCGAGAGAGTGGCCAGCGGCGTGGGTGGGTGTCGTGACGAGTTGTCTGAGTCCGAGGTTGGCGAGGTTGGCGATCAGGGTGGTGGAGTTGGCGCCGTTGTTGTTCTCGAGGTGGAAGTTCAGGTCCCAGAGGAGGATGTAGTCCGTGGAGGCGAGGGCGTGTGTGCTGATAAAGTTGGCGATGGAGTTGCTGAATTGTGGTCAGGGTCCGTGGGTCTGAAGACGAGGGTTACTCTGAGGGTGGTGTTGGGGGTCGGAGTGGATCTGAAAGTTCAGGTGTTTGGCGGTGTTGAGGGTGTCATCGGAGTTTGTAGAGACCTTGAGGGTGGACTTGTGGATGATGGCGATTCCACCTCCAACTCCATTGGTGTGGTCTCTGCGGGTGATCTTGCAGCCACCCGGGATAGCTTTGGCGATGTCAGGTGCTGAGGCAAGGTTTAGCCAGGTCTCCGCCAGGTAGACGACGTCTGGGGATGTTGAGTCGAGTCGGTCCCAGAGTTCGATGGCATGTTTGCAGGAGGAGCGGGTGTTGAGGAGGATGCATCAGAGGTAGTTGGGTTCTTTCCTGGGTGGTGGTTTGGCGGGGCGGATGTTGGTGAAGGCCATGGTTCAGGTGAGGACAGGCGCAGACAGACTTGCCTTAGGCGCGCCTTCGGCCGCCATATAAGGGGATGTAGGAGGGAGGAGCAGCTGGGAGGCGGGAGGCGAATGGGCGATGAGGGGGGCGGGGCCACAGTGGCGGGAAGCGGGAATGAGGAAAACTGTGAGGGACACAGAAGGCAAGGGGGGCACAACAAAGTACAGGGGGAAAAACGATAAGGACAAGTCAACAGCAAGCACAGCACAATTACAATGACAACTACAGTGCAGGTACAAAAAATGAAGAAAGAGCAGGACCTACGGTGGGCTACGAACCCGGCAGCAGCACGGCTGCGAACACGGGCGCAGTCAGGTGGAGCTGCACATCGTGAGGATCGACCTGCCTTGGAGCAGGGTCAAGGATCGCTCTCACTGCTGCGCAGCGTCCACCATATAAGGGGAGGTGGGAGAGAGGAGCAGCTTGGAGGCCGCAGGCAAATGGACGATGAGGGGGGCGGGGCCGCAGCGGCGGGAAGCGGGAATGAGGAAAACCGTGAGGGACACAGAAGGCAAAGGGGGGAACAACAAAGTGCGGGGGAAAAACGAGAAGGACAAGTCAACAGCAAGCACAGTACAATTACAATGACAACTACAAAAAATGAAGAACGAACAGGACCTACGGTGGGCTACGAACCCGGCAGCAGCACAGCTGAGAACATGGGTGCAGTTAGGTGGAGCTGCATGGCATGGGGAGTGACCTGCCTGGGAGCAGGGTCAAGGGTTGTTACGTTTAACTTTGTATCTCTATCTTGCATTGTATGGAGTTTCAATTTTCTTCAATGCTAAGCAATGAAAACAATTCAGGTTTTCCTCGTCTGGGGATGAAACCAATGAACCAGTTACTACTTACTGAAGCACCAAGCCATTACATGTATGTTTTCTTTGTGTTAATTCACCTCAGTCACTTCTCAGTCATCACCTTTCAGTCAGCGGAAGATCAAAGTGCCCTGCCGCAAGCACAGTATCTGGGACCAAGTTACATTGCGCTGGAGCACCCTGTAGGAAGACCAGGGTGAAAGTCTCGCCACTTGAGCTGGTAGTGTAGATATTTCCATGGGTACCTTTAGTGGCATAATGAAACTTGAGAGGGCCTCGCTGCAAAGTGCATGGAGGGGTGCACCCACGCCCCAGACCCAGTAAGGAGCTCTCAGGCTATGGGCCTGCCACCCGTGCACAGTACTGGGGGGGGAGGGCCGGGAGCTCAGGGGCTCCCTGCACTGCGAGTGCTGCGAGGGCTGCGAGGGCTGCGAGGGCTAATGTTACGCCACTAGGCATCTTCAGTTCTTCCTGCATAGCTCATCATGGCCCTTCTTTTCTGGTCAGCCTTTACTTTGTGCAGGGATACATTCAGTATCCCTCTGCAGCAGTTACTGTTCTCCTTTCTTTGAGGTAATTCAAGGTGGCTCCTTTCAACAGATTGGATAACTTGCACATTCCTTTTCCTGAACTTGGCAAGGGGAGTTGGAAGTCAAAAATCCCAACCCTGGATCTCAGAAGTCTTTATCCATCTCCACTGGTGCAGGAAACCTAGTAGTGTATAAAGAGAAATCCTGGCACACTGACCTGGGATTGCTCCTCAGTATTTCTCAAATTATTCTAGGCACAGAGCCGCTGTATAGCTGCAGATGTATAGCTGAGAGTCCACTTCCATTTCTGATCAGGTCAGGTTTTGGTGGAGTGACTTTCTTTCACCCTATTTCTTCAATCTGCAGATAAAATTGCAAGGCTTTATAATTGGGTGATTACTGTCAGGAGTTAAAACACAATGGTTTTCTGTCTTGCGTTTAGGCAACACAAAACTGTAATTCATGGATGGGGGAACCACTTATCACTCCTCAACATGTTCTATCTATTTTCCCGGGACTCCTTGTACCTGTTCTACAATAGTGCCCCCAGAGATGCAATCTAATGGAGCGGCACAGGTCCAATGTGAGATGAGGAGGACATTAAACAAGGTAGGAACTTGGAACTCTCTCTTTAAAGGTAAAGCGTCCTGCCTCAAGCAAGAGTAAGGTCATGTCTTATGCAGGCCGTGAGGAAGAAGAGATTTGCTACCATGAGATCCTGGAGGTGGCAGCCATAGGATGGAGAGTTCCCTCTGTGTGCAAGTCGGGAACGAATCATGCTCCTCGTTAGACTTAAGAACAGGGTGTGAACCTCTGCTGTGCTAGAGAGGCCTTAAATGGGCCATCCCGGTTCTTTTTACCCAGTGCAGCATACAGTGATTCTCCAACAGTAGGCATTCAAGATTGTAGCTTTGCTTGATGAGGCCTGTTAGGGTTTTCAAATGTCTTATTTTTTTTCAGTTCAAAAGGATGGTATTTTGTTAAAGTAAATGCAAACATATACAGAATTAAAAAAATGCCATTCAATTAAGGATCGTAATGCCTTTAAATAATAATGTGTAATGATTAATACGTATATATAAAGTATGCTGCCTCAAACAAAAGCAAAATAAAACAAAATAAATAGACAAAATAAAATAAAATCGAGCTATCTATATATGATATACATAACTTTTACTAAAACACTTACTAATTAATTATTCAACAATTCCATAGTAACTTATGCAAGGTATTAGCATAATCGTCAATAGGTTTTCAAACCAATTGAAATTAAGTTGAATTCTTAAGGGAGCCATTTACCGAAACTTTTGCTCCTTGTCTTGTAAAACCTATCCAAGACCACCATCTACATACAGAGAGCTGAGTAATGTCTTTCCAGTTGAAAGTAATTGACTTAATAGCAGAAGATATTTGAAAAAAAAATACTCTTGTATTGTGTTGAGAAAGCGGGGATATCATCAATGCATAGGATTCACATAATATTAATTTGTAAGATACATCTTCAGTCATAAAGAGAATCTTTGTAATAGCATTCCATACTTCAGATCAAAATGTAGAAATATGTAAATAATCAAACAAAACAGGGTTTTACGAACCTTTAGATCTCAATGCCAACAAGATGATGAATCAGCTAATTTAGAGTATTACAATTTAGGAGGTGTCCATACTCAATTATGTCATATACACGTATTGGTTTGGTAAATATTTGCAGATAATGGACCTGAAGCGCTAGCCAAGAAAATCCTTTGCCAATCATCGTCAGAAAGTGATGAGAAAAGTTCATTATTCCAAAATGTAGCAATCAAAGATATGCTAGAATTATTAGAAAATTGTATTTTGTTTCATACATTTTACAGATACAATGACTAGTACTATTAAACATGTTTAACCACTTGGATGCTATGGCTCCTCTGGCTCTTCCATGTAATTTCCATTGAAATCAATGGAAACTCCATGACGAGTTACCCTTGTCATTAGCGGCGAAGAGGTTAAGCTATTTTCAAATGACTTGTGACATCATGCAGCAGATAAGCCCTTTTAAACAATCTCTGGTAAACTTGGCCACCTTCCATATCATAAGGTACCTCTGTAGCCTACAGTCTTGTTGGGTGACCACGCTGACGTAAGTCCTTGTCTGGCACCAGCCGAGGTCAAGTCTTTCTATTTCGCCCATGTAAGCAGACAGGGGCTAGGGCCTTAGGCCCTTGGGTGGTCCATGCAGTTGAACATCACAAGCTCGAACCTCAGTGAGTTTCTCTGTGAAGCAGGATGATGATACCTATGGGGGCTCCCTTTGCCACTGTGCTTGAAACTACAGATGTGCTTGACAGTTTTTCAGTGACAAAAAGTGAATGTGAATTCTCAAAAACAATGAAACTGGAACAGCTTTGACAGGTCAGGGAAACGGCACAGCTGTAAAAGCCCAAAGCCCTGGTGGTAGACTGACCCTCTTTGTGGTGACAAGCAGGCTTGCGGGTACGGCAAAATCTGATCCGCAGAAGTGCTCTGCGCTAACAGCTGATGAAAGGTTCCTCCCTTCCAGGAGACTCACAGAAGCGCGCCCAGCGGAGCACTGATGGCGCAAGGCCTGAGTGGGAATATCCGCTCTGCATTGCTCAAGGCTAGACAGGGTGGTATGATGTTTGTCTCCAGGCCACACCGAGCAAGGAAACAATATCCGCCGCCATCACATGTGGCAACCAATTTAAATTATGTTGGAATGTCAAAATTATGAAACAGCTGTGATTGAAGGATTCAACAAAGGCATTACTATCAGCAAGAGACAATACAAATGTAAGTCAGTCCTAGGAATGTTTTATTTTTGGTCCCAATACAAAAGCTATATACACTTCAAACGTCTACAAGTTATGTTTGATAACTCATGAGATCATTGGTAGATATATGATTTGCTGACCTTGAGGGAAGCACTGCATTTAAGTAATTGAATACAACTACAGGCTGCTGATCCAACTGATGCCTTGAGTTCAATAACTTTTCTGTAGTTTAGAGAAAGTCATTATTACCCTGTGGCACAAGTGCCTCCAACAAACGCAATGTGTGGACCTGCCCTGTATAGCTGACTGACCTCTGCTTGTATAAGAACAAAAGGGTGCATTTACTAATATTTCAAGCAACGCGGTGCAGCAATGGAACTTTCTGCACAGGGCTGCAGATGTGCTCCATATTTGCAAAGATATGAAGCCTTTCTGCTCTCTCCCTGTGCTGGAGCACAGTGTGCTGCCTTATGCCAATGCCAGCACCCTTGCACCATAGTGCAAGGGTGCCTGCTTTACGGGCAGGATTGTTTTTATGCAGGAAGGGATACCTTCTTGCATTATAACAATCCTTAGAGGCATAAAGGAGCACTCATGGAAAGAGGAAGTAAACAGGAGAAATGAAGATATTTCTCCTCATTATGCCTCTGTCGGGTAGGCGCACCAAGCCCTTGTTAATCTGGGTTTGCTTCAAAATACATGGGTGGTTGTATGGGAATGCTTATGCTCCACCTATGCAATGCTGTCCAGACACAAAAGTATGCAAGGCAGACCTATGTACTGCATTGCATTACTTTGTATTAACTATTTACTGAACCACACAAAGTCATGCAAATTGGCTAGACGTGGCTTAGTAAGTGCCAAAAAGGACACAATCCCAACGCAACAACTGCTTGCATCACCCCTTTAAACTCGAACATAGCAGTGCAATGGCATTTACTCCATTAATGTGCTATATTCATGACTGAGTCAACTTGTCCATTTTTTATTTGCATCTTTGTTTAATATACAAGGTTAAGAGCAACCTCTTGTCATAATATCAGTTTCTTGAATCAAAACCTCTTAAGAGTACTTAAGACATAGGTAGCTGTGAAGATGAAAGTTGCATCTAGGCAATGCCATGCAGGGAGAAGCGGTGGGGTGGGGGGGCATCAACAGATGACGATGAGGTAAACTTAAATTTTAAAAAAATGAAAACGACATACCTTGCGCAAGTGCAAGGTAAGTGTTTTTCATTTTTTTTAAATTTAGGTTTACCTCATTTGTCGACTCCCCCACCCCTCCCCATCGAGCTTACTTGCACGGGTCTCGTCTGTTCTCATTATATGCAGCTGTATTCTCCAATATTTTTTGATTTTGTCCTCTAAAGTTCTCCAAGTATTTATGGTATGATGAACCTAGTGTTTAATTTGAAAAAGAAAGAGGGCAGGCGCTGAAAGGTACAGAAACCCTTAAAACCACTTTGTGCTTCTTTAATTAACTACCAAACACCCCTACCCCTTAATCTCATTGTGGAGATTCCTACTTTCTTCCTCTGGGGTGGTTTTAGGGTCTTTCTCATCCTCTGTCTCTTCGATCTGTGTGTTTCCGTTCTTCCGCTCGGTAAATACCTGATGCGGAAAAATAAGTGTCAGGGCCCAACAATATGTGCTAGTGCCCCCACCGACACCCACCGCCTCATATTAAGAACTGAAAATCTCCCCCAACACACACATATACACTCACACCTGAAACAGCAGAAAACTACACAGTGGTTCAGGCCCGTCCACTGCTCTTCCACTTAGGGTTAAATCCTGGAACAGATGTGCGGCTGCCCACGCTCCACGCAGGGGGCCACCCTAAGCGGGCGGCCCCCAAGTGCTATTTCAGCACCAACCCACCCCCTCTAATGCTGGGACTCAGGGAGGAGTCACCCCTCCTTGCCTTTGGTACACTAGACACGTCACTTCTGGCGCACCGAGGAGTAGGGGAAGGTAAATATGTCTTTGCCCACCATCCTGGCCTTCGGGCAGTTGTGGGCAGGCCCGGCCCGTGCAGGGCGTTATACCGGGGCGGTGACATCAGGCGGGGGAGGGGCACGTGTGGGGTTTGAAAATGCGGGATATGGACCATTCCAGGTAAGTAACGAAAAAAATAAATTAAACGAATTTCATTGCCTACACTGCATCACATTTGGCAATGCAAAGCGGGCAACGAAATTCGTTTTATTCATTTTTTTCGTAACTTACCTGTAATGGTCCATATCCCGCTTTTTCAAACACCCCACCCTGCCCCTCCCCCGCCTGAAGTCACCGCCCAGGTATAACGCCCTGCACGGGCCGGGCCTGGTTGTAGGCCTAAACAACCGGGGGCTTGTTTTGTAATGCTCCGCCCTGACAGGGGCGTGAGTAATAAGGGACCAATGTTTATGTTTATGTTTATGTTTTTCAATCAGTGACACTTATAGAGCGCGCTACATACCCGTAGGGCCTCAAGGCGCTGGGGGGGGGGGGGGGGGGGGGGTGCCGCTACTGCTCGAACAGCCAGGTCTTCAGCTTCTTCCTGAAGGAGAGGTGGTCTTGGGTCAGGCGCAGGTCGGGAGGGAGGGAGTTCCAGGTCTTGGCGGCCAGGTAGGAGAAGGACCTTCCTCCTGTAGTCGCTCTTCGGATGCGGGGGACGGCGGCGAGGGCGTGGTTGGCTGATCGGAGGTGGCGTTTGGGAGCGTAGAAGTTGATCCGGCTGTTGAGGTAGCTCGGGCCTTGGTCGTGTAGGGCTTTGTGTGCGTGGGTGAGGAGGCGGAAGGTGATTCTTTTGTTGACGGGGAGCCAGTGAAGGTCTCTCAGATGTCCGGTGATGTGGCTGGTTCGTGGGATGTCGAGGATGAGTCTGGCTGAGGCGTTCTGGATCCGCTGGAGTCTCTTCTGGAGCTTGGCGGTGGTACCGGCGTAGAGGGTGTTGCCGTAGTCCAGTCGGCTGGTGACGAGGG
Source organism: Lissotriton vulgaris (assembly GCF_964263255.1). Taxonomy (NCBI): domain Eukaryota; kingdom Metazoa; phylum Chordata; class Amphibia; order Caudata; family Salamandridae; genus Lissotriton; species Lissotriton vulgaris. The sequence continues at coordinate 1,128,736,050 of NC_141693.1, forward strand.
CCTGGGTGATGGTCTTCCTGGTCTCGGTGGGGATCCACCGGAAGATCTTCCGTAGCATGCGTAGGATGTTGAAGCACGCCGAGGAGACGTTGTTGACTTGCCTGGTCATGGAGAGGGAGGAGTCCAGGATGAAGCCCAGGTTGCGTGCATGGTCTGTCGGTTTGGGTGCGGTGCCCAGGGCGGGAGATTTTTATTGCGCACGAATACCCTAGGGTGTCTCGGCGCATGCAGAACTTCCTAATAACAGAAGGCATCTAAAGGGATCACTGGTGGAATAACCATGTCTTCAAGAGCTTGCGGAACATGATGAGAGTAGGGCAAGTTTTTATAGCCAATGGGAGGGAGTTCCACAGCCTGGGGGTTGCTACCAAGAAGCGCCTGTCTCCCCATGTGGTGGTTCTGGTGCGTGGCACCGGGAGCATGTGTGTGGAGGCTGATCGCAAAGATCTTTTGGGAACATAGATTCGGAAGGTGTCCTTCAGGAACCTGGGTCCTGAGTCATGAATGGCTTTATAGGCGATGCAAAGAGCCTTGAACTTTATCCGACTCTTTACTCTCAGCCAGTGTAGGTGTTATATGGCTGTGGAAGTGGGGTGACGAGTTGGAACGCCGAGCAGTATTCTAGCTGCCGCGTTCTGCACTGATTGTAGCTTGGATATAACCTGCTCCTGAGCATTGAGGAAAAGGGCATTGCCGTAGTCCATTTTTGAGAAGACAAGCGTGGTGATTAAGGTTTTTGCTGCAGTTGAGGGGAGATACAGCAGCAACTTCTTGATTTTCCTCAACATATAGAAAGAGGATGCCGCCACAGCGTTGACATGATGCTTAAAAGACAGATTATCATCGAACATGATGCCGAGATTCCTGACCTTGGTTACTGGTGTGGGGGGGGGACCCATATCACTGGGCCACCAGGTCGCAGACCACTCAGGAGTGAGCCTGCCGAAGGTCAGCACCTCGGTCTTATCCGAGTTCAATTTTAAACTGTTATCCGCCATCCAAGAGCTGATGGCGGATAACATGTGTCACGTGATCCGGAAAGAGGAATCACCCCATAAGGTGTAGCTCTGATTGGGTTCTCCATAGTGCTTGGCTCATCAGGAGGGCAGGGCAGCATAGGTTGGTAACAGCTGCCTGCCGGTGGACCGCCTGTAAGATAACCCACCATAGTGCATACTTTAGTATGAAATAAACCTGAAGCAATATTTTCCCAAACAAAAGTTGTGCTGTGTAGTTATTTATGTAGCATGCATGCTATGTGTTGGTGTGGGTGGGTTGTGTTGCCAATAATGGCACTATGTGTCTGGAGTGGGGGCGCTGTACTCCGGCATACTTACGTTTATAACTTTGAACTGATGGTTTTATGCAGGGGCCCAGTGATGGGCCGATTTAGAGGAGAACCGTATTACATATCAGTATCAACAATTAACGGACACCCACGCATGAACAGACACAAACACAAACGAAATACACACCACATATTGTGCCTCATTTCTTGCCTTCCCAAAGAAAATGCAAGCCAAAGTGACTCATCGGGCTTATCAGAACACAATAAAAAAAACTGCAGTAAGAATACATTACCAGACCTTTCGGCTTTTTTAATGCTTGCCTCCTTCGTTCGCTGCTGGCAGAGCCGCAGTCTCCCATAAACATACGAAAACCTCTTAAAATTATAGCTCATTTCTGACATCTGACGTTTACCGTGTGCAGTCTGCAGCTCAGTCGCAGGATACTGAACAGACACCCCCAGTAATATCTGGCTGTGGTGGGTTTCTTTAATCATACAGTGATCATCACCTGACACCGTGAATTCTTGGCATAGCCTTCATGTTCTACTAATAATGACATTCTGCTCACAAGACGTAAGTATCTGCGCCTGTCTTGTAAACACATCTAAAATGGAGTAAATGAGGAATCACAGGGGGAAGTGATTACATTTAGCAGGGCTCCTCAAATCCGAGAACCAGCCAGGGCTCGCTATGCAGTACATCATAAAGCAATACACAATTAGTAATGAGAACTTATGTTTTTAAGGATTAGCCATTGATTCGGCATTCTTAAGGCTTCGCAGCGCTGTGCATGTTCTTTATCATGAAAAACTTGTATGTGAGTCCATTTACAAAGCAATGTAGAGCTGTGCCCTAGTGGTGTGGGGGCTTCACTTCATACAGGGAGGGTTGACACAAGAGGGTGGGTTGCAGCAAGGGCAGAAGAGAAACACTGGTGGGTGGGCTGCACTTCGAGCACCCACAAGGGATAGGGAGGTTGGAATGGGGTGGGGGAGATGGTCAGGTAAGTTTTCAGCTGGTGCTTCAGAGGTGGATAAAACATACAACACCCTGAGAATATATTGAAGGTAGTGGTTTAGTGGTATAACTGCCAACAATATTGCATCATAAGATATTACCTGGATCTTGATGCATGATGCATGTATACAAATCACTACACTCTACCTGAGCCTTGCACAATCAAGAGAAAAATGATTAAGTCCTTGGTACATGCACCCATACATATGAAAGACATTGATGATGTTCCTAGATCAAACTTAGAAAGCTCTTCAGCCCGGATATATGACGGATGCACACAAGTCTTTACCACACGCCATTTATCACGTAAAGTAATGCCTTTACCAGGCAAGCCTTTATCATGAATATGTCTTTATCATGCATGTCTATCTATCTATCTATCTATCTATCTATCTATCTATCTATCTATCTATCTATCTATCTATCTATCTATCTGTCTGTCTGTCTGTCTGTCTGTCTGTCTGTCTGTCTGTCTGTCTGTCTGTCTGTCTGTCAGTCTGTCTGTCTGTCTATATATCTATCTATATATATTATACACAGTGAACAACAACAAAATAACAACATCACTTTTCCGCAAACCTACTGCTGGCAACAGCATATTGCATGCCAGCAGTAAACACCCGAAGCATGTTGTTGCAAATATTCCATTTGGAGAGCTGCTACGACTGAAAAGAATCAGCAGCACTCCTGAAATATTTGAAAAAGAAGCAGATGTGATGATAACCAGACTGAAAGCTAGAGGATATCTTATCTTATCTTATCTTAAGTGTCATTTGTAAAGCGCACTGTCGCCGAAGCTTCCTGGCGCTAGAGACAGAGTGAGTGAGGAGGAAGTACGGGATGCGGGAAGCCTAGCTGAGGGGGGGAAAAGGTGCGTTTTTAGCAGTTTCCTGAATTTGAGAAGGGATGTAGAGGATTTGATTGAAAGGGGAAGGCGGTTCCAGAGTGCAGGAGCCAGATGGGAAAAGCGGCGGCAGCCACATTTTTTGGTTTTGCTTTTGGGGGTGACTAGCAGATCACGGTGGGCTGATCGGAGGTTGCGTGTCGGACAGTGAGGATGGATAAGGGATTTGAGGAAACCGGGGCTGGGGCAGTGAAGAGCTTTGAAGGTGAGACAGGCCACCTTGAAAGTGGACCTCTGGTCCACCGGGAGCCAATGGAGGCTACGGAGCAGAGGCTTAGCTGATAGCCATCTAGGGAATCCGTGAATCAGGCGAGCCACTTGATTCTGGACGACTTGGAGACGGTGGATCAGAAATAGAGGGAGACCGTGATAGATTGCATTGGAAAAATCCAGTCGGGATAGCACAAGTGAAATAACAGTTTGGGTGAGTGCTTCGAGGGGGAGAAGATGACGGACTTTGCGAATCCTCCGGAGTTGGTACATGCAGGAGCATACTACAGCTCCAACTTGGGTTTTGAGAGAAAGTTCGGCGTCAATTATTATGCCCAGGCTTTTTACAGCTTTAGCTGGAATGGGGGGAGAGCCGAGCTCTGGAGGCCAGTACTGTGGGCCCCAAAGGGTATGGCTGAGTCCCGGGAGGAGGAGCTCAGTCTTGCCGGGGTTTAGTTTTAATTGATTCTGGTTCATCCAGAGCTGGATGTGAATCATAACCTCGTGAAATGTTTTGGTGGCGTGAGGAGAATTGAGGAGGAAGATGAGTTGCAGATCGTCTGCGTAGTTAAAAACTATGATATCCGATTTCAAAAGAGATTGGATCAGTGGCCGAAGGAAAAAGTTGAAAAGGAGCGGGGAAAGGGAAGAGCCCTGGGGGACACCACAGGAAGTGGGGGTCTTGGTGGCAGTGTAAGGACCCATGCGGACTGCCTGTGTTCTTCCAGTAAGGAAGGACTTGATCCACTCATAAGCTGTACCTTGGATGCCCGCCTGCCCGACACGGTGGAGAAGGATGTTGTGATCCACCGTGTCGAACGCGGCCGACAGATCCAACAGGACAAGGGCCTGGTGACGTCTGCCGTCCGCGTTGCTTCTGAGTGTGTCAAGGACTGCCAAGATGACAGCCTCTGTAGAATGGGCAGGTCGGAAGCCTGCCTGATTAGGCTCCAGATGGCAGGAGGATTCGATGAAATTTGGCACCGAGTGACATGGGCCTCCAATATTTTGGAAAAGTAGGGAAGGAGGGAAATAGGACGATAGTTTGACGGCTCCGCAGGGTCGGCGCCAGGTTTTTTTAGGAGGGGTAGTAAGATGGCCTCCTTGAAGGAGGTAGGACAGATGCCGCGGCAAAGGGATCTGTTAAGGAGGTTTAGAATGTCGTCAGGTAGGTTGAGACATACATCCCGCATAACGGATGGTGGACAGCAGTCATTGGGGGAACCGGATTTGACACGGGTGGCAAGTTCCGCTAGGGAGGTGGAGTCCAGAGCGGGAAGGGAGGAGAGAGTCATGGGGTTTGTAGAGGAAGTATCCGGTGGGGATGACTGTGAAGGGGGTGGAATGGACATTTTAATTTTTATGATTTTTTCCAGAAAGAACAGGTTTAGGGTATCGCAGGCCTCCTGAGTAGGGGTCTGAGTCGGGAGGGTTCTATCATCAGTGGTTAGCTCATTCAGAACTCTGAACACCTCCTTGGATTTGTTTTCTGCCGATGAGATCCTTTTAGAGAAATGATCTATCATTGCCGTTCTGATGGCTGCCTTGTATTCTTTACGCGCAGTCAGATAGGATTGTCTGGCTAGGTCTGAGTAGTTGTGTCTCCAGGTGCGTTCCGACTGGCGGGTTTTCAGTTTGTAGGCTTTGAGTTCATCCGAAAACCACCTATGAGAATTGCGGTGCATGGTGCAGGGGAATTTGACTAAGGGAGCAACTAAATCGCTGGCCGATTCTAGCCAGGAGCCTAGATTTTGTTCTAATTTGTCAATATCGTCGGAGGGATCTATTCGAGAGACGGCAAGAGCAGTAAGAAAGCCCTGAGCGTCGTAGGTGCTCCATTTCCGAGACAAGCCACCGGCCATGAAGGAGGCAGGGATATGGCCGGCCAATGTTATGGTGGTGTCCACCAAGTGGTGGTCTGACCAGACACAGGGGGATATGTCTGGTGGGGACAGGGCCAGGTTGCAGGACCAAATCTGGTCCAAGATATTACCCTTGATGTGGGTGGGTTGGGAGACATGTTGAATAAGATTCAGGTTGGTGAGGTTGTCGAAGAGTTCAGTGGCATGTGTGCCAGCGTTGGTGTCATTGAACCAATAATTCAAATCGCCAAACATAGCGAAATCGAAATGCATTGTTAGCAGAGAGGACAGTTGTTCGTTTATAGTGGAAGAAAAAGAAGGCATTGAGTGGGGGGGTCGGTATAGGAGGAGGAGAGTGAGAGGGCCAGAGTCCGTTTGTACGGTAAAGAGTACATTCTCCACCTCGGGGAGGGGGCGAGAGTGAGAAGAGGTAGATATCAGACGTTTGGATATGATGGCTGATACCCCACCACCGGGCCGGTCGTCAGGGCGGTCGGTGTGAAGGATGTAAAAGTCAGGGGGGAGGGCAGCCAGTATATCAGGAAGGGACTCTGAGGTTAGCCAGGTTTCTGTGAGCAGGAGTAAGTCAGGGTTAGAGTTAGATAACAATACGAAGATGTCCTCGGCGTGTTTCACTAGAGAGCGAGTGTTCAGATATAAGATCCTGATGGGTGTGGAGTTCCTGGTTGGCAAGGCTGAAGGAGCACGACCGCCGGAAAGGATTTTGTCGGGGCGCATGAGGCCAACAGCAGATATACGACGTAGGGTCGTTGGCGAAGGGGTGGTGGCGGAATTTTATAAGTCTCTGAGAGTATTAGCTGAATACGTGATGATTTGGCCAGCCTGGTGTGCCCTAGGGCCCGTCCTGGCGCGGACGGGCGCAGACAGGCTTGCCGTAGGCGCGCCTTTGGCGCGCAAACGGCGCTCCCGCTGCACTCATCCGCTGCGCTTCCGGTGGATACACATAATATGTGCTGGAAAGGGGGAGGGTAGAAGGGCGTGGCCTAAAAAGGGGCATGGCCTCTCTCGTGGCCGGGAATGGCGTGTGTGTTTGGCGGCGCGGCAGCGCTAGGATCCGCTGTGCGTGCCTAACACAGAAGAAGAAGTGCTCTCACTAGCTGGTGAGTGATTTTAAAAAGCAAGATTATAAGTGACAATCAAACAATTTTTAAAATAAGCCAAGCGCAAATGCGCCTCCCCGCTTCTGCCTCAGGAGGGTGTAGCAGTCTGTCTGACGGAGTCGCTTGTATTCAACGGCTATTTAAGGCGGCGGTGGGCGTGGTCTAAAAAGGGGTGTGGCCTCTCTCGTGGCCGGGAATGGCGTGTGTGTTTGGCGGCGCGGCAGCGCTAGGATCCGCTGTGCGTGCCTAACACAGAAGAAGAAGTGCTCTCACCAGCTGGTAAGTGATTTTAAAAAGCAGGATTATAAGTGACAATCAAACAATTTTTAAAATAAGCAAAGCGCAAATGCGCCTCCCGGCTTCCGCCTCAGGAGGGTGTAGCAGTCTGTCTGATATAGCAATGCAACACTACAAAGGGCTCTGAGGCAAAGTCGGGAAAGATCTAGAGAGTCTCTGCTAAAATCAGAGGTTCAAGAGATCCACAACGACAATGCTACTCCTCGCTTAATCTTATCATACAGCAAACAAGAAAGGCAAATCAAATCGATTGTCAGGAGACACTGGCCAATTCTCATGACTGATGGGTTCCTAAGTGACACTCTGTCAGAAACACCGACAATAACATACAAAAAAGCTAGATGTATGCACAACAGCTTAGTTAAATCAAGCCCGGAGCTAGGTGGTGGCAGCACCTGGCTCAAACAGAAAAATGGTTTTTACAAATGCTCAACTTGTCGAGCGTGTAAATTTGGTATCAATACCACGCATTACAACACCCCCTTCAGTCAAGTCAGTAAAGCTATTAGAGGGAATTACAACTGCCATAGCGACTTTGCCGTGTATGTTCTGACGTGCACCTGTGGCCTACGGTACATAGGCAGTACCAAATTACAGGTGCACGTCAGAATTTTGCAGTATCTTCGAGCAATAGTCAACAATGATAGCACATACCCCGTAGCTCGCCACTTCAGATCTACTCACAATAATGATCTGAGCAATCTGACATATTTTTTCATTGATGCATTGGCCCCTCTCAAGCAAAGGGGAGACAGAGAAAAACTGCTTAGAAAGAAGGAAACACAATACATTGTTGAGCTAGATAGTAAATATCCTAATGAGCTCAACACCACAGAAGATTTACATCATTTTCTGTAGATACCAAGCTGTGAATTCAAACATGTGCGTGGTAAACCCTTTTCTTGAACCAAGTATTCAACTTATGTTTCCAATATTAGGGATTTCCAGTTTGAATATATAAGTGAATCTTCTGGAGAATTGTTTGGCGATCCAGTGCATTACTGGTGAACAGGTTGGATAAGAAACAACCACTAAGGAACTGAAGCTGAATCAATTCACCCGCAATTCATTTCTAACCAGACCGTTCTATGTAAATATTGTTCATATAAGTATTATGTGTTTAGTATTCTTTTTCGTAGTCAAAGAGAAATCCCTGGGTGTACACTAAAGTAGGTGCGTGTTATGTTACTGTATGGGTTCTAACCAATCATTCAAACATTCCTTATAGGGACATTAAGGGGAAAATTCATGTAAAAATAAAACATTAGATGAGGAGTTCCACACTAAAAGTGAACGTTCACAATCTCTTTAATATTTTATAAAAATAAAACCTCTTGTCACAGAGAAATAAATTAAAAATCCAAAGAACACCTCTTTGAATAAGTACAATAAAATTTCAATAGACAATTAATAACAGTTCATTACACATAAAAGAACATAATATCACAATCATCAGAATTATATAGCAAAGGAGAAAAAGTTAATCAATACAGTACACAAAAAACAATTGGATCCTTTTCGCAAACCCCCTATCACTGTGGCCTTGATATTTTCCGCCACTACTAATATAGATCCACTGGTCTTTTCTTTAATGCTGGTGGTACAGTAGACAGTATCTATAATGTATGAGTATCTGCTACCTCCTTGACCTTGTTGGGATTCTAGCAACAAATGCGTCAACGCGTTTCGGTGTTATAGTACTTGATGTTGTAACACCTTCATCAGAACATGCCGCCTCTTTGGGGTCACCGGCTTCTAAACTTATATTAAAGAATTTCCTTTAAATCTTGTAAGATTCCCCTGGGAACACAGCCGTCAGGAAGCCTTCTATAGACGATCACTGTAAATTATTGTTGTACCTCCGGGGTGATGGACCTTCTCAGAGTAGAAGAGTCTTTCTCCTGTTATATGATCAGGTAGGCTAGGATCCCCTTTCTTTGTCGTTTTTTTTTGGTCAACAATTGGCAAATACCTTTATGTAATTTAAAACGCTCTCATGAACGGGCATATATCAATTTTTCATAGCTTTGGAACTGGATATGTTCTGCTCGTGAAATTGTCAGCCCCTCTGCCGCGGCAGAGGCGCTGACAAGTTCACGAGCAGAACATATCCAGGTCTATGTTGGTTGAACTTATGCCCCCGAGTTCGGGGCCTCAGAACATTTGGGAACCATTTCTGACCTTGGCTCAGGGACAGCATGAGTCTTCTGCGCCCATGCATACAGGTGAGGCCCCAGTTGTGGAATGAGACATTATATCTCTTGGTTTTTTTTGCATGCTTTTTGTCCTTTATTCCCAATGTCTCAGAATTGTATCTGGTTGTCCCGTCTGGATCATTCACCCACTAGCGTATGTGGTGATGTTGGTTTTAGTATCAACGATGGATGCTGGAAATTGTGATGATTATACCTTTTGCAGTGATGCATAAGTGGATTTCTCAGTGTTATTAACTGTATTTTGAAATGTATAGGTCATGACTACTGTATATCCTGTGGTGCTGTAACAACATGCTGGCTTGTTGTGTTGTAAATGTAAGATTTTCTTTATGTCAATAAAAAATACATTAAAAAAAAAGGTCTATGTTGGTACGATCTAAGAAAGATAAAATGCAAACTAGAGAACCACGGTAGAGAGCACATGATGATTCTGTCTTTTCACAGAATCAAACTGTTTTTTTGGTGGTCTTTGTGCGGCAGAAGCACCAGGCTGGTATTTCTTTTCTTACCTACATAATCAGTTTTGTTTTACAGATTCAAAAACTACTTGTGACGTGGTCCGAAAAGATCAAAACACAGAGTAAAGAACTTCCTTTGGTAGGGATTCGGTCTAGCAATTTGGGTTGCGTAGAACCTTTTAGCCGAGGTCTGGTATACACACAAAACACATCTGTGCGCTTTGTAAAAGCAGTAAGTGGTCAACATTTATTTTCAAATGCCGAATGCAGTTCGGGCTTATTGTTATATGATATGTTTTCAAATGTGCAAAGAAATAGAAGAACAAAGTTTTAAAAGCATATGCGTATTAAAATACTCAATTCGCTGTTTCAAGTTATTTTGCTTTTTAAAGCTGCTGCTTGATTCAAGCACAAAGAATTTTAGTCCTTCCAAGTGAGGTAATTGAAATTTTTATGGTCAGGTATGTCCCCTAACGTGTACCCCAACGTCTCCATGTACGAGTTTAAAATGCATGTAACTTCCCTCCGCAACCGAATCTGATGACACAAATACATTTGCGTCCAACGTTAACATGTCCTCTATCAGATCCACCATGAATGGATTGATAATTCAGGTCCTAACCATGCCTTGCCAACGTCTTTACATGGTGCACTTTCACGTTTTTCCTGGCTAGGCCCTGATTTCTGCCTCAAACCACTTTTGTCTCTGTCTCTGAAAGCTGCAGCATGGAGATGCATCCCTAGCCTCTGCCTTACTTCCTGCCAAGCGAAGCGGTGCCTGGCTCGGCCTGGCCTGCCTGCCAAAACAGTATTTTGCCTTCAAGTTATCAGCGTAGCCAGTTCAGCCTCCTCGAAAACACATTCCAGTCTAGTGAAATAGGTAAACATATCCCCGGCTGCAGAGCAAAGGGCCAAGCCTTCCTGTCTCCTTCATGTAATTCATTGCTCCCGTTACCATGGTAGGCCCATGGCCCCGCGCATTGCACTTAGACACATATGCATTTAGTATAGAATAGCCTCTGCCCGAGAGATCTTTTACTTCAGATTAACATTCCCCCAAACACAAGATATCAGACATGTTATAGGAACAGGTCGATCTGACATGCCAGACTTTTGTCTCCCCTACTAGTGCTAAAGTCAAGCCTCAGTTTTCCCCAGATACACGTCAATCACACGTCACACCAGCTGCGCGCGCACCCAGGTTATAGGTTTCAGCTGACTCTGCAGAATCTTTTATGCATCCACACACTTATGACACGTTTCTGTGCCGTTTCCAGCACACACCTCCGTGCACGCCTTTGTACACGCCTTTTTGCTACGCACATGTGTTCTTATCATATTCTTTTCACTTGTCACGCCTACTGTATTCATTGCTATTGCACAGTTTTACTATATATGTCATGTACTGTTAATAAATCGTTGACATCTTTTTGCCATCATTGCATATACCCCCGAACCCTTGTATTGATGGAATTGATTTCCATGGCTCGAGCCATCCCGAATTAAAGCCCGTATGACTCAGACACCCCGGACTCTGCCTCTCATTTGATTGAGCTATTCTTTTACCTGTCAGTAATTATATGGAAAAATAGTATACGGTAAATTATATTTACCACATAATTTGGCGCCCGAACAGTGACCCCTCCCCCACCCCACGCGCCGGCGATGCATCGCAGGCCTTGCCCCCTGCCACAGCCGTGACGGACTCCTATGCGCATCTGCAGGTTTTCCTGTATCTCCCTCAGGCCTACGGAGGTGACAGAGACTGCGATCGACATCCAGACGAGGCGGTGAGGAGTGCGGAGGATCCAGACCAGAGCCCAGCCGAGAGAACAGTGTCCGAGGTGTCCAGAGGCCCACCTGTCCGAAGCGTCGAGGCGCATGCGTAGTGCGCAGCAGCAGTGACGTCGTAGCGGTCCAGTCCAGACGAGTTTCCGAGGCCTTCCGTTCCGTGCTTCCCGGTGAGTACCGTTGCTGGGGACGCATCAAGACGGGTGCATTAATTTGTATCCGGTCAAGACGGGTTTGGGTACACAGATCCGGTCTGCACTGTTTTAGCAGTGTATCTGTACTGTTTAGCAGTGCATCTAGTAATTCAGTTATTCAGCGATTCAGTTTTGTTTTCGTTATAGAATTCGTTAATAGTCAGTATCTGTTCGAAATGTTTCAACGTGTTTAATGTCGTGGTATGAGTGATTGTTTGCATTTCTTTACTGTGTTTATTGTGTTCACGTCCAGAGTAAGGTAGCAATGCCTTTATTCTCGAAGTTACGACAGATAGGAACTAGGAAAGGGATACTTGAAGAAGCAGTTCCCGTCCCACCTAGGGACACTCCAGGACATTTTATGTACCATAAGCATGGCTTAGATGCCATACTGTACTTAGATTTATGGGTGGACTATACGAAATACTTGGCAGAGAATCAGAGATGGCCCGTTACAGGGACATGGGATGCCGAGTGCATCATGAGAGTAGAAGAAGCGTTATGGAAAAAGAAAGCCAGACAATCACAGAAAGATGCCATAGAATTGTGGCGCAAAGAATCGCATAGACGGACAAAGAAAGCACTCAGAAAAGCAGACAAGAGTAGAGAGGATTCCGAAAAAGCCAAAGAAAAAGAACTACTAGAAGAAGGACAGCGAGTCAGAATGGAACAACATGAAAGACAGAGTAATGCTCTTATAACAGGACTGTATCCGGTTCTGGCCGAGGGCCTGCCTAAGGCGACCCCGGAAATACCAAATGATCTGCCACCTCCATTGGTTCCGACTAAAGTACGTCATAAACAGACCGCAGCAGATATTTTCCTTTCAGCCTATTTAGATGATGTAGCTCCCGCATATACCAATGTACCTCGACAACCCGCCAATAATAATCTGCCACAGCATCTGCCTGCTGATCAAGCCACGACCCCTCCACGTCATCAACTTCCCGCACCTGTTGTCACTTCCCCTACTGGTCCCCCTACTCTTGGTCCTAATAACCCTTTTGGTACAGATACGACTCAGAGACAGTCGTCTCCGATAAATATACCTCCCCCACACCCAATAACGACAAGTCATGCTCACGGTTCTGCCTCAGGAGGTGCTTCAGGAGGTCCTTATCATACCCCGCCACAATTACACCGAGTGACAATAAGAGAATTAGCAATGTCGCGTACACCTAAAGCAAGCCCAGCCGAAAAACTTAAAGAGTACCTTACAGATTGTAGATATGATCCAGTACCTGGCAAGACAGGACCCATGATGTTAGCCTCATTACGTCTACGCCGTGTTACAGATTATCTGCTGTTATTACCAGAAATGCCAGAACATCTAGACAACATATATCATTTTATTAGAACAGGAGAGAGGCCAGGTTGTGTTCGTGAAGCCATGGCACATCAGAAAGTTGAGACACAAAGTATGATATTGCGATTTCTGATTAATTGTTTGATAAGGGAACAAGACCAGCCAGGCTTTTCGCAAGAAGAGATGGAGGGATTGTCGAAGTGGAGTCAGAATATAGCAGATTGTAAGCATGATAAAGAGAAATGTATAGAGGCCATGACTAGAAAGATCCGTAAAGAAATAGTAGCAATACATGCCAGACGGGAGGCTGAAAGGCCTCCCGAGTCAGACGAAAAAGACACCTCAGAGGAGGAGGAAGAAACAGAGAATCCAACAGCGACTCAAGAAACGATGGCATACGTAGGTAGGGTGAAACTCCCTAAACAGTATTCTCTTGATAGACCTTTCGACAGACCCATTCGTCTAGAAAGCAAGAAAAGTTACCTTTCCCCGATACCAGAGCAATGTTCCCTTGAACATATATTCCAAGTTACTGATAAAATCCTGAAAGAAAGAGTAGGTTATCATGAACTCAATACCTTACGTGATCAGGAACTAGCCCGGTCCGCAGTCCAATGGGCCGGGGATGACAGTATATATAAAGATGATTTAGTAGTGCAAACATTTTTAAGTCTTTCTCCAGAAGAACAGCGACTAGCTGGTATATACATGACCCAGCATCTTATTGTACAGTACGAAAACCAACAATCTGATCCAGGTCCGTTGTATAATATATTGCAAGACTTACTCCTGAATAGATGGAGAGGCCTAGGTACTGATTTAATTAATGTAATTCTCGAACAACGTCATAAATACAGAACGTTCTTGACTCCACGTTTTGTACCTGTTCCACCCCCAGTAAGCAATCCTTTTCACCTAGACAGACAGAATCCTTTACGAGAAGTACATCCCATTCGTAAACCAGATGATACACTAGAACGTGTATTTGTATACACGCCCATAACTAAAATGGAATTATTAGAAATGAAGAAAATAGTGCCAAGTCATGATAAAGATCCAGCAGGGTTTCACCGTGAAATAAAAGACATGTTACTCATGGGAGATTACACATATCCTGACATTATGAAAATACTGAAAGTGTTATTGCCTGCCGGTATTTACGAGAAACTCAAAGAAAAGGAATGGGAGGTGGGAGACAAAAAGATTAATTGGACTCAATTGGAAGACGAAGAAAAGGGTCGGACCCCAGGTTTAGGTCTTGCGGATAAGACCAAAGCATTACCAGGATTATTAGTACAAGTTTTGCCAAGACTGTTGACAACTAAAAAGGAGGACTGGGATGCAATCTCAGCCTGCAAACAGAAACACGATGAAGATACTAGTGATTTTTATTCTAGATTTGAGAAATGTTTTATTATTAATAGTGGCCTGAAAACAAGTAGCGAGTCTTACCCACATCTATTTGTGACTAAATTAGTTGAGAATTCCTTACCCCAGGTTAAGAATCATGTATTGAAAGTCGAGAGCACATGGCAAGCAAATACGCCTTCCCAAATGTTACAAATGTTACAGTACCACCAGAACAGAATTAGGGAGGAACATGAACACGAACAGAGACGTATGAAAGACACGAAAATGAAAATGCTAGTTGCTCAGTCAGTTCCAGCTGATGGTCAGAAAAAGGGTACGACACAGTCCAATAATTCGGCGGCTCCCGTTAAAGGGACGTGCAACTATTGTAAACAGCCAGGTCACTATGTAAACGATTGTGCAGTTCTGAAACACAATATAGCCACAGGTAAAACTAACGAGAGACCACGTCCACCTAGACAGGACCAGGTCCAACAACATATTCCGCAGAATGTGCAGCCTATGCATGTTCCACAACAGACTGTAGCGGTACCACAGCCTCAACCCATTGCCGCGACACAGCATGTCACACAGCAGATGTACCAGTATGCACAATCTGATTACCCCGATTATCAGCAGTACACATGAAACAGCCTAGAGAGGGAGGTTGGCTTGCCTCTTATTGAGGTTCCTGTAGATCAAGAGGGTCCTTATGTACATAGTCAGGTATTAGGAAAGGATAGAAAGTTTTTGATTGACACAGGGGCAAGCAGAACTACCATTAGTCATGACGAAGTTCCAGGGGCACCCCTCTCAGGCTCACAGAATGTTTCCCTTGGATTTTCAGGAAAGCCTATTGTTAATGAAGTATCGAAACCTGTTCCCCTTGCAGTTGGTCCATTGTCCCGTACTACTGATTTATTGCTTACGAAATCATGTCCAGAAAACTTGCTTGGTATCAAGACCCTGAAAGCTCTAGGGGCTGTAATTTGTTGTTCTCCGGAAGGAGTAAGGCTGTTCCTTCGTGATTTTAAGGGTCATTATGTGTTGAGAGATTTTGATCCCAGGTTACAGAATGTTCCTGCACATTTATGGGCACAAGGCCCCACTGATGTAGGTTGTATGCACATTACACCATACCGTGTTACACTCAAGCCAGGAGTCGTACTGCCCCGAATCCGACAATACAAGTTACCACCTGATGCTGTAGTGGCTTTACTGAAAATCATTGACGAGCTCATTGCACAAGGAGTGGTTGTAGAAACCGACTCCAATGTTTGTAATTCCCCTATCATTCCGATTCTTAAACGCACTGATCCGAATGCACCCCCAGTCTATCGATTAGTGATCGATTTGCGAGAGTTAAATAAATGCATTGTACCACAGTATCCTGTGGTCCCAGACATCTCTTCATTATTGACAGCTATTGATTCAGAGGCGACGTTGTTTACTGTAATCGATCTCAAGAACGCCTTCTTTAGTGTCCCCATTGATCCGGAAAGCCAATACCTTTTCGGATTCTGTTTAAATGGCCGTAGCTTCAAATTTGCACGCGCCCCTCAAGGATTCACAGAAAGCCCCAGCATCTACAGCCAAGCATTGAAACGACAACTTGACAGTATTCACATGCCTCCTAACACTGCCCTGCTCCAATATGTCGATGATCTACTGATCACCGCCCGAAGTGAACCAGAATGTGAACAAGCATCACTGACAGTTTTGTATTTTCTGGCAGACAAGGGACACAAGGTGTCCCCTTCTAAGTTACAATTCTGTGCCCAGCGAGTGGTGTACCTTGGGCACTCGCTGTCCAAGGAGGGGAGACAGTTGACACCTGATCGTATCCAGTTAATTGCACATCTTCCACAACCCAAGACACAGAAAGAAGTACGAGCCTTTATTGGACTCACTTCCTATTGCAGACAATGGATTCCCCAATATGCATTTCTAGCTAAACCACTTATACAGTTGACAACACAAGAGGCAGCGTCTTCGTCTATCCTCCCATGGACTCAGGAACATACACAAGCTTTTGATGAATTAATGAAAGCCTTATGTCAAGCACCTGTTTTAGCGACACCATGTTACAGTAAACCTTTTACACTTTTTGTCACAGAACGCGATGGCACAGCGTTATCGGTTCTCACTCAGGTTCAAGCAGACAAACACAGACCGTGTGCTTATTTTTCGAGTACATTGGATCCAGTAGCCCAGGCCTTGCCTGCGTGCTTAAAATCAGTTGCAGCAACAGCTCTAGCAATCAGACAAAGTGATTCCATTGTATTGGGACATCAATTGACAGTACAGGTTCCACACTCTGTGGAAGTTCTCCTAAATAGAACACAGACTCAGCACTTGACTATAGCACGACTGACAGGTTATGAATTGACATTATTCCAACCACACATAGAAATCAGACGTTGCAATACACTGAATCCCGCTACACTTTTACCATCGAGCACAACAGATCCTACTCCACATGACTGCGTGGAGGTCATTAACACAATCACGAAACCCAGACAAGACTTGACAGATGTAGCACTACCCGATCCAGACCTGACACTTTATGTGGATGGTTCATGTATGAGAACAAATACAGGAGAGCTAGTGGCCGCATATGCAGTGACCACTGAAACTGAAGTCTTAGAAACACATCGCATTGACACCCTGTCAGCTCAAGCAGCAGAGCTCATTGCTCTGACCCAAGCCTGTATACGAGCCAAGAACCTTAAAGTAAACATATACACAGATTCACGTTATGCATTTGGAGTCGTACACCACTTCGGTGTCCTCTGGCAAGAAAGAGGTTTCCTGACCTCGCACGGAGCCAAAATCCAGCATGGTCCCCTCATCCAAGCTCTGTTGGAAGCAATACATTTGCCCACAGCCATAGCCATCATGAAGTGCAAAGCACATACAAAAGTTACAGACACTATTTCCCAGAGTAACGACCTGGCAGATCGAACAGCGAAACATACAGCCCAGACTCATACTCATACGACTGATATGACCAAGACTGACGTATCTTCACTGACACATTGCATGACAGTTAGGGACCCCACACAAGATGTCATTGACATACATACACATGCTACTCCAGATGAAATAAAGAAATGGGCTGAACAAGGAGGGGTCCAGACTGAACAGGGATGGATGACGAGGGGAAAGACCACATGGTTTCTCCCCGACTCTATGGTTCAAGTTATTATCAACACTGCACACAGTCCAGCACATTTAGGAGAGAAAGCCATGCTAGACAGTTTACAGAATCTCTGGTTCAACAAACATTTACGAGCAGCAGCAAAACAGAAAGTGCGTACCTGCATGATATGTTGTCAGTTCAACCCAGGAAAAGGTATTCCCGTGGAGCGAGGTGGATTTCATCCTCCCAACCATCCTTTTGAAGTCCTCCAGATGGATTATATCCAGATGGACAGATGCCGAGGATTCAAGTATGTCCTCGTAGTTGTATGTGCCCTATCCCGATGGACAGAAGCATATCCCGTCCCAGATTACACTGCTCCGACCACTGCCAAGCATTTGGTTCGTGAATTCTTCCCTCGGTACGGTTTGCCCCGTGTCGTGTATTCAGATAACGGTCAGCCATTCTCGTCCAAACTCATGAAGCAGGTTTCCCTTCTGTTGGGTTATCAATGGAAGTTTCACTGTGTCCGACATCCCGAGGCAGCAGGTCTCGTGGAGCGACACAATCAGACTCTGAAAACTCGCCTTGCCAAAGTGTGTAAAGAAAAAGGAGTAGATTGGATAGTAGCTTTGCCAGTTGCCCTCTTTTACATGCGAATGGTAGCCCATTCTAGGACAGGGCTATCCCCGTATGAGGTGGTCTTTGGTAGGCCTCTTAATATGTGGGGGATGCCTATGCCACGAAAAATTACTGATGTTGATAGTACTATGCTGACAGATTACCTTGCTTCCTTGATGTCTGCACTACAATCATGTCGTTCACAGGTTGCGGCAGCCTTTCCAGACAACACCGAGGTGAAACCGCACAAGCTGGTCCCAGGAGATGTCGTCGTAGTTCGCAATTTCGACAGGTCAAGCCCTCTGGAGCCCCGCTGGAAGGAGCCGAAGATCGTCTTGTTAACCACCAGGACTGCGGTGAAGCTGGAAGGAAGAAAAGGGTGGCTCCACTCGAGCCATGTGAAACGATTTTATGGACTTCCGCCAAAGACTGATTCCCAGCCCTGCCACATTCCAGAGACTGATACTAAACTCCCCCTGGTAGAGAAAACTCCTCAACAGGAGTACCGCATGAAATTGAGGTCTAGTAAGTCAGACAGTTTAATTGTTTAAGTCCCCCTCGGGTGAAGCGGTTAGACAGTTTCTTGACATGTACAAGTTAGACCCCAATAGAGAGAGAGATAGACAGGAGATCAAGAAAAGAAATTATTGTAAAAATCTCCGAAGTCGCTGTATCTGCACGTTACTTATTATGTTTTTTATGAGTCTTACGTTAATTTGCATCAGTTGGATGTTATATCTGTACTTTCCCATTGCACATTCTTTTTCTAATGACACTACAGAACACACGTTTAGTGAACTACCCCCACATGAATTGTCTTATCGACTTGCGCTGCGCAACAATACATTCATCCGTATGTTACACCATTCTCACCCGATCAACAATGCTACTAATTGTTGGATATGTGGCCGACTTCCTCCCTATCAGAACTACAAGGGAGCTCTGCCCCTCTTTCCTTACCCGTTTACACATAATGGTTCCTGTGGTGCATGGTTTAGTTTAATATCCTCTTTAGACACTGAATCCAGAGTTTCCCAAGGCAAATGGATATGGGGAAACCTGAACACAGTCATGAACAAAGCATGTTTCCCAGATGAAGAAGGTCTTCCACAAATGACAGGGACCGATCTAGAAAATGAAGTGTATGGATTAGGCAATTTTACACTCAACCTCATGATTCTAAATGTTCAGTCAGAAACTAGTCCAGACTTGCCATCTATATCAGTTTTACCAGCAAAAGGTGTATTATGCGTCAGAAAGAATGGTTCAGTACATTTAGGCCATAGTGACTGTACTACTGTGGTCGAATTCAGTGATGAAGGCAAGTCTACATTCAAAGCTTCCCGACATTCCTATTTCATTTGTGGTCATACAGCTTATGTACGTTTACCTCTAGATTGGGATGGTACTTGTTTCATTGCATTTCTATTGCCACCAGTATTTCTAGCCCCATCTGATTATCACAGGAATTCCCACCTCAATCTCGTTAGACACAAGAGAGATCTTCCAATAGTTGATCAGACTGAAACCGCATGGGAACAATATACAAATTTCAATAAAGGATTCTTTCCCTATTTAGGCACTGTCTCAAATAGTAAACTGATACGCAAATTAACCAGAATTCTCGAAGCAGTAGTGAATGAGACTACTTCCGCTTTGGGCAACCTAACAGAGGAGCAGTCTGCTATGAGACTTGTTGTTCTTCAGAACTGCCTTGTCCTTGACGTCATCCTGGCCGATAGGGGCGGAGCTTGTAGAGTCATCGGATCCAGTTGTTGCGTGTTTATTCCTAATAACGCGCCATCAGTCTATAAGGCCATCACCAGACTTCACGAAATTGCCCATCAGATACATCAGAACCCAGGCTCCTGGACTTGGTCCGGTTGGCTCTGGAGTGTAATAACAGCCTGGGGATGGAAGCTACTGTCATTCCTAGGGATCATATTGGCCATAGTATTCAGTTGTTGTTTATGTCTTCAATGTGGGCCAGCGATTTGCGGCTTGTGCGCCACAGCTTGTATTCCCCGTTCAAGTCCACGTTCCCATTCCCGATTAAAGAAAGAAGAACAGATGATGTTATATGAACAGATAGATGGTCTCATGAAAATAGATATATCTTAATGGGTCCGTAGGGGACAAGGAGGTAATGAGGTAATTGAAATTTTTATGGTCAGGTATGTCCCCTAACGTGTACCCCAACGTCTCCATGTACGAGTTTAAAATGCATGTAACTTCCCTCCGCAATCGAATCTGATGACACAAATACATTTGCGTCCAACGTTAACATGTCCTCTATCAGATCCACCATGAATGGATTGATAATTCAGGTCCTAACCATGCCTTGCCAACATCTTTACATGGTGCACTTTCACGTTTTTCCTGGCTAGGCCCTGATTTCTGCCTCGAACCACTTTTGTCTCTGTCTCTGAAAGCTGCAGCATGGAGATGCATCCCTAACCTCTGCCTTACTTCCTGCCAAGCGAAGCGGTGCCTGGCTCGGCCTGGCCTGCCTGCCAAAACAGTATTTTGCCTTCAAGTTATCAGCGTAGCCAGTTCAGCCTCCTCGAAAACACATTCCAGTCTAGTGAAATAGGTAAACATATCCCCGGCTGCAGAGCAAAGGGCCAAGCCTTCCTGTCTCCTTCATGTAATTCATTGCTCCCGTTACCATGGTAGGCCCATGGCCCCGCGCATTGCACTTAGACACATATGCATTTAGTATAGAATAGCCTCTGCCCGAGAGATCTTTTACTTCAGATTAACATTCCCCCAAACACAAGATATCAGACATGTTATAGGAACAGGTCGATCTGACATGCCAGACTTTTGTCTCCCCTACTAGTGCTAAAGTCAAGCCTCAGTTTTCCCCAGATACACGTCAATCACACGTCATACCAGCTGCGCGCGCACCCAGGTTATAGGTTTCAGCTGACTCTGCAGAATCTTTTATGCATCCACCCACTTATGACACGTTTCTGTGATGTTTCCAGCACACACCTCCGTGCACGCCTTTGTACACGCCTTTTTGCTACGCACATGTGTTCTTATCATATTCTTTTCACTTGTCACGCCTACTGTATTCATTGCTATTGCACAGTTTTACTATATATGTCATGTACTGTTAATAAATCGTTGACATCTTTTTGCCATCATTGCATATACCCCCGAACCCTTGTATTGATGGAATTGATTTCCATGGCTCGAGCCATCCCGAATTAAAGCCCGTATGACTCAGACACCCCGGACTCTGCCTCTCATTTGATTGAGCTATTCTTTTACCTGTCAGTAATTATATGGAAAAATAGTATACGGTAAATTATATTTACCACACAAGGATCAATAAACTATAAAACTATTGCGTTTAAATAAAATAGCTAAAAGAATACACGGGTGTTGCAGCGATAGATGCATACCCCAGGACAACTGAAAAAAATCAAGTTTCAGTCTTTGTAAGGTAGACTCTTACTCCAGATTCATCACTAATGTTCTTTATTGGCAACTCTGCTTAACATATCACTGACGATGACAACATGTCTTCGTTCCCTCATCAACTGTCCCACCCTGGAACCCCACATACACGTTCCTATTCTAAGAAGCTATCCCACATTCCTAACTAGGAATACTAAGAATACTACAACACAACAGTCTTTCACAGTCTTAAACAAGAACTAGCCTTTGTGGCACTCGAGCTTTAGCTGTAAACATCGTAAGCGGGGTGCCCCGATTGCTTAAAAAGTAAAGAAATATAATTGTATTTTCTATTTCGTTACTTGTTAAATAATTGGGCACCCAATGGTAACTTACACATTATACACTTCAAATACCTAAACAAACGTACAACACACCTGCAAGGCTACACAAATATGGGTTGCGGGAGGATGCCTGTTGTAAAAGTGGCAGGGGAGTGGACACAACTTTCTGCATCTAGCTTGGAGCTGTGGCCCGGGCAGGAATTCTGGGGTAAAGTGACAAATGATTTATGCACTATGACGAAGTGCTCTGTGGCATGTTCCATTCTAGTTTGTTCGCTGGGGATGCCCATAATGGTTCAGGCCCAACAGTGTAAATTTATAGCAGTGGCACTACCGTTGGCCAAAAGGAGAGTAGCCATTCATTGGGGAAGTCCTTCAAAGCCCCTACACGGACAATGGCTGATTGGCACAGTATATTGCAGGAAACCCTGGGGAGTTATGCAGAAGAGCTGCTAGTCTCATCGAGACCAAAAGATCTATGGGGCAGACTAACAACTTACCTGCTAGAGCACCCGGATGCCATTGGAACAGCATAGGTGGGCTGATAATGCAGAATGATGATGGTCTCTGTTCATTGGATGTGTGACTACTGGCCCTAATGTGAAATGTATGTGCAATATGTTTCAGAATGTAAAACCTTTTTTGTTCTGTTGTTCAGAAGCACAACTGAAATTAATAATTACATTTTTTTTTAAAAAGGTGTGTGACATTGGAATATTAATGTTTCAAAGGACAAACCCATTGACTAAATGTTGGCTTACACGCAATAACGTATACTGCATACCGGTCATTACTCTGGTCAGGGACATCAACTGGGACTTTCCTTGCTGTGGGATCCACTGCACCCTTTCTGTAGGTTCTCTTGCATAGTAATTCAGTAAACAGACTCCTTGGTTCAATTTACTGAATGTAGCCGGTCAGACTTACAAGCATTTCCTACAAACTTAACGGATGAGGTTTACTCATGGGTAATATTTTGCCCAATTCTTATCCAGACATCAGCAAATCTAATGGAATGTCTAAGTTGCTGGAACCAGTGAGATGTGATACATTCCGTCTTTGGCTTTGCTTACGCTTGTTGTTTAAACCAGCTGGAAGTCACCAGCAAGGGGGAGAAAAATGATAACTACTTGTGCTCACCAAGTAGTTTCATGCTGAATGTTGTAGAATGGTAAGGCAACTTTGTAAAGTGTCTCTCTCCTGAATGGACAGCTGAAGAAAGGAACCATGGTTCAGTATAGAATAATCCTTGCAAACACTTGCTGCTATTCCATCTGCCTGGCGTGGGCTAGGGAGATTTGTCAGACCAGGGTGCAACCATTCACCTTGTCTTTGCCAAACAGAGGTATATGCACAAACACTGCAAGAGTTGCGCTTCCTGTACACAGGAGAACACTTCGGACTTGACCTGGACATTCATATCCAACGGACAACAGATAGAACAGATCTCTTTATTTCTGGCTTTGGCAAAAAATGGTAATAGGGAATTCCATGAAAGTGATGAGGGACGAGTACTAACTACAATGACAGTGAATATCCCAAGGGGATCTATCACTACGAGTGATTGTGAACATTAAAAAAATGTTTACTGACGAGGACATAGATCTGGAGTCTGGAGGGCTTAGCACAGAGTTCAGATTTCACATGTGATCGTGGGGTACTCAACCACACACTGTATGTTCTAGTGAGTGTGTTTCCTTGCAGTGAATTGTGTGTCATTACTGCATGAAATAACAATGTGTTATTTGATTTATTTATTTTCCATGAGGGTCTCCATGGACGACTTCCCTTACCATGGATGACAAGTGCAAACATCTTTCTGTGTGACTTCTAGGCAAGCCAACATGGGATGCTGCTTATAGGGTCTCAACTCACAGTCTGGTGTTGGTTATCAACCATAGAGTTCAAATCTCTCCATTACCCTTACTAAACAAATTTAAAGTAAAACTACTCTGCATAGTTTGAAGTATCTTCCCCAATGTAGTAGTGATGTTAAATGAAGATCAGGTCACGTAGGTTCTTGTAGAAAGATGTATTTATTAATCAAGTTGACAAGAGGTGGTAGTTCATATATAAGATAAGATAGTAAGAAAAATCCTGAGGTAAATCCCTTAGTAAATCCCCACCAGGAGCTGTCACCAGTCAGCTCAATCCTCAGCTCCTAACTGACACTAGCATCAGAACATAACATTCCAATCTATGATAACATTCCAAATAATGACATATGTGAAACAACTAGAAAGCCAACACTACACATCTTCCCCTTTTACACATTTAAAAATTGCAATCAAAAACCAAGATGTTAAAGAGCAATTACACATAATATTAGGATACAGAAAGGAGGTACGTAGAAATAGGAGAAGAAGATAATTAAGTAACAATGAAGAAAAAGAGAAGGTGAATTATAAGAAAAGAAAAATTACAGTAACATCTAAGAGGTGAAAAATCAAGCAAGATCAAAACCAAGAAGAATCAACAAAGAAAAATCAAGCAAGATTAGAAGCAAGAAGAATCAACAGAGAAAATCAAACAAGATTAGAACTAAGAAGAATGAACAGAAACCAAGAAAGAAACGGAGAAAAAGAATGGAAATACAAAAGACAACACATCTTCTCCCTAAAGGAAAAGAAGAAAACGATAATAAAAATATGGACACCGAACACAAAATTCGCGGAATCAGCAAACACACCAATTGGCCAGACTGGCGAAATTGTGAAACAATGAACCGAGTAGTGAAAGGTAGAACCAAGTAAAGCACAAATATGAGAAAGTTAAAATAAGAAAAATGCTCTTTCATGAAAACAATTCAAAATCCCAGAATCATAGGAAGAAAGGTCAACATTAACATCCAACAAGAGCATGAACAGAAGAAAGGTTGCCAGCAAGAATTATTAATTCTGAATGAAACTTGGAAAAACAGTTATAAACTGGCATAATAAACATAAAACAGAGCTACTCGCATATAACACTCAGGAAAAGTATACAGAAAAAATAACAGATAGTGAAAAACTGGCATAATAATCTCTCAACAATATCACATGCATATAACCCTGAAGAAAAATTGCCAGAAAGAATAATTAATTCTGAAAGAAACCTGTAAAAACAGGCGAAAAACTGGCATAGTAATCACATAACAGAATTACGTGCATGTGACACTAAAAACGTTTAAGTAATAAATGAATAATGACAATTCATGTAACGTACGTCTACGCACATGAAAAGTCTTGAAAACCTTTGCGCAAAGGAGAAAATCATAGAGCTCATATATAATCAATAAAATAAGGTTTAGTGCACTGAACCTTTAAAACTGACGTCAGCAATTAATTAATAAACCGGTAAAATGTAGACAATATAGGTCCACTCATAAGATAAACAGAACTATTTACTTTAAAATATTCTGTATACCAGAAAAAACATTGAAGAAGCAGAAAAGAATACATCAAATAATCACTTGTACTATGCATAGCTCATAAAATCCAATGTACCAAATGGAGAACACATGTGAGAACAATAAAATAAGAAACTAAAATAAATAAGGTAGTCACCGTTGACTATCACCATCAATAATACAAGAAAATGGTATAGAAGTGCAAATCACCATTGAATTATGAAAGCAGCTGTGATATAAAACATCTACGTCAATTTTAGGAAAGTGCAACCTGAAGAAAAAAATATATTTGCTGTCTCACCCCGTAAACACAATAATTATGAATAACTGAACTTGCTGTAAAATATAAATGCTTTGATGGTGTGCATGTCACCGAAAACATGCGTGGCGTTGATGTACAGTACCTGCTTTAAAATACGATGTGCAGCGAAGGAAATCCAAAGATGGAATTGAGGAGAAAAGGGCACTGAAACTGCAGAAATCTTTAATATGAAGGAAGCACGTTAGAAAGCTTCATAAAACAGCGTTATTAAAACAGAACAAATGAAAACGTGGTTGGCTTAAAGGTGGTTAGCATATACGTAGAATTAATCAAGATGGCGGCACGTTATTTACGCACGGCAGGATGGTTCACGGTGAGTGTAGCTGTGAATTGTGACGTAGAATTGAAGCAATCTCACTAAGGAAACAGCACGAAGGTGAGAGAGCGCAATTTGAATAAAATATATAAGTGCACCATATGTACAATCCAGTTGCACGATTTCAGTTAAAGTATCTAAAGTGTTGAAAATATATAACCGCATATACTCATGAGTGTTTAGTTAATATAGAAAACATATATAGAGTGTGGAACTAACGTAGAAATGTGTGGAAATGTTTAGAAATGTTAGAAGTGTTAATCAGATTCCATGTTATGTAGCTGCTACTGAAGAAAATGTAATGCTGCAAAACGTAGAAATGTGCAGGCCTCATGGCAATGTATGAAGAACGAAAACGTGCATTTACATCTTTCACATGACATGGATTTACTATTATTCAGTAATTTCTGCTCACATGTTAATAATCATGTTTTATAGAAGTGTTTCATATAATCAGAGTGTATTAACAAGAATTGTTTTAGTTCTAGAAATAAAGGTTCATGGAGTGCAGGCCGCTCGCAAGATAATTTAGTAGGCCTGGAAAGATAAAGTGGCTTCTTTGATCTGCATGTGTTAGTTAAAGTCGAGTCTCGTTAAGAATAAATTGCCAATTCTGTTCGAAGTTTTATGGCCTGAACCGATAAGTGAAGCCTGGAATTTGGGGCCCTATTCATGGGTGTCTGTCTGCAGGTGTGAGGGGGTTCCAATCAAGAGCGTGATGAATAGAGCTCTATCCGGGGAGACAGGCACAGGCCTGGAGGAGGGTTCAGGAATGTTCTGGGGGGTACCGGCGAGCTGGAGAAGAAGCCTGGGAAGCAAGGTCAACGCTAACAAGAGGCCCAAAGGAGTATCATCATGGAAAAAGCCAGAACCGAGACCACGTGAGATGTGTACGTGAGGGGCGTCTCAGAGGGGCGTTCCAACCACAACTGTGATTTTGTATTAGGGACAGCACCCTGGGGAGGAGTTAGAGCAGATGGCCTGAGGACCCTTAGAGAGCGGATGGGTAGGCAGAGAGGGCATGATTGCAATGCATAGGTTTTCACCTAAGACTAAGAGAAAGTGAGTGAACTTCTTTGGAAGTCACCACGGCTGACACCTTTTTTAACCTGAAGATTCTGCTAAGTAGGGATGTCACTTAGTCAAGTGCAGGGACAGTCTAACCTGATCTTTTCCTTTCTGTAAATGACTTCTAAGTTACATCTTGTGTCTATATTGGCAAACTTGTTAATTCTTGAACTGGCATTAGTGGTATTTTTCTGTCGTCTAAGATCATTTAGAGAATTCATGTTTCTGTTGATGCCAGTGTACCTTTTGAACCTAATATTGAGATGCTTGTATCTTCAGTTAACTTTGGCTTTACAATAAAACTTTAAAACTGATTCGTGGTAAGTAGTTCTTCAGAGTCGTGCCAATTATTGGTTTGATTAACCTGGTAGTAGATTACTTTTTACTCAAGACAGGCAACAAAGATTCAGTCGACCTGATTGGGGATTTAGATCTAGAGTGATCAGATAGGAGATCAAAAATCCCGCCTTCCCAGTTGGTAGCTATAGAGGATGGTTTCCTTCTTGAGGAAGGTGATCTAGACTAGGTTAAGATTACCCCGAGGCCCCTAGAGATCGAGAGATGACCAGCAGAAGAATCGCCTGCCGAAGAAGGTGCTGACGGTGCGAGAGAGAAAAAGCAGCAGAGACGGTCGAGAGTGAGTATAAAGGGTCATGCGTTGTTAGATTGCTGTGTTTTGTGTTGTACTTGTGTTGTAATGTCATGCGGAGTTGAATGCCTGTAGTGTGATTGTGAGACGGTTGTGAGCGCGCGCAACCTGGGGAAAATCTTAAGTTCAAGAGAAGAGCTTAAGTGGTTCGGGTGTATCGGACATCCAGAGTAATTGTCAACCATGGTGAAGGGGGTCATGAGGTACCATTGATCGCCCCGCAGGACCGTGATAGGGGGAATGAAAGAGTGAGTGTGTGAGTAACGGACGCTGGTCGGAAGTTACTGTGTGTAAGTAACCTATCAGTAGAGGCGATCGTCTAAGACGTTTTACGGAAGACGTTTCGTCAGTTGAGGTGACAATTACAGTTAGACTGTGGGCGTACAGTCAAGAAAGGTGATCGCTTGGTCGTAAGTAATCATTTTTCAGAGTATGAATGGGACGCATGCATGACCGGGAGACGAGCTGAGAAAGGAGGGGAACCGCTGCGAAGGGGAGACGAGTGACGTCAGAGAGAGCCGCGCTGGGATAGGTCGGTTGTCAAGAGCCGCGCTGTGATAGGTTAGCTAGCAAGAACCGTGCTAGGATTGGTGGATTGTCATCAGGAAGTAAATAAACGTAACGAAGTAGAAAATTGTGAATTTGATCATGAAATGCTTTAGAGCGATCTTTAAGAAAGAGAATAGAGAATCGGTGGACGGGGAAGAGGCCCCGCCGGAGGGTACACCAGCCCATTACATGGCTACGAATGTTGGGTTGCATACTATACTGTGGATCTCTGAGTGGAGTAAGATGACAGAGGGGAATGAGGAATTGACGTTCCCGAAATACGGAACGTTTAGGTTAGAAGCATTGAACCAGTTGAAAGCAGTAATGCTCGCGACGAGACCTCTACCCAGACCAACACAGTTTGAAGCCCTCAATGCGTGGTTTAGGGCGGCGTACGACCGGAGCTTGAACAGGCGTCAAGAAAGAGTGAAACGATCGGTAAGAGCAGTGCAGGATGCCAAATGGGATGAAGAAGCTAAAAAGTGGAGAGTGCAGAGAATCGAAGTAGATAAACTGTACCCAGTGATGGAAGTCACAGGAGAAAAGAAACCACTAGTGGAGGATGATGAGAGCGAGACAGAAGACAGCCTGATAAATAGGTTATTGATGGACAGACCACCTCCGTACAATAGGGAGATGGAAGGTCCCGAGCTCCAAAGGGGGGACGGGGCTGGTACAGGAGAAAATAGACCACCTCCTATAGCAGATAGAGGATACGCCAAAGGTGAGGAAATGTCTCAGCCTGGTCCAGTACAGAGGGTAGTCGGAAGGTTTGTGGTACAAAAGGTGCCGGAAATGGAGCATGCTAAGTCCTACCAATTGCCAGACGCTCTCCAAGTACCTGTTACTATAGGTCCTATAGTGTCGATTTATGACCCAGAGAAAGCACGAGAAGAGGAACAGGCACGGTTGGACAGGGAGAGAGCAGAAATGGAGAATAGGAACAACATGATTACTTCTCAAAGGCAGTTGTCAGGTCCAAGGGATTGGAGCACTCCATTAAACCAAACGGGCGATCCCATAATAGATCAGGGGGGTCAGAGAGGACCAATGGATCTGAGGGGACCACGGCCGAAGTCCTTTAAGGAATTGAGGGCTGACCTGAGAAAGTAGGATACCAGCACAGGAACCCAAGTAGGATACCAGCACAGGAACCCAGAGTAACAGGTCGGGAGTGGAAGCTGAATGGGGAAATCGAGGTGATGGAACATTGTCTCAATATGGGGCTAGTGAAAGCGGTCAGGAGTGCGACGGCAAAAGCCAGGAGAATAGAGGGGTTACATGCCATTCCCTTAATGGAAATGGACAGGATCAAGATCATAGAAGTGCAGAATGTGGAAGGGTGTCTCGTCTCATTCACAGCGAGGGAGACCGAAGGACACAAGAGTATCGGGATAACTTTAAGTGCACTCACCATGCACCTGGCGATAATAGACAACATTGGGATCGCGGGAACATGGGGAGTTGTGAAGGGTCCTATCATGTGTTGAGTGATACTAGGCAGCAAGGGAGTTGTGAAAACAGAGAAGACAATGGAAGGTCCTATCATGCATTCAGAGAAAATGAGCAGAACAGACAAAGTGGGATCGTGGGAAACCGAGCAGTGTTTCACCACACGCCAAGGGAAGATGGAAGAGCATGGGACCTAGAGAGATGGGAACATGGGAGGACTCCCCATAATTCACCTGAGCCTAGGCGTAGGACTCGGAGCTGGGATGGGAGAGATGTCAATGGACACCCTAAGAAAGACATACTGAGAGCCGAGATAAAAGCAAGAAGGCTCGATGTAACCAGTTTAAAATCGGATTTAGATGAAATAATAGATGGAACGTTGCCCTTGGAGAGGATTGACATGTACAAACAAGATGAGGTACTGTTTATAGCAAAGGATATTACTCGGAAAGCAAGAGCAGTACATGAGAAACTATCTGAATTAGCAGACAAGTACATGGTAGACTTGTCGAGAACAAAGGCATTACAGGGTAACCATAGGTTGCATTATTCAGATCAGGACCTCGAAGAGAGGAAAACAATCGGGTTAAAAACACACATCAGAGAACTGATTACAGGGATAAGGACATGGAGAGATCTGGATAAGTGGGAAGAAAGGTGGTCCAAGAAAGGAACCGTTAGACGGAGCACAATTGGGATGTCCCCAGAGGGAGGGCTACAGAGAATGGAAGCTTTCCCTTTGCGAGAAATAGCGAATGGGAACTATGTGCATGTGCCATGGAGTAGGGGAGATTTAGCTGCATTTACAAATTCCTTTCCTAAGCTGAGAGAGAATCCTGTGGAGTGGTATAAGCAGGTAGAAAGGTTTGTAAAAATCTCTAAGGTACTGTGGGTCGACCTGAACACCCTGTTTGACATCGTAGTACCAGGAGACCTGTGGACAGCATGTAAGGTTAGTGTTGAATGGCCCACATCTGAACCGGAGAGGGATGCTCAGACTAATGGACCGTCAGAAAAAGTCATGGAAAAATATGAAAGGGTAATGACTTGGCTGAAAGATAAGGTGCCACTGCAGGACATAGATTGGGTCAAAATAGATCGAACCAGGCAAGAACCCAAAGAGACAGTCCATGAATATTATGAGAGATTATTGAAGGCGTTCAAACAATACAGTGGACTAGATGTAATGGATCCTAAAGACATAGGACAGTTCGTATCGAAATTTGTCTTGGGATTGAGACCTGATATTTGCTTGATGATTCAGCAACATTTGATTTGTTGGCAAAACAAACCATTAGATGAAATTTTGAGATACGCAAGGTACTGCAGTGATGAGATAGATTCCAAAGCCAAGAAACTTAAGGAGAAGCTGATGATGGTGCAGATGCAGTCGGCTGGAAAGGGTGGACAGCAGCAACAGGGAACAGGGACCATGGGTAGGAGACAAAATAACCAGAATAGGGACAGTGAGGAAAATTCCAATTCGAGACCTAGGTTAGACATTGCGACATTGAAAAAGACGACCAGGTGTCACCAGTGTAACCAGGTGGGACATTGGAAACGCGAGTGCCCCTATAATCCTGAAAATGGAGAATTAGAAATAGAGGAGGAAGAGGTTCAAAGCAGTCCAGGAAAAGGGACAACGGTATACAAAGGAAAGGTGGTCAAAGGGGGGACCCCGGCTCCTCGAGCTCAGTTCCCTCAACCACCTAGAATTTCAGCAGGGGGAAAGACCTATAGACAAATGCCTCTTTTTGTAGGAGGAGAAGAGTGTTACTATGTTGATCCTCTAACTGGACAGCGGGTGGATAGAGAGGAGGACTGTACCCTCGGGGCAGTTCTATAGGTGGACCAAAGGGGACCGTACGTGGAGGCTGAAGTGGCAGGATGTCCTACGACCTTTTTGGTGGACACGGGGGCCACTTGATCCACTCTGAGATCAGCAGTAGTTCCAGGTCTGCCAATGTCAGGAGAAACGATTCAAGTGGTAGGAGTTGCAAACAGGAGAATGACAAACCCATTGACAGAACCAGTACTAGTGAAAATAGGGAAGTACAGCGATGAGCATCAGTTTGTGGTCTGTGACTCTAGCCCTGTGTGTCTGTTGGGAAGAGACTTATTGTGCAAACTAAATTGTACAATATATTGCACACCTCAGGGAGTGGAGGTACAGACTAACGATGATGATGCCGACTTTAAAGTTGCAAATTCCCAGGTGTGCGTGGAGCTGTATCCCACTTTGACGGTGGAGGAGCTTCCATGGGACTTAAGAGGTGCGGTGTCATCAGAAGTGTGGGATTTCACTGGGGAAGAGATAGGACTGATCAAAGGGGTGGAACCAGTGAAAATCATGGTAAAACCGAATGTTGAATATCCGAGAACACCCCAATACAAGTTGACCCCAGAGACAATTGCAGGAATAAAGCCTGTGATCGAATCCATGATTAAGCAGGGAATACTGAAGGAAATCGTGGGTAGTCCATGTAACTCCCCGATTATGGGTTTACAGAAACCTAGTGGGAAATTCAGAATAGTGCAGGACCTTCGAAAGATTAATAACATAGTTGTTTCATGTTGTCCAGTGGTAACGAATCCATCAGTGATATTGTTTCAGATACCATTCCAAGCTGAGTGGTTCATAGTGATAGACCTTTGCCAGGCCTTCTTTTCAATCCCATTAGATGAGGAGAGACAATTTCTTTTCGCTTTTAAGCTGGAAAATCGCGTATTAACATGGTGTCGTATCCCACAGGGGTATACAGAAAGCCCATCGATTTTTAACCAGCTGCTGAAGAAAAATCTTGAAAGTCTAGTACTGCCACAGAACTCGGTTCTAGTCCAGTACATAGACGACCTACTTGTTGCGTCAGAGACTGAGGAAGCTTGCAAAATAGACACCATCACCTTGGTGAATCACTTAGCTGAGAACGGACACAAGGTGTCCCCGAGCAAGTTACAGTACTGTTTGACAGAAGTACAGTACTTGGGTCACAGGATTGAAAAGGGGAAACGGAAAGTGTCACCAGACAGGATAGAGGCGATCATGAAAATGAATTCGCCAACGACACAAAGGGAAGTCAGGATGTTTCTAGGAATGGTCGGGTATTGCCGACAGTGGATAGTTAACTTTTCCCTGAAAGCAAAACCCTTACAAAAACTGACGCACAAGGAGGTGAGTGATCCGGTTCCATGGGACAAGGACTGTTTGATGGCATTCTTGCAGCTGAGAGAGGACTTGTGTCGTGCTCCTGCTCTGGGAATGCCGGACTATGACAAACCATTTTTGCTTTACTGCTGTGAAAGAGAAGGTTGTGCTTTATCGGTCTTGGCCCAAATCCATGGAAATGCCCGTAGACCAGTTGCCTATTTCTCGGCTACTCTAGATCCAGTAGCCGCAGCGTTGCCCGGATGTCTCAAATCCGTTGCTGCAACGGGTGTCAGCATTGAAAGGTGCGAGAATATTGTTATGGGACACCAGTTAGTGGTGTATGTACCTCATTCTGTGGAACTGTTAATGACCAGGACCAAGACACAGCATCTGACAAATAGCAGGCTCACGCGCTATGAGCAAGTCATTCTTGCTGCAGAGAACGTGACCCTTAAGAGATGCTCTGTTTTGAATCCTGCCACTTTGATGCCACTTCCAAATGATATAGAAGATGATGAATGTGAAGATCACGATTGCCTTGATGTGACTGAACTATACTATGCACCAAACCGAGACCAGATATCGTGGATGAGCCATTGACTGACCCCGATGAAATTTTCTTTGTTGATGGCTTATGTGTAAGGGACGATATTGGTCAGTTGAGAGCAGCTTACGCTGTTTGCACCATTACTGGAGTTGTGGAAGCCGCTTGCCTGGAAGGAGTACACTCTGCTCAGGTAGCCGAAATCATTGCATTGACACGTGCCTGTTTAGCAGGTAGCAAAATTCGAGTCACCATTTATACCGATAGCCAATATGGTTTCGGGGTAGTTCACGACTACGGGCAATTGTGGTCTCAGAGAGGTTACATGACCTCTTCAGGCTCACCTATCCGAAATAGGGAATTTGTACGCCTATTGTTGGAAGCATTACAAGGTCCGACAGCAATTGCCGTTGTCAAATGTACAGCTCATACAAAAAATACAGATTTTGTGTCACAAGGCAATAGGTATACAGACGAAGTTGCACGTTATTGTGCAGAGCAAGGATACTCTTTCACAGAAGTGGAAGTGGGAGGGATACAGGAAAAGACCGAATTAACCATGTTGTTAGAAACTATAGATACTTGGGATGAATTAAAAGTCATACAAGAAAACGCAACAGACTTTGAGAAAAAGACATGGAAAACTGCAGGATGTGTGAAGAGTGAGATGAATTTTTGGGTTTCAGCAGATGGAAGGGCAGTATTACCAAATGAATTAGTGAGTCCAATGGCAAGACGAATACACGGTCCAGTACATCTAGGCAGAGATGCTATGTTGCGGGTATTCAGGCAAACGTGGTACAACCCCAAGTTTAGAGTAGCCGCAGAAGCAGTGTGCCAACGTTGTGTGACCTGCCAGCAACTGAATGTAGGAAAGAGAACACCAGTCACGTTGAGTCACATAGGGAGGTCTGGGGGTCCGTTCAATCGGATGCAACTAGACTTCATTGAAATGCCAAGATGCAACCGCCTTCGATACGTTCTGGTGGTTGTCTGCATATTTTCCAGATGGGTCGAGGCTTACCCTACACGCAGGTGTGACACACTCACAGTAGCAAAGTTATTGCTTAGGGAGTTAATACCGCGCTTCGGGGTGCCGGCCTCTTTGGAATCAGATAGGGGAACGCATTTCAACAGCGAAATTGTGAAGATGCTCTGCTCAGCTCTGAATATAGACCAGAAATAGCATTGTAGCTATCGACCAGAAGCTTCGGGAATTGTGGAGCAGATAAATGGCACAATAAAGTCCCGAATTGCCAAAGTTTGTTCATCAACATCCTTAAGTTGGCCTGATGCCCTGCCACTGGTCCTTATGAGCATACGTAGCACACCAGGCAGAAGGACAGGACTCTCTCCACATGAAGTGTTAATGGGGAGGGCCATGAGACTGCCGTCAGTGCCAACTGCAGCGTTGTTGAATATCACAGATGATCTGATCCTGGACTATTGTAAGGGACTCTCTGACGCCATTCATTCTGTGTCTATTCAGGTGCAGGCTGCTGAAATCCCATCATCCCAAGACTTGTGCCACGACCTGTGCCCTGGGGATTGGGTCGTGGTGAAGAAGCACGTCAGGAAGAATTGTCTAGACGTGCGTTGGCGAGGGCCCTACCAGATCATCCTAACCTCGAATACTGCTGTTAAGGTCGGAGGGCTGCCCAACTGGATTCACGCCTCCCATACGCGGAGAGTTCCAGCACCCCTGGAAGAAACAGCTCCTCTCTCGGATGAGAATCCAGCTGTAGACGAAGAAGCCATAGAGGGGACCAGCCAAGCTGTGGGGGTGTCGGAGGAAGCTGGGAACGTGTCAGACCAAGGGGAAGAAGGGCAAGACGACAGCGAAACTGACGTTGCCACAGAAGGAGAAAGCAGCTGTGAGTACGAAACAGATTTTGATCAAGCTACAAGTGATCTAGAATCGGGTGTGAGGACAAGAGGAAGGAGAGCAAGACGGGGAGAGACCAGGTTGCCTGAAAGAGGAAGGAGGTCGAGCCTACAGTCAACTCCCGAGAGAACCCTTGCTCCCATATCCGAGGACTCAGACTTGGACGAAGGTGCACAGAGCTCAGTAGCGGAAGGTCCGAGGAGAACAAGGAGAGTGCGTGTGCCCTGCAGAAGATACGCTACTCCTGAGTGGACCTACTTGGCGGCAGATGTCTTATGCGCAGAAATCCGGGAGGGTGAGGGAAGTGGCAGTGACCCGCCTTGAACCAATCATAACGTTGGAAGTGAGACTGTTGGTACCTGGAGTTGAGACTGAAGGGTTGCTAACATTCACTATCCCCATCCCTCCGTATTTGAGCAGAATTAAAGAACTGGTATTGAACAGATTGGAATTTCCGACTTTGGGTCATCCAGTACCAACACATGAGGAAACCATCCTTCGTTTAGAATTGTTAGAATATGCGATTAGAGCCGTGGGAACACGGATCATCGTAGACACCTAAAGACTTTTAAGCAAACAAGAGTGAGAAGATAACCTAGCGCCTAGTGGAAGAAGAGAAAACTTAGGGACCTTTCATTTAGTTGACGGAGAAGGGCTAGGGTTGTCTGTTGGTACAGTTCAAAAGACTGATTGCAAAAAGAGATTGCCAGCTTCCTACTGTGTGGTTCAAAAGACTGAATGAGCAGAAAGAGACTGTAGAGGAGAATAAAAAGAAAGAACTTTGTTTTGAAAAAGGGACTAAGAAGCTACACTGTCTGAGAAACATGGAGGCCGGCAACTCGAACCGCAAAACGAAATGCATAATAGGTACACTTTTAGCAGGAGTTATTCTCCTTATAGTTTTAGTAGTTACTGTATCATATATAGTAGGACACGAAAACGAAACGAAAGCCACAGAAGCAAAGGTTGAAGTGACATCAAAACCTACTATTGCTAGTAAAAAGGAGGACAATGCAATTCAGGAGAAAGCGTTGCTAGCAGCAGAAGCTCGTAGGTTACATGTAGATGAGTCACAGGGCAACTTCAAATCGAACGCTTATGCCAAACTACTATATGAGTACATTGATGTCATGGAGGCTAAGGATTGCTACGTCTGCATGAAATTGCCTGCTTCTGTAGATGAAGGCATCAGATATCATCATCTTCCATTGACTTATGGCATTACATGTAGTTTATTGCTTAGCATATTTTACGGACGAGATAGTTTTGAATACTATTTCTCCAATTACGATTCAGTGTTACCAGAAGTCCCGAACTACAAACAGATGAATAAATGGGACTATTACAAGAGTGAAGATAGATTGGCGAAATTCTTCATTCCTTGGAATACCCTAGATACTTCACATGCTCGTAGAAATAATCTGACTTGCAAAGTGTCAGAAATTGAGAAGAAATTTATAGGGCAAGTTGATGACCGTTACAGAAGGCAAAAGATTTTGAAAATGTCAGGACAGTGGAAAACAGATTGGACCGAGGAGGAGAAGGCACACAAAAGGAAGGGTAGCAACGGTCCAATAGCGCTAGATCGAACACAGAAAGGGAAGTTATGTATACACAGAGGTAAAACCTATTATGAAAATGTGTTCGTGGGAGAAGTCAGTTGTGAACATGCCTTCCAATTAGAATACTACACGAAAGATTTCCTAAAAGAAATGCAAGTGATTCCTAATGTGTATTTTGTCTGTGGGAGAAATGCCTACGTGAAGCTACCTGATAATTGCTATGGCTCATGTTATTTGGCAATTGTCTTCCCCAAAATTTACCATGCCAAAGATTTGGAGATCATTGAGGGAAAAGCTCAAGCCAGAGGGAGGAGGGATGTAGGCGATGCCGAGGTAGTTGGAGATGTATTTGGCGCTATGTTCCCTCTTCTAGGATTGATACTTAATGATGTCAAGATTAGGAGATTAGCAACAGTTGTAGATAGATTATCTGCCAGTACTGCTAGATCATTGATGCTGGTGGAAGGAGAGATGCAATCGATAAGGGCAATGGTTCTTCAAAACCGCCTTGCTCTAGATGTCCTGTTAGCCAAAGAGGGCGGAGTCTGTAAGGCTTTGAAGGTCCAGGAATGTTGCACTTACATTCCAGACAATTCAAAACCTCTTGAGAAGGGTATACAGAATATTACTGAGATCCACCAAGAAATTGAAGACTTGACAAGAGTAAATGTGTGGGAAAAAGTGGGTCATGGAATGGGTAAAGTTGGAGGTTGGTTCGCCACCCTAGGGAAGAGCTTTGTATGGTACATTCTAAAACCTATCATCATAATAGTGATCTGTGTGATCATATTGTGGGGACTAGTGAGGTTGTACAAATGGTACAGAGCCAATAGCTTGCAAAGATCCATGAGAGAGCAGGAGCAGAGGTTAGCTGCCATGCAAGATAATCAATACAGGAGTCTAAGGGCTCTGGAAATTATCAAGAGAGGGAGCCTTGCAACAAGTTCTGTTTGATAAGTCCAAATTGGTGTACTAATGGTGATGACCCCTAGAGGTCATCAAAGGGGGGGACTGAGAGAGCGCAATTTGAATAAAATATATAAGTGCACCATATGTACAATCCAGTTGCACGATTTCAGTTAAAGTATCTAAAGTGTTGAAAATATATAACCGCATATACTCATGAGTGTTTAGTTAATATAGAAAACATATATGTGTGGAACTAATGTAGAAATGTGTGGAAATGTTTAGAAATGTTAGAAGTGTTAATCAGATTCCATGTTATGTAGCTGCTACTGAAGAAAATGTAATGCTGCAAAACGTAGAAATGTGCAGGCCTCATGGCAATGTATGAAGAACGAAAACGTGCTTTTACATCTTTCACATGACATGGATTTACTATTATTCAGTAATTTCTGCTCACATGTTAATAATCATGTTTTATAGAAGTGTTTCATATAATCAGAGTGAATTAACAAGAATTGTTTTAGTTCTAGAAATAAAGGTTCATGGAGTGCAGGCCGCTTGCAAGATAATTTAGTAGGCCTGGAAAGATAAAGTGGCTTCTTTGATCTGCACGTGTTAGTTAAAGTCGAGTCTCGTTAAGAATAAATTGCCAATTCTGTTCGAAGTTTTATGGCCTGAACAGATAAGTGAAGCCTTGAATTTGGGGCCCTATTCATGGGTGTCTGTCTGCAGGTGTGAGGGGGTTCCAATCAAGAGCGTGATGAATAGAGCTCTATCCGGGGAGACAGGCACAGGCCTGGAGGAGGGTTCAGGAATGTTCTGGGGGGTACCGGCGAGCTGGAGAAGAAGCCTGGGAAGCAAGGTCAACGCTAACAAGAGGCCCAAAGGATTATCATCATGGAAAAAGCCAGAACCGAGACCACGTGAGATGTGTACGTGAGGGGCGTCTCAGAGGGGCGTTCCAACCACAACTGTGATTTTGTATTAGGGACAGCACCCTGGGGAGGAGTTAGAGCAGATGGCCTGAGGACCCTTAGAGAGCGGATGGGTAGGCAGAGAGGGCATGATTGCAATGCATAGGTTTTCACCTAAGACTAAGAGAAAGTGAGTGAACTTCTTTGGAAGTCACCACGGCTGACACCTTTTTTAACCTGAAGATTCTGCTAAGTAGGGATGTCTCTTAGTCAAGTGCAGGGACAGTCTAACCTGATCTTTTCCTTTCTGTAAATGACTTCTAAGTTACATCTTGTGTCTATATTGGCAAACTTGTTAATTCTTGAACTGGCATTAGTGGTATTTTTCTGTCGTCTAAGATCATTTAGGGAATTCATGTTTCTGTTGATGCCAGTGTACCTTTTGAACCTAATATTGAGATGCTTGTATCTTCAGTTAACTTTGGCTTTACAATAAAACTTTAAAACTGATTCGTGGTAAGTGGTTCTTCAGAGTCGTGCCAATTATTGGTTTGATTAACCTGGTAGTAGATTACTTTTTACTCAAGACAGGCAACAAAGATTCAGTCGACCTGATTGGGGATTTAGATCTAGAGTGATCAGATAGGAGATCAAAAATCCCGCCTTCCCAAAGGTAATCCGTCTAGCACACTTTTAAAAAAAATGTAGAATGCCAGTTAAACTGTCAGACGTTTGCCTGGCCCTTCACATATCATGAAGGACTAACATGTTTGTGTGAATACACATTCATCACAGCACACAGAAGTTGAACATCCACATGTTAAAGAGGATCAGGAGTCACTCTCTCACCCGACCTCAAATTCATCAAATGAAAATGGTAGCAAAAACCACTATGATGAAAAAAAATGCGTGTCAGGGCAGGCGCTCTCCAGAGCAACGCTGCATAACAGAAAAGACTTTCTTAATGTCAGCAAAACAGGAATTAAAGGGCTTGTAGAAGGAATCACTGCAGGTATGAAAATCAAATGCTGCTGATGACAATTTTAAATGTTTAACGTTGACGAATGGGTGAAAGGAAAGTACTTGCATCATGGCAGCAAAATGGAAAACAGCAGGCCTGTAGAAAGTAAAATGCAGGAAAGCAGGAAAATCAATCAATATGGATGGTTGTTAATGAGCTGCTCGTTTAGATCATAGGATATTACATGAAATTATTGAATTGAGGCAGATGTCAGAAAACGAAAGCAGAGAAGCAGCACACGAAGGAAAGGCTCTTCATTCGACATCAGCAAAGTATGATATGCATTGCCGGCATATAAATCAGCTGGTCAATACATCAGAAGCAGGCTTCGCTCATCAACAGAAATTTAGAAAAGCAACACAGGCTTATTTTCAGGTGTAGCAGTAGACAAATTAAAATCACAGCCTTATAAATCAGGGACTCGAATGTCAAGTAGGCTTACACATAAGCAGGCTCATAAATTAGGTGCAGCAGCTATTAAATCAGATGCAGTCACTTTTTAAACAGGTGAACCAGTTTTTCAAATCAGGTACAGCAGCTTATAAATCAGGTGCAGCAGTAGATAACTTAAGATTTTAGAAAGCGGGGACTGGCAGATTAGTTGGAGGACGACCATAAGAGTGGAATGGTCACTGGTGGGGATTAATAACGTGATAGTCTGCTAAGAAGTTGCTTGAAGAAAGTGAAAACTGAAAACACAACAAAGTCACAACTTAATAGGTTACCTTGTTTGAAGAAAGTTCATGTTTCAGTTGCTTGTAAATATGAAGAAAAAAAATCCCAAAACGTCGCCAATGTAGTGATGTTAAATGAAGATCAGGTCACGTAGGTTCTTGTAGAAAGATGTATTTATTAATCAAGTTGACAAGAGGTGGTAGTTCATATATAAGATAAGATAGTAAAAATAATCCTAAGGTAAATCCCTTAGTAAATCCCCACCAGGAGCTGTCACCAGTCAGCTCAATCCTCAGCTCCGAACTGACACTAGCATCAGAACATAACATTCCAATCTGTGATAACATTCCAAATGATGACATATGTGAAACAACTAGAAAGCCAACACTACACCCAACAGAGGCGCAACTAGAGACAAATTTCGGGGGGCTGAAAAAATGTCGGCGGGGGGCTAATTATTCCAGCCATAGGCAGAGTGGAGATGCAGGGGCTCTAAGAAGGGGTGAAAACACAACAAAGTCACATTAACAAGTGAATGGTCTTTTAAAAGCCTGTGAAGTACTCGGGTGTGGCTATGTGTGTGCCTGGGAAGCTGTCTCAACCGGGCTGACACACACGAAGGGGGGGGGCTGAAGCCCCTTGAGCCCAATAGGCGTTGCACGCCAGGCATGGAGATGAGGGTATCTCGATGATCACTGAGCAGTTTTCCTACATGTGCGGCATGGTGTGTAATGTGTCATGTGCCTACCAGTGGGGGCTGGTGAGTTCCAGACTGGAGAGGCGTAGGTTCCTGCCCATGTCCAGTAACTAACTGAGGTAGTAAAGCTCCTTAGGGCCGTCACAAGGGTAGGTCAAAGGGGGCATTCTTCCACAGGCCCCAAACTTTTCAAAGTCCTGTGGGTCCTACGGCAAAATGTGTTTGTGCATTTCCAGGGGAATGCCGGATCTTATTAATGATGAGGTAGCTAAGATGGACATACAACAAGATGCTGCCAGATACTGGCACTGTCGTGTTTCCTCTTTCACTGGCAGACAAGTTTTTAATACTTAAAATCAGATGCACATACCTTGAGGTATAAATGAAGCCTACATAGGTGGGCCAGCTTGATCATTTTTACCTAGGACCCACAAAAACTTCTGATTAGCCTGAAACCACTTGCGGCTTCATTTCTAGTTGACGCCTGCCCGTTCTGTCATGGCTTTAAATGCCATTTTTAGAGATCCCCACTCTATGCCTTCAGGGGAACCGCCTACTACCCCAGCTGCTAGGTTGAAGGCACTGAGCCTGCTCCATTGAAAACACAAAAAACAAATGTAATTAACTATTGAAAATTAGGAAACTACCACCAGAGTTTAAAATATTCAAAGGAGACATGGGACAAATCATGTGGTCAAAACAAACTCTGTATTGCTAACTCCAGCAAAGCCATGCAGCTGGTCTTTGGGCGGTGGGTGAGGAGGGCTTGGGAAATAAATATTCGCATCCATATAGGAGTGGTGATCTGCTGCTGATAAAGGATAGACCATCCAGGCAGACTTGGCCTCAGATTTGCCTGTAACATTCTATGGTTCTCATCTGCTTAATGTGCTGGGAGCTGCAAGGTAACATGAAGCACTTTATTGACAGTGCTAAATTTGAGGCGATGGTTGCCGGTGGTTGGCACCGGCACACATATTTTCCTGCATCTGACATTTAGGATAGCAAGAAAGGGAAAAACACACAAATTGAAAAGACGGAGGAAGAGAAAGGAGGACAAACAGGCACTAAAGGAGAAAGCAGGAATCTGCAAGAGTGAAGTAGAGGGCAAGGGATCTCTGGTTGTGTATTAAAGAGGCTAGGCTACAAAACATTGATATTAGGTGTGCCAACATTAAATTGCACCAGCCGAGGGCTCCTGAGAAGAGGTGTGGCCACCATCATGCATTCATTTTCAAATTAAGCACTGGTAATCACTAATGATGGCTTCACTGTGTCGCTCCAATGCACATCCTGCTGACAAGATTGGACGTTCCCCCTCCTCCTTAGTGTGGAAATGTCTGGAACGTGTAGTTTAGTCTGATTGGCTGCATATGTGAAAAAACGGAGAGTCCCCAACAGAGCCCCAGTTTCCATTAACACATGCCATCCAGAAGCAAGCTTGAGCTCACCTGGTCTTGAGGAGTCTCTGCGGCAGCAGGTGCAAAAGACATCCCAGCAGGACCACGCAAGGACATTGCTCTTCCCTCCAAGCATGGACTATGTCTCCGACCATGAAGAAGCACGGCCGGCCATGCCCAAACGCAATGACAAGTACATCACCTAAGGGTCAAGGAAGTAGTGTGACCATGAAAGCACTGCACCTGGAGTAGAGCTTACACTGTCCATTGGCCCGCCCCACTCTGGTAATGATTATCACAAATACCATCACTATAATTCATTTGTGGCTCATTACCTAGGCTATAACATTTGTATCTTCATGACTCCTGCCTTACCGCATCGTTAAGGGATTTAAGATCATGTGTGATTAAAGATTATACAGCAGTATTTTACTCTGCTTTCTGGCAGCCTGCCCATCTGTCTCTGGCCTGAACACAAAGCAAGTGACTGTTAATGAGGACCTCTTGTCATAGCTGAAGTCATGTGGCCATCTTAAGGGCTAAACGGAAGTTGCTGCTCTCGTTCTCCTCTACAAGCGGTGTGGGGACCAGAATCTCCGATCCCCAGGATCCTCTGCACCAATAATCTTATGACTTGAAATGCAACACCACGGCATGCCTACAATTATGATCAGAAAGGAAATTGTGAATGCACTGCCAATAGGAAAGATCTCATTGGCCGAGAGGACTCCACTGAGTTTGTTTGGGTCATGAGCAGAACGGCAAAAAACTCAACGTGCATGGAGTTGGGGAATGGGCGCAAGTGTTTCTGGCAATCGTAGATGGGGTCTCTTGACTGGAGATCCCTAGGCATGGGGTGTCCCTACTATGACAGGGAGGCACACTCTACAACCTCCAACTAGAGCTCATAAGACAAGTATAACGTTGTCCTGACGTCAGCAATGCATCTAGCAGAAATGAAGTCAGAGAGAGCACCCTGGAGCTTTCACATGCATTGTTCAAAGTACAAAGAATACAACTGGGCAAGTGACCTGTTTACCTTCTAGATAAAATGCATAAATCCACCAGTGACATTGGATTTTGGTCACACAGACCTCTTTTTCTTGGCCTCACAAAGGCCGCCTGGAAGACCAAATCAACACTTGGCCGTGCCCAGCCACAGCATCATTCTAACTTGCTGCTCAGAGGTACTGACTGTCTCACACTGGGCCAAACCACTGATTCATTCAGTCCCACTGACAGACAGTGATGAAAATAAGAAAGCAAATCTTAAACTGACCTCTGGTTAAATCAGGAACGCTTCACCTATTAAGGTGACTTCTGTAAGTAAAATAGGGATAGTTATTTCAAAT
Source organism: Lissotriton vulgaris (assembly GCF_964263255.1). NCBI lineage: Eukaryota > Metazoa > Chordata > Amphibia > Caudata > Salamandridae > Lissotriton > Lissotriton vulgaris. The sequence continues at coordinate 1,128,779,428 of NC_141693.1, forward strand.
TCTGAAACCACAATGTGTGCTTTACAGTAGTTTTGTAACAAAACACTCGACATGAAAAAGATAGTTCCCCGAAGTTCACCTTTTACCGACCGCAGTCCAGCACAGATGGGAATCCTATCTATAATTCCCGAACTCCACGAATGCACAAAATATTGCTGCAAATCACGTACCAGAGGACATTTTCTGAGACTTGTATTAATGTTCAATCAGGAAATTGCTCAAATTCACATCCAGTGTATGTGTTTAGAAAAAATAATAATTGAGGCCCTTTTTGCGGAAAGGAGATCTAAACTGCAGTGGCCATTTAAACTTTACACCATCTGGACAACCAGCCCGTGTTACATTAATAAGCTTTGGCCCAGCCAAAGCGGGCTTAAAATGTACTTCCTGGCAGCTGGGTATGTGAGATATCAGGTTATGAATTTAATGGAACTTTAAGATGAAAATGGCAGGTCTCGATTTGCCGTCTACGCCTAAGCTAACCGAGAAGAAGCAGAGGTAGCACAGTGTCAGCAAACCTGAAAGAAGACTTTAAAGGCTCAAACTGCTTTTTATTTTTTATTTTTACTGAAGGCACCCCGTGTTCTTTTTACTGTAGCCATCCCACGTGTTTATTTAGGCCACCTCTCCTGTTTATTTATTTATTTATTGTAGCTACCCTTACTGTTTTATTGAAGACACCCCCCCCCCCCCCAAGTTTAGTATTTTTTTCTGGGGGTAGTGTTGGCAGTTGAAGATCCAATGCAACTGGTAAATACAGGAAAGAGACAGAAATACATAGATATATAGCCTCTGTTTCTTAGCGCTGATACAAAATAGTGTATTCTAGTGTACATTTGAAAGACATAAGATCATTTTTAGATGTAGTTTGTGGTATTGTGAAATCAGAAGTCTGAGTGTGGTAAGGTGTTGCAAGAATTATTGTGCACCTTTGTTGTGTGGTATTTTGGTGTGGCAGTGATGTTTTCAGGTTTTTTTATGGTGCCATATTTTTTTGCTGCATTATTGGAAGGTTATTTTGTTGTGTTACTCTGTGGTTGTTGTGTTGTGTTATGCTTTGTCTGTTTTCTTGTGATTGGTCCTATTATGCTGCTTTGTGTATGATATAGTGTTATGTTCTATTATTTACTTTGAAAACGTGAACAAATGCTACTATATTTCAAGGCAAGAGCAGCACATGCCTGGAAATTTCGCAGGCAAGCAACAATGAACCACTTTTTAAGGTTTTGAAGTAGCAGCGTCCTTCAACCACTTAACACACCAGTCAGCCCAAATACTATTGCAAAGACTGAGTCTTAATGTAGTGCTCCCCATTCTCACTTTATGATACGTGGGAGCGAAACTGTACCCCAAAATTTAGACACGTCACAGTTTACCTCTTTCAGTTTCCCCACAGGTTACTGGAGCAGAAACAGTGTCAAATCTTAATTTCATAAGCCAATGTGTCCCTGTGTTAAGGAACCTCCACAATCATCAAATTAGAAGAGTAAACCATTTTAAAGTGTAATGGACCCCACTCAGTGACTGAGTTTTGGATTAGTATGCAAAAATCAGGAATTCTTTTAAGCTCCCGCAGCAAAATCAGTATATAGTCCTTAGTATAATAGAAAAGTCTTCTGGTTCACCCTTAAATCAACAGGTTTTATACACTATTATTGCATAGAATATTAGCAATTTCATCATGGTGTTTCCAAATGTATAATTTTTTTAGTAAAGTAAAAGACAATAATAATAATAAACGTCATTACCTTAACGCATAAACACCATCCCAATTCTTTGAATAACTATTCAACACCCTCTATGCTAATGTCATCCGGAGATGTTCAAACAAATCTAAAACATTTAACAATGGGCATGTGTGTGCATCATATGCCACCTTTAAAAATGCCAATTTGGGCATTTCTGGAGGAATTCGCAAGTTACCATCAACTGAAAGTTGGTGGTAATTTGCGAATTCTTAAACAAAATTCGCAAGCTAAAATTGCTACATACATAGCATTTAAGGAATCGCAAATTTGCGATTCCCTAAATGCTATGGAAAAATAAGGAATCGCACAAGTTTGCAATTCCTTATTTTGGGAATGTTTCATACATTCCAAAATGTGCAAAACAGCCGTTTGCGAGTCGCTAGGACGCCTGCGGGCAGCTATCGCGCTATATAAAAACTTATTCCATTCCAAAGGCCGAAATTCTGCGAATTTCGGCCTTTGCGATTCAAAAACAGCTTAATACATATGGCCCATAGCCCAGTGAATTTGCTGAGGGGCTCTGCATCATAAAAAGCACAAAGCTGCAGGCCAAGTTCTTTTCACAGACACAAAACTCAGAGATGACAACTTGTTATCCGTAGAGGGCACTGTATAATACAGAAAAAGAGGTATGTATTCTGTTGCTTGGATTTTGTAGTTCTTTACTTTTTTTGTAGCAGAGATCATTTGTGGAAAGCCATTAGCTTCAGTGTGCACAGTTTTTAGGTTTAGGTGTGAAGTAGCAGGTGGGTTTGTAGGTATGCAAAGAATTAAATAATTATTGTTGTGTGCAGGCTGCAGGCTGGCAGGTAGAGCCAAAAACAAGGATAAAGAGTCAGTTTTAGACATTTTTTGCTTCTTAGATGCGAGGGCAAGACCTGCTCGCCTTCAGAAGACTCCTCAAGACCTGGCTCTTCGAGCAGTAGTGGCACCCCCTCCCTCAGCGCCTTGAGACCCTCACGGGCAAGTAGTGTGCTATATCAGACATGGCCATATGCAAATTAGTCTGACCCTGTGCCTAATGGGAACAGTCCAGCCCGAACTGCCAAGCCATGCCTTCACTGGACCGGAAACAAGCTTCCGAGGACAGGTTTCTGGCATTCCAGCCGTCTTCAGCCCGGCTTGCTTGAATCCACTCGGGCTGACAAATGCAAAAGCCACAGTTCCGGTCCAGGGAAGGCCTTGCTTGGCAGTTCGGGCTGGACTGTTCCCATGAGGCACAGGGTCAGACTGATTTGCATATGGCCATGTCTGAACTGGGGTGGTGTGGAGTGCAAAAAAACGATGGATTTAGGCCCAGATCTCTGTACTGGGGTGAATGTATGACATTGTTCTGCATTCTGTCCATAAACTGTGGTTTTTGCATTTGCATTATTTTACATCACAACATCAACATTAATTAGTTAGTTATATTTCTTCATGCAAGCAGATTAGTATTCCAACGTGTATATGTGTGTGCATTCAATACTACGTTGGTTAATATTTTCCACACCACACAATTAATAAAGGTTACTGTTATGAGGAAATGATTTCACAAGTTGTATACAAAATTTTGTTTTCCCACTTCGCTCCATCAACTCCCTCCTCTGGTGATTTTTTTATCACCAAATATCTACCAACATTTTGCAAATGTTTAACAAAACATGTTTTGAGCTCTTCAGATTAGTATGTTTATACTTTCGTATCCTCTTCTTTGGTTTCTTTAAAAACTTTTTCTCGAAATTCCTCCATCTCTATATCACAGTTTTCTCTTTCTCTTCTTTCTTGAATTGCCTTCTTTATCGATTTTCTAACATACCTTCTCTTTCTATATATGCTGCATAATCCTATCATCAGAATCACAAATACTATTATTGTTACTGGAATTAGTATATTACCTATAATTGAGCTACCTATTTCTTGGAACCAATGTTTAACTGCTGAAAGACTTTTACCAAGCCATTCAAGAACACCTTCAACCTCCAGTTGTTCAATTTCTTTGTGCAACTCTGTAATGTTTGTAATGTATTTTTCAATATTTTGACTTTTATCTGGAATATAGGTGCAACAGTGTTGTACCTTCAAAATTCCACAAACTCCTCCTTCTTTTGCTAATATTATATCAAGAGCAAGCCGATTTTGCATTACCATAGCTTTCATAGCAACCATTTCAGTATTTCCCATTAAGAATCCCCCTGCTGTGCCTGTTGACAAACAATCTACTATCGTTGATAATCTCCGAATTCTGTTTGCTTTGAACAAAATTCCCACTGCTGGTATCAGTGCTCTAAAAATATCACCTATTATTTCTATTACACTCTCTCTTTTTCTGCGACTTAAAGGTTTTCCTATCTCATGTATTCCATTAGTACCCCTATCTACATGAAAGATTTTTGGAAAGACCAGACCCACGTAGCATGTCTCGTACCAATGGTCCAGTAATCTATAGTAAACTTTGTTCCCACAGATAAAATATATACCAGGGAAAACTGGATCTTTTCCCCCTTTAAATCCCCAACCCCCTAAAATTCTATAGGTGTCTTTACATTGGCTCGCTCCCACAAAATAATTGTCATACACAGTGTTGTCTCTTCTTATACAGAATTTCCCTAACAATGGAGTATCTATATTTATATTTTCTTGTAGGGATAAATACCCAGGCAGACTGAAAAGTACAAAAGCTGGCTGACTATAGAAACAATGTTAAAATAGCACAAAATTTATAAAAAATGATTTAAGCAATGGACTGAAATGATATCAAAAAGATACACTTTAATATACACATAAGATAGACGTATACATAAAAAGTAAATAAATTACACAATAGACATATTATTTCATGAAGTTCATTTGTTTGTTATCAAAAACGTCTTCATAAAGTTTTTTAAAAAAATCTTTTTCTTTCATAACATATGGCTGTATATCGTGTGTCAACGCGTTTCGACAAACTTGGTTGTCTTCGTCAGGACAGAAACGGATGTTCAGCCAATTTTTCTAGATAAAAAAGATATACAATGGTAATATTTGAATAGATTTAAAATCACAGCGCATTGCTTTTTTATGAATAATAAAATTATTATAAGACATTTTCACATATCTCAGCCAGACTAATGTAATAATACATAGCATTTTTTGAGAAGTAGTTGGAAAAGAGCATACATTGTTCATTGTGTCACAATTATCAAAGAAAGACTTTATCTTTAGCAGTTAAACTGCAGACATGTACTGTGGCTTCATAGAAGTCGGTGTGTCATTCATAAAGTCTAATGTTCTAAGATGGTCACCCTAAACCTTATTAAAAAACTATTTAGTTCAAAAACCAATTTGTTTTTCATTTTTAAGTACATCTGCCAAATTATTTGAGGTCATCTATGTGAAAAGGCGGCCTGTATAGGATTGTGTCTAATTTTTATAAATTAACTAAGTTTATCTATAAACAGGTATGAGTTATAGGTAGTATCAGGACAGTTGTTTATTGACGGGAGATGCATCTGTTGTTCCTAAGGGTCGAAGACAATGAGGATAAAGTCTCTAAATTATTTGATGACTCCCTGAATTTATAGAGAGTTAGGCTAAAGTTTTAGTCAAAAGATGAGGCTAAGGCATACTATTAGCATATTGTTTGGCTAGATCATCCACATAAAGCTTTTCTTACCAAAGTTGATTAAATGCCGGAATTATATGCAGTAGTTCTAGGGAGTAAGGCACCTTTCCTTCATAACATTTGGATTCGGTATGTGATAACTAAATAGAAAAAAACATATTTAGATTACTATTCAAGTTTATCTTCGATCCACATGATTCATCCTTTTAGAAATTAAATGATTGTGTTAGGTGCTGATCTCACCTGTTTAGTCAGTGTTCACTGCCTCCATCTTACTACTACCTATCACTATTCATCGTCATTCCTTTAATAATGTAAAGAAAAGGGAGAGAGGTCTCAGGCATTCAGGTCCACTTAGGTCGTCTTATAGCAAATAGTGCACAGGGATATTTATGGCTGAAAATAAAATTATAATTATCAAAATAACATACTTCGCCAATGATATATTACCAGTTGGATATTATGGTTTTTAGACTTTCGTTTCTTACATTTGTTTATTCTCACAGGGAGGCGCGATCCTCAAATGCTGCTATCGGTGGTCAGAAGCGTGACACAGCAAAGGAAACCGTTGTGTGCTTTTACAAACGCTCACGTTCCTCGGACGGCACCCTTCTGTTATTTATTATAGTTAGGATACGGCCTCTGAGGATAGAAAGATATATCCATAAGTAGTTGGAAACCCGGGTAGGTTCTTAAGATTAAATAAAAACACAGCTTCGACTGTGCATTCCGTCAAGCAGGTATTTGCCTAACAAAGAATTGGGGCTTTAAATGAACAACCTCCAAAATCACGAGTGCGGGTTATAAGTTTCAAACTGGATTTTAAACATTGAAAGAGCTCAGCTGGAACAGAGCATTCCGAAAACCAGGGCTTGGCCGAGAAAACGGAGTGGGGCTTTTAAACAGACAAAGTCCAAACTAGCGAGTGCGGGTTACAAAATAGTGATACCGCTAGTCAGGGATTCCCGCGTAAATGTCCGAGTCATTACCTTAGTCGTGGTGCTGTAGCGCATCGATCTCTCCCACCTCCTCGTCACAGCGGAAATGGTTGGCTATAGTGCACAAAAAGCACTCTTTTATTTCCTGGATAGGCTCCGCCTCTCTGACAACGTCCTGAGAATGTTCCGCCTATTTTTAAAGCAGTACTCTACTTTTATTTAATCTTAAGAACCTACCCGGGATCGCGGCTCCCTGTGAGAATAAACAAATGTAAGAAACGAAAGTCTAAAAACCATAATATCCAACTGGTAATATATCATTGGCGAAGTATGTTATTTTGATAATTATAATTTTATTTTCAGCCATAAATATCCCTGTGCACTATTCGCTATAAGACGACCTAAGTGGACCTGAATGCCTGAGACCTCTCTCCCTTTTCTTTACATTATTAAAGGAATGACGATGAATAGTGATAGGTAGTAGTAAGATGGAGGCAGTGAACACTGACTAAACAGGTGAGATCAGCACCTAACACAATCATTTAATTTCTAAAAGGATGAATCATGTGGATCGAAGATAAACTTGAATAGTAATCTAAATATGTTTTTTTCTATTTAGTTATCACATACCGAATCCAAATGTTATGAAGGAAAGGTGCCTTACTCCCTAGAACTACTGCATATAATTCCGGCATTTAATCAACTTTGGTAAGAAAAGCTTTATGTGGATGATCTAGCCAAACAATATGCTAATAGTATGCCTTAGCCTCATCTTTTGACTAAAACTTTAGCCTAACTCTCTATAAATTCAGGGAGTCATCAAATAATTTAGAGACTTTATCCTCATTGTCTTCGACCCTTAGGAACAACAGATGCATCTCCCGTCAATAAACAACTGTCCTGATACTACCTATAACTCATACCTGTTTATAGATAAACTTAGTTAATTTATAAAAATTAGACACAATCCTATACAGGCCGCCTTTTCACATAGATGACCTCAAATAATTTGGCAGATGCACTAAAAAATGAAAAACAAATTGGTTTTTGAACTAAATAGTTTTTTAATAAGGTTTAGGGTGACCATCTTAGAACATTAGACTTTATGAATGACACACCGACTTCTATGAAGCCACAGTACATGTCTGCAGTTTAACTGCTAAAGATAAAGTCTTTCTTTGATAATTGTGACACAATGAACAATGTATGCTCTTTTCCAACTACTTCTCAAAAAATGCTATGTATTATTACATTAGTCTGGCTGAGATATGTGAAAATGTCTTATAATAATTTTATTATTCATAAAAAAGCAATGCGCTGTGATTTTAAATCTATTCAAATATTACCATTGTATATCTTTTTTATCTAGAAAAATTGGCTGAACATCCGTTTCTGTCCTGACGAAGACAACCAAGTTTGTCGAAACGCATTGACACACGATATACAGCCATATGTTATGAAAGAAAAAGATTTTTTTTTAAAACTTTATGAAGACGTTTTTGATAACAAACAAATGAACTTCATGAAATAATATGTCTATTGTGTAATTTATTTACTTTTTATGTATACGTCTATCTTATGTGTATATTAAAGTGTATCTTTTTGATATCATTTCAGTCCATTGCTTAAATCATTTTTTATAAATTTTGTGCTATTTTAACATTGTTTCTACAGTCAGCCAGCTTTTGTACTTTTCAGTCTGCCTGGGTATTTATCCCTACAAGAAATTGTTGTCCCTGACCCAGGAGTGGCATCCTTATCAGGGGGTCCTTGATACTTACAAGGTATCTATATTTATAGCCACATTCACATTTCTAACATCAATGTTTTCATCTTCAAATATCTAACATTTGGATTTCTCATGTTTTACCTTTTCACTGCATTTATAAGCAATTCTTCTCTCTTCAACCATATCTAAAATGCTTTCTCCTCAACTCTCATTTTACATGTCAAATTATTTTTGAAGGCATACTCGTGACTCAATTCGTCTATTTCCAAAAAGAATTTTCCCATTACTTTGGCAGGCTTCATTTTATTCAGAGCACTAGCAATTTTTAACTTAGCAAATACTTCATCTGAATTTGAATATTGATACTCTAGCTTCCCTGTTTGTTAAAACAGGTTTGCAATCACACTACATGTAAAACCATATTTAAGTGGAAGATGGTGATATGTCACCCCTTCTGAAACAGATGCAGGTAATTTTACACAAACATAGCAGTTACTGGCAGTTTTAACATATTCAAATAGCAATCTAGAAGATGTGTTTTTGGTAAAATCACTAATGGACCTATCCTGATGCATTTCTGGTGTATATACATGCTGTTTATTAGGCTTTGATTCCACTTTCTGTCCACTTGAACTATCGTTATGTTTTGATTTCACTAAATTATCCTGAAGAGGAATAACAATTGTTAAGATTATCCATATCAATGTTAGTAATCCTGTACATATCAAACATGATCTACACCATTTTCTAAAAATAGAACATTTCGTTTTATGATCATTACTAGCCATATATATATATATATATTTTTCAGAACGATTTTTCTAACAATGTTTCTTCGACCTTTTGTCACCGATAGGCTTTTGCCTTCAAGTTACAATGTCCTTCTTATCAGGATTTCAGGTTTTATCTTTCCCTTATACCTTTGAGCAATTATCACTTTTCACTGTGATTCAGTCCATTACTCACTTTTTCCTTTTGACTTTTGGCACCTTAAGTTCTCTTGGCTACTGTTCACTTCTTCAATAGGCGGTAAAACAGTAAAGGACCACTCAGGTGATTTATTCTTCTGATTTGGTCTTCTCACTCTTTTTTTGGCCTTTGAACAACTTCTATACTATTTCCCAATGACTCCTTTTGACTTGTTATTTAATTTACTTGATCTTCGAGTTTTCTTGCTCTGTTAACCAGTTTAAATCTCAATCCATCAGTATCTTTTGGCCAATTATCTCCTTTACAAACTCTTTTTGTCTTAGGCTCCGTGGTGTTATGCTCCACTCTCCAAGCCCTTTTTCTTGAACTTTTTCTCAATGGAGTCTCATCTGCACCATCATCAATTTCACTTTCAGTCTCTTCGACAGTTTCATTTATGGAAAACTTTACAATGTCTTTTTCTTTTTCAAGATCAGTTTTCTCTTCTGACAGTTCTTTCACTCTGTTAGGAACATCTCAATAGCTGGTACTTGGAATCTCATCCCTATCGTGAGTTATTTCCTCTTTTTTAGCGTAAGGATTTTCGTTCCTGCTTCCAGAGCTTTCAGAATATTCCTCAGTATTTTCCTGACCACCAGTTTTATCTTCACCAGTTTTTATATCAGTGTCTTTACTGGTGTCAGTCTCTATCAAATCTCGATCTTCAGATTGATCTTCAGAATTCGGTATTTCAACAGTTTCTCCTTCTCCTTCAGACGCAGAGCTAGCCTCTGATACATCCATATGTCGACGTTCTTATCCATCTTCAGTATATGGACTTCTTTCTAGTTCACCTTCCAAGTCAGAATCAGTTGTGCTTTCACCTTCTTCGTTTGGATTCTCAGATTCAGGCACACGGATGGTGTGACTAGCATGCACCCATCTCTTTACTCCAGCACATTTAACTTCGGTGGTGCTAACCAGAATAACCTGTCTTGGTCTCTGCCAACGAGGTACTAGGCAATTTCCTCTCCGGTGTACCTTTATTCGAACCCAGTCTCCAGGGACTAGATCATGAGCTGGATTTTTCTCTTTCGTGTTTGAATCAGTTCTCACCTGATGGAACACAGAAGTTACCACGTCAGATAGATTTTTGCAGTAATCCAGTATGATGCCATCATTAATAGTCAACAGTTTATCAACTGGTAAAAAAGGCCTGTCTCATAACTTTGCCTATCAAAATCTCATGTGGACTCAATCCAGTCTTTCTGTCAGGTATACTTCTTAAGGTCATCAAAACAAGTGGCAATGCATCTGGCCACTTTAGCCCTGTTGAGAAACACATTTTTGCAATCCTATTTTTTATTTTTTGCATTCCCTTGTTCAACTGCCCCTAAAGCCTCAGGTCTGTAAGCACAATGTAGTTTCTGACGAATGTCCAATGCTTCACAGATCATTTGCATAAGTTCATTCTGAAAGTGGGGTCCACGATCAGTTTCAATCGTTACTGGAAATCCGAACCTTGGGATTATTTCACGTAAAAGCAATTTTGCAACAGTTAGCCCAGTAGCAAATTGCATATGCTGCACTCAGAACACTTTCATTTGTTCTCAGACACGAACCATCAACAAACATTAGGTAGTCTGATTCAGGCAATAGCTCATCTCTGATGTCTGGTCTTGGTTTGGTACAGTATTCAAAAACATCTATGCATTTGTGATCAACCTCATTTTTTACTTCAGTTTCCATGGTATCAGGCAATAGCGTAGAAGGATTAACATTTACACATCTAGAGATTGTTACGTTTTCTGCTCCCAGAATTATTTTCTCATATTTTGTCATCCTATTGTTGGTCAGATACTGTGTTTTGCCCTAGTGAGGAGAATCTCCACAGAATGAGGTACATACACCCTCACAGGAAATCCCATCACTATTCCTTCACTCTGTTCTAGACTTACGCTTTTAGTTTCTACTGCTTTTAGACAACCTGGCAATGCCTTTGCAACTGGATACAAAACAGCTGAGAAATATGCAATTGGCTTTCCATTTTTCCATGTCTCTGAATTAGTACTGACAATGCACATCCTTCTCGTTCACTGCAGTATAGTTCAAACTCTTTTTCATAGTCAGGCATTCCTAAAGCTGGCGCTTCACACAAGCTTGTTTTTAGCTGTTCAAACGCTTCCATCTCAGTTTTGGTCATAATTATAGGGTCTCTGATATCTGCTCTGGTTAATCTCTGTAATGGTTTTGCAATCATTGAAAATCCCCTAATCCACTGTCTACAGTAACCTACCATTTCCAGGAACATTCTTATTTGCCTTTGCGTTTTCAGTGGCTGCATTCCCTGTATCATTTTAATTCTTTCTGCAGTAACTTGTCTGATTCCTTTGGCAATCGTATGACCTAAGTATTACACTTCTTTCTGACAAAATTGTAATTTAGATGGAGACACTTTATGTCCCTCCTCTGCCAAATGATTTAGCAATGCAATGGTATCTGTTACACATGCATCTTTTGTCTTTGATACCACTAGGAGATCCTCAATGTACTGAACCAATACAGATTCTCCAGGCATGCTCAAAGTTTCTAATGAATTTCTTTAGCAACTGATTAAAAATAGATGGACTTTCAGTGTACCCTTGAGGAATTCGGCACCATGCCAGAATACGATCTCTGAACCGAAATGCAAAAATTGGTTGGCTATCTGGGTGCAATGGAACTGTAAAGAACGCATTACACAGATCGATCACAGTGTACCATTCTGCATCATGGAGAATTTGATATAAAATCACTGCTGGATTTGGTACAATTGGACAACATGGGATAACAATTTTATTAACCTTTCTAAGGTCCTGTACAATCCTAAATGTTCCATTTGGCTTTTTCAATCCAATTATCGGTGAATTACAAGGACTACTCTCTATCTCTCTCAGTATGCCTTGCTCAATCATTTTGTTTATCACCGGTGTTATTCCTTCAACTATTTCTGCTGTCATTTTGTATTGGGGAATGTTCGGGTAACTCACACCTTCTTTTATAGAGACTTTTACAGGATCTACATTTCTCATTAGTCCTATATCTTCTCCTGTGAAATCCCACACCTTATCTTTCACTACCCTTTTCAATTCATCAGGTATCTTCTCTCGATCAAACACAGGGAACAATTTATTTTGTTCTGCCTCAATCATGAGCATGGTCCTTTTATACAAGCTATCTTTATCTGGAGTTTGCAATTCTATGCCATCTGGTGAACAGTATATGGCACAGTTCATTTTACACAAAATGTCTCGTCCTAACAGATTTACGGGACTACTATCACACACCACAAATTGATGCATGTCTTTGAAGTTTCCAATTTCTACTTCAACTGGTTGTGTTAAGGAGGTTTTAATCTGTCCATTAGCTACACCTACAGCTTGGATGTGCTCTCCCAAGAGAGGAAGATTTTGTTCTTCCACTGATCTAACAGTAGAACGGGTGGCACCAGGGTCCACTAGGAAAGTTATTTCTACATCATTCACCTTTCCGTTTACAAATGGACCAGACTGATCTACCTCAAGAGTGACTCCAAGCACACACTCTTCTCCCTCTCTCAGGCACCGTCAGAAACTTTCATCCGACTCACTCCCACCTTCCTCTTGTAACCAATACTGGGGACTCACATTCACTCTAGGCGATCTGTTTACCTGCTCACCTCCGCTGAATCCTGTCTCTGCACTGTATCTTTGTTGATTTACACTGTATGGAAATGGCGGTTGTGGCACCTGACTCTGCTGAGTAACTATCTGCTGCTGTTGTGGTTGCTGTTGAATTACCTAATGCTGCACCTGTAGATTCAATGACGTATTTTCGGAATTAACTCTAGGTGGATACTTACACTCTTTTCTCCAATGCCCTATTCTGCCGCAATTATGACAAGGGAGCTTTTTCTTAAGCCCTTCTATATTCCCTACCGATTTCGTTTTGTTGAAATTTCCTTTAAATTTTCCTTGACTCTCTGTATTTTTGTTCTCCAATTGTGCTTCTTGGTGTTCAGCTACTTTCAGTTGTGCCCACATGGCTTTCTCTTTTAACTTCTTTTGCTTGGCATCAATCTCTTCTCTACAATATTTGGATTTCCTTAAAACATCGTCTACAGTACTTGATTGCCATCCTATCATACTATTCCTATTCATGTCTCCAATTTCTGGTCTCAACCCATACACAAATCTATATACAAAATGACTCATGTCCTTTTCACTCAATTCCTCATATCCACTGTATTGCTTAAATACTAACAACAGTCTTTCATAAAAGGCATGTACAGATACTTTCGGTTCCTGCGTAGTTCTGTCTATCTTGACCCAATCAGTTTCTTTTGGTGGAATTTTATTCTTCAAAAATACTATTACTTGCTCGTACTTGCTCATTACTTCAGGAGACGGAGCACCTGTCACTTTATCACAAGGATATTCTTCCCTCGGCCAATTTACAGATATTTTACATTCAGTCCATAAGTCTGCTGGCACAACTATATCAAATAATCCATCCAGATCAACCCATAGTACTTTTGAAACTTTTACAAATCTGTCCACCTGTCGATACCATTCTACTGGTTTCTCTCTCAATCTGGGGAAATCATTCGTAAATGATAGTATGTCCTGTCTAATCCAAGGAACATGCACATATCCTCCTCCTGGTATTTCTCTCATAGGAAATTCATTTATTGTTGTTTCTTTTTCTCTGACTGGGAACGCTAATGTAGATTTATCACTAGCCTCTTCTTTCTTCTTTGCCCATTTCACTCTCCACCTATTCACATCTCCCCATTTTCTTAGCAGCACACTTAAATCTTTTATTTGAGTTATTCTTCCAGCTGTATTCATATTTTCAATTTCTTTTTCTGAAAAGCCTCCTCTATACGTCTTTTGCAATGTTTTAGATTTTTTGAAATCTACATTTAATTCACTAGCACATCGTTCCAGCTGATCATGTATAGATTTTGTTTTCCAAGTAATACTTTCACACATGAACATCAGTTCATCATCTTGATAGGCTTTTAATCTGTCTGTCAAAATTGTTCCAATAATTAATTCTTCCATATCGACCTTTAGTCTAACAACATCTAATACTTTGGGTTCAGTCTCTTTTAATTTCAAAGTTTTAAGCCAATCACATAGGGCCAGATATAGGAAGGGTATTACCGGTTGGTAACGGCCGAAATTAACGAATTTTGTCCGTTACCGACCGGTAATAGGCTTTTGTGATATAGGTGGCCAATTTGCAGATTCGGTAGACACCGAATCGGTATTTATTGATTTGGTATTTACCGAATCATAATTTACCGATTCGGTATTTACCAAATCTGTAAGTGACATGTGGGAAGCACTTTGAAGAGTGCTTCTGTGCTTTAAGGGTTTGTTATTTACCACCAACTATAAGTTGGTGGTAAATAACGAACACCTCTGTAAATGCAAATCTGTACATTTACACCAGTGCCATGTGGCAGTCATACATGCCCTTAGGCAATAAACCCTTGTAGGCTTGGGCAAAGGATGATTAAGGTAGAAAGTGACTACAAGGGATTTTGTTCATGAACTAAGTACCTATAATTCAACATATGTCAATCTGAGGTTTTTAAGCAATTAAACCTATTTGTATCTTTAGGATAACTGGTAAATTTTTAAAGTAGTTCAAAGTAACATTCAATGCGGATTAACAAGAGAGAAGAAAAGAATAAGCACACAGCAAACTATTTATATCTGAAAAGTCTTGTATTTAGAACAAATCAATAGATCTGAAACATGGGGTTAAAAAAGAAGCAATCTTTAAGTGAAAGTCATGAATAGCTGGACATGTAAATTAACAGTTCAATTCACAACATATCATCAACTCCATTGATATACGGAGAAAACCAAATTCATAGATGTATAAAGGGTTCTTCCAGTGCTGAATTGATGTGGAGATGATGTTTGGTCCACATTGAATGTTACTTCGACTACTTTAAAAATGAACAATATCACATGTGCACACAAGCACTATTCAGGGGTGCAACAGGGTGTCAATGACTCTTTCCCTATTTTCCCGAATCGGTATTTACCGATTCGGTAATTGACATTCATTCCTATGGGCCTTCAGGCCTCCAGGCCCATAGGAATGTAGGAATGAATGGCAATTACCGAGTCGGTAAATACCGATTCGGTAATTTTTACCGATTTTTTAGCTACATAGCATTTACTGATTCGAAAATACAGAATCGGTAAAATTCGGTATTTTTGAATCAGTAAATTTCAATTACCTACATCTAGCCCTTAATTCTTGTTCCGACGGACCTATCAGGGTTTATGTCAAATCAATTTTTTCAATACTCTTTTCAGGTATAGCAGAATCAGATTCTGCTCCGATTGCATATTTATAGGGTGAACTCTGATTATAAGTCAAGTCAGGCAGATTTACATTACTTGCTCGTCTGCTTTCTGTCAAGTCAGGATAAATATTTTCTTTTACCTTTTGCAAACTTTGCTGTAAAGGGATTGTTAAACTTGGCTCTTTTATTCTTTGGTTTACAAACACTGGGATTACAGGTCCTATTGTTACTGGAACTGTTACCGCTTCTATATTTTTCGTAAGCTCTTGAACCTTTTCTGTCAATTCATTTGTAGATCGTATATACTCGGCAGTACTAGTTTGTTCCGCAACTCGTTTTTCTACTCTATTCACACTTCCTCTTTCATCATTTTGTTTAAGAGTACCAGTAAATCTTGTTTCTGTCATTGAGGTGTATGGGTTATATCTCACTTCTACTCTTTCTGGTACATCTCTAAAATTTGAAAATTGCCTTCGGGTTTCATTAATTCTACCTTCTACTGACGGAGCATTAGGTGTAGTCCATAAAGAATCTGGTTAATATGGGGGTGGTCTCCTATTTAATATCTCTTTAAAGTATAGCATCCTCTGATTCACTATCACCATAACCTGTTTCTATATTTTTCTTCTTCTCTGCACATTTCCGCCCTTCATGTTCATCCACAAGTCTAACTGGATACATACCATCACACATGACTGCATTTCACCATCTGCGCATTATACTCTCATGTGTCTCTCCCCATAATCCACGCAATCTACCTCTTGGTCTGATATGCCTTTCTGACCTTTCTTGTTCCATTTCATGCATCTCATCTTCCCATTCAACTAGAGCTTCAAATTGCGTCGGTCTAGGTCTTGGCTCAAGCTTCATCATCCTTTCTCTCAAATTTCGTAAACCTGCCACATTAAAGGATGCAACCTCTGGAAAAGCTAACACACCAGCATTTCTGGTATACCTTGCCCAATTCTCTAACCAAACACATATATGGTAACCATATTTCGACAACATATAGGAAGCAGGCGTTTTCGGTGGAGGAAGTAATTTTCCCTCCCTTGTTACTATGCCTTATCCTTCACAACACATTTTTCAATTTCTTAAACCATGAAGTTTTCTTCTTTTCCTCTTCGTAATAATAGTCAATTTTTCTGTAAATTCCCTGTCTTTCAAAAGATCGCGTACTTTTCTGTTGCTGTTCCGTAACACCAACCTATCACAGCGCGGTTTACACTAGCGTACCAATTAGAACAAGATACGTCTCCATAGTGCTTAACCAATAGTTTCGCTGCTTTTCGTGATGCACCAATCAGCCCTTACTCTGTCTTGGTCACGAGGACCAATATCCCTGCGCGACACTTCTGACGTCACCAGCGCTCCGGCTTCTGCAGCACCGACTGACCCTTCCTTTACAAGGTTTATCGACAAGCTGTATTTACAAGATATGCAACTGAATCAGTTAGTAACTTACAAAAAACAACTCCATTCGTCTGTTTCGCTAAAACAAAGTGATAGATTTTCAATCGTTCAAGTATCCTGTATAGTTACCACAGAATTCTTAGACTCGCTGATAAAGTAGCACAACCCTCTACCTTACCCTTCTGTCAAACAATAACAAACCAGTTTCTCTAGGAATAAGACACATGCAGCGACCTCAATGCTCCTTAGAGTCTAATCCAGAGTTTCACAAGAACACATATTACTATTTCATTTATACACATTCACACGGAAAATCCCTATTCATTCATAAAATAATTCTGTATTTCCAGTAGGCAGTGCTTACCTCTACCCTACCACAGAATTTCTCTATCGTTAGTAAAGTAGCACATCCCTCTACTTTACCCTTCTTCCAAGCTCAGGTTAAGTCCTACTACTCTCCCAGCGATAAGTTTTAAATCAGAATACGCAATGATCCCTATACTTAAAAGCTACAATTTTATAGACTGCCCTCGCTATACATTTATCCTTTCACACCTAAGGTCCCTAAACTTGTGATGTGCGACGACACCACTTGTGATATGCGCAAATACCACTGTAGTATACGACGATACTACCTTTTGAAACAGACTATGCGATGTGCGACTTCACTTGCCACACTTTCTCTGCCTGCAGACAGAGTAATCAGCTTCCCACAATCCTTGGAAGCCTTTTCAGGACTACATATAATTCTGTACATAAAACCCTTCTATCACTTTGTACATAATCCTAGCTACCAAGTTATATTACTGATGCAGCGCTACTCCGGAAATAATTTCTAAAACCATGTCACCTTTCCCTGAAGTACAAAATCATACATCTACTCATCAGTGGGGCCCATAACACTGTGAGTTACTCACAAAACAGCTTCCATCCTACTTCATGGATCGGTGAAACTCAAAGGAGAGCTGCTGTATCATGGCGGAGTGTCTAAATCAAAACTAAATATTTATACTATTTACACCTGCAGTTTAAATGAGAATTACCATGGTTTTTATTAACAAGACATTTTATTCAGACACTCCACAGTTAGGATCGATGAATCTGCTAGTAAAAAATTAGCCGTAGGAAAATACAAGACAAGCTTAATTCTCCATTTATCTAATTTTTATTAACAGCAAAGTTTAGCATGTCTGACAGTTTATTCGCTTGAATTATTTCTTTATTCAAAGTAACTTTTAAAAAGGAAATTTTATTTCAAATAGTCATTTTCATTTATTTAAAAGATTCAGAAATAGACATTATTATTTCGATTTCAGAATACAAGTTTTAGCAAAAGACAGATAGTTCCCAAAATTCATTTTCTCCTAACTTCCCTAACTAATACCCTCATCTAAGGCTCTGTTCTCATTCAAAGAAATAAAACATTTATTCAAGAAAATCTTACATCTCAGGAAAATCAGCATTCCGACAGCATATCTGGAGGAAATCGAAGAGGAGCATAATTTTAAACTCGGATTCTGATTGGACAAATTTGGGATGGATGAGCATCACCTCATCATTTTAACATTCAATTCCGTTGTGTCAGCTAAATTTTCAAAGGTCCTCTGTTTAAGAAAGTCTTTAGCCTAGTCACATCCTCAACTGGCAACTTCATGTACTTTTTTCACGTTCAGTAACTCAAACGTCCATCCTCTTGGCAGTCAGCAGTACTTCCAGGGCATATTGGCCTTGAACTGGCTTAGTTCATGCACAAGCAGCTCGTATTCAACTCAGACTTGGGCTGCGTATGCTCAGTTCATCGTCTATTCGCAGTTAATAAAGCAACCATATTTTCACTGGGCCTCACGAGCCAGAATGGGAACTATCATAGAAACAAACACAAAATAACATTAAATATGGAACTATAGCCCTTCTGTTTACCTCCCCCATACTAAGGTTTCCCTGTTAGTTATTACTTAGCAAACAAGCGACATAGATGCAATTTATGCTCACTTATCCTCCGGGTTCTGCCACAAATACATGCACAAAAAGCACATTTATGCCGTTTTTGTTTATTTCGAAGCTTTGCATTATTTTACATTACAACATCAACATTAATTAGTTCGTTATATTTCTTCATGCAAGCAGATTAGTATTTCCACGTGTATATGTGTGTGCATTCTATACTAAGTTGGTTAATATTTTCCACACCACACAATTAATAAAGGTTACTGTTATGAGGAAATGATTTCACGAGGGGTATACAAAATTTTGTTTTCCCACCTCGCCAGGGACATTGAAAAAATGTCCCTGACGGAAGAGTCCTTCACGACCCAGACTATGGACAGATGAACTTCAGTCCTCAGAACGTGAAGACGATTCCATGAATTTTAAGCATTCGGCGGATGACCGCAACAGAACACCAGAATGAATAATCCTTTGATTGGAGCAACGTAGGAGATGTGTACTTCTCATTTGCCATCTGACCCTGGAACAGAAATAAACTTTTGTAATACCAAGTAAAATCAACAGGAAATCATACATATGCCATCATACGCAAGGGAGGGAAAAAAGAAAAACGTATACAATTCAATCATTCTAATAGGCATATTATTTCATTATAATACATAACAACAGTACTGTATCTTTGGGTGGGATAATCCTCACCTCTGTTGACCTTAATAGAATTGAAAATTCTTGTCACGTATGTTCGCAAATTTTTTATTCTATGTCAGGACCAGAGGCTCAATTATGCTTGTTCAAAGCTGAGCCACCACTATTGACTCCACATCCAAAATAGGTGTATAAAAAAATGTCTTAAATGTAGATTTAGCTGACCAATCAGGTGCACTCATTATATCAGACAGACTTACACCCATGGAGAAAGATTTGGGCTCCATCGCACCTTGGACAGAGTGGGCGCCAAATTTTGAGACATCAATGCCCGCTTCTTTCATGAGCCCTCGCACCCATCTAGAAAGAGTGGCTGGTGTCACTGGACGAAAAGGCTTTTGCAAAGCAATGAACAATTGACCTCTCATATTAGATCTGAATTCAGCTGTACTCACCTCGTACGCTTTCAAGCATTGGACTACACACATTTAGGATTATCCGGGAACGCCGGATAAGAAACCAAGGTAGAATTTCCTTTAGTCTGTCTGGATATAATGAAAGTCACTCCTTCAGGACAGCCCGCGAGATCAAAGGCACGGACATCCGAAACCCTCTTGCAGGAAACCAGACATAATAGCATGGCTAATTTTGCTGAAAGTTGCTTTCGAGATAAGTATGTATTGACTGGCCAGGATTCCAGAAACCGTAGGACCACGGACACGTCCCAAAGGACTGCATATCTAGGGCATGGAGGTTTCACCATCCTAATACCCCGAAGCAGTTTACAGACTAAGGGATTTTCTACAGCTGATTTACCATCTATCTGAATGTGTCCTGCTGATATGGTGAAATGAAAGTTGTTCACAGTTCGGTAAGCTAGTCCAGAGGACGCTAGAGAGGCCAGGAAACTCACTACCATGGAGACAGATGCTGTAGCGGGATCGGTGTTCCATTGAGAACACCAGCTACACCATCTGTTCCATGCAGATGAATATCGTTTATGTATGCTGGATATCATTTATGTATTATACCATGCCTCATTAATGAATATCGTTTATGTATTATACCATGCCTCATAAATGAACTTGTGAGCCTCACTCGAAAGCCCTGGGATCTCCCAGGAATCCCTGAAACTCACCAAGCCACCAGTGAAAGCTGCCCGACTCTATCAATGGATGAGGAGCCTTCTGAGGATCTAACAATAGATTCCATCTCTGGGGAAGCAGAAGGGGTACAGCACAGGACATTTCCAGAAGCATCGGAAACCAAGCCTGAGCCCTCCATAATGGGGTGATAAGTACTATCTCCGCTTGTTGGCGCCTGGTGTGGGTCAAGACTCTGGGAATCATTGTGAATGGCGGGAATGCATAATTCAGAGTCTGGGGCCATGTCTGGAGAAACACGTCTGAGGCTAACGACTCCGGATCTAGTCGCCAACTGTAAAACCCTGGTAACTGCCTGTTGAGGTGGCAAAGCGGTCTAAATGACACAGACCCCATAGGAGAGTCAGAGCACGAAAGACTCGTGGATGGAGCCTCCAATCGCTGAAGTCCCGTAGGTAACAAGAGTGCCAATTGGCTACCTTGTTGATTTGGCCTGGGAGATACTCTGCCATCACTGAAATTCTGTGGAGTAGGCAATAATGGCAAAAATCCTTGGCTATCTCTGCCAAAATCCTCAATTTCATTCCCCCAGTTTGTTGACATAGTGGACCACTGAGATATTGTCCATTCGCAAAAGGAATGCAACAATCTGTCAACTCGGGTGAGAGACTGCGGATTGCGAAAGAGTCTGTAAGCAGCTCCAATCAATTTATATGCAAGGAAAGTTCCTGTTGGGAACAAAGTCCCCCATGGATATTGAGCCGCAATGCGCTCCCCAGCCCCAGCGGCTGGCATCTGATTCTATCACAATCTCTGGACTGGAACCGAATATGGCCCTGCCATTCCATGACTCCATGTGTTTGAGTCACCACAGCATATCCCACCTCGCCTCCTCGGAAAGAGGAATCTTTTCTGCATATCTGAGGCCTTTGGGGAGATGTCGGATCTTTAAGCGCTGGAGTGCCTGATAGTGAAGAGGGCCTGGGAAAATGGCTTGTATCGAGGAGGCTTACAGTCCCAATATCTGTGCCACTGACCTTAATGACACCACTCGTTTGTTCAATAGGGTTCGCAATTCGTTCATGATAGATCTTTGGAGATGGAAGCAGTAGCTGGCAGCTCCGTGAATCTATTTGAAACCCTAGAAATTGTATGGACTGTGTGGGAGACAAAATGGATTTTTGAGTGTTCACCACAAAACCTAGACTCTGGAGGAGAGGGATGGACCATTCCAGATGAGTGACTACTATTCGGGGACAACTCAACATGATAATGATGTTGTCTAAATAGACGATCAACGTTACACCGCACGCTCTCAAGGATTCCAGCACCGGGCGAAGGAGTTTCGTGAAGCACCATGGTGCCGAAGAAAGTCTGAAGGGAAGAACTTTGTACTCGTAGCACATGCCTTTCCAAACAAACTGGAGGAATCGACGATGAGGGGTGTAGATAGGAACGGAGTGGTAGGCATCCTTGAGATCTAAATGCAGCATCCAATCCCTTCTCATAATAGGTCGCTCAACAGATGGATGCCCTCCATCTTGAAGTGATGATAAACAATCCATCCATTGAATTCCTTCAGATTGAGGACCAACCTGGACCCACCCCCTCTTTGCTGGACCAGAAACACACTGCTTACAAAACCCCTACGGTGGAGATGTGATGGGGCGATGGTTCCTTTCTGCACTAGAGAGTTTATCTCGTCTGTGATACAAATTCTTATCATTTTGGAAAAATATATTGGAGGGGTTAAGCGACCCTGACTGGGGCTGGCGTACATCTCTAGCTTGTAGCCCTGAACAGTCTCCAAGACCCAGGCATCTTGCGAGACCGTGCGCCAATCTAAAAGATAAGATTGAATGCGTCCTCCCAAAATTACCTCTGAACACAAAACCAGTCTCACCTGAATTTCTGGTGTTTTGCTGGTTGGCCTGGTTGCCGTTGTATCTGCCCCTGCGGAACCTATTCCGAGGTCGTCTGGTGGGGTAGAAGGAGGAATTGGATGAGTTGGAATAATAAGGGTCCTGATAACCTCCATGCTGTTGTTGGAACTGGCCTCTTGGGGCACCTAGGTTTCCTCGGCCGAACGACTGCCCTCTATATTGTCCGGCCCAAGTGAAAACCAGGCGGAACGCCCATTTCAAGGACTCCTGTGTCTTATCCAGGCCACTGAAGGTTGCCACAAACTTCGTGAGTTCCTTTAGGAACGGCTGACCAAAGAGGAGGCCCTCCGCGAAGGGCCCTGCCTCTGAGGTGGACAATTGCGCTAGCTTGGGATCTAGTTTAAGCTGAATGGACCGTCTCCTTTCACTAGACATGGCACAATTTGCATTGCCCAATTGACATACAAGTTGCTGTGCCCATCCAATGAGTTTGTCGGTGTCAATGGATGCTCCCGATTCCTTGGCCCTGTACCCCAACTCTAAAATTTTTGTGATGGGGCCCGACAAGTCAAGAAGCTTGTCCTGGAATGACTGCCAAGCGCAGTCAATGCCTTTTTTCAGGTCCTTTGCATACTTCTTCAAGTAGGTGAACATGGTGGGGTCCACCTCGGGGATATCCACCACCTTCCCCACCAGATGCGGCGTAGTCGGGCCCTGACGTCCTTGTCGTAGGGCTGACTGGGTGGGACTGTACATAGGCTACCACTTCTGGCAACGGTAGCCATGCCGTTATTGGGGTGGATAATATCAGCTGGCTCAAAATGAGTACTTTAGGTTGGACGGGGGTCTCCAAATGGTGTTCGCTCATCTTTTTCTTGGCCTGCTCGGCCGCCTCCTGGTCATCCGACTGCTGATCGGAGGATGTATCATCAGGATCTCCATAGAGAGAATCCGAAGGGTCTGCCTGAGTGGCTGAAGCCTGATCTTTTGCCAAAGAATCAGCCAGCCTTGCAAAATCCTCCTTATGTGGGTTAACCCCTTGTGCCGAGCTAGGCTTAGGCTTAGGGGGATTGGACGTGGCGGGAATCCATCCCTGCTGCAAGGCGTATTTATTGAGGTGTCTCCTCAAAGGGGCGATAGCCCTGACCAAAGCTTTATTATTGGACTTCTGGACCCCAGCATCTAATACTTCTACCAGGTCCTGCTCCAAGGGACCAGCAGGTGCAGCTTCATAATAATAGTCCTCTTCATACACATATTCTGCCATAATAGAGCCCAGGTAAGTAATTGCGCTAGTGGTTAAGCGAATCAAGAGAGGAAGGAACCTCAACCAATGTTCTGGGACTGGACAATCAGGGTTAGAGGCACTACCCCAGGCAAGCCGATATTCACAAAACCTTTCTGATACAAGTGGAGGGAGGGTTTGCCAAAAAACCTCTCTAGGCTAAACCTGTGCGATTGTTTTACAGCCAACTGCGCTCTCAACACAGCCGGCATAGAGGGGGGCTGAAAACGGGCTGAGTACTTTTGAATTCGGATCCTTTCCCGCATTGAAACTGTCTAATCGGGAGTTGCGGAGAAAAAAGGCTCAAAATGGCCACAGCGCATGCGCGGAAGCGACCGCCCAAGAAAGCAGATAGAGGACTGTACGATCGAGCAACGCACAGTCCTCGCCCCCTCACTCCCTCTCCACAGAAACTGCTGAAGGCGCGTCGCGCCCAGCTGGGGAGGCCACCGCGCTTCCGAATAAGGGTAAATTAAACCAATACAAGCAGACTGTAGTGAAATTTGATCAGACCTGCGCCGTCGCGTCTAGAACCTGAACGAACAATAGCGTGTTGGAAACATGGGACTTCGCTGCCACATCTGCCCTCAAAATGAGCTGTCAAACACTCACCTCTGTGCACGCTAGCCGCAAATTCAATCAACAATATACAGTAAAAAGGAATATGATGACATACAATGTAACCATGAATCAAAGCACAGAGCACCCATACACTACAAATGCAAGTAGGTAAGGTAAGAGGCACTTAACTGGCAGGCGGAGCAGCAAGGAAAGAGGAAGTTGTTACCTCTGTTGGGACATTTACATGTTATTACTCTATGGTTGTTATGAGCACAGAAGGCTCATGGGATTTGTAGTTTTTTCTATAAAGAAGTGTTTTGATTGGCTGCTGAAAAATAAAAAGCAAAAAAATGAGAAGCAAAATCCTCGCCTCCGGTCCTAACATTAAATCAATGGATGAAGCAGGCTGACTCATTACTCCATTCTGTAACGGCAGACGGAAAAGTTGAACAGACCAATGTTTCAACAACAAAAGAAAAGCATCCACTACGAGACTGGCACTGCATTCCATTTTTTGTTAGATTCAGTTACCTTTTTACCTGACTTTTCCAGGTCCTCACTGCTCCAGTCAAACAGTGACCCGACCACAGCAAAATCTTCGTGGGAGTAGGGGCAAGGAAGTTGACACTATCCATGTCATTATGTGGAAGAGGGGGAACATTTAGGCCCTTTTCTGCATTATTACTGGCTGGCTTGCAATGGGGATAATCAATGTTGCAAGCCAGTCAGTAATGCCATATAGAAGGCCTAAATGTTCCTCCTTTCCATGTAACGACATTGATGGTACCTCACTCCATGCACAGGGAAAGAGTGGGTTGAGGGAAACGCAGCATTTATCCTCGGAGGGTGGAGTATGGGGGAGGGCTCACCGCAAATCGTGAGGGTGAGACTAGCTGACTTTGAAGCTCCAAGGTGGGCTCCTGCGGTGGCCTAATTTTTAAAAAACATGACGCGGCTGGCAGAACAAAAGGAATGGCAGCCATTAGGAGTGCTTAGGAAGCATTGACAAAAGATCACTGGATGCACAATTTGCTGCTTCATATGAAAAGGGAGGAGGGGCAATCACACTCCATACAGTGTGATGGCCAAACAAAATGCCCTCTAAGTTAAATCGCCAGAAGCAAAGCAAAGCACACAAAGGATGGACTGTTACTGAAATGCAGCAATAACATGGGTGCATTTATGATTGACACAGACAACAGCCAATAAGAATTGCTTGGTGAGCCACAATTCATAAAATAAGATACAACTGGCCATGCGCTGTCTTAGACCTAAAAAGAGGCGAGCAATGTTGTGCCATCTTTTATCTGATAAATACGTACAATAGAACGAACCATACAGAGCCAAAGGGTATAAAATAAGCAAACATATAATTTGCAACTCTGATTTCACTCACTGCATCATTGTGTGCCCATGCTAGAAAAGGTACATTGTGAGTACAATTTGCTTGGCTGATGAAAAGTATTCTTGAGTGTTTTATAGGAATTACAAATAGAGACATAAGGTACACCCGTGGCTAAACACTTCGACAAACATCATTATGCAGATTTCACCAAGGCAACATACCTTGCCCAAAAATGCACGCTTGAAAGTGAAGGCAACATGGAG
This sequence comes from Lissotriton vulgaris, assembly GCF_964263255.1. NCBI lineage: Eukaryota > Metazoa > Chordata > Amphibia > Caudata > Salamandridae > Lissotriton > Lissotriton vulgaris. Next base: position 1,128,805,129 of record NC_141693.1, read on the forward strand.
AAATGTTTAAATAAGTTAGAATCTCAAAAGGTTTTGGACATAGAAACATTTAAAATAGAGGGTCTATATTTGGGAGGAGTTTTTTTTAAAACCTTCCACATTTAAAATAATTACAGTCTCTTCTGCTTTTTGCTCTACTATGCACCTAGTCCATACATTTTTAAAAAACTTTTTTTCTTTCTTTTTCTTACTCTTCTAGAATTTCATTCTAATTTAACTCTTTGTATACATCATCTGAGAACATTAAAACATACTCACTTGGGTAAGATTAGGCATAATAAATGTATGTAAAAGCACATGCATTTGAAAAAAGTTAATTTTGGAAAATTAAAATGTGAAAAGTTTTATACCTTTTTTTCTAAAATTTCATATTCCCTACTGGTGCTCAAGAAAAGTATGACTGTAGTGGATGTAAATATATTGTATTTTGTAGCACACGTTAGCCTTATGGCTCCATCTTAGTTTCAAGTCTACAAAATGTGAGTTGGCTGGCAAATCCATTAACGGACTTTCAGCCTGATTCATGTAGCTAAATAGCGCCCGCATCGCTGCGAAAACGCAAATGCGGGCGCAATTTCCGTAATCGGCATTCAACAACAAAATAGCGAATTCGCTAACACATATTAGCGAATTCGCTAATATAATCGCAGAATCCCTGCCGCTGAGCATTTGCGAATCGGTAATAGCGACACACCACGGAATCTGCGAAAATAATAGCGAATTCGCTATAGAAAATCGCAATCGGCATTCAAAAAAAATCGCAATTTGCGAAAAACCCAAAAATCGCTATTTGCACGGCGCAAAATAAGGACAACTCAAAGCAGGTGGTAACCATGAAAGGCATAGAAATTTTTTTTTCAAAAAACTGTTGTCCTATCACCAACAGGGCCAGGCCTGACCAATCACACATAAGGACATTCAGTAGCAGCATTAGGCTTTCCACAATGCCTGGGATGTACATGGTGGTGAGGCGGCGAAGGCTACAGCGAGCAGCACGGAGGAGACGCATGAGGCAGGCAAGGATTTACCGGCTGCGGGTCACCTTGCTGGGCCAAACCAGAGAACAGATTTATGCTAAATACAGGCTGAATGGGGAAATGATCACCTGGCTGATACAAGAACTCGACCCCATCATGCAGCACCCAACAAGGCGAAACAATTCTGTGCCCACACATGTGCAGGTATTGAGTAGCCTGCACCTCCTGGCCTCCGGAAGCTTCCAGGGGGTAGTAGCGGCCGCTGGGGGAATATCCCAGCCCACCATGTCACGCTGCCTCAACAGTTTTGTAGACGCCATGCTCACCCAGCTACACCGTCACATCAAATTCCCCGCCAGCCAACAGGAATTGGACATGACAAAGCTACAATTCTACAATGTAGCCCATTTTTCACATGTGCTCGGATGCATAGACTGTACCCACGTCGCCGTCTGCCCACCAGCTGGCATGGAGTACATGTTCCGCAACAGAAAGTGCTACCACTCCCTCAACATCCAGATGGTCTGCAATGCCAAGACATACATCACTGACATTGTCTCACGGTACCCAGGGAGTACCCATGACTCCTTCATCTTCCGGCACAGCGCACTCCACACACGGCTGGTCAGGGGAGAGTTTGGGGAAGGACACCTACTTGGTAAGTACACTTTGATAGAAATGTCACATTGCAAAGATGTAACAGCGCAGCACAGGCAATCACCATCTGCTCCTCCCATTCAGGTGACAGTGGCTACGCCCTCCGTGAATACCTCCTGACCCCATACCTCAACCCTGCTACACCCCAGCAACGGCGCTACAATATTGCTCACATACGGACAAGAAATTGCATAGAAAGGACATTTGGCCTGCTCAAGAGCAGGTTCCGCATACTGCACAAGACAGGTGGGGCCATGTATTACAGTCCTGCAAAGTGCTGCCGCATAGTGGCTGTCTGCGCAATACTACAGAACATGGCAACCAAGCGCCGGATACCTGTTGACATCTCTGGCAGTGAATCTGAGGGGGACAACCAGCCACCTGCACATGCGCGCCATGCACAAGGGGAGACCCCAGCAGAAGGGCACAGACGTCGCAACCACATCACAGTGAACAGTTTCTAGTACAACCACTGCCATCACCCCACGAATCGACAATGCATGCAAAATGTAAAGAAGACACAACGCTAATGTGTGTAGGAAAAGAAATGTATTTGTTCACTTCACAAAAGTAAATGTAATGGTCCGTGCCAAAGGTCAAAATAAAAGTAACTGTTCACTTCACAAAAGTAAATGTAATGGTCCGTGCCAAAGGTCAAAATAAAAGTAACTGTTCACTTCACAAAAGTAAATGTAATGGTCCGTGCCAAAGGTCAAAATAAAAGTAACTGTTCACTTCACAAAAGTAAATGTAATGGTCCGTGCCAAAGGTCAAAATAAAAGTAACTGTTCACTTCACAAAAGTAAATGTAATGGTCCGTGCCAAAGGTCAAAATAAAAGTAACTGTTCACTTCACAAAAGTAAATGTAATGGTCTGTGCAAAATTAGTCCCACACACAGTATTTCGCCATACTGCTGTGCTTGCCAGGCTTCACCTCAGCCTGTGCCAGTGGTGATTCCAGTCCTCTAGGTGTGCCTAGAGCGTGCCCCTCCACAACGCCTCTGAGGGCCTTCCTCCTCCGGGGCGTCAGGCAATGGGGGGGTCCTGGTGCTGCGGGTGGGTAGTGGGGCCTGTGAGGCTGATTGCGAGCTCAGGCTGGACGCCCCCTCACTCGCATCATCACCCCCCACAACAGATGGAATGGGTGGAGGGTGAAGAGCCACGACAGCTGTGGTGAGGGTCTCCAGCACCCTCGACATGTCCACACTGCACTGTATGACAGTGTGCTGCTGTGTCAGACAGCGCCTCGCCAGTAGGGAAGTGGCATTTGCCGACACGTAGCTCGCCCTGCTGTAGGTGCCAAGCTGTGTCAGCAGTTGGCGGTGGTGCCGGCGTTGGCCACCGTACATTCGATTCATGGCGCGGGTGTTAGCCTCCACGGCTGCAGCAATGCGGGCCATTCCATTGCCCACCCCGGCCAGGTCGGCCCTCATTCCTTCAATCTGTGTAGCAACACATGCCATGTTGCGGCCAATGTTGCATAGTTGCAGGTGAATTGCCCCCTGCTGCCGTGCCTGGCGCTGGTGTATGTGCAGCATCCGTCGCTCGATGCTGAGCCGCGCCTGTCCTTCACTATTGGCCCGCCTGGTAGCAGCTGCGGATCGCTGGCGTGACCTGCCACGCCTGCCCTGCTGGCCGGATTGTGAGGCTGGGGGATGACTGGACAGTGGCGCAGCCCCGGATGTTGAGGCGCCAGCTGATGGGGATGAGGCCACCGGTGTTGCAGGTGTGCTCGTCGCTGGGGGTGTGCCTGCTGGTGTGGCTGTGGCAGTCGCTGCGGGGGCCACAGGAGTGACTGACCTGGCTTTAGCTCTGGGAGGAGCAGCGGTGGCAGGGAGCACAATGGGTGCTGCGATGGCAGCAGATGAGGGCGCTGCAGCAGTTGCAGGTGGGACGCTGCCGGTGAAAGTTGATGGTGGTACAGTTGCAGCGTTAGGGGCTGGTGCCTGGGTATGTGTTGGCTCCTCCAGGACGCTGTCGTCTATCACCAGCCTGTCACTGTCACTGGTATCTCCACCTGTGGGGGTAAGTGGAGGACCATTAGTTGTATGCATCTGGCAGACGTGCAGTTGCAACATGCATGCTGGGTGACATTCCCTGAATGGCAGTGGCTTTGTGTGCATTGGGACCTGACTACATCTCCCACAATGGCTGCATTGTGGTACTACTACATTGTGGTCAGACTACATCTCCCACAATGCTTCAGGACAATCCTTGATGTGCAACAATTACATGCCTATGGGACATTGGGGGGGCCTATTTGGTCATGGACATCCATAGGGGGCAGGGTCGCAGTCGCATGCCACTTACCTTGGGTGTCTTGTGTGGGGGCGGATGAGTCCAGTGCAGTGAAACCCACAACGGCCTCCATCTCGAGGGTGTTTTCCACCTGGTCCTCCAGGGGGGTGTTCTGTGGTACCGTCGGACCTCCTCCGCCTGTGCCCGAGGACTCCCCGAGGCGCGCCGCCACCCTCTCCTTGGCACGGCCTCGGAGGTCGTACCACCTCTTCTTCAGTTCTTCAAGGGACCTGGCCGCCACTCCCACCGAGTTAACTGCAGAGGCTATCCCCTGCCAAATGCGCCTCTTCTCCATCTCCGGGACCCTCCTGGAATTTGCACCGAACAGTTGGTCGTGGTTAGCCACGACTCCCTCGATGAGGTGCTCCAGCTCCTGCTCGCTGAATTTCAGCTTTCGCTTCCTCCCAGCCGAGCTGCTGGTCCCTGGTGCTGCTTCCTCTGCCATGTTATGGGTTGTGGCTCAGTGGTGCACTCTACAAGCCAAGATGTGCAGCTGCTCTTCGATCTGCTCCCTGTCTCTCTGCCTCACTGTGGAGAATGGTGCTCGGAACCGGCAGCTTCCTGGTTGTGATGTCATCACTGGGCTCGAAATGCGACTTCCCGTTTTCCCGATCTCGCGAGTTTGCGATCTCGCAAATAGCGATATCGCTAATAGCGATATCGCTATTTGCGAGATCGCAGTCCAGCCGCGGGTAGGCCGAAATAGCGATTAATCTGCGATTAATCGCAATTTCGATCGGATCGCTATCGGATTTTGCGATCGCGTGCGAATCGCTTTTTTTTATCGCAATTCTTCATGAATTCGGATTTGCGATTTCTGAATAGCGACTCGCTATTTTTCGCTATTTCAGAATCGCAAATGCCGATTTTCATGAATATGGCGGCTAGTTTTTATAAAATTAATATTTACAGTTCTCTTCCTTGAATTCTACTCATCGGTATGATGAAAAGAAATGAAGAGATGCTAGATTAGTTTATAAATGTTTAGCCGCCATATTCATGAAAATCGGCATTTGCGATTCTGAAATAGCGAAAAATAGCGAGTCGCTATTCAGAAATCGCAAATCCGAATTCATGAAGAATTGCGATAAAAAAAAGCGATTCGCACGCGATCGCAAAATCCGATAGCGATCCGATCGAAATTGCGATTAATCGCAGATTAATCGCTATTTCGGCCTACCCGCGGCTGGACTGCGATCTCGCAAATAGCGATATCGCTATTAGCGATATCGCTATTTGCGAGATCGCAAACTCGCGAGATCGGGAAAACGGGAAGTCGCATTTCGAGCCCAGTGATGACATCACAACCAGGAAGCTGCCGGTTCCGAGCACCATTCTCCACAGTGAGGCAGAGAGACAGGGAGCAGATCGAAGAGCAGCTGCACATCTTGGCTTGTAGAGTGCACCACTGAGCCACAACCCATAACATGGCAGAGGAAGCAGCACCAGGGACCAGCAGCTCGGCTGGGAGGAAGCGAAAGCTGAAATTCAGCGAGCAGGAGCTGGAGCACCTCATCGAGGGAGTCGTGGCTAACCACGACCAACTGTTCGGTGCAAATTCCAGGAGGGTCCCGGAGATGGAGAAGAGGCGCATTTGGCAGGGGATAGCCTCTGCAGTTAACTCGGTGGGAGTGGCGGCCAGGTCCCTTGAAGAACTGAAGAAGAGGTGGTACGACCTCCGAGGCCGTGCCAAGGAGAGGGTGGCGGCGCGCCTCGGGGAGTCCTAGGGCACAGGCGGAGGAGGTCCGACGGTACCACAGAACACCCCCCTGGAGGACCAGGTGGAAAACACCCTCGAGATGGAGGCCGTTGTGGGTTTCACTGCACTGGACTCATCCGCCCCCACACAAGACACCCAAGGTAAGTGGCATGCGACTGCGACCCTGCCCCCTATGGATGTCCATGACCAAATAGGCCCCCCCAATGTCCCATAGGCATGTAATTGTTGCACATCAAGGATTGTCCTGAAGCATTGTGGGAGATGTAGTCTGACCACAATGTAGTAGTACCACAATGCAGCCATTGTGGGAGATGTAGTCAGGTCCCAATGCACACAAAGCCACTGCCATTCAGGGAATGTCACCCAGCATGCATGTTGCAACTGCACGTCTGCCAGATGCATACAACTAATGGTCCTCCACTTACCCCCACAGGTGGAGATACCAGTGACAGTGACAGGCTGGTGATAGACGACAGCGTCCTGGAGGAGCCAACACATACCCAGGCACCAGCCCCTAACGCTGCAACTGTACCACCATCAACTTTCACCGGCAGCGTCCCACCTGCAACTGCTGCAGCGCCCTCATCTGCTGCCATCGCAGCACCCATTGTGCTCCCTGCCACCGCTGCTCCTCCCAGAGCTAAAGCCAGGTCAGTCACTCCTGTGGCCCCCGCAGCGACTGCCACAGCCACACCAGCAGGCACACCCCCAGCGACGAGCACACCTGCAACACCGGTGGCCTCATCCCCATCAGCTGGCGCCTCAACATCCGGGGCTGCGCCACTGTCCAGTCAGCCCCCAGCCTCACAATCCGGCCAGCAGGGCAGGCGTGGCAGGTCACGCCAGCGATCCGCAGCTGCTACCAGGCGGGCCAATAGTGAAGGACAGGCGCGGCTCAGCATCGAGCGACGGATGCTGCACATACACCAGCGCCAGGCACGGCAGCAGGGGGCAATTCACCTGCAACTATGCAACATTGGCCGCAACGTGGCATGTGTTGCTACACAGATTGAAGGAATGAGGGCCGACCTGGCCGGGGTGGGCAATGGAATGGCCCGCATTGCTGCAGCCGTGGAGGCTAACACCCGCGCCATGAATCGAATGTACGGTGGCCAACGCCGGCACCACCGCCAACTGCTGACACAGCTTGGCACCTACAGCAGGGCGAGCTACGTGTCGGCAAATGCCACTTCCCTACTGGCGAGGCGCTGTCTGACACAGCAGCACACTGTCATACAGTGCAGTGTGGACATGTCGAGGGTGCTGGAGACCCTCACCACAGCTGTCGTGGCTCTTCACCCTCCACCCATTCCATCTGTTGTGGGGGGTGATGATGCGAGTGAGGGGGCGTCCAGCCTGAGCTCGCAATCAGCCTCACAGGCCCCACTACCCACCCGCAGCACCAGGACCCCCCCATTGCCTGACGCCCCGGAGGAGGAAGGCCCTCAGAGGCGTTGTGGAGGGGCACGCTCTAGGCACACCTAGAGGACTGGAATCACCACTGGCACAGGCTGAAGTGAAGCCTGGCAAGCACAGCAGTATGGCGAAATACTGTGTGTGGGACTAATTTTGCACGGACCATTACATTTACTTTTGTGAAGTGAACAGTTACTTTTATTTTGACCTTTGGCACGGACCATTACATTTACTTTTGTGAAGTGAACAGTTACTTTTATTTTGACCTTTGGCACGGACCATTACATTTACTTTTGTGAAGTGAACAGTTACTTTTATTTTGACCTTTGGCACGGACCATTACATTTACTTTTGTGAAGTGAACAGTTACTTTTATTTTGACCTTTGGCACGGACCATTACATTTACTTTTGTGAAGTGAACAGTTACTTTTATTTTGACCTTTGGCACGGACCATTACATTTACTTTTGTGAAGTGAACAAATACATTTCTTTTCCTACACACATTAGCGTTGTGTCTTCTTTACATTTTGCATGCATTGTCGATTCGTGGGGTGATGGCAGTGGTTGTACTAGAAACTGTTCACTGTGATGTGGTTGCGACGTCTGTGCCCTTCTGCTGGGGTCTCCCCTTGTGCATGGCGCGCATGTGCAGGTGGCTGGTTGTCCCCCTCAGATTCACTGCCAGAGATGTCAACAGGTATCCGGCGCTTGGTTGCCATGTTATGTAGTATTGCGCAGACAGCCACTATGCGGCAGCACTTTGCAGGACTGTAATACATGGCCCCACCTGTCTTGTGCAGTATGCGGAACCTGCTCTTGAGCAGGCCAAATGTCCTTTCTATGCAATTTCTTGTCCGTATGTGAGCAATATTGTAGCGCCGTTGCTGGGGTGTAGCAGGGTTGAGGTATGGGGTCAGGAGGTATTCACGGAGGGCGTAGCCACTGTCACCTGAATGGGAGGAGCAGATGGTGATTGCCTGTGCTGCGCTGTTACATCTTTGCAATGTGACATTTCTATCAAAGTGTACTTACCAAGTAGGTGTCCTTCCCCAAACTCTCCCCTGACCAGCCGTGTGTGGAGTGCGCTGTGCCGGAAGATGAAGGAGTCATGGGTACTCCCTGGGTACCGTGAGACAATGTCAGTGATGTATGTCTTGGCATTGCAGACCATCTGGATGTTGAGGGAGTGGTAGCACTTTCTGTTGCGGAACATGTACTCCATGCCAGCTGGTGGGCAGACGGCGACGTGGGTACAGTCTATGCATCCGAGCACATGTGGAAAATGGGCTACATTGTAGAATTGTAGCTTTGTCATGTCCAATTCCTGTTGGCTGGCGGGGAATTTGATGTGACGGTGTAGCTGGGTGAGCATGGCGTCTACAAAACTGTTGAGGCAGCGTGACATGGTGGGCTGGGATATTCCCCCAGCGGCCGCTACTACCCCCTGGAAGCTTCCGGAGGCCAGGAGGTGCAGGCTACTCAATACCTGCACATGTGTGGGCACAGAATTGTTTCGCCTTGTTGGGTGCTGCATGATGGGGTCGAGTTCTTGTATCAGCCAGGTGATCATTTCCCCATTCAGCCTGTATTTAGCATAAATCTGTTCTCTGGTTTGGCCCAGCAAGGTGACCCGCAGCCGGTAAATCCTTGCCTGCCTCATGCGTCTCCTCCGTGCTGCTCGCTGTAGCCTTCGCCGCCTCACCACCATGTACATCCCAGGCATTGTGGAAAGCCTAATGCTGCTACTGAATGTCCTTATGTGTGATTGGTCAGGCCTGGCCCTGTTGGTGATAGGACAACAGTTTTTTGAAAAAAAAATTTCTATGCCTTTCATGGTTACCACCTGCTTTGAGTTGTCCTTATTTTGCGCCGTGCAAATAGCGATTTCTGGGTTTTTCGCAAATTGCGATTTTTTTTGAATGCCGATTGCGATTTTCTATAGCGAATTCGCTATTATTTTCGCAGATTCTGTGGTGTGTCGCTATTACCGATTCGCAAATGCTCAGCGGCAGGGATTCTGCGATTATATTAGCGAATTCGCTAATATGTGTTAGCGAATTCGCTATTTTGTTGTTGAATGCAGATTACGGAAATTGCGCCCGCATTTGCGTTTTCGCAGCGATTGCGGGCGCTATTTAGCTACATGAATCAGGCTGTTAGTCTTTATTCACTTTTTACTTTATCTATACATAATATTGTAAAACAAGAAAGACTCGCTTGATGAGTTGCATGAGTGTATATATTACCCACTGGATAGTTATAGTTAGGATTGTGTTTCCATAGGAAATGCCTTTTTTATGTGCCAATAAAGTTTGGCACTGTTTGACGAATCTTCACAAATCTTTCCCAAAAAGTGCGACTTTTTGACTAGCTTACGCATGGAAAGCTTCGTGGTGAACCGTCAAGCAGTTGCCAAGAAAAAGGGTGGTCCCAAAACGTGTTTTCTCCATTACTATTTCCTTTAAACACAGCTACAGCCCAAACCACTGAACGTATTTATGCTAAATTTGGCAGAAAGCTAGATCTTGGTCAAGAAAGAGTGCTTTTTGTGATTTGGTGCAAATCTGTTCAGTAGTTTTTGAGCATGTAATGCTAAACAAATTGTATTTCTAGGTATGCAGAGTCTTCACGGATCTGACAGATCATGAGATCTGATTGCCTGTCATCACATCAACCAGGGAGTGGTGGGGCGGCCATATTACGGGTTGGGACTCAGTCTCAAACCTAAGGAAAAAAGCAAAAAAAGACATGGGGGTAGGATAAGGATTCCTTGACCCTCTAGGCCTACTTGTGGGGTCCCAGAGGGCAAACCAGTTTTTCTTATTTTGCTGCAAATCGGTCAGCAATTTTTTTAATAGGCATGGGCTTCGACAGATGTTTTTAAAATATGCCCGCTGGGTGGACCAGGTCCCGGTGGAGTGGACATGGACATAATTTTTGGGAGGAAGACACGTGGCCCCTTCTCAGAGTCTAATTAGGCCCTGGGGATCCCATTTCGAAGTAAATAATAAAATGGGAGGGCGCAACACAGCCCTCCCCCTGAATCTTAAAAAGGCCACAGTGGCCCCATCTCCCAGGTGAGGGTTTTAAATAAAGGGAGAGGGGGCATGGGGCCTCCCTCATGGAGCCTAATTAGGCCCCCGGGACCCCACCCTCTAGGGCCAGCATGTAAAAGAAAGGGGAATTGTGCTGCATGGCTCCCCTCCCTGAGCCTTTAAAGGCCCCAGGGACTCCATCCCCCGAGGCCGGCTCACTGACCTTGTCCGTAGAGCCCACCCCGGGACACAGTAGCTCCCCTGCCTGCACTACCTCAGGAAGGAAAACAAATGTTTACTCCTGTCTGCTGGGAGCATTTTTAGATCTCCTGCCAAACGAGAGCAAACGTATAAGTCTGCTTCCAGCCAGCGAGAGAGTTAAAGATGTTCCCACCGGCTGGGAGCAGACTTCTGTTTTTTTCCACTGCCCACACTGATGAGGGCAGGACACATATTGCTCCCGCCCGGAGGGCGCAAGTATAAATATCTTCTACCTTCGGGCAGGAGCAATGTCGGTGCCCCACCATGTGGGGAGCTGGCTGGAGCAGCTTGTACCCTAGGGCTACCCTCACAGCCACTAATATGTGGTATATGGATGCCCCATGTGGGCGCCTGGGCACACTCCTCTGGCCCTGTGGAATGAGGTCTCTGGTGCCCTGAAGGCCCAGGGAGGGGGGCTGCCTGCTCTCCTTTAAATTAGATTTAGCTCTGTGGGATGGGGTCCCCAAGCCCTAATGTGGTTCTGGTATAGGGGGCTTTGTGGCTCTCTCCCATTTTAAAGTCTATTTGGTCCTGGGGGAGGCTCGGGAAGGAGGCCCACACATCCTCTCTCCCCTTTTGAAATACATGCAGCCCTATGGGATGGAGTCCTTGGGACTTGGGGAGGATGGTCGCGTGGCAACCCCCCTTTTTTAAGTGCATTTTCCCCTGTGGCATGGAGTTCCCAGGGCCTAATGAGGCTCATGTAGGATGGCCTAACAAAGCAAACACAAGGAGATATTGGACACTTACCCCCAGCCACAGATCTGGGTTGAATCCATCATCATTCTTTAGCTCACTTCGCCACCCCAGTTCAGACCCAGCATTATGCAAAGCAGTCTTGACCCTGTGCCTCATGGGCACAGTCCAGGCTTAACTGCCAAGCTAGGTCTTCCCTGGACTGGAAATAAACATCCCGGGACCAGTTTCAGGGTAACACTCCTCATCAGCCAGGCTAGCATGAATCCAGTGGCAAAGTGAGCAAGGGACCAACGTCTGGGCATGCCCTGCCAATTTAGGCTGAACAAAGCAAACATGAGATGATGGATGGGCCTAATGACGTTTGGGAAGGGGGGTCCGTGGAAGTGCACAGCGGGGGGATTGGCTTTACATATGGTAATAAAATATTACTTTATGTTAAAAAAAGCTTAGAAATTCACTGGAAAAAATAGCAATAGGTAAAATAAGTAATGGTAGTTGATTGAAATGTTCAGTAACAACGTAACATTTTAAACTCTAGAAACCACAGAAATTCACTGGTTATAGTTATAGTTATAGCTATCTCAAGTAACTCAAAACTATAACTCATACCCTAAGGTAACTATAACTTGCCCGCTGGCCAGCAATATGAGTTAACTATAACTATAACTTTGCATTAAAAAAAATGAATGTCATTGAAAAAATCTAAAGGTTAAAAAGAATTTATAGTTAGGTGAAAATGTCATACCGTTTCAAACTAACAAAACCATTGAAACTCATAAGTTATAGTTATCTACAACTCGTGCCTTCAAGTTACTATAACTCACGCCCTACCATGCACATTGTTGTCATCAATGATCTCATTTTAGCTGTTGCAGTGTTTTTTTCGTCCCCTCCCCATCGCGGCATCACCCCCGTTCCCTGCCAGCCGCCACTCAGCAGCTCCTGTGTTGAAAGTTTCAAGGTGATAGGTCAAGCAGGGGCTGAGAAAAAGGGAGGTTTCCAAAATGCATTTTCACCCCGCAAATTTTCATCGGATTTTGGGCACGACTGCAGCCTGAACTACTGAGCAGAATTACTCCAAATGTGGCAGTAAGGTCACTTTTGGTTCATAAAGCGACCTTTTTGTAAATTGGTGTAAACACGTTCAGTAGTTTTTCAGTTATTAAAAGAAATCCACATTTAGATATATAGGGACATGAGTTCCAGAGGAATCCTACAGTCTCAATGTCCAAATCTCATTGGCTGCACACTTCAACCAAGAAGTGTTGGAAACCATCTTGGAACTAAGCTTAAGCCGTTTCCCATAAAAAACATTTTAAAAAAAAAGAAACGGAGGCAGAGTAGGAATACCTTAACCCCCTAACTGTGGTCCTGGGGTGCTCCTGTGACCCAGACAGGACCAAAAAGCACTTTAAGAAAAAATGCCACAGGAATGGGACAGAGCTGCGCATCAGCAGCAAAATAAAAAACAAAATGAAAGCACGTGTGTGTACATTATAGCCCCAGGGTGGGCCAGATCCCTGGGGCATGCATGCTTTTTTTTTTTAAAAAGAAAGGGAGTGCACGGGCCCCCCCTTCTGGGCTAAATTATGCCCGGGACCACCATCTCACCAGGGCTTAATTTCAAAAACTCTGCGAGGCACTCGGACCCCCAAACCCTTGGGAGCATCACCTCCCCGGGGCTAAATGCAAAGAAATAGGGGGCCTTGTGGACCCACCCCGAAACCCAGGAACCACCACGTCCTAAGGGATGAATTAAATATGTAGCGGGTGCCACACAGACCTGCCTGCACACTGGAGACCACGATCTACCTGGGGCTTTCTCGTCTTTTAGATGGAGGGAATCCATGAGGCCCTCCTCCTGGGATTTAATTATGCCTGGCGACCAACACCTCCCAGGGCTTAATTGGACTTGGGAACCACCACCTACCCTGAGCTAAATACAAAGAAATGGGGGAGGCTTCATCGACCCCCGAGCCCCATGAACCACCACCTCCCCGGGGTTAAGGTATATATGGAGCAAGCGGCAGCATGCACACCCCTGCACTCCGAGGACCACCACCTCCTTAGGCCTTTCTTATTTTTTAGAAGGAGGAGGGCCACAACGCCCCCCTCCTGGGCCGTTCCTGCTATGTCTCAGCTGCCCACCCCAGTGACAATACTGTTTGCTTGAGCTTGGCTGGAGCTCACAGCTCCTACCAAGCTCAAGCAAACAGTCCGCTTCCGGTGGACGGGGGCTGTTAAAGTGTTCCCACCAACTGGAAGCAGCAGTTTCATCACTTTCCCTGCCCTCAGACATGCAGGTGGGGAACGAGATGAAATGATTGCTCCTGTGCAGAGAGAGCTGCCTCTCCAGGAGCTTCCTCCATGCAGCAGCAAGGCCTGCTCCCGCAGGAGGATGGGTACTGCCTTGGACCATGGGGCCCTTGAGACTCCCCCGCAGTCCTGGTGAGAGGCAAAATAAAAGTCAGAAATGAGCAGATAGAGGCAGAATAAAGTTGATAAACTAGCAGGAAGATGCCGAATAAAGGTCAGGAACTAGCAGAAGGAAGCACAATAAAGGTGTGAAATGAGCAGAAAGAGGCAGGATAAATAACAGAAGGGAGCACAAAGAGGCAAAAAAGTTGAGAGAAGAAAGAGGCAGAATAAAGGTCAGAAGGGCGCAGAAATAGTTAGGCTAAAGGTCAAAAACTAGCAAAAAGAGGTCAAATAAAGGTGAGAAACGAGCAGAAAAGGTAAAATAAAGGTCAGTTACGAGCAGGTAATCAGAATACAGGTGAGGAACTAGAAAAAAGAGGCAAAATAAAAGTCAGGAGCGAGCAGAAAGAAGCAAAATAATGCTGAGAAAAGAGCAGAAAGAGTGAAAATGAATGTGAGAAATGAGCAGGAAGACGCAACAAAAAGGTCAGCAATGAGCAGAAAGAGAAGGAATACAGGTCAGAAACGAGCAGAAAGAGGCAGAATAAAGGTCTGAAGGGAGCAGAAAGAGGCAGAATAGAGGTCAGAAAGCAGCAGAAAGAGGCAGAATAAAGTTCGGAAATTAGCAGAAGAGCCAAAATAAAAGTCAGAAGCAAGCAGAAAGAGGAAAAATAATAGGGAAAATGAGCAGAAAGAGGAAAAATAAGAAGAATGAGCAGAAAGAGGTATAATAGAGGTTAGAATGAGCAGCAAGAGGCAAAATAGAGGTTAGAAACTAGCAGCAAGAGACAGAATAAAGGTCAAGAGCGAGAAGAAAGAGACAAAATACTGGGCAGAATGAGTAGAAAGAGGCAAAATAGAGGGCAGTAGCGAGAAAGAAGAGGCAGAAAAACAAGCAGAAAACAAGCGGACGAAGCACAAAACTGAAGACAGCGTAGGATAGCTGACTGCAGGTAAGCTACACAGAGGGAGCTGGCACGAGGAGCTGCTCCCATGTGCCCCCTACTTTTTTTACTATGCACTCACTGATAGACTCACTCATGCATTCATGCACCTACTCACAGACCCACTCATGCATCCAGAGACAGACCCACTCAGAGACTCACACATTCACTGACAGTCAGACACTCATGCACCCACTCACAGATCCATTTAAGCACTGATTCACCCCCTCACAGACCCAATGAGAGACTCATGCACATACACTAACTGACCCACTCAGAGACTCACTCACACACTCATGCATGTACTCACAGACCGCTTAGAAACTCACACACCTACTCACAGACCCACTCAAATACTCATGCATGCACTCACAGGTCTACTCTAACACTTACGTACCTCTCAAAGACCCACTCAGCGACTCTCACGTGCTCTCACAGACCCACTCAGACACCCATGTTACCATTCGCAGACCCTCTCAGAGACTCATACACCCACAACAGATCCACTCAGAAAGTCACATACCCCTTGACTGACCCTTTCAGACACTCACTCACACACTCACAGACCCACTCAGACACTCATCATTCACTTACTCACTCACAGACTCATCTTTCCACTCACAGACCCACTCAGACACTCATGCACCCACTCACAGACCCGCTTAGACACTCACACATCCACTCAGACCTACTCAGACATTCCCACACCCACTGTCAGACCCATTCAGACACTCTAACACTCACTTACAGACTTACTGAGACACTCATTCACTCACTCACACACTCACTGTCAAATGTTACTGGTTACACTTAGGAAATAAAATTGAAAAACCCTTTGAAATTCAGTTAAAAAGTCAAAAGTTCTAGGGACGTTATAGTTAGGAAACAGCATTAAAAAACCCTTTAAAATTCAATGAAACACTTAAGGTTACAGGGACGTTATAGATAGGAAATATATATTTTTTTAATTCTTAGAAATTCACTTAAACAACAAAAGGTTAAAAGGACATTATAGTCAGGCTCAGATTTCACTTGTACGCAACCAGTGAAATTCAGCAGTTATAGTTAGATGAGCTAATTTTAACTTACACCCTGCAATGCTCTGCTTATGATCTCACATATTACATCTCTCATGACATGGTCAGTGACATAGATATAGTTATCTCACAAAATTTATACCTCATGCTCTCGGACGCTAACCACACCCCTCCCAAGACTGAAATCACCACAGGCACTCCCCTCTCGACCCCCGATAATCTGAACCCTCCCTCACAAACTCCCCCTTCCTCTAACACAGACCCTTTTCCCTTACTTCCCCCATGTCCAACGTCTTCTCCAATCCAGCGGTCATCCTCCCCCCTACTACCACTGCCCACTTCCCTTCCGATGTCCCACATTCACATGGACAACATGTCTCCACCGCTTATCTCACTGACAATCTCCATGACATCCCCATGTCCAACGTCTCCACCAATCCAGCAGACACTTTCCCCCTATTATCACTGCCCACTACCCTCCGCCGTCCCACATCCACATACACAACCTGCCTTCACTGCTATTCTCATTGACATTCCCCGGAACTTTGACTTCCTACCTAGAATTTCCCTCCCTCCTTGCTTGGACATTAGACCCACTACTCCACCTCCGAACACCTTGAATGGGAGCATTGCTAACCCAGCACCCCGCGTCCAATCTCTTCCCTCTCCTAATCCCACTGATTCCATCCAATCCCCGACCCATGTTCTCTCTCCCTCCATAGACCCAAGTAATTCCCGGCCCCTGCCAAAAACATGAAGCTTTTTCAGCTCAATAATACAGCAGCTGAAAAGAATGGATCAGAAAATGAACTCTCTTGCTGCCAATTTTCTATGCTTACAACAAGATCTTCTCAACTGGACCAAGCCACTGTGCTCCCTCTGGCCGGCGTAGATTTGCTCCTACCCCCCTCAATACCTCTCCCATGGCCCCACAGAGCACTCCTCAACCCACCATTCCGTCGGCGAGTCAGACACTTCGACCAAACCGGGATCACCACCCCTTTTCGGTACCAAAACCTGATCAGATCAACGGCTCTTTCCTCGCTTGAGCCAGAATTCTGTCCCTTTCTCCATCCCTGTTATTGTTGGCACTAACAGAATCCCTAAAACTGTCCACTCGCCTAGACCTCCTGCTCAATACTCCTCTATCCACCTAGCTCCCCTCATCATTGAGGCTCCCGCACTCTCTCTTGCATGCTCCTGGATGTACCATGTTACTCCGCATACTATTACAACTACCTACCGTTACAACGCGACCATTACAACGCATACCATTACAACGCATAGCGCTTTGAGGTGCTGGATAGTGGTAAGTATAATTTACTATTCTAACTCCAGTCCCCGTGGACCCTAGGGAAGGTGGTGGATAGTAAATTATACTTATTCCCTATCCTAGAGCGCCCTCCAGCGCAATGCGTTGTAATGGTATGCGTTGTAAAAGTCGCGTTGTAACGGTAGTGCGTTGTAACAAATGCGTTGTAACAGGTGTATACCATGCTCCTACACTGCAGATCAGCAGTACAACATACCATAAACATTGCTGAAGCTCTACTCGCTGAAGAAATAGACATCGCTTTCCTCACAGAATCCT
Source organism: Lissotriton vulgaris (assembly GCF_964263255.1). NCBI lineage: Eukaryota > Metazoa > Chordata > Amphibia > Caudata > Salamandridae > Lissotriton > Lissotriton vulgaris. Next base: position 1,128,822,185 of record NC_141693.1, read on the forward strand.
GGCTCAATGTCCACTCCACCCCCATTCTTGACATTCTCACCCCTCCACGGTACAACATCATCAGACAAGACAGGCCGATCAAAACTGGGGGGGGGGGAACTAGCCATCATTCACAAAGCTGGAATGCAGATTACCAAACTTAAACCTGCAGAATACCTATCGTTTGAATACCTGGGTGTCGAATTTACTGCCAAGGGCACCTCACCCATCAAATTCCACACCATCTACCATTCTCCTGGAGAGCGTATCCTCTTCTCCGAAGAACTAGCAAACCTAATAACATGTTTCTCCCTGACAGACACAAAAGACGTGTTTCTTGGTGACCTCAATATCCACTGGAATTAACACAGAAGTCCCCACTGTTCAGAACCTATCCAACCTACTTGTAATATACTACCTCAAACTACTCTGCAATAAACCAACTCACATCAAAGGTGCAACGCTGGATGCGATCATTACCAATAATGAACTGTTCTGTCTGAGAGCGATTTCTCCCATTGCCTGGTCCGACCACTACCTCATTATGTTCAAGATTGACACACATTGTCAGCCATCAACCTATTCGTGAGGACAAACCTGAGCATTGGACCAAAAATATCAAAGAAGTCCCTTTACCCGAACTTGAATCCAGGATTCATGCCCATCTACAACTCCAACCCTCCACCTGGATGGCAGATGACCTCCCTATACACTTTAATTCAGCAATGACAGAGGTTTTAGACCAAGTAGCTCCACTCAAACTCAAACAAGTGAGGCAAACCAAATCTAAACCCTGGTTCAACGTAGATCTTAATAACGAAAGGCGTCAACTCAGACAAACGAAAAGGTCTTGGAGACTAAACCCTTCAACCTTACACCTAGCGCAACTTAGATCTGCTCAGCTGGCATACAAAAAACACATTTTTAGTGGAAAGTTGGCTTTCTTCCGCAACCAACTAGATCTGGTGAAAAACTGACAGAGAGAACTCTTCAACATTGTCAAAAGCCAAAGAAACTGCACTCCCTCTCACGAAATCAAAGCCACCAAAGAGCGTTGTGAAGAAATTGCCACCTTCTTCACCAATAAAGTCTCGTTCGTAATAAGAATAGGAGGTTTGCCCTTATGCAATTGGAGATCTGATTATACCCCTTTTTCAATGTACAGATTATATCCCTCTGCTAATGAATTGTGAGATTTTTTACCTGTGGATGACCGCATCACCAACACTTGATTTTATGTTTTTTATCATGTATAATACTGTATACTATGTATGATTACATCTTTTTATGTTTTTTTTAACATTACTGTGTGTAATATAATTGTGTGATCGCTTTTATGATTTTTATTAATCGAAATAAAGTGCTATTGACTTGAACTTGACTTGAAATTGATCAATCCTTCATTCAGACCTCAAATACTCCTTCCCTCCTAACCTGCCCCCCTTTAATCACCCTTGACCAATCAGAAAGAGTTCTTACCAAGGACAATCAGGCCTGCTTCCAGCTAAAAAACAATGTGAATTGGACCGACTTTGCGCTAAAGTCAGAAAAGGAGGTCTTCAGTATAATTTCAAACCTAAAACCTGCTTCCCACTCTATGGACCCACTCCCATCCACAATTATAAAAGAACTGATCCGCACCATTTCCCTTTTCTGGACAAAAATCATCAACGCCTCTCTCACCTCAGGCTGTGTCCCAGACTGCCTTCAACTAGGACAAATCACACCCTTTCTGAAGAAACCAGGGGCCGACCCTAATGATCTTAACAACCTCAGACCTATCTCCAACCTGCCGTTCCTTGCAAAAACATTGGCGAAATGATTTCTCCTCCAACTCAACAAACACATTGATGAGTTCAACCTCCTCGACACCTTTAAATCAGGATTCAGGAAAGGCTGAAGCACTTAAACAGCTATGTTGAACATCTCTGATGATATTCACATGGCTTTAGATGAAGGTGGTGCCTGCCTACTCATCCTTATTGACCTATCTGCGGCATTCGACACAGTAAATCATCCAGCTCTTCTGGAGACCTTGAGGAAGCGCTCCGGCATTGACGGCACAGTACTAAAATGGTTCACCTCCTTGCTTCAGCACCGCTCACATCAAATTAAAATGAACTCCAGTCTCTTGAAGCCAAAAAAAGTCACACTTGGGGTCCCACAAGGCTCGATCCTTTCCTTGTCCCTCTTCAATCTCTTCATGATGCCCCTCACAATCATCTTGAAAAAAGCAGGAGTGAATTACCACCCTTACACTGATGACACCCAAATCTATTACAAAATGAAATCATCAAGCGAAAACCAACACCTCAATGTCACTCTAACCGAGATCCAAACTTGGTTCAAAGCTAACCACTTAAAGCTCAAACCAAATAAAATGGAACTAATCCTATTCTCTCCAGAAAGTAACCACCGTCCAATCCAAGAGTGGCTCAAAAATCTGGTTTCCCTAAACTGTCCCCTCGTCCTATCCGACTCATTTAAGTCTCTAGGCATTACCCTTGACAAGAACTTATCAATGGAAGCCCACATCAAAATTTTTGCAAAAGTGCGCTTTTCTCACCAAAACACCTCAAGAAATTGAAACCTTTTCATCCCCATGATGACCTCAAGACCTAGTTCTCTCTAAAATCATCGACTATTGGAACTCCAGCCTAACAGGGACTCCAAAAACTTCCCTAGCCTCACTAAGGGCAGTGCTGAACATGGCCGCTAGACTGATATCTGGAGTAAAAAGATTTGAACTCATCACTCCAGCTCTCAACTCCCTCTACTGGCTTTCCATTGAAGGGAGGAGTATTTACAAGCTGGCCCGCATCACACACAAACCCTTAACTCTCCGTCCCCCAACTACCTAAACAACAAACTGATAAGAGCAGGACAACCCAGAACTCTGAGAAGCTCCAACTCACTCCTTCATATCCCTCCGAAACTGAAAAAGAAAACCACTCAGTACTGATCGTTTTCTGGCAACGCTCCCAGGATGTGGAACGCTCTCCCTAGAGTCCTCAGATGCAACCCCTCCTTCTCCTGTTTCAAAAGGGATCTAAAACTTCATCTCCTCAACAAATTCTTTCCCGACCAACGTCAACGAACCTAGATTTCAATATCCAAGTGGACTCCTCTCTCTCTTGACATTCATTGATGACTGGACTGTGTTAGCCACCTTTGTTTGTTTTCTCTCCCTCCCCTGCACTGTTTACCTATTTTTCAGGTTGTATTTTTTTTATCTCTGTTTTGCTTGCTTTCCACCTTCTTACTATGTAATGCAATTTTCTTCTGTTTTTACTGTGTGTATGTAAAGCGCTCTGATACCCACGGGTCAAGCTAGCACTATATAAAACTTTTAAAATAAAATAAGTCGCGCCCCACCATGCACAGTTTTCTCATCAATATTCTTATTGCAAATGATTCAGTGATATCATCAATGATGTTATAGAAGATGTCATAACTGAGGTAATATGTGGTGTAATTAGCAGTGCATGGAAAGGGTGCAGGTTATAATTACCTTAGGAAAAGAGTGTGTGGTCATGGAGTTGGGCGCATGGCGGTGCACAACATTCGAGCCACAGGCCCTGTGGTCAAGCCACCAAAGACAGGCAATGCGCGGGCCCCCTCCGGGGCCACTTTTGGCCAGTTCCCAGGTGCATTTTTAAGGGGAAGGAGCAAGGAGCAAGGGGCAGCTATGCCACCCATTGCAGTGGCCCAGTAACATATTTCAGCTGGACGTGGCACATGGCCTCCCTCCCCAGGCCGATTTTGGGCCCAGAGACCTCAGCCCCCTGGGCCCAGCACCATATTTAATGGGAAAGGGACATGTGGCACCCCTCCTGGGGCAATTTTGGTCTCAGGAATCCCATCCCACGGGGCCTGTTACATTTAGTGGTGGAGGGGGTACGTGTCCCCCTCACTGGACTGATTTTGACCCTGGGAACACATCCCCCGGGACCCAGAACAATTGTTTAGGGGAGGGGGTGTGTGTTCCCCTCCCCAGGCCATTTTTGCTCTAAGGGACCACATCCCCCGCAGTCCACCACTATATTTATCGGGGATGGGGACATGCAGCCCCCCTCCCCAGGCCATTTTTACCCTGGGGCACCTCATTCTCCTTGGGCCCACCATATTCCAAAGGGGTGAGTGGCATGCAGCGCCCTCTTGCTGGGCTGTATTTGGCCCCAAGGACCCCATCTCCTGTGGCCAGGCCATGACCAAAGGGAGAGGGGTGCCACACAGCCCCCCTCCCAGGTCATTTGTATCCCCGAGGATTACATGCCCCTGGCCTGGCAAAAAAAGGTGGGTGCCCTGGTGGGTACACAGGGAACCCAATACAGTATGGTTGGGGGCTGCCGGGGGAGCCCCAAAACCCCTGCAGCCCCCAACAGGTCTCCGCCTCTAGCAGAAACCAGCATTGCTCTCACCCGTAGGGAGCAGCTAAAAATACTACTCCCTGTGAGCAGTAGCAATCTTATCATCTGTTTCCCTGCCCACTTCTGTGCTAGTAGGCAAATTGATGAAAAGTCCGGTCCATGCAGGTGGGAGCATTTTTCATACTCCTGCCCAATGGGAGCAGACTTGGTGTTTGCTCCCACTAGATGGGAATTTTGAAAATTTCTCCCCCCCAGCAGGAGCAAACACAGGTTTTCTTGCTCCCACCATTGCAGACAGGGACACCACTATATCCCGGGGGTGGGCACCCCAGGACATAGCATGATCTAGCCCTGGGGTATGGGGTTCCGGTGGCCATTAATGGTGCGGGGATGGGGACCATGTGGTCCCACTCCCATTTTCATATATAGCCAGGCCATACAGCCACTCAAACAGCTGCTCACTTTCTATACACATACCCACACAGCCACTCACTCACTCATACAGTCACTCACACAACCAATTCCTCAGCCATACAGCTACTCACACGCCCACTAATTTACCCATACAACCACTCACAAAATGAGTCACTCACTCATACAGCCTCTCAACAGTGCCGCTCACTCACCCATACAACCAACTCAGATGCCCACTCACACACCCATACAAGCATTCACACATGTACTCACTAACCCATACCGCCCCTTACACACATAGTCACTTGCCCATACCGCCACTCACACCACACAGCCACTTAGTCACTGATATAGCCACTTACATATACACTCACAGGCCCATATGGTCACTCACACGCCCACTCACTCACCTATACAGCCACTCACTCACCAATACTGACACTTATACTCCCGCTCACTCATCCATAGAGCTACTCACACGTCCGCTCGCTCAACAAACAGCTACTCACACAGCCACTCACTCACAGATACACACGGCCACTCACATAATATATGTTAGAAATAGTATTACTTATTAGTGGTACACAAAGTATAGTCATTTAATTTTTGTAGTACTTTAGTATAGCTGTTTAACACTCATAAACTTTTAGAAAACACTCACAATCACTGGATGATGTCATTAGTGATGTCATTTGAAATGTCATCAGTGATGTCACAAGTGATATCACTGACCATGTCATGAGTGATGTAATATGTGAGGTCATAAGCAGTGCATTGCAGGGGTTTAAGTTATAGTTAGCTCAGGTAACACTAACTGTGCTGATATTCACTGATTTTGTGAGACTGAGCCTATCTATAATATTCCAGTAACCTTTTGCTTTTTCAGTGAACTTCCAGGGTTTTTTCAACAGTAAGCAAAGGTGCCAGTCGCAAAGCATGGTGGCGGGCTGGATGCCGCGCCTGGCCTAGCATTGTGCTGCCCCACCCAAGCTTGCTGCTCCTGGCACCCCTTCTCCTTGCCATCCATTTCCAAGTCCATGCCACTGCACTCTCATTACAGCCCTGTGTGGCTGTTGTTCTGCCACTGCCCTCTCGCCTGCACTGAACACTTAGCTTGCTGCCCCATCCACCTTCTCCCTACTGAGTCCATCACCAACCCCCTTCCTCCTGCTTTTTATGGTTCAATGTGCTACCACTGTCCTCCATTTAGCTTGATGTCCCTGCCCACTCCTCCTGCCCTCCGTTGCCCAATTCTGTGCCCCTTCATTGACCTGCTGCCTAGCCTCTGGGCTTAGCTTGCTCCCCCTATGCTCCTTCCCCTGCCCTCTAATGTCTGTGTGCATGCCCCTGCTCCCTCCTTTTTACCCACCATGTTCCATGGACCTGCCACTGCCCTTGTTATGTTATGTTATGTTAACCCGACTTATATACGCAACAGCTGCCTCAGCGGAGAGGCGTCCCGGCGCTGGCAGCAGCAAGACATAGAGGCAAAAGGCCTAAGCCGGGGGGAGAGATAGGTTTTGATATCCTTCCAAAACCTCAGATAGTTGTCCAGACAGCGGATCTGGGAAGGGATGGATTTCCAGAGATTGTGCGCTAGGTTATGGAACGACCGTCCACCAGCACGTGCACATTTCACACGAGGTACGGTCACCAGGCATTGCCCCGAGAAGCGCAGATGACGCATGGGTGTATAAGGCACTAACAGATTGGCCAAAATGCCCGGGGAAGAGTGCTTCCTATCTACTCTGAGTGTTCTGTTGAGCTGCCACTGCCCTTCTCACCTGTCTAGCATGGTCATATGGCTACCGACTGTCCTTGCCACCTCCACACTGTCTGCCTGAGTTTCATACCCTTATCCCTGCGTTCCTCTCCTCCCTGGCCTATTTTGCTGCCACATCCTTCAGCTCTCCATGCTCTGTTGTGCTGCAACTACTCCTTCTGCCTGCCCTGCATGATCTTTTGGAAACCCTCTTCCCTTGCCCTCTCTTGTCGGTGTCCAGTCTCTACCCCTCCCTTCTGTCTTTCATAGTTATTTGTACATGCCCGCTCCTTCATGCCCACAATGGCACTTGTGCTGCCACCAACCTCCTGCCTGCCATGCATGGTCTTCTGTGCCGCCACAGCCCCTCCTACTTGCCATGAGTTGCAAGCTTGCTGCCCCAGGCCACCTCCCCTCCATTGTCTGTGTGTATGCCATTATGGTATCACTGTTGCCCTCCACGGGTGTTGTCCTTCAAGTGCCCATCCCACTCTCCATTGTCAGCTTTCTGCTCCTGCCTTGCCCCCTGTCCTCTGTTTTTTCATGTGCAGACCCCTGTCCCCTACCTCCTGCTTTGTTTGGTCTGTTGTCATGCCCCTGCACCCTCCCTACTGTCCTTCATGGTCCGTTATGCTGCAACTGTTCCTCCTGTCTCTCCTGTATAGTGAGCTTGTTGCCTTTGCCTCGTTGCCTCTTTGCTCCTATACTCTTTGTTGTCCATGTGCATGGCCCTGCCCCCTCCCTATTGCATTCCATGGTCCGTTGTTCTATATTCTATATTCATTACAAAAGTGTGACATGCCTGATGTAATCATGATGTAACCAAAACTATAATACCTAAAGTATTTCCTTTAGAGATTATAAAAACGAGAGGGTCTTATTCCCATAGAAATTATTGCTAGTGCTCTAAAAAACTAAAATGAGGACATATTTTCTGAGTTGTCAAATAGTGACAAAGCACTTTTAGATTATTTTCTATATTTATGTCTTTTTGTCCAGTTGTTCATTTGATTATATGTTACACTTAGGGGAGAGGATGTGGTGTTACGGCCAGAGCTGCAGACTTTTGCAACTGGGGAACCAGGATTGAGTTTCTGCATCAGTGTGGACAGGGTGCACTAGGCGTTAGATTAGGCCCTGCTGCTTGGTTCAAATAAGGCAACACTCACTCTGAAGAACTTTTGTCAGCTAAGGCCACAAACTACCTTAAGCCCCTTTATATATATCCTATGCCACTCCTGGACGTGGGATTGAACAGTGCGTACATTGTAGGGTGGAGGCTGTGCCGCTTCCGCCTCTTCTCACTCACTCCAACTGCTGATCCTTCGAGGTGTGTCTGATGGGATGTCTCCAGTTTCGATTTCAGCGTTCTCCTCAGTGTCATGGTTTCCCTTGACTTCCTTGAACTGTAAGATGTTTCTCACCTCTGTGACCGCTATTGATCTTGACTACCTAAAATTATAAAATTGTAAATTGATTCTTGTATAGCGCACTACTCACACGCAAGGGTCTCAAGGCGCTTGTACGAATACCGCTGTGGAACCCGTCCTGGCTTTCCCTGTGAGGCGTCCACTCCTTGGTACCCCCAGGGTGAAGGTCCGGCATCCTTAGCGTTGTGGGGGCCATTGTGGAGATTAAGCGAGCTATTGCCCAGAGTTGCAGAGTGGGACTCCATGATTACAATAGGCACCGAGGTGAGAATTATCAGGTCTGTGGAATTTTGAGCCCAAGACCCGCCGAGGCGGGGAATTGAACCCTGGTCCTGGGCTAGACCTCTGCACCAGGGTCTGCCGCTCTAACCATTGAGCCACACTTCTCTGACACGTCGGGCTAGTAAGGTGTCCTAAATGTCCAGCCTGGGGTTCGACCTTTCATGATGACCCTGGCCCAATCTGCAAGGTGGGTTCCTTTGCTCATCTATGTCCACTGGCCTTGTCATTCATACTCAGTCTTGTCCTTTGGGTTGCTTCCACGTCTAACTACGCAGGTTGCCACTACGGGTCTTGCAGGATGCTGTTGCCAGGGGGGCGTTTGAACAGTGAATTTGTCAGAGCACAATTGGTTGTGCTGTAGGGAGTTTGTCTGTAGGCCTGTAAGAATTGCTGTAGACAACATTCTGTGTCTTCTCTTTGATCAAACCCTATTCGAAGAGCTTTTTTTAAGGTCCTCATAAATCTTTCAACTTCGCCGGAGGCTTGACATCATTGAGGGGTAATTCTTCTGTGATGGATGGCAAGCACCGCCATGTAGTCGTGAAATCCTGGCCCTGAACGGGGGCCCATTGTCCAACCTCACTTGTTCTAGCAGCCCCAGCATCATGAAGATCTTTTCCAAGACTGGCCCAACATGTGAAACTGCTGTGGACTGCACCAGTCCCAACCACAGTGAATTTAGAGTATGAGTTCACTATCACTACCGTGGTACACCCATCAGGGAAACTCTCAAAGTCTATGCTAGTTTTAGCTAGGGGTGGCTGGAGAACTACGCTCTGCTGCTTTTTTGGAACTTTTCTGACTTCGCGCTCCATTTGGAGCACAGATTTTTGCAAAAAAAACACCAGCGGAGCAGAGTTATGGCTCATCCCCTTCTCCCCTCCCAAGACTTCACTCTTGACTCTTCATTGTCCTGCCCTTTCATGCTTGCCAGGTGTCTAACTCATGAGCAGGGTCTGCCAGAAGAAGGGCAACATTCGCTGAGATCATCTGTTCCCATCTTATGGTGCTGTTCTGACTGGCGCTGCTGAGGGGAATACGTGCCTGGAGAAGGACAACTTCGCTCAGAGTTGCTTACTTCAGCGCTGGCATTTTCTTTTAACAGCATCATGCTGTTAGACAATGGGACAGTCCCATTCGTTTGTACTGGCTATGAGCCCCAGAGATGAAGACACCTAACCTGTAAAGGGACAGGTGCAAGGAGACCCTGGAACTCTGTGAAAACTACTCGGGAGGGAGGAGAGACCCCCCCCATGCATCACCAGCACCAACAGAAATAACAGTTCTGAGGTCATGGTGAGGAACAATTCCAGCTATATGGCAAAAGCTTAGAACAGCAGCCAATGTACCCCTAATACACCTACTACTACCCCACTACCTGCAAACAAAGGTAAGTCGATGTCACTGTGCAGCCTTTGTGGGAGTGGCCAGAGGCCAAATGTCAGGCAGCAGAGATATTGGCTGCACATCTAGAACCCCATTGATCAACCTCTGGGCGCTAAAGGTTCAATGAGTGACAGTAGTGATTGATAGGTGGATGCACCTAGAAGTACTGGTGGTGTGCCTGCTACATAAATGTTTTGCTTCTGGCCCCTTCACCTTTGGCTTGTTGCTTCTTGCTCAGGGGGCAGGTGTGTCTTTCAGTGCCTTGTTGATGTGGTAGACTGACATCACTCTTGTAGCTTAATCATATTTTATATTTATCAGGGAGTCCAAGTCCACAAGGCTCATCCTAACAGCAGTTTCTCTTCTAATTGCATTTAATTGCATGCACAGTCATCTAATGTAAATATTGTCTTTGCTCTGGCTGTGCAACCATTTCCCATAGCAGGAAAGCATCAAGGAATATTACACAAATTCATAAAAGTCCTCTGCCTCAACCCATGTTCCAGAGAGAAAACTGAGAGGCATGATTGATGATGCAATACAGCCGCTCTAATCTTGGACTGGGATTCCGCCGGCTGCGGAACTCTGTGGGATTCAATGGAGTAGAACTCTGCCCACCCTTATGGTTGATGCTAGGGTCTTCCATAAGCACCGGAGCTGGAGGGGTTCTCCACTGGTAATCGCGTAGGGATGGCATTTCTGTAATGTCTTATCCACCATGATGTCCATTCCAGGTAACCAGACATTGCTCATCAGACTGGTTTTTGTGGCTCCTTTATGTCCTTGATGTGCAAAGTCGATCATCCTGTTCCATAGACTCTTGGGCACTACGATCTGCTGGCCTTGCAGCAGTAATTCATCTCTGCTCTCACTCAGCTCATCTCTCACTCTCCATAGTTGTTGTTGAATGGTCCATTCCTCTAGCATCAATGACTTTGCTCCATCTAGAAAGTGTTGCCACCACCTTTGAACTAAAGCCTCCTTCGCTTTTGTTATGCCGTCATCCTTCTTGGACGCCTCCTTGATCTCCTCAAGTGTGATTGCCTTGGGGCACGTCTCACCCACAATTATCCGCGCAAAGCCTTCAGAACCCTCTTCTTCTGCTTCCAGATGTCCAGATTATTCGGGGGAAGGATGCCTGGACAGGTAGTCAGATGGGTTGCTAGCTCTGGGGTGGTACACAATCTGAAAGGCACAGCCCATCTCTCGATCCTCAGAGAGGCCAGTTGGAAGGTGCCAGTGAATAAGGGAATGAGGGGCTTGTAATCTGTCACAACTCTAAATTCATGACTGTACAGGTAGAGATGGAAGTGATGACAGGCCCACCGGATCGCAAGGGCTTTATGCTCGATTTGAGCATACACCACTGGTGTTCACTCTCATTCTCCATTCTCTTTCAGGAGCAGAGCATTTAGCCCCACCTGGATAGCATCAACCACTAGTTCTGTCTTTTGCTGAGGGTGGAAATAGGCCATAGTGTTTTTGTCCAACAGGGCTTCTTTGATGGCCTACATCGCCTTCTCCACCTCTGGACTCCAGGTCCATGATGTGCCTGTTTTCATCAGATTCCATAGTGATTCTGCTAGTGTAGCCATGTTTGGAATAAATCTCCCGAAGTATGTTGCAATCCCCAGAAACCTGCTCATTTCTGTTGGGTTCTGGGGTATGGGCGTATTGCCTCTGCCTTCTTAGTGTCCACCTTGAGCCCTTCCCTGGAAAACACATAGCCAAAGAAATCCATTGCGTTATGATAAAAAGAGCGTATTTTTTTGTGCAACGTGAGACCACAGTCTTGCACCTACGGGAGGGTGGCGATCAGTCGAGCATGCTGGTCTTCCAGGCTCTTGGAAAATATGAGGATGTCGTCACTTAGATTAATTACACCCATCAGCCCAGAGAGAGCTTTTCTGATGTCGCAGTCACAACCCCCAACATCACCACAATCTCCACTGGCTTCCATTCGAAAAGAAGAATAACCTTCAAACTCCTCACCCACGCATACAAGGCCCTTCACAACACAGGGCCTTCATACCTGAACAGTCACCTCCCCTTCCACGCACCCAAAGGACACCTCGATCATCCTAGCTCTCACTTGCCACCATCCCACGTATCAGCAAGACTAGAATGGGAAAAAAGTCATTCTCTTACCTTGGAACCAAGGCCTGGAACACCTTCTCCGTCCACCTTCAGCAATCTCCCACATTGCCCCAGTTCAGGAAGGACCTCTAGACCTGTCTTTTCGGCTGACCCCAGCACTCAACAGAGCTGCCCCTTGCCCCCCAGTGCTTTGAGAACCTCACAGGTGAGTAGTTGCGATTTACCAATCCCTGATTGATTGATAGCATTCTGAAAAAACTCCGCCATGGAGGAGATGCTGAAACTCAGCCTTCTGTAGCATCGAAGACCCACGTGTGTTGAAAAGTTCATAATGTAGTGACTTAGCAAGCTCAAGCTGGTGATATACTGAATTAAAATCCAGTTTAGAGAACCACTTGGCCCCATTCAGATCCATCACTATGTCATCCGTCATTGATGTTATGTCTTTCCCCTGAAATGGTCTGGTTTAGAAGCCTCATGTCCAGGCATAACTGTATTGCACCTGGCTGCTTGGGTTTTGGTGCTATAACCAGCTGCTATACTCATGGTGTGGGACTCAGCACCTTCTCAATGACTCTCTGTTTCTCAAGATCCTGTAACTCTTGCTTAACCAATGGCTGCAGATGAAATGGTACTCACCGGTGCCTTAGTGTGGTAAGCTTGATGGAGTCATTAATGTGCTGCTTCGCTTGTTGAGCTTTCAATTTGCCTAGACCCATAAATAGTTGTGGAAATTCTGCAGGCAAACGTCTGCATGTGGCTCATGTTTCTGTTTTGCAAAAAATACCAACCCTAGATCTTCCACCATGTGGTACCTGAGTAGTGTGCCTTTTCTGCCCTACGTTACGTGAAACTTCGCCCTGGTGGATCGGCCCTCACACTTGAAGTCAACCTCAATGGTTACTCTTAGAGGTAGCAGTTCGGTTCCACCATAGGTGTAGATCTTTGTCCAGCTGGTTGCCAGTGGAGGGTCTGGACTGATTCTCTCAAACTGCTAAGAGTCCATAACATTCACAGATGCCCCTTTGCCGATAAGGGCGACCACTGTAGTGTCTCTTATATGGAACGTGCACATGGGTGAAGGTTGTCTCTTATGGCTGGGTCTCCCGCACAGGAAATTACAAAAACATCATCATCTTCATCATCTTGTTGATCACCAGCCCCTTGGTGAAGAAATGTCTTAGTTTCTGCGGTGTCATCCAGCGTGACATGAAGCAGAGCTGACGAGATTCTTTTGGGGTATTCACCCCCAGGCTATTGCTTCACGCTTCTGCAACCCTTTGCAAAATGGTTGGCTTTCTCGCACCTCGAGCATGCTTTTCCTTTCACAGGGCACACTACTGGTTTCTTGTGTTTTAGGCCAAAGTTGCTGCAACTTCCGCTTGGTGTCCTGGTGTTCCCTCAGAGCCACATCGGCCCTGGGCGCTTCTGTATTGCATCGACCCATTCTTCTTTCACGCTTGTTGCCTTCTGAGTTGCCGTGGTGGAAGCAGATTTACACAGAGCCACCTCCATCTCTTCTGCATGACTGTTTGGTAGCACGTGTGAGCGTGCCAGGATCAGAATCTCATCAAGCAAGGTGCCCGGTAGTCTAAGGATGAGTCACCATTGTGTGGTTGACTTGCAGCACTGTAGGATCCGTGTGCGTATTAAGCATGGCGAATTTTGCAAATTTGCGATTCGCGAATTTGCGGATTTGCGAATTTGCAATCCGCAAAATTAGCGAATTTGTGCGAATTTGCGGATTTTTTTTGCGTGTTCGCGGGGCGATTTACGTGTTTGCGGGGCGCTTTGCGTGTTCGTGGGGTTTTTTTTGTGCGAGACCGCTCGTTGTTGTGCCCTTCTGTTCTCTGCCCCACTCGTTTTTGTGCCATTCTGCCCTCTAGTTTTCCTCTAGGTTCAACCGCATCCTCAGCGCCAAGAAACCGCTAGGTATATGTGCGCTTAATAAATATTTTTTTAATTCAAATTCAAATTCTGCCCCACTCGTTTTTGTGCGCTTCTACCCTCTGCCCCACTCGTGTTTGTGCCATTCTGCCCTCTGCCCCACTTGTTGTTGTGCCCTTCTGCCCTCTGCCCCACTCGTTGCTGTGCCCTTCTGCCCTCTGCCACACTCATTGCTGTGCCCTTCTGCCCTCTGCCCCTCTCCTGTTTTATTTTAGAATGGCGCCGGCAAACTGCCAGCGCCATTCTAAAATAGTTACTAAGTTAGCTTCATCAGGAAGCACTAATAGATAAAATAAAGCAGGTGCTCGAATTCAGTTAAACTCGAGCACCTGCTTCTATTAGTGCTTTCTGTTGAAGCTAACTTAGTAACTATTTTAGAATGGCGCTGGCAGCTTCCCGGCGCCATTCTAAAATAGCTACAAGCTTGAAGCTTGAACTTTTGCCCCCCGGATCCATACCGCTTGCGGATTCGCGAATTTTCGGCAAATTCGTGGGAATTCGCGGATTGCGAATTTGCCGAAAACCTGCAAAATCCGCAAGCGGAACGGATTTTGCGCCCATACTTATGCAAAACCACTTACTCATTGTCAGTGAAATTGCTCTCCCACCCTCGCAGCTCCATCATTAAGTGAGGTGCCCCTGCCCCTGCACTCTTGAGTGTTGGTGATCGAGGCCCTCCTCCACCCGCAGGTTTCCCTGCTCCTCATCCCTGGTGGTCCAGTGGACCTCTGTCTCCTGTCTTTCTTTCTGCTACTTCACTCGTTTTTCTCCCCTTTCTATCTTTCACCTTTCTGCACCTCTGCTCTTTTGCGCCTTATTTCTGCCCATTTTCCCTTTCTCTCCCTCTGCTCCTTCACTCGTTTTCACTCGTTTTTCTCCCCTTTCTATCTTTCACCTTTCTGCACCTCTGCTCTTTTGTGCCTTATTTCTGGCCATTTTCCCTTTCTCTCCCTCTGCTCCTTCACTCGTTTTCACTTGTTTTTCTACCCTTTCTATCTTTCACCTTTCTGCTCTTTTCTGCATCTCTGCTCTTTTGTGCCTTATTTCTGCTTATTTTCCCTTTTTTCTTTATCCCTTCTTTTCTCCCTTTACCTTTCCCCGCCGCTGCTGCCCCCGCGGCCCCTCCCCCCCCAGCGCGACCGGCCCAATCCAGCTCCCCTCCCCGCTCCCGCCTCCCGCCTCCCAGCTGTCCAGCCCTCCCCGACCCCTACTTAATGGCGGCCACTGTGGGGACAGGCGAGCAAAACCACTGACTCATTGTCAGTGAAATTGCTCTCCCACCCTCGCAGCTCCACCATTAAGTGAGGTGCCCCTGCACTCTTGAGTGTTGGTGATCGAGGCCCTCCTCCACCCGCACGTTTCCCTGCGCCTCATCCCTGGTGGTCCAGTGGACCTCTGTCTCCTGTCTTTCTTTATGCTACTTCACTCGTTTTTCTCCCCTTTCTATCTTTCACCTTTCTGCACCTCTGCTCTTTTGCGCCTTATTTCTGCCCATTTTCCCTTTCTCTCCCTCTGCTCCTTCACTCGTTTTCACTCGTTTTTCTCCCCTTTCTATCTTTCACCTTTCTGCACCTCTGCTCTTTTGTGCCTTATTTCTGCCCATTTTTCCTTTCTCTCCCTCTGCTCCTTCACTCATTTTCACTCGTTTTTCTACCCTTTCTATCTTTCACCTTTATGCTCTTTTCTGCATCTCTGCTCTTTTGTGCCTTATTTCTGCTTATTTTCCCTTTTTTCTTTATCCCTTCTTTCCTCCCTTTACCTTTCCTAGCCGCTGCTGCCCCCGCAGCCCCTCCCCCCCAGCGCGACCGGCCCAATCCAGCTTCCCTCCCGCTCCCGCCTCCCAGCTGTCCAGCCCTCCCCGACCCCTACTTAATGGCGGCAACTGCGGGGACTGGCGGGCAACACCACTGACTCATTGTCAGTGAAATTGCTCTCCCATCCTCGCGGCTCCACCATTAAGTGAGGTGCCCCTGCCCCTGCACTCTTGAGTGTTGGTGATCGAGGCCCTCCTCCACACATAGGTTTCCCTGCGCCTCATCCTTGGTGGTCCAGTGGACCTCTGTCTCCTGTCTTTCTTTCTGCTACTTCACTCGTTTTTCTCCCCTTTCTATCTTTCACCTTTCTGCACCTCTGCTCTTTTGCGCCTTATTTCTGCCCATTTTCCCTTTCTCTCCCTCTGCTCCTTCACTCGTTTGCACATGTTTTTCTCCCCTTTCTATCTTTCACCTTTCTGCACCTCTGCTCTTTTGTGCCTTATTTCTGCCCATTTTCCCTTTCTCTCCCTCTGCTCCTTCACTCGTTTTCACCCGTTTTTCTACCCTTTCTATCTTTCACCTTTCTGCTCTTTTCGGCATCTCTGCTCTTTTGTGCTTTATTTCTGCTTATTTTCCCTTTTTTCTTTATCCCTTCTTTCCTCCCTTTACCTTTCCCCGCCGCTGCTGCCCCCGCGGCCCCTCCCCCCAAGCGCGACCGGCCCAATCCAGCTCCCCTCCCCGCTCCCGCCTCCCAGCTGTCCAGCCCGCCCGACCCCTACTTAATGGCGGCCACTGCGGGGACAGGCGAGCAAAACCACTGACTCATTGTCAGTGAAATTGCTCTCCCACCCTCGCAGCTCCACCATTAAGTGAGGTGCCCCTGCCCCTGCACTCTTGAGTGTTGGTGATCGAGGCCCTCCTCCACCCGCAGGTTTCCCTGCGCCTCATCCCTGGTGGTCCAGTGGACCACTGTCTCCTGTCTTTCTTTCTGCTACTTCACTCGTTTTTCTCCCCTTTCTATCTTTCACCTTTCTGCACCTCTGCTCTTTTGCGCCTTATTTCTGCCCATTTTCCCTTTCTCTCCCTCTGCTCCTTCACTCGTTTTCACTCGTTTTTCTCCCCTTTCTATCTTTCACCTTTCTGCACCTCTGCTCTTTTGTGCCTTATTTCTGCCCATTTTCCCTTTCTCTCCCTCTGCTCCTTCACTCATTTTCACTCGTTTTTCTACCCTTTCTATCTTTCACCTTTATGCTCTTTTCTGCATCTCTGCTCTTTTGTGCCTTATTTCTGCTTATTTTCCCTTTTTTCTTTATCCCTTCTTTCCTCCCTTTACCTTTCCTAGCCGCTGCTGCCCCCGCGGCCCCTCCCCCCCAGCGCGACCGGCCCAATCCAGCTTCCCTCCCGCTCCCGCCTCCCAGCTGTCCAGCCCTCCCCGACCCCTACTTAATGGCGGCAACTGCGGGGACTGGCGGGCAACACCACTGACTCATTGTCAGTGAAATTGCTCTCCCATCCTCGCGGCTCCACCATTAAGTGAGGTGCCCCTGCCCCTGCACTCTTGAGTGTTGGTGATCGAGGCCCTCCTCCACACATAGGTTTCCCTGCGCCTCATCCTTAGTGGTCCAGTGGACCTCTGTCTCCTGTCTTTCTTTCTGCTACTTCACTCGTTTTTCTCCCCTTTCTATCTTTCACCTTTCTGCACCTCTGCTCTTTTGCGCCTTATTTCTGCCCATTTTCCCTTTCTCTCCCTCTGCTCCTTCACTCGTTTTCACTCGTTTTTCCCCCCTTTCTATCTTTCACCTTTCTGCACCTCTGCTCTTTTGTGCCTTATTTCTGCCCATTTTCCCTTTCTCTCCCTCTGCTCCTTCACTCGTTTTCACTCGTTTTTCTACCCTTTCTATCTTTCACCTTTCTGCTCTTTTCTGCATCTCTTCTCTTTTGTGCCTTATTTCTGCTTATTTTCCCTTTTTTCTTTATCCCTTCTTTCCTCCCTTTACCTTTCCCCGCCGCTGCTGCCCCCGCGGCCCCTCCCCCCCAGCGCGACTGGCCCAATCCAGCTCCCCTCCCAGCTCCCGCCTCCCAGCTGTCCAACCCTCCCCGACCCCTACTTAATGGCGGCCACTGCGGGGACAGGCGAGCAAAACCACTGACTCATTGTCAGTGAAATTGCTCTCCCACCCTCGCAGCTCCACCATTAAGTGAGGTGCCCCTGCCCCTGCACTCTTGAGTGTTGGTGATCGAGGCACTCCTCCACCCGCAGGTTTCCCTGCGCCTCATCCCGGGTGGTCCAGTGGACCTCTGTCTCCTGTCTTTCTATCTGCTACTTCACTCGTTTTTCTCCCCTTTCTATCTTTCACCTTTCTGCACCTCTGCTCTTTTGCGCCTTATTTCTGCCCATTTTCCCTTTCTCTCCCTCTGCTCCTTCACTCGTTTTCACCCGTTTTTCTACCCTTTCTATCTTTCACCTTTCTGCTCTTTTCTGCATCTCTGCTCTTTTGTGCCTTATTTCTGCTTATTTTCCCTTTTTTCTTTATCCCTTCTTTCCTCCCTTTACCTTTCCCCGCCGCTGCTGCCCCCGCGGCCCCTCCCCCCAGGGCGACCGGCCCAATCCAGCTCCCCTCCCCGCTCCCGCCTCCCAGCTGTCCAGCCCGCCCAACCCCTACTTAATGGCGGCCACTGCGGGGACAGGCGAGCAAAACCACTGACTCATTGTCAGTGAAATTGCTCTCCCACCCTCGCAGCTCCACCATTAAGTGAGGTGCCCCTGCACTCTTGAGTGTTGGTGATCGAGGCCCTCCTCCACCCGCAGGTTTCCCTGCGCCTCATCCCTGGTGGTCCAGTGGACCACTGTCTCCTGTCTTTCTTTCAGCTACTTCACTCGTTTTTCTCCCCTTTCTATCTTTCACCTTTCTGCACCTCTGCTCTTTTGGGCCTTATTTCGGCCCATTTTCCCTTTCTCTCCCTCTGCGCCTTCACTCGTTTTCACTCGTTTTTCTCCCCTTTCTATCTTTCACCTTTCTGCACCTCTGCTCTTTTGTGCCTTATTTCTGCCCATTTTCCCTTTCTCTCCCTCTGCTCCTTCACTCGTTTTCACTCGTTTTTCTACCCTTTCTATCTTTCACCTTTCTGCTCTTTTCTGCATCTCTGCTCTTTTGTGCCTTATTTCTGCTTATTTTCCCTTTTTTCTTTATCCCTTCTTTCCTCCCTTTACCTTTCCCCGCCGCTGCTGCCCCCGCGGCCCCTCCCCCCCAGCGCGACCGGCCCAATCCAGCTCCCCTCCCCGCTCCCGCCTCCCAGCTGTCCAGCCCTCCCCGACCCCTACTTAATGACGGCCACTGCGGGGACAGGCGAGCAAAACCACTGACTCATTGTCAGTGAAATTGCTCTCCCACCCTCGCAGCTCCATCATTAGGTGAGGTGCCCCTGCCCCTGCACTCTTGAGTGTTGGTGATCGAGGCACTCCTCCCCCCGCAGGTTTCCCTGCGTCTCATCCCTGGTGGTCCAGTGGACCTCACTCTCTTGTCTTTCTTTCTGCTACTTCACTCGTTTTTCTCCCCTTTCTATCTTTCACCTTTCTGCACCTCTGCTCTTTTGCGCCTTATTTCTGCCCATTTTCCCTTTCTCTCCCTCTGCTCCTTCACTCGTTTTCACTCGTTTTTCTCCCCTTTCTATCTTTCACCTTTCTGCACCTCTGCTCTTTTGTGCCTTATTTCTGCCCATTTTCCCTTTCTCTCCCTCTGCTCCTTCACTAGTTTTCACCCGTTTTTCTACCCTTTCTATCTTTCACCTTTCTGCTCTTTTCTGCATCTCTGCTCTTTTGTGCCTTATTTCTGCTTATTTTCCCTTTTTTCTTTATCCCTTCTTTCCTCCCTTTACCTTTCCCCGCCGCTGCTGCCCCGCGGCCCCTCCCGCCCAGCGCGACAGGCCCACTACAGTTCCCCTCCCCGCTCCCGCCTCCCAGCTGTCCAGCCCGCCCGACCTCTACTTAATGGCGGCCACTGCGGGGACAGGCGAGCAAAACCACTGACTCATTGTCAGTGAAATTGCTCTCCCACACTCGCAGCTCCACCATTAAGTGAGGTGCCCCTGCCCCTGCACTCTTGAGTGTTGGTGATCGAGGCCCTCCTCCACCCGCAGGTTTCCCTGCGCCTCATCCCTGGTGGTCCAGTGGACCACTGTCTCCTGTCTTTCTTTCTGCTACTTCACTCGTTTTTCTCCCCTTTCTATCTTTCACCTTTCTGCATCTCTGCTCTTTTGCGCCTTATTTCTGCCCATTTTCCCTTTCTCTCCCTCTGCTCCTTCACTCGTTTTCACTCGCTTTTCTCCTCTTTCTATCTTTCACCTTTCTGCACCTCTGCTCTTTTGTGCCTTATTTCTGCCCATTTCCCCTTTCTCTCCCTCTGCTCCTTCACTCGTTTTCACTCGTTTTTCTACCCTTTCTATCGTTCACCTTTCTGCTCTTTTCTGCATCTCTGCTCTTTTGTGCCTTATTTCTGCTTATTTTCCCTTTTTTCTTTATCCCTTCTTTCCTCCCTTTACCTTTCCCCGCCGCTGCTGCCCCCGCGGCCCCTTCCCCCCAGCGCGACCGGCCCAATCCAGCTCCCCTCCCCGCTCCCGCCTCCCAGCTGTCCAGCCCTCCCCGACCCCTACTTAATGGCGGCCACTGCGGGGACAGGCGAGCAAAACCACTGACTCATTGTCAGTGAAATTTCTCTCCCACCCTCGCAGCTCCACCATTAAGTGAGGTGCCCCTGCCCCTGCACTCTTGAGTTTTGGTGATCGAGGCACTCCTCCACCCGCAGGTTTCCCTGCGCCTCATCCCTGGTGGTCCAGTGGACCTCTGTCTCCTGTCTTTCTTTCTGCTACTTCACTCGTTTTTCTCCCCTTTCTATCTTTCACCTTTCTCCACCTCTGCTCTTTTGCGCCTTCTTTCTGCCCATTTTCCCTTTCTCTCCCTCTGCTTCTTCACTCGTTTTCGCTCGTTTTTCTCCCCTTTCTATCTTTCACCTTTCTGCACCTCTGCTCTTTTGTGCCTTATTTCTGCCCATTTTCCCTTTCTCTCCCTCTGCTCCTTCACTCGTTTTCACTCGTTTTTCTAACCTTTCTATCTTTCAACTTTCTGCATCTCTGCTCTTTTGTGCCTTATTTCTGCCCATTTTCCCTTTCTCTCCCTCTGCTCCTTCACTCGTTTTTCTCCCCTTTTTATCTTTCACCTTTCTGCACCTCTGCTCTTTTGTGCCTCATTTCTGCCCATTTTCCCTTTCTCTCCCTCTGCTCCTTCACTCGTTTTTCTCCCCTTTTTATCTTTCACCTTTCTGCACCTCTGCTCTTTTGTGCCTCATTTCTGCCCATTTTCCCTTTCTCTCCCTCTGCTCCTTCACTCGTTTTCACCCCTTTTTTCTACCCTTTCTATCTTTCACCTTTCTGCTCTTTTCTGCATATCTGCTCTTTTGTGCCTTATTTCTGCTTATTTTCCCTTTTTTCTTTATCCCTTCTTTCCTCCCTTTACCTTTCCCCGCCGCTGCTGTCCCCGCGGCCCCTCCCCCCCAGCGCGACCGGCCCAATCCAGCTCCCCTCCCCTCTCCCGCCTCCCAGCTGTCCAGCCCGACCCAACCTCTACTTAATGGCGGCCACTGCGGGGACAGGCGAGAAAAACCACTGACTCATTGTCAGTGAAATTGCCCTCCCACCCTCGCAGCTCCACCATTAAAGTGAGGTTTCCCTGCCCCTGCACTCTTGAGTGTTGGTGATCGAGGCACTCCTCCACCCGCAGGTTTCCCTGCGCCTCATCCCTGGTGGTCCAGTGGACCTCTGTCTCCTGTTTTTCTTTCTGCTACTGCACTCGTTTTTCTCCCCTTTCTATCTTTAACCTTTCTGCACCTCTGCTCTTTTGTGCCTTATTTCTGCCCATTTTCCCTTTCTCTCCCTCTGCTCCTTCACTCGTTTTCACTCGTTTTTCTACCCTTTCTATCTTTCACCTTTCTGCTCTTTTCTGCATCTCTGCTCTTTTGTGCCTTATTTCTGCTTATTTTCCCTTTTTTCTTTATCCCTTCTTTCCTCCCTTTACCTTTCCCCTGCCGCTGCTGCCCCCGCGGCCCCTCCTCCCTAGCGAGACCGGCCCAATCCAGCTCCCCTCCCCGCTCCCGCCTCCCAGCTGTCCAGCCCTCCCCGACCCCTACTTAATGGCGGCCACTGCGGGGAGAGGCGAGCAAAACCACTGACTCATTGTCAGTGAAATTGCTCTCCCACCCTCGCAGCTCCACCATTAAGTGAGGTGCCCCTGCCCCTGCACTCCTGAGTGTTGGTGATCGAGGCACTCCTCCACCCGCAGGTTTTTCTGCGCCTCATCCCTGGTGGTCCAGTGGACATCTGTCTCCTGTCTTTCTTTCTGCTACTGCACTCGTTTTTCTCCCCTTTCTATCTTTCACCTTTCTGCACCGCTGCTCTTTTGCGCCTTATTTCTGCCCATTTTCCCTTTCTCTCCCTCTGCTCCTTCACTCATTTTCACTCGTTTTTCTCCCCTTTCTATCTTTCACCTTTCTGCACCTCTGCTCTTTTGTGCCTTATTTCTGCCCATTTTCCCTTTCTCTCCCTCTGCTCCTTCACTCGTTTTCACCCGTTTTTCTACCCATTCTATCTTTCACCTTTCTGCTCTTTTCTGCATCTCTGCTCTTTTGTGCCTTATTTCTGCTTATTTTCCCTTTTTTCTTTATCCCTTCTTTCCTCCCTTTACCTTTTCCCGCCGCTGCTGCCCCCGCGGCCCCTCCCCCCCCAGCGCGACCGGCCCAATCCAGCTCCCCTCCCCGCTCCCGCCTCCCAGCTGTCCAGCCCGCCCCGACCCCTACTTAATGGAGGCCACTGCGGGGACAGGCGAGCACAACCACTGACTCATTGTCAGTGAAATTGCTCTCCCGCCCTCGCAGCTCCACCATTAAGTGAGGTGCCCCTGCCACTGCACTCTTGAGTGTTGGTGATCGAGGCACTCCTCCACCCGCAGGTTTCCCTGCGCCTCATCCCTGGTAGTCCAGTGGACCTCTGTCTCCTGTCTTTCTTTCTGCTACTTCACTCGTTTTTCTCCCCTTTCTATCTTTCACCTTTCTGCACCTCTGCTCTTTTGCACCTTATTTCTGCCCATTTTCCCTTTCTCTCCCTCTGCTCCTTCACTCGTTTTTCTCCCCTTTTTATCTTTCACCTTTCTGCACCTCTGCTCTTTTGTGCCTCATTTCTGCCCATTTTCCCTTTCTCTCCCTCTGCTCCTTCACTCGTTTTCACCCCTTTTTTCTACCCTTTCTATCTTTCACCTTTCTGCTCTTTTCTGCATATCTGCTCTTTTGTGCCTTATTTCTGCTTATTTTCCCTTTTTTCTTTATCCCTTCTTTCCTCCCTTTACCTTTCCCCGCCGCTGCTGTCCCCGCGGCCCCTCCCCCCCAGCGCGACCGGCCCAATCCAGCTCCCCTCCCCTCTCCCGCCTCCCAGCTGTCCAGCCCGACCCAACCTCTACTTAATGGCGGCCACTGCGGGGACAGGCGAGAAAAACCACTGACTCATTGTCAGTGAAATTGCCCTCCCACCCTCGCAGCTCCACCATTAAAGTGAGGTTTCCCTGCCCCTGCACTCTTGAGTGTTGGTGATCGAGGCACTCCTCCACCCGCAGGTTTCCCTGCGCCTCATCCCTGGTGGTCCAGTGGACCTCTGTCTCCTGTTTTTCTTTCTGCTACTGCACTCGTTTTTCTCCCCTTTCTATCTTTAACCTTTCTGCACCTCTGCTCTTTTGTGCCTTATTTCTGCCCATTTTCCCTTTCTCTCCCTCTGCTCCTTCACTCGTTTTCACTCGTTTTTCTACCCTTTCTATCTTTCACCTTTCTGCTCTTTTCTGCATCTCTGCTCTTTTGTGCCTTATTTCTGCTTATTTTCCCTTTTTTCTTTATCCCTTCTTTCCTCCCTTTACCTTTCCCCTGCCGCTGCTGCCCCCGCGGCCCCTCCTCCCTAGCGAGACCGGCCCAATCCAGCTCCCCTCCCCGCTCCCGCCTCCCAGCTGTCCAGCCCTCCCCGACCCCTACTTAATGGCGGCCACTGCGGGGAGAGGCGAGCAAAACCACTGACTCATTGTCAGTGAAATTGCTCTCCCACCCTCGCAGCTCCACCATTAAGTGAGGTGCCCCTGCCCCTGCACTCCTGAGTGTTGGTGATCGAGGCACTCCTCCACCCGCAGGTTTTTCTGCGCCTCATCCCTGGTGGTCCAGTGGACATCTGTCTCCTGTCTTTCTTTCTGCTACTGCACTCGTTTTTCTCCCCTTTCTATCTTTCACCTTTCTGCACCGCTGCTCTTTTGCGCCTTATTTCTGCCCATTTTCCCTTTCTCTCCCTCTGCTCCTTCACTCATTTTCACTCGTTTTTCTCCCCTTTCTATCTTTCACCTTTCTGCACCTCTGCTCTTTTGTGCCTTATTTCTGCCCATTTTCCCTTTCTCTCCCTCTGCTCCTTCACTCGTTTTCACCCGTTTTTCTACCCATTCTATCTTTCACCTTTCTGCTCTTTTCTGCATCTCTGCTCTTTTGTGCCTTATTTCTGCTTATTTTCCCTTTTTTCTTTATCCCTTCTTTCCTCCCTTTACCTTTTCCCGCCGCTGCTGCCCCCGCGGCCCCTCCCCCCCCAGCGCGACCGGCCCAATCCAGCTCCCCTCCCCGCTCCCGCCTCCCAGCTGTCCAGCCCGCCCCGACCCCTACTTAATGGAGGCCACTGCGGGGACAGGCGAGCACAACCACTGACTCATTGTCAGTGAAATTGCTCTCCCACCCTCGCAGCTCCACCATTAAGTGAGGTGCCCCTGCCACTGCACTCTTGAGTGTTGGTGATCGAGGCCCTCCTCCACCCGCAGGTTTCCCTGCTCCTCATCCCTGGTGGTCCAGTGGACCACTGTCTCCTGTTTTTCTTTCTGCTACTTCACTCGTTTTTCTCCCCTTTCTATCTTTCACCTTTCTGCACCTCTGCTTTTTTGCGCCTTATTTCTGCCCATTTTCCCTTTCTCCCCCTCTGCTCCTTCACTCGTTTTCACTCGTTTTTCTCCCCTTTCTATCTTTCACGTTGCTGCACCTCTGCTCTTTTGTGCCTTATTTCTGCCCATTTTCCCTTTCTCTCCCTCTGCTCCTTCACTCGTTTTCACTCGTTTTTCTACCCTTTCTATCTTTCACCTTTCTGCTCTTTTCTGCATCTCGCTCTTTTGTGCCTTATTTTTGCTTATTTTCCCTTTTTCCTTTATCCCTTCTTTCCTCCCTTTACCTTTCCCCGCCGCTGCTGCCCCCGCGGCCCCTCCCTCCCCAGCGCGACCGGCCCAATCCAGCTCCCCTCCCCGCTCCCGCCTCCCAGCTGTCCAGCCCTCCCCGACCCCTACTTAATGGCGGCCACTGCAGGGACAGGCGAGCAAAACCACTGACTCATTGTCAGTGAAATTGCTCTCCCACCCTCGCAGCTCCACCATTAAGTGAGGTGCCCCTGCCCCTGCACTCTTGAGTGTTGGTGATCGAGGCACTCCTCCACCCGCAGGTTTCCCTGCGCCTCATCCCTGGTGGTCCAGTGGACATCTGTCTCCTGTCTTTCTTTCTGCTACTGCACTCGTTTTTCTCCCCTTTCTATCTTTCACCTTTCTGCACCTCTGCTCTTTTGCGCCTTATTTCTGCCCATTTTCCCTTTCTCTCCCTCTGCTCCTTCACTCATTTTCACTCGTTTTTCTCCCCTTTCTATCTTTCACCTTTCTGCACCTCTGCTCTTTTGTGCCTTATTTCTGCCCATTTTCCCTTTCTCTCCCTCTGCTCCTTCACTCGTCTTCACCCGTTTTTCTACCCTTTCTATCTTTCACCTTTCTGCTCTTTTCTGCATCTCTGCTCTTTTGTGCCTTATTTCTGCTTATTTTCCCTTTTTTCTTTATCCCTTCTTTCCTCCCTTTACCTTTCCCCGCCGCTGCTGCCCCCGCGGCCCCTCCTCCCCCAGCGCGACCGGCCCAATCCAGCTCCCCTCCCCGCTCCCCCCTCCCAGCTGTCCAGCCCGCCCGACCCCTACTTAATGGCGGCCACTGCGGGGACAGGCGAGCAAAACCACTGACTCATTGTCAGTGAAATTGCTCTCCCACCCTCGCAGCTCCACCATTAAGTGAGGTGCCCCTGCCCCTGCACTCTTGAGTGTTGGTGATCGAGGCCCTCCTCCACCCACACGTTTCCCTGCGCCTCATCCCTGGTGGTCCAGTGGACCACTGTCTCCTGTTTTTCTTTCTGCTACTTCACTCGTTTTTCTCCCCTTTCTATCTTTCACCTTTCTGCACCTCAGCTCTTTTGCGCCTTATTTCTGCCCATTTTCCCTTTCTCTCCCTCTGCTCCTTCACTCGTTTTCACTCGTTTTTCTCCCCTTTCTATCTTTCACGTTTCTGCACCTCTGCTCTTTTGTGCCTTATTTCTGCCCATTTTCCCTTTCTCTCCCTCTGCTCCTTCACTCGTTTTTCTACCCTTTCTATCTTTTACCTTTCTGCTCTTTTCTGCATCTCTGCTCTTTTGTGCCTTATTTCTGCTTATTTTCCCTTTTTTCTTTATCCCTTCTTTCCTCCCTTTACCTTTCCCCGCCGCTGCTGCCCCCGCGGCCCCTCCCCCCCAGCGCGACCGGCCCAATCCAGCTCCCCTCCGCGCTCCCGCCTCCCAGCTGTCCAGCCCGCCCGACCCCTACTTAATGGCGGCCACTGCGGGGACAGGCGAGCAAAACCACTGACTCATTGTCAGTGAAATTGCTCTCCCACCCTCGCAGCTCCACCATTAGGTGAGGTGCCCCTGCACTCTTGAGTGTTGGTGATCGAGGCCCTCCTCCACCCGCAGGTTTCCCTGCGCCTCATCCCTGGTGGTCCAGTGGACCACTGTCTCCTGTCTTTCTTTCTGCTACTTCACTCGTTTTTCTCCCCTTTCTATCTTTCACCTTTCTGCACCTCTGCTCTTTTGCGCCTTATTTCTGCCCATGTTCCCTTTCTCTCCCTCTGCTCCTTCACTCGTTTTCACTCGTTTTTCTCTCCTTTCTATCTTTCACCTTTCTGCACCTCTGCTCTTTTGTGCCTTATTTCTGCCCATTTTCCCTTTCTCTCCCTCTGCTCCTTCACTCGTTTTCACTCGTTTTTCTACCCTTTCTATCTTTCACCTTTCTGCTCTTTTCTGCATCTCTGCTCTTTTGTGCCTTATTTCTGCTTATTTTCCCTTTTTTCTTTATCCCTTCTTTCCTCCCTTTACCTTTCCCCGCCGCTGCTGCTCCCGCGGCCCCTCCCTCCCCAGCGCGACCGGCCCAATCCAGCTCCCCTCCCTGCTCGCGCCTCCCAGCTGTCCAGCCCTTCCCGACCCCTACTTAATGGCGGCCACTGCGGGGACAGGCGAGCAAAACCACTGACTCATTGTCAGTGAAATTGCTCTCCCACCCTCGCAGCTCCACCATTAAGTGAGGTGCCCCTACCCCTGCACTCTTGAGTGTTGGTGATCGATGCACTCCTCCACCCGCAGGTTTCCCTGCGCCTCATCCCGGGTGGTCCAGTGGACCTCTGTCTCTGGTCTTTCTTTCTGCTACTTCACTCGTTTTTCTCCCCTTTCTATCTTTCACCTTTCTGCACCTCTGCTCTTTTGAGCTTATTTCTGCCCATTTTCCCTTTCTCTCCCTCTGCTCCTTCACTTGTTTTTCTCCCCTTTCTATCTTTCACCTTTCTGCACCTCTGCTCTTTTGTGCCTTATTTCTGCCCATTTTCCCTTTCTCTCCCTCTGCTCCTTCACTCGTTTTCACCCGTTTTTCTACCCTTTCTATCTTTCACCTTTCTGCTCTTTTCTGCATCTCTGCTCTTTTGTGCCTTATTTCTGCTTATTTTCCCTTTTTTCTTTATCCCTTCTTTCCTCCCTTTACCTTTCCCCGCCGCTGCTGCCCCCGCGGCCCCTCCCCCCCAGCGCGACCGGCCCAATCCAGCTCCCCTCCCCGCTCCCGCCTCCCAGCTGTCCAGCCCGCCCGACCCCTACTTAATGGCGGCCACTGCGGGGACAGGCGAGCAAAACCACTGACTCATTGTCAGTGAAATTGCTCTCCCACCCTCGCAGCTCGACCATTAGGTGAGGTGCCCCTGCCCCTGCACTCTTGAGTGTTGGTGATCGAGGCACTCCTCCACCCGCAGGTTTCCCTGCGCCTCATCCCTGGTAGTCCAGTGGACCTCTGTCTCCTGTCTTTCTTTCTGCTACTTCACTCGTTTTTCTCCCCTTTCTATCTTTCACCTTTCTGCACCTCTGCTCTTTTGCACCTTATTTCTGCCCATTTTCCCTTTCTCTCCCTCTGCTCCTTCACTCGTTTTTCTCCCCTTTCTATCTTTCACCTTTCTGCACCTCTGCTCTTTTGTGCCTTATTTCTGCCCATTTTCCCTTTCTCTCCCTCTGCTCCTTCACTCGTTTTCACCCGTTTTTCTACCCTTTCTATCTTTCACCTTTCTGCTCTTTTCTGCATCTCTGCTCTTTTGTGCCTTATTTCTGCTTATTTTCCCTTTTTTCTTTATCCCTTCTTTCCTCCCTTTACCTTTCCCCGCCGCTGCTGTCCCCGCGGCCCCTCCCCCCCAGCGCGACCGGCCCAATCCAGCTCCCCTCCCCGCTCCCGCCTCCCAGCTGTCCCGCCCGCCCCGACCTCTACTTAATGGCGGCCACTGCGGGGACAGGCGAGAAAAACCACTGACTCATTGTCAGTGAAATTGCTCTCCCACCCTCGCAGCTCCACCATTAAGTGAGGTTTCCCTGCCCCTGCACTCTTGAGTGTTGGTGATCGAGGCACTCCTCCACCCGCAGGTTTCCCTGCGCCTCATCCCTGGTGGTCCAGTGGACCTCTGTCTCCTGTTTTTCTTTCTGCTACTGCACTCCTTTTTCTCCCCTTTCTATCTTTCACCTTTCTGCACCTCTGCTCTTTTGTGCCTTATTTCTGCCCATTTTCCCTTTCTCTCCCTCTGCTCCTTCACTCGTTTTCACTCGTTTTTCTACCCTTTCTATCTTTCACCTTTCTGCTCTTTTCTGCATCTCGCTCTTTTGTGCCTTATTTTTGCTTATTTTCCCTTTTTTCTTTATCCCTTCTTTCCTCCCTTTACCTTTCCCCGCCGCTGCTGCCCCCGCGGCCCCTCCCTCCCCAGCGCGACCGGCCCAATCCAGCTCCCCTCCCCGCTCCCGCCTCCCAGCTTTCCAGCCCTCCCCGACCCCTACTTAATGGCGGCCACTGCGGGGACAGGCGAGCAAAACCACTGACTCATTGTCAGTGAAATTGTTCTCCCACCCTCGCAGCTCCACCATTAAGTGAGGTGCCCCTGCACTCTTGAGTGTTGGTGATCGAGGCCCTCCTCCACCCGCAGGTTTCCCTGCGCCTCATCCCTGGTGGTCCAGTGGACCACTGTCTCCTGTCTTTCTTTCTGGTACTTCACTCGTTTTTCTCCCCTTTCTATCTTTCACCTTTCTGCATCTCCGCTCTTTTGCGCCTTATTTCTGCCCATTTTCCCTTTCTCTCCCTCTGCTCCTTCACTCGTTTTCACTCGTTTTTCTCCCCTTTCTATCTTTCACCTTTCTGCACCTCTGCTCTTTTGTGCCTTATTTCTGCCCATTTTCCCTTTCTCTCCCTCTGCTCATTCACTCGTTTTTCTACCCTTTCTATCTTTCACCTTTCTGCTCTTTTCTGCATGTCTGCTCTTTTGTGCCTTATTTCTGCTTATTTTCCCTTTTTTCTTTATCCTTTTTTCCTCCCTTTACCTTTCCCCGCCGCTGCTGCCCCCGCGGCCCCTCCCTCCCCAGCGCGACCGGCCCAATCCAGCTCCCCTCCCCGCTCCCGCCTCCCAGCTGTCCAGCCCTTCCCGACCCCTACTTAATGGCGGCCACTGCGGGGACAGGCGAGCAAAACCACTGACTCATTGTCAGTGAAATTGCTCTCCCACCCTCGCAGCTCCACCATTAAGTGAGGTGCCCCTGCCCCTGCACTCTTGAGTGTTGGTGATCGAGGCACTCCTCCACCCGCAGATTTCCCTGCGCCTCATCCCTGGTGGTCCAGTGGACCACTGTCTCCTGTCTTTCTTTCTGCTACTTCACTCGTTTTTCTCCCCTTTCTATCTTTCACCTTTCTGCACCTCTGCTCTTTTGTGCCTTATTTCTGCCCATTTTCCCTTTCTCTCCCTCTGCTCCTTCACTCGTTTTCACTCGTTTTTCTACCCTTTCTATCGTTCACCTTTCTGCTCTTTTCTGCATCTCTGCTCTTTTGTGCCTTATTTCTGCTTATTTTCCCTTTTTTCTTTATCCCTTCTTTCCTCCCTTTACCTTTCCCCGCCACTGCTGCCCCCGCGGCCCCTCCCCCCCCAGCGCGACCGGCCCAATCCAGCTCCCCTCCCCGCTCCCGCCTCCCAGCTGTCCAGCCCGCCCCGACCCCTACTTAATGGAGGCCACTGCGGGTACAGGCGAGCAAAACCACTGACTCATTGTCAGTGAAATTGCTCTCCCACCCTCGCAGCTCCACCATTAAGTGAGGTGCCCCTGCCCCTGCACTCTTGAGTGTTGGTGATCGAGGCCCTCCTCCACCCGCAGGTTTCCCTGCTCCTCATCCCTGGTGGTCCAGTGGACCACTGTCTCCTGTTTTTCTTTCTGCTACTTCACTCGTTTTTCTCCCCTTTCTATCTTTCACCTTTCTGCACCTCTGCTTTTTTGCGCCTTATTTCTGCCCATTTTCCCTTTCTCCCCCTCTGCTCCTTCACTCGTTTTCACTCGTTTTTCTCCCCTTTCTATCTTTCACGTTTCTGCACCTCTGCTCTTTTGTGCCTTATTTCTGCCCATTTTCCCTTTCTCTCCCTCTGCTCCTTCACTCGTTTTCACTCGTTTTCACTCGTTTTTCTCCCCTTTCTATCTTTCACCTTTCTGCACCTCTGCTCTTTTGTGCCTTATTTCTGCCCATTTTCCCTTTCTCTCCCTCTGCTCATTCACTCATTTTTCTACCCTTTCTATCTTTCACCTTTCTGCTCTTTTCTGCATGTCTGCTCTTTTGTGCCTTATTTCTGCTTATTTTCCCTTTTTTCTTTATCCCTTCTTTCCTCCCTTTACCTTTCCCCGCCACTGCTGCCCCGCGGCCCCTCCTCCCCAGCGCGACCGGCCCAATCCAGCTCCCCTCCCCGCTCCCGCCTCCCAGCTGTCCAGCCCTTCCCGACCCCTACTTAATGGCGGCCACTGCGGAGACAGGCGAGCAAAACCACTGACTCATTGTCAGTGAAATTGCTCTCCCACCCTCGCAGCTCCACCATTAAGTGAGGTGCCCCTGCCCCTGCACTCTTGAGTGTTGGTGATCGAGGCACTCCTCCACCCGCAGATTTCTCTGCGCCTCATCCCTGGTGGTCCAGTGGACCACTGTCTCCTGTCTTTCTTTCTGCTACTTCACTCGTTTTTCTCCCCTTTCTATCTTTCACCTTTCTGCACCTCTGCTCTTTTGCGCCTTATTTCTGCCCATTTTCCCTTTCTCTCCCTCTGCTCCTTCACTCGTTTTCACTCGTTTTTCTCCCCTTTCTATCTTTCACCTTTCTGCACCTCTTCTCTTTTGTGCCTTATTTCTGCCCATTTTCCCTTTCTCTCCCTCTGCTCCTTCACTCGTTTTCACTCGTTTTTCTACCCTTTCTATCTTTCACCTTTCTGCTCTTTTCTGCATCTCTGCTCTTTTGTGCCTTATTTCTGCTTATTTTCCCTTTTTTCTTTATCCCTTCTTTCCTCCCTTTACCTTTCCCCGCCGCTGCTGCCCCCGCCGCCCCTCCTCCCCAGCGCGACCGGCCCAATCCAGCTCCCCTCCCCGCTCCCGCCTCCCAGCTGTCCAGCCCTCCCCGACCCCTACTTAATGGCGGCCACTGCGGGGACAGGCGAGCAAAACCACTGACTCATTGTCAGTGAAATTGCTCTCCCACCCTCGCAGCTCCACCATTAAGTGAGGTGCCCCTGCCCCTGCACTCTTGAGTTTTGGTGATCGAGGCACTCCTCCACCCGCAGGTTTCCCTGCGCCTCATCCCTGGTGGTCCAGTGGACCTCTGTCTCCTGTCTTTCTTTCTGCTACTTCACTCGTTTTTCTCCCCTTTCTATCTTTCACCTTTCTCCACCTCTGCTCTTTTGCGCCTTATTTCTGCCCATTGTCCCTTTCTCTCCCTCTGCTTCTTCACTCGTTTTCACTCGTTTTTCTCCCCTTTCTATCTTTCACCTTTCTGCACCTCTGCTCTTTTGTGCCTTATTTCTGCCCATTTTCCCTTTCTCTCCCTCTGCTCCTTCACTCGTTTTCACTCGTTTTTCTACCCTTTCTATCTTTCAACTTTCTGCTCTTTTCTGCATCTCTGCTCTTTTGTGCCTTATTTCTGCTTATTTTCCCTTTTTTCTTTATCCCTTCTTTCCTCCCTTTACCTTTCCCCGCCGCTGCTGCCCCCGCGGCCCCTCCCTCCCCAGTGCGACCGGCCCTTTCCAGCTCCCCTCCCCGCTGCCGCCTCCCAGCTGTCTAGCCCTCCCCGACCCCTACTTAATGGCAGCCACTGCGGGGACAGGCGAGCAAAACCACTGACTCATTGTCAGTGAAATTGCTCTCCAACCCTCGCAGCTCGACCATTAGGTGAGGTGCCCCTGCCCCTGCACTCTTGAGTGTTGGTGATCGAGGCACTCCTCCACCCGCAGGTTTCCCTGCGCCTCATCCCTGGTAGTCCAGTGGACCTCTGTCTCCTGTCTTTCTTTCTGCTACTTCACTCGTTTTTCTCCCCTTTCTATCTTTCACCTTTCTGCACCTCTGCTCTTTTGCACCTTATTTCTGCCCATTTTCCCTTTCTCTCCCTCTGCTCCTTCACTCGTTTTTCTCCCCTTTCTATCTTTCACCTTTCTGCACCTCTGCTCTTTTGTGCCTTATTTCTGCCCATTTTCCCTTTCTCTCCCTCTGCTCCTTCACTCGTTTTCACTCGTTTTTCTACCCTTTCTATCTTTCACCTTTCTGCTCTTTTCTGCATCTCTGCTCTTTTGTGCCTTATTTCTGCTTATTTTCCCTTTTTTCTTTATCCCTTCTTTCCTCCCTTTACCTTTCCCCGCCGCTGCTGCCCCCGTGGCCCCTCCTCCCTAGCGAGACCGGCCCAATCCAGCTCCCCTCCCCGCTCCCGCCTGCCAGCTGTCCAGCCCTCCCCGACCCCTACTTAATGGCGGCCACTGCGGGGAGAGGCGAGCAAAACCACTGACTCATTGTCAGTGAAATTGCTCTCCCACCCTCGCAGCTCCACCATTAAGTGAGGTGCCCCTGCCCCTGCACTCCTGAGTGTTGGTGATCGAGGCACTCCTCCACCCGCAGGTTTTTCTGCGCCTCATCCCTGGTGGTCCAGTGGACATCTGTCTCCTGTCTTTCTTTCTGCTACTGCACTCGTTTTTCTCCCCTTTCTATCTTTCACCTTTCTGCACCGCTGCTCTTTTGTGCCTTATTTCTGCCCATTTTCCCTTTCTCTCCCTCTGCTCCTTCACTCATTTTCACTCGTTTTTCTCCCCTTTCTATCTTTCACCTTTCTGCACCTCTGCTCTTTTGTGCCTTATTTCTGCCCATTTTCCCTTTCTCTCCCTCTGCTCCTTCACTCGTTTTCACCCGTTTTTCTACCCTTTCTATCTTTCACCTTTCTGCTCTTTTCTGCATCTCTGCTCTTGTGTGCCTTATTTCTGCTTATTTTCCCTTTTTTCTTTATCCCTTCTTTCCTCCCTTTACCTTTCCCCGCCGCTGCTGCCCCCGCGGCCCCTCCCCCCCCAGCGCGACCGGCCCAATCCAGCTCCCCTCCCCGCTCCCGCCTCCCAGCTGTCCAGCCCGCCCCGACCCCTACTTAATGGAGGCCACTGCGGGTACAGGCGAGCAAAACCACTCACTCATTGTCAGTGAAATTGCTCTCCCACCCTCGCAGCTCCACCATTAAGTGAGGTGCCCCTGCCCCTGCACTCTTGAGTGTTGGTGATCAAGGCCCTCCTCCACCCGCAGGTTTCCCTGCTCCTCATCCCTGGTGGTCCGGTGGACCACTGTCTTCTGTTTTTCTTTCTGCTACTTCACTCGTTTTTCTCCCCTTTCTATCTTTCACCTTTCTGCACCTCTGCTTTTTTGCGCCTTATTTCTGCCCATTTTCCCTTTCTCCCCCTCTGCTCCTTCACTCGTTTTCACTCGTTTTTCTCCCCTTTCTATCTTTCACGTTTCTGCACCTCTGCTCTTTTGTGCCTTATTTCTGCCCATTTTCCCTTTCTCTCCCTCTGCTCCTTCACTCGTTTTCACTCGTTTTTCTACCCTTTCTATCTTTCACCTTTCTGCTCTTTTCTGCATCTCGCTCTTTTGTGCCTTATTTTTGCTTATTTTCCCTTTTTTCTTTATCCCTTCTTTCCTCCCTTTACCTTTCCCCGCCGCTGCTGCCCCCGCGGCCCCTCCCTCCCCAGCGCGACCGGCCCAATCCAGCTCCCCTCCCCGCTCCCGCCTCCCAGCTTTCCAGCCCTCCCCGACCCCTACTTAATGGCGGCCACTGCGGGGACAGGCGAGCAAAACCACTGACTCATTGTCAGTGAAATTGTTCTCCCACCCTCGCAGCTCCACCATTAAGTGAGGTGCCCCTGCACTCTTGAGTGTTGGTGATCGAGGCCCTCCTCCACCCGCAGGTTTCCCTGCGCCTCATCCCTGGTGGTCCAGTGGACCACTGTCTCCTGTCTTTCTTTCTGGTACTTCACTCGTTTTTCTCCCCTTTCTATCTTTCACCTTTCTGCATCTCCGCTCTTTTGCGCCTTATTTCTGCCCATTTTCCCTTTCTCTCCCTCTGCTCCTTCACTCGTTTTCACTCGTTTTTCTCCCCTTTCTATCTTTCACCTTTCTGCACCTCTGCTCTTTTGTGCCTTATTTCTGCCCATTTTCCCTTTCTCTCCCTCTGCTCATTCACTCGTTTTTCTACCCTTTCTATCTTTCACCTTTCTGCTCTTTTCTGCATGTCTGCTCTTTTGTGCCTTATTTCTGCTTATTTTCCCTTTTTTCTTTATCCTTTTTTCCTCCCTTTACCTTTCCCCGCCGCTGCTGCCCCCGCGGCCCCTCCCTCCCCAGCGCGACCGGCCCAATCCAGCTCCCCTCCCCGCTCCCGCCTCCCAGCTGTCCAGCCCTTCCCGACCCCTACTTAATGGCGGCCACTGCGGGGACAGGCGAGCAAAACCACTGACTCATTGTCAGTGAAATTGCTCTCCCACCCTCGCAGCTCCACCATTAAGTGAGGTGCCCCTGCCCCTGCACTCTTGAGTGTTGGTGATCGAGGCACTCCTCCACCCGCAGATTTCCCTGCGCCTCATCCCTGGTGGTCCAGTGGACCACTGTCTCCTGTCTTTCTTTCTGCTACTTCACTCGTTTTTCTCCCCTTTCTATCTTTCACCTTTCTGCACCTCTGCTCTTTTGTGCCTTATTTCTGCCCATTTTCCCTTTCTCTCCCTCTGCTCCTTCACTCGTTTTCACTCGTTTTTCTACCCTTTCTATCGTTCACCTTTCTGCTCTTTTCTGCATCTCTGCTCTTTTGTGCCTTATTTCTGCTTATTTTCCCTTTTTTCTTTATCCCTTCTTTCCTCCCTTTACCTTTCCCCGCCACTGCTGCCCCCGCGGCCCCTCCCCCCCCAGCGCGACCGGCCCAATCCAGCTCCCCTCCCCGCTCCCGCCTCCCAGCTGTCCAGCCCGCCCCGACCCCTACTTAATGGAGGCCACTGCGGGTACAGGCGAGCAAAACCACTGACTCATTGTCAGTGAAATTGCTCTCCCACCCTCGCAGCTCCACCATTAAGTGAGGTGCCCCTGCCCCTGCACTCTTGAGTGTTGGTGATCGAGGCCCTCCTCCACCCGCAGGTTTCCCTGCTCCTCATCCCTGGTGGTCCAGTGGACCACTGTCTCCTGTTTTTCTTTCTGCTACTTCACTCGTTTTTCTCCCCTTTCTATCTTTCACCTTTCTGCACCTCTGCTTTTTTGCGCCTTATTTCTGCCCATTTTCCCTTTCTCCCCCTCTGCTCCTTCACTCGTTTTCACTCGTTTTTCTCCCCTTTCTATCTTTCACGTTTCTGCACCTCTGCTCTTTTGTGCCTTATTTCTGCCCATTTTCCCTTTCTCTCCCTCTGCTCCTTCACTCGTTTTCACTCGTTTTCACTCGTTTTTCTCCCCTTTCTATCTTTCACCTTTCTGCACCTCTGCTCTTTTGTGCCTTATTTCTGCCCATTTTCCCTTTCTCTCCCTCTGCTCATTCACTCATTTTTCTACCCTTTCTATCTTTCACCTTTCTGCTCTTTTCTGCATGTCTGCTCTTTTGTGCCTTATTTCTGCTTATTTTCCCTTTTTTCTTTATCCCTTCTTTCCTCCCTTTACCTTTCCCCGCCACTGCTGCCCCGCGGCCCCTCCTCCCCAGCGCGACCGGCCCAATCCAGCTCCCCTCCCCGCTCCCGCCTCCCAGCTGTCCAGCCCTTCCCGACCCCTACTTAATGGCGGCCACTGCGGAGACAGGCGAGCAAAACCACTGACTCATTGTCAGTGAAATTGCTCTCCCACCCTCGCAGCTCCACCATTAAGTGAGGTGCCCCTGCCCCTGCACTCTTGAGTGTTGGTGATCGAGGCACTCCTCCACCCGCAGATTTCTCTGCGCCTCATCCCTGGTGGTCCAGTGGACCACTGTCTCCTGTCTTTCTTTCTGCTACTTCACTCGTTTTTCTCCCCTTTCTATCTTTCACCTTTCTGCACCTCTGCTCTTTTGCGCCTTATTTCTGCCCATTTTCCCTTTCTCTCCCTCTGCTCCTTCACTCGTTTTCACTCGTTTTTCTCCCCTT
Organism: Lissotriton vulgaris; assembly: GCF_964263255.1. Lineage (NCBI taxonomy): Eukaryota > Metazoa > Chordata > Amphibia > Caudata > Salamandridae > Lissotriton > Lissotriton vulgaris. The sequence goes on from NC_141693.1 coordinate 1,128,858,461, forward strand.
TCTATCTTTCACCTTTCTGCACCTCTTCTCTTTTGTGCCTTATTTCTGCCCATTTTCCCTTTCTCTCCCTCTGCTCCTTCACTCGTTTTCACTCGTTTTTCTACCCTTTCTATCTTTCACCTTTCTGCTCTTTTCTGCATCTCTGCTCTTTTGTGCCTTATTTCTGCTTATTTTCCCTTTTTTCTTTATCCCTTCTTTCCTCCCTTTACCTTTCCCCGCCGCTGCTGCCCCCGCCGCCCCTCCTCCCCAGCGCGACCGGCCCAATCCAGCTCCCCTCCCCGCTCCCGCCTCCCAGCTGTCCAGCCCTCCCCGACCCCTACTTAATGGCGGCCACTGCGGGGACAGGCGAGCAAAACCACTGACTCATTGTCAGTGAAATTGCTCTCCCACCCTCGCAGCTCCACCATTAAGTGAGGTGCCCCTGCCCCTGCACTCTTGAGTTTTGGTGATCGAGGCACTCCTCCACCCGCAGGTTTCCCTGCGCCTCATCCCTGGTGGTCCAGTGGACCTCTGTCTCCTGTCTTTCTTTCTGCTACTTCACTCGTTTTTCTCCCCTTTCTATCTTTCACCTTTCTCCACCTCTGCTCTTTTGCGCCTTATTTCTGCCCATTGTCCCTTTCTCTCCCTCTGCTTCTTCACTCGTTTTCACTCGTTTTTCTCCCCTTTCTATCTTTCACCTTTCTGCACCTCTGCTCTTTTGTGCCTTATTTCTGCCCATTTTCCCTTTCTCTCCCTCTGCTCCTTCACTCGTTTTCACTCGTTTTTCTACCCTTTCTATCTTTCAACTTTCTGCTCTTTTCTGCATCTCTGCTCTTTTGTGCCTTATTTCTGCTTATTTTCCCTTTTTTCTTTATCCCTTCTTTCCTCCCTTTACCTTTCCCCGCCGCTGCTGCCCCCGCGGCCCCTCCCTCCCCAGTGCGACCGGCCCTTTCCAGCTCCCCTCCCCGCTGCCGCCTCCCAGCTGTCTAGCCCTCCCCGACCCCTACTTAATGGCAGCCACTGCGGGGACAGGCGAGCAAAACCACTGACTCATTGTCAGTGAAATTGCTCTCCAACCCTCGCAGCTCGACCATTAGGTGAGGTGCCCCTGCCCCTGCACTCTTGAGTGTTGGTGATCGAGGCACTCCTCCACCCGCAGGTTTCCCTGCGCCTCATCCCTGGTAGTCCAGTGGACCTCTGTCTCCTGTCTTTCTTTCTGCTACTTCACTCGTTTTTCTCCCCTTTCTATCTTTCACCTTTCTGCACCTCTGCTCTTTTGCACCTTATTTCTGCCCATTTTCCCTTTCTCTCCCTCTGCTCCTTCACTCGTTTTTCTCCCCTTTCTATCTTTCACCTTTCTGCACCTCTGCTCTTTTGTGCCTTATTTCTGCCCATTTTCCCTTTCTCTCCCTCTGCTCCTTCACTCGTTTTCACTCGTTTTTCTACCCTTTCTATCTTTCACCTTTCTGCTCTTTTCTGCATCTCTGCTCTTTTGTGCCTTATTTCTGCTTATTTTCCCTTTTTTCTTTATCCCTTCTTTCCTCCCTTTACCTTTCCCCGCCGCTGCTGCCCCCGTGGCCCCTCCTCCCTAGCGAGACCGGCCCAATCCAGCTCCCCTCCCCGCTCCCGCCTCCCAGCTGTCCAGCCCTCCCCGACCCCTACTTAATGGCGGCCACTGCGGGGAGAGGCGAGCAAAACCACTGACTCATTGTCAGTGAAATTGCTCTCCCACCCTCGCAGCTCCACCATTAAGTGAGGTGCCCCTGCCCCTGCACTCCTGAGTGTTGGTGATCGAGGCACTCCTCCACCCGCAGGTTTTTCTGCGCCTCATCCCTGGTGGTCCAGTGGACATCTGTCTCCTGTCTTTCTTTCTGCTACTGCACTCGTTTTTCTCCCCTTTCTATCTTTCACCTTTCTGCACCGCTGCTCTTTTGCGCCTTATTTCTGCCCATTTTCCCTTTCTCTCCCTCTGCTCCTTCACTCATTTTCACTCGTTTTTCTCCCCTTTCTATCTTTCACCTTTCTGCACCTCTGCTCTTTTGTGCCTTATTTCTGCCCATTTTCCCTTTCTCTCCCTCTGCTCCTTCACTCGTTTTCACCTGTTTTTCTACCCTTTCCATCTTTCACCTTTCTGCTCTTTTCTGCATCTCTGTTCTTTTGTGCCTTATTTCTGCTTATTTTCCCTTTTTTCTTTATCCCTTCTTTCCTCCCTTTACCTTTCCCCACCGCTGCTGCCCCCGCGGCCCCTCCCCCCCCCCAGCGCGACCGGCCCAATCCAGCTCCTCTCCCCGCTCCCGCCTCCCAGCTGTCCAGCCCGCCCCGACCCCTACTTAATGGAGGCCACTGCGGGGACAGGCGAGCAAAACCACTGACTCATTGTCAGTGAAATTGCTATCCCACCCTCGCAGCTCCACCATTAAGTGAGGTGCCCCTGCCCCTGCACTCTTGAGTGTTGGTGATCGAGGCCCTCCTCCACCCGCAGGTTTCCCTGCTCCTCATCCCTGGTGGTCCAGTGGACCACTGTCTCCTGTTTTTCTTTCTGCTACTTCACTCGTTTTTCTCACCTTTCTATCTTTCACCTTTCTGCACCTCTGCTTTTTTGCCCCTTATTTCTGCCCATTTTCCCTTTCTCCCCCTCTGCTCCTTCACTCGTTTTCACTCGTTTTTCTCCCCTTTCTATCTTTCACGTTTCTGCACCTCTGCTCTTTTGTGCCTTATTTCTGCCCATTTTCCCTTTCTCTCCCTCTGCTACTTCACTCGTTTTCACTCGTTTTTCTACCCTTTCTATCTTTCACCTTTCTGCTCTTTTCTGCATCTCGCTCTTTTGTGCCTTATTTTTGCTTATTTTCCCTTTTTTCTTTATCCCTTCTTTCCTCCATTTACCTTTCCCCGCCGCTGCTGCCCCCGCGGCCCCTCCCTCCCCAGCGCGACCGGCCCAATCCAGCTCCCCTCCCCGCTCCCGCCTCCCAGCTGTCCAGCCCTCCCCGACCCCTCCTTAATGGCGGCCACTGCGGGGACAGGCGAGCAAAACCACTGACTCATTGTCAGTGAAATTGCTCTCCCACCCTCGCAGCTCCACCATTAAGTGAGGTGCCCCTGCACTCTTGAGTGTTGGTGATCGAGGCCCTCCTCCACCCGCAGGTTTTCCTGCGCCTCATCCCTGGTGGTCCAGTGGACCACTGTCTCCTGTCTTTCTTTCTGGTACTTCACTCGTTTTTCTCCCCTTTCTATCTTTCACCTTTCTGCACCTCCGCTCTTTTGCGCCTTATTTCTGCCCATTTTCCCTTTCTCTCCCTCTGCTCCTTCACTCATTTTCACTCGTTTTTCTCCCCTTTCTATCTTTCACCTTTCTGCACCTCTGCTCTTTTGTGCCTTATTTCTGCCCATTTTCCCTTTCTCTCCCTCTGCTCATTCACTCGTTTTTCTACCCTTTCTATCTTTCACCTTTCTGCTCTTTTCTGCATGTCTGCTCTTTTGTGCCTTATTTCTGCTTATTTTCCCTTTTTTCTTTATCCCTTCTTTCCTCCCTTTACCTTTCCCCGCCGCTGCTGCCCCCGCGGCCCCTCCCTCCCCAGCGCGACCGGCCCAATCCAGCTCCCCTCCCCGCTCCCGCCTCCCAGCTGTCCAGCCCTTCCCGACCCCTACTTAATGGCGGCCACTGCGGCGACAGGCGAGCAAAACCACTGACTCATTGTCAGTGAAATTGCTCTCCCACCCTCGCAGCTCCACCATTAAGTGAGGTGCCCCTGCCCCTGCACTCTTGAGTGTTGGTGATCGAGGCACTCCTCCACCCGCAGGTTTCCCTGCGCCTCATCCCTGGTGGTCCAGTGGACCACTGTCTCCTGTCTTTCTTTCTGCTACTTCACTCGTTTTTCTCCCCTTTCTATCTTTCACCTTTCTGCACCTCTGCTCTTTTGTGCCTTATTTCTGCCCATTTTCCCTTTCTCTCCCTCTGCTCCTTCACTCGTTTTCACTCGTTTTTCTACCCTTTCTATCTTTCACCTTTCTGCTCTTTTCTGCATCTCTGCTCTTTTGTGCCTTATTCCTGCTTATTTTCCCTTTTTTCTTTATCCCTTCTTTCCTCCCTTTACCTTTCCCCGCCGCTGCTGCCCCCGCCGCCCCTCCTCCCCAGCGCGACCGGCCCAATCCAGCTCCCCTCCCCGCTCCCGCCTCCCAGCTGTCCAGCCCTCCCCGACCCCTACTTAATGGCGGCCACTGCGGGGAGAGGCGAGCAAAACCACTGACTCATTGTCAGTGAAATTGCTCTCCCACCCTCGCAGCTCCACCATTAAGTGAGGTGCCCCTGCCCCATCACTCTTGAGTGTTGGTGATTGAGGCACTCCTCCACCCGCAGGTTTCCCTGCGCCTCATCCCTGGTGGTCCAGTGGACATCTGTCTCCTGTCTTTCTTTCTGCTACTGCACTCGTTTTTCTCCCCTTTCTATCTTTCACCTTTCTGCACCTCTGCTCTTTTGCGCCTTATTTCTGCCCATTTTCCCTTTCTCTCCCTCTGCTCCTTCACTCATTTTCACTCGTTTTTCTCCCCTTTCTATCTTTCACCTTTCTGCACCTCTGCTCTTTTGTGCCTTATTTCTGCCCATTTTCCCTTTCTCTCCCTCTGCTCCTTCACTCGTTTTCACCCGTTTTTCTACCCTTTCTATCTTTCACCTTTCTGCTCTTTTCTGTATCTCTGCTCTTTTGTGCCTTATTTCTGCTTATTTTCCCTTTTTTCTTTATCCCTTCTTTCCTCCCTTTACCTTTCCCCGCCGCTGCTGCCCCCGCGGCCCCTCCCCCCCCAGCGCGACCGGCCCAATCCAGCTCCCCTCCCCGCTCCCCCCTCCCAGCTGTCCAGCCCGCCCCGACCCCTACTTAATGGCGGCCACTGCGGGGACAGGCGAGCAAAACCACTGACTCATTGTCAGTGAAATTGCTCTCCCACCCTCGCGGCTCCACCATTAAGTGAGGTGCCCCTGCCCCTGCACTCTTGAGTGTTGGTGATCGAGGCCCTCCTCCACCCACACGTTTCCCTGCGCCTCATCCCTGGTGGTCCAGTGGACCACTGTCTCCTGTTTTTCTTTCTGCTACTTCACTCGTTTTTCTCCCCTTTCTATCTTTCACCTTTCTGCACCTCTGCTCTTTTGCGCCTTATTTCTGCCCATTTTCCCTTTCTCTCCCTCTGCTCCTTCACTCGTTTTCACTCGTTTTTCTCCCCTTTCTATCTTTCACGTTTCTGCACCTCTGCTCTTTTGTGCCTTATTTCTGCCCATTTTCCCTTTCTCTCCCTCTGCTCCTTCACTCGTTTTTCTACCCTTTCTATCTTTTACCTTTCTGCTCTTTTCTGCATCTCTGCTCTTTTGTGCCTTATTTCTGCTTATTTTCCCTTTTTTCTTTATCCCTTCTTTCCTCCCTTTACCTTTCCCCGCCGCTGCTGCCCCCGCGGCCCCTCCCCCCCAGCGCGACCGGCCCAATCCAGCTCCCCTCCGCGCTCCCGCCTCCCAGCTGTCCAGCCCGCCCGACCCCTACTTAATGGCGGCCACTGCGGGGACAGGCGAGCAAAACCACTGACTCATTGTCAGTGAAATTGCTCTCCCACCCTCGCAGCTCCACCATTAGGTGAGGTGCCCCTGCCCTCTTGAGTGTTGGTGATCGAGGACCTCCTCCACCCGCAGGTTTCCCTGCGCCTCATCCCTGGTGGTCCAGTGGACCACTGTCTCCTGTCTTTCTTTCTGCTACTTCACTCGTTTTCTCCCCTTTCTATCTTTCACCTTTCTGCACCTCTGCTCTTTTGCGCCTTATTTCTGCCCATTTTCCCTTTCTCTCCCTCTGCTCCTTCACTCGTTTTCACTCGTTTTTCTAACCTTTCTATCTTTCACCTTTCTCCACCTCTGCTCTTTTGTGCCTTATTTCTGCCCATTTTCCCTTTCTCTCCCTCTGCTCCTTCACTCGTTTTCACTCGTTTTTCTACCCTTTCTATCTTTCACCTTTCTGCTCTTTTCTGCATCTCTGCTCTTTTGTGCCTTATTTCTGCTTATTTTCCCTTTTTTCTTTATCCCTTCTTTCCTCCCTTAACCTTTCCCCGCCGCTGCTGCCCCCGCGGCCCCTCCCTCCCCACCGCGACCGGCCCAATCCAGCTCCCCTCCCCGCTCCCGCCTCCCAGCTGTCCAGCCCTTCCCGACCCCTACTTAATGGCAGCCACTGCGGGGACAGGCGAGCAAAACCACTGACTCATTGTCAGTGAAATTGCTCTCCCACCCTCGCAGCTCCACCATTAAGTGAGGTGCCCCTACCCCTGCACTCTTGAGTGTTGGTGATCGAGGCACTCCTCCACCCGCAGGTTTCCCTGCGCCTCATCCCGGGTGGTCCAGTGGACCTCTGTCTCTGGTCTTTCTTTCTGCTACTTCACTCGTTTTTCTCCCCTTTCTATCTTTCACCTTTCTGCACCTCTGCTCTTTTGAGCTTATTTCTGCCCATTTTCCCTTTCTCTCCCTCTGCTTCTTCACTTGTTTTTCTCCCCTTTCTATCTTTCACCTTTCTGCACCTCTGCTCTTTTGTGCCTTATTTCTGCCCATTTTCCCTTTCTCTCCCTCTGCTCCTTCACTCGTTTTCACCCGTTTTTCTACCCTTTCTATCTTTCACCTTTCTGCTCTTTTCTGCATCTCTGCTCTTTTGTGCCTTATTTCTGCTTATTTTCCCTTTTTTCTTTATCCCTTCTTTCCTCCCTTTACCTTTCCCCGCCGCTGCTGCCCCCGCGGCCCCTCCCCCCCAGCGCGACCGGCCCAATCCAGCTCCCCTCCCCGCTCCCGCCTCCCAGCTGTCCAGCCCGCCCGACCCCTACTTAATGGCGGCCACTGCGGGGACAGTCGAGCAAAACCACTGACTCATTGTCAGTGAAATTGCTCTCCCACCCTCGCAGCTCGACCATTAGGTGAGGTGCCCCTGCCCCTGCACTCTTGAGTGTTGGTGATCGAGGCACTCCTCCACCCGCAGGTTTCCCTGCGCCTCATCCCTGGTAGTCCAGTGGACCTCTGTCTCCTGTCTTTCTTTCTGCTACTTCACTCGTTTTTCTCCCCTTTCTATCTTTCACCTTTCTGCACCTCTGCTCTTTTGCACCTTATTTCTGCCCATTTTCCCTTTCTCTCCCTCTGCTCCTTCACTCGTTTTTCTCCCCTTTCTATCTTTCACCTTTCTGCACCTCTGCTCTTTTGTGCCTTATTTCTGCCCATTTTCCCTTTCTCTCCCTCTGCTCCTTCACTCGTTTTCACCCGTTTTTCTACCCTTTCTATCTTTCACCTTTCTGCAACTCTGCTCTTTTGTGCCTTATTTCTGCTTATTTTCCCTTTTTTCTTTATCCCTTCTTTCCTCCCTTTACCTTTCCCCGCCGCTGCTGTCCCCGCGGCCCCTCCCCCCCAGCGCGATAGGCCCAATCCAGCTCCCCTCCCCGCTCCCGCCTCCCAGCTGTCCAGCCCGCCCCGACCTCTACTTAATGGCGGCCACTGCGGGGACAGGCGAGAAAAACCACTGACTCATTGTCAGTGAAATTGCTCTCCCACCCTCGCAGCTCCACCATTAAGTGAGGTTTCCCTGCCCCTGCACTCTTGAGTGTTGGTGATCGAGGCACTCCTCCACCCGCAGGTTTCCCTGCGCCTCATCCCTGGTGGTCCAGTGGACCTCTGTCTCCTGTTTTTCTTTCTGCTACTGCACTCGTTTTTCTCCCCTTTCTATCTTTCACCTTTCTGCACCTCTGCTCTTTTGTGCCTTATTTCTGCCCATTTTCCCTTTCTCTCCCTCTGCTCCTTCACTCGTTTTCACTCGTTTTTCTACCCTTTCTATCTTTCACCTTTCTGCTCTTTTCTGCATCTCTGCTCTTTTGTGCCTTATTTCTGCTTATTTTCCCTTTTTTCTTTATCCCTTCTTTCCTCCCTTTACCTTTCCCCGCCGCTGCTGCCCCCGCGGCCCCTCCTCCCTAGCGAGACCGGCCCAATCCAGCTCCCCTCCCCGCTCCCGCCTCCCAGCTGTCCAGCCCTCCCCGACCCCTACTTAATGGCGGCCACTGCGGGGAGAGGCGAGCAAAACCACTGACTCATTGTCAGTGAAATTGCTCTCCCACCCTCGCAGCTCCACCAATAAGTGAGGTGCCCCTGCCCCTGCACTCCTGAGTGTTGGTGATCGAGGCACTCCTCCACCCGCAGGTTTTTCTGCGCCTCATCCCTGGTGGTCCAGTGGACATCTGTCTCCTGTCTTTCTTTCTGCTACTGCACTCGTTTTTCTCCCCTTTCTATCTTTCACCTTTCTGCACCGCTGCTCTTTTGCGCCTTATTTCTGCCCATTTTCCCTTTCTCTCCCTCTGCTCCTTCACTCATTTTCACTCGTTTTTCTCCCCTTTCTATCTTTCACCTTTCTGCACCTCTGCTCTTTTGTGCCTTATTTCTGCCCATTTTCCCTTTCTCTCCCTCTGCTCCTTCACTCGTTTTCACCCGTTTTTCTACCCTTTCTATCTTTCACCTTTCTGCTCTTTTCTGCATCTCTGCTCTTTTGTGCCTTATTTCTGCTTATTTTCCCTTTTTTCTTTATCCCTTCTTTCCTCCCTTTACCTTTCCCCGCCGCTGCTGTCCCCGCGGCCCCTCCCCCCCAGCGCGACCGGCCCAATCCAGCTCCCCTCCCCTCTCCCGCCTCCCAGCTGTCCAGCCCGCCCCAACCTCTACTTAATGGCGGCCACTGCGGGGACAGGCGAGAAAAACCACTGACTCATTGTCAGTGAAATTGCCCTCCCACCCTCGCAGCTCCACCATTAAAGTGAGGTTTCCCTGCCTCTGCACTCTTGAGTGTTGGTGATCGAGGCACTCCTCCACCCGCAGGTTTCCCTGCGCCTCATCCCTGGTGGTCCAGTGGACCTCTGTCTCCTGTTTTTCTTTCTGCTACTGCACTCGTTTTTCTCCCCTTTCTATCTTTAACCTTTCTGCACCTCTGCTCTTTTGTGCCTTATTTCTGCCCATTTTCCCTTTCTCTCCCTCTGCTCCTTCACTCGTTTTCACTCGTTTTTCTACCCTTTCTATCTTTCACCTTTCTGCTCTTTTCTGCATCTCTGCTCTTTTGTGCCTTATTTCTGCTTATTTTCCCTTTTTTCTTTATCCCTTCTTTCCTCCCTTTACCTTTCCCCTGCCGCTGCTGCCCCCGCGGCCCCTCCTCCCTAGCGAGACCGGCCCAATCCAGCTCCCCTCCCCGCTCCCGCCTCCCAGCTGTCCAGCCCTCCCCGACCCCTACTTAATGGCGGCCACTGCGGGGAGAGGCGAGCAAAACCACTGACTCATTGTCAGTGAAATTGCTCTCCCACCCTCGCAGCTCCACCATTAAGTGAGGTGCCCCTGCCCCTGCATTCCTGAGTGTTGGTGATCGAGGCACTCCTCCACCCGCAGGTTTTTCTGCGCCTCATCCCTGGTGGTCCAGTGGACATCTGTCTCCTGTCTTTCTTTCTGCTACTGCACTCGTTTTTCTCCCCTTTCTATCTTTCACCTTTCTGCACCGCTGCTCTTTTGCGCCTTATTTCTGCCCATTTCCCCTTTCTCTCCCTCTGCTCCTTCACTCATTTTCACTCGTTTTTCTCCCCTTTCTATCTTTCACCTTTCTGCACCTCTGCTCTTTTGTGCCTTATTTCTGCCCATTTTCCCTTTCTCTCCCTCTGCTCCTTCACTCGTTTTCACCCGTTTTTCTACCCATTCTATCTTTCACCTTTCTGCTCTTTTCTGCATCTCTGCTCTTTTGTGCCTTATTTCTGCTTATTTTCCCTTTTTTCTTTATCCCTTCTTTCCTCCCTTTACCTTTCCCCGCCGCTGCTGCCCCCGCGGCCCCTCCCCCCCCAGCGCGACCGGCCCAATCCAGCTCCCCTCCCCGCTCCCGCCTCCCAGCTGTCCAGCCCGCCCCGACCCCTACTTAATGGAGGCCACAGCGGGGACAGGCGAGCACAACCACTGACTCATTGTCAGTGAAATTGCTCTCCCACCCTCGCAGCTCCACCATTAAGTGAGGTGCCCCTGCCCCTGCACTCTTGAGTGTTGGTGATCGAGGCCCTCCTCCACCCGCAGGTTTCCCTGCTCCTCATCCCTGGTGGTCCAGTGGACCACTGTCTCCTGTTTTTCTTTCTGCTACTTCACTCGTTTTTCTCCCCTTTCTATCTTTCACCTTTCTGCACCTCTGCTTTTTTGCGCCTTATTTCTGCCCATTTTCCCTTTCTCCCCCTCTGTTCCTTCACTCGTTTTCACTCGTTTTTCTCCTCTTTCTATCTTTCACGTTGCTGCACCTCTGCTCTTTTGTGCCTTATTTCTGCCCATTTTCCCTTTCTCTCCCTCTGCTCCTTCACTCGTTTTCACTCGTTTTTCTACCCTTTCTATCTTTCACCTTTCTGCTCTTTTCTGCATCTCGTTCTTTTGTGCCTTATTTTTGCTTATTTTCCCTTTTTTCTTTATCCCTTCTTTCCTCCCTTTACCTTTCCCCGCCGCTGCTGCCCCCGCGGCCCCTCCCTCCCCAGCGCGACCGGCCCAATCCAGCTCCCCTCCCCGCTCCCGCCTCCCAGCTGTCCAGCCCTCCCCGACCCCTACTTAATGGCGGCCACTGCGGGGACAGGCGAGCAAAACCACTGACTCATTGTCAGTGAAATTGCTCTCCCACCCTCGCAGCTCCACCATTAAGTGAGGTGCCCCTGCCCCTGCACTCTTGAGTGTTGGTGATCGAGGCCCTCCTCCACCCACACGTTTCCCTGCGCCTCATCCCTGGTGGTCCAGTGGACCACTGTCTCCTGTTTTTCTTTCTGCTACTTCACTCGTTTTTCTCCCCTTTCTATCTTTCACCTTTCTGCACCTCTGCTCTTTTGCGCCTTATTTCTGCCCATTTTCCCTTTCTCTCCCTCTGCTCCTTCACTCGTTTTCACTCGTTTTTCTCCCCTTTCTATCTTTCACGTTTCTGCACCTCTGCTCTTTTGTGCCTTATTTCTGCCCATTTTCCCTTTCTCTCCCTCTACTCCTTCACTCGTTTTTCTACCCTTTCTATCTTTTACCTTTCTGCTCTTTTCTGCATCTCTGCTCTTTTGTGCCTTATTTCTGCTTATTTTCCCTTTTTTCTTTATCCCTTCTTTCCTCCCTTTACCTTTCCCCGCCGCTGCTGCCCCCGCGGCCCCTCCCCCCCAGCACGACCGGCCCGATCCAGCTCCCCTCCCCGCTCCCGCCTCCCAGCTGTCCAGCCCGCCCGACCCCTACTTAATGGCGGCCACTGCGGGGACAGGCGAGCAAAACCACTGACTCATTGTCAGTGAAATTGCTCTCCCACCCTCGCAGCTCCACCATTAGGTGAGGTGCCCCTGCACTCTTGAGTGTTGGTGATCGAGGCCCTCCTCCACCCGCAGGTTTCCCTGCGCCTCATCCCTGGTGGTCCAGTGGACCACTGTCTCCTGTCTTTCTTTCTGCTACTTCACTCGTTTTTCTCCCCTTTCTATCTTTCACCTTTCTGCACCTCTGCTCTTTTGCGCCTTATTTCTGCCCATTTTCCCTTTCTCTCCCTCTGCTCCTTCACTCGTTTTCACTCGTTTTTCTCTCCTTTCTATCTTTCACCTTTCTGCACCTCTGCTCTTTTGTGCCTTATTTCTGCCCATTTTCCCTTTCTCTCCCTCTGCTCCTTCACTCGTTTTCACTCGTTTTTCTACCCTTTCTATCTTTCACCTTTCTGCTCTTTTCTGCATCTCTGCTCTTTTGTGCCTTATTTCTGCTTATTTTCCCTTTTTTCTTTATCCCTTCTTTCCTCCCTTTACCTTTCCCCGCCGCTGCTGCTCCCGCGGCCCCTCCCTCCCCAGCGCGACCGGCCCAATCCAGCTCCCCTCCCCGCTCGCGCCTCCCAGCTGTCCAGCCCTTCCCGACCCCTACTTAATGGCGGCCACTGCGGGGACAGGCGAGCAAAACCACTGACTCATTGTCAGTGAAATTGCTCTCCCACCCTCGCAGCTCCACCATTAAGTGAGGTGCCCCTACCCCTGCACTCTTGAGTGTTGGTGATCGAGGCACTCCTCCACCCGCAGGTTTCCCTGCGCCTCATCCCGGGTGGTCCAGTGGACCTCTGTCTCTGGTCTTTCTTTCTGCTACTTCACTCGTTTTTCTCCCCTTTCTATCTTTCACCTTTCTGCACCTCTGCTCTTTTGAGCTTATTTCTGCCCATTTTCCCTTTCTCTCCCTCTGCTCCTTCACTTGTTTTTCTCCCCTTTCTATCTTTCACCTTTCTGCACCTCTGCTCTTTTGTGCCTTATTTCTGCCCATTTTCCCTTTCTCTCCCTCTGCTCCTTCACTCGTTTTCACCCGTTTTTCTACCCTTTCTATCTTTCACCTTTCTGCTCTTTTCTGCATCTCTGCTCTTTTGTGCCTTATTTCTGCTTATTTTCCCTTTTTTCTTTATCCCTTCTTTCCTCCCTTTACCTTTCCCCGCCGCTGCTGCCCCCGCGGCCCCTCCCCCCCCAGCGCGACCGGCCCAATCCAGCTCCCCTCCCCGCTCCCGCCTCCCAGCTGTCCAGCCCGCCCGACCCCTACTTAATGGCGGCCACTGCGGGGACAGGCGAGCAAAACCACTGACTCATTGTCAGTGAAATTGCTCTCCCACCCTCGCAGCTCGACCATTAGGTGAGGTGCCCCTGCCCCTGCACTCTTGAGTGTTGGTGATCGAGGCACTCCTCCACCCGCAGGTTTCCCTGCGCCTCATCCCTGGTAGTCCAGTGGACCTCTGTCTCCTGTCTTTCTTTCTGCTACTTCACTCGTTTTTCTCCCCTTTCTATCTTTCACCTTTCTGCACCTCTGCTCTTTTGCACCTTATTTCTGCCCATTTTCCCTTTCTCTCCCTCTGCTCCTTCACTCGTTTTTCTCCCCTTTCTATCTTTCACCTTTCTGCACCTCTGCTCTTTTGTGCCTTATTTCTGCCCATTTTCCCTTTCTCTCCCTCTGCTCCTTCACTCGTTTTCACCCGTTTTTCTACCCTTTCTATCTTTCACCTTTCTGCTCTTTTCTGCATCTCTGCTCTTTTGTGCCTTATTTCTGCTTATTTTCCCTTTTTTCTTTATCCCTTCTTTCCTCCCTTTACCTTTCCCCGCCGCTGCTGTCCCCGCGGCCCCTCCCCCCCAGCGCGACCGGCCCAATCCAGCTCCCCTCCCCGCTCCCGCCTCCCAGCTGTTCCGCCCGCCCCGACCTCTACTTAATGGCGGCCACTGCGGGGACAGGCGAGAAAAACCACTGACTCATTGTCAGTGAAATTGCTCTCCCACCCTCGCAGCTCCACCATTAAGTGAGGTTTCCCTGCCCCTGCACTCTTGAGTGTTGGTGATCGAGGCACTCCTCCACCCGCAGGTTTCCCTGCGCCTCATCCCTGGTGGTCCAGTGGACCTCTGTCTCCTGTTTTTCTTTCTGCTACTGCACTCGTTTTTCTCCCCTTTCTATCTTTCACCTTTCTGCACCTCTGCTCTTTTGTGCCTTATTTCTGCCCATTTTCCCTTTCTCTCCCTCTGCTCCTTCACTCGTTTTCACTGGTTTTTCTACCCTTTCTATCTTTCACCTTTCTGCTCTTTTCTGCATCTCTGCTCTTTTGTGCCTTATTTCTGCTTATTTTCCCTTTTTTCTTTATCCCTTCTTTCCTCCCTTTACCTTTCCCCGCCGCTGCTGCCCCCGCGGCCCCTCCTCCCTAGCGAGACCGGCCCAATCCAGCTCCCCTCCCCGCTCCCGCCTCCCAGCTGTCCAGCCCTCCCCGACCCCTACTTAATGGCGGCCACTGCGGGGAGAGGCGAGCAAAACCACTGACTCATTGTCAGTGAAATTGCTCTCCCACCCTCGCAGCTCCACCATTAAGTGAGGTGCCCCTGCCCCTGCACTCCTGAGTGTTGGTGATCGAGGCACTCCTCCACCCGCAGGTTTTTCTGCGCCTCATCCCTGGTGGTCCAGTGGACATCTGTCTCCTGTCTTTCTTTCTGCTACTGCACTCGTTTTTCTCCCCTTTCTATCTTTCACCTTTCTGCACCGCTGCTCTTTTGTGCCTTATTTCTGCCCATTTTCCCTTTCTCTCCCTCTGCTCCTTCACTCATTTTCACTCGTTTTTCTCCCCTTTCTATCTTTCACCTTTCTGCACCTCTGCTCTTTTGTGCCTTATTTCTGCCCATTTTCCCTTTCTCTCCCTCTGCTCCTTCACTCGTTTTCACCCGTTTTTCTACCCTTTCTATCTTTCACCTTTCTGCTCTTTTCTGCATCTCTGCTCTTGTGTGCCTTATTTCTGCTTATTTTCCCTTTTTTCTTTATCCCTTCTTTCCTCCCTTTACCTTTCCCCGCCGCTGCTGCCCCCGCGGCCCCTCCCCCCCCAGCGCGACCGGCCCAATCCAGCTCCCGTCCCCGCTCCCGCCTCCCAGCTGTCCAGCCCGCCCCGACCCCTACTTAATGGAGGCCACTGCGGGTACAGGCGAGCAAAACCACTGACTCATTGTCAGTGAAATTGCTCTCCCACCCTCGCAGCTCCACCATTAAGTGAGGTGCCCCTGCCCCTGCACTCTTGAGTGTTGGTGATCAAGGCCCTCCTCCACCCGCAGGTTTCCCTGCTCCTCATCCCTGGTGGTCCAGTGGACCACTGTCTCCTGTTTTTCTTTCTGCTACTTCACTCGTTTTTCTCCCCTTTCTATCTTTCACCTTTCTGCACCTCTGCTTTTTTGCGCCTTATTTCTGCCCATTTTCCCTTTCTCCCCCTCTGCTCCTTCACTCGTTTTCACTCGTTTTTCTCCCCTTTCTATCTTTCACGTTTCTGCACCTCTGCTCTTTTGTGCCTTATTTCTGCCCATTTTCCCTTTCTCTCCCTCTGCTCCTTCACTCGTTTTCACTCGTTTTTCTACCCTTTCTATCTTTCACCTTTCTGCTCTTTTCTGCATCTCGCTCTTTTGTGCCTTATTTTTGCTTATTTTCCCTTTTTTCTTTATCCCTTCTTTCCTCCCTTTACCTTTCCCATCCGCTGCTGCCCCCGCGGCCCCTCCCTCCCCAGCGCGACCGGCCCAATCCAGCTCCCCTCCCCGCTCCCGCCTCCCAGCTTTCCAGCCCTCCCCGACCCCTACTTAATGGCGGCCACTGCGGGGACAGGCGAGCAAAACCACTGACTCATTGTCAGTGAAATTGCTCTCCCACCCTCGCAGCTCCACCATTAAGTGAGGTGCCCCTGCACTCTTGAGTGTTGGTGATCGAGGCCCTCCTCCACCCGCAGGTTTCCCTGCGCCTCATCCCTGG
The DNA here is from genome assembly GCF_964263255.1 of Lissotriton vulgaris. Lineage (NCBI taxonomy): Eukaryota > Metazoa > Chordata > Amphibia > Caudata > Salamandridae > Lissotriton > Lissotriton vulgaris. Next base: position 1,128,873,711 of record NC_141693.1, read on the forward strand.
TGGTCCAGTGGACCACTGTCTCCTGTCTTTCTTTCTGGTACTTCACTCGTTTTTCTCCCCTTTCTATCTTTCACCTTTCTGCATCTCCGCTCTTTTGCGCCTTATTTCTGCCCATTTTCCCTTTCTCTCCCTCTGCTCCTTCACTCGTTTTCACTCGTTTTTCTCCCCTTTCTATCTTTCACCTTTTTGCACCTCTGCTCTTTTGTGCCTTATTTCTGCCCATTTTCCCTTTCTCTCCCTCTGCTCATTCACTCGTTTTTCTACCCTTTCTATCTTTCACCTTTCTGCTCTTTTCTGCATGTCTGCTCTTTTGTGCCTTATTTCTGCTTATTTTCCCTTTTTTCTTTATCCTTTTTTCCTCCCTTTACCTTTCCCCGCCACTGCTGCCCCCGCGGCCCCTCCCTCCCCAGCGCGACCGGCCCAATCCAGCTCCCCTCCCCGCTCCCGCCTCCCAGCTGTCCAGCCCTTCCCGACCCGTACTTAATGGCGGCCACTGCGGGGACAGGCGAGCAAAACCACTGACTCATTGTCAGTGAAATTGCTCTCCCACCCTCGCAGCTCCACCATTAAGTGAGGTGCCCCTGCCCCTGCACTCTTGAGTGTTGGTGATCGAGGCACTCCTCCACCCGCAGATTTCCCTGCGCCTCATCCCTGGTGGTCCAGTGGACCACTGTCTCCTGTCTTTCTTTCTGCTACTTCACTCGTTTTTCTCCCCTTTCTATCTTTCACCTTTCTGCACCTCTGCTCTTTTGTGCCATATTTCTGCCCATTTTCCCTTTCTCTCCCTCTGCTCCTTCACTCGTTTTCACTCGTTTTTCTACCCTTTCTATCGTTCACCTTTCTGCTCTTTTCTGCATCTCTGCTCTTTTGTGCCTTATTTCTGCTTATTTTCCCTTTTTTCTTTATCCCTTCTTTCCTCCCTTTACCTTTCCCCGCCACTGCTGCCCCCGCGGCCCCTCCCCCCCCAGCGCGACCGGCCCAATCCAGCTCCCCTCCCCGCTCCCGCCTCCCAGCTGTCCAGCCCGCCCCGACCCCTACTTAATGGAGGCCACTGCGGGTACAGGCGAGCAAAACCACTGACTCATTGTCAGTGAAATTGCTCTCCCACCCTCGCAGCTCCACCATTAAGTGAGGTGCCCCTGCCCCTGCACTCTTGAGTGTTGGTGATCGAGGCCCTCCTCCACCCGCAGGTTTCCCTGCTCCTCATCCCTGGTGGTCCAGTGGACCACTGTCTCCTGTTTTTCTTTCTGCTACTTCACTCGTTTTTCTCCCCTTTCTATCTTTCACCTTTCTGCACCTCTGCTTTTTTGCGCCTTATTTCTGCCCATTGTCCCTTTCTCCCCCTCTGCTCCTTCACTCGTTTTCACTCGTTTTTCTCCCCTTTCTATCTTTCACGTTTCTGCACCTCTGCTCTTTTGTGCCTTATTTCTGCCCATTTTCCCTTTCTCTCCCTCTGCTCCTTCACTCGTTTTCACTCGTTTTCACTCGTTTTTCTCCCCTTTCTATCTTTCACCTTTCTGCACCTCTGCTCTTTTGTGCCTTATTTCTGCCCATTTTCCCTTTCTCTCCCTCTGCTCATTCACTCGTTTTTCTACCCTTTCTATCTCTCACCTTTCTGCTCTTTTCTGCATGTCTGCTCTTTTGTGCCTTATTTCTGCTTATTTTCCCTTTTTTCTTTATCCCTTCTTTCCTCCCTTTACCTTTCCCCGCCGCTGCTGCCCCCGCGGCCCCTCCTCCCCAGCGCGACGGGCCCAATCCAGCTCCCCTCCCCGCTCCCGCCTCCCAGCTGTCCAGCCCTTCCCGACCCCTACTTAATGGCGGCCACTGCGGGGACAGGCGAGCAAAACCACTGACTCATTGTCAGTGAAATTGCTCTCCCACCCTCGCAGCTCCACCATTAAGTGAGGTGCCCCTGCCCCTGCACTCTTGAGTGTTGGTGATCGAGGCACTCCTCCACCCGCAGATTTCCCTGCGCCTCATCCCTGGTGGTCCAGTGGACCACTGTCTCCTGTCTTTCTTTCTGCTACTTCACTCGTTTTTCTCCCCTTTCTATCTTTCACCTTTCTGCACCTCTGCTCTTTTGTGCCTTATTTCTGCCCATTTTCCCTTTCTCTCCCTCTGCTCCTTCACTCGTTTTCACTCGTTTTTCTACCATTTCTATCTTTCACCTTTCTGCTCTTTTCTGCATCTCTGCTCTTTTGTGCCTTATTTCTGCTTATTTTCCCTTTTTTCTTTATCCCTTCTTTCCTCCCTTTACCTTTCCCCGCCGCTGCTGCCCCCGCCGCTCCTCCTCCCCAGCGCGACCGGCCCAATCCAGCTCCCCTCCCCGCTCCCGCCTCCCAGCTGTCCAGCCCTCCCCGACCCCTACTTAATGGCGGCCACTGCGGGGACAGGCGAGCAAAACCACTGACTCATTGTCAGTGAAATTGCTCTCCAACCCTCGCAGCTCCACCATTAAGTGAGGTGCCCCTGCCCCTGCACTCTTGAGTTTTGGTGATCGAGGCACTCCTCCACCCGCAGGTTTCCCTGCGCCTCATCCCTGGTGGTCCAGTGGACCTCTGTCTCCTGTCTTTCTTTCTGCTACTTCACTCGTTTTTCTCCCCTTTCTATCTTTCACCTTTCTCCACCTCTGCTCTTTTGCGCCTTATTTCTGCCCATTGTCCCTTTCTCTCCCTCTGCTTCTTCACTCGTTTTCACTCGTTTTTCTCCCCTTTCTATCTTTCACCTTTCTGCACCTCTGCTCTTTTGTGCCTTATTTCTGCCCATTTTCCCTTTTTCTCCCTCTGCTCCTTCACTCGTTTTCACTCGTTTTTCTACCCTTTCTATCTTTCAACTTTCTGCTCTTTTCTGCATCTCTGCTCTTTTGTGCCTTATTTCTGCTTATTTTCCCTTTTTTCTTTATCCCTTCTTTCCTCCCTTTACCTTTCCCCGCCGCTGCTGCCCCCGCGGCCCCTCCCTCCCCAGTGCGACCGGCCCAATCCAGCTCCCCTCCCCGCTCCCGCCTCCCAGCTGTCTAGCCCTCCCCGACCCCTACTTAATGGCGGCCACTGCGGGGACAGGCGAGCAAAACCACTGACTCATTGTCAGTGAAATTGCTCTCCCACCTTCGCAGCTCGACCATTAGGTGAGGTGCCCCTGCCCCTGCACTCTTGAGTGTTGGTGATCGAGGCACTCCTCCACCCGCAGGTTTCCCTGCGCCTCATCCCTGGTAGTCCAGTGGACCTCTGTCTCCTGTCTTTCTTTCTGCTACTTCACTCGTTTTTCTCCCCTTTCTATCTTTCACCTTTCTGCACCTCTGCTCTTTTGCACCTTATTTCTGCCCATTTTCCCTTTCTCTCCCTCTGCTCCTTCACTCGTTTTTCTCCCCTTTCTATCTTTCACCTTTCTGCACCTCTGCTCTTTTGTGCCTTATTTCTGCCCATTTTCCCTTTCTCTCCCTCTGCTCCTTCACTCGTTTTCACCCGTTTTTCTACCCTTTCTATCTTTCACCTTTCTGCTCTTTTCTGCATCTCTGCTCTTTTGTGCCTTATTTCTGCTTATTTTCCCTTTTTTCTTTATCCCTTCTTTCCTCCCTTTACCTTTCCCCGCCGCTGCTGTCCCCGCGGCCCCTCCCCCCCAGCGCGACCGGCCCAATCCAGCTCCCCTCCCCGCTCCCGCCTCCCAGCTGTCCAGCCCGCCCCGACCTCTACTTAATGGCAGCCACTGCGGGGACAGGCGAGAAAAACCACTGACTCATTGTCAGTGAAATTGCTCTCCCACCCTCGCAGCTCCTCCATTAAGTGAGGTTTCCCTGCCCCTGCACTCTTGAGTGTTGGTGATCGAGGCACTCCTCCACCCGCAGGTTTCCCTGCGCCTCATCCCTGGTAGTCCAGTGGACCTCTGTCTCCTGTTTTTCTTTCTGCTACTGCACTCGTTTTTCTCCCCTTTCTATCTTTCACCTTTCTGCACCTCTGCTCTTTTGTGCCTTATTTCTGCCCATTTTCCCTTTCTCTCCCTCTGCTCCTTCACTCGTTTTCACTCGTTTTTCTACCCTTTCTATCTTTCACCTTTCTGCTCTTTTCTGCATCTCTGCTCTTTTGTGCCTTATTTCTGCTTATTTTCCCTTTTTTCTTTATCCCTTCTTTCCTCCCTTTACCTTTCCCCGCCGCTGCTGCCCCCGTGGCCCCTCCTCCCTAGCGAGACCGGCCCAATCCAGCTCCCCTCCCCGCTCCCGCCTCCCAGCTGTCCAGCCCTCCCCGACCCCTCCTTAATGGCGGCCACTGCGGGGAGAGGCGAGCAAAACCACTGACTCATTGTCAGTGAAATTGCTCTCCCACCCTCGCAGCTCCACCATTAAGTGAGGTGCCCCTGCCCCTGCACTCCTGAGTGTTGGTGATCGAGGCACTCCTCCACCCGCAGGTTTTTCTGCGCCTCATCCCTGGTGGTCCAGTGGACATCTGTCTCCTGTCTTTCTTTCTGCTACTGCACTCGTTTTTCTCCCCTTTCCATCTTTCACCTTTCTGCAGCGCTGCTCTTTTGCGCCTTATTTCTGCCCATTTTCCCTTTCTCTCCCTCTGCTCCTTCACTCATTTTCACTCGTTTTTCTCCCCTTTCTATCTTTCACCTTTCTGCACCTCTGCTCTTTTGTGCCTTATTTCTGCCCATTTTCCCTTTCTCTCCCTCTGCTCCTTCACTCGTTTTCACCTGTTTTTCTACCCTTTCTATCTTTCACCTTTCTGCTCTTTTCTACATCTCTGTTCTTTTGTGCCTTATTTCTGCTTATTTTCCCTTTTTTCTTTATCCCTTCTTTCCTCCCTTTACCTTTCCCCACCGCTGCTGCCCCCGCGGCCCCTCCCCCCCCCCCAGCGCGACCGGCCCAATCCAGCTCCCCTCCCCGCTCCCGCCTCCCAGCTGCCCAGCCCGCCCCGACCCCTACTTAATGGAGGCCACTGCGGGGACAGGCGAGCAAAACCACTGACTCATTGTCAGTGAAATTGCTCTCCCACCCTCGCAGCTCCACCATTAAGTGAGGTGCCCCTGCCCCTGCACTCTTGAGTGTTGGTGATCGAGGCCCTCCTCCACCCGCAGGTTTCCCTGCTCCTCATCCCTGGTGGTCCAGTGGACCACTGTCTCCTGTTTTTCTTTCTGCTACTTCACTCGTTTTTCTCACCTTTCTATCTTTCACCTTTCTGCACCTCTGCTTTTTTTGCCCCTTATTTCTGCCCATTTTCCCTTTCTCCCCCTCTGCTCCTTCACTCGTTTTCACTCGTTTTTCTCCCCTTTCTATCTTTCACGTTTCTGCACCTCTGCTCTTTTGTGCCTTATTTCTGCCCATTTTCCCTTTCTCTCCCTCTGCTCCTTCACTTGTTTTCACTCGTTTTTCTACCCTTTCTATCTTTCACCTTTCTGCTCTTTTCTGCATCTCGCTCTTTTGTGCCTTATTTTTGCTTATTTTCCCTTTTTTCTTTATCCCTTCTTTCCTCCATTTACCTTTCCCCGCCGCTGCTGCCCCCGCGGCCCCTCCCTCCCCAGCACGACCGGCCCAATCCAGCTCCCCTCCCCGCTCCCGCCTCCCAGCTGTCCAGCCCTCCCCGACCCCTACTTAATGGCGGCCACTGCGGGGACAGGCGAGCAAAACCACTGACTCATTGTCAGTGAAATTGCTCTCCCACCCTCGCAGCTCCACCATTAAGTGAGGTGCCCCTGCACTCTTGAGTGTTGGTGATCGAGGCCCTCCTCCACCCGCAGGTTTCCCTGCGCCTCATCCCTGGTGGTCCAGTGGACCACTGTCTCCTGTCTTTCTTTCTGGTACTTCACTCGTTTTTCTCCCCTTTCTATCTTTCACCTTTCTGCACCTCCGCTCTTTTGCGCCTTATTTCTGCCCATTTTCCCTTTCTCTCCCTCTGCTACTTCACTCGTTTTCACTCGTTTTTCTCCCCTTTCTATCTTTCACCTTTCTGCACCTCTGCTCTTTTGTGCCTTATTTCTGCCCATTTTCCCTTTCTCTCCCTCTGCTCATTCACTCGTTTTCACTCGTTTTTCTACCCTTTCTATCTTTCACCTTTCTGCTCTTTTCTGCATGTCTGCTCTTTTGTGCCTTATTTCTGCTTATTTTCCCTTTTTTCTTTATCCCTTCTTTCCTCCCTTTACCTTTCCCCGCCGCTGCTGCCCCCGCGGCCCCTCCCTCCCCAGCGCGACCGGCCCAATCCAGCTCCCCTCCCCGCTCCCGCCTCCCAGCTGTCCAGCCCTTCCCGACCCCTACTTAATGGCGGCCACTGCGGCGACAGGCGAGCAAAACCACTGACTCATTGTCAGTGAAATTGCTCTCCCACCCTCGCAGCTCCACCATTAAGTGAGGTGCCCCTGCCCCTGCACTCTTGAGTGTTGGTGATCGAGGCACTCCTCCACCCGCAGGTTTCCCTGCGCCTCATCCCTGGTGGTCCAGTGGACCACTGTCTCCTGTCTTTCTTTCTGCTAGTTCACTCGTTTTTCTCCCCTTTCTATCTTTCACCTTTCTGCACCTCTGCTCTTTTGTGCCTTATTTCTGCCCATTTTCCCTTTCTCTCCCTCTGCTCCTTCACTCGTTTTCACTCGTTTTTCTACCCTTTCTATCTTTCACCTTTCTGCTCTTTTCTGCATCTCTGCTCTTTTGTGCCTTATTTCTGCTTATTTTCCCTTTTTTCTTTATCCCTTCTTTCCTCCCTTTACCTTTCCCCGCCGCTGCTGCCCCCCCCGCCCCTCCTCCCCAGCGCGACCGGCCCAATCCAGCTCCCCTCCCCGCTCCCGCCTCCCAGCTGTCCAGCCCTCCCCGACCCCTACTTAATGGCGGCCACTGCGGGGAGAGGCGAGCAAAACCACTGACTCATTGTCAGTGAAATTGCTCTCCCACCCTCGCAGCTCCACCATTAAGTGAGGTGCCCCTGCCCCATCACTCTTGAGTGTTGGTGATCGAGGCACTCCTCCACCCGCAGGTTTCCCTGCGCCTCATCCCTGGTGGTCCAGTGGACATCTGTCTCCTGTCTTTCTTTCTGCTACTGCACTCGTTTTTCTCCCCTTTCTATCTTTCACCTTTCTGCACCTCTGCTCTTTTGCGCCTTATTTCTGCCCATTTTCCCTTTCTCTCCCTCTGCTCCTTCACTCATTTTCACTCGTTTTTCTCCCCTTTCTATCTTTCACCTTTCTGCACCTCTGCTCTTTTGTGCCTTATTTCTGCCCATTTTCCCTTTCTCTCCCTCTGCTCCTTCACTCGTTTTCACCCGTTTTTCTACCCTTTCTATCTTTCACCTTTCTACTCTTTTCTGTATCTCTGCTCTTTTGTGCCTTATTTCTGCTTATTTTCCCTTTTTTCTTTATCCCTTCTTTCCTCCCTTTACCTTTCCCCGCCGCTGCTGCCCCCGCGGCCCCTCCCCCCCCAGCGCGACCGGCCCAATCCAGCTCCCCTCCCCGCTCCCCCCTCCCAGCTGTCCAGCCCGCCCCGACCCCTACTTAATGGCGGCCACTGCGGGGACAGGCGAGCAAAACCACTGACTCATTGTCAGTGAAATTGCTCTCCCACCCTCGCGGCTCCACCATTAAGTGAGGTGCCCCTGCCCCTGCACTCTTGAGTGTTGGTGATCGAGGCCCTCCTCCACCCACACGTTTCCCTGCGCCTCATCCCTGGTGGTCCAGTGGACCACTGTCTCCTGTTTTTCTTTCTGCTACTTCACTCGTTTTTCTCCCCTTTCTATCTTTCACCTTTGTGCACCTCTGCTCTTTTGCGCCTTATTTCTGCCCATTTTCCCTTTCTCTCCCTCTGCTCCTTCACTCGTTTTCACTCGTTTTTCTCCCCTTTCTATCTTTCACGTTTCTGCACCTCTGCTCTTTTGTGCCTTATTTCTGCCCATTTTCCCTTTCTCTCCCTCTGCTCCTTCACTCGTTTTTCTACCCTTTCTATCTTTTACCTTTCTGCTCTTTTCTGCATCTCTGCTCTTTTGTGCCTTATTTCTGCTTATTTTCCCTTTTTTCTTTATCCCTTCTTTCCTCCCTTTACCTTTCCCCGCCGCTGCTGCCCCCGCGGCCCCTCCCCCCCAGCGCGACCGGCCCAATCCAGCTCCCCTCCGCGCTCCCGCCTCCCAGCTGTCCAGCCCGCCCGACCCCTACTTAATGGCGGCCACTGCGGGGACAGGCGAGCAAAACCACTGACTCATTGTCAGTGAAATTGCTCTCCCACCCTCGCAGCTCCACCATTAGGTGAGGTGCCCCTGCACTCTTGATTGTTGGTGATCGAGGCCCTCCTCCACCCGCAGGTTTCCCTGCGCCTCATCCCTGGTGGTCCAGTGGACCACTGTCTCCTGTCTTTCTTTCTGCTACTTCACTCGTTTTCTCCCCTTTCTATCTTTCACCTTTCTGCACCTCTGCTCTTTTGCGCCTTATTTCTGCCCATTTTCCCTTTCTCTCCCTCTGCTCCTTCACTCGTTTTCACTCGTTTTTCTAACCTTTCTATCTTTCACCTTTCTCCACCTCTGCTCTTTTGTGCCTTATTTCTGCCCATTTTCCCTTTCTCTCCCTCTGCTCCTTCACTCGTTTTCACTCGTTTTTCTACCCTTTCTATCTTTCACCTTTCTGCTCTTTTCTGCATCTCTGCTCTTTTGTGCCTTATTTCTGCTTATTTTCCCTTTTTTCTTTATCCCTTCTTTCCTCCCTTTACCTTTCCCCGCCGCTGCTGCCCCCGCGGCCCCTCCTCCCTAGCGAGACCGGCCCAATCCAGCTCCCCTCCCCGCTCCCGCCTCCCAGCTGTCCAGCCCTCCCCGACCCCTACTTAATGGCGGCCACTGCGGGGAGAGGCGAGCAAAACCACTGACTCATTGTCAGTGAAATTGCTCTCCCACCCTCGCAGCTCCACCAATAAGTGAGGTGCCCCTGCCCCTGCACTCCTGAGTGTTGGTGATCGAGGCACTCCTCCACCCGCAGGTTTTTCTGCGCCTCATCCCTGGTGGTCCAGTGGACATCTGTCTCCTGTCTTTCTTTCTGCTACTGCACTCGTTTTTCCCCCCTTTCTATCTTTCACCTTTCTGCACCGCTGCTCTTTTGCGCCTTATTTCTGCCCATTTTCCCTTTCTCTCCCTCTGCTCCTTCACTCATTTTCACTCGTTTTTCTCCCCTTTCTATCTTTCACCTTTCTGCACCTCTGCTCTTTTGTGCCTTATTTCTGCCCATTTTCCCTTTCTCTCCCTCTGCTCCTTCACTCGTTTTCACCCGTTTTTCTACCCTTTCTATCTTTCACCTTTCTGCTCTTTTCTGCATCTCTGCTCTTTTGTGCCTTATTTCTGCTTATTTTCCCTTTTTTCTTTATCCCTTCTTTCCTCCCTTTACCTTTCCCCGCCGCTGCTGCCCCCGCGGCCCCTCCCCCCCAGCGCGACCGGCCCAATCCAGCTCCCCTCCCCGCTCCCGCCTCCCAGCTGTCCAGCCCGCCCGACCCCTACTTAATGGAGGCCACTGCGGGGACAGGCGAGCAAAACCACTGACTCATTGTCAGTGAAATTGCTCTCCCACCCTCGCAGCTCCACCATTAAGTGAGGTGCCCCTGCCCCTGCACTCTTGAGTGTTGGTGATCGAGGCCCTCCTCCACCCGCAGGTTTCCCTGCTCCTCATCCCTGGTGGTCCAGTGGACCACTGTCTCCTGTTTTCCTTTCTGCTACTTCACTCGTTTTTCTCCCCTTTCTATCTTTCACCTTTCTGCACCTCTGCTTTTTTGCGCCTTATTTCTGCCCATTTTCCCTTTCTCCCCCTCTGCTCCTTCACTCGTTTTCACTCGTTTTTCTCCCCTTTCTATCTTTCACGTTTCTGCACCTCTGCTCTTTTGTGCCTTATTTCTGCCCATTTTCCCTTTCTCTCCCTCTGCTCCTTCACTCGTTTTCACTCGTTTTTCTACCCTTTCTATCTTTCACCTTTCTGCTCTTTTCTGCATCTCGCTCTTTTGTGCCTTATTTTTGCTTATTTTCCCTTTTTTCTTTATCCCTTCTTTCCTCCCTTTACCTTTCCCCGCCGCTGCTGCCCCCGCGGCCCCTCCCTCCCCAGCGCGACCGGCCCAATCCAGCTCCCCTCCCCGCTCCCGCCTCCCAGCTGTCCAGCCCTCCCCGACCCCTACTTAATGGCGGCCACTGCGGGGACAGGCGAGCAAAACCACTGACTCATTGTCAGTGAAATTGCTCTCCCACCCTCGCAGCTCCACCATTAAGTGAGGTGCCCCTGCACTCGAGTGTTGGTGATCGAGGCCCTCCTCCACCCGC